>NW_025421421.1:5159831-7739747 GCF_011764305.1 Mustela putorius furo
AAAATAAAATAATTTTCTAAAAGATGTGTATTTCTACAAGGGGGAAAAATAGGTCACGTACAATTCCAAGGTACAGCATACTTAGCTCTATTTGGGATTTGGGAAACTCCCATCCTCATCTGTGTGCTGACATGTGACACCCTGACAACTTTTTCTTCCTTGACATAATGAAGCATCACCTTTCGATGGATGCCCTTTAAGTACACCTAAGCTCTTGGAGGTTGCCTTTCTCCCTCTTCCATCCCATGCCTGTGGCACCTTTTTTTTTTCCTTTTCACTGTGGAATAATAATAGCTAATGCTTATACAGCACTTTGTCTGTGCCAGGCACTGTTCCGATCCATCCATATAATAACTTATTTAATCTTTATAACAGCCCTATGAGACAGGCACCCTACAATATAATGTAATGTAACTCTATTAACTTCCTTGCTTCTCTGAGAGCAGGTGAATTCCTTGAGGTTGGGGATGATGTGTGTTTGCTTCTTTTTTGTTGTTGTTGTTGTAAAGAGCATATTTGCAGAGATGATAATTTAAAAGAACTTCCTGTTTACTCAAGACAAAATATTCCCAACCTGCTTTATGGATACTGCACTGAAAGAAAAGATTTAGAGAATGGAATTTTGTAATGTGCCATCATCTTAACTAAAGAGAAACTTAATGAAGCAAAGGAGTAGGAGGAAATGACTTTCATTCTGTCAGCTTTTAGGGGATGGGAGGCAGACTAAAGGGGCAAGGGAAGTATTGGGTAGAGCCATTAGGCTTTGCAAACACAAGTCCTCAAGTCCAGAAATCAAATGCGACCCCAGCGGAGATTCACTTGTATTCACAGTAAATGCCAAAATTAATTAATTAATTCAGTAAACACTGAATTGTAACAGGGTCAAATACCTAGTACACAGCTTATCTCTAACTCTCTGTTTAGAGGTAGAAAAATCTAGTGGAAAGAATGAACAATTTAGAAACAGAGAGAGAACTAGTTTGAGCCTGATTTCAACTATTAGAAGTTCTCTTCATCTTGGACAAAACGCTCAGCTGCTCTTGGTCACTCTCCTTCCTATTCCGTCTACACAGTAAAGTCACGGCAAGTGTTAGGCAAGCCGGCATACGCAAGCACAAGACCCCAGGAATGCTCTATCGACTGGTGATGGCAGCCATCATGCTTCTCGTTCCACTTCTCTCCAATGCCCAACATCAAGCCATTCCTCCGCGTGTTGGGTAAACCTCACTAGGCAGTGGCCAACCTAAGAAAGACCTAAAAGCTCAGAGGTGTTCAGGAGCTCTAGTTCCTAAGCTTAAAAATGACTCCATAAATGTACCGGTGGAAACAGAGATCTCATGCAACATTCAGGATTCTATCATCTCTCCTTTCCACTCCTTACTTGACCCCTGCCACTGGAGGGGGCCGCCACTGCTCGTTCTTTTTCTTACCCCTTGTTCTTTTCTTCCCTCTTGCTGAGGCACCATCCCTAAGCACTTGGAGAAGGCTAGGGTGATGGTGGAATGAACATCTAGCAGGTGTGACCCTCTGTAGCGGGCGTCACACAAGGCACCATCATGGCTGAGTCAATGCAGAAAAGGTATGTCAACATGTCTATGGTAAAGGCTTCTGTTCTTTGTATGTGAAAACAGAATAACGTTGCTATTTTTATGTACCAAGCATGTTTTTGTGAGGTACTTTTAATTAAAAAGTATTTGCAATAGACCTATACTTTTTCCCTATTTAGTTCTTTTGAAGTTTATTTTAAAAATCATTTGGGGGCATCATCGGCAGTGGTTTAGTTGGTACATGAACACAGAGACACATAGAATTAAATAATTAGTACTTTCTCTCATCTGAGGGGACAGGAAATCTCAAAGTTAATATGCTTCTGAATCACGTAGGGATGGCATTCTATGGAGTCCATGGAGCTTCCTAGGTGAAGGTGCTAAATTAAATACAGAAAGTTTCTGTGAAGTGGGACCTCTCTTTTCCTTCCATATGGTTCAAATTTCAAACCCTGAGAGGAATATTTTTGAACTAGGACAAAAGTCAATTATTTGTGAAAGCAGGACTTTTAAATTGTAGGAAATACAAACTGTCATTTCTGCTTTTCATTTTTGTTATACACAGCAATTTGGAGAGAAGTATTTATCTCTGGGGGCACATGGACTTCACCTGAAATAAGTTTTGAATTGGGCCACAGTATCAATATAGTGATATTAGTGAATACTTTTTTTAGGTCTCAACATATTAAAATAAAACAACTCCCTTGAAATTAAATTTCAGAAGGCAGTAAAATTGTTTAAACCATCATTTACCTTTTGCCCAGTTACTATACTAGGCAACATAAATCTTACCAACCCACACACTGAACAACAGTTTTAAGCCGTGAGTTATTAAGATGTAGGGTATAGACTTGAGGTATTGTCTTTATCCTCATCTGAGAAGCTCTGATCTTCGTTCAAGAAACAGAAGTCCCTATGCCAATGAGTGTATTTGGCCGAAACAGAACATGAATGTCACTAGAATCCCAGGTTGGACAGACATATGTTGACTGTTGCCTGCAGTCAACCTCTAAGTCAGTTCATCAGAATTATTACAACACCTCAAAATATTACAACACCTCAAAATATCATTACAACACCTCAAAATATGTACCTTTTGGACCGAGTATCAAAACAGCATAGTCAGGCATGGCGATCACTTATTCACAAAACATGAAATCTAATTGATTTACTTTTTAAAAAATTAACATATAATGTACTATTAGCCCCAGGGGCACAGGTCTGTGAATTGTCAGTCTTACACACTTCACAGCACTCACCATAGCACACACCTTCCCCAATGTCCATAACCCAACTACCCTCTCCCTATCCCCCAACCCACCCACCTCCCCCTCAACCCTCAGTTTGTTTTGTGAGATTAAGAGTCTCTTATGGTTTGTCTCCCTCCTGATCCCATCTTGTTTCATTTTTTCCTTCCCTACCCCCCAAACCCCCAACTTTGCCTCTCAAGTTCCTCATACCACACCGGGGAGATCATATGTTTGATTTAATTTTTTTTAAGATTTTATTTATTTGAGAGAGAGACAGAGACAGAGACAGAGACAGCAAGAGAGAGAACAAGTGGGAGGAGAGGGAGAAGAGTCCCTGTGGGGCTCAATCCCAGGATTCTAGAATCCTGATCTGAGCTGAAGGGCAGATGCCTAACCCACTGAGCCACCCAGGCGCCCCTGAAATTTGATTTAAACAAATTAATAGTTACACTTTTCTCAACACCAAAAGTAAAACCTTATAACCTGAAGCCATCATACTTTCATGAAAGGAACGATGTCTAAGCCAAGTGTTGATTGAACCACAGGGAAAATGTGCATTTGGGTAAATCTTTCCACTTGAAGAGACACGGAACAGGCAGAAGGAATTCAACTTGTTTACTTAATAGGACCTGCCTACTTTTGTGCAAGACTGAGATTTAACATTAAAGCAGTTCTTAGCAGAGAGGTGAGAAACAACTCTATGCCTACAAATGTTTTTACCATCCTAGACCATCAAGAGTAAGAAAATGTAAATAAAGATGAATATATGTATTTTTTTCATATCCCTCTCCTGGCTCCATGAAGAAAAACAACAGTTTTCCAAGAAAAATATATGTCCTAGACAGCCACAGGATAGCCTGGATTGAAATATTTTTGTCAAAAAGGTAAAACATTTTGAATGTCAATGTAGTATTATGTAAAATGGCACAATGCTATTTAGATCATGAGGTTGTTACAGGGTATAAGGAAGCAATCCCATGGAAAGATACCTATAAAACAGTGGACATTTAATAAGAATTCACATAACATAACAAAAACAAAAGTATTGCCATACATTCCTTGAGGGGAGGGATTATGTTTTATATTTTTCACACAAACCGGGTATATTATCTTGCAAGTAAAAGGAAAAAAGGTAAAACATGCATGGTTTGGATTCAAATAATAAAAATCACATGAAAGCTTTCCAGAAGGGAATTTGGATGGCAAACAGCCATAACTGAAAACTATTTCATGAATAATTTAATGTTATCACTTGCATTGACGTGAAAATGCTAAAGTATAATCCTGCCCTGAAGAAGGCAAGGCAAAAATGCATGCTTACAGCTAAACTACATGATTAGAAATAGCAAGGGTGGCCCCAGGAGAAGATGCATCATGTTGAATTACATGGTCCTAGACTGAAGAGTCGGTAAAGCATCTGTGGTAAGGTACTTAGAGTTGTGATACCAGACATGGATAACCTGATAACATAAGACCAGTGGTTATGACAACAACAGTCTCTACCCTACCTGGGCTACAGAACAGGTTAAGATATGTTGGAACAAAAAGATGCACATTAATTCAATTAGTGACAGATGGTAACAAAGGGTGCAAGACTCATGCATCTGTAGAGGATGTCCTTACACGTTGGCTCCATTTGGATCTAAGGATTCAGGATTGTGTGGCAAATAACACAGGTTTCCCACTGCTCTTCCCTACCAAAGAGTTTTCTGGTTTTGGCTCTGGCTCTGAGCAACTATGGGAAAGTAGACTGGCCATTATTGGGGAATCTTCCCCCAAATCCACTTCTGGATTCCATGTAGTTCCTGATCATTCATTTGGCCCATCAATCTATTTATTGATCTGAAAGTCCTAGACTGCATTTCAATAATATTTATTGAAAAGCTAGCACCACCCTCCAGCAAAGCATTGTGCTAGATACTATTTAGGACCAAGGGAGATGGTTACATTTGAGCCAGAGATCCCCATCTGCCCTTGTCTCTTGATTTTTCACCCTTGTTAGATCCATCTTGTTGGATGCGTCACTAACTACCATCCCACTGAACTCTGACCATGTCCCAGCAACATCATTTTTATTCCATTTTTATACAACTCTGACAGTTCAGGTCTCTTATCCAAACTCATGACCTAGCATCACAAGAGTATTGTTATTGACATTCATAACATGAAATTTGGAATAAGAATAATATAGTAATTATATAGACATCCCATCCCTCAAAATCAGCTTCCCCAAGTGAAGACCAAAGATAAGAAAAGCACTTTCCTCATATAAACACTGCTGGGCTTTGATATGGTGGATGGAGGTAAAGCTCGAATAGAATGTGACGGACTATCAAAAAGGTCCTGGTGTTTATCACCATCATCATCATCATCGTCTAATAAGACAGTGTGAATGTGTTCTGGTGTTTTAAGAGGTTGAAGATGAACTCTGGCAGGATCTGGGAAGTCTTGTAGTTGGAACATCAGGTGTATGTATCTGTGTCTGGTGAAAGATGTGTAGAAGATCCAGCGTGGAAGGGACAGGAAACTATCATTAGGGGCTGAATTATGGAGGGGCTGGTAGGTCACGATGAGGAGTTTGGTCTTTATTACATTTTCAGGGGAAACTAGTGAAGATTTCCGAAATGCCAAGTTGACATCATCATATCTCTCTTTTAGGATACAATTCTTATCTCAGTGTCTCCCCCAGTCCTACCTCTTGGTCTTCACTCCATTATTCCCATTCTGTCTACTCCTGGGTCTTCTCTTGGCTACTTAAAAATAGCATCACTTACACACCCCTCCACCCATCCCCACCTGGAGCCTCATCTCCAGCGTTGCCATCTCCCGTCTAGATGCTCTAGCTGCCTCAGGTCCTCATGGCTTCCCCTGCTTCTACTCTTCTAGCCATGCCTCACCCTATCCACCACAGAGAAGCTGAAAGCCTCCCTTTTGTTTCCTGAAAGAAAGAAAGAAAGAAAGAAAGAAAGAAAGAAAGAAAGAAAGAAAGAAAGAAAGAGACTCATTTGGGGATAATTTCAGATTTACAGAAAAGTCATGAAGCTGGTAGAGAGTTCCTGAATGGCCTCCATCCAACCTTCCCATCATTACCATCTTACAGAACCATGTAACCAGCCTTCTTCACCAAACCTGAGAAATGGACATATTCCTATTGACAAGACTACAAACTTTATTTGGATGTAACCCGATTTCCCACTCCTGGACTTCCCACTTCCCAAAATCCACTTCTTTTTCCCACCTCAAGATCCAATCCAGGATTCCATGTCACATTGAACTGTTACACCTCCACAGTCTTTTCTAACCCATGACAGCTTCTTTCTTTGATTTTTCATGACCTTGCCAATTTTGAGGCACCCTGGTCAGGTATTCTGTATAATACCCCTCTACTTATCTGCTGTTTTCTTATCATGCACTGGGGGTGATGGCAGAAGTGAAATGTCCTTCCTGCCATATCAGTCCGGGGCACCTATATTAGTCCATCCAGGTTCTGCTAGAACAAAATACCACAGACCAGGAAGCTTACAAACATCATAAATGCATTTCCCATAGATCTGGAGGCTGGAAGTCTGAGATCAAAGGCCTAGCTCGTTGGGTAAAGACCCTCTTCTGGGTAGCAGACTTCCTGTCATGTTCTCATATGGCAGAAGGGATGCAGGATCTCCCCAGGGCCTCCTTATAAGGTTCTCAATCGCCACAGAATCCACATGACTTATATCTCGTGATGTCAACCTTTAATGCTGGTTCTGGTAGTTATCTGCTGAGTGTCTCCACTCCAAAACCACTCTTTGTTCCCCCCTTTCTATATTCTGCTCATTTAGAAACAAGTCACTAAATATAGCCCACACTCAAGAGGAACTAAGCTTCATTTATTTCCTGGAGGAGAAAAATCTACTTGTACTGAAATATGTGTCCCCTTTCCCCTATTTATTCAATCACTTATTTAATTGTTATAGATTAATGGGCATCTATTATAGAATATGCTTTTAAAAATATGCCACTATTTGTCCGCGTTAAGTGCCCCAATGGCTTTCCTTTATGCTAAATAAAACCCAAAACTCTCTGGGAAAGCCAGGATACCCTCTCCCACACTTCCCTCCCCAGCCTATGGAGGCACCGTTACCTTAGCCTTGGCTAGAACTTGTCATAGTTTTCCCCTGTTCCCACTCTGGGATTTGGAGCTGATTGGCCTCTGCCGGGAAGAGTCTGATCTCTGACCTTCCCATTCATATCTCAGCTTAAAAAGTCAAATTTTCAGGGAAGCCCCTCTTGCTGACCTGCTCCACGGTAGCCCTGGTGACACTCCTGCCCCTCTGATAGCACCCGCTGTAAGTGGGAACGATAATTATTTCAGTGTATTGGTTCGTTGTTTGTTCCTTGTCCTCTCTCCCACTAGCCCTGTGAGAACAGGAACTTGGTTTCTTGGCCCGCAGCACCTAGAGCCGTACCTAGCACAGGAGCAGATGGATCTAGATGAATGTACACAGTGGAAGGAAGGGGAGCCCCAGGAGACCTGAGACAGAAAGATGGTTTGGGAAAACTCAATAATACCCGAGGCAGGAGGCAAGCAAGACTTCCATTCTTTTCTTTTCTTTCTTTTTTTTTTTTTTTTAATTTGGGGGTATGGAGAGAGGTAGAAGGAGAAGCAAGCTCTCTGCTAAGCAGGGGAGCCTGATGCAGGGCTTGATCCCAGGACCCTGAGATCATAACTTGAGCCTAAGGCAGATGCTTAACCTACTGAGCCACCCAGGCTCCCCAAAGAAGACTTCCATTCAAAAGGCTTGTAATTTGCTGACCGGGCTATGGGTCAGAGGCTCATGATTCTCTCATTTCTGAAGATGCTTCCCTTCTTACTTGAGGACCATGAATCCCATACTCTGGCTGAGGGATGTGCCTGGAGTTAATCAACGCAGGCACACCGATTGTGTACTAAGATGGTGACAAGTTTCCAGAGATAATCAGCTGTCCTCGGGGCTCTGAATCCCCTCGCAAGTTTGGCCAATCCTTCCCTCGGCCTCCCCACTCCTCTGCCCTTACTCAGGACTCACTCACACCAAGACCAGAGACAGAAGACAAGGGGGAAGAGAGACAGCAAGGACAGGGATTGGTGTCACCCCCTCCCCCTTCATCAGGACCCAAGCTCTGCTCTGTCTTCAGACCCAATAGCACTGTCTTGGCTTCTCTACAGAACAAAGCAGCAGGAACACCACAGCCAAAACTGGTCCTCATTGCCTGCCACTCCCAGCTCCCCACGCTCAGTCTTGACAGCACACCCATACTTCACAGAAAACAATATTATTAACAAAAACTGTACTTCAGGGGGGCTCGACAGAGAGAGGAAGCCAGAAATGAGGTAATAAAGCATGGGTTTCAATTCCATCTGAAACCCTAGAGGTTTCTGAGTACACATTTAATCCTGATCTTTTAAAAGGGTATAAAAGTCGGACACTGGACAAGGACACTAGCCTCTCCCAGGCTAACAGGTGCAATGGGTTATTAACAGCTCACTGATCACTGTCAGAGTATTCTCTAGAAAGTGTCTGCCTTCTTGAGATGCCCTGCTTGAATTTGACTCTCGGCTTTGCACATTCTCTTCCTTCTGGCTATAAAATTCTTGGTCTCCTCTTTCTTTTCCATACTATGGATCTCAGCACAGTGTCCCCTGCAAAGGTTTTTTGGTGCCACTTGTAAGAACCAATTATAAAAGGACCCTTAATTTCTCCTGTCCAGGCAAGCATCACTTTGTTAGGAGTGTGTGTGTGTGCGTGTGTGTGTGTGTGTGTGTGTGCGCATGTGTGTGTGTGTGTGTGTGTGAGAGAGAGAGAGAGAGAGTTCTAGCTTCCCTGCTGCATTCAGAGCTCCTTGAGGGTGGGCGCTGGCATGATGTGTTTATCTCCAGCTCCAGGATGGAACTGTCAACTCAGTAGGCCAACAGGCAGAACTAATCAAGTCCTTGACTATTTAATCAAAAGATGATTAGGAAATATTTTTGAATTTTTGCTTTCAACAAATAAGCTCTTCAAAGGAAGGCATTCTTAATCACAAGAGGGATGTTTTGATGCACTGGCGGCAGTTAATATCCAAGTGTTTGCTGCTATTATGTCCTCAGTACAAATCCCTAAAATTCACAGAATGCTTCTAGTTTCTACTGCATCAGGGTTTCCAAATGAACAACCACTCTAATCAGAATGGCTATTATTGTTTTGATTTTTAAGATTTTTTTGTTTATAATTTTTCCCTAGTTTTATTGCGATGTAATTGACACGGAACATTGCATTAGTTTAAGGTGTACAGCAAAATGGTGTGATACATGTGTATATGATTTATTGCTTATTTGCATATTTGGTGGGGTCTTAGCTCCTTCTAATGGACTTTTGGCCTCTTGGTTTCCAATGAAAGAGAGCCAAAGCAACCAGACAGAACTCTGGACTCTTCTACTGTAGAATATTTAAGAGAAAAAGAAGCTACAAATTTAAGGTTGATCAACCAGAATTCTTTGCAAGAGCTTCTATCTTTTTTCCCCTCTTTCAACCCTTAACCGACGAGGGCAAATTAAAACAAACAAACAAACAAACCTGAGAAATCCTGTACTTCCAAGTTATTATTTACCTAATTAATGTTCCTATAAAATACAAATTTTCCTTTATTTCACAGGGTTTTTTTCCAAGTTTGCTGCATTATTAACTGAAAATGATATTTTATGAGGAAAAACAAAACAAAACAAAAATCACAGAATAGAGTCTCTAATTTTATAATGCACGTCAATAGGAAAATAGAATTTAATACAAAGGCAGCTTTTCCAGAACAAATCCATTCTGTTTACTGAGGTCTAACTTATTAAATATTCTTCCCATGAAATTGGGAGACCATCACTTGTCCTTTTAAAGAAGAAAAGCTACATAATTAGGTAAGCAGAGAGAGCAGCTTGCTGAATAATGCATAGTTTTTAGTATTAACAACTCAACAGCTACATCCATACTGATTCTAATAGTTCACACAGCACTAGTTACCTTGGCAACCCCATGAATGATACCAATTGCATGGAAAAAAATGTTGTACTTGTTTCAATATATCCTATGATATTAAGGTCCTAGAGACCTGAGAGGCTGATCTATGTGCTCAGTCTAGGAATGCCAGGTTATCAGAATCAGTGACCCAGAGACCTATTTCCAGGATCTGAGTAAAATGTCAAAAGGATTTGGGGCAGATGGTTGGGTCTGAGAACACTGGAGACCTCACAGAGACATTGGGGGCACATGAATGTCCAGAAATCTGGGTTGAGTGGTGAAACATGGGTTCAAGAACAGTAGGGAATGTTTTGTTTGATGCTAAGCCAAGATTAAGACACTGAACTATCCTCAGGGCACTTCTCAGAACCATGGACAGCAGTCCGCAACTACAAGAGCTAGAATGTGGGGGTCCACCATACCGCAAGCAAGAAACACAGGGCAGTTATGATTAAGGGCGCCCGGCATCCACATGGCACACCTCGGCATTCATGGGAAGTGAGGTTCAGGAAGAGGAGAGATGAAATGGTTTGGGACCTTAATATTCCCAGGGGATGTGAGCCAGTAAGGCCATGTGTCTCTTGACAAAGGGCTGACTAAGCAAGGTCCCACAGGCATATATAAAAACATCTATGTCTTCCGTGAATACCACTAAAGGTAACATGCATACACATAAGTTATCCAAGAAAAGTCTTCAATATGAAGGCTCTTTACATCATCCCCCTCAGAGATAAGGGAAGATGTTGAACATAATGGCCATATTTCCCCTTCCTTCAGGTGGGAAGAAATCAATAGAAGATCCACTAATAATGACAATAATAACCTTTATTTTCCACGGAATGTTTTTTCTAAGGTGGTCATTGCAGATTTACAACTTCAGGGGGTTGAATGGCCCACTCCGGAAATGCCCTCCATGTGAGCACATAAGCTCCATAAGTCCACATGGAGTGTTTCTCAGACTCCAGGGGGTTTGGATTCCGATGTTCATTTCAAATGCAGATTTCAGGGCTCTGTGTCCAGATATTTTAGTTAACTTGTTTAGAGGGGACCCAGGTATCTGTAGTTTCATGAGTTTCTAGAGGGATTTCTGACGCACGCTAATCTGGGTATTTTTTTAAATTGGTCAGTCTATCCATGAAGTTTGACAAATGGTAGAAAACTGAACTCCAAGTTTTATCTAATAAAATATTTTTGTTGGGGGAGGAGAAGAGGAACACAGGGAAATAAAGTCCAACAGTAAAAAACAACATGCCAAAATAAACCTTATTATCCAATTCTCAGTCTTTGTACCCAAATAAAACTGCTATTATTAATTTCTCAGATACCCTTGGAAATACGTTATGAATATGCCAATATTATAGCTAATACATGCATGCATACACACCCCCTTGCAAGTGGCAGGGGGTAGAAAAAGAATGGGGATATACTTAAACATTGTCCTGAACCTTGCTCTTTTTCATTAAAATATATCTAGGAGCACCTGGGTGGCACAGTGGGTTAAGCATCCAATTCTTGATTTTGGCTCAGGTCATGAACTCAGGGACTTGGGAAGGAAAACTCAGCAGGAAGTCTACTTGGAATTCCCTCTCTCTCTCTCTCTTTCTGCCCCTCTCTACCACGGTTCATGTACACTCTCTCACTCTCTATCAAATAGTTAAATAAACCTTTAGAAAATTAATAAAGTAAAATAAGTCTATAGGACATTATTCCATAGATACACATATCTATGGAAACAGTTGCACCTAATTCTATGAAAGAGAATATATTTTATAATATATACACATAATAAATAGCTTCTAACTCACTGCTGATATACGGGTTGTTTCTAGCATTTACAATTATAGCCATGAATGATGTCTCCTGACATTTGACAGCTCCTGGTGCACGTAACGATGAGAATGGATGGTTCTAGACACTTCTCCAGTGAAGACATACAAATGGCTAGCAGACACATGAAAAAATGTTCGTCATCATGAACCATCAGGGAAATTCAAATGAAAACCACATTGAGATACCACCTTACACCAGTCAGAATGGCAAAGATTAACAAGGCAGGAAGCAGCAAATGTTGGTAAGGATGTGGAGAAAGGGGAACCCTCTTACACAGTTAGTGGGGATGCAAGTTGGTGTGGCCACTTTGGAAAACAGTGTGGAGGTTCCTCAAAAAATTAAAAAATAGAGCTACCCTGAGACCTGGCAATTGCACTACTGGGTATTTACTCCAAAGATACAGGTGTAGTAAAAAGAAGGGCCATATGTACCTCACTGTTCATAGCAGCAATATCCATGATAGCCAAACTGTGGAAAGAGCTGAGATGCTCTACAACAGACCAAGGGAAAAAGAAGTGGTCTAGATATACAATGGAATATTACTCAGCCATCAGAAAGGATGAATACCCAACTTTTGTATCAACATGGATGGGACTAGTGGAGATTATGCTGTGTGAAATAAGTCAAGCAGAGAAAGTCAATTACCATATGGTTTCACTTATTTGTGGAGCACAAGGAATAACATGGAGGACATTCAGAGAAGGAAAGGAAAAGTGAAGGGTTGGGGGTGGGAATCAGATGGGGAGATAAACCATGAGAGACTGTGGACTCCAAGAAATAAACTGAGGATTTTGGAGGGGAGAAGGGTGGGGGGTTGAATGGACCTGGTGGTGGGTATTAAGGAGGACACATATTGCGTATGAGCACTGAGTGTTGTACACAAACAATGAATCTTGGAAGACTGCATCAGATCCTAATGGTGTATTTTATGGTGACTAACATAGCACAGTTTTAAAAAATTAAAAAGAAAGAAAGAAAGAAAGAAAGAAAGGTCCTGTCTTTCCGTGATGACAAGAACACGTCACAGTCATTACTAGTGGATCTGCCATTCTTGGCAATCGGGGCTATATGCCAGCATATGTGAACATTTTGCTGATAGCTCCGAGCACATTGGTCCATCTACCTCTCTATCATTTACGTCCTTCTACATCTCTTTCTTTGGTAAGAGATGAAAGAGACCCTTTTTCTCTTCTAAACTTCTATGTTTTGACTGCCCCTTGTTTTTCCCATCCTACTCCCTCCTTCATTCTAAATGTGCCTTAGTCATTGGCTTAACTAAGTAAGCCATGCCTCTCTGTGGTATATGCATGGACTGTGTGGCCACTCTGTTCCTCTGTTCAAAGAAATCTGAACATACAATACATGGGCATGATATATGTGCAAGGAAGAAAAATAACAGTGTCTATCCATCTACTGGGTTTAGGGTGCTCTGTTTTTGATTGTAATGAACACTGAGATTTTTAAATAATGTCTGGATGTCCCTTCCAATCTGACCTTAGAACCTGAGTAATAGGGTGCCTGGGTGGCTCAGTGGGTTAAGCCACTGCCTTCGGCCCAGCTCATGATCTCAGGGTCCTGGGATCGAGTTCCGCACTGGGCTCTCTGCTCAGCAGGGAGCCTGCTTCCCTCTCTCTCTCTGTGCCTGCCTCTCTGTCTACTTGTGATCTCTGTCTGTCAAATAAACAAATAAAATCTTAAAAAACAAAAAAGAACCCGAGTAATAATACCACTGCATTGTACAAATACCAGGGTGACAGAATGTTCATACGCCAAACACGATGGCTTCCGTTACACAAACCTACATGTGCTGGAGGTGTGCATGATGTTTTAAGAGCCTGAAAAATACGTTTCTGTTCATCATCCCCGTTTTAAGCCTAGAACATATTCAATGCAATTTAATGTCCTATTAATCAATAATGTCTGTTGAACTTCCAAGGAGAAATGTGCCATTTTTAGTGTTTCTCTTCATCCAAGAATCACATATATCTTAGTACACGTAGATTTCTTTCTTCAGAGTGACAATTTCCATTTGAAATGGCTTCAGTGAAGAGCCTTCCCTGTTTTGCTTCTCTCTACTGTGAAATAATTCAGAGTTTCTGGGTGCTCTGTTTTCATAAGCAAGCAGCCACAAAGGATGAGAAGAGAATTCGGTGCAATGAATTTTCTTGGCAAAATAATGTATTAGCTAAATGGTGTTGAGTAAATCACCTGTTCCACCAGCAGCTGGTTGAAGGCTCTATACAGTAAATGACAAAAATAAGCCTCGGTGGAGACTTTTCAGTATTCTGCCATGTGGCTATAGCTTTCAGAGTTTCTTCCTGTCAGTTTCATGCCGCATTTCTTCACAAAACTGACAGGCAGCTCACAAGGCAAGAAAACGTTAGAATAGGTGGCTGGTGGGGAAACTGGATAGGAGCTTTCCTTCGGGGGGATAAAACACTGTTTCTGAGTGCACAAAGAAAGAGGCAGAACTTTCAGGAAGGAGCAAACCATCTCCCTCGGCCAGACTGCCTGCATTCGTGTCGCCTCTCATTTGCTCTACGACCCAGGGTGGATTCTTGGCCTTTGCTTGTACCTCAGTTTCCTCATCCACCAGAAAACCCTCCCGAGGCTGTTGCAGGGTTGGATGAGCAATTCCAGAGAAAGCACTTGGGACAACAGGTGGCTTTGCCTTTGGAACAGTTAAGAGTGGGCTTCATGGAGCTTTCTGCGAGGTTTTGGGGTCTCCACGTATAAAAGACCCCGAGAGTTATGGCCTGATACTGTTGTCTATTAACTAAAAGCTGAAGAGTTCTTCAGATAGTGTTATGAAGAAGCATTAGCACTGACAGTAATTTGAACACATGGATGGAAACGGAAAGATGATTTAGAGAGGAAAGCGGACACGAATGCAGACCCACTGCTCCCTTGTTCGTCATGATCCTGGCCATTCAGACCCTTCACAGACATGTTCGCTTCTCTCCTGACTTGTGACCCAAACCCTCTCCTCCAAGCTAACTTTCCCAGCAGGCTGTTCTACCTGTGTTCTCACTCAACTTCTCCCAGCTACCAATGGTTACCTCCTGCATAAAGGAACGGTGCCTTTGAAAGGAAGTCACTCCCGGGCCCCTGGGTTGCTCCGTTGGTTAAGCCACTGCCTTCAGCTCAGGTCATGTTCCTGGAGTCCCAGGATGGAGTCCTGCATCGCATCGGGCTCCCTGCTCAGTGGGAAGTCTGTTTCTCCCTCTGATCCTTCCCCATCTCATGCTCTCTCTGTCTCATTCTCTCTCAAATAAATAAATGAAATCTTTAAAAAAAAAAAAAAAGGAAGTCACCCCTAAACATTCTGGCTTCAGGCTAGCGATCAGAACCACCTGGGAACCCCCAGAAGGAAAACCATAGGCGGTGGGGGGGGGGGGGACTTTGAGCACAGAACTGTTTTCTACCCAGATGATGGGAAACACACTCTTATTTGGAGGAAAGGAGGTCAGAAAGAAACTCACATAGCGGACAGCAACCTCAGAAACAGGAGATAGGATATTTTTTCTTTTTCTTTTTTAATGGATGATAAGAAAGGCCAGTTCGGGAAACCAAGTCCTTAAAGAATGTGACTAGTTGCTGAGCCCCACAAACAGGACAGCATCAAGGGACCAACACTGGCTAGACCCTATCATCCAGGGGAAGCAAGCTCTACAAATGTTTCCCATGGGAACATAGTCTGGTGGTCACAGGAAAACTCATATCGGTATCGCTTTTTTCAAAATGCAAATCATATTTGAACTTAAATGAGAAACTCAATTTAACCAAGAAATCAACTTTGTTATATTTTAGGTGGGCTCTCTTTAAAAATGGCTCTCTTTAAAAATGGCTCTCGAGTAATCATATGCTTTGTTTGGAAGTTAAAGAACTCTGGGAAAGAGCAACAAGCTGTGGGTTGCCTCGATGGCCTGGGAACCATGCTCCCCTAGCCACACAGGAGCCGGCTTGCCTACGGCTCCAGATTCTAGATGGAGAGGGGGAAGGGCTGCCAGAATTACACCAGCTTTGACTCCCATGCAGGTCAGCTATGAGTAGTAACAATCCTTCGTCCTCACTACAGAGAGGTGTATATGGCCATGAAGAACCCAGCTTGGCAAAGAGAAAAAACAACCTTTTTCTCCATAATAAACAGAAAAAATAATTCCTTTTTTATCTGCAACCTCAGCAAGAGGGTCAGCGGGTAAACAGCAATTATATTTTTGTTTTCTACACACCTCTGAGGCAATCAAACGAATCAAATACGCATTTGGAGCCCGTCTGCTCCCATCCTGTCTTCTCTAGATCATCTGACAGAACAGAAACCCCTTGCAGGCACGGCTGTTCTGCTGCAAAACTGAATCTGAACGTCGTCCATCCTCGGTCAAAGTTCGAGATAAAAACGAATGAAAGTTTCCAGTGACGCGTGCTCCTGGGAGCAGGAATCGCATTGACAGGTCTGCATCTTGTCACACGCGGGGCCCTTCCATCTAGCACACGCTCCATGAATATTTACAAGAGAGACACTGAGTCCCTTTTAGTGGAATGAAGAGTGAAAGGGTCCCTAAAGAGGAGCTGATCTGAAACAGGTGGTAGGGGGCTCTTCCATCCTCCCGGAGCTGCACGCCAGTCCCTGCCTCCTCCACCTCCTCCACCCCACCGGCAGACACCTGCTCGCAGGAGGATTTCTTGGAACCACCCCCGCCCCCCTGCCCCTACAACCCAACGCAAGTCCGGCAGGTGAAAATGAACACCAGAAGCAGCCGTCCAAACCCCAGAGCACCGGACCGGAAGGGAAACCTCAGCCTTCCCTTCAGCCTCCCTGCACGCCTCCGCCGCCCTTCCTGGGACCCCTCAAGGGCCACGGGCTAACACACACAGTTCCATTCTCCGAGCTCACAAAGGGCTGAGCTCCCGAGGCTAACACACACAGTTCCATTCTCCGAGCTCACAAAGGGCTGAGCTCCCGAGGAATAGGTCATTTGCAGCTCCCGGCTTCCCTGCGGGCCTTGCTTTGTGCCCCGGAGCCAGAGGGGGGGGGTGGCACAGACCCTGGAGGAGAGTGAAAGTGCTCGCACTGTGCAGCCAAGCCCCAGGTAAATGTCAGGAGGCAGTGATGAAGAGCGCAATGAATCCAAGAATTGTTTACTATTTATTGTTGCATTAAACTGTCAAGAACAGACGTCTCAATATGTTTAGATGAATGATGGAAGAGTTTTGATATTTTAAGAATGTACGCTCTCCTCCCCATCAAGAAAATCACACAGTCTATGCAGCGAGAGCTTCCTGAAGATTGGGAAAGCATTTCTTTCCCTGTTTTATACCAGGCTGGGTTTTGTTGTTGTTGTTGTTGTTGTCATTTTTTGTGTATTTGTTTGTTTTTGTTTTTGTTTTGTTTTGTTTTTCTATCCAGAAATTGGTATTTAAAAGTTTACAGGGAAATGACCCATTCAGGGAGCTCCTGCTTTGTTTTTGCAGAGACAGAGGGCCTGACTTAGAGGAGTGTAGGTACAAGCGCTCCCTGGTGGGAGACAGATCCGGAACAGCAGCCCTGCTCAGGACAGCCCCTCCCCCTTTTCCTCCCCCTCACAAGGGGAGGCCAACAGGAGCTCCTTCCAGAATGCATGGCCCACCAGGGCAGATCTTCAGCTGCTAGCGGGACAGCTAGACCAGTGTTTCAAATCATTGCAAATCTGCACTTGATGACAAATGGTCACTGTCCTGAGTCTCCCAGTGTCCCTGTCCTGGGCTTCTCCATGGCTCAGCAGGTGGAGAAGGTTAACTCCAGGCACTGGAAGGGTCTTTAGGGTCTCTCCCACTACAAATGACTGCTGGGCTGGGCCCCTGCCTGTGGTTGCGAGATGGTCTTGCTACCACCCTGGCCTTGGTCCCTTTCCCATATCAGATTGAATCGTTGATGGACATCAGAGTGGGGATGGTCCTTTATACTCTCCAAGCTGTCCAAGCCCCCCAGCCCGAGACATCCTGTTAGGGCAGCCAGCGTGCCTCGAGACATGGCAGAGCAGAGCACGGTTCACATACCCCCATGGCTTCCCATGGTTGGAGGCCATGTCCAGACTTGCATCAAAAAGTGCTAGCAACTGTCTTCCCATAAACACTGGATTTTCCATTTTGATCTAATTTCTGGCTCCAGAGAATCTAAATGCTCCACGGCAAATCTGAAGGGGGGCGGGGGTGTGCCGAAATGATGTTTCTCAGGAGTGATAATAAATCCAAAACACATGCTGCCAAACTGACTTCTGGGGTTGTGTTCACTGTTCTGAGCCCTCAGTCAGGTATGTCATGATAGCCTCTTTCCCATCACTTGGTATAATCACAGGCTCACTGGATGTCCCAGTTGAGCCTCAGAAGAGTGAAGCCCTATGACCCCATAATTGCACTACTAGGTATCTACCCCAAAGATACAGATGTAGTGAAGAGAAGGGCCATCTGTACCCCAGTGTTCATAGCAACAATGACCACAGTCGCCAAACTGTGGAAAGAACCAAGATGCCCTTCAACGAACGAATGGATAAGGAAGATGTGGTCCACATACACTATGGAGTATTATGCCTCCATTAGAAAGGATGAATACCCAACTTTTGTATCAACACGGACAGGACTGGAGGAGATTATGCTGAGTGAAGTAAGTCAAGCAGAGAGAGTCAATTATCATATGGTTTCGCTTAGTGTGGAGGATAAGGAATAACACGGAGGACATTAGGAGAAGGAGAGAAGTGAGTTGGGGGGGAAATCTGAAGAGGAGACAAAGCATGAGAGACTGTGGACTCCGAGAAACAAACTGAGGGTTTTGGAGTGGAGTGGGGGGAGATGGTTGGTTGAGTCTGGTGGTGGGTATTAAGGAGGACACAGACTGCATGGAGCTCTGGGTGTGGTGCATGAACAATGCATCTTGGACCACTTAAAAAATAAAATTAAATTAAAAAAAAAAAAAGTGTAATGCCGGTGTCCAAAGGGAATGACAGTTGAGACAATTAAGACAGGTCTCTGAAGTTGGGTACTGGATTGTTCTGGTCCCAGGAGGAAAGATTCATGAGTTGTTCCTCTTACACAGGATGTCTTTATTCAGGCTCTGCTCTGGGGTCTTGTACTTTCCCACCATTTATGAGGATACTTCCTCCCTCTGCTCTTCAGGTGGCAGCCTGAGGCCTGACTAAGGGAGCTCTGGTTCTTGTCCCATTAGTCACGCTTCTCCCGCCTTTGAAGTAATGGCCACGTCTGCCTGTGTGCGCTCAAAGGCAGTGGTGCTAATGACACCCTGAACGGAACCATTCACTTGTTCACAGAAGTGCCCCATGTGCTGGCCCGAGGCAGGGTTATGCCAGCCCAGATGCTCCAAGATCAAAATTCAGGCAGGTTCTTCTAACACCAATGAGAAAGTGGAATTTCAGCCAGCTAACTATTTGAAGAGTGCAGTTCAGGGTTTAGTGTAAGAACCTGTGAGCACCACCTTGATCAGTAAATTCTTGTTGAAGTGTCTGATGGGGTTGGGCCTTGACAGCCGCCATGTTCAACTCCAGACCTGCCCCCGGTGACAATGGCCATGTTATCCACACAGGAATCCTAAAATCGAGAGACCTGCTTTCAGGCTGTCGCTCTGCCACTTACTAGCTACGGATCCTTGAGACATTCATTTCATCGAATCATAATTTAAGAGCATGAGTTCTTGAGTCAAATGAAGCGAGTTCAAATTTTTGAGACAAGATGATCTGACAAGAGGCCATTAGTTTCCCCAGGCCAACCCCTTCAAAGATAAAGATGAAGAAAGACACTAAGAAATAAATAGTATTAGACTAAAAGAAGTCTCTTAGCTCTTAAGATGTTTTATCTACGGCTACTAGTTCTACATAACCGATGAAGATTAATAATTACCCTACAAAATAAATGATGAGAAAAATAAGTATGTCAGGGGCACCTGGGTAGCTCAATGGGTTAAGCCTCTGCCTTCAGCTCAGGTCATGATCTCAGGGTCCTGGGACTGAGCCCCACATTAGCAGGGAACCTGCTTCCCCCTCTCTCTGCCTGCTGCTCTCTCTGCCTACTTGTGATCTCTCTCTCTGTGTCAAATAAAGGAAAAAACCTTAAAAAAATAAGTATGTCATGTATCAATACAAAAGTCCACAGAGGGGATATCATTCCCATTTCATAGAAAGGGAAGCACAGAGAGGTAAAGTAATTGTTCTAAGGCTGCACAGCATTAATTAAACCAGGCAGTCAACCCAGGTCTCTCTGACATTAAAGTCTGTGCTCTTAATCCTTCACCTTACTGCCTCCGGATGGAAAATCAGAATATCTAGATCCCATTTACATGTTAAGCCAGCAACTGGGTATGTGACTATGTAGGGTCTCTTGTCTTCCCTGGGTCTCATTCTTCTTGTCTATTTAAAAAAAAAAAAAAAAAGTGTTGGAACACATAATCTGTTGTAGGGAGAATGCTTGCCTCTTCCAAGTCTCTAGTCCTGGAATGGCATATTCTCTGCAGTTCCAAATTCATGAGATATTTCTCTTGCCAATCAAAGTGACTCATCTCATGTGTCAGTAAATGGAATTTACTATGTATTCCTCTGTACACCGTTCCATATTACATACATTTAAAGAATCAGGTGGGGCACGGGGTTGGGTCAGTGGGGAGAGCATGTGTTTCTGGATCTTGGGGTCAGGAGTTCAAACCCCACTTTGGAGTGAGTAGAGATTACTTAAATAAAATAAGAATTAAAACAAATAATTGTGGAAAATGCCACAAACCTAACTTGGGGATTGAGAAATTTGGGCTCTCGTTTTGTGAAAAATGCTTTTATTACTTATCTAACTGGATGCTGTAAAAGAACCCATATACGATGTTTAACGATAGCCCGGCAAATTGAAAAAAGAAACATTTTCTCAATTGCTTCAGTTTTTATACCTTATGGTCCATCTGTTGCCACAGCACTGACTGTGGTGTCAAAATTGAAATTACTTACACTCAGGAACAATCAGGAAAAAGGCCAAGGGAGATTGTGTCCAGGCCTCAATGACCCATGATCACTCTACTAATTGTGGAACAGGAATTTTAAAATCAAGAGACCTGGCTTCAGGCTGTAGCTCTACCATTTACTAGCTATGAATCCTTGGCAAACTCATTTCATGGAATCATTTAAGAGCTTGTGTTCTTGAGACAAAGGATGTGAGTTCAAATCCTGGCTCTACCAGTTAACAAGGTCACAGCCGTGACCTTCTCTTAGCTGTAAATTGACAGGATGACTGCCTATCTCAGAGAGGTTGTTGAGAGGATTAAATACAATACTGCATTTCAGAAAGCACTGACCAGAGGTCCTCCTTCCTATTTAGGGCTCAGAGTTAGATTTCATGAATGGCATCTGTATTTTAAATGAGTCCATTGCTATGCAAAGTTCTATGCAACTGTTCCCTAAAATCAGGATACACATGATTGCCATCCAAACCACATGGGGAAACCCAGACAAGTGTTTGGTGAACTAAAAAATCACATTATTGTTTGATTAACATATGTAATCTGTTATTATAAGATGATGTTCTATTAACTTTTTAAAAATATACACTGAGTGCTTGTAACCTAAGAAGCACTGGGCTGGACAATATGAGAACTAAAAATCAGACATGGGTTCTGTGCTGAAGGGGGTAACGTGAGAATCTCAGTGCTGCTGGTACGAGGTAGAAGGAGATACTGGGTGCTAAGTCAGTCCTTTAAAAGGAAGTCTCTGAAGTGAGTGTTGAAGGACAGGAAGGATTTAGACATGGGAGAATGCAAAGGGAGAGAAAGAGAGAGAAAAGGCATCCCCAACAAAGAATGGTGAACAGAGGAGTGGGTGGGGGGGCGCGTAATGAGAATGAAGATGATTGGAGAGGTTAAAAATGTAGGAAGTGCCACACTAGTGGCACTAAGTGCCACACTTAGAATACAAATTATAAAGGGTTGGGGCACCTGGGTGGCTCAGTCGTTTAAGCATCTGACTCTTAGTTTCAGCTCAGGTTATGATCTCAGGGTCATGGGATCGGACCCCATCTTGGGCTCCGTGCTCAGTATGGAATCTGCTTGCGATTCTCTCAACCTCTCCCTCTGCCCCCTCCTCCTACGTGCCCTCGCTCTCTCTCTCTCTATCTCTCTCAAATAAATAAATAAACAAATATTAGAAGGGATTAAAAAGGAGGGGCTCCTGGGTGGCTCAGTGGGTTAAAGCCTCTGCCTTCGGCTCGGGTCATGATCTCAGGGTCCTGGGATCGAGTCCCGCATGGGGCTCTCTGTTCAGCAGGGAGCCTGCTTCCTCCTCTCTCTCTGCCTGCCTCTCTGCCTACTTGCAATTTCTGTCTGTCAAATAAATAAAGGAAATCTTTAAAAAAAAAAAAGGGATTAAAAGGGAGAATCTGGAGAGGGTAATATGCTAAGTAAAATAAGACAGAGAGAGATACCATATGATTTCATTTATGTGTGCAATCTAAAAGTCAAAATAAATGAGCAAGCAAAACAACAAAAGAGCCACAGCTGTAGATAAAGCAGTAGTGGTGGTGGGGTTTAGGGGGTGACAAAACAGGTGAGGAGGACCAGGAGATGCTTCTGGTTATAAGTCACAGGGAGGCACAGCATGGGGAATATGTCAATAATAGCACCATAACTTTGGTGACAGATGGTAACCCCGTTTTTCACGTTGGGCATTTTGTAGCATCTATAATGGCTGAAGCAATATGTCGTACAGGTGAAACTAGTATTCTGTTAACATACTTCAGTTAACAATAAAACCCTTAAAACAAGGAGAGTCTGGGCTTGAGAGATCTCATAGACAAGGGACTGGACAAGACTGGTGTTCTTAAACCTCTGCTGTTACCATTCTGTGTCCAGGTGTCAGAAAGAAGGAAGAAAGCCTACCGACTCACACATCAAGCTTATACTCATAAATTTCATCCTCAGAATCTTTCACAATCTCTCCCGAAAGACAATCTTAAATCACACTACTCACCAACCACTTTTTTTGGTTTCCTCTGAAGACATCAAAAAATGTTTTGGCTATTTCTATCTGTTTGTGTTTTGGCTAGTTCTAGTTCCTGGGTTATTTCTCTCCATCATCTGTGTTCACATACCAAGTTATAATCCTTTCTTTAAATCCCAGCCCCTTGATGACCTAGACCTTATCAGCCTGTCTGCATACTTAATTACTTATTTATTTGATGAAAATGTAATATGAAGGAACTATCTCATTGACCTAGGAATAAAATGACAAGGTCCCCACTCTGACTGGGGACATGTTATCTAATGCCACGGGATTCCTCTGGTGTAAAATGAAGGGTTTATGCAACCAAATCAACTCCCTTTCAGACCAGGCTTGGCCAAGAAAGGTTATGTCACTATTTCCAAACACTAAAACGTATATCTAAATATGAAGATTCTGTAGACATTGAGAGTAGGACATAAGATTCACCATAGATTGAGAAGACAAATTTCAAAGAGGGGTACTAAAAAAAAATTTTTTTTTTTAAGTTCTAACTGGCATTTCTGAAAAAAGTGTATGAGCCCTTCAAGAAATAGATCAAATGTGCTCTTCCACAAAGTGCTCCCTGACCTTCTCTCTTTGTCCTCTAGGTTGGAAAGAAGTCCCTTGCCTTTGTGTATAAACTGTCCCTTCTTTCTATCTTCCTGATGATTGGAACTCTTCTACCTTTGAGTAGAATTGTCATTTTCCTTCTAAGCGGTAACACCATTCAAAGAAAGAACTTCATTCTCCTTTGTCAAAACAAAATACCTTATATTTAGTCTTTTGTTCTGTCCATATGTATTCTAGGCATTGGCAATACAGCAGCACAACACTGTCGATACAAAAAGATGGCGACGTTCCACTAACCTGGAGGTTCTCTGAGTGTGGTTCCTGAATGAATAACATGAGCACCACCCAGAACGTCTTGGGAAATGCAAAGTTTGGGGGCCTCCTTCCAACCTGCTGTATCAGAAACTCTTGGGAGTGGGGTATCTGTACAGAAATCTGGGTTGTAATGAGGGGCAGAGGGGATTCTGATGAAGGCTGAAGTTGAGAACCACTGAACTCAAGGGAGAAAATCATAGGTAGATAGACAGACAGACAGATAGACTTCGTCTTCACCACTGTACCCTCAGCACCTAGGACAGAGCTTAGCACAGGTAGATGCTCATTTTATTTGTTGAATGAATGATGAGAACTCACCTTAGAGGTAGTTCTTTGTTGAAAACGAGGTGTACTTTTGAGTTAAGATACAAATTTTCCAGTATGACTTATAAATGGAGCCCTGAAACAATTTCAGGGTAGGAGTTTAAAAATCATTTGGAACAATGGAAGTGTCAATGGATTAAGTTTATAGTTCCCAAAGGTAATTAGTTTGAAGAACAGCCCTCATTTGGCTGTATGTTCTGAGGTTGTTTACTTACTCTCAGAATACTTGGTATTTTGATTTACAGAAAGAATAAACACTTAAACATGCAAGATGTCATGCACATTTTTCTTCAGATCCTATGCCATGTTACAAATTATCTGAAGTGTAAACATTCTGGGAGCAAAGACAGCAATATAAAAGGGAAGTTGCTCCAAGGTAGATCTGCGAAAATTATGTGCTGGTACTAGGAAATATACACAGGTTTCTAAGAGCTCTGAGTAATTCTGGGCCACTCAGCTAATAATAAAAATTAGTTTACATGTCCTGGGCATTGAGCTATGTGCTTGGTCATTCTGGCTCTTTAAGAATGGGGTCACAGCAAACCATTCTTCCAGTTTGGAATGGGGGACTAAAGAACATATGGGAGAACTACGGCAAAAAGCATACACTGACAGTCATGGCCTCTCCCTGCCTGTTCATCGCCAGCATCCCTCAGCCACTCTGTTCCCCCCAGGGTACCTTCAGTGTGGGGTCAGCAGGTACTAGCTCTGTTAGGGCAGCATGAAGATAGTAGGTTTTCTTTAAAGACCACGCATATCTCATACCTTTTAACAGAGTATACTCAATACATTAGGAAAATGAAGACAACAAAACAAAAGCACTTAAAGTCCATTTGTTCAGATCAATGATTTTTAAAGTGGGCTCCCAAGACCACGGATATCAGCCTAACCTGAAAACCAGTCAGAAATGCAAACTCTCCATTCCCACTCCAGAAATACTAAGTTTGGGAGAGGAGGCGGTCAGGTACATCCACCTGAACAAACAGGCCATGGTTCCAGGTGGTTCTGATGCACAACGAAGTATGGGCCCAAGGAGTCCAACACAAGCAGCAAAAAGGTAACGACAGAGAAGCCATGCCACCTTTCGTGAACTTGACAATTTATTCTAATGGCCTCTTACCATCCTCCAGATGAGTCCGTTTAATAAAAACACAATTATACATCAAATGTGCTAAAAAAAAAAAAAAAAAAAAAGCCATGGCTTCTCTCTGTAAAGAGATGTATGGGAAAAAGACCAAGGACTTGGGTGTAGTTTTTCAGAATGACACCAGCCTCAGCTCCCCTCCCCCACCCCACTTCACTGCCTGCAGAAGAATCTCATGGGTGGGCATTCTGTTTCTTTGACGAGCAGTGAGACAGGGAAACTGAAGGACTCCATAAAAATCTGCCTATTCCTTTTCCTGCTCCTATTCTTGCTAAGACCTGTACCCCCACCTCACTTTACACAAGCCTCGTAATACAAATAATGTATGTGTTCCCTGTAAGGGACCAGGAGTCAGTGATTTCTCGAGAACAGAGAACATCTAAGGAAGGACCAGGAGAGGATGAAGCTGTCATATGCACATTCCAGCCACCAGACATCTCCAGACATCTCCAGGCCACCTCTGGCTCCAAGGAGTGACACATGGGCCCTTGTCTTGGTTCTCACGGTTCCTGGATGCCTGAGGGGACCCATACACCAGACCATGGCCTTCCATCAAACACCAGACCCCAAACAAAGATAAGACTCGTGCTCCTTTTTTTTCTGAGTCTCCCAGATGCCCCGTCTGGACCTGTTCCCTCTATGTCTTCAATAAACGCTGTTCTCACCTCCCGCTGGCTCACATGTGACTTCCATCCCACATGAAACCAAGCCCCCCCATGGCTGTTCCAGGAGGCCCCTCTGGGACCTCGGACCCGGCCTGCTGGCATCAGAGCGAAGATTTTATTGGGTGATGTAAGTTATCATTGGTCTCAGCGAATAGCTATGTCCAGCCTGTTCTGATGAAATATTAAAGGTAAACGGGTGCCCTGTCTTATTTGTAGCTAAACTGTCCTAGTCATTTCGGACCTATTCATTGGACTATGATCTCAAGCTACATGACCCAATTTTTGGATGTGATTTCCAGGTTTGCCATCCCCTCAAAAGGAATATGTAGACTAAAATAATTCTCTGCTTAGGAGGTAAGATGTAAACTCTGGAGAAATGCAGTCCTTAGAAATAAAATGCGATCCACATATGTAACTTAATTTTTCTTAAGCAACCACATTTAAAAAAATTAAGTGGGGCACCTGGGTGGCTCAGTTGGTAAGTGTCTGCCTTCGGCTCAGATCATGATCCCACAGTCCTGGGATAAAGCCCTGCATCGGGCTCCTTGCTCAGTGGGAGCCTGCTTCTCCCTCTCCCACTCCCCCATTTGTGTTCCCTCTCTCAGCTGTGTCTCTCGCTGTCAAATAAATAAAATCTTTTAAAAAAATGAAATGAATATTATTAAAATACATTTACTCCAGAGTATTAAAACTATTTTAGCATGTATGGGGCACCTGGGTGGCTCAGTGGATTAAAGCCTCTGCCTTCAGCTCAGGTCACAATCCCAGGGTCCTGGGATCGAGCCCCACATCTGGCTTTCTGCTCTGCAGGGAGCCCGCTTCCCCACCCCACCCGCGCCTGCCTCTCTGCCTACTTGTGATCTCTGTCTGTCAAATAAATAAATAAAATCTTTTAAAAAAACTATTTTAGGGGCGCCTGGGTGGCTCAGTGGGTTGAGCCGCTGCCTTCGGCTCGGGTCATGATCTCAGGGTCCTGGGATCGAGTCCCGCATCGGGCTCTCTGCTCAGCAGGGAGCCTGCTTCCTCCTCTCCTCGCTCTGCCTGCCTCTCTGCCTACTTGTGATCTCTCTCTGTCAAATAAATAAATAAAAAATCTTTAAAAAAAAAAAAACTATTTTAGCATGTAAACTATAATTGGCGAGATATTTTTACTTTACTAAGTCTTCAAAACTTCACTAAGTCTTCAAAATCTAGCATGTATTTACACATATAAGCCATCTCAATTAAAATGCAAAATTTTAACTAGAAATACTTGATGTTTCCTTTAAGCTTAATAAAATTTGTCATTGCAAAAGTAGATTCTATATCCAAGTTTGTTCAAAGATACTACAAAGACTTTCAGTAGTCTAATTGGGTATCAGTATGTATGTGTGTGTGTGTGTGTGTATATATATATATATATATATATATATATATATATTTATCAGAGAGAGAGAGAGAAAGTGCAAACGGGGAGAGGCAGGCAGAAGGAGGAGACTCCCTGCTGAGTAGGGAGTCCCCATGCAGGGTTAGATCCCAGGACTCTAGGATCATGACCTGAGCCTGAGCCACCCAGGCACCCCTGGACACCACTTTTTATATTTAAATAAAAAAGAAATTAAACTGTTAAAAAAAAAAAAAAAAGGAAAACCACAGGCCCATAATGTTGAAACTTAGACCAACCTTCCAAGTCCAGGTAATAACCAATTAAATGCGATTTCAGTCTCCCCAGGAAGGTAGCTTTAACTGGGTCAGTCAGGACATTTTCCTTCCCATCAGCACCAGTGAGTCTGTCTCCTGGGTCCTCTCCATCCTGTTCCGGAAGATAAGGTAATCTGCAGGATGAGACCCCTTGCTTTCCTAGGAAACGGACTCCCCTGGAAGAATCCTTGTATTTTGCTAATAACTTTCTCCTTCCATTCTCTATCAAAAACAGGAAAACATTTTGTACAACTCCTGGGAGTGACTCTGTACTTGCTCATGGGGGTGCAGCCTGATTCATGAACCCTTTAACAAAACCAATCAGATCTTTAAAATTTACTTGGTGGATTTTTCCTTAACAACTGAAAGTTCAATTTCTCAGTCAGGCCAGCTACATTTCCAGCACTCAGGACCTCTCCGTGGATACCGGCTACCCTGCGGGGCAGCGCTAGAACACACCAGCATGGTTAAGAAATCTGGTTTTAGGGGGGCCTGGTTGGCTCAGGCGTGAGAGCCCGAGACACTTGGTCTCATGAGTTGGTGAGTTTGATCCCATATTGGGCGTAGAGATTAGTGGAAGATAGGAAGAGAAAGAAATAGAGAGAGGGGAAAGGAAGGAAGGAAAAGAGGGAAAGAAAGGAAAGAGAGGGGAAGGAAAGGAAAGGGAAGGGAAAGGAAGAGAGAAAAGAGGAAGGAGGAAGGGAGGGAGGAATGAACTCTGCTTTGCCCTTTCCTGCCCTGCACGCTTCACTTCTATCACCTGCTAAGTGATGGGGGCACCCCCACACCCCAGGTCTATTTCGACTTCTGGACTAGCAGCAGTACATTCTCAGCAGGTTGCTTCTCCCTCCAGGGCAGCCGCGGTCAGAGCATAGCACCAGTCCCCAGGAATCAGAAGCAATCTAAGCCTACAGGCTGGGAGCGGCTGGGCACGTGGGATTCATACCCTACGGCCACAAAACGTCCCTGGCCATGAATCACTCCAGGCAGCACCGGTTAACACCGTTAAGGACCAGGACCGTCGGCACCGGGGCCGCTGCCTGCGGCTGCACCTGCCACCGCGGGGCCTGGGGCAGCTCTTCTCCCCAAATGCTTTCTGAACCGGGGCTGCTGCCGCGGTATGTCAATGTGCAAATCCCAAAGCTGCCCTGAAACGTCTACACTTTGTACCCTAATGGTCCGCAATGGGATTTTAAACGTGGCTTAAATAGACCGGAGGAAGGCGGGAATGACGGCGCCGGGAGACCCTAGCATCAGAACCGCTTGCGGTTGGCGGTTTCCCGCCGGGCAAACGGAAGCAAAAGCGCCCCTGACTGACGTCAAAGGAGGCGGTCGCTCCCGGTCCCCACAGTGAAGCCCCTGCGGCCATTTTTACTGCGGTTAGTCCGCGCTAAGCTTTCTCTGGCGGTCGTGGCGGCTCGCCATGGGAAGTCTTCCGAATAAGAGACGAGAAAGGAATCGTTGCCTTTGGTGACAAGGAGCTGGCGGAGTTACGAAAGTCCAGCGGCCGAAAGCACTGGCTGAGGTAGAGAGGGGAACGCAGAGGCGGTACGACGTCCGCGGACGGCCGGAACGATTCGGTCGCGTCGCTGAGGTTTCCGCCCGGGGCCTGAGAGCCGCTTCCGTTGCTCAGCGGAAGTGTGGGTCGCCAGAGGACGACTCCGGGAGGGATCGGCTCTCCGCCGTGTGCCCAACCGGAATCATGTCGAGTTTGGCGGTGAGAGACCCGGCGATGGATCGGTCGCTGCGTTCCGTGTTCGTGGGCAACATTCCGTACGAGGCCACCGAGGAGCAGCTGAAGGACATTTTCTCGGAGGTGGGTTCGGTGGTCAGCTTCCGACTGGTGTACGACCGCGAGACGGGCAAGCCCAAGGGCTATGGCTTCTGCGAGTACCAGGACCAGGAGACCGCGCTCAGTGCCATGCGGAACCTCAACGGGCGCGAGTTCAGCGGCAGGGCGCTGCGGGTGGACAACGCCGCCAGCGAGAAGAACAAGGAGGAGCTCAAGAGCCTCGGGCCCGCGGCGCCCATCATCGACTCCCCGTACGGGGACCCCATCGACCCCGAGGACGCGCCCGAGTCCATCACCAGGGCGGTCGCCAGCCTGCCGCCGGAGCAGATGTTCGAGCTCATGAAGCAGATGAAGCTGTGCGTGCAGAACAGCCACCAGGAAGCGCGGAACATGCTGCTGCAGAACCCGCAGCTGGCCTACGCGCTGCTGCAGGCTCAGGTGGTCATGAGGATCATGGACCCCGAGATCGCGCTGAAGATCCTGCACCGCAAGATCCATGTCACGCCGCTGATCCCGGGCAAATCCCAGCCTGTCTCCGGCCCCGGCCCCGGCCCTGGCCCTGGTCCCGGTCCCGGCCCCGGGCTGGGCCCCGGCCCCAATGTTCTGCTCAACCAGCAGAACCCTCCCCCCCCACAGCCTCAGCACATGGCCAGAAGACCCGTCAAAGACATCCCTCCTCTGATGCAGACCCCTATCCAGGGCGGGATTCCGGCTCCGGGCCCCATACCGGCCGCGGTTCCCGGGCCGGGGCCGGGTGCCTTAACCCCTGGTGGAGGAATGCAGCCCCAGGTTGGAATGCCAGGCGTCGGTCCAGTGCCTTTAGAGCGGGGGCAGGTGCAGATGTCGGATCCTAGAGCTCCTATACCTCGTGGGCCCATGACTGCTGGGGGCCTCCCTCCTCGAGGACTGTTGGGAGATGCTCCAAACGACCCACGTGGAGGGACTCTGCTTTCAGTCACTGGAGAAGTAGAGCCCAGAGGCTATCTTGGCCCTCCTCATCAGGGCCCCCCCATGCACCATGCCTCTGGTCATGACGGCCGGGGCCCTTCCTCACATGAGATGAGGGGAGGGCCGTTAGCAGATCCCAGACTGCTGATGGGAGAGCCCAGGGGACCCATGATAGATCAGAGAGGTCTCCCTATGGATGGTAGAGGTAGTAGAGATTCTCGTGGGCTGGAGACTCGAGCCATGGAGACTGAAGTCTTAGAGACACGAGTGATGGAGAGAAGAGGAATGGAGACCTGTGCGATGGAAACCAGAGGGATGGAAGCGAGAGGCATAGATGGAAGAGGGATGGAGATACGGGGTCCTGGCCCCAGTTCCAGAGGCCCTATGACTGGTGGAATCCAGGGTCCTGGGCCCATTAGTATGGGGGCAGGTGGTCCTCAGGGACCTAGACAGGTCTCCAGCATTTCTGGGGTGGGAAATCCTGGAGCTGGCATGCAGGGGGCAGGCATACAAGGAGCGGGCATGCAGGGGGCGGGCATCCAAGGAGCAGGCATGCAGGGGGCAGGCATACAAGCAGTGGGCATGCAGGGGGCAGGCAAGCAAGGTGGAGGCCAGCCTAGCAGTTTTAGTCCTGGGCAGAGCCAGGTAACTCCACAGGATCAAGAAAAGGCAGCTCTGATCATGCAGGTTCTTCAACTGACTGCAGATCAGATCGCCATGCTGCCCCCTGAGCAAAGGCAGAGCATCCTCATTTTAAAGGAACAAATTCAGAAATCGACTGGGGCTTCTTGAAAGGTTTTAGGAAATGTTTGACAGTAGTCCTAAAGTTTTTCTGTAGCATGGGGAGTGGATGCAGAAAGCTGACTTCTGCATTCCCACAGTTGAATGGTTAGAGTTTCCCTCCCAGAACTTTATCTCATTGCATCTTGTTGTCTTTTTTTGTTGTTGTTGTTTGTATTTTTAATAGGGGGGTGGGGGGAGGAAGGAGTGGGTCTGTTCACTTTTATTCACTGTAAATATACACAAATAATTCTGAACATGGTTACATTATACCAAATAAGATTACAAAGAATATGCGGCAATATTAAAAGTGTCTACAATATGTTAACTACATTTTTTAAAATAACTGGGTTAAACAGTGTGAAAACTGCACGTAAAGACTAAACTGACCTGTTAAAATGGTAATGTACTAAGATAGTTTAAGATTTTTGGTTGTGTAAGAAAATAAAGAAGTTTACCTCAGAATTACAAGGTACATGTTTTGGTAAGCCATTGAAAATACAAAGTCCTATTTTGGGGACAATGCTGTATTAGATTAAGCATCATTTTAGTGTTTTAGAAGATATTTCAAAATAGTAGTGCTAATTAACTTGTGGTATTAGAATTGTTTTGTTTTGTTTAAGCTATGCTACCTGAACAATCCAGGAATGCATCTGGTGAGATGTTTCACTTATCCCAGCATTCAGACACCTGCAGTATTCCGGCTTGGCCTTGAGCGGAATGATTTAGCTGGGGCAGGTCTGGGATCAGCCAGGTTACTGAAGGCTGCTCCCATGAGACTCAGCTTCTCTCAATACCTTCTTGTTTCTCAGTGGTCTTCAAGCCCTGAATATGAATCTTAAGTAATCCCCTCACATCCTTTCTGATGATTTCAGTGTCTTGGCAGCAGCTGATCTGGGTGAATTCTGCCCAGCATTAGACTTCTCGTAAGTTATCAAAAGCTTCATGCTGTGAAGTTCCCAGGTTCCTGGGGACTAGCTTCCATGTACAGATGGTACCCATGTGGTCAGCCAGAGTCAGGACTTAAAATTAGTCCCTCCAACACTTACCATGCCTTTCAGTTTTCTTATTTGCAGATCTACTTACTGTCACCCTGTTACCAGAATAATTGAGACCCAGGTATGTAGAGAAATCTCTGCTCTAATAGTTATTACTTACTTTGCTTTTTATAATAAAGCCATTTAGTCCTAATATACATACTCTGAGAGATTTAATTAAAAAGTAGGAAGGTGGGGCTTACCACATTTTCTGTAGAGCTACTACCTAATTCATTTTCAACCCTTAAAGATGTGGATGAACACATACAAATTTGTGTCAGACCAAATTGTAATTAACAGAAGCATAAACACCCAAATAACCAGGTGGCCTTACCCTGGAGAAGAAAAACCAATGTCCAGTAACAGGAAAAAACAGCATTTAATACAAGGAGAGAGCTGAGACTTGGAAACTGAATTTTTCCCCTTAAGAGGTTTTTGCATCTTAAATGGGTATTTGACTCTTTTTTACAAAGTTTTCTTCCCCTGTGCTATTTCCTACCACCTGTTTTACTCATATTTTTTTATTGTTTTCATAATATCCACCTTGCCATGTTTTCTATATGCTCCCCACCCCCATATTGGGGAGGATAACTCCTTTGCATGTATGATAGTTTTGGTTAATATTAATTCACAGAGTTGGCTTGATTACTTGGAAGTTACCATTGTTTTATCTCAAAACTTTGACTGAAGGGCTCTGACTGAAAACAGATGTTATATTCTTTGTTGTAGTTAAATCTGCATTGTTCGGTGCAGACTGAATAAAAGGAATGTAAAATTAAGGATGACTTTAATATCTGATGTTTACTTTTAATGAACGAATTAATCAAAAGATAATCTATCCGTGAGAGATCCATGAGTCTGAATACTTTCTTCTAAATGAAAAAGGCAAAACTAAAAAATTAATTAATTAATTAAAAATTGCAGGAGTGGATAGAAATCCCTTTCTTAAATCCATTATCTGTGTAGTTCTAGAGCTGAAACAATTACGAAGACACGTTACTCTGGTTGGTATCAGCAGTAACATCTTGGTGCATGCCCAGATATTAGGTATTTTGCTTGTGTCTCCCACAGAGAACTCCTCCAGGTCCCAGAAGATCTTACAGTCCCCTCCATAACTGACAGCACTTGTTACGTTGCAGCCTACAATTTTACCACACTCTGCATCCTCCACTCCCACTTTCCTTAGCCTGGGAACTCCGAACATGGACTGTCCCTCGTTTCTGTATTTGCTATGCCAAAATCACAGGAGACAAACGACAACACATTCTGTCTTAAGGTGGAAATCCATTTTCCCAAAAAAGGTTCCACACAGAACAAAATAAGCTATAACAAGGAGTTACGTGAGAAAACAAACTAGTAGCAGATAGCAGAAGCAATCTCCCTAGCTCTGAAAAACCTTATAAAATAGGTTCTCCTCACTTCGGTTCACTGAGTATCTCAGGGCCAATGGACAGAGCCTCATTTCTTTTGATGGTGATCTCAGCAATGTGTGTGTGCTCTAATCAGAATCTTTTTTTTTTTTTTAAGATTTATTTATTTGACAGAGAAAGAGAGATCACAAGTAGGCAGAAAGGCAGGCAGAGAGAGAGGAAGAAGCAGGCTCCCTGCCAGGCAGAGAGCCCGATGCGGGACTCGATCCCAGGACCCTGAGATCATGACCTGAGCCGAAGGCAGAGGCTTAACCCACTGAGCCACCCAGGTGCCCCTCTAATCAGAATCTTAGGTCTGTTACTATATAATCACTGGTTATAACCCCGAGGATCCTGCATTTTCCTAAATATGGAATCACAGATGGAATCGCAAAGTCTTTCATAGTAACAATACCTAAAGATGGTGGAGTGAAAGGATGCTTTGCAAATGCCTCCTTAAGGCTAATTTCTCTCCAGCAGTGTATTTCTTGGGGAATAGGAAAAGGTCAACTTTAATCAGTGCCTGCCCATTAGCCCTTCTCCTCTTATATTTTAAGAATTATTTGATAAGCTATAAACCAGTATGAATCCTGAATGAAGGTAGACTTAATCCAAGTGAGATCAAGTATGACTTTTCAACACTTTCCAGAATTTTAATGGTAGAAAAGCATTAAAAACAGCAATTAAAACAAACAAACAAACAAACCAAAAAACCCAAACCAAAAACCTTAGTATAATCTCAGTTTGCAAAGTGTCTTGCTTTCCCAAGCTTTGATGGGACATTAACTAAGCACACAGATCCTAATTTCCTACAGTATATCAGGCCTTTCTCTTAGGTCTGAGGAGGCGTAAGGGTAATTATGCGCAGCAACCCACTGTGGGGGAGACTGAATTATCCATCACATCTCATGGTCTTCTCACAAAAGAGTGAGTCAGCCTCTGACTAAATTGTCAGCTAATCTCTAGACAGACCTTTGCTTGGAGCTGGCTTTTCTCACCAGCCTTGTCAAGAACTAATTCATTTTAAGAAAATTAATATACTTAAAAAATATCATTAAGGCTATTATTAACTTTAATAGTATGAATATTATGATATTGGTATAAAGGTTGTGAAAATATCTCATACATACGCATATTCCAAATCTTAACTAGATCTCCCAATATTTTCATTTGCTTTTACACACTTCTAAACAAATGTTTAAAAAACAAATAAAAACCAAATGTTTACTCCTTTAGCTGAAAATCCAGCTTTCTAAGTGTTCATATTACAAACCACCTTTCTCATGAGATGTTAACAGTTGATATTTTTCTACCACGGTATAACCCTTATGTCAGTACAGGGCCTACACTACATCAAAAGTGATTTTGGGGTAGGATTATCAAAAATAACAAGCTCGGAGATTATTAAACACTGTACATAAAAACACTCAAGTATTACCCTAGAAAAAAAGCTGAAGTATTTGGTAAATGACAGTTCTTGATTGGCAGGAGCTGGTGTAGGTGCCAAAGGCAGGTAATTAATCATTAAAGAATTAGACTAAAATGCACAATATTCTCAGCCGTAATTGCTTTTGTATGAACCAGTATGCATTAAATTTGCAAACATCATTCTCATGGGTCCCAAAGGTCAGTCATTTAGAAAAAGAATATGTTTGATTACTAATTTGTTGTCTATCAAAAAAGTGGAATGGATTATCTCTCAGACCTCAAGCCATGAAATCAGCAGGTTCCCCCGAAAACTATTTTGTCTCTGTACTTAATTACCTATCTTACCCAAAATTCAGTCCGCCTTTCATTGCTCTGCTACCTGAAAGACTATCAGACAACCTAGATATTTATGAATCTGTCTCTTTATCCTTAGAAATTCCATAGACCGAGATATATCTACTCTAACTCAGTCCCCAACCTCCTTTACCTTGAAGGTTCAATTTTAATAACATGGAAAACATGAACCACATTAAAAATCATGTAGTTGAGTTTATAACAGGATGAAAAGGCCTATATGGGCCTTGCTTGCTGCATTAACATCCATGAAATCATGTTCTGTGTCCCAAACATCACCCTTGTTCACATGTTAAAGAACATAGCAACATAAATGAGGAATTCAAACATTTCCAGACACCACCCTGGCTCTGTGAGGATAAGCACAAACACCACCTACTAACAGAGTAGGCTTCCTGTCTCAAGGCAAGCCTACATCCAAAATGCTTCTGTGTTTCTCCACTGGCCCATCTTCACATGCTTTCCCCTCCCCACCATCCATTTTGTCAGTTTTGTTCTCTGGAAACTCTAAATATCTTTGAACAAGGGACCTGGACCTGTGCCCTTGGGCCCATAAAGCCTGCAGATATTTAAGCCCAAGGGTTTCAAAATTTTGAATTTGAGTACAGGTAGGGTCACCATATACTCCTTAGTGGGGCCACAGGCCCAGCCTCCCCTATGGCCTTAACAGCAGGTGTGATTCACACACCTCTTGGCCAGTCCCAGGCACGCTTGGAGTTTACAGCTCCTGTTTTCCTCTGTAGGAAAACAACTCTGTTCAATTCGATAGAAATTTTTAGTTTACAAATGTGAACTAGAAAAACAGCTGGACCAGAGGTCCAGCACGTCTATTTTTGCCAAATCAACTAACCAAGCAAATATACAAACACCCAAACAAAGAAATGCACCAAAAAAAAAAAAAAAAAAAAAAAGGGCATGGCACATTTTTTATTGCTAGCTTTTCATGAGATATACTGAACCAAGGAATATCCTATAATCCTAATCCCATGAGTACCTTTCTCCCACAAATGTTTTGTATTTTTAATAAATACTAAGCCAAAATAACTATATTTTTCAATTCAAAAATATAGTTCTAAAAAGAGAAATATATGTAATATTAAATGCTAATGGCTCTAGAATGGGCATATATTTAGGATACATAGGGAAAAAGGGTTCTTTGATATCTTTATCTGTTATTAAGTATTTTTTTAAAAAATTCCACTGTGTAATTTCCACACAGAAGCCACACTAATTACAAAAATAATAATAAAAAATCAGATCATGCCCTCCCTCATTTCAAACCTCTCATGGCTTACATTGCTTTGAGAGTAAAATCCCACAGCCTTACCATGTCCTGTCAGGCCCTGAGCCAACCCCACCTCCCACCCTCAGTTCCCCAACTCAGGGCTGAAGCGGCTTCAGGCCGAGCTTCGTCTCCTGGAGTTTATGAACTCGTTTTCACCTCTGAGCTTTGTACTTGGCAGTTTCTCTTCCTCCGACCCCTCTCCTTCCCTAGAGGGGTGAGTTCTTTCTCTTTACTCGGGCTTCAACTTCTAGACCCCTTTCCTCAGAGCGCTTTTCCTGAACACCCCCAGTTAAAATGGTCTCCCCACGGTCTCTCCTGTCCTCCTCCTGTTTTTAAACAATGGCTCTCTTACCTGAGCACCCCTAAACCATCAATCTGTGCTTCCCAATGCTTTTCAAAACCCATCACTCTGTACGCAACGCAAACTGGATGATGGCGGCTCATGAGTTACTCTTCAATATGGCGTCATGACATCCGTCCTGTCAGTTGTGTCTGTTCCCACACTGATGCTGGCTGTGTGTCTCTGCGGGAATGCATAGATGAGGGATGGGCCCAGGCAGACCGAGAGAGATACAGACACAGATACTAGGTATGGGCATATCTATGGAATAGGGTTGCAAAAAAAAAAAAAAGGTGATTTCTATGAAAGTTGTTGAGTTTGGGGGTGCTGAAGAACTCCATTTGAGAAAGGTTTCATCTCTGCTCTTTTTTCTACTGGGCCCCATTAACTCCTGTTCGGCATTTTGCCTCTGAATAAGCCTGAGAGGCTTTGTTCCCACTTCAAGGGGGAAGCAAGGGAGTCAGTTCTCAAAGTTTGTTCTAGGACCTCGAACACCTAATAACATCCCAGAAGAGTTAGATCCTGAACATGTTCTGGGACATTCGCTTTGAATAATCTTCGGCTGACTCCTGGGAGAACGTCTGTTGTTCACCTGGCCCTTGCCTTTGATTGGACCCTGTCCGGGTTCCTGGAGGAACATGGAACCTAGACCGTTTTACAACACAAACCCTTAGCCCCAAGCAATGGCGAGACTCATTTTCCTTTCTTCTCTGAGCCTCCCAGATGCTCTGTCTGCTGTTCTCTGCCCCTCACTCACACTAAAAAATCTTTCCACTTCCCCTGTGTGCACATGACTTCCGGCCTGCGGGAAGCCAAGGACCGTCTTGGCTGGTCCTGTAGGACCTTTTCTCCTGGATTCTTGCACCCAGCCGGCCTGCATCATGATGACGCATGCATATTCATGTCACCTGTGTTCATAAACCACCTGATGCCCATTGTACTGTTGGTCATACATATTAAGATAGAAATCGATACATTATTTATATGGATTGGAAACACTATTTCTATGAGAACGAATGTCTTGAGAAGATTTGATAAAGGAAACTGGCTAAGAAGGGATTGTTAAATCTTGGAGGAGGGGCAAGATAATTGAAAAATACTTTTAAAAAATCTTTGAGGGGCACCTGGGTGGCTCAGTGGTTTGAAAGTCTCCCTTTGGCTCAGGTCATGATCTCAGGGTCCTGGGATCCAGCCCCACATGGCCTCCCTGATCAGCAGATAGTCTGCTTCACCCTCTCCCTCTGCCCCTCACCACTGCTCATGCTCTCATGTGCACACACACATGCACTGTCAAATAAATAAAATGTTGAAAAAAAAATCTTTGAAATCTAGGGGCATCTGGGTGGTTCAGTTGGTTGAGCATCTAACTCCTGGTTTTGGCTCGGGGCATGATCTCAGAGTGGTGACATTGAGCCCCCAGCTGGGCTCTGTGCTCAGCTGGTGTGGGAGACTGGGAGAGTCAGGGAGAGGAGTCTGCCTCTCTCTCCCTCTCTCTTTCCCTTCCTGCTCCAGCTCAAGCATGTGCTTGCTCTCTCTCTCTAGAAAAAAAACCAAAAACACACAAATTTTTTTTGAAATCTGAAACTCACAATCCTAAACAAAGCATTATATCAAACCCTTCGATTTTTTTGCAGAATTTTTTCAGATAACGGAGGAAAAAATCTTGAGGAAATTTAATCTGAATTTGGGTACCACAGTCCTTCTCCTTCCATCCCTACAGGGAAATACACCAATGCAGCCCATACTAGACCCCCTCCTCCCACTCTGATGGGATGTCCTCAGGCTCCAGGGACCTGAGGTTGCTTTAAACACTCCCTAATGAAATGTGTCTTGGGCCAGCAGCATCGGCATCACCTGGAAGCCTGTTAGAAATGCAGAATATGAGGCCACCCCAGACCTGCTGAATAGAACCTGTGAATGACAGCATATGTATTTTTCTCTGAGTTATTTTGCTTCATACATTCTAGCTCTGTCCATGCCATTACAAATGGTAACATTCCATTCTTTTTAAAGGTTCAATACTATTTCCTTGTATATATATACCACATCTTCTTTACCCATTCATCAGGTGATGGACTTGGGTTGTTTCCACAATTTGGCTACTCTAGATAATCCCACTATACACTGGGGTGTATGTATCCCTTTGATTTCATATTTTTGTATCCTTTGCATAAATACCTAGTAGTGCAATTACTGGATTGTTTGGTAGTTCTATTTTAAAATTTTTGAGGAACCTCCATGCTGTTTTCCAGGGTGACTGCTCCAGCTTGCATTCCCACCAACAGTGTAGGAGGGTTCCCTTTCTCCACATCCTTGCTCACACCTGCTGTTTCCTGTGTTGTTGATTGTAGTCATTCTGCAGGTGTGAGATGGTATCTCATTGCAGTTTGGATTTGCATCTCCCTGATGATGAGTGATGTTGAGCATCTTGTCATGTGTCTGTTGACCATCTGGATGTCTTCTTTGGAAAAATATCTATTCATGTCTCCTGTCCATTTTTAATCAGAATTGTTTGGTTTTGCAGTTGTTTTATTTTTTTAAGTTCTTTTAAAAGATTTTATTTAGTTGACAGAGCACACAAGCAGGGAAAACAGCAGAGGGAGAGGAGGAGCAGGTTCCCCGCTGAGCAAGGAATTTGATGATGGGACTCCAACCCAGGACCCTGGGATCATAACCTCAACCGAAGGCAGATGCTTTACTGACTGACCCACCCAGGCACCCCAGAGCTTTTTATTTTGATGTAATCTGAATAGTTTACTTTTGCTTGTATTTTCTTTGGCTCAGGAAATATATTTAGAAAGAAATTACTAAAGCCAATGTCAAAGAAGTTACTACCTGTGTTCTCTTTGAGGAGTTTAATGGTTCCAGATCTCACATTTTGTGTATTTAAGGCATTTCACATTTATTTGTGTGTGTGCTGTAAGAAGGCCGTCCAGTTTCATTCTTCTGCATGTTGCTGTCTGGTTCGCCCAACACCATTTGTTGAAGAGACTGTGGTTTTCCCACTGGGTATTCTTTCTTGCTTTGTCAAAGACTAAATGATCATATAACTGTGGGTTCATTTCTGAGTTTTCTATTCTGTCCACAGACCTATGTGTCTATTGTTGTACCAGCACCATACTCTTTTGATTACTACAGCTTTGTCATATAACTTGGCATCCAGAATTGTGATGTTTCCACCTTTGCTTTTCTTTGTGAAGACTCTTTGGCTCTCCGGGGTCTTCTGTGCAGGTTTGTTCTAGCTCTGGGAAAAATACTGCTGGTATTTTGATAAGGATTGCATTTAAATGTGTAGATTCCTTTGGAGAACAGGGACAATATCATGATACTCATTCTTCCAGTCTGTGAGGATGGAATGCCTTTCCATTTCTTTGTGTCTTCAGTTATTTTCATCCGTGCTCTAGAGTTTTTAGAGGACAGGTCTCTCACCTCTCTGGTTGGGTTTATTCTTAGGTATCTTGTTATTTTGGATGTAATTATAAATGGAATGGTTTACTTAGTTTCCCCTTCTGCCACTTCATTATTTGTGTATAGAAATGCAACAGATTTCTGTATATTGATGGTGCATTGTGCAATTTGACTAAATTCATTTATCGGTTCTGGCAGTGTTTTGGTGGAGTCTTTCAGGCTTCCTATATCATATCTATATCACTGCAAATAATGAAAGTTTTAACCTCTTTTTACCAATTTGGATTTTTTTTCATTTCTTCTTGTCTGCTTGCTGGGCTTAAGGCTTCCATTACTACGTTGAATTAAAGTGGTAAGAGTGGTCATCCCTGTCTTGTTCCCGACCTTGGGGGAAAGAGCTGTTTTCCCCAATTGAGAAGAATATTAGCTATGGGGTTTTCATATATGGCCTTTATTATGTAACTTATGTTCCCTCGCAACCTACTCTGTTGAGGGTTTTTATCATGAATGGATGTTGTACTTCGCAAATACTTTCTCTGCATTATTAAAATGATCATATGGCTGTTATCCTTTTGCTTATTAATGTGGTGTATCCGTTGAATGATTTGCAAATATTGAACCACCTGTGAAACCCATAAATAAATCTCACTTCATTGTGGTGATGCTTTTTTAATGTATTGCTGGATCCTGTTTGTGCATATTTTGTTAAGGATAGTTGCATGTATGTTCATCAGGGATATTGTTCTATAGAATTGTTTTTCAGTGGTGTCTTTATCTGGTTTTGGTATCAGGGTAATGTTGGCATGGTAGAACAAATCTGAAAGTTTTCCTTCCTCTTCTATTTTTTGGAATAGCTTGAGAAGAATAGGTAATGATCCTTCTTTAAATTTGCATGTCACACCATCTACTTCCTGGATCTTTTGTTTTTTGGAGAGTTTTTTGATTACTGACTCAATTCTTCACTGGTTATCAGTCTGTTCAAGTTTTCTATTTCTTCCTGTTTCAGTTTTGGTAATTTTATGTTTCTAGGAATTTATCCATTTCTTCTAGGTTGTCCAATTTAACACCTTGTTTTTGCACAATTCTCTTGTTTGTCTTTCTGTGGTGTTGGTTGTTATTTCTCTTTTCTCATTTTTTATTTTATTTATTTACATTTATTAATTTTTTAAAAGATTTATTTATTTGAGAGAGTACACACGCACATGAGCAGAGGGGGAAGAGGTGGAGGGAGAGGAAGAGAGAGAATCTTAAGCAGACTCCTTGCTGAGCACAGAGCTCAATCTCAGGACCCAGAGATGGTGACTTGGGCTGAAATCAAGAGTCAGACACTTAGCTGACGTGGCCCTGAGGCACGCCCCGGACATTAACCCTTTATCGGAGATATCATTTGCAAATATCTTCTGCCATTCATTAGGTTACCTTTTCATTTTGTTGGCAGTTTCCTTCTCTGTGCAAAAGCTTTTTAGTTTGATGTAATCCCAGCAGTTGAATTTCGCTTTTGCCTACCCGGTCTGAGGTAACTAAATGAGACATCCCCTCTATTAAGAAGCCAGATTGAAAACCAAGCAAATAGAAATCCTGTTCTTTCACAGATAATCCAGTGAGCATTAGGCTTAAGAGGAAACAGAACATAAAATACTACAGTTGAAATGGGAAGGTCACCTGAGTTTGCATTTAGTCCATATGTGGGATCCTGTTTTCTCAGGGGTGGAGGAAAAGCTGTGGCAAATTGATTAGAAGGAATACAGTTATATTTAGTATGTATTATCACCAGAAACGTCACACATCAAAAATTCTTTCAGCCAAGTGGTGACTAAGAATGACTCTCTCGGATGAATGCCACCTTTTACAAAAAGTCTCTCATAAAACCTGAATTGTTTTAGAATCTGCAAATCTCACAGTCTTCCTGGCAAGAGTTACAGTGCCGACAAGAATGCTGAGTTCATGTTCTGATTCTACAGCTCCTTTTGTAAACGTTTCCACCCATAATCCAGGAATATGTCCTACCTCAACCTCACACAGCTTATCATCTAGAAAACAGAAGATATCTTGAAAGCACAAAATAAGCCTCCTTATGTTTCAGTGAGAAGAAACCCTCTACAGAATTCCCCTGCCAAAAAAAGAAAAAAAAAGAATTTGGCCAAATATTTTTGAATCTCATCTAAAGACCCCTGTGCACTTCCCCCAAAAAGGACCTATATAACAAAAGCCATTAAAAGTGCCTGCCCAGCTTTATGTTGTATTAACCTTTTCCCTAATAGCGCATTATTGGAAATGGTATCAAAACCCTGTTGTAATTTATGATGCTCAACTTTGTCTCTGAACCCAGTCATAATGAACTGTACAAATCAACCATCCACCTTTGTAAATTTACCAAATTAGAATTTTTGTTTTCCTCTTAAAGAAAGGTTTACATTGGGTTTAAGGGATTTAACTGGAAGGATTCCTAGCACACGCAAATTCAAATTCAAATCAAGGCCTTTGGAGTGGTGACATCAAAGGCCCATTGTGAGTCTGTGAGGATGACCTTGAAACATGGGAATCTCTCATTTTCACATGTGTTCAGACTACTTGTATTCTATCCTCTATTTGAGGCTTTGTTTGCCTGGCGGGGAAACAAAATTCACTTAATTAGAATGCTTTGTGAATTACAAGTGAGGTGAGCTCCAGGATCTTTGGTTGGTAGGGATGTTGTTGTCATTGTTTTCAGATAAACATGTTTTAGCAAGTCCCCCCCTAGTTCGTGCCTCCACTGGGACATGGGTTGAGCCTTGAGCAATCATCACCTGGCTTTTCACGAGGGCCCAAAGCTGCCCCTCCTGAAGTATTCCAGTTGGATTATCCTGGGAAGAGGAGAAAAGTGGCTTTTCTGTGTCCCTTGTCCTTTCCCTTTCACCCAGGATTTATTCAGGTGGAGAGGAAAGACTGATGACCTGGCCATGGACACAGCCAGGACCAGCCAAGGCATGACCGTGAAACTCATCTCCGTCAGTGCCAGCACTGTACTGGATGGAGACTCATAAACACTCATAAAATTGGTGTTTCTCTACCAATTCCCTCTTCAAGGGAGAGAAGGAATAAGGCAGGTTGGGGGAGGTACTGAGAGGTTTTGTGTTTTTCTTTTTTTTTTTTTTTGCTAAGCCCCCCAAAGCCATAGACCCGTACCACAGACATGATCATGGCTGCTTCCCAACCCCCAAGCAATTCGTGTCCTCTCAAGCTCACCTTGAGACACTGATGGTGTCTTCTGGCTCTTGTATGTCGTACCACTAAACCCTTCACTGTTTCATTTTAATAAAGAAGAAAAATCCACTGACATCCATAGAGGCATGGAATATTGCCATTTAAAATATTTTTTACTCCAGTTGGCATCTTCATTTACACACTGACCAAGTATTTTGAATCTCTGACAAGAGCCTCTAATAGTGGGATATTCAGCCTTGGCCACAAGACTGGGGGGAGGAGAGAGATGTGCTCCTCAGGGAGGAAGATGGCGGTAGCAAGGGTCGTTCAGGTACTCCAGCATTCACACGGATTTCAGCCTTACGTTCCATTTCATGTCCTCTTTGGGAAGGCTGGGTCGTGGTTAACATAGGAAGAGCATCAATCAAGTACTTGCTAAGGGGCGTCAGCGTGGCTCAGTCTGGTAAGTGTCTACCTTCGGCTCAGGTCATGATCCCAGGGTCCTATGCCCTAGGTAGGACTCCTTGCTCAGCAGGGAACCTGCTTGCCATTGCCTCCCCCCATCACACCCCCTGACTGCCTCTCTGCCTACTTGTGATCTCTCTCCTCTCTCAAATAAATAAATAAAATCCTAAAAAGAAAGAAAGAAAGAAAGAAAAAGAATCATCCATGTTGTAGCGTGTTATTTCTGCTTTTTGCGTATTATCAATAGTGATGCTATGGACACGTGCATGGAAGTTTATGTCTTTCATTTCTGTGAGGTATATACCTAGGAGCAGAACTGCTACATTACATGATAATTCAATGTCAACCTTCAGAGGAGCTGCTAGGCTGTTGTCCACAGCGACTGCACCGTTTTACACTCCCACCAGCAGCACATGACGATTACAGTTTCTCCACATCTTTGTCAACACTGGGTAATTTACTTTTGATCGTGGCCATGCAAATGCACGTGGGTCTCCTTGTAACTTTGATTTCGCTTCCTTGATGGCTAAAGACATTCATGTGCTATTCACTGGCTATTTGTATGTCTTTGTAGGAATGTCTTTTCTTTGTCGTCTACTTGCTGAAAATAAAATAAAATAAAATGTTTTTTGATTTCAGTATTTCTATTTTAGGTAAGCAGATGGTCAGATGACAAAGTCTCTAAAACATGAAATTAGTTCTTTAGTGATTTAAGAGTCACTTAAATACCTACAATAGGAGGAATCAAATTGCAGTGGTAAAAGTAAGGGTTTGCAATTACATTCTTAAATCTTTTTGAAAATGTACCTAATCATCTTCATGGTTTATACCTCTTAAAGAGGTTCAGGACAAACCACCCCAGAATTTGGCATCTCAGTATATTGAATATCTTAGGCTGAAGGGGTCTGGAAAAAGTGGCAAAAGGTCACCGTGACCTTCCTGCTCTGCTAAACCCCAGAAACAGGCCATAAAGCCCTGTGGTGGGAGGTGCCTCCCAGTACCTGGAGGAAAGGAATGTGCTTATCTTAAAAGACTAAGGCATTCTGAGAGGAACTCAGAGACCTTGCCCAATTTCCCTCAGTTCACTACACTTAACTCATATATATCTGCCCACACTTTTGATCAAAACTAGCAGAACAATACTCAGGTCTGTTTCTTTCAGTCTTCATTTCCTTATGAAGACCCCTGTATCACCGAAGACTATTACTGAATAAATGTCTACACTTTTCTCTTGCTAATCTCTCTTGGTCAGTTTAACTTTCAGACCTAGCCAGGGACCCTATGAGGGTTGAGGAAAACATTGTCGTCCCCCGCCCTCTGAAGGCTTCCTCCAATCTGAAGGGAATAGGGAGGATCCTTTTTTAAATTGTTATTCCATATAAATGTTCTTACAGATAGTAAGTCTGTGATTTGTACTAGATACTGATATTACTGCTTAAAAAATACAACTGCGGCTCAGTTGGTTAAGTGTATGCCATTGGCTGAGGTCATGATCCTAGAGTCCCAGATTCTATGTAGCCCTGCATCAGGCTCCCTATTGAGTGGGGAGCCTGCTTCTCCTTCTCCCTCTGCCCTGCACCCTCCAACCCCCATGCACATATGCAGTCTCTCTCTCTTGCTCACTACCTCTCTCAAATAAATAAATTTTTTAAAAAATAAAAATAATAATGGAACCATGGACAAAGAAGCTGTAAGAGCAATATGAAAACATGAGCCAGCTCACTCAAATAAATAAAATCTTAAAAAAAAAAAATCACAAAACCATGGACACAGAAGCGGTAAGAGCATCGTGAAAACATGAGTCAGCTCTCTTCATTGTTCCAAATACTCTGAAACAAAGAAAGGAACAGAGGATGGACGGAATCCGTTCAGCTATGAAGACCTCTACTTTAGATGAGGAAAAAAAGAACCCCCCTCACCCCAAGAAAAGTCAGTAACCAAAGGAGTAGTTTTAAACTAGAATGGTCTGATAAAGAACCAAAAGATCCAGGCAGGAAAGAAAAAATGTGACCTCTCTTCTTTACTCCTTGTATTTCCTTATGTAGTTAAGCTATATTTTGGACAAGAAGAAATCTAATACAAAGTTTACAATGGTGGAGGCAATCTTCTGTTGAAAAACCCTCTCATGGCTGACTCTGTTTGACCTGAGAGGTTTCAAGCTCCTGAAATCTTGTTTCAGACAAACCAACAGAAATGGTATCAGAGTTTAATCTAGCTTAAGCTTTTATGGCTTAAACATTTCTATTCCCTATTGCTTTATCCAGTACAATAGAGAACAGATTTTCAAAAATACGTTTCCCTTTATCTAAAGCAAATAGTAATAACCCCCAAAAAAAAAAAAAAAAAAAACCTTGAGAAAATATTTACACTATTTGCTATAATGTTAAATATAGGGTAGGTGTATCTCAAATGTTTGTCTTCATGCTTTCAAAGACAGGATATACAACATGCTACGGTGTCAATTAAAACTTTCAGAATCAATGCACCAAAATGTTATGTTTTAATGAACCCTCATTTAGTATTTTATGTTTTACTTATACCTAGTGTTTCTCAGCCTGACTTAAAAAAATGATCCTACAAAATTATATGTACCAGTAAAAGCTTTTATGAAATATCATCAGCTTATGTGAAGAATGGTAAAATAACATAAGTCCAAATAATTATGCTTATTTTACCATAACTTGCAAACTACCACAATACCAAACTACAAAGTTACAGATTATTTTAATGGAATGTATTATCTGGTAACTCCTAGTGAGTATCTTCTTTAATATTTATTTGGCATTAATTTAGCAAATGCTTTTAATTTCTCTAAGCAGATTTATGTAAAAATATTCATCATATTTTAAAGACTATTTACTTATGCTAGCATATTTCTTTTCAAATTTTTACTTATCCAAAATAAAAGCGAATGGGTAAATTTCCAGCTTATGAATCTGTCACTACGTAACTAATTTAAGTCTAATATGCTATATTGATGCTTTCAATATGGCAGCTACTGGCTACATGCAGCTACTGAAAACTTATGCAGACACTAATGAGACTGAGGAAATGGATTTTAAAATGCATTTAAATTTATTTAATTAATTAGTTGTTTGCCACATATGTCTAGCGCTAACATACCGGGTAGGACACATATAGAGGACATAAGTCATTTTATGGCTAGGTATCACTTGGGATGATCATTCAAAATCTAAGTGGATTAACTGACTAGGTATTTCCATCACTAATTTGCAGTATTAACAGTGTCACTAAAACTGCTGGTCAACTGCTAGTGCCCAGATACTTAGGCAAATAAAGACACCACTTCATTTTTAATAGAGTCTTACATAATATGTAGTAGGGAGGGGACAAAAAAAGCAAATATAACAAGCTCATTCTATTTATTTATTCTTCCTTTTAACTTTGTCCTGATTTTGTTTTATTATTATGTTCAATTAACCAGCACAGAGTATATCATTAACTTTTGATGTAGTGTTCAACAATTCATTAGTTGTGTATAACACCCACTGCTCATGAGCCCATATGCTATTTGTTCTTTAGTGAGCATTTATATAATGCCCACCAGAATAATCAGATGGGACCCTGTTCCAATTGATCGTACATTTATTCAGTGTCTGCTCTGTCCCAAGACTTAGAGCAGATGGTTGGCCTGGAAGAAAGTTAGGCAGTCCAGAAGGAAAGACCCCCAAAGTAGAAGGCAGTACAGAGTACTACAGTCTATGGGTTATAGATAGACAATTGCAAGGATGCCTGGGTGGCTCAGTCAGTTAAGCCTCTGCCTTGGGCTCAGGTCACGATCCCAGGGTCCTGGGGTCCAGCCCCCTATTGGGCTCCCTGCTCCGTGGAGAGTCTGCTTCCCCATGGAGAATCTTCCATCTCCTTCTACCCCTCCCCCTGTTCATATTCTCTCTTGTGCTCTCTCTCAAATAAATAATTTCTTAAAAAAAAAAAAGTACAGTTGCAAGACTGAATCCATGAGCACTCAGAGAGGTGTTCTTGGAATAGATTTAAGTTTTGAAGACTTGAGGAGCTGGTAGGGAGCCCCCGTGGAGAGAGGACTTGCCTGAACCAAGATGGATGAAGAGGTATCAGAAGACTGCATCCGGGGCTTGGTGAGGACGGGGATACGAAGGAATAGCAGGAGATATAGTGAGGTCGACATCTCCAGTGCCTCCAGAGATAAACTAAAGAGTTTGATCTTTGTGTTCTAAACAGAGGGAGAAATGCAAGGGTTTTAGGGATGGAAATGAAAATTTCAGAGTGACAGTTGAGAAAGATCTCTCTGAAAGAGCCTGATTATGGGGAAGAAAGAAAGAAAGAAAGAAAGGAAGGAAGGAAGGAAGGAAGGAAGGAAGGAAGAAAATCACAGGAATTGGTGGAAAACACCGGATTGGCTCACAGTAATCCACAAGGAAGACCTTCATGGGACCCAAGGAAGAACGGCTGCTTTTACAAGAGGAGACACCCAGCAACTGCAACCATCAAGAACTCCATCAAAAACCAAGAAGAAAAAGATCAGTGAAAAGAAAGGGAAAACCATTAGCTCATTTCTTTGGTTCTAGGCTTGCAAGACAAGTCCTTCTGCAGAGACCACTGATTTGCAACTGCTTGTAAACTACGGTTGCTGATCTCACAAGATAAATTTTCAGCGCATGTACGGCCTAAAGTGAAGAGAGACACTTGTAGCAATAAGAAATGATAGTGGAAGTGAGGGAAGATAAGAGCTAAATGTTAGAAACCTTATCTTCTGGATGCTTCTGAAAAAACACAGATTCCTGGACCCTCTCTCTAGAGATTCAGATTCAAGTAGATCCAGCATGGTGGTGGTGGTTTGTGCTAAGGATTTTTACTTTATTACTTATTATTTTAAAAAATCTTAGGGCGCCTGGGTGGCTCAGGGGGTTAAGCCTCTGCCTTTGGCTCAGGTCCTGATCTCAGAGTCCTGGGATGGAGCCCCGCATCGGGCTCTCTGCTCGGCAGGGAGCCTGCTTCCCCTTCTCTCTCTGCTTCTCTGCCTACTTATGATCTCTGTCAAATAAATAAATAAAATACCTTTAAATAAATAAATAATCTTAACCAAAAAAAAATTAAAAAATCCTAACCCCAGCCAGGCTTGGATATTAGCAATAAGTGAATGCCCTCAAAGTAACCTATTCCCTCAAAAGGTAAAATTTACATACAGTTGACTTGGTCTGGCCAGAAGCCTTCTCAGACCCTCCCTATCAATGGCTTCCCTTGCCAGGGGCTTGCAGGGAGGAGCAAAATGTGTGTGTGGTGGGTGGGGGGGGCAGGCGACTGGTGAAGCTGGCTGCTTAGGCTTTGCCCTTTCTATTTGCTAGTGATTGCTTTTAGCTGAGCTTTGAGATGAGGCAGAGAAAGCAAGACATCTTCTTCCCTGACTCCACCCAGGTCTTCATGTTCTAGTTAATGTCTTATCACACTGTTACCCCAAAACGTGCCAACAGTGGGAACAAAAGACCTCTTCCTGATCTTCAGTCCTCTCCTCTTACTCTAGGGAAAGACTCTAACATTTGATCCTATGCTGCAAAATTTTTTTTTTCCTTTCTAATAAAAATTTTTAAAAATCTCTTATCAGGGCGCCTGGGCAGCTCAGTTGGTTAAGCAACTGCCTTTGGCTTGGGTCATGATCATGGAGTCCCAGGATCGAGTCCCACATCAGGCTCCTTGCTCGGCGGAGCCTTGAAGCTCCTTGCTTCTCCTACTGACCTCTCTACTCTCAGGCTCTCTCTCTATCTCAAATAAATAAATAAAATCTTAAAAAAAATCTCTTACCAGAGACATTGACCATGAAACAGAAATAGGGGATCTCCTATGTCCCTTTGTCACCTAGGGTCCTACCAAATTTCTTCTCCTTCCAATTGATGAAGTTCTAGAACCTAGGTGAGGTTCGGTGGGCTGAGGTCCGGAGCCGATGACCAAGAAAGAATTCTTGAGACATCTTTGGTGCAAAATGGTGGTTTATTAAAGCACGGGGACAGGACCCGTGGGCAGGAAGAGCTGCTGCCCAGGGTTGTGAGGGATGGCAGGTTATGTACCCTGTGGTTGGGGGAAGGTGAGGGGAAGGGAGGTTTCAGTGGAGTTTTCATATGCTAAAGAGGGCCTACAAGGTGCCAAGATGTCTGAGGCCTACAGGAGGCCTTGCCCTTAGGGCTGGATCAATGCTGTCTTTAGACCAGCCATTAACATTAAGATAGTTGGGAGACTTTTTGGTGGGGAGTCACAATCCTGCTATCAATTGTCTTTGTTAGTGAGATTTAGGACATTTGTAAGCCAAGGGAGACTCCAGTCTAGCAGGATTGTGAGCTCTGCAAGTTAACTATTTGTTTATTGTTCGTGGCATTCAGGGCTACCTGAGGGATGCTACACATATGACAGAGGGGAAGCGGATGGGGGGTGGGGGGGCGCCAGCTTTTGCTTTGTCTTCAGCCAGCCTCATGCTCCCTCATCACAATCAGCAAATCAAGACTTTAAAAGATACGTTCAAGGGAGCACCTGGGTTGTGCAGATGATCTGGTGTTTAACTCTTGCTTCGGGCTCAGGTCATGATCTCAGGGTTGTGAGATGGAGCCCCACAAGGGACTCTTGGGCTCAGCACAGGGTTCCGCACTCTGGGCTTGGAACTCGCGCTCTCCCTCTACCCATTCGGCCCCCTCTTTATCTCAAATAATTAATTAAAAATAAAGATTCATTTAACATACACACATTAGGGGCGTTTTTCTAGGTTGTCTCAAAAGCCAGGGCCTCTCTGAGCACAGATAGACGATGAGATCCTTGGTTCTCACCCAGGGACTGGCACTTCGGACACTGTGGCAACGGAATATGATTACAGCCAGGGTCCAGTCCCCCCGGGAACGGAGAGGACAGTTACTGCCCCATGAGTGGGTACCATTGCCTTGTTAGAGTCTCCGGTGAGCATTGATCACGGTGCAAATTCTCACAGTACTTTTATGGCAGACTTGGCCAGGCCAAACCAGATGTTCCTGAAAACGCACTCCCCCTTATAAAATCAAAACCAAAATTTCCCCAAAGCTGCTGTTTCTACTACTTTCTGCTCCCTGCTCAGTGGGAAGTCTGTTTATTCCTCTGCCTCTCCCCCTGCTCTCTCTAGGCTCTCTCTCTCTGAGAAGTAAAATCTTAAAAACAAAGAATAAAATCTTAAAAACAAAAGAACTACAGACTCTCCAGATCTTTAGGAATATGAAATGGGTCTCCAGGGGAAAAAGCAAAACAACTTTTAACATCTTAGGTGCATCCTGCTAAAAACAGACGATGGGCCCCAAATGGAGTTGCTCGTGCTAAATCCCATGACGCCAAGGAGAGACTCAGTCGCAGTTTCAACTCTCCCAGAAACAGCTTATTAAACCAGTGAATCAGAAATTGCTTGATAAGCACTATTAAGATCTACCTGAGAGAACTCCGGCTTCCCCTTGAGGAAAGTGACCTCACAATGACCAACCTGCTTTTCCGCCTAGTAGGACCTCCTTGTCCCTACTCCCCTCTGCCTACAAAGGTCCTTCACCTTGAGCAACCCCTCAGAGTTCCCTTCTGTCTGTTACATGGGATGCGAACTGATTTTTGCTCAAATAAACTCTTAAAATGTTTACTATGCTTCAGTTTCTCTTTCATCAATTCAAATTGGCAGACGTCTCACAACCACCTAGAGGAAACAGAAGGTAGGATCTAAAAGCCATAGGGTAGCAGACCAGAACGTGTCAGACCAGGATGTGTGGGGTAAGTGTCCTCAGCACACTGGCCATGGCAGAGCCCAACATCCTAAGTGCTTCCAGGTGAAGCCGTCATGGATACCCTGGCCTCAAGGCTATGGCTTGCGGAAGGACCGGCTGCTATCTCAGATGGACTGGAACATAACGGTTTTTTGGCTTGGGGACCTGACAGTGTTTACATTTTTAAAATTACGTCTGACCTAAGCAAAACTGCAATTTTATTTATTTATTTATTTTTATTTGCAGAAATTAGTCTTTCTCAACAAGGTCCGCAAGACTTGGCTCCAGAACTCATCTTTTCCCCATTTCTGCTGTGCCACTGGAAGTGTCCCAGTGTACCCGCTCGCCCGCTTTTCCAGTCATCTCTCCAACAGCTTCCAAAACAGTGGACTTAATAATAGAGCAGTGACCTTTTAAACCACTTTGATGATTCCTGGGCAGCACTGTGATTCACATGCTATCCACCAGTAAGATTGATGTACCGACTCTGTCTGAAACATTACAGCTACAAAGTGACCTGAAGAAAATCTTGTAAAACTTTTTGCTCACTGAACACTGCTCCATCTTCCTTCCATAAAGTAGAACTAGACCCGTCTCTCCATCTTTGGTAACTTCAACATTTGCTTCACACACACACACACATACACCATTAGAATGAACTTAAAGCCAACTCTAGATAACATATCCTGTTTCTTTCTTCAACTTTCAGACCTCTTTACCTTCCCTTTTAATACATATAATGCCGTTTTTTTCCTCGGATGTAGCTTGGAGTCAACACAGAAAGAAAACTTGCCAATCCTCTAAGCAAAGAAGCTAGTTTTGACAAAACGACTATTGCTTGTCCAGGTTAATTATATTTTAGCAATACTGGGATGCAATTGGATCATCCACATTGTCTCTTCAATTTAATTACTTACAATGATAGTCATACACTTACTTAAATTTCAACATGTGTTTGGATTTCTAATCATCTTTTAAAAATGTCTTCAAGAAGAGTACACTTTAAAGCAGAGATGAGATGGAAAGTTATTTCTTAGTCAAAAGACTGTCATTCACCAAGCAGCATAATTAAAGGCAGGAGATACTGCCAATTTCCTCAGAAGGTTTCACCGAATTTTCGAAGTTAAAATAGGCAACTAGAATTGATTTATGCATCCTGATGGACTCTCAGTCAGGTGCCAAATATCTGTCAGAAACTTCTAGCTCACTTTTGAGAGAGGCTGTTTAAATCCTAGCATTACATAATTTAATTAAGCAAGAAAATGAAACCAGAAATCGAACTGAACAGGGAAGGGAAACAGTCTCCTGGAATTCGCCAGCCTACCTCTCCACATTCCAGTTAACTCTTAAAGCACGCCAAGGTCAACAGCACAACGCAGGTTAAAAAAAAAAGAGTGGATCACTAGGATGGTATGAGGACTTGCTTAGGGCCAGAAGAATATTTACATAAATCACAATACTGCAAATGTTAAACACATCTATTTTCTGGTTTTGATCACATACAAATATAGACAAGAGAGGTATAAATTTGATAAATATATATGTTTTTCTATTTCTGATGGAACACATGCATCAAAAAATACTACATTCACAGCTGTGTAATATAAAAACATCCTTCAAAAACAGGGAGATCACGAGGTGAAAAAGAAACTGATAGGGGACAAAACCAAAACTGCAAGCCAGATCATATCACTCTGATTTAAACACATCAGTAGCCCGTAAAATCATAGAGTATAAAACATGTAACAGAGGGGGCGCCTGGGTGGCTCAGTGGGTTAAAGCTTCTGCCTTCAGCTCAGGTCATGATCTCAGGGTCCTGGGATCGAGTCCTGCATCGGGCCCTCTGCTCAGCAGGGAGCCTGCTTCCTCCTCTCTCTCTCTCTCTCTCTCTCTCTCTCTCTGCCTACTTGTGATCTCTGTCTGTCAAATAAATAAATAAAATCTTAAAAAAAAAAAAAAAAAACACGTAACAGAGGTCCACAAGATTGCTCAAGATCTTCCCCTTCCTCAAACACCTCACCATCCTCATGTCCGGCCTCCTCTTTCTGCCTTTATATGCAGCCAGTTTCCCCTTTGCTCTTTTCACAGTTCCCATCCCAGGAGTTTGTGCTTGTGTCCAATCACCCAGATACTCACTTAACAACACCCTCACTTTCATGGCCTGTTAATCCAAATGACCTTTTTTTTTTTTTTTTAAGATTTTATTTATGTATTTGACAGAGAGAAATCACAAGTAGGCAGAGAGGCAGGCAGAGAGAGAGGAGGAAGCAGGCTCCCCACTGAGCAGAGAGTCTGACGCGGGGCTCTATCCCAGGACCCTGAGATCATGACCTGAGCCGAAGGCAGAGGCTTAACCCACTGAGTCACCCAGGCGCCCCTACAGTACTGACTTTTATAAAATATTCCTACTCTTGATCCTCTTTGCTTTGCTTTGTCTGTCTTCATAGCACTTGTCACCACCTTTCAGGCTTAGTTTCTCAGGTGTTAGGATTCCAACAAATGTGAACGAAAAGGGGTAGAGACCATTTCCTGTACTGCCTGTCACCTGGAAAGTTCTCAGTGCATTCTTATCAAACAAAGGAATGAGTAAAATTAGAGGAGTAAATGTGAAGTGGTCTAGGGGTGCTTTGGGGGCTTTCTGCAATACAAGAACCAATACAAGTCTTGAGTTTTAATGGTACCATGGTAGATGAGAGACAAAGCCTTGGGTCTGTGCTGGTTGGAAGTTGCAGCTGGGATCTTTGCATAAATTCTGCACCTACAAAATCTACCAGCCTGAGAGGGGGATCAACAAAGTCACGGACAGATCAGGTCTGAACTCAGGATACTGAACAAAAAAAGAAAAGGAGTCTCCCTTCAGTATTTGTAACTAAACACCATCCTCCAATAGGCTGGATATCATCGTAGAACCATAGAAAATGAAAAAAATATATATTAAAAAAAAAAGGGTTTTAAAATAGCCATAGAGTTGCAGCAGTATACTCGGTTGAATGGTGACCCTCCCCCAATTCACATTCTCCTAGCAACCTCAGGATGTAACTTTATATGGAAATAGGATCTTTGCAGATACAATTAACTAAGATGACACCATCTTGGAGTATGATGGGCCCTGAATTCAATTTTTATAAATGAGAAGAAGAGACAGAGAATGAAAGACACAAAGGTCCGATGACCTTGTGCTTGCAGAGGCAAAGATTGGTGTCCAAGGGACACCAAGGATTGCCAGCAACCACCAAAAACTGTAAGATAGGCATTGAATAGAGTCTTCCCAAGATGCTGGCGGGAACATGGCCCCATTAACACCTTGCCTGGGTGGCTAGCCTTCAGAACTCTGAGAGAATATACTTCTGTTGTCTTAAAGTTGCACGGTTTGTGCCACTCTGTCACGGAAGCCCTAGGAAACGAATATAACCGCCCATAAAGAAACTGTAATTAGACTGCCACCCTACCAGTAATGATGCAAACCAGATACCACTGTTATCCTTCACAGGCTAAATGAAAATAGCTGTGCCTCAGGATGGCGTAGCTGGCTTCCTCACTTGGGAACGAGAACGAAATACATTTAGCATGAGCAGAACCTCACTGATTCAACTTCTAAAATACTTCATAAAAATATGTTTTAGGAAGAAGGTAAATGACCTCATTAAAAAAAAATCTGAGCTACAAGATACAATGGTAAAGAAACGCACAAACATGCAGGAAATTCAGGCAAAAATAGATTGTGTAGAACAACAAAAATAACACTCTGATTTGGGCATATAAAACAAAATAAAGCAGGCATACCTGAGTGTCATAGTCCATTGAGCATCTCAATCTTGATTTTGGTTCAGGTCGTGATATCGGGGTTGTCAGATGAAGCCCCATGTGGGGCTCCGAGCTGGGCGTGGAGCCTGCTTAAGTTTCTCTCTCTGCCCCCCCATCTCTCTCTCTCTCTCTCTCTTTCAAAAGAATAAATAAGTAAATAAATAAAACAAGATGAAGCAAAATATTGAAGGAGGTGATCAGAGTTAAATTACTCAGTATTAATCAGGAGTAAGGTATAAATACCAATTAAGTTGCACTTTTTTTAATTTTAAAATTCTTGTTAAATATTCAATGTTAATTGTCGAAAAAACAGGAATAGAGTTATAAGGGACAAAACACAGAAATAATGGAATATAATAAAAACAGGTATGGAAAGAGTGTAACTAGAAAAAGCGGGGCCAATATAAGGCTGAGAATGATACTATAGGAATATTTCTAAATATATTGGTAATACCATAAACACAATTGGATCAAATACACCAGGTAGAAGACAGATTGACACACTGAATTTAAAAATACACTGTATTTTTTTTAAGATTTAATTTATTTGACAGAGACAGAGAGAGGCAGCACAAGCAAGGGGAGCAGCAGAAGGACAGGGAGAAGCAGGAACCCCACTGACCAGGAAGCCCGATGCAGGACTTGATCCCAGGATGCCAAGATCATGACCTGAGCCGAAGGCAGATGCTTAACTGACTGAGTCTCCCAGATGCCCCCAAATTATACCATATGTTATTTCAAGCAACCTACCTAAGGCTGAAAGACATATTAAGGTTGAAAATAAGAGGATGAAAAATATGTGCCAGGCAAATAATAATCAAGAATAGACAGATGTTAATATCAAAATATAAGCTTGAAAACAAAACAAAAAAAAGCAGCAGAAGAGATGGAGGCTCACTTTGTAATGATAAAAGACACAACCAATAAGATTTGGCAATTCTAACCTCATTCACATCAAATAATATAGCTTTGAAATATATAAAGCAAAAATCCAAATAATTATCTGCAGAAGTAGGAAAACCCATCATAACAGGAGTTTTTTTTAAATTATTCCTGAGACTAAAATGGACAGATCAAGAAAAATATTCATAAATGCACAAAAAATTAAATAGCATAATTAATAAGCTTCATCAAATAGCCAGAGATGGTAGTGTTCCATCTACCCTGAAATCAGAGAATTCTTATTCTTTTAATTTTTTAAAAATATTTTATTTATTTATTTGACAGACATAGATCACAAGCAAGGAGAGAAAAAGGCAGAGAGAGAGGAGGAAGCAGGCTCCCTGCTGAGCAGAGAACCCCATGTGGGGCTTGATTCCAGGACCCTGGCATCATGACCTTAGCCAAAGGCAGAGGCTTTAACCTACTGAGCTACCCAGGTACCCCAGAGAGAATTCTTATTCTTTTAAAGCCTACATGCAACATTAACCAAACTCAGCAGATTCTAGCCTACAAACTGAGACTCAATGAATTACAAAAATGGCATCAACTGCGTTCTCCAACCACAATTAGAAATAAACAAAAATCAACTGAAAAATAGAGATATAAATTTAGAAAATAATTTATATAACCCCTGGATCAATGAACTGAATTTCCAACTTATTAAGTTAAAAATAAACAGATCAGAGACACCGTTAGGTATTTCAAAGTACACACTAACAGTGCTAATTAACTGTGCATCTCCCCCTAAAATCAATTATTAAATTCATATGATATAATAATATGTAAGTGATTTAAATGGAAAAGAAAGAATACACCAAACATTATTTTTTAAATAATTTTATATAATCTCAATATATACATATTGATTTGTCATGTGAGGTAAAAAAAAAAATTTATTAAGTATAATATACAGTGTTACATTAGTTTCAGGTATACAATATAATGATTCAACAGTTCTACAGAGTATTCAGTGCTCAATTGGATAAGCCTACTCTTAATTCCCTTTATTCCACTCCTCCCTCTGGCCCACCCCACCAGCAACCTTCAATTTGTTTTCTGTATTTGAAGGTCTGATTCTGCTTTTACTTGTTTGTTTATTCTTTTGGTTGTTTTCAGATTCCACATATAGGAGTGAGGTTATATGGTATCTGTCATTTTCAGTCTGACATATTTCACTTAGCCTAATATCCTCTGGGTCCACCCGTGTTGGCAAAAATGGCACAACTGACTCCCTTTTTCATGGATGAGTAATATTCCATTTTATACATTGTGTTTAAAAAATTCCACCCCTCCTTTTACACTTAGAATTCAAATTCTACTAGAAGAAACAGTTGCTCTTTTATGCTATTTACTGTATATTCAATGATTTATTTACAGCGCTGTGGACTCAAGGATATTTATTGGATGCTGTGAGTTACAGTCTGTTATTTTCATTATTGATTTTATTGCTCGGATTGTCCAGGCTTTGGTCATTAGCAGTTCCTTTAAGTTGGCTTCTGTGGTCTTTCATCATGCCACTGCCAATTTTCAAGCATCTCCTTATTTTCTGGCTCTAGGAGTAATTTCAGGCTCATCTCCTACCGAATCCACAATTTCTCCAACAAGCCTTCCAACCTTTTTTTTGAGAATGGGATGTGAAACCAGAATCTGGGTGGTAAGTGTGTTTGTTGACATAACCCATGGAGAAATAGAAATAAAACTGCGTCTTTGTTTTGGGCCAACTATCATGGAAGTAATAAGAATGACAGCTGACAACACAGACAGAGCAGATTGCATCCAGTTGTAACTTTCAGTCACCTCCCGGGGCCATCTTTGCGTCTCTGCTCCCTCCTGGCCCAGGAGACCCAGAAGCCCTGGGCATTCTGCTTCTGCCACCTGATTTGCTTCAACAAATCACAGAATGTAGGTCTTGCTCACAGATGACTTCTATGGAGCCAGAATAGTACCTTCTATGCTTACTAAAAAATATAGACAAGCCCTGAACCATAACAAGTGGCGTCCAACTTGGCAAAGAGAACCCCTTGTCACTGGAGACTGTGCTGGGTTCAGCCCTGAGTCAGAAAGCAGACTCCCTAACCTCCCTGTTGACCCTGTGCCGCTGATGTCCTCAGCCAGAATCCTAGCCCCAGCTCTCTAACCTAAGACACAGTGCTCTTCTCTCCCAAGAGCTGCAAGCAGGAAACTGGCATAAGATTCGAAATGTAAATGACCCCAGGCAATGTGTTGACCTAAATTTTCTGTCAGTGATTTAGGAGGCATTCCATGGCTCTGGGCAGGAACAAAAAGAGAGTTGGACAATTCTCCCCATGAATAATCTCCAGCAACTTCGGGGCCAGATTTTGACTTCAGGTCTCTGCACATAACTCAGTAATGTTTTCATCTTGGGGAAATCAACAGGCCCTCTGCACTGTGAATACAATATTGAGCTCAGAATTGTCAGTGCTTAGGAAAAGACAGATGATGCCAGAGCCCGGAATCTTTAAAAGATTTAGTAAACAGAAAATCGTGCTTTGGAGATACACAGAAAAAGACAAGTAAATCTTAATAAATTTGAGAGGCACAGACGTATAAATAACACATGGACAGGAAGCCTAGATGAATAAGATCAATGCTCAGAGAGGACGCTAGGATGCCTGGCGTTCATACTCCCAGAATCCACACAAATAAAAGAAAATCTGAGCTCTAAAAACGTGGCTTGTGTAATGTTGAAATAATATACCCTCTTTTTTTTTTCTCCCCCTCAATGGAGAGTTTTGGTGATATCCAGTCAGCCCTATAACATGAGTAATCATTTTACACTATTATCACACCCAAGTTAAACATCCCAAGTTAGCATTTCTAAATAACAGAATAAAGGTTGTACATTTTTTTAAATTGTGTCTTCATATTTATTCTATTTTGGTGGCCTTTTCAAAGAGGAACCAACCATACACTCAACAATGTATTTGAAATCTTTCTGTAGACATTCACCATGAAAGTTTTCCTTCTTTCCTCCAGCAAAGCAAGTGGCTTTCTTCCACTGAAAATGGAAATGTATCGATAGGTACGAATATTATGATACGTTGCTCTTCGCAACATCCTGGTCTATAATTAATTATACTTCATTGTGTATAGTTATAGATGTTATCTTTGCAAATCAAAGAAATAAATTTTCACAGACATTCTGCTGAGCTGCATTTAACTATAGCTTTTCAAGAGTCAGCCAATGGGCCACACACTCTGGCCCAGGAAATAACGTAGCGGCATGCACATTCACTATGTGGGTGGATTTATGGCAGGAAGTATGGTCCCAACCAAGCCCAGAATGAATAGGTATTTCACGTACTGGGAAAGAACCAGTTAGAATACATCATTGCACCTCAAGGTGCTACTCTGAGCTGGAACAAAAGGTGATCTGCCCATAAAACAGCTATTAAGTTCACTATAAGGGAAAGGGAAAAGGCCACTCATTTACACCAAAATTCTGCTGCAAGGATTCACTCCCTCCTGCTCTTCAAACTACTAAAGAATCTTCAGAGAGAGTCCTTTCAATCTAATTCCCGCCAGTGTCATCCATTCTTCATGTAAATTTGCTTATACTCTTCCATACGTGTCAAAACCATTGAGCAGTCGCTTAAGAGCATTGGGCTGGTGGCCAGAAAGAGGCTAGGAGATAGCAGGTTTCCATGGATACCCGCCCTTAAGCAATGGAGATTGTGCCCCCCCACCCCATGGTTGTCAAAATAAAGAGGAGCTAGGGCTTTGGGGACAGTACGAGAGATAGATATCACCATGCTTCTCCCATACAGAATAAAATCTGACCATCAGATGGCAAATAAAAGCAGAACTTCATGGTCAATGTGTACTTTCCATTCATCTCTCTCTCTTCTAGAACCATCTATCACTAAACCTCACTGAAAGGTTATTTTCTCCTATTTTGTGATAATAAATGTACTGCTTTAATCACGGTTTCTCAGGACACAGCTCCCCCTTTTACACACACACACACTCTCATAAATATTTCTAACATTCTCTCCTTCTACTTATATATCCATCAATTAATAATAATTTGTTTTTCTTCTGCCAAAATAGAAATTCCTTATGGTCAAGAATTTCTTTTTTTTTTTCTTTTAAGATTTTATTTACTTAGAGAGAGACAGCCAGCATGCGTGGGCTAGGCAGAAAGAGAGAGAAAGAGAGAGAATCTCAAGCGGACTCCACACTGAGCTTGGAGCCCAGCAGGGGGCTTGATCCCAGGACCCTGAGACCATGATCTGAGGGGAAACCAAGAGTCAGATGCTTAACTGACTACGCCACCCAGGTATTCCAAGAAGTACATTTATACTTCAATTTTTTCCTTAGACTAGCAGCTAATATAGTATCTGCTACAGAGCAGACACTGAAATGCTGGATAAATTCTGTTTACAAGGTGAGGACGGAAGCGAGAGAGGAAGAAACGAAGCGAGGGAAGGCTAGAAAGAAAAACTGTTGACACACTCTAAAAATCGCAACACTTACTTGCTAAGCTCTAGTCTCTTCTTACTCTCGGTATAAAAAAAAAAAAGTGCCTAAATCTCTGTAGCTAGGTGCAGAAGAGGTCCTTGGCTTAGGATAGAGAAAAAAAAAATTAAACTTTTTTCTATGGTTGGATACTGGTTCATTGATCACATGGTCTTTAAATCAGGATTCAGATGATTAGGCGAGAAAATATGATCAGATATAACCAGTAAAATAGCAATTTAGCATAATATGGAATTTAAAATTCTTAATATTAATCAATTATATCAGGCAAGGCAGTGTAAAATGACTTCATTGCCAAATAATCAAATCATTTCATGCTGCAAATAAAATATCTTGTTAATTTAATTTTCTCTGTTAAAAATTAACTTTTCTTTCTTCATGATGCTTGCTTTAGGTTTTTCTCTGTCATTTCGATGTTTCATTGCTCAACCCTCCTATAGCTTCACATAAAACAAATTAATTGCATCCAAATAATGATTCACATTGTCATGAATGTGAATTTCATGGGATTTTCTTTTTTAGCTAATAAGGAAAAGGGGAAAACTTAGAATCAGAAGGGGCAGCTGACTTGCACAGCAGAACATTCACGGTTGGAGGGATTGAGGACATTCCCGAAGCATCGCTACCTTCTATTCCCAACCATAGGCAGTTTTTAACTATCTACAGCTCAGAATGTAAGGCCAATATGTTCTACGATGAAAGGGTCCTTATTCAGCTCTTGCCTTATTAAATGTCCACAAACATCACTGCAAAGGAAAATACTATGTTTTTTAGGCTTCCTAATTATCTCTATAAATAGGCACTTGCTTCATTTTAAAAATCAGAGAATTGATGTTCAAGATTTAAATCAGTCTGCCTGGTAATTTCTTTGACATCCGCCGTGGCAACATTTTTCTAGATATGTCTCCTAAGGCAAGGGAAACAAATGCAAAAATAAACCATACATCAAAGTAAAAAGCTTCTGCACTGCCAAGAAAACCATCAACGAAATGACAAGGCAACCTTTTGAATGGAAGAAGATACTTGCAAGGGACGTATCTGATAAGGGGTTAGTATCCAAAATATTTAAGGAATTCCTATAACTCACCACCAAATAAAATAAAATAAAATAAATCAGACTATCTGATTATTAAAAATGCACAGAGGACCTGAATAGAGATTTTTCCAAAGAAGACATACAGATGGCCAACAGGCATATGAAAAGATACTTAGCATCACTCATTATCAGGAAAAAGCACACCCAAACCACAAGGAGATACCACTTCACACCAGCCGGAATGGCTAAAATCAAAATGTAAAGAAATAACAAGTAGGCCACGATGTGGAGAAAAAGGAGCCCTCTTGCACTGTTAGTGGGAATGCAAACCAAAACCGGTGCGGCCACTTAGATGTGCCTCAGAAAATTCACAATATAAATATCATATGACCCAATAATTCCACTACCGAGTATTTATCCCAGAAAAGTTAAACACTATTTGAAAAAAAAAATGCATCCCTCTGTTTATTGCAGCATTATTTACAATAGCCAAGAAATGAGAACAACCTAATCGTCTGTCGACAGATGATAGGAAAAGGAAGATGTGTGTGTACATACATACATACATACATGCATGCATAGAATAGAATGTTCTATTCTAGATGAGATCTTACCATTTGTGACAACATGGATGGACCCAGAGAGTAAATAACACAGACTGAAAAAGACATATACCACAGGATTTCACTTACATGTGCCATCTAAACACCAAATGAATAAACAAACAAAAAAGCAAATTAGAACGAATAAATACATGGAGGACATGGGGAGATGGAGAGGAGAAGTGAGTTGGAGGAAATTGGAAGGAGAGATGAACCATGAGAGACTGTGGACTCTGAGACACAAACTGAGGGTTTTGGCGGGGAGGGGGGTGAGAGATCGGGTGAGCCTAGTGGTGGGTATTACAGAGGGCATGGATTGCATGGAGCACTGGGTGTGGTGCATAAACAATGAATGCTGGAACACTGAAAAGAAATACAATTAAATAAATAAAATTAAAAAAAAAAAAGAACCTATAATACAGAGGACAAATTGATGGGTGCCAGAGGAGAGGGATGGGGAGTGGGAGATGCAGGCTTCCAATTATGGAATGAAGAAGTGGAAGGAGTAAAAGGAACAGTGTGGGGAATAGAATCAGTGCTACTGTAAGAGTTGCAAGGTGACAGGTGGCAGCTACGTTGGTGGTCAGCACAGCATAAAGCAGAGAGTTGCTGAATCACCATGTTGTAGATCTGAAACTAATGTCACATGGCGTGTCAACTATACTGAAAGAAACGATAATCTATCAACCACTTTGCTGCTTCCCATCCTCATCCCATTTCTGAATAAAGACCCACTTTCAAAGAAGGCATCTCATTGCCTCTCAGTTTCTATACCTCTAAAGGGAAATAAAAATCAGGAGTCCCAGGGTTGGACTAGAAGTTCAATAAAATAGCCACAAAATTGTTCTAAGCTCAGCGATGGTGGAATATCTGAACAAGGAGATGGTGTTTATTTCTGAGAGACTAATAATTTTCATAAGAATAGGTATTTCAACTGGGTAGCAGGCCCTCCAATGGCGATGCTAGGATAGTATCACAAGGAAAGGGATTTCTCTGAAAAACAACAAAACAACAAAAACACAGGTACTTACTACTTTTCTAAAGAAAAATATTTTTATTTAAAAAATTAGCTCTGGATATTAATTCATGAATTAATGGGCCAAACAACAGAGAAAAATAATTTGGTCTTTTTCCCTAAGTAATGTTATTCTTTCAGTTTTTCCTACAATATTGATGACATCTTATCACATCCTACATTTCATCAAATCAAATGAAATAAATTCCTTAGTAATCCTGAAATGATTCTGCCTTAATATTATAATTTACTTAAAGAAAATACAAATCACATACCAGCAAAATGAGCCCACTAAGGTAGCTTATCTGAAAAATACTAATAACATTTCTCCACATAAAAATTCACAAAAAAATTTAAGGGGTACAAAACTAAAGAAAAACAAATGACCAGATTCATTTTCAACTAGATGTCTTTTCAACTTTTCTTTGAAGTGTATAACACTTGATGACTAACTAGATCTAATAATCCTCTACCATCTCCACAGTGCAGACCAATGCTTTACTTACAGCAAGAAAGAGGCATATCGAAAAGTCATTTTCTAAACAGCTTTCAGGTCAACATGTAACTGATGGAAGGAATACATTTTTTTCTCTGAAGATGCCATGTGCATCACAAGGTAGGGATAGAAGTAAGCTAAGGGAAAGAAGCCGTAAGTGAAATGTGTAGAACAAAAAACAGGTCTTGAGTCAGTTTCCAGAATTCCCTGACATTGCCATGTTGTCTATGATATTCCTCAAGCCAGAAGCATCTGCACTGTCTCCACTTCTTCTGCAATTAAAATCCGGCCATTTCAGGTCTTGCCACATTTAATTCCATAAGCTGCCCTATAGCAAGGTATTAACCATATCTTTCCTTTTATCCCTGCTATTTTGCTGGTTTGGTTTCATCATTGTTCACCTCTCCTGCTTCACCTATTAAAATTTATCACCTAAGAGACACCTGGGTGGCTCAATCAGTTAAGCATCCGACTCTTGAATTTAGCCTAGGTCTTGATCTCAGGATCATGAGTTCATGCCCCACACTGGGTTCCATTCTGGGCAAGGAGTTTACTTCAAAAAAAAGAAAAAAGAAAAAGAAAAAGAAAAAAAAGAAACTAATATAAAAATTTATCATCTAAGAACCAAATCTAATCATACCTCTGTGCTACTCAAAAACATTTGATACTTGCCTGTGTTCCACTGACTAAAAATCAAACTCCTTAATAGAGCCCGATCTAACTTACTGTTCTATGTGGCTTCCAACACTCCACCCCACAGACTTCCTCCTCATTGCCCCATATTTTCTTCACTAACCCTGAGAGAATCCTGCATCTGCACCTTTGAACTTGCTATTCCATTCTCTCCCCCTCATTTTCAGCCTTCCATCTTTCCAGGCTCAATGAAAATGTCCCCATGGCTGGTTTTCCTTGACCCCTCAGTTAGAATTTATGACCTTCTCTATTTGTTTCTCATGCACGTGACTTAGTCTACTGCACTTTTTATAATATGTACAAACAGTAGTGGTACACAAGTACAGTGAGTTGAGAAATAGTCTTTCTCAACTTTTCCAAGGTGCAGCACAAAGAGTAGACTCAATGGTATTGGAATAGCGTCGTGTGGTGACAGATGTTTTCCAGGGCTAGGCACAAAAAGGGGCACACAGTTTTTACTACATGCATAGTTAATGACCAGTGTCTTAAACCACAGTGAGATGAGTCTTACACTTACATTTTTGTGTCTCATGCAATGCAACATTTTCTCTGTGTGTGCTTATTGTTCACAAAGGACCAAAGAGGAATACAGTATATGAAGTTATTTGAAAGGTTATTTTTAAATTTTCTTTTCCTCCTTGAGAAAAGGATACTCTAAACACATAGAAGACCATTTTCATGTAATTTATAATGTCCAGTCCCTGTCTTCTATGCTCTTATCTACAGAAATAAACTCTTGATTAGATCAACCACCATTCAAAGTCAACCTTGGCTTTTAAATGTCAAATTAATTAGGGGTTTCACTGAAATAAGTACTTAATTTGATGAGAGTAACCAAACATATCAAAAGCAATCGTTTTTGGATCAACTGTAAGTAGGGGAAACCATCATGGCATGGCATTGCTGTCTACCCATCTACCAACCCATCCATCCATCCATCCATCCTTGTAGCATTTACTGAGTGCCAGGTATGTTCCAGATATTGACCTGATTATGGGAATACAAAGTTGAATACATGGTTTCACATGTCTGGGTTTTCCCTCATACATGGAAGCACCCAGTTCGCAAAACCAACTAAGCGCTTTTTGGAAAATCCATTCTAACAACAACATCTTTGCTCACAGAATGCAACAGGCTTATTTTAGCCCTAATACGTCATTGATATTCCAATGAATATCCTTTTACATTCCCTTAAACCCAAATAAAAATAGAAGACATTGCAACAGCCGAAGTGACTAAATAACAGTTGCAACAGTAATGAGAGATGTTCTTAAGATTAAATACTTTGCAATCACAGAAGTCAGGAAGCTTTGCAAAAACTGTACACTCTCTTGTCAAGCCACTGTCAGCCGTAGCATGCATCACTAACCAGGCCACAGGCAGAAAGGTGTTCCATTAGCAGCTGAAGAAGGATCATTTTTCATTTCTAGTTGTGAGCCCACATTACAAATTCCTCGGTAATAAAGTGTCAGAACTTTCCAATGGATTCTGAAGTTGCTGTGTGATCAGAGTCAACGTGAGTTGCAAACTGGAGGATCAAAGAGATAATAAGGTAAGGGGGAAGTTTTCACTCCGAACGCTTCCTAATTCTGCTCCAATACCCCTGCAACTCGTGCTTGGCTGATGCTCTCTTGTTTCCATACACCATGATGACCCTAACACCTGGGATGTCTTTCCTTTTCACAGCCCAGAAGTAATCTAAACTTACTTTGTGCCCATCCTTATCCTTTTTACATTCATGTTCTTTTTTTACCTCACTCCTAAAATTGCTCAGTTTACCAAGAGGCTGCAGAGAATGATGATGGTGATGATGATGATGACGGTTGTTATTATTCAGTTACGACTTTGACAGTGACAGCTATCGATTCTAATCTTCTTTTTTAAAGGTTATTTTAATTGAGGATGGTTGACACACAACATGGCATCAGTTTCCAGTGTACAATGTAGAGACTCGACAACGCTATACACTATGCTATGCTCACAGGTGTCGCTAACATCTGTCACCACATGACGTTATTACAACACCATTGAGTCTACTCTCTGTGCTGCACCTTTCATCCCTTGACTTACACATTGCATAACTGAAAGCCTGTGTCTTCTACTCCCGTTTGCCCGTCTTGCCCATGCCCTGCTCCTGCCCCTGTGACAACCATCAGCTTGTTCTCTGTATTTATAGGTCTGCTTCTGCTTTTTTGTCTGTTTATTTATTTCTAACCCTTTTCTTTTCTTTTTTTAAAATATTTTAAAAAGATTTTATTTATTTATTTGACAGACAGAGATCACAAGTAGGTGGAGAGGTGGGCAGAGAGAGAGAGAGGAGGAAGCAGGCTCCCCGCTGAGCAGAGAGCCCAATGAGGGACTCAGTCATAGGACCCTGAGATCATGATCTGAGCCGAAGGCAGAGGCTTAACCCACTGAGTCATCCAGGAACCCCTAACCCTCTTCTTTAAAAAAAAAAATTATTTACAATTATTTGAAAGAGAGCATGAGTCAGGGGGAGGGGCAGAGGGAGAAGCAGAGTTTCTGCTGAGCAGGGAGCCCAATTTGGGGCTCGATCCCAGGACCCTGGGATCATGACCCTAACTGAAGGCAGCCACTTAACTGATGGAGTCCCCCAGACGCCCCTCTAGCCCTCTTCTTCAACCCTGCTGTGTCATGTGTCACTGATGTCCTCTTGATCCCAGAAACTATCTCCATTTCTCTCTTTTTTTTTTAATGCTTTTTCTTTTGGGGTTTGAATATTTCTTTGTGTCTTCTTTCTGTAAGAATTCTCAAAGATTCTACTCCTAGTTCCCTAGAGCAGCACATTTCAAACTTCAACATGCACACGAATCATCTGGGAACCTTACTGAAAATGCATATTCTGATTCAGGAGGTCTGGAGTGAGGTCTGGGATGATCTGTTCTAATAAGCTCTCGGGCAACAATGATGATGCTGCCCCTCAGATCACACGCTGAATAACAAGACTCTAGTCAGGTATTAATACAGTCCCTCCTGGACAAATAAGGTTCCTGAGCATTTGAAATGTGGCCAGTTTTAACTGTTATCTCCTGTTTATATAAAATATTCACCACAACTCAAAGATCTTAGCATGGAAAAAAACCGTAAAATATCTCATTAATGTGTTTATATTGATTACATATTAAAACATTATTTTACATATGGAGATATAAGCAAAATGCCTAATATTTTCATGAGAATATTAAAATCATCTTTTAATATAAAATATTTTAATCTAAAAATCATATTAAATATGTTATAAAATTCCACATGTTTAACTTTTTTAACATGCATGGTAAAAATTTAAAATTACATATGTGGCCCATTTTATTATAGTTTTATCGGTCAGCATGGTCCAGGCATAGGTAGACCTTCCAGAAACACATGAAGTTGAAGATTAATAGTCTCCTATTACATCAGTGTCTTCCAGGGCCCGTGATGGCCTCTGGCAAGTTTGCATTTGTAATTGTGTCTTCTTTTCCTTTTACAGGACACTCCAAATTGCATGAGCTTCAAGCCTCATAAACCCGAATGTGCTCTGTTGACTCCATACAGGGTAATTCACTGCCAGGCCTCCGTTCCCGATGCCATGCTCCGAGTCAGCTGTCCTCGTCCTCCTAAATTTTTCTCTGCCCTCCAGCCTCCTGTTTCCAACTGCCTGAGTCATCCCGTTTTAGTCATCCCATTATCATAACCCTTTATGCCGCCTGAAAACAATTATTCTTACTTGTGGCAGATTATTAATCTCCTCGGGTATTTGCTGATGCTGTTCGCCCAGCCAGATGGCTCAGCGGCTCCGGGCCTACAGAAATCCTCACCATCCTCTGGAGACCACCACTCACCTGGACATCGCACCTGACTCTCCCAGACCATAACGAGCACTCCTCTGGCACCCCTGTGTGAACTGTGATCCTTTTGTGTTATTTTTATTTTTTTTCAGGGACTACTGCTCTTCTTGGGTTTCTCTTTGTCAATTCTTCATTTCAGTGCACCACTACCCCAGCCTTCAAACTCAACTATTTTCTAGGACTTCTAAGGATATTTCAGTTATACAACAATAATACTTATCAAGCAAGCACTTTTGTCCTGCGTTGTACTAAGACCTTTAACGGGCAGAAAGCAACATAAAACAGCCACATCAAATGCTGCATAATGGACATGGGGAATGCTCTGGTAGGCTCGTTCCAAAAAACCCATCGCCCACCCTTGCTTTCCACAACTGTCCAAGGGTGCATGCAAGACAGCAGGAGACACCTGCTTCCGGGGTTGAACTCCTGGTTTGTGGGGTTAAAGTTTCTGCTCTTCCCAGTTATGGCTCAACCATCCTCTGTTCTCATCGTGCCAACAGCCACACTCTGCCAATGCTGGCTCCAGCCTCTGGGTTCCTTGGGCTCTGCGAGCTCCCCTTCCCCGGCTCTGCACAGCCGGAGACCCTGCAGCAGCTCACGCTCACAGAGCCTGCTTGCCACCAGCAGCACATGGCCAATACCAAACACAGATCTCCTCTGCTGGCACGTGATCTCGGAGATGATCCATCCACCACAATGTTCTCCGCATCCTCCTCAGTGAATATGGGAAAGGGAACCACAAGATGTTAGCCACAGAGCCTCCAGCTCTTCTCACTCACGCTACACCAGAGACTCACTCTTTGAGTCCCTGGATCTTCCGAGGGCCCCAGTACACGTTTGTTCTGTCCCACCCAGCGGTCTATTACATTATGTCAGCTTCCTAGACTTAGAAGTTTTAGCGCAGTTTTTTAAATTTTGTATTAGTTTTCTCTCCATCTGTAGGTAGTAAGCTTAAGAAAGGTAGGGTTATCGTTTGCATGTATTTGAGTCCGAAGCAGGATACTGGAGTTAAGAACCTCAGTGTTTCATGACTTGGATTCAAATCTGAATCTGCCACCTGCAAAGTGCCTGACAGAGGATGAATTCTTAATCACCTCCAAAGCACCTATTTATCCATGGATTCAAAGCAGTACATACACCACGATGTGGACAGCAGAAGTACCAACGGTAGGCAAATTATGGCAAGAGCCCAAATGCCCACTGACCGATGAATGGATAAATAAGATGTGGTAACTGCACATAATGGACTATTACTCAGCCTTCAAAAAGAATAAAACCTTGTCATCTGCAACAATGTGGATGAAACTAGAGGGTATTAGGCTAAATGAAATAACTCAGAGAAAGACAAATAACATATGATTTCAGTCATATGTGGAATTTAGGAACAAAACAGATGAATGTATGAGAAGGGGGGAAAAAAGAGAGGGAGAGAGAGAGAGGGAGGGAAACAAACCGCAGAGACTCATAACAATAACAACACAGGGTTGAGGGAGTGAGGTGGGTGGGGGATGGGCTAGATGGGGGATGGGTATTGGGGAGGGCACTTGTTAGGATGAGCACTGGGTGTTAAAGGTAAGTGATGAACCACTGATTTCTACTCCTGAAACCAACATTGCACTAACTAGAATTTAAATTAAAGAAATTAAAATAGAAATATAATGCACATATTTGTCTCTATATATACTGGTTGTAAAAATGACACCTCTTCACAAGATCTTTGTGAGGATTAAATAAAATAGTACAATAGAAAAGCAATCAAAACAACATGGCACCAGCATAAAAACAGACACTTTGATCAACTGAACAGAATCAACAGTCCAGAAATAAACCCGTGCTTACAAGGTCAACAAATCTATCACAAAGGAGCAAGAATATCTAATAGGGAAAAGATCTGTCTTTTCAGCAAATGGTGTTGGGAAAACGGGGCAGGAACATGCAAAAGAATGAAACTAGACCTCTAACACCATTCACAAAAATAAACCCAAAATGAATTAAAGACCTAAATGTGAGATCTGAAACTAGAAAAACCCTAGAAGAGAACACAGGCAGTAATTTCTCTGACATCAGCCACAGCAACATTTTCTAGAAATATCTCCTGAGGCAAGGGTAACACAAGCAAAACAACAACAGAAACAATTGGGACTACATCAAAATGCAACGTTTTTACACAGCACAGGAAAACCATCAACAAAACTAAAAGACAACCTACTTACTGAATGGGAGAAAACATTTGCAAATGATATATATGATAAGGGTTTAATACCCAAAATGTATAAAGAACTTATACAATTCAACACCAAAAAAAATGTGATGAAAAAATGGGCAGAGGACCCAAATAAGCACATTTCCAAAGAAGACATCCAGATGGCCAACAGACACATGAAAAGATGCTCAACATCACTCATCATCGGGGAAATGCAAATCAAAACCATAATGAACTGTCATCTCACACCTGTCAGAATGGCTAAAATCAAAAACACAAGAAACAGCAAGTGTTGGTGAGGATGTAGAAATAAAGGAACCCTTGGGCACCTTGGGAATGCAAACTGGTGCAGCCACTGTGGAAACCAGTATGAAGGTTCTTCAAAAAAACAGAAATACCATATGACCCAATAATTCCAATACTGGGTATTTACCCACGGAAAGCAAAAACACTAATTTGATAAGATACATGCATCTCTATGTCTATTGCAGCATTATTTACAATAGCCAAGCTATGGAAATAGCCCAAGTGTTCACTGGCAGATGAATGGATAAGAATGTTGTGGTCTAAATATCCAGTGGAATATTCATCAGCCATAAAAAAGAATGAACTTTTGCCATTTGCAATGGCATGGATGGAGCTAGAGAGTATTATGCTACATGAAATAAATCAGAGAAAGACAAATATCATATGATCTCTTTCATGTGATCATATGATCATATGAAATAAAAGAAAAGACAAATATCATACCACATATCATATATATATAATCTTCAAAAAGCCACAAAGGAAAGGCTGACTCTCTTGTTAGGGCTTAATGCAGCTGATGAGTTCACCGTGAAGCCAATGCTCATTCACCATCCCAAAAATACTAGGCCCCTTAAGAGCAATGTGAAGTTGACCCTGCCTGTACTCTATCAATGGGACAACAAAGCCTGGATGACAGCACATCTGTTGACAACATGATTTACTGAGTATTTCAAAACCACTGGTGAGACTTACTGCTCAGAGAAAGATTCCTTGCAAAATATGACTGCTCATTGGCAATGTACCTGGTCACCCAAGAGCTCTGATGAAGATGTCCAATAAGATGATATTTTCCACCTGCTACAGCAGCATCCTTCTGCAGCCCATGGATCACAGAGTCATTTTGACTTTCAAGTCTTATTATTTAAGAAATACATTTCATAAGGCTATAACTGCCATAGATGGTGATTCTCCTGATGCATCTGGGTAAGGTAGATGAAACACTTTCTGGAAAGGACTCACTCTTCCAGATTCCATTAAGAGCATTCATGATTCATGGAAAGAGGTCAAAACATCAACATTAACAGGAGTTTGGAAGAAGGTGATTCCAACCCTCATGGAGGACAGTGGGGGGTACAGGACTTCAGGGGAGGAAATCTCTACAGATGTGGTGGGAACAGCACGAGAACTAGAATCGGAAGTGGGGCCTGAAGATGGGATCAAATCGCTGCAATCTCACGGTTGAACCTGAACAGACAAGTTGCTTCCTATGGATGAGCAGAGAAGTGGTTTCCTGAGAGGAGTCTATTCCTGGTGAGGATGCCATGAAGACTGTTGAAACGACAACAAAGGATTGAGAAAATCACAGAAACTTAGTTGATAGAGCAGCGGCAGGGTTTGAGAGGATGAACTCCAATTTTGGAAAAAAAAAAAAAAACTTCTACTGTGGGTAAAATGCTGTCAAACAGCATCACATGCTACAGAGAAATTGTTCTCTAAGAGGAAGAGTCAATCAATGTGGCAAGCTTCATTACTGTCTTATTCTAAGAAATAACTGCAGACACCCCAGCCTTTAGCAACCACATACTGTGGTCAGTCTGTTGTCACCAACATCAAGGCAGGACCTCCACTAGCAAAAAGATTTCAACTCCCTAAAAGCTCAGATGATAGTTAGGATTATTTAGCAATGAAGTTAGTTTCTGGTTTTAATTAAGATATCCACGTTTTTTACACATAATGTTACTGCCCACTTACTAGACACAGTACAGTGTAAACACAACTTTTATCTTTGCTGGGAAACCAAAAAAGTTCACTTGACTTGCTTTATTGTGATGTCCACTTTATTGCTGGTCTGTATTCAAACCCACCATATTTCTAAGGCATGCCTCTATGGGTTTCTATCTTCAAATCATTAAGTTTCTATTATTTTCCAATTCTGTGCCTTATATGTATAGTATGAAATACACAAACTATATGTCTACTCAATCGCCAACTTTCTCCATCTAACTAGAAAGAATATGTAACTCTAATATGTATTTTGAAAATGAACTCTCTGGGCTTTTCTCCATCATTTAAATTTTTTCTTAAGAAACATGAAAACAAGCAATTAAAGAATATAATTTTGTAAGTGAATACTACACCCAATTTTGTTCACTAGGAATGTAGCATTGGGATGTGGAACACGTGGAAGACAAGCTCCTTTTAACTAGATCAGATCATCAGCTACAGCAAGAAATATTTTGTCCCAGGCTGCTATGTCCTAGATGAAAAGCCATCAACATGGTTGAAAGTAAAAAAGACTTCAAAAGAGCCTGAGTACATTTACATGCATAAAACAATAAAACAAAACAAGGAGATATCAAGGAAAAGGGACACTGCAAATATCCTGTCATGCTATCCCTGCTCTATTACCTATGATGAAAGACCACAACAAGCAAAAAAGTGACACTTGTACGTATGCATCCAAACTACTACTCAACAATCAATGAGGAAGTCTTTGTAGAAAATGACAAATTATGATTTTACAGTTAAAGACAAACTTAAAGGTAACAGGGAGCCCACATGAAACAAACACAAAATGCTTAAAAGAGAATCATAAATTTCAAATTAAGATATTCTTAAAGCTTCTCAGTCTGTGGTTATTTAGAAAGCGATCTGTGCCTACAGTTTGTCCCTGTTAGATGTGAATGTTTAATGTGTAAAGAAGCAGACATGATGAATGGGTTCTCCAGGCACTAATCCCTTCTGATGTCCTTTAGTCCATCTGTTAAAAGTCTGAGATGTTTTCTCATAGATGGAAGTCAAATCTCACTTCTAACACGTGTCACACTGGGACATCTGGCAGCTGATGGAAGAGGAAGGATACATTGCCAGTTGCACCTCAAAAGAGATTATTCTCACCTGTTTTGAAGCTATGCAATCCAGGCCTTGAAATGAGAGCAGGAGAAGACACAGGGCATTCTTCCTTCCACTTACAGAAACATGGATGGTGAAGAACGTATCCGGAGGTATCGGGATACAGAATGGTGAGGAGAGATGGCGGCCACATCAGAACCAGGGAGGACATCTGATTCTGTCTCCCCAACCCTCTCTGATCAGTTACGTCTCTTATGTTAGGTCTAGGTAATCTTAAAGATGGGGGTGGGGGCAAGAGTGAAATGGTGAGGGAAGATGTGATAAGAGACATCAGTAGGATGTAGGATATGATGCTGGACTCAAACGTTGGCTCCATCATCATGAGCTGTGTGACCTAATCATGCTCAGTTTTAGGTTGGGAGGTTTCCCAAGTGAGCACCAAGAAGTTTCCCAGAAGGGGAAGAGAGAAGAGTAACAGAGTTTTTCTTTGGTGTAAGAGGTTTACCTTGTGTACATGGAGTCATAGAAAAAAATCAATTATTCTGCCTTAGTTTTCGTTTAATACATCCTGACACTGCGCTGTCACTAATTCCCCTGAAATTTTATCTTATTATTGGGTCCTAATATTCAAAAAATGAACCAAATAATTAACCTAAATATTTCTATTGTATTTGATATTTGAAAGAACATCTGATAAAATTTCTTTTTTTTTTTTTAAGATTTATTTATTTGACAGACAGAGATCACAAGTAGGCAGAGAGATAGACAGAGAGAGAGGAGGAAGCAGGCTCCCTGCTGAGCAGAGAACCCGATGTGGGGCTCGATCCCAGGACCCTAGGATCATGACCTGAGCCGTAAGCAGAGGCCTTAACCCACTGAGCCACCCAAGCGCCCCTCTTTTCCTTTTTTTAAGTCATTTTATTTTTTTCCCCCAATTTTTGGGGGAGATGTCTATCAGGTGGGCCAGAAGCCAAAGGGGCAGCCATTGTCTTCCCAAAGGCTGGAAGATGACCAGCTTTCATTCTGTCTGGTGGCACTGTTGTCACGTTAGCTCCTCATGTCACATCTGACTATAAGGATCTCTGAGTTACTTTTCATGTGGTTATCTGCTCTGGAAAAGGAAAGATGTGGGTCAGCTTGGGGCTATCTTCAGGATCAAACTCTGGACACATTCTTAGAAATGGCAACTGAGAAATGACAGGTTTCAGCCAATGATTCCTATTCTTCCCCATCCACTCAAAAAAAAAGAGAAAGAGAAGGGAAGGATCGGAGGAAGGGTGGGAGGAAAGAAAACAGGGAGAAAGCAAGGAAGTGTGGGAGGGCAGAAGGGAAAGAAGGAAGGGAGAGAGGAAGGGAGGGAGAGAAGGAGAGAGGGAAGGAAGCAAGCCCTTCAGCAGAGAAAGGTGGAGAATGTACAGATTCCCATAAAACCAAGGTCAATTAAGTTGACTGAGACCACGAGGCCTAGGAGTTTCCAAATATTTTTCTTTTAATTGAATGATGTTGATGCTGGTGATGATATTGTTATTAATGAGTGTACTAAATGAAGCAATTATTTTGTACCAGTCACTGTGATAAGTACTTTATACCTATTCTCTCACTTTTCATTATAAACTGCCACGTGTGCAGTATAATTATTACTATCTCCATAGCGCTTTTTGCAAAATTTTCCACTCCGCTTTCATTACAATTTCATATACACACAGGTGTACTTTTATCCCAATTTTACAGATAAGGGCACTGAGGAACAGGCCCAAGGTCATAAAGATGATAAGGCAAGGTGCAACTGGTATTTAAACCAATGAAGTCTGAATCTAGAGTCAATTCTCTTAACTATTATTTAATATTGCCTCCTGGAGAAAATCGTACATAGAAGCCCCTTATATAAAACTGTTTAAAGCAGACTTCTTGGCTGGAAACAATACTGGGCTATTTTGAGCTCTGTTCACTTTGCTCCTACCTAGCCACATCTACCATTCTGTCTCTTAAGTGCCCTCTGATGAACTTTCTAGATACTGCAAAACAGTCTGAAAATCACTGATATGATCTGAATCTCATTTTATGCTAGCATTTATATTACAGTGTAAATCAGCAGTCAGCAAACTACAGCCCTTATGCCGAATACAATTTACTATTTTTGTAAATAAAGTTTTATTACAACAGGTACACACCCATTCATTAATGTATTGTCTAAAGCTTCTTTCTCTCTACAAAGACAGTACCGAGTGGATGGGATGCCACCATCAGACTCGTGGAACCTAAAACATGTAGTATCTGGTCCTTTATAAAAAAAAAATTGCCAACCTCTAGAAACTATGGTTAAAATATATCCTTTCGAGGTTAAATACACTTGGGTAGAAACTTAAAAATACATCGGGAACAATTTTAAATGACATTTCACTATAAAGAAATAATATAATGGCACATTCCAAATAGCAACGTTTCCCCTATAAATGGTCCACATACTATGTTTGGTTGGCGTGTGTGTGTGTGTGTGTGTGTCTGTTTGTGTGTGTTTGTGTGTGTATTTCTTAGATCTCCTTAAACAAATTCCCCATTCCCACCCTTTCTAATAATTAAAAAAAAACTTTATTTTGGAAGAAAAAAATACAAAGATAATATTAACTAATGCCAATACTTAATTTAGATTTCCTTAGTTGTTACCTAATATCCTTATTTTGTTCCAGAATCCCATCCAGCATACCTCTTTACATTTAATCATGTCTCCTTAGGCAACTCTTGACTGCGGCAATTTCTCAGCCTTGTTTTTTATGACCTTGACAGTTCTGAAGAGTAGTGGTCCTCTATTTTGTATAATACTCCTTTACTGGAATTTTTCTGGCATTTTTCTTCCTAACTTAACTGAAGATAAGGGTTTTCAAGAGGAAAACCACAGAGGGAAAGAGCCATTTTTATCCCATCATAGCAAGGGTACATATTCTTAACTGTACTTATCACTGTTGATATTGACCTTGGTCATCTGATTAAGGTCATGTTTGTCAGGCCAGGCTTCTGCACCATAAAGTTAGTTCTTCCACAATTTCCACACAGCATCCTTTGGAAGGAAGTCACTAGGCTCAACTCATGCTTAAAGATTAAAGAGTTACTTTCCATCTCCCTGAGGATAGATAAACTACATCAATTATTTGGAATTCTTCTGCATGGAGGATGTCTATTCTCCATCACTTATTTATATCAGTATAGATTCATGTTATTTATTACATACTTTGGGTTATAATCCAATTATACTTTATTTTGCTGAAACTACTGTAGTTCTGGGCAGTGGGAGTTCTTTTAGTTGACTCCTGTGTCCTTTGGACACATCTCGTCCTCCTTTATTTTTTTAGCATTCCCTTCCTTTCTATCACTGTAAGATGATTCAGGCTCATCCTGAGCATTTTCTGTCCCACCCCTATAACCAGTCATTTCTCTAAGGAGCCCTGGTTCCTTTTATTGGAGAATGATATTAGAAACCAAGATCTGGGGATTGGGTGTGCTCTTCGCTTCTGGAATGTCATTGCTTCTAGTTCCTCTCAATTGACAGAGCAAGGAAAAATGCACGTGTATAGAAACCTTTGTATATACCTGTATCTATAAATGTTTCTTCATGTAACCATATGTACCCACATTAAAATGTGATTTCCTACTGATGTTTCCACCTATCTGGCCACATCAGTCATTCTAGCTTCTTCTTGTTTATCTCTGAATTCCCACCCTAAACTGTGAGAAATATGGCTCCCACCTCTTGTAATCCATTTACATAACTGTACTCTTTCAATACAGCTGGCTAGAAGTATCAGAATTGTTGCCTCCTCCTTTTTTCACACTATTTACTTAGTTGATGAAACCAAGATTTATGTTTCCATCCTTTACCCTAATAATGCAGTATGTGCCCTTCCACTTAAAGCTTAAATCAGTCTTATTCTTGATGTCAAGACCATGGATTTGCACATCCATCATCTAATCTCTCTACTCTTTAAAATCAGAAGATTTACTCTCTCTTCTGTATCCTTGAACAGTTTGACCCAACTAGACTTAATAAAGAGGCAAAAGAGAATTTTCTTTAAAGCTATGGAAAAACATCAGATAATTCAGGCTGAACTTCTCAGAATAATGATACTCTCTGCCATTAGTTGCATCATAATTTTGAAAAACAAGTTACAACCCCAAAGAGATTGCAGCCCTAACTTCCTTGCATACCTCACTAGGGGTGAGCCAAGCCAGGCTCCCCTTTATCTTCCTCAGGACTATGGTGACATAGTTGGAAAGAAGAGCCAGTGTTTCATTCTGCTCTACCTTTCTTACTGTTTTTCTTTTGTACCAAAGGGAGTGTGGTGGAGTTGGAATGCTATCAAACAGATCTGGCCTCAACATAATGCACAGAGCTTGAGAGAATTTAATAAACAGATGAATCATTGGCAACATCATAATTTTATCCTGAACAGTAAGGTTTCTTAAAAAAAAAAAAAAAAAAAAAAAAAGAACAACTTCATAATCACAGTATTTTTTTCTTAACAATAATACCATTAAGTTTGAAGAATTATGGAAGGAATGGTATAATTAAGTATTATCTTTGTTTTTACAGGATCATCTATACTGTATTATTTGTGAGGTTGAGAAATAACATGCATACAACATAGATGTTTTAATGACAACCCTCATGCATTCTCCTAATTATGGGAGAAAAGACTGGATATCCATTTTCCAGACCAGGGTCCTTGTCTTTGCTCAGGACACTCCCCTTCTTGTCTCTTTCCATCTATCAAATCTCATCCTTTCTTTGGGATTTGATTCAAATCCCACCCCCTCCAAAAAACTTTCCTAATGATCTCAGACCACTGAGCTCTCCCTTCTGGAAATCCCAGTGCTCAGCTATATTAAATACATGATGGTTTCTTACACCTCTATTTCATGATATAAATGTGAAATTTTATGACATGGTTTAAATTCCTAAGGAAGGGAATTGGTATTACATTTTCTCTAGTTCTCCAAAGCATCTGACATCTTGCCAATACCAACAGATAAATTATCTATATTAGTTCAGTTTGTTTTGATGGAATGGAATTTAGACAAAATAATGCCTGAAAGAGCTTAGGATCTTCAAAGTCTCTGTGGCAAGCCAGAGAGCCCTTCCTGGGAGAAGGATGGCTAAGACCTGCTGATTGATCTGCTAATAGCACCACCTGCTATGGGTGAGCTCTCTAATTGTTCCTCCTCCTAATCTACTCTCACACTTTCATTTCCATCATTTTTATCCCTTCTCACCATCTATTCTTTAACTGTGCTTCAGTAACATGGAAGAAGAAGAAATGGGATATATGTTTTTCAAAGCAGGATGATTGGGACCAGAAAAAAAAAAATGAAGATTTTGTATCAAGACAACTAGGAAGACAAATGTTTCCAGAGAGAGAGAAGACTGAGATTTTTTTTTTCCTATTTGCATGTCAAGGAGATTCTATTTTTTTTGAAAACTATAAAAGAAAAAAAAACAGCAATTAGGAAAACTGTTCTGTAGAAACCAATGGTAAAAAGCTGTTGCTAGGTTTTGGGGTCAATTTAATTTTGCAAACTGTTCTTCAGTTAGAATGTATTTCCATTCAGTAGTTATGCTTATAGATGAAGATAAAGCTGGATAAATTGTTCTGTCATCTTTGACTGTGACAAAGGGTCATGTTTGGATATAAGGCAAGGTCCGGAGGGATTTATGACATACTGGTTGGACTACTTTTTAATTCCCCTGCCCCCCTCCTCCCCGGATCTGGGGTAGACATCTGTCATTTCGTGCCTGCCCTACATCCATTCTCTCTTCCTTATACCGCTGTGACCACCCTTGAATCAACTACTCCTGCCACATGATGATGGTCTGGGGTGGGGAGAGGGGTGTGTTCATCAAAGTGACTCCCTTCCCCTTCGATGTCAGAGGGGCAAGATACCCCAACTCCCTTTGAGAATAGAAATGGGAATGCACACATAATTTAGACTTGGTACAAAGAGCTCCTCTCTTCCAAGGGATGAAATTTTGGTCCAATAATGCAGGAAACAAAGAAATAGATATAATTCACTGTGCATCAATGGGATAATTTTTGTTACTAAATAAAACTATACTTCCTGCTTCTGAGGATCTCATATTCCTTTTGATACCAGCTCATTCCCAAGCCCAGTCTCCTAACCTCCTGCTGATCCCATCAAAACTTCCAATAGACTCCTTTTTTTTTTTCCCTCATTACCTAGAGTTTACTTCTGTTTCTGCAATCAAGGAATTAGTTTAGAACCCTTTATTTGTCTTCCCCCTTGACAAATACTTTCCTTGACTTTTACTGGAGCCCATTACACTGGAATCCCCAGGTAATGACAGCTGATGTCTAATTCCCTGAAAAGGAGGACAGTCCCTTCTGCTGAATTTTAGCAGGAAATCTCTTCCTCATTCTCCTTCTGGAAGCTTGTTTTTGAAATGGTTCCAGTGTTACCTGAAACTCATGCTTGAAAACTTCACAAACCACCTTTGAATGAATCAAAAACGTTCCACTCCATTAACTGCTTACGGGAATGCTGAGTGTTTAAGGAATGGGTCATAATTCTCACAGTTAAAGAAAGGCACATTTCAATGTCTTTCTGACCACAGAATAAAGAACAATGACACTTTACAGTGAGGACTTCTGAACAATTCCATAATCCTGGAGCCCAAGGACAACTCAACTCATAATAATTAAGACTGGGGCTCAGAGACTGAACTTCTGCCTTTTAATTTCACGATCTTTCATTCAACATGAGCATTGTTACTGGAATTATTCCATGAACCACAAACTTCTATCTCTCTGCATACATGTATCTGAAAACAAAGTGATTTGATGAAACGATTAATGTTTATGTTATTATGGGAGACAATTCAGCTTAGTGACTGAGTGCACATTTCAGCCAAGACAATAGAAAGACCATTTGAAGTAGAATATGTAGGATAGGTAGAATATGGACTGGACATAAAGCAGTAAGAGTAAGGGGGTGACGTAGAGGAAATGATAAGAGCAAAGCAGAAAAAATAATAGCAGATGCCACCTGTCCCTGAGGGCTTAATATGTGCCCAGCTCTGTTCTAAATGGTTTACACACATTAATTCTTTTTATTATCGCAACAACCTTATGCAGTGTAAGCCATCACTATCCCAGATGAGAAAACTCATCTTTTCATAGATGAAAAACCAGGATGCAGAGCCAGGCAGCAAGGCTTCCCTAGCTCTACTGTTGAACTTGAACTCAAGCGCTCCAATTCTACCAGTCAAACTGGCACTGGAGCTTATGGTTGGTTAAGGAAGATGATGGGGGATGAGGTTGGAAAGGTTTTTTGGATCCCAACTGCTGGAGGCTTTGCTTATCCAGAACAAGGAGCAGGAATAGTATTGTGAAGTCATTACCAGGTCAGCATCAGGGGGTGAGCGGTGGATGACATGATCACAGAGTCATGCTTCAGGAAGGGTCTGGCAGGATCGGAGAGGATGAACTGAAGGGAAACTAGCTGCAATCACATCAATAAGGATGCTCTTCTCACACCAAGACTGGGGCCGAGAAGAGCTTGAATTGCACAAGTTCTGGAAGCAAGAGAATCAGTTCAGGGTCATAAACACTGAGGGCTTCCAACATTCCAGGCACCAAACTACAAAGATGGATTTTGCTTATGCACTTTGGTATTCCCCATGATGCTCTGTACCTGAGGGGCCTGCGATAGGAAGTTTGTTGAATGAATGAATGCACACCTGTTGGGGACAACTTCAGAGAGCAAGACCAAGTGTGCTCAAAAACTAGACATAGACAATATTCCTGAAATGCCGTGGGTCACTGCCTACTACACTCACTGGGTTAAGAGTTCATTATGCAACAAACCATCATGCTGTGCCCCTTAACCTTATACATGAGTGGATATCTATTATTTCTCAATAAAACTTGAGGGGAGAAAATCACTCTAATTTCATAGTCTCACAAAAAAAAAAAAAAAAAGCACAGCATACAGCCATACTATGATATGTATGATGGGAAAAAGTCATTTAAGCACATTTAATTAAATATTGTAAGAATCCTGAAGTCCAGAATAAAATCTGTGGCCAAAGACATCTTATCATTCATTATGATGGCAAAACACTTGCATTTGAAATAGATCTAGTAGCTGGCATTAGCCTGAACATCTCAAACCTCAGTGCCAAGATTCCAGCTACATTCGATAATATTCAAGGCTCCATTCCCAAGTAATTGCATATATTCTTATCTACTTTTGAAGAAAGGGTCAAGCCTCCACGTCTCCAAATTACACAGCACTTGAAAATCCGAAAAGCACTGCAAATAGAATTGATAGTATTTACACGTCCCCTTACTCAGTATCTGTTCATTATTCCCCCATATCTCATGACAGAGTTTGCGACTCAAAGTCCCACCATATTATCCACATGCTTATTCTCCACGAGTGAGGTGATAGCTGTCTCCAGTGAATGGTCTGGAATAATGAAAACAATCTATTGTACAGTACATACTACTAAGAAATGGCAAGTTCTCTATTTGTTATTTAATTCACTTTTCCCCTCATAATACCAGAACAAGAAGAAGGAAAACAAATGATACTTAATAGACACTTTTCCTTCTAAGATTCAGAGTCATAAAGATGTAAACAACACAACTCTTCAGAAAAGGAAACCAAGAAGAGGATTTTATCATATACAGAATCAGGACAGACTATGTTCTGTCACAGTCTGCTGTTGTCATCTGAAATAAAGATTCTAAATGTGCTAAATTATTTCCATGTTCTAATTCAGCCATGCAAACATTTTCTCCATTGGGAGAAAAACAAACCCAGTTTAACTTAACTTGAAAAATATCTTTGTATGCCATGTTTACCAAGCATCTACTATATGCTGCAAATAGACACCCTTCTCCTTAAACCTCCTGGTTAGTTTCCTCTGTTCCCCAATCTGCTCTGTAATCAGCCTGTGTTCAGTGTCTCTTTCCCTCCAGCCCCTAAATACAGATTTCTACAGAGCACAAAGCCACTGGAACCAGAAAGCTGAGATTGAACAAAGTGAAGTTCTGCTAGGCTCACTGCCTAATTTCAATTAAGTCCTTCTGGACTTGGTTTAGATCCTGGGCATGTGGCCCAGGACTTGATTTCACGGTTATTCTAAATCATGAGCACCATCAGCAGTGTTCTCTTCACCCCCGATTTATACACTTTAGTGTAGAGTCTCAAAAGGAACCAGAGAAGAAAGGAAAAACACACAATTTTCAGTCTGTGACAAAAGAATTTCCTTACTGACAATCCACGGTTTTGTTTTGAACAAGTCTCTGTGTGTCCAATAGGAGAGTATATGTGCATATGACTGGCTCCCTCGGGCTTCAAATAAATGCAGAAACTTAGAACGGGAAGCAAAGAAGACAAACCAAAACAATGAGGAGTTTGAAAATCAAAGGATTTGAGATTATTTGAGTCTCAGTAAAAGGAAAGAAGAGGTGACCTATTAACATAAATACATGGAAAGTATGAAGAACAGATCCACTAACTTTCCAATTTTATCAGCCGTAACTAAAGTGGGTTTAAATTCAGAGACAAGACCCAAGGAAAACTTCTCTTTTTTAGTTTTAAAAAAGTAGTAGCTTCTGTTTTTCACCAAATGCCCAAGTTAGGTTGTGGTTTTTCTTTCCTTAAAGAAAGAATAAGACAGAATTAAGTTTTGATCTTGCCAAGAGATGTCCTGATTCTTCAATATTATAACCACAATAAGAATGTTTTCCATTTGTGGAACATAAAATAATTTAGTAAGAGTTACAAATTCTTGTTAGGTATGTGCCTATGTCTAAAAGATGATCAGACTAGATAAAACATTCCAGATAGTTACAGTATACTTTCTGTGGATTTCAGGTGACATTAAACTTTGCTTAATGAAAGGCATCTGGAGAATCCCTGTAAGCCTGTTAGAAATGCAAATTATGGGGTTCCATCCCTAACCTACAGCATCAGGTCCCCCCCCCCCCGCTGCTTAAAACTTTCTTAAAAGTTATTAGTTTTATTTGAGTCTCACTGGCATACAGTATTACATTAGTTCTAAGTGTACAATATAGTGATTTCTCAAGTTTATACATTGTGCTACACTGACACTCATGGCTCCCATCTGTCCCCATACAAGGCTATCGTGACATCACTGACGTATTCCTTACCTCTGCCTTTCATCCCTGCAATGTACTCATTCTGCAACAGGAAGCCTGTACTGAAAGACCCCTCCCCTAGAAGATAGATAGGATAACTAACTGCTTGTTTCCTTTTCTGTGAACCGCTGGCTTTTAGGCGTAAATTAGGTTATTAATTGCTTATTAATTGCTCTTTTGCCCTTCTGTAACTGCTTGGCTTATAGAAATAATAGAAGACGCCATGATGGCATTCCTACCTTCCCCCTTTTTGTTCCCCCTCCCTGCCTCTCTCCTCCCACGCGCGGGCCCTCAGAACCAATCAGCTTGTTCCCCCTTCCCCTCTCTCTTCGCGTGAGCGGGTCCCCAAAGCCAATCAGCAAACTCCACGTATGCCTTTTTCAAAAGTTCTAACTGTCAACCAATCAGTTGCGCCCCACCCAAAACTTGTTTGTACCTGTTTATAAAAACCCGGCGCCACCCCAGCCAGTTGTGCTCAGCTAGCAGGAGCTGCTGACCACCCGCAGGCGCGCACTGACCACCCGCAGGCGCCTGCGTAACAATAAAGAACCTCTTGCTGATTGCATCCAGTGGCAGTGTTGGATTCTTGGGTAAGGGGATCCGCGGGTCTTTCAGTACCTCCCAGTTACGTTCACATGTTTTGCCCATCCCCCCACCTCCTCCTCTCTGTCAACCACTAATTTCTTCTCTGTATGTACGTCTGACAAATATCGTATAATTTAACTCATACAGACTCCAAAAATACAAATGAGTAAACAATGAAACAGCAAAATTAGATCTATAAATACAGAATGTTTATTTCAACAAGAAACGTTGGGGATTCCTTCACACACTCAAGTTTGGGGAGCACTGACTTGGAAGGTCCCATCGACTAGATCAACTGAGTCTTTTGCATTCAATTCTGTTCGCAGCTATCATTACCATACTTTGGAAATATTCATGATTCAACCATTAATTTGTACTCCATTTGTTAGGAAATGATGTTTCATGTCCTTGTGGCTTTCAAATCATAGGTTCTTCAAGCCAAAGAGGTTAGCTGCCCTGCACTACTACTAATTTTCCAATAAGGCAACAGTTTATAGAATTTGAGACACTTTATACTGTGATGCCATGAAAATAATAGCTATACCAAAATACAATGACCTTTACAGCATAGTCTAGGTTCAGTTAGCAACAGATGGTTAGAGAGCCCTAATGAAAACTTTGTAAATGAGCTTGAACAGATCTTTGTGATTAAATTTTGCAATAAGCTATTCCAGTTATCTCTGCATATTCTTCTTCTTCTTCTTCTTCTTCTTTTTTTTTTTTTTTTTTTTACTGTTTTCAATTTTAAGGTACAGGAGGACACTAAAATGTACCCATTTAAAACATATAATTTGTTACTCTTATTAATAGTAACATCTATTGGGACGCCTGGGTGGCTTAGTTGGTTAAGCAGCTGCCTTTGGCTCAGGTCATGATCCCGGGGTCCTGGGATCGAGTCCCACATCGGGCTCCTTGCTCGGCAGGGAGCCTGCTTCTCCCTCTGCGTCTGCCTGCCTCTTTGTCTGCCTGTGCTCGCTCGCTCTCTCTCCCTCTGTCTCTGGCAAATAAATAAATAAAATCTTTAAAAAAAAATAGTAACATCTATTACTATTCTTTTAAATTAAAAGTGTCTTTCCTATTATTTTAAGTGAATATCTTATTAAACATAAGCAAATCCAAAAGTAACTCTGAGAAAGCGACATTACTAAGAGTTCCATGCAAGTTTCATTCACCTGCCAGCGTGAACGGTGAACTACTGGTGATCAGATGGCCTGAGAAAAGATTATTATGTAATCTTGGTTGGAAGGTGAAAGGAAGATCTGGGCATGTTTTAGCTTAAACATTAGAACTTAGTGTCCTCCATGTGGATGCGTGTAGGTGAGAGTTGTGTGGGCTACACACTGATATTTATAAGGTCTATTACAGGATCATTTAAACCATGAATTTAATGGTTTGGCGGCTTTAGAATATTGAACTGCATGCAAGTTTTGGGTAATACTGTTATTCTAAGATAGCGTTTAGTGTTAAAAGTACGTCTTTCATTAGTTATCATGGAGCAACATATTGCAAATGCTAAAGCAGAATACCTAATGCGGCCTGTTTCTTAGGGATCATTTGGGTTAAATCATCATACAACTCTAATTAATTAGTTTGCACATAAAAAATTGGGTCTGAATTCTGGGAGGCGAGTCTGATTTCAAATTAACCCAACAATTTGGAAGTAATCACTGGGCCATTAGTCAATAGTAGGATCTCCGGTTTGTGTTCTGTGATGCATATGAGTTGTGCACCCCACCTCTGGTTCTCTTGTCCTCCTCCCTACCATGTTGATTCTGCTCCAGGGTCCATCCCTCCTCCTACTAGTTGGATACCACAGAGGGAGGAGGATCCTGGATCCTCTCCAGGATGGTCTATGAGTTATTCCATTTCTCTTGCCAATGACTGGTTCGGAAAATGGGCCAATGAGATAGAATGTGCTTTGCTTGGAGCTTCTGGGAGAGTTCTTCCTGTTTCCCAGAGTGTCTGATAATGCTTCTCTCCCTCTTCCTCCTGACTTGCTTGTCCACGGAGGAGAAACATGTTTATTCAGCCATCTCTCTGAGGATACAGTGGGATGGCACCAACAGGACGGAAGGGGAATGAAGCTGGACCACTGAACACTTGACCTTCAGGTTCCTCTACCCTGACTTTCCACCTACAATTTCCTTATTGTTTATGTAAGTTGGAGCCAGGTTTCCTTTTGTTTGCATCAAAAAGCACTTAACTAACCCAAGTAATAATTTCCTTAGCCAAAAAGTATAAACATCATTTAATTGGTGCTATTTGACATCAGAATCCCTTTTGTGAAATAGCAAAGGAGCAGTGATAGTACACTATCTATTACAGTTCTTTTGTGGCCAGTTTTATATTAAGCCTAGAAACTTTCTTTCTCAACGAAGATAGCTCTTAAAATCACATCATTACTAACAGCAGGAACTCAATTCTTGTTAAATACACAGATAAATGTAAAAGCAATTATAAGGTCTGATCCAGAAATCTCTCCTCAAATCTAGGGAATTTAATTCAAGTCTTTATTGACCCACAGTTATTAAAGTTTTATAGGACACAAAGTTGTTATTGTTTTTAATGATGTTCTCTCTCTCTCTCAAGAATTTACTATTTATGAGGAGAGGAAAGCTCTGTAAACACTTTGTGCCCATCCTGTGCCAAACAAGAGAGAAGTACAGAGTGAAGGGGGTCCAGAGAGGAGAGAAATCTCTCCCATTTTGGGCAGTGGTGGGAAGAATATCAAGGAAGACTTCCCAGAGGAGGTGACCTGTGAGCTAGAATGCAGAGTGTTCCTAGAGGTAAAAAGAAGAGGGAAGGGCCTTCCAAAACAGACAAAAGGTAATATGCAGGACAAAGAGATAAGGTAGTACAGGCTGCATTTGGGGAGAGCCAAGTCACCAGGTTTCGGTGGAGCACGGTGTGTATGGAAAGGGATTGTGGGAGATGGCCTGGAAAGGGAGGCTAGGGTCAGAGAGTGAACAGCATGCTTGAGGGCAGGAAATTCCTTAGGTATGAGAGAGAAAACCAAGGAAGCTTTCCACAGAGCCAGTGGAATGATCTAGTACACACTACTGATAACTTGGGTAGATAATTCTTTGTTGTGGGGGCTCTCCTGTATTGTATACGAGGTGTAGCAGCATCACTGGTCTCTAGCCACTGGATTCCAGTAATACCTCCTGTGTGACAACCAAAATGTTTGCTGCCATTGCCAAATGCCCGGGGTGGGGGAGAGTAGGGAAGGTGCAAAATTTCTCCATGCTAAGAATTGCTAATGTAAGAGTTGCCCAAGGAGAGATTCCTTTGGCAAGATCACAGGCACCAGTGACTACATAGTGAGCACTGCGTGAGCTGCGAGAGTCCAGTGGAAATGAAGTTCACAGGCAAGAGTAGGGACCATGAGAAGTGGGGTCGGGCAAACTCTCAGGCCGTAGAGTCTTATCTAGCATAGTAGCAGTGGAAACGGGAAACACAGTTGAGCTGTTTTATTATTCTCTAAGATATTCCTAAATTTATTTGGCCATAGAAATCTACACTAGGCTCACCCATGTCCCATACAACACACTTTAAGAAATGCTATGTTATGCAGCTAGTCTTAAATTTAAAATTAATCACCTTTTCCACTATTTTTTAAAATAATAGGGCCAAAGTCACCTTTGGATAATCTACACTTTATCCCCTCTACCACTAAGATCTAAACGTACTGTGTATCCACTGATCTTACCTTTGCTGATTAGTGCTATCAGTGGGAATACGAAAACGATTTTTTAGTGGGGACTTGCATCTAAAAAATCCCATGCTTGGTCTATGTGGGACAGAATAATTCGAAGACAGGGACTCTTGTCCAGGAGCTCACAAGTGGAATAAGGCAATAATAACCACATGAAAAACACAACAGTGTTAGAGAGAAAGATTCTCATTCAACATAAAGAACCCATTCCTCTCAATGGTGGAGGATGAGGCAGCAAGGGACTGGGGGAGAGAACCGCTCTAGATTCCAGAGACTCCAAGGAGAGGGCCCTGGGGGCTGGAGGGGTTCATTCCCCATGACTCACACGAGGCCAAGACCACAGTGCACGCTGGAGGGGGAGGATTCCACACTTCGAGGAGCTGTGGGTCTCTTCCAGCTTTACAAAGAGAAAGGCTTTAGTCAGATCTTGAGAGACAAGAGAGCATGAGTCCCAGAAGAGAGAGGGTACCAGGCCCCAACTCCAAGGTCAGCTTACTGAGGGTATGAGCCCAACTCCAAGCCCTCTGCTTGGCTTCGTGCTCTGTGTGCTATGGCTGTCTTGGAAGCTTCGTCATCAGGAAACTAGGGGCCCCATGATGTCCCTTCGCACTGGGGCTCACAATCCAAGCCACCACCCCTGCCTCATCATCTCTTCTGCTGTTTGTAGACAGACCCCTCTCACCCTGCTTCATTTCCCTGGACACCAGGATTCTCCAGCCCGATACATTCTGCTCTTCCTTGAGTGTGCCCTACTTAAGGCTTAATTTACCTCCAGAAGGATGGCGCAGGAAGGAATATTTAACTTATCTGTGGGGAAACAAATCCAGCCAGCAGGTTCCTTAGCAACTCAAGAGTTCATCTTATGTTGAAAATGATTATAAACATACTTTGGGGATCATTCTTGAGAGAGAAGTTAGTTTAAAATCATTATGCTTCATTTAAATGCGAAGGGTCGTCGAAAGAAGGCATCCAAAGTGCTTACTCTATGAACAATAAATGTACTATCTAGTGATTATTTCTTGTCTTTAAAATAGGAATGATTCATCACAGTTCCCTTTTACTTCATACATAATGCAAGAGAATTACTCGTTCGCAAAGAGCAGCTCCCATTTTCTGTGGCTGTTGTTGGTGGAAACTTGAAATCTGCGTTTTGAATCCTGGCAAAAACAGAACAAAAACGTAGGGAGCTAGTAATCATCCTCAATTGATATATTAATGAATTAGGCCTTCCATACATAGTGAAGGCATTCATCTTGGTGGATATAATTTACTGGGAATATAATAAGAAAATATGTCTATTGAAATATTACTCCTGCATATAACATTGTTAATGCCTAGAAATGCTCTACTTTTCCTCTCTGTTCCACTTTTTCCTTTTTTCTTTCTTTCTTTTCTTTCTTTCCTTTTTTCTTTTCTTTCTTTCTTTCTTTCTTTCTTTCTTTTTTCTTTTTCTTTCTTTTTTTTTTTTTTTGAAGGGCATGGGGCTGGAAATCAAACTGACATAGTTTTCTGTAATTGAATATTAAATGTCACTGAACAAAACTTACATTGATAAAGCAGAGGTCCCTTGTCAGTTCAAGGCAAATGACCAAGAAAAAGCATTTACAGGGAAAATTGACATTTTCAGCCAATTTGGGTATAGCAGGAAAAGCTCATTAGGAAAGAGAAAATCGAGTACCACCTGCTTTCTTTCTATTCACAGAGAATCTGGGAAGATAATAAGTACTCTGAGTTATGGGGAAAAAAGGGGAAATAAAAATTACTATATCACTACCAGTATATTAAATGAAGGATCTGTCCTTTAGATAAATTCTCATTACCTGATTATGATTTTCAACCAGACTAGTCTCTACAGAGGGCCAGTATGACCCAGCACCGCAGGTTAAATTCAGAGCTAGAAGTCTGTTGAAAATTATCGTTTCAAAAATTTTTCATTTTCATTTAAGTCTACTTAGGGGCAGGGGTTGGAGACAGAGCTATGTAGATCTTATTTCTCTGTCAGGATTGCTGACTTTAAGTACTAGGTTTATGTATGATTCATCGTGTGTCCCCTAAAGTTCTTGGAATTGGGCCTTTTTCAGAGAAGGACTCAATCAGTACTTACTGAGTGATAAATGATAAATGATGGAGATAAGCAAGAGATTACATGGTTTTGAAATGATCTTGACAGATTTAAAAACATTACACACAAATATGTGAGTTCCTAAAGTAGTATGTGCACGGAAAATGATTTTTTATTACAGGAAAGATAATTTCATAACAAAGAACAATATGGTTGAAAATAAGACATTGGACTTTCAAATGTGGAATATGCATCACATGAAAACATACTAGGCAACGTGGCAAGTTATATATATGTGTATATATATATATAAAATATATATAAATTTATTTATATATATAAATTATAAATGATCAAATCAGTTATGTAAACATTACGTAAACTTTGGGTAGTTTCCTAGAATGTTCCAAGATATTAAGCAATACTTAAGATGCAACAAAAGTTATATGTATCTTTCTTTTTTTTTAGATAGATTTTATTTATTTTTTTGACAGAGATCAAAAGTAGGCAGAGAGGCAGGCAGAGAGAGAGAGAGAGAGAAGGAAGCAGGCTCCCTGCTGAGCAGAGAGCCCGATGCAGGGCTCAATCCCAGGACCCTGAGATCATGATCTGAGCCAAAGGCAGAAGCATAAACCACTGAGCCACCCAGGTGCCTAAATGCATCTTTCAAAATGGATTAAATTTTTATTATCAAGAGTGATTCCTTTATTTTAAAAAAATGCTTTTTTTCTTTTCCATTTTGGTTTTGTTTTCTTTTTTTTTTTAAGCTCCCAATGAACTGAAAATCATCAGTGAGGAATGTTAGGATTGTAGTGAGCTCTTCCAAAAGTGAGTAATATATTATATGTATTTATATTTATAAATATATATAATATATATATACATACATATATATATATAATGCATATAACATTATCAAATAATTTTATGGTCATTGAAACATTGATTTGGAGAACAAACAATGATCCAGCTGTCTTTTTCAATGAATAAATCAGAGACACAGAAATGGTATGTGGTCAAGACAAGTTCCCTTAGTTATTTAGTGACTGAACCCAGAGTAACCTTGCTGTCTTCCTACAGCCTGGGACACTCCCCTGACCACTCAGGTTCCTGGAAATACTTCCTCCCTCCCTCCCTCTCTCTCTCTCTCTCTCTCTCTCTCATTTTGTGTCTTCAATGGATTGCTTTCTGTTCAGTCATCCCTGTTGGAATACAAACACGCCTCAAGCTCGTCTACCTTCAACAATTCTTCCTTGGCCCTACTTTTCATTTTAATCATGGCTCCATTTTAATATTTTACTTGACAGATGAACTTTGAGAGTCTTCTGTTGGATCACTGTTTCCACTTCCCATCTCCTTTTCTCTATGCTTTGGTTCCCTCACCAGCAATGAGCATACTAGTGCCTACTGTACAAGGTTGTTTTGAAGATTAAATATATCACTATATACAAAGGCTTAGAAATGTGCCTGAATCATAATAAGGCTCAACAAATATTAACTACTATTATCATTACCGAAGTCTTCATCATTGTATTTCTACACTAAGACCCTTGTTAAATCCAGTGCATTTATTACCAAAACCTGTAACATTAAAGAAACACTGTTTTAAGATAATAATGGAAACATAATGGGTTAGTAATTATTGAGTACTCTCTACTCAGTAGGCCTTTGTGTTAAGAGCAAATCCAGTCCTCAGTTTTTCTTTCCAGGGAGATGCCTAAGGATGCTTAGCATTGCTAACTTCATTTTATAGATAAGGAAACCAAGGCTCATGGATTCAACCCTGCTCCTTTGAGCAAGGGTAATTTCCCAGGCAGGGGGAATGATTTCTTAACACACACAGACTTGAAAGCTCAATGTTGTATTTCTATGAATTAGATGAAATGTTTCTTCTGTCCAGACATCACGTCCTCTCATGAAGCCACGTGGCACCCCAGAATTTTTCCAATTCACCCCTCACTGTAGGATTTATCCAGACAGTTCCAAAATGGATAGTATTAGGGGCTCAGGAACGGAGAACCACAGATATTGGGAATGTGTCCTAATACTGGGTTTTCATTAAGGTTTACACAAATCTCTTTAGCTATACCTCCAGCAGAAGAATGTGGAATATATAAAGTGATTGCCTCCCCGTCTTTCCCCCTTTAACAGATTTGCCTTTCAGAACTAACCACCTTTTAACAGTTTATAATGTTGTCTTTCCATGAATGTTTAAGTCTAAAAGTTTACGTATGCAGGTAAAAATCCATGTGCTTTTATCAACATAAAGAGTACCGGCCTTAGAAACGTTTCTGTAAAGCTTTTGTGTGTCACTGAGTAAGACAGTGATGATTGTAAAGATGACAAAGATAGGGAGGAGAAGGAAGAGAGGGAGGAAGAGAAAGTTAATTCTTACAACCATCAGAGATGTATGTGAATGTAATACTTATGTTCCAGATGAAGAAACAGAAATGTAAGAAGATCAAGCAACTCGCTCAAGGTCAGTCATGTCGGGATTGAAGTCTGGCAGTCTGGCGGTCTGGCTCCCTGGACCATGTTTCTAGCCAACAAAGTATATTAAACTTTGGAGTTGCCCACAGTACCACACTCAGATCTGCTCCTTCCTTTGCAGTGGCCGGCCAGAATTCAGCCTCCTGCTACCCATCATGGCGTCACCAGGACCCTAACAGTAGGCACACGTTCCCCCACCCCCATACCCACCCACAGGTGTTTTCACAGTATTTTGAAAATTATAATATATGAGAGTTCAGGTTTAATAACGGAGTTTACCCACATAACACAAGTCAAGTCAGATGAAAGACTTGCTGAATTTGCTCTAACTTTTCAAAAAAAAAAACATAAAACAAAAAAACCTGAATAATTAGTTTCAATTACCCATCTTCAAGATTCTACTTTTCTTGAATATACATTTTTCTTAGCCCTTAATCCTAGAAAGCCTAGTAGACAACACTCAGTAATACTAATCTTGATACTGATGTATCTGAAACTTTGCATTCATGCTTTATCAGGGGCTCAGAAGATTTTGAAGGAAAAATAATCAGTACTTGTTTTCCGTTTGTTTTTGTTTTGCTTATTAACTGGTCATTTTTATATTGCAATGCCCATCAAAACAAGCTTTTGCAAGAATGCCTTGACATAGCTATTATCAGTTAATCATACTCCAAAAAATGAAGATTTCACACTCTAATTAGAAAAATGGTAACTAATTCGTCAGTGGATTCTGATTCACTAATATATTCACATCATTATTAAGTTGCTCTCTATCCTTCAGCACATAAATCTATTTTCTAGAAATAGTTTTCAGAGGAGATTGAGCTCAAAAGATTACACATTTGTACACAGTTCAAAGATGAAGTTTATAAAAATGTAAACATAGAAAATGCTACTTAAAAATCTTTCCATATGGCCTGAAACACTACACCTGACTACCAAGTGTTTCGTGGCTATCAGTAAACATCCTTGCAAAATGTAAGCTCTTTAAATCTGCCCCGGATCAAGAATCATACAAACAAAATCTATGCATGTGAATAGAGAGCTGATTTTTATTTTACAAATAAAATGGCACGGGGGAAAAAAGATAAACGGTTTATGGCTCTGTGTGCTAAAAAGCCTTAGAAACAATGACCAGCTTAGGGCCACCTGGTTGGCTCAGTTGGTTAAGTGTCTGCCTTCAGCTCAGGTAATGATCTCGGGGTCCTGGGATGGAGCACCCAGGATGTCACAATAGTGTTGTATGGGGACAGATTGGGCTCCGAGCTCAGAGGGGAGCCTGCTTCTTCGTCTCCCTGTGCCTCTCCCCTAGCTCGTTCAATAAATAAATAAATAAATAAATAGCATCTTAGAAAAAAGAAAATGGCCAACCTAGTAGCAAAGGGCAATCCTAAGATTTAGATTGCGGGTCTCTAAACAGAAGAAACTGCTGATTCCATTGGTGGCATGAAACATTCAAGATGAGCCTGGATCATCCTATCACATCTGATGATAAGGCAACTGTTCAGGGCTACTAGCTCCATGTCAAAAGAACTCAGAATCAAACTAGAATTGGCTCCCTCTGGCCTAAGTTGAGATAATTCAATCATTAATAAGAACTACAATAAAACAAGATGGGATCAGAAGGGAGGCAAACCATAAGAAACTCTTAATCTCAGGAAACAAAATAAGAGTTGCTGGGGGATGTGGGGGAGGGATGCGGTGACCGGGGGATGAACACTGGGGAGGCTATGTGCTGTGGTGAGTGCTGTGAAGTGTGTTAAGCCTGATGTTTCCCAGACTTGTACCCCCTGGGGCAAATAATACATTACATGTTAATAAAAAAAATAAGAAATACAATGAATTAAAACATACAAAAAATATTTAAATCCATTTGTTCTCTTAGTGGAACTAGTTCATGAAAGAAGGCTAGAATTAGAACATCTGAACTTCCAATATCTATCAAATGTTAAAATTTTTAAAGGTCTGATCAAAACTTCCGATGGATACGTGTATAACAAATAACCATGAAAATTCAGAAAAAGAGAAAGTCAGTAAGTTTCAGGACGCTTACGTTTCCTACACCAGATCTACATCTTTTTTGCCATTAAATCCATGTTTTACTTAGAATAAAATTATTTTTAGTAAGTGAAATAACATTGAGAGAAAACATAAAAGCAGGTAAAAGCACCACTGGATAAAATCACTGGTGATATATGCTTAAATATGACACTCATGAGGGGAAGCCAGAATATCTAGAAATTACTCAGCATTCCGCTGACTCACACCCAAACATTTAATTTGGAAAAAAAAAATTAGTTTTCATCATTACAACTTAGTAGTTCTGAAGCCTCTGGTCTTTTTTTTACCAGAATGAATTAACTGATGACTTTAAAAAGTAGGGAGAAAAAAAACCTACTGATATTAAAAAAACCAAAACAGATTTACGATAAGAACACGGATTACTATAGTTTCAGAAACAGGGTTTTTTATTGTGATTTCAGGGAGCTCAAAATGCAATTTGGATTGAAGATAACTAATTCTTTCAGGGTCAGACAGAAATCCAACGTTTCCAGACAGCCCAGTTTGTTTTATCAATAAATTCTGGCTGGTCCCACTGTGATAGCCATTTAATATGTTTTATGTCCCACACAGCTCTTTGTCACAATATAGCCCATCTTTAATTAGTCCTAGGTGAGATACAGACCCCTGGGTCCCTCCTCCATTCTCCAAGAACTGCCATGACTGAAATGTTACAAATATGAACAAGCAATAGATCCAAACTTCTAAGAAAGGTCTTGGGATTATTCTAAGACAATACTATACATAAAATTTGACTGTCCTGTGGTCTACTTGTGGATCTTAAAAACTTACTTGGATATCTAGTAGAAATGTGAATTAATCCTTATATCTTTGTCTAAAGAATGGGGAACTGATTTCTTGGCTGACAGTTGTCCATGGAGGAATTCATGGGGTAGACCAGAGTGAAGGGAATAAATTGATAACTGATCAAATGAATGAATGAATGAAATCAAGGGGTCATGTGTGAACTGAAGATAACCAGCTGTCATGGCCCAAGAATTATGATCAATCCAGTTCTGTGTTTCATCACTGCAATGCTTGGAATGTTCATGTATATTTACCGAAAGCTATAGTTCAAGTCCTCCTAGAAGACTGGAAACTCCTAAAGCAAAGACTTTCCCTTCACTGTCTTCCCATGTAAGACAATCTGTAGCATATAAACATTTACAGAAACAAACTTATTCTCAATTATGAGCTCCTCTAATCAACAAATATTATCACTAGAGGCCATGTTGCCATGGTAATCATTACTCTGTATCAAGATCCGAGCATTCCTATTGTTTGGCTATGCAAATGAAATTGTTCTGCTTTCTTTCTTTTTTTTTCTTTTCTTTTCTTTCTTTCTTTTTTTTTTTTTTTGTTGTTGTTGATTAGCAGAAGGCACTATAGAGAATTGGGGAGTGTAGGCTTCAAAATCAGACTCTCTGGGGGTGCCTAGATGGCTTAGCTGGTTAGCACCCAGCTTAGGTGATGATCTCAAAGTCATGGGATCAAGCCCCACACAGGGCTCCACACTCAGCTTGGAGTCTGCCTGTGATTCTATCTCTCCCTCTGCCCCTCCCCCTGCTCATGGGTACTCTCTCTGTCACTCTATCTCTCTCTAAAATAAATAAATAAAATCTTGTAAAAAAAAAAATCAGACTCTATTTGAATTCTCATTCTTTTATACATCAATGTCTATATGCCTCAATTTATTTATAAAATGGGGATAAAGATAGAACCTCTAGAAATTTTGTGAGGTTTAAATAAGTTATATAAAAGGTAAAACAAAGTATCTAACAAAACAACTGCTCACTGAATGTTATCATCACTGATTTACCTCAAGTTTGAAATGCAGATATTTCCTCTCCTACCATCTTACAATTTGAAGATTAAACCCCACATTCAAGTACTGGTTTTTTTCTGACTGATTTTTAACCCTAGTCTTAATTAGCAATCTAGATCAACTTTTAAGAAGGAAGAGAAGTTTCTTGAGGAAAGAAGGAAATAAAAACCTCTGGGGAAAACATGTTGGGTGGGGAGTCAGATATGATTTCTCTACATTTAAAAGAAGAACAGAGATGAGTCTAAAAGATGGTGGGAGGCTATCAGAATGGGCCAATATGGTGAGAGGATCACTTGGGAGTTTGTCTAAGAAGACAAAATTCTCCAAATGACCAGTGATTGGCCAGAGACTGCCAAGATGGGAGCTATTGGATGTCTAAGAAACACAGAGGAACCACATTATCACCCATGGAGTATCCAGCTCAGACTCCAGCAGGAACCCTCTCTTCCCCTGGAGAGGACATTATGACTTTATCATCTACTACCTTACTGGTATCCTGGAAGACATATTACCCAAGAGTTGACTCAATTTCTTTCTTTCTTTTCTTTGCCTTCCTCCTTTTTTTTTTTTTTTTTTTTTTTTTTTTTTTTTTTTTTTTTTTAGAGAAGGGTAAAGGAAGAGCCAAGTGAGGAGAGAGGGAATCTCAGGTAGGCTCCATGCCCAGCACAGAGCCCAACATGGGGCTGGATCTCATAACCCTGAGATTATGACCTGAGCTGAAATCATCAAGAGCCTGATGCTTAATCAACTGAGCCATCAAACACTCTGAGTTGACTCAGTTTCTAATAACTTTGTGTAGACCACTCCCTACTCCCCTCCTGAACCAGGACATTGGTAAACCCAAGAAAGGGAGACTCAGGACAATTCATATGGGGGTCCTGTTGATGTTCTCTACTCATGTACTCTTGAGAGAGAAAGTCAACCAGCTGCAAAGCCCCTGAGCCCAAAGTCCACTGTTTCCTATCTTCTTTCCCTGTCACTTCCTGGATGCTAACCTAGGGTAATTAAACTAAACATTAAAAAATAAAATCTTGGCAGTCATTTGTGACTTTATTAATTACTCATATAGCAGTATTGTAAAGATTCTTTTTCTTCTGGTTTCTTACACATATCCTTCATTTATACTTCGACTGCATATGGCATGCATTTGCCAAATGTGACAATCTATCACAATAATGAAAGTACACAAATTCAATAAACGAAAAGGATGAACATGTGGAAAATACAAAAAGGAAATTTGTATTTAGAGAGAAGACAATAATTTATCTCATATCAATGTCTTTGATTCCAATGGAAGGTAAAAAAGAGACACAAAAATCTATCGATGAGTTGTTAAGTACAGAATTAGAGAACATTGCGATTTTAGGGCATTTGTAACTATTCATCTGAGAGGACCCTAAGCCTAATTTCTTAAACTTGAAGGACTCAGTAACCTGAAAAAAATCAAAACACAGCCCTAAATCTCCAGAGACACTCTAAAAAAGTAGTCTGATAATTTTCATATTTTCTGCAAGCAATTTTTTTCTCTTTAGGAAAAGAACCACAACTCACAGCTGCAACAGGACAAGTGGGAAAGATAACTAGAGTAGTTAGTGCTAGTCAATCCTTGAGACTTATCATTTTTTTTCTCCTATTGCAGGCAGTTAACATAATTTTTGCATATACCAACTCCAGCAAATCAGAGAAGGAGAAATTGGTGTGTGGTGGGGGGGAATCAGGATTTGGGAAGAATGTAAATCAGCCTTCATCTCGTAGCTTCAGATTCTCGACACCATCCCTTCTGAGGGGGTTTATCAGGACCTGCTGCTCTTTGAGTAACTTATATTCTAGACATTCCTGAATATACGTGATGATATTAGCAGCAAGATGGCTTCCTGAACTGAAATAAGGCTCCATTTCCCCCTCTGACAGCTTCTCCAGGCTGACAGATACTCTGAGGTTGTGGACAGTGTGGTAGAAAGGAGTAAGGCCAGGTCAAGAGTGGAAACCATGAGTGCAAGGGCTCCACCTGGAGGAAGACCCCCGCTGGGCCATTTTGTAGAACTGGACGCTGAGGCTGAGAGAGGTCACTGACCACAGGCCACAGAACTAGGAAGAGGTCACAAGCAAAGAAAATATACTTTTGAGTAGAAAAAGAATGAATGTAGATGCTACTCAGAAGCTTTATCAAGTAAATCAAACTCTTTATTATGAAAATGCCCTTTCCTTGTGAATTCTTCATGAAATAATCTAAATAAGAATCCCTACATTAACTCTGATTTGGAGTTAGTAGCTTACAAGCCTTAACTATTATGAGTAATTGATCCAGTTCCTTTAACTGAAAAGTGAAAGAAGTTTTTATGTTTTTAAAACTTGGCTTCTGGAAAGCTCAGAATTAACTTCAGCTTTTATTTTTTTAATGTTTTGTAAAGATTTATTTATTTATTTTGAGAGATGGGGAAGGGCAGAGGGAGGGATAGTCACAAGCAGAGTTCATGCTGAGCACAGAGCCCTACAGGGGACTTGATCCCAGGACCCTGAGATCATGACCTGAGCTGAAACCAAGAGTAGGATGCTCAACCAACTGAGCCACCCATGTTCTCTGTCTTGCTCCACTCTTTTTTTTTTTTTTTCCTCCCCCCATGCCTTATTTTATGCCTGGCTTACTTAAAGCTTCAGTCTTCACCTCTCCTAAAATATGTTAATACAATTTTTAACGTATAACTGCTGGAAAAGTCAAAGGCAATTTCTTAAGAATAAAAGGATACACCTCTTAGGGGCCAGAGGCAGTTTACCTTCCCTGGTCTGCAGGATGTAAAGACTGCTGCTGTTTTCTTTGGAGAGAGGCATGGCCTTGTCTGTCCCCATGGGCCACTTAAGGCATGCCTTTGGTTCATTAAGGAGCATATTTTTCTATGTTTAACCTCAGTGGACTCTCTTCTTTTCATTCTTAAATGGGAAATTCCAAGGTGTCATTATTTGCAATTAATTACCTGACCTGAAAAAATGATCGCATCTTGCTTCCTTCTAGTCTTCAGGATTCTATGCTCATCAGAGACAGGCTCTCCTGTCCATACTGTTCACATTTTGGCTCTCCTGCTTGTGTCATAACACAGTGTTGCTGACTTACCTGTTACGCCGTTTGAAAGTAGTAGGTGAAACACGTGAAAACCAGGGACAGCTCAGTACCAAAAAAAGAGTTAATGTTCTGTTTGCTTTTGGTTTTTTTAGTTTCTAGGTTTTTAGTATATGTGCTGCGGAAGCGAGCACTATAGTTTCTAGGTTAAAAAGCATTTAGCACAGCAATGATTCGATTAATGAAAAATAATAAAACTCAATCACAAATCGAATATTGAAAGAGTAATAATACAGGTTTCTATGTGACTGGATAATGCACATAGGGCACCTTTCTGCTCACCTCCAAGCTTTAGACCCTGCAAGCTTACTCGTTTTAGAGACTCTTAGCCATGGAGGGATTGCTTGAACTATTACTTATTCCTGGGATTTCAAGAAAGGACTTCCACTGTTATTCTAAGAAAAGGATGCAAAATGGAGTATATACACCTAAAATAATAAAACCCTGTAAACTTTTCAAATACCCCACAGAAACAGAGATGCAGTAAGACCATGGTAGTCTATCATTCAACTCTGTAAAAAGCTCATTAGTACAAACCAACACATTTATCAACCATAACTCTGGATTGTTTTGATCAGTTTTTAAAAACAATTTATTTGAGAGAGAGAGAGAGAGAGAAATCAAGAACATCAGTAGGGGGCAGAGGGAGAGGGAGAAGTAGACTCCCCACTGAGCAGGGAGCCCAATGGAGGACTCAGTCCCAGGACCCAGGGATCATGACCAGAGTCGAAGGCAGACAGTCACATGACTGGGCCATGCAGGTGTTCCCATTTTGATTATTTAATTGGTGAAAAATGCACAATCCTTATCTCTGGGCACATCGGTGGTCACTAATCTTTCTTCCTTTCTTACCTACCCACACTTAGCTACCTTCATTAGTTCATATTGCCAAGGGCCCAGGCTGACAATCATTTTTCACTGAGAAGGTTTCAGAAGGAAAGCCTGAAATATGCATCCCTGTATCAAATCATCACAAGATGCCCAGACGTCAAGCTAGGCACTATCCATAGTCGATCCACCTTGTTTCTACCTTAGCATTTAGCAAAGGGCACCTTGTTCCATACATCCGAGCTTTTCCTTGAAAGGAAGAGAAAATTATTAAGTAAATCACAGCATTCTACCCCATTTACTACCTATAACATCAAAGGCTTCAAGACAGAGGAGAATAGCTTGGAAGAAAGAAAAAAAAAGAGGTGGGGGTGGAATCCGGTAAGTAAAAAGTCATAAAGAGCAACAAACAGAATGAGCCAGGAATGAAACAGATCCTACAGTTCTGGGTGGGTAGGTGAGTGAATAGAAAAAGCTCTTATGGGCCTGGGGGCAGTGGTCCCAAAGCTTATCAACCCATGCGCAATATCCCAATCACTCTAGGCTCTTGAGGTAGCCTAGAACCATTCGTTAACTAAGTATTTATTGAACACAGTTCTGTGCCAGCCATAGCGGTGTTTTCCTGGAGATGGTATTCAACACCAGCCGGCTCACGCTTGCAATCTCCATTCCAATCACTGAGTACTGTACATGAACAAAGTATAAAATGAATAACTGATTACATAATGAATAGGACTCAAATATTGTTTCATCTAACCCTGTTAATTTATAGAATTAATTTTGGCAAATCAATGGCTTTGATTTTGAATACGGCTAACTACTGGTGAAGCTCAAGACAAAAGCCAAAGTCTTCGAGCTCCCCTGGAGATTTCTTGGTTGTCAAATAAATTCAGACACCAATAAGAAGGGTGTAATGATTGTTAAAAAAAATTACACAAACCCGCATGTTTAAACCCTTTTTCCTTCTACAAAGAACATTAGGCAGCTTGCAGTTTAAAGACAAAATGAAAATCAGACTAAGCCCCCAAACAGAAGCTCCCCATCATCCGTGACTTCATAAATTTCTCTTAAATGTTAAGTTTTCTTACATGTTATGCTCAGGCATTGTTTTTGCTTAACTAGGAGTTTGTTTCAATACTCTTATGAAATTCATCCTTGCTCTACTCTAGTAGCCATCTAAATGATTAGAAACTGAAGATCCATTATTTGTACTCTCTTTATTTTGTGACCTTGGATGATTTATTTAATATTGTTTAGCTAAATTGTTTCCCTGTCTCTAAAGTTTCTAGAGAGGCCAGATTGAGCAATTGGCAAGTGATAAACCAAGTGATTAATTTAGACCCATAATTACTATTGAATTGATGAACAGGAGTCACAGGCATTCTACACTGAGTTTCTTGGAAGAGAGAAATAATGTGTTAAAGCAATTCACATGAATTCATACATTGTTTATACCAATTGTGCCAAAATGGCCATCTGTCTAGGGCATTTTTTAAAATCTAATTATAATTTGGCACATTGCTTGGTTTTTCTTGACCACCGCTCAAGTATTGGTCAACAAGTGTCTTTCACGACACACTGTCCGCAAGTGAATTTTGACCACTGACATTCTAGGAGGTGGAATAAAAAAAATCTGTTCCTAAATTCTGATTTATGTTGTATTTTAATTTTGATCTGGGACAATTTTTATGTAATTGTGAAGTTTCTCTTCTCACTCTGAATATCTGTGTTTACATCAAAAATGGTGTTTTATTGCCTTATGTTTACATAGTACAGTTTCATTCCACAACGATACTGTAGGTGACTGCATATGATCTAACTTCTTCTATTAAAATAAAGTTACCATTGTGTTTTCCTTCCAATCTATTTCAACCCAATCCCACCTAATTTATGTTTTCATGATTTCTATTTGTTGTTCTTGATAGAGGTATTATATTCTCTTCCCAGTATCTAAATGCAGGGCAGACCGCTATATTTCGCATGCCAGAGCAAATTCCCTGTGTTCCTAACCATTCCTGAACACTGCTTTACAATCTCACCTCCAAACCACACAGATGTAATTTATTGTGACTAGGGCAAAGCTGATAATTAAGGATTGTCAGTACTGCCTGAAATGGAAGGATCCTTATTTTAACCAACTCATTGGAGAAGACGTCTAACCATGTTAAGGGGAAATACTCCAGGATTTGGGACAAGAACACAGAAAACAGATCAGATCAAATTATGTTTCTTCCCTGCTCTAAACCTGGAATGGCCCTCCTGAAATACATAGTCAAGTCTCACATCTCTAGACGGATAGTCAAGGTCACCCTTGGACTAGTTCCAATCCCAGTTCTTCATATACTCGATGCTCCAATTATACCCAATTATACCTTTGTAAGATATATGGAAGCCGACAATGTAACCATCGAGTCGCTTATGCTTCTCCTTCCCTTGACAAATTTCCCCTTCTTTTTCTGTCAAGATACTATTCACAGTACATGTCTCATTCCTTACCACCTACTCTGTAAAGCTCTTCTAGAACCTAGGTTAAGTGTATTGCTCTCATAGAGCTTTTTAAAAACCTCCATTAAAAAGCATGTATTTCATTCTGCCTTACCTCATGTACTTCCTTCTCTAGTCTGACTGATAATGTGACCAGCCTCAGAAATCTTCACAGGCTCTAAAACACCACACATCGGTGAGCAATACATTGTTATTAAGTTAAGAACTGGGGAGAGGCTACTCCCTTAAAAGAGGGCTTTCAGAGCACTGCACAGTTCCTCATTAACAATGAAAAATATTCTGTTTATTGTTGTTGGAAAAATCTACAGCTAAAGGGTCATCAATTGGCCAGGTTAAGTTTACAGATAAATTCTGCTGGGCTTACGTCATGTCCAAAAAAACTGAGCCATCAATTTTCAGCCAGGAGATTTCTAGTTAAAAAATCTGAATTTTTGCTTCTTCTGAAAATAATCTGAAACCACTGGGCCTTACTTCTGAATAACAACTATCTGGGGGCTCCTGGGAGCCTCAGTCCTTAAGCATCTGCTTTTGACTCACATCAAGACCTCAGGGTCCTGGGATGGAGTCTTGAGTCTGGCTCCCTGCTCTGTGGGAAGTCTGCCACTCCCTCTGCCTGCAGCTCCCCCTGCTTGTGCTCTCTCACTCTGTCAAATAGATAAATAAAATCTTTAAAAACAAAAAACAAAAACCCGCCATCTGGGGAGCTGGGTGAGGGGATGGCTGGTTAGGCTGGGCATGCAGCCTCCGTTCTGCTGCAGATAACACCAATCTCCTTTGTCCCAATAATGAAGGGGCCAGTTGCCATTTATTATCAAATGCACTCTTTTTTGGTGTGTTTGTTTTTTTGTTGTGGTCTGTTTTTTAAAGACTTTATCTATTTATTTGAGAGAGAGAAAGTGAGTGGGAGGGACAGGAAGAGAGAATCTGAAACAGACTCCAAGCTGAGTGCAGAGCCAGATGTGGGGCTCAATCCCACCACTGCAAGGTCATGACCCCTGGGGAAACCAGGAGTTGGACGATTAACTGACTGAGCCAACCAGCTGCCCATTTATTTATTAATAGTCCTTAAATATAGCTCTGTAATCAGAGATCTGTTAAAAGTATTATAAATTCTTTTAAAAAATGCTTGACCAGGAAAGCCATGTGGTTTTTTCCTGAATTCATGATTTTAAGCTACCCGACCTAATTTATACGTGCCTTTGAGTTTGCAGTGATTTATATTTTCCTCTGCCTCAGAATGTTTGGCTAAACTGTTTGAGGACCAAGAATTTGTTCAGGTAAAGAGTAAGCCTATGTCATCATCAGGATGGTAATACCATGATACTGATCAACTGTTTTTTCCTAAAGTAGAGTAGGAACAAAATGTCAACAAAGTAGCTGTGAAAAGATTCAAGGGAATTATTCTTCTAATATTCTTCTAAATATGTGAGTGGCTGCCTCTAGACCCCCACAATCTCTATCTGAATCTAAGGGTCTGTTGTCAGCCAGAATCCTTTGCTGATCATAGTTAAGCAAAAATGGTCCAAATCTAGTGATAACCAACTAAATGCAAAGATTACATGAGCTTAAAAACATGACTTCCTTACTTGGACAGAGTCTCTCAAAGAAGGAATTGGACAGAAGCGGGTAACATTTGGAAATTATTAAGGCTCAAAGCATTACCCTTCTACTGGAATGTATTTTCAAAAGAAAACACTTACTCTGTCTGTCACGAAGGACTCACCACATTCTGAATTATTTTTACCAGCCAAAAGGGGCACGCATGGATCAGTAGGCTCATCTCCACCGCATGAGAATCAGAGACCCCGCATAAGGCAACCAGACCCAGTTCAACCATTAAAGAGAGCATGCTTTTAGCTACAAGAATAACTTTGCCCTCAATTTACTTTCCATCTAAAATCTTTTATTCCCAAAGTAATTAGAAAATACCTTATAGTGATAGAAAATATCAACTCACTAGGAGAGCAAAAATAGATAGGATTAACCTGCCTGACCCACATAGGCAACAATTCGAATGAATGATAATGTGAGCATGGAAGGAGAAAGCAAAATCTGATCCTGAGCTTTACTGTCCTAGAGCTGGCTGTACTTATTGTGGTGGGTGTACATGTGTACGTGTGTACACGTTCACAAAAGCATCGCAACTCTATACAATCCAAAGAGCAACTAGTTTCCAAGTTTCCAGCACACAGAATATTTGACAGACTGCATTTTTTCCTCTTGCGTCTTAAAAATGACCTATATATCCTTTAAAGTCATGTGAGGGGGCGCCTAGTGGCACAGTTGGTTAAACATCCGACTCCTGGTTTTGGCTCAGGTTGTGATCTCTGGGTCGTGGGATCAAGCCCTGCATTGGGCTCCCCACTCAGCACCGAGTCTGCTTTAGATTCTCTCTCTCCCTCTGTCCCTCCCACTTATGCTCTCTCTCTAACCCCCCCCCCCCAAAAAAAAATCTTAAAATCATGTAAGGTAACTATAGCAAACAAATTGTTTCTTCTCTAATCTGCTAGTTTTATCCAATAGTAAAGCAATCTGGGATTCCAGGGGTGGGGGATGGGAAAAGTAAGAAAGAAAAGAGAAAGAGAGAGAATTCTAATAATATGATTTCCTATCCTTTAGAGCAAATGTTCTTCTGACCTAGACCTCCAGCAGGAAATAGATTTTACACAATGATTTAATATACACACAAATGAAACTAAATTTAATGAAACAAGATTCTTAGTGATGCTACATTTCTATATTTTCAATTATGTTCTAATTTATTTCATAAAAACAAAAAAGCTAGCTGTACCCCCACCCACACCAAAAATGATTTTACAGCTCAGTAACACATCATAACTTGCAATCAGAAAACCCTGAAAGTGTTTACTCTCAGAGGCATTTAACAGCATGGACTATTTAACTTATTAGCTAATTGGGGAAAATAGGAAAAATTTAAATGTGGTGAATAAAAATACACATGGTTGGGGCGCCTGGGTGGCTCAGCCAGTTAAGTGTATGACTCTTGATTTTGGCTCAGGTCATGATCTCAGCGTTGAGAGATTGAACCCCGAGTTGGGTTCCACGCTCGATGTGGACAAGTCTGCTTATCCCGCTCCCTCTGCTCTTCCCACCATTCGTGCTCTCTCTCTCAAATAAATAAATAAATAAATGATAAAAATAGACATTAAAGCTGTGTTGAGAGAAAACACACATTAATTTGCCATTAAAAATAAGACTACACGGGCCCCTGGGTGGCTCAGTGGGTTAAAGCCTCTGCCTTCGGCTCAGGTCATGATCCCAGGGTCCTGGGATCGAGCCTCACACCGGGCTCTCTGCTTTGCAGGGAGCCTGCTTCCTCCTCTCTCTTCTTGCCTCTGCCTATTTGTGATCTCTGTCTGTCAAATAAATAAATAAAATCTTTTAAAAAAATAAGACTACAGAAAAACTATGACAAATGGACTTGATCATAAGAATTTTAAAACGTGGGGGAGGAGTCAAGATGGCGGAGAAGTAGCAGGCTGAGACTACTTCAGATAGCCAGAGATCAGCTAGATAGCTTATCTAAAGATTGCAAACACCTGAAAATCCATCGGCAGATTGAAGAGAAGAACAGCAATTCTGGAAACAGAAAAACAACCACTTTCTGAAAGGTAGGAACAGCGGACAAGTGAATCCAAAGCGACGGGAAGATAGACCCCGGGGGGAGGGGCCGGCTCCCGGCAAGTGGAGGAGCAACGGCACACAAAATCAGGACTTTTAAAAGTCTGTTCCGCTGAGGGACATCGCTCCAGAGGCTAAACTGGAGCGGGGTCAGCGTGGCCTCAGGTCCCGCAGGGACACAGAAGGATTGGGGGTGTCTGAGTGTCGCAGAGCTTGCGGGTACTGGAACGGGAAAGCCGGCTACAGAGACAGAGCCGACAGTAAGCTCACAGCTCGGTGTTACCTTGAACCGTCGGTGAGCTTGGAGCGCGGCCAGAGGTCAGGCAGACGGGAGTAACTGGGCGCTGTTCTCTGAGGGCGCAATGAGGAGTGGCGCCCTGGGCTCTCGGCTCCTCCAGAACGGAGACCAGGAGGCTGCCATTTGTATTCATGTCCTCCGGAACTCTACGGAAAACGCTCAGGGAACAAAAGCTCCTGAAAGCAAACCCCAGCGGATTACTCACCCCGGCCCCAGGTAAGGGCGGTGCAATTCCGCCTGGGGCAAAGACAATTGAGAATCACTACAACAGGCCCCTCCCCCAGAAGATCAACAAGAAATCCAGCCGAGACCAAGTTCACCTACCAAGGAGTGCGGTTTCAATACCAAGGAGAGCAGCAGAATTCCAGAGGAGGAGAAAGCAAAGCACAGAGCTCATGGCTTTATCCCTGTGAATTTTTTTAGTCTTGCAGTTAATTTAATTTTTTTCTTTTTCATTTTTTGTTTTTTTTCTCGCCTTCTGGAAATTTTTTTTTAACTTTTACCTTTTTCTTTTTTAACGTTTTTTAACTAGTTTATCCAATATATATATTTTTTCTTTTTTATATTTTTCTTATTTGTTTTCTTTTTTTAAATTCTTTTCTATTCTTTTTCTTTTTTTTCTTTTTTTCTTTTTTTTTCTTTCTTCCTTTTTGAACCTCTTTTTATCCCCTTTCTCCCCCCTCACGATTTGGGATCTCTTCTAATTTAGTTAAAGCATATTTTCCTGGGGTTGTTGCCACCCTTTTAGTATTTTACTTGCTCCTTCATATATTCTTTTCTGGACAAAATGACAAGACGGAAAAATTCAACACAAAAAAAAAGAACAAGAGGCAGTACTGAAGGCTAGGGACCTAATCAATACAGACATTGGTAATATGTCAGATCTAGAGTTCAGAATGACAATTCTCAAGGTTCTAGCCGGGCTCAAAAAAGGCATGGAAGATATTAGAGAAACCCTCTCGAGAGATATAAAAGCCCTTTCTGGAGAAATAAAAGAACTAAAATCTAACCAAGTTGAAATCAAAAAAGCTATTAATGAGGTGTGATAAAAAATGGAGGCTCTCACTGCTAGGATAAATGAGGCAGAAGAAAGAAGTAGTGATATAGAAGACCAAATGACAGAGAATAAAGAAGCTGAGCAAAAGAGGGACAAACAGCTACTGGACCATGAGGGGAGAATTCGAGAGATAAGTGATACCATAAGATGAAACAACATTAGAATAATTGGGATTCCAGAAGAAGAAGAAAGAGAGAGGGGAGCAGAAGGTATACTGGAGAGAATTATTGGGGAAATTTTCCCCAATATGGCAAAGGGAACGAGCATCAAAATTCAGGAGGTTCAGAGAACACCCCTCAAAATCAATAAGAATAGGCCCACACCCCGTAACCTAATAGTAAAATTTACAAGTCTCAGTGACAAAGAGAAAATCCGGAAAGCAGCCCGGGAAAAGAAGTCTGTAATATACAATGGTAAAAATATTAGATTGGCAGCTGACTTATCCACAGAGACCTGGCAGGCCAGAAAGAGCTGGCATGATATTTTCAGAGCACTAAACGAGAAAAACATGCAGCCAAGAATACTATATCCAGCTAGGCTATCATTGAAAATAGAAGGAGAGATTAAAAGCTTCCAGGACAAACAACAACTGAAAGAATTTGCAAACACCAAACCAGCTCTACAGGAAATATTGAAAGGGGTCCTCTAAGCAAAGAGAGAGCCTACAAGTGGTAGATCAGAAAGGAACAGAGACCATATACAGTAACAGTCACCTTACAGGCAATACAATGGCACTAAATTCATATCTCTCAATAGTTACCCTGAATGTTAATGGGCTAAATGCCCCTGTCAAAAGACACAGGGTATCAGAATGGATAAAAAAACAAAACCCATCTATATGTTGCCTCCAAGAAACTCACTTTAAGCCCGAAGACACCTCCAGATTTAAAGTGAGGGGGTGGAAAAGAATTTACCATGTTAATGGACATCAGAAGAAAGCAGGAGTGGCAATCCTTATATCAGATCAAGTAGATTTTAAGCCAAAGACTATAATAAGAGATGAGGAAGGACACTATATCATACTCAAAGGGTCTGTCCAACAAGAAGATTTAACAATTTTAATATCTATGCCCCCAACGTGGGAGCATCCAACTATATAAACCAATTAATAACAAAATCAAAGAAACACATCAACAATAATACAATAATAGTAGGGGACTTTAACACTCCCCTCACTGAAATGGACAGATCATCCAAGCAAAAGATCAGCAAGGAAAAAAAGGCCTTAAACGACTCACTGGACCAGATGGACATCACAGATATATTCAGGACATTTCATCCCAAAGCAACAGAATACACATTCTTCTCTAGTGCACATGGAACATTCTCCAGAATAGATCACATCCTCAGTCCTAAATCAGGACTCAACCGGTATCAAAAAATTGGGATCATTCCCTGCATATTTTCAGACCACAATGCTCTAAAGCTAGAACTCAACCACAAAAGGAAGTTTGAAAAGAACCCAAATACATGGAGACTAAACAGCATCCTTCTAAAGAATGAATGGGTCAACCGGGAAATTAAAGAAGAATTGAAAAAAATTCATGGAAACAAATGACAATGAAAATACAACGGTTCAAAATCTGTGGGACACAACAAAGGCAGTCCTGAGAGGAAAATATATAGCGGTACAAGCCTTTCTCAAGAAACAAGAAAGGTCTCAGGTACACAACCTAACCCTACACCTAAAGGAGCTGGAGAAAGAACAAGAAAGAAACCCTAAGCCCAGCAGGAGAAGAGAAATCATAAAGATCAGAGCAGAAATCAATGAAATAGAAACCAAAAAGACAATAGAACAAATCAACGAAACTAGGAGCTGGTTCTTTGAAAGAATTAATAAAATTGATAAACCCCTGGCCCGACTTATCAAAAAGAAAAGAGAAAGGACCCAAATAAATAAAATCATGAATGAAAGAGGAGAGATCATAACTAACACCAAAGAAATACAAACTATTATAAGAACATACTATGAGCAACTCTACGCCAACAAATTTGACAATCTGGAAGAAATAGATGCATTCCTAGAAACATATAAACTACCACAACTGAAGCAGGAAGAAGTAGAAAACCTGAACATACCCATAGCCAGTAAGGAGATTGAAACAGTCATTAAAAATCTGCAAACAAACAAAAGCCCAGGGCCAGACGGCTACCCGGGGGAATTCTACCAAACATTTAAAGAAGAACTAATTCCTATTCTCCTGAAACTGTTCCAAAAAATAGAAATGGAAGGAAAACTTCCAAACTCATTTTATGAGGCCAGCATCACCTTGATCCCAAAACCAGACAAGGATCCCATCAAAAAAGAGAGCTATAGACCAATATCCTTGATGAACACAGATGTGAAAATACTCAACAAAATACTAGCCAATAGGATTCAACAGTACATTAAAAGGATTATTCACCACGACCAAGTGGGATTTATTCCAGGGCTACAAGGTTGGTTCAACATCTGCAGATCAGTCAATATGACACAACACATCAATAAAAGAAAGAACAAGAACCATATGATACTCTCAATAGATGCTGAAAAAGCATTTGACAAAGTACAGCATCCCTTCCTGATCAAAACTCTTCAAAGTGTAGGGATAGAGGGGACATACCTCAATATCATCAAAGCCATCTATGAAAAACCCACCGCAAATATCATTCTCAATGGAGAAAAACTGAAAGCTTTTCCGCTAAGGTCAGGAACATGGCAGGGATGTCCATTATCACCACTGCTATTCAACATAGTACTAGAGGTCCTAGCCTCAGCAATCAGACAACAAAAGGAAATTAAAGGCATCCAAATCGGCAAAGAAGAAGTCAAATTATCACTCTTCGCAGATGATATGATACTATATGTGGAAAACCCAAAAGACTCCACTCCAAAACTGCTAGAACTTATACAGGAATTCAGTAAAGTGTCAGGATATAAAATCAATGCACAGAAGTCAGTTGCATTTCTCTACACCAACAGCAAGACAGAAGAAAGAGAAATTAAGGAGTCAATCCCATTTACAATTGCACCCAAAACCATAAGATACCTAGGAATAAACCTAACCAAAGAGACACAGAATCTATACTCAGAGAACTATAAAGTACTCATGAAAGAAATTGAGGAAGACACAAAGAAATGGAAAAATGTTCCATGCTCCTGGATTGGAAGAATAAATATTGTGAAAATGTCTATGCTACCTAAAGCAATCTACACATTTAATGCAATTCCTATCAAAGTACCATCCATCTTTTTCAAAGAAATGGAACAAATAATTCTAAAATTTATATGGAACCAGAAAAGACCTCGAATAGCCAAAGGGATATTGAAAAAGAAAGCCAACGTTGGTGGCATCACAATTCTGGACTTCAAGCTCTATTACAAAGCTGTCATCATCAAGACAGCATGGTACTGGCACAAAAACACACACATAGATCAATGGAACAGAATAGAGAGCCCAGAAATAGACCCTCAACTCTACAGTCAACTAATCTTCGACAAAGCAGGAAAGACTGTCCAATGGAAAAAAGACAGCCTCTTCAATAAATGGAGCTGGGAAAATTGGACCATTTCCTTACACCACACACGAAAATAGACTCAAAATGGATGAAGGACCTCAATGTGCGAAAGGAATCCATCAAAATCCTTGAGGAGAACACAGGCAGCAACCTCTTCGACCTCAGCCGCAGCAACATCTTCCTAGGAACAACCCCAAAGGCAAGGGAAGCAAGGGCAAAAATGAACTATTGGGATTTCATCAAGATCAAAAGCTTTTGCACAGCAAAGGAAACAGTTAACAAAATCAAAAGACAACTGACAGAATGGGAGAAGATATTTGCAAACGACATATCAGATAAAGGACTAGTGTCCAAAATCTATAAAGAACTTAGCAAACTCAACACCCAAAGAACAAATAATCCAATCAAGAAATGGGCAGAGGACATGAACAGACTTTTCTGCAAAGATGACATCCAGATGGCCAACAGACACATGAAAAAGTGCTCCACATCACTGGGCATCAGGGAAATACAAATCAAAACCACAATGAGGTATCACCTCACACCAGTCAGAATGGCTAAAATCAACAAGTCAGGAAATGACAGATGCTGGCGAGGATGCAGAGAAAGGGGAACCCTCCTCCACTGTTGGTGGGAATGCAAGCTGGTGCATCCACTCTGGAAAACAGCATGCAGGTTCCTCAAAATGTTGAAAATAGAACTGCCCTATGACCCAGCAATTGCACTATTGGGTATTTACCCTAAAGATACAAACGTAGTGATCCAAAGGGGCATGTGCACCCGAATGTTTATAGCAGCAATGTCCACAATAGCCAAACTATGGAAAGAACCAAATGTCCATCAACAGATGAATGGATCAAGAAGATGTGGTATATATACACAATGGAATACTATGCAGCCATCAAAAGAAATGAAATCTTGCCATTTGCGACAACATGGATGGAACTAGAGCGTATCATGCTTAGTGAAATAAGTCAAGCAGAGAAAGACAACTATCATATGATCTCCCTGATATGAGGAAGTGGTGATGCAACATGGAGGCTTAAGTGGGTAGGAGAAGATTAAATGAAACAAGATGGGATTGGGAGGGATACAAACCATAAGTGACTCTTAATCTCACAAAACAAACTGAGGGTTGCTGGGGGGAGGGGGTTTGGGAGAAGGGGGTGGGATTATGGACATTGGGGAGGGTATGTGCTTTGGTGAGTGCTGTGAAGTGTGTAAACCTGGTGATTCATAGACCTGTACCCCTGGGGATAAAAATATATGTTTATAAAAAATAAAAAATTAAATTAAAAAAAAAAGAATTTTAAAACGTTAACAAGAGGCATCCATCTCTCTGGGCCCCGAACTCTTCATCAGGCATTAGAATTTCATAAACAGATCAAAAGTCAATCAGGAGGGCTCCCTTACACATGTCCTGTGGAATTCTTAGTCACCTCTGCCAATAAAGAACATAAAGCACTTATTCTGTGGCAGCTCTCAGCAGAGCCACCTGCCTACCCTTTCTCCACTTTGTAGATGAGGAGGAAAACAGAGTGTTTACACAGTCTACCCAAGCTTTCGCTCTGGAAATTTTTTTTCTCATGCACCTCATTCTCTAATCAAACTGAACTATTCTGAGTTTTCCAAGCTCACCAGATTCTTTGGTGCAGCTACACTTTTGCACTATTTTTTGAAGAAAGATTTGATGGATTGGCTTATTTTAGAGAGAGCATGAGAGAGCACAAGGAGGGGGGTGGCAGAGGGAGAGGGAGAAAGAGACCCCCTCATGAGCATGGAGCTGGAAGTGGGGCTCAATCTTATGACCCTGAGATCATGACCTGAGCTGGAGTATAGTTGACACACAATGTTACATTAGTTTCAGTTGTACAATACAGTGATTGGACAAGTTTATACATTAGGCTGGGCTCCCCATACCTGTCACTCCCAACTGTCACTGCAAAACACCCTTACAATATCATTAACCACATTCCCTGGGCTGTGCCTTTTGTTCTCTGAGACTGATTCATTCCTTAGCTGGAAGCCTGTACCTCCCCCTCCCCTTCACCACTTTTGCCCATCCTCCACTCCTCTGGCAGCCATCTGTTTGTTCTCTGCAGTTATGGGTCTGTTTTTGCTTTCTTGGCCATCGTTTTGTCTTATAGATTCCACACAGGAGGGAAATCGCATGGGATTGTAAAACCTCACTGAAGAATGAGGGACTATCCAGCGTCCAGTTTTTACAGGGAGTCCTAAGCTTTGTGACACCAACAAATGACATGACATGACATTTGGCATGACAACCAATGACCAAGTCAGTCCCATGACCGTGGTGAATACTTCTTCCATATATACCAATAAAATGTGAATTTCCTTTCCTTTTTCACAACTTGGATCATATAAGATGCCTGTAAACACCAAGATAAGAGGCAGCATGTGACCTCAGCAGCACTGCATTGCCAGTAAAATGAAATTCTCATTACAGTTTCCATCTTTCTGGTAAGCAGGGTCTCAATCAATGTTCAACGGGAAATAGATTTCAAGTTAGATGAACAACAAACTCCATGGGGATTGAGATGGGGAAAAGAGCGACATAAGCTGGTGTTGGCCTGGAAGAAAAGCTGCTGCTTTCTCACTGTCTCTGACTGTTGTTCATGGATGAGGCTCCTGGAGGTCTGTCTGATCAGGGTATCCAGAGATGATTAAAAAAAAAGTGAGCCCATGTACTCCCTTTAAAAGATCCAATAGCAGGGTGCCTGGGTGGCTCAGTTGTTGGGTGTCTGCTTTTGGTTCAGATCACGATCTCAGGGTCCTAGAATCGAGCCCCATTTGGGACTCCCTGCTCAGTGGGGAATCTGCTTCTCCCTCTCCCTCTGCTGTTCCCTCTGCTCAATGGCTCTCTCTTTCTGTTTCTCTCTCTCCTCCCTCTCTATTGTGTGCACACTCTTTCTAATGAATAAATAAAATCTTTAAAAAAAGATCTAATAGCTTTATCAAAGCAGAATTTATGTATCATAAGATTTGCCCATTTTAAGTGATTCATGGTTCAACAACGTTTAGTAAACATACAGACTTATGCCACTGTTACAAGTGCCAATCTTAGAGCATTTCCATCACCTCCAGGAAATAGCTTTTGCCCAATTGGAATTAATCCCTATTCAAGCCCCCAGGGAATCATTAATCTTTCTGTTTCTATGGATTTCTCTTTTCTGAGGAAGCACGTTACATAAATGGAATTAACTCATCTGTAACCTCTCCCATCTGGCTACCTGCAATTAGCATAATGCTTTGGAGGGTCACTTGTTTTGCTGTATGTATCAGTGAATCATTATTTTTTTATTGCCAAATAATATTTAAATCTGCGGGTACAGCACACTTGGTTTATCCATCCGGCAGCTGAGGGACATTGGATTATTTCCAGTTTCTGGCTGCGGTTAACAATAGTGCCTTGAACGTTCTTATACAAGTGTGGACTTCTGTTGGCATTTCTCTTTGGATATCCATAAGGAGGGTTTCAGAGTAATATGGTAAATTTATACTTACATTTTTAAGAAAGGGCCAAACTTTTCCCAAAGTGGTTGGACCACTTTGTAATCCTACCAGCAATGTCTAAGAGTTCCCTTTTTGCCACATCTTCTCTACATGGTTCTTGTCTTTTTGTTTTGTTTTGTTTTTAATATTACCATTCTAATCCACATATTCTTAAGACTTCCTCGTAAGTATTTTCCTGTACTCTAAATTCTGCAGTATATGGGATACCCTACCTCTCTAAGAGCCAATTCAACAAACACCAGTCCATCCTACTCCTAAATTAAATTGATTTGGGGGACAGAGTGTGGTAAGAACGAGAAACTTCCAAGCAATAAAATAAAAGGGCCTTATTCCAAATACAGATAATCCAAAATATGAAACACCTTTGGTTTCTTTAAACAAAGTGGGGCACAGACAGCAAATACAGGTTAGGATCCTTTTCACTCTCTGCGTATCATTTCTCACCTGAAATGTAAGGGGTAGTTCTATATATAAGAAACTAAACATCTGTGCATTGTAGAAAAATAGAAAACAATGCACAGAAAATAAAAACCCGTCATAGTCCCACCATTTCCATTTTGATAAATTTCACTCTTTCTCTTATTGATACGTACATGCATTTTACACACACTTTCATCGCAATGAAGATTATGCCTACAAGGTACCAAGAATCCAGAGTTTTCATAAAATTTGGGCATTTCCCATAGTTAAAAACTTCTGTGAAACCTGGTTTTCAGATGGTATAGCAGCTGGTCATGAGAATATACCATAATTTAGCCATTTCTTTTGTTCAACACGCTCTAATTATTCACTGATGCCTGTGATGCTTTGAGGAACATCTTTGTACCCATGACTTCAAACCGCACATGAGGAGAGGCACTGGGAAGTCAGAGCTCCTCCAGAAGAGGACAACCCTTGGGGATCCTGAGTATGCTCAGCTGGAAAAGAAAAGACTTGAAAGACTCTGCCAGAGAGAAAAATTTGAAGTGGTGACACATAAGGGGAATTGGATCCTAAAAAGCTTTGCAGAGAACAAGTAAAAAGTTTTTACAACAGTATTGGTTAGAAGGAGGCAGATTTCTGCTCACTGTAGAGAGCAACGAATGGGAGTGTATACAGAAGGCACAGCTTAATGGAACAGCTTCCATCCTCCTCGGTGTCAGTGGCATTTGGCAGAGAATTGGGTCTCTTCTCACACCATAAATCCTGAAAGAACACTGCCCCCCAATTCCCTCCATGAGAAGAACTGGTCCAAGACCTGGTTTGCACCCATCACTCCTGGCAGCCTTTGGGCACCCTCAACCATCTCTGTGCTTTTAACTGTCTGTGGTGAAGTGGAGCCCCAGACATTTTAGGAGTTCAAAGAAACTTCAATTCTCCAACCTATGAATCTAAGGCCAAGCATGATCTCATAGGGGAGGCACTCTTCTGTCATTTTATGCCAGTTTAGGGGAAAATGAGTGTTTGATGGACAACCATGGAACTCTTAGAAAGTTTCTGAATCCCTCATCAGCCCACAGAGGTCCACGGTCTGTGGAATGATGTATAGGATATATTTTTAAGAGGGGGAAAAAGCAAACCATAAGAATAGCAGAAATCACATGGAAATTCTTGCATGGCTTTTTCAAGGGCACAAAAACAGATAAAACAAAAATAAATAAAACAATAAAAACATCAGCACCAGCCGTCAGCATGGCTGACAGGTAAATTCTGTGAAGAGAAAGATGCAGAAGAAAAGTGCAAGAGGTTTAGCAGACGTCCGTGTGAGCATCAACGTGAAAACAAGCAAGTCGTGGACAAGTGTTTCTCCTTCTCTTCTGGCTTTTCCCTGGCAGCAAGGAACACTGGCTTTTCCCTGCATCCCTGACTATTCCACAAATAATCCCATAGCATTTCTTCCTTAAGAAGTGGGATTCCAGGGCACCTGGGTGGCTCAGTGGGTTAAAGCCTCTGCCTTCGGCTCAGGTCATGATCCCAGGGTCTTGGGATCGAGACCTGAATCAGCAGGGAACCTGCTTTCCCCACCCCCTCTGCCTGCCTCTTTGCCTACTTGTGATCTCTGTCTGTCAAATAAATAAAATCTTAAAAAAAAAAAAAAAAAGAAGTGGGATTCCATCATAAAACAGGAAAAGTGATATCGACTAGAGCAAGCTCCGGTGTCAGTGTATGAACTTTTTACCAAAAGTTTGTTTCTAGAGCTGATATCACCCCAGCTCTACTGTGTTTAAAGCAAACTTTATGAGAAACCTGTAAAATGCAGACAGATTTCAGCGTGATCTGACCAACCTCTACAGGTATGGAAGTTTTTGTAAATGTTCACACACATGACAGGGAAAATGTTTCTGTTGACGGCGGTGCATTACACGGGTATTTTTAAGTGAGGGAAAATCGAGTACTTGTCCTTGTCACTTACAAAGCCAGGTGTGAGAGTCAGTCCCTGTCTCACAGGTCAGCTTGACTTTGAAGAAAACATATTTTCTAGTAATGGGTGAAAAGAATCCCAGTCATGTAGGTGAAATGAGACACTAAGGTTACATTGGAAACTAAGGATGTATGTGTTCAAGACCTTGCCGTTAGGGAAAGTGAAACCCAGAGCCAATCATTTTCTCAAAAAGATCTGATCAGCTTTCTGATACAAGTCAGATGGGCAGCAAGCACGATCCTTGCCCACACGCTTCAACAATTATGGCCCAATTGTTCATTAGTATATCTCTGTGGAGGAGTACACTATATACACTTACTGAAATGTTAAATTGAGGACTTACCGGCATATCATCTTACTTAGAAATTAGAGTCTACCGATTTGTCTCGGACATACACAAAATATTTCATTTCCATAACCATTTGTAATTAACGACTAAGTCTATAAACAGCAAGTGATGCTGGTTTAGATTCCTGAGGGCAATCCTGAAAGCTTCACGTTTTGATGACTGACTGTGCTTACATGGAGAGTTTCCACGGTCTTTCAAGTTGGGGAAAGTGGGATCTGTTGTGAATATAAAGGCACTCCCTCAGGAGGTGCTCAGGATCCATCACTCTCTGAAAATGCCGAGTAGGAGGTTTTCTCTGTGAAGCTGAAGAATCCTTATGGCACAGGACTCAGACCTCCAGTTTCTTCCAAGTTAGGGATTTAAGCCCTACAAGATGACCTGAATCTTGAGGACTGATACATAGCATATAACTATTGCTCATCCTCATTTTCAGACTGATACAAAGTATATAACTCATAAGAGCAGAGAAGGCACGCCTATGAGTGGATTTTGTATATTTCCTGCAGGGGCACACATTTCCTACACTTCAAAACAGCCAAATGGCTTCAGATTTGGCATAACATATAGTTGTAAAAGAAGCAAATGCAACCAGAGTGCAGAGAAACAAAAAGGACTATTCAGGGCTGAAGGCAAGGGAGCCAGGCTGATCAGGGTAAGTCATGTTACAAACATGATCTTTTCTTCTCTTTTTCCCCAGACATTTTCAATCACTTCTGATTCAGTGCCTAAGCAATAAACTAAACCAAGAGCCCAGATTTGACTTAGAAAGCTGTCATTAATAGTAAATTTCAGTTAAAACATGAGTCTTTCTTTCCAACAGACAGGCCACAGAAGAAACAGGTTTACCAGATTTCAAGAAGTGTAAATACACTAAAGTTGAAAATGATTCATTCGTGTAGCTTATCTGTAACTGAATAAAATTAAACAGACACAGAGAGCATTCAGAACAGCAGATCAGTCTGACAGAATTTGAGAACAAAATGAAGGTAACATTCTGAGTCAGGTTATTAAAGAGAACAAGAGAGGGAGGTTTGAATTTCCCTCATTTCAAAGAGAGGTTTAGGTCCCCAAAGGGAAGAAGCACTTGGCAAAATCCTTGCACTGATGCTGAGTGATAGAAACAATGTTGGCTCCAGAAGCTCCAGTGGCCAGCACTGCATTCTTCTGGTTAATTCCCTTAGTTGTCCTTGAAATTTTCGAAAATTTCAAAAGCCTTTTCACAATGCATCAGGAGAGAGTTCGTAATTACATGCATAAGATAAAGTCTGGGATATAAAGATACAGACAGTAGGAAAATATTCTACAAAGTGAAACAACACTCAAAGTTTTTCGGGTCTTAAAAAAGAAAAAAAAAAATTTTTTTTAAAGTGGATGCCATGACCATCATAGAGCCCAGTGTGGGGCTTGAATTCATGACCCTGAGATCAAAGCTCAAATCAAGAGTCCAATACTCAAATGACTCAGCCGCACAGGTGCCCCTAAAAAAAATTTTTTTAAGTATAAAAGGGTCCTGAGACGGAGAAATTTAGGAAGTGTTGATTTCTAATTTCAAAACTCCCTGATCTCTGATCTTGCCCACCAAGAGAGAAAGTCATTCAACTTTAGGAGTGACCAGGGTGAATGCAACAGCTGAATGCCCTCGAGAAACAACTAAAGAAGCTTCTAAGGATTCGAGTCACTCAGTAGAGTTTCTGCCAATGACAAAGAAATGCGGGAGTCATCTTAGCCTAATGATTAAGAGCACTCTCTGGGGGTGCCTGGGTGGCTCAGTGGGTTAAGCCTCTGCCTTCAGCTCAGGTCATGATACCAGGGTCCTGGGATAGAGCCCCACATTGGGCTCCCTGCTCAGCAGGGAGCCTGCTTCCTCCTCTCTCTCTGCCTGCCTCTGCCTACTTGTGATCTCTGTCAAATAAATAAATAAAATATTAAAAAAAAAAAAAGGCACAGTCTCTGGAGCTGGACTTGATCTAATCCATGATCCATCATGTAACAGATGAGGACATGGGGTCACTTCCCCTAGCTTACTTAGGACAGCGACATACCCTGCTTGCTGTGTGGCGCTGAGAAAGTTAGGTAACTTCTCTGTGCTTCACCTTCTCATTGGTAACACTGGGATAATCACAGAACCCAAACCATGGACTCGTTGAGAGGATTATCTGAGTTATTTAATGGAAAGCTCTGGAGAAGTGCCTGGCACATAGTAAGCACTTAATACATACAAATGACAGAGATGAAAATGAAAGTTATAACTGATAAGGTGTGACACTGGTCCTAGAAATGATGACCTGAGAAATATAGGCCATTAGGCCTGAAGTGGCTTCAAGTTGGAGAGCTGAGGTCTGCACCCTCAGTGCATTTTTTTTCTTTGACCTAACACTGTGCCAAAAATGGGGCAGGGAGAATTCTTCATGCCTCCAAGCCAGGCATAAGTAGGTGGTCAGTGACCTATGGCATCAGCATTTTGGTGAGAACAGAGAGTTAATGGCCATATAGATATTTTGGTTTTTCTTCTATCTTCAAAGCCATTTGACATGTCACTGCCCATGATTGCCCCCGAGAGACTCCTCAGGTTGTTTTTCGAGACTTTCTACACTTCAATATGACAAATTTTCTTCAGTTCAATATGACAAATACTCAGAGAGTATCTCTTACGCCAGACATGATGCTAAAATCTGGAATGCAGATTTCCTTACATTCCAAGTTATTTTCAAGGATTGATCTACCAGAATCTAGTGTGGTAGCATTTGTTGAGACAGGAAGGGGGAAATAGCATTTTCTACACAAAACAATCATTCAGATAAATGCTCTGCTCATTTGCCAAAGTACGTGGGCCATGAAAAGATTTCAACTACTCACCAAGAGAGTTTGAATTCCAAGTCCCATCTAAAAGCGACTTCCAAAGTTAAAGAAAGAACTGCCAATAGGACACGCAGATGGCAAAGTCAACTAGCATCTCTCTGGTAACATCTTTCTAGATGACAGAGTGTATCTTTTCTTCCCTTTCCTTGGATACATCATCAACAAGTGACAGGAAATGACCCAGTTGCACATTTATGAATGTGCTGTCAGACATCCCTGAGAGCAAATAGCAAGTTACCTGTAATCTCTAAATGGCTTTCAATCTTATTTATTTATTTAATTTTTAAAGATTAACTTATAATGTATTATTTGCCCCAGGGGTACAGGTCTGTGAGTCATCAGGCTTACCCACTTCACAGCGCTCCCCATAGCACAGACCCCCGCTAAGGTCAATCTTGATTGCGGAGAATAGGTAAATGGTGTCTTTCTCCCTGATTTAGGTGCCACCGTCTGTGATGATAATGCAATCATCTGAAGAAAACACACCTTCCCTCATTAGCATTAGAGCCCTGGGGGGCTTTCCCTGTGCAAGTGACCCCCGGTGATCCCTGCACAGCTATCAAAACAAGAGGATTGGGCTTGGCTGAGTTGATTGGATCTCACCTAAGTGTCTTCTGTCCTCTTATTTGCAGAGCCTTCAAGACAAAGTCTCCTGACTCCTTCAGGGAATCCTCCCCAGCTTGGCTCTAAGCAAGAGGAACTTGGAAAAATAGGACCCAATCAGACTGAAGCTTCCTGCACATTAAGAGCAGGCACCAGTCAGGGAGCCACGACCAGGCATTAGTGTATGGTCACGTCTGCCCCGTACATATATATCTCACTTGGGGCCCTGATTTCTTGGACTCCTCCCTTTTCCCCAAACCCAACTGTCCAGCCCTGTTCATTTCAGCAAATGATTTATCAAATCAACCCCCTTTTCTTGTCTTCTCCCTCACCACTTCCTCTGCAGATCTCACATCTAGCCTATTTTTCCTTTCCCTCCTCTCCCACTGATTTTAAACACCTAAATAATTTGAAATGCAAAGGGGGAAATGCCAGTCCCTTGCTTAAAACATTCGAGGGCTCCCTAGTTCCCAGAAATCCAAAACTCCCTACCACCCATAGGTCCAAACCTACGTAGTCTTCAGTTCCTTCCTCCGTCAAATAGGCATGGTCGTAGGACTTAGGACTTAGGCATGCCACTTAGGACACAGTGGCACGACCATGAGTTTATACATATGAAATGCTTAGAATAGTGGTCACTATACATTAAGCAAAAAGGTCTGTCTGCTATGACGATGGAGAGAATGATGACAGCATTAACCACTTCTCTTGGAGGTATGGCTGTGGGTTTTGGAGATGCTCTCCCTCCCCATGCTCTAGTTCTTTCTTCCTTTTCCATTTCTCCCTTCCTTCCTTCCTTGCTTTCCCCTTTGTATTTTGTCCTGAAGCATATGGAATAATCAGGCTTAGCATCTGTGACCTAAAGAGAGCAGTTCCTTGATCATGACCATTTCCATGGGTTTGCAAAGCTCAGAAAATAAAGACCAATAGTCCTCAGGACATCCAGCAGAGCAGAGGATCTTCTACCTCTAGTAGAAAAACTAAGTTTTCTGCTCTTTTGCTTCTTGCCAGCAATCTCTAAGTTTTCTTAACCTCCGGAGCCAAGGCGGAAATCTTGGTTTTGAGGCCATTCCACGTTGACAGAGCTGCTATAATGAGGTACTCAGAACCAGAAAAGACACCTGCTCTTGGAACAGATATAATTGCATTTTATAATTGCATCGAGGACAGAAAGGTCATTGATTCGACTGCAGAAAATCCTGGACTATCAGATACAGCTGAGTGATGATCCTCTTTCCTGGTGGAGAAATATTCCGTGTCTGTGGTCTCACACTTAGGTTGTGTGGGTGAAGGTTAAACCTTCTGCCCTTTGAGCTGGATGCTTTTCCATTTTGTAAGCATCGCCGCTGCTTTGCATGATTAAGAGAAAATGCAGACAACATACAGAGTAACACAGAATTTTGTCATTTTCATGGGTTTCAAAATAGCTGGACCAAACCACTGGAATTCTCACATCCTGGCATTAAAATGCAGTCAGAACTAATATTTTGTAGATAGCAAGGAGAAGGTGGGAGTAGATTTTGAAAAACTCAAAGTGAAAAGATCTTCCAGCGAAGTATTTAAAAATGTCACCCAAACTTATATTTTCCTGGAACAATCTCTACAATACAGTATTTGGAAAGGGAAAGAAGACCAATGATATTTGTTTCTATTTCTTCTATTTTTTTCTAGTTGAGTACTCTCAATATAAAGAAATATGATGGGCAGTTACTGATTCTATAAGTGGGTTGATTCCACAAATTGTTGGATCTTTTTGTATTGTTTTTTTTTTTTTTTTTTTTTTTCTGTTTTGTTTTCAATTACCTGGACTTAGAATTCTCCATCTGCCTTCCCTCCCCAACTAAGATGGTGGACTAGGATTCAAAGACCAACGCACACTGCTACAAAGGCAGAGCAGAATCCTAATTTTAAGCAGAAATTCAAGCATTTACTTTTCCTTTTACCTCATGAGCAGAGGATGGGGATCCAACTTGCTCAGAGCCAGTTGGATAGCTCCCACTTAATATTCTCCAGTGGCACAGAGGGAGACAGAACCTGGAGCTGAGGCCAGGGTGACCTGTGGAGGCCAGAAGCCCCAGGCACAGCTTGCCAACTGAAGAGTCATTAATGTCCCTTTTTCTCTCACCAGGTGCTATTGTGAGAGCCCACCGCTTTCAGGCAAAAAAGGAAGGGCAGTTTCCCTTTCTGTTTTAGAAGTATCTCCATCATACCTTCAATTTTGCTTTTTAGTCCACAAAGTCTGAAATACTATTGAGCCGTTTACGAAGACATATGCCCAGCCTTTTCTAAATCAAACTTACAGAGGGTGTGTAAAAATTAACTATCTCTTGGGGCGCCTGGGCTCCCTTCTGCCTTGGGGTCAGTCTGATCTCAGGGTCCAACATCGGGCTCCCTGCTCAGCGGGGGGTCTGCTTCTCCCTCTCCCTGCCTCTTGCTGCTGCTCTCTCTTGCTATCTCTCTCTCTCTCTCAAATAAAAAAAAAATAAAATCTTAGAAACAAAAACAAAAACACAGAAAAAAAAGAATTACCTCTAGGTCTCTGTCAATAAGCCAATACTTTTCAAGTACGAACACAAAAACCACACAGAAACCCCTTCCATTACTGAGGCACTTCAGTGAGAACATACCAAGTGACTATGTACCTTTAAAGGCCATTTTTATCACAGAGGATGTTTTGGGCCAAAGTGGTTTCAGATCACTATCAGAATGAGGGGATTTTTCATCAGAACACTAAATCAGAGGCCACACCCACCAGGATTCCATTCAGAAAACAGCGCTACTCACTCTCGCCCAGTAATCTGGCCCCTTTCAATGCAGCCCAATGCCCACTGGGAAATTAGCCATCAGCAGACCCGCCCGGGGCACCCCACCTCTCCCTACCAATTTGCAGTGAAGTCACTATGTTTTAGTCACAATCACTGTCTTTTGATCACTCTCTTCTGAATACAGGATCTCATTCCAAGAACAATTCCTTCCCTAGGCACACAAACGGAAAGAACCTACTTTAGAGGGGCTCCCTGAAGACCAGGTGATAGAAAAACATGGTGCCCCCACAAAAAATCACCTCTCTCCAGCCGGCTGAAGACCCTACACTTTAAAAATAAATTGCTAAGGGCACCTAGGTGGCTCAGTTGGTTAAGCGTCTGCCTTTGGCTCAGGTCATGATCCTGGAGTCCTAGGATCCAGTCCCACATCGGGCTCCTTGCTCGACAGGGAGTCTGCTTCTCCCTGACCTCTTTCCTCTCATGCTCTCTCTCTAAAGTAATAGATACATAAAATCTTTTAAAAATAATAATAAAATAAATAAGCTGCTAAGAGGACATCCCAGGGTTTGTGTTCTGCACTGAGTGTTGTAATACTTCCTTTCATCCAGGTAACTCCCACAGACTCCGATGGGCCCTTTCCGGACGGGGTTCACTTGGCACTAACCAAACACTTGAGCGGACCTTCCTAGCTGGAAACATTAGTTCATTGCAGGGTAGGGCTTATGTGATCATGCTATCTTCAATTGGAACCCCCACCACTCTGTTGCCCAGAAACAAAATAAAGTAAAATAACACTATGCACACACTTCTCATGTGTCCACAGCAAAACACAACACTAGAAAATATGATGGCTACAAAAGAAGCCTTAAAAAAAAGCATCTTCTTTGCTTCTCTGACAGTTACCAGTTTGATTACTTACATTAGTCAAAAGTCTTTGAAATTCATAGGCAATTGTGAGTTATCCAAGTAGTATGGAAAGGGGGGGGGTTGTTGAAAACTGTTTTTTAAATTTATTTTTAAATTTGTTATGATTCTTCTTCTTCTTCTTTTTTTTTTTTTAGAAAGAGAGAGAGAGCACACAAGTGGGGAGGGGCAGAGGGAGAGAGAGAACACTAAGTGCGCCCACACCCAGCAGGGAGCTGGACACGGGGCTCGATCCCAGAACCCCGAGATCATGACCTGAGCCAACGTCATGGGTCAGATTCTTAACCAAATGAGCCACCCAGGTGCCTGGAAAAACCTTTTTTTAAATAAGAAAGCAGTATGTGAGAAATACTGCATCAAACCAATAATGAATGAATTTATTTACTGAAGAATTACTATCAAACTTGGTAGAGCCCTAGGACATCATAATATCAAAAAAAACATTAGTAAGTGCTAAGAGTCCGGTCTTCTACTAAGTGCTTCACATAAACAGACACATCCAGTCCTTCCAGCAGGCTATGGCGAAGACGCTCTTCACCTTTTATGGAGGAGGAAATGGAGGTGCGAGAGATTCCGTAACTTATTTGTCGAGGATGACAAAACTGGCAAGATGAACAATGTGCTGAGCTCAGGTCTTCTGACATTAAGACCAAGCGTGCCAGCTGCAAACTCAGTTGGTTCCCACAACACTGCATTTCTGGATCTTTACTTATAGTAAGTCTACGGAGGAAAGGGTAAAAGAGGTTTTTTGATAGAAGTTGATGAAGACATATTTTAAATGTTTGCCGAATGCTGACCCTTCTTTTCTTTCTTATATCGAGAGAATGTGCACATGAATGTGCACATGTGCTATATGGAAATAAAACCATTTTATTATTATTATTATTATTTAAAGATTTTATTTATTTATTTGACAGAGAGAGATTACAAGTAGGCAGAGAGGCAGAGAGAGGAAGGGAAGCAGGCCCCTGGCTGAGCAGAGAGCCCGATATGGGACTCCATCCCAGGACCCCAAGACCATGACCTGAGCCGAAGGCAGCGGCCCAACCCACTAAGCCACCCAGGCGCCCTCATTTTATTATTTTAACCTGCATCTACTTTCTTCTTTAGATTGTGATCCCTGTGGGTGAGAACCATGTTCTTTTTTTTTTCTTTTTTTTTAAGATTTTATTTATTTATTTGACAGAGAGAGACACAGCAAGAGACAGAACATAAGCAGGGGGAGTGGGAGAGGGAGAAGCAGGCATCCTGCCGAGCAGGGAGCCTGATTCGGGGCTTAATCCTAGGACTCTGGGATCATGACCTGAGCCAAAGGCAGATGCTTAACAACTGAGCCACCCAGGTGCCCCAAGAACCATGTTGTGATTGTGAACCGGCCATATCTAGGGCCCTCAAAGAGCTCATGGTTCAACAGGGGAGAAAGAAGACACAGGCGATTATTAGTGATCTAGAGTAATATATGGGCTCAATATATGTGTCTTCCTGTCTATTGAGTAAACTTTCAGCCCAAGAGTACTAAGTAGCCTTTAAAACAAACAAACTGAGTTTTTTGGAGAGGAGGGGCGTGGGGGATGGGTGAGCCTGGTGGTGGGTATTAGGGAGGGCACATCACATGGAGCATTGGGTGTGGTGCCTAAACAATGAATGCTGGAACACTAAAATAAAATAAAATGAAAAAAATTAAAATTAGAAAGAGCATCGCTAAAAATAAATAAATAAAAATAAAAATAAAGGAATGTTTTGTCCAAGGGATTCTGCATTTTTAAAATTCTACCCAGGAACAAAAAAGTCAATGATTATAAATATCATCTCCCCCATCTCTGACTTTTAACCAGTGTCGATTGGCCAGAGCCAAGCTAACCTAATTCATCTTCTCTCCCTCTTTTCCAGTAAGAATAAAAAAAAATCACGGAAAAAAGGGAAACGAACAATGGGCACATTCTACATACAGATAAACATGAGTTTACGATATCTGAAGGGTTTCTGAGACACTTGTTCAGTGTCCAGTGTAAGCCTATATTATAATTTAGTGTTTCATGTGGACAAATCCTCTCGAGGCAGCAATGTAGTTCACTGACCCGTACGGAGAGAAATGACACAATCATAGAAACCTACACACACTCCAAGTATATTCTAATGTTTGTGTGGATCAAACCCCTCGGGCTCACACAGAAGCATCACTCACTGTGTAACAAAGATTCCAAAATCCCCTCACATCTTCAACTCCAAAAGGGAAAAGTGTTGAATACAATTCCAATTTATGATGACCAGAGAGACAGGAAATGCCAGACATTATGTTACATTATTGGAAAGAGGTTAAAAAAAGAAAAAAAAAAATCTGTGACAAATGATGGAGCTCGTCGAAATGTTTTATAAAACGAAGAGCTGTCAGCATCAAACATTTTAATTCACTACTCAAGATTACCATCTGTAACCCGATTTGGAAATCGGCTCAAATTGTAACACTGTGCTCATCTTTCCAAATCAGATTAGATCATCCAAACCTCTGCATTCCAGGAAAAATGGCTCGGCTAGGGGGGAAAAAAAAGGCCACCCAATCAGGCACTTTATTTCTAAAATAATGGTGATAAAAAATGACACATGGTTAAAAAGCAAACAGAAACTTCTTTCACCGAGTAGGCTATGAGGGTCACGTGGTTCAGCGTGATTTGGTTTCTTCCAAATGAGAAGAGGCAGGAGAAGAATAGGAGAAGCGAAGTGATAAGAGATCTGAACACATCAGGGATGTCCCGCCAATGTCACTTGCGGCACGGTGCCAGAAAATTCAAGGCCATCATGAGCTTCTCCTTGATTACCGATAGACACTAACGTGCCAACAGTGAGAGAACAGCGTTCAGAGCAAGAACAGCGCTCGTTTCTGTGATGACCCTCCACTGTAGACCGTTAGCTACCCTCGCCTTCATTTTCCTAAAATATGCATGTATGGTTGGACTTTTCAACCTAATTAAATTTCCTGCTTGGCGGTAACATTCTTTCATGTGGGATCCAATCACGCATCTTGACAGGAAAGGAGATCCAACTCAATAAATGTAGGGGGCGTGCTTCATCTGTCCCAAGCACTCCTCAAAAGGCTGGGGACGGAATCGTGAGGCGGGGAATTGCCGACTTTACGCCAGTACTTTTTCATTATAATAAAATAGAATCGGATTATGGATAATAGCACATAATAGCTGGAAACGACTTAAAAGAGAATTTGCTTCCCTCTTCCTTCCTTCCCTCCTCCCTCCCTCCCTTTTCTTGCTCGGTCTTCTCTCTAGTTCATGATCTTTCTCTCTCTCCCTCCCTCTCTTTCTGTCATAAAGAGTTTCCCCAATCATCTATATATTAAGATTTCACAAAGGACCTGGAGCATAGTAAGTGACTGGTAGACAAGAAATGATATTTTGTGACCGAATTATTGAAGCTCGAAAGATAAATACGTCCGATACGGCAGGCACAAATCATGTGTGGCTACTTAGCACTAGAAATGTGGAAATACACGTCCGGAGTGACATGTATCCAAGTATAAAGTACCCCCAAATTTCCAAGATGGTAGAAAAATTTACATACTGAAATGACAATATTTTGGAAATAGTGAAGTAGATAGTAATTAGATCTTTTTACTTTTTTTAAAAAAAAACCATCTTTTTACTTTTTTAACCTGGTTGCTCGAAAAACTTAAATTATCTATGTGGCAGTGTTTTATTTGTACTGGACAGCACTCCTCGAGAGAGAGAGAGAAGCTAGCAGGTGCTCGTATGGCTGATTGTGACTAATAACAGAATCAGAATCAAGGTGTCCTAACTTCCAGCCCTCAGAGTTTTTATTTTTTCAAAATTTGAAGGAGAGGAACCCTTAACAATGGAAATCGTATTGTCGTCTATGTATATAAAGGAGACCATAAGTGGCAACATTGTAAAACAGATTCTATCCGTAATCATGAACATGCGAAGGGACTACATGCTTTCACATGGTTCAAGCTCAAATGACCTATCGAAGGCCACTGGAAACAGGGAGAGGTTATAAAATGAAGGCCATAATAAGAAAATCATGAAAAAAACATGGAGAGCCCATCATTGAGCAGTAATGTAATCTGAAATAGGAAAGAGCACCTGTAATGAGTTCATCCAGTATTAGGAAAATCAGTTTTAGAATAACAGTATGCACTTGGGGCCTCTGGATGGCTCAGTCGGTTAAGCAACCAACTCTTGACTTTGGCTCAGGTCATGATCTCAGGACCGTGAGATCGAGTCTGGAGTCAGGCACTTTACTGAGTGCAGAGTCTGCTTGTCCCTCTCCCTCTGCTCCTCCCCCTGTTCTCTCTCTAAGAAAGTAAGATAGATAGATAATAGATAGATAAAATCTTAAAGAAGGAAAACAGGATGCACTTAAATAAATTAATTGCCATCTTGCCTCCAAAGAGTTTAGACATCGGTTTGACTGCACCATAGACTCCCACAAGGCATCTTGGGACTACACACACACACACACACACATAGGTACACATACATGTTTTGAAACTAGAATCACAAGGGGGAAGAAAGCCTGCTGGAAATAAAGCAGGATTTTGTCGTCATAGCAACCTCAACTTTTTAAAAGCAACATTAAGGCAAAAAAAAAAATAAAAAATAAAAAAAAAGAAGAGCTCATCAAGAGCCACATCAAGTTGTTATAGCAACCAAAATATGGCTTTATAAAAACAAGTGTGCATTAAAATAGCCAGAGGGTTATAATAGTAAGAGACTATTATGAAAATATATTTGCAGAGACCAAAGGTTTAATTTTTACCCTGTTTTAATCAGGACTTGTGTTCTCTGCTTCATGAGAACAAAACATTTTCTCAGGCGACTCTCTTGATAAACACAGCGGCTGGGGCGAGGAGGCTGGATTATAGTTTGTCACAGATAATAATAATCAGTGGGGCTAAAATTAGTTCATTAGTGCTAATAATTTGATCCTTTCTAGGTGGTGAAGACCATTAAGCCAAAAACAGATGGGGGCGCCTGGATGGCTCAGTGCATTGAACGTCTGACTCTTGGTTTGGGCTCAGGTCATGACCTCTGGGGCCTGGGATCAGCCCCGCAATGGGCTCCATGCCCAGCAGAGGGTCTGCTTGAGATTCTCTCTCTTGCTGTGCCCTCTTGCTCACACATTCTCTCTCTCTAAAATAAATAACAAAGCAGAATAAAAAGTAGTCCAACTGCCTTGTCTGGAAAGATCCAAGGAACATGGGTCTAGAACAAGGTTTCTCAATGTTGGCACGAGTGACATTTTAGATTCGTTCACTGCTTGTTGCGGGTGCTGGTCCCACACATTGTAGGATATGTAGAATCATCCCTGGTCTCCGCCAGAGACACGAGTTGCCACCTCCCACCTCCACCTGCAGGTGTGACAACTACAAATATCTCCAGACATTGCCAGATGTTCTTTCGGGAAGAGGATGGTAGGAAGCCAGATCACCCACGACAGACAACCTTCGCTCTAGAAACATTTCATCCATTTCATTCATGCCATCCTGAAACTCGTGGAAATTGAGCAAATGTGGAAGAAATGCAGCTAGTGAGCCAATCATAATCCCCTTCAAGGGGAAACCTCCCAAACTCCCGTAAATCTCTGGACCTAGGGTTGACTTGGCTTACTATCTTAGAGCAAATATTCTTTATTTCCTTTTATTTTAGAAAAAGATCTTATTCATTTTTGAGAGAGAGAAAGAGTATAAGCATGAGCAGGGGAAGGGGTAGGCAGACAGAGAGAGAACCAGACTCCCTGCAGAGCAGGGAGCTCAATGTGGGACTCAATCCTAGGACCCCAGGATCATGATCTGAGCCAAAGGGAGACTCCTTTTTTTTTTTTTTTTAAAGATTTATTTATTCATTTATTTGACAGACAGAGATCACAAGTAGGCAGAAAGGCAGGCAGAGAGAGAGAGGGAAGCAGGCTCCCTGCTGAGCAGAGAGCCCGATGCGGAACTCGATCCCAGGACCCTGAGATCATGACCTGAGCTGAAGGCAGTGGCTTAACCCACTGAGCCACCCAGGCACCCCAAAGGGAGACTCTTAACTGACTGAGCCACCCAGGTCCTTCCTTATTTCAATTCTCAAAAGCCCAGGCACATGCTCTGGGATGAACATTCTACCTTCTCCGACCCCAGGAGCAAGCCCACAGTTTAGCCCCGTGCTCCTCCATACACATACAAGGTAGGAAACCCTTCAACTAGCCCCATCCTCCTCCTCTTCCAGCACCCCTAATCATTTCCACAGTGCTTTCCCATTTGGTTGAATACTGTATTGGGGAAATGCGTATATCCAAAATGGCTTCCTCCCCTGGTCAACCACCAAAATGCTCCAAATTGATCTTTATTGACTTGAATGTTGCTTCAGTGCTAATAGAGCATAAAGCATCAGCCAGGCTGGGACCTTTCCATCTTTTATTGAGACCAGGTGAGTTAAAACAAAATAAGAACACATGTGGTCAACGCTTATGGAGTGACTGACCAAATAAAAACCACGGGCAAGGTGATAAAAAGGGGAGAAGCATGAAGATATAGCTACTTGCCAAAGGCAGTTTTCAGTCCAGTTATTAGATGCTGGTAGATGAAAGCTCCAAGTAGTAACCTCATTGAAAGCAGACACTGTTTTTGTAACCTTGGAGGTACCATAATACCTGACCCAAAATCAACAACAAATGACCAGGACTCTGGTTTAAGGCCTATGCAATCCCCTAAGCCCCATTTTCTTTTTAGAGTTATAGCAATTCGAGTTATCATTAGCATGAATGACACATACCTGTGAAGACTTGAGGGGCCTATCTTTTCCTAGCTCTTTCATCAACTTTATTTTACTATTGTTCTCTCATATAGCTAAATAATTTTATAAAGGAATTTTGGAGAAATCTACTTTTTGAGGATTTCCATTTCTATTTTTGTTTCACATGGGTTTTCTATAGAACTCTATTCTTTTGAGGAACAACAAAATGATTCATTGGATTCATAGAATAAATATATATATATTTCTTTGTAAAATAAATAACATATATCTACATATAAAATACATATCTGGGGTGCCAGGGTGGCTCAGTGGGTTAAAGCCTCTGCCTGCGGCTCAGGTCATGATCCCAGGGTCCTGGGACAGAGCCCTGCATCAGGATCTCTGCTTGGCAGGGATCCTGCTTCTCCCCACCCCATTTCTGCCTGCCTCTCTGCCTACTTCTGATATCTGTCAAATAAATTTTTAAAAAATCTTTTAAAAAATAAAATAAATTTCATATATATACACACACATATATCTTTTCCATTCTATTTCCGAACATGATTCTTACACCTGCCTGCATTATTTTCTGGAAGGTCACACAGACTGCTGCAGACCCTTGTAACTTATTGTGTGTGTATCCATTATGGGTTTTCTTGCCCCAGGACCCTGAGAGATTGGTAAACATCTGTGGAGGAAGTGTTTTAAAAGTCAGTTGTGACCTTCTCTATCACTCATGTCCATTGGAAAAACTGACAGTCTACCACTGAGAGGCTCCATCTACTTAAAAACAGTGTTATGAAGAGCCTTGAGATACGCCAAGGGATTGGCCATCATATAGGACTCTGAAGTACTCCATTTGTTAATCAAAACAGATCATTCCCTCCCATGGCAAATACTATTCTAGTTGGCACTCACATAAAGGGGTCCTTGAGAGCTTGTGCAGTCACAGGAAGTTGTCAAGGGTGATGCTAGAACCCCGTGTGGTTGGTAAGTGTGCATGGCTGTGATGAGACTTCACACAAATACTTGCAAACGTGGTGCATGGTTTCCTAATCACGCATTAAAGAGAGATGCTTCAAAGGAGTGTGCAGGAGCACATGGCTTTGATTCCATCCTTACAAATACAATGAGGGTTTGCTTTGAACTCTAAAAGGTTATCTTGGTGTTCCAGCAAACAAGAAAGCATGTACCGGCTAGGATAATAGTGAATTTGAAAAAAATTTTAAAATCATAGTTTTTTGAGGCCAAGGTAAGTCTCATTAAAGAGGCTGATTCACCGCAAGCTTGATCTGGAATAATGCTCTCTCCCCCAACAGACAAAGTAGGTAAGCAGCCCAACCGCATAAACAGTCATTTTTTTCATACACCATATTCCCTAAGTAGAGAGGTTACTTGCTGGAGTCTGGTAATGTGGTTGGAACAGCACTGATCACTGATACTCAGCTTCACTAAATTCATTAACTCACCTTGGATGGGATTTCACAGGGTCTTTTGTAAAAGGACATTGAAGAAGAGATTTTAAAAATCTAGTTGGTGACGTTTGCTCTTATTTGATCCTTCCTTTAGCTCTTCAAATCGCCCAATGATTGTTCTACGTGGTATTTCCAGCTTGGAAAACGGAGAGAACACAGTTCAGAACAGCCAAGTGGCGGCGGGGAGGTGGGGGAGTCTATTGGACACCATCTTGAATACCTTAAAAATATCCCATGAATCCACTAAAATACAAAGATCTGGATCAAAATTATAGGTAAAGATGGAACTGGGCTGTCTGAAAGGGGGAAGATGGGAAGAAAAAGGGAGCAGGGGCCCAGCTGTTCCTTTGCTCCCCGAACCCTTCCCACATGCCCACCTGCAGAGCCAGTGGAGGGCTACGGAGTCAACACACTTTAAAATTTCCATGCCCCTGTTTTGCTTTTATTCCAGATTACTTTTCATAGAAAAACGGGCTCCTGAGACCCATCATGATGGTGGCAGATGATGAGGAATCGTTAAGAAGAGATGATATCACAGGCAAAAGTTTCCAGCTTGAAATTGTCACTTTTTTTGGGGGGGGGGGCAATCCACTTACTCAGTTCTGTTTGGAGTAGCAGCTCCATGACAAATATTATGCTTGGTACTGGGGGTAAAAAAATTTATGATTTAGGGGCGCCTGGGTGGCTCAGTGGGTTAAGCCACTGCTTTCGGCTCAGGTCATGATCTCGGGGTCCTGGGATCAAGTCCCGCATGGGGCTCTCTGCTCAGCAGGGGGCCTGCTTCCCTTCCTCTCTCTCTGCCTGCCTCTCTGCCTGCTTGTGATCTCTCTCTGTCAAATAAATAAATAAAATCTTTAAAAAAAAGATTTATGATTTAGCAAAGAAACCAAAATCAGTCAAATAGTGAGAAGTAATGGCGTAAGTACTGTGTGTTAAGTAATGTATTATTGGGAGAGTAGAAAACCAGTGAATCTGACCTGGCCAGAGGTGTCCGGGGAGAATTTAATAGAAGGGAGAGGAGTCAGGCCTTTCAGGAAAAACACTTGCCAAAATTAATGCAGATCACCAGTGGGGTTTTATGGGATCTACGTGACCTGTTTTCACATATTCAAGAACACAGACTCACCCTGGGACACCAAATCATTTTAAAATTACAAGACTCTTAAATATATGATCAGCCAACATTTCTTTTTCTTCCAATCCAAGTTTTATAATTCCACAGCCCATGCTCTTTTGACTGAGGACAGTAAGAGGCCACGGCAGCCCCACAGTTACTCCAGCTCCATATTTAATCTACAGAACAAACGTGTCTCCTCAAAAAACACACCACACACACACACACACACACACACACACAAAACCACACCACATTTGTCCATTCAGGTGATTACGAGGTAGATGAAGTCACCTGGTGGCATCAACAGCATGACAGCCACCTGTGTAGGCCAGCGTCGCCTTCAAGCGGCCAAATGACAATTTGCAGAACTGGACTAGAGGAGCTGGCAATGTGGATGAAGCTAGGGGTACAGGTGTTTTGTTTTGTTTTGTTTTAGTGAAATCTGAGGGCACGCACCACCCCCCCCAGTGCACATCTCACACATGCATGTGGGAAGATGATCGGAAATGCAGGGGATGTGTCCTGAACACTGGAAGGAAGCACGTGCACATTGTGCTGAACTACATGTTGCTAATACGGGACAGCATACTGACTATAACATGTTTTATGATGTAATATTAATGCACTGCTTTTTATGTCCTATTCAACTGTTTCCAGACTTGATAGCCACCCAAAGAACATGCTCAAGAGATAGATTTCACGTATCTTTAGGGACGAAACAGACTTAATTTTGGTGCCATTCCTCCCCCTCCACTGGTGCCATGTGATATCACCCTAAGTTTATCTAACTCAAATGAAAATAAATTGGTAGCTTCTGATGACTTTGCCGTGTTGAATTATACTTTCCAAGGTGGCTCCCCGACCACCTGTATGTAAATCGTTCAAGCTGTTGGCTAAAAATGGAGATTTTAGAGCCTTATTCCAAACCTACTCAGTCAGCAGTCAGAAAGCCATGTGGCCACACAACGCTAGCTAGCTTCATAATCAGCCCTGGTCATGTTGGCAGGAGGCAGAGGTAAATCAGCTGGCAGAATCTGGCACTAAACTTGTTGACAGAAACTAGCGTCCAGGCCCTCTGTCTGCCTGCTAAGTCTCTTGTTTGACCACTTTAAAGAACGGGGCTCCTGGCTTGGTTCCTGACTAAGGTCCAGTTTTGCGTCTGGAAGCAGAGCTTTGGGCTAACTTTCTGAAACAACGCTGGATGCCCAAATGACTGTTCTAATTCTCGGTCACTCCATCTCTTACACGTTTCCCCCTGTCCCCTCTGTCCCTTGCTACTGTGTGATCCCACATCTCAGTAAATGCTGTTCGGCTCCTAACTAGGTACGTCATGCTCAACTTTGCAGACTGATAACCCAGCCCCTGGCTGATTAAGTGCTTCCCACAGATCGGCAGCATCAACGTACCATCCGGGCATCTGTTAGAAATTCACAATCTTAATGCCCACCCAGACTCACTTTGGTCGGCTGAAAATGGCTCTCCAATATAAGTCCATGTTTTAATCCCTGGAATCTATACATAGTCCCTCGGGTGGAAGTTTTTATAGATAGGATAGAGATTTTTAGATCATACTGAATTATCTAGACGGGTTCCAAATCCAATTACCAGATCCTTAGAGAGAGAGGGAGAGGGAGATTATGCATACAGAAGAGAAGGCCATGGAAACATAGACCCCACTGGGAATGCTTGCAGCCACCAGAAGCTGGAAGACAAGGAGAGGATTTTTCCCACCGAGCGTCCAGATGGAGTACGACCCAACCAACCTGCAGATCTCAGCCCAGCGAAACTCATATTGCACTTGTCACCTCAAGAACTGTGACAGACCCGATTTCTGAGGTTTTTAAGGCCCCCAGTTGGTGGTGATTTTTTGCAGTAGCTTTAGGAAACCAATATACTACTGAGCCAGATCTGCACTGTATCAAAAGATTTCCTTATTTATTTTAGAGAGAGAGTATGAGTGGGGGGAAGGGCAGAGATTGAGAGAGAGAGAGAGAGAGAGAAAGAAAGAAAGAATCCCAAGCAGATGCTGCATTGAGTGGCGAGCCTGACTCAGGGCTCTACCTCAACACCCTGAGCCAAAACCAAGAGTGGGATACTTGACAGACTGAGACACCCAGGTGCCCCCAGATCTGCATTATAACAAGATCTATGGGAGACTGACACATACACTGGAATTTGAGGATCAGTGACATAACTACACCAGACCTTCCAGTCAAGCCGACATTTCTCCACCCTCCTCAATTCTGTCCCTTCACCACGGATTTCAAATTCCATTCGACCATCTGTATGCAGAGATGATTGCAGCTAACTTCACCTCCGACATGAGAAAACAAATACTCCATAACCATTATCACTGATAGGAACTGGAAATGGGGACCGGTTTTGACCTCAGTTTAGGTTATTACCGTCTTAAAGAAAATCAGCATTTCCTCTGAAGGTGATCGACCTTGTATATGAGGAAGCATTATCATGTCCTGCCTGAGCCGCCCAGGCACCCCTTGATTGTGATGACTTAATATTAAACTGGGGAAGGATCATTGCGGAGGAGCAAAACAATTACGTTAGGACAAAAACAACTGCCACTTTGCTAAGTAGCTGTGAAAGACCCCTCTCCTAGAAAGACCCCTCCCCTAGTAGATAGATAGGAATAACTAACTGCTTGTTTGCTTTTCTGTAAACCGCTGGCTTTTAGGTATGAAATTAGGTTATCAATTGTGTGATTAATTGCTTATTAATTGCTCTTTTGCCTTTCTCTAGCCGCGTGGCTTATAGAAATAATAGAGACGCCATGATGGCACTCCTCCCTTCCCCCTTCTTGTTCCCCTTCCCCACCTCTCCTTTCGCAGGCGCGGGCCCTCATAACCAATCAGCTTATTCCCCCCTTCCCGCCGCTCTCTTCGCGCAATCGGGTCCCTGGAGCCAATCCGCAAACTCCAAGTATGCCTTTTTCAAAAGTTCAAACTGTCCACCAATCAGTTGCGCCCCACCCAAAACTTGTTTGTACCTTCCTATAAAAGACCCTGCTTCACTCCGGTCGGGGTGCTCGGTTAGCTGGAGCTGCCGACCACCCGCCGGTACCTGCGTGACAATAAACCTCTTGCTGTTTGCATCCAGTGGCAGTGTTGGATTCTTGGGTAAGGGGATCCGCGGGTCTTTCGGCTGTACCCAAACTGGTGGTCCCGACCACCTGAAATTTATTTTGCCACACTTGCGAGGATCCTGTGAAAAATGCATGTTTCCTTCATGGAGCATGATACACAAACAGGTCAGGTTATTTGAGCTGAATGTCAGTCAAGGTTAATTACCAAAAAAAAAGGGGGGGGTCCTCTTTTCAAGAAAAACAATGGCAGTAAGTCCTAAAATCCATGTGCACTGATTTGCCAGGTGAAATACAACCTGGGCTGGAAAGGAGAGGAAGCAGTCTGGATCTGCTGCAAATGTACGTATGCTCCCTACTGTTCTTGGACCGTCCTGGAGGCAGAACCCTCTCCGAGAACTGCAGTCGATCATTCTGGCAGGCAGGAGAGGGGCCTCTACCTGGCTTTGTGAATAGGCAGGTACTGATTGTGGGAGCAGGTCTGAGGGATGGTGGAGAAGCACTTAGTACATGTTCCCAAAGACTCTACCTTCTAGCCTAGGAACTGAAATTAAACCCCGAGGAATGGGGAGAGAACTGGTCAACACCCCCTGCGCACTGTAGCAGGCGCAAGCATGTGTTTGACTCACCGTAGCTCCTCACCAAACTGTTCAGAAGCAACGGTCTGAAGGCTTTACTCCGGCTTCCCCTCCTCATTTACTCTTTACAGCAATTCTCGGTAGAGAAAAGGCAATGAGAAAACCTTCTTTTATCTCATCTCTCACTTCAGTCAAATAAGAAAATGTCTCTGTTCAGGTTTCCTGATTTGAGTCCTTTTCCAAGAGTTTCTCCAGTTTCCAGCAACAGAAATAAGGGTGTCGGCAGACTAGCCTCCCACTGGAACTGTCCAGCAGCTCGTGCCACACTAATGAAAATTAGCAAGGCAGATTGGAAGCTACACTGGCATGCATTTTTGTCCCCAATAGGAGGAGTAGAGGGGGTTGAGCTGCTGTTTTTCAATTTGCTTATGATCTTCAAAGGGGCCGTTAGGTGTGAAATGAAAGCATGTACCTGACCCAATGCAATGGAATCTAATACAACTTTCCTGGGCATATTTAATTACTAGGCTCCCTAGTTACAAAAACCGACATGTTTCTCCTAAGTGGACATTTCTGGATCTGCTTTTTTTTCCCCCTTTCTAATTGAAAATCAGGCTACTGGCATGACTGTGTATTGAAATACTCAAAGGGGAAGAAAAGTTGATGTCAGATGAATTTTTACTGAAAGAGGCTTTATAACCACCCCTCACAGCCTGCCTCTGGTTTGGACATTACAAAGCTGTACAGACTTCGTTATCAGGTGCAACCTTATCTCCTCAACCAGTCTGAACCCTTTCTGCAAGCCTGGTGAAGACTCACTCTATTTCATTTCCTTTACTTCTAACAAAGCACTAAAGCCAGTACTGCCTTATGGATATTTACTGAGTAGAAGCTTATGTATGAGAAGAGCCTCAAAAATCAAATGTTTAATCTTGCAAATGTGCTAGTTAACGTACAGGGGTTTTCTTCTGTCCAGTGACAGAACTGATCTTGAATATCTTAATAGATTCTAATAGGTGAGGTGCTTTGATCAGTGGTATAATAGACATATTCCATGAATGAACCAAAACCTATTAGTCATCAGTAAGTTTTCCATCTGACACAGGACTGGGAATATCCTCTCTTTCCTTGAAACTTAAATACTCTCAGGGCACCTGGTGGTTCAGTGGGTTAAAGCCTCTGTCTTCTGCTCAGGTCATGGTCTCAGGGATCAAACCCTGCATCAGGCTCTGCTCCCCCCCCCCACCCTCACCTGCTTTTCTGCCTGCTGCGATCTCTGTCAAATAAATAAATGCAATCTTTAAAAAAAAAAAAAAGAAATACTTTCCATAGTACTTAAAATTACTTTCCCTTGCTAACTCCTCGGTATTCACCAAACCAGTTAAAGTAATGATTGCCACTGCCCCTTCTGTGCACTCGGGTGACACCCATGCACGCTCATCGTTGTCAACCCATTTGTCATTCTCGATTAAAAAAATTAAAAAATCAATATCCAGTACATACCCTGTTATTTCGGGGCTGGCAAATTACATGGGTCCACATCTCTGATCCCTACCCTTCCTCTGACCCAGAGGAAGTCTGAATAAAGTTCTTAAAAAGTGAACCAAAGCACCTCATTTCCTCTTGCCTTCTCTACCTCATACTGGGGAGCTCATATGACCTGCTGTCCTCATGTCTACACATGTGGTTACTGAAGGGGAACTGAATGCCTAGAGCTCCCCAGCTGCAAAATCAGCCTTAAAATTAATACATGTGGCCACTGACTATAAACCTTTGTGCCTGGTGACACGGCTTTAGACTTCAGCTTCACGCCCAGAGGGCTGACAGACACAATGGCTGAACAGTATTAGAGAGAGAAGAATCAATTTTACTAATGCATGAAACAAGGGCAGCATTTTTATGCTAAGCAATTAGGTTTTGGCAAGGAAATCTCTTGTGTTGAAAGAGGAACCTTTTTTCTCGGTGACAGAGCAATTTTCTTCACTGGAGTTGAATGTTCTCTTCATAATCGAAATGTTTGGGGAATGTATGAAAGTAAAAAGAACAATAATGTCCTCTTCAGATGCCTTGTGACATCACAACAGATGGCATGCAGAGTGGGAAGGAAATTAGCCAGAGGGTCCTAAGGCTCTGGTTCTGGGTCCACATTTGGCAAGTATCCTCTGAGCAGAAAGGGGGATGGGGGACAGGCTCTCCAGCCTGGATTTCGTCATTTCTGAAATGAGAACACCCAGAAGGAAAGCTCATGGCTGATGGAGGTTTTTCGGTTCTCCTACTGACATCTGGGTTGCCAAGTTTGACCTCCCGCGTGTGTTTGGGACAGATGCTGAAAATAAAATAATTTCTCAAAATCAGTCATGGCTACGTTGATCTGGTCACCAAGGAACAGAAGGAAAAATAAAAACTACCAACACACAGAGCTCTTCATGGCTTTGAGAAGATATATGACCTGCTCTCCCCCATCGGAAGCAGGGGGGCACCCACATGGGGCCTCTGGAATCATCACCTTGTCCCATTTCTAAGTAATTCCAAGGACAACTCACAAGGCTACGACATTCCGACTCCTAGAAAATATCTTTCTTGAATTCAAAGGCCGTAACTCCAAGGTCTACAATTTTCTCTTCTAGGGGTGAATGATAACATTTTTTCCCTTTTACGATTTAACCATCATTTTGATTTCTCGACTCCCTTACAAGTTTTGCACTTAAATGCACAATAGTATTTCTAAAGGGAAAAAGAAAGGCAGGGTGCCCAGCCTCGTCAAAGCCCATATTCTACTACAAATCACACAGAATAAAGTGTCATATTATTCTTTTTGTTACGTATTGCCACACAATGTATTTTCCCCCTAGGTAACTCAAACCTTTTGCTATGAGAGCTGACTCCTAGGAGACGTTTGGAGTTTATTTTATTCTATCTTGTTTGTCCTTCTTGTCTTCCTCACCAGCAGCAGTTAGAAAAGGGATAAATATATAGCAGATGATTAACACATTCTTGACAGTTGACTGACATGCTGAAGGGCAGCCCACTTCATGAATATACAGTCAGCAACTCACCAAAAGATTATCACCCCTTTCTAGCCAAATGGCAGGGGAGGGTTCTAAGACAAAAGAGCATTTCCTTTAGATGTGCTCAGATTAAGTTCATATACCACCAACTCTTTATAGAAAGAGTTCTATAAAACTATAATTTAGAATTTATTCAAAAGTTTTGTATATCTAAAATATCCAGAGCATCACTGGGAACACAGGGAAATAACTATGTTCTCGAACTACTATCAAAAGATGATTGTTGGGGCGCCTGGGTGGCTCAGTGGGTTAAGCCTCTGCCTTCGACTCAGATCACGATCTCAGGGTCCTGGGATCGAGCCTCGCAACAGGCTCTCTGTTCAGTGGGGAGGCTGCCTCCCCCGCCCCTGCCTGCCTCTCTGCCTACTTGTGATCTCTGTCAAATAAATTTTTAAAAATTTTTTTTAAAAAAGATGATTGTTACACTTAATGTTAATAGATTTCTCCATCTTCTGATTGGAAGTTCAATTCATATGTCTGTTAAGTTTGGTTGCAGGTTGGGTGAGAGAAAAAGGGGCAGATTTTCTGATTACCTTCTTACTTCCCAACCACGATAGAGCTGATCACTTGAATTTCAACCCTTAGTTACTTTTCTAATCATAGATTGGCTTATTTCAACCAAAGAGTGTTACATATGCTCTTTACAGAGTCTGATTACAAGAATGTGTGGTTTCCCCCTCAAAGAAAAAATCACACAGAAATCCTATAAGCTGTACACCTTGTTAAAAATAGTAAAATCCATCTATATGAGAATACTTCGGATATAAATACCTTGAGAAAAACCAGAGAGTACAGGTGTCGATTAGCTTGCTGGTCAGAGTCTTCTAGCACAGGATTGTACAGACCATACCCTGGTCCCTCGCTCAGAATTCAAATCATTATGTCCAGGGTCAGAACTCGGGAAATAATATTTCAAACGGCAGGTGATCCGTAAACTTCCAAATCTCTACTCTACAATAAAAGTTTCAAGAGCTTTGACCCAGAGGGACAGAGAGAATGAGTAGAATAAGGCCAAATGAGGGGGAAACAGTGCTTTCCAAGATGCACCCAAACTAAAGCATGGTGCTAAGGAAAATCTACCCTGCATACTTCAGGCAGTGGCTAGCACCCACTTGAAATCAAAAGATGAATGAATGAACATGTTCTAGTCTCCACTGAATTCGTCAAGAAGCAGTCCCTCCATGATATGGCCAATGAACCTTGCATTTAATGCCATCACCATCTCTGACTCATTCTGCCTTGAACTTCCTAGCGATGGTTACCTTGGAAAATCACAACAGGACAAGAATCATATATAAGAAAATAATTATGGCCAATGTTCTGGGTCTGTGTGAATCCATATAGAGTGTGTCCGGCTAGGATGACACGTGAAGAGCATTAACAGTTTATGGGGACGCTCTTAGGGGATGTCCGTGTTCTCTCAAGCCATCCTCAAAAATCTTTCTGTGAAGGAGAATGTATTATCATCCCACTTTCAACTGGGAATGAGGCTCAGAGATGTTGTACAATTTGTCTGGATCAAAGCCAAAGCTTTCTGGAGCCAGGATCAGTGGACCCAACTCATTCAAGGCCACTTCTCATACCAAGCTGTCAGTTCATTAGTATTTAAATAAAAAGCAAGCTATGTTTGCATAAATCTGTGACAGTAATTTCATTTCTCCAAATGCCTGCTATTTCATACTACAGCAGTACTTTACAAATTTTGTGCATAATTTTTGAATATTAATGTATTTGGGATTTGATGGCAGGGAAGGGTCTCCAAAGCTTCGCTCCTTTATCTTTCCATATAAGGCAAGGATTACTATAAAAATATGGACTCTCTATGGGCTCATTATAATCTATGTGTGGCTTTGGGCAAAGAGCTAAATTCCTGATGCACAGTGAGGATTCAGTGTTTGAAACGGGTCATTTGCTTTTCGCAAACTACATAAATACACCTTCAGGAAGATTCAAAGTGCCGCTATTCCTTACAGCTTTCCTTCAGGAACATTCCCTTGCTGCAGTTCCATTCTTCATTTTTTCCTTCTGGAAATGAAGCGCCTGGTTTTTATGTCTGTTAGAAGTAGAGTTAAATTATAGAAATTTTCCAGCTAGGAGAAAAGCAGCTCCTACATTACTCTGATGACAAAAAGGAGAACTCTGCAAGCCAAGAGTTATGAAATGAGCATTGAAGGACAAAGCAAGAACCTTTTCCGTGATTTGGGGACAGAGTTTGTGAATTTATCAAAGAGCTAACTCTCATATCCATATTTATAAAACATACCACACCTCAATGATTATATTTCTCTTAAGAAATGCTTAGCCTATCTTGAGATGTGAATAATGATGTAAGCTGTGGACAAGGAATATAGGTTTTTCCTTTTCCTCATGTCTGAAACAGATGCTAGAAATTTAAATATATTCACTGAATTCCCCAAAGCTTAAGAATATATATCATCCACTATCTCTACTTTGTTACTAATAATTAAATTGGTTAAAGAATATGAACATTATGTGGGGGAAACAGCACAAATATTATCTGAGTAAGAAAATTACTTTTTTGGTACACCTGTGCTCAGAGATTTTTTTTAAGATTTACCATATTTTTTTTTAAAGATTTTATGTATTTATTTATTTTGACAGAGAGAGAGCACAAGTAGGCAGAGAGGCAGGAAGAGAGAGAGGAGGAAGCAGGTTCCCTGCTGAGTGGAGAGCCTGATGCGGGACTTGATCCCAGAACTCTGAACCCAGGCACCCTATTTATTTACTTTAGAAAAAGAGACCATGTGTGCTCAAGTGGGAGGAGGGGCAAAGGGAGAGAATCTTGAGCAGACTCCCCACTGGGGACAGAGTCCCGGCTGGGGGAGGGGATTCATTCTGAGACGCATGAGAGCATGACCTTAGCCAAAATTAAGACTCGGACACAACAGACTGAGCCACCCAGGTGCTCCATGTCCTCAGAGATTCTTAAACAGAGTTATTTTTAACAATTTATAACTCTGAACTAAGCAGGGAGAGAACCACTTCTCTTGAGAGGCTCTAGCACAACTCAAGAAAGCTAGTACTTAAACGAAGGGAGAAGAAAAAGGAAACCGTGCCATTGCTGTTGCCAACACACATCCCCTCCCCCACTTATACCCCCTCATCCCACCATCTCAGACCACCTTACAAAGAAACAGAGAACCAGTTTTCAATTCAACAATTCATGGCTTATTTGGATCCAAAGGCTGGGAACCAATCTCCAGGACACTTTTGCTTTCTTTGCCCTGCCTTCACATGGCAAGGAGCCATTTTGTCATGCCGCCTGGACTGATTCTCACGTCTATCTTGACCCTTTTTGGCTGCAGTCAAAAGAGCCCAAGACAAACTTTCCTGACTCCCTTGAGATGGCCATTATATTTCCATGTGGGATTTGGGGTACAGACCATTCCTCCAGCAATCAGTAGGACTATCGTGGCTGTCGTCATGAGGGAAAGCACTTTTTGTGGTCTCCATTGATGCTACAGCTAAAGCCCATCCCTCTGTAGACGTACTGCGCGTGTTGATCTTACTCCTTTTTCTGGTACACATACAATAATGAGGGAGACATGCCATCATGGAACATGTCCATTTTTGGCCTCAAGATACCAACACATCTCAGGAATAACTCCAATGTCCACTTTTTCCTTTCATTCTCATTCTAGTATCTTACTATGATGGGTCCTCATTACCTTTTGCCCAAATAGCTACCGCAGTAATTAGTTTCCTAATTTGTTTCTTCCAATCTGAACCCAAAAGCTATCATTTTATATGAACTTTCCAAAACTACAGCTCTTCAGTGGTTCCCCATAGGCTAAAAAGATAAAGAGTTCACTGCCATGGCCTCCAAGGGATCCACAATTCAAACACCACCCATCCTTTCTACCTGTTTCCTATGTCCCTATTCTGGGTCAGCTGGATACTCACTGTGAGCCCACTGACTTCTCCTTTCCCACTGTGCAGTTTTGCTTATGCTATTCCCTCTGGCTAGCCTGGTTTTCTAACCAAGTTCTTTCTTTCTCCTTAAATCCTTAATAAAATTAGATGTCTTCCCTCCTCTGTCTTAAAGCCATTAAACACTTTATCTGTCTTTTAGGAGTCTTTCCTCATTGTGTCTTGAATTAATGTTAAATGGATGCTTGTCTTACCCAGGAATTCGGATGGACAGAAGCAGCTCTATCTTTTCCATCTCTGCATTTCCTGATGGATGACAGGTAGACAGTCACTGTGCTGGGTGAATCGAGATGACCTGGCCATAGTTATTATCTCACCTGCTTTGTTTTCCATGCCATAGGCTTTAACTCCAAGGTTACAGGCAATAAGAATCAGTATCAAGGTATAAGAATGGATGTGCCTCTCCATCTACAAAATTTCTGTCCAGTAGAAATACAACATGAGTCATATGTGTCATCTCAAATTTTCCAGCAATCACATTAAAAAAAAATTAAATAGATGAATTTTTTAAAGATTTATTTATTTTAGTGAAAGAGAGAGAGAGTGAGAACCCCTGAAGGAGTTGGCAAGGGGAAGAGGAAGAGAATCTTCAAGCAGGCTCCCTGCTGAACATGGAGCCTCATGCAGGGATCTCAGGACCCATGAAATCATGACCTGAGCTGAAACCAAGAGTCGGATGCTTAACTGACTGAGCCACCCTGGCATCCTTGAAGTTTTAATATATATTTTCTTTAAACCAAGGTGTCCAAAATATTATTTAAACATGTAATCAATATAAAATATTCATGAGATGCTTTATACGTGTGAGTGCATGTGTGTGTGTTATGTTCTAAGCCTTTGAAATCTGGTATTTGACGCTTACAGTACATCTCCCTGGGACTAGCCAATCCTACAGGTGGTTAACATATTGGACGGTGCAAAGTTAAAGCATGGATGATGGAGGCATTGATAAATCCATTTCTCATTTAAAAATATATTGTTTTCTCTTTTATTTTTCCTCTCCATACTTCTCTCTCTATTTCTCTCTCCATCTCTCTATATATAGATAGATAGAGCTGAATCTTCCTAGATATTCCCTGGCATATGTAAGTAAATGACTACAGAGGAATTTCTAGAAAGTGGGCAAGTACATATATGAGGCAGGCATTATGAAGTTCCCTTATATAAACTTCAGTCATTTGTAGGCAATATTAAAACTATATTTTTTTAGTTTTGAATAAATGAAGCAAAGCAAAAAAAAATTGGTACTCCTTGAGAAAATGTAACATGCAAATTAGATCCACATGGGAAACAGATTGTTAGAGTATTGTATAACTTCACCAAAATGTCTTCACAACATGAATTAGCTATTAAATATTATTCTGCTATAAGTAGTACAGAAGAGCATAATCCTGTTTTAATACTCTCAGCTTTATTTTCTTAAACAAACTGCTCTTTAAAGAAAGAATTTCAGCGGTGTCTGGATGGCTCAGTCCTTAAACATCTGCCCTGGGATGCCTGAAAGGCTCAGTAGGTTAAGCATCTGCCTTTGGCTCAGATCATGGTCTCAGGGTCCTGGGATGGAGCTTCAGGCTCTCTGGTCAGTGGGGAGCCTGCTTCCCCCTCTCTCTCTGCCTGCCTCTCTGTCTCTGCCTAATTGTGATCTCTATGTATCAAATAAATAAATAAAATCTTTGGAAAAAAAAAAAAGTCTGCCTTTGGCTCAGGTCATGATCCCAGGGTTCTGAGATCAATCCCTGCATCAGGCTCCCTGCTCATAGGAAGCCTGCTTCTCCCTCCCCGGTCCCCGATTGTTTACCTACTCTCATGCTTGTTCTCTCTATCTCTCTGTGAAATAAATAAATAAAATCTTAAAAAATAAGAAAGAATTTCAATGTCATCAAAGAAGAGAATGATCATGGAAAAAAAATTCATCTCTTGAATTTTACTGTTGACACTTTGTTTTATAATTGATAACATTTATCTGTATCCCACCTCAGTGTGAGAACTTCTTGAAGACACAGACCATAAGTTTTATCAAATGTAGATGTTATTAGTAATTTTCTAGTGTACCTGGCTAAAAAGACCCATTCCATCATGGCTTACTCTTAGGCTCATTGGGGTAAATCATGCAGTAAGAAAAACAAATTAATAGACACTATTCAAATCTCCCCCAAAACACCTGCAGTCACCCCTCTTTGTATCATATTGTTACAGATTTTTTTTCAACCCAGTAGGGTTATATGATACTGTGCAGAAAGACAATAGCTTTAGAGAGAGGAGCTGAAAATTCTGTCTCTACCATTTCTGTGCTGAGCTTATCTGGTGCAAGTACCTTCCCTTCCCTGAGCCTGTTTCTTCAATATGAAATCTATTTTAGAACATAGCACTTAAGATTAAATAATGAGGGCACCTGGGTGGCTCAGTGGGTTAAGCCTCTGCCTTTGGCTAAGGTCATGGTCTCAGGGTGCTGGGATCCAGCCCTACATCAAGCTCTCTGTTCATCGGGGAGGCTGCTCCCCCTCTCCTCTCTCTGCCTGCCTCTCTGCCTACTTGTGATCTCTGTCTGTCAAATAAATAAATAAAATCTTTTTTTAAAAAAAAAAAAGATTAAATGGGGCTCCTGGGTGACTCAGTGGGTTAAAGTCGCTGCTTTAGGCTTAGGTCATGATCCCAGAGTCCTGGGATGGAGCCCCGCATTGGGTTCTGCTCAGCAGGGAGCCTGCTTCCCCGTCTCTCTCTCTGCCTGCTTCTTTGCCTACTTGTGATCTCTGTCTGTCAAATAAATAAATAAAATCTTAAAAAAAAGAAAAAAGATTAAATGAGGAAACACATGGTCATATCTAGTTAAATTCAGCAATCACTCATCAGCAATTTGGTCTCCAGTTCCTCAGTCTACTCCTTCCCATTCCCCACTAGACACTCCATAAACTTAACTGTTGAATGTTGCCACTCTTGGAATTATTTATGGTTTAACAGGAGTTCCTGAAAACCAAAGGACCATTCAGATTTGGAAACAAAATAACCAAGAGTAGACTTCCTGGCAGGCTGATAAACATGGACACTTCTGATTCAGTGGAGCTCTGACAACGGGGCTCTGTGAAACTTTGCTGTCATCTACCCCGGGACTTTCATCTCCCTCATTATTCATGCTACAGATGGTGAAAGCTTAATTAAATATTGCATTCATTTTAATTTTTTTAAGTTTGTATGTAAATTCCAGTTAGTTAACATACAGTGTAATGTTAGTTTCAGGGGTACAATATAATGATTGATCACTTCCATACATCACCCCCTGCTCATCACAAATGCCCTCCTTCATCCCCATCACCTGTTTCCTCCACCCCCACACCCACCTCCCCTCTGGTCACCATCAGTGTGTTCTCTAGAGCTAAGAGTCTGTTTCTGGGTTTGCCTTTCTCTCTCTCTCCCCCCCACACTTACTTGTTTTGTTTCTTAAATTCCACATACGAGGGAAATCATACGGTATCTGTTTTTCCTGGACTTATTTTGCTTAGCATAATACTCTCTAGCTCCATCATATCCTTACAACTGGTGAGGTTTTTTTTTTTTTTTTATGGCTGAGTAATATTCCATTGTGTATATCTATTACTTTCTCAATTCATCAGTCTAAGGCCATGGGGGCTGTTTCCATAATTGGGCTATTGTAAATAATCCTGTTATGGCCATCAGGGTGCATGTATTCCTTTGAATTAGTATTTTTGTATTCTTTGGGTAAATAACTAGTAATGCTGGATCATAGGGTAGTTTTACTTTTAACTTTTTAGGAACCTCCACGCTGTTTTCCAGAGTGGATGCACCAGTTTGTATTTCCACCAACACTGCAGAAGGGTTCCCCTTTCTCCACATCCTCGCGACACCTGTTGTTTCTTGTGTTGTTGATTTTAGCCATTCTGACTGGTGTGAGGTGGAATCTCACTGGTTTTGATTTGCATTTCCCTGATGATGAGTGATGTTGAGCATCTTTTCATGTGTCTGTTGGCCATCTGGATGTCTTCTTTGGTAAAATGTCTATTCCTGTCTTCTGCCCATTTTTTAAATTGGATTATTCATGGTTTGGGTGTTGAGTTTTATAAGTTCTTTTTATGTTTTGAATTCTGGCCCTTAATCAGATATGTCATTTGCAAATATCTTTTCCCATTCCATAGTTACCTTTTAGTTTTGTTGATGATTTCCTTTCCTGTGCCCAAGCTTTTCATCTTGATGAAGTCCCAATCATTTATTATTGCTTGTTTCCCTTGCCTCTGAAGACATTTCTAAAAAGAAGTTGCTATGCCTATACTGCATTCGTTTTAGATGGTCTTACAAGTTACTCTTTTCTTCCCAACTAGATTTTAAAGTTTTGAACATAGCAACCTAGTATTCTTCCCCTGGAGTCCCTATAGGGCCCTGGGCACAAAGTGGCTCACAAGGTAGGCTTTTAAAAACCACTTTAGTTAATTGACTGACATCAACAAAAGAATTCCATTCAAACAAAGGCTATTGTATTGCATTTGGCAAACAAGGTCCACACCATTACAATGAGTAACTCTGAGATGTAATAGAGTTATTAAAGCAATAATGGAAACAAATTAATTAATGGAACCTAATTAATTCTCTAAAAATACCTGGGAAGTGGTACTTTTGAGTGGAGGAAAAAAAGGAAATGAAAGTAATTTGATTACAAATGTCTGCTTAAGTGCCAGAGTTAGGGATAGAGTGTGCTCCGTGGAATTCCCGTTTCTATTCTAACTATAATTTATATCCCATAAAGAGATTTGCAAAGCCTAACTAAACAGGATGCTCATTTTAAACAAAAGAGAAAAAGCCTCTCACTTTTATTAAATAAATAATTAATTATTGTGAATTAATCCTACCAAACATGAAAGCTTCAGTGCAAAATTTAGTTGGCCGGTGCTCCCTTAGAGTATATATGCAAAACTTAAAGGCACCTAAGGAATAATTCATCCTGCTTATATTAAAATGATTTTCTGAAAAAAAAAAAAAAAAGATTTTCTGCGTCAGTTAGCACTGATCCAGTCATTGTTTCAAAATTAACTTAACATTTGCTCATGAAATTTTAAACCACTGACGACCAGGGTAAATGGCATACTCTGTGCTGTACATGCCACTCAGGGAAAACACAATTTTGTCATCCCCCACCCTGATTTCTCTGCACCTCTCTGTGCTCCTACTTGTAAGGTTGTCCAATAAGCCTGTATCTCCTGGTTTGTGCCAGAAGGTTGTCCATGATGCTATCAGTTTTTTCTGATCGACTTTTTATCCTTCCTAACAAGTAGTACACTTACCTGGAAACATACACACACAAGTATTCATGGAAAATTATTAGCACCTATGATTTCCACACTTATATACAGAGCACCCAGTGGTGCTGAGCACTGTTCTTGGTGTTGCATATACAACACAAACAAGACTAACTCAACACTTGCCTTCATGATCCTTTCTTTCTTATTTGTACTGGACAGATGATACTGATGGAAGTTAACAATAACTTAACAGTAATCAAATCAGGAAACTGACTTTAGTTATTAAGGGGTGCTGTAAGGAAAGTGAGACAGGTGGGTAGGGGGATTCATTAGAGAATGGCAGAACGTTGTGTGTTGGGTAGAGTGTATTTACACGGGCTGGTTAGGGAAGACCTCTTTGAAGCCAAAATAATGAGACTCCAAAATGAATGCTGAGAAGCGAACCATGAGCAGATCCAAAGAAAGACCATTGCAAGTGGTGGAAATATTCCTGGCAAGGCCCCTGAAGCAAGGAACTAAAACAAGAATAAAGAGTAAGTGGTGGGGGGGGTGGCATAAGGGACTGGTAGGTGGCCAGGAGGAGCAGAGACATTGAACCTCATAAATCACTGAAGGGATTTGAGCCCAAATGCAGTAACTAGCAGGGACTGAAGCAGGGACTAAGACTGTAGTACCTGAATAAGGTTGCTTAAAAAGATTTCTCCACCTACTATGTGAAGACAGAACTGAGGAGACACCAGCCAGGGGTCTAGGTACAGAAGAGGGTGATTTGGGTTTGCACAGAACGCCCAAGAAGTGGAGGACAGGAGATGCACTGAGGATGTGTTTTGGTGGACCAGGTTTCATGAGCCGAGGGAACAGAGAGAAACCAAGGGTGATTCTGTGGTTTTGCTCCGAACTGCAGGCGGACCAATGCTTCTGTTTACTGATGGGGACAAATGAAGAAAGAAACGTAAACATCAGTATTGAAGATTGCAGTGATAAATGTCTCTTCAAAGAGATACTAGTGTTTCACAGGAAAAAAGTGAGACTCAGAAAAGTTAAGAAATTTCCCTGAATTTCTACATTTGAGTTGGAATTTGAGTAAATTGTCTCATTTTAAAGCCCATGCCTTTAAATTCCATTCTTCTGACCCCCTATGTACTCATTTTTGAAAGAATGAAAACCTGAATGGACAAATGTTCAAATTATAAAATGGATCATTGCTAGGGCACCTGGGTGGCTCAGTCATTAAACATCTGCCTTTGGCTCAGGTCATGATCCCAGGTTTCTGGAATGGAGCCCCACATCGGGCTCTCTGCTCAGCAAGAAGCCTGCTTCTCCCTCTGCTTGTCTTCCCTCTCTTGCCATGTCTCTCTCTGTCAAACAAATAAATAAATTAAAAAAGAAAAGAAAAGAACAGAAAAGAAAAAAAAAGCTAGGAGAGACACTATCCTGTGTGTCAAGCAGGTGATGGTTTAATCATCTCACTCTACTTGGTGTATTTTTTAAAATGTAATTTTAAAAAGTGAAAGGCATAAATCCTATTTACAATGAGTTAATTTAGAAAGAGTATAGTTCTAAAATATAAAAAAAGAATGTGATTTCCTATATTTAATGGAAAATACTGGGTTTCCAAAATTAATCTTTTTCTTTCTTATGAAAGAAAAAAAAATGCTGTTTAAAGATAATCAAGTAATGTGGGTAAGTGTCAGACAAAAGCTCAGTTCTGTTCCATAAAAATGACATATGCAAGGCAAGAAAAAGAAAAGCAAAAATAAACTATTAGGACTACATCAAAATACAAAACTTTTGCACAGCAAAGAAAACCATCAACAAAGTAAAAAGGCAACCTGCTGAATGGGAGGAGATATTTGCAAATGATACCTCTGATGAGGGGTTAATATCCAAACTATATGAAGTGCTCAATACCACTCAATGTCAAAAAGCAAACAATCCAATCAAAAATATGGGCAGAGGATGTAAAGAGACCTCTTTCCAGAGAAAACATCCAGATGGCCAATAGACACATGGAAAGATGCTCAACATCACTCACCATCAGGGAAATACAAACCAAAACCACAAAAAGCTACCATCTCATACCTATCAGGGTGGCTAGTATCAAAATGATAAGAAACAACAGGTGTTGGCAAACAGTGGAAAAAAAGGAACCCTTGCGCATTGCTGGAATGCAAACTGGTGCAGCCAATGTGGAAAGAGTATGGAGGTCCCCAAAGCATTAAAAATAAAACTACCTTGGGTGGTTCGGTGGGTTAAGGCTTTGCCTTCAGCTCAGGTCATGATCCCAGGATCCTGGGATCGAACCCCACATTGGGCTCTCTGCTCAGTAGGGAGCCTGCTTCCCCTCTTTCTCTGCCTGCCTCTCTGCCTACTTGTGATCGCTCTCTCTGTATCAAATAAATAAATAAAATCTTAAGAAAAAATAGAACTACCTTATGATTCAGCAATTTTACTACTGAGTATTTACCCAAAGAAAACAAAGATCTATGCACTGCTATGTTTACTGCAGCATTATTTACAACAGCCAGGAGATGGAAGCAGCCCAAAGGTCCAGTGATAGAAAAACAGAAAAGGAAAATGTGATATGTATGTAGGTCTATATACACTCATGCGCACACACACACACACACACACACACACAGGACTATTACCCAGCCCCCCCCCCCCAAATGATGCCATCACACCATTTGTGACAACATGGATGGACCTAGAGGGTATAATGTTAAGTGAAGTAAGTCAGACTAAAAAGACAACTATCACATGATTTATTTTATTTATGGAATCTTACAAAAATCAATAAACAAACCAAATGCAGAATAAGACCTATAAACAGACAACAAACTGACAGTCGCCAGAGGAGAGAAGAGGACGGGCAAAATGGTTAATGGGGTATCTTTGATAATTGAAAAGGACTATCCTGATCTCCAGAAAGAATTATAAGTGTGAAACAAACCTAAAACAGTAGTTTCCTAAGCCAATAATCGCATTTGAAAATGCAGGCTATTAACTTAGCCAGTTAAAGGTAAGATTGCTGAGTGAAAAGGCAATTTTTTGTTTTTAAGAATTGACACTTACCAAGAATCTAGGTGAATTGTGTTTGGACTTCTCTATTAGAGCCTATCATAAAATTTAAAGAAACATGGAGAGAAGAGACTAGGGACAAAGGGCACTGTGTCACTCTTTCAACAACTCTCTAGAGGAGGGATATATCAGACTATATAACTCAGAAGCCTCTAGATGGTTTTATATCTTAAAGATGAACATGATAGAAGAATCCCAAGCAGCACCGAATCTGCCCATCTTAGTGTGGCCTGACAATCACTCAAAAAATTTTGAAGGGATTTTAGCATCTCCATTAATAAACCAAAAGTAGAAAAATCCAGATGTCAACTGAATATATTGAAAGATAATCCAGGAAGCATAGAACACACACAGGGTATGGGGACAGAGCGGGTGACCAAAGATAAAGTGCAGACGAGGCAACTGGAAATGAGCGATGGAACCTGAAGAAATGTTGCTAATCAAAACTAAGAGAAATAGATCCACTGACACCAGGTTTTGAATATTTTTTATAGGAGGGTGCAATTTTCCAAATAACTTATTTCATAAAGCCCGAGGGATTGTCAACAGCCACCTGTAAGAGGTAAGAGTGATAGAAATGGGAAAACTCTCAAGTTCTTATCTCTATCCCATCAAGATGAAATGTCTGGGAGAGCCTGGATGGCTGAGCCAGTTAAGCCTCAGCCTTCGGCTCAGTCATGATTCTGGGGTCCTGGGATTGAGCCCGTTGCTGGGCTTCCTGCTCAGCAGGGAGTCTGCCTCTCCCTCTCCCTCTGACCCACCCCCTGCTTGTGCATGCTCCCTCTCTCTCTCTCTCTTTCCCTCAAATAAAGAAATAAAATCTTAAAAAAAAAAATGAAATGTCAATAATGTGCCCGTTTTCCCTTGGATAGTCAGCATTACAATGGGAATATCTCACTTAAGGCTTCCATCAACACACAAAAATAAATGTATATAACTGTAGGAAGACCAAACAAAATAAGTGCTGTTTCAGAGTGGTGAAAAAAAAAAAAGAATGATTTCGAAGTTCATATGTCTTCCCATTTACCTTTTCATGAGAAACACTAGAGAGCATCTGAAACTTTAAGCTATTGTCTTAAACTTGCTGGTAGCAAACTTTATAGGATTCAAGCATGGTATTTCTATTTTCTAAAAAGACGTCAGATTTTCAAGCAAGCAATATTAAATGAAATAGAAAGGTGTCATCAAATTTGCTAATAACATGGGATTCCAAACATTCAGGCGTGAAAATAATATCCATTCTGATTACAAACCTACTTAAAAATGCAAACTTATCAATTTCCTGGACACAGAAGACAATAAACATGAAAATAACTCCAACCTCCACAAACACAATCACACTGGTCAAAGTTAAAAGTTATTGATACAACCTAATTTTGAAAAGGACATTTAGGAATGGGATCCTGCATGTTGAGATCATTGGCGGGAAAATACATATGCTCAAATTTTCTGTTGGGCTGCTTAGAAGGATGCATCAAAGTACAAAATGGGTACATATCATTTTCCCACTGGTCCTCCTACTAGCACTTCCCCCCAAAAAACCCATCTCATAGTATACAAATGAATATGTAAAAGGATGTCCTAGGGAATTTCTATTTTCTCATAAAATAAGATATAACATATTAATAAGAACCTTTTAAAAAATATACAGAAAGTAATATTATACAGCCCTATCTCTATCTTTTTTTATGTAAGCAGGTGCCCATTAGACACTGTTGAACAGTAAGTTCATTTACATAACAACCTAGATTTCATATATGTACATAACATAGATTTCATATATGTACATAATTTTGTACAATTATATATGTACACACATACAAATATTTACAATGTCCTGAAGACTGTTTACAGGGAGTTATGAATTTGGGTTGAATTTACGTAAAATGTTGTGTTTGAGAATTATAGTTCTGAGGTCAGGGAGCATAAATTCATATTTCAACTTCACTTCTAACATAGGGTTTCACTATGTGCAAGTCACTTAACCCCTTCAAAACCACTGAGTTCTCACCTATAATACAGAAATACTACTACCTACTTTGTGATGTAAAATTTTAGTCAAATACATGACATATGGTAATACTTGGTATCAGTTTCTATGGTTACATTCTTCTTTACTATATTCTTTTCATAATAAAGAACATCTATATGTGTGTGTGTGTGTGTGTGTGTGTGTGTGTGTAGTCTACCTGTAAAATATATTACTCAAATACACTTTTAATGAAAAATGAGATTATTTACATAATTCACTAAAAATTATTCTTATGACTAGTGTTAGTATATTAGAATTAACAGACTATTAATCTCTGAAATGGCCCCTTTCTCAAAGTTGTACAATTCTTTAAGAGTTGAAGAACAGTTCAGAAAAATTAAGAGGCTATGTGTGGGCTCATATAGGAGAGGTGGAGGTTTACCCACATGTCAATGTTCTTGTTACTATTATCATTCAGCACAGGGCTTTCTTGGCCTTTTAAATTTTTATTTTAATTCCAAGTAGTTAACATACAGCATAATATTAATTTCAGGTATACACTATAGTAATGCAACACTTCCATACGTCACCCTGGGCTCGTGACCAGAAGCGCCCTACTCCCGCACCTCCCCTCTGGTGGCCATCAGTGTGTTCTGTAGAGTTAAGAGTCTCTAATGCAGTTATTATATATTCACTTTACCCTAGTTTTACTGGCAGCCCAGGAGAAATGGAACGAATCACAATGAGTTCTATCCACCTCCAAAAAAAGAAGAATTAAGTCTTATTGAGCAAGTTAAAGTCAAACCACCCCAGGCCGAATATAAGACATTTTTCTGTGGTGTGCTGGAAAGAATATCTTGATCCAAGAAGTGATTCCTATGGTAGAGATTTCAGTTTTTGTAGCAAGCTGTTGGGTAATTAAAAAACAATCACAAAACATTAGCAGAGCCTTGGAGCACACCCCAAACCACGTGCCCTGAACTTGTGCACTGCTGGTCTTACCTCAACCTTACAGTAGAAGATTACTTTCTGGAGGGACCTAACCAAGAGGCTAGCTTCACAGTGAATGAGTAAATAAAACTGTAGAGAGAAGGCCAGGAGAAACTCTAATTTTAAATTGTGCTCCGTCTTGTCACTTTGAAAAAAAAGCAAAACTCTTGTCTGGTGTCAACAGTCACTGGGCACTTTGCAAAATATAGGTGGCATGTGTTTTCATAAATTTCTAGAGCTCAGCATCTTTTCTCTGTACCACAAGCCCTCCCCCCATATATAGTGCTCTCTGGGGATCCACAGCTTCCCTCAAATAGCAGGAAAGCTAGCCATGAATGGTAGGAAATTTAATGAGACACAGCTCTGAAAAGAAAGCATCGAGACCGAATGCCTATTCCTATAAGTAACTGTATGCTCAATAATGTGATATGGTGGTTAATTGTCCCTCCTACCTTCATAGTCATAGTACAATCAAGCCAAGCCTGACAGCACTGGTCTTAATTCTGATAAAAGGTACTTCATTTTCAACTGAGATCCCCTATCTCACGCATACAACACTGTTTCATGGAAAGATCTATGAAGTCTGCTTTGTATGCTTGTTTTATTATAGTCAGTGGGTGAGGGATCCTCCTACAAATTCAACAAAGAAACTGAGACTCGGTAAGATTAATGAACTTGGACAAGATGACAACTCCTGAACAATAAAGCTGAGGGAAAAGATAATGAGTCTAAAGCCCTCAACTAAATGAGTCTAAAAACTCTAAGTATTGACACACACAGAGTGCCAGAAGGTCCAGTGTTATCACTGCCACTATTTTGTAGAAATACCACACGGTTTATTTCTCTGTCATAACTTCCCTTCCATACAAGTGAGTGATTTAAAAGCATTGCTGGCAACATTTCAACTTTTCTCAAATGCCAACCACAAAAGGCCATAGTCACTGTGAACCCTCCCATTAGGAAATCTAAAATTAGTTATAACATCCAAACCTACTTCCACTGGGTCAGATTTATAATTGAATCAATTTTTTTTTTGTCTCCTTCAATGATGAAAAAAAAAAATCTTTCACTCAAATGAAGATGTACATCACACTGTCATTCTGAGACATCAGAAATCTAATCCACACAAACAAGACAAAGACCTATTAAATCAGCCTTTGGCATTGATTTCTGGATTGAACCAAGATGCTTTCCTTTTTTTTTTTTTTTTTAAATAAAAAATGTTTCTGAATTCCTGGAGCCAGAACTGACCAAAAGTCAAGTTGCTCTTGTCCTGAAAGAACTGAGAGAATAGCATTTACAGGCGTGTGAATCCACATTCCACTGCCTGCCTGTTGCTATTCAAGAGAAAGGAAATCTAAAATGCTAACACGGTGATTGGCAACCCAGACTGACTCTAATCTAAAGCCAGTAGCAACTGTCAAGGCGCTTACCCAGAAACAGTATCTATCTGCTTTGACGCTGCCACGGGGAGCTCATTTGGATCAAATGTTCATCCAGCATAATGGAAAAGCTTTTACCTGGTTCAACGTGTAAACATTCCCATCCACTGACAGTACCTAAGACTCCATCAGCCAAAGAAAGTTCTAGATTTTTGAGGCCTAAGTTATACCATTTGGGGAATGCTGCTACAGTAAGAGAATACAAAATTACAAGTCTAAAATTAAACACTGGGTTTTGGAAAGTGCCTGTGCAAGTAAGGGGCTCTGACTTTAAGCTTTATTAGATTCATGAAAAATTGGTTTCTGTCTCCAGCAGAAGATTCTTGTGTCTTCGCATACTCGCTGATGAGAAACATGCACCTGATTTGTTTGCAAAAGAACCATTACCATTATTTTATGGGAGAATTATAATGAATCTAAATAAACCAATTTAAACCAATCAAAAGGACAATTTACATATTATTCAGAGTTCAAGAATGGCAATCTACTTTTAGTGATTAAATATGTGTTCATTCTTATTTGGTCTATACTCAGCATTTAAAACATGAATTAGGGATTCAGAGCGCTATACGTAGGCTTAGAGGGTAGCCAGGGATGGGTTTGTATTTGCTGGATACAGGCAAACAAGGGGCTGCTCAGGTTTTGCCCGCCAGGCTTCCCCGTGTGTTAATCTGGATGCAAGACAGGCAAAGGGATTTAGGGTTGATTCATTTCATCAAGATATAAAGGTTCTTTCTCAACAGTATGAGGCTCGAGTAATATCCCTAAACACCTCCTAGAAATTCTAGGAGAATCAGAGTGCTATGAATTAGGGAATGGAGACAATCATCTGTATTGTTAAAATCTAAAGAAGGCTACTTTTGTCAAAGATTTCCAAGTCATGCAAAGATGTCTTAAGAAGTATATTAAAGGTAATATCTTCATTTTTCCCACTGTGCTTGGTGCTTGTGTACACAATGGAGTTTAGAGGGTCCCCTTCCCTCAATTCCCAAGAGAAAGAAAGAAGAGAAACAGCATTCTGCAGTAAGAAACCTCCTGGGAGGGTAGCCTGGTGGCTCAGTCAATTAAGTGTCTGACTTCATTTCAGCTCCTGATCTCTGGGGTTCTGGGATCGAGCCCCTGCTTCAAGGGGCTCCCTGCTCAGCATGGAGTCTGCTTCTCCTTCTCCCTCTGTCCCTCCCCAGCTTGTCAAGCACTCTCCCTCTCCCTCAGATAAATACATAAATCTTAAAAAAAAATAAATAAATAAATAAAGGAAAGGAAAGAAACAGAAACTCCCTGAGGTAGGGTAAGAAAAATTAAAATCTAGTGGAGGGGTGTTCAAACAATGGCATGCATCAGAATCACTCAGAGGGCTTGTGAAATCACAGAGAGCTGGGCCCCCTGCACAGGGTTCCTGCAGGATCCGTAAATACGCATTTCTAAAGCATCTCTACTTGATACTTACTGACGGGGCAGGAATACACTCTGAGAACCATCAGTACAGTCCATTGTGGCACGGAAGGGAGGGAGGGGCAGTACTGGCTTGGATGATGACCCATTAGCGCTGCATTTGATGATCCCCGGATTCCAGGACACTGCCCAGACCGACAGCCAGCGACCCCGTGCTATGGCATTTATTAAATTTCCCCCGTGTACTCCGTAAAATATGGAAAGCCACTTAGTCTTAAACTATGACTTCCTTTTGTTACTCTCTAAAAATGGTCTTTAAAGCCTCTTTTTCTGTTATTGACCGAAAGACTCCATATAAATGCAAAATATCACAGAGCACAATATAGGGCTGACAAAATGATTTCTGACAGATAGCTTAGGTTTTAAGACTGGAAGTATTGTCAGGAAACATTAAAAGGAACAGGCTTTACTGAGAAACTGACAAAAGTAAAATGAAACCATCAGTGTAACAAACTGCTCTCTGAAAAAAAGATTTTTAATTTTGTGTGTTCAAATGTGACAATCTCAAGTCACTTTACACAGTTCTTCCTTTTGCTAGAAAATGACAAACGCTAAACTGTGATGTTCGCTCACTTTGTTCTCCCTCCTCCCCTGTAGTGCCTTTCAGGAAGCAGATGCAAAGTTGGATGCCTTCAGTTCCCAAGGCTTTCCATCTCTGCCAAGCTGGTGGGCACATCACCGCTCCATAGTAGAGTATGTGTTTTACATCATCTGATTATAGAAAGGACCACTGGAAATTCAAGATCTGCTGGACAGAAAATAAGAAATCCTCCCCAACTAAAAATTATTATCTTCATTATGTCAATCATGCCTCTTTATAAAAAGCATTTTCTACTTCCCAAGTAGGTACAGAGAGAAATTTTCTGTATTACTATGTCCACCCTGTTTTGATACTTTTATCTCAGTTGCATCAAGAGTCCCAAATTTCTACCTGCCTACATCTGAGACTCCATGAAAATATCCTTTAACTTCTCTTTAAGTTGACTGCCCCTCCCTCGCAGGGAACATTTCTCCTCTTCTCCTAGGCCCTTTTTTTTGTTTTTTGTTTTTTGTTTTTTTTTAAGATTTTTAAATTTATTTATTGGACAGAGAGAGATCACAAGCAGGCAGAATGGCAAGTGGCGAGGGGAGGGGAAAGCAGGCTCCACACTGAGTAGAGAGTCCTATGTGGGGCTCAATCTCAGGACCCTGGGATCATGACCTGAGCCAAAGGCAGAGGCTTTAACCCACTGAGCCATCCAGGCACCCCCTAGGCTCATCTTTTGATCTAACACCAATATCGTTTTGTATTTACAAGGCTAACAATAGCATATTGACTATATTGTCAGTCCTATTATGATTACACAGAACAATCTAATGTGGAGTCAGGCAAGTATTCTTATTTTATTTTATTTTTTTAAGTATTCTTATTTTATAAATAAGAATTTATAATTTATAAATTATGCCTGTTTTATAAATGAGAAAATCATAATTTTGAGATACGTACTTTTAGAGATTAAATATAGGATTTCTCTAATTATAGTCTTTCCAATAAACTTCTAATATTCTCTAAAAATGAGAATAAGAATGATGATAATTTTTTTTAAAGATTTTATTTATTTATTTGACAGACAGAGATCACAAGTAGGCAGAGAGGCAGGCAGAGAGAGGAGGGAAACAGACTCTCCACGGAGCAGAGAGCCCAACGTGGGGCTCGATCGCAGGACCCTGGGATCATGACCTGAGCCGAAGGCAGAGGCTTTAACCCACTGAGCCACTCAAGTGGCCCCCCCCTTTTTTAAAGAGATGATAAATATTTTTATAATAATTATAAATATCAGCTAATATTGGTGGGAGATTATTACACATTTTCTTATTCACAACAACCTTAATTGTTTAGGTGACTAATTATCTCCATTTCACAGGGAGGCAAACCAAGGGCAGAGAATCTAAATAATTTCCCTAGGCGCACATGTTAGGAAGGGATGGACCAAGACTCAAAAACTCTGAGTGTCATCACAGAACTAGGAGACATCACAGAACTAGGAGACACTAGTAACATACTCTAAGTTATAAATAGATTTCTACATAAATTATATCACAAGTAAAAATGTGCAGGCAATGATAGCAGAAGGATCCAAGCTCGGCAGACTGAACTTCTATGAGGAATCTACCTAACCTCAAAATGCCACAGGTAGTATAAAAGATGACAAATTAGAATTATTTTTTATAGATTTATTTATTTGGGGTGGGGAGGGGAGAGCAATAGAGAGATCACAAGCAGGCAGAATGGCAAGTGGCGAGGGGAGGGGAAAGCAGGCTCCACACTGAGTAGAGAGTCCTATGTGGGGCTCAATCTCTCCCCGCTGAGAGCAAAGTCGGATGTGGGGCTTGATCTCAAGACCCTGAGATCAGGATCAGAGCTCAAATGAAGAGTCAGCTGCTTAACCAACTGAGCCACCCAGGCGCCCCTCAAATTATTTTTTTAAGAAGCTTCCTAAAAAAGAGACTTAAGAGAACATTCAACAGGTCGAAGTCACAAATGGGTTAAATATGTAATTTAGGACCCACAACAACAACAAAAAATTAAAACCCATGTGTATATGGTGTATACATATCCACATATACCATTATATCCCTTTATATCCTGTATTCTTGTAGCATATATATCCCAGTTTGGGTGACTGTATCAGGATCCGAGTCATTTATCATAGCATCTCGCCAGATTCAAATTTATCTATTCAAGGGGACATCAAAATGCTCTAGAAATATCACAGCTTAAGATGAGCACCTGCCAATTAAAGGAGTTCCAGTGTAAACAGACCTTACTACCTAGTCTCCCAGACCCAGCTTCTAGCACTCACATGCATTTTTTTTTTTTATTCAACACAACAGCCCCAACAGGGAGCCTTTTAAAAATAATACTAAAGAAACAAATGCAAAGCAATTACACAGTTTGCCCAAGGCTACGTAACTGCTGTTTGGATTGATTTCTGAACCACAAACCACTTTGTTCTGAACCCTGGACCCAGCAACTGGTGAGTTCCCATACTTCTTGACCTAGGCTTTCTCATTTTACACAATGGCACCTGCCTCATGGATTGTGACTGAGATTAATTGAGTTAAAGTATTCTAAGTATGCAGAGCACTGAGCACAGTGTGCAGGAGACAGGAAGTATTTCACAAATGGAAGATACTATTATCACTGTAATTTTCTGGTCTATGAGCTAGCCCAGCACTGAAAACAGATCATCTTTGCCAGTTAAGTATTCAACAAAGACTCTGAAGTGGAGCATCTTTTCCCTGTATCTTGCTGTCTTAGGAGGCACAGACATAGCACATTGAACACATCGATTTGGAAGAAGTTATCCTAAAGACACCAGTTTTCTTAACTGTGCCAGACAAAACATCTCTTCCCTTGGCTCTCACCCCTTCTCTCTTCTGGTCTTAGCCCACAGCAAGTAGTGGTGATCTTCAAATATTTGCTTAACTCCCAACATAAACTATGCATGGGTTTGAACAATAACAAAGTTCAACATCCAATCACGACTCCCATAAGTATACAGAAATTAGGTCCAGGACTAGAGGTTTTTAAACTCTGCAAGGTTGAACCACGCTGTCGCTGATTTCTGAAGGACAGGTTTTCACATCCCAGCGTGCATGGGATCTACACCTAGAACAGTCTCAGCTCAACTACACCAACAGTATCCCCTCCCCATTCAGCTGCTGCTCCCTCCCTGCAAGGTCCTGCTCCTTCTACCCTTTGCAACAGTAGTGGCTCAGGCGCACCTCCAAGCCATCTCTGACTATTACAAGGTGGCCAGAAATTTCCTAATTAGCAGATAGAGTAGCTTCTTGCAATCTTCATTTCCTTGCTGTGGGTAGAGCAGAGGAGAAGACAGCCAGCAGGGAAGGTGCTGTTAACCGTGGGCGAAGTGTCCCAAATATTGTTTGGTTATTTGTTGGTTTCTTTCTATTATACTGAGGGAGCCCCCTCCCCACTAAAGTAAAAATCACACTGTAGTACATTTCAAAGCCAACTTTTACCACTCCATAGTTGTTTTAAAGCCAATTCACTCCTTCCTAACAGAAAAGTCAACAATTATGTGAGCTAAATTTATAGATGAAAAAAACACGAGGAACTAGGATGAAAATCTCCTCCAACCAGAGGAGACAGTGAGTCAAAGGCTTCATTTCCATCAAATTAAGGAATGTGTTCCTTGTACATGTACGCACATTTGAATTAAAAAAAAAACCTGAAAATAAATAAATTGGGGTCTTATTTGACGAACTAGCATACTATCCTGATTATCCACAAGGGGAAGATGAAGAATGGTCATCAAAGAAAAATAAATTAAAAAACCCATGTCCACTTTTCAACTTTCACAAAGGATTCTCTTTTACCCTTGGAAGGGCAACACATGCCTCTACTTCTCAACTGCATCTTCCATTCTCTTTCCAAATGAGAAGCAATTGCCAGTTTTCCATGGAGAGGAAGGAAGATTCTCCAGCAAAGACAGGGCAACACTCGGAAAGGCAAGAAAGTAGAGCCCAGAAAGCCTCTTCTCCACTGAACTTAGGATCTAATACTAGCCAGTTCTGGAAAAACTTCAAATGAAATGTACCTGTTTTTTTGCTTGTGTGTGTGTGTGTCTGTGTGTTTAAATCCACTAATGGTATTTTGCCCTACATCTGGATGAATCCTGTAATGTAAAACTCTTAGCTTCTCCTCTAGGAGGAGGTACTATGCTAAGTAAAATCCCCCTGGGTAATGTGGTCTCCCTTGAAAGCTCTGATGTACAAAATTCAACCCAACCACACAAGTGCTGCCTGGAAATCAGCCCTTGCTGACCCAGCCAAGTGCCCAGGAGGGTAGAGGGGCTCTGACACAGCCATCCTGGTGGCTTTCTCTTCCTTTTGGTGATGCCAGTGTGAGCATGACTCAAACCTCTGACCCAAATCATCAGCCTACTAAGTGTCTTCATAAAATCAGAAGGGAGGGACATGCACATTAAGGAAAAATGAACAGAGGGGCCAACTGTAGTACAAATAGACAAAACTTCAAAAAATGAAGTTGGGTTGGGTTGCCTGGGTGGCTTGGTTGGTGAAGAATCCATCTCTTGATTTCCACTCAGGTCACGATCTCAGGGTTGTGAGTTCGAGCTCCATGTGGGGCTCTGTGCCCCGTGGGGAGTCTGCTTGTCCCTCTCCCTCTGCTCCTCCTCGTATTTGCTCTATCTCTTAAATAAATACATATGGAAATAAATAAATAAAAATGAATTGCATTTATGATGCTTTAAGTTGCCTCTGATAATCACGGTTTTCTTCTCCATTTTGTCCAACAGGACACTCTTTACCAAACCAAGGTGGCAACTTCTATGGAGAGGAAGACAGTGAGTAGTCATCCCTAACTCTATACCTTCGTCCACAGACCCACAGCCGTCTACATGTCTGCCACCTCTCCTCATGCCTCCGAATCCTCCCCTCCCTTATACTTTCGGTACGTATCACCTGACATCACCTCATCATTCTCCCCTCCTCTTTTCTCCCTGAGACAAGCCAGTCAACCTGTCCTCTCCGCTGTTTCTCCGTCCAATCAAACTTTCCCTTCCTCAGAGTTACTGATCTGTGCCTTCCTTCCGCTGGCCATGTGGCTTCCAGCCACAGCTAGCTCCTTACAGCTTATAATTTAGTTATCTGTGCAAATGACAACACTCCAGACAGCTCTTCACTATCTCACCTGCCCACCCCAACCCCATCACTCTGCTGCCACCAAGAAAAACTATTTTTTAAAATACGAACTCCCTGTGTATATCACCAACTAGGATGTTAGTTCTGTGTTATCAGTGGATGGTGTGAATTCTTTTCAAACTTTTTAATTTTTAATTTTTTTTTAATGTTTGGATTGTGTCGATTCTGCCCACAGCTTGGTTCCCAAGACTCAAAATGCTTGCCCGATGAATCCATGATTGAGTGGAGAGGAATTACTTTGTTGAAGCTTTGGGTCCTGCATTTTAAATTTTAAGCCACATGATTTTCTCTACTGTAACAACAAGAATTATGTTGTCTAGAGCTCAGGTCTCAGCTGTAGTTGGCCTGTTAATCTGTGGCTGTAAGGGTCGATGCAATTTCCAGCATCTGGACTGTGAGAAGCTGGACCAGACGGGCTCAATGCTCATCCTATCTTTGACATTCCATGAGTCAAGTCTCATCTCCAGAGAGAGAAATTTCCAGGAATCGTCGGTCTGCCATAAGCTCTCTATCTTTGGGACTAAAAATTACACATTCTACACTTGACACGGAGGTATTTTTTCTGGTTCATGGTGATAATTATCCTTGAAATTCTCTCTCAATTATCTTCATAAGATGCTTTTTTGGGAAGAAGCTTATGACATTTTATTACATTCCCCCCAGTATCAGATATATAGCAAGTAATTTGAGTGCCCAGTTTAAGAGAACAATGAGAACATGGCCAACGTCACTTGAACTTCCCCTTGTCAGGTAGGTGATATTTCCTAAATGCTATATTTACTAAATGTCAGGGTTCATATTCCAACCCACAGCTTCTAACTTTATAGCTGATGAATTTTGCATCAAACAAGATCAAATGTCTTTGGATTTAACCAGACGTTCTAAGAGGCTGATACTCTCCTAGTCTGAACGATGGCTATTTCACAGAAATTTGTGGGAACAAGTACTTCCATTTTCAAGGATAATTTTAGAACCGGCTAGATAAAATGACTATGATTAGTTTACACATTGGATATACCCGAGTCCAAGTTCACATCCACTTAAATGCTTAAATTGCTGGCTAATTGTGCTCATCTGAACCCAACAAGATAATTCACCTTCAGGCTTCGGAATCCAAGGCCAGTCTGTGTGCAGACTGAAAGGAGCAGGGAGGCGCTCGGGCATTTTCAGAACTGACTGTCTTGTTTGGTGTGTGATTTGTTCCCGTTATATCCATGAAGAACACTTTCACTGGTTCTCTCGGTACAGTGATGGGAGAAACAAGAGTCTGACTCCATACCCTCTCAGAAAGGGGTCTCTACGCCCCACAGTTCCTGCACCAGCATAAGAGAACCATGCAAAGACAAGCGTCTCCATGTCATGGAGCCAGCCTCAAGACAAAGACCATTGGGGAATGAATCCTCTAGAATTGCAGATTCACAAGAAAGATGCATCCTAATTTGGAAGGGCGGCATTAGGTTATTATTTGAAAGAATTCGATATCCATTTTATTTTATCTTTTTTTGTTTGTTTCCATTATCACTGATTATTTTGCAGGGGGGATTTTGCTTTCAAGTGTTATTTACTCACTGAACTTTCATCAGGGAGCTGGCAAGAGAACAAATGACCTTTTGTGTGTAATGTTTTCAGGGATTTTCTCTTCCTCTTCTGGGTCAAACCATTCAACACAGAAAAAAAAAAAAAAAAGAAAGAAAGAAAGAGGAACCAGTAAATGCTTTTCTCCACGAAGCATAAATAAATTTTTTTTTTTAAAAAGAGTGCAATTTCACAACCAATTACACTCCTAGCAAAACCAATTCACAACTAATTATTAGAGAAAGTTACGACCTTTTAAAGCATTGGTGTGAAGACCTATGGGGAAAAATAAGGTTTGAAGTGATATGAAAACATACACATTAGGCATATACTCTATTTTCATTATGTGAACCAGTAATTTTTTAAAATATGCATCTCAAATTCAAGCATTTTACTTGTGGGGGAAAATAATCATTGATTTCGATCATAAGGCATGGAAAACATTTTAAGTATCATGAAGCCTAATATTATTGATTCAGTCAAATATGTTTGATGTTCCTTATGTGTTCAGGGTTATGTGTTAGGTCTTAAACCTCCAAATGTGCCATTCTCAGAGCCTTTGCACCTGCCACCTCAGGGCCTTTGCACCTGCTGGTGCAGGGTCTTTGTATGTGCTTACTCATACCTGGATGTTCTTACGCCCTCTGCCTGCATGACCTGCTCCTTTGCCTTCCTGAAATTTTGTTCAAATGTTCCCCTTCAGTGAGGCTTCCCTAACTTCACTGAGAACTCTAATCTTAACCCCATCCCCAAACTCCAGACACTTTTATATCTCTCTACAGCATTTACTGCTTTGTAACATGAACTGAATTTCTTTATTTACTTTACCTGATGTCTAGACTCAACGAGCTCAGAAGGGAGACAAGGTTTTTGTTGTTGTTCTTGTTTTCTAGTTTTTCACTGGTGTATCTTTAAAGTAATTCCTGGGTGTCCCTCACGTATATTACCTTTGCAGAAGTCAACACAGTGGCTGATAACAATATTTGACCAGGGGGTGGGGTTCTCTTCAGAATCATCCATATTCTTCAAATATTATTTGGAAGAAAACAAAGGTCTTTGTAAAATTATGATTCCTTCTTTTGCCACCAAAAGCATTGCTAATATACATGTGCTTCTCCAACTTTGGGGATGGGGTTTGGAATACCAGCAGACAAAGATACTTACTACTATTAGAGTCACAGCTCTGGTGTATAAAACCTCAATGCTACTGTGTTTCTTTAGATCCCAACATGAAATCTGAGACTATATATCTGTTAATTAAGAAGAACAGAGTTTGAGTACTAAGCCTGAGAAACTCCCATCTAGAATTAGCCCTAACATAGTCTTTGGTTTATAATGTACTTTTTATCCAATACACAGAGCAGGAACAAATATGCTCTCTGACGATGTTTTTTTTTAAGTATGATGCTTACATTTAAAAATAACCTTGATAAACTGAGATTATTCTCCACACTTCTAAATAGGCAAGAACACCCTGTTGGAGCCCCCAAAATTCAAGGGACTCCAGCTATGGCAATCAGACAGAGAAGTTTCAGTAATCAAAGAGAGATGATACATTTTCGGAAGATGCCCTCTGATGTATTTATCTTGTCAGTGTCTAATCAAGATAACTTCAGGGTCAGGAGTATACAGAGAACCAAGCACTGTGATACCCTATCTCATACAAAACACACACACACACACACACACACACACACACGCACGCACGCATCCATATAAATTACTAAACAAACAGGAAATTGTCCGCTATTCCTTACTTAGAAGTCCTGGCTAATGGCAGTTCATAATGATGATAGCATAATAATATAGTTACTTTCAGATGCCTAATATGGACTATTCAGTTTGATATAATTTTCATCTCTCAGCCTTATGAAAAATAACCACCAAAAACATCTCCCTGTAAAAGATGAAAGCCTGCTGTATAAATTCCATTAATACGTTTCACACTTTATAGTAGCTTTTGCTATTAAACTAGGTCTGTATCACTTTCTTGTATAAACCTCCTAGTGATGCTATTTTTAAAATAACCTATTTTTTTAAATGGCAGTTTTGACCAATCTCCTTTATTTACATAATGCAAAAATGACTAAACACTCCATTCTACAAATCAGGATTAGGGCTTAAATAGTAAATCTCCTGACTGCCATAAATTTGAGATGGTTCTTTATACTTTATACCTTGGATAACTTTCCCTAGATTTTTCTTTTTGAAAAAAATCTATCTCCTGCTCACTGTCCGTGTAACCGTAAGTTAATTTGCTTTGTCTTGCTGAGTTTCAATTTCCACATCTAAAAGATAGGGATAACGCCCGCAACTTCGCAGGACCCTTGATAAGATCCATGACAGTGTGTATCAAATACATTGCAAAACATCTGACATACAGTAGGTCTTCAGGAAAGGGTTATTACTATGGAGGTGATTGACCTTGCAACATAATGCTTAATTATTTTTCAAACGTCAAGTGGGAAATTGTCTTTCTCTTCAGGGCTTTCTAAACACACGATGTTTCTTACAAAATTTACAGCAGGAGGATTTCTCTGTCATATACGGCGACATAGACAACTTTCTGGAATCGCAAGGCCATTTCTTACGAATTGGCATAGCATGCTATTCTTGCCGCATGTGTTTTCTAATTGGTCTTTATTTTAAGACTGAGAAAAAAACATTTAATTAGTTATATAGACATTATTTTGGGGCTTGTTGAGTCAGTTGGTGAAGCATGCGACACTTGATTTTGGGGTTGTGAGTTCAAGTCCCACATTGAATTGTGGAAATGACTTAAAAATAAAATAAAATAAATTATATTATTTCCACCCTATTGCATCTTAAAAACATCAGAACTGGAGTGTAGTTAATAATAACATGTCCAAATTGATTCATCTGTTGAGACAAATGTACATAGTCATGGAAGATTTTTATAGCTGGGGAAAGGGGATGGGGTGTATGGGAAATCTGTAATTTCTTTTGAACTTTTCTGTAAATCTCAAACTATCCTGAAATAAAGAGTGTATTTTTTAAAAATAGAATTACCTCTAATGCAATTAAATTTCAAGAGGCAAGTCTGTTGACACATCAATGAGAATCGAGAATGGGCTTTTGGAAAGAAGTAACATGTCTCATCTCTTAAATCAGAAGTTTATCTTTCCTTACAATTCTAGGCATTAAGCTTGGTTTTTGTATGGAGGCTAGGGATTTCTAGGTCATCAACATGCCATCTGTAAATTCCCTCCAGCCCATCATCTTAACTGAAAACTTAAATCAGCGCTCTGTGCTTTGGGGACAGTTCTCACTCAGAGAAAAGGTAGAGAAAAGAAGTACCCACCGAGATGCCCTAAGTTTGTTTCATCCTTGAATATGTTGCCTAAAGTCTGACAATGAACATAATGCAGAAGGCCAGAAGAGACAAAAAAGCTGCAGAAATAGATTATAAAGGACCACTGGCCTAAAATTAAATTAATCATTCCTCTGTTGTGGCCAAGTCAATGGGGGTGTTTCCTAGTGAAGATACTTTCAGAAAAAAAAAAAAACAGTTTGAGGAACATTTGTTAGATCATGTGCAAATGTGTGATCAAGGGAAAGATAGATTTAGTTACTTATCAATAAGATGGAATTATAGGGAAGAACCATCCTGTTTTATTGAATGCCTACCATGGTTAAGCAGTAGAACATCTGATAATGGACTGAGATACACTATTATTCCCCAGACGACACAGATTGTTGAGACAATCTTATATGATTTGTAACATCAGTTTGCTTACAATTATCTTGGCCACATTAAAAAAAGAAGAAGAAAAGAAAGAACCACAGACTTGAGAAGGATCATGGGAACAATTTCACCTTCCTTTATGAAGACCTTTTCACGTCTTCTCCTATTTAACATAAATGTCATGCATTAAAACAAAACTTCCATTTGTTGCATATTTTTTTTTCTTAACAATGCAAGGGAAGGCAATTCACAAGACTAGCTATGAAGACGGTTTCATCTTTTCTGTGGCTTTTGAATTCCTCATTTGTGACAACCATTAGGCAAAGAGACTCTGCAATCTGGAACTGTCCCCCCCACACCCCGCCTCTAATGCACTAATCACACTTTTTGACTTATGCATGCAATAAGGAGACAATCACCTCTAATGCAATCTGTTGTATGCATTATTTACACCCTCCAGTGCATTAGTAAGGGATATGAGGATCCAGGGGGAAAAATCAATGGAGCCTGCCTGCTTTTCTGTCCTGTGGGTATCATTGTATGCTACAGCATATAGAAGGCATTTTCCCAGATAAAGTCATAATGCAGGCTGCACTTTCAAATTGTCAATGTATATATGCATCCCACACCCCTCCCACCTCCAGTTCACATCATTCACAAGATGTGATGCTGGAGACAAGACAGAAATCCTTATCTAGCTCCTGGACCCAAGGTCAGTTTACAATATCTCTCTCCACCATGGTGACTTTGCTAACCAATTCTGTTCTACATCACCTGGTGTCTCTTCAAACAGGCAACAGATCCTTGCTTCTTTTAAACCAAACATCATTTTACTATTAAACCATTTGTACTTACCACTGAGGTTTCTTTGGTTTTTTGCTTTTTTACCTCTAATTTAGCTGAGCCAATATTTGCTCTTATTCCACTGGGCTTTTAACACTTAGGCTGACTCCATTTACTACTGTTGTCCTCCATGCATATTCACTGGAACCAGATGAAATACATTAAGTCGGCCAACAGGGAATCTCATATTGAGCTCACCCTGGGAACATGGCAGATATATTGCAATTTAGGGACATAAGAGTAAATATATATATATTTTAAATTAAGCATGATCTTCATTTGGTAACAAACCTTCTATATTTGAATAGAACTCTGTGACTTAATTTGATTTCTTCCCCCTTGTTTCTTTGCAGATTTGCTCCTGAGTCTAACCACAATTTGGCTGGGAGACACAAAGATTGCCTCAAATATTTATATACTTAACGACTTAAAATTCCTTTCATTTATTTATGCTCTCAACTTGAAAACATCTCATACAACTGGAGATGATTCAAACAATGCTGTGCTGAAATTTAATTATTTGTGAATAACTAGGCACTGTGAATATAGAAATTCAAAGGTTTGGTCTCTTGATAATTTTTATTCAAAAATTAGGGATTAAAAAACAACAGTTCTTTCAAATAGGCCTACATCAAAATATATTATTTTCAGTAGAAATACACAGAAGGATAAAGAAAAAAATATTATTTGAAAATGCAAAATAGAAAGCACGGTAGAAAACTAAAAACTGCAGATTAAATTCAATTTTTCTATTGATTTTTACGTTAAAATTGGAAGTAAATTCCAAAGGCTGTGTTTCTAAAATACCTTAGTGCCTAAGCATCACCCAGAAACCTTTCTAAAACCCATCCTCTAGCATCTCCCATGGAAGTTCTGATGGCTTAGTTGGGGTACATGCAGGTAAGCTGAGGACCACTCTCTGAGAAGCATGTTTTGTTTTGTTTTTTTAAGATTTATTTATTTAGAGGCACCTGGGTGGCTCAGTGGGTTAAAGCCTCTGCCTTTGGCTGGGGTCATGATTCCAGGGTCCTGGGATCGAGTCCCGCATCGGGCTCTCTGCTCAGTGGGGAGCCTGCTTCCCCCTCTCTCTCTGCCCGCCTCTCTGTCTACTTGTGATCTCTCTCTGTCAAATGAATAAATAAAATCTAAATATATATATATATATATATATATATTTATTTATTTATTTACTTATTTATTTATTTTAGAGAGAGTGAGAGCATGAGCAGGAGGGGCAGAGGGAGAGAGAGAGAGAACTTTCTTCCTTCCCTCCATCCCTCCCTCTTTCCCTTACCTCCTGATTAATGGAATGAGGAATGGTTGAGGGGGGGAAAGTAGCTGGCTGTACCTGAAGAAATAAAAACTAGGATTGTTGGCACCTGGGTGGCTCAGTCCGTTGAACATTTTCCTTCTGGTTGGGTCACGATCCTGGCGTTTCAGATAGGAGCCCAAATGGGGCTCCCCGTTCAGTGGGGAGTCAGCTTTCTCCCTCTGCCCCTCTCCCTGCTCTGGTGCTTTCTCTGTCACTCTCTCTCTCAAATAAAAAACTCTTAAAATAAGAACTAGGATTGTTTATAGTCTGGTCATTTCAGAACCAGGGGATACCAGGTACCAGTAGGTTTTCCATTGGATGATGAAGATATGGAGACCAGGGGAACGGATTATCCCTCCTCTCCCGCCTCCCCAGCTAAGTCACCAAGTGAAGAAGTAGAACACAGTTATTCCTGCTCTTGAGTCAGAACTTTCCAGTATACTAGAGTTTGCCTTCCTTGGCTGTCCCGCCTCATGTCCTCTGGGTGCTTCTTTCAGAATTAGTGTTCTATCAATTCTGCTCAGATCTTAAAACCTGATAAAATAGAGAAACTTCGGGGAATTTGCCCTGGGAAATGGTGGTTTTTTCTGGCCTGGCCAAATAAGTTACTTGACTACCTGTTGTATAACATGGTTACAGCCATTTTGCTTTTTACTTTGATCTCTGCATCCCTTCTTCAATAAAGGCAGTCTCTAGTTGTCTTCTCAAGTTTGGCTTCCCACGCGAACTGAACATCCCCAAACAATAAAATTTCACTCTAGCAAATAATGAAAAATAGATAATACCAAAAACATGTCAACGAGAGGAATGTGTTCTGTTTCAGAATGTTATTTTAGGGCAGCTAATCCACTTGGTTAGGGAGCTTTGATTTGAAAATATTCCTGCTCCTATAGTAAGGGTGTAGCCTCGTGTTTCTGTAGCAACAAAATGGTCCTAGGGAACTCGGAAAAAGTAAAAAAGATATGCCGACCTCAGTTTTTTCTCTCTTTTCTACTCTCACACAGTCATAAACACCTTAAATATTTTTGCTGCATAAAGAGTAAGTGTAACAGTATTATCACCTTATCTTTGTATTTTTTTTTCTTTTTTCAACCATTCAGTTACTGAACTGCCCTTAACAGGTGTAACAACCTACATGAGGCAAGAATCTTGTTCCATTTAGATAAACCACGGAGGCTCGGGAGCCCAGGAGTATTCAGAGAATGCACTGAAATGCACATGGGGCATTACTGCCAGGGCCTTGGTTGAAAACAGAATCCTTATCATTCATGGATTCTACAAAGATTCATTCACTGAGGATCCACTGTTTTTAATCCCGGCACAGCGCTGGGCCCCTGGAAAGCAGTGATGGATATAATACTCTCTTTTTCTTTACAACAGAGTCTAATGGAGGAAGAAATACAAGTAAACCGATGAATGTATGAAAATCCATGGGTGTTGCTGGATCACAGAAGCAAGATCAAAGGGGGCATCTCCTGGAAGGCTTCCTAGAAGAGATGACTCATGGGCAAATCATGAAAGACTAATTGAACGGATAAACAATTGGGATTTAATCAGGCAGAGAGCAGAGAAGGTGGTTTGGGGGAAAGGACAATAACGGGCAGGGATGCTACAGCAAAGGGAAGCATGCCTTCAGGGAAGAGATGCGTCATTCTGTAACTCAGGAGCGGAGTGGGGGAGCAGGGGCACAGGACAACACCGCAGACTCAGGGGAAGGACTTTCTGTTCAGAACCAAGCAGTGTGCGGTTTTTACCTTAGAAACCCTAGACTGTCACATCAGAATTTCAAGAAGGGGGTGACGTGGCTAGACTTACATTTTCCAAGACCACTTTGGCTGCCTGTCGAGGATGGGATGGGGTGAGGCAGGGTTTGAAGCAAGGGATCCATTTCTAGGAGGACGGACAGGAAGCGAGTGGGTCGGGCCTGGACTATCTCTTTTTGGAGTGTGGTTTATCATTTCACACCTTCACCTCTACCCAATTCTTTTCCAGTTCAGTTTCCTGATTTTGATGGCACATGAAAGCATGTAATCCTACGTGATTTTCCCTCGTCAAAGAAAACAGTTAAATAACTGACTCTAGAAATTGTGTTTTCTGTCACGGCAGAAGGTGTAAACTGAGGTTTTATTTGGAGAGTTGCAGCTTTTATCACCCGTTAGTCCTCCTTTGTGCAATTCTTAAATAATTAAGTAAATAAAAGTTCAGCAAAGAAGATTTTAGCCGTCAAAAGTGGTTCTACAGAACGGCCTACTTTAAGCAAAGTTTACTTAGACACTATATAGTGTCATATTAGTTAAAATGTGCCTTCAAAGAAAAAAGTGAGGTGAAACGTAAAAACTAGTAAGTTAATCTTTACTGTCCTCATTATGCTGAAGTTTACTGTTCCCATGATACTATTTCATGTTCATAGTTTGTTGATTTTAGCTATGCAACCCCCTTTCAGTGGTTCAGACGAAAAAACATGAAGTAATTTTAGACAGAGCTAAACTGTGTCTTTTTGTGTCTGTAGTCTGCCTGACGATACCGAGCCACACTGACAATAGATTTTTTACCAGTAAAAACACTGCACAAGAAACTTCATGGTCGATCAGGGATGAGATTCCCATAATGCCAAAGTTCTTCAAAGCAGATAAAAGAAATTTGATTTCAGAAGATCACATGAACATTTCATAGCAGTTTTTAATTGATGACCTAGGCTGAGTGAAAATTAATTGGCATTTTATATGGTTTCTTGTGAGCTAAGGGAGTATGGTTACAATACCTAGGGAAGAGTTGATTTGATTAGATAAAGTGATTTCCAGACAATCTTTTTTTTTTTTTTAAAGATTTTATTTATTTATTTGACAGTGAGAGAGGAAACACAAGCAGGGGGAATGGGAGAGGGAGAAGCAGGCTTCCTGCTGGGTAGAGAGCGCAATGCAGGGCTTGATCCCAGGACCCTGAGATCATGACCTGAGCTGAAGGCAGAGGCTTAAGGACTGAGCCACCCAGGTGCCCTTCAGGCAATCTTCTTTTTTTTTTTTTTTTAAGATTTTATTTATTTGACAGAGAGAGATCACAATTAGGCAGAGAGGCAGGTAGAGAGAGAGGAGGAAGCAGGCTCCCTGCTGAGTAGAGAGCCCGATGTGGGGCTTGATCCCAGGACCCTGAGATCATGACCTGAGCCGAAGGCAGTGGCTTAACCCACTGAGCCACCCAGGCGCCCCCTCAGGCAATCTTCTTAAAGAAGAAACTTATTTGTCTTGTGAATGTAATATCTGCAACTATGGTGATCTACATCAAATGCCATGAAGAATTACGGTCTCATTATTCCACGTGGGAAGAAAAGAGCTAGATCAGCCTGCATTCAAGGACTGGAACGCCTGGGCACAATGCATTAGAAAAAACGCAACCACCACCAACAAAAACAAGATGGAGTGCCCATTACTATCTAGTTCAAGGTTTTGGATATTCCTGTTACTTGCTAAAGGTATACAAAATATATAAGTGAAACAGAAACTTTAAAGATGACTTTATTTATTTATTTATTTATTTATTTATTTTCCATCTAAGCAAACATGTTGCTGGACCAGTGGAAGGCCATTCAAAATGATTAAAAAACTCCCTAGAGTGTTTACATAATCAATCCTTAGCATAATCATCCTCTGAGGTAAAATTGACAGTATTTTATTCCTCTTAAGAACCACTGGGTTATGAGAGTGTATATTTATCCAGATATGAAATAAACTATTTCTAAAGTTGGTTGAAGATGGGAAAAATGACATCTGACCAAGTACTCAGAAGGACTAGCTTATTCACAAATTTATTATCTCTCCCTTGCTAATAAAGAGAAAATTGGTCCTCAAATCATTGTCAAGGGAAGAGTAAAATATATAATGACTCATTTAAAAAGATGAAGGCCAGGCACAATCTTGAAAAGAGAACCAAGGCTTTAACTATGGTTCATCTCCACAGAAGGAAAAAGAAAGTGCTTCAAAGAGCCCATTAGAATCTTTCATAATTAAATATGAAAAACTATCCATGATACAGTTGAAAGAACTTCATGCATTTAGTACTTTCTTAATGACAGAAGAGGCTCTAAATGAAGATTATAAATAGATCACGTATATCAAGGACACCCCCTCCCAAGCTCTCAAATATCTCAACTTTGAATCCTTGCACCATAAAGCATGGAGGGAATATATATCTGCTATAACAAATGGAAGCATTCCTCTCTGTCCAATAACTAAGCCATGCAGACATGTGTAATTTATTCAATGGGATTAAAATCTTCATCCTCTTACTTAGAAATTGCTCATGAACAAATTCTGAATATTATGTTATCCTTATATATAAGTGGTGGGTTGCTTTGCTAACTCAAGATAATCATGAATGATCATCATTAAAAGTTTTAGTATAGAGCAAGAATCGATTTTGAGGTTGAATGATTTTCTATAATTTTAATAGCATCACTAAAATAAATTTAAGTTCTTCGACAAAGGATCTTTACACATTAATCACAAAGAAGGTCCATATATTAGAAGTCCATAAAAATAATCTGTGGTGCGTGACATGGAGAGCTGTCACGTGAAATGTGGATGGGCTACAAGTTAAGCATCTGTCGTGTGGTGTCAGCCTTGTGGCGAATTATTAATAATGACAGCAACAGGAATGCTCCCTGGGAAATGCATACCTTTTTTTTAGAGGGGTGGTGGAGGGAGAGAGAGCGAGCGATTCCCAAGCAGATTCCACGCCCAGCAGGGAGCTGGACAGGGGCTCAATCGCATGACCCTGAGATCATGACCTGAGCCAAAATCATGAGTCAGACACTTAATTGAGATAGCCACCCAGGCACCCCATGACATGCGATTTTTTAAAGATTACTGGACAGTAGTAGGGATTTATTGGTATCATTAAATTATATAATTATAAACTATGATACTATTTTTTCGTATGCCTGAATTTAAACATTTCTTTGTTAATAAATGTTTTAAGAGTCTTCCTACAGACTCATTAGTTGACCCCAACATACAACATATACTTCCCAACAGAAAATGTTATATCTAGGTTCACATTTTCAATGTTAGATTCTTTAGCATGATCAATCTGGGCTTCGTGTTTAAAACCATACTTTGCCCATAAATACACGTGATGGATATTAGCAGTTTTTTTTTTTTTTTTTTTTTTTTTTAGATGTTGGCTAGGGAATGGGAGCTGAAACCAAGGGCACAGTTGATATCACTACAAGAGAGGGTATCTTGGAAGAGAAAGGTTAACTGAACCCCCGGGGAAACCCTGATGGGAATGTCACATGCATTTCTCAGGCATGCCAATGTTGACACAGATTACTGTAACTCCTGGGGGCCAGAAGCCATGTCTTTGAGATTCATTCATTCTCTGCCTCTGGCATAGCGTGGGCCACATTGAAGGTAATTCTAAAATTCATTCCGATTTGATTTCATTGCACTTTTCATTTACCAGAATCTTGTCATCGATATTAGCAGTTTTAAAGATTTCCATGATTCTTCTGTTCCAGCTGATTTGGAGGTGATGGCTTCGACCTGTGGATATACCCAAATGTTCTTCAACTGAGAATCTTAATTGGTTGCATTAGAGTCCAAATTTCCAACTGGCCATCCACTGTCTTCATGTTCAATTTTATTTTCATTTGTCCAGGAAAGGAACTCTAAATTAGCCATTAGGTGGTTTTTTCCTAAGATTCTAAGGTTGTTCCTAAGATTCTAAGATTCCTAGGATCTAAGAAAGTGATCCCATGGAACCTATCTTTGAGTAAGACCATTATAAACATATACTACAAATTTGATGAAAATCCATCTAACCATTCAAAATTAATCGCTTATATTAAAAATGGAGACAATCTTGGGTAATGATGACCTTGAGAACAGGGATTCTGCAAAATCTACAAAAGCTTTATTCCTGGGCATTTGGGCAAATCAGGAAGAGGAGTAAGGACCATGAACACCATGGTCACTCTGCATAGTATTTCCCTATTTCAGAATGCTCTCCTTTCGACATTTGTACTCATCATGAAATTTTTAAATAGAGTTTTCAAGTGAAAATAAGTTTAAGTAATAGAAAATAGCAAAAGAAAAGGCAAAGCATAGCACTAACACAAATCTTGCTTTGAAAATGACATCCTTAATAAGATGACTTCATTTTTTTTTCCAAATGAACTGAGACAGGAAAATCTCTTTCTAACTACAGCGAAGACATGACAGGAATGTTGAAATGTTCAGAGATTAAGGAAACTTCAGACTTTCCCATGTTCAAATTCAGTAAGATAACAACCACATTTGATAAGCTTTGCATTCCCATAATTCCTAGCAGGGACCTGGGCTTGAGAAACGCTCACGGGATTTGTGTTCATTTGGTGACACACAGGGAAGGGACGGAATGCTATGAAAGGTGATACAAGTCCATTGCATTTAGTAAAGCAAAGTCTTGGCTTCAAATACTTCTGGTGAAGTCTGACAGCTCAATATTGTGACTTGGAAATAAATTAGTGACAATTCTGCACAAAAATGATAAGGAAACCCAAACGTCCCCTGCAAGAACATTTTCCCCATCCCAACTCATGGCTTATAAAAGCTCCTCCTAGAGAGTCTTGGGCAGTGAGCCTTTTCAGAAGGCTAAGAACTTGGTGCTTGCTCAGGAAAGGTCAGTACGGCCACTTGACATAAACCATGTAACCTCAGCCTTATTACCCTAAACTTTAAATACCGTGAGACCTCATCATTCAAACAGGAAAAGCCACAAGTTAATGACTCCTTTGAGCAAACAAGGATAGCTTAACTAGGTCACAAGAAAATACTAGGAGAAGTACAGCATCTTCAAGAGGAAAATAATTTTCAAAATAGCCGTCTAGTATGAAGACATTGCAATGTGACCTTTTTTTATCCCCTAAACTACAAAAAGGCTTTAAAAATCAGAAAATAGAGTGAATAAATCCATAACAACTAGTAGCTAAGTTATTGTAAACCAGGAGATGTCACGACAGATATATGAAGTCAGGCGAGGACTGTGAGGGAGTATAAATTATGCTCTACTTAAGAAAACTTGATGTCAGGGTGCCTGGGTGACTCAGTCGTTAAGCGTCTGCCTTCAGCTCAGGGCACGATCCCAGGGCACTGGGCTGGAGACTGGCATTGGACTCCCTGCTCAGTGAGAAGCCTGCTTTTCCCTCTCCCACTCCACCTACTTATGTTCCCTCTCTCACAGTGTCTCTCACTGTCAAATAAATAAATAAAAATCTTAAAAAAAAATCAATCAATCTTGGTGTTCCCCAAGCCTGAGGGGTGAAAAGAACCCCATTCATGATCAGGAGACCATGAACAAAAGGGTCTGTAGTCTATCTCTTAGCTTATTCTTGGGGAATGACACTGTATTTGCCTCTTGAAATAAAATTTTATAAGAAAGTTTTCTGTCAGGTAAAATTAAAACAAGAAGTGAATACTTTGGAGAGGTGTTATTTTGGACTTTCACACACAAATACAAGATTTATACCATAATCCATGAAACCAACAAACTCTTGCATAGTTTTATGTAAATCAGAGTTGAGCCTCTAGAGGTTTGTCTAAAACTGAACACAGAGTTTCAAAAAAGGTGTTATAATCAATCTCAGGCCAGCATACTGAAATGGAAACCAAAGTAGGTAACTCCGATATCTCAACAAATATGAGGGGAGATGCCAAAATGCTTTTGAGATGTTTTATTGTGTAGCAGCACAATATAAAGATATTGACTGAGGGTCTCAGACATACAATAGACATCCAGAATTTATATAAAAACACTAAGCTATAAGAAAAAATAAAAGATAAGAGGAAGAGAAGACATAACTCATTCACTAGTGACTTCTTACTACACAGGATTTAAGACTCTTTTTTTTTTTTTTTTTAATATCCTAGTTTGTGACATGCCAAAATCCGTCTTAGTGTAGTCAAATGAGCCTTGGATTAGGGCTTAGATTCTGTTCTTAGCTTCTTCCTGTGGGCTCCTTAATGAACTTGGAAAAAATCCCCCAAGTCTTTGGCTTGTTTTCTTCTCTGTAAATCTGAGCATAAGAACATTACCTCAATCTACCCCACAGGGCAGTTATACGGAATAAGAAATGTGATAGGGATTTGCAAATTTTTGTATAAGTCCACTGCAATTAGTGTAGAAGATGGTTTTTCATGTGGACCTACGTAAGATTAAAAACTCAAAAATAAATTAGTCCAACTCATACTATTTAAGCGGTTAAGATGCAGAGTCCCTGTGTTCTATTTCCTGAAGACAGTTGCTCTTTGTAGAGTTCTGAGTCAAGAAAGCCAGAGACATGCCGGTTACCATCAGGAGGACAATAGAGAAAAGTCTCTTCAGTTCCTAAGCCTGGAGAGACCTGTGGGTCATCAGCTCTTACAACACTGTGTCTCATGCTGGCCATTGCTTTTCCAAAAGGTCAGGAGAGAATTGCAAACAATGTAGACTGAGCAGGTGTTAGGGAAGAAAGACTAGTTTCTCTGTAAGGATAAATACTAAGAAGTCAACCTCTTTTTGTCTGGGAAATTAAAAGCCAAAGATAAAGAAAAAACAAAAACAAAAAAACAAAACAAAACCTGAATTAAGCCTTAATAGTCAAGAAGTGCATAAAGATGGGAAATAATTCACCAACTTTGAGGTGACAGCACTAAATCCCATTGAGTGAAAGAAGTACAAAGAGGGCAACAAAAGGAAACAGAGTAATCCCACACAGAAATTTTTTTAAAAAAATTATTAAGCTTGCTAATTTAAGAGGCACCGCAAAGTGTGTTCACAGGCTCAGGGGGGTTATGGAAATGGACAGATGATAAAAATTTAATGGACCAGTAAGAGAAGCTGGGGCATATCTCAGCTTTTTTCAGATTGATTTTTAAAAGATGCACTCATCAAATATCAATAGGAACTATGGTAAGCCACTGGTTGTTATCCAAATAAAGCCAATCATGGGAATATCTAGATGAGAATTAAAACTCTCAATGGCCTAGAAACATCAAAGGTTGGACTATATGCAGTAGTTGACCGTACGTATCTAGCTGACTATAAATACTATAAGCTCCATAAAGGCAGCCTCTGTTTTCCAGAAGGCTTCAACCATGTGAACTTCCTGACTGAGTATGGATGAGTACCATATCAAATGATAAAATTTGCAACTTCCTACGGTTCAAACTAAGAGGAAGAGCTTGAGCTCCTATTTATATATTTACTTATTTATTTTTAAAGATTTTATTTGTTTGACAGAGAGAGACACAGAGAGAGGAAACACAAGCCCAGGCAGTGGGAGAGGGAGAAGCAGGCTTTCTGCCAAGCAGGGAGCCTGATGCGGGGCTTGATCCCAGGCCCTAAAATCATGACCTGAGCTGAAGGCAGACACTTAACAACTGAGCCACCCAGGCGCCCCACTGAGCTCCTATTTAAAATATGTTGATGAAGAGGGGCACTTCCGTGGCTCCCTGGGTTAAGCCTCAGACTCTTGATTTTGGCTCAGGTCATGATCTCAGGGTCCTGGGATGGAGCCTCATGTGGGGCTCTGTGCCCGGCAGACAACCTACTTGTTACTCTCCCTCTGCTCCTTTTCCCACTTGCTCTAATAAATACATAAAATCTTTAAAATAAAATAGAATATTTCGAGGAGGTAAATGAATTCACCCAGTTGTTTTGACTGATGTCTTTTATGATGTACTAAACATGAGTACACATGAACATTTTTATATGCTTGGTTGCCCTGCTTTGATCAAGCTAGACACTTTCAGGTTTAAAGCCTCCTGAACATACAGGAATCACTTATGCTCTACCCAAATATACATCCTGGGATGAATATAAAACTAGTCTGGGATGATCAATATTGTTCTCGGGTGCCCTACTGGTAGAGGCAAGACTTCTGAATCCGAAACATGCAATGTGAGCCACAGTGATTTGTACACATATAGGAAATGAGCTTATCTTGACTTACAAGTAGATTTGTGGGCAGAGTATAATGGAAAGGCCTTTTTAGATGTAGAATGAACATGTGTCTGGGGAGTGCCCAGACAGTCATTCTAGCCACAAGAGAAATTTTGTTTTGAGGAGTAGAGGTGAAAACTTTGATAAAAAATAACATGAGATTTCTGTTCAAGGGCCCAAAGTCTAGGTTGAGAATATAAAATGCATTCTTTATACATAAAGAAACTCAGAGGTTTAGGAATCCTCAAAGGCACAGGGCACCATCCAAGTTTTCAAAACAGAGATAAACTGAGTTTAAAGAACATTAGTGTTAATTATTAAAAGACCCCACATACTAAAATGAAGTATTTGTAATATATAAGGTGTTGCCTTAATTTCAATGATGACCAATTACATTTCCACACCTATATTTTAAGCAGGCTTAGAGCACACATAACATGCCTAGAATTAAAAGGATTATCTACGGGGCACCTGGGTGGCTCAGTGGGTTAAGCCTCTGCCTTCAGCTCAGGTCGTGATCCCAGGGTCCTGGGATCCAGCCCTGCATCAGGCTCTCTGCTCAGCGGGGAGCCTGCTTCCTCCTCTCTCTCTGCCTGCCTCTCTGCCTGCTTGTGCTCTCTCTAACAAATAAATAAATAAAATCTTTTAAAAAGATTAGGCTGGATTACTTTGCAAAGAACAGTTATGAAATACACTGGTGAAGGTCTAAAGCAAAACAAATATAGATGTGTGTGTGTGTGTATATATATATAAATATATATTTGTTTATATATTAAACAAATATATATTTAATATTTATATATTACATTATATATATGTGTGTGTGTATATATATATATATATATAGAGAGAGAGAGAGAGAGAGAGCTGTCAATCAGAGAGCATAGAAAAGAATAGTTTAACCACTGAGTTTCTGAGCACATACAAGAGTGTTATTATGTAGCTTCTGTTAAGGTAAATGACAGCCAGGCAGCTAAAGCCTATCACTGTGTTAATTTAAAATTGAAACAAAACAAAAAACCAAAAACTCCGTTTGATATAAAGGAAACCAACGGCGAAATCTCATCTTGATTTGAGATATTAAATGTCATCATAAAGTCACTTTTTCTGGCAACCATTCATCGGTTTGCTATCGATCACCTAGGATATGCCTGTGACATTTAAGAATCCTGTAGAATGGAGCTATAAAGAGACTCATCTGCACATATATTTGGAAAATGACAAGCCTAATCACAATTTCTTAAGTATAATTTCCTATGACAGAACTCGTTACACAGATTTTCATTTTGACAACTACATAAGAAAAGGATTCTGATAAATTATTTTGTTCTTGTGCTTCTGCTTAAAGTTTTTTTTTTTTTTTTTTTTTTTTTTTTTTTTTTTTTTTTTTTTTTTGTCACTGCAACTTCTCTGAGAGATTGAATTCCTCTATATATTCTGCTGAAGCGTATGCCCCAGAAAAGATCATACGCCAAGGAAGACCTGCTATCTAGGAAAACGGCTAGTTATTAAGAGAACCACAGGGAACTTCTCCCACAACACATTCATTACTCACAGCAGGCCCCAATACTATAACCCATTACATAACTGTAATGATGAGAATAAAAGAAAATCAATTAAAATACAGGTGGGGTTTAGTTTCAAGAAAATTGCTGAATTTGATCTTTATCCATCCAAGCAGCTTGCCTGTGGAGGGGAGAAGGATGCCATGTGTATTTTAAGGAGATTCTACACAATATTCCTTTTATTAAGTTTTTATGAGGCATTTAGGTGTACTGAGACCCATTTACAGACCTATCAAGGGCAAAGTCATCAAGGAAATGTGACAAGGATCTGCCAATAGGAAATAAAGAGGGCACCACTGTGGCAGAAATGCAAATTAAGGGGAGATTGTTTTAAAAAGTTTGCAAAATACTATGTGCTTACTTTTTAAAGAATGTTTCCGTGCGTGACATGAGGAACACATGACATAGCTACATCATCACCATTCATAATCTAGTAGGATTGTTTGTAAAGACTGTGAGAGGAGGAACTGAATAGAATACAGATCCGGTGAAGGTAGCTCTCCAAGTCCCTGGAGACTTCCTCTCTGGGCTAAAGCTTCCTCCTCTCGACGCTGCTTTGAAGGACAACTTCTAGGCCCGTCTATGCATTAGCCGCCTTCTTCAGAACACTTTTGCCTGTTCCTGTCCCCACTCAGCTGTGGCAGGAAACAGTGGGCTCAGAGCATGAATATGGTTTCCACAGTCTCTAGACCCTGAGCGGTACAGATCTGAGCTCCTAGCACAGAAATGCAACACTCTTGGTGGCGACTTCTTCGAGCTATGCCATCATCCGAAAAACATTTAATGACATCCATGTAAGCTTAAGTCAAGCATGTAGTGGGAAGCAAGCACGGAAACCCACTGCTCTATCTATAGGGTCACCTACCTGGACGTCGCACAAGATCACGCTACAGTTTGCAAACATCCTCCCCATATGGCTGAAGAACAGTGCATCTGTATCAGTTAAAATGTAGCTAACTATTTGCATTTATGCAAATTCTATTAACCAATGGCAGGAACAGAAGTTTCCTGCACTGAGCTCACCTCCTTAGTTCCATCCTTCAAGGCTTTTCAATGCTGTGTTGCTTCATAGCTGGTATTAGGGATCACTGCAATGCACTCATCACCTTGATGTGAAGGCTGTCAGGTAGAGCAGAGCCAAGTTCAGAACCCTGTTACTTAACACTAAAGGACAGCTCTCCAGCTTCACTGAGGCTGACAGGATCCGCAGAAGATGCCACACAGTGTGATATTAAGTACCTGACTCGGGAATTAAGAGCAACAGAAGTCAACACCAGCTGTGTCACTACCGTGTGTGTGTATGTGTGTGTGTCTGTGAGGTGAGGTGGGTAGGATGTGCAGCGTTAAGCAAGACACTCAATCCCCAAATTCCCATTTTGTCATCTAGGAAAGAACAAATCACAGATATATGAGTGTTTGCAAGGTCCCATGCAATTATGTAATCTAATATCCCCGTAATAACATAGATAGGGAAACAGGCTCGGGAAGGGTCCCACAGATTGATCAAGACCATTCATCTCCCCCCAACCACCCTTTTTTAAAATCGACGAAGATGATAGACAATTACTAAGATAAAGATGGTGGGTTACAGTCACTTGCGATGGTTGGGAACAGACTCAACACTCCAGCATTCCCGAATCCTGTCAGCAAACCTCTCAGAGCCTCAGAGTTCTCAGGAAAAACAAAGGGAATAATAACTCCAAGGTACTAGTGCCAGTGGGAAGAGCCAGATGGTCGCATGTGAAGGACTTGACCCTGTGCCTGGGAGGCACCGAGCGATTTGGACATTTGAGCCTCTGCTGTAGTGTTCCCGGTGCGGATTTTCCACTCTCTTCCTCTCTATTCCTACTTCCATCTGGCCCACCCCAAAAACATTTTCTGGGAAGACTTAGGGGCACGTCACATAATGTTTCAATGGGGAAAATGCTCTGTGCTTATACAGAAACAGGACTCTGTCAAGTATGTCAGGTGAAGGATTTCAAAAGGAGAGTTGTCTCATTTGTCACCTGAGCCCACTCTATGATGACTAATGAAGACTCGGAGTCAACCGGGGTCACGAGGCTGGCATGTCCCGGGTAGGACAGAACAAGCCAAAGCCACGGGAGTTTCGGCAGGATAATCATTATCAGTAAAAGGCTTATTCAAGCTTGTTATGGTGAAGAAATTTTAATAAGAATTATCCTACATGTTAGATTCATAAGGCAAAAAAAATATTTTAAAAATACAAGTTAGAATTAGCTGAAGGGGCTTTGGTTGTCAGTTAAATGACATTTCTGAGCAAAATGAAGATTAATTTATCCCCCCCAAAAAAGGTGATGGGGGGAGGCTTAATGCCTTCTTTTTTTTCCAGAAATGAAACTTCATTCCGCTTTTTATGCATTTGAAATGAACACTGTGAAAACTATGGGTAATCAATACAAATAATATTAAGTAATATAATACAGTATCAGAACTTTAAACCAAATGACAAACTTCACTGATTTTATTTGACTATTACCTATTTTCTTTATTGCTTTTCCTATTCCCTTAATATAATGTATCTTAAACCTCTGAATTGTAATCACAGCTTTATTTGGTAAGAGATCCCAAAAGAACAGCATAAACAACCTGATATTGATCCATGAATACAGGATCCAAGAACTAGTTTGCTCATTCAGCTGTCTGCAGTCTGTCCCTTAATATAAGCACCCCTAGAAAACTACTATATCAGCAAAATTAAAGAGAAATATAGATCCAAGCAATAATCATGATTGCTTAAAAATCTAAAAGCCTAAGTATTCTAACTGTGAAGTTTCTCTTTATACCTAGCATACACTGTGGGTAATATATATATATATAATACCATACTTACATATAAAATCAACCTATCCATCTACCTCATTTATTGAAATGAATAAGGGGTCAACTTGAGCAACTGTCATACCTAAAGATACCATATCATTACACATTGATTGTCACTAGTATTGCGTTCTTGGCCAATATAACATTATGCATACTCAGCACCTTGAAAATTTTCAGTTGACTTGATGGAGGTGTTCATAGCCTCCATTGATGTGAATGTGAAGGCTTTATAATCTCATGAAAGAGAAGTAGCCGTTATATAACGTGTCCACATTCAGAAGTCGCCTGCTTTAAAGCTAATGAGATCATACCATAGAAGTCTAGACAAATCTTTGGCTTCCAGACACATCTGATGGAATTCGGTCATAGTTTACTCCCTAGAGGATTCAGCACCATGTCCAATTCGTACACACCCCAGGATTCCAGCCTGACATGTGTAATGGATGCTTAGAGTTACAGCAGAGGACCCTCTTGGCCCCCACCCTTGAGCCAGGTGACAAATCGTTCATCTGGTTCTGTTACTGAGAAAACACACACTTCTCTCTTGGGTTACTAAGGAACAGATCTGCAACAAAAATGGACTTCACAGAAATAGTCAGTCTTGGGGAGGGACACAGAAATAATTGTTAGAAATAACTGAATACTAGTTAAATCTCTTTTTACATGCCTGAAATAATTTGACTGATTTTATGGAACTGTGGTAACATTATAGACAGGGGACTATTAAGATTTCAGATAATGAACAGCCAGTCAAAAATCACTTACTTAGTTGGATAAGTTTGATGGTCACTAAAAAATCCTTCAGTTCTTCTGAAACTGTGATGTTTTGACCCTATCTCCTCTGATGGAAGTGGACACCATCTACCACCAAAATATAATCAGTGTCATATCATGATAATCAGTGTCATATCACAGTAGATTACGTCCTCAAAGGGAACTCACTAGAATACTTAAACTGGCTTGGTTATCTGAGTTGCTGAGTGGTTCGGAAGTAGGACAAACCTTGAGATAATAATTAAGGTCCATCTACAGCTCCAAGTAGTTCACAGAGATGTTCCAACTTTTAACACTAACCTAGCAAAGATGAATGAAATTCCTTCCTTAAAAGACAATTTTGGCTTCATGCCCAAGCTTCTTAGAGGATTTTAGCATGTGCATCTCAGGGTCCTGAGATCAAGTCCCGTGTGGGGCTCCACATTCAATGAGTCTGCTTGAGATTCTCTCCCCCTTTCCCTCTGCCCCTCCCCTATCTCAAATAAACAAATGGATCTTTACAAAATAAACAAATAAAAACACAAACAGAAAGAGTGATTTAAAGTTAACACTCTAAATAGTCACATTTCTAATTCAATGATACTGTACAAGTAAAGGCAATCAAGAATGGATAAAACTAATTATCTCTATAATGCAACATTAGATCAATCTGTATCATCTAGTTTTTCCCTTTTAATAAACTAAAAGCACATTTGCTTCCACTTATATATGTATATAGAAACACATAATATCTATTTGATGGAGTGGCTTTGAAAAAAAACACAATTACTGAAATACAGAGATAATTAGTTTTATCTAAGTCAGAAAAAATGATACACACCGACATTTCTGTAACACCAGCAGCCTAATTTAACAGGAGATAAAAATCGAACTCTTAAATTTTAAAATTACCTAATGGCTGCAGAAGATCCGATCAACTAATTATTTTCTTCTTCTCTTTTCTCTCCCTATGAGCTGAACGTTATCACAGAAAAGTATGAAGGGGACTGGCGGTCCTTTTCAGGGTCAGGGATGCCAGATGTCTATTAGGCTTATGGGTTTATTTTTTTTAAAGATTTTATTTATTTATTTATTTGACAGAGAGAGATCACAAGTAGGCAGAGAGGCAGGCAGAGAGAGAGAGAGAGAGGAGGAAGCAGGCTCTCCGCTGAGCAGAGAGCCCGATGTGGGACTTGATCCCAGGACCCTGAGATCATGATCTGAGCCGAAGGCAGAGGCTTATTAACCCACTGAGTCACCCAGGTGCCCCATAGGCTTATGGGTTTTTAACATCATGCCTCAGTCAGGTATGGTAGGATTTCTAGACATTCATCATCTTGCTTGTCCTTGGCAGCCAGTTCATTTCAACATCAAACTAGCCCTCGATTAGATCTGCGTGAGAGCCCAGTGCTGTGCCACATGACATACATTACACATTTCCATTTCTATTGCAATCATCTAATTGCATTATACAGCTGCAAATACTTGGGATGGTTATGTTTTGTCCTGAACACACAAAAAAAGAAAATGCTCCTTCTTTGTCCTCCGGTTAAAAATTTTACTTGGGATTGAAGGTATCTGGACAGACGCATGATGGTCTGAAGCGGTTCTCATTCTTCCCCAAAAAGCATTACAAAGATCAGCATGGGGTAGGGGAATGGGTGCTGTGTTACATGGGGAGTCCTGAATCTCAGTCTTAGTTTTGAAACTAACTAGATGCTCACTGCCAAACGATTTACCCTAATATGTAGTTTTCTCATTTCAAAAACGGGAGACATTGACGCAGGATGTTTTTAAACACGCGCGAGGAACTTAAAACTAAGTTTAATCTGCCTCTGGATGTGAGAAACTGATGTGAAACTTGCAAATACATCAGGGGTTCTCGAGCTGGGCTAGTCCTGCCCATCACCTGAAGAGGTTTAAATACTATTTGTTCCTGGAATTTAGCTCCAAACAATTAAAGATTTCCTGTGGCTGGGACCCAGGCCTTGGTAGGTCTTAAAACCTCCCTGAATAATTCTAATATGCAGCTGGGGAGAGAGGTCTGGCCCCAGGGTCATTCTCAACAACATCTCCTGCTCCAGCTAGACCCCAGGGTGATGTGGATGCAAGATCAGAGCTTTATTTGCTTCCTAATTCATTCACTAATCATTGATTATGTGCCTCTGAGATGTTGCACGACATGTTAGGCACAAGAGATACAAAGATTAAAAACAATGCCAAGCCTTGCCAAGAAGAAACCTTATTTCCACTCATATTTCTAATGTCCTGTGACTGTTACCTAGATGGGAGTCCTATCAGGACTCAGGATGTAGATCTAGCCCCTCCTGGTTTTAAAGATCACTGTCCAGCATTCCAGATCCAAAGATAGTGGCAAAGCTCAGTCCCTCCACTCTGTGGGTGGGGCTCTTCATTCCGAGGGGCTTGGGTTTGGTTTTTGTGTTCCAGGTAGATTTTATTTTAATAAGGGAGATTGGCATATACCATTGCAGCAAAATGCTAAATGAAATTTAATTGCACAAATGCTTGCTATTTATTTATTATTATTATTTTTTTATTTACAAAAAGGCTCCATGCCCCACGTGGAGCCCAACATTGGGCTTGAACTCATAACTCAAGACTGAGATGAGATCAAGAGTCAGAAGGTCTCTCTCTCTCTCTTGAAAAATAAAATATATATAATAAAATAAAATAAAGTAAGAGTCAGACACTTAACTGACTGAGCCACCCAGGCACTCCTACAATTTAATTTTTAAGATTGGGCATAATCACCAGAAAGAGGTTCTAAACTGGATTGATAACAGGGTTTCGAAACCCCATTATTACATTTTTTAGCTTATTTCTTACAAAAGAATCTGAACAATGGTATCCCCCAAATCAAAAGGAAATAACAGCTCCATGTAAAATCCAGAAGCAGACGCATATAATATACATGTTAATACCACAAGAGCAAGTTCAGTTTTGTTCACCTTGACTATTAGTTTTGCATTTGCTGCCATAATTTCTCCTGCCATTATTACTTAGGACAACTGTCATTTAATTCATTGTGCATGTTTCAGTATTGAGAGCTGTGATAAAGCACATTCCATTGTTAACTATCACTTTCCCTGAACTCTGACAAATAATGTGGCCGTTCCTCAAAAACTCGCCTGCTCGCGTTAGAGGACCGTGTCTGAGCTGAGGACTGCCTTGTTATAGCCACCTCGGCATCCTTTATGGTCTTTCCGACTCTGCTTGTTTCAAGATCATGATGTACGTCAAAGGAAAGACAACACTGAAAAAATATCATCCCTTAAGTGATTGAAAGCCTACCACTCTGTTTACTTCCTGTACATGAGCGATTTGCCTCTCAGATTACCTGAGAAATTTCTAACACAGTATTTTCTGAACGGGATGAGGATGACAGGTGTCATGGAGAGAACAGTGGGACCGAGTTCCGGGAACAGCTTTGCCATGGAGTTTCCTTCTGTTAGAGAAGTGAGGTCCCAGGCACTAGTCCAAAGGACGGGGCACAGGTCCAAACAAAGATTCTGGGACAAAGGGATCTGCGTGTCTCTCACAAGAATAAGAACTCCAGCTTCACCTGGGACAGAAGAGGTGTTGAAGTTATCTTGGCACAAAAAAATAATAATAAAACCAGCTTTGTTTATTAAATGGCACAAGAGATATTAAGTCTCTAGGCAATGCATTTATGGGTGAGTGTGTCTTCAAGTAGATGCGCTAGGACACTAACTCAAGGTCCTCCTGACAAATACCTCACAGTGACCCAGAGGAAGGGTCTAGGGGAAAGAAGCAATGTTTGGCTGGAGTATCAAACAGGTGTCAAGAGACCGCCAGTTAGAAACAGAGCTGGGGGGTGAGGGGTGAGGACAGCCTGGGTGGCTCAGGACAGCCTGCCGTGGGCTCCAGTCATGATCCTGGGGTCCTGGGATGCAGCCCTGCGTCAGGCTCCCTGCTCCATGGGGAGTCTGCCTCTCCCTCTCCCTCTGTTGCTCCCCTGCTCATGCTCTCTCTCCCTCTCTGATAAATAAATAAATAAAATATTAAAAGAAAAAAAGACAGAAAGAAAAGAAAGAATGCTGGGTCTGGAGTTTGACCTCCTGCCACGGCCACTAGTCTGATGTGCGATCTTGAGCACAACACTTAACCTCAGAGATTTCTGTTTTCTACTTGGTATAGGATTCTTAATTTTCCAAAACAAAGCCACAGTTTCAGCCTTGGCCACATCAGTACCGCGTTCTCTGTGAAACGGACAAATCAAAAGCATATTTACAATCTCATTTTTTTTGCCCCCCAAATCTTCGATTTCAAATCTTCTGTTGCTTTTTGATATTTATCAAATTTACTTTTCTTTAGTTTTTACATTGTACTTTTCTCCTTTCCCTTCTTCATTTTCTTGCTTGTTGCCTTTTCAAGGAAACTTCTGCCTTTGAAAGCTTACGTAATTGCTGAGAACCGAGAGAGAGAAAAGGAGTTTCTCATAACAGACACTGATTTATTCAGATGCTTCAAAGTTTTGTTTGATGTGAATTAGGGCATAAGATGCAAAAAATTTAAAATTGAATTTATTCTGTATTTCTTTCCCTCCTTTTAAGAAATGACTCACTTATGTTGTAATTTGTGAAGACGGCTTGGTAACCATTCAGTGTCATTGTTGCTGTATCTTGATACACTTTTTTTTTTTTTTAACAATTCTATCATTTAATTTTCACCTAAAAATGTTTCTTTTCAAAATGAAAAAATAATTCTTGAGATAATTTCATGTGAAAAAGACATGACAGGAGTTATAAAGGTCCATTGATGGAAAAAAATAACGGAATATCAGACATGCTAATAAGGTTATCTTTGACCAATGTTGTTCATTTTCTTTCTATTTTCTGTACTTTTCCAGCATTTTATAACACCCATTGTTTTTTTATAAGAAAAGTTATTCTTCCTTTTCTTTTTTGTTAGGATTTATTTATTTGAGAGAGGGAGAGAGAGAGAGAGCACATGAACCCGAGTGAGGGAAGGGCCAGAGGAAGAGAACGGGAGAATCTCAAGCAGAGTCTCCACTAAGTATGGGGCTCAATGTGGGGCTCAAGCTCCAGACCCTGAGATCCTGACCTGAGCTGAAATCAAGAGTCAGATGCTTAACGGCCTGAGCCCCCCAGGTCCCCCTCTACCTTTTCTTAAACATCACAGAGATTCCAGGAATAGGTTAGGTACCTAACGAGAAAGAGTTAAGGGGAAACGTATAATCATGTTTGTTTATTTAAACAAATTTCTAGGATGCAGCAGACATCATAGATAATGACCAACTCTCAAGCTGTAGAAAGCACCGCAAGGTTCATGAAAAAGCAGGCCCTTGTTAACACACAGTGTAGAGTCGGTCAGATCCCAGCTTCTAGAAGATCAAAAGCCGAACAAATAGGTCCTGACTTTAAAGACCTGTTGATTCATTCTGGAGATGAGAAGGGAGTAGAAAATACAACCTTCCCGGTGTGACACAGGCTTGGAGGGCTGTGTGTGTGCAGAGGATGGTTTATTCGTGAGGAGTTGGTCCTGATAAGCTCAGGGAAGGAGGAGACACTCGCCTGATACCTGAACTAGCAAGGGGCCCTCCAGGTGGAGACGTGCAGCCTGAAATGAGGACAGCACGGGAGGCCCAGGGAGGGGTGAACTGGCATGGTTGCTCAGGTCCCGGCTTAAGTTTGAAAGGTCAAACCAAAAAGTTTCTAATCAAAGGCAGACGACTTGTTTTGAGTTTACTCTTCCCCATGGCTGCTCGCTCGCAGATGCACAAAGCCACGTCTGACAGGAGTCCGGTGCCCCGCAGGTGCACGCAAGGAAGTCTGATATTTATTGGCTCATGGGAGGTGCAGGACCAAGGACACACAACTCAGGACAAAAGACCCGCAGAGGCAAGGAAGATAGAAATCATCCATCAGTGAACGGGTAAGAAATCAGGAACACCTCACTGCGTATCAGTGAAATAATTGCAACCTTACAGAAAACGTTACAAGGTTGGCACAGATATTTCCTATACACTCTTTCTCAGATCCCCATAAGTCACAGGTCTTCTCACAGTTCGCAAGATGGGTTAGAAGGGGGTTACTGGGGATGTCTGGGTGGCTCAGTTGGTTGAGCGGCTGGCTTCAGCTCAGGTCATGATCCCAGCGTCCTGGGATCGTGTCCCACATCAGGCTCCTTGCTCGGCAGGGAGCCTGCTTCTCCCTCTGCCTCTGCCTGCCTCTCTGTCTGCCTGTGCTCCCTTGCTCTCTCTCCCTCTCTCTCTCTCTGACAAGTAAATAAATAAAATCTTAAAAAAAAAAAAAGAAGGGGGTTACTGGCAGGTGCCCACTCTGGAGGTGGGACCCTGGGTGAGGAAGGCAGGCTGGTGTGAAGCTTCCACACAGTGGGCCAGCCAATATGGCTGTGAGCGAAACTGCGAGAGGCACCCCAGAAGAGGGATGAATGCAAGAGGTCTTTCAAAGAGGAAATGTTGGGGTTCAGTGCATGGGTACCATTGAAGGACACAAAGGGACATCTGCAGTAAGTTCTCAGGGTAGGTGGCCAGGAGAACAGCACCATGGCAGAGGTGTCTGTAGTGACCATTACCCAGAAGGCAATAGAACATGTGCACGGGGAGGGGTTTGGCAGGGGGGACTTTGAAGGCAGCCTGGGGCTATTGACCTTCAGCTTCTCAGTCCACAAGCTTCTCTTCCACTTAAGCTTTTTCTGTTCCTTTACTCTATCAGCTGCTAGCCCTGTCTCCTCTCTCCTTTGACATCCTCTTCCCTATCCATCAGAGCTTGTATCATTTATCTTAATGGTCATAAAACAGGGGAAAAGGAGGTGGTTTTTTGTATTGTTTGGGGGTAAGGGGAAGAGGAAGAGAGAATCCCAAGGAGACCCCCCACTGAGCACGGAGCCCACCTTGGGGCTCCATCCTGGGACTATGAGATCAGGACCTGAGCAGAAATCAAGTGACAGTCACTTCACCAAGGCACCCCATGAAATGCTTTATAAAATGCAGAATGACCTCACATGGAATAAAATACTTCATGGAAGAGTAAAAACATGTCCATTATGTGCTGTCAGAATAAGTAATTTCAACTCCACTGGAGAGTGAAAAAAAAAACAGAAAATAATTCCTCCACAAATCTGAGCAAAATCCTCAGATTTTTCCTCACCTTGGGAAGTCCTTCTTAAACTTTATTATGCATCAGGATCAACCAATAGATTTGTTAAGACAAAGAGATTGATTGCTTTGCCCCCAGAATTTCAGATTCAATAGGTTTGAGGTAGAGTTCAAAAACCGGCATTTCTAACAAATTCTCAGGTGCTTCTGATGCTGCTGGTTAGGGACCACACTTTGAGAACCACTGCCATACAGTGTGCCAGTCAAGATACTCCATTAATTCTATTAAGGCAGGTGCATAAAACAAGGGAGGAGATGCAGATTTTTAGAAGAGGTGCTCAGGGGCTCCTGGGTGGCACAGTCGTTTAAGCGTCCGATTCTTGATCTCAGCTCAGGTTGTGATCTCAGGGTCCTGAGACTGGGTCCTGCATCAGGCTCCCCACTCAGTATGACTCTGCTTGAGATTCTCTCTCTCCCTCTCTCCCCATCCCCTCTAAGGTAAAAAAAAAAAAAAAAGAGGGTTCTTTACTAATTTTATTTATCCACCATTTTTTAAAAAATTACATGAAGTTAATTTATCAGGAAAGAGGCACAAACAAGAAGAGTTAGTTTTAGAAAGGTTCATCAATAGGCTGCCTTTGACAGTTTCATCAAAGTCATTTGGGTTGGGTAAAATCAACTAAAAATAAGGTAATCATAACTTGGCAATTTGTATCAGTAGGAAACAGAGATAATCCTGCATAAGGGAGGAGGAGGGTGTTCAATTGTGATATTTTAACGTTTCGATGCTTAGGTCTGCTTTTGTTGTGCGAGCACAGCACACAGTTACTATCCAAAACTACTACTAACTTCCTGAGTACATTGACTTGTGCCATTTAGAAAATGTGTTTGGACTTGGTCTAAATAAAGTGGGATTGACTAAGCATATTGACATTCAAGTCACCAAGTTTCCAAAACAACCCCTGACTCTGCCTAGGAAAACTCAGGTATTTTCTGTGATAATTCATATTCAAATAAAAGGCACATAAATTATTGTAATAAATAATGACAAAAATCAGGTAGCCATTTTCTTGCACATTGTCCACATAATGTGGATTTGTAGACCTGTGTGTAACAAAGTCAACAATTGACCATTCGAACCAACTTTTATTCTAAAGTGGTTTATATTTGAAATCAAACCTAAACATGCAATATGTATCACCAGGTTTCCTTAGATCAAATTAGACATTCACTCCTTTGTTAGCTAAAAAATAAATTTAAAAAATTGCTCCGTCTCTCTTTTGGCTATTTTATTGAATAATCATGACCATAATTTTATTGGGAAGGTTGGAACGGCTTTCCGTTTTTACTTTTGCCCACTATAAATACCGACAGTTTCTCATTATGCGAAATAATCTGTATTTAATTAACAATTAGCTTTGAAATGGAGTTTGTAGGCTTATTGATTACATATTTTAATTTTTAGGAACATAGCTATGCTCACACACACACTAATGAACAAATAAACCAACACAGTTACAATTTTAATTGGGCATTGGAAGTGCTTTCCAATGATCTTTTTTTTTTTTTTTTTTGGTCAATCCGTAAGGGGTTTGATAAACCCTGCTGGGATTGCAGCCATCTGCTTGTAGCCTTGATTCAATGCCCCGAGACTGAGGTCGCTGGCCTCCCAACACAGATTTTACTCAGCAGTGAGCTTGAGGGAAGAAGATCTGAGTTTGAATTATGATTTTTCCTTCCTGTGGCTTTACGACTTTGGATGAACCATTTCCTGCTTCTTGCTGTTCCACCTCTCACCCCTCATCTGGGAAATTACAAGTTTGAGCTAGCTAACACCGACAGTCCTTTTACCCTCCTAACTCGAAGGCAGCACAAATACTCCACGACCATTTTTCAGCTACGCCATAGAGGTCTTCACCCACAGCTGGAAGCTATGCTGGTAAAGAACTGAAAAGTTCCAATTCAGGATAAATTAAGGGTTTTCAGCCTTTCTTTAAAGATGTATGGATGGATACACTTGGCTTCAGAATATACAGTACATGATTTGATAAAATACTCAGTTTGCTAGAGACAGTGGTATGTTGCTGGTAAAAAGTTCAACAACTGGCTTAAAACAAACAAACAAACTTGAGTTTCCACATTGGCTGTTTTTTTTGTTTGTTTTGTTTGTTTGTTTTTTGCTTTTGGTCATAAATACTCATACCATGGCTAATTTCAAGCTTCCAATACAAAAATCACTGAACACCGACCACGAAGTTGAGCTGAGAGCAGGTGCACGACTGGCAGACTGGCCTGAGACAGCTTCAGGTCACGCAGACCATTAACATTTCAAGTTCGGGACCGAGGTCCGTGCTACTCCTGATTTTGGGTGAGACTTTAAGCAAGTTATTTGATCTTCTTAGACTCTTATCTAAAATAGCCCTCATTTCTTATCAAATTTTAGAATACTTTCTTATCTACCAAGTGTGGGAATAGCAGTTCCTCTATCTTATGTGGCAAAAGCATATCATATAAAAGGATTGTGAACAAGTTAAAGTCCTCACCAAATACAAATCACAACTTTTACTATAAGAGAAAAGGATTTATATTTGATAAATGCGTTTTCATTTGTTTGTTTGTTTGTTTTGAGAGAAAGAGAGAGAGAGAGAGAGTACCTGTGAGTGGTAGGGGAAGGGGAGAGAGGGTGAGAGAGAGAATCCAAAGCAGGCTCCACGTCCAGCATGGAACCCAGTACAGGGCTTGATCTCAAGACCCTGAGATCATAACCTGAGCCAAAACTGAGTCAGACACTTCACTAACTGAGCCACCCAGGCACCCCATCTGATCCACTCATCTAAAAATAACTTGTAACAAACTCTAGCTACAAGTCTTCAAAGTTGCAAGAAAAAAAAAATCTACTCAAGCTAACCCGAACAACTTTTGACAAAGAAAACTAGTCATTTTCATGTCATTAGAGAATGTGAAAGCATCAGCGACTGAGGTCAGTCTTAGTGGCTCAGAAATGTCGGACTCTGTGTCTCTGGCTCCCTGCAGTCTTCTCTTTCTATGCTAACAGTTTCCTGGTCCCCAGCTCCTCTACCCAATCATGGGGTCCTTGGTTCAAACTTGAGAGAGAAAGACAAAGAGAGGGGATGTGAGGAATTGAGAGAGAGAGGGTAAGGAGGGACTGACTGATTTAAAACTTGAGCCACCTCATGTTGTTAGAACAACCTCAGAAATGACCGAATAGATCTTTTTCAGTGAAAATGTTAAAAAGGAACATTGATTACTATCAGTCAACAACTAGAAGTTCATTCCGTGAAGTCACTGATGTTTTCTTGAGGCCAAGAGTTATTTGTCATTGACAAGAAATCTGGAGAAACACCTAATTAACACCTGCTTTGCCGAGTGCCCAGGTCATGGCCCACGAGATTCAGGGACGCATGAACACTGCTTTATAAAGTTATTACAGGGCACCTGGGTGGCTAAGTCGTTAAGCATCTGCCTTCGGCTCAGGTCATAATCCCAGGGTCATGGGATTGAGCCCCACATCGGGCTCCCCGCTCAGCGGGAAGCCTGCTCCTCCCTCTCCCACACCCCCTGCTTATGTTCCCTCTCTCCATTGTCTCCCTCTGTGTCAAATAAATAAATAAAAATCTTAAATTTTTTTTTAAATAAAATAAAAACTTATTACATTTTAGTGCCTGGGTGGCTCAGTCAGGTAAGCATCTGACTCTTGATTTCAACTAGGTCACGACCTCCATCCGGGTCATAGGATCAAGCCCCGGGTCAGGCTCCATACTTAGGGGGAGTCTCTCCCTCTCCTTCTCCCTCTGCCCCTCTGTGCATGTACTCTCCCTCTTTCAAATAAATACACCTTAGGAAAAAAAAAGCTTACTACATTCTAAATTAATGAAACTGTAAATTCATTTGGAAGTTGGAAGTAGCACTGATGGAACCACATGTAAGTTCCACGCTTTAGTGACGTCAACAGATACAGTCATGTGAAGAAACGTGTGCAACGTTTTTTAACAAACAGCAGGAATGTGTGGAACTGCAGGTTTGAGATGGAGAGTAGTGTCTCCTGAAGTAGGATGACCTTCATGTCTCAGCTATATTAGCACTTTCCATTCCTGCCCCCTGAAAATACAACCATCTTGAACTTATAGCAACCCTATGATAGATAACAAGAGCCGTCCAGCCGTTAGAAGCCACCTCCCCCCTCCAGCCCTGGGGCCCCACTGTGGCTTTAGCAGATAGAGGTGACAATGCATCAAGAAACAAGCTGGACAGAACACAGACAAGGCAGCCATCCTTTGCCAATATATTGAACAAAACCGAGCTTAGCTGGTGTGTAGCCAAGGGCATTGTATCTCACAGACTGGGACCAGCCCAGATCACATGCCCAGCAGGTCTTTTTTTTTCTTTTTAAAGATTTTATTCATTTATTTGATGGAGAGAGAAATCACAAGTAGGCAGAGAGGCAGGCAGAGAGAGGGGGATCCAGGCTCCCTGCTGAGCAGAGAGCTCGATGCGTGGCTTGATCCCAGGACCCTGAGATCATGACCTGAGCTGAAGGCAGAGGCTAAACCCACTGAGCCACCCAGGTGTCCCCCGGCTGGTCTTTTTTAAAGGACTCCCTCTTGGGTCACAAATCCTAGGGACAAACATGAAGAGCTTAGACAAGTGGCACACTTGTTCTGGTATAAAATATATAAATGAATGGCCTTAGTTGGACAGTGAAACATGGTAAGTTATTTGAGACATGCAGAAGACACTGTTTTTAACGCCAGGTCTGACTTAAGAGCCAAATCCCATGTGAAACTCAGTGAAGCAGACGAAGCCACATCCAGAACTTCCCTTCTAAGGATGATGCTGAGTGTGTTCCTGTGTTACTTACTGACCGTGGTCACATATTGCCACAGGAATTCTGTTGAATGTGGTCGCAACTATGCCAACTAGTTACCGTAGTTCTTTTAAATCTGTGACTTTTAAGGACTGACTGCACTTTTCAACTTGGAGGGGGTAGGGGGAAAGGCAGAGCTGCTGTGGATTATCCAAGGGCCATTTATAAAGCAAATGCTCAAGAGCAGTTTGATTTTTATACTGAGGTATAAAATTGAAAACCATTATGGAGGGATGGTATTTTGTGTTATTAACCTCGTTTTTCTGGTCTCGGTATTTACCGTCTCTTCTCACCCCTGCTCCATCAGAGAACTGGCCCTGTGCTCAGTGACTTGATAGAGGGATTTGACGGGGCAGAAGACAGAAATTCTCTGCAATTCCCTCTGGCCCTGTGTTTCCAAACTCCAGGCTGTCAAGAAAATTTAAAGCATTACAGAACCAGTAAGAAAAATAGGATCAGGACAGAGAGCAAATGTCTTGGACAAAACCACATGGGGAGATGGGTTTCTAATCGCATCAGTGACGTGTCCTGGGCTGGGGGTTATGGGGTGGGCACAGAGAGGGAATGTTGGAGGAGAAAGTAAGAGCATTTGGCAGACCTGCTGCTGGCACTGCTGGGGACGAGGAACAGCTGTGTGGTGCATGTGGGCACATGGGTCCCAACTGAAATATCAGAGAAAGATGGTTGCTCCCAGTATGGAAAATAAAGAGCCAAGAGCTACTGGCGGCCATGTTGACAGTCACGTTAGCTGTCCCCTAGGTGGGCAGGTGGCTCAGATACCAGATGAAGATGGCAAGGAAGAGGAGGTGGAGAGTAGGATTTGAACAGGGGGTAGGAGAGGCGCTCAAAGCAAAAGGTCACTTACAGAAAAGCAAGGAAGCACAGTTTTTGTCACTGGAGATGGTGGTGCACGATTTGTATCAGTCTTATAATATATGCATCTACTCTATGAAGGCAAAATGAAATGATATTCTTCTTATAATAACTTAAAAAGAGTAAATCAACAGCATGCTTATGGAATAGTAAAAGTGTTTAGATCCTAGGGCCGTTAACACACTTCTGGTAAATACTCACTTACTTCCAGTAAATAACCATTTCCTTAGGAGACCGACATTATTTGAAAAACCAACACACTTGATAAATTACTCGAAAATACATATCAAGGGCAAATAAGAGTTATACATTTTCTTAGTCTTGTGCCTTACATTATAATGTTAAGATGCTTAAGGAGGCATTAAAAATGGTGTTAATATTAGGAGAAGAAGCAAGTACTAATAATTAAATACTATTATTTAAATAGCCAGTAACCAATTATCTCTAGGCTGGTGAAAAGTACAGCAAGGGAAAAAGAATAATCATAACTAATTAAATTAAAAAAAACAGCCTTTTGATTCCTAATGTCATTAGACTAGCGTCTTCAAGTGGCAAACTGTACTGTAATAACCATCCCTCACATCTAAACAGAGCTTTATTAAGTGCTTGTACTTGCAAGATCTGTTTCAATTTTCCTAACTGGGTCAGATGTATAAATAAATAATTTCAGTAGTGATAAGTGCCACGAAGAATAATAGTAGAGGACCAGCGGGAGTGTATGTGTGTGTGTGTGTGTGTGTGTGTATTGCTATTTAGTGGTCAGGAAAAAAAAAAAAAAAAGAAGTGACAGTCTCACAGAGTAGAAGGAGACACAGGGAAGAACGTTCCAGAAAGAGAAGAGCAAGTATAGGATCCGAGATGCCAAAGAAAGGGAGTCTGGCCATAAAGATGTAAGTGACATGCCATAGGGTCAGAAAAGCGCTTGAGAAGACAGACTGTTATGGGTCAAATTCAGGATGTTACATTTGAATCTGGGTGTGATCTTGAGTCACTGAAGAGCTTCAAGCAGAGCCCAAGATGTGAATTAATTTTTGACAACATGACTGGGCTATGGTGTGATAAGTGAGGGTAGCAGAGCCAGAGGGAAACAAGCAGACCACCACAGTAGCAGCCACGAGAACGGTGACCTTTGCAGGGGGAAGTGGTAGAGGTGAACAACGGGGCTGGATTCCCGATCTACTGGGATGGTAGCATCAACAGGACTTGCTGGGGTATCAGACGTGACAGGTAGGGAAAGGAGCAGAGTCAACAGTCGTAATAAAGGCGGAGGAAATGGGATGCCACCTGTTGTTGCAGAGGAAATTGGGAGGTTGAGGGACAAAACAAAAACCCAGAACAGCGACCGTCCTACCCTCTGCACATTAATTTCAGTGCGTGTAGCAGAATACTCCCAGAACTTCCATTGATTTTAATGTAGTAGGTATGACCTGTCTAGAGAATGACACTCAGTGTCATTTGCTTTGGGGATGTGAAACTGCCCTTTTCAGATTCTCGTCTACCTGTTCTCATGAATGTTCTGACTTGTTGATCTGGGGGTTACCTCTTAAGGATTAAAGACCTTCTGACTCTGGCTGTCCTCAGCTTGGATAATTCACCAACTCACATGGGTTTCATGAGCCCTGTGCCAGAGCGATGCCCTCCCAGGGAAGAAGGCTACTGGCACCTGCTCAAAATTTTAAGTCTCTCACCTGCACAGAGGAACTTGGATTCACCTCTGAATCCCTCTTTCTTTCTTTCTTTTTTTTTTTTTTTTTTTTTGCCTTATTGAATGTAAGTTAAAACAAAACAAAAAAACTAGAAAAACAAAAAAACACCACCACTACGAGAGGAGGTAATCAATTACAGTATTGACTAGGGCTCACTGCTACGGCCATCTCTCCCTGTTTGAGCAGAGTGATTCTAAAAGGCTCTTCTCATTTCTCTAGTTGTTCTTGAAAGCTTTCTGACATTTGCTCCCACAAACTTAGAAGCATCATTTGAAATTACAGGAACTATTATGAAGCTCGGCAGGCTTACCCCAGCACACCGCAGGCTTGCAAACACCAACTTGCAAGCTAGGAATGGTCAGCATCTCCCAGCTGGGAAACACTAGATCTTACACTCTTCAAGTCAGGGACATTGAGAAAGAGCCAAATTCATAGCGTGACTGCTTTAGAGATGGATCTTTGTATTGCCTATCTTTCCCATTCCTTAAATAGAGAGGCATGCATCGGGAGGGGTCTGAACATGTCTTTCAAACAGATACAACTCCTCTTAGGGCAAAGGGAACAAAAGGCTCTGTGTAGATTTACTGCTGTCTTCTCTAGGATCTGTAGTACAATTCCCCAGAACTTGGGTACTATTGTTTACTTACGAGATCTCGAAACCTCTAGAAATCTGAATCCCTCCACAATGCCTCAAACGCTTTTGCATTCACGATGTTTTACTGAATGAGTATAAAGGCTCACATTTCACTTTATGCATCTTAACAAATTCATGCTCAGTAAATCTAGCTTTACACGCCGTGTACTTTTTCTTTTAATGTGAAATAGACATTATCACTTGCCAACGTTGCTCATTCCCAACAGTTCTTCAAAATCCGCCTCGACTCACTTTTCCCTCTGTGATCTATTTGACTCCCTCGTGTACCTGCAACACCTAAAGTCTGGGCAGATCATCTGACAATTTGATCATCTAGCTGGATCCTCACTTACATGTTGAAGTCTTATCTCAAATTGGCTATTGCGGCCATATCCTATCTGTGGCACACCTACATCTTAATTTATCCACTGATTCTTTCTCAGTATATATTAAGATTGCTTCGCTCAGCTACGACTTTATAAAGGTGCCATAGAGAAGGTGAGACACACCATTTCATCCCACCAGAGAGCAGGGCCATAGGCTGGTGACACGGTGGACAAAATAGAGAGAAAAATCCCCCCTATGGCAGAAAACCTAAAATTACTAGATTAAAAATTATATTTAGAAAGCATGTCTGAACTGTTGGGAGGAAAAGGAAACCATGGAGAAACCAGAAATAGGGAACAGATATAAGCAAATCCTAGAGCTGCTCAGATTCCTGTGAATACTGGCTGAAGACAACGGGATAGTTTTGAAGTTCATTTTTAAAAAGCCAACTACATAATCTGGAGAGATGCAAGCATGTGATAAAGCTAAAAGGAAAGCAAGGAACTGGGTAATAGGAAAGTCTGGAGAAATCATGACTTTAGGGTAGGAGATGAGAGAAGAAGGCACAAGACTCAGAAGTGTGAGTGATGTTCTCTGGAGGAGCTCTGTTCAATCCAGATACAACAGGGCCCAGACATGCAAACCGCTTGTGCAATTTTCTAGTAGAATTTTAAATAAACATTTCAAAAGTAAAAATGAAATTTATTTTACTGATTTCTTTAACCCAATATATCCAAAGTAGGGTCATTCAACATGTTATCAATATCAAAATGGCTCCTGGGATAATTCTCCTTCCTCGTTGCTGGATTCTGACTCTTCATAGTCAGGTTAGTATGTTTTACTTACAGTGCATTTCAATTTCAACTGGCCACATTTTTTAAAAAGATTTTATGTATTTATTTGTCAGAGAAAGAGAACAGAAGCAGAAGGAGCAACAGACAGAGAGGGAGAAGCAGGCTCCCTACCAAGCAGGGAGCCCGATGTGGGGCTTGAGCCCAGGAACCCGGGATCATGACCTGAGCTACAAGCAGATGCCCAGCTGACTGAGCCACGCAGGCATCCCACAACCTGGCCACAATTTAAGTGTTCAACAGCCAAGTGCCTGTGCTACTCGAGGAGACCACACAGTTTTAGATCTTAAGATTAATGGTATCTTGTTATTTCTTAAGCTGTGCGCACCTTATCTATTGCTTATATATATTATATTTAGGTACAAGGGAAAGACCTTAATATTTACAGCCCCCTTAGAAATGAAAATGTTCTTTTCCCCTAAATTCTAGCTGTGTCAATACTATTGCCCTCCCTGTCTTCCTTCCTCCAACCTTCCGTCCTCTTTTCTCTGTCTTTCCGTTCCCACCTTCTCCCCGCGCTTGTCACATTCTCACATCCTTTATGGAATGTCCTCTGTATTACATCTCTGATTACGGAGGAGTCGGAAATATTTGTTTCTTGGATCTGCTGTTCTAAAGCCTTTCAGGAAAATCCTTTTGTTTCCTTGGCACACGCACACACACATACATACACACAAATTTATCATGAACTAAATTCGGGCTTATTTTTTCCCATGAATGGCATGGCACCCAATAGGCATTCTTGAAAAGAGCATTTCTTTTTAAAATCATGATGAAACTATGACTTTAAAAGCTGAAAAGGAAAAACCAGCCTCTGTGTGAGCACTTGTAATGGTGATTGCAAAGACAATTTAAAGAGAAAGCTCTTAAGAGAAAGCACCGTTAGGGATATCAAGTGTAATAAAAGTCCTTCCTTTCTCACTGGAGTCCATTTAGACTCAGTTTTCTGCAGATGCTTGTGAACAACACAGACTTGGGAGACCACGTGCACACCCCAAAGTGTTGGAGCAAAAATGGCAGAACGCAACTGAGGTCAGCACACGGTGGCACAAAGCCATTGAGCTGCCTGGTTTTGTTGGGCATGCAAACTAAGGATAGTTTTACATTTTATAAATGATTGGAAAAAAATCAAAAGAACAATATCCTGTGACACATGAAAATGATGTAACATTCATATTCCAGTGTCCATGAAGTTTGCAGGCACACAGTTATGTCCTCTTATTGACATACTGTCTCACAGCAGATGTGGTGAGGAGCTGTGATGGAGACTAGTTAGCCTAAGGAGCCTAAGATTTGTGTATTTGCTCCTTTAAGCAAATGTTTGCCTATTCCTGCTTTAAATCACCATTCTGCTCAGAGAGTAATCAATTTTCCATATAAGAACAAAAAACCCCGTACAATATAAACTTTCTGAACTACAGAAAGCATTAAAAAAAAATGGGAGAGTGATAAGTGAGTGTGATGGGGGTTTAGCTCCTGGGTTTATGCCTTGAGCTACTGTCGGTCATCTTGGATTTGCCAAATTCAGGAAAAGGAGAAACCAGATCTGGTCACAGCTCTGTCATCACCTAACCTTGTCAATGACCTCGAGAGTATCAGAGCCTCTAGGAATTTCTGTTGAGCTCTAAAGCAAAAGGATGAAGTTAGATCACTGTCATGGTCCTTCCTAGTTTAATGACAAGTTATGGAGAGAATTACTTAAGAAAGAAACAGTCAAAAATAATAGGCAACCAGGGAGTCTGGGTGGCTCAGTCGGTTAAGCATCAACTCTTGATTTTGGCTCAGGTCTTGATCTTAGGGTCCTGAGGTAGAGCCCTATGCTCAGTAGGGAGCCTGTTTGAGATTCTCCCACTCTTCTCCATTTGTTGCTTCCCCCTTCTCCCCTGATTTTTGTCTTAAAATAAAATAAAATAAAATATATAACAATGCTGATGTTAATTAGGTCAGTTTCGAACAATGGGCTCTACGTCTGCAGAGGTGGTCAAAAATTTAACACGCCTGTTGTAAGTTCACTGAGATAATACACGGGGGATCTGCTGGGTACAGAGCAAGCCCTTTACATATAAAATGCAACTGTTAGATGCTGGTGCGGATGCGGAGAAAGGGAAACCCTCCTACACTGTTGGTGGGAATGCAAGCTGGCGCAGCCACTCTGGAAAACAGCATGCAGGTTCCTCAGAAAGTTGAAAATAGAGCTACCATATGACCCAGTAATTGCACTACTGGGTATTTACCCTAAAGATACAAATGTAGTGATCTGAAGGGGCACATGTACCCAAATGTTTATAGTAGCAATGTCCACAATAGCCAAACTATGGAAAGAACCTAGATGTCCATCCACAGATGAATGGATCAAGAAGATGTGGTATATATACACAATGGAATACTATGCAGCCATCAAAAGAAATGAAATTTTGCCATTTGTGATGACATGGATGGAACTAGAGGGTATTATGCTTAGTGAAATAAATCAATCAGAGAAAGACAACTATCATATGATCTCCCTGATATGAGGAAGTGGGGAGGCAAGGGGCTTTGGGGAGTAGAAAAAGAATAAATGAAACAAGATGGGATTGGGAGGGAGACAAACCATAAGAGATTCTTAATCTCACAAAACAAACTGAGGGTTGCTGGGGGGAGGGGGGAGGGAGAAAGGGGGTGGGGTTATGGACTTTGAGGAGGGTATGTGCTTTGGTGAGTGCTGTGAAGTGTGTAAACCTGGCGATTCACAGACTTGTACCCCTTGAGATAATAATACATTACATGTTAATAAAAAATTTAAAAATTAAAAGAAAAAAAATACAGCTGTTAAGCTGACCCCCATCACTCTCATCAGAATCCCACAGGGGCTGAGGCAGAAAATTCACTGTCTTGACGACAAACGGAGATGCACCCACCAAGCAGTGTCCCTGGACTGAATGGCCACACTGCGCCTGCTGTTTGCTGCCATGTGGATGGAAACTCTGAATTTTGGAGTGTCCGGTCACAATCTGGACTTTATTTCCTTAATTTTTAATGAATAAAGTACTAGTCTAACCCTGAAGTTTCTAAGTAAATAATTTAGGTAAGAAGGCAACACCTTAGCAACAACACATTCCAGAATTCCCTGTGATTGACAATATGATGCCAATAAAATCAGCCCATTTTTTCACTGCTCCAAAAGTTGGCTTGAAGGTGGGACAAAGGAAAATGATTTCCGGGAGATCAATCAATTACAGTGAAATTTCAGGCTTGGACCGATTCACAGGAAGCACATCTTTATTTAATTTTCACCTGATTTCTACATACATTCACTCATAGACACCCCTCAGCAGCCCCGAAGCTCACTCAAGAAGAAAGGATTTGAACATGCTGAAGAGTCAAGGAGAGTCACAAAGGTGGGACAGAGCCATCTACTTGGAAGAATCGCACAGAAATACTCCTCTCTCTCCAGACTTTCTCATCCTTTCTCATCCTCCGCAACACCCAATAAAGGAGGAAAATCAATTTCATTACCAATCACAGCCCTCAAACTGTTCAACATTAGAATTAAAGTTCTCCAGGTATTTCTATGATTGGTCTACCTCCATGACTATGGGATAGTTTGAACATTTTTGTTTGGAGAAAGGAAAAGGAAAGAGTACCAAGTTGGGAAAATGTATCTACCAGAAAACACAGATCTACAATGCCATATGCAAAGATTCCCCGAAGTTCAGTGCTTACATACTAATGTGAAATTAGAAAAATTCCCTGAAATTATCTATTGTCGCCGATGCACGGAACTAACAAACAAAACCATGAACTTTCTAAATCTGTCTTTAAATGCAGTCAATTCAATTAGGAATAACCACAAATAATCATCCAAAAAGGAACTGAAAAATTCCTCTTTCTCTTAAGTCCCCATCTGTTGGCTACAAACTAACTTTTCCGCCTCTCGTGCTGTATCAGAATAGAAGTATATTAATTAAATGACTGCAGAGGAAAAAAAAAGTAGTTATGGTATTTTGCATACCAAAGGGCCCTAAAAGATTTAATAGCCTTATGGTACATGCAGAGGAGTAGAAAAAAGAGCAACTTAAAAAAAATTATTCACACCACTTTCATTTATAGTAGTGAAATGACTAATTACTTGCCAAGTTCTATTTATAGCGAATTCTCTTCAGGAAGCTCAAAGTATTTTATAGATCTCTCTAATTGATCTTTTTCCTTTTACAGATGTTAGTTATTTGTAAAATTAGAATTGCCAGGGAACAAGAAGTCAAGGCGAAGAGACATGAACTGATAAACCAGCCAAGTTAAGGGTAGAGTTCAGAGGACAATCCTGTTGTGTTCCGTCTCCTCAGCTGTGATCTCTATTATTTTAAAATATGTCTGGGGGTAGTAGAAAGTAATTCACAATGTTTAAACCTAACCATTTTTTTAAACAGCCTTACAGAAGTATAGTGATATATTAAAAACTGTACATATTTAATGTGTATTATTTGATGAGTTTGGACATAGGCATTTCCAACAACTAACTTTATTTTTAAAGATTATTTATTTATTTATTTGAGAGAGAGAGAGAGAGGACATGAGCAGGGGAGGAGCAGACTCCCCACTGAATAGGGAACCCAATGTGGGACTCGATCCCAGGACCCTGAGATCATAACCTGAGCTGAAGGCAAACACTTAACCCACTGAGCCACCCAGGTGCCCCTCAACAGCTAATTTTAAATACAGCTCATGTGGCCCAGCAGTTTAGTCAAAATCTATTCTTACCAAAAATTTAGCAATTTTTCATATCAATTAGAGGATTAACAGAAATTTTGAGAGATCAATTATTCAATTAGTTAATTTTCATTCATTTACTATGTATCAAGTAACTATCAGCAGAATAAACATGGTCTTTATCCACAGTGAGCTTCTGATTGTACCCTCAATTAAAATAACCTTCCCTAATTTTACATGTCTAAAGAAGATTCCACACTTTTGAAAAGTAATTCATCCCAATGTTAACAGCTTATAATGGACATAAAATCCTTCCATATCTGACATGAGTCTTTCATTCTGTAAGTTCTTCTTCTTGAACATTCCATGGACACAAAGATTAGGTCAATATGCGAAGATCATTCAGAGGGTTGTAGAGTATCAATTCATTCCCACAACCTCCTCTCCCCTAGACACCAAGTCTCTTCTCTAATTATCATAGTGAATTTCCAGATAATTGGGGTTTTTCCTTGGTTTTTCTTCACGCTACAGTTATTTGTTTATCTAAAAATATTTATTATGCATGCATATATCAGGCGCTATGCTAGACTCTAACAGTATAAAGGATTAGCGCACAGAATGGCCCTGCTTTCCTCCTGTGATATGCAGAATGTTGTAGTAACTGTTTCTCTCTTATTGATAAAACAGAAATTGGCTCATATTTGTTAAAAACTCTAAACTCAGGGTACCTGGGTGGCTCAGTCAATTGAGAGTCTGCCTTCAGCTCAGGTCATGAACAGGGAGTCCCACATCCCTGGGATCCCAGGGATTGAGTCCCTGCTCTGCAGGGAGTCTGATTCTCCCTCTCCCTCTCCTCCTTCCCTGCTCACTCTCTTTCTCTCTCTTTCAAATAAATAAATAATCTAGAAACAAAACAAAACAAACCAAAAAACCCCACAGAAAACAAAAACAAAAACCTCTTAACTCTCCTACTCATTGTTTTATATTCATACTATACATTCTATTTTAATATATACTATATAAAATATAATTAATTATATATATAAAAACACAATTTAAGGGGCACTTGGGTGGCACAGTTGGTTAAGTGTCTGACTTTTGGTTTCAGCTCAGATCAGGATCACAGGGCCCTGAGATGTGGGCCCACATCGGGCTCTGCCCTGGCTATGGAGCCTGCTTAAGATTCTCTCTCCGTCTCCCTCTGCCACTTCTGCTCTTTCTCTCATTCCCTCTCTCATTCTTTCTCTAAAATAAATAAATAGATCCTTTAAAAAATAATAAAATAAAAATGATAACATATATTTAATATACATAAAACTATATCTAGATCTAGATAGAGAGCAGTGTGCTATTTTAAGTTTATTACCATGCGTCCCTAATGACTTACACTGACCTAAATCTGTGTTAACCAAGATACTGGATTTTTTAGGTACAAAAGATTTCATCATTAGGTTTAGAATGAACCGCCCCTACCAGACTCTAGGATGTTAGATGTCATTTGACGTCTCTGGATCTCAGTTAAATCATCTGTAAAAGTAGCATGGACCTCATGGAGTTGTTGTAAAAATTAAACGAGATTGCTAAATTCTAAGTGCCTAGAACAGGTAGAAGTACAATAAATGCTAAGTTTTCTTTCTTTTTGTCTGTGGGGCTAAGACTGAAGTCAGCTGTGACCTCATCCAGTCATTTTGTCGCCTGGGTCAGACGTCGGCAAGTTTTGTTGAGACACACAGTAGAACGTCCCACGCTCAGGGGAAGAAAATAAAAAAAGGTGGAATGATTTTAAAATCGCTGGTTTGGCTGTTCCTATATCAACAGTGACAACAGGTACACGAAAATTTGGGGGGATGAGATCATATTTAGAGTTCAGGAAGTGTATAATGAGATGCCCGGGGATTCAAGTTAATGAGAGAATGAGCCGTGCTTTACTCTCAGGAGGGAAAATACTACTTGGAAAAAGTTTAATTGAAATTATTTTCCGTTTTCTATAAAATGACATTGAATAATGCAAAGTTTGGTTCAAATAGATCTAAATAACAGGACCCAGATATTTTTCTTACACTTTTCTGAGCTTTTCTCCAAATGTCAGAAGGTTCTTAGTGGAACCTTGGAAAGAGAAAACAGAGTAGAAGGAAACACTCATTTTTCAGCCCTTATTCTGCCATTTATGATTTGTGTGGTATCAGGCAAGCGATCCCAATTTTTTGAGATCAGTCTCTAGAAAATATGGAAAATGTATTCTTTTTTTTTTACTTGACAGACAGAGATCACAAGTAGACAGAGAGGTAGGCAGAGAGAGAGGAGGAAACAGGCTCCTTGCTGAGCAGAGAGCCCCATGTGGGGCTTGATCCCAGGACCCTGAGATCATGACCTGAGCCAAAGGCAGAGGCTTTAACCCACTGAGCCACCCAGGCGCCCCGAAAATGTATTCTTTACTCATGAGGTAATTGAAAAGGTTAAATAGGAAGGTACCTAAGGCATTCAAGGCTGGGTTCCCAGTCATTTCCAACTCCCTCGGTACTATTCGTCTAGAACAAGGGCCAGAGGTTAAGTGCTCAGCCAAACAGTGTATGTTACCAGCCTCGCTCAGTGTTTCAAGCTGAATGGCTCAACATCGTCCATAAAATATTGCCATCAGAACAATAATAATGGTTGGGCCTTACATATTTTCCAGGCTTCTTGAATTATAGAGCACACGACTTCCTTTCACAGAAAGACTAACTTAAGCAAGTTCTTCTTTTGCACAATGAAGCCAGATTAAAATACATTTCCCTTTCAATCTTTATAGCCAAGAATAATAGCAGAACCATGAGAAATTTCAAAGAGCTGATTGTTTTGTTTGGCAACCCGTCAGCCTTGACCAGCCTTTACCATTACGAGGGATGTAGAATTAATAAGCCAATATGTCATTCTTCTTTTGACACACAAATAAAATTTAAGAGATGCTGACAGCTAAATTTTTCCATTCGCCATCGCTTCTAATCCACTCCCAGAGTATTTTCTCGCTTCTATTTCCTCTTCTGCATTTTATGCTCACTGCCCTACTTTGGGTCCTCATTATCTTCTGCCTGTGTGTGCCAATTTCAGGGACTTTTTTTTCGGGCATCTCAGCATCTATTCTCAACCTCCCCAATCCTCCCCCCCACCCCACTTTGCTGATAGTGGAGCAAACTTTCTTAAAGATAGCTCAGACCCTTCCGTAGCTTCACAAATCAATGTCACTGATGTAAAAACTCAAGGAGCCAAAACCCAGAAGAGAAGGAAAGTGGAGAGAAGTCAGCTTGGCCTGCCAAGTAGGCACCCTGAAGAACATGCCAGAGTTTCCCCTGAGATCCGAAAGGGCTTACTCCCCTGAGTAAGAGGAGGCGGAAATAGATGAGATTTTACAAAAATGAAAACGCGGGCTTGAGTCAGCTCAGCCTCTAACCGGGTTAGACTGACCTGCCCTTTCTGAAACAGCCTTCCAGATGAAAGTGAAAATCCTCTGCGGAGGACGGACGAAAAGATTAACCAGAACTTGTTAAAATGTTTCTGTATACAATGGTGAAAAGTCAGGGGGATGTTATCAGGCACACAGGAAACAGGCCCAAGTGGGAAAAATAAATACAGAAACCAGCTGTGGGTGGGCTGGATAGGAGTGTTATGAGACAAAAACTTAAAAACAAAAACAAAAAACTGTGATTAGTATGTTCAAGAAAACAGAGAACAAGGCCCACAAATTCAGGGCCATTCAACCCAGAGCTGATCTGGCCTGAGTCTTGTCCATCTCAGTGAATGGCACAACCACCTAATCAGGAAAACCCCAGCAGGCATCTTTGACTCCTGTCTTTCCTTCAGTCCCCAAATCCAATCCCATGTGTCCATTCCCTAAAGCCTCCTCCTGTCCCCCCAGGTGGCCCTGTCCTTTACCACCATTACCGGTCAGCTGGGCTCCTAGGACAGACACGTACTGGTCCTCCCAAAGCCATTCCTGCTGCCTTACCTCCTATCCCTCACATGTCAACCAATGCACAGACCTGCTTTACTGTATTCACCTATTTCCATTGCCTCCAATGGAACTGAGCTCATAACCGTTTGTTGTCAAAACTCTTTGTTTTCAAAAACTATTTGTTGAACAATTACCAAGTCAACATAGGACTTCATTGCCTTGGAAAAGTTGCAGCTAAACTGTGTTTCAGTCCTAGGTCTGCAACCAATGGGAAGTCATTCTTCTGAACGTTTCTCCTTCCTATTTACACCTCTCAAAATTCAATTCAATGTCACTAGAACTCGGCTGTGTGTCTACCATAAATATATGGTAGGATATATGGTAAATACCCACACGTTAATCAGTATATATACCATAAATATATGGGTATTTGTTATGTGCAAAGAATTGTTCTGGGCATAACATGGTCACATAGATGGCATACTCCAGGTCAACAGAGGAGGAGACAGATGAGGACACTTTGGCAACATTCTTAAAATGCTACATCAAGTCATTTTGAAACAGATGGATAAATGAGAATGTCACTGTAGCTGCTAATTTCATACAAATGATACTATTTGTTTACTTACTTACTTATTCAAGGTCGAACAGTACAAAGACTTCACCAGCATGTCAGCATGATTTTCCTACCAGGACCAACCACAAATGGTATTACATAGATCCACCATGATTCATCCGTTCTGCAGTGTTTGCAGATTTTGCCCATTTCTACAGACCTTTTTCTTCTTTACTGACAAAAATGGCCCACTTAAAATTTAAGAACAACTTAGGTCTGTTAAAAATGGACACAGATATAAGTACCAGCAGTAATGTCTCTGAATGTCTTGTGAACACAATAATAATTCCTTATTTCTTGTATTATCCTCTTTGGCTATTTTACACCTTAGATATGCCTCCTATAAAATGTACATGACTGTGCATACAACAAAGTTATGTCTTGTCTTCCTTATTGCTGTATAAATGTATTGATTCCAGTGGTTCTCATGGGGAGGCGGGAGAGGCGACTTTACCCCTCAAGAAACCTTTTGCCCATGTCTGGAGAAATTCTGGATGTCACAGGTGGGGATAGGGCACTACTGACATCTGGTGGGTAGAGACCAGGGAGGCGGCTAAACACCCTACAGTGTACAAGACCCCTCACCCCCTTAAAGAATCATCCAATCCCATATGCAAACAGTGTGGAGGTTTAGTGCTCGGATTTATTCCTAAATCCAAAATGCTTAGACTTGTGAGATTAAGAGTCACTTATGGTTTGTCTCCCTCCCAATCCCATTTTCTTTCATTTATTCTTCTCGTGCCCACTTAAGCCCCATGTTGCATCACCTGTACCCCTGGGGATAAAAATATATGTCTATAAAAAATAAAAAATTATATAAAAAAAAAGTGGATCAAAAAAAAATGCTTAGACTTAAATCCCTAAATAACTTTCCACCAATGAGAAGTTTGAGTCATTTTTCTGAAGCTTGAAAACCTGGGGATACTCATCTCCTTTGTGATGTGTGACTCCTGACCAACCCTTCCCAAGACCCATCAGATCCACCCAGATTTTAAATCCGTGGAGGCCAGTCATCCTCTTCCTTCCTGACTTCTGCAAACGCCTAACAACTGCATCCTCGGTGGCTGCCACTTTGCCACACGTATTTCAACATTTTGCAGATCTCAGCTGGCTTCCTCTTTAGAAGCTCTAGAAGTTCTTAATGGTTTCACTAAAAACATGTACACCATGCATTGCCCTTACCTTATGAAACAAACTCTTGACTTTCTTTGAACTAACGAGAGGTTATATGAACATTTTGCTTAGATGGTGACCCTTGGGGCCATAACCATGTTTTTAACTTTTTGGGATAAACTCTTGTTGGGGGTTTTCTTAGTGATTCATGAAAAACAGAACATCCATACCAAAGGGCACACGTGGAAGTAGTCAGCTCAAGAAAATTCCAAACAATGAACACCATAACGTAACTACCACCCAGACCAAGAAACAGGAAATCAGTGAGGACGAGGCAAGTCCCTTCCGTGTCCCCTCGGGGTTACTGCTCCCACCAGCTTCCCCCAAAGTCACTCCTTTAGGAATGTCACACCGTTGCGGCACCTCAGTTTGGCCTATTTTGGTTCTTTGAAATGGAATCAGTGTATATCACTTTATTAAGGATTTTTTTACTCAATATTATAGTTTTGAGTCCATCTGTGTCATTGTGCATAATAATAATTCATTTATATTATTGCTCTACAGTATCCCATCATAGAAATAGCTCACTATTTGTTTATTCTATTCCCATTGATAGATATTTGAACCGTTTCCAGTTCACAGATGATCCGTGATGATCTGTGATGATCACAGATGATCTGTGGGGTGTATGTGTGTGTGTGTACACACCCACACATTTCTGTCAGTATATGTTTTAGTAGATATGGCCAAATGGTTTTTAAATGTAACACTCCCACCAGCGATGTACTCACATCCTCACCAGCACTTAGTACTGCTGGCCTGTTCACGAAGCTGTTAGGGAGCTACTGATATTTCATGACTGGTTAATCTCTACTCCCCTCCTGTGACCACTGATAAGGTCAATAGGTTCATGTGTTTACTTCCTATTTCATGTGTTCACTGGCCTTTGGCTATCATTTTTTAAAAAATAGGATATTTAGGGAAGCCTGGGTGGCTCAGTGGGTTAAAGCTTCTGCCTTTGGCTCAGGTCATGATCCAGTGGTCCTAGAATCGAACCCCACATTGGGCTCTCTGCTCAGCAGGGAGCCTGCTTCCGCTCCTCTCTCTCTGCCTGCCTCTCTGCCTACTTGTGATCACAGTCAAATAAGTAAATAAAATCTTTTTTAAAAATTAAAAAAAAATAGGCTATTTATTTAAATCTTTTGCTCTTTTGTATTAGGTAATACCTTTCTTACCAACTTCTAGGCCATACATTCCATACGAGAATCCTTTGAGGAAAATAAAGATGTCAAATAGCTTTCCCCACTCCCTTGGGCTGTCTTTCTGTTCTCTTAGTTGTGACTTTGGATGACTAGAAATTCTTAGCTTTAATGTAGCCCCATTTACCAGTCTTCCCTTAACCGTGTTTTCAATCAGTAAAATCTAGTGAAAACATCTGGGCATAGGAACTTCTCCTGAATCTTGGTGCATATTTTATGATGTTTTCAAGGGTGTCCTCCATACCACATCTTATTTTATTCAGCAGAAGAGCCATAATCTATAAGTCCACCAGAATCTTACGTCCAAAGACCGTACTGTTACATACTAAGTAGTATATTTTAGCTCACTGTTAAACCATATAAAGGAAAAGCTTCAAAATTTTTGTCCAAATCTATACAATAAAAACAAAGTTATATAATATTTTAACGCCTTTATTTTCCAGTAGCATTCTTGCATATATATGCACGCAATGATTATTCACTAACAACCTCTCAGATCATATAGCAAAAGTATCTTAATTGCAACATAGGATATGTAATGATAGTTTACTTAAATGGCATTGCAACATTTGATAATTCAAGTCATTGCTTGAAGAACATAATTAAAATAGCAGAAATTAAAATTGACTGTATAGCCAGTCAAGAAATTAATGCTTAGGAAGTCAGAGAGACCTATGTTATTGTTGGTAAGTGAAGACTCACAAAGTAGAATTCCTCCATTATATAATATGGGGTAAAGTACCAAGTGTAACTGTTTACACATATAAACATATACTTTCAACCATTTTTTGTTAATGAATTATTATTTTCTATAGCAATCTGCTTATCTAAGTAGTTGTCTTCCTTGCGCTGATTTGGATCTGACAGTGTCTGTTATCCGTGTAAGATAATTTTATTGTTTCCTTGTTGTCTTTCATCTGAGTATAATTTGTATACATGTGTACACACACACACTTTCTACATCTGCAATAGACTTACAAGTTAAATTTGTCTCTAATGAAATTACAGAAATAGAGACCTTAACTAAGTTACTTTAATAATACTATTAACTGGTAACTCTATATTTCCCGATTACAAAGTTTTATTTTAATTATTATTTATTACAAATTGTGTGTTACCCGTGCAATCAGCACATAAATTGGAGATTAGCACATATAATGAAATCATAAAGCCCGAGTGTTCTATTAAATTACAGTAAAGAACAGGAAGTTCTTTTCTTGTTTCCAAATGGAACAGCCTCAGCAGATGGAAAATCAGATAGTTCTATATCAAAGCCCACCACAAACTTGTCAAATTAAATTGGGGGAAAAAATGCCTTGGACCTTAGAATGGGCATGTGTTCAAGGACCTCCAGGAGCTTGTTATAGGACGTGGGAACTTCCTGAAATCGCTGGTAAAGGTTTTTCTTTTCTACAAAATGCATATAGGATTCTCAAAATATGAGGGATGTCCTTAGTTTTTTAAACAAGATTTACACCCTAGTCCTTCCCAACAGAGAGGCTGCATTATCTGTAAGAAGGAAGGAAAAACAGGTAACTTGACAACATTACAAAATTTAGATCCGAAAGCCCCTTTAAGCTGCCTGATTGTTTTTATTTCTATCCAGAAAAGCACAAGGATTATTCTGTACATTTGTTTTTCAAATGAAATGCAACAAAAGGGTGATGGCTATGACCCTTTCTATCCTTAAAGCAATGACAAAAGGATGTCAACACCTGCCCAACTTGGTGGGATCCCTCATTCAAACTTGCAGATGCTGAGCTCTGGCTCAGTGGTGGGCACCCCCCTCTGGTGGGCTTAGTGATCCAGGCTATTTCCAAGTCCTGAACTATCTGGAGAATCCCACGTTGACGGAGACATAGAATCAAAGTATAGCAAGATACTGGGAGGCACTGTATTTGGTGGGAAATAAAGGGAAAGAAACAGTTTTGTAGTTGGGTTTCTTGATACAGCATCATTGGTTTCATTAGGATTTGAAAAATGAATCGAAGTATGGTCTTTCCCAGTTAGAGAAGAAAAGCTCCACTTTTTGGCTGATCTGAGAAAGGTATTTCCTATCACTAAGCTTAAATTTAAAGGCATTTAACCTAAAAGTCCATCTGTCCACAGATTCAGACTTCTTTTGGTCTTCCTTGATCTGCCTTTTGGCATCTCTACGATGCCAAGAAAGTTCTTTTATTTGACCTTAGTTTTCTCATGCGTTCATAATAACTGTCTTCTCACAGTTGTGAGAATCAGATGAAATAATGTGCTGGACAGTGTCTGACACATGGAGAAAATTCAAATGCTAATTTCCATTCTCCAAAAAATAAAGACAGATCTGATTTGGACAGAGTAGTAAAGTTACCAGATAACTGAGTGATCTCTTTATGTATAGAGTAAACATCAGTCAAGATTATCGAGTTGATCTTAAAGAACAAAAGAGTGGGCAGCGGGATTCGAGAACGAGAAATTAGGGTATCCCTGTAAGTGTAGTTCAAATGCCAGAGTTACCAAAATCAAGATTCAGATTCTGCAAACAAACATGTTTTTGAATTCTCCATTTTGCTCTATGCTCCCAGGAGCTCATTTCATAATTGAGTCAGATCTAAGAACACGGTTATTTATACACAGTTCAAAATATAATCATCAAATGTAAAACAGGTTTATATAAACATTTCCAGAAACCGTGCCCGTGAATGTAATATACATGCCGTTATTGCCACAAAGCACCCAGAATTCCCTGCGTGAGATGAAATTATAACAATTCATCAGCTTTTGTTTCTCCAAGAATTAACATTCTAGATGCACTGCAACTCATTTTGGCAAAAGGCATCTTCATTTACTTCAACTTGATTTTTTTTAAAAAAAAACCAGGAGGGAAACAGACAATAGGGAATGATGGAAGGATTCAGAGGTTGATAGCTGCAGCCTTTCTAAGTGAAGGCATTTGGCACCTGCTGTTTATATTACTGAAGAAAAACCTAAAGGCTGACTTGAACATAACTCTCCACTTCCTAACCTCATCAGTGCACATGGGTTGACGTGGGCTTTGAGACAGTTCCCGATAACTCGGAGATACACATACGGGCATGAGGAGCATTACGTATGTATCCGTGTACGTGTATGCATTTCTGTATGTAGTGTTGAATTATTCACACCCGATACACACACTCCTATGTCTGTGCCCATCCTTTGCCAACCTGTCCACTGAATCTGGAGTAACTAGAGTTCAAGCCCTCAACTCTTCCTCTTATCAACTTTCAACTAGACTCCTCTCCACAAGGACAGGAACTCTGTCCCCAGTCTTCAGAGTTTTGTCCTCTGCCCTCCTAGAATTTCCAAGCCACAGTTCAGTAAACATTTCTTGAATAAATTAACAAGAAACATTTTTCCTGTTTTCTTTGCTGCAGGTACCACACACCATCCTCTTAAATCCGGTTTTTGCCTCAAATTCTTAGATCCCATACAATGAAGCAAAAATTATTCCCAAACAAGGCAACTGATGTTCAGAGAGGTGGAAACCAATCGTATCAAGTCACAGAGTGAATAAGAGGCAGGGCCCACCTAGGCTTCCTTTGGTTGTGATTTCTGTGATTGTCCATTGGGAATGATGCGTGTACACACTTGCATACCCTTAACTGATGGTTGTCAAGACTGTGAGGTGCAAATCAGCTTAGCCATGTGCACACGGGCTGGAAAGAATAAAATGCTGTCTAAGTAGGAGGTGTGACTATGCTCACTTCACACATGTAGGGGCAAGATGTGTGATCAGCAAAGCCAACTCCTCGGCTGGAAACGGCAAGAGTAGGAGTGCCCGAGTGCCTGACTGGGACAGCTTGAGAACTTCCCTCCCCATGGTCAGCAGCAACACAGCCAGCCCATGCAAGAAAAGTGACCTGGTTGCTAGGGGAAGTCCACTCCTGGTCTTTTGATCCAATGAGTTTGTCCGTTATGTAACAATAGTGAAACACTATTGGGCCCCTCACTGATTATGCTGCTAATGACACTATCTGCAGACTTTTAAATGTGGGCTAAGTTAAAGGAGATACAAACTGCGAACTTTCAGTATTTTAAGAGATGTTTCTTACTGTTTACTTTTTTTAATTTTGGAAGACTTGTGCAGCTCACTTCCTGAATTGAATAACTCTTAAGACAGGAATTGCCCCTTGTATCTGGCATCAATAATTATTGCTTCACTGGAATATTACTTGCAATGAGCGAATAGGCTCTCGGTTTGGGGAACTAGCATCTTCCTATAACAAATACTTAAGGAGGCTAAGGAGAGTCCGGCAAAATAAATGACAGGGAGAGGAGTTACCGCAAGCAATAGCTTCAATATAAATTATAAAATTATTTTCTCCTAATAAAGAGTCTAGAAATAGAGAACTAGAGAGAAAGAATATTAAGAAATCTCTGTGGGTGTGTTCAGGATGAGTGAGCAAAGGACAGTTTTCCTCTCTGATGCATCATGTCTGCAAAAGCAGCAGCAGGAAAGGAAAGGAAGTGTCACTAACCAGGGCAGAGCTCCAAGCAGAGAGGCACCCATTACAGCGCAGGTCATCCCCTGGCTTCCAATCCTGCAGTGAAAGGGGAAACCCCCTGCAAGCAGGTCCCAGATCTCTGACCCCAAGCCCCATCACCATCAACCCCAGCACTGCGCCCCAACTCTAACAATCTCCAGTAGCATGTCGACATAGTTCAAAGAACATGGACACTTTGGACTTAAATCTCAACACTAGGATTTCTCCTCACTAGCCTGCATGGAGATGGCATTAACCTTGCCTCTGGTTTCCTTGTTTATACAAGGGAGATGAAGCCACCTTCCTAACAAGATGAGACGGGACAGCGCATAGAAAAGTCCAGGATGCTGCATGGTCTACTTCGGGTACTCAGAGACACTGGTGCCATGTCTAACACCATCAACCAGCCCCCTGCCATTCATCTCACTGTTCCTCACAACGGCCTCCTTGGACACACTCATGGAGCCTAATTCATAGGAATTAGGACAGTGACATTGAACTTATGTGGCAAAATGGAAATGGAATCTGGGTCCCAGATTTCCACCATGGTGATTTCCTCAGGTAGCTCATTCAAAAATTAATCACCTCTTGCACGGCGCTAGGTCCTGTCAACTAAAGTATATTTCTAAAATATTTACATAGCCTAATACATACCCATACATATTTATCTTTCCCTTGGTGTTACTGGGCTTCTTTAATGATTGTGTCAATCAGGGCTTATTGTGAGAATATTCCAATACACTGTTTGAAATAACTACTCAAACCATTACAATGTTGTGAAGGAGGCACCAGCTGTAACGTTCCTAATGAATATTAATGTTCTTTCATACTTGGCTGACACTGACATAATAGCAGTTATCATGTAGCATCAACAATTTTAACCAGGGTACTCTGGAAAGTCATTTAAAATCTGAAATGCCCTCTAGATTACATTTGTGGTCCACACACAGACATGAAGTCAGCTGTGATCAATATAGCTTATAGTAATACCAATGGACTAATGTCATAATAAAACAGGATTTGAGAACAACTCATTTCCTTCTACTGCTTCCACTTTTATACAAGGTAGATTAAATGTCTTCTAATTTGCTCAGTTTGGGTAAAGAGATCTATAAGAACAAATTTCATTGCTTTTCAATCACATTGAGTAAAAAGAACAGAATTGGATGGAAATAAAGAGAGCTAAAACAAGAGCAGTATTTAAGCTCAGAGACAGTTTTCTGCCTTTTGAGGAAAAGATTATAAGAAGACTTTGTATCTGTTAGCCGGATCTACAAAAGTGACCTGATCGTTCAGATGTGGCAAAATATTTAAGGCTAAAAAAAAACTCACTCTCATAAGACAAAGCATGACCGCCTTAGAAATATTTCAAAGTGATCTTTTGGTGTTATATGTCTAGCCATCAAAATTAATAAAGCACAGCGCAGATCCTTTGATGACTTGTCATTAATGTATGGGATAATCATGCTCCTGTTCAAGGTTCTTTCTAGATTAAGTAACTAGAATCACTTCTTAAGGTATCAACACGGGAGTATCTATTTCCCTAGGCATGTGTATATTCTCCTACATCAAGAGTGGGGCTCCTGGGTGGCTCAGTGGGTTAAAGCCTCTGCCTTCGGCTCTGGTCATGATCCCAGGGTCCTGGGATCGAGCCCCCCCATCGAGCTCTCTGCTCAGCAGGGAGCCTGCTTCACCCTACCCCTGCCTGTCTCTCTGCCTACTTGTGATCTCTCTCTGTCAAATAAATAAATAAAATCTTAAAAAAAAAAGAGGTAAAACCTAATGATAAAGGTGTCAGTGACCCCTCTTGTGATCAATTTATGCTAAAAACATTAGTAAATTTCTTGAGCATTAACTGCTTGTCAGGTCCTATTTAAATGCTTTAATTGCGCTCAGTGTGGGGTAGCTACTATCATTCCCTACATGTTATAGACAGGGAAGGACAAGGTCAGGTAGCAAAGTTGGGATAGGAGTCTAGGCTGTCTTACTTCGCAGCCCAGACAGTTAACCATTAAACTACAGCTTTCCAATACTGTATTCATCATTCCTTGTCTTAAATATAAAAGCATTTAAAATCCGGTATTTGCAACTGTTCACCTGTTATAATTTCCTGAAGCAGAAAGAAGAGGATACAACAGCACAGCAAGCTCCACAGGTAATTTGCTAGAAGTTAAAGACTCCAGAAACAGATCGAAAAAGAGCAGAGCGCAGCTGAGATGCGGATCTCCCTTCTCTTCGAATCCCTTCCTGTCTCAGAGGGGAATTTCTATCTATTGGATTTCAAATGCACTCATCTCGGAAAAACAAAAACATGTGTATAATCCTAAGGCTGATTTATGAGCTAAGCAGCAGGGGCTGAAAATCAGCAAACTTAGCACAGTCGTTAGGATTCTTAGTTCAAGAAGAAGAAGGACTTAAATTCACAATTCAACACGAATTTCAAGTCTTGACTGATCATTGCAAATTGCATAAAACAACATCTGCTGTTCATGATTCAGTAAAACATTTTATAGGTCATAAGCCTGAGTTCATTGATGATCAGAGTAATCGTAGGATTTCAGTAGTGTCATTATTCCCACTCTACACTAAGAAATTAAAGCTCAGAGAGGACTTATGTGATTCACCCAAGGTCACACCACGGCTATATTAGTAAAGATGAAATGGATCTCAATTCTTTCAATCCTAAATACTATGCAATTTCTTTTTTTTTTTTTTTTAAAGATTGAGTTTTTGATTGATTTATCAGAGAGAGAGAGAGAGAAAGAGCACTACCCAGGGGAATGGCAGGCAGAGAGAGAAACAGGCTCCCCACTGAGCAGGGAGCCCAATGTGGGACTCAATCCCAGGACGCTGGGATCATGACCTGAGCCCAAGGCAGACGCTAATCGACTGAGCCACCCAGGTGCTCCTACTACACAATTTCTAAACCCTAGGGAATTGGGGCAAAAAGTGTAGGTATAAAAACACAAATGATCCCTTGTGTCATCAAACAGCTCGAGATGCATACCCTACAATGGCAGAAAACATGTTATCTTCCTATGCAGCCTGGGTGAGTTCAGACTTGCCAAGTGCAACTCTGTACTCCTCAGAGTTTGCCCTTGGCAACATGAGCACAGGATGTAATGCTTGTGTGCCTGAGAGTGTCTGCCTGAACCATGGAGAGGACTACTATGACTGGCTCAGAGAGCTAGCCTACGCCCTCTGGTCCCTGACTTCAATGGCCACAGAAAGAAGCAAGTGATTCCTCAAAATACAGCTGCTGGCCTCCATCTAATGAATTTGGAGTAACTTCAGGTCTGGGTACAGATTCATTCATTCACGAAATGGACTCAGACTGTGAATACTCTGCAGTCAAGGAGAGAAGTCAAGCTCATGTAGAGTTCTTCTTTATTCTGTTTGTCTTAGGAGTCACAAAGCATGGAGAATCTGATAAAATTGATGACTCTTATAAAAGTACACGGGACACCAAATGCTGTGGACGATCTCCACGAACTGATGGAGCTACAAAGCCGACCTGTGGATACCTCCTTATTCAGGAAAAAAACATTTTGCTGTAAAGGCTAAAAAAAAAAAAATGGTCCCATATTTGAGCAAGCTACTTTCTACGTCTGTTTAAGAAGAGTCAAAACTTAGCAAATGAACAAAACTAAAACTGGGTGAATCACCTTCCCCATGAAAGAGTCCTCTGTTCTGCAATCTGAGGTGCAGAATGGGAATTCTGTCAAAGAGCTAATAGTGGGTCAGTTCCAGCTGAATGCCAAGGCCTTTTGTCAAATAACAAGTACTATGAAATCTTTCCTAGAAACTTCACCAACCTGGGAAATGGACAAGAAGCCAGCACAAACACAGTAACAAGAGGAACGAACAAATCAGAGACTCATAGGGAAGCAAGGGTAGAGAGATCTTGAATGTCAGCACAGGGCTTCTAGGAGCAAGACCCAGGTGTCCTGAGAAGAGGCTCCACAGGAACCCATCTAGCAGGCTGGGTAACATACCCAAGATGAAAAGGACCCAACAGACACCTGACTCTCTGAATTTTTGCATCATGCCCCATGTTCAATATGAGCACTCTAACTGTAAAGTCCTTTTCAGAGATGCCGAAAATATATTTTATCTAGTGGTTTCCTCCATCCACTGAAACAACGTACTTGAGTAAAGGTAACGATTCCAGTCTAGTGGGCTCCCACATTCTGTTATAGCCCTTAGAATCAATAGAAATTTAAGCATACTTGAACCAAATTTCATCTCAGTTCACAAAGAAAGATGATTTGTTGGAAGGGTGTCATAGGATTCAGAAATCACAGGGAGACTGGGCTATAGGAACATATAAAGATGGGAATCAGGGAGCTCTGAGCACGAAGTCTCATATATCAATGGACAGTAACCAAAAAGCAAATGCAACTCTGATGTTTCTCTATCTTTGTGTCTCACTGTTTACCATCCAAGTTGAGGAGGAGCATCGGAGTGGCCTCACTCGAGTCACATGTTCACCTTCAACAAGAAATGGAAATGCTTTGAATGATGACTCCATCAGGACCCCATGGAATGAGAGGCAGTCAGGAGAAGCCCTGCACCAACAGGGGGGAAGGGGATCCTGGGTAGGCAATACAACACAATAGACGCAGAGATTTCCTCCCTGGAGGTAAGCTAAGTTGCCTTGAGGGATATCCAGACCCTTTAAAATATCACCAGCTTCAGTAAGGTCTATGCAATATGTTAAAAGCTCTATGCCAGCCTAGGTGTCAGGAGAAGCTGGTACCAGAATCCAGTTTCCGGTATATGAACCCAATTTATTTATTTTTTAATATTTTATATATTCACTGGAGAGAGAGAGAGGGAGAAGGAGGCTCCCTGCTTAGCCGGGAGCCCCGCGCAGGACTCGATCCTACGAACCTGTGATCATGACCTGAACTGAAGGCAGATGCTTAACCCACTGAGCCATGCAAGTGCTCCTGAACCCAATTTTTTGATACCTAAACTATATTTACTGCATCTCTCAAGGCTTTCTATACAGTGACTCTCAATCCAAGTGATTAACAAACGCAAAATCAATCAGAAAAAGACCGCGCATGAAGGGTGATTATAGATTTTCAAATAGCGACATTATGTAATAAGCTAGGTATTGGGTGGCACCAGTGGTTGGAAGGACTGTTGAACTGCCAAGATCAAGCAGAAACAGCATTCAGGAGGGACAGCCAGAAATGTAACCCCCCCCATTCCCAACTGCTACCAGAAATGCAGATGGGTCTGCTTTCTCACATGACTTCAGGAAAAATCAACACTGAGGAAAAAACAAGCTTGAATACATATAGTCCCTAAGTAGTAAGAGAACAATAAAAAACCCAGCACGAACAGTAAAATCAGTAACTGCTAAGTCTGAAGGAAGAAAATAAATAAGGAATCATTAGCACCATGTTTAAGAAGGAATTCAATGAAAAAGAAAAACAGCTATTCCATGTGTCCACAATGATGGCTGCTACCAAAAATTTCAGAGGAAATTATTGCGTTTGCACTAATGAGCTTACTTTCCTGCTGCCCATTTTCACACTTAACATGAATAATGGAGACCATGGACAAGCGAATTTGGCCTCTATGTCGAAGTGAGATAATTAGGTGAAATTGCATGGTAATTCCATCAGATAATTTAAAATCCAATTATAATACACAAAATATCCTTCTTTCTCCAAGTGCCTCTCATCTGAATCTTTCTTAGGCTTATTTTCTATCTTATGTTTTGATTTCTGTACTGGAAGTCTCCGAAAGTGCCTTCCAGTTAATCCCAACATATCCTAAGCTGATGCCCAGTACTGGCTATGTGCACACTTCACTGTATAGTCATGGAATTCTTTATGCAAATGTGTGTCCCACCTGACGCCAGCACTCAGGTGACAGGCAACTGGACAGCGAGTAGGTGCCCGACGGAGACCTATCCACAGCCATTTGTCTGTAACTTAAGCTGACCTCAAGGGCATTTGCCAGGCAAAGCATTTCTCCTTGGAGTTTTTTTTTGTTTTTTTTTTTGTTTTTAAATTTTAAAAATACATGTTTTATTAAAATGTCTCCTAACTTCTTATACCATTCTTTTACCCATTATGCATTTTATTTTTTTAAATTTTTTTATTTTTTATAAACATATAATATATTTCTATCCCCAGGGGTATAGGTCTGTGAATCGCCAGGTCTACACACTTCACAGCACTCACCAAAGCACATACCCTCCCCAATGTCCATAACCCCACCCCCCTTCTCCCAACCTCCCTCCCCCCAGCAACCCTCAGTTGTTCTTGGAGTTTTAACGAGAGGCTGAACCAGCAGGTGGGAAAGTGACACTGAAGATTATCTGGGAACACAAGGGCATGTGCACACGCATGCACACACACTAGAAGTTACCACGCTACAGTAAAACCATGAGGCAGAGAGGCAAGGGGAGTACTGGTAACAGAGGAGAAACAACAGAACAAAGATTAAAAGGGTGTCAGAGCAGCAGGAAAATGGGTGAAGGGGAGTAAGAGGCACAAACCCTCAGTTACAAAATAACAACGTCAAGGTGATGAAAAGCAGAGAAGCACTGTATGGTGACGGATACAGTGAAGGGCGGTAACCATACTTAGCTTAGCGAGCACGGCACTGTGTATCCAGTCATCCACTCACTAAGCTGTACACTGCAGGCAAATACAACACTGTGTGTCGATCACAAATTAAAATGAGCAGGGAACGAGGAGGATCTGCCTCTGATGTGGGCGTTGAGATAAACGTCTTGGGAAGGCATGAACATACCGTGTAAGGCATTCCTGGTTTCCATGAGCCTTGGATGAAGTGATTATTTCCACAATTTGAAATGATATTCTAATCCCGAGGAGCCCAAGCAAAGCAGAAGATAGGACCATTTCCTGCCTTGCTGACTTCTCCACGTAACCCATTCGTGAAGTTCTCCTGTGGAGCTTAAACAATAAATATCTCCACAGCATGTACGGGCCATGTATGGGGAAAGAGAAACTGAGCAATAGGACACACACAGAGAGCAAGGGTAAGAAATGCAAACACTCAAAAACTTGGGCATTCCTGAGCATTTAATCTTATTTAAAGTGCAAAAATAGGGGCGCCTGGGTGGCTCAGTGAGTTAAAGCCTCTGCCTTCGGCTCACGTCATGATTGCCGGGTCCTGGGATCGAGCCCCACATCGGGCTCTCTGCTCCATGGGGAGCCTGCCTCCTCCTCTCTCTCTGCCTGCCTCTCTGTCTACTTGTGATCTCTCTGTCAAATAAAAATAAATAAATAAATAAATAAATAAATAAATAAATAAATAACGGAATAAAGTGCAAAAATGGAAGAACAAAGAGTTTTAGTCATTCATGTTTTTAATAATTTGCCTCGAAATAAAGAAGGATGATGACTGCACTCAGTATGTAAGCCAGATCTTTCCAGGAGTCTGACATAGAGTGAAGTCCATCCTCTTTATCAAAGAAAAGTTAATGTGGGAATGTATTAGTCTTGAGTGGAATTGGGTGAATCTAGGCTCTAGGACAGACTGAACATCGTAAATGGTTTCATGTAACGAATAACTCTATATACAAAATGGTAAAACAATAAGAAACAAAAAATGTCAAGTTCTGATAATGACAGAGGGCAATATTACAGCAATAAAATTTTGAAATACTGAGAAAACCTATCTCTCCTTCACCCAACTACATATTCCGGTTCTTACTTCCACATTTCCTATCATTTAAAAATATAGGGTTATCTTTTCAGGGACACCTGGTGGCTCCCTTGGGTTAAGTGTCCTACTCTTGGTTTTCAGCTTAGGTCATGATCTCAGGTCATGGAATTGAGCATGTTGAGATCCGGGCTCAGTGGGGAGTCTGCTTGAGATTTTCTCTCTCCCTCTCTCTTTCCCCCTCCCCCTTTTCTCTCTCTCTCTCTCTCCCTTTCTCTTTCCAAAAAAAGCCAGGGTATCTTTTCAAATGTTGTCAATCCGAACCTGATAAAGTCTCACAGGCATAGATGTTGTCCCGTGTTAAAATTTCTAGTTAAGGTTTGATGAGTGCTTATTTGGAGCAAGGGTCTGCACTAAGGACTCGGTATTTGCTGTTCAGCTATAACAGGACATCATATTCATGTCTGCATTTTAGCGAGGAGGAAAGTGAGGGCCAGAGGTCAAGCCCTGTGTCCAGGGTCTCAGAGGTGCAGGTCCCAGACCTCACTGTCCTCCTGCAGTGCCCTATCACTTCCAGAGTAACAGCACATGGAGGTGCAGTCTGGGTACTGCATAAAAACACCACAGCAAGCAAGCTCGAAGGGGCTGGAACCCACAGCTCTCCAAACCACGTGTTCTAAAGCCCGGTGGCAGCCTGGAGGAGGTGCTCACCTTTTTCTCTGTACAAATACTCATCAGCCGTTTTGTCCAGAAAGATGCCCGATATTATCCCTGACTGTGAGACGGCTGCATGCGGGCTGCTGCTGCCTCATTACCCGGAGGGTGGCCAAGCACCTCGACCACTGCACGGCTCCTTCCTGTCTCAGAGCTCTGCCCCAGCTCCCAGAAGAAAACTGCATAGTGCCCTGGACATACCAGTATTTGGGCTGTCTTACCCGAAACCAAGCTGGCTGACCTGCAGAGGCATATACAACTCTTGGTTCAAGAGTATTACTTAATGCACAGATCACTTTCCCTTTTAAAAGTCAGCGTACTGGGGCGCCTGTGTGGCAAAGTCAGTGAGGCGTCCGACTCGACTCTCGGTTCCAGCTCAGGTCATGATCCCAGGATCCTGATCTCAGGGTGGGGAGATCGAGCCCTACATCGGCTCCGTGCTTAGCGTGGAGTCTGCCTGAGTTCTTTCTTTCTCCCTCTACCCCTCCCACCGTATGCTCTCTTTCTCAATAAACAAATAAAATCTTAAGAAAAATAAAAGTGGAAGCTTTGTGGAACAGAATGGTGACTGGCCTTCTCTAACACAGGAACATAGGTCAGGTGGAGCCTGAAGGGGACAGAAGCCTTTTTTCTCCTATATGTGTATTGGCTTTATATATACATATGTGTGTGTGTGTGTGTGTGTGTATTATATATGTATATGTAATATGTCAATAATATAGATTACATATATAATATGTCATGTATTATGTTATATATTTATGTAATAGTATATAAATAAATTAAATATATAAAATAAAAAATTTAAAACTTAGAGGAAAAGTCTTAAGAGAATGAAGACCTGGTTTTACCTCAGTACTTCCATTATTTGGTATACTTTCTCAAGCAGTTAATAGCCTTAATAATTCAACAAAAAACTGGCAGGGACAAGAAAACCTACTAGCTTTTACTTTGCTTACATAACAGGCCTGTGGTTTGATCAGGGTCCTGGAGACATCATTCAGCCATCTAAAGTACTAAGTGCAACATTAAAAATTCAGCTGTGGTAAATCTTGGACAGATAGTGCCTTCTTGTAAAACTTCCAGAGGAAGAATTCTACATCTTCTGTTAAACATAAGCATTGCTGGATTCTTCCATTTGAAACTAGATCTTATTTTTCCTGTGATGATTTCTAAAAGCCGACACTAAGTAGTTCTGTATTTTCTCAAATTCTATAAACTAGGGCATCTTTGGAGGTTGTGAGACAATGTGGGCTTTGGCTTCATTAAAATTAGGAACTGCCCTAATCATCTGCATGCCTTTTGTTCTCAGCACAGCGTTTAGCACCTAATTGGCCCTCTAAGTATTTTTGAACCGGGGAAAGAACCACCCCAGAACAAAAACTCTCAGCTTCCCACTGCTTAAACCAAGTCCTTCAAGTCCCAAAATGGCTTGCCCATACTGCCCAGAACCAAATTCAAGAAGTAAGAACAAGGAGATGCTTACTGAGGTTTACCAGGAAGAACCCATTTCCAAATGCATTCAGATGTAACCTAGAACCGTGGATTCTTATTTTTTCCTATCATATTCTCCTAAATGTCACTGGAAGAGTCATGCAAAGCCATGGATGGCCACATCTGCGTTGCACAGGTTGCTTCTCTCAACCGTAAGTCCCATGGGAGCTGGGTCCCATCCCAAGCATTAGATCAATTATTTCTGCAGACAGCGACTGCAAACCCCTACGAGGCCCCCACCTGGTCTACAGCCCATCTTGCTCGATCGCTCTGCTCTCCCAGAAACGTCAGCCTCCACTAAACTCGAGCTGGCTTCACACCCACCTCTGTAATGACCATTTCTTTGGGAAGTCCCACATTCTCATGGCACCATGATGCTCTCTCCTGCCATCAAACAACACAGTTATAGTTCTACATTAAATAGTCTGACTGTTCATTACTCTTCCTTTTTCCCACTAGTCTAGAAGCTGCAGGACAATTTTTCTCACTGCCATGACTTCAGCATTTCACGAAGGTCCTGTAACATAGTAGGGGCCCCATTCATAGGTATTAAATGATTCAATGGATGGCTCAGATGAGAAGAGCTGGGAATCCAAAGAGCTGTTGAGGCAACAAACCTAAAGAGGGAAGAAAATCATTATTTTTAAGTCAACTAAAGATGTAAGATAATTAGTAATAAATCCAAGAAATCTCTGATGGTCAATGTAAAACACTTGATTTCACCAATAATGAAACTATAGAGAGGCTAATTGACTTTATGTAGTTATCACAACTAGTGGCCATGGACCTGGGTCTGAAACTCAGATCTCTCATTCAAATGATCTTTTTTTTTTTTTTTAAGATTTTATTTCTTTATTTGACAGACAGAGATCGCAAACAGGCAGAGAGGCAAGCAGAGAGAGAGGGGGAAGCAGGCTCCCTGTTGAGCAGAGAGCCCTAAGCGGGACTCGATCCCAGGACCCTGAGATCATGACCTGAGCCAAAGGCAGAGGCTTACCCCACTGAGCCACCCAGGTGCCCCTCAAATGCTCTTTTAAGAACACATTTTCAAATATAATCAAAAGGCCCACGCTAATGAAAAACAATAGCTCCTTTTAACTCTATTGACCTCATTTTGCCAAAAATAGACAGAAATCAGTTGCGACTAAAGGGGCACATTGAATTCTAGTTCAACTGGAGAGAGCTTATTTTTAGAAAGAGCGTAGAGTGTGGACATCTACGTATTTGTTAGGAGAGAACCACCCAGGATATGGCTCCAATGTGAATTACAAAACTGGGAATAAGTTAACACGGTTTTATTAAGGCAGAGCACCTAGTCAGCTCTCAAAAAACGGTACTTGCCATTATGATCATTATCACCACTCACAACACTTGTAGAACACGGAGGCCTGTGAGGAAAGATGATTTGAGGGAAGATCATCATCAGCGGTGGTCTGAACATGGAGGTATTTCTGGTAAAGGTTGACTTGGTGGCCAAAAGAAAAATCACGTCCCTTTAAGCCAAGGACACCAAATGCTTTCAACTTCTCAATTTTGCCCAAGGACAGCTGGTTCTGTGCACATTTCCATTAAGAGAATAGGGCCCAAGGGGGATTCAAAAACTCTCCACACTGCCTGGAGACTAATGGTCTCCTGCTCTCTATTGGGCTGATCACCGACAACTGTGGATTAACCCACAGGGACGTGCTAGACAGAGTCTAACTCAGAACTATGCTGACTGCAACCCAATTACACAGCAGCCCAAAGTGGCTCTAATTTCGTTTCTAAGATCAGATCTTGGCCCCTGATCACACAGAGAAAACACCTAGAAAATCAGCTTCTATGCCGTGCAGATTATACACATGGATTTAGTCAGTCATGAGATGAAATTTCCACAGGGCAGAGTGCATGGAGGACATTACCCATCCCACGAGAAGAACACCACGTGCTCTGTTCCTATAAGTTCTATCACCACACCACATGCTATCATAGTAGACGCTTAAATAAATTGGTAAAAATAAAATAATTCACACCTAACTTAAAAATGTATTAAGCCTCAATTTACACAAAACTGCTTAAAATTTGTATGCTCTCTAAATTTACTTTTCTAATTTGACCAAAGTGGCCACATGGATTCTGAATCAGGTGCACAGAAGGACAACAACTGGGAGTCATACCTAATGCCACTTAATTAAGACAAAGCCATTACTTTCCTTCTGTACTTCATGCTGGCCTCAGCAGGCTGTCTTAAGCCAGATAAATATGTACTCACTATCTCACTGTGGACATTTTTACAGCATTGTGAAAGTCCTGCATTAATGCTTTGACTTTCTTAACTTATGCATAGGTTTTTTTGTTTTGTTTTGCTTTGTTTTTAAGATTTGATTTATTCATTTACTTGAGAGAGAGAGAGAGTTGGAGAGAAAGCACGCAGGCAGAGAGGCAGAGGGAGAGGCAAACCTCCCTCAGAGGAGGGAGCAGGACACGAGGCTCGATCTCAGGACCCTGAGATCATGACCTGAGCTGAAGGCAGATGCTTAATGCACTGAGCCACCAGGCTCAGGCTCAGGCTCAGGCTCAGTGTATTTGGGAGGGAATCAGCACTTAGCATTTTATAGCTTAGTCCGTGAGATAGCCCTACTAGGAACTGAGGTAATATTAATAATACATAAATTAGTCCTTTTTTCAAGTTTTGAAATATTATTTGGACCTCATTTCCTCATTACTTTCATAAACCTGGTGGTGACCTCTTTTCTAGAAATTACCGCTCTGTTTGGAAAGATACTTTTCCTCATGAATTAATCCAAACCTGAAATCAGGCTGTTAAAACAAAACAAAACAAAAAACTGTCCTAGAAGTAGCATTCAAGTTCAAAGCTGATATAAAAAATTCAGACATAACATCTGGATATCCTGTATACCTGAACACTTGAATTTAATTTGATAAGACAAATTAAAAAAAGAAAAAGCTGCTCCATCAAAATCTTTACCTACACTCACAAAGTAGCCTGACGTTCAGCAAAGTGAACAGTACTTTTTTTTTTTTAAAGACTTTTTAAAATAGATTTTATTTATTTATTTGTGAGAGAGAGAGATCAAGAGAGAGCACAAGCAGGCACAACAGCAGGCAGAGGCAACGGGAGAAGCAGGCTCCCCAATGAGCGGGGAGCCAGACTTGGGACTTGATCCCAGGACCCTGGGATCATGACCTGAGCTGAAGGCAGTGGCTTAACAAACTGGGCCACCCAGGCATCCCTGGACAGTAATTTTTACCAGGTGATCAGGGCTCACAAATAGTGTCACATTGCAAGATGTTTCGAGAGTAATGGAAAACCATCATCTGCTGCTGCTTCCACAGAAATGGCTAATTACAAATAGCCATTTGTATACAACTTTATTATAAAATACAACTTTATTATAAAACTGAAACTTGTGTTTTGTTTTGTTTTGTTTTTCCTAATCACAAACACCATTGACAGAAAAATACTGAAGGCACACATTGCCTTGAAGACTATTGGTTTTAGATTTTAAAAAGCAAACACATAGGTAAGAACTGAACCATGCAACAGGATTCAAATACAGGTTCTTAGTCCAGTTCACGAGCAAGTAAGTTACACTTTGCAATTGCCATCTTTGCCTGCTTGGTGATATTGACCATCCTCACCTGTTCTGGACTATTCATTTTAGCTCCCAGCTTCCCCATTCCCACCAGAGCAGTGAGAAGAAATGATCTATTTAATCTCTGCATTCAGTTTTCCTAAAACTCTCCTGGTGTCATGGATGCCACATTTGGGTTTCTCTGTTAAAAGGCAGACATACTAGTGGTTAACAGATTCTGACAATATCCAACCATTTATTTTTTTTTTTTTAAAAGGGAGGGGGTTCCTTTTCACTCCTGCATCATCAATTCTTTAAAAGACACTATGTGGAAAAACATACCCTACCCAGAGGAAATAGAGCAGTGGATTTGAAATAATTCAATTTTTCTCTGTGTTTTTTCTAAGACTGAATCAAAGCAAAGGCAAGACAACTTCAAACTCTGAAAAAATCTACAATATGAGCTGCCATCCATTCCAACAAGGCTGCCTCTGAGTTGGTGCCCATATCTAAGAGCCAGGAAACTAGAGTTTGGGTTATCTGTAAATTTGGGTTAGTTCTCCAAAGGTTTATTTCAAAATACTTGGAAAGAATTTATAGTCTTCTAAAACTGAACCATTCATTGAACTATTGATTGAGCAAATGATGACATATTTCCTAATAAAATTTGAAGTCTAGCGGGTAAGATAGATAGGACACAAATAATAGATGACTACCTCAATGGTCTTAGGCAGAGTGAAGCCACCAATTTTGAATTTTGTGGCTTTGAGAGATGCCTCTTAAATCCTGCCCACGTAGCTCGGTTTAGGCTAGAGAAACATATCCAGACTCAGGAGAAAGAAAGCAAGGAGAACTTCTTCGTTTTCAGCTTTAATTTTTCCCCAGAAGCAACAATTTTGTATCATGTATATGAAAATAAGGAGGTGTTGGGGGGAGAGCATTTGTTTTAATACCTGGAAGATTTCTTTCTTCTTCATGCCTATTGCCTGTACCAGTCAAAAACAGTCAGTTTATTTCTTTATCTTTGAAACACAAGCTGTTGCCTGATCAAAGTTGTCTGTCTGCCTTGTTATTATTTCAACTTTAAAGAGTGGAGTAGCAACAAGAAAAAATGAGATTTTAACTAATCTGATAGTCCTTTTTGAATTCCCCTGGGTTCTTTTGATATCAGCATCAACTGAGTTCTTTTGTGCAAGCAGAATCCTACGATTAAGAGCAGCTCTGGATTTGGAGAAAAGGTGAAAATTACAGGACCAAGTTATAGAGCAAAAGGCAAGAGTAGTTAAGAACGGTCTAAAGTTTTAGAACAGAGAGGGACTGCAGAGGACAGTTCAACAATCAGGGTATAGGACAGTCTATTAATGTTACGATAGAGTTTTATATTTAAGAAGCTGAAAAATAACTACTATTTTTATGGTACAAACTATAAAGAAGTTTGGTTTATGGGGAGCCACATAATCTAACTCAATAGAGGGCACAGCTAGGAGCCTGCAGGCAAAGAAATGACTCGGGCAACTACATCAAATTTAAGGATTTTTGTCTCACCAGCTTTTATTGCTTTTCGCCTATATACTCAGAATAACCGTTGAGTGAAATACTTTTAAAGTGAATTCAAAATACAGTTTAAGTAGGTAGCACTGTTCAAGAACAAACACATCCTAAAATTTATCCAGGCAGTTAATATTAGAGCACCAAAACAAACAAATGGAAAATAGTAGTGTGTAGCAGAGGTTGTATGGCAATTCTGAACTCATGGTGACCACCAGTAAAATCCAGGAGCGGCTAAGACATGCTGACAGCCAAATTCAGTTTTTGTTGTTGTTTTTGTTTGTTTGTTTTGCTTTACTTTACTAAATTCCACTGAATTTCCCATGGTTCTCATTGGCACCATCAGTTTTCCAACAAAGAATCTTAACTCCTTTATTTTCTCAAAGCAGAACAGATCAAGTAATACGTTTGGGTCTATTTGCTGAACAGCTGAAACTGTTCAATAGCTAAAAAATATTGTGTGTGGACAGAACTGGAGGATTATGTCACTGCATGAGTACCGCATTTGGTCACACATTATTATAGCAACGGTGATGACCTATTTCAGGAAGCCCTATTCGTGCAATTACAAATAATCAATCCCCTTGTTACATCTTGTTAAAGACCATTCCCTTACCTGCAGGACAATATTTTAAAAATGTTCTAAAATGGTCAAAATCCATGTTTGGTAGAGTAAAATTTTTCATTTTTTTTCTTTTTTGTATCTGGGAAATAAGATAAAAAAATTTGCTAATCTCAGTTTGGGATAAAGTTTTTTAAAAAGCAATTGGATGACTGGTTTGAATATTTAAGAGGAGTACTAACAGCAAGAAGACCAGAGTACAGGTCTATAATGAATGGTGAACTTGGGTTCCGAGGAATCGACATGACATGGTCGGGTTGAAGTCCTCTACTGCTGAGCAAAGGGAACTTTTTAGGGAGAAAATAAAAAGATAATCGGTGACTTAAGAGAAATAATCTTTAAAAAAAATTATTTACCTATTTTAGAAAGAGCATGAGCTGAGGGAGAAGCAGAGGGAGCAGGAGAGATCTGCAGGAGACTCCCTGCTGAGCAAAGACCTCTCTCCCGCAAACACACACACACAGGGCTTGATCTACAAACCCCTGAGATCACAACCAGAGTCGAAACCAAAAGTCAGACACCTAATTGACTGAGCCACCCAGGCACCTGAAAAATAGGCTTCTTTTTAAACCACTGAATCAGGGGGGCCTGGGTGCTCAGTGGGTTAAAGTCTCTGCCTTCGGCTTGGGTCGTGATCCCAGGGTTCTGGGATCGAGCCCTGCATTAGGCTCTCCGCTCAGCAGGGAGCCTGCTTCCTCCTCTCTCTCTGCCTGCCTCTCTGTGATCTCTGTCTGTCAAAAAAATAAATAAAATATTAAAAAAAAAACCTACTGAATCATTTTTAAATGTACAATTCAGTGGTCTTAAGCACATTCATAATATTTTGCAACCACCACCACTATTTCCAGAACTTTTTCATCTTCCCAAAGAGAAATTCTGTATCCATTAAACAATTAAGGTCCACATTGCTCCCCCTGCCCAACCTTCTGGAAGCCACTCTTGTACCTTCTATCTCTATGAATTTGTCCATTTTTGGTAGTTCATATAATGCTGAACACTTCCAAGATTCACCCACGTTGTAATATGTATCAGAATTAGAACACCTTTAAGATAAACGAAAAGGCAGAATGATATCTTCTTTTACTGAGCAAGGATTTCCCAAGGAGAACTATCTCAAAGTAGTGCTATGGTCAGAAAATCAAACAGATTTTTTTTTTTTTTAAGATTTTAGTTTTTTAAAAGATTTTATTTTATTTCTTTATTTGACAGAGATTACAAGTAGGCAGAGAGGCTGGCAGAAAGAGGGAAAGCAGGCTCCCCACTGAACAGAGAGCCCAATGTAGGGCTTGATCCCAAAATCCTGAGATCATGACCTGAGCCAAAGGCAGAGGTTTAGCCCACGGAGCCACCCAGGCACCCCTAGCATGGACATTTTTAATGGAAAAAATGAAATGACAATAGAAGAAAAAATACTGTTTCAAGTTTTTCTTTCTTTCTTTCTTTCTTTTTTTTTTTTTAAAGATTTTATCTTAAAAGAGAGAGAAAGAGAGCACAGAGGGAGAGTGAGAAGGAGAAGCAGACTCCCCAGTGAGCAGGGAGCCCAATGTGGGGCTTGATCCCAGGACCCTGAGATCATGATCTGAGGCGAAGGCAGGCACTTAACTGACTGAGCCACCCAGGCATCCTCAAGTTTTTATTTCGTTAGGTCATCTCTACAGCCAGCGTGGGGCTTGAACTCCTGACCCAAGATCAAGAGTTGCTTGCTCTTCTGACTAACCCAGCCAGGTTCCTCAGAAATAGACTCTAAAAAAAGTAATGATTAAAGAAAATCTATATAATAATCCATTTTAACACATTCCTTGTTTTTCATTAATTAAAAGATCTAATAACTTTTTATGGGCTTGGCATGGATTCTAGTATTAGTCACTTACAAAAATCATAGTGCATTCATGAAAATTTCCATTCAAAATTCATTCAAACTGTACACCCCCCTACTCTAAAACACACATCCGTTCATATACTGCTGTTTAATTTCTTAAAAGTTCAAGTATCTCTTGAAGAAAACATTCAATTATATTAACAGTGTTAAAGTATATTAAAGTAAAGCTTAGGAGTCTTTAACTCATTCATTTGACTTCCTCTGCTGCCTGTATATATCTTTCTCTTTTGTTTGGCCAATTAAAACCAAATGGGAAATTTAAAAACATGGAATTAAATCAGTATCACAAAAGACTATATTTACATAGCCTAAAGGGAAGTTTAAAAGTGGCCCCTTTAAGGTTTCCTTGATTACCTTAGGATGCTGCTCATGATCAGATCTTTCACTGATGATTTCCTTGATCAGCTGCAAATAATCGTTTAGCCATGTGTTGACATATAGCCTCAATATGGGTGTTTTAAATGGAAATTATTTGGTTATATCAATTAGATTGGTATCTTTTTCTAAGAAATTAAAAAAAAAAAAAACAACCCTCCAATAAAGACAAGTTAGCATCTGCCTCCCCAAACATTAAAGAGACTTCTAGAAGGAAAGTTTTATTCAACTTGATCCATTGGCTTCATCTATCTCAACTCAAAACTCCTCAGAACTAGCCTTCATATGGATAGAGACATTCAAATGATTTCCCTTGTTTTTTTTTTAAGATTTTTATTTACTTATTCAACAGAGAGAGACACAGTGAGAGAGGGAACACAGCAGGGGGAGTGGGTGAGGCAGAAGCAGGCTTCCCGTGGAGTAGAGAGCCTGATGCGGGGCTCGATCCCAAAGCCCTGGGATCATGACCTGAGCCAAAGGCAGACATTTAACCACTGAGCCACCCAGGTGCCCCCCTTGCTTCAATTTTTAACCAGATCCTTATCACGATTGGGTGAAATGCAGCCAAGGGATACACTGACCTGACCTGGATCAGAGCATGGCAGCCATAGGAGTTGAACCGAAACTGGAAAAATTGGGAAGGTTCTATGTTTGGAGTCAGAAAATAGTTGTTCTTTCCCTAAGAAAACCAGTGCTTTCACTCTGCTCACATTGGAAGGAGTAATGCTCAAAGGAGAAAAGGAATCAGAACAGGAGGATCTAAGAGTTCGTCCACATAAAGACAAGACTGCAAAACCTAATGGTAACAAAACATTTGCTACAGTCCATTTCTATATGATTTTAGGAGGATGTGATTCAGAAAGGCTTTCCAAACTGGCAGTCAGTCGGATTACACCTTTCACCTAATCCCAGCTGAACTATCTGCTCTTTCACAGAGAAGAAAAATATTGCTAATTTAGTAAGAAAATAATATGACATAGCAACAGCTACACTACCTCTTTTCAATAATTCTGAAGCAGCAAAGTATCAAGAAGAGGAAGTTCCAAACAGCAGTTAAAGGGATGCTCAGAGCCATTTCAAAAGCCTTGAATAAGTCATTGACTTTTTCAAGCTCTGTTGTTGTTGTTGTTTTTTTTTTAATCTGTCAGATGGGTTTGATAACCTTTGGGTTAGAGTTTTGCCAGCATTCGTTTAAATCCATACTTTCCAAAAGCCCCATGAAATATCTCCTGGCAGCAGAGAAGGAACTCTGCCCCGGGTTGGGGATGGGAAGGTGGAGGATGGGTCTGACAGCACATCTCAAAGTGGTTAAAAAGTATTTCAAAATCTATCTCATCTTAACATGTATCTTTCATATGTGACTCATAAGATATCTCTGTGTAATATATAAAAAACCTCAGCCGAAGTTATCACCTGAACTAGGGAATTCAAAGGGCTTCATCAGACCTACCCTGTGATTGAGTCTCTCTTAACCACGTCCATCTTTGAAATCCTTTAGAGGGATCCCCATGAGGCCATATCATCAGGCTGTGTTTTTCAAGGACCAGCCTAATGCCTCCGGTCATCCCTGACTGCAGTCAAAGGTTGTATATGATCGTGGACAAGGGCATGGGTTTTGCAGTCAGTGTGTGGGTTCAAATCCTGGGTCGAACATTTACGATGAGTGCGGTCTTGGGCAAGTCACCCAATACCTCCGTGCCTCAGTAGCCTACCCTTTAAAATAATATAGTAGTCCTCAGCCCTTAGATCATTGTAGTTTAGGAATTAATATGTGGGGCATTTGTTTTATCAGTGCCTGGAATACAGAATGTATCCTGTAGGTATCAGACATTGTGGCCACGACTCTGGTTTTTTAAAAACTCAAAGTCTCTGAGAAAAATCAGGAAAATAGGCTGATCCTATTACCCTGCCTGCCTCCCCCATCTCCTACTCCAACGATGCTGTGAAATGGAGAGACTTTTTCACAAATTAAGCAAAGCAAATAAGTCAAAATATGCACAAAAGTAATAAGCTTACTAATTTAGGGTCTAATGGACAGTCGAAAATAATAAAGGCAGATTTCAGAATCCATATTAATAATAGTAGAGAAGTAAAAGCAAATTGTGATTGAGAACTATAATTTTTTTTATTAAAACTGTTTTGATTTTTTATTTCTCTTGAAGGCCAAAACCTGGTGCCTCTTTCACTGAGATAATCAGATTAATCTTCGATCAGATCTAGGACGCTTGGTTTCTCTACCTTATCAGAATTCATTCAGTATCAATTTCTATGCAATCTCTCATCCTGATTTGCTCAAATATGATGCAGCTACTTTCTGATCCTGAGATAGAAAGTTTAAAAAAATGATCTGACAGTGCTTGGCTTATAATTTAAACAGTAATACCATGAAAGTATTTCTAACCACTTTATCTTAAAAAATGATTTTTATTTTCTTCCACAAAATAATTACAAATACATATTCTGGACTAGTTTATCAACTAGGAGGTTTATATTTCTGAGCATAAGAGTAATTTCTGCTCAAGAAAATTCTAATAATCAAAATAATATCAAGGAATTAAACTACCAATAAATTCACCCATAATTAACATCTAGTATATTTCCTTTAAGTTACTCCAGGTATTTTATCTTCCATTTTATCTACAGGTACATATATTTTAGTATATAGCTCTTCTTCCAGGTCAAGCATTTTGTAGAATTAAATAAGTATACTTAATACATTAAAATGGCATCTTTAAGTTATATTTTAATATATTTATATAAATGACATGTTTATATAAAATATTTAAAGCATTTGAATAGCTTCCAGTTACTGTCTTTGTTTCATTTATTTTTCCCTTCTAAGCATTCTGAAAAACACCTGCATACCTGTTTCTTTGCTGCATCTCAGACCATTTTCATAGACTAGGTTGCTAGAAGTGGAGTGGCTAAATCAGATGATATGAATACCTTAATGCTTCTGTCTACATAAATATAGCTCAACTGCTTTCTTGAAAAACCCTATCAACCAATACTATATGAGAATTCAGGGGTGCCTGGGTGGCTCGGTTGGTTAATCATCTGACTTGACTTCAGCTCAGGTCATGATCCCAGGGTCGTGGGATAAAGCCTTACGTCCGTCTCTGCACTCAACATGGCGTCTTTTTGTCCCCCTCCATCTGCTCATCCCCCTGCTTGCTTGCTCTATCTCTAAAATAAATAAATCTTAAAAATATATATACGAAAATTCATAGGTCTCTGCACTGCTATCAACATTGTCATGAAAGCTCTTTTTCAGAATGATCTATGGAAAATGAGCAGTATTTTCCTTGAGCTTTTTTTTTTTTTTGGACTGTTCTGAGCCTTGAATAGTGTGTCAGTTACTTATTAGAAGTGACAGTTGAGTTAGCCTCTTTATGCCTCAAATTCCTCATTGGTATAAAAGAAACACCCGTATGAAAATCGCACACAGATGCTTTGAGAATTAAATAGAGTACTAACCCAGTACCACACACAGAGAAACACTCAATAAATACTGGGGATACCGAATGCTTCGTAAATCCTATCTCCTACCTCACCTTGATGCGATATTATGTATTTAAACTACGCACCTTAGTCTTCATTAGGTGACTCACTAAATATGTATTAGGAAATGCAGCATATCTAACATCTACTGGGCAAGGACCACAAATACAGAGCCCCTGGAAGAATTCCAAAATAATTCGTATGTTTTTATTTTAAAACCAAAGAGATAATAAGATTATTGTTTACACTGTGAAGACAATCCTCTTTGCTAGAAACATAACTTTGTTCCAATGAGCGGAGATTCTGGCTGAAGGCCATAAGAAATACTTGGCCATAATCGTGTCTGGGTACCAGAAACAGCAGCGTCTCCCACCTTTCTGCAGTGTCCAAAAATGAACCTGGGCTCTCGTGCAGGAGGAACACCTACCTTTCCATTATTCTTGGAAGAAAAAAGCTCCAGGGGCCATCACTGAAAGGGGGATCCAGTGGCAGTAGGAACGCAGTTCGGAACAATGAGCCCTCACTCAGTTGAACCCTAGTGAGCAGCTCTCGAGTATTTTTCGAGTCCTTCACACACTGTAGCTCTTAAAGCAGTCCCTGCTCTGTTACTTTTCACCAAACGTCCATCCAGCCTCTCGAACATCATCCCAATTCCCCCGACCGGGATACTAGCACAAATGTACTCTCCAAAGTGCTTCCAGCCAGCCCTTGTGATAAAAAATCAACTCAACTGGAGTCGGTTCTCGTTTTAAAATCCACTGGCTTTAAGAGAAAAAGACTTAATGAGATAATCTGATGTCTGCTAGCACTATTTAACTGTAGTGTCCTCAGAGGTTCCGGGAGGGCCAGTTAAATCAGTTTCTCAATCAGGTTCAAGGTGGAGCCTGAGAATTTGCATTTCTATTAACCTTCCAGGTAATGTTGATGCTGCTAGTTGGGGAGACACGCTTTGAGAACCAGGGATGGAACAGTTCCTGTCTACCCTCTGAGCTGGATGCTTCAAATTCTCTAGTTCCACCTCAGTTGTTTAAATGTCTGCCTTTGGCTCAGCTCCAGGTCTCAGGGTCCTGGGACTGAGTCCTGCATCAGGCTCTCCGCTCAGCAGGGAGTCTACTTCTCCCTCTCCCTCTGCCCCTCCCCCCTGCTCATGCCTGCACGTGCTCTCTCTAATAAATACATAAAGTGTTTAAAAGATTTCTGTGGGTACACAAATCCATCCTGTTCTTTCTTGCCTGTATGTTTCTGTTTATGCACATGCTAACTTTCCTCTCCTACTTGGCATGCCTACCCTTTCTGCCCACAGCCCCAACCCCTCAGAGCTCCTGAGTCCCTGTGAGAGCATGCATTTCCTCCTTTCCCACTGTGCTCTTGTCACATTGTGCTACAATTGCTACATTATTTACACTCTGGAGGGGTCCTTGAAGGCCACTTAGTTTCTTATCTTTGTCTACTCAGTACCTAGGAAAATACCTGACCTGGGGTAGGAAGGCATTCAAAGGTTTTCTCAGTGAGTGCTGGTGACCCTGCACCAGGCACAATGACTCTACTACCTTAACAACATGCCAATGACAGTTATAGACATAGATTTTTTTTAATCCACTTCCACGGAATGATTAGTGGGAATATCCTAGAAGGGCCTTGTGCCTTCCATCTGAGTGAAACAAAAAGCTGCCAAGACCTCACCCTCCTCCGGATGTATTAGAGAAAGAGCCAGAAGAAGATGAGCAAGTGAGGGAAGAAGGAGCCTGGGGCTCTGGCTCTGGGGCAACTAGAGACAGGGTGAACACAGGCAGCCAGGAGAGGCGGAAACTCTAGAAAACCCTGTGGGGGGCCCTCAGGCTGGTATTTTTGTCCTCTGGTTTATCTAGATGATCCTGTGGCTGTTTAAATTTTTAAGGCCACCTAGCTTTCATCCAAGGACACTCTGCCTGCTACTGGATTGAAGATTCAAAGATCAGAATCTTTGTGAAACACATCAAGGCACGGGTATATTTCAGCTCTGCCTGAAGGGCTGCCCCACCAGCAGCCGGCCGTAAATACAGATGTCAGAGTCTGGCGGCGTCGTTGGGCTCACAGAGCCGTCATCCACCAAATAAAATACTTCCATTCCAATTATATTCAGAAAGAAAATCTAATTCCTCCAACGTAATGAGCTTTTCACACTTCTGAGGCAGAGAAATTTTTGCTAAAATGCCTTTCTGGCGTGATAACGATTTAGCTGGAACCTCAATACTCTGAAAAGGCAAAAGGAAACAGACCTTGCAGCCCACTTACAAATCGACCGTGCCCGAAGTACATCTAGAGAATTAGGTCACAAAGTTATATGCAAAGCTCAGTTTTCATATATTAAAGAAGGTGTGCCACGGTAAGAATGTTTAGAACACCACTCATACTGAGGTCGATGTATTGTATGTTTAAGCAAGGCTGGGCGGGGTTTTCTGGTCATTAAGTCAATCAGAGCTGACCTGTCATTTATCATAAGTGTTAGGAAGAATTCTAATTAGATCGTGAGAATTTTCTCACCAACTCCATTGATCACTGTATGGTTTTATTTTAATCCTAGAACAATGTACTATGAACCCTTGGTAGAAAACAATACTCAATAAATGGTAGTGGAGTGGAAATGAAGGCTTTTTGCTAATTTCTGCAATTCTGTCAGTATGGTAGAGATGCTTAGCTGTTTCTGGATCATGACGATCTGTGGTCCCCAAATATTGGGAACAAAACTAATTCAAAGGCTAACTCAAATACTTTACTATATATTCATGATAACTGCCATCATATGATTTCTGGTGTGTTTCCAGTTACACTGGTTTTATTTGGCAGGGCTATTTTCTCTAAATTATTTGCCCGTAAGTCATGAGTTCTGTTGCCCAAAGAGTTTTTGGTTTAGCTTTCCCATTCATGAGACAAACTCTTTAAGGTTATCTCGGTGGTGGTTTGAACCTGTTTCAATTTGATCTGATTCTTCCTTCACTTTTTTTCTGTATTGTATTCACTTGAAGCAAGTCACTAGGTCTAGCCAATACTCAAGGGAAGGGGTTAATTCAGGGGGGTGAACATCAGGAGTCCGGGGGCTTTGGGAGACACACTAACCTCAACTACACAATTTTCTATTAATTTTCATGTCTTGTCTCTGACTCCGACTAACTCTTACTTCTTATGATGTTTATTTTATACTTGACTCTAGCGTTCACACCTCTACAGTAAAATTCTCTATATTTCAAGAGATTTCTATATTAATAGATGTAAAACAACAAATATATCCCTCTCCCCCCCAAAAAAAATTAAAACTCCAAATATCCAGGTACATTATAATTTCTCCTAACAGACATAGGTTTAATTGGAATTCATAACTTTCAAATTTATTCTCATTTTAAAAATGAGGATACAAGGATTTAGAACTGTTTAAAAATTATATTTGACATTTTTATAAGAATTTAGAACTTTTAAGCTGTGGTTCAAATTCTCAGTCTCTTGGGGGCACCTGGGTGGCTGAGTCGGTTAAGTGTCTCACTTTTGATTTCAGCTCAGGTCCTGATCTCAGGGTTGTGAGATCAAGACCCACCCGGTGCTCCGTGACCAGCAGGAAGCCTGCTTTGGATTCTCTCTCTCCCTCTGCCTCTACCCCACCATGATTCACATGTTCTCTCTCTCCCCCTCTCTAAAAAAAAAAAAAACTAAGAAACAAATTCTAATCATTTTTTTTTTAAACAGGTGTTACTGGCTTGGCAGTGTTTGTAAAGTTGGTATACTTTTAACGTCACATTTCTTTTTCTTTTTCAACCTCGTAAAACAAATTATGGATGCCTATGCTCCTTGCATCTAGCAAATGTTCCTTAACATCTGTCAGGATCTGATGATGCCTTTATAATGGTGAGCTGAATAAAACTGGAATTCAAAGACAGATCACCCCTTGAAGAAAAATGTTCAGCAGAAAAATAACCACCTCGGGGTATCTGGATGCCTCAGTGGGTTAAAGCCTCTGCCTTCAGCTCAGGTCATGATCTCAGGGTCCTGGGATTGAGTCCCACATCAGGCTCCAGGCTCAGCAGGGCATCTGCTTCTCCCTCTCCCTGCTTGTGCGCACGCTCTCTTTCCCTCTCTCTCTCTTTTTTTTTTTTTTTTTTTTTTTTTTTTAATTTTTTATTTTTTATAAACATATATTTTTATCCCCAGGGGTACAGGTCTGTGAATCACCAGGTTTACACACTTCACAGCACTCACCAAATCACATACCCTCCCCAATGTCCATAATCCCACCCCCTTCTCCCAAACCCCCTCCCCCCGGCAACCCTCAGTTTGTTTTGTGAGATTAAGAGTCACTTATGGTTTGTCTCCCTCCCAATCCCATCTTGTTTCATTTATTCTTCTCATACCCACTTAAGCCTCCATGTTGCATCACCACTTCCTCATATCAGGGAGATCATATGATAGTTGTCTTTCTCTGCTTGACTTATTTCGCTAAGCATGATACGCTCTAGTTCCATCCATGTTGTTGCAAATGGCAAGATTTCATTTCTTTTGATGGCTGCATAGTATTCCATTGTGTATATATACCACATCTTCTTGATCCATTCATCTGTTGATGGACATCTAGGTTCTTTCCATAGTTTGGCTATTGTGGACATTGCTGCTATAAACATTCGGGTGCATGTGTCCCTTTGGATCACTACATTTGTATCTTTAGGGTAAATACCCAATAGTGCAATTGCTGGGTCATAGGGCAGTTCTATTTTCAACATTTTGAGGAACCTCCATGCTGTTTTCCAGAGTGGCTACACCAGCTTGCATTCCCACCAACAGTGTAGGAGGGTTCCCCTTTCTCCGCATCCTCGCCAGCATCTGTCATTTCCTGACTTGTTGATTTTAGCCATTCTGACTGGTGTGAGGTGATATCTCATTGTGGTTTTGATTTGTATTTCCCTGATGCCGAGTGATATGGAGCACTTTTTCATGTGTCTGTTGGCCATCTGGATGTCTTCTTTGCAGAAATGTCTGTTCATGTCTTCTGCCCATTTCTTGATTGGATTATTTGTTCTTTGGGTGTTGAGTTTGCTAAGTTCTTTATAGATTCTGGACACTAGTCCTTTATCTGATATGTCGTTTGCAAATATCTTCTCCCATTCTGTCAGTTGTCTTTTGATTTTGTTAACTGTTTCCTTTGCTGTGCAAAAGCTTTTGATCTTGATGAAATCCCAGTAGTTCATTTTTTCCCTTGCTTCCCTTGCCTTTTGCGTTGTTCCTAGGAAGATGTTGCTGCGGCAGAGGTCGAAGAGGTTGCTGCCCGTGTTCTCCTCAAGGATTTTGATGGATTCCTTTCGTACATTGAGGTCCTTCATCCATTTTGAGTCTATTTTTTTGTGTGTGGTGTAAGGAAATGGTCCAATTTCATTTTTCTGCATGTGGCTGTCCAATTTTCCCAGCACCATTTATTGAAAAGGCTGTCTTTTATCCATTGGACATTCTTTCCTGCTTTGTCGAAGATTAGTTGACCATAGATTTGAGGGTCTATTTCTGGGCTCTCTATTCTGTTCCATTGATCTATGTGTCTGTTTTTGTGCCAGTACCATGCTGTCTTGATGATGACAGCTTTGTAATAGAGCTTGAAGTCCGGAATTGTGATGCCACCAACGTTGGCTTTCTTTTTCAATATCCCTTTGGCTATTCGAGGTCTTTTCTGGTTCCATATAAATTTTAGCATTATTTGTTCCATTTCTTTGAAAAAGATGGATGGTACTTTGATAGGAATTGCATTAAATGTGTAGATTGCTTTAGGTAGCATAGACATTTTCACAATATTTATTCTTCCAATCCAGGAGCATGGAACATTTTTCCATTTCTTTGTGTCTTCCTCAATTTCTTTCATGAGTACTTTATAGTTTTCTGAGTATAGATTCTGTGTCTCTTTGGTTAGGTTTATTCCTAGGTATCTTATGGTTTTGGATGCAATTGTAAATGGGATTGACTCCTTAATATCTCTTTCTTCTGTCTTGCTGTTGGTGTAGAGAAATGCAACTGATTTCTGTGCATTGATTTTATATCCTGACACTTTACTGAATTCCTGTATAAGTTCTAGCAGTTTTGGAGTGGAGTCTTTTTGGGTTTTCCACATATAGTATCATATCATCTGCGAAGAGTGATAATTTGACTTCTTCTTTGCCGATTTGGATGCCTTTAATTTCTTTCCTTTTGTTGTCTGATTGCTGAGGCTAGGACCTCTAGTACTATGTTGAATAGCAGTGGTGATAATGGACATCCCTGCCGTGTTCCTGACCTTAGCGGAAAAGCTTTCAGTTTTTCTCCATTGAGAATGATATTTGCGGTGGGTTTTTCATAGATGGCTTTGATGATATTGAGGTATGTGCCCTCTATTCCTACACTTTGAAGAGTTTTGATCAGGAAGGGATGTTGTACTTTGTCAAATGCTTTTTCAGCATCTATTGAGAGTATCATATGGTTCTTGTTCTTTCTTTTATTGATGTGTTGTATCACATTGACTGATTTGCGGATGTTGAACCAACCTTGCAGCCCTGGAATAAATCCCACTTGGTCGTGGTGAATAATCTTTTTAATGTACTGTTGAATCCTATTGGCTAGTATTTTGTTGAGTATTTTCGCATCTGTGTTCATCAAGGATATCGGTCTATAGCTCTCTTTTTTGGTGGGATCCTTGTCTGGTTTTGGGATCAAGGTGATGCTGGCCTCATAAAATGAGTTTGGAAGTTTTCCTTCCATTTCTATTTTTTGGAACAGTTTCAGGAGAATAGGAATTAGTTCTTCTTTAAATGTTTGGTAGAATTCCCCCGGGAAGCCGTCTGGCCCTGGGCTTTTGTTTGTTTGGAGATTTTTAATGACTGTTTCAATCTCCTTACTGGTTATGGGTCTGTTCAGGCTTTCTATTTCTTCCTGGTTCAGTTGTGGTAGTTTATATGTTTCTAGGAATGCATCCATTTCTTCCAGATTGTCGAATTTATTGCCGTAGAGTTGCTCATAGTATGTTCTTATAATAGTTTGTATTTCTTTGGTGTTAGTTGTGATCTCTCCTCTTTCATTCATGATTTTATTTATTTGGGTCCTTTCTCTTTTCTTTTTGATAAGTCGGGCCAGGGGTTTATCAATTTTATTAATTCTTTCAAAGAACCAGCTCCTACTTTCGTTGATTTGTTCTATTGTTTTTTTGGTTTCTATTTCATTGATTTCTGCTCTGATCTTTATGATTTCTCTTCTCCTGCTGGGCTTAGGGTTTCTTTCTTGTTCTTTCTCCAGCTCCTTTAGGTGTAGGGTTAGGTTGTGTACCTGAGACCTTTCTTGTTTCTTGAGAAAGGCTTGTACCGCTATATATTTTCCTCTCAGGACTGCCTTTGTTGTGTCCCACAGATTTTGAACCGTTGTATTTTCATTATCATTTGTTTCCATGATTTTTTTTCAATTCTTCTTTAATTTCCCGGTTGACCCATTCATTCTTTAGAAGGATACTGTTTAGTCTCCATGTATTTGGGTTCTTTCCAAACTTCCTTTTGTGGTTGAGTTCTAGCTTTAGAGCATTGTGGTCTGAAAATATGCAGGGAATGATCCCAATTTTTTGATACCGGTTGAGTCCTGATTTAGGACCGAGGATGTGATCTATTCTGGAGAATGTTCCATGTGCACTAGAGAAGAATGTGTATTCTGTTGCTTTGGGATGAAATATTCTGAATATATCTGTGATGTCCATCTGGTCCAGTGTGTCGTTTAAGGCCTTTATTTCCTTGCTGATCTTTTGCTTGGATGACCTGTCCATTTCAGTGAGGGGAGTGTTAAAGTCCCCTACTATTATTGTATTATGGTTGATGTGTTTCTTTGATTTTGTTATTAATTGGTTTATATAGTTGGCTGCTCCCACATTGGGGGCATAGATATTTAAAATTGTTAAATCTTCTTGTTGGACAGACCCTTTGAGTATGATATAGTGTCCTTCCTCATCTCTTATTATAGTCTTAGGCTTAAAATCTAATTGATCTGATATAAGGATTGCCACTCCTGCTTTCTTCTGATGTCCATTAGCATGGTAAATTCTTTTCCACCCCCTCACTTTAAATCTGGAGGTGTCTTCGGGCTTAAAATGTGTTTCTTGGAGGCAACATATAGATGGGTTTTGTTTTTTTATCCATTCTGATACCCTGTGTCTTTTGACAGGGGCATTTAGCCCATTCACATTCAGGGTAACTATTGAGAGATATGAATTTAGTGCCATTGTATTGCCTGTAAGGTGACTGTTACTGTATATGGTCTCTGTTCCTTTCTGATCTACCACTTGTAGGCTCTCTCTTTGCTTAGAGGACCCCTTTCAAGATTTCCTGTAGAGCTGGTTTGGTATTTGCAAATTCTTTCAGTTGTTGTTTGTCCTGGAAGCTTTTAATCTCTCCTTCTATTTTCAATGATAGCCTAGCTGGATATAGTATTCTTGGCTGCATGTTTTTCTCGTTTAGTGCTCTGAAAATATCATGCCAGCTCTTTCTGGCCTGCCAGGTCTCTGTGGATAAGTCAGCTGCCAATCTAATATTTTTACCATTATATGTTACAGACTTCTTTTCCCGGGCTGCTTTCAGGATTTTCTCTTTGTCATTGAGACTTGTAAATTTTACTATTAGGTGACGGGGTGTGGGCCTATTCTTATTGATTTTGAGGGGTGTTCTCTGAACCTCCTGAATTTTGATGCTCGTTCCCTTTGCCATATTGGGGAAAATTTCCCCTCTCTCTCTCTTAAATGAATTAAGTAAAATCTTAAAAAGAAAGAAAGAAAGAAAGAAAATGAAAAAGAACTACCTCGTTACAGAATTTAAGAATTCCAGGGTGACAAAACAGCAAGCACTTGGAACTGAGTTACAAGATTTGGAAGTAATATCCTTTCGGCAAACAGGCATGAACTTGATTCAAGCCAATGTGCCTTCAATGGTGTCAAAGCCCTCTAAGTCAGCTCAATATGTCCTGCATTAACCTTGACTGGAAAACTTAAAGCTCTCCACAGAGGAGAGGACCAAGCCACAGAGGATGCACAACTTCTCCCTAAAATGACATTTCAATTTGGAGATCACTTAAAACACAGAGAGGGCTATCACAGGGCTACCATTCGAAGGCCAAAAAAGGATGGACACACCACACTTTAGTCAAATGTCAGGCAAAACTTAGCGAGTTTGTATAAATGTACTTAAGTACAAAAACCAAGGTAGGTGTTTCAGAGAGGGATTTTGAGAAATGGGAGGGGCAGGCTGATACATATCTGTAAAATAAAGAAAGGAAAAGAGACCTCTTGTTCTTAGGAGAAGGGGGGGCCTATAGGGGAAGCCTGGTGGGGGGGACACCCCTTTCAGATACCTGCTGGAATTGTGCTACCTTATAGCACATTCAAGCCATCACGTGACACCAACGGTGTCTACTCTTTTCTTGCAGGCATGAAGACAATGTGAAAGTAGCCCCCTATCAGTCCAGAAAAGAAAAAACGAGTCTCCCATTCCTTTTGTTTCCAAAGGAGCCTTCACAGCTGACCATGTGCAAAACACAACAAAAGCAAACAATGTAACTAAACATGTTCTGATATTTATTTAGTGACAATGTACTCTTTACTGGAGCCTGTAAGCTCATGCTCAGGAATCCTGCCTCACTTGAACATCTTTAATCACTTTTTATTATACTTGGGTATTTGCATGTGGGCTGTAATTCTTCGTAATGTAATTTTCTTATTGTTTATTTAAGAATCCATACACTGAGTGAGTCTTGTGAAACCAAGCTATGAAGCAATCTAATTACTTCCAAGTTCTGGTACACAGACGCTTACTGCAAATGAGTTCTGTCTAACCATCTTCAGGGAGAGATTTGTTATTCAAAACAAGAAAATCCTCAAGGCAGGAACCTCGTTGTCCACTAATCCTGTGAATAATTCCAAGTGGTTTCCTTCCGATAATTGGAACTCCAAAGGAAATGTTCCCAGGTTTATTGATGTGGATGGATAGTCAACCAAAAATTTAAAAAGGATAACCAAGGCGCTGTATTTTCTTCTATGTTTTAGAATATATATTCATATATACATCTAATTGTGGCCAATAATGTGACTAAAAGGTGCCTCTCTATGAAGGAAGTCAATTACACCATAAGCCTTGAGTAGGGGCACCTGGGTGGCTCAGTCGGTTAAGCGTCTGCCCTTGGTTCAGGTCATGATCACGGAGTCCTGGAATCAAGACCCACAGTGTGCTCCTTGCTCAGGGGGACTCTGCTTTTTCCTCTCCCTGTAACTCTCCCCATGCTCCTTTTCTCTCTCTCTCACTCATTCTCTCCCTCTGAAATAAATACAAATCTTTTTTTTTTTTTTTTAAACCCTTGAGTAAAAGGCAGGTATTAGATTTTCTATTTGTCTAACAGAACTGTTGGCCGTATTCCTTAATAACATGAAACAGCATTAAGCTCAACTTGCCTAATACCCAAAGCTTTCAGTTCTGTACCCATTTACTCAGATTGCTTATCTCTCTTCACTGCTCAATACTAATTATGTGTATCTCTAAAAGAAAAAAGCAAGATGCCAGGTCCAGCTGCGGGGATTAAGAATAATAGAAGAGCAACAGAAAGTAATGCTTCTAGTATGGAAAAAGCAGACTAAGGTTTTCTATACAAAGTTTAAATATATATATATATTTATATTTATATATATATAAATATATAAAATATATAAATATTTATATATAAATATATATATAAAATATATATATAAATATATGTATATATTTATATATATATATTTAAAATATATATATATAAATATATATAAATTTAAATATATATATATATATATATATATATACACACACAGGCATCACAATTCAGATTTAAAAAGCATTCTTTCGTTCAGTTGATTCAGGAAACATAAGCTTATGTAACATATTCCTAACTCTTCCAGGGATAATTCATAGAGGAATTCAGAGTTAAGCAGTGAGTTGCACTTGGGGGCTTTCAGCTAGTAGGTGCTCGATAAAAATTCGATTGAAATACAGCATACATTTAAAGATACAGTCAATTTGAAAATATAGGTGATTTCCCTTTGAGAGTTCAGAGGAGCTGACCCTTAGGTAAAGATACAGATCACTTTTATTTGCTGAGATTGCATTTAGGGCCGCGTGAAAGGGTATCAACTGGCTATTCTCATACAAGAGCACCAGCAAGGGGGTAGGAGAAGAATGAATGAAACAAGATGGGATTGGGAGGGAGACAAACCATAAGTGACTCTTAATCTCACAAAACAAACTGAGGGTTGCTGGGGGGAGGTGGTTTGGGAGGAAGGGGGTTGGGTTATGGACATTGGGGAGGGTATGTGCTATGGTGAGTGCTGTGAAGTGTGTAAACCTGGCGATTCACAGATCTGTATCCCTGGGGATAAAAATACATTATATGTTTATAAAAAATAAAAAAATAAATAATAAATAATTTTTAAAAAGAGCATCAGCAAGGCAAATCTGGGTTGAAACCACATGACTGAGTTCTGCTTATGCTGTGGCCCACGTCAAATACAGGTTTTCTATCATTAGCCAGCTCAGTCAGCTCATCCGTCAGAATTACTCTGACCTTATCATTTCATACATCAACAATATTTTCAGAGTCACAAGTAGAATAAGATGAAAACAAAGCTTAGGAATATAATTACTTTACAGCTACTCCTCCTCTATTTTCATGGGTCAGAGAAAAGTCTTGCTTATAAATCTGCTTAGATTATTAGTTTTCCAAATTAACTCCATATCAAGAGGAGGGAGGGGAACCTTTAAAAGTACTGTCAAAACTTGTGTGTATCAGTGAAAACATCATCATGGTATCTGCAGATATTTTTCTCTTCCGTTCGTTTAAGATCCTGCAAGACAGTATTGCAAAGTCTTAATAAGCAGTAATGGATACTCCAAATGCATCATTATCAAGAAATCTCCACAGTTCACTTGCAGGAACACGTCTATGAGAGTATTTTAGCTTCTGGGAACATCCTTGAAAGTGTCACAAATTGAATTCTTTATGCTGCGCGTACCATCCCTAACCTCCAGGCTGTTCAATAGAAGCTTCCAGAGAAACGTGGAACAAAGCAAAGTGGAAATGTTTTAAAAGGTAATTAAGACATCACCTAGACCTATAAAGGTAAGAGATATCATCCTTCACAAGGCGTAAACAATGACAGAATGAGAATGAAGGAGGAGACTACTGAGTAGGGCCTTTAACGAGCAGAGATGAGAGAGACTTCTGCACATGGAAGCCATTCTAAGTGGGAAGATTACCCTACACAAAGAGGCTAGCACAGGGAACATTCCGGGAATCTTAGAAATCTGTTTCTTGAGTTACGGGATCATTATGGTGGTTCTCCTGGGACAGAAAGCCATCCAAACAATCACGATTTATTGATTTTATATTTTTTCTGCACAAAATCAGCACTTGACATTGAACCCCTCAGTAGGCCATGAAATAGGCCTTATGGTTCCTATTTGACCAAGGTGGAAAATTTTGCTAACGTCCAAAGGGAATCAGCGTTCTACCCTTTTGGGTTTACTCAAGGCCCTTGTCCACTGAGCTCCAAGCCACCTGGCCTGGAGGAGGGCAGGGAGGCTGGAACCACAGCCTGGGGAGTCAAAGTGAGTGCCGTCACCAGATGCCTCTTTCAGAAAAGGTGGAAAGGAACACAGTTAAATTGGTATCTAAAAGCAGGGTAGACATAAGGGCAAAGAGATGGGAGACCCCCCCACAAGGGAGAGGGAAAGTTCCAATGGAGGTGAGGCCCACGTGGCCGCCCACATGAGGAAAAGGTGACAGAGTCACAGACGGCAAATTTCAGTATCCATTCAGGTGGTTTTCCTTCTTCTTTATGCTGTACCTCCCCCTTGGTACCTAAGTTGGGTCTAAGTTCCCCGCTCTCTGTCCCCAAGCCAGAGTCTGTCAAGGTGAGTAGGGTCCACACTGAAGGAAACTGGAGGTTAGAAGGGAAGGTGGAAAATCATTTCGATTCCTTATGTTTGTTTTTACCATGTCTGCCTCTAAGACTTTCAAGAGATTTCCAAGAATTCTTTAGGACTTCTTTTTGAAGTACTGTCATAGTAGAAAAACCTGATTTCTCTTCAAATTATGAAAATGAACTCAACATGGATTTTTTTCCTATGATCTTAAACTTTTTTTTTTTTTTTCCTTTAAAACCGGTCCTTAAATGCTGGCAAGCTTCTGTGATTCACAGGAGCATGACGTTATATTCACAATTTGCTGTGACATTTGAAAATCATGTCAAGGCTTCATTGAAAGTACTAAGCAGAAAATACTAGCACTAACAGAAAAACAAATGCGCCTTTCTTTAATTATTCATGAGTTCCAAAGTTGTTATTTCTCCTAAGAGGAATAAAAATGGGGCACCTGGGTGGCTCAGCCAGTGAAGCATCTGCCTTCAGCTCAGGTCGTGATCCCAGGGTCCTGGGATCGAGTCCCACATAGGGCTCCCTGCTCCATGGGGAGACTGCTTCTCCCTCTGCCCCTCCCCCTTGCTGATGAGTGCTCACTTGCTCTCAAGTAAATAAATAAAATCTTTAAAAAAAAAAAAGAGTGGAATAAAAATAGGGGGTAATGGAATTAAACCAAGAGTGAGTTTACTTAGGATGTAAAATTCCAACTAGACCCATAAAGGGAACGTTTTAATCAACGTACATGTACAAGCATGACATCTATTAAAGCCAAGAGTCTGAACAGTCAAGCAGCGTGAGGATGTACAGATATTCAAAGCCCACTTGTTTTTCTGCTCCTCCATGTCAGCCCTTTATATCACACTGATTGCTTTAAAAAACTGGCTAAATCTACTTTGTATGAGTTCTACTGAGCGCTGCAGACATTCCACACTGGCCGTACGTGTGCTATCCTAACTGGTTTTCTTTATCTGTAAATGCGCCCACGTGCTTTGACGCTCAATGGGTCTTCCGTCTTTTCTCCAGGTTCCCATGTACCTAGCCATGCACTAGAGCGAGAACGTTCAGGATAGTTTTCTCATTTTTAAGCTCTCTTTCCAATATTTAGATACACTGGATTTTGGCCTCCATGAACCAAACCAAATTTTTTTCTAAAATAAATTTTATTTCATTTTTTGGTGTTCCAAGATTCATTGTTTATGCACCCCACCCAGTGCTCCATGTGATACAGGCCCTCCCTAATACCCCCCACGCCTCTCCCCTCCAAAACCCTCAGTTTATTTCTCAGAATCCACAGTCTCTCATGGTTTGTCTCCCCATCCAATTTCCCCTGATTCACTTTTCCTTACCTTCTCCTAATGTCCTCCGTGTTATGCCTTATGCTCCACAAGTAAGTGAAAGCATATGATAATTGAGTCTCTCTGCTTGACTCATTTCACTCAGCATAATCTCTACAAGTCCCATCCATGTTGATACAAAATTTGGGTATTCATCCTTTCTGATGGAGGCATAATACTCCATAGTGTATATGGACCACATCTTCCTTTTATCCATTCGTCTGTTGAAGGGCATCTTGGCTCCTTCCACAGTTTAGTGACTGTGGTCATTGTTGCTATGAACATTGGGGTACAGATGGCCCTTCTTTTCACTACATCTGTATCTTTGGGGTAAATACCCAGTAGTGCAATTGCAGGGTCATAGGGAAGCTCTATCTTTAATTTCTTAAGGAATCTCCACACCGTTTTCCAAAGTGGCTGCACCAACTTGCATTCCCACCAACAATGTAAGAGGGTTCCCCTTTCTCCACATCCTCTCCAACACTTGTTGTTTACTGTCTTATTGATTTTGGCCATTCTAACTGCAAACCAAATTTTTAAAAAATTCAATAAGAATTATGTTTTTTAACAAAAATTTGCTTTATGTTTATAGTCTTTAATAAGCATTCTGAATTCTGCCTTTTCTTTATCCTTTTTGACTGTCCACTAGACCTCATTTAATGAAGAAATATTAAGGCCCTGGGATGTCTGGTTGGCTCAGTGGGTTAAGCCTCTGCCTTCCGCTCAGGTCTTGATCCCAGGGTCCTGGGACTGAGTCCTGCGTGGAGCTCTCTGCTCAGCGAGGAGCCTGCTTCTCCCTCTGCCTGCCAGTCCCCTTGCTTGTGCTCTCCCTGACAAACAAATAAAAATCCTTAAAATTAAAAAAAAAGAAAAGAAATGTTAAGGCCCCAAACCCTATTTACAAGTCTCCCCATATTATCAAAAACCCCTATTAGTACCTTCCTATGACTCTTCTCTCTTCTAAATGTTCTGTGTGAAAAAGAAAATGTGTTTTATGGGATTCTAGACAGCACTGGGCCAAAGCCAAAGCTGCTCTATGATGGTCAAATCCACCAAGACTCTTAGCCTCTGGCCTTCTGATCAATATATGCAGCTTTTCCTGTTACTTCCCAAGGAGGGATCTTAGCTGCCATCCTCATTCTATTGCAAAGCCTAATGTCTGAACAATCCCAAATTACAACTTATATACATATATAATTATAATTATACGAATTACGGATAAGTGATACTTTGAAGGACCTACATGGGACACTCCTTACTGGTAAAACAAAGCAGAGGGGCACCATAATTAGCAATGGGAGGGCTCCAGAAGAACCCCTTTTGGAAAGGAAGATGATATCAGGAGAGAGCTTATCTGTATTGTGGGTATCAGTTTATGAAGCTCATGTTAAAATTTGGAAATGGTCCTGGATAGTTTATCGCATGAGCTAACATGGTTTTCCAAACATCAGTAGCAATTGAGAATCAGTTTATGGGACAAGCCGTCCAACTTCCCTCCCCCAAAATACCATCTATCTATATGACTTCCCAGCTCATCTGGTAGAGAAACCCAGAGCCTACATAACGAATGCCTGAGACATTAATGTCATCGCTGTCAATAAATCAAACTCGCCAACATTTTTTTTTAAAATGATTCTGCTGAGCAATTAAAATCAATCAACATAATGATTCCACCCATTTTAAGCTATCGGTGACTCAACTCAGTCAAACGTCTAAGTCATAAAACAAAAATGCCAGCATGTTGTCGTAAAAATTGGGAACAACCTGGTTGAGATGCCCCAGCTTAAAACTGAAGATGGGCCAAGCCAACCAGCATATTATAGATCAACACACCTGTAAAAAGACCCCAACCTCTCACACTCCCTGCTATTCTGGTGTAATTAGATCTGTTAACAAAGGGCATGCGTGGGCGCCTGGGTGGCTCGGTGGGTTAAGCCGCTGCCTTCGGCTCGGGTCGTGGTCTCAGGGTCCTGGGATCGAGTCCCGCATCGGGCTCTCTGCTCAGCGGGGAGCCTGCTTCCTCCTCTCTCTCTGCCTGCATCTCTGCCTGCTTGTGATCTCTCTCTGTCAAATAAATAAAATCTTAAAAAAAAAAAAAAAACAAAGGGCATGCGTAACAGCTTCTGATTCACAGTGCCCGTGAGTGCGAAGTATTACTATTCCCGTTCCTGTTATCAAGCTGCATGGACCAAGAAGAATGGCACATCAAGAGCAGAGAAGAAACCACTTTTTAATAGCAAACACCCAAAAGGAAAACACCGGGAAACAAGGACTCGAATAAAGGGCACAATCCTGTTACCACACGGCTGAAAAGCTCAAAGAGAAAATTGAAAACAAAATCCAACCACCTGGACCCACCTGACCTTAAGAAGGACAGAACCCTACAGCGATTATCAACACATAATCAACTTTCAGAAATGACCGTGTTCACTGGAAAGTGCAGTGAGATCTTTCCTTTTCAAACACCCAGGGAAGGGAAAGAAGAAAGTGCAAAACATTCAGAAAGTATTCTTTCCGGGTAGGGGGAGATAAAAAGATTTTTTACAAATCTTTTTATAGGTGGGCGCCTATGGGTGGCTCAGTGTTGGTTAAAGCCTCTGCCTTTGGCTCGGGTCATGATCTCGGGGTCCTGGGATTGAGTCCCGCATCAGGCTCTCTGCTCAATGGGGAGACTGCTTCCCCCTCTCTCTGCCTGCCTCTTTGCCTACTTGTGATCTCTCTCTCTCAAATAAATAAAAACCTTAAAAAAAAGTCTTTATAGGTACTTATTTTCTAACCATTGTTATGATCAAAAAATATTTAAAAAAATTTTAAGGCATGTTCAATTAATTCAAGGGCATAATGGGGGGAAAAATCAATACAGAAAAAGAGACCTCCTGGTTTTATAATTATTTACTATTGTTTTTGGCTGAGCCATTCTGGTTGAAAACCAGTAAGCGTAAGTAGAAGATTAAGAGAATCAGTAAATAAAAGACCAGAGTTCTCATTCAGTATTTTCTTCTCCTGCCTTTTCAAACCTTTGACTCTTCAAGTGTCCTGATCTGTTTTTAAAAGGTCTCCAAGCCCCTACACTTCCCTTCCACGTTTATTTATCTAAAACCTAATGACATACAAAGGGAGCTAATTCTTGACATCTCATGTGTCTCCCAAACTCAGATTTGAGCTTCAGAAGATGTTTCCCATTTCAGAAACTCTGTATATCTCGATCATCTTAGAACTTCCCAGAATACATTTTGTGTTGCACATAGTTTGGGCCATATCGCATTAGAGGGTCCTTCCTTTTTTTTGTTTTCCGCAGCCCATTCCGCTTCATGTTATGCTCAAGCTTCATGGAAAACAGGGTTGGATGCATGCCAGTGGTAAATTCCATGTAAACTGCTAGATTTCTGCCTTAAAGTACTAAATGACAGTGAAAGGCAGTAAATAGGAGTAATTTCTACAACTCGGGACAACTAACTTTAGGGAAACCAAGAATTGCTAAATTCAGATACAGATGAAAGGCCAAGGTTTAGGCAGGGGAAATAAGGAGCTTGAATCTGTCAGGGTGTGCGGGGAAAGCGGGGGGTGGAGAAGACGAAGGATTTCAATCATTCTTGTAACTGTGGCCACCAACAGCATCTTTATCCAGAAAGAACACGGTACATAGAGAAAAGATTCATGTTCTCTCTGGAGGCATTCAAAGGGGACAAACTAATGGGACACCAGAAGTCTTGAAGTTTTAGGCTACATCTTAAGATAAAAATTCCAGGTGTCATTTGTCTGAAATATTACTTTGGAAGATAATTGACATTTTAAAGGCATGTCCAATAGTTAGATATCTACTGTTCATTTGTCCGAGACCTTGATGCTCTAGGTGCCCACTCGGGGCTGTGCTCACATACCAGAAACACACCCATTTCTCATGGTCGTCTTGAGAAGTCAGCCCAGGAGGGAAGGAGGACAAGTTGGCTCAGACAACACAGATACTCTTTGCTTTTGCACCGTACAAAGGCTTGCCCCTAAAAGAAGAGCGATCTCCTCACAGCCCCAACATCCCTATCTGTGTTAGGGTTTCGTGGACCACTTCATTCAAAGTGGACATCTGCACAACTTTTCTGGGTAATGGCAATGGCGAAAGGATATAATCAGTCACCCCTCTCCATCCCAGTGCAGCAGCTGCTGCCCACGGGTCCTGTCCCTGCCCTTTAATAAAACCACCTTTTTTTGCACCAAAGATGTCTCAAGAGTTCTATCTTGGCCATCGGCTCCAGACCTCACCAACATTCCAAAACTGTATCATAAGTACATGGAGATATGAAGATAGTTTATCAAGAACTACCACTACTTAGGTATGCAAAAGGCCCTTGGAATTAACTAGAGCTGTGTTATCTGAACTCCCCATCCCCCCAAAAACCTTTATAAATGCTGACCCCAGGGATAAGAGTAAGAACCTGGAAGAGTAAGGGGGTACTAGACAGGGTGCCTAGAGACTGTTCCCCCATCTGTAATCAGCAAAACCTATTCATATAAACTCCGTACACAAAAGCACTCAATGTGATTTTGCTTTAGAAGGAAAACAAAAAAAGAATTCAGCCATGAAGATAGTTTGCACAATCCTGTTGGATCCCGTTCAGAAAACTTACAGACAACAATGCTTTCAAGTCAATAAAAAGTTGCCTTATTACAAGTGGGAGGAATTATGAGGGCATCAAGTACATCCTGTCAGAGGACTATCCTTGAGGGAAAACAAGGCGTAAAGAACGCTTAGCTGCAGAAGACACCATCAGGCTTCCTAAGCCTCTACCTTTCCCAGCCCTCTCCTCCCTGCCTTTCTGAGCAGCGGGCACTAATTTCTAGGATCTACTGCTACCTTCACAATAAAAACTCAGTTCCTTCAGACCCGGGCAGAAATGAGCAACCCACACACCAGACCTCAGAAATGTACGTGTCTTAGTTCCAAGCAACTCCCCACATCTTCCTCATCTTCTAATTATGAGACATTAAGAGATCAGTAACCACCTAGCACTGCGGAGCCTTTCACCGTAAATTTGATCAGTGACCACCTTCACGGACTATGTAGGACCTTCTCTGCTCTTGGTCCAATGGATTAGATGTAACCCAACAAGGAAATACACTCTACTTATTCAGATATCTCCAAACCCCTTATTCTTTAAAAACGCCCATCTACGTTTGTTTTCACCTAATCCAAACTACATTCATGACTTCAAGAAAGAACAACAAAAAATCAAAAGAAACTCTTTTTTTGTTGTTTTCCTACCAACATCTTAGCCTTCAGATTCAATAAGTCCAGAAGCCGTTCTTATGAACAACACAGCCCAGCACTCCATGATTTTTTAAATTTTTCCTTGCCTCTCAGCTTGCTCTTCTTTTAATTTTACTTCTCACTATTCTTCAAAAGAATATGTTAATATTGGCGCAATGCTGGTAGTCTTCTACTAATGTTGTGTTTCGCTCTTCAAAAGAAAAACACAACCTAAATATCTTAAGTATCTTTTAAATATCTCTGCATGGCAGCAATAAAATAATGAGGGGGGAAAAAAAAACCCTAGAATGATGCCCAGAATAATAGTAATTATTATAGTGTCTGTCATTTTTCTTCCTAATACTTCAGTGTTGGCAATTCAATGCAGGGAAGAGTGTGTTGTTTGAAGGTTAATATAAATTAAGCACCTGCAGGGTGTAGATCAGCGGCCCCTGCTTGCATGATTACTTAGAAACGTAGCCAGTCAACAAAAAGCTTCCCGAAAGAAGAGAGGGATGTTAAGATCAACCAGGAAATTGTGAGACTGTTTTTCCTCTAGGGAAATCAAGAGTAAATGTGTTTTTCACAACTCCTGTTCTTTCTTTTCATAGATTTGTTACGTAAAAGAAAAATAAAATGAGAACATCCTTTATTAACTGTTTTTCAATTGCTGTTTAAATTTTTGCAATTCTTACTTTAAAGAAATTCACAGACTGATATATTCCATAAAAGAGACATGTGACTACTTAGTGATGTCTTAAATGTTGTACAGGTTCATCGCATGAGACACTCAAGTATTTTATACTACAAAAACTACATCCCACAACTGGTTCAGATTGTTTGTTATGGGTCTCTAAGGCTTTAAGCCTATGACCCTCTCTTCATTATATCACAGGATTCATCCTTTTGTAACAGATGTACTGAATGTGGGTCCATATGTTCCAGTTTAAAAAATTTAAAACCCCACAATTATAACATGCTGCGACATTTTTTTGTGGAAATAAAGCCTGAAGCTTTAGTTCAGTGGAAATAGTCCTGTGGATGCGTTTGTGTTTAAACACAATGGGAGGGACGCCTGGGTGGCTCAGTCATTAAGCGGCTGCCTTCAGCTCAGGTCATGATCCCGGGGTCCTGGGGTCAAGTCCCGCATGGGGCTCAGCGGGGAGCCTGCTTCTCCCTCTCCCTGCTGCTCCCCCTGCTTGTGCTCTCTGACAAATAAATTAATAAGTAAAATCTTTTAAAAAAATGTAAAAGCTTATGACAGGAGCAGAGCAAAGCTGTGTCATAGTCACACACCTCCATCTAAACACACAACTACCGGACGCTTAAACCCAGTTGCTTCAGCAATGAACTGGGGGCAACACCACACCACAGCCAGAGGCGCGGAGCTGAAAACATCACCCACAGCCTTCAGAGGTTCTCTGCTTTCACTTGTTGCTCCTTTTAAGTACCTATCATAATTTACGGATAAGAATGTTTCCTTTCAAAAATAATAGTAATTATATAACATATAGTACTGACCTACATTACTACTGTGTTTTCTAATTACCTCTTAGCAAATTCTTGAGTAAATTAAGGCACAGTATCCCAAAACATAAACAACCTTTACATCCTGTGAGACCTTTTCTTTTTTCTTTTCTCTTTTTGACTATATCAGTTTCAGTTATTTATTTTTTAACATAAGCTCTATGCCCAACGTGGGACTTTAGCTCATGACCCTGAACTCATCATGCTCTATTAACTGAGCCAGCCAGGCACCCCTGGTGGGAGCTTTTTATGATGCATTCCCTTGCAGAAAATTCTCTAAGAGTAAAGAAGCTACTTTAAAAAATAATAAAAAATAAAAGGTTAAAAAACAGGGGTACCTGGGTGGCTCAGGGGGTTAAAGCCTCTGCCTTCAGCTCAGGTCATGATCTCAGGGTCCTAGGATTGAGTCCCGAGTCGGGCTCTCTGCTCAACAGGGAGCCTGCTTCCCCCTCTCTCTCTCCCTGCCTCTCTGCCTACTTGTGATCTTTCTCTCTGTCGAATACATAAAAAGATTTAAAAAAAAAAAGTAAAAAATAAATCAGGCTTCCTTGCCCATCCTTACATTTACTATTAAATTATCTGGAACCTTAAAAAATAATATCCCATCAGTTAAAGCCTGACTATTCTCTTGATGTAGAGAATTAATTAATTAATTAAAGGAGAGAGGGAGCATAATTTATCTAGCCATGAGAAGGAATTAAGTCGTATGGCCCTCCTTTGATGAGAGGTATTCCCTTTCTCCCCCCAAAAACAAGGCCAACAAATGCCTATCAACTGAGCCTCATCAATACTGAACTCAATCATTTTTTGGAGGTAGATAAATATAAATCAAATAAATTCCAATTATAACAATTCCCATTAGACCAGAGAAAAATTCAACCTACAAAAGAAAAACATTGTAGGGGCACCTGGGCAGGCTCAGCCCTCAGAGCATGCAACTCTTTATCTCAGGGTTGTAAATTTGGGACCCCCCTGTTGGGTGAAGAGGTTACTTAAGAATAAAACCTTAAGGGGCACCTGGGTGGCTCAGTGGGTTAAAGCCTCTGCCTCTGTTCAGGTCATGATCTCAGGGTCCTGGGATGGAGCCCCACCCCACATGGGGTTCTCTGCTCAGCAGGGAGCCTACTTCCCTGTCTCTCTGCCTACTTGTGATCTCTGTCTGTCAAACAAACAAACAAACAAAAGAATAAAACCTTAAAAACAACAACAAAAAAGTGTAGTTTACTGTTTTCCTCTTCTCTGAAATTCACTTTTATTTCACTTACTATAGAAAGGAGATGAAATAGCTTTTGTATATGTGTTTGTTAGTCTGTTATGCAGCATCATGGTTTCCTAGTGAATTGATTCCTTTAATAAAGAAATGTATTTTCCAGGGATTACATAACTGGATTTAAGTTACTAATTCCACAGTATTCTCTAATAGACAAATGTGATAAGAACATTTTACTAAAAGGAATATTGTCTAACTCACCAAACAACGGTGCCTATTTCCCCAGGATGGGGACAGACACTGTTTCGTTGTCCAGGATGACAACTCCCAGGCTGTTTTTCTGGATTGTTCTTCTGTAATTGGGGTCCAATTTCTAGTCATCATCAACCTGAATTTACTTTGTTTCTCCTTTCCTTTCAGGATTCTTGGGAGAAGGCATGTGTTAGACTAGGAGAATGCAAAGCTTGCATCTTTTTAATTGGCCTCGAATGCAGAATGGAGACATTCTTATTAGCCTGCTTATCTCCTGCACTTTCCGTGCTGTGGCACAGGGAAAGTGACAGTCCCTGGTCTGTGCTGCTCATTAAATCCCCAGGTAATAACCGCATATAGAACAAACGTTGGTACAGGCAGATTTCCACTAGTGAATGTAACTTCATCATAAATGATGCTTTATGGAAATAAACAATGATACTTCTTCAAACATGTCTAACTGCTTACAGCTTCATTCTATTGCTGTCATACTTAAAGTTCATAGACACTAGAAGAGCTTGATCTAGAACTCCTTTTTATTAATAAAATATGCATTGTTTCTTCTGTGCCTTCATTGATAAAAGGTACTGTTTTCATTCGAAGAATTACTTCTAGAGGACACAGGTATTTGAGCAAGAAATGTGACTTAAATCTTTAAATTTCTTTTCCCCATTCTTTAGCGGTTTTTGTTTTGTGTTTTCTTTTTTGGACCACTGACAGATTCTTCTCAATCAAGTTCAGTAACAGGTTTGAAACAAAGCGACGCAGGAATGTACAAGCCATTTTATCGCATAGACTCAGATTTATTTTAAAAATCCAAAAATAAACTGATAAATCCAAACCTTAGATCTTTGTTCTTAAAATAACTATAACAGACTGAAATATCTTAATTAGTCAACTTTCCCCCATACAAATATCCTAGGAAAGCTTAGGTAAACTTGAAAGTATTAAAAAGTGAAGGCAGAAAGATATTTTTAGCAGATGTTACTGAAGTCATCACTTTCCTGCAGAATGGACTTCTCGTAGAATGTTTAGGCTCTTTTATGTTAGAATGCGAGTATTTTAGTATCTGAGGAATGTTGAAATACTTACTATAAATAATCTAAGAAAAATAATTATTTAGATATTTTGCTCAACTCAGTTCATTAAGGTCTCACACCACCCCTCTCACCAGACAAATTTTGCAGATAATTTTCTATCATTTCAACTCAATGCTGGTATTGAGAGGTTTTCCTACAAAGGAAAGGTCTGGGTTTTATTAGAGTCTATTTGAATGAAACTGTTTGAAGAACACACCACTTAAGGTTGGGAAATTTGTGATCTAGACACTCAAAGTAGGAGGAACAGACGTCAATTTCGTATCTTCAAGCAAAAATACCCCCAATTCATGTACAACTGTAGTTGGGAGCAAAGAGGCATAGAAATCAACCTCAAAAAAAAAAAAAAAAGGAAAAAGAAAAATCCCTATGTAGTTGTGAGACCTGTTTGTGGGGAATTCAGGTAAAACGAGACGACAGCATAAATGTCCTTGCAAACTCACATGCCAGGCATGGGTCACTGGATTCCTCACTCATCATGAGGCAAATGCCTTTCCATTCTCTTTTTAGGTTTCCAGCAACTTCAATGTTTCTGTGTGTGTGTGTGTGTGTGTGTGTGTGTGTGTGTGATTTTAAGAGCCCTGGGCATAGACGCAGTAAGCTGATGCTGCCCTCGCTGTGAGGCTAGTGAACACTGGAACCTCCACCAGAAACGACCTTTTAGGAAGAGAGGACAGTAGCATGCTTCCAATTCAGTATGGGAGTTGAGGAAGCAAGAGTTCTTACTGGATGGATCAGAAGTCCCTACCCTTTGTGGGGCTTCAAAACGGATAGTAAAACTCTTTCGGCTACGCAATCCCAAAACATTTAGATAAAATGTGAAATTCAAACACTCGTGGAGACGTTGTTTGGTGTTGTGGAAATCAGATACATTTTTTTCCTCCCTGTGGCATCTGGAGGGTATGTGATGGGCTGGGCCATCCAAGTGGCCATGTTCAAAGACAGCCCAAGAAAACTTGCAGGTGTTTAGAAGAACCTCAAGACATTTGTGACACTTGGTTCCCACAAAATGTTACTTTTATGTATTTAGATATATTCATTCCTCTAAGGGGAAAAAAAATCAATGGTGCTGTTTTATAAGATAAAAATAGATTCCGAATATAGATTTCCTACACCATTGTATGAGGTTTTCTTTCGAGTCATTATGGTTTCAATTTTAAAATAGTTATTCTTGGTGCTATCGGTTCGCTTTCCCAGTGTTGCCATCATAATCAGTGGTATATATTCATTTACTTCCAGAGGAATGCCAGCTGATCCCTCCCAGATGAAAAAGTGAAGGACTTGTTTCAAACGACTATGGAGACTCTTTCTGTCGAAGCATTATGAACAAGTGTATCCTATTTCACATCATCGATCAATCTATAACTTTAATAAGAAAACAACTTTTTTAATACCCCAAGTTTAAAAAAAAAAAATCCCACAGGTAATAGAATCAGCTTTGCTAGCAGGAAGTCACTGAGATTTATTTATTCATGGCCTGATACAATTTCAAAAAAAGTGCTCTTTTGAACACGAAATGACTCATATACATTGAGGAGCTCTTGAATGTCACCCAGGATTTAGTTACCACTCTGAGATTAAAAATGCATTAAAATGCTCCGCGGCTTTCAGGCTGACGAGGGGGAAAGAAAGGAGAGAGGGATGATGAAATAAAGTAGATAATGTTGAGAGAAAGAGGGTCACAACCTATGTAAGTGAAAAGAAAGAGGCAGGACACACAAGCCATCCAGTAGGACGGGCAGTCTCCTAGGACTTAGACTATTACACCCAAGTGGCTGAATCCATTTCACAAGTTACTCTAAACAGTCATGACTGGCGAAATGACAGTTAAGAAATGGACAAGAGTCAACAAAATCCTGAATCCTGAGAAATGACTGGATATAAAAAGCCAAATAAGGACATTTTGAAATAGCACACATAATGAGTAAGATAGCACGGCGGGGGGTGGGGGGCGGCGCGTGGCGGGAGTGTATTATATTCTGTAGTCATTTGGTACAAGTAGCATTCCTAATGGAATCTAATCAGAATTATGCAGTGATCAGCTGGAAAGTTTAATTTAAACATAAATTTAAAGCAGTACTTAAGGATCATGGTCACAGGTGTAATCTCCCTGGATAGTGTAGGAGACAGGACAAAAGGTCCTGAATAAGAAATAATCCATTATTCACACCTTATAGTTCTTTACAAGACATTCAGAGTATCTTGGTAATAGATATTACTCCCTACTCCTGCAGAAACCTCTGAGCATCTATAAATGCAAAGATGGGTCTGCACTCCACCAAGCTTAGGTTCTTTTCTCAATACAGCCTCCACATCTTAAGTAGGTACTCTGAACACACACACACACACACACACACACACACTCGTGCACAGGCGCCTTTTCTGTGTCTTTGTTAAGAACACGCTCCATTACTCATTTTCCTTGACGTAGATGTTCTGACGTCCCCCAAATGGTTAGGATTATAATTTGCATTCAACACCTACTTCCGTCTCACTGAATGAGATCCAAAGTGTGCGTTTAAATTTATCAAACATGAGTCCGATAGCTACAGCAGATGAGCACCATTTTATATGAACCTAATAAATTTCACAAAGCAAAGCAATCAGCTCATAAAAAAAAAATCTTTGCTGCAATATTCATTAAAATATTTCTTTAATAACTCGAAGCTTCAACAGATGAAGCACATGTTATTACCAACTGTTGACCTTTCTGGAATCATGGTTTTTCATTAGGATTAAATGAGCAGTATACAAGGCTGAAATATTTTAAAATATGCACAATTCACTATTTGCAATTCTGAGAAAGCCTGTTTTAATCAAGATGTGTTATTCTGGCCTTCTGACCTACAAGGAATGTATTTCTCAGAAAAATGCAGCCTGATCGCATAATCTGTTTCACTTAATAGTGTCACGATTATTCTTTCTCTTACTGAAGGCACTTTTTACGGGAGTTCAAGTTGTGGCAGCTTCTGTTACGCTTCACGGGGCTTCGTTCTTCTTTGAGCTGTGTAATTAAGTGATCACATAAAATAAAAACCAGGTGGGGCCGGTCATTCAAAAGAGTTTTGTGCTTTCAAAGATCAAGACTCAAATGTCAAGTAGAACTCATCCTAGAGGTGCCCCAATAGCAACTGAGGTCCCAGGGTAATGAGTAAAAAGGTGATTCACTAACAAGGCACAAAGGACAACTTCTGGGATGCTGGCTGGCCACGTGTTTACAACCCAAGGTTCAGAGTCATATTGGTATCCAAAAGCCACACTTCGGAGAAAAAGAACCCCGATATACAAAACATTCAAAGGCATCCAGCTAAAACTAATTGATAACCTGTCATTTCTGCCAAAAGGAATTTTTTTTTTTAATAACAAAACCTAATCAAAATGATTTGTGATTGCCATCATCTACAGGATTATGGGTCAGAAGATCATTTCCCAACATGAAATACAGCTGCTGAAAGATGCAATGGACCTTCCACTGTTGGCTTTTGCATTCAGCTCTGTTTGTTACATGCTCATTCCCCCGCCAGAGTCGGGAAGGAGTACTTAAAACAACCACTTCCCCACCCCGCAAGGATTGCAGCTGTTTCTACTGAGTAATAAAAGTTGCTGGAGAAATCATATATACACATACATGTAAAATTAGGGAAACAAGCTGCTTTATTGCCCCGATTTAAAATAAGCTCAATCAGTAGAAAAGAAAAATACTATAATATACAGCTTGATGAACAGCTGAAGACAAGAATATCCTCCGACACGATTTTAGAATTCAGTATCTCGCTCAATGATGTTTGAATGAGATGAAGGACATTTCTCCTTTAAATTTTTTCTAAACCACTGAATGAACACATGGAGTTTATGGGAGAATGTAACCCAGAATAGACAGATTTGTATAACTTCCTTAAGTATTAGCATGAGACTTTAAAGGCAGAAAAGGGAAGGTCTCCGCCGCTATTCCGTTTATAAAGTTGTAACATATTGCAAATCATCATCGATAAGAAGTCTAAGTTAAAAGAACAACTTCCGTGAGTCAGTGATAAAATTTAAGTTCTGCAGAACAGATTGTTAACCCTCCCTGACAAGGGCAAACCAATATATCAACCACAGCGCACGGTAAGAATTAAAATATTGATTCACGAAATCACGAAGATGAGATCCAGAGGCATGGTGATCAGTATCTCAAAGGTCCAAGGCAAAAGATATCAAAGTATTGGCAAAATAAGAAAACAGTCTTACTTTTGACGGTCGCTGTCCGGGTACAGTTGTAAAGAATCGCCAGCTCGCCGAACACCTTCCCTGGACCCATGGTGCAGAGCTTCACACCTTCTTTCGTAACCTCAACCTTACCATCTAAAACGAAGAGACAACACCATTGTAAATGTCTTCCATGCTTCATTTCACTTGTTGCATTTTCAATATGCAATGAAACTCTCTTTAACCCTCTTTAAAACTGCAAAGCAAGTATCAAGGAAGACCAAGCCATCATCCAGATGCTAGGCAAAAAATGGCAATAAATCACATGAGTTCAGAAGTCCCATCTCTCTTTAAATTAATCACCAATAAGGGATGCCTGGGTAGCTCAGTCAGTTGGGCGTCTGCCTCCAGCTGGGGTCATGATCCCAGGGTCCAGGAATCGAGCCCTGAATCAGGCTTCCTGCTCAGTGGGGAGTCTGCTTCTCCCTCTCCCTCAGCCTGCTGCTCCCCCTGCTTATGCCTATGTCCCCTCTGTCAAATAAATGAATAAAATCTTAAAAAAAAAAAAAAAACACCGATAAGATCTGAAGACTGAAAGAGAGCCTCAGGAAAAGGCAAAAAGGTAAACATGTAAACATGTGTTTGTACAAATATGATATAAGAAAACTATGGTGATTCCCATTTTAATGTTATTTTGAATCTGAGAGAAAGCTTGAGTAAGTGGGCAGTTTTTCTACCACACACTTCATATGTGGAAATTCTCATTTGGGTAAAGCACAGCTATTACAGGAAAGGAGATTACTTGGACCCTTGGGCACTGCCTAATTGCAGCTCATGGTATCTTTTATTTTTAAGCATCTTATCTGACTTGGGCACGACTGTTTTATCTGCTTCCCAGTCCCACAACACTGGCCATAAGGAAAAATAAACTAGGACGGTTGTGGGGGAAAGAGACATTAGGACCCTTTACGTTCCACAAAGGGCTTGGAAAACGAAATGCTAAGGAAGGAAAGAGCCAAGGACACAACCGCGTTACAGTTTGTTGCCTAGGAGGAAGGCAAATGCTACACATGATGGAAATAAAAAATAGGTTTTTAAAAAAGGTACAGGTATATACACTAGAAATTCCCTTACCTCACACAATGGGGGGTAGGGTGGGAAATAAATGGGCAACACAATCTATTCTAGACTAATAGCCCCCTCCCCACTTCTACTATTCTTCCAAGTTACTTATCCACATCTATGGTAGAAACTTCTGGTGGGCTTTAGCTAGTGAATGAATGAAAAAAGCTAATGTTACCAGGCTCTCTCCAAACTTCAGAACTACATGCATCGACTTCATAATTGTTCTTGTATCTACCTGTTTCCTGTAATATTTAACATTTTAGAGTCTGGGCTTTAAATATACTCCCACTTAAAAAAAAAAACAACTAACTAAAATCAACCTAGTTTGAACTAAGCAATAACATCTGTAAAATAACAGGGTCAATGTGCTAATTTCTTCAAATACCTATTGAGATAAACAATATCAAAAACATTTGGGAAAAGTGTAATCCATATCCCAGTCATGTGAGATCAACCCTTCAGAGAATATTGTTCTTTTGACCCTGAAAAAAAAACATTTCATGTAAATGCTATCAGTGGAGAGAGAATCCTGCAGTAATTAGGACAAAATTTCACATAAGATCTATTCACTCCTCTTGAACTGTGTGTGTGTGTGTGTGTGTGTGTGTGTGTGTGTGTGTGTGTACCTCCTCTTGGTATAAGGAAGTTACTCAGGAATGAACAAATACGACAATTCTACAAGTTTGGACATACTTTCCTAGGCATGTTTGGCCACTCAAAATTTGGTCTAGCTCTGTCATGCTCTATTTCTTGACTGCAGAAAACCAAACTCTTTCTCATGGTAGCTACATCAATACCAGCACAGTAAATCCATATTTTCATAAGCCACAGATGTTCCCCTCCCTTCCGAGGGTAAGTCTGTTCCCTTACAAATTTCATCTGCTACTTGAGAATGAGAAACAGGCTCAGAACTTAATGTAGTTAGGTTTCTAAGTCATTAGAAGTCAGACCAGGAGTTAAATTCTGGTTTTCTTATCTGTTCCTTATGAGTCTTGTGACCTTGGGCGAGTTATTTATATCTTTAAGCCTTGGTTTCTTCATTAATAAAATAGATGAAAGAAAAGCACATATCTCCTCAGGTGGTTGATAAAATGAAATGATTAAAACAGGGTCAATGCTGAGCGTGATCCCTGGCTTACAACAAATGGCCAATGAATACCAGCTCTTATTACTGGTCTTATTTTCATTATATTTCTTATCTAAAAGGAGGGAGGGCTTACTGGATCCTACTGAAACACAGGATTTCATTATCTATTCCAGAAACCAATGCAGTCTGTGTAGGTTAGTAGGCTTGTGTTTATTTTTAAATGGAAAAAGTATTTGTTTCAGATTCTCTACTGTTTGAGAACTTTTGGGCTCCAATCAATATCATACCCAAAGAAGACAATGGGCTTTCAAGAAATCACACTGATCTGTATCCTCTTTGTGCTCTTCCCCACTTGGCCACGTGCAGGCAACATTTGACAAGCATTGCTTTAGCAAGTACCGTATTTCGGGGCAGACTCCCCGAAATGACCAAGAATGACAAAGTTACAACTTTCCCATGGATTACAACATTTTTTGGACTTGAAGCTCTAGCTTCAATGATATTGAAGGAGCTAAGAGCAAAATGAGCAATGCCTAAAGAACTTCCACACGTAGGTGATTTTGTACCAGTTCTCTTGTGTACTGGTTCTCTCTCTCCTTGGGTCCTGTAGCTGGAAGACTTCTGTGGAAAGAAACCCATAGGAGGATCAAGATGCTACAAAGAATCCTGCTGGAAAGCTTGGCCATTAGGGCTTCTCAACTAATAAGAGACAAGAAACACAGCATTCTCATTTCTAGCTCAGTGGTTTCTGAAAGGACATCTGTGGACCTGCCACATCAAAGCTAATTAATAAAATGTAGATATTCCCCACTCTGGGAAATTGTAACTCCACAATGACCACTGTACTTGGTCCTGGTGCCCTTTACGTCTCTGAAAAACCAGGCTCAGAGCAGTGATTGATTTCAACTAATAGGGAACCTTGAAACTGATCATGTTTCCTTTGAGATATGACGTCTAGAAAGCTCACAGCCAGAATTATCTAAGACTCTGGGGTTGGAAATGTGGGCACAAATGCATTTCTGGTTCCAACTCATTTTCCTGATCTTATTTTGTATTTGCCTAATTTGTTCCTGTCTCACTCATTTTTTAAAAAGAGGGGTATGAATAATTATATATATGTACAGACAGATATAAAGATAGGTATAAATAAGTCTATATATGATAAATATGCATATATATGACTAATTAGTTCTGGTAACAGAAGGTCATAATCCATATTAATTAGAATAACAAAAAAAATTTAAGAAGAGATTTACTGGAGCAGATTGTGTTTGAGAAATTGAAATATGCATGTAAAACATCTTTTCCAGGTTAAGTTAGTACTACAAGTTCAGTATATTCACAATAGCCCAGGAAGGAAGGAATCTAATCACATATCATAGAAAGTGGTACAGGAAGCACTTTTTTTTTTTTTAAAGAGACAGAAATCCTAATATTTTATTTTATTTTTTTAAGATTTTTAAAAAAATGTATTTATCTGACAGGCAGAGAGACAGGCAGAGAGAGGAGGAAGCAGTCTCCCCACTGAGCAGAGAGCCCGATGCGGGGCTCGATCCCAGGACCCTGGGATCACGACCTAAGCCGAAGACAGAGGCTTTAACCCACTGAGCCACCCAGGCGCCCTGTACTTTTTTTTTTTTTTAATGATCAGAAATATCTAAATAGTAAACAAAAACGCAGTGTTCGTAAAATGTTACTCTGAGTCACAGCGTGATCACTTTTCCTTCCTTCTACCTACTGTGTGGGTGGAATAAGTAATTCAGGGAGGCACAATCCTCTGGGTGCTAAAAAGTTAGGTACACACACAGCATTAACCAGAGAGTTGTTTCAAAGACATTTGCAAACGTTCTGATTTCCAAGAGCCCAGGAATGCAAGTTATTGATGTGAAGCGTGAATTTGGTTGAGCTCGTTCACTGTGCCACAGCAACCCTGAAGCAAAATTAGAAGTGATCACCCATTTACAAATGACTTCCAAGCAATGATTTTCCAAGTGTGTGGTCTGCCTATGAAACCCAAGGAGAAGACCAGCACAAGCTTGCTTCATACACTCCTCCTTTGAAGTATTAGGGCCTCGAAGCCACTCCCCTCATCTCGGATTCCCCTTCCCCTGCCCTTTTTTCCACTCTCTGGCTACCTTTGAGGTTTGGTTCAAATTGACTTATCTTCATAGAAAATAGGTAGGGCTAGGTGTTTATTTTGGTGGTGGGGGGAACAAGGTGGGGTAAGACATATAGGGAAAAAGTCATGTAGGCTCAAAATACAGCACGCTTTTGCCAGAGGCATCTACCAACCTCAGAAAGAACCAAGCTTGGAGGTTTTTATATAATTATAATTTGCTATTAACTTTAGGAGTGCACACTGATGAATTTACTTCAGGTCAGCATGGATTAATGTAACTTCTACTTCTCTTAAAGAAATTACAGAGATTCATTAGCATTTACTTGTGACTGCTTAATACTTTAATTTTCAAATATGTTAAATTCCCAATCAAAGATCTTTTTTTTTTCCTTCAGGAGTAGCAGAAAGGCATTTTCAGAACGCCCTAGTAAAGTTCTAGACTTTTCCATTAGTTTCCCTAACTGAACTAGACAGTGACTAGGGGCTATCAGAGGTGTTATTTGGGGAACTAACGACTATCTAAAATGTGGCATACATCCTGCCTTTGTTCTTTTTATTTGCTTTTGCTTTTGCTTTTAAAAAACATATATGAAATCACATTGGCATCATTTTCACTATGCACTCTCCCCACGTAAAAAAGAAATATCCAGATCATTTTTATTTGGATTTTGCAAGACTGTTATTGTTTCTAAGAGAGGTGTTGGAACAGTCGGCTAATACAAGATTTCATGGTGACAGTTTCGCTCAGCTCTTATCACCCCTGCAATTAGTATGGTCAATTGAAAGTTTTATCATAGTACCTTGAATGTATTGCTCTTAAGGATTTTATTTATTTGAGAGTGAACGCATGAGTTGGGTGGGGAAGGGGCAGAAGGAGAAACAGCCTGGGATCATGACCTGAGTCCAAGGCAGATGCTTAACCAGCTGAGCCACACAGGACCCCCCTTGTATTTTTTTATTTTACTTCAGGTACCATATGCCCATTGGTGATGGAAGGGGCTGAGTCCTAAGTCCTGACACTTGCCACCTTGGTCAAAAATCAGCCCACCTCCTGCTTTTTGGCATTATGGTTCATGTAGCACCCTTGGGAGATGCTAAGTATGAAGAGATCCAATTCAAAGAATCTATACTTCTCTCTTTCATAAGAATTAGTAGGCCCTATACATAAAAGAAATGGAGTTTACAAGGAGACCCTGAATCACCTGGCTTTGTTCATCTTTCTGGGTTTCTCACTAACCTGTGGTTTTGTGCCATAAGGACTTTCACGATAAGGCAAATCAGCTTAGAGATTTATTACTGGCCGGCAGAACTAGGGTGGCTGGTGATAACCTAATCATGAACACTTTGTGCTTCGTTCCAGTAACCTTGGTTGGAACATTCAGGACAACCTGACTGGCCATCACAGGCAGACAGGTATTCTATCAGTGGTCCCATCTAGACAAGACCCCCCATCCCTTCCGTCTGACCACACCTTCATGATTTGGTAGGTTTGAGTCCACAGCTGGTATATTATGAATTCTCTCTGATGGGTTCCTGTAGTTGCTAAATTCCACGGGAATATCCAGCACAGGATGGTTGAGCTGGTCCCCACCGGCAGGGGCGTATTTCCTCTAGGAAATGAGGCTTGCTTACAGATCTGTCCTTTTCCCTTCGTTCAGTTTTATTAAGATGTAAGTGGCATAGAGCACTGTGTAAATTTAAGGTCTATAGAAGGATGCCTTTACTAACATAGAATGCTAAGTCATTACCACAATAAATTTAGTTAATATTCATCATCTCACAGAGATTAAAAAAAAAAATTTCCCCCTTTAGGCAATATGAGACTTCTTAAGCCCACTTTATGCTTTCCTAATGGATTAGCGATACCAGGAGGTCTGACTTGCCTCCTAGGGCTATTTTAAGTTGGGTTATTTCACGTGGGGAAGAAAGCAGAAGTAGCTAAGGCTGCCATGGGCTACCAGGAAAACCCATCCAATTGCCAGGGACAGATTATATTCTTAGATACTTCCTTCAAACCTGTAATTCATTTAGCTAGGTCTTTTCTCAGCCATCATAAGAAGGAAAAAGACAGCCTCACCAGGAAATTTGAGTTTGTTACTGAATTAAAGAATGACAGTAGGTCAGCACCTTATCCGTTTCCCCTTCAAGATTGCTTTCAAATCCAAATAGGTAATGGTCTCCCTGGACCCAAACCCTTGCTCCTTGGAGGAGGTCTTAATCTGATGATTGAAAATCATTCTTTGGCCATTGAATGAAAGCCAGTGAGAAACTGCCCTGTTTCAGCACAATATATTTCTTCCAAAGTATGCACTACCCATTTTTCGTTAGGGATTTTGCTTATTAGTTTTCTCTTGGGGGACAGAAGGGGGAGAGAAGGGTTTGTTGCTGTTGTTTTCTTTTTTCCCCCTAAACTATTTGTGCTATAGTTTCTTTGACCATTAGGTTCTTATACTACTTTGGTTAGGACCAAGCTTCCCATTCAAAGAAGTCACTTTTTTTTGATATCGTCATAGCAAAAATTCTTCCAGGGAGCACAAGATTACTAGTTACCAAATGGAATAAGACAGAGTCTGAGGTTTAAGAGGCTTGAGGAAGATATAGGGGCGAAGACCTTTGTTTCTTCTTCAATTAGGCAAATCTGACTTCCTTTCCGGTCATGACTGCTATAAATACCCTTGACACAATTTTTTCATTACACTAAATTACAACAGATCGATATATATTTGGAATATAAAATAAGATCATCATAGTTACTATTGGGAATGAGAGGATCAGAAACAAAAATGAGGTGTCCAGCACAAAGAACCTGACTATCTGACTTATGGGGACAGAGAGAGAGAGAAAGAGAGAACGATGACATCCACATCCAGACACTTGAACTTCATGTTTGTTTGTTTCTACCTCTGCGATTATAGGGCACATATTTACAAAGGAAACCTATATGAGGAAACAGACTAAAATGTAAGCAATCTGGATCTACAGAATCATCTGAATCATCAAAGTGGAAATGTGGAATGAACAATTCACATGGCAGCATTTCTGCCCTTGGAGATATTTAAGGAGAGAGCAAACAGAAATGATCGTAGACGGGTCAACCACTCATCTGCTATGAACAGCATTCTGGAAGGATTTCACAAGCATCCTAAGTTCATAATCTTTATACACGCTGTGTTTTAAAACCCAAGCACTTTAAAGGACACAAAAAGCACTAGATGAATGTCTGTGGACTAACTTCAATTTCCAGTGATAAGAAAATGAGGACAGAGGACAGATAGACACACGCTAGAAAGAATGAGCGGCCTGCTCTTTCCCTGAGTCAATGAGAGTTGAACAGATAATTTGTCTTAATTAAGTCAATTTTATTAAGCTGAATGCCACCAATACATAATGCATTCTTGCTCTATCATTTCTATAATTCATGAGCACCTGCAATTAGCCTAAAAAATTAATGACCAGTTCTGTAGTTCCTAAACACAGGCGCATAGCAAATTTACCACTAACACCATCAGAATTGTAGGCACCATCATGTTTTTGTTTTGTTTTAATATTAAGCTTGGGAGAGTCCACTGCACATCAGTAGCTCTCCGTTGGGGGTGATTTTGTCCCCAGGGAATATTTGGCAATGTCAGGGAACATTTTTGGCTGTCACAACTGGGGGCAGGGTTTCCTACTGGCATCCAGTTGGAGGAAGCCGGAAATGTGGCTAAACATCCTAGAATGCCCAAGCAGGCCCCATAACAAAGCACCATCCAGCCCCAAATGAGAGCCGTGCCCACAACGCGGAGAATACCCGATTTAATCCATGCTGTACAATATACACTCTACATGTAAAGGGAAATTTTTCACTTCCGCTATTTGTTATTTAACCTCCACCAGATGTAAATTGCATGCTGAAAAAAAAGGTTAACACCAGGTTACAATACTGAAGCAAACCGCACTGGCCCTGGACTGAATCAAGCCACAAAGCTATTTACTGAATATTTCTCCCCAGCAGATGTCATCTGAAATAGACGTACAGAACATTTGGAAGCAAGACTATCCTACTGAGGCTGGAGGCAGACTTTTCCAGACACACTTGAGAAGAGGAGTGCCGGGTGGGGCGCAGGCTGGCTGGGGATCTTGAAGAAATGATCAAATTCTGTCTTGATGACCTCACCACAGATTTGTGATGAAAGTACCTTCCTGTATAGGGTTATGATAACTAGATAATACTTGGGGTGCGATGAGGCTACAGATGGAGTCGTTCTTAAAATTTCCTTTAGACTTAAAAAAAAAAAAAGGCAGCTTAAGGAGGACTCAAGGAAGGCTCTCAAGGGTTTGTTTTATCATGTTTGGGATCTGGAAGCAGAGGGATACAGGAGCCAGGGAAGGGAGAGTAGAAGGGAAATGGGCAGGAAGCTCGGGATTCCCAAGAAAGGGGCAAGTAGGAAAGCATTCAGGGTTTGGGAAAAGCAGTGTCTACTGTGCAATATCCGGCTGTTTGTTGCCAGAATTAACGTCCTACCTTTCTCTCCAAATGAGTCTGCGTCACAGATTTCTGGTGCACAGGGTTTGGGAGAGGGAAAGCCCTTGTCGGGAGGGTGCCTTGCTTGCAAGGGCCCAAGAGGAGTCAGACAGGTACTGGAGTGAAAAGAGCAGAGAGATCCGGGCGGAATTTTGTAAACCATGCAAGTGTGAGAAACTGACAAGGGGAGTTTGCAGAGCTTTTAGGGGAGGTTACCGGCCTTCACACATCAAAAGAGTACTTCACTCAACCTCACCTGAGGCTGGGCAAGTATCCACAGTCCACGAGTGAATGAATGGGGCTTCAGTCAGAGAGGAGCTCTTTTTCTAAGTCCCTTTGGCACCTTTGTTTAGCTTTGTAAAGGCTCTTCTGAGGCTGGAGGAGGGAAGACTTACAAATGAGAAGGTCTAAGCCGCCTCGCTGGTTCTCACTGCTCTGAACAGGGCAATTTGGGGGCAGTTTCTTCCTCTCCCAACAGAGATCACCAACCACCTGCCTCCTAGGGTTAACATGTGAAACTTACATGAACGCCCGGTGTGCGCTTTCACAAATATTAGTATGTAAGCCCTAAACTGATGGAGGGCAACCACTTAATTCCTGCTTGTAAGTTAGGAGGGGGTTAGTAGATACTCACTGGAGGCCAGATTGAAATATCAGTGGAGATGACCACCACAGTGATCAAACTTGCGGGAAAGACTTTGGATTTCATTTTAATGAGATAGCCTATGTAGTCTGCAAGAAAAATTTTAATTATATTGCCTATGTAATCTGCACGAAAAAACACAAGTTAAAGGGTCAAATAAATAAATAAATAAAAGAGTCACCCTCCCACTCCACTTATGGAAGTATTTCTCTCTCTTTTTTTTTTGTTTTAAATATTTTATTTATTTATTTGACAGACAGAGATCACAAGTAGGCAGAGAGGCAGGCAGAGAGAGAGGAAGGGACGCAGGCTCCCGGCTGAGCAGAGAGCCCGATGTGGGGCTCAATCCCAGGACCCTGGGATCATGACCTCAGCCGAAGGCAGAGACTTTAACCCACTGAGCCACCCAAGTGCCCCTGGAAGTATTTCTATACTTCCTTTTTTACCCAGCAGTACATGTGGCACAAGGGGAATTTTTTATTGGACAGTTTAAAATATCTAACCTTGATAAAACATGCTGTATGTATTTTTTCCCCTTTATACAAGGTCAGGATTCTCCAGAGTAAAGGGTGAGCATTCACCTACCTCTGCATTTTTTGAAAAGCAGAGAAAATAGGTAACAACCATGTACCCTGTAAAATACTTGAAGCATCTATAAAAAGATGGAAAGGAACATTTGAATTTATTCTCTCGAAAGTTGCTGTACAAATGGCATGGGGCAGGCTGGGAATGGGAGGAGTCAGTTGGAAAACTACTGCCTGTATGAAGAAGATGGCGCTCACCCCCCTGTAAGCAAGGGGGCAGAAGAAGGTGGAGTCAGGGTAGTGGTTTAAGAGAACCAAAGGGTGGAAGAAAACAGCCAATGCTCCTCCCCGGTACAGTCAGGGGCAGTGGCCTCTCCGGTACAGTCAGGGGCAGTGGCAGAACGCACGTCCTGCACATATACTGAGGACTTAACTGATGAAGGGATAAACTGAAGGACACGTTGTTCAGCCACACTGAGGAACAGAGTACCGATGCACGCGACAGCATGGCCGAACCCTGAACACGTATTAAGTCAGTCAGTCACAAAGACCACGCATGGTAGAATACCATTATGTGCAGCACTCAGAACGGACAAATCTTGAGGGACAGAAAGTACGCGAGTAATTTCCTAGGGCCAGGAGGGATGGAGGGGTTTGGGTATGACAGTTCAGGGGTACAGAATTTCTTTTGGTGGGGGAATGAGATGCTTTAAACTGGACAGTGATTTTGGACAGTTCTGGAGACACAACTTTGAATATTCTAGACCAGATGGAAGCAAACACCTTAAAAGGGTTAATGGTATGGGATGTGAATTATATCCCAAATAAAGCTGTTCAAAATATGGACGCTTAACACAGGCACTTAGTAATTGCTTAATTCGAAGACTAATGTAATCAGTGTTTTATTATCCTTTACAGGAATGTTTAGGCATCAGAAATGCTTTGGCTTCTCTTCCTTGAAGAACTGCTCTTACTCCCTTTAGGGCAGTCACACCAACCCTCCTCATCATGGGTGACCTCATGTTCCTTCCCAAATCAGCATCCATCCCTTCCCAACTTCACTCCATGACGAAAGAGAGCAAGTCATCTCTACGTCACACAGGTGATGCCTACAAACACCTCTTAGGGTCACACTGCATAAGACACCCAATTTTCCCCTTAACTGAAACTCTACTGTAAGACCTTGTTGATGATGGACACGGCCCCTTCCCTGGATTCTTCACCACCAAACTATAGAGCAAAGAGAATAAATCGTCTCCCTTGACTGTTATTCTGATAAAACATCCCTGTGCTCAGAAATTCACATTAGTCTCTCTGGGATCACACCCAAATTCCCAGCATTGTATGTCTAATCTTTGCACAAACCTGGATCTTCTCTAAATTAACCCGACTCTGAAGCCTCACGGGTCATTCCAGATTTCAAACTTCATGGTCTAGTTCAAAGGTCCTTAAGCAAATGGAATTAAGGGGACTGAGAACTTGGATAAAATCTTCATATTGTTATTTTTACTAAGTTCTCAATGAAATGGGGCTTTTCCACTGTAACAAACCATATTATGGTTCAATGATATTTATGCTGCTGTCACCAATAAGAATCACATTTTGTTATTATATGGAAGTTATAGATATTTTTATCTTGTTTAAGTTTTTATTTGTGAGAGAGAGAGAGAGAGAGAATATGAGCAGGGGGAGGGACAGACTCCCCACTGAGCAGGAAGCCCTATAGGTAACACAACTGTAGATATTTTTAAATATTGTTTATGCTCATTCCTTCAAACTCATGGCAGTTATTAGACACAGATGTTATTATTGACTGTGTTAAAAAATTCACATGTTTTAGTGTATCACAACTTTTATAATTTATTGATTTTTGATATAACTAGTTTCCTTGGAAATCTAAAGTAGCCAATTTTATGTATTTAAAAATATTTTGAAATGAGGTTCCCAGGCATCAGATTTCCACAGGGGTCCCTTAGCACAAAAAAAGAAAAAAGAAAAAGAAAAAGAAAAAATCTAAGAACCCCTGGCTAAACGAATAATCCTCTTGACTCCTCATGGAATCTTACCAGGGTATTAATAACTATCACTGACAGCCCAAAATTTATCTAAGAGAAAACAAAGCAGATTTATAACAAAACAAGCTGAAGCAAGACAAACGTGTAGGATTACTTGTTACAAGTCCAAAATCATGGATCCCAGCCTGTTTGCCAACTGATGGTAATTGGTTCCCTGGCCATCTGGCCTGCTGCTCACCTTAGAGAATTATTTTATTAGTATATCTTTGGTCATAGAACAGGGGAAATGTTAGCTTAATCAGCCCACATTCAATAATTTAAAAAAAAGCAAAAAACTAGATACACTGTTTAAATGGAAACTATAAAAACATTAATTTTACCTTGGATATTTAAAAAACCTTAATACATCTATGTTAATCACCCTTCTAGTGCATTGAGGAATTTTATAAAGAAATCCTGTAGGCTTAAAATATTTAAAAGGATGTGAAGTTCCACCTAGTCTTGAGCAGTAATGAATAAATTTAAGAAATTAATTCCCATAGAAAAATATTATTCCTAATGACTTAGCACCATCCATGAATAATTTGTCCCAATCTTAAAATGTCCTAAATCATTTATGTTTTGAATTCAAGCACCTCTACATGATATCAAGGTCCATATTTATTTTTCAGTTTTTCCTGATTTGAGTTCATCCCCTGACTCACGTGAAGAAAAGACCAGTCTTCACTTGCGCAACCAGTTTATTTTTTCTTTTATAAATCTTCTCTTTCCCACACTCACTCCCCAGATAAGTAAATAGGAATTTGCACTCTGCCTCCAGAGAGGGGAGGGATTACCAACAGATTGAAAGCACGATAGACGGTGTTTTACATTGTGAAGATTACAAAACAGACATTAAACTAAGGCTATGTTTCCGTCCAATTGCTGGTGTTACAGAAGAATTGGGATACAAACATAGACCGAAATACTACCAGAGACCTTCGGCATCTAACATTAGGATTCAGAAGACAGATTCCATCAAGACGACTTCTGGTGCCGGCTGGTTTTAAATTATGCTCGAACACTAAGAAAACACACTGCCTTGTGTCTCACAGCTGCTTCCCTGGGAAAAATAATATTAAAGTTCACTAGCCCTGGGCCTTTCGTTTTTATGCTCTCCTAACAGACTTTGAAGTCCTCGGTCTCTACTGGGAACATATAAAGTCAGCAAAGATGGCATGGGGCCAGCGGACATCTCCAGGATTATCCAGAATAAAATTAAAGCTCTTCAGTGAGACGGTGACAAAAGCGCTTACATAAGTCCTTCACATTTCCCACATATTTTATTCATTACAAAGGAAATCTGTAGACTTTCCCCTGCTAACACAACTCTGCCGAGAGGAGAAAACACTCGGGACACGGGATTATTGAACCCCATTTGGGGCACTATGTTGGTTTGATCACAACTGAAATCTAGTGACTAGAAGCAGCAGGTTTTTGGTGAGGGGAAAGATGAAACAGGTCCTGGAAATATTTCCCCCTAACAACCCCCTGAAAAAAAAAAAAAAAAAAAAGCAATGAATCATAGCTATTTATTATTAGAGAAGGTAGCTTTAAAAAAAATCCAGTAATAAAGATTTCTATTTTCTTAAAAGCTGTCATTGGTATCTGTCAATCAAAGACCTGTGCTTTTAATATGCTATGAAGATCAAGGCACAGAGACACATTTTTTGTTGTTTTGTTGTTATTGTTAATTTGCTCCGGGGGGGCAGGGGGAATCACAGTCTGGCATCCGAAAAATCTGTTTGATAAATGAGGAGGAGGCATCAGTGTCTCCAACTCTATGCGCAGAAAATGCAGTCAGTCCTAAAGAGGAACCTGGTTGAATTTCAAAAGGTAACACTAGCCCCGTTGTGTGGTCATCATGACATATCAAAATGAATTAAACAGAGGAACAAAGGAAAAACCCCCCAGAGAGGATTCACACCCGCAGTGAGGCACATACGTTTCAAAGCCCAGACCACAAAGCAAACAGAAATCCCTACCTAATGGAAAAATATGAATGTCAACTTGATGAATGATCGCAGGCTTACAATGGGCAATAAAACGTGTTCAGTTCCTCTCTGTGCCCAGTAGGACTACAGAATACTCTCAAAGGCATTAAATCCTGGGTTAAACTTGTCCTTATTAATGAGCCATCATTTGTGAGCTCAGATTTTTATGGCCATATGCCAGGAGATAATGAGATGTTCACAAGAATATTCTGAATTAGGAGCATTCCAGCTTTCTGCAATTCCACCAAGGCATGTTGCAAAGCAAGTCCTCCCAAGTTGCTGTAGCCACAAACTGAGATGGTTAAGACTCCCTGCTGAAGAGACTTTGACAAAACTCTAAGCCCAATGTGTCATCTCTAGTGATGGGCAGACAGAATATGGATTTTACCCTAGAAAAGGTGCAGGGGAAAGAAGAGCCAGAGAGAAGCCTCACAGAGAAATGGGAATGATGGCAGGTGAACTGTGGATTAACAGAAGAGAGAAGGTTCGGGAAATAGGACACAATGTAGCAAAGAGAAGAGATAGCAGGTACAAGTATCAGAATGAACAGCTCAGGGTTCTGAGCTCTGTGTTGGCTATTAGAAGAACGTTCGTTCTTGCGTAAGTCTTCTGAATGCCCCCGGAGCTGAACCTGCAGGCAGGCTAACTCTTGCCGGTGGTCCTTCATGGTACTCTTCAGGCACAGAGCCCAAACAGTAGCTTTGTGTTGGTATCTGATTATCCACAGTCCCTGTGAGAGTGGCCTGGTGGGGGCCTTAGCCAGCCAGGTGTCAGTTACTATCCAGTCCTCAACTTCCTGTTTCTCAAAGTCCCATTTCTCATTTGCCTTCAAAACCTGACCCAGCCTAAGAGGAGGCCATCTAGAGTCTGGACGTGACCTGAATGACCACTGGTATATCTTACTACGGATATGTTAATGTGCTTGGGTGGAGGGGTTATCCCAGACCCAAGTGGGGGTATTACAGTAGAATGTGTAGTATACGGACTGTTTTACTTCTCCGAAGTCTGAATCATGACCGATTCTCAAACCTCTGGCCCCAGGGGTGCTGGAAAGGGGCCTGCAGACAGGTACTCTGCTGTTCTCTGGCAGATGCATTTCCCTTTCCTGTGAGGGGTCCTTGTGTGACCCTCATCTAGGGAGAAGTCTGCCCCTCGAATGGGATACGACTGACAGCAGGGAGCTTCGGCATGTATGTGCACTGAAATCTGCTTCTTATTCTCATGGATTTTATCATAAGCTATGAGGATGGACCTAAGAAAATGCCCACGGTGAAAGGAATACCATTCCATTTTAAGAAAATCCAGGACTTTGAGTCAATGAACATATTTACCTTTGGGCTTTCCTTCTCAAGGGCTGGGACAGTCTTTTCAAATGTATATCCTAGTCTCAAGTGTCTAGCACAAAAATGATAAACGTTTGCTGACTGAACGTTTGGGCAGGGTTCAGGGGTTAATGTGAAGATCTTTGTTCACACAGACGAGTATTTTTTTTTGTTTTTAAGGGACCGTTTTCATGCAGAAGAAGAGCTGCCAGGCTATTTTTAACTGACTTATTCAGGCAGGCAGTTGTAGATGGTGAAGAATTTATGTGTCCAGCCAGATAAGACATTTTAAGACCTATGAGTCTTCCCCAAACATAATGTTATAAAATGTCCTTTTGCTAAAAATACTGGAATCAAGTAATTATCTACTTTTGAATTTTAATGAATAGGCCATCTGTTCACTCAAATTGAAAAAATGAAATTTTTCTACAAATTAACTACTTGATGAGATATCCCTTGTGACTAAGTCAGCTTCACTGTTTTTTGTTATATTCAACCTAAAGGGGACACACAGCATTTTATATCAAGTTGCATAAACTAGAGTATGGAACCATGTTTTTCCATAATCACAGTATCTGTTGGACAGGCCAGATTTATTATTATCAAAGCCTAATTTTTACTACCATAATTTCTAAGGACACTATTAGGATCAATCTCTAGGAAGCAAAATGTGTCCATTTTCATCTGTGATGATGATGACAAAGCTGTAGTTCTAAACATTAATGCTTTATGAATTATCACTACAATGATGAACAATTGTTTTCCATATCTTTACATTCTTTTCCAAGAACATTTTGTTTTCTTTGTGCTGTGCTCTCCAATATGGGAGCCATTTGCCACATGGGACTATTTAAAAGTTACTCCAAAATAAGTAAAATTTAAAATTCAGGTCTTCAGTTGTCATAGACACACATCCAATGCGACACGTGCCCGCCATATTGGACAGTGAATATTCCTCCCATCCTTCAGAGAGTTCTACCAGACAGAACAGCAACATCCTTTTCATTCTATTAAAAATAAGACAACAGGTTCAAAACAAAGTTACTTATTCTAATCTCCAGGTCTCCAAACCAAGACTTAACTGAATTACACTTTCAGCTCTCCCAGGAATAGATTTTTGCTCCAATAAACTCTTAAAAAATGTTTAGTATGCCCCAGTTTATCTTTTAACACCTCTAACAGTCATCCCTCTGAAGAATTATTTCTTTCAGCAAGGAAGAATTTGCCACTTGGGCTCTCACAATGTTACTTTAAAACCATCCCCAAGATCCCTTGGGCATCACACATATACGTGTAATGCTTTGCTTTCAAAGACCACCCCTTTCTACAATTCAGTTGATTTATCTACTATCTCTTACAGTTTTTCAAGTCTTTGGGGGTGGGGAGACAAATTGTGTAGGGTTTAGTGAAACAAAAAAAAATCGGTGGCACATTATAAATCATGCATGATGGAGACATGTCTTTGGCAGAAAATGCATTTCATTCATACCAGCCGCTGAAGCTTTCAGTCTAATTAAAAATGAAAATACTATTACAATCCAAAATTATATCTAAGTTATTGAATTAGTATGCCTGATAGTACAGTTACGCAAAATATTCAAGATGCTGCCTTTTAGAAATGAGCTTGCATGGTTTCCCCTTATTATCTGAATAAAGGCAGGTTCTCTACATTTAAACTTATTCAATACCAGCTCTAGATGTGTATGCCCCTGTCATGTGGGATTTCACCCGTAAGATGGAACAGGTTAGGGTGGTAACAGAAAATGGGATTTTTTTCCCTTCTAAGTCTGACCTTTAACTTTGGATCCCATTTACCTGCCCACTCCCTTGCCTCCAACACATGTAAACACTCCATAGCAGCCTGCCCCCAAACAGGATTTAATTCTTTGTCCATGGCTCTACTTTCTAGAAAACTCCATGCTAAGACCCTCAGTATTTCCCACAGCTCACCCAATTCAACGTAATCTCGCCTACAAGCTATTTGTAGTTCCCCCAATTAGTAACTGTAGGAGGAATACAAGCCCCCTATTTCCACCACCATTTATTTCTTGCCATACTCTGTTTCTCCTTCTCTTCATGCTTCTCTTCATGCTTCTTTATATAAAAAAGTGCCACCTTCCCCCACCAAAGGCACTTAGTCTCATCTTAAAAAAAAAGTCTTTCTAGCAGTTAATGAGCAGACAAGGTCTATTTTCAGATCAAACTGGAGTCCATTCTTTGCAAGGGGTGGTTATATTTTTACCACCTTACAGATGATGGATTGCTTTATTGAGGATTTGACTAGACTTTAAAATGGACAACACTTGTTCCATGTTCGTCTCTAGCCACAGTGCCTATCAAGTTTTCAGTGATGATGCATTTAACCCAGGTCAAACAAACCGGGAAATCCGAGGGTGAGGTGGGATTCTCTGCAGGTAAATTTCCTTTTGTTGTGAGGCTGGGCTTGAGGACCACTGTAACCCTTATAGTGTCTGATAGAACAAAGGAGTCTCATAAGCAGACAACAGAGCCCATGGGGGTGGAAACAGAAGGGAGGGCTTCTGTGCTGAAGAGGAAAACAAGTTCCATGGAAACTCTGTTTTAGAGGACTAGAACAAGGTCATGGGCACTAGTTGGGTTGATAGCAACCACTTAGAGAAAAAGGCAACGGAAAAATTCACATGCAATAAAAAGTCTGATTCATGTAAATATTAACAAGTATCCTTAACGTATAATGTTCTTTAAAAAAATGAAGATATTAAGGCAGGAGTTGGCAAGTTTCTTCCTATAAGGGACCAGACTGTAAACATTTATGCCAGATAGTTCTTGTTGCAGCTACTCAACTGTGTGGTTGTAGCATGGAAGCCATCAGAGATGACACATAAATGTATGAGCATGGCTGTATTCTAATAAACCTTTATTTACAAAACAGGGAGAGGGCCATATTTGGTCTTCTGACCATACTTGATCTATCACAGCATTAAGGAATATGATAGGACATTCCTTTATCTTTCATTATTTTTTTAATAGGACATTTTATTGAAACTATGAGGATTTATTGTATTTTCCAAATATCCGATAAAAATATGGTTTCTAGTTTTTAACCTCTTTAAATCTGGCCAGGTCCTATAATATGGTGGAGATGATGGTGGAGTAAAATATGGTGGAGATGATGCTGGCCTGGAAGCTTCCAGCTTCTGCTTACTGTCTCTGGGAATGCTCACCTTGGGAACCGAACCACCATGTGGGGAGATACTCAAGCTATGGCTGATGTTTAGATATTCCATTTGAACTCCAGCCAACAGCTGGCACCAGTCACCTACCATGTGATTGGGTCATCTTGAACGTCCAGGCCTGCCAAGTAACCAGATAACTCTATCCCCAGCTGTCATCTAACTACAGTCATATAACAGATCCTACACAAGAAACATCTACTGAACGCAGACAACACACAGAACCATGAGAAATAAATTGTTTTAAACCACCAAGAGGTTGGCATGCTACAAGGTAAGTAGAACAACTTCTAAAAACTGATAGATGCCACTTTTTCTGCTAATATAAATGCTTTGAACTGGATAGAAATTAACTAATAAATAGACAAAGGCAGGTGCTTTTTTATTCCCCCCAATTAGAGGAATGTATTTATTCTAAAATTCATGGTTAAAACACACTTATTTTAAGCCACAACCCTAGGGCACCTAGAAGTACAATGGCTTTAATATTCATTAAAAATTCACTTAAAAAGTATCCCAAGATTAATGTGAATAAAGAAGAACTTTTTATAATCATAGAGAAATTTAGTCATATTTTTGTACAGGGAAAGAAGACCTGAAAAATTGTTTCTGTTGTAACTGTATCTTCATCTGCTGCAAATGAGGAAGAGGGATGGCTTGGAGTCAGGAAATACTGTAATCCTGAAACTAACAGAATTACAATCAAATTAGCCACTTGATTGAATCAGGTTCATCCAAAGTAGAACTCATTTTCCTTGAAATAATTAGAACCAAGTTTTCTTAGAAACTTAGTGCTAACAATACATGTTTCAGAATAAAAAAATACAGCACTTAAACAAGGGTTGTTTCTAAAAACTGAAACTTTCTGCACAAAGCTTGATTTAGAGTGGATTCTCAAAATTCAAATGGTTGATGAACTCATTGGTCTACAAATAATCAAAATATTGAATGAGTGAATTTTAGTGAGTAAATTAACATCTTTTCTGGCAAAAATAATGAGAAGAGTCCAACCCCCAAGTTTTAAGTTAAATAACAATGGATAACTTCCACTGGGAAGATTATTACAGTCAGAAAACTAATGTTCTTCTGGCAATTCAGTAAAGAGACAGATGCTTAAATCAGAAAGAAATAGTCTAAAGGCAAATTGACAAGTGAAGAAGTCTTAGATTGACCAACTATGAGAGTGACTCATTTTAGGCTTAATTTCTCCTTCATAAATTCAAGATGGATTGGGGTGGGGGCTGGGCGGGGAGGAAGTACTGACTGGATACAACCCAGAAGTGGTCTAACCGCAAAGGAGAGACTAGCTCTCCGGTCTTCTGTGCTTAGTTGCTACTTTTCCTCAAACTGCCCTCTGTGACCACCATCCAGTGTCAGAACAGAACATAGGAAGGAAACCTTCTCTGTGGAGCACACGTAGAATGCAAGGGTGTGTTGTAGGATAAAGTTACAAGGAAGTATCTTACTCTGGGAAGCAAAGGATTTTTTTTTTTTTTTTGCAGTTGTTTCACATTTCTCTTTTTAAAACCTTAATGGATTTTAAGATCTCAAATCCACGTATAATATCCGTTCTCTTCCTGATTTTATAAGCTGCAACCTTCCAGTTGCATTCATTTGCGGTAAAGCCAGGAAAATCCTACCCCTGGAATTTCCTCCTGCTTGGCCGTCTCAGTTGGTCTCTTTAGATCATCTGTAGATACCGCTCTGCCTTTACCGGAGAAGCACATTTGGAAATCATCCTTCAAGCAGAGTAATGCATGAGCATTTCTCACAGTGGAAGCATCAGATCCCCAAATATGAAGATATGACTTTTTGCCTTATAGCCACATTTTACGTCAATGCTATTAGGACCTAATTTGCAATGATCACAAACTCTAGTGCTGATTTTGAAATTGGTTACTGTGTATACAAAATCATAATTGAGTTTGGATACATCCCTCCAAAGTGTTGCTTTCTGCATGTTAATATTGAAGTTAGTATTTTGAAACTGGACCTACTCACGTAAACTCTTGAAATCTTCCATTATTTCCCTCTCCAACTTCAATATTTCCCAAAGTAGAAGAACTATGATCTTCACTTTGTGGTCTCTCATCATTTAAAAAACCAAAAAACAAACCTAAAGGAGTTTAAATTAAAATCTCAAAGACCACAGCATCAGAGAGCTGTAGAATCATGTTGCATATCTGGAACGAATGTAGCTTTGTGTGCTAACTAGACTCAGAAGTCTCAAACATTAATAATACTATAGTGTGGAGGGCAGAGCCATTAAAATACCTTGTCCAATTGCATTTCATCTAATTATTTGTAAGTTTGATACTATGTCAACCTTGTTCTTTCCCTGTGACCTAATTTGGTAATGTTCCTTTAGTATCTTTTCTCTGACTTATTTAATTACTATGCTGTTCCCTCTATAAACTTTTTATAATAAAAAAAAAATCTCCAAGACACTGTCACCTAGTTTTACCATGAGAAATAGGTTTTGTATAGCATTTTACTTAAAAACCAAACTGCCTTATACTATTTAGAGATACAATGCAGCATGAAATATTAAATGGAACATCATACTTGGTGTCAAAAGAACTTAATTCTTGTCCCAGCTCAGTAAGCTGACCACGCACATTCTTCTACTCTCCCATGGCTTCTGCATTCATCTACAAAGTGATCCCGGATAGTCTCAAGTCCAGCTCTAGGATTATGCTATTCTTAAATGTTTACTGAAAAAGAAAATGAAAAGTCTTATAGAAGGTAAAGCACCTTTTTAGTATCTTAGTTTTAAAGAAACTGACTTAAAGAATTTTCTAAGTTTGGTACAAGCATTCTCTAAGAACATGTGCAGTGAGAGCTGGCCTTTTGTTCATCTGAGAACTGGCTTCCCAAAAGTCAACGACTTCTGCCCTTTCATACCTCACTTGCATGGAGAAACACAGGCAGTTCTTAGAGCTCCTTGGTCCAACATGGCTCCTGGGTTCTTCACATTCCATCTTGGAAACCTCAGAGAACATCCTGCCATCAAGGGTCTAGAAGGAGCTGGGGGCTGATATATCTATCTATCTATCTATATATATATATATATTTTTTTTTTTTGGTCAGGCTAGAATTGTAAACTGCTCTTTGCTGAGAAGGTCTTACCTGTCTAGAACATGTTGAAGCTGTGATTGCATTATGTTGCAGGCTCTTTGTCAGATTCAGATAATTGATCCTAATCTGGACATTTTATTGTGTTGAGTGTGTTTGTGGAGATGCAGTGATAGCTTTAACTTTTAAACAGAACATGGAGCTGAGGTCTGCAGGTGGGACAGACACTCTCCAGTTTGGAGAAGAGAATTGTGGTAACGTAGCACCACCATCGACACAAGGTGGGAGACCAGAGGCAGGGAGAGAGGAGTGCTGTGTTACTCCAACACGGTAACCTCGAGGATGGTAACAAGTCATGGGCGGTCGTTACAAGGAGGTGGGGTGAAGGAGGTCAAAGTACTCTTTTTATAAGAGAGATAAAGAGTGAGGAGCAGGAGAGGGACAAGAAAACTCCGAGCCTGGAGCCCAACATGGGGCTCCATCCCACAACCCTGAGATCATGACCTGCCCAGAAACCAGAAGATCAGAGCCCCTCAGCCGACTGAGCCACCCAGGCGCCTTGAGAGATCAAAGTGCTTTAACATCTGTTTATCTCAGTTGCTTGGAACAACACAATAAAATGTCCAGATTAGGATTAATTATCTGAATCTGACAAAGAGCCTGCAACATAATGCAATCACAGCTACTACACCATGATTTATAAGCCATGGCAAAGTGCAGGAACCATGGCCCTAATTTCCCACCTCTTAGCATATTGCCCTACCACACCAAGAGGCAGAAGTTGGGCGGCAGGGGGGTTTGTAAGGGGAGCAACATCTTCCCTGAAACCACCCATTTGATGACAAATGTTGATTTCCTATCCAATATGTTTCAGGATACAGATCAGAAATTGCCAATGGGGTTTCTCATCTTTGGAAAAAAACAAAACAATTAATTGTTGGTTCCAGGTGGCTTTTCACTCTTTCAATTAATCAGATTTGCCCTTTCCTGCAATCTGTATGCTTCCCTAGAGAAAAATTAAGTCGTCTATTTAATCTGTGAAGTTGCTCATTTATAAATTTCCAATCTGAAGTTCCAGATCTATAAGAAATCTGGCAATTGTAATGTTGTAGGCCTTCAAACTTCCACCATGGAAAATAGCCTCAGAAGGACAAAGCCTTGGTTGCCCAGTAAAGCAAATATGAATCCAATAAGAAATAAATATAAGCTATAAAAATAGTACCCAACAACAGTCTCAGCCAGGGAATCAGGTTCGTGACAACCAACGACAAGGCAGATTGACAGTAGGACCCATGATGTGACGTGTTGAAGATGATACTTAGCTCTGTGATCTTCCTCCAAACATAACATCACCCCAGTCTAACCATGTGAAAAAAAAAAAAAAAAAACCCAAATCCCCCTGAGAAATATTTTACAAAATATCTGACTGGTACCACTCAATATTATCTAGTGATCAGACACAAAAACAAGAAAACATCTGAGAAACTGTCCCAGCCAAGAGGAGCCTAAGGAGATATGAAGACAAAATAGAAAGTGACATCCTCAGCAGGATCGTGGAATAGAAAAAGAACATTAGATAAAAACTAACAGAATGTGAGGAAAGCCTGGGCTCTCCTCACTGGTAAAGTACTGATATCGGCTCATTAACTGTAACAAGTGTATCACATTAACAGGAGAGGTTTATAATACAGAAACTCGGTACAGGGTGCATAGGGACTCAGGGACTCTATACTCTTTTTTTTTTTTTTAACGACACCATTCTTAAAGTTTATTTTTTAAAAACAGCATGACTTGCAACTAGTGCTTTTCCAACATAAATGGACATGCTCCTCCCCTAGGGATCTTGGTAAAGGAAGACTGATTACAGTAGGTCTGGGCCAGGGTCAGAGAATCCCTATTTCTGGTAAGTCCCCAGGTAAGCCGAGTGCTGGTCCAAGATCCAGTGTGAGTGGCAAGTTTCTTACTCTAGTGCAGGGTTTCCCAGGCTCTGCCTGATTAAGATTTTTGCCTGCATAATTGCCCAGGACATTACAGAATATTTAACAGTAACTTTGGCCTCTACTCACTAGAGGACAAGAGCAACTCTTTCTTCCAGTAGTAACAACCAAAAGGGTCATCAGACTCTGTCTCCTGTGGGGAAAGGGATCACCTTCATCGGAGAATCCTCAGTTTAGAGCATTCATTAAAATACGATTTTTGGGAGCTACTTAGAGGGGGAAAAACCCTGTTTATTCATTTATTTGCTAAATACTTGAATGTTTCGCATGTTCTAGGCTTCCAGAAAAGTAACTATAATTATTTTATCAAATTAAGTTGATAGATATTATCAACTATCACTGTAAAAACAGGATTTAAAATATATGGTTTCTGTTCTCCTAGAACTTACCATTATGTCAAATATACAGGAAGATACATTTGTCCTGCTCAGTACCCCTGGAAAGAGATATTGTCCCAGTTCAAGAAATTAGGCTGGTAGCCCTCCTTGATCAGCACCAAAGGAAAATTAAAGAACAAAGATCAGACCCAGGTGTTCCAAATTCTAAGTCCCCATCACAGCCATTAATTCCTTTCACAGGAAAAAATTCTCTCTCCTAGTTAGGCTTTCAGGGGAAAGAGAAAACTTTACCCAAACAGTAGGAAGGACGGAATTCAGGTCCTCAGCGGCTTTGTTATCACAAAGATAACAGGAGACAGGACCATCAATTGTCATCAAAGCCATCGATTGTCAGGGCGGTGGAAGGAAGAGAGTAATGGTGTCACCTCCCGAGCTCTGACCTTTAAGAACAGGGCCGGGTTCGAATTCTGTCTTGGTAACTCTGAGTCACGCAGCCTCTGTCAAGGCCATTCACTATTCCAAATGATCCGTCTTTTCCTCTCCTAATCGGGAGAAGAGAAGGTAGGTTACCGATCTCTAGCGGCGGCCAGCTGGCTTTGGCTGATGGCTGTGTGCCGGGTGCAGACAAGGGCGGGTTATTTGATCCCCTGAGTAGAGTCTGATCTCGACTCCAGAGAGCAAATGAAACCTGGTTTGGTTCAGGGGCTCACACCCGGAAGGTCGCCATGGCCTTCTACCTAACTCTCCAGGTTGCTTGGACAGCCTCAATGCCTCAGTTCCTTCTTAAGAATTCATTCGGTGGGACGCCTGGGTGGCTCAGTTGGTTAAGCAGCTGCCTTCGGCTCAGGTCATGATCCCAGCGTCCTGGGATCGAGTCCCACATCGGGTTCCTTGCTCTGCAGGGAGCCTGCTTCTCCCTCTGACTCTGCCTTCCACTCTGTCTGCCTGTGCTTGCTCTCACTCTCTCTCTCTCTGACAAATAAATAAATAAAATCTTAAAAAAAAAAAAAAAGAATTCATTCGGAGCCACTGTTCTGGGTGACCCACAAAGGTGAAGTCAGTGGGCCACGTCTTGCTTGAGCTCTCCTCGGGAACGCTGGCCACACCCTTCCCCTCTGAGCCGCAGGAAGGACGCGGGATCCAGGAGGTGGGATCCAGAAGCTGGGGTCAATTTCCCTCTTCCAGCTCCCAGGCCCCCAGGCATGCTAAGCGCAGCCTCAGTGGGCGGACAATGGAACACCCAGGGGCAAGGTAGGGATGTGCACAGCCAGTTCTTACAGACTTAAACACAGAAGCCCACGCAAGCCAAAACCCCCAAATCCTCCCCATCCTTCGGCTCCTGCCTCCACATACAGTCGTTGTTCAGCAGCCGCAGCTGATAATTACCTTGCACCTGCCATGCGTTAGGGACGCGTGTGAGAAGAGCACATACGGTAGACTCACCCAACCTCCCAGGCAGCCTGCTGAGGAGCTACTATCTTTGTTTAACAAGGAGCTGATCATTAGGGGGTTAAATTACACCACAAAGGTCCCAGTTCGTGGGCAAGCCCATTTGAGCCTTATACTTTAGCCCCTGTTCAGTTTCTTCTGGGAGTTGGTCATTGTGTTTGAAGGTTCTCACTATACCACTACCCAGGATGCTAAGAAGGAAGTTTTAAGAAAACATCAGAGGGAAATAAATGGAATCTGAACGCTCTGAAGAAGAGAGCGAGTGAGCGCAGGCGCCTAAATAAAACCATACGGCTCCCCTTACACCGCACAATACCTCGTGTCCTCCCCCTGGGAACAGCACACGGTCTGAAGTCACCTGCTGACTTCTCTGCACTTGTCACCATCCCCACGTGCCAGCATCTGTTGCTGTGAGTCCTGGGGGCACAGAGAAATTGGGCGAAGCACAAACACGGTCTCCAATGTACCCTGAACGTCGGTGCGTTCCTCTCTGCTCTGAACCAAGCAAGGCAGAAAGGGCAAGGGAGAGAGAGAGAGACCCAGGGTAACAGATGAAGAGAACATAAATGCACATACCTCCATGGGGTGAGACAAGCAAGAGACGGGCGGATGACATCCAGGGCTCTGCCTGCTTTTTAGCGTCAGTAACAACCCGGGGAAAGACAGACTAGTGGGTCTGCCTTTGTGAACCAAGAATCCACACCTGTAGTCAAGCCCCAGGGAGGTTCCAGAAATGCAAATGAAGGCCAATACTGCCCATAAAAGAAAGACCCTCATATCAGTCAGCTGTAAACACGACAGACAAACAACCCAGCCGAAAATGCTGGCAGGTTTCTCAGGCCAAAGCTGCCAACCACTGCGTCATTAAGTCGGAGTTGGGCTATATACCGGGTGTTCTTTCTTTTTAAGACTTTAGTTATTTGTTTGACAGAGAAAGAGAGAGACAGCACGCACAAGCAGGGGGAGCGGCAGGCAGAGGGAGAAGCAGGCTCCCCGCTGAGTACAAAGCCTGATGTGGGACTCGATCGATCCCTTATATACCAGGAGTTTTACACCAAATGCCTCCACAACCATGCCAATGAACACACCTATAGTCCCTGCCTTCTCAACCAACCTAAACTTACACCCCAAGTCATCCAGACACCTGACTGGGCGAAAAAGAGAAGGCGTTTTCAAAAATAGTGATTAAAATGTTCTTCTTTACACGCCGATGAGAAGGCATCGCATCTCATGCCTGAGCGTCTCACTAGGACCACGTGCTTTGTCATGGATCCCTCCAGTCTTCTGGTGCTGGAGGCAGCAAGTGCTTGACGTGCAAATAGTTTAGGGACCACTCACTGGGCACATCCTTCTCAGTGCACTCGCGGAGGCAAGTGGCATTTCCCCATCTGAAAGAACTTGCCTAGCACACAAACACACCTCAGATCACGGAATCTGCCAAGGGTTTCTGACCCTTCTACCACACATACAAGGATACAATAAAACCTCAGCATGCAGTGATCCCTAGAAATGACTTAGGGGTGGTGAGGAGGGATGAAAACACCGCATGTGCTCATCTGCTGTTCATTTTAAACAGCTGATTGCCTTCAAGCCTATGACACCCTATTCTAGGGCAATGTTTTCATCCAGGTGCTGTAGTTCAGTCTCATGGAAGAGCCACGGGATGAAAACTGCCTTTCTGTCTGAGCAGGTGCTACAGTTTGCTCCTTAATCGATCCCAGGGTGGCTGCAGTATTCATTTAGAAAGCCTGTTTTGGCCAGTGATCCTTTACTTAGAACAATTTCTGCTCCCCACTGACTGGCAGCTGATACCTTTGTCAATGCCAGAAAAATCCCATTTTCTTACGAGGCGCCATTGGCCCCCCTTCCGTGGCTACTCTGTCTTTTGACTTTGTGACTATGATGAACCGGCAGATACACTAGCTGATGGCAGTGGCCTGGATGGGACAGCAGAGAGATTAAAAGGTGGCTTGCAGCCTGTAAGATGGATTTGAAGGCACGATGCCCTAAGGTTAAATCACCCCCAAAACAGTCTCTCTCTGCTGTTTATTTCAGCAGCCAGGCACCAGCTGCAAAACTCGCTGGCCTTGCTGAAAGATGCTTGCCTTCTCTGGGAGGCACGGCGGGCAGTAATGCACTGGGAAAAACATTCCAGGGTTGCAGTTAGAAACTCTGGGTGTGCGTTATGAGGCTCTGTGAACTACCAGCAGTGGGACCTGGGAAAGTCCTCTAAATTCCTATTCTGTTTCCTTACCTGTCCAGTACAGAGTTTTGTTTTGTTTGTTTGTTTCTGAGAGAGAGAGAGAATGCAAATGGGGAGGGGCATAGGGAGAGAGAGAATCTCAAGTAGGTTCCATGCCCTGCACAGAGCCCAGTGCAAACTCAGGACCCTGAGATTGTGACCTGAGCTGAAATCAAGAGTCGGATGCTTGACTGACGGAGCCACCCAGGAGCCCCAGTAGCAAAGGTTCTGATACCTGCCTCAAGTGTGTGATGATAGAAAGAAATGATGGATGAGGCTTCCATAGAGAGACTATGTATCATTTATCCCAACAGAATACTACAGAAGATGTCCGTGTTATACCGCTAGGTACTGTGTCTGACTATCCCAAGTTATATGGTGGGTGGTATTCCTACCTTTAAACATGGCTTTATGCATGGATCCCACACAATCGTCACCAGGATTGGGGTCCCCTTTGCATAGACCTAAGGGAGTATTCTCATCCACATGGTGGGATCTGCAGGGCTCCAACGGGTCCTCATTACCATTCGTTGACTGGTAATTTACCGTGAGAAAGTCGGTCCTTCATGTTGGCTAAAAGCCAAATCCCTAGCAAGGGAACGCTGTGATTTTCATCATTCATTATCCCTTCCTGTGGCTTTAATTCTCAGATTAGCATATTAAACAGTGGCCATGTATTAGTTTCTCTGTATGCAATCTGTAATCTTTACAACCAAACCCTTTGATGGAGAAGGATCCCAAGCCTCCAAGAGGGCCCTAAAAATGCTCAAGCTAGTGAATGAGGCAAGATTCAAACCATGATCCACCTGGCATCAAAGCTCATGCCCTTTGCCTCTGTGTAGAGGAGCCCCACTTCCCAATTTCTTAGCCTTCCTTGTCAGCTTACCCAGGCTACCCAACCACTGTCTCCATCCAGGCAACACACTCCCCTTTCTTATACTTTCTCTAATCATGCACCTTGTTTCATTTTCTTTGTAGCTCCTTTCCAGAAAACGTTCCTCAAGAACCTACCAGTTGCCAGGTTCTCTTCTCTGATAATGTCCCAAGATGCACTTGGCCATTTTAGAGAATTTGGTAGAGAATGTTCATGCTATGAGGAAGATTATTTATCATTTTCTTCAGGCCTCAGTGTCTGTCTTAAAAAGCTGTATGTCCCATTTTCTGAGGTGATCGTTATTCCATTGTTCCAGACCCAGAAAAGTGTGGTGATGCTATCAGGAGGGTAGTTGTATATCCTTCAATAAATGTCATGAAAGATGCTCAATTTCAAGGACAGAGCAGCCACGTAGACGTAGGATGGTCGGAGGGAAGATGTGGTGGGACAAGCCCAAGGAACCCAACAACCCATGTGTTTGCTGGACACAACTCCCATCTCCACAGGCAGTCACCATCTTCTACAGAGAGTGTTGCAAATACAGATGTAAAATTATAAGCAGATATCCTGAGGTCCTCGAGTCCTGTCCACCACAGACATTTCAGTGGAAATCATTTTCCAGCGTCATGTACCACTTGGGTTATCTGTTGCATTTCTCAGTATCAGGCAGTGTTCTTTGAAATGCATTAGGAATTCACATGGCACATTTTAGTCATCTGTTTAAACATCTGTTGGACTACGCTGCTCAACTTGATTTTGTGTTTTAATTCCTGAAGTTTTCCCTCCTAAATCTCTAAGTTGCGAGGTGGTTTATTTTTTTTCCCCTTGGTTTTACCAAGTAAAAAAAGGTATAATTTACATCCTTACCTAAATATAAAGCATTAGAAACAATAACATCTGAAATCTTAAAATCACTGTGGTCATTTTTTTTTTTTAAGATTTTATTTTTACATAATGTCTACATCCATTGCAAGGCCTGAACCCATGACCTCAAGATCAAGAGCCACATGCTCCATTGACTGAGCCCACCAGGTGTCCCAGTTATGGTCATTTTAATGAATTTATTTATTAAAATGAGTTACCTGTGAAAAATGTACACAGGCTAATAAGATTATTAATATAGTTTTTATTCATTTATTCATACATTTAATATATCCACATATATAATATTTCCATATATTTCTGTATTTAATATGTTGCAGTCCCATGTTATTTTGGGCAACCAAAAATTATTTATCAGTTAAAAACACTTTTAATAAGTACATTAAAGGCTAATGTGAAGGATCAGAACACTTCCTCTCTCACAAAAATCAAACCATGGGGTACCCGGGTGACTTAGTCGGTAAAGTGTCTGCCTTTGGCTCAGGTCATGTCTTGGGGTCCCAGGATTGAATGCCAGGTGGGGCTCCCTGCTCAGTGGGGAGTCTGCTTCTCCCTCTCCCTCAGCCCCTCTGCCTACCTATGCTCTTTCTCTCTCTCTCAAATAAATCAAATCAAATCAATATAAAAAAATAAAACGGTAATGGCAGCCCTCTTCTGTTGACTATAGCATTCAAGATGTCCCCCTTCCTGGAACACACATCCAGACTCTAGTCAATCCACAACTAATAAAAACTGTCCTGCCTAACTTTGCTGCCAATGTATGAGCAATGCATGCTATAAAAGTGAAAAAGTACGTGTGCAAATAGCTATGTTTTTCCATATGTTCATTTGAAAACAGGTGGATGGACTTTTCCTTTGTTTTGGTTCTCCCAGGGGAGAGGGAACCACCTTCAAAAATTACTGTTATTGAAATATACTGAGAAAGAGATTCTCCTCTGTTGCCATTTTAATCCTCCCTTCCTTCTGTGTTTTCTTCAGTCCACGTTTGTCAGTTTGGCAGCCATCCATCACAAGACCAGTTGGATTCCCTATATCTTCTATATTCCTGATGCTCTGGCATGTGTGGTGCCGCTGATGGGAGAGACTGCCCCTCGGAGGACTAGGCAGTTCTCAGAGGTAGCAAAGGAGGAGCCTGGGCCCATGCCTTTCATGCTACGCTAACAGATCCAGAGCCCCACACCTCCTACCATCTCCTTTATGGCACAAACACAGCACACCAAGCCAGTCTTCCCCTACCCAAATGAACTCAGGGCCAGGGGGCAGAGAATGAGCAACAGCCTCTGTGCCCCAAGCCCACCAGTCCTCAGCTGTTCACCATGACCCTCCTTGTCTGCCCCTGGTCTGTCCTTTTCCCTTGTTCCTCCGTGCCTCTCAACCCAACCTGGAGCTTCCCCACATGACCCCACAGGATTTGGATGCCCCTTCTCTTGGGAGTCTCTTTAGTGGCGTTGAACACTGCCACGGCTCAGTCACCTCCATGAATTAAAATCTGCAGGTGCAATCATTCCTTCTGAAAACTTTACTTCTCTTCCCTGTCCATGGCACCATCACAATAGCATCTCCCCTTCTTTTCTCCCTCTTTCCCTCTCACTCTCTCTCTGGCTTTACCAAGGTATGATGTACACACCGTAAAATGTACCCATGTGTCCAACTTACACTTAGGAAATTTACAGAGCTGTGCAGCCTTCACTACACTCCAATTTAAGTACATTTCTGTCCCCACGAAGACCTCTCACACTCAATGCCATCAATCCTTGCTCCCAGCCTGAGCTCCGGACAGCTACTGATGTCCTTCTTAGTCCGTGTCTGTCTTTTATGGACACTGCACACACAGAGGGTCATATGATGTGTTGTCTTTTACATCTGGCTTTTTTCTTTTAGCGTGATGTTTTTGAGGTTTGTGTATGTTGTAGTTCATTCCCTTGTATTATCAGATAATATCACATTGCGTGGCTAGATTGCATTGTGTGGCTAGATCACATTGTGTTTGTCCATTCATCAGCTGCTAGCTTTTTAGACCATTTCTAGTTTGGGCTATGATGAGTGATGCTTATGTATGTGAACTGTGAACATTTGCATACAACACTTTACACAGACATAGTCTTCAATTCTCAGAAGAATACTAGCAGTGGAATCACTGGGTTGTACATTAAGTATCAATTTTTCAGAAGCTGCCAAACTTTACCAAAGTGACTGTACCATTTTATATTCACACCAGCTGTATACAAGGCTTCTGGTTTTTCCCATTGTCCCCAACACTTGGAATCCTTGATCTTTTTTATTGTAGCCTTTCTAGTGGCATGAAATACATTTTTCTTGTGGCTTTAGTTTGCATTCTCTAATGACTAATGACTTTAGACATCTCTTATGTGCTCGTTAGTCACTCTCATATGGTCATTTGTGTATCTTCTTTGGCAAAGTATCCATCTATTCAAGTCTTTTTTCTGCCTTTTTAATTGCAACATTGACCTATTATTGAGTTGTAAGTGCTATATATAGATTCTCAATACAATGTTTCATCAGATGTATGATTCATAGATATTTTACCCTATGCTGTGGCTTTTCTTTTCATTTTCTTAACCATGGCTTTTCAGGTAAAAAGTTTTCACTTTCAGTGAAGATCAATTCATCAAATTTTCTTTTATGGATCATTCTTGGATGCCATAAATAAGACACTCTGTCCAACTGAAAGGCACAAACATTTTCTGATTTCTCAAGAAGTTTTATATGTTTCAGTTTTAAGTATAGGTCTAGACCTGTTTTCAGTGAGTTTTCTGCATGCTGCAAGGGTTTAAATTCATCTGTTGGTATGTGGACATGCAATCGTCCCAGCAAAATTTGTTGAAGAGACTATTCTTTTCCCATTGAATTGCCTTGGCATCTTTGTCAAAAATCAATGTACATTAAATGGAAGAACGTCTCATTCTCTGAGTAGGAGTCTCAGTCTGTCTACTGATCTATATGTCTGGCTTTACCCCACTATCACACTGTCTGGATTAGAGTAGGTTTCTTATATAGTTTGAAATCAGGAAGTATAGGTTCTTCAACTCTATTTTTTATCAAAATAATTTTGACTATCCTAAGTCCTTTGCATATCTGTACACATATATTTTAGGATCAGTTTGTCAATTATTTAAAAAAAAAAGGTCTGCTGGGATTTTATTCAAGATTACATTGAATCTGACATCTTGACAGTACTGAATCAACCCATGAATGTCTTTCAATGTATACAAATCTTCTTTAATTTCTCTCAAAATATTTTCATTGTGTAAGTCTAGCCCTTCTCTTGTTAAATTTATTTCAAAGTATTTTAATATTTTTTTTCCTATTACTGGGAATGAAATTGATTTCTTCACTCTCTTTCAATTGTTCATTGTCAGTAAATAGAAATACAGTTGGCTTTGTATATTGATTTTGTATCCTGTGACCTTGTTGAATTTATTTAGTTCTAGTGTGTGTGTGTGTGTGTGTGCGTGCATGCTCGTTCACATGCGTGGGTGTGGGTGCGTGCATGTGCGTGTATTTTTAGGATTTTATGCATACAGAAATCACATCATCTACTAACAATGAGAGTTTTATTTCTTCTGTTACACTCTGAATGCTGTAATTTCTTTTTTTTTATTGTGTGCCTAGAATCCAGAACAATAGGGAAGTGATATGAGTAACACTGTACCTTGTTCCTAACATCAGAAGGCAAAGTAGGCAATCATCACCTGTATGTAAGACATTAGCAGTCAGTTCTTCAGGGGTGCCCTTTATCAGCTCGAAAAATGTCCTTCTGTCTTACTTTACCAAGATTTTGTTTTCATGATCAGAAGATAGATTTTGTCAATTGTTTTTTATGCATCTATTGAGATGATCTTGTGGCTTTTATCATTTATCCTATTACTATCGTGGATTATATTAATCGATTTTCTGATGTTAAGAACTTCATGTTCCCGGAACGCATCCCATTTTGGTCATGGTGTATACGCCTTTGTATATGTTGTTGCATTAAGTTTGCTAATATTTAATTGAGGATTCTGCTTCTATATCAATGAGGAAGATCGATCTGTGGTTTTCTTTTTCTGTGATGTCTTTGTCTGGCATTGTTATTAGGCTAATTCTGGTCTTATAAACAAACTGGGAAGAGTTTCATCCTCCTTGAGAAGATTTTGTGAAGAATTCATGTAACTTCTTCTTTAAGTGTTTGATAGAATTCACCAATGAAGTCATACAGGGCTAGCTTTTCTTTGTGTGAAGATTTTTAATTAATAATTCAATTTCTGTACTTGAAATACCTCTGTTTAAGTTTTGAGTCAGTCTTGGTAATTTTGCTTACAAGAATTTGTCCATTTAAGTTCTCTAACTTATTAGTATTTAGCCATTCATAATGTTCATTATAACCTCTTTACTCTTGATGGGGATAAAATTATATCCTCTGCTTCATTCCTTGCTTAGGTGTGGAGTTTTCCCCCTTTTTTGTCTTTGACAGTCTAACCAAAGGCTTGTCAGTTTTATTTGTTTTATATTTAAAAAAATTATTTTGTTGTTTTTAAAGAATCAACTTTTCATCTCATTGATTGTTGTCTCATACTTTTAAAAAATATTTTTCTTTTCAGTTTCTGTTTTAATTTTTATTATTTCTTTCCTTCTGATTCCTTTGTGTTTAATTTATTCTTCCTTTATGGTTTCCTACTTATGTGGTATCTTAGTTTACTGATTTGTGGCTTTTCTTCTTCTAGGCATTTTTAGTGATACAAATGTTCTTCTAAGCACTGCTTTAGATGCTCCCATAAATTCTGATTCTGTTTTCATTTCATTCAGCTCACAATATTTTTTTTAATTAATTTATTTATTTTCAGCATAACAGTATTCATTATTTTTCCACCACACCCAGTGCTCCATGCAATCCGTGCCCTCTATAATACCCACCACCTGGTACCACAACCTCCCACCCCCCTGCCACTTCAAACCCCTCAGATTGTTTTTCAGAGTCCATAGTCTCTCAATGTTCACCTCCCCTTCCAATTTACCTCAACTCCCTTCTCCTCTCTAACTCCCCATGTTCTCCATGCTATTTGTTATGCTCCACAAATAAGTGAAACCATATGATAATTGACTCTCTCTGCTTGACTTATTTCACTCAGCATAATCTCTTCCAATCCCGTCCATGTTGCTACAAAAGTTGGGTATTCATCCTTTCTCATGGAGGCATAATACTCCATAGTGTATATGGACCACATCTTCCTTATTCATTCGTCCGTTGAAGGATATCTTGGTTCTTTCCATAGTTTGGCGACTGTGGCCATTGCTGCTATAAACGTTGGGGTACAGATGGCCCTTCTTTTCATGACATCTGTATCTTTGGGGTAAATACCCAGGAGTGCAATTGCAGGGTCATAGGGAAGTTCTATTTTTAATTTCTTGAGGAATCTCCACAGTGTTCTCCAAAGAGGCTGCATCAACTTGCATTCCCACCAACAGTGTAAGAGGGCTCCCCTTTCTCCACATCCCCTCCAACATATGTTGTTTCCTGTCTTGCTAATTTTGGCCATTATAACTGGTGTAAGGTGATATCTCAATGTGGTTTTAATTTGAATCTCCCTGAGGGCTAGTGATGATGAACATATATTCATGTGTCTGATAGCCATTTGTATGTCTTGATTGGAGAAGTGTCTGTTCATACCTTCTGCCCATTTTTTGATATGATTGCCTGTTTTGTGTGTGTTGAGTTTGAGGAGTTCATTATAAATCCTGGATATCAACCTTTTGTCTGTACTGTCATTTGCAAATATCTTCTCCCATTCCGTGGGTTGCCTCTTTGTTTTTTGACTGTTTCCTTTGCTGTGCAGAAACTTTTGATTTTGATGAAGTCCCAAAAGTTTATTTTTGCTTTTGTTTCCTTTGCCTTTGGAGACATATCTTGGAAGAAGTTGCTGTGGCTGATATCGAAGAGATTACTGCCTATGTTCTCCTCTAGGATTCTGATGGAATCCTGTCTCACGTTGAGGTCTTTTATCCATTTTGAGTTTATCTTTGTGTACGGTGTAAGAGAATGGTCGAGTTCTTCTACATATAGCTGTCCAGTTTTCCCAGCACCATTTATTGAAGAGACTGTCTTTTTTCCACTATATATTTTTTCCTGTTTTGTCGAAGATTAATTGACCATAGAGTTGAGGGTCCATATCTGGGCTCTCTACTCTGTTCCACTGGTCTGTGTGTCTGTTTTTATGCCAGTACCATGCTGTCTTGGTGATCACAGCTTTGTAATAAAGCTTGAAATCAGGTAACGTGATGCCCCCAGTTTTATTTTTGTTTTTCAACATTTCCTTAGCGATTCGAGGTCTCTTCTGATCCCCCCCCAGCTCACAATATTTTCTGATTTTGCCTGTGACTTTTTCTTTGACCCATGGGTTACTTAGAAGTTTGTTGTGTGGGGCGCCTGGGTAGCTCAGTGGGCTAAAGCCTCTGCCTTCGGCTCAGGTCATGATCCTGGAGTCCTGGGATAGAGCCCCACACTGGAATCTCTGCTTGGCAGGGAACTTGCTCCCCCACCCACCACCTGCCTCTCTGCCTACTTGTGATTCCTGTCTGTCAAATAAACAAATAAAAAAAAAAATCTTAAAAAAAAAAGTAATTTGTTGTTTAATTTCCAAACGCTTGGAGATTGTTCTAAATTTCACACACACACACACACACACCCGAAAACCAAAAGCCAAACAAACAAACAAACACCACTTAGAGTGGTTCAATACTTTTCCACGAGTTGAGGTTTGTTAACTGGAAGGCTACATAAATGTATTCTTTGGTACCTGTTCTTAGAAGCCAGGTCAAGTGTGCTGAGTGTTGTTCAGGTTTTTGACATCTTTGCTGACTTTCTGTCTCATCATTCTATTAATCATTTAGAAAGAGGTATTCAAGTCCCCAGATATTACTGCTGAATTGTGTATTTATCCTTTCAATTCTATTTCTGCTTTGTGTATTTTGAAGTTCTGTTTTAGGTGTGTATACATTTGTAATTGCTCTATCTTCCTAAAAAACTGGCTTTTTTATCATTATGAAATTTCCTTTTCTTTCCACTAAACATGTTTTTTCCCTGAAGTTCCCCCCCCGATAGTTGTGTAGCCCTTCCAGCTGTCCTATCATTAATGTTTGCATCATGTATCTTTTCCATCCTTTTCCCCACAACCTGTTTTTGTCTTTAGATCTAAACTGCATCTGCTGCTGAAAGCATATCGTTCTGTGCTGTTTCTTACCCACTCTGACAATTTCTACCTTTTTGATTGGAGTTTTTAATCTATTCAATATAAGATTATCTCCGCTATGGCTCGATTGACTTATGCCAGGCTGCTATTTGTTTTCTATATGTCTTATGTCTTTCTTTCTGTTTCTCTGTTTCTCTTATTGCTTTTTTTGGCGTTAATAGACATTTTCCTATGTACAATTTCAAATCCTTCATTATTTTTGTTTAACTATACTCTTTTGAGTCATTTTCTTAGTGGTTCCTCCAGGGATTACAATATACAACTTAAATTATCATAGTCTATTTCAAATCAATACTAACTTAAATCCAGTAAAATAGAAACTTGATTCCAATATAACTCCATTTTCTCTCCACTCCTTTATGACATTATAGATATATACTACATATATGTACATTTAATCATTTATATAATCTATATATATAATCACTGTGTTATAAAATATGTATCTTAAATATAAACATATGAACATAACATATATAAAATGTCATATATGTTAAACATTTTATATACTTTAAAAATAACTTTATAATTATTATTTAATGCAACTTTTTGTCTTTTCAATCACTTACATGAAAAGGAGGAAAACATGAAATATATGGTCTTCTATATTTGCCAACATATTTATGTTTTCTGATATCTCTTATTTCCTCATATACATATACACTGTCTGCTATCATGTCCATTACCCTAAGGCACTTCTTTTAGTACTTCTTGTAAGCCATGTCTACTAACACATTCCTTGTCTCTGTTTATCTAACCATATCTTTATTTCACCTGCAATTTGGAGGAATATTTTTGCGAAACACAGAATTCTTGTTTGATAGTTTTACGTTTTCTTTTTGTTTGCTGGTTTTGCTTTCAGCAATTTTCTTTATGCCTCAATGCTTTCCAGCCCTACTATTTTTTTTTAAATAAGACGTATGCTGTTAATCATATCATTGGTCATCAGTATAGACTGAATTATTTTTCTCTCCCTGCATTCAGAATTATCTCTTTGGCCTTCAGCAGTTTGACGAGATGTGCACAGGTATAATGGTCTTTGTGTTTCTTCTGCTTGGAGTTTGTTGAAATTCTTAGATATGTCAATTAAATTTCTTTTATCAATGTTATGAAGTTTATAAATATTTAGTTCTTCAGATTTCTTCCTCCTTTTCTCTCTTGTTTATTCTATAATGTGTATGTTGGAATATTTTATGGAGTTCTAATGGTCTTTGAAACTCTGTTCATTTTTTAATATTCTTTCCCTTTCTGTTCTTCAGGATGAATAATTTTAATTATCTATCTTCAAGTTCACTGATTCTTCCTTCTGCCATCTTGAATTTGCTGGTGAGCTTCTATAGTGAATTCTCCTATTCAGTTATTATATTTTCAGATACAGAATTTCCACTGTTTTTTTAAAAATTTTATTTATTTATTTGACAGAGAGATCAAGATCACAAGTAGGCAGAGAGGCAAGCAGAGAGAGAGAGGGGAAGCAAGCTCCCCGCAGAGCAGGGAGCCCAATGTGGAGCTCGATCCCAGGACTCTGAGATCATGACCTGAGCCGAAGGCAGAGACTTAACCCACTGAACCACCCACGTGCCCTCAGAACGTCCACTGTTTTAAATCATTTATTTGTCTTTACTGATGTTCTGTATTTGATGAATCATTACTGGCAGAGTTCTTTAAACATATTCCTAATAGCTGATTTAAAGTGTTTGCATGCTAAGTCCAACATGTACAGCCTCCCAGGCAGCTTAAGTTGGCTTTCTTCTCCTTAGAATGGGTCACACTTTCCTGTTTCATTACATGGCTCATGATTTTTATTTTTATAAAAACCAGACACTAAAGGTAATACAGTGTAGCAGCTCTAAATTTTGATTTTTCTCACCGCAGGTTGCTCTTTAAAAAGGAAAAAAAAAAATTATTTATTTATTTATTTATTTGAGAGAGGGATAGAAAGAACAGGAGCCAGGAGTGGGGGACAGAAGCAGAGGGAGAAGCAGACTCCTGCTGATCAGGGACCCCCATGCAGGGCTCAATCCCAGGACCCTGAGGTCGGGGCCTGAGCTGAAAGCAGATGCTAAACCAAATGAGCCACCCCGGCACCCATGGAGGTTGTTCTTTTTGATGTTTTACTGCCGTTACTCTTAGTTTTGTTAGCAACTTGCCTGGATTAATTCTGGGAATTGTATCTCCCTCGGAAAGTGTTGATGTTTCTGCAAAAATTTTTAGTATCTTATTTTTATTTTTAATTTTAGCTTTCTAGGGATTGCTGCTGTTTCAGGACAGCCTCGTCATCAGCCAGTGGCTGATGAGAGCTGCACTCAAACATGTGTGGGTTGGGGAACATAGTTTAAATCTGCCCTAACTTCCATGCTCCCCTGGGCCCTCTTGTGTCTCCTGTTTTGGTGCATGGGCGTGGGACCTGCATCTCTCCCAAGCACATGCACAGCCTTGTACCCCTGAAGAGACTTGCAGACCTACAGGAATATGTGAGACCTTATCAGGACACACTGAAGCTGTCTCATTCACTAGATTTCCCTGTTAAATTTTTGGCAATGTGCTATTCTGTTGCTTTTCCCAACAAGGACAACAACAGGCTAGCTGCAATGTTGACCTTCCCCTTTGTTTGCTACCCAGATTGCTACTGTTATTGACAATGCCCAGAGATGCATGGTTTCTCTATTCTCTGCACCAAATCAAATCAGTCCTCTCTAGTAACTAAGCACTGGTTTTCACAGGCACCGGGCCCTGGTAGAATTCCCACAATGAACTACCTGGTGATGATGAGAACAGCCCCAGGCAAAAAGGCCACACACTTTACCTGCTCTTACCCTTAATAATCACTTCTCAAAAGATCATGATGTCCTTGGCCAATTTTCAGATTCCTAAAATAGCTGTTTTGTCCATTTTTGGAGGGTATTTTTCTCCCATTTGTTTTTATGGAAAGAACTTGCCAGTCTCCTTGCACTACTATTCTAGAAGCCCCCACATCTTTTTTCATAGCTTCATCAGGACTTGGTAAAGCCATCAGTGGTATGAAAATTCGACTTTCCACAAAGCTAAACATTTGCAGAAAAACAAGAAACCACATGAGAAATAAGAGTTCAAGAGCCAAAGTCCCTTAAAATGGTGTGCTTTTGAGGATTTTTGAGGTTGACAAGGTCACAGCTCTTTGCTTGCTTACCTCAGTTAATGAGAACTTGGCACAAGTTTTCCTACAAAAGCAAGAAACAAAAGCCATGGTTTGAACAATTGCACAAGAAAAATGTGTGGAGAACAGAATGCTATTCAGGATATGACAGGAATCCCTACACCCAGAAAGCAGCTCTAACTAAAAATCGGTTTTAGAATTCATCTGCTCAAGCAGGTTGTTCATGGCCCTAGGCCCTTGGTGTTGTCCTGTCCCTGCTTTTTCTGTGCTCTCTCTATTGGCTGATGGGACTTGACTCATATCTGTTCCACTTCCTGGGTCATACTGACTCACAACTTGCCGTAGCATGGCCTCTACTCTTTTCTTTTTGATGTCCTCTCTCATTCTTCCTACCGGGTGTTGTGACAGTATTCATGTCTCACTTGCAAGCTCCCCCAAAAAAGGGGATCTGATTGAGTTTTATAGGAGTGTTCCCTAATATCTACCATGCATACTAATGAGCTGAGAATTCTGGTAAAATGAAGATTTTGATTCAGAAAGTCTGGGGTGGGGTTAGAGATTCTTCTCTGTGGGGCCTGTGCTGTTAATCTGCTGGCCCCACTTTCACGAGCAATGCTGTAGTTTGTGCCTATAAAAGATTCAGCTCCTGGGTGGAGCATGTAGAACGGGTGTGTTGAAGACCACAGACCAGGTGTGCATCACATCACTCAGCTGTGGGCTGGGTCACAGGAGTATGTGGAGCAAAAAGCATGGTGCTTTGCTCTATCTGTAAAGAAAGCTTGGCTCTAGAGGTGGTGGACATTCTACACAGTGTGTCCAGTACAAATCATTCTTCATGTGCTAGAGCTAAGTGGTTCCTTTTTTATCTTCGCTGATCAAGGAGAGTAACTCACCTTAAAAGTGAATTAGTCTGCAGAGGACCCCTGACCAGTCTCCATAATACCCAAATTTCTCAAGGAAAACACCTATCTTTTTTGTCTCTTCAGAATGTAAATGAATTCAGAGTATTCCACGCCTCCTTTTTCTGTGTAATTAGAGATTAGGTCTGCACAGTTGTAAGCCAATTATACAGAATACTTTCTATACCGTCCAGTACCTATTCACAATATGACAGTTTCATCTCTATCCATCTGTTAGCATCTATCACCGTAGTTTATAAGACATTTTCATCTTTTAACTAACTTAATTAACATTGTTGCACGGCGGCATACAGAAAGAACTTTTTCTTGTTTGTCTCTGAAGGTGCCCCTGGTGCCACAAGGCTTGGCTATACACCTAGCCTTACCCTAGTGTGCATCTGAGTCTTCTGGGCCTTTTCTACAAAACAAAGAGCCTCTACAGGACTCTTCCTAAGATCCCACCCCATTACATTTAAAATGCAGATTTAGAGACCCTGGGGAAGCAGAGGTGGAGAGAGCTTAGCAGAGGGGTGAGGCCCAGAGATGCTCTTCCTAGATCTCTTTCCTCCCTGGGTGCTTGTGTGTTTCCCAATTTAAAGAGAATGAGAAACAAGGCAGGGACGTTTCTTCACTCAGTAATCCAACAATAACTTTTTGACTAGAGGGAAACAAGGGGAAAAGGGCTCTCACTATGCTGACACAGCCCATGCAGAAACATGGTAGAAGATAAATCAACACTCAACAAAATTCACCAAGATAACTTCAGATAATGGTAACAGCCAAGGAGAAAATAAAAAGTTCAAATGTGGGAGAAAACATAACATGCAGATTTATCTTGAAATTTCGTTGAGGGGAAAACTGAGAATGACCTATTTAATCACCATGAGCCAACATATGCAGCTGGAGTGTCATTTTCTGCTCACATATGGCAGCAAGACAGAAAGTGTTTGCACCGGTGATGAGCATTTCCTCTGAAACCTGAATGGCAGTCACCTATACTCCAGCTACGTCCCATGATCTGCAGGCATAAGGCTGGCATGTTTTCTTTGGAATCTAACAAGTACTTGGAGGCGTGCTGGGCTTGGCAGAAGCTAAAGCTAGCCAAGGCCTGGTTCTGATCATTGACAGCTGCCTCCCAGACTGCTGCCATCCCACCAGCCTGTAATGAACCCCAACCCAGGCCTGCCTGCTGTGGCTTCCGAAAGGGGCGGAGGCAGCGACTGCTTATTAAATCAGCTTTCTAGTTAGTGAGAGAGGACACTGTTACTGCAGCACTCCTACAATTAAAACAATGACAGAAAACCTCTCCCTCCATGACTCCTCGATTGATTATAAAACAAGATGAATCTCCTTTGGCTACATGCAAAGATTTGAAATAGCAGAATGGTGCTTTTCCAGTGGATAATGGTGGTCACGTGGAAGAAAAAATGGATCCCAGAGTCGTGCAGGAGTTTTCCCTCACAACTGGAACAACGTAGGCTCAGTCTCTGGGGCTAACAAAGGAGCAGGGGTAATAGGTTGGACTTCAGAATTTCTCTGAAGAGATTAGGATAAAGTTCCAAGTGAAATAACACACCAACTTTTACAATAGAGTATCAACTTTAGAATATCAACTTTGATAAAGTTCTAAAAATTAAAAGTATAAGGAAACCACATTTGCAATATAATCTTTCCTAAATCTCAACAAAAGTATAGCCAACAAAAATGCCGGGACAAGTGTTTGGTGAATTAAAGGAAGGAAGGAGGTGCCTGGGTGGCTCAGTGGGTTAAGCTGCTGCCTTCGGCTCAGGTCATGATCTCAGGGTCCTGGGATCGAGTCCCACATCGGGCTCTCTGCTCGGCAGGGGGCCTGCTTCCCTTCCTCTCTCTCTGTGATCTCTTCCCTTCCTCTCTCCTACTGTGATCTCTCTCTGTCAAATAAATAAATAAAATCTTTAAAAAAAAATAAAAATAAAGGAAGGAAGGAAGGACGGATGAACATTCTGTTCAAAATTTAAAAATATAACTAAAGGGGCACCTGGGTGGCTCAGTCAGTTAAGCGTCTGTCTTCAGCTCAGGCCATGATCTCAGGGCCTTGGGATGGAGCCCTGCATCAGGCTCCCTGCTCAGGTAGGAGTCTGCATCTCCCTCTGCCTGCTGCTCCCCCTGCTTGTGCTCTCTCCCTCTCTTTCTCTGCCAAATAAATAGATAAAATCTTTTAAAAAACATTTACTAGAATGTAAAAGAATAAACCAGGAAAATCATTTTAAAAATTCATATCCACATTCCTTGCAGTTATCTGGGTATGAATTGCCATAGAACAACACAGCAGGGGAAAAATCTCTCTGTGGTATTTGGAGAGGGAATTATTTCTTTGTTAGACACATTCATTTGCCACTGTGACTCATCTAATATAGAAAAGGAAATAAAGAAATATATTGGCCTGTTAAAGCACCCTTAAAATCTGAACACATTAGAACAGATCTATGTAGGGGAAAATGTGGGCCCTTCATCCCTTATTATTGGCCATAGGATCTTATTAAGACAGTTACTCTTAAAGCCTTCTTCAAAATGACAAGGAGTGTCCACATAGCATGGGCTATAAACACAGCCTAATGGATCTGAGGAATGCCACCCTCCAAAGTGTCTTCACAGACAATAGTCATTTTTTTTTTAAAGATTTTATTTATTTATATTTGACAGAGAGAAATCACAAGTAGATGGAGAGGCAGGCAGAGAGAGAGAGAGGGAAGCAGGCTCCCTGCTGAGCAGAGAGCCTGATGCGGCACTCGATCCCAGGACCCTGAGATCATGACCTGAGTCGAAGGCAGCGGCTTAACCCACTGAGCCACCCAGGCGCCCACGATAGTCATTTTTAAGCATGGGTTGAAATCCCTGTAACATAGGTAACTATCAAAATTAAATATCATAGTTGTCTACATTTTTTAAAAGCTAAGAAATTCTTGAAAGAAATATATATATATATATATATATTTATAAAATATATATATATATTTATAAAATATATATATATATATATTTTATTTATTCATTTGACAGACAGAGATCACAAGCAGGCAGAGAGGCAGGCAGAGAGAGAAGAGGAAGCAGACTCCCTGCTGAGCAGAGAGCCCGATGTGGGGCTCGATCCCAGGACCTTGAGATCATGACTTGAGCAAGGCAGAGGCTTTAACCCACTGAGCCACCCAGGAGCCCCAGAAATATATTTTCTTAATTTTTTCTTGGGAAAACATGAGACAGGTATGGTGTTAGAAAGACCTATAACTCATAAACAAGATAAAGATGATAAAATCTGTATAGGAAAATAAAGCATGGGCATACACATGCTCGCGCTCATCAATAAAACGCATGACACTCCACAATGTTCAAAAGAGAACCGAATTCAACTTTGGTTTGGCTCTAGTTATGATACCTCAGGTGAATTATTTGCTTCTCTGTGCTTCCAACTTTTCGATGCCAAAATACCATGTAGGCTCTTTTTTCATCCAAGGTCCTTTCCAGCAACAGAGTGCCATAGTCTCAAATATCTGCAGTTTGATATTTCAGATCAGGTACTGTGATGACACCAAAAGCAGAAGAGTCTCGGTAATAGTTTCGGAAAGCACAGGCCTGAGACAAATGTAGCATGGAAATATTGAAGATGACACAGCTCTGAATGCAGCCAACATAATACCGTTGGATAATTTAATATGATGACCGTAGTTCAATTTATGCCCTATTTTTACCTTGAGTGAACTAGTTGGCTTATTTCTAGAATCTGCTTTTGATCAAAATATGGTAAATCAGGAATAATTACAAACTATTAGATATTCCAATGGCTTCTGTGAACGATGTCCTATAATATCCCTCTCAACTTTCCAGAGAAATCCTCAGGAGAACGGGAATAGCAGGGCACTTATTACCCCTTCAGTCATTAGAATACAGATGCGGCCCCATTTACATGACTCATCATTCATTGTTCTTGTTTTCAGGTATACCAGTGCACTGAGACGGTTAAAAAGAACATTTTCTCAAATATGAAGAATCAACTCAGTCTGTTCGAATTACTTAAGTAGATGAGAACCACCGGGAATCTTCATGGTGAACAGAAGGTTTTGTGGGAAGAAATCTGGAGATAAAAATCATCAGAACGAACCAGAAATAGGAAAAAGGATGAGATGGATGCCAATTTGTAGGAAAGGGCAGGACAAAGAAGACCAAGAGATACGTAGAGAGCAGGTATCTTTTGTTGAACACGATTAGAAAGATGGTCGATTTTTAAAAAAAGACTTGAAAGAGGAGGAGAATTTCTACTGCCCATTCGAAACCCTGGAGTTAGTCTTATGAGATAGAGATGACATAGTGACAACAGCATAGCTAGGTGTCAAGAAACCGATCAAAGCAGGTCACTTGGGAGAGTCTATTCTTCGTGTGGACGCCACGCCCGCCATCAGATGCCCTGCACTGGACGAGACCAACTCTCCTTCACTCAGGGCGCGGGCAGTTATGCTTTCTTCCGTGGGACCCTTGCTTTATTCACTCTGCCAAGGCAATACCGTCCAGCCGCTGTGCATACGGAACCAGATGCATTGGTGTTTTTAGAGTTTGCTTCTAAAATCCATATATATATATATATATATATATATATATATATATATATATATATAAAGTTCCAGTAGAAATGGAATATTTGTATACTTTGTAAAGCATTTTCACTTTCCAACCCCTTCCCAGGCCTGGATGATTCCTTCAGGATAGGTTCCAGGCTGGCCACAAATGAGTTTTGATCTGGGAAAGGCAATCATGACATGATGCGCCCACTAGGTGGCAGCAGCGGGCATGCCTGTGGCCCTCAAGGGCAGGGTCATGGGGGTTTTAAAAACAACCTGAAAAGATGAGGGCAGGGGATTTCAGTGGCAGAGTCTTAGATGCCTAAAAATGATAAGATTTGCGATGAAAAGGGACGGGAAAACAGGCCTAGGAAGGGGAAATCAGCATCAATCAGCATCGTGCTATTGGGCTGGTGAGGCTGAACTAGAGGAGTATGGGAAGGGTCCCCCATGTCTGGCCAAATACACTGGTGTCCTTCCCAGAGGTGCTGTCTCCAGCCTGGAGTTTGCTCAGGAGGACTTCTCTGGGGTGCTGAGGAGCAGAGTAGATGGGGCCAGCTGCTGGCCCACCCAAGCGTGTAGGCATGGATGGATGCTGGTCCCTCTTCCCTTCCGTCCCGAGCTGTCCATGCTCTCCGTGGTGCTGGATGTCCAGAATTCCCTCCGGCTGTGGCAACCCACAGACTCCCCCCTCTTAGAGGAACCTCACACTGCAGGTTGTTCCTAATGACAGAGACCTGCTGAGCTCTTATCCAAACAAGACCACTTTTACAAGTGAAATTTGTGCTGCTAATGATTCCATCAGAGTCTCAAGTACAACCCAGACTCTCCGGGCAAATGCAGGTGTGTGGCTCTCCAATTCCCAGCTATCTCCTCCAGGAGAGCGCAGCCAGCCCTCGGAGCGCTGGGAGGTAGAGGAACTGAAGCTCTTCCACTTAGGAGCACCCGGCAGAGAGTAAACAAACAACCAGAATCCCCAGAGTGAATCAGTAAGGGGAGGTGACGTTGTGTTAGCTCCCTGCAAAGGACGTACAGTCCAATCTACAAATTATGGCTTTCCAGAGGAGGAAAACTCAGATTCGGAGAGTTGAAGTCCTCGTGGAGCGGTAAATGGCAGAAACAGACCAGAACTCAGTGCTGGATGCCTCCTACCCAAATGTTCTCCCACATCAGTGTTCCAAATGGGCAATCAACCCAAACCCACCCAACCCCTCTCCAATGTGTAGGGCAGGGATTGAAAGGAAGACGGGCATTATAAACCATTCACCCAAGAGGAGGCATGACACTGTGACCCTGTGAACAGGGACACAAAAGCAAATGCTTGCAGGTGACACGCAGACAACAGAAATGGGGAAAGTGGCTGGCCAGGCAAGAGACACCCAGCTCTCTCTGGTTATTGTAGATAACAACCAGGTGAGAGCACAGTCTCTGTTGTTTATTCAACACAGAGCTAAAAACAAGGGTTTTAGTGTTTTTCAAAAACATGTGAGATCTCTCCATGTTTTTAAGAATAAAAATAATCGTCAAGTCCTGTGGAAACCAAATCAAGACATTTGTGAGTCATCCTTGACCTATGGGCTGCTGCGGTGCCCCGCTCCTAGACGTGCTGATAGAACTGCCCTGGGGTTATGGCCTGGCCTACCAGATTTTTACAGCCCCCGCTGGTGATCTCCGGGGCAAAGCTGAGCTTTACGATGTGAAGTTTTGATCATTGTCAGCATAGGCATCAACTGGAAATTAGAAATGCAGAATCTGGAGTCCCACCAGGGTCTAGTGAATCTGTAAGACTCTCCTGAAATCAAGCTCCTCATTTTAAGCAGAACCCACCCCCCACCCCCGCCCCGCCACCTCTCTGCCTGAGGTGGTTTGTTTGAGAAATCCTGATCAAGAGAAAGGGTTCAGCCAGTGCTTATAATCCTAATAGTTTCCACTTGGCAAACAACCAAAGCCAGGGCCAGATGTAAAACACTGCCACTCCATTCCCTATCCTGCCCACGGTCCAAACATGGCCCCATCCTGGGAAGGCAGAAGAGCCTTTCGTCTTCTTTTGTTCTGCTGTGCTTTTCTTGGTAACAGTTCTGCTTGTGTAGCTGGGCAGGATGAAGCAGTAAGTGCATCCCAGAAGTTGGGGTATCCGAGCACTGGTTCTTTTCTTGAGAGAGCAGCGTCTTAATTGGGCTGCCACAGTAAACAGATCTTGCCCTTAGGGATCCCACGAGAAGATGGCTGACCAAAAAATAATATTATCGGCTCTGTCTCCAAACGAGAACCGATTAATCTTGAATCTAACCTTCGGCTTCCTTTATTCCACATCACTGATTTTACCATATATCTTTTTACCTGTCAGATGTCTCTGGCATAAATGTCACTGCACGGTCCCTTCTATGACATGGTCTCTAAGTTTTAAAAATTTCTCCACGATGCGGCCAGGAGAACGTAGTGTTCCTTTGTCATCTGACAAGAGTCCCAACTTCATTAAAAGCTCTTAGAATGCGCTGCTTTCCCTAAAGGGAAACCTGGTCCTCATTTATCTACTCCTCCCAAGGGGGAAAAAAAAATGGATTAGCCCCAATCCCATGCAGGGAGTCAGTCAATAAACGTTAAAATACAATAATAATAATGACTAGAAAGCTTTGTCTTCTTCCTTATCTGTGCAGGTTGCCATGGTTACCACTAAAATCTTGTTTTGTTTCACTGGTCCTTCTATTCTTTTACATAAGATTCCTTGGGTTCACTGCTCCCCTTCTCTCCGTTTTACTACTTCCTTGAGGATCCGTCACTGTCACCGATGGAACACACCTGTGCTATATACCTGGGACTCTTTCCATTTTAAATGCAGTACATTCTCTCCCAGGAAACTTTCAAGAGTCCAATCGTATGAACGAGCTTAAAGCATAGAAATAGGAGAATACTGTGATAAAAATCACAACATTCTACTTTTCCAGTTGGGTCACATTGTAAAAGTATGTGTAAAAAATAGAAATTTATTAACTAAGCTGCTGTGCTTCTAGAATAAAAAAAAAATACTTCTTCTTTATCAGAAATACTTATGTAAGACGTATCTGAATCCTGAAACATGTTCCTTCACCTCAGAACAATCGAAAGCAAGTGCCACCATGTGCAAAGTGTCTCCGGGAGCTCTGCGGTTCCCTATTCTGTGTGCATGGAGATTTTTCCCTTGAATTGTGACTCTAGTGTTAACCAACCTTGGGCTTCTACCCTTTGGTCGCCCAGATAACCCCCTGCTGTTCCCTGGCGTAGTCATTCCCTTAGTAATTGTGTCTGCTGGCTTCAAAAACCCTCCACCCCCTTTCTCTAAGGCTGTAGCTGGGCGACACATCTGGAAGCTGTAACTCCATGTTCAACTATTTCTTAGATTTTTTTTTTTTAAGATTTTATTTGCTTATTTGACAGAGAGAGAGCACAAGCAAGGGGAGCGGGAGAGGAAACAGACTCCCCACTGAGAAGGAAGCCTGATGTGGGGCTTGATCCCAGGACCCTCAAATATTTCTTGTTGGGTTCAACGTGTGCGGTCAGCCAGCAGAGAGTGGTCATACTGACTGTTCTCTCATTCATTCTCTCCTTCAGTCCACCCAGAGACGTGGTTGCCTGGCTTAGAGCTCAGCTGCACTGACTCCCTTTTGTTACTTAATATTTATCAGATGACGGGGTTTGCAAGCACTAGATACGGCATCTGAAGTTGTTCTCCAACAGGCAACCAATGCCTACTTGTTGATCATCTCATGTTGAGAGGGCTTGGCTGCAGGGCTATGATGCCTAATTACTCTCTCCTTTTTCCATAGGTTAAATTATGCAAAATTGTTGATATTTGACCATTCTGACCTCTGAAAATGATAGTATCACATGATTCAGCCTAAGCATTCGGGAAGAGAAGAGAACATGTTACCCCAACGATTCTGGCCTATCTGCAGCTCCTGAGCTCTACCATTTTACACAAAGTATAGACTCTCAAGCCTCCATTAAAAGGAGAAAAAAAAAAAAAAAGAAAAAAAGAAAAAAAGAAAAAAGGAAGAGCTATCAGATTCTTGCTGAGGTGCACTAAATTATTCAAAGGCAGGTGGATAAATCAGGAGGGAATTAATTGTGCCTCCCCCTGCCCTTCTGCCTCATAGTTTCTAGAAGGCCAGCATGAGGAAGGCATGATGGAGTCAAACCATGACCACATACTCATGGGTGAGGGGCTGGGAAGACAGAAAGCGATCCTAGCTGCTTTTTTCCGGGGGAAAAAGGCTAAGGTCAAACGTGTAATTCTTGCAGGGCTTTGCTCTGTTTCTAATCCAAGAATCTGTGAGGATTCCTTTGAAAGGGAGATCAAAAAAAATCAATGGCTAATAGTCTCCGAGTTTCTTCCAACTAAGTGATACTGGGTACTATTATATTTGGGGCCGTGTGCACTCCAGCAGCTCTATTTTTCATGACCCTCAGGAGGGTACTAAACTGAAATATAATTTGATCAAATATAAGGAGAGGCATCAGTCAGGGACAACCACACACCAGAAATGGCATAAGAGAGGATAAGGAAACAACGGAGTATGAGCTGTGTCAGTCTCGGTAACTCATTTTTGGTAACGATGTATACAAGACTCAGTCCTGTCATGGTACACAAATCTTTGCTTTACTGACCCTTACAATTCTCTGGCTGGCTTTCTCTTCCTAGGATATTAAGGATGGCCGTGGTGGGTTTTACCCATCAATTGCTGGTAACCAATCTTCTCTTGCATCTTCCCCACAGCACAGTATTTTCCATCGCCTCTACTGTGTTGTACATCCCTCCTGCTTGGTTTTTCTTTTTTAATTTCTTCTTTAAATTTAATTTAGTTAACATATAGTGTAGCATTGGTTTCAGGGGTAGAACTGAGTGGTTCCTCAGTTGCATGCAACACCCTGTTCTCATTCCATTACGTGCCGGCCTTAATGCCCTCACCCAGTTACTCCGACGCCTCACTCCCCTCCCCTCCGGCAGCCCTCAGTGTGCTTCCTAGAGGGAAGAGTCACTCACGAGTTGTCTCCCTCTCTGATTTCATCTTATTTTCCTTCTCTTTCCCTATGTTCACCTGTTTTGTTTCTTAAATTACACCTATGACTGAAATCATAGGGTGTCTGTCTTTCTCTGACTCACTTATTTGGCTCAGCATCATACCCTCTCAGGACCCTTCCCGTGAAAAGATGGCAGGGAGACTAGATTCAGGTGAAAGCTTCTGTGATCAACTCTATGCTCCTGAAAGTACTGCTGTGGTTATCAACCTTTTCCCAAACATGGAATAAATGCCACCAGGGAACATGTGAGACAATTTTAGGTGTCACATGCAAAACTTTTTTTAAAATTAATTAATTAATTAATTTTTAGTAATTGTGTACTTTTTGTTAAACTTCTATTGGGACAATCGATATTGGCTTCCTGTTGGCAATAGAAATAAATTCAAATGAATTAGGTTTAAAAGTCAACATGTTAAGAAAAAGTAGCAAGTCAATATTGGCACATCATTAAGAAGGCGGTGGTAAGTGAGAAACAACACACGCAGGGTGATTCTCAATGAGAAAACCAGGGCTGAGTTCACTAGCTCCTTGTAAGTGGCATTAACTTTGAAACTCTGCAAAATAGAACTATCTTTTTAGAAGTGACTGACAGTCTGTCTTTATGAAGTGTTTTCCACTGGAGGCCTGAGTTCTACGAGCAGGATCCTTTCTCAAAGCCATTCTCCGAGTTCTGAGGAGTTCTGACCTTCTTCAAAGCCATGGCCAAAGTCCTGGTGAGGATGGAGACCTGAGGGTCATGGCTAGGAGGGCAACCAACCCACATGACCCCCTGGAGCCCTGAAGGGCTCTCTGTCATCCTGCCTCTTTCTCCCTCGACAGATCCTCATCTGCCTGGCCCTGCGCCGAGTCCTTTCTGAGCATTAACTCATGCTTCCTCTTCCCAACTCTGTAGTATGGCGATCTGTTTCTCCCCACTCTACGTAGAATGCGAGCAGATACTGTGCCTTGGCTCCCAGAGTCTGAAGCTGGTTGAGGCAAGGTTAAAGCTTAGATCTTCTAACAGTGAACCAGGACAGCACTCCAGACCTCTTAGGAAGGAAGTATTTGAGAGAAATCTGCTTCTCATCCAGATTCAGGAGTTTCGATACCATTTGGCAGGTCCTTCAGAACATGTCATCGGTGGGTCCTACATTCTACTCTGAAGTAGGTAACAAAATGCTGCTCCCACCAAAGGAGAAAAGGGGAAGACGTCAAGCGATCGTGAGTTTCCATCCTGATTCCGACTGTAACACAACTTTAAATGATTTATTTCAAGGGACTTAGCCATAAATTGAATTATTTGATTAGAAAGCCAATTTTTTCTTCTAAAATCATTTCATCCTTCAGCCATTAAATGAACCTAAATTCACAACATGGGAAGCTTGCTCACAAGTAGAGAGCTTTTTATTAAATTGTTTTAAGGGTTAGCTCACCTTCTGCATAACACGCTCACTTCCTAATCCCATTTTGCAGCAACACTTTAGGCAACGATCCCAGTGAATGCTGCGGGCAGAAAGTCTCTGCATGCACGTGTGTGTGAGTGCTCAAGTGTACACATTCGTACACACGGGGAGCTCAGGCATGCCGGTTTGGACCACCAGTAATCTTTTTTTTAAAGAGATTTACTTATTTACTTGAAAGAGACAGAGCATGAGCAGTGGGGGAGGATGACTGGGAGAAGGGCAGAGGGAGAAGCAGACTCCCCACTGAGCAGGGAGCCCGACGTAAGGCTCCATCCCAGGACCCTGGGAACATGACCTGAGCTGAAGGCAAACGCTTAATTGACTGAGCCACCCAGGTGTCCCTGAGCCACCAACAATCTAATTTCTCTTAAACCCAAGAGGCTTGCTGAGTGAAATATTAAAATGGCTGTGGGTCCTGGGCCATGAGGTCCTTAAACGATGGGATTGGGACTACTAACCAAGGAGAGCAACTTTTCTTGGGACGCTTTTGGTTTATACTTTGCGTTGAGAAGGATTTCCTGTGTGTCCCTGGCTAATACCATGCATGTGCCCTCAGATGCAATCTCCTAGGGCCTGGTTTCAAATGTTTCAAGAGGGGTGGTGGTTAGGTTAATTGGGATCAGTGATGCCATCCTGCTAGCTTTGGAAACCTTATAAGAGAATTATAAGTCTTGTCAGTAGAGAGGTCCCTCCTTTCTCAAGGTGTGTGTTTGTAAAATCATATATGCCAAGCCCTATTTTTAAAAAAAATATATATATACACATATGTATATATATTTTACAAAGAGAGCACGAGCAGGGGGATCTGCAGGCAGGGGAGAGGGAGAAGCAGGCTCCCCACCGAGCAGGGAGCCCAACGTGGGACTCAGTCCCAGGACCTCGGTATCATGACCTGAGCCAAAGGCAGACACATAACTGAGCCACTCAGGTTCCCCTATGCCAAGTTCTTAATACTGGCCTTGCCAAAACCACAAATTCAGGAAATGGATGTCACTGCCGAGACCCAGCATACTGACAGGGTCATGGGCTCTTGGGTCAGACTACTTGGACGATTTATCATGCTGGCTCTGTGACCTTGGGCAAGTCTGCTAACCTCTCTGTGCCTCATGAATAAATTGAGAATAACTGTAAATGTTATTTCATAAAGTTATTGAGTTAATACAAATGAAGCCTTTCCTTTCCTTTTTTTTTTTTTTTTTTTTTTTTTAAGTAGTCTCCACACAGGAATGCAACGTGGGGCTTGAACTCATGACCCTGAGATCCAGACCTATGCTGAGATCAAGATTCAGACTGAGCCACCCGGGTGCCCCATGGATGAAACCTTTAAAATAAAGTCTACCATTTAGGGACTACTCAAAGAATATTATCTATCTTTATTATAATTCAGAATGCTAGCTAAATCTTTATATTATTTGAATAGACTGCTTTCATATTTAAGTTTTTTTTTGCCCAAGCAATTACAATTTTACATACTTATAAACAAAACAAACAAAAATTATCTCAAAGAATTATGTAACGTGAACAAAGAACTATAATACTGTGGGTTTTTTTAAATAATACTTTTTTTTTTTTTTAAATTCTGAAAGGGGGGGCACCTGGGTGGTACAGTCAATTGAGCCTTCAACTTTCGGTTTTGGCTCAGGTCATGATCTCAGGGTCATGAGATCAAGGCCCTTGTCTGGCTCAGTGCTCCGTGGGAAGTCAGCCTGAGACTTTCTCTCTCCCTCTGCCCTCTGCTCCCCTATCTCTAAATACAAAAATAGTTTTAAAAAAATCCTGAAAGGATACTGTAAATGTCAGAGATAAATTCATCCAGTTTGATATATTTTATAGTAAATCTCTAAAATGTACACATTATGAGATTAATAAAAATGTTAGACACAACAGTGGCATAAAGCCGATTTTTGTAATGACATACTTTTTGTATTTGACATATTATTACCACGAGCTGTTAAACAGATTAAGAGAAAGTTACATTATTCATTCCAACATTCCCCCCAAAATAACTCCAAATCCAAACTTTATATTCCCATAGCTAGTCACATGTGTCCTCGAAAGCATCGCTTACAGCTCAGAGGACAAAATGTACAACCTGAAATATTAACTTCTATTTATGCCACGGCATCAAGGAGAGAGAAACATGGGTCACACCTGGTCCAAACCACAAATTCGATGACAGTTACTCTTATCTTTCTTCCAAATTCCCCCTTCCCATCCCTCTGACTTATACCCAATGCTCTCCCAACCACCGCTTTGTTCAGCACATGAACTTGAACCTGAGCCAAGAGCCGTGAGTGACCAGCATCTCGCCTCAGGCACCAGACTCTGGGATGGGCACACCCCACACGGCGGAGTGTGGGACTTCACAAAGCCCAGAAAAAATGGACCCTTTTTCAAATAAGGGAAATAATCTCAGAAAGTTCAAATATTTGCTCATGGTCACAGTTTCGATGTGTGTGACTCTGCCTTTCTGGACCTGGGTGACTCCGCGGACATCCCTGTGTGGGAGCACATGGGTCTTCTGGTTACCAACCAAAGAAAAGAAGCCAAAGCCAAAAGCTGACCAGAGAGTGTGTGTGTGTGTGTGTGTGTGTGTGTTTAAGATTTTATTTATTTATTTGAGAGAGAGAGAGAGCACAAGCAAGGGAAGAGGGAGAGGGAGGGGGAGGAAGCAGGTTCCCCGCCAAGCAAGGAACCCAATGTGGAACTTGATCCCAGGACCCTGAGATCATGACCTGAGGCAAAGGCAGACACTTAACCCACTGAGCCATCCAGGCAACCCTCAGAGTATCTTTAGTTTGTAGAACAACCGAGTGTATTTTGTTTATCCGTCTTTCCCACATTTTCTATGAGGAACATTCACTGTCTCAATAATGTGAAACAACACAGCTTTAGAATAATTAAACATTAAAGACAGAGGTGGCAAGGCACTTTCTGGGAGATGGCGTTGCCCAACAAAGGCTTAAGTTACCAGGCTTCCCACCCGTGTTTGTGTTTATACGGGAAATTCAAAGATTTTAAAAAGAAAAGAAAAAAGGGAAGAAAGAAAGGAAGGAAGGAAGGAAGGAAACCAATCCAACAAAACAAAACGACGACGACTCCAAACTCTCTCAGAGCCAAAGACATGCATCATTTAGTGTGGAATGGCGAACAGCAGGTTGATCATTTTGGATTAGAAACAAACCTAACACCAGTCGGCCAACCAGCTAGACCTTGTCTCAGTGAACAAGCTGTCTACCCAGGATTGCTCTCCGTCCCAGGGCACTGCTTCTTATCTCCTCTCTCTCTCTCTCCCTCTCTCGGCCTCCAAATCCCAATTGCCTTGCTGGAGTCTACACCACACAAAGGGTGCTCTTCAAATGGACAGGACACATATAGGAATCAGACAGGGAAGTGTGGGGACACCAGCTGTTCCTGCTGCCTCCCTCGGCCATTTCTCAGACAAGTGACCTTCTAGCCATTCCATTTCATTTCCCCAAAACTAAATGTCCATCCTTCCACTTAGGATCATTTGGGATTGCTGGTTTTTGAACAACGTTGCTTAAAATATTAATAGATAGTTTTAAGGCCATGCGTTTTTATCCTTCCCTTTTCCTGGGGCCCTAATATTAATTCTGAAGAATACTCTTTCTTTTCCTCAAATTCTCTCCCTCTCTCTGTCTCTCATTCATTTAGTGTGTTACCTTGACTAATAAATGTGTAATAGTAAGTTTAACCTGGTAGAATGCTTGTACAGGAGTATTTCACAGTGTGATGAAAGATAAAAAAAAAAAGTACTGTCAATTTAATTACATACCACTCATACCTATTAATATCAGATAAAAATGACTTTCTTGTTTGTTAAGTACGGGACAATAAACTAACTCCACATCAAAATTTCACATTATACCTTGCTTTTATTTTAAGATTTTATTTATTTACTTGAGATAGAGTGAGAACAAGTAAGAGAGAGAGAGAGAGAGAGAGCGTGAGAGAGCACAAGCAGGGGGAGCAGCAGAGGGAGGGAGAGAAGCAGGCTCCCCTCTGAGCAGGGAGCCCAACGGGGGGCTTGATCTCAGGACCCTGGGGTCATGACCTGAGCCAGAGGCAGACGCTTAACTGACTGAGCCACCAGGCGCCCCCCACATTTTATTTTTACTTCAGTAATGCTGTCATTCTGTATCTCCTCCCCATACTCCTCCAGGAAGCAGTGTTTCTCCAGCAACAGGACACTAATTGGTTTTAAATCCATGTCCTTCACTTAGAAGCACAATTATCCCCTGATCAGCTTCTCTGCACTGCCCCACTGCCATAAAAGACAGTCATGAAATATTCACGAGCAGCATATAAGAGAAGGGCTTTGTTCTACTAAGGCTCGGGAGAAGTTAACTTTGCTCCCAACTGGAAGAAAAAGATGACAGAAAAGGGATCAAAGTTTCCAACCTGGAGCCCATCGAAGAAACTGCTAAATGTTACCTAAAGTAGAGAGAATCACAGACGTAGACAGAAATGATGGGAGAGTCTTAGAGGAAAGTTACTGTCCCCCCTACCCTTCCCCCTCTCATTTTTCCCACAACATACAGGCATGCCTACACACACACACTTGGGCACGCGTACACACAAGCACACACATGCACAAACACAGGCATATCCGGAAGGCAGTGGGTAGAGACCTGACTTGAATGTTCCTCTTACGTCCTTATTTATTTAAACATATATCGTTCCATCGTGATCGTTACTATTAAAGGAGTGAGATATTCTTTAATTCAATTATTCAGCATTCAAAATTAACTTGTAAAATTACTACACCTTACATCTCAGAGCTGGAAATCACTGAGAAAATGTGTGTACGCACCATTTACCGAGAGCATTTAAGAGATACCCATGCAGCAGCGAAAGTAAATATTTGTTAAAAAAAAAAAAGAAGTATAAATCATTTTTTAAATCCAAAGTCTAATTTCCTTGTTTCCTTAATGAGGACTATCATACCTGTTTTACTATCCCCCTTGAGGATTAAGTGAAATAGCTCATGAGGACATGTCAGGCACATTTATTTCTTGGCACATTTTGACAAGTATTAGCAGAGTATGAATCTATTGTCATAGAAATACAAAAATGGAAGGGTCTCAGGTTAAAAAAAAAGAAAAGAAAAAAAACAGCAGAATGCTTAATTTTTGCCAAGAAGCTTAGCAGTGAACACAATGGGTTCTTTTCAAAACACCTTCTTTCTCTGTCTAGAGAATTCTGGGTCCTTAGGTATGTGAATGGTTTTTCCCTAAAGAGGGTTCAATGAGAGGCAAGCTTCCCACTTGGACCATCTGCAGTGGGTCAGGGCTCTTGGCTCCTCATCCCTCCAGGACATGAGAGAATGTGGCTGTGAGGAAGGCTGTGGAGAACAAACCTCAGACATTCTGGTGGGCTTACACATCTCCCCTCTGTACCTGGGCAGCATCTCATCCCCAAGAAGAGGAAAGGGACGGTCTATAAGCTCTTGAATGGCCGTGGAGAGGAACAGCTGCCGACAACGAATCGATTTCATTGGAGTTCAATAGCAGCAGGCAGGGGGCCCCAGAGCCGCTGTGCCCCACTGTGCCTACCCATCAGGGTAGTCAACATCATTAAGACAATTCGAGAGTGCCTAACTGCAGAAGCCCAGCACTGGCGCTGGCGTCACTGCAGGGGGAGGGGGGAAGAGGCATGGAATTCTCATCTGCAGGGCACTCCAAGGGCCTGAAGCAGAGAAAGGAACAAACAGCAGGACGGATTGCAAAGCACCCCCTTGCTGCCCGGTCTCCGCAACAGCCCAGTTGCCAGATGAGCAAACGATCTGGTGTTTCCAGGTCCCCTTGCGCTGCTTCCTTTGTGGTACATTGAACACCCCCCCCCCCTGGAATGTGCCGCATCTCCCTGACGCTCGAGCAGATGCTCTATGACTTGAAGCCCAAGAGGTTTTCACATCCACGCTTTGGGTGCGAGAACCCAGCGGGAGCCCCTGCATCATTCCCGATGCCTTTTATGATGTCCAAACACATGCCTAGAGAAGCAGGAAGACATGTAAGAGAAGGAAATGGCTGTCATAACAGCCAAATATTTAGATCCCAGGAAAAGGCTGCCAGAGGCTCCATTTCCTGAAGAGACGTGCCAGACGGACCTGTGTAAGGATCAAATTTCCGATATGGTTTTAATCCGCTCTGTAAGCCTGCGGTTTACATATCTCAACGAGCCTGCGTGTATACGAAAAGGAAGTGAGTTCCTACCTAGGAGGGCCTCTCAGAGACGGATTTAGTAGTAGTTATCTCTGCATTTACTTGGCTGCTGGCATTTGCCCAGAGTTGTTTTTGAAAATACAGGTGCAAGACATCGTTCAAATCCACCACAGAGGCACGGGGAGAGGAACACCCCCACCCCCCAACAACTCCTGGTTCCCTCGCTTAGCAGCCAGGCTCCAGTAAAGTGCCAGAAATTTGGCACCTCTTTTAGAATGATGGATGAAAGGCACAAAAATAAACATTTTCCAAATGCCCTCTATGTAATAAAGGCCAATTCCTAGCACATCATAATTTCCCAAAAGTTAGATAAGACTTATGACTATTTTTTACCCTTTTGGAAAGCCTCATCATCAAAACCAAAGTGATTACTCATAAGCTGTTATTAGAAGTCAGTGAGCACGTTGAGATCTCTCTTCCTTAATCACTTTTCCAGAGGAGAAAGAAGCTTGGTGTGTTTTCTGGCACTGGCAACAAGAGATGTCTTGGCCTCTAGAACATACAACTTGTAGGTCAGGTAAAATCCACGCATGGTTTCTTCACCAACAGTAGAGATCGACCAAGCGTGTCTATAAATGTACATACCACGGTATAAGGTACTCTTATTTGCTCAACTACAATGTTAAAGGAAGATCGTCCCACGCTGGGACTTGTTACAAGCATGTGATCAATTTCTTCAGCCACAGTGACTAATGACCTGAAATACTTTGCTGCAGATTTGAGAAAGTACGGACAGACTATATCATATATGCTTCCGGGACCATTTCTGATGGTACCCGACATCCTGTTTCCTTGATTGCCTCAGCACATGCACTAACGACTCTAAACAATAAGAATTATTTCTAGAACACTGACATTCAACAAAATGCTAGGAATCAGGGCAAAGGATGTTCAAAGCTTTCAAAAGGGGGACTGTGTGGAGAGGGGATAAAGAAACCAAGTGGCCTCATGAGCAGTAACATTAATTTAAAATGCTGCTTTGCTTTGAAAATATTTAAACTAAAAGAGGATCACTTGTAATTGCTACTTTAGAATCATTAAGACTCTGATATATAAAATCATGTAGATTACAGAAACCAAGGAATAGAATGAAATCCAAGGGCTCATCTAGATCAACTCACGATCCCATATGTGTCCTTCCTTTCCTAAGTCTATGCCCAGTGTTCTAGTGGGAGGTCTTGGTGGCAGGAGCATATTCTCTTGGGAAATAGTGCAAGAGCCAGTCACACAAAGGGATTTATACAAAAGGAGAGCTAGTTTCAAATCCTGGTTCTGTCATTGCCTTATACGGCACCTTGCTCAAGCTACTGAACTTCTTTGAGCTTGTCCTTACTTAAGAATAACAACTTGTGGGGTGCCTGGGTGGCTCAGTGGGTTAAGTCTCTGCCTTTGGCTCAGGTCATGATCTCAGGGTCCTAGGATCGAGCCCCACATCGGGCTCTCTGCTCGGCGAGGAGTCTGCTTCCCCCCTCTATCTCTGTCTGCCTCTCTGCCTACTTGTGATCTCTGTCTGTCAAAGAAATAAAATCTTAACAACAACAACAAAAAGACAACTTGTCTATTTCATGTAGATGTTGTGAGGGAGGGAGGGGACTGAATGATGTCCAATGCATCTTGCCCAGATTAAATACTCTATAAATGTTAACTGTTGTCTTCCGAGACAGCCCTATAAATGGATGTTTTTGACATCTTTTAGGGACATCTTAGGATGCCATTAGGAAAGCACATTTCAGATTTTTCAGTCCCCCCAGGTAGCTCTCCACTTGAAAATCAATTATTTCAGGAAAAAAGCATGAACACATCACAAGTATCTTGCATGCCTTACTTCTCCTTGCCAAGTGTTTAACTTTGCAACTCTTTCCCACAGATTAGTTACAAAGTTGAGCCCTGACCTCCATCACTCTGAGGAGGGAAAGTCTGTCCAGACGAGGCTAGAAGTGGCTTCTTTCTGCACGAGTTACTCGTCAAGAAATCGGATTTCCATCCAAGCAGAAGCATCAACACGCAGAGCTTTGGAGCCAGGCCTTCTTGCCGTGCCATGTTTTTCTGTATTCTTTTCAGTCTATCATGCACGGGTTCATCGCCAAGTAGTTATTTCCTCCGTGTGCTGTAGAACCTTTGCCTTTTGATCATTAAGATAAACTCACCATATAGTAACCTGATAACATCGTTAAGACGTGAGGCAGACAATGACTAGAGCTTCTTCCCCTTACTTACCCCTAAGGTAGGTCAAGCCTTGCTGAAATAGATGCCCTTGAAATCTACCATCAAGGAAGCAATATTCTGAGCATCTCCCCAAAGAGTAGTTCCTACCACTAATAAGGCCTTCATTTTAGTTTTTCCTTCAAGAGTTAAGAATCACTTCCATTTCCAGGTCAGGGTTTAGTCACTGGAGCTCTGTGATTGGGTCACAGGTGTGCGGAGGTATTGATCCCTCGGTCCTTAATCCCACCCGAGGAGGCCTGGGGTGGGGGGCGATATCATCCTTTATCATTATGCCAGTCGATGCAGAAAACATTTTCTGCTTGAGTATTGATGTGCAATGTTGAGAAACAGAGAATCTCTAATCATCGTCTGCCTCACTTCTTACAACGTTATCAGATTCCCACATAGTGGGTTTATCTCACTGATCAAAAGGTAAAGCTACTGATACATTAATGAAATAGGTTCTAGTCTGTTCTTCCTTTGGTAGCTGAGGAAAGTCCAGGATCCTAAGTGCTGCCTGACTGTGGGACACAAAGCGTCATGCCTTCTGTAGTGAGAGGTAATTATAGTATCACTTTTTTCTACTTTTCTACAGATGTGAGGAACAAGCAATGTCTATATAATTGATGGGTCTTTACAATGCACCATATAGTTGGAAATTTTATCATGGAAAGAAAAGGTGTCGTCTGTCTCCCAATATCAAGTAAGCGATTGGCTACTTAATGCTTTGTGACTAATAATATAGTAACTGAATAAAGATAGGGAATACTGTAGGTTCATGTGCACACTCTTTTAACTGTTTCCTGTTTTCTGGGGCACCTGGGTGGCTCAGTCGTTAGGTGCCTACCTTCAGCTCGGGTCATGATCCCATGGTCCTGGGATCGAGCCCTGCATGGGATGGGGTACAGGGGGTCCCTGCTCAATGGGAAGCCTGCTTCTGCCTCTCCCACTCCCCCTGCTTGTGGCCCTTCTCTCACTGTCTCTGTGTCAAATAAATAAATAAATAAAAATTTTAAAAAATAGTTTAACTGTTTCCTATTTTCTCTGACATGCCAGAAAGGATAAATCATGAACATAAATGTTAAGGCATATATCAGTAGTAGCTACACTTGCATTGTTCTTATTTTATGATTACTAATGTCTCCGTGGCACCCCACGGCTTACAAAGAGCAGACCTCTTAAAATGATGAGAACACAGAACAAAAAAGGCACAGCGAAACAAAAGTGGTCTATTTGATAGAGAAACAATGTGTTTTTGCATGAGGAAACATCATACCAAGTTCACTTTTGGCACACTGAGGTTAAGTAGGTGTGCAGAAATAATACTATCCTAAAATAAGCCAGTGACTCAAGAAGAATAAAAGTTTATTACCATATAGAAAGAAAACCTTCTTGTGTTCCTATTTTCGTGTCTAAAGCATCATGGAAAGACACTTCCCGATTCCTTTTATAAACTCTTAATTGTGGAGGGAAGGGGACATTTGACAAAGGAGGGTGTCAGCTGACTCAGAAGGGTTCATTGTGCGCTTTGATAGTGCCTTCTTTAAATGAAGGATAAGGTGAAAATTAAAGCACCGAGAGAGAGAGAGAGAGAGAGAGAGAGAGAACTGTAGAACAAAAAAGGAAGCTTGAAAAAAGAAAGCTAGAGATTGCTTAACAACCAAGTGATAAAGGAGAATTTTTCAAGGAGGAGAGGAGGATTCACAAAGGGGCTGGTGAAAAAGAAATTATAAAGATCGATATCCAAAGGTCACAAGAAATCATGACAGGGATTTACTCAATTTCTTTGTCTCCAAGCAGCCGATAACTGAGGCGGCCTTTCTCTAGCATTGCTTTTTCCAAATGGCGGTCACTAACCCCGTGACCTCGGTATGTGGCTGGTGGGAATCAAGATGTGTTCGAAGGGTAAAATACACACCAGTTTGGAATACTTTGCAGAAAATGTAAAATATCTCCCTAATAATTTTTGTGATAACATTAAATAAAACATTAAAATCGACTTCACTTGTTTTTTTTGTTTTTTAAAGATTTTTATTTATTTATTTGTCAGAGAGAGAGAAAAAATAGAGAGCCCAAGCAGGGGGAGCGGCAGATAGAGGGAGAGGGAGAAGCAGGCTCCCCACTGACGTTGTGTGGCTGTCCACGGAGCCATCACCAAAAAGAATTCTGCATTGACCTGACTTCCATGTGTCACAAACTCCTTTGGTAGAATTTTGCATGTATACATCAGATTGGCGAAATCTAAGTCATGTGGCTCATGCCCTATCCTACTAGGGAAGGCAGTACTGAGAATCTAATATTTTTTTCCCCTCCTATATAAGGAAAAGGACTCTACCTTTCATTAAAATTCATAAGGCAGGAACTTCCCCAAACACATCTGTGGGGCAGATTCCCTAAATGATGAATGCTCCCAATAATCCTTTCATTGTGAATGCATCTAATTATTTTTCTTTGATCAAATATATTCCTTACCACTGCATTTCATGTGTAAGGCTTCTTGTACTGTAGTGGATTTCTGAATGATAAAAAAAAAAAACAAAAAACAACCACTAAGCTGTGTGAATCAGGGCTCTCCAGAGAAATTGAACCAATCGAATTTATTTATTTACTTTGTATTTGCTTATCATTATAGTATACATATATTTGTAATAATGGATGTTTGTATTTAGGATATTATAATTTATTTACTATTATTTATTTTATTATCATTATTATTTTTTTAAAGATTTTATTTATCTGACAGAGATCACAAGTAGGCAGAGAGGCAGGCAGAGAGAGAGAGGAGGAAGCAGGCTCCCTGCCGAGCAGAGAGCCCGATGCGGGGCTCGATCCCAGGACCCCGGGATCATGACCTGTGTCAAAGGCAGAGGCTTTAACCCACTGAGCCACCCAGGTGCCCCATTTATTTTATTATTATTATACCTGTGTCTATTATAAGAAAATGCAATGGCAAAGGCTAAAAAATCTGAATCCAGAATTGGTCAGCTAGAGACCCAGGGGCACCAACAGTGGAATTGCAGGGTGGGCCTGAAGGCCACAGAGCGGATGCTGTAGTAGCCACAGGCTCAAGACTGAGGAACAGCTGGTGTTTCTGATGGAGTCCAAGGCCAGGGAAAGACCAAACCCTGAGCTCAAGGGAGTCAGGCAGGAGGAATTCCCTCTGACTTGGGGAAGGGCCAGCCTCTTTGTTCTAGTCAAGTCCTCAACTGATTAGGTAAGGGTCACCCACATTAGGGGGGACAATTTGCTTTACTCAGTCTGCTGATTTATTGTTCATTCCAGGGACACCTGTTGGCGGAGTCAGTTAAGCTTCTGCCTTCGGCTCAGGTCATGACCTGGGAGTCCTGGGATCAAGTCTCTACACTGGGCTCCCTGCTCAGTGGGTAGTCTGCTTCTCTCTCTCCCTCTGCCTCTGTGTTCTCTCTCTCTCTCTCAAATAAATAAAATCTTTAAAAATAAATTAACAAATAAATATTCATTCCACCCCAAACTGCCCTCCTGGACAGAATTGCGTTTGAACAAATATCTGAGAACCCCATGGTCCAGCCACGTTGACACACAAAATTCACCACCATGTTGACCCTTCCTGGGACAGCTGACAACCTAGTGAGACCTTAAAACCTCTGCCACGGTCCCCGTTTCACCTGCTCTTTGACCAGAACCTGCTATTGTGCTCTTCCGTTCCCCGTTTGGGGTCCCCAGGGTGAACACTGTTCCCCAAAGAAGCACAAGAGGGATAAGAAAGACAGCAGCTTTGGGATGAAGTGGCAGGAAAAGCTGGAGTAATCACATGTTCGAGGGCCATTGTTTCTACATCAACTGCTGCCAATGGGATGACACAGAAGTCACGCTCTCCCCTGCAAAAGGCACGTTCTGCCTTCTAGGAGGAAAAGAACATTCAATTCACGGCAAGTCCTGCCAAGGTACAACGGATGAGGCCATTTAACCCTGAGAAAAGAGGAAATGCAGTGGCAGATTAGGTAAAGGGATAAAAGGCTTATTATAAAAAGGGGCTTGATCACCGCTGTGAGCTTAATTATATTCCCACTGCCAGAATCCCATCAATATTTAAAAGCCACAAAGAAAATAATTTCCAAAATGCTCCTTATTTTCAAGATGGTCAGAATTTGCCCTCAAAAATGAGGCAAAGAAAATTAAGAAAAACCTAAAGTACAGAAGAAATGGATACAAACAGGGCAGTCAATACACACTGTCCAAACTGCCCCCAAGTTGAAGGTCTCTAGGCAAACGGGAGTCTTAACTTATTTAATGCAGCATCCCAGGAAGGTCAGATTTGGTGTTCTCGTAAAAGGTCAACAATCCCACTTGCGTGCACATGGTTTTTCAGCCATAGCTAGTAAGGCCAAAGTTACCATCGTTGACATTAAAGAGGAGATGCTTAGAAAGCATTTGCAACCGGTTGGACACAATGGTACCAAAGGTCTTTATCTAGGGCTGGACTTCTAGAATTCTGAATTTATCTGTTTAAATTTTAAAAAACAAAACAAAACTATACAGGGCTGAGACTAGGATTATATAAGCAAGACACTCCCCTCAAGTATGAAGTTAAGGAAGCCCCTAAACATGGCATAGTCGGGACAAAAAAATACCATGATGCAATACTTTATTTTTGTTTTATTCTATTTTTTGAGTTGTCGCACAAAGAAAACTTTAATTGCAAGTGATGACGTGTTAAAAAACAAAACTGAATCAGCAAACTCTGGCTCCTGGTTGGCTGTCTGTTGTTATAAATAAAGTTTTATTGGAACCAGAGGAGTGACATAGAGTCTAATCTGTCCTTATATAAAAATTGTGATGTTACATATATGTTATTCTCATGGATTTCTGTTGCACTGATTTGTAAGTATTGCATTCAAATACGATTTATCTTGAACACTGAGTTCTTGGTGCTTTCATATGCCTTGCACCCCAGGTGTTTTATTCCATTCTACCCACTCCCCGCACCTGCTACTCATCCCTTTGAATTAAGCTACTTCTACCATTGTCTGGATCAAAATGCTGCAGTTAGCCTCACTCACTGAAATACTCTAATTTGCTAAGAGAATTACACAGATTATCTATTTCACTCTGACAGCATCTCTCTGTGAATATTAATTTCTCATTTTACAAGAGAGTCCCTGAAACTCCTTGGCCAAGACGACACAGCAAAGGCGGGCTGCGGGAAGGCAGAGATTTAATTCTCTGCCGTTGATCACAGTGGCCCATGCTGCCAATCACTGCTTCAAGATTTGACAAGCTGCTTCTGAGGGAAGCTGCTTTTCAGAACCCATGGTATCATCGTTTGAGACTCTTGGGGAACGTCTTCCCTTCCAGTTTTCCTTTCTTGTTGAATAAGTTTACAAAAAATGATCAAACACAGCTTACATCCTTTTTTTTTTTTTTTTGGAAGATGCAAACATGGATAAATATTTTTATCCTATTCATGAGTACAGTGTAGAAGAAAGTATTTATGTATGGAACGTAACCCAGGATCTTATGCTCTGAAAATGAAAATAAAGATCCTTCCACATATCCATTTACTAGGACCTGATCTCCTGGGATTATCCAAATTTGAGCAATGAAGTGTAACTTGGTAGTTCAGACAGGAGAAACGTGGGGGAAGCTTATAAGCATACTCAGATATGTATAGTTATAGGGACAGTCCTTCTCTGGGGCAGAAGATGTTTGTCCTCTACTCTAGCCTTTCTACTCAGAGGGTCATCTTGCTTCAGTTACAATAAAGACATGTCGTCACAGATATACCCAGAGGATATGGTCAGCTCCTTTAGCCACGTCTTAACGCCCCTCTCCCTGATGCACAGCGCCACTGCTGGGATCAGTAAGCCTCAAAGATTTCTTCCAAAGTGGACCAGTTGTTCTACTTGGCCAGGTTCTACTTATCTACCTCTTTTTCTGCTTAGTTGACCAGTTTTTATCTTTTTTTTCTTTTTCCTTTTTGGAGAGAGAGAATACAAATGGGCATGAACAGAGAGAGGCAAAGGGAGAGAGAGAGAATCTTAAGCAGGTTCCATGCCCAGTGCAGAGCCCCATGCAGAGCTTGGTGTCATGACCCTGAGATCTTGACCAGAGCCAAAGTCAAGAGCCAGAAGCTCAACTGAGTGAGCCACCCAGGAGTCCCCAGTTTTATCTTCTTTCAATCATATCTTGATTACAGTCTTTCAGTTACTGCCAACCTCTAGAAGATTCCCCTCTAAGTAACATCTGGGGCCAATGGCTTTCGCCTCAGTCCCATGGGGGTCTAGAGAAGGCAGTGCCACTTCTGATATTTGCACCTTCTTTTATACTATTTATGAAGAAACATCAAGATGGGATTTAAAAATATTTGCTTTTAACCACCATTTATAATGTAACTTTTTTAAAATCATGTATGTAAATACAGTGTGGTATAATCGTGTTGCTCTCAAGATCATTATAGATTAAAGAGTAATTCAGGGGCACCTGGGGGGCTCGGTCAGTGAAGTGTCTGCCTTAAGCTCAGGTCATGATCCTGGGTCCTGGGATGATCTGGCCCCACATCGGGCTCCCTGCTCAGCGGGAAGTCTGCTTCTCCCTGTCCCTCTGCACCTCTCCCCACTTATATGTGTGTTCTCTCTTCCTCTCTCTCAAATAAATAAAATCTTAAAAAAAAAGATGAAAGAGTAGTTCAGAGTACTCTCTTTATGTGTCCAAAAATGGACACATATCTGCTTCCACATCCATTTGGACCATAGTATGGTCCAAAAATGCCACAAAAGTTTGAAGTTAGGAGACAAATGTCTTCTTCCTTTGGTTTTCCTACTCTGTCTACATGACAGCAAGGTTGCCCTCAACAGGAATTTATGACAAAAGTCAAAATGTGATCAGAGCCACCAGCTCTTACTCTGTTTCTTAATTTAATCTTTCCACTCTGCGCTGGTGATCTGCATCTTCATACAGACAAGGGAATGAACCCACACTCCTTTTCTTCATAATGAATTTATTAAGATGCTGCCATTTTTGGTGGTCACCTTTCCTTTATATTTAGGTAAAAATTCTTCTTGTAAAAATTCTACTCTTCACAGAGCCCAAGGATTGATTTAACTAATGGGTTGGACTCGGAAGGGCAGAGTCAGACTGCGTTTTTCCTTCATTTTTGCGGGATTTTTGCTTGTTTATGATATTTCTCACATTTTGTTCAAACATTTCTCCAGAGTTCATATAGTGGATTTGTGGAAAGATCAAAGCCAATTATACTTTTCACGGGCAAAGGAAAACATCCATCGAAGAAAATGAGAGCACTTATTTTTATCCTAGTAGAGTTCAGAGTAATTCAGAACATTCTGCGGTGGTTGTCGAAAACATCACCTCATATAAAATAAATTATCCACTATGGCGAGGAGAGGAAAAAATAAAAAGGTCAATGCTCCTGTCAACAAGAGATAGAAATATTTGGAAAAATTAAATGGTTTTGCAAATAGCAGTTGATGAGTTTCTATTATCCCCTATTTCTTTTTAACTAGTAGGAAAAACAGTGGAACAAAGTAAGTCCTGTGAGCTCCGAGGAGTCCTAAATCTCTTCCCTGCTTACAGCATATCACCTAACTCAGAAGATGAGAAAATTCTCCCTGATACCATATAAAAAATAATAATGTACCCTAGTGATCATATGTGTAAGTCTTAAAAGGCAAAACCAGAGTGTGAATCCTCTCTCCTAAAAGGATAGAAGCAAAAAACACCCTCAACACACACATTACAGTTGAATAGCAAGGGGAACTTAAAAACAGAGAACCATAAAAAGATTCCATTGAGACTGACACCAGCAAGGTCAGCAAACCTTGCCCACAGCTCCCCTCTGATGAAAACAACATCACTGGCACCCTACATACACAGTTATTAAATACAGAAATTCTTCTGCTTGGAAAGAACCATTGAAAGACCCATTCATTTTTTGTAAAGCAAGCTTCACAGTCATTCAACTTAATCAGAATGGAAGCAAAAAGGCAGCAATGTGTAGAAGCAGAGAAAAGGGTTCGAATCCGACTTTGGCCTTAGAAGGCAAGGATGAGGACCCTGGATTCTGGATGAATCCAAATCTATGTTCCCTCACTACATTCAGGATCTTGAACAACTTCTTGACTTCTCATTGCCACAGGGTCTGCCTCTATCAATGGGGAAAATGACAGAATCCCCCTGCTTGTTTCTGAGGACTAAACCCAAACCCAATACCTTGGGGCAGGGTTTCTGCACCGCAACACTACTGATATGTGGGACTCGATGATTTTTCAATGTGGGGGACTCAACTGTGCATTGTAGGGCATTTATCAGTACCACTGGCTTCTACCCAGGGTACCAACAATTTTAAAAAGCCTTCAGATATTATCAGATGTCTCCTGGGGGACAAAACCACCCCTGACACATAAACAGTGTCTTAGCACCTGGAAAATATCAACTGCTGAGTAAGTGAGTGGTCACCTTCTCTTCAGCTGGTGTCATTGGCCAAATGAGGAAACCCCCTCACTTCAAGGAAATAAATACCACTGTGGGCTTCGGATATGGGAACGTGATACGTGATAAGAAGGAAAGCGTTGATGGACTACGTCACATGCCAGGTCGACATGCTCTGGTATGCATGAACTCATGCCACCTTTATGGCTGTCTTGGGAAGGCAATACCAAGGTTCCTCCAGAGTTCTTCTCCGTGAAGAGACTGCTCCACTGAGGAGACCTATACTATGGAAGCTGAATCCTGCTGAAAGTTGAAATGCGTATAAACATGTGTGCTGTCACCTTGAAACAAGTTTGTTTGTTTTTAAGATTTTATTTATTTGACAGAGATCACAAGTAGGCAGAGAAGCAGGCAGAGAGAGAGGAGGAAGCAGGCTCCCCTGCTGAGCAGAGAGCCTGAGCAGGGCTCGATCCCAGGACTCTGGGATCATGACCTGAGCTGAAGGCAGAGGCTTTAGCCCACTGAGCCACCCAGGCACCCCTTGAAACAAGTTTTAAAACACTTACAGATATGTGTGTGTCCTGAATGTACATGTCCATATATTTAGGCATCCACAGTTTCTAGGAAAGTGAACCAGTCTGTGAAGTGAAGGTCATGGTATGATCCAGAAGTGGGCACAGTCAGGGGTCTCACCCAGGGGCTCCACTGAGAAACTTTAGACACAAAGCCCTGGTGGGTGGTTGCATGGAAATCCCACGGAGTTTTGTACTTAGAATGCATAGAGTCCTTCATGTCCCCATCTAAGCTGTAATACACCTGCCAGATTGGACTGCTGTCAGAAAGGTCATTAGCGATGATGAACCTTCCTTCTAGAATTATCTTTCTGTTGTTGTTGGGAAATTTTAATATTTTTTAATTGAAGTGTAGCTGGCATACGCTATTTCAGTAGTTTATCTAAAATTATCTCATTCCCTTGTCACTTCATGTTTTATCACCCAAAGCCTCATGTGCATATAGAAAGTAATGTCTGAGTTGATCTAGTATTACTTTCTCTGTTTCAAAGAAGCTTTGGAGACTGGATAGGTTAACTCACTCACTCAGTGAGGACTCCAAGCAAGTAGCACAGGGAAGGCTGATGTAGGTAGAGCTGCCTGCCTGGCCCAGGCTGCCTCCCACTGGCTACCGGGAACCCCGAAGGGACAGTCTAGATGCTTGCTGAGGGTGTAGGACAAAGATGAAATTTAAGTCAGAGTGATCATTTCATACTGTGAGAACTATACAAGGATGGCCAGCGTTTGAGTCTCAGTTGTCTGTTCCATATCTTTGGGGCCCTCTCTCAAAGCAGGACTGATCACTTATATTCTTTGGGGAGGGGACTTCAGGATATGAAAATTATTCCTTGAGGGGTAATGCCTTCGCGTAAGTTTAAAATGTCCCTTGTGTAACAGAAGTGAAAATCTGCAAATATTAGGGCAAATTAGTCAAGAAGAAATAATACCTTAAAAAAAATTCCAAACTCGTTCTATTTAAGAAATACTGAAAAACAATGCTTATTTCCAAACCATATGAGAGACAATGTAGCCTGGCAAAGTCTTATCTTTGGCTATCAGAACCAGCCTGACTAGCACAATTATATTGCATCCCTGGATAGATTTAAGAAGAAAATGATATTGATACTAATAATATTAGCAATTTGGAGTCAGCTGCCCTGTTTCTAAGGCTCCTCATCAGACCTATCCTCAGTTGCCCAGAATGAACAATTCACTTTCATTATAAAGGTGTTTTGGGGTTTTTTCCTCCCCCCCCCCGCTACCAAAGCCTAGGCACCCTGATGAGAAAAAAGCTCCTATCAGCAAGACCCCCTCACTGGAATTCTTTATTACATACCAGAAGAGGCTGCATCATTTTCACAGTGTACTTAATTGGGCATGGGTTCACCGACATCTTTTCCTGGGCAATTTGTTTTTATAAAATAGGTTACAGGGTTAGAAAATGACCAAAACACTCCAAGGTGTTGTTGTTTGCTAGGAAAATTTAGTTGGAAAGGGGCAATTTTTTTCTTTTCTGACACAACATCATGCATTTCAAAACCACTATTGCCCTTTTACTGGCAAGCTAACATTTCCCTCCAGATTTCTGATTTTCATATTCATAGGACCTTGATATGCCAAACTTTAAAGTGAGGCTTCAGGTTGTATGCACTTTTATCATGGAGAGCAAATTTAAAAAGAAAACAATGATTTGCAGCATCCGTACAGATTTGTGTGGTAGAGTGTAGGACCTAAATTTAGGGGACCGTGTGCTGATCTTGTCCACCATCACCAGGCTACATGGCTTGGAGGCATCTGGTGTGCCTCTCTGGACATTGATTTCCCCACCCATGAAGCGAGGTACCCGGATCAGATGATTTCTCATATTCTCCAAGGTAAGATAATCTGTGAGTAAATTTTAAAACAAAAGGGGTTAGTGTATTATTAATGAGTGTATTATTAATGAGAAGAAACTGTCGCAACTCAAAATACTAACTAATGGTGACTGTCTTAAATATGGCTTGGCATTTGAAGCAGAAAGGCACGTTTTGGGTTTCAGTAAAATTAGCTGATACAATCCAAAATAGTCCTGATCTACCTATAAGTCTCAGCATTTATTCTGAGCCTCTAGTCTCTTCCCTTTCCAAGTCTCTGGAAGACCGCCTCCTCCATTTCAGGGTGATCTTAAAATTTAAAAGGTCAGAACCTTTCAAGTTTTCAAGAGATAACAGGTGTTAGTGAGAGCGTGTAGGGAGGGAAACCTCACACGCGGTGGGTGGGGATGTAAATTGGCGCAGCCACGGTGGGAAACAGCATGGAGGATCTCAAAAAATTACAAGTAGAAATTCTATATGATCCAGCAAATCCACTTCTGGGCACATATCCAAAGGAAATGAAATCAGTATCTCAAGGAGATTATCTCTCCCCCTTCCCCCATGTTCACTGCAACATTACTCATAATAGCCAAGAGAGGGATACAACCTAAGTGTCTCTCAACAGAGGTGTGAATTAAAAAAATGATGTAGTGCATGTGTGATATGTGCATATAAAACATAAATATGATATTTATAATAAGTAATATGATATATACATATGAATATTGTGTGTGTGTGTATAATGAATGTTATTCAACCACAAAAGAATGAAATCTTGACATTTGCAATAACATGGATGAACCTGGAGGACATTATGTTAAGTAAAGTAAGAGACCCTGAGAAAGACAAAGACTATATGATCTCATTTATATTTGGAAACCAAAAAAGTCAAATTGATAGAACCAGCAAGTAGAATGGTGTTTGCCAGGTATTGGGGGTGGGGGAAATGGGGAGAGATTGGTCAAAGGATGAGTAGGTTCTAGAGATCTAATGTACAGCAAGATGACTACAGTTAATACTGTATTATATACTTGAAATTTGCTGAGAGAGTAGATCTTATGAAATTTGCAGAGAGGTTGATCTTAAGTATTCTTATCACACAGAAAATAAGTATGTGAAGTAATGGATGTGTTATTTAACTTGATTATGATAATCATCTCGAAGTGTATGCAAATATTAAATTGTCACACTGTACACCCTAAAAGTAAAAAGTTATAAATAAATGAATAAATAAATCTTGGAACAAAATTTATTTTGGAGTTCAGTAAAAGTAATTTCAAAAGACACTACCCCATTTCTTTGACTCTCAGTGAGGAAGTTAGTTTCGAATGCTTTAAGATAATCCAAAAATTAGAGCGAACAAAAATACCATTATGTCCATCAACCACTGACATCCAAGCTAACATTCTTAGTTTAGATTGTGAAACATTTGATCTGATAAAAAAAAAAAAAGAAAAAAAAAAAAAAGAGCTTCAAACTGCATGCTCAAGCCTAAGTAACTGGTCATTATTGATAACAAAAGATCTCAGTGGTGTCATTTTTAGAAAAATCAATGCATTTCAGGTTAAGTCCGAAACAAAATGAAGCAAGTTAAAACATGATAAGGAAAAGGAAAATGGCTCCCTGTGTAGAAATAAAAATGTGTTTATATGTGTGGAAGTTTAATATGTGTGGAAGGAATGACAACCAGAGTGGGTTAGAAAAATACACAAAGTGATTTTGTTTCCTGCTACCTGGCAATTAAGTAACCAGAGAGCTAAACACTGGCCATTCAAATCTTTGCCACAAACCAATGTAGCAATCCGTTCAGAGAGGGGGCACACTTTTGCTGTCATCGGGTAGGTGGGGAACGGGGGATGACTGACTCTTCCTATTGGACTATTTTTCCAGTCAGGAAGTCACCTCTAGGACGGTGTGATGGAATGAAAGGAAATTTATAGCCAGAGACACAAGATGGGCTCTGCAACTCGCAGGACCTACCACAAAATGAAAATGCATGACCTCTGATTTTGAAAGGATACTATACATTTTAAGCTGACCACAGCAGAGCACTAAAGCCTTCTGGGACTGCACAGACCCCACACCCATGACAGCCCTGCACACACCGGAAATGCCTGCTCAGCCACTTAGGAGCTCTGTGGGACACCTTGTTCCAGTAAACTGACTGCTCTCGGGTTCTCCATCTATAAAATGGCTAAAACCATATAAGCACCCTTAGAGGCCCGTTGTAAAAATCTTATTAACTCATATGCTCTATTTGCCAGGGAAGTTATACATACTCAAAACAATGAGCTATTATCATTAGCTGAAGGGAGGGTGATGGCTAATAGCAATTCTATTATAAAGTCACAATACTTTTTTTTTCTTTTCTTTTCTTACAGGTCTTAGGAAAACGATGAATAGGATTGCGGTGTCAAACATAGATTTTGAAAGCTGGAGCCCTATGGCACCATTCTCCCCACGTACTGACTAACCATTTGATATCCCCAACAGAAACACTGGAAAATTTTTCTTTTGTGGTTCTTACTGTAGTTCCTTCAAGTGATTTACCACGAGAAAACAAAGGCAGTGTGGAAACTGTCATGCTCATACTAATAGAAGTCACTGTTTCTCACAAGCAGTAAGCAGCTTTTTCCTCCAACAGTGGATTGTAAACAACATTTTCTTGCTCTCAGTTCACCATGGGATCTGAAGGGCTGAGACATCTGAATGATGAAACAAGGCAACTTTGTATCAGAAAAGGAGGTCTAATTTGCATGCAACCTACACCATATAATTTTCAAGAACAGGGGGCCTCCCAGCTCTGCTGTAGTAGTAAATTTAACTTGTGCTAACCAGCAGGCATACTCTTTTATTCTCTGATTTAAACCAATGGGAAAAAAAAAAATTCTGGAAGATTTACTTACTTATTTTAGGAAAGAGAACACGCCAGAGAAAGCGTGCGTAGGTCGAGGGAGGGGCAGAGGAAGAGAGAGAACCTTATGTAGACCCCCCCCACTGAGCACAGAGCCCCACATGGGGCTGGAACTCAAGACCCTGAGATCATGATCTGAGCTGAAATCAAGAGTCAGATGCTTAGCCAACTGAGCCACTCAGGCGCCCCAAAAACAAGGAGAAAATTAACTCAAGATTTGGTTCACTCCAGAAGGTACACATTTCTGAGTATGTTGCAGTTGGTGTAAACTCTATGGTACACATCCATTTGAAAGGACTTAGTAGAACAGGAGGAAGCAATGTGAGGGGATAAGAAAGAAAGAAAGGAAATGGAGAACGAGGGTTTCCTTTTGCTCTCAGCAACTTTTCTCAATGTCAGATATATTAGCCAGAAAAGAAATGTGGTGGCAGATATAACGAGATTTTCTGAGTTTTAACTGTGAAGTAGGTATGTCAAGGTCTGAGCGTCTCAAGACACCATTAGGGTATTTAGATTAATGTCCCATTTTAAGGGTTTGTTGGTTTGGGACCAACCGCATGAAAACCGATTTAGATTCAAGAACACAGGGGAACCTGAGTGGCTTAGTTGGCTAAGCACCTGTGTTTGGCTCAGGTTTTGATCTCTGGGTCCCGCATTGGGCTCCCACCTCAGCGGGGAGTCTGCTTCTCCCTCTGTCCCTCCTTACAGCATGTGCTTACTCTCAAATATGAAATAAAATCTTTAAAAAAAAAAAAAAGATGCAAGACCATAAGGCCAATGCGAGTCTACCAAGAGGTTCAATATCCTGAAGATGACAGAGGTCTAGGACGAGGAGCTAATTCACATCTGCCCTCTCTTCGTCTGACCCAGCAAGGGCTTAGAACACATTAGACCCATCCCAGGAATGGAATAAACAGTGAGGAGGCCACAGGCTTCATGTAAACCGGCGGCTAAAACAATTACACGTTTACACGCTTCACAGTTGAGAAACAATCCACTCACTCAATATCTCCTCCTTAAAATATGCCAAGTCCACTCCTTTGAGCAGATCTCGGGCTTACTTGTCTACTTTTTCCTTACCTTTGTTGTTACGAGGATTGAAATTGAAAGTATTAAATAAGAAGAAACACACCGTCTGGATGTTTTACGGCCCGAGAACCACCTTCAAATACCACATTGAAATGTGAAGCATTTAGCCTTCTGCCAGAGAAGCATAACTTTTCCTTCCTGATAACATGTAATATATTGCATTACCCACTCAAAGCCATTCCAGGAGGCTGCCAGGTACTTATTTGAGAAATTCCTCTGTTTTTATTAATAACTTTAATTTGTGCTAATGAAAACACCCATTAGTGCAACTTCATAAAAGGGCTTTCCAACATCAACAACCAGCTTCAGAGACAACCCTTTCCTTATGGCGTTCATTTTTTAAAGGAGATTAGACTCTTTGGGTTCCTTTGTGTGGTTTATTTTGTTTCTGTTTTTACCAAAGTAAATCACGCAAAGCTTGCGAGAACAGAGCGGCGTTCAGTGTTTTAACTCGTTATTCTGTCATCTCTAGTGTCCTTTAACAGCCATTTTATAAGTAATTGGCACCACTTAAAGAGCTATGGGGGATTCCAGAGAAACAGGATTGAGGATCACTGTCCTCAGTGGAAGTCAAAGTGCTTCCGGAAACACCACTACGGTGCACGTTCACAGGATCAAATGCAAGGCCAAGGGAAGTCCAGCCAGATACCAAGTGCAGAGGATGGGGTGAAGCATAGGGGGACGACATTCACAACGCCCAAGCGCAGGTCGGGGAGAGTGACTGAAGGGGTAGATGAGGTTTTATCAGAAAAAAGGCACTGAACAGAAATGGAATGATACTGAACAAACACCCAACTCAGAGAAGGTGGCCCTACAAACACATTCTACAAGCAAGGAAACTGAGGTCCAGAAAGGTCACGGAGCTGATGGGAGAGGGAGCCAGGAGAGAAGAACAGACAGCATAAAGTGAGACCAACCTCACAGGGAGGCCCAGCATCCCTACCGCCAGTGCAGAGACCTAGGCTCCTCTGTGGGTGATTTCTTTTAGTGCCCCCCAATTTTAAAAAATGTCAAGTTTCTGTCTATCGACCAGCAAAATACTTTTGCACCTAGTTTACCACACTGATATAGGTTTTGAACGCTGGAATGAAAGACCTCATCCTCAATTCTGATTCCTATGTGAGGTGGGCTCTGCAACCATCCCAGCTCCATGTCTGAAGTCTTTCTCATCCCCTTCTGTATTCTTTGAAGAAGGACGATTAAACAAAAATGAAGTATTTTTTCAAAGAGAATTCATTTAACGGTTATATTGATGTCCCGATCAAAAAGAACCAAGTCTTTCAGCTGGGGCTTTCTTCTTCTGTTCGTTAATGTACCTCATTTACAAGCCATCGCTCTCTTAACCTTTCCTGCTCTTTGCTTCATCAACACGGGAGGAAGATCTGAATGAGTCTGGAATAAACACGAGGAAGCAAAAGCAACCCTTCAGAAAAACAAAGGGATTCAAGACAAAGCATAGGACCGTGCTCTCATCCGATGAAACAGAGTCGGAAATCAAAGTAAAATTCATCAGTGTGTGGTAGATGGAAGGACCACACCACATGAAGGCAAGCTGTGAAATCTGTAAGGTCCAAAAGGCAAGGAATTAATTCCCATAAGAACTAACAAATACCCATAGGGGACCAGTAGGTTCAACTGGTCAACCAAGAGACAGTAGAGCAAAGTTGTTAAAATTGTGGATTCCGGAGCTGCCCGATTTCTTGCTCCAGCAGTTGTGCTATGTGCTCTTAGGCAACGTACCTAACCTCCGTGTGCCTCTGTTTCTCTACTGTAAAGCAGAGATAGTAATAACAACAGCACTTCCCTCGTGAGTTTGTGGTGAAAATTCAATGCATTAATTTTTATCACTAAATAAAGTGCTTAGCACTGTGCCCAACAACGTGGTTAAGTGTGATGTGAAGGTCTGCTGCCTACTGTTCTCTTCGTCCCTCTCCTCCTTTCTTCCTTCTTTGTATCCTCCTTCTCCTCCTCCTCCTCCTCCTCATTCGTTTCTGCCATTTACAACCTGCTTGACCCTGGAGAAGTCGGTGACCCTCTCAGCCTCACAGGCTGCATGTCCAGAAGCTCACAGTAATAATTACATTGGTATTTATCTGCCTATGTCTATTCAGCATGTGCTCTGTCCTTCCTCACCAGCCCCTGATGTTGCTCAGGGAAGTCTCCCACCAACTGCCAACCCCGTGGCCAAGCGACACAGGGGAAGTGGACCCAAAACGACAACTCCCCAAGGACAGACATTTCACGGTGAGCCAATTATTGTAAGCCTAGTGAATTGGTCTAGAAACACAGAACTAAGACAAGCAACATAAAGTACTTCCTGGAAGAGGGTTTTTGGTCCAGGTGTCATCATTTAACCCAAACTTGCCCAAACATACTGAAGAGACAAACTTATATGATACACTCGAATTCTCTCTCTTAGTCATGGGAGGGGAACAAGGAGACATGGTAACCTAAATCCACCTGGCAGCCACCTTGGGGTTGATTGAGAAGGCAAAAGTCAAGACAAGGGAAAAGAAAGAGTTCAAAACTATTTTAAAGGCATAGAAAAACGGAGCCAGAGCCTTGATCTCCCCCTGCCGATGCCCACATCACTCCTAGATGTCTCTCTTTTCCCCAACTTTACTGAAGTGTAATTGACAAAACTGTAATATACTGAAGGATACAACATGATAATTATTACACATACACATTACGAAAGGACCCTCACCATTCAGCTGATGAACCCAACCATCACTTACCCTCACATATTTACTTTGTGTGTGTATGAGAACCCTCAAGTGCCACTGTCTTAGCCAATCTGCATTACAGAATGCAGTGTTATCGACTATAGTCACCATGTTACATGTTAGATCCTCAGACCTTATTTGTCCTAAATGGAAATGTTGTACCCTTTATCATCCTTACTCCATCTCCTCCATTCCCTAGCCCATGGCAGCCACCTTCGACCCTCTTTCTATGAGGGTTGTTTTGTTTTTGTTTTTAATATACGTAGGTGATACCATGCAGTATTTGTGTTTCTCTGTCTGGCTTACTTCACTTAGCATATCCTCTATCTTCATTCATGTTATCACAAATGGCGAGATTTCATTCCTTTTTATGGCTGAGTAATATTCTACCACATGTATGTGTGGTCTAGGTATCACATTTTCTTTATCCACTCCTCCGTCCCTTGGCTATTGTGAATAATGCTACAGTGAATATGGAAGTATCTCCTCAAGATAATGATTTTCTTTCCTTTGGATAGACAACCAGAAGTGGAATAGCTGTATCATGTGGTAGTTGTATTTTTAATTTCTTGAGTAGCCTCCTTGCTGTTTTCTCATTGGCTCTACCAGTTTGCATTGCCACCAACAGTGCATAGGGTTCCCTTTTCTCCATATAGCTGCCAACATGTTAGTTCTTGTCTTTCTAACACCAGTCAACTAACAGATACAAGGTGGCATCTCAATGTGTTTTTAATTCACATAACTTCTAATGAATAGTGGTGCTGAACACCTCCTCATGTACCTGTTGGCCATAGTATGCCTTCCTTGAAAAATATATTTTTGTTTTGTTTTGTTTTTATTTTTTATTTTGAGCTTCAGAGCAGGAGTGGGGAGAGGAGCAGAAAGAGAGGAAAAAGAACCCCAACAGGCTCCACCCTCAGAGCAGAGCTGGACTCGGGATTTGATCTCAGGACCCTGAGATCATGACCTGAGCTGAGATCAAGAGTTGGATGCTTGTGGTGCCTGGGCGGCTCAGTGGGTTAAAGCCTCTGCCTTTGGCTCAGGTCATGATCCCAGGGTCCTGGGATTGAGCCCCTCATTGGGCTCTCTGCACCGCAGGGAACCTGCTTCCCCCTCTCTCTCTGCCTACTTCTCTGCCTACTTGTGATCTCTGGTAAATAAATAAATAAATAAATAAATAAAATAAATCTTAAAAAAAAAAAAAAAAGAGTTGGATGCTTAACTGACTGAGCCACCCAGGTCCCTGGAAAAATATTTATTCTGGTCCTTCACTTTTTTTTTTTTTTTTTTTTTTTGGTATTTGGATTTTTCTTTTCCTATTGAGTTGTATGAGGTCCATGCACATTTTGGATATGAGCCCCTTTGAGGATATATGGTTTACAAATATTTTCTCTCATTCCATAGATTACCTTTTCATTTTGTTTTCTTTGCTCTGCAAACGTTTTTCAGTTTGATTCAGTCCCTCTTGTTATTTCTGCTTTTGTTTTCTTTGTTTTTGATGCCAAATCGAAAAAAAAGTATTGCCAAACTGGAGTCAGGGAGCTTACCTCTCATGTTTTCTTCTAGTAGTTTTATGGTTTCAGGTCTTATGTTCAAGACTTTAACCCATTTTGAGTGAATTGCTGTGTGTGGTATAAGAAGAGGGAGTCTAGTTTAATTGTTTGCATGTGGCTATTCATTTTTCCCAACACCATTTAACTAAACAGACTGTCCTTCCCCTAGGGTATAATCTAGACTTCTATGCTATAAATTAGTTGACTATGTATGGATGGATTTATTTTAGGGTTCTCTACCTGTTCCATTGATCTATGTGTCTATTTTTATGCCAATATGACACTGCTTTGATTATTACAGCTTTGTAATATCGTTTGAAATGAGGAAATGGGATGCTTCTAATTTTGTTCTTCTCAAGATTGCTTTGGCTATTCATGGTCTTTTATGGTTCCATACAAATTTTAGTATTCTTTGTTCTATTCCCATGAAAAATGCTGTTACAACTTTTATAGGGATTGCACAGAATCTGCAGGCCACTTTGGATGGTTTGAGAATTTTAACAAGATTCATTCTTCCAATCCCTGAAAACAGAAAATGCTCCTTTTATTTGTATCTTCTTCAGTTTCTCTCATCAATGTGTTATAGTACTGAGCACATGGATCTTTCTTATTTATTCTTTAATTTTTTTTTGTTTTTGATGCTATTACAAATGGGATTGTTTTCTTAATTTCTGATAATTCATTGTCAGTGTATAGAAATGCAACTGATTTTTGTATGTTACTTTTATATCTTGCAACTTTACAGAATTTGTTGGTCAGTTCTAACAGTGTTTTGGTAGAGTCCTTAGGGTTTTCTGTATATAAAATCACATCATCTGCAAACAGACACAATTTTACTTTTTCTTTCAGACTTGGATAACTTTTAATTTTCTTGTCTAATTGTTCTGGCTTGGATTTCTAGTACTACAGTCAATAAAAGTTGTGAGAATGGGCACACTTGTCCTGTTCCTGACTGTAGAGGAAAAGCTTTCAGCTTTTCAATGTTTTGAGCATCGTGTTAGCTGTAAGCTTGTCATATATGGCTTTTATTAGGTTGAGGTACATTTCCTTTATATCCACTTTGTTGAGAGTTTTTATAATGAAAAGATGTTGAATTATGTTAAATGCTTTTTCATTATCAAGATGATCATATGATTTTCATCCTTCATTTTGTTAAGTTAGTATAACACATTTATTAATTTACATATATTGACCCATCTTTATATCTCAAGAATAAATTCTACTTGATAATACTGTATGATCTTGTTAATGTACTATTAAATTCGGTTTGCTAATATTTGTCGAGAATTTTTACATCTATGTTCATGAGGGATACTGGCCTATAATTTTCTTTTCTTGTTCTTTGTCTGGATTTGGCATCATGATAATATAATTCTGGCCTCATAAGATGAATTTGAAAATGTTTCCTCTTCTTCTATTTTTGGAAGATGTTGAGAAGATTGGTACTAATTCATTTTTTAAATGTTTGGTAGAATTCACCCGTGAAGCCATCTGGTCCTGGAGTTTTCTTTGTTGGGAGGTTTTTGATTACTCATTCAACCTCTTTACTAATTATTATTCTGTTCAAATTTTCTATTTCTTCATGATTTTTTCTTGGTAGGTTGTATGTTTCTAAGAATTCATCCATTTCTTCTAGGTGGTCTAACTGCAGTCTAATTGCATGTGACTGTTCACAGGCGTTTGCTTTTTATTCTTAGTATCCACTGGACTTCTAAGTGTGTAAAATAAATTATTCCCTTGCTGTTCCAACCATTTTAAATTGATATTCTGACACTCGCTATCCAAAGCACCTTAACAATACAATACTAACTTAATACAAATACTACCTCACAGTACTGTTTATGATTAGATGAGATGCATCTAAATTTCTTAGCGGAGATCATGGAGTATGAATATTGAGCATGGATAAAATGGAAATTATGTTTACACTGATAAGAGCCCCAAAAGATTTAGTATGAGATGGCATTATCATCCTCCATAACTCCAGCCCCTAGAACTTCCAGCTTCACAGATGGGGCTTAATAATTAGATCTAGGTCATCAACTCTACTTCCACATTCACCAGCAGAATTCATCGTCCTTTCCACTGTCCTCATACCACCTTATCTAAATGTTAAGAGTTGCCTCCATTCAAAGAAATTGTGAAACAAATTCAACTTCTCCTTTTCCCACATCTTTTGTACTTCTTTAAAATTGGAATATTTTTCTTCTCAAACACAAGTCTTCCCAGACTCAGCCCCATCTTTGTTAAGGTCATGCCAAGAAAACCATGCTGTTTCAAATCTAATTATCCATTCTACATCAAAAAGCATCAAAGAAACCAACGAGAAAATTCTGAGAAAAATAAAACAACAAAAATGAAATTTCTGATTATATTTTCAGTAGTCTGTTTTCAACCCTGACCATATGCTTTACCTTCCTAATGTCAAGTTTTCTTCTGGGAGGGGAGGTACATTAAGGCAATCCCAGAGTTCATGACTAAAGATAATATGGTCTTTGAAAATCAGCAATATTATATAATAGAACTTACATGAAATGCAATTATAAGCAATTCAAGCTTTAAAAAAAGGAGGGGTATCATTCTTGTTTAGGGTGATTTATAAATGTAAATCTGAGCCAGGAAACTAAAATGGCTAAAGCCATTTTGTTTGAACTTCCCTATGGCACAATGTCTTTTTTTTTTCCCCAGGTTTCTGTTTACATATTTTTAGTTCTTATCCATTTTAGTAGCCAAGCAATACGAAGCTTCATTTCCTAAATCGAAGTAGAAAAATTTTCACTGGCTCAAGGCCAAAGACTGTAGTCAAGAAGAGAGAAACTCATAACTGAGATTTGCTCTTCCTTCACATCTTATGACTCAGTTCTACACCAGGATCTAGTAAAATTCATTTAGCCACCAAGAGCCCCATGCCCAGCTTGTGAATCACTCAGTCAGTGAACCAAGAAAAGCAAGGATGACATCCAGTCTTCACATCCCCGTGAGAGGCACCCACTGGCTTTCATTTGCTTCTGTGTTTGTTTCTTTCTTTACCGACTCACTCACACCTGTGTTCTATACTTTCTCCAGCAAACGCTTTTTAAACACTTTGTTGAAGGCATCTCCCTGGTTATTGAGGACACAGCAGTGAATCACACCAACTCTCTTCTCTCTCAGAACTTGCATTTGCTGGTGGGCAGTTGTGTGCTGGTAAGCCAACTCCCCCCCAAAAAAAAGAAGTCCCCAATTTGTAGCATTTGTCAATTTCCATGGCATAAATACACCCACGACGGCCAATTTGACAACCAGCTTGCAAAACTCCTGAATATTTAGCAATCTGCTTTTGCAAACTAGTATGAGCAGGCTCCAGCCTACCACTGGGTGGGGGGTGCGGGGGATAGACAACAAGTAATTAAAGTGTGCCATGCGTGGACAGGGATAAGTGAGATAGAAGAAAATAGAGCAGGGAAGAGGTATGAAATGCCTCAGGCCTGAGAAATGGCGTGCATCTGTACATTGCTGGGACAGACAGGTCTTCACCGGGAGGCAGGGTCTGTTTCTAGGCCTCCAGTGTAGAAAGAAGTGCTCAGGCCATGGAAATAACGGTCTCTCTGTGATTTTGATAGCATTCTAGCTGAGGATGTCAGTCTTGGTCTGTGTACGAGGCCCTCACAGTCTGTTTATTTCAGCCCAGCTTCCTGGGCACTTCTGCTTTGCTTCCCAGGTATCGTCTATGCACAAGTGGATTAGAAATCCAACAGGCTGAAAATATTCGTTTCATCCAGTGTCTTAGTAACATACCCTCAACCCGCCGAGGCATCCTGTCCAGAAATCTCACTCCTAGTCTCCAGGGTTAGCTCAACGGCCTCACTCTCTCAATCCTGCAGCTAAATCTGTCAAGTTTACAAAAGGATATGAAATTTACTTCTGAGCCAACACAAACAGGCAGACAGCCTCCCATTTAAAATGTGATAGGTTTCAAAACTCGCTGTTCACATGCATGTCATAATAACAACCTCGATGTCCATCACCAGAAAGCTGGAGATGGGATACAGACAAAATGGAGTCACTACGAAGAGATTTAAAGCAACGATATACATCTAAATGTAATGACTTAGAAAGATGTTTGGATCATTAACGATGCCAGCCACAATGACCGACATTTCCTGAATGTGCTAACTCCTTCCCTGCCTCAGCTTCCTCTTCTGTAAATGGGACCAATAACGAAAATGATCTCACAGGTCACTGTGATGTTTAAATAAATTAATACATGCCAAAGTTAACACGTCAATTAATGTTAGCCTGTGATGTAATGTCAACATGTATTAAGTATAATTAAATGATAAATGGAATGCATGGGACGAATATTAGCTATTCTCCTCTCCTTCTTCATAAATACTGTTATTAGTATTACTCTGGGCCAGATACTGGAAGGGGTATCTTTATTTTGTTTTTAATTATCTCCATTTACTAGATAAGGAAACTGAACAGGAAGCTTAACAAGGTGCTTCATCACAGAGTAAGAGGCAGTGTAGACTCACAAGGAGACAGTCACATTCTCAATAGCTACGGTGCAAGACAAGAACACATTCAAGCCAAATACAAACTGTGCCCATCTCTGGCCCATGCAGGCAAGAACCATGTGACTTGCGTTTAACGATGTATAGAGACTGCTCACTGTATTGAATGGATACAGAAGGGAAACCACAGTCAGCACTCCTTACTAGGTGCTATTTCAGGTCCTAAATATTTACGAGAAAGGACTTCACACATACCACCACCTCTAAGGAGGTCCGAATGCTATCCTACTCTGCAGATGAGAAACTCGAGTCAAGAAGACCTGGATTCCCCAGGCTCATACAAATCATAAGCAGCAGCATCAGGACTCAGACTCGTCTGCTGGACTCCAGATCCTGGGCTCTTCACTACCGTGCCTTTTCTGCCTACTCTGTTCAGCTGGGAACCTCAAACAGAATGAAGAACCACGACACATGGTTTTCATTAGACTGGGGGATACGCGAATTGCCGCTGGAGGTTTTGTGTGGGCATACGGTAGCCCCCTCCTCTGTTAATTACAACATGGGAACAGGGAAAAGCGCAGAGCTCAGTGGAGCCTGGAAGAGTAGCTCTCAAAAGCCTGAAAGGGCCAATTAGCTGTGGTCCACCGACCTCTCGCACTACCCGCAGTCGGCCGGCGCCATGGTAAAACCAAACATAGACTCCATCAGATCAATCTCTCTGCCATTTCCAATCCGTACTGTGTATGAATCATGCATTTTCAGGCTTGAGAACATGGAGTAATGGCTTCAAAAATCTCTCCAGGGCATAAAAATAGAAGCTTAGTGCTAGTGGTATGGATTCCCCACTGTTTCAAAGTAGCCATTTTCAGTCTTTTGAGAAAGAGTGCACAGACTTTTTGCAGTAGCATCTTAGAGGTCTACTTCTCACTTGTAATTCTCTCAGCTCGGGCTTCCACCAGGGCAGAGGGAAGCACGTGTGTGGTCAGAAGGCCAAGTCTAACCCAAACAGAACACCTCTCATGCCCGACATCCTGGAGCCTGGGGAGAAAGGGACTCTTGGGTCCAGCGCCCTGCTGGCCCAGGGATGTCAGCTACCGCTCAGGTCATTTGGATCTTACTTCCAGAGTAGTCCCGAGCAAGGATTCTAACTCCATTCTTCCAATCTTTGGAGACCAAGATCTCCATCACTGTGCTGGCAGAAACAAATTCAAAGACCCCAGAAGCCAGAAAGGCCAGGCGAACGAATGAAGCAGCCAAGGGGACGCGGCAGCGAGGAAAGAGGAAGTGACGTCCTGCACCTGGGGACCACGTGATTCCATTCAGCACCTCTTCTCACAAAACCAGTCGCTACTCTGCTCTAGCTGGTGGGTGCTGGCCATAAAGCGAGACATCCTAATTTGGCTTTATCATTCACTTCTTTAAAAGAGAGGCCATGACTTGGGATTTTATGTGAAACTTCAAAAATTATGTTATCGAGTGAAACATGATGATGCCCATGTGGGATAAAGACACAGAGATACAAGACAGGATTGGCCTGCAGGTACCTAGTTTGTGACTTGGAACCTGCTGCACTGTCTTTTCTGCAGGGCGAGCAGAGGCCAGGTGACCCCAGGCTACCACAAAGTCAAAGGCAAACTACTATATTTCCAAGTTTTGTTCAGCAACATGGGACCGATAACTGAGGAACCACATAGTATTAAGAATAGCGGACATTTAGGAAGTCCCTATCACTTTGCACAGATTCACTGAGACAAAGCCTGGAGGCTGGGTACTCTTACTATCACCATTTTACAGATGAGAAAACTGAGGAGCTCAGCAAGTGTATACTCAGTGCAGAAGTACGGCCACATTGCCTTCGAGTAACAGAATTTGGTGCCTATCCAAATATTCAGGCTTCTGATTACCATGTGGAATCAAAGAATCACTCCATGTAACAAAATACCTGCTCATACAATCAGCATAAAGAATATAGTGTATGAGATTTCCATATACAGTCTGCAGGGGAAAATACTGTCTTTTAAAAATGCTAATAAGTTACCAAATTAAGTATCTGGAAATAAAGGACATATTTGGAAACCATAAAATGTAGGGACAAGGTAATGTTTTGTGTTGCTACCAAGATTGAACCCCAGTCAGTGTGGCTTGAAATAAATAGTCTTCATAAAAAATGTTCAGATTCTTGGACTAAGTAATCTACTCTTGATAATTTACTCTACAGATAAATGAAGAAGGAATCAGCTCAGAAGTGTTGCCAGCGGTTTTTTTTTCTTTTCTTTTCAATAGCAAAATAAACAAGCAAATGAAATAAAGAGCTGAACTGCCCAGGAAAATAAGAATACTTTTGGTATAGTGATACAGTATCATTAAAAATCGAAGCTGTGGTGATTATCGGTAACATAGAATATATATATATATATATATATATATATATATATATATATATATATTTTTTTTTTTTAAGATTTTTATTTTATTTATTTGAGAGAGAAAGGAGAGAGAGAAAGCATGAGAAGGGGGAGGGTCAGAAGGAAAAGCAGACTCCGGGCCGAGGAGGGAGCCCAATGTGGGACCCGATCTTGGGATTCTAGGATCATGACCTGAGCCAAAGGCAGTTGCTTAGCCAACTGAGCCACCCAGGCGCCCCCAAAGAATATATTTCTTAACTGGAACACTAAATGAATAAAGGCAAAAGGACAACTGCCTCCATTTTCTGATTAGAACTAGATAAAAAATATTTTTAAAAGCAGGCCAGAAGAAAATACAAATTAAGCTTTGGGATCATTCCAAAATGTTTCATTAATTACAATGTGAATTAAAGAAATCAGGGATTTTCAAGCGCTTTTATTAATATTGTTGCAACAGCAAACATTATATCCATTAGGTAGGGCAGGCAGATTTAACTCAGTCAACAAGGTGATCAACACCCAGAGCCATTCTGCTTCTGCTTCCGGGACTGCACTTTAACCTTCTTACTGTCCCCATTGAACACGAACTCAGCATTTGCACATTTTCTGTGACAATCCTACAGAATAGTGGTTTGCATACACAGGCCCAGCTATCTGGGAATAAACTCTCATTTGTGAGTAACGAGCATGAATATTTATAGGTTACAATGTACAGTTTCAAAGCAGCCTCCATATAGTTCTTAAAGTAAACGCACTCTCATCTTAAGGACTTCGTTCACTCCGCCATCTCCAAGATCCATAAGAGCCTCACTTCCTCACTTCCTGCCCACTCCTGCCCAAGTGTCATCAATGGGAACTACTCAGGTCACCCTATGTAAAATAGTGACATCTCCTGCCCCCACCACTGACACTGATTGTGTTTATATGGGTTTTTTTCTGCCTCTCTCCACTAGACTGCCAACTCCAGGAGGGCTGGGAATTTATCTCTGTTGCTCAATGCAAAGCCCCCCATACCTGGAATAGTACTTGGCACTTAGCATACTAATAGAAACTAACATTAATGTGCTACTTGCCAGGTGCCAGGCCCAATTTTAGATGTTTCACTTACATTAAACGGTCTAACATTCCTAATGAGTATATGATCGTTTTCATTAAATCTATGAAGATCCTAATGCATACAGAAGTTAAGACATCTGACCAATATACCGTGGTGGACCAACTCTAAGAGGACCCTCAATTAGCGATCTCTTCTGGTTTATATGCCTGGCCTAATCCCCTCCTTGGAGTGTGTGGAGGACGCACATAGTGTTTCTAACCAATAGGGAACAGGTGACAGGGTGATTATGTTACCTCATCTCGGATCTTCTTTCTCGCTAGCAGAATCTCTACTGACTCTCGTCCTTTCTGACTTTGAAGAAGTAAGCCACCATTTGGAGAATTCCATATGGTGAGAAACTGAGAGTGACTCCAGCCTACAGCCATGGGGGAAATGAATGGGGTCCTCCTAAAAACCTGAAACTGAATCCTGCCAAAACCACATGAACGTCCTTGGAAGCAGATCCCTCCCCAGCTGAGCCTCTGATAAGACTCCTGCCCTGCCCAACCCTTTCATTGCATCCTTGTGAAGGATCCTCCTAAGCCGTCCCCAGATTCCTGACCCAGAAACCAGAAGATAACAAATGTATTGCTTTGAGATGTTAAGTTTGTTGTAATCTGTCAGATACAACAAATGACAAATGTAGTTGCAGTAAGTTTTTTTTTTTTTTTAAGATTTAAATGTAGGCAGTATAGAATCTACACATTTAATATAATATTGCCCTTCAATAAATATTTCTGGAATGAATAAATGGATAGATGGATGGACATATGATACATTATAGAGCCGATGACCAACACATGCCCATTTTAAGAGACTAAAATAATGTCAATCCTCAAACCTACCAGAAAATTTACAAGGAAAGAAAAATATCAGCAACTCTGTCATGAACATAATTACAAAAATCCTGAATAAAATACCAGCAAAAGAAATCTAATGACTCATAAAAAGTTAATACATATGACCACGTTGGGTTCATTCCAGGAATGAAAGATCGGCTCGTCAACTAAAAATCAATAAATTTAAACCACCACATTTACAAAATGAAGGAGAAAAAAAATATGATTATCTCAGTAGACATAGAAGAAGCATTTGATGAAATTATACCTTCATTCATGATTTTTCAAAGCCCTCTCGGCAAATTGGGATGAGGACAAAATCTGTCTCCATTTGTGATTTTTATAAAAGCCTCTTAGCAGAGTGCAAACAGAAGAGTATCTATACAAAACCACAAGAAATACTATGCTTAATGATGAATTTTGGAGCTTTCACCTGATTTGGGGAATGAGACAGTGCTGCCCCATCCTTACTTCATTCACCACTGTAGTAGAAGTCCTGGCCAGTGTTAAAGTGAAAAAAAAAAAAAGTCATAAGGAAGTGAAGAATTACAATTCTTATTGTTTGCAGATGACTTGATTGTATATATACATAGAAAACCTTCGACACTATGTTTCTACGTACAAAGTACAGAACGCACTTGCACTTCCATAAATTAACAACAAGCAAATAGGAAAGAAAATTTAAAATATGATTTAGAAAAGCTCTGTGATACACCAAAGGCAGAATGAAATTTCATGTAAGATGGACGAGAATGCTATTCAGAAATCTGTGAGCCTTATCCCACTTACACCCAATTTCAATCATAGCACCCCATCACGAGTAATCGGCTGGCTATTCTATTAGACATACAACACAGGCTATAACCAACATGACATGACATAATCAAACATATGCTCAGTTATCCATATATTTTCAATATTTTTAGCACACATGCACACGAGTATTGAAAACTGTGGGATCGCTTTTCGCCTTCCATTTCCTCCAGTAGCAGTGTGTACTGGTTGCCTAGGAAACTGTATCAGCAGGGACCAGGACTGCCTATGCTGTCACTGGGAGCTGGGCAGAGATTTCCGTGGTGGCTTGGCTGGCGGCCCCACTGGAGGGACACCTGCATGGCTGTGCTTGGCGGCAGCCAGTCCTTTCCAAGGAGCAGGGGTATACGTTTTGTTGTCGCCATCGGGGCACCAGGAAAGAGGGAAAGGGCAGGATGATGGGAGTTGGGGAGTGGAGACTGAGCCTGGGTTGTTGAAGGCGGGACTTAGGTACCTCAGGTGGAGAGACTGCCCCACAAAAGGAAGAGATGCTTCCTTAGGTAAGTTAGACTGGGAGCTGAGCTGTGGCTAGGAGTGCTACTCACAAAAACAAGGAGGAAGGCGGGGAGGGGAGGGGAGGGGAGGAGAGGGGATTGGGACTGTCTTGTGCCAGGAGCTGTGCTATTTTCTTTGTTCTGTGTTCAGTACATAATCAGTTCACTCATTTTCTCTCTCCCTCTCTCGCTCCTTCCCTTCCTCCCACTCTTCCTCCTCCTCACTCTCTCTCCCCCTCATTTTCTCCTCTCTCTCTCTTTCTCACTCTCTCTTTCCCTCTTTTCCTCCTCTCTCTCTCTCTCTCTCCCTCCCTCCTCTCCTCCTCCTCTGCTTTGAGTATCACTGACACACACAGACACACACACTCACTCACAGACACACTTGCTCTCCTCATTTTTAAGACAGTGTGGGGGCTGGAGGGGCTCAGTAACTTTCTCTGAGCTCACCTGATGAACTATGAGCAATGGGGTTGGAAGTAAGCCTCCACCAACACCGATGAAAACCCACAGGAGGCTGCCTGCAGATCTGGGACATGTTTGGAGACATGGACAGAGTCCTGGCAGACGAGAACGCAGGGGACATGAGAGAAGGGAGGTCTATGAGATGTTCAGGAAATGAGAAGCCAGCTGCGGGGAGGGTTGGAGCAGGGAGGGCGCAGGGGCACAGGAAGTGTAAAATAACCCACCGGAGGACAGATGGTGAACTGTCTCAAATGCCGAATGCAGGATTTGGGTTTTTTTATTCGACAACTATGCGGTCAACTAGAGCAGCCAGGATGCTCAGCACCCCAGAGAGTCCAAGCGTCCAAACTGCCATGAGTTTGGGACATGACATTTGCACTGGAAGTAAAACAAAAACAAAACAAAAAGACTTAATTAAAAAAAAAAATCTCACGTAAAATAGCTCCATAGTCATCTTTAACACGGATACATGCGGGCACGGTAACATTCTGGATATGCTGGATTACCTGGATTCAGGCAAAATTTATTTTACCTGAATACTTTTATTTGTTTATTTATTTATTTTTAAGATTTTATTTATTTATTTGACGGGGAGAGACAGAGCATGAGCAGTGGGGACATGGGGGAGGGACAGAATAAGAAGCAGACTCCCAGCAGAGCAGGGAACACAATACAGGACTTGAACCCAGGACCCTGAGATCTTGACCTGAGCCAAAGGTAGATGCTTCACCGACTGAGCCACTGTTTTTGTTTGTTTGTCTGTTTTTTGGGTTTTTTGTTTGTTTGTTTGTTTTGTAATGTGGCTACTGAAAGAATTAGAACTATTTTTGCAGGCTCAGTTGGAAAGCATGGAGAGAAGAACTCTGGGACTGGCAGGGGCTTACGCTTCACCTTCTCCCCTCCTGATGTACATGCACAACCTGTCATTCCCACATCACCCTTATTATTAGTTTTTGTCCAAGACTCCTTAGGAACAGGTACTCAAGACTCTCTTCCTGCTAGGGAGAGAAAAAAAGAAAAGAAAAGGCATTTCTGCAGCAAATTGAAATAAAAATAGTTTAACCAAACTCCTTTGCAAGAAATAAAGATGGACTCATTCAGCATCCAGAGAGTGTTTACATCTTAAAGAACAGAGGTACCTGTGGGGAACAAAGCAATATCCAGGGCTTTGTAAGAAAAATCAGTTTCCAAAGTCTTTACCCTTCCCGAAAGAGCCTTCAAGCAGGGAGCCCCCATTCATGAGATGACAGAAAGATCAGCCCTCAGCAGTCACCTGGTGACTCACTCTTGCTTTGCCATACTGTGTTCCAGCCCCTCTGACCTTGATATTTTCATATGGCACTGAGAAATTACTCACCTCATCATCAAAACGACAGCCACCAGAAGGCAGTCCCCCCTCCCAGGCCGAGTGGCCCGAGTTCGCCTGCAAGAGTTAGTCCCAGAAAAAAACAAACCCGACTACGGCGTAGGATATCCCATTCTTGTCATGTTTCAACATAGTAGGGGGCAGAAACGTCTCTAGCCTGCATGCCAGTGTGTCCTGGGCACCGATTTTCTTCCCTGTCTGCTGGACCTGGGAGAGGGAGCTCTGGGGGCCTGTGGCCCACAAGTTTCCTGCAAACATGGACCAAGGAATCCTCCCACTGAACAGAGGTGGTGGGCGTGGCCAGGGCCATCCAAAGGGTGGGGAGGGGTTGTTAACCGCACACTACACATGGTACCAAGTACCAAATGGCACTGGGATAGGCAGTCGAGAGACCTGGACTTCCAGCTTAGGATGCACAAGCCTGAGGATTCAAAACTCTCCAGGTATTCATGAGCTCTGACTTAACTCACTTTTAGAACTGCAGAGACCAGGGCCACCTGGGTAGCTCAGTCGGTTAAGCATCTACCTTCTGCTCAGGTAACAATCCCAGGGTCCTGGGACCAAGTCCCACATCAGGCTCCTTGCTCAGCAGGGAGCCTGCTTCTTCCTCTGCCTACCTCTCTCTCTCTCTCTCTGACAAATAAAAATAAAAATCTTAAAAAAAAAAAAAAGTGGAGAGGCCATCTTGTCTCTAAGATCTTTTCTGGTTTTGACTGGATAAAGAAAATCACTAAGGCTGAGTTGAGGAGACTATTTATTCCATGACCCATCCCCGCCTCTTCTCTTCCTTCTGTCATTCCTCCAATCACAACCCCCACCCCCCAGCCCCCACCCCCAGACACTGCTCTCTGCTGAGAGCTGATCTAAATCAATCATTGGACACTCAGACCCAGCAAAGAGAAATTTGTGAAGCCAATTCAGTCTAAACATTTTCAAATGTGTAAAAGTTGGTTTTGATCAGATAATGTCCTGGAATGTTTTGTCTTCTCCCTGAGGATGCCCTACTCACTAGTGGCCTCTAAGCTTGGTCCACTAGGAAGAAAAGTTAAGTGGAAAAGAATCAAAATAAGAAATGCCCCATTCTGATTTTCAGACACTATGTACCTCCTAACTCACTCTGTACCTTGAAATAAGTTCAGCTAGTACGTTCTGAGCTAGCACGTTTTTCCATGTAAAGTTTTGGAAGAATGCAAGGTCAAGGTGTGCGAAGTGCAGGGAGGCACAGGTGCTAGAAGACGAGACGTGCAGACGGCAACCTGAAACTTGGCATTTATATTTATCCCCTGTAGCTCAATCCATAGCAAGTTCTTATGGGGCATGGTTATGGAAAGGTCAACAGAAGCTCTATACTTTCTTAACATTTTTGACAGCATCCTTTATAAGGAAGAGCAAAAGTGTAGTATGTTTCCTTCATGTAAGAACCGGGCCTACAGATGGAATGCTTCTCAGATAAAACAGCAACCTAAGAAAACCAGGCTTGTGCTGTGGAAGGAGGTACCTGGAATAATATTGACACTATAAAAATAAAAGAGAGCTTTTGCTAGCCGGGAACATCAGTAAAGATGAGGAAAGAGAATGTTCTCGCCTACCTTGTTCCGAGGAAGGGGTATTTGGCCTGGTCTCTGGAACGTAGGAGGATTTGGAAAACAGAGATGCAAAGGGAGACTATCCCATAGAAGGAGAAGGAAAGCCAATCATCAGGAAGGAGAAGGGAGGCTGGTGGAACGGTCTGGGGCTGAGACAGGGGTCCAGTCAAAGTGTCAGAACCCTCACAAATGGAAGTCATTAAAAAACAAGTCTTTGAGGGCCCCAAGTGTCAACTGAAGAGAACCCATTTTCTTATAAAAGTGATACATTCTGGGCACCTGGGTGGCTCAGTGGGTTAAGCCGCTGCCCTCGGCTCAGGTCATGATCTCAGGGTCCTGGGATCGAGTCCCACATCGGGCTCTCTGCTCAGCAGGGAGCCTGCTTCCTCCTCTCTCTCTCTGCCTACTTGTAATCTCTCTCTCTGTCCAATAAATAAATAAAATCTTTAAAAAAAAAAGTGATGCATTCTCTGATTAGAAGAATACAGATTTACTGCTGGGCAAAAAAATGCTGAGTTAGCAGTTGTGCTGCATTAATCCCAGATGAGGTCATGGCAAAAGGGCTCACTGCTTGGGTTTAGACAGCAACATGGAAATCAGAAAAGCAAAGGACAGGGAAAAGGATAAAAAGTATGGACGTAAAGGGACAGAAGAATCATGAAGGGGGAAAAACGATATCGGTAACGAGGAAGGCAGTCATCGGTTCTGACAGAGGTAGGTGTCGGGTGTAGGCAGAGAAGCCGGATGGAGCTAGAGACCCTCTGGTGCTGATCCCTGTCAAAGATGCTCCCCACACAGCCCGGGGCCCTACATGAATTCCCTCCCCCACTGCAGCTCAATGTACCTTCTCAAAGGAAAACAAAATGACAAAAGTACCGGTTTGGGATACTAACCTCTCTTTTAGTTGACTCACCCAGTTGCCCAAAACACCCTCCTCCTCCTTTTAGAATTTTAATGTTTTTCATTTTAAGCCCTTTTAACTGGTAGAAGAGATAAGATTTCACAAGCTAATTGAATACGTGGAGCATCACTAAGTTACATGACTCCTTTGTTGAAAGCCTTGGCACTGAAAACACGGGTTGTTTTTTTTTTATTCGCTCTTCTGACAACGTGAAGGAAAAGACTCTTAGCCACTAAAGGGAGCTGCTCAAAGACAGGATCAACCTGGTGAAATTAATCAGTAATCCCTCCCTGGTTCTCTTATCTGGTGAATGAATGAATTTGAGATTCACCACTCAATTGCTAGGATATGGGCTATTTAGTAGAGCAAAATTCCAGAATCTGAGACACCTGGAGTGTAATGCTTGGTTTTGTCATCATTTTGTTTTATAGACTTAGGTAAGTGTCTTTACCTCTCTAAACTACTAGGCTTAGGGGGGCCTGCCTGGTTTAGTCAGCTTATCATCTGTCCAACCCTTGGTTTCAGCTCAAGTCATGATCTCAGGGTCATGGGATGGAGCCCCAAGTTAGCCTCTGCACTCAGTGTGAACTCTGCTTGAAATTCTCTCTCCCCTCTCCCTCATTGTCCCTCCCTGCTCAAGGATGCTTTCTCTCTCCTCTAAAATGAATAGATAAATATTTTTACAAACCATAAAATTAAACTATAAGCCTTAGAAAATGAGGGGAAATCACCTCTCATTTCCTCTTACAAGAATGAAAGATCTGAAGGGCACCTGGGTGGCTCAGTCTTTAAGCATCTACCTTTAGCTCAGGTCACAATCCTAGTGTCCTGGGATGAAGCCCTGCATCAGGCTCTCTGCTCAGCAGGAAGCCTGCTTCTCCCTCTCCCACTCCCTCTGCTTGTGTTCCCTCTCCCACTGTGCCTCTTTCTGTCCAAAAAAAAAAAAAAAAAGAAAGAAAGAAAGATTAGGTTCAGAATCTGAAAACCAACTTCAGACACCTTGGAGAAAGCTTTCACACACATGCGGGAGCCATGACATTTCAAGATCCCGTTTAAAGATGGAGCAAGACTCCTTCACGAATCCATAGAAATGTTTAAGTACTATGTGTCCTGGTTCTATGAAACAGAAGACCAAAAAGTACTCCCTGTTTGTTTACATAGATTTTCAAGTTTTAATTAAGCAAAGAGACAGAATCTAGAGATGCCTGTATTTCTAGATCGGTGCCTTATCAGCTGGACTCATCCATGGAGAAGAGCAGATAGGTACAGGTTGGCAGGCTGTAGAGATGCCGCCTCCACAAAGACTAGGAGTCTTAAAGATAGTTTGGACATGCACACCATTTTCTGAAGACCAAACTCATCAGAGGCCAGCATTACAGAGTGCTCTTTAAATCCAAATGGATTTAAAGAGGAATGAATGGCTTACTGAACAGCCACTTCTCAGTGGTTGCAAAGACAGAGAAATCCACATTCTATTAGGAAAAGCTGGAAGGCCAAGCATTTTCAAAAGCAACTGAACTTTCCAGTTGGTCTGTGTTAGACAAACGCGGAGCTCACTTCGGCAGTAGGGACTGAGCCAGCAACAGCCAAGAAACAAAATGAGGAAAATGTGAAAGACTTTGAAGAGGTGACAGAAAATTAAAAAAAAAAAAAGTTACCTTGTGCAAAAGCAAACTGTAATAACTGGAACCAAAGAATCTAAAACTCCCTTTTCCCTTAAATGTAAATGAGGCCATCTGCCAAGATCCAGAGCTTGAGTGACAGAGACATTTTTAAACAAAGACTCAAGAGTAAAAAAAAAAAAAAAAAGTTTCTTATTGAGTCTCTTTTGTACAACAGTTTTTTGGTACAATGATGGAGGAGGGGGAAGAGAGACTGCATAAAGTCTTATGGTTGGAAATACAGTTACTTATGAATAAGGTTATCCTATGAGAGAAAGACTGAGGAATATCTCAACGATTCTCAAACTTGATTGTACATTTGAACCACCAGGGAATCCGGCCAAATCGCAGATTCTAATTAACCACGTCGGGGATTGGGTTACAGTTCTGCTGTTCAGACAAGCTGCCCAGTGATCCCAACATTCAGTCCTCCCACCACACTTTACTAGAAACAGGCAAGCACAAGGAAAGTGATTGGAATCGCCAGCCCTTAATAAATTAATCCCCTTCAGGGTCTGAGTGTTAGGACTTCTCCATCGTGGAGCTAGATCAGTCAGGCAACCCGGGGTTGGGAGCCCCAAATGCTGAGATTATTAGGTTGATTTCCCTTGATCTGATTGCATTCTATCTGAATTGCCTTCTGATTATAATTTGATTTCCAGTGCAGGATTTCCTCTGGAGGGAACAGCGCTGGCTAGTCAACTCAGCTCCTGCGGGCAGAGTGAGGGCGTCAAAATAACGAGGCTTTGAGTCAAAGCGAATGGGATTTGTTTGATATGTTGATGATAACAATGAGAAAGAACGCGGGAATGGGCCCAGTGAGGGCACTGAAGGCACAGATATTGAACTATGTGCTCATTACATGCCCAACACCATGCTAGTGCCGTCCACATGAGATCAGCTTGCCAGTTGGTGTCATTATCCCCATATTACAGAAGAGGACACCTAAGGTGACGACACCAGTAGGGGTCTGGAGGAGATCGAACTCCAAATGTATGGGCTTGGCCAACACACACACCCTACTATGAGAAGAACCTTTCATTATAATTGTTACTAAAGCAAGCATTCAGTAAACAGTATGTTCTCATTATTATATATAGCTTAGACATGGGATTATATTTGAGTCTTCTGTGCATTTGGTTAGAAGGAGTCAGACTTCAGAAGCTATACCAACTCTAATAACATTGATTTCTTGAATCTGTAAAGCTAAGGACTAAACTCCTAATCATGGTAAATCCACCCCAGGGAGTCTACCTGAACAGTTATTTAAAAAAATCAACCCAGACAAGTGAAACATTTCTCAGACATTTAAACCGAAGGATCATTGCCTTCTTTTCTATCTATAGACTTTTTCTGGAAACTTTTTTGTATACCTCTATACATCTATGCTCTTTGTTAGATATTTTTTCTTATCAAATGGACTTTTTCTTCTTAAAACAATCTTAAAGCCTTTCCCCCTTTTAAATTTAATAATTGCTAAGGTGATAATCTGATTTCTAAAGCATACAGCTGGTATGCAGATGAACGTTACAAAAAGTTTGCAAAGCCCATGGCGTCAAGCACACCATGGGTATTGGAAATGGTCAAACACACACTACAAATTAACAAAGAACATATCCTGAACGTCGATGCCTCCAGCCTTTTGGGATGTCAAGTCAAGTCTTTCAAGGCTAGTGTGCAAAAATCAGATTACTTGGAAATCAAAGACCAGGTAGGACCAAAGGGTTTCTCCTATTTACCCGACCAACCCTATCCCGAGACAGCAAACAGGATGAGCGGATTAGTCAGAGTCTAAACACAGAGTGAACACTTGGGTTTGAACTGACAGAACAGAAAACAAACAAACAAAAAAACCCAGAGAAGAAGATTCAGTGTTGATGGTAACTGTCCCTTGGCCATCTCACTGAAAACCACAGTGACTTTAATCTCATTCTTGTGCTGAGGACTCAGGAGCATGTCCCACAAGTTCACACTCCAGCCCAGAGACAGAGGTCAATGCTTTTCTGTCCTGCAAATTGAACACATCTTTTTGACTAAGCATTTTCTAAGAGCTCCTCCTCTCAAATTTCCACTTGTACAGAACACGGCTATTTAATTTATTTTGATTAGGCTTTATTTAGTATGCACATTCTCATAGTCTAAAGAAATAAGGAACTTTTCAGTTAAAGTGCCTTGCCTTTGCTTATGCAAACACACACACACACAAACACACACACACATACACACAAAACAAAACAAATAAAACAAAACCCCCTTACATTGACGTGATCAGGGCAGAGAAGGGCAGACAGCGCCATGTGGGACTGACTAATGGGGACCACGGGGTTCATGTGCCTGGACCTTTCCTAAAGTAGTTCGGGGGGTGCAGAGCCATGGTGGATGGAACCATGACGCCTACCACCTTTAACCTTTGAAGAGTAGGACAAGAACACATGCTTTTGATGGAAGATCTGAATTAATCCAGAGCAGCTGCAGCTAACCACCCACAAAATAAAATGTACACTGAAGTTAGGAAGATCACTGGGTTGTTTTCCTGGTATGATCTGACACCCTGTGCGAGTCTACCTACTTCACGACCCCCTTCTTCTTCCATTTACATCTGCATTCTGCCCTTTCAAGACACTTTATTTCTGCCAGTGAAGGCAGTGGACCAGCTGGAAGCCACCTCCTCCTGACACCGATATCAAGTGGGACTCCTGGTACATTCCCCAAGAAATGAGAAGGGTGTGGTGGAAAAGCAGCAACATGACTGTGGCCTTGTTTATCAACACAGCTTCTCCAAAAAAAGATTTTTGGTCCATCTTCCCTTGATGGGGTGCCAAAAATATTTCTGATCAGAATTTTAGTCCCCCCCTGGAAGTCCTTATATTTAGACCTGAATGAGGTTGTGAATATTGTTTATCAGCATCGATGACTGCCATTGCTGGTCACGCCTACAATTCATATGGGGGGGGGGTCCTCAGAAAACAGTCATCTAGACTCCATGATGTAAGTTTCAAATTGGAATCTAAAAGGTTTGGGGCAGGGCATCTGTATTTTGAAAAGGCACCATAGCTAATTCTGGAAAGCAAGAAGGACAGAGACCTCTAGGGCTGTTTTTCTCCAAAAAGTCCTAGTTATAAGGACTATCACTATCCAAAGGTAGGTCTTAAATAAGATTCACCTAAAAGTTTGAAAAGAAGCCAAGATGGATATACAAAGTGGTGGGCTATGTTTTCCTGAGAAAGGCATGCACGTTTTTAAAAAATATCTTATTTATTTGAGATAGAGTGCATGCGCACAAGAGAGAGCATGAGTGGGGTGAGGGTGGTGGAAAGGGAGAGGGAGAAGGAGAAGCAGACTTCCCACTGAGCAGGGAGCCCAATATGGGACTGGATCCCAGGACCCTGAGATCATGACCTGACCCAAAGGCAGATGCTTAACAGACTGAGCCACCAGGTGCCCCAAAGACATGCACATTTATAAACACATTAAACTCTTTAGGATTTTTCATATAACTCTATATCTTGAGCATCTAATCTACCTTTCTGCTGCTGCCAACGAAGGGCTACATGTCCAATATCTGAATTCCCTTCAAATTTACATAGTCACTGCATTTAATGCATTTTTGAGCTTGTTGTTAAAAATTACTCCACCTTACAGAAACACTAAAGTAACCATACGAACTCATGCCATGTGTTAAAACAGGTCAGAGGATTTGTAATAATGTTACAGTTTCGGGAAAAAAATAGCTTACAAAAAATCTTACTGGAGGTGGGGAGGAGCAAGATGGCAGAGATTTATAGAGATCTAAATATCATCGGGTCCCAGGAGTTCAGCTAGTTATCAAAACACTTTGAACACCTACAAACTCAACAGGAGACCGAACAAAAGAATAGCAATTGTAGGAATAGAAAATTGACCACTTTCTGGAAGGTAGGACATGCAGAGAAGCAATGGGAAACTAGACAATGGAGGGAGAGGCCGGCTCCCAGCAAGTAATGAAGCAGTGGAGCACAAAACCAGAACTTTTAGAAGGCCGCTCCACTGAGGGATGTTGCTCCAGAGGTTAAGTAGGAGTGGAGTGGTTGTGGGGACTGTGTAGTCTCAGGACCTACAGGGTCACAGAAAGATCGAGGGCATCTGACTATGGCACAGCTCCCAGGTATCAGAGCAGGGAACCTAATTACAGAGACAGAACTGAAGAGTAAGCTCTCAGCTTGGGGCTACCTTAAACTGAGATCCACGGCACAGGAGGACCACTGCTCTTCGAGCAGAGACCCCACAAGTGGCAGTTCCAGAGAGAATCATCTTCCTCTGGAGGAGCAGCATGGCAGGACTCTGCTGGGTTTAGAGACTCCAAATGGGGCCGCATCAGAGATAGAAATGCTCGGTCACAGGCCAGGTGAGCACAGAGCCCAGCCGGAGACAAGAGACACGGGAGGGATTGACTGCTTTTCTCCGAGGGCGCACTGAGGAGTGGGACCCCAAGCTCGGCTCCTCAGGGCTAGAGACTGGGAGGCCGCCATTTTCATTCCTGTTCTCTGGAACTCTACGGGAGGTGTCCAAGAAACAAAAGCTCCCAAGCGGGAACTCTAGTGGATTACTATGGCCTGGCCTCAGGGAAGGGCAGTGCAATTCCGCCTCCGGAAAAGACATTTGAAAATCATGGCAACAAACCCCTCCCCAAGAAGATCAGCAAGAATATCAAGCCAAGACCAAGTTCCCGGATCAACAAGAACTGCAGAACTCCAGAGCTAGGGAAAGGAAACAAACAGAATTCACGACTTTTTCCCCATGATCCTTTAGTTTTTCAAAGTTAACTTTTTAAAAAGTTTATATTTTTCTTATCCCACTTCTTAATTTTTTCCTCTTTCCTATTTTAATGTTTTTAACTATTTTATCTTATTAATACCTTTTAAATTTTTTAAAAAATTTTTATTGCTATAATCATATTTTATCCCTTCATTGTATTATATATATATATATATATATATATATATATATATTAAAATTTTGGGATACAGGTTCTCCTAATAGACCAAAATATATCCTTAATCTAGTACATGTCTTTGTTCTAGTCTCCAGCCTGATCACATTATTTCCTCTTTTTTTCCCCCCAACTTATCAATTCCTTTTTTAGAATATTTTAAAATTTTCATCTCCACAGTCATATTCCATCCCTTCATTGTGTTTACTCACACTTTTGTATATATTTAAGTTTTTCTATCTTTAAAATTTTGGGAGGTAGTTTCTTCTAACAGACCAAAATACACCCCAAATCATGTATGTGCTCTGTTCTATTCACCAGTCCTATCTACCTATCTATCTATATATGTATATATTTTTCCTCTTTTACTCCTCCTTCTCCCCTGGATTTTGGGTCTCTTCTGATTTAATTAGTGTATATTTTTCTGGGGTCATTGCTACTCTTTTAATATTTTATGATCTCATTCATCTAATCTTATCTGGATAAAGTGACAAGGCAGAAAAACTCACTTTGAAAAAAAACAAGAGGTAGTACCATTGGCTAGGGACCTGATCAATACAGACATTAGTAAGATGTCAGAACTAGAGTTCAGAATGACAATTATCAAGGTGCCAACTCTCAAAAAAAAGCATAGAAGATACTAGAGAATCCCTTTCTGGAGAAATAAAATCCCTTTCTGGAGAAATAAAAGAACTATAATCTAACCAGGTTGAAATAATAAAAGCTATTAATGAGGCCCAATCAAAAATTGAGGCTCTTATGGCTAGGATAAATGAGACAGAATAGAGAATTAGTGATATAGAAGACTAAATGATAGAGAATAAAGAAGGTGAGAAAAAGAGAGACAAAGAACCGCTGGACCACAAGGGAAGAATTAGAGATATTTCATCATAAGATAAAACAATATTAATATAATTGGAATCCCAGAAGAAAAAAAAAGGAGGGGGGCAGAAGGTATATTGGAGCAAATTATAGCAGAGACTTTGCCTCATTTGGCGAAGGGAACAAGCATAAAAATTCAGAATGCACACAGAAGCCCCCTAAAATCAATAAAAATAGGTCCAAACCCCATTATCTAATAGTAAATCTTACAAGTCTCAGTGATGAAGAGAAAATCCTGAAAGCAGCTCAGGACAAGAGTCTGTTACATACAACGGTAGAAATATTAGATTGGTAGTGGACCTATCCACAGAGACCTGGCAGGCCAGAAAGGACTGGCATGATATATTCAGAACACTAAATGAGAAAAATATGCAGACAAGGATACTATATCGAGCTAGGCTGTCACTGAAATTAGAAGGAGAGATAAAAAGCTTCCAGGACAAACACAAATTAAAAGAAGTTGCAAATACCAAACCAATCCCTTAAGAAATATTGAAAGGGGTCCTCTAAGCAAAGAGAAAGCCTAAAAGTAACAGACCAGAAAGGAACAGAGACAATACACAGTAACAGTCACCTTACAGGCAATACAATGGCACTAAATTCGTATCTTTCAATAGTTACCCTGAATGTAAATGGGCTAAATGCCCGAGTCAAAAGACACAACATATCAGAATGGATAAAAAAAAAAAAAAAAATAAGACCCATCAATATGCTGTCAGCAAGAAACTCATTTTAGACCCAAAGACATCTCCGGATTTAAAGTGAGGGGGTGGAAAACAATTTACTATGTTAACAGACATCAAAAGAAAGCTGGGGTGGCAATCCTTACATCAGATAAATTAGATTTTAAGCCAAAGGCTATAATAAACAGTGAAGAAGGGCATTATATCATAATCAAACAGTCTGTCCAGCAAGAAGAACTAACAGGGACGCCTGGGTGGCTCAGTTGGTTAAGCAGCTGCCTTCGGCTCAGGTCATGATCCCAGCGTCCTGGGATCGAGTCCCACATCGGGCTCCTTGCTCTGCAGGGAGCCTGCTTCTCCCTCTGACTCTGCCTTCCACACTGTCTGCCTGTGCTCGCTCTCACTCTCTCTCTTACAAATAAATAAATAAAATCTTAAAAAAAAAAAAAAAAGAAGAACTAACAATTTTATTTATCCATGCCCATAACATGGGAGCAGCCAACTATATATACCAATTAATAACAAAACACATCAACAATAATGCAGTAACAGTACGGGACTTTAACACCCGCCCTCACTAAAATGGATAGATAATCAAAACAAAAGATCAACAAGGAAATAAAAGCTTTAAGTGACACACTGGACCAGATGGACATCACAGATATATTCAGAACATTCCATATCAAAGCAAAAGCATATACGTTCTTCTCTAGTGCACATGAAACAATCTCCAGAATAGATCACATCCTGGATCACAAATCAGGTCTCAACTGGTACCAAAAGACTGGGATAATTCACACATATTTTCAGACCACAGTGCTTTGAAACTAGAACTCAACCATAAGAGCAAAGTTGGAAAGAACTAAAATACATGGAGGCTAAAGAGCAACCTATTAAAGAATGAATGGGTCACCCAGGAAATTAAAGAAGAATTGAAAAAATTCATGGAAACAAATGATAATAAAAACACAACTGTTCAAAATCTTTGGGACACAGCAAAGGCAATCCTGAGAGGGAAGTATATAGAAATACACCCTTTTCTCATGAAACAAGAAAGGTCTTAAGTATACAATCTAACTCTACACCTAAAGGAGCTGGAGGAAGAACAGCAAAGAAAGCCTAAACCCAGCAGGAGAAGAGAAATAATAAAGATCATAGCAGAAATCAATGAAATAGAAACCAGAAGAACAGCAGAACAAATCAATAAAACTAGGAGCTGGTTCTTTCAAAGAATAAATAATATCGATAAACCCCTGACCAGACTTATCCAAAATAAAATAGAAAGGACCCAAATTAATAAAATCATGAATGAAAGAGGAGAGATCACAACCAACATCAAAGAAATATAAATCATTATAAGAACATATTATGAACAACTATGCGCCAGCAAATTTGACAATCTGGAAGAAATGGATGCAAGAGACATATGCCTAGAGACATATAAACTACCAAAACTGAACCAGGAAGACATAGAAAACCTGAACAGACCCAAAACCAGTAAGGAAATTGAGGCAGTCATAAAAAATCTCCCACATAAAGGGGCCAGGGCCAGATGGCTTCCCAGGGGAATTCTACCAAACATGTAAAGAAGAATTAATACCTATTGTCCTGAAACTGTTCCAAAAAACAGAAATGGAAGGAAAACTTCCAAACTCATTTCATGAAGCGAGCATTACCTTGATCTCAAAACCAGACAAAGACCCCACCATAAAGGAGAATTACAGACCAATATCCTTGATGAACACAGATGCAAAAATTCTCACCAAAATACTAGTCAATAGGATTCAACAGTACATTAAAAGGATTATTCACCACGACCAAGTGGGATTTGTTCCAGGGCTGCAAAGTTAGTTCAACACCCAGGAATCAATCAATGTAATACAATACATTAATAAAAGAACAAGAACCATATGATATTCTCAATAGATGATGAAAAAGCATTTGACACAGTGCAGCATCCTTTCTTGATCTTCACAGTGTAGGCATAGAGGGTACATACCTCAATATTATCAAAGCCATCTATGAAAAACCCACAGCGAGTATCATTCTCAATGGGGAACAACTGAAAGCTTTTCTGCTAAGATGAGGAACACAGCAGGGATGTCCACTATCACCACTGCTATTCAACATAGTACTGGAAATCCTAGCCTTGATAATCGGACAACGAAAAGAAATAAATGGCATCCAAATTGGTAAAGAAGAAGTCAAACTCTCACTCTTTCCAGATGATATGATACTTTATGTGGAAAACCCAAAGACTCCACCCCAAAACTGCTGGAACTCATATAGGAATTCAGGAAAGTGTCAGGATATAAAATCAATGCACAGAAATCAGTTGCATTTCTATACACCAACAACAAGACAGAAGAAAGGGAAACTAAGGAGTCCATCCTATTTACAATAACACCCAAAACCATAAGATATCTAGGAATAAACCTAACCAAAGAGGCAAAGAATCTGTACACAGAAAACTATAGAGTACTAATGAAAGAAATTAGGGAAGACACAAAGAAATAGAAAAACGTCCCATGCTCATGGGTTGGAAGAACAAATGTGAAAATGTCTATGCTACTAAAAACAATCTATATATTTAATTCAGCCCTTATCAAAATATCATTAATTTTTTTTCAAAGAAATGGAACAAATAATCCTAAAATTTATATGAAACAATAAAAAACCTTGAAGAGCCAGAGGAATGTTGAAAAAGAAAGCCAAAGTTGGTGGCATCACAATTCCAGACTTCAAGCTCTATTACAAAGCTGTCATCATCAAGACAGTATGGTAACAGCACAAAAACAGACACATAGATCAGTGGAACATAACAGAGACCCCAGAAATGGACCCTCAACCCTATGGTCAACTAATCTTTGACAAAGTAGGAAAGAATGTTCAATGGAAAAAAGACAGTCTCTTCAACAAATTGTTTTGGGAAAACTGGACATGCAGAAGAATGAAACTGGACCATTTCCTTACACCATACACAAAAATAGACTCAAAGTGGACGAAAGACCTCAATGTAAGACAGGAATCCATCAAAATCCTTGAAGAGAACACAGGCAGCAACCTCTTTGACCTCAGCCACAGCAACTTCTTCCTAGAATCATCCCCAAAGGCAAGGAAAGCAAAGGCAAAAATGAACTATTGGAATTTCATCAAGACACACAACAGCTTTTGCACAGCAAAGGAAACAGGAAACAAAAGCAAAAGACAACTGACATAATGAGAGAAGATATTTACAAATGACATATTAGATAGAGGGCTAGTATTCAAAATCTTTAAAGAACTTATCCAACTCAAAATCCAAAGAGCATATAATCCAATCAATAAATGGGCAGAGGACCTGAATAGATATTTCTGCAAAGAAGACATCCAGATGGCCAAAAGACACATGAAAAAGTGCTCCACATCACTCGGCATCAGGGAAATACAAATCAAAACCACAGTAAGATACCACCTCACACCAGTCAGAATGGCTAAAATTAACAAGTCAGGAAACGACAGATGTTGGCAAGGATGTGGAGAAAGGGGAGCCCTCCTACACTATTGGCAGGAATGCAAGCTGGTGTAGCCACTCTGGAAAACAGCATGGAGGTACCTCAAAAAGCTGAAAATAGAGCTACCCTATGACCCAGCAATCACACTGCTGGGTAATCACCCTAAAGATACAAATGTAGTGATTCGAAGGGGCATGTGCACCCAAATGTTTATAGCAGCAATGTCCACAACAGTCAATCTGTGGAAAGAGCCCAGATGTCCATCAACAGATGAACTGATAAAGAAGATGTGAAGTAGATATACAATGGAATACTATGCAGGCAAGAAAAAATGAAATCTTGCCATTTGCAGTGACATGGATGGAACTAGAGGGTATTATGGTAAGCGAAGTAAGTCAATCAGAGAAAGACAATTATCATATGATCTCTCTGATATGAGGAAACTGAGAGGCAGGGCTGGGGTTCATGGGGGCTATGGAGGAAAAAAGTATAATAAGGTGGGATGTGGAGGGAGACAAACCATAAGAGACTCTTAATTTCATGAAACAAACAGGGTTGTTAGGGTGGAAGTGATTGCGTGGCTGGGTTACAGACATCAGGGAAGGTATGTGCTACGGTGAGTGCTGTGAATTGTGTAAGACTGATGAATCACAGACCTGTACCCCTGAAACAAATAATACATTATATGTTAACAATTTAAAAATAAATAAATAAATAAATAAAATGGGGGCAGGGGACTTTGTTGTAGGTGTGTCCCAGGATAATTTTGATTCTGTTAAACAGAATGCAACAATATTTTCCACTAGTTCATGGTCTATTCTGGAGTGTGTAGGAGGGGCAGTATTATAGGTGATAGTAAACAATGATATTAAACTCATTTATTTCCATATTATTATACTTATAGTTTTATTACAAATAATGTAGGGAAACACACACAAAAATGTTACTAGGCAAAGCTAGAAACTGAGTAGTATAGTTTAAATGGACTAAAATTAATGAAACTAGATGGAAAATGAGCTTTAGAAGTAACAGTTAAAGATCTAACAATGTCGGTAATAATATACATAATTTCTGTGTGTACTTTTATTTAAGGAATGACTTATGTCAGAGATTCTGCCTTAATAAGAGCCAACAGTGGCCAATATGTGTAATTTGGCATTTCAAAAACAGTCACATGATCATTCTCATGTATCAGATGGATGGTTAGACTAGATAACCCTTAACCATTTCTAATTCAGAGGTCCTAAGTGGAAAAAAAACAAAAACAAAAACAAAAAAACCCTTAAATTCCTCACCATGGAACCAAGGCCTTTCAATTTCATGAGCGACATTTCAATTCATCTCACTAGTAATTTTCTGTGTGACCCAGACTGTGACTCAGAGGCTAGGAGCGATTCTGGGTCACAATCTTCCTATTCTGCATTGGGGAGGGTTTTATTTTGTGAGTGTGCGCCTGGGCAAGAGCTGAAGCAGAGCAAAGCGACCATAACAAGGCCAGTGGGTCCAATACCAGTGCCCATCCCGCTGAACAGGCTTAACGAACTCAGACAAAAACCCCTCCCAGCAGGACCTGGCATGGAGATCAGGCTAAACACATTCCCCTGGGATTGGTGGGGACATTGGTTGTAGTGAGTGCTTCGAGCAAGCCTGCAACATTGTTCAAGAGTCCTTCTTTTTGGATACACATACCTCCAAAAACTCCCACTTCCAGCAGTAAGACTCCCCAGAATCCCATCAATCTTTTATTGGAAAAGAACCTTTCTCTGTCACCCAGGGTGCAGAGAGCTACTAGGTGTCCTCAAATATCCTGTAGCTTCCACAGCACATTTTTTTTTTTTTAACTGCCTTTACTCTATATTTCCAATAAGCTATCACCTCCTCTCTACCAGTCTCTCAGGGGACGTGTCCGGGGTAGTTGACTCCTTTTCTAGCCCATGCTAGCTCATGAGCAGCAGTTGAGTTTGCCCAGAGAACAGCTTACCACTCTTCCCAGGGCTTATCTAGAAATGTGTCCCTCACTCCAAAATGTGAGGACTCCACAAGAGAATGAGGAGGACTCTCATTGTCATAGAAACAACTAAAGGGCGCACGGGGCCAGCAGCATCCATCTCAGAATATGAACCATGATGCCTGTATGAAGCCCAGAGGGCCGCCGTTGTCATGTGGCTGTAATAAGTGTGTACCCCGTGAGGAACCTTCCATGTCAGGGATGATCCCTTCTCTGTTTCTGCATCTCACCCTCTCCCTAATCTACAAGGTTGACAAGGCAGCTGTGGCAACCCCCAAGGGACAGGTGTGTAAACCGAAAACCAGAGAATTTCCAACATTCCCCTGGGGGCACCTGACTTAAGAAGCCGCTGAGCTAGAACTTGAAACCAGGAATTGTGCTTCCCCGCCAGTGTTCTCCTGTGATCAGCTAACTTCATTTAAAATGATCAGAGCGGGAGATGAACCATAAGAGATACGCGCTTTGGGAAACAAACTGAGGGTTTTGGAGGGGAGGTGGGGTGGGGGTGCCTGTGTGAGCCTGTTGGTGGGTATTAAGGAGGGCACGTATTGCAGGGAACACTGGGTGTGGTATGTAAACAATGAACATAACATCAAAAACTAATGAAGCACTGTATGGTGACTAACGTAACACAATAAAAAAATACAATACAATACAAAACAATGATAAAATAATAAAATAAAGTAAAATGAAATGAAATAAAATAAAATAAAATAAAATAAAACAAAATAAAGTGATGGCTAGTGAACATTCTATCCCACAGGTTGGAGGTTGATCTCTTTTATCACTTTTTTTGTAGAACTGGACGATCTAGACAGATAAGTACACTTGTGTGACCTGGCCAAGGTCACAAATACAGGGGGCAAAATCAGAATCTGGTTTCTGTTTCACAGGCTTGATGCTACACCACGTTCCACTGAATTCCTACATTTCAGGTTTCAGCAGGTGTATTCGTGGATTCCTTAACATCTCCTCGGGCTTCCTGGGCTCCTCAGCTCAGGTTTATAAAAAGCAGTGTTTTCCTTTTTCTTTTCTTTTCTTTTCTTTTTCTCTTTCTTTCTTTGCAAGTGACAACCATCTAATTAGCTTTGAAAGACTACCATAATCCTTTACTAACATCTTCCGTAATACTTCCAGTTATAAGCTGTAATGTTTCCAGCGGGATATCTCAGGAGCTCCTCAGCAACTGTGTCCAGACTTAAAAATGCCCTTCTTTGCTTACTAAGGAGAAGCAGGGCTCTAAAAGGCAGGGTTTTCCCAGTATTTTAGAAATTCTGGACTAGCTCTCCGGCCCGGCATTGAACATCACTCTTCCATATCTACATCTAAGAACTAACTCCATAAATTATTTTGCATGTGGAGATATGATTAATCACAGGAAACCCCCGCCCCTAACACTGAGACAGCCGTGACGGCAGAAAGCGAGCATTGCCTTTTTTCCTGGTACTCGGCTGGCAAGAGTCACGCTCAGCAGTTTCCTGTGCACTGAAAAAAGGGAAAAAATCCAATGTGGCCTACTTTTCCTTTGAATAAATCTGATTTCAATAAAACTAAAAGTGTTGATGATCATAGTTCTTTGATGCCTATCAGAATGAGCTGCTAGGCAACAAGCTGGCCAGGTCGCCTTGCAGATGTGGTGGCTCTCTGGACCTCTGGCCCACCTGACCCTCTGAGGACACCTTGCATTTCCATGGGATTGGCAAAAGTGCCTGCAGATATACAACCATCCACTCTTGTTAATTCTTTTTCTTTTTTTTTTAAGTAGGCTCCACACCCAGCATGGAGCCCAGTGTGGGGCTTAAACTAACAACACTGAGATCAAGACCTGAGATGAGATCAAGAGTCAGATGTTTGACTTGACTGGGCCATCCATCTCTTATTAATTCTAAGGCTATTTGAATTAGAGTTTTAATTTTAAAAAATTATATTGTGTGTTGTTTTCACTAGAACAGACTGTAAAGAATTTTACGTGGGGAAATATAGGCTTAGGATAATGCCATACATACTAATTCCAAATGAATCCTTCAGTCATTTTTAAAAGGCACAGCCCTAATCTTTCAAAGACCGCAAATAGAGTATCCTGGCTGTTTTCCAACATCAAGTGGAATTTTAAGCAATATCTATGTAAATTTACAGACACTTCAGCAAATCTAAATTAAACTTCTAAAACCTAAGTCACACCTTCTCAGACAGGAAAAACCTTTGAAACGCCCCAATAAATAATACCTTGTTTCTAAACCAGGATGAAAGTTTCACAGTAAAAGCAAACTTGATTCTCAAAGCTGGTTCTAGACAATCTGTACAAAATCTGTACATATTGGAGCATTATGAGAACACACTGGGAAGCCCACACCCACAGTAGACAAGAGTCGGTGATAGAAGGTAGTTCACAAGAGTGGACATAAGTTTTCAGAGGCCAAAGAAAATTTAAGCTCCTCCACCCAGGTAAACTTCAAGCCTCCCTCCACCCCCACCCAAGGAATTATCCCTTCTCTGGGTTCATAGAGGCGTCTGGTTTGGGCTTGTAAAATGGCCATTCATGGGACGCCCAGGTGGCTCAGTCAGTTAAGTGTCTGCCTTTGGCTCAGGTCATGATCTCAGGGTCCTGGGATCGAGCCCCATGTTGGACTCCCTGCTCAGCAGGGAGTCTGCTTCTCCCTCTCCCTCTGCAGCTCCCCCTGCTTGTGCGCTCACACTCACTCTCTCTCTGCCAAATAAATAAAATCTTAAAAAAAAAATGACCATTCATGCCCTTCCTTGTCATGTCTAATTCTGTGTGACCACAAGCTCTCTGCAAGCAGGCGTTCCATCCTATTCATGACTTCAGTCTTCGGAGGGATAGTGTTCCACTTCTCCTTTGCCAGTTGTGGTAGAATGTACATTCCAAAGCCAGCTGCACCAACATACATCCCAGGCCACCTGCTGTCATCCCATGTGGCAGTGACATTCCTTCAGAGAGGGTCATCCCTTGACTCTGAGGAGCTGTGTCTAATCCTACCCCTCTCCCCGATGCCCCTGTAACCTAAGAGGACATCTTAGAATGCCCCAACCATGAGAATTTGGCAGAAGTCACTGTGTGATAGAAGTCACTGTGTGACTTCTGATACTAGATCATGAAAAGCATTAAAGGCTTCGTCTTGGACTCTCAGACTGTTCTCTGTAGGAGAGGTTTCTGTGGGAAGAGACAAGATCTCCCTGGCCATCAGCACCCATTTGCCACATGTGTGACCTCCCTGGAAATGGGCCATGCAGCCCGAATCTTTCATTCAGATCCCTGTTGACCTTGCCAATACCTAGCTACAATCCCAAGACTCCCCAACCGAGCCCTTCACAAATTCCTGGCTCAGAGAGAAACCACGAGAAGTAATGCTATCACTGATACGTAAATCACTAAACCTGGGGGATAATTTGTTACAAAGCAATGCGTAACTAATACAGCAGCATATGCCTTTGAAAAATAAAATCAAACAATCTGTAATATATAAAGTAAACTTACTGAACACTACTGGAAACCGTGTGGCATTTAACAAGATGCCTTGCAAAGAGTGTGGGTTGCATTTTCTTTCTGAATATTAAAGCATGTTTCAAGAGTTTCAAAAGTTTCATTTTTTTAATAATTCCAGAAACTGATGCTCCGATAGATGCTGTGTCTTAGAGCACATGTGTCAAAGGAGAGATTACATGGGAAACTCTTTTGCTCTTTTGGACTGCAGTTAATGGATAGGAAAGGACAAGAAATCTTAAGCACCACAGGACATGACCACTGACATCTATTTCTGGCATACAACAAACTATATAAGGCTTTCTGTTGCATTCTTGTTAAAACCAAGTTTCTGAAGGGTGGGGAAAGAGGTTTTTTCCCAAGAACTAACCATCAAGGCTTTTACACGAGAAAAATCAATGCGTTCCCCCTACCGAATATCTGCTACCGACACTGAGCCGGCAGGTGGAGAGCCTTGCCAGCTCTCTCCAAAAACAGCGTGTCTTCCTTTCAGTGGTCATCCCATGTTTGTGGGTCTGAGTTGTCACTGAGGAGAGAACGACAGACGTGCCTTCCTTTACTGGGAAGTCAGGCAGGGTTCAGCAGATCCTGATTGCTTCCTTGGCCACAGATCTTTATCATGGAATTTGTTTTCACCCGAAGGGTTTAGATCCCTTCAACAATCTCCAGAGGAAGTCTGATATCATCTAAAAATCTGCCTGCCTACCTGGGGTGACTCAACGATCTCCCTCATTCCACACTCCCCCGCCATCTGCCGTGTGGAGATGGGTCCTTTAGACTCCCTGCTGAGAGCTGCGCTAATAGAGCAGACTAATTCAATCCAGCAAATATTTATCCAGTTCCTGCCATTCCCAGGCTCTTGTACTACAACCTGGGCACCGTAAGTATGAAAACAGCGTCTTCCTTTAACAGCCATTTATGGAAAGCGTACCATATGCCTTGTGCTATAGCACAACGGTAACTAAGAATAGGGGCTCCTGACTATTGTCCCTTCCTATCCTCCTTCTGACTATAGGAGGAGGAGGAGGAGGAGGAGGAGGGGAAGGAGACGGAGGAGGGGGTGGGGGGAAAGGGGGAGAAGGAGGGGGAGGAGGGAAAAGGAGAGAAGGAAGGGGGAGGGGGAGGAAGAGGGAGGAGGGGGAGGGGGAGGAGAAGAAGAAGGGGAGTCATGATTGCTCCAGCAGCTCTGCCAGTCATGGTTCTGGATCACCTACATTTTCTTACTAGAATCCTTTCTTCTTTACAATGGTCTTTGCCACCAACACAGGAGCAATGTTTTAAAATAAGACTCTGGAGGTGTGCGACGTCCAGCTTCTGCCTGAGAAGCTGCATCCTATCACGGGAGGGGGAAAAATGTTATTGTCGTAACGACTATGGGACTACCAAAACGTGCAGGTGTAGCAGGCTCTGTCTATATAAAGAAGCGCTAACATCAGCCGTGCCGCAGCCTGGGTCTTTGCCACCCGTTTCCCTCCAGAAAGAATCTGCAGTTCCCGCACCGTGAAAACACGGGTGGCAAGAAAAGCCTGTTCACACCATGAACGCGCTGGTGGCATCCACATTCCTGTCTACTTACTACTCTCGTGGGGAATATCTGCACAGGGAGCCCCACCCAAGACCGGCCACCCAGATGAGCAGAACCATGGGCAATTTTGCCTTCACCTTATAACTAACGGGACAACCCTTAAAAAAAGAATTTCAGGGCCCAGTTTAATTTTACCAAATTCCACAAGACAGGAATCAGAAGAAAAAAAAAAATTCTGCAGTAAGACGGGCCTGTCCAGTGTGATCAGGCTGATTATAACTCCACTGAACCTATTAGTTTTCTTTTCAAAAGGGGGGGAAAGTGACAACAAAAGCTCTTCTCTGATTAATGTTTCAGCATCGATTTAATTTTGGTATCCAGGAGAAGCAGCACAGTGTGAGGCAGCGAGGACGACAGGATACAAAGGAGATTTCTATTAGGAACCTACAGAATAATCTTGACAAGTCACCATATAGGTGATTCCATTTTCCTTTCTGCAAAGTCTGAAAAATTATCCCTTAGGAACATTCAAGGGAATTTAAGAAAAAAAAAAAAAAAAGAAACACACTACAAGTAACTTTACAATGGCAGAGTAATTTTAAAGAATATAAACAAAGCTAAAAGATTCTGGAATTCATATTACATGCCTCCAACATATAAATGGAAATCAGAGTAATAAAGACATCTCCCTTCCCTGAATACGTTCCGTGTGCTAGGACCATGCTAAGTACTTGAGGTGTGCGGCCTCTGATTTCACAATTAAACAAGCCCATGGGGTAGCAACCCATTCATAGATGAGAAAGTTAAGGTTTAGTAACATCAAAAATCTATCAAAGGTCCTATGGCTTGGGGCGCCTGGGTGGCTCAGTGGGTTAAGCATCTGCCTTCATTCAGTTCAGGTCATGATCTCAGGGTCCTGGGTTGGAGTCCCGCTTCGGGCTCTCTGCTCAGTGGGGAGCCTGCTTCCCCCGCCCCCTGCTCTCTGCCTGCCTCTCTGCCTACTTATGATCTGTCTGGCAAATAAATAAATAAATAAATAATCTTTAAAAAAAAAAAAAGGTCCTATGGCTCTGAATTGGAGGAGTTAGAACTCAGATTCATCTGCCTCATTCTGGGGACCCTCACGCCATTCGTGTGTCATTGCCAGTCATGCCCTGAGGGAAGGCTCCTTCATCTTTCAGCACCTGAGCTCAGACAGCAAAGGACAAAGACACTTCATCTGTCTTCTGATATCTCAGATCAAAACAGACAAGTCATGGGTGTGGTTCATTCACCCCCTATCGGCCATCCAGACTTTTCCGTTCATTCTGAAAGACATGATAACTCGTCCTTCTCTTATACAACACAGACCCAATGCCTTTATGGAAGGGATGCCTGGATGGCTTAGTCAGTTAAGCATCTGCCTTCAGCTCAGGTCATGATCTCGGGGTCCTGGGATTGAGTCCCACATTGGGCTCCTTGCTCAGTGGGGAGCCTGCTTCTCCCTTTCCCTCTGCCTGCTGCTCCCCCTGCTTGTGCTTGCTCTCTCGCTCTCTCTCTGACAAATAAATAAATAAAATCTTAAAAAAAAAAAAACATAAAGACCTGGAAACAGCAGCTTTGATCAGGTTCATCCATTGATGAGTGAGTGTCTCTATGAAACCAATGTGAGAGAGAAAAGCTGTCACATGACATTAGGGTAAAGTGGGATACCATCATTGGAGCTAGGGTGTTACACAGACTCTCCCAACTTGGAGTTTCTAGTGACTTTATTCTTGGTATACTGCCTTGTGCAGTTGTACCCACGGATGTCATGAATGGAATTTCTGCATCTCAGCCCACTGAGGACAGATATGGTGATCAGGAGGCATTTGACATCTCATCCGAGGTACCGGAGGTAGAATGCCCCCACCCACACTGGTATCCACCCGAGGGCCCCTTGGTCAGAGTTCCCTCGTCATCTGTGTTACGGACTCGGGAGGGGGCCACCTGTAATGGCCTCTGTCAGTCTGTCTTGTCGACAGTAAATGAAGAGCTGTCTGGGGCCATGTGAGACCGACTGCCGGGTCCACATCCCGGATCCAGCCCCACTGCTGACCTTGGCCAATCCTTCCATCTTCCCAACCTTCTGCTTATGCACCCCTACAATCTGGATGACAAGAGCATCTCACAGGGTAAGATCAAGTAATGATCTCATCACCGTGGCTGGTGCAGAAATGCTCAGAAATGATTCATACTGTTTATTCCAGGAGCCCTGGGCTTCCTCTCTGCCTCTCCTTAGCGCCACAGTGCTGATGTTCCTTAATGTTATAATTATCAGCCTGCATCTTGCCTTTTCAAGGGAAAGTAAGCCCAATTAGGGCAGGAGATTACAAATCTCTTATATCATCCATCCAATATCGTGGGTCCCTGAATTTCCAGGTACAACACTGAGATCTAGCTGAAATGTGTGTATCTAGCTGAAGTGTGCATGTACACACACACACACACACACACACACACAATGACAACTTTAAATAGGCAATTTCGTATTTTCTCTCTTTAAAATACTAAGAATTCTTGGGGCACCTGGGTGGCTCAAGCGTTTGCCTTCGGCTCAGGTCATAATCCCAGGGTCTGGGGTTTGAGCCCCGCTTTGGGCTCCCTGCTCAGTGCGAAGCCTGCTTCTCCCCTCCCACTCCCCCTGCTTGTGTTCCCTCTCTCACTGTCTCTCTCTCTCTGTGTCAAATAAATAAATAAATACAATCTTTAAAAATAAATAAAATAAAATACTGAAAATTCTTATTTGTGTCTTAACAAAGTACCTGTGCTTAGACAGTGACATTGGAGATGACGGCAGAATGGCTCTCAACCCTCACCGTGACAATGGGCCAGTGGACGTATTTATACTTCAGCGCAGAGAAGAAACACAGGTCTGTAGTCTCTCCCACAAATGCCCCAACACACACCCTTCTGGTATTGAGGCAGGTTCTCTCACTCCTCTGAGGGGAGTCACTTACCTCAGCTTTGGTGGGAGATAGACATAATCCCTGTGAAGTACTGGGCACCAGGCCCGGCTTATGGTAAAAGATTAATTATCACCATCTCTTTATGGGGTCAAACATAATGTTGCCAAGGGAGCTGTGCTCTACCCACCTAGCTCTGGATTTCATCTGTTCCCACTGAGTAGATTTTCACTGGCCCTAAACTATACTGTATGGGGGTGGGGGAATACCAAGAATAAAGAACTCACAAAACCCCTACACAAATCAAGGAAATTCAAACATTGTGACAGACCAGTCGCATAGAGAGACGGATGCACTCAGCTTTTCCTGCTGATGGGATCTGTCAGAGGAAGCAGTAACATTGGAGGTGAGAGCACTAGCCCCACACTCAGAGGAGGAATGAAGTCAGGTCCTTGCTGGACTCCTTTGGGGCCTGGGATATCCCCCTATGGGTCAGTACTATGGCTGAGGAGCAGAAGTATCACTGTCCAGGACAGGAAGCTTTATTTCTTCAGCTAATAAAGATCACTGTACAGCCTTGCCTTAGGTTTTTTTTGTTTTTCTTTTTTTAGGATTTTTATTTATTTATTTGACAGAGAGACAGCACAAGTAGGCAGAGTGGCAGGCAGTGGGAGAGGGAGAAGAAGGCTCTCTGCCAAGCAGGGAGCCCAATGTGGGACTCAATCCCAGGAGCCTGAGATCAGGATCTGAGGCAAAGGTAGACACCTAACTGACTGAGCCACCCAGGTACCCCCTGTCTTGCATTTTCAGGCAGGATTCATTTTCAAAGAAGGGGGTAAGAGAAAGTTTCTAAGGCATTTACCCACCAGTATGGATTACTAACAGGGTATCTTAAGACATTGCAACAAAATATTTAACTCTTTGGAAGTCAACTTTTGTATTGGAAGATTATACATTTAATCTGTAGCATATCTTTTTTTTTTAAGATTTTATTTATTTATTTGACAGAGAGAAAGAGAGAGAGAGAGCACAAGCAGGCACAGAAGGAGAGGAAGACTCTCCACTGAGCAGGGAGCCTCAACCCGGGGTTTGATCTCAGGACCCCAGGATCATGCCCAGAGCCAAAGGCAGTTGCTTAACTGACTGAAACATCCAAGCACCCCAATTTGCTACAAATCTTAAAATGCTCTTCCACCAAAATGTTCGAGAATGAGTACACAAGCCAGGGAGAGGTGTGGAGGGTAGAAGGCAGGTTGACAGTGAACATGGTGTGTGGACTGAAGCAGCCGTCAGTGCAAAAATTTGTTTTTGAACATTTTTCATTCTAATGTGAGAGATTTGGTAGATTTGAAATGAAGATTTCGAATGATTTTCTCTTAAATTACTTGTTTTCTCCCCAAACTTTTTTGACTTTGATATTCTTTTAATAATAAACAAAGTAAATTTGGCCAGTAGATCTTTGTATTTCCTGGAGCACCACTGAGAATCCCTGCAGAACATGTCTACCCTGTTTGAGGAGTATAGTTTAAATAATTTAAAAGTTAAGATAAGTAATCTTATCAAGTGATTCAAGTTTGGGCCCAGAGACACACATAAATAGGTCCAAGGAGAAGTACATAAAATAAGACTTTGAGAATCAAGGAAAACTATCAGATTTTCCTTGAAAATGGATTTTTTAGTTTTTCTCCAATGGGAGTATTATTTGGCTGGTCATGCAACTACTATCTTACTGTCCAGCAGTTCAAGCATAACTTACTGTCCAGCAGTTCATGCATAAGGTCAAAATGCACATGATAGTATGTAGTCTCCAGGACAGGCATGGACTGTACCTATTCCTCATTAGGGAGAACCCCAGAAGCTCTCTACCACCACTGTTCCATAATGCTCCTCCTTTCCTGAGCTTCCCCACTGTTAAAAGAACCCTAATTTTGCTCACATATCCATGTTTCTCCAACATGAACCAAGCTAAGATGTCCCACTCAATTCCTAGAGTATATATTCATGACTTTAAGATAATTAGCATGTTGACATTCCTCCAGTGATATTTACTGATCCAAATCTGCTCTTTCTACCTCTTTCCTTAACCTGGGGTGGGTGGCCTCAGTGGTCATTGGCATTCATCTCGTGGCTGTGAGAATAACCAGATTTAGGGAGATTGTCCATCCTAAAGTGGAGTGGTGAAAATAGATGGAACCTGGGGTGCTTGGCAATATCATTGACCACCTTTTTTTTTTTAAAAAAAAAGATTTTATTTTTATTTATTTGACAGAAAGAGATCACAAGTAGGCAGAGAGGCAGTCAAAGAGAGAGAGGGGGAAGCAGGCTCCCTGCTGAGCAGAGAGCCCGATGCAGGACTTGATCCCAGGACCCTGAGATCATGACCTGAGCCGAAGGCAGCGGCTTAACCCACTGAGCCACCCAGGCACCCTTTTTTTTTTTTTAAAGAGAAGAAGAGAAGGAGGGCAAGGGGGCAAGAGACAGAAAATCTTGAGCAGATTCCCCGCTGAGCACCAAGCTTGATACTGAGCTCAATCCCACGCTCCTGAGATCATGACCTGAACTGAAATCAAGAGTCAGACATTTAACAGACTGAGCCCCCTGGGAGCCCCTCATTGAGCTCCTGATTGAACCAAGCTTCGAAGCTGACTCTGTGTCTGGAAAATACATTTTGTTACTGCGTAAGAAGGTTTGACTGAGAAAGTCTGTTACTTTCAGTCAGAAGGATCTCATTGTTTCACTGGAGAGAGATTACACACGAGTTTTACAAAACCTGCATTCAGTTTAAGACAGAAGAAGGCAGATGGATGTGGCGTGGTGGTATTCTACTTCCAATGCCCCAGACTGACATTTCATTTTAATTGGAAAGCATCTTTCCAAAACCAAGTATGCTGTGCAGACGTCAAATTTAGCAAAGGTAGACTCATGTGGAAAATATCTTGACCACAGGAAAAGTGAGTTCTTGTTAGTATTATTTTTCATCATAAACAATGGCTTTAGATATAATGTCTCTAAAATAATTTTGCCTCTGTTTCTGAGTACCCCAAAATGTGTAAATATAGCCATCAAATTAGGAACTATGCTATAAGAAGTCACACAAAAACAGTTGTCTGATTTCACTTAGTTTACTGCATTCTCTCAAATTTTCACTTAAATATATCTGTTACAAACTACAATCTTTTTTTTTAAGATTTTATTTATTTATTTGACAGACAGAGATAACAAGTAGGCAAAGAGGCAGGCAGAGAGAGAGGGGGAAGCAGGGTCCCCACTGAGCAGGTCGCCTGATGTGGGGCTCGATACCAGGACCTCAGGATTAGGACTGGAGCCGAATGCAGCTGCTTTTTTTTTGGTCATATATTTTTTTAAATTTTTTATTTCTTTTCAGCGTAACAGTAGTCATTGTTCGAAGGCAGCCGCTTAGTGACTGAGTCACCCAGGTGCCCCAGCAATCTACAATCTTAATTTCTTTATTAAGAAGTGGGAAGAGGGGCGCCCGGGTGGCTCAGTGGGTTAAAGCCTCTGCCTTCGGCTCAGGTGGTGATCCCAGGATCCTGGGATTGAGCCCCATATCACGCTCTCTGCTTGGCGGGGAGCCTGCTTCCTCCTCTCTCTCTGTCTGCTTCTCTGCCTACTTGTGATCTCTGTCTGTCAAATAAATAAAAAATCTTAAAAAAAAAAAAAGAAGTGCGAAGAGCAGCAATCTCTTATAAATATCATTAGAATGCTGGAAGCATCAAAATAATTAAATATGTAACATATATTTTGTTCCTAAAAGACATAATATAAAACACAACCACAGACCATTGAAAAAATGAGCAACACAGATGTATGTGGTTACTTCAAAGGCTATATCCTGATCTTTTTTCTGAACCCAACTCCATGCTGATCTAACATCTGAAATAAATTGCCAGAGAACAGCATTCCACAATGATCACCAAATGCTGTCTTAGCATTCAGCCTCCCCTTGTCAGATTTAATTTAGACCAAACAGAAAGTGCACACAAAAGTGACAGCTATTGGAAACATCATGCTCAGAGCAAGCTAATGGTGATGAAATGATCAAGCAGCAGTTGATAACACCAACTGATTTTCCACAGAACCAGGGAAGTTAAAGAAGGTGGAGAATTAAGAGCCTGAGATTGTAATCTAATAACCAATGTAATCTGTACCCATGACAATGGCCACAGGAACCATCGGTATCTTCCCACCTAAAATCAAAGACAAGATCCAAACCTCGACTGTTGACATTCCATGCTCTGACAGGCTTCCAAACTGTCCTGTGCTATGGTTTTCATCACACTGTACTTAAATTGTTGACTTACCTGTCATTCTGCTTGGCTAAATCCCTAAGACAAGGAACTGTCTTTCTTTTTTGTAACCATAGTATGGAGTAGACTGTCAGAGAGTAGATGCTTAATAAACCAGTGGGAAAAAAGAACAAATAGAAAGTAAGGATTGCATAGTCATAAAAGTACTTATCAAGGGTAAGGCTATTTCTATATCTCACCTGTTTTTATACTGTTTGTTTTTCCAAATGAGATTAACTCTGGGATTTTCACTCTGGTTTCCCAAGGCTCCTGGGTAACCACATAGGTGATTATGGTCCGCTCAATACTTCAAAAATGCTACCAGAAGCTATATATTTGCTCTCAATTAAATATCCCATTGCTGACTATATATCCCCTGGCTGTGCTCTAGGCTAGGATTATAACATCTGAGCATAGTCACACTCAACCCATGCTGCTCAGGAGTCCTGATTAACATTACCTACAAATGAGTAAGAAAAAATGGATAACTGGTCATTACCCAGAAAACACAAGTTTGTATACAATAATTTTCAAAAGCCAGGGCCATCTCCAGTGATGAAAATACTTGAAATCCTTGGGTTAGTATTCAAGTCCGCAAGGAATCTGTTATATATAAGAAATGATTTAGTATTCCCTTATTAGAAAAGTGTATATTCTAAGATTTCACTTATTTTAAAGTTTTCTGCCTTAGATACAGCATTCATGTCTTTACTCTCTGGTAATTATAGCCCACCAATAACTACTAATTCTTACTGTTTTTCACAGTCAACAAAAGGAACCATTGGAGAGGCAGATTAATGAGTGCACCTATTAGTATGTAACAAACTATTAAAATTTAAAAAAATAGTCTTGTTATTTGTGTATATACATTTACAAGCAAACCGAAGCAATCCCAGTGTTCTTATTGTGCATGAATTTGGTATACCAATTAGTATGAAATGCAATTTGCACTAATTCATCAGGGGCAAAGGGAGCATGAAATTATCTTGACTTGTTAATTCAGCTTTTATAGTAAATTGCTCATATTGAGTATTTTCCCCAGTGGTACTCCCTTGTCATAGGGAGTGCAGACACAGACAATCTAGGCAGTAACATCATGAACTTTCTCTTCAAATCCCATTTTACATTATATTTCAAAGATGGTTAAAAAAAATTATGAGGACTGTTTATACCTGCATCACTTATTCACCAATAATAAAAAGAGAGCAAGCACCCTCTTCCTACTACAACATCATCACTTGTCATCCTAGAAATTACTGCTCATGGGCTTTTTGTTTGTTTGCTTAAGTTTTAAATATTCTATTTTATTTGTATTATTGTTTTAAAACCCAAACAACTCCACCAAAAAATTGCCAGAACTCGTACAGGAATTCGGCCAAGTGGCAGGATATAAAATCAATGCACATAAGTCAGTTGCATTTCTACACACAAACAGTGAAGCAGAAGAGAAATCAAGGAATTGGTTCCATTTATAATTGCACCAAAAACCATATGTCACCTAGGAATAAACCCAACTAAAGAGGTAAAGGATCTCTACTCTGAAAAATATAGAACATTTATGAAATAAACTGAGGAGGACACCAATAAATAGAAAAGCATTCCATGTTCATGGACTGGAAGGACAAATGTTATTAAAATGTCTGTGCCACCCAAAGCAATCCATACATTCAATGCCTGTCAAAATATCATCAGCAAAAAAAAATATATATATATATATATATATTCAGCATTTTTCACAGAGTTGGTGACTCTTCTAAAACTGTGCTTTAAATTGGTAACCTGAAGTTGCCAAAGGTTTGAGAAACACTGTTCCACACAATTGCAGAAATTCTGCGCTCACAGGGTTTTGACCCCAGTTGGTTCAGCTAGAATCACTGTCTATGCCGAGCATTTGAAACTTGAAAAGAATTAACACTGTGTGTGGGTTCCCTAATGTTCTAGCCTTGAGTATGCCTGAAGGGTAATTATGGTCACAGGAAAGAGCAGCTAATGTTAAGACAGACAAATTTATTGCCAGCGTACATTAACTAGACTTCTTTTAGTATCAAAAAAACCCTGGGGCGCCTGGGTTGCTCAGTGGGTTAAGCCGCTGCCTTCGGCTCAGGTCATGATATTAGGGTCCTGGGATCAAGTCCCACATCGGGCTCTCTGCTCGGCAGGGAGCCTGCTTCCTTCTCTCTCTCTCTCTCTGCCTGCCTCTCTGCCTGCTTGTGATCTCTCTCTGTCAAATAAATAAATAAAATCTTAAAAAAAAAAAAAAAAAAAAAACCCTTACCAGTTGATTCCCAATGAGTTGCTAGTTATGGCAGGAGGTATACTTAGCTACTTAAGAGGAACCCTTGACCGGTAGGAGAAAGACTTGGTCTTTGCGTTGGCCCCATTGTGCCTGGCTGAGTGGCCTGAAGAAGACACAACCCTGCTTTATTTATTTCACCAACAAATAAAGGCTTTGTTTATTGAGGGCAACCTTATACTAGAGTGCTGGGTAGGAACAACATATATTGCCTGCATACTTTGTAGATTTTTGTGAAAATTTATGTGAAGAACTATGTGGAAATTACTCACGAACTACACATTTTCTGAAAATATAAGATGTTATTACGGTCCATTTTACACCAAGAAATTACAAAAATTATAATGGTAGAAAAATCTATTGCTGTTTTTCACAGATATTTGACTTCGTATTTAACAGGCAGGCAAAACCACAGAGACCCTGCAGTGCTCAGAGCCCCATTCTAACACAAACGGCCGTGTGCGGCTGACCTTACAGAGGAGGGAGGCTAAGGGCATCTGATCCAACAGTAGCCAATCCGTAGGGGACCATAAGGATAATTTCCTCTGCTCAGAGCTTGGGCTGGAGATACAGTGTGTCAGGTCAGGTGATCATGGGGACGGAAGGAGAGATACTCGAGAGAGCGTACAGACAATATGAGAACGGACTTGTTGCAGAAACAAGTTCTCATGCTGATGAAATTTAAGGAGACAACATGGAAGCCGGCGTCATGGTGAATTCTGGGTGAATGTTGAATTTGTAAACTAGCTCAGGCTCCTGAAAGCCCTCTCATAGTGTGGTTTCTCTTTTTCCTATGAAGTCCAGTGTAGTCCCTGTCCCTGGCTTACTACACAGTAAGGTTCCTGTTTTTCTTATTGTCTCATGAGTTCTCTTGAACAATCCCCTGCCAACTTTTAATCCCAAACCAGGAACTCACTGCAACCCAAAGGAAGCTAAGGATAACCAACCGTCCATACAATGGACTCGGAACACTTTCTTCTATGTAACCTGATACTGTCTCGCTTTAGGACAAAGGTAATCAGCATACTTGGGTTTTTCTTTTCTTTTTTGTTTGTTTTGTTTTGTTTTTCCATGATACAAGGCTATTTTGATTCTCTGACATTAGTACCTATTGTATTATTTAAGATCTTTGCTAGACCAATTGTATAATAGAAATGAAATCTCTTTTTGGTGACAGCAGAGTCCAACAGTGAGTAAGAGGAAAATTAGGACAGTTTATGACACCATAAATTTTAAATACAGCAAAAAAATCAACTCAAAACTGATGAGTCAGACTTGGTTGAAAATTCAGGAGGCAGCCCAGAACTTCGAATCGCAAACAAAATAGTTCCTGGTCCTTTCCTCTAATGCTTTATTTCACTTAAAGAGTCACGTTTTTTTCTCCAAGTTTTAGTTCTATGTTTCTTAGAAAGTTTGCTCCCCTGTTGTTCTTTTTGTGGTGTTCCTCAGTCTAAAGAGGTGACAAAAGCTGAACTATTTTTCTTAAATGTCGTCAAGGCTTTCTCTGTAGGACTGTTTTTTTCCCACCTAATTCTAAAATGAGAATCCCCCTGCAAAGTGAGCTGGACACAGCCACTCCTCTCATGTGCACAACCATAGAAACGTACCACCCCCTCTCCTGCTGCCTGTCCCACATATAATAAGCATTAGGAGTCCTTGCCCAACTCTGGTATGAGATGGGATATTAGTGCTGAGCTGGGAATTCAGTTTGAAACCCAAGGGCTTCTAGACTGCAAACATGTCACCCTCATCTCTGTCTTCTCTCCAGGCTCTAGCACCTGCTCCTTCTTCCTTGGAATGCTCGTATTCCCCTAAGTCATTGCACCCTGTTCCCTACTGAACATCAGGAAGAAATCTACCACTTGAATGGGTTGGGACTGTAACATAATATGGAAGGAGCTGCAGACAGACAGACTATCAGGTTTGAGAACAGGTTTGAGAACAGTCATGTCTGGCATGACTTCATCTAGGGAAGGCAAGGCACAGTAGGGGGAATGCCGGGGTGTCAGACATTGGTGAGAGCTCCACGTGGGGGTCAGAAGAAAAGGACATGACAGGGGTGCCTGGGTGGCTCAGTGGCTTAAGCCTCTGCCTTTGGCTCAGGTCATGATCTCAGGGTCCTGGGATCAAGCTCTGTGCACGGGGTGCCTGCTTCTGCCTCTGCCCCCCTCCACCTGCCTCTCTGCCTACTTGTGATCTCTCTCTCTGTCTAATAAATAAATAAAATCTTTTTTTAAAAAAGAAAGAAAGAAAAGGACATGACAGAAGCAAACTCTCTCTCTGTCTCTCCTAGCCGTGCCACAAAACGGCCTTTGCTCAGCCATGGGATGATAAAAATAACTAATTCTGTTGACTTTTATAATATTAAATATCAAAAGAATAACATAGCTTCCCCCTTCTAACATAATCCAATGAAGACAGACAGTTAAGAAAATTCATTGAAATGCGTAGCTGCTTTAAAAAAAAGAAAAACCAAGTGACAGACATGCTGTCTATAGAATTCTTTGAAATACGTATCTCCCTTAGTCACCTTTTTTCTAAATTCCTTTACTCCCCTAATTGACTCCAAGGCGATCTGGACACTAGAAGATGTATTTGAAGCAATGCACTCTGATTGTAAAATATGGATATTTTATGGAAATTAGTCCGAGTTCCCACCAAGTTCATGGAGCAGAGGTTCTTTGGATGAATGGATATTTTGAATTAGCTAATGGAAAAAAGGTTCTGAGATTATTTTTTTTCTTTTTTTCCCTCACTAAGCTGCAAGCAGGTCTGTGTGAGATAAAAAGTCAAGTACTAGGGACTGTGCCTTTTCACCTTCTTAATGTGGATAAAGTGTCCCCCTAAAACCCCACCCACTCCAGCAGATTGTCTTGGTCATGGCATTTCAGGCGCATGTTTTTAATGACACTTGGGACCCTGTCTGTGGTTCTCCATGGACTATAATCATTACATTTTTCTCAAAGAAAGATTTTCCTGAGCATCTTAACGCAACCAGCGAGGTGTTATCTGAAGTTAGAAAGCTTTAATGAAATGAGGACTCATGTATTGCTTTCGCTCAGAAGTGATTTGTTTTAGCAATTTCTTTTCTTAGTAGAGTATTATGCCTGGCTCATGACCTGAAAGGGACTTTGCAATTCAAATTCAAATGCCTTTGAATCTTTGCATATTCATGTATGTTTAACATGCATTATTATAGTAGCAAGTACTTTGAAATGAAATAAACATTTGGAAATTTGTAGGCATACAAACTGCGAATAAAAAATACAATCTTACCAGGGATTGAACTGAACTGGGAAAGGAAAGATGATTCTAAAAGATTAAATGATTAGAAGCGAGTTTGGCGAAGTCAAAATCCTGCTCATGGGTTTCGTACAGTAAGTTCTTGGAACAACCTCTTTGAGGCACAAAGGATTAAGAGGTCCAAACTCCTGGGGTTATAAAACACGTACAGCATAGAGCACGTAGTCAATAACATGGTAATAACATTGTATATGCTGACAGCTGGCAAAGACTCTTATTAAGGGGATCATTTCTTACATATGAAAGTTTTGCATCGCGGTGATGTACACTTGCAACTAACAGGATATTGAACGTCAACTATACTTCTGTTAAAAAAAAAAACAGACACCAAAAACAACACAAAAAAGCACATAACAGAGAGTTATAAACTTCAGAGTTAAGAGTTCAAGCCATCATTGGGAAACAACAGCAAGTGATTGTTTTCCTTTTTTAGAGCTCCTTGATATAGAAAAATAGCTTGAACCTGAAATAATAAAATGAAGAGTAATGCTACAAAGCTGGGCAGAATGGACTGGCAACTATTTCCAAAAGCTGATAAATAACTGCCCGAAGACCGACGATGCTCTTATAAAATTGTTACAAAGCCAGCATCTACCAGCAAAGGCTTTTATTCTGTTTGAAAGCAAATACGGCACTGACGCATGCTGTTGATAAAGTGTGAATTGGGGCAACCTCTCTGCAGCATAAAAGCCTTAAAATGTGATAACTTCCCGTCTCAGCAAGACTTCTAGGAATTTATCCCTAAAAAAGAACCATGGATGACCAGAGATTACACAACAAGACTATTCCTCGCATTTTTTAAAATTAGTAAAAAACTGGGAAAAATTCCAAATGTCCAACGGTAAGATATTACTTAAACGGTGGTGCTTTCATCACTTGAGATTCTATAAAGCCTGTAGAACGATGATTCAGAAGAACGTTCAGTTACATGGGAAGATGTTGATTGTACACTTTCCATGAAAATATCCTCTTGTAAATCAGCAGATGCTCTACGAACCCACTCCATGGAAATTTATTTTGGGGGTTGGGAGAAGGAAAATAAAGATGGGAAGGATGGACCCCAGAAAGTTCACATCAGTCATCCACAAGGAGTGGGGTCTTACGATATTTTAATCCGTCCTTCCTTCTCTTTTCCCAATTTGCCACAATGATGGCATCATGGTTTTCTAATATAAATTTTGAATTACTTTAAAAATAGTAAAAAATGTCAGAAAAAAAGCTAGTGACTTGGAAGATTTGTGGCAAATCACCTGATTCCTGAAATAAATGTTTCAAGATGAGGCAAGCTTTATTTCTCTTCATTTTTCTGAAACACCAGCATTTTTGCCCTTTCCGATGGACCTCTCTGGAGGGCAGTTTGAAAACACACAGCCCTCCTGGTGTGGGTGACACGATGTTCCAAAACCATGAGTCAGACCTCCCTTTGGCCATTATTTCATGGCAAGTACTTCTCGAGCTCCAACAGCTCACTTGAGCCTCTTGGTAAATGAAGAAGGTGGCCAAATAAATGATATTTCTTATATAGTTTCAAGTATTAAGGCTCTTCAAGGTTTATGGAAAACAGAGCTTAAAATGAAACTACAGTAAAATTTACGACTACTTAGAGACACTCCTGTCTCCCCCAATTTCGGGAATGTTTGGATACGCCAAACGAAGTAGGTCAAGGCTGTTTCGGGCTTTCAAAAACCAGCCTGCTACCAAGTAGCTGCAGTATCTCGTGTGATCATTCTGTGCAAACCATCTTATAAAGGAAGGGCAAGAGCCAGCTTCTGCTTCCCATGAAGTAGTTCAAACTCAGGTTATATTTCTGACTGCACTTGCTAAATGGACCTTCACATCACTCATCAGGCAACCCTAAAGGTTCACAGGCTACATCTGAAATGATGAAGTTGAGCTGGGGCTAATGATTAGTTCCTCCGAACTGGGGAACCAAGAGTCTTGTCTACACAGTTATCTTGAGTGCAAGTCATTACTCATAGTCTAAGAAGAAGCTGGATACTGGCCCAGGGTTCCAGATCCATGGACTTAGAGAAGGGCTCGGTGGCTTCTTTCCACTTCCTCCCTCCCACCAGACACCACCTCCGTGTGCAGAACGCCTGGCCTAGAAACCTTGTTTTTTTATCTAAGCTTAATTGTTGGTTTTGGCCAAGTCCTGGCGGTCAGAACCCAGAGTTTCCATGCAGTCTGCTCCATCCTTACCTTGCCTCCTCACCGCTAAGAGTGGACTCTAAGTTTCTTTGCCCTACCATGTTGAAAGGAAACGGTATCTCTTTCAGCGGAATGGCAAACTAAAGTGAATCTCCTGTATCAGGGGTGACTGTGATACCAGCCCTGTCTGGGGAAAGGATTTTGAGGCTGAGGGCTTCACGGAAACTGAGATCATGATCAATTAGCCTCTCATGCCAAGGTGGGAAGAGAGAGGTGACAGTCTGTCCCCTCTGTCCCACAGCCAGTAGGCAGACTCTGCTTCCGCACCAGAATTTAGATAATTTGAATATAAATTTTTAATTCAGTTACACTGCAATTTCTCCCTGGATTGGTTTTTGGTATTCTTACCATATTCCTTCCCACTCTTTATTTCAAATATAATTTGGCTACATTATGGATTGAATATGAGGAAACAGAACCACCTAACAACCATCTAACATTATTTCTGTGGGCAAGTGCATTTGAAATTCTGAGCAACTGACTTTCACAAATGAATTCTTGGAACCTAATCCACCCCTAAACAGAGGCCCACACCCACTCCTTTTGTAATCAGCCACGTTGTAGGCAAACGTTTGCTAAGCACTGAGCCTTGTTGAATGACACAGAATTAAACGCAAGTCAGATGCTCCTTTAAAGTAAGGGGACGTCTCTCTGTGCTGCGGAGCTGTCTTCATTCCATTCTGTCATTCCAGCTTCCCAGCAGTCTCAAACCAAACTCCTGGCTCATACTAAAAGGCAGTCGGCAGTTCCCTCTAACTTTTTATCTTGTTTGGGAAGATCAAATAAAAGGAAATAGACTAGGAGTGACGATCATATCTACGGAGGAAGGTAAGCAGGTTGGAGGCATAAGCTGCCCGTGAAAGCCAGGTGTGATTTGCTGTGGGTAAAAACCAGGACTGGCTGGAGATCGGAGTGCGTGGGACCCGGGAAGGAGCAGGGCTGTAAGAGCGTTCCAAGCCCATCCTAGCAAGGCCTGGGGTATCTTCATTCTTCAAGAGCTGCCTTGTTGTCCCTGAATTTCCTACATCTATTTCTTTCTCTTCTGTCCCTTCCCACTTCTTTCTTTTCCTTGCTTCCTTCCTAATTTCTCATCTGGGTTTCTCCTCTTTCTTTCTTTCTTTCTTCCTCGCTTCTTGCTCTCATCTACCACCTCTTCCATTTTGTGTCTCTTAATGGTAGCCTCCCCATCTCCCGAAGACCCTTGTCCCCTGCCTTGTACTCAATCTGAGATACATTTCTTTTTCTTTTTGTGGGGGGGAGGGGCAGAGGGAGAGAAAGAGGCCGAGAATCTCAAGCCGACTCCATGCTGACTATGGAGTCCGATGCAGGACTCGATCTCATACCCTTGACATCACGACCTGAGCCGAAATCAAGAGTCAGACGCTCAACCGATGGAGACACCCGGGTCTCCCAAATCTGAGAAATATTTCAAGCACATCAAGTACTGCCCACTGTGGGTCAAGACAAGAAAAACAGAACATTACAACTCCTGACATCAAACAGGGCTCTGAGTGTGCAGAGACCAGCAAAATCAGAAAGGAAATCTCTGCCCAAACTAGCAAAGCTGTATCTTTGCTCTACTGTGATTCTCAAGGTTGAGCTCTGGCTGCAGTTTGCATTTCCAGATGCCTTTCCTGCTCTTCTCTCTATTTCCTCAAAACCCTCTCTTATTAGCTTACAGCTCTGAGGTCCAATTGTAACCCAGCCGCTCAGTTTTCCATTGAGTGACACGCAAGGCTATACCCATTAGCACCCCTCATGAAAGCACCCTGGACCAGAGGACTGTTTTTCAAGGCACACTTGCAACTACAAACAGTGACCCTTCAATTCCCGGCAAACGTGGGACTCCGCCATCAATGCACAGTGCATTTTAATTTCAATCATTTACCTGAAAATTGCATAATGATTGCTTTTGCCAAGAAATTTTTCCAAAATCATAGTTGTCAAGGTTCCTATTTCTATCACCATGATTTAGTAAAATGTATGTTAGATATCAGGAAAGAGTAACATTTTAAAGCCTAAAATATTCTAAAATGTATGGCATTCTTGCTTCATTAAGATTTTCACAAATGATTCTTTTGGTATGAATTTTTTTTTTTTCTTTTTGCCAAATGGTGTTTGCTATACAGTGGAGTTGGTCAGATTTTATGGGTGGAGATTCTGGTTTTTTTATAAGGCTCAAGAGAGAAGCAAGTGAAGTCAAATATTTGTAACAAGAGGTAAATGGTTTATGTTTTAATAGATGATAGAAATACTACTTTAAGAGACATGTGTGTACTGTACATTTGCCAAGCCGACTGTTACTCTAGAAATAAAAAGTACGGATTTCCATTAACTGACAGTGCCATGAATTTTTGTTTCTTGGTTATTCCACAGAAGAGCAGAGAAAAATTCAGAAACTGCTCATGTTTCTGTGGGTAGGGCAGGTCTGCACACTTAATGGGGCTCCTTTGGCCGGCGAGGGTTGTGAGAAGTTCATGGAGCAGAGCTACTCCAGGTGAAGTTCACAGCCATGAACACCAATGTCAACCAACAGTTTGTCAGAGATGCAGATTCCTGGACCCACCCCAGACCAATTGAATGAGATACAGCTGCATGTGGGGCCAGAAATACATATTTTAATTCTGAAACTCTGAAACCTACTGAAGTCTGGGAAACCACAATGTACCCTTTGACTTTCCTTCTGCTTCTGCAGAGAAGTTCCTCATAAATCTCCCATGCCTTCCCAGGGAAACCAGTTTAAGTTTGGAATCCCAAATCAGGCAGACGGGCTCTTCTGTTGCTCTGCAGAGAATCTGGGGATAATTTACCATTTCATACAGTCTCTGAAGGAAAATAACCTACAGATGAAATACCTGACACTTACTGAAGAAAGGTTTAAAAATATATTCAATTAATTTTTATAAGTGGCCACGAAAATGACTTAGTGATTGAAGAATATAATAGTCAAAAATAACTCTTTTTTTTATAAAGAGAGCTGTTTGGAATTTCCCCAGGGAAGCTAGTTGAAAACGTTGAGGAAAGTATTTTAATACAGATATCTAAGAACCATAAAAACTTGGACAGCTTGAATAAATAGCAAACTATTTTGGTAAGTAATATTTTAGAAACATTTAAAAATTCAGCTTTATTTTTAGATTCCTGGGGCTGGGAAAATCTCCTTTTATATAACGTAGCAAAAAATAACAGAACAAAAATATATAAAGATAGCCAATATAATAACAAGTTGACTAGCCACCAAGCACTGAGGAACTAAACTATTACAGCTCCAGACTGAGGTTTTAAAATTCGGAGGGATTAAGAAGACTATCAGGAAATAACTTTTTGCTGCCTCTAAGCTCATAGGTACACACTTGTTTGTTCCTCCCTTAATATAAAAGGTGAGTACGGGGACATCCTGAGTGGGAGGTCTACCCTGAGCCCCTATTCCTTGCTCTAATGAGGGCCACTTAGCCACTAGGCTACTGTCTGAGGGAACACATCAGGGACTTGTTTGAGGAGTCAGAAGCTGCCTACACATCAGTGTTCTCTAACTTTAAGAAACCCAGGAGAAGATCCAGAATGCTTTTATTTTTTATTTTCATTCATTCATTCATTCATTCATTCATTCATTCATTTTTAAGATTTTATTTATTATTTGAGAGCAAAAACACAAGCAGGGGGATCGGCAGATGGAGAAGCAGACTCCCCACTGAGCAGGGAGCCTGACGAGGGGCTTAATTCCAGGACGCTGAGATCATGACCTGAGCCAAAGGCAGATGCTTACCCTACTGAGCCACCCGGGCGCCCACAGAATGCTGTCATATAAATGTTCTGGAAGAACAGGGAAGGGAGTGGGCACTGATGCTTAGTGGCTTGGATAGCAAGCCTGTGCCAAGCACTTTTCCCTCCAGATGCTGTGCAAGTTTGCATCTGATGCCCACCGTGTTCGTGCTGGGTGACTGCGGGCACTCAGCCTCTCTGGACCTTTGTTTCTTCACGTAAAACTGGAGCTGATCATATCACTGCTGTCCACCTTGCAGTCAATGCTGTGAAGACCACCGAGTTCATTCATGAAGTGTATAGCGCCTGGCAGATAGCTGGCGCTCTGTCTCCCCTCTTTCTGCTGCCTTCTCAGAAATCTCAATCAACCCCAGCCGCTCAGTTTTCCATTGAGTGACACGCAAGGCTATACCCATTAGCACCCCTCATGAAAGCACCCTGGACCAGAGGACTGTTTTTCAAGGCACACTTGCAACTACAAACAGTGACCCTTCAATTCCCGGCAAACGTGGGACTCCGCCATCAATGCACAGTGCATTTTAATTTCAATCATTTACCTGAAAATTGCATAATGATTGCTTTTGCCAAGAAATTTTTCCAAAATCATAGTTGCGGCTGAAGTGTTTTGCCTTCACTTCACCAAGAAAAGCAATACTCGGGGGGTTGATTGAGTGAGACATCCCAGGTCAGACAGCGAGCAGGTGGCCAAGGTGGGATGTGACTCCACATTATCTCCAAGCCTAGGCTATGTCTGCATTAGCCGTGGCCTTCAACACTGGATGGACTTTAGACCAGCAGCTTGAAGAAGCAGATTTGAAATAGGGATTACAAATGTGCTATCTTTAGGCAGAACCATGGGGTCCACCACTGTGTGGCTTGGGGAAAGTTATATAACCTGAGCCTCAGTTTCCTTTCCTGTAAGATGGGAGAGTATCTGTACTTCCCTAGGGGGAAGGGAAGAGATGCCAATGACAGCAGCCAGTGAGATCACCTACAAAGAGAAACACACTGATTCAGTGGTGAGAACAAAAGATCCACAGAAGCCAAAAACCCACTCTCTCCCCTTCTGTGTAACTGTGGAAATTTGCCTGCCATGACTGCCTTCACTTCACCTCCATTTTTTTTTTTATCACTACCTAATTGTGATGACTTGTTTATCCTCATGTTAAATGGATTCTTCCTCTGCTCAAAATGGCCCATTCCACAGACCTTTTTACCTAAATTTTGGCCTTTGAAATATATTCAAGCAGCTAAACTAAAGTTTACTAAAAAGTTCTGAAAAGTTTATCTTTTTCACCTACTCTAAGGTGACTTTTTTTTTTTTTTTTTGGTAGGAAACCTGTATCAGTCACTATCAAGGCCCTGTACCAGGCTCCCCAAGTGATGTCTTGAACTCATCAAAACCAATGCATGGGGTTTCTCTCATGGACCCCCTGTGAATTTAGGTCATTGTTTCCTGTGCTGTGGTTGTTTTCCCCCCTGGGAAAAAAATATATTTTTTCAAAGTATTTCAGGATTGGTCTAGAGGAAAGAAACAAACTGATTCAAAAAATCTTCAAAAATGCCAGACACATTTCTCTATTTGTTAATCCTATTTTAATGGACTCAATGGATGCCCATCTATCTTGATGGGGTAAGTGTTTCATTAAACTCTCAGGTCACAAACTGTTTACCACATGGATATTCATCTGAGGGCATGATGGCACGTAAGAGAGTGCCTTGATCAGAAGAGGTGTTCAGTAAATATTTGTTGGTGATTATAATCACAATTCATGACAACCGTGACCTTTCTGCAGTTCCTCTCTGGTATGGTATTTCAAAAGCACCCATTAAGCCCTGTGGGTAATCTAAAGCACAGGGACACCAGCCAGCTGGAGAAATAATTCTTAATTACTTATTGGAAAAAAAAACAAAACACATTTTTTGACATCTTGTTTTGCTTTTCTTTAACCTGACAACTTAATCACTGGCATTGTTCCTTCTCTGGAGCTAGCTTCTGTTTCTTTAGTTCTCAATTAGATGCAAATATTCCACAAGACACCTGGGTGGTATCCACTCTTATTTTGTAAAGTTTCTCGTACAGTGTTTCAGGGTAGAGAATACTATTTTCATGAGCTACACAATAACTAAGAAGTGAGCACATGGGTCTGCACACAAACAAGAGACCCCACCCGTGGAATATGATTATAATTTTTTTTAATTATCATTTCCTAACTTCCATGCACTCATTCTGACTTTTTGAAAGAAGGTAAGTTTGTATGTTTATTTTGTTTTGTTTTGTTTTATAGAGAACACTGCAGATATTTAAGAAATTTAAATCCTTTATGCCCAAATGAGAGCGCTGGAAAAGTTAATCTCCCAACTCCCATGGAACTCACTGAGTAGAGGCTTGCATGATGATAAAGAAAGCGTTAGGTTGAAAATCACTTTTGCTTTTACTCTAATTAATCTCTCCTTGTGCCCATCTATCAAGAAATAAAAGTAGCTTTTTTTTTTTTTAAGACAAAGATAGCAAACTTCAAATGTATCTGGCAGGCTCCCTGGAGTAATTACTCAGATATTTCTTCCCCATTAATTTGATAATTTGCAGGATATTAATAAAGACAATTTACTTCAGAACTGATGTAGTCCTGTCCCAGAAACCTATTTACTGCCATGTTTCATAATCTTCAGAAATGTGTGTCTGGAGAAATGGAAGGCGTCCTGGGAATGGCAGACCTCGTATCCGGACCCACGTTGATAACCCAAGAACTCTGTGATCTGGTAAGTGCGGTCACTTGAAAAACATGCAAGCAGACTTGAAAGCTGAAATGAGGTCAGTAGCTGCATTTAAACTTTTTACCTTTTCCCTAAGCCATTTAAAGTATGGGCAGTCAAATAAATTGAGAACTTACAGACTATTACATTTCAGATAAGAATCTGAGTCCTTTAATAGACATGTATAACCCTGTGTCTCTTTGGCAGTCTTGGGTCACGTGCTCTTAGATGATTCCAGAAACTGACCTGCACGCTGCAAATATCTGGCGGCTAAGTCATGACATGTGGCACAAGAGGGGTTGGACCTGCATCTTCCAAAGGTCCCTAGGACCTCATCACAACCAATCTCTGGCAAATTTTATCATGTCCTTCTGTCCTCTAAAAGTAGACGTCAGAGCATTTTTTTTCTAAGGACTGTTGACTTCTTGTTGAATGCAGAATGATATGTCATTACTACTACTACTACTACTACTACTACTACTACTACTATTATTAAACAAAAACCCCACTAATCCTCAGGAGTCTCTTACTATATGCCTGGCACTGTGTTAAATGTGTTGCTTGCAGTAACTCAAGCAATCCTTACCATAACCTGGGGCTCTTACTATCCCCATTGTACAGGTGAGAAGACTAGTTTAAGAAAGTTAAATAGCTGTCTCTAGATTAGTTCGAATTTGACCCAAAGGTTTCTAATTCTAGAGTCTAGACTATTAATCGATCCTTAGCTAAGTAAGTTAGGTGGACTATTGTGAAGCCGAAACAGCTTCTTGCCTCAATTTTAATCATCTAGACATTTTTCTGTAATAGATACAAAGGTTGTTGTAACAGTTATATGTAAGCACATCACATCATAATAATATTTTATCCGGTGGGGGGTGGGCACCTGGGTGGCTCAGTGGGTTAAGCCCCTGCTTTCGGCTCAGGTCATGATCTCAGGGTCCTGGAATTGAGCCCTCCATCAGGCTCTCTGCTCAACAGGGAGCCTGCTTTCCCCTTCTGTCTGCTTGCTTCTCGCCTACTTGTGATCTCTGTCAAATAAATAAAAACTTTAAAATAATAATAATAATATTTTATCTGGGAGTAGAATGCTCACAAAAGATTTTCTGTGAAGGCATCCTCAGGGAAGTGTAAAGTGCATGGTGTTGCTTACATTAAAATGTACCTGTCCTATGGCATTACTGCTTACATGACCTTGTGTCACCTGGTTTATGTTTACAAGTCAAAGGTTTGGTGCTGGACGGGCCTGAGTTTAAGTCCTACCTCTGTCAATTAGTATCTGTGTAATTACAAGAGAGGCTTTACATTTCTTTCTCCTTGTTAAGTTCATTGAGTGCCCTTTTCTTTTCATAGGTAAATAATATAAAAAACAGTGTTCACTGCTTGTGGGTTTCCTGATATTCTGTACTTAATGCATTCAGTGTAGATAATATACTCAAAGTCTTTACATCAGTGTGCCCACAATACCTATGAACTGCTCAATTAATGCTTGTAAACATTTTTTGAAAGAATATTAAAACAATGATAATAACACCCAGCTCTTAGGAACAGCAGAAGAAAAAGGCAACTGAAGTGTACACAAGCTTTCGGAAGGAAGAAGAAAGTTGTCCCTTATGAAAATGTGACCTGGTTCAGTCTAGGATTCAAGCTAATGCTACAACATCTAATAGGCTTTTGAGAAATAATACTTGACCTTAGCTTTCAATGGTTCATCTAAATAAAGGGGATTTTTTTTTTTTTATAAACGGGATTTCTTTTAGAAGATCTAGGTTTCTAAAATATTACATTCCATAGACTCTGATGATCTACACATGTGCATATATACAAGATAATGACCTAGCTGGCATCCCGCATCCTGGCACACAGGCAGGCCCCAGAAAATGCTACTATGTGTTCTGGAGAGCAGCAGCTGAGCCTTCCGCTACTATTGTTATCTTGTGCTGCTGTATTTTCTTGGCTGTCCTGAGGCACTGAAATGAGAGGCACACAATTGTCTAGGGAAGTAAATCCTTGGCCCGGCGAAGACTGTAGAATCAATTTCAAGGGCAGACAGTTTTGTTTTATTTTTCACTATCCAGAGACCTGACTCATGTCAAACTGCAAAAAGAAGCTCTTTCCAGGTTTACAAAAGGGTAAGAAAAAGAGTGACCGACCGGACTGAGCCGTGTTGACGCTCTCAGGGTGAGAGATGGGTTTTTGGTTTTGTTTTTTGACATCGACTCTGAAGCTGCTTTCAGGAATGTAGAAAAGCAGAGCTGTCACTGGTCCCAGACCTGACAAGCAAAGCTGAATTCTCTTTTTCCAACTTATTTTCTCTCCAGGTAAAGAATTATGAGCCCAGGGGAAGGAAGGCGGTGATGGTACAATCCCGCACCGTCCCTGATGCAGGGCACACGGGACCCCTGAGCGTCGGGAACCCGCCTATGCAACTAACACGTGCCGTAAGTGCACAACACACACGTAAAGACTTGCATGAAAATCAGCATTTATTGTGTTGGGAGTTTTCCTAAGACACCCCCCACCCACTGCGGTTTACTAGCTTTGGCACCGCATATTTTTAATTATGAAAGGATTAGTGTCCCCAGAGCCCAAAGAAAGTCATTTCACCAACCCTCTAGATAACAATACACATGGTTACTAGAGTGTGCTTCCCATGGACGAGGCGCTGTGCAGAGAATGTTCTACCCACTGTCTCACTGAATCTCGCTCTCCACCCAAGTCACGCTGTCGCGTCCCTCTTACACAAGAGCTAACTGAGTCTAGAGGACTTAACTAACTAGTTTAAAATTATATAACTGAAGCCTGCATATGTGAAGAGGTTCATTTGACCACACTACCTGATTTCCATACTCTCCCAATGAATCATTTGTCCAGAAGAACTGAATGACACCATATGCACAAAAAATTAAACAAAATGGTTTTTAAAGTCCCTCTCAAACTCTGTGCAGTAAAAGGATATTATCTTCCAGGAAAAAAGTTCTTCTGCTTCTCAGAAAATGCAAGTAAAGTGTTTTCTTCTGCTACTCAAAACCCAAAAACAACACTTGGGTCAAATTGTACCTACAGGTACTTAAAATTCTTGATTTACTTACTGTTCAATTACTTCGGTCATAATTGAACCTGTTAGAAGGAGGGATTAACTCCCAAGTGTTTAAGGATGAAATGATGAGTTATAAAAGGCACGCTGCCTTTATTTTGTTTCTGAAACTTTTCATTCGTTTGCTGGAAGTGCAACTTTCCCATTCCAGCTTGGCAAAATGTGCAAAGCCATGGCTATTTGATTACTAGTTCTGTTTCATGTGTGGGTAGCAGTTCGGGAGAGAGTCAACACATTTGAGTAGGCAGATGCCTGAGCGATAAATCCTGGACTCACACTTGAACTCGATCCTCAGGTCAAAGCTTCTGAAAGATGGTTGGTGTCTGATAACACAGAATAAAGACTCCCCCTTCTGTTGACCAGTCTGACGTGCCTAAGAGAGTGGCATGAAATTGATGATACTCCACGGAACAAGAAAGAAGGAAGACTAACAACAGCATGACAAATCCCACAGCAGCACATAGCAGCCCAGAAATTGTTAACTGGGTCAAAGAAAGATGCACTTGGTTCTTTTCTTCTGGGGACATATAAAAGAGTTTGGCTATGTCATTTCATTTGTCTGCATACTCTCTCCCTAGAGGGATGGAGCTCCATAGTGAATCCTATTCAGGGGAGGAGAAAACAGAAGCAAAAATGAGCACACTAACCTGGCCTGAGCCCTTTAATTAGTATGCAAAAGCACTTCGTACACTCAAAATCTCCTTCTGGGGAGCATGTGGGAAAGCAAGTAGAGGCTGGGCTCTCTAGAAAGTTCTCAAGGAAGAGAATTCAGACTCTGCAGGAATTTGGCAGAAACTAGTTTTGACACTGTGTATTTTAATAACAAAATTGCCGCAAGTTTGCATGGTGCATGCTTATAAATGAAATGACAGTGTATTTTAGAAGGCCAGCAGTTCTGCATGGGGTATTATTACAGCGATTATTTAACTGTCATGGAAAATGTCTTGTCTTAGACACAATGAAAGCTAATCAACAATGTAGGACTTTCATCAACAAAGCCAACAGAGGACACTTAAGTTCAGATTCTAGGCCATTTGTCAGATAACCTCTAATTTAAAATATTGTTAACCCCGGCAGAGAGGAAGAACTTTCATAAAACATGCCAGCATTTTGTTTTTTGGTTTTCTGTTTTGTTTCATTTGTGGAGCCCAATGTGGGGCTTGAACTGATGACCCTGAGATTGAGACCTGAGCTGTGATTCAGAGGTGGATGCTTGACCAATTGAGCCACCCAGGTGCCCCTTCATTTTTGTTTATTTAAACATAATATACTCAGGCTTTCCCCTCATTCAGAGAATTTTGTGCAGGAAAGCTTTTAATGAAAATGATGCTCATATCCTCTCGTTTGGTGCCTCTCCTTCTAGTTCCTTCACTGGAATGCTCCCCTGGTGTCCTACCCTGCATTCAGGTGCCCAACTTTCTGCCTTCTGCAGGACTCCAGCCCACTTTTATCTGACTCTCTTTGGTATCGCCACAGCATTGATAGTCTTTACCATGTATTAATTTTGAATCTCGGAAATTCTTACATAAAACTTAAAAAACCCACCTATTTTGAAAAATTTGTGATATCAGGAGGCGGACCATTATAGACCAACCACTCAATCCTAGGCTGAGTGTCTTTCACATACTATCTCAGGTAATCCTTACAAATAACCTGTGGAGGTAGGCACAGTCATCATCCCCTTCTTCTGTCTTACCTAGAAAAGTAAGAAACTTATCCAAATTCTTATGGCATCTCAGCCTATCTTTAGAAGGCTAGGCTGGAAAAGGACTGACTTTTCGGGCAAAGGAACATAAATTTCTGTATTTTCACTGATGGAACAGATATCTACTGAATGCCAGCCATGCCCCAGCCTCTAAACAAGAGGTTGAAGATAAATAAGTAAGTACCACGTAATTCCTTCTTGCAAAGTGCTCCCAGTCTAATGGAGAAGAGAGCCAGGCAAACACAGAGATGCAAATGTTGTATCAAATAACCCACACTCCAGAGGCTGGATGAGATACCCCAGCAGAGTGGGAACTCAGAGAAGGACTTGCAGAAGATGCTGGGCTGGCAGGTGCAATGATTAGGCAAGGTGGGTATTAAGGAGGGCACATATTACATGGAGCACTGGGTGTTCTGCGTAAACAATGAATCATGGAGCACTACATCAAAAACTAATGATATATTGTATGGTGACTGACATAACACAATTGGGGGGCCTGGGTGGCTCAGTGGGTTAAACCCTCTGCCTGCAGCTCAGGTCATGATCCCAGGGTCCTGGGATCGAGCCCCGCATCGGGCTCTCTGCTCAGCGGACTGCCTGCTGCCTCCTCTCTCTCTGCCTGCCTCTCTGCCTACTTGTGATCTCTGTCAAATAAATAAATAAAATCTAAAAACAAACAAACAAAAATAACACAATTTAAAAAAAAAAAGAAGAGGAGGAGGTGTATGAAAAGGAGGGGAGAAGGAGAGAGGAAATGGCATGTGTGAAGAAAGGTCATGACAAGAAAGAACCTTCTCCTTAGAAAGGCTGGATCAGACCCAGGCATAACTTGGCCAAGAACACTACTCTATAGGGAATGAAGAGACATTGACGGATCGTCAGGCAACAGGGAACGGTGGACGAGAAGCTCAGTACCAGGAGAACAACGTTTAGAATGGGACTCAGGTTTTCCTTGACTTCTCTCGCTCAGAGCTACCCATCGTCACACATGTGCTTGATCTTCTTCAAGCCTGGTCTGCCTTAGCGTCCTCGTTATCCCGGCGGCTCACTGATTCTCTTACTTCCGAGTGTTAGTTGCTGTTCTCTCATTCAACCGCTTTAACTTGTCACCACCTTGTTCTGCTTAGGATTTGTTATGCTTGTTCAACGTCATGCACGTCTGTCAAGGGCCAAGGTTGTCTGTATGTGCATGGTTAGAAGACAGCGATGAATGAAGATGAGTAAGGTGAAGGCCTCGCCCTTCCGGTAAAGGTGCTGGGTCATGCTTTGACTTTAAAATTTCTTACACTGTTGGTGGGAATGCAAGTTGGTGCAGCCAATTTGGAGAACAGTGTGGAGATTCCTTAAGAAATTAAAAATAGAGCTACCCTATGCAATTGCACTACTGGGTATTTACCCCAAAGATACAGATATAGTGAAAAGAAGGGTCATCTGTACTCAAATGTTCATAGCAGCAATGGCCACAGTCACCAAACTGTGGAAAGAACCAAGATGCCCTTCAACAGACGAATGGATAAGGAATATGTGGTCCATATACACTATGGAGTATTATGCCTCCATCAGAAAGGATAAATACCCAAATTTTGCATCAACATGGATGGGACTGGAAGAGATTGTGCTGAGTGAAATAAGTCAAGCAAAGAGAGTCAATTATCATATGGTTTTGCTTATTTGTGGAGCATAAGGAATAACTTGGAGGACATGGGGAGATGGAGAGAAGAAGGGAGTTGGGGGAAATTGGAAGGGGAGGTGAACCATGAAAGAATGTGGACTCTGAAAAACAATCTGAGGGTTTTGAAGGGGCGGGGAGGGTTGGGAGGGTGAGGGAGCCTAGTGGTGGGTATTATGGAGGGCACGTATTGCATGGAGCACTGGGTGTGGTGCATAAAGAATGAATTCTGTTACACTGAGAAGAAATTAAATTTTTAAAAATCACATTTAAAAAATTGTCAGAAATGAAAACAGTGGTTTAGAAAAATGCTTATAAAGATATTATTACCTAAAAAAAAAGAAGCAGATATTAAAGAGTCATTGGCATTCTTCTCTAACAGTAAATTATTTTATATACATGTGAGTCTCAGTTAACTTTGAAACAAACCTGTGGCATGCTGGTCGTGTTAGGAGAAAGAGTTCTTATAAGAATCACACAAGCACATGTGCAACATAAGTATATATAAATGATATATAATTAAATATAATATATAAATTTATATATTTATACATAATCTATTTTAATATATAATTTATATATCATATACACATATATAATTTATATAAATCTATCAGTAGTTGAATGCATGACTGATGCTCAAAAAAAAAAAAAAGCCAAAGTAAATTGAAGGTGACTCCAAAGTTGAGTTGTCTGGAGGGATTTCAATCTCATTGATAACCTGCAGCTCCGGGGGTGGTGGGGGGAGGAGGGAATTATCTTCTTGAGACAAAGAGGCCTTTCCACACCCAGTGGATTACATCCCACAGGTGGACACCTGCCAGCTGACCCCGACCACGGAGATCCCCTGGGATCTTCCATGTGGGGCTGCAGATCGTGTGTGGGAAGGCTTCTTGGCTGTCAGATAAAGCAGGAGCACATTTAATGCACCCAGCTCAAAAGATGTTTGACCACCCACTCCTTTTTATACAATTTCCCAAGTATAAAAAAAGCCATGTCATGAGTCAGTGACTGCTGCTTCACGTTTTCTGTAAAAGACCTCTAGAAGGAATTGGGAAATATATTAATATTTGAAACCAGAGTGTCCTGTGTCCTAAGGCATCAATAATGATACCAGTGTAACAATTCATTTTCGTCCACTTTTTCTTTAGGCAGAACAAAACATTCCACACGTGATCTAAAAACTCTTAACTCTTAAAGTAATAAAACCATATTTTTTTCAGCTTTAAGAACATCAACCCAATTTTCATTTGATTCACCGTCATTATTTCTCTAATTTTCTGTTCAACAAAGTATTCTTCTCACACATCAGCTTCAGACTCTCTGCACATACTTTACCCAAAGGGTCATCTACATAAGGCTCTTAAGGGTGCTCTGTTCTGGATTTTAAAGATTTTATTTATTTATTTGACAGACAGAAATCACAAGCAGGCAGAGAGGCAGGCAGAGAGAGAGGGGGGAGGCAGGCTCCCTGCTGAGCAGAGAGCCTGATGCGGAGCTCGATCCCGGATCCTGGGATCATGACCTGAGCCAAAGGCAGAGGCTTTAACCCACTGAGCCACCCAGGTTCCCTGTTTTGGATTTTAAAATGAGGCAAACTCCAAAGTTCATTGAAAACACAGACAAATATTAGTTCCCACTCCTCTGTGAGGCAGATAAGAATGGTTTGTGGATGCCTCTAGTTGTCTGAGTCCTCGATTCTCAGGCATTTGACACCATCTGTTCTGAGACGGGACACAAACCCAATTACCACAAATTGGGGGAAAAATATCAAACCAAGTGTGGTATGAATGGGCCACGAAAGCATGAAGATACGGGTCAGACGAAGACAAACATGACCTACTCACTGCTACACATAATTTTGTCACTGTTTTCCCTCCTGACTGAAATGCTCATGTTCATCAAACTGTATAGCTTTCTCTCAAATCTCTACACTTAAGTATTCTGACATTTCATTCCTTGACCTTCACGTAGTCGTGCAAAACTTCCAAGACAGTGGAAATAGCATTGAAATTGACATGCAGCTGAAAATTATCTCAGCCATTTACTGTTGTGTGGTCTCGGGAAATTTACTTAGACAGTCGGAGCTCTATTTTCCCACAGGGTTGCTGCCAGGATTACACAGATGAACAGTGCTTAGCCATGTTCAAATATGGTAAAAACTCAACCAGTGGGCCCTCCTACCACTAACATTCCAAGTCAGGGATCAAGATACTCTAACCTCCCTTAAAGATACCGTGGTCTTTATCAAAGTCTCTTTATTCATTTATAACCTGCAAAATGAGCTTGTTCAAAGCAGTTTATCTTACCAGGACAAGAAATGGCACTTGCTCTGTTTGCTTATTTGCTCTCTGTATATTTTTAGAGATTTATTTATCTTAGAGAATGTGTACATGAGAGAAAGAGAAAGAGTGAGTGCAGGGGAGGGGAAGGAACAGAAGGAGAGAGAAAATCTCAAGCAGACTCCCCTACTGAGCTCAGAGGTCATTGAGGGCTTGACCTCATCACCCATAAGATCATGACCTGAGCAGAAACCAAGAGTCCGACACGTAACAGACTGAACCACCCAGGTGCCCCTGCCTGTGTATACATCCAGTGTAATTGATCACCTCTCACGTGAGCAATTACAAAATTCATACATTTGCAGTGCCAAAGTCAAGGACATTAAATTTTACAGTATACTATAATCATGAAGACCAGCAATGACCATTTATTATGATATCTTTCACTACATTTGAAATCATTTTCTTCCACTGGGGGAAAAAAAATCTTATATTTGCACAGTATTTTGAAAGAACATGTCAGAATCTTAAGGGATGAGTACTCATTTCTCCTACTTAATTTGAATGCTGGTATACAGAGCATCATTTCAAACTGTTCTCCACTCTAATGCAGTTTGAAAACCATATCCAGGGCAAGTTAATATTTGCCTGTTTGATTTTTCAAGTAATTATAGTTATTTTAGAAAAACAGCCTGAGCAGAAACCAACTCAAGGCTACAAATGTGAGATCAATAAGGCCAGAGCCTGAGTTGTAGAATTCAGTGATGGACTGCTCTCGCTCTGATGACTTAAATAGTCATTTCTGAACCAGTGTAAAGTTTATGATTAGCCTATGAAGACACAAATTCGGTCCCCACTAGAAAAACCAGTGGGCATCTTGGAAATATTGTCTCACCTTTTACCTCTATAGAATGCTTATTTCTTCTATGATGATCACCTGTATTTTTCTTTTCAGTTGTCAGTAGATGACCAAGGTCCCCAAGCAAGGCACTATCAACATGGAAACCAAAGGAAGGAAATTTCGCGTTGCAATTCAAAGAGCTTACAAAAGAGTAGGTCTGGTGTATTTTCAATCACCAGCATGATTGTCACTGCACTGCTTGGTAATTAGGTGTGAATGTAAGTGTTTATGTAAATGAGTACAATGTAACTATTACAAGTATTGAGACCGTTTAAGACCTTACAATTTACAAATTGTGTTCACATGTGTTATCTCATTTCATTAATTTTGCCTTTCTTTTTAACCTGGGCGATGCCACTTTTCAGGGGTCAGCTGGAAGAAAAGCAGAGGGAATGTAGTTGAGAAAAGAGGGTGTCTGAGATTCTCAGTGGCCCTGAGGGAAGCAGTGTGGTTTTCATAAACACTGAGGGAGGGTTGACAGCTACTTAACCCTGAGGTAAAGTCCTGAATCTGCCACAATTTTGCTCCGTGACCTTGCATAATATTCTGAAATTTTCCAAATCAGAGTTTTCCTGGCTGTAAAAAGACAATGAGAGACAACCTGCCATAGGTCAAGATCCTTACACATGTTTCTGTGTCCCTTACCAGATTGTTACAAAACTGACTATATGCAGAAAGTCTACCAAGTACATGACTCAGGATCAAGAATCATTTTCTTCCTTTACTTTTCATCTTGATCTTTAATCTACAGGAAAAAAGAACACTCCTTTCTTCTACTGGAAGGTACAAGGAATCTGATCTGGCTATTCCTGGTTCATGGCCCTGAGAAATCAGGAAATAAACAAGAAATAGGACGTCTACTCTTTCTTGACTTAGGGCAGGCTGGCCCTTACCCTCTGTGATGAGCTTCCTCCAGGAAAATAAAAAAATGTGAAATGAGATGGAAGAGACTCAGAAGGGAGATTCTAGGAAGGGAGAAAGGGAAAGAGAGAGACGGACTGGTCAGAATGTCACTCACAAGAAGGGGGACCAGATGTACTGAAAACAGGTTCCAGTAAGCTTTCCTCTCTTGTAAGGCTGACCAGACACACAGTCTGAGGTCATGACCCCTACTCCTAAACATTACTAAAGATTCGACTTTGCCCAAGACTCCACAAACTAACATTTAATCCAGCTGATCAGTCAGGAGAAAGAAGGTCCTATCACCCAAGCACATCCCTACAGACACACACCCCTGACAATCACTAAATACATACACACCCACAACTTCTCGGGAACTCTGCCTGCCTCAAGGTGTCTTTGTATATCAATACAGAATAACGCTATCAGCCCATGTCACAAGATTATGACAAACTACACTGAAATAATGAAATGTTATAATTACCAACTGCTAAAGGAATATGGTTAGATAATATTACCCATAAATTAAGCCTCACCATATGGCTTTCAGATTAGTTGCTTACTGAACAACTTGACAACATGTCCCATCAAGGAATGTGTAGTTAGAGTGGAAACAACATTGTGTACCCCATTATTTGGGATCTGCTAATAATCTTCCAAAGCCTAACTCATCAGATATGTATCTATAAATAAATTAAGCCACATATACAGACAACCCTCACACACATACATCCTTCACCCCTTACCTAGTTCCATACAGCTGTAATTTCAGCAAGTTCAGAGCTATATGTTTCTACTCTTCTTCCTCCTCTGCCTCCCGCCTCTTTGGCATGGAATTGTACATCTCACCTCAGGGCTCCCATTAATCAGATCGGTGATGTCCACAGAATGATCGTTTCTCTGCACTAGGACTTCTGGGTCATCCCGGCAATAAGCTTGCTGCCTGTCAACTCAAGCTCTTTGTGGCTCAGTCTTCCTATGTAGACACCGTCCTGCCATTATAACCACAGACCCCAGCACTTTAGTGTCATTTCCTTCTCTACTCCTCCACCACGGATGCAGATGAGTAACCATTTCCCAAGAGATGTAAGGGGATGCTTTAGATCTAAAACTCTCAATATGGAAAGGTGGGTCCACTCCTCAAGCAGAGACCTAGAAGGGACTGGGAATCAGGCCACCAGGCACACTGCTCTAGAGTATGTTTCATTTTCCAGAGGACTCCATTTCTGGTGGGCTCCAAGTGTTTGCGCTATGGGCGAGTATTCATCGGATTCCTGTCTCAGGAAGAACAAGAGCTGGCTAGCACAGATGGTGAGATAAACAGATACAACAAATTTGTTGGTTGAATATAAATTTTGCAATGTTAATGATTTCCATAAACTTAGGGTGAAGCAGCCATTCACTATGGCTCACAGAGATCCAGAGTACAGGTCCTCAAATCCCAAACTCTAATTCCTTTCCCAAGGTGGGCTGGTGGCCACTTCCTTACTTCTTCCACCAATGGCAAGCAGCCACCCATGTACCCCTCGATACAACTCAATAAACAATACGAGATCCTGAACAAAATAAAGGCATGGTTGCGTGGAAGAAGACAGACCATCTGAGCATTCATAGAAACAGTATGATGTGACTTTGTTCAGCAAATGCTCTTTGAGAACGCATCATGCTCAGGGACACAAAGATGGAGAAGAGATGAACCCTGGTCCCTGAAAGCTCCAGCTGAGCATGGGATAGCAGACTTCAACAGAAATATGTACAGATCAGGCAACAGGTGATAAATACTCTCTTAAGAAGCACAAAGAATGGCAAAGAGTTGACAAGAGAAAGCGACCATCACTGGTTGACGTTGTCGAGGACAGCTTCATGGAGGTGGTGTCCTTTGAACCAGACCCTGAGAGGCAGTTAACTTGTAAAATGTTCCTCATTCCCCTTTTCTGAGCCCCACTGCCCCCCACCCCACTTTTAGATTCTTACTATGCTCCTTCTTGCAGGAGATTTTCTGCAAGAGATAGAAACAGCCTTCTTCTCTCTCCACTAACACCTACCCATTATTCCTCAAGAAGCCTTCTGTGACTCCAAGACTGAACTTGGTCACCTTGCTATCACAGCAACTTTGCATTCACTTGGGCGACTTTGTAAAATGAAGCATTGGCTCCTCCTGTGGACCCCTAGTTCCATTTGCTGGCAATATCCACTCAGAGCTACCTCAAGGTCTGCAAAGGAGGTGTATGGTCCTGACTGGCCAGAGGACAGGTAGTTAGAAGGAGCAAAAGCATGCATACAAATAGAAACACTGTAGCCTGGATGGGAATCAGTCATAACTTGTAAGTAAACAAATAAACATGAAAGAGGTGCAGTGGGAGAAACCGGCCAGGTGGGGTACTTTGGGGCCGGGCTTCAGTGAACCCAGACTCTTCCTGCCATGAAGTCTTTCTTGATCCTACTGGTTCAGTCACCACTCTTTCCAGCTACATCCACCTTTGCTGTGGAATGACTTCTGCTTACTCTGTGCCACGTTACATTGTGTGAGGACAGAAAAACCTATTCATGTTCCTATCCCTACAGCACCAAGCACGGCGTTCACTGTAAGTTCTTTTTAATAGAAGGTGTACCGAATTGACTTTGTTCAGGAGGAGATGAAGTGAGAGCTGGGTTCCACGGGGCATTCTGGGGAAATTAAACCAACAGGAGTTTACAGATGAGACTAGGGTTGAGAACACAGCTCTGTCCTGTTTTCTTTCTTTTTCCTTCTTCCTTTCTTTATTTAAAGATTTCGTTCATTTATCTGACACAGAGGGAGAGAGAGCACATGCAGGCAGAGCAGCAGGCAGAGGGAGAGGGAGAAGCAGGCTCTCCACCGAGCAGGGAGCCCCACGAAAGGCTCAATCCCTAGAGCCCGGGATCATGACCTGAGCTGAACAAAGGCAGAGGCTTAACCCTCTGAGCCACCCAAGTGCCTCTCTTTTTTTCTTTTTTTAGGTTATTTATTTGAGAGAGAGAGAGAGCACCGGGAGGAGGAACAGAGGAAGAGAGAGAATCTCAAGCAGACTCCATGCCCAGCATGGAGCCCAACAAGGGGCTTGATCCCATGACTCCGAGATCATGACCTGAGCCAAAACCAAGACTCAGATGCTTAACTGACTGGGCCACCTAGGTGCCCTTTTCTGCTTTTTGATGCTGACCCTTTGGGGCAAGAGGCTCCATTTCTTCCACCCAGCCAGAAGTCCACTAAGGTCAGGAGAGTCTCGTAGGGAAGAGTCTTGTAGGGAAGCTGGAAGGCAGGAGGGGAGAGGAGGGGCAGGTCGCTCCTGCTTGCAGAGCCTTCCCAACATCATGGCCTGGCCATGGTGCTTTCCTCTACCAGCAGCACTGGGTTCCCTTTGCCAGATTTTCCTACACCCCAGAAGCAGCCCCAGCAGACCCTCCATGAGAAGTTGGCAGTACCCCCATCCTAGAGATCGCTGATATTCAAAGAAGCCCAACAACATCATCTCCTCCAAAGGCTGAGCCCCCTGCCCTCCTGAACTCTACATACCCACCTCCCCGCCTTCAGTTTACTCAGCCCAAAATGTATAACTGCCTCTTGCAACTATGAGCTCTGTGTTAATCCACGGTTTCCTTTCCCGCCCTCCCCGGGCTGGTTCCCACAATTCCTATATTAAATGATCTCCATTAAAAGAACTTGTGTGATCTGATTTTCTGACACCGATACAGCACTGACCACCGAGAGGCACGGTAGAAGGCTCATGCGGTAGTTCAGGCACAAACGGGAAAGCCCCTGAGTGGAGCAGAGGAAAGGCAGAATGAAAGTAAGACTGTAACCCCAGCAATGTGCATTGGGTATGAAGCCCATGGGCTTTGTATGAAATATGAATTTACTCACTGGAACATTTCTGTGAGGTGCAGGGCAGCAAGAATCCGCTCACACAGAAGGACGCCGAAACACGGAGAGGTTGAGTGTCTTACACAAGATCACCAGCGTGATCAGAGACACTGATGGAGACCTGCTTCTGTGCCTAAGCACTTGGTTGCCTGGCCCCTACCAGGCTTCCCCGTCCCTACAATGACTCACCAAAACAACAGGCAACCTATAGAAAGTAACGTGACACACCAAAAAAAAAAAAAAAAAAAAAAAGTAACACCGTCTGAGAGAAAAAAATCCACTTTGACAAGGGGGATGTGGAAAGGCTCCGTGGATACGTTAGCACATAAATACTCAATATACCTCAGATGCCCGAATTCCCAGCTGCTAATTGTTTTCATTTCCTTAGTTGTATTTGGAAGGACTTTTCTTTGATTTAAAAGGGAAGTAAAGTAAAGGGTGCAGATAGCAGATGTAATCCACATTTGGGTTACTGAATGCTTGCGTTTTGACAACTGGAAACCTAGTAGAGCAAAATAAGACGGAATAGGCTTTCTTTCTCCCTGACTCTCTTCTTTCCTTGGGGGCCCTATTCATGTTATTAATGCACAGAAAATTAGACTTCTTAAAAATGAGGTAGAGTGGCCTCAAAGTACAGCACAGGTTTTAAAAGGCAACTACACATCATATATAGAATACACTTCAGTCTCCGGTTGTTTATGTCCATAGGTCCCTGAACACCCAAATAACAAGGAAGTAAAGCTACAGACGGAAGCTCAAAATTAAACATGAACCTGAGGAAAACACCAGACGCCCATGGAATATTTAAGCTCCAGCCTATTAAAAAAAGAAGCCTATTAAAAAGAAAAAACAAGCAGCACATTGCCTTCCAGACTTGAACCCCTAATATCAGAAATATGGGAAAGAAAGCCAGCAAACAGAGGGGCTGGTAGCCCATGTTCCGGATGTATCAACAGGGGGTCGAACTCGTGGATTACTATGTTATCCTTATTATTTGCAAGGATCACATCTTCATAGGAACTGCAGGTTCATTGCTCTTTGCCTATTTTCAGAATCTTAGAGAAATAACCACCTCCCACTTTCGCTTCAGAAAAGCTGAAATAGCCCAGGGAAGCAGAGGCTGAAGAGCCCAGGACTGGGGGCCAGACATCTCTGTGACCCAGTGAATCCCCGTGACCTTTCTAAATTGGAATTTCTTCATCTGGAAAAATGGAGATACTATCAACTTCCTTGGAGGACTTTGGAAAGACTCAATAAGATCACACAACATTTGGCAATGTTTATGAATGAACACTCCGCAGAATGCTCTGTGAGCTCCTTTCATACTTTGTGCTAATACTATCTGCTGGAGCATCAGCAGGACATGAATCCTGCCTCCCCAGAGAAGAAAGATGAGGCCGATCTGTCTTTATCAGACTTTATGTGTGGCGCAGAATGTGTGAACTTCTTTCCTGAACTATTGAATTCACAAACATAGACACTGGAAACATACTTAGGAGGCAGGGACAGCCTATCGGCAACCCTCAAAAACACAGCAAACAGGGGTGCTTGGGTGACTCAGTCATTAAGCATCTGCCTTCGGCTCAGATCATGATCCCAGGGTCCTGGGCTCGAGCACGGCATCAGGCTCCCTGCTCGGCAGGAAGTCTGCTTCTCCCTCTCCCACTCCTCCTGCTTGTGTTCCCTCTCTCACTGTGTCTCTCTGTCAAATAAGTAAATAAAATCTTTAAAAAGAAACAAAAACCAAAAAACACAACAAACAAAACAAAATCAAAGGCTTTCAGCACAGGGGTGTCAATTTATTAGGCTTCTATATTCCCATAACATCTAGAAGAGCAGCAGTTCCTATAAAGGGGGAACCCCAGAGACCGTACTGGGCAAAAGTCCAGCTTTAGATGGGCAGTCAGGGATGGGAAAATGCATCATAGCTTGCAAAAACACTGTGTAAGCCCAAATCTCATGCTTGGGTTCTAAGAATATGCAACTTGCCACTATCCCCCAGTGAAAGTTTCTGAAAATGCCAAAGTAAGAGTGAACTATAAAATTGGGTACAGATGGCATATTCCTTCAGCAGTGTAGCCTTGGAGCCTCTCCAGGTTAGTGCGATGGGACAACCTACGTTTCCAGAGACTGAACTTGGCGTCCATCTAGGTTCTCTCACTCACTCACTCACTGTGCGCCAGTCACTAAAGCATCCTTGCTTTATTGTTGTCATTGGCAAAGCTAGAGTCATGATGTCTACTTTCCAGAGCTGTTGAGAGAATGCAATGGCCACAAGGTACACAGGATGCTTTACTGCCTCCACTAAGGACACCTAGGAGAGGTGACAGCCTATGTCACACCCACAGTTGCAGAAAGACGCCAAATAACCAAACAGAAATGGAGTCCATTCAACCCCATGCTCTTCTGTGGCGTCTGACGGTTATTCTGGTTATAAGACCCTGCGTGTCAGGGACATGAGATGAATCCCCAATAGCCACCCTTAGCAAATACAATTCTCTCAGAAGAAAAATGATCCTTTTTATCCAGAAAAATATGCAGCAGCACAAAATGCAACATCTCACACAGAGTCAAAACAGTTACCCCAGCTTGTCCAAGCGCAGGAGTGGAGAATAAAGGAGTCGCATTTTGGGGTGTGCCTGGATATGAGGCAGCAGCTGAAGTCAGCGCAACCTTCGGAGCACACGCAATACTCCACGTGTAGAACATTCTGCTTGTGCTGCTCTCAAGGCCAGTTGAAAAGCTTCTACTGGTGACTTTTTTTTTTTAAGTCTAGTTTTATTTCCAGTAAAAATAAGACAATAAAATAAAATAAATAGATGTGAAGGGGACTCTTGTAAATTAGCCTTTGAACTAACTCAATAGCTCTTGGGTGCTGGAAATCAACACCAAGGAAAGTCAATATGCAAGGGTATGAAATGATCCATGCACTTGGAGAGCATTTCTGAAAATGTTAAAAAAAAAAAAAAAAAAAAAGAGGATATGAGACTTAGAGCATAAAGTGAATGTTTTATTTCTAAAATGAAATCCTTGGGGTGGGGATGCCTATGTGGCTCAGTGGGTTAAGCCTCTGCCTTCAGCTCAGGTCATGATCTCAGAGTCCTGGGATCGAGCCCTGCATCAGGCTCCCTGATCAGTGGGGAGCCTGCTTCCCTTACTACTCTCTCTGCATTGCTCTCTGCCTACTTGTGATCTCTCTCTCTGTCAAGTAAATAAAATCTTAAAAAAAAAAAAAAGAATAAAAATAATATGAAATCCGTAGGAGGTGAAAGTCACCTTATGCTTTGAAACCCTACTCTTTTTTTTTTTTTTTTAAGATTTTACTTATTTACTTGACAGAGATCACAAGTAGGCAGAGAGGCAGGCAGAGAGAGAGGGGGAAGCATGCTCCCCACAGAGCAGAGAGCCCGATGAGGAGCTTGATCCCAGGACCCTTGGATCATGACCTGAGCTGAAGGCAGAGGCTTTAACCCACTGAGCCACCCAGGTGCCCCTGAAACCCTACTCTTGGCAGGTGTGGGGCAATTGTCTGCTAGCTGTCGCCCTCCTTGGAAGGGCTGTCTCTCCAGGCACCCGTACTGCACTCCCATTGAATGCAGGTCCTGCCCTGGGGCTCACCAAGGCTTCAGTGCTTACATAAGACTCTGGAAAATGAGAGCTGTCCAATTGCTGATTGAGCCATTGATCAAAGCTGCTGAATGCACACATGACTGACTAAGGACAGGAAGAGCTCCACTGGTTACCTCTAGGATGGAAACCCAGCAATGTGACATGGGCAATGACTTAAACTTCCCAGCCCCCCAGTTTTTCATCTGTGAGAAGTTTCAAGTGTCTCATCTTAGGAAGTCCGATCCCTGGTGTATCAGTGAAATAGACCATAGGCCATCCTTTGCTATCCAACTCAATGACCATGTCAGGCATGAAAATGATTTTGAGTTATAGACATTAATGTTCCGTGTCATGTTTTCAACAACTTGATTGTTGAATATTATATTGTTATGTAATACTTATTATGTAAGGGTTTCCTATTGTTCTGAATTCATTTTTTTCTAACCTTTTTTTTAAAGATTTTATTTATTTATTTGATAGAGAGAGCACAAGTAGGCAGAGCAGCAGGCAGAGGGAGAGGGAGAAGCAGGCTCTCCACTGAGCAGTGAGCCTGATGAGAGGCTCGAACCCTGGGATCATGACCTGAGCCAAAGGCAGCCGCTTAACCGACTGAGCCACGCAGGCACCCGATCTAACCTTTTTAAAAAAATAATTGTACTAATTTAATCTTATTGGTATATTTCTTTTAAAAATTTTTCCCCCAAAGAAAAACTCTGATTTGGCCCATGGAAACTCAATTACCATTTTGGAAGTCTTAAGGGATTTTGGATTTAGCTTTTTTATTTTAAAATTGACAAATAGTTTGTGATACCTTGAATAGAAATTGAATTACTAATAATGTTTTATTTGATGTTTCCATTAGAAAAATGCAGTAACAACAGAAACTGAATTTTAAATTTAAAGCTACAATATTATCCAGAAAGCAAAAATGTATTTATACACTCAATATTTCTCCTGAAAGGTAAATACGATCTGTCATGCCCCATAAGCTGAGAATTATACAAATGTGAGTACAGCCTTCTGGGCTATCTGCAACCTCTCTACTCGCTGAGTTAAAGGAATCAAAGAAGCTGATCATTTTTCGAACAAGCAGAGCCCTGGGGCATTTCTCTAAAATAAGGCAGTTTTGGAGGATGTCACTGACAGCCCACCCAGGGGGGCTATCCTATAGTGAAGAGGCCTGTTTGATCCCCTGTCCGACGACGTCTGTTGGCCATTGATTGCTGCGGAGACTGGTAGTAAACATTCAACTCTCTTCAAAGCTTAAGATTTAAACAGAATGGCAGTGCCATTCCAAATAGATTAGATTATTCGTATTTGAAGGAATTGTTAAAGTATATTGCAGAGAAGACCTAAAATTTAGTAGTGCTTGAGAGAGGAGGATCGGAGAAGATACATCTTTCCAAAATTCTAACATTAGACAGAAAATTGCATTTGGCCAATACCTTACTTTTCCGTGCTTTACTGAGCAGCTGGTATATTCTTATCTTCCCTTTGTTTGCCAACATACAATCCCAGTCAGGTTTCAACACCCACTTTAAATGGCAGCCACGTTCAGAGGCCTACTTGACTATCTCTTTCCCCTGTTGGAATTAATTTCTCTAAAATATTTCTTTTTTTTTTTTTTTTTTTTTTTTTTTTTAAAGATTTTATTTATTTATTTGACAGAGAGAAATCACAAGTAGATGGAGAGGCAGGCAGAGAGAGAGAGAGAGAGGGAAGCAGGCTCCCCGCTGAGCAGAGAGCCCGATGCGGGACTCGATCCCAGGACCCTGAGATCATGACCTGAGCCGAAGGCAGCGGCTTAACCCACTGAGCCACCCAGGCGCCCTCTCTAAAATATTTCTTTTGCGGGGCGCCTGGGTGGCTCAGTCGTTAAGCGTCTGCCTTCAGTTCAGGTCATGATCCCAGGGTCCTGGGATCGAGCCCCGCATCGGGCTGCCTACTCAGCCAGGCGCCTGCTTCTCCCTCTCCCACTCCCCCTGTTTGTGTTCCCTCTCTCTGTCAAATAAATAAATAAAATATTTATTTTGCAAGCAGCTCCGCCAAGCATAGGCTGAGGGACCTCTGGTGAAATACTTTATCTGTCTAGGTATCGGTCCCCCATTTTTAAAAGAAGGCTAATAAGAGCACCTACTTCATGGGCTTCCCGTGGACATTAAATGGGGCCATCTTTATGACAGAGGTTAAACCAGCTGCCGTTTGGAACACAGCCTGCCCACTCTGGGTGCTACAGGACTATTTCTTAAGTAAACAGCCGAAACACACCTCCATGGTTACTCAGCACTGTCTCTCTCCTCTCTTCTGGCCTGGAAGCTTTTTTTCCAGATAAAGACAATGTCTCCAAATCTCCATAGTTAGTCAACTATACCTTTTTTTTTTTTTTTTTTTTTTTTTTTTTTTGGTGGCAGATATAAATGTCTGGGTAAAGAGATGCTCTCTGGGTTTCATCAGGAATTAATCACTAATAAATAAAGATCTGCCTCCAATAACCAAGAGGGAGAGATAGTCTCCCTAAATAGGATTTTTTTTCATATTTTCCTAGACAGTTAATGCTTAGATCTCAACTATGCCGTCAGTGCTGGGTGCACACAGTGGGCACGTAATAAATGTGTCAAGTGAATAAAACAGTGAAGAGAACACTATCTCAGAATACTAGGATGACTTTCATATTTTACCCAAAATAATGCTCAGTTCCCACAGTACAACATTTACTAGAAATGGGTATCAAGCAGACACCATTTAAAATTTCAGTCAAGTTGTTGGGCGTCTTCTGAGGGCTGCACATGCTTACCAGGAGGCTGTAACCGTTGATTAATTTCATCCATGGGGTCAGTTATGCTCCCACCAGTGCTCAGCCCTGTGCCAGGGGCAGAGTGTATTTCAGAAGGAGTATGGGACACAGGTTCAGGGGATGTACGGACTAGTTGGGGTGGTGACACAGCTGACGTTGTGCTTCCAAGCGGTGTGGTCCAGACCTGGGAGGTGACCGGGGACAGGTCAGAGCATGCAGGCCTGGACTTGTGGGGGCTAGGTCCCAGGAGGGATGGGCCAAAGGGTGGGGTTCATGCAGGAGGCACGGTGTTGGAGACAGGGTGCGACCCACTGGTCTTATGCCCTCACCTCTCAGGGCACCTTGCACACCCCCACTGCCCTCAAGTGAACTGAACTTTGGCAAGATCCAGGTCCCGGACGCCAAAGCTGTGATGACCAATGTGGGGGTGGGGAGGCAAAAAGTAGGAACAGGGCTTCTTAGGAAAAAACCCTAACCCCTGGTTGCCTGTCGGCAGACTGTCCCCCACATCGTCCTATGTTTGACCATCACCCTCCACCCAGCTCCCCTGACCGCACTGGGACCTAGTCCCCATCCTCTGGTCTTTTCCACCGACACCAGCACGAGTTTTAGCTGCTTCTTTGGACTTAAATATAAGTTTCCAAATAAAATACAGACTACTTCACTGTGTGTTTTGAAGTGGCTCACTCAAAGCTTCAAGTTTTAAACACTGATTTTCCTTAGAGGGTTTTGTGTATTTCTGCCCCCACCAACCCACCCCCCACTCAGAAATGATTAGGTAAGTCATATAAAACAGATCCCAAAGAAGGCGCCTTTCTTTCAGACTTTCCCCCTCCAATTCCCCAAACATTTCATTACCATCATCTCTCCGGAGCCTAGCCAGAAACTTGGCCTCCTCTGACTCTTAAACATACCAAGTTATTAAAAATACCCTTCAGCCAAAATGAAGGAAGGGTCAGCAAAATGAACTCAACACAGGGCTTATGCGGAGCACAGTGATTTCTTTGACTTGGAGAAGGAAGCAAATGCTGATGATTCTGGACAGGCAGTTTCTTTCGCTAATCTGCTGCCAGGCTCTATCAGACACGAGTGTCTCCCGTCAGATGTCCTAATCTCTCTCCATTTTGCTGTCACTAAAACATGAGAGCTGGCTGCAATAACAAGGCTTATCTCATTACCAAAAGAAAAAAAAAAAAAAAGGGAAGAAAGTCAACATTCCACAGAGAGATATGGCACCTTCCGTTGGTATTAAGAGGAAAGTAAAATTAGAACATTAGCAATCCCCAGGTTTTTACGGTAAAAGACAGGCAGAGACGCTATTTTCAGGCTGCTGCTAATTGAGCCTTATTTGGACAGGAGCCCTCTGAAAGGAATCAACACATCAGAAATGGGCACGCTAACAGGGAGGAGACAGCTTCTGAATATGATCTGGGGAGAACAGCCCTGCTTCTTGCCTCCCAGATAACACAGAGCTCCAGTGTCTGATTGACCGTGCAAAACAAAAAACAAACAAACAACATTGTTTTGGGGGAAAAAAAAAAAGGCACCTTTGTTGGGGTCTACAGAAACTGTTCTGGCTTCTACCTCTGGGAGACCTATGTGTTTAACTGTGGTTTTTCACACCAGCTTTCTAAATTTGTATCTGTTGCAAGAGTGAACCATACCCAAGAGCAAAGCGAAATTCACCAGGAAGGCTAGAACTTCTGCTAAGGGAAACGGGAAGGGTGAACAAGATTCAAGGAAGAGCTCAGCAGCTTGGCGAGACATTCTTTATCAAGAAAGAGAGAGCACATCATTAACTACAGCAATCCACTGACATTCACCAGGAGATCTGTCCCAAGACTTTCATAAATCTCAAATGTCTGCCACACTATAATATGCTATTACTCCGCGAGAAGGAGCCATAGATAACTCACAAGAATTAGTGGGTAGGACACAGAAATCAAAAGAAAAGGGAGGCTGCATGGACACACAGCTGTTCTGGTTGGGCAGACAGCAAGGCCCACTCAGCAGCCCCAAATTCAAATTTAAGTCTCAGCAAAAAGACGACTTGCCGCAGACCCATGGTCCTTCCTGGTCATCTTCAAACAGGCAAAATCGTGACATTTCCTTCATGGAGACAAGATGGCGCTCCATGCCGGAGAAGGCTATCTAGTCAATGGTGGCAGAGTTCCCTCAACTTTTGAGGAAAAGCAATTTCCCTTCGAGACTTGACACCCTTATACCCCCTTGCCTATGCCTCCAGATGGCAGTTGTAGGTGGGAGAAATGATAGGAGGAGCAAAATGATCCATAAAGCGGCATGAATAGTACCAGGAAATGTATGACTCACAGTATTCTCATTTTCTTCAAGTTTTTTGGTACATTTGCATCGAGGTTTTACACAAAAATTCATTCTTGACTTTAATTGTGACTTCAGAGTAAGAATCCTTTGTCAAGTTCCCATTTCTGGAGAGCACTCACACCGCTCCATTCAGGAGGCACAAAAGATATGCCCACTGTCCTTCGAGAAGCCAGAAACACCCACGTGCACAAAGAACAATTCACATTAAAAAAAAAAATACCAAAAAACTATGGGATTCAGGACCGAGCTAGGGCTATGCAGACATATGTGTGCCTGGGATTTTAGGGGGCCATTAAGAGACCATCTTATTGGAGCAAAGGGTTCATTCAAAGGCAGGACCAAAAGTCATAGAGTACTCATCAAATTGCTTTAATTATTACACACTAAGCAAAAACCTTAGCATTCCACCCCACTGAAATACCAGGAAAACTAACCAATTTACGGCCCCCATGGAAATGTCGCCACGCAGATCACAGGCATCATGCGTACAACCTACCATGTGGCAGCCGTTGTCCCTGTGCTGTCACTGTCATTTCCCATCTTCTCGACTGGCCCCTCCCCCCCAGTCCCACAAACTGTAGATTCTGATGTTTTCCAATAATTCTCTTACTCTCAGTTCCATGTAAAATGCATCAACAACGTTTAATTCTAGCCCCACGGGATCCTTCCATCTAGCCAAAGTTCTGCCTTAGGGCAGAACCACAACCTCTCACGTGTGACTTCCTCCATCATCTTCAAGACTGCAGGCTCAGTGTCTTCACAGAAAACCCATCCTCCAAAGGGTTCCTTCAGGTCCCTCCAGAGGGGAAAGGGATAGTGGTGGTAGTGGGGGTGGGAGGAGGCTGACATTAGCATCCCTCCATGGGGAAAGGCCATGCTATCCCGAGCGCTGGCCAGGTGGAACGGCTCATTCAATGCTCTCAACAACCACATGGAAACAAGGAGAAAAAAAAAAAAACGCTGATATAGCCCCAAGGGGACTCCCGCCAGCTCCACATCTTAAGGAACTGGTTAGAGTTAGAATTTTAAATTAGGTCTAACTAAAACCTCAATCTTTTGAGATTTTAGTCACAATATTTAGTCACAAACATTGTGACTAAATATTTAATTCTTTAATTCGGATCAAATCTAGTCACAATATTTAATTTGGTGCCTCTTCTTTGCCTATAAAATAAGGCACATATTTCAGAGTACCAGCACTGGGACTCCAGGATTGGACTGCATGGGTTCAGGATTCAGCCATACCGTGTACCCACTGTGTGACCTTGGGCATGATGACTAAGATCTCTAAGCTTCAAGTTATCGTTTGTACACTAGGATGATATTACTGTCCCTGCCCAGCGTTGTTTTAAGGATTCAAGGGGATAATGCATGGAAAATGTTTACTCAGGGGAGCTTAAAGAAAACCGATGAGGCAATGAATGGACAGGTAGGTAGACTGATAAATGCTACGGAAGGATTTGTTTAAGTACACCGCTTTATTTTTTTTAAAGATGGTTTTTATTTATTTGAGAGAGAGTGAGTGAGAGAGAGAGAGCACAAGCAGAGGGAGCGGCAGGCAGGAGGAGAAGCAGGATCCCCGCTGAGTAGGGACCCCCCACCATCTTGGGGCTCGATCTCAGGACCCTGGGACCATGACCTGAGCCAAAGCAGACGTTTAACTGAGTGAACCACCCAGGTGCCCCTTAAGTACACCTCTTTAAATAACTATATCACTCACAGGTAAAGATGCCTACTTTATCCCTACTTGTTAGAGTTAAAAATCGCTTGCATCTTCTTTTTTTTTTTTTTCCAGGAAAATCCATAGAAAAAGTTTTAATAAACAAAAAATAATGAGATGCATATCCATTATCATAATTATTACCACCATTATCGACTACAACAACCAGCAGCATTGATGCAAACTTAGTATAAAACCCCAAGAACAGGGGCGCCTGGGTGGCTCAGTGGGTTAAGCCTCTGCCTTTAGTTTGGGTCGTGGTCTCAGGGTCCTGGGATGGAGCCTTGCATTGGGCTCTCTGCTCAGAAGGGAGCCTGCTTCCCCCTCTCTCCCTCTGCCTGCCTCTCTGCCTACTTGTGATCTCTCTCTCTCTCTCTCTCTCTTTCTCTGTCAAATAAATAAATAAAATTTAAAAAACAAAACAAAAACCCAAGAACATTTACTTTGCCCAGTGCCCACCCTCCTTCCCTGCCACAAGCATGCATCCAACATGGAAGCTATGAAGGAGACATCTGACAAAGGTGTTGCTTTTAAACCTGCATAACAATGGAGGGATGTTTGTAGCTTGACCAGAGTGTAACTAGATGCTACTTCTGGGGAGCAGATGATCAGAGGGTCCTGCTGCCCCAGACACAGAAATGCACACGGGTCACTGACATGCTCCCTGCTCCCCCTTCCCCCTGCTTTCACCATGTCCTTTTGCCAAGCCCTCAGTAGGGATTTTTACAAGTTAATCATTTTGTTTTTATTAGGCATCATCAAAGTTCCCTCCCAAGACTAGTTTGAGGAGAGCAGGAGATGTATTACACAATATCCAGTCAGGTACATGCTGCAGTTGGGGAGCACGGGCAGCGGTGTAAAAGGGGACAAATCACAAGCAAAGAGTGATGGCAGGTGGCGTCTTAGCAGCAAGAGCAAGCGGCGTTTTAATGGCACCCCAGGGATGGGAGCTTTTCAAAGATCGGCTGTTCCAATGGACACCAACAGGTCCACTTTCCAGAACTGATGTGTTCTCTAACTTCAGAAGACGAGCAGATCCCCAGAGTTTAGAATCCCTCAAAACACTTTGGTTCCCCCAGTGTCTATCCGCCCAACACACATTTGCTCTCCCTATTAAAAATCTGCTATTTTCACAGCTTGCAGGGCAGGAGAAGACGATTTGCTGATGCCTAAAAATAATGCTGTTGCCAGGGGAGGCGAACTGTTGCTTTACTCTGCTTTTGGACTTCAGGGTTTTGTAGCTATTCCTCTGTGTGCCTCGTGTCCAGTAGAACACAGTGGTACGAGCACCTGGTAGCTCAGAAGCACACCTTCCTTAAAAGAACTGGATGAAGCCTTACCCTGCACAGTCTCACATCTCTCTCCAAGTTAAGAGATCCCAAATGAAAAGGGAGGGAAGACAGGAGAGCGAGGCGAAACAGGGAAAGAGACCAGGGGTGATAGGAAAAACCAGGGTTTGCAAGGTGACCAAGACAGCCGATCAAGAACGAACAGCCAGTGTGGAACCTGCCATGATCCTCTGAGCGCGGAGCTGGGCCTGTCCTGATCACAGTGGTACCCCGGAGTTTAGCACAGGGCTGAGCCCACTTCGAGGCTCAAATGCTCCCTAGAGAAATAAATCGGAACAGGCAAGGTGATTCCCAAACTGAGTGGATGAGTGGATGAATGAGGGAAAACCACAATCAAGTCTCAGGGGGCTTCTAATTCAGAGTATAAAAATCAAAGAATACAGAATAACATAGGCAATAAAAGGTGTGTGTGTGTGTGTGTGTGTGTGTACACATATGTTGGTACACAGAAGATGCATAAACATATACAGGGTGTGCCTAGAAAGGAAAAGTTTTCTGTATGTGTTTGCATATCTACAGACAAGATCATTTGGAAAGAGCCACTATGTTTTAAAAATAGCATCCGGAGCGAGTGGCTAACACAGAGAAACCAAACCCCATCCCACTTCAGAATACTGAGGCTCACTTAAAAAAAATAAATATGACTTCATATTGAACAGGATTCAAGGGTATATTGCATTCTTAATCCCTCAAAATAGCACCGAGGTGAACAGTTCTGTTAAGCAAATTACCATGTAAAAAAATATGTCCTTTATTTAAATGCAAGCCTATCGCATTTGGTCTTCAAAAAAGGAAAAACGAAAAGGAAAAAAAAAGGTGGGCCTCACCTCATCAGTGAGCGGTAAGGAAGCCCAGAGAAAGAGGACTGAGGTTTGCGTGGAGGAAGGCTTGCTCTCCTGCAGGATGGGAGTGCGGACAGTGCACTGTGGGAGGTGGCCAGGCCCAGCGTCAAGCCAGCCAGATCTTGGGGCTGGGTACCCCAAGCTTGAGACATAAATGGTTTTTAGGGCCAGGGTAATTGGGAAGGCTGGGAACGATGGTAGGTGGGGCCTTGGAGCATTCATGTCTTGCTCCATTTCACAATATAGAAAATAGCTGGGAACCCTTTTAATAACCATCAAGTTGCAGCTTCGTCTTTTTCAGGCTACCCGCTCCCCCCCCCAAGAGATTAACGACGTCACCCAATGACTTCACAAACCGAGCTGGAGGGTTTGAAAACTCACAGAAACACTCAACAGAGGTTAAGCTGCTGATTTCAAAACATTGACAAGCAATTTACAAAAGTCCCAAAGACCTCAGCTTCATAATCATCAGGGTGTGGCACAAAAGAAGGCTCCAGAAAGGACAGCACAGCCTTGGCACCTGGAGGACTTGGCTGCAGGAGCCATCTCCAGAACAGCAGGGCTGAGAGGAGGAACAAGAACATCTACCACTTGAACGGCATGGGGAGGGGGGCAAGGTTGGGGGCATGTCCTGTCCTCTTGGTAGCATCCACATCTACACCTGGAAACGGGCACCTGGGGTGGCCACACCCATACCTGGGAGCCGGCACCTGCAGAGGCTGCACCTCTACGGCCTGTGACACTGACTTAGTGATATGGAGCAGCAGCAGCGTCAGGACAGCTGGCTGTGCCAGCAGCAGCCCCGGGGGGTCCAGGCCCACCACAGGCTTTCCCAGGGCAGGTGCGGCTCATTATCTGCTGGTGGAGGTTCAGAGAACACAGGGACTTGCTCAGAACCACATTCTAGACAAAATCTGAGCCTTCCAGAGCTAAATCAGGCAGACTGAGAAAGAAGCAGAAAATCTAATAGTTGTGCTGGCAATGAGAGCCAGAGAAATGCCATTTATGGACTGTTCATAGAACGCCACTTTGTACCCAGATGCCCAAAAGAGACATAGGTGATTCGAAGCTAACTACTGGGTGTCTGGACTCAAATACATTTCTTCCCTTTACTTAAGAAGAAACCACCCCGTGAGATGTGCAAAATTTAAGAGAATCATAGACTTTAGAACCAGATGGCTCTCTATATATGGCGATGTCAGAGATCAGTCTGAAAAAAAAAAAAAAAAAAAAAAAAAAAACCTTAAATTTAAGGCTTTCTCTTTTGCTCCTGCAGTGGTCCTCAAACCAGCCGTGTACCTGGAATCACCAAGAGGGCTTGTGAAAATACACGTTATTTAGGCCCCAAAGCCATGGTGTCTGATTCAGTATGTTTCGAGCAAGCCTGACACTCTTTCTTTCTAGCAAATTCCTAGGGGAGGCTCATGCTGCTGGTCCAGAGATCACATTTTGAGAATGCCTCAATAGTCCCAGCATGAGGCTGGGAATCAGACCTGGGGAAGCATTTTTTTAATTTTAATTTTAATTTTTTGACAACAGATATAAGGAACTAATTTGCTGAGTTCTTGCTATGTTCCAGGTACAAAATTATCTACTTCGGTCACTTACTGCTAACGAGAGCCATGCATCTGCAGCTTACAGATGAGAAAATAGTGCCTTACAAGGGTTAAGTAGCTTGCATAGAGTTCTGAAACTAGTAAGTGACCACATTTGGAACTTATTCCATAGTCCACATGCTTTCCACTATGCAAAGAAAGGGAGATGTGTCAACAGCACCTCGCAACAGGAATCAGTGACCAAGGAAACCTAGAAGAGGTAAGGTTGTTTCCTCAGGACTTTTAAACCCCAGAAAAATCACAACAGCTTCTTTAGAAGAGAAAGAACAATGCCATCTGGGTAAAATAGAATTCAGAAACAGCAAAAAGTTGAAAAGACATCTTTATGACAAAGTCTGCTCTATCTGGTACTTATCCCCCAAGAGGGTTTTGGAAACCCAAATTTCTCACATCCTCCATATACATCTGTGTCCCTTTGGCCAGCAAGGGCGTGAAGGCTGACACACTTACAACAGCTGGACAATGCCAAGGTGGACATGAGAACTATTTATTGATTCTCAGTCATACTTAGGGCTCTGCCTCATATGACTTTCAGAGACAACAGTGGCCACCTGTGCCCATCACTGCTTTTCCTTTTGCTTACATGATTTTTTAAGTCTCAGCATGGACAGCAATAAAATCACACTGCCCACGTGAGATATGAACACACCAGTACCTACATGTCCCCAAAGCAGACAACTAAGCTCTGACTGTATATTTACTTCAAATAACTTGGTAACGGCAAATTATTAGAAAGATAACCCAGGGGGCACCTATGTGGCTCAGTCAGTTGAGTGTCTGGCTCTTGGTTTCGATCCAGGTCATGATCTCAGGGTCCTGGGATTGAGCACTGTGTGGAGCTCTGTGCTCAGTGGGGAACCTGCTGAAGATTTTCTTTCCCTTCCCTTCTTCCCCACCTCTCACTCACAGGCTCTCTCTCCCTCTCTCTCAAATACATAAATAAATAAATCTTTTTTTAAAAAAAATCCCAAGACTACAGTGGTTTTAAAACATGTCTAATTCCAAGACTCAACGTGACAGAGAATGCTCTCCACAGAGAAAATGAGAGTGGCGCATAAACCCTAAGGAGAATGAGATCCTCACGCCCTCACTCCATAGTTTCAGGGCGACTGGAGTCATCTTAGAGTTAAAGGGCTCCCACAGTCATCTAGACTCATGGTTCCCAAAAGTGTTCTTTGATTTCACTCGTAGGTGAAAGCTTAGAAAACAAAGTAAATGACCAAAACAAATGAAAAGAGACAAACAAACAAATAAAACCAGAGTCTTCCATACAGGGAACAAAATGGTGGTTACCTGTGGGGGTGGAGGCGCGAAATAGATAACGGCCACTGAGGATCACTCACCTTGATGAATACTGGGCATGTCTAGGATCGTCGAATCATGACTTTGTACACCTGAAACGAATGTCACTGTACATTCGTCACACTTCATATGCACATATACACATTCATGAAATCTACCACCAGAGATCAGGGTTTAGAAAATTTGAGGTAGGGCCAAGGAACTCTGTGGTTCCAAGCATCCTGGGTGATTTTGATGTCTGCAACACCAAATAAAGCAGATTTAGCGCAACCTCCTAATTTGGACAAGGAGCTTCTCCCTAAGAGTATGTGAAGGTATTAGGGTTGTAGGCAAAGAGAAGTGGTCCTCTGCATTCTGCCCCAGACCCCACTGGAAATCTTAGCATGGGAAGGACTTCATGCCTACATGCTCTGCACCAGTTCACTGGGAACATCATCACTCAAGACCCACTGGGAAACACTGGCCATGGGGGTGGACACAGCAGCGATTGTCAAAGCTAATGGGAATGGCAATGACCGCAAAAACAACAGCATGGCTACTAAGAGTTGATGGCACCCAGCATTCATGGTTACAGCCAGCGGTACCCGTGAGGGACATACACTAAGTGGAAAACCCATGCCGTCCAGCCCTTTTGATGGACATGAGGAAGGAGAAGTGTGGGGGAGGGGTGGCTGCCTCGTTTAGCTCAGGCACATGTTGAGAGACAGTTCATGGGTGACTTTCAACTGCATGAGTGGACTCAATCTTCCTATTTTGTTTTTCAGGTTAGTTTTCCAGTGGCAATTTCTCTTCTTATTCACACTCATGCAATTTTTCATAATTGCTCCTCTAACCTTTCCATTGCAGATAAAAAGAAATTTTTAGTATTGTTAAACATGTGAATGTATTCTATGCACAAAAATATTTTATTAATAATGCATATGTCTCCCCAACACACACAATCATTTATGGATCTGAAGAATATCAAAATACCCTACAAATCAGTGCTTACCTAAAAGACCTACTTTTAAAGGCTAGAGCGTTTTCTCCCCCTCTAAAGTTCTTATTTATTTATTTGAGAGAGAAAGAGAGTCTAAGTAGGGAGAGAGACAGAGGGGGAGGGACAAGCAGACTCCATGCTGAGCCCAGAGCCCAACATAGGGTTTGATCTCACAAACTGAAATCGTGACCTGACCCAAAACCAAGAGTTGGACGCTTAACTGACTGAGCCACCTAGGCACTCCTAAAAACCAGAAGCTTGTACACCATGCAAGCATATGAGACCAAAAGAATAACTACCCATACATTTTAGCCTCTCTTTTATTCTTTCTGGAAGATGTAAGTATGAATTACTAAGTAGTAATATTATTTTTAAACATTTTTTCAGCTTCTGACACTCATCATTGTTGTAGACTATGGAAATATGTTGAGATACAAAAGCAATTAAAAATTTTTGTGGTCAAATATCTTCATTATGAAAGACAACAGATAACATTGTTATGTTATGATGATAACAGAATTTAATTGATAAATGATAACAGAATTTAATTCCTGGCTCACATGAAATCGCATTGTACCATCATCAGCATCAGCACCCTTCAATGATAAGAAATTTGGTGACTGCGGGCCCCGGGAGCTACCAAAGACATGGTCCTTTCAAAATTACATTGAAAACTAATCTGTTTTTAATTAAGAATGAAAATTCACTCTTAATCAATTCATTCATTTAACTAATTAATCAAAAAAGGCACAAAATCAGGCCATGATAGTATCTTGACCTTTTACTGCCCTACCTAGCCTTTGAGAACAGTGTTCAGCAATACATTCATTCCTTCTTCCAATGTGTAATAAGAAAAAGTTTAAATACACACACACACACACACACACACACACACACACAAGCACTTTAGCTTCTTAGTACTAGTCCCAGAGAGCATACCCATCTAAATATATGCAAGCCTCAAAAAAAAAAAATACATTCTCTAGTTGTGTAATCGGGGTGATATAATGATGGAAATGAAAAAGAACAGATGAAGAGTAACATATCATCACATGCTATTCCAAATATCTCTGGTACAAAGTACAAGGGATCCAGACATCTATCTTATGGCATACTGCATTTCTTTCATAAGTTAGAATTCTTTTTTTTTTTTTTTAAGATTTTATGTATGTGTTTGATGAGAGAGAGAGAGAGACAGCAAGAGAGGGAACAAAGGCAACAGAATGGGAGAGGGAGAAGCAGGGCTCTATCCCAGTACCCTGGGATCGCGACCCAAGCCGAAGGCAGATGCTTAACCTATGGAGCCACCCAGGCACCCCCATAAGTGGGAACTCTTGAATGCTGGAGCTTAACATTAAAGGTATCACCAAACCCAACTCCCTCACGTTCTAAGACTAAAGACACATCTTATGAAGTGACTTTTTAAAAAAAATTATTAACAATAATTATGAAAATAAAAGGTGCAGAGATGAGAAAATGTATAATATAAACCTTCAGTTCAACAACTAACTGAGAAGGAGCATGACTGTAGATCTCTCTGGATCTCTGCCTGGCTCAGGCTTTTCAAATGACCCTGTTCTCCTCATTCAAACCTTCATTCCAGTGACTGTGCAGAAAAGGGGGTGCCATCCAGGACTTACCATCATCTGAAGTTCATTGCTTATTCTCTGTTTCTTAACCTTAATCAGCTCCTTCCCTCTCTTCACCCTCCTGGAATTGAAGTCCCATGCAAGCAGAACCCTCCTCTGGACTGTCCCCAGCTCCATCCCCAGCATCTGTCCCAGTATGAGCTCCCATGTTAAACTTTTAGCCACCAGCATGGGGCGAGCTTTGCAGAGAAGTTGCTGGAAGCCATAAACTCTACCACCAGATGTGTGCACACACACACGGGCATGCTTAGGCATCCTTTCAAATTACTTCAGCAAATCTATACATTCTCTGAAGCCAAGCAAGGACTCCAGGTTGAGGCCAGGATAATGGTCCTTAGTACCTTCTCTAGGAAGGAAGGAAGGAAGGGAGGAAGGAAGGAAGGAAGGAAGGAAGGAAGGAAGGAAGGAAGGAAGGGGGAGAGAGGAAGGGAAGAGAAGGGGAGGGGAGGGAAGAAAAAGAAAAGAAAAGGAGGAAAGAAAGAAGACTGTGTAAAACTATATAAATAAACATATTAGGGCCTCTCCAGCATGAACAGAATGTCAAAACAATATATTTTTCTTATTTAATAGGTTGAAAATGCCTGTCTGAGTCTCTGTAAGGAAAAGGATCATTGCCCCCTTTTTGTTCAGGCTTAAGCCTTTTCTACAACATTCTGGGAATGGTAGTTGCTCCTCTGACTATGGAAAGATGAAACGGATCATGCAGTTTCCAACAAGCAAAGGGAACAGATGATTGACTCTTCCTCTCACACCAGATCATCTGCTTAGGGTCGTGAATGCCTATACTTGCCCTAGGAAAGCAAATTAAAAGAGGGGTGAGGGAACCGAGAGGGGGTCACCTGGAGAATTCATTCCCTTTCATTTGCTAAAAACATCACTGATCTCATTTCACTGTCACCTTTTGAGAGCCCTTCTCTGACCACAGGATCTAAAACAGTCACCACCAAACCCGCTCCCTGATGCTGCCACGCCTGATCTCCATGCTCACTTTTATTCATAACCATTATTTCCTGAAAATGTTTGCTTACTTACTTGGAGCTTTGTTTTGGTGACTCTCTTTACTGACTTTTCTCCCTAAGGATACAAGCTCCATTGGGGCAACCTGGTTCCAAACACCACCATATCATGGGCCCCAGGCATGTAGGTACTAGGCTCACAGAAGGTGTTCAGTACGTGCGTATGAAGTGAAAGAATGCATAGAGGAGGACAGGTCCCAGAGCCACCTATTATCAACCCCAATTCCTTCCCTCCCCGCCATGATATGCCCCAGACTGTGTCCACGGAGTTGGGAGAGCTCACTTCATTTATCTTGATTGAAAGTATGATACGTTGAGCCCCTGCGTGCGCCTTCCCCACGTGAGCCATGCTGTCTTAGCTTCAGAAACAAACCTCAAAATAAGAAAAAGGGTGAAAATAGAGCAAAAGAGGGAAAAAGCAATCAAGAGAGAGAATTAAGAAAAAATTCCAATTTGTATATTTAAGATTTTCCAAAGGAACAGGAACAAAATAAAGGGAGCAAGAAGTTATGAAAAGTTACCAAACAACCGCAAATAAACAGGGAGGATGATGATTCACAGTCGTAGATGTTCAGGGGGAAATTGTACGTAACCATCCATGCTGTGTCCCTTTTGTCTACCAACAAATTCATGTTTTACTGAATGGTGAATACTGATCATGGTCTCCAGCCCAGCAAGACCCCTCGGCTGAAAGCTCCTTTTGCATTCAGCCCTTGTGCTCAGAGCCCCCAGCATCTCCATGGGTCTGGGGTCCCCCTCGTCTCTATAAGAATATCCTAGAAGCTGCTTTGTCTGTTTGGTCCCATGCATGGTTCCCACCAGCTTCAAATTCCACCGGAGGCCTTCAGAGCCCCCCACTTGACCCTGTGCCTCATTCCTGGGGTCTTCCTCTGTTTGCATGGCCAGTGCTAGATTCCCTCTGTGCAGTTCCGGGCCCTGCCCCTTCTTGCTGGAGCGTGCACATAGTCACCTGCAACCGAACCCATCTTTTCCCTTCTGAGCCCCTTGCCTCTGGTACCTCTTGGTCTCCATCGCAGGGCAGAATCGAGCCATCACGTGACATCTACACGCTAACCTGTCTTGTCTGAACCCAAATGCACCATTCTAATGGATCACGTGGCTCCTGCCAATGGCCCATAGGGTGCCTCCTTAGAGAAAAGGCACCTCTCCCAAGGTCCTGAACAGAACAGGCAAACCAAGCCGTGACATTCATATTCAAGAAGGCAGGGGAAATTTTTGACTTGGCTCGAAGAAAATAGGAACAAGAGGAAGAGTCGAAACTAAGGAGGCGTACTCCACAAACTCTGCTGCTCTCTGTGCTACAAGACTAATAATTTTCTAGAATGTAAGGAAAGCATTTATTGAAGAACACAGCATTCAGCTAGAAGCCCATTGTTCAGTATAATGATAACTTAGTAAAGGTTTAATAAAACACGTTTTCTTAAAACTCACAACACGGGAGCCTCACAGAGAACAAAATACAACCCATCATTCATCCATGTCAGATATCCAACTGCAAGGCTACAAAAAAAAAAAAAAAAAAAAGTACCAAAAAAGATCCTTTTAAAATATCATCTTCCATAAACAGGGTTCTGTGGCATGAACTCTGCAGATGGAAACATAATAAATCTGCGGTCACTTACGAAATCACTGGGACAGAAATAAGACATGATTTGCACTTCCGCTTCCAAGTTGATAATGAGAATATCAGCTTTTAGAAAATTCATAAGCATGACATTCAGATTTTTTTTTTTTTTTTTTTTTTTTGGTAGGAAGGGTCTTCAAACATGTCTTGAAAAAAATACAGAGTCCTGATAGGAAGAATTATTTCGAAATACATTTGCAAAATACAACAAACCTATTTCAAGGATTTGTAAATGAGGGTTAGAGCAAGTCAGGCCTGGTTTTCAGCCCTGGCTGCACCAGGGACCAGTTTTGTGTCCTTTGGCTGCTTAATGTCTCTGAGATCCAGCAGCCTAGCCAATAAAACAGGCCTAATAAAAATGGTTTCATAATGTGGTCGGTGGGGGACTAACTCATCTAGGGCCTGGCATGCAATAAAGGCTGCTTCCCTTTTCATTTACAAGCCATAACAAGATTTTTGTTTTAAGGTCCTCCTTACTTGACAACATATACTCTGAAGAGATACAGTCCCTGCTGGATTTTCTTTCATAGTTCTTGATTAATGGGAGCAATTTAAAAAGTTCTCCTTGTACCTTGCTCCCTGGCATAGAAATTTTATAAATCTTTTATTTCCAAATCCTCCATATGATAGTCCAACATGGCAGTCAAGTCTCTTTCATCACGCCTCAGCATTTGGAGATCTATGTAGACGTGTCCCAGAGACACAATTCTGTTCATAGAGACACCACGGTCCACGACACATTTGTAAATTGGTTGTTTAGAATCAAGATTTCATTTTCTTATTGCCACGATTGCATCAAATGTGTGAGATGTAGGCTCTATGTGCCAATATTTATGGAACCTGTTCTTCAGTTAATATGAATAATGACATTGGGTTTTGGCCTAAGCCAACACTTGGGTTGGGGATCTTGAGTGGATGGTACAAGGGTAGCTTGCCACGGAGCATGGAAATTGGGTTTGAGAAAGTCTTATGAACTGGTTTTTCATAGGTACAATTTAAGGGAGCTGGATGATTCATGACATCCTTTTATCCCTATCTATGGATACTCTCCAGACTTCCCAGGCTCTCTGCAGCCTCAGGACTAAGACTCAGGGACTTCTCTGCCATCTTTCCCCTGAAGAACCCACCATCTACCCCCAACACCCTAATGTGCACCGGCCTCACACCAGCACTCTCTAACTCACTCTCGTGCTCTCTGTCTCATTGCCCCTGAGCTCCATCAGAGCTTAGCAGAGCAGCAAACTGATTCATAAGCTCAGAGAATCCTATGGGTCCATCAGCTCTGGGACCCTTATGAAGGTTTTGCTGCTTTCAAATAGCACGCCCGCTCACTCAATGTAATTATGTAGTTGGTAAAATTGCAGGCAATGTCACATAGGAGAAGGATTGTTTTTTCCTCACAGGGAAAATATTTCCACGGACCTAGTAGGCTATTTTCCTCTCATGGCCTGGAAGCTCAGCCTAGGAATCCACCTTCCCAAGGTAGCTTTGCTTCGAACAGAGCCTCTGTGTCTTCACCTTTTAAAGCTCTCTGCTTTTGTTTGGTGGCCTGTTAATAACAGCTCCAAAAGGGGTAGCAATGATGGTTTAAGCAGCCCGAACTTTCTGTTTGCTCTTTTTCAGGGGGCAGAGAGATGGTAAATGGGGAACAGGCAGGAGATCCTAGAGACAGTACCGGCTATTTGTAACTGAAAGCACTTTGTTTCCTCTTCTTGCGAAGAGAGCCAGAGAGCCGGTGCATCTATCCTTTTAATTCATGAAAAATTAATGAATTAATGAAAAAATAAAGGCAGACGTTCTTGGGTTTCGTGGTTTAGTCATCAAGCTGGGCACCGGGGATGTACCTTTTTGTATTATTTGTAAAACAAATGTATTTCATAAACACAAGATCAGAACAGAATCAAATGAAACTTATGAAACGTGAAAGCTGTCTCCATGGGGAAAGCTTTGCTGGAAGAATACAAACTCGTTTGCAAAATCTGCAGTTTCAAAAAAACTCTGTAATTATTCCAACGGTCTCCCATCAGAAGTAAGGACTTCTTCCCATCGGCAGAATTTAAGGAAACATTAATGCCCTTGGTCTACAGTGTGATCCCACTTGCTCTCCTGTGCGGGTTCTTTCTGGTCCCCTTGGATCTTAAATACTGGCAAGCTCTAGGGCCCCAAACCTGCCCAATGCCTCTACCACAAACTCCTTACCATTTTTAAAATTATTATTCCTGTGCCTTCAGTTCCCATGATGTGCTTGCAATTCCCTTGTCTATAAATACAACCGAAAGTCTCTCTTGAGTTTCAGACACGTGTAGCTCATAGCCTACTGGACACATCTCAGACATATCTTTTTCATTAAGCCATAAGCTTGTTGTATGTCCTTCTTTGCTGACTTTCCCCACCATCGATCCCATGGTCCCAGAGGTAGAAAGCTAAGCATCAGCTCTGCTGATTGTCTTTCTTAGTCCTCCGGTAGCAAAGCAGGACAGGTGTGCAACCTCACGTCATTCCAGCTCCGTGAGCCTCTGGTTCAAAGCATTGGCCTTATATTGCCATACACTCTACTTAAAACCATTTAGAGGAGCTGGTTGTATGTTTGAATCATCTGGGGAGATTCTTAAGAATACTGATACCTGGGGGTGCCTGGATGGCTCAGTGGGTTAAAGCCTCTGCCTTCGGTTCAGGTCATGATCCCGGGGTCCTGGGGTCGAGCCCCGCATTGGGCTCTCTGCTCAGCAGGGAGCCTGCTTCCTCCTCTCTCTCTCTCTCTCTTTAAAAAAAAAAAAAAAAGAAGAAGTCTGGGCAATTCTGCTTTAATGAGTTGGATACAGGTTCAGTCGTGGATGGTGCTTGGAAAGTGTCACATGATTCTAACGAGTGGCCAGTGCTAAGAACCAGTACTTTAGAAGCTGTCCACTTCCCTCAGGATAAAGCTCAAATTCTGTGGCCTAATTAATAAGAATTCATCAAGAAATATGGCCCATACCCATTTCTGAATTGTCACCTCTTGTTTTTGTCCCTGCTCTCTATCACCAGCCCTCCCCTGCAACCCGGGGCATCTTAAATGACATGGTATCAGATGATTTAAACTGTCTTTCGTGATTTAGGTATTTTCTCTCTTGCCTCAGTACCTTAGCATATACTGTTCCCTCTGCCTCCAAAACACCTTTATTTCCTTTCCTGGGTCATCTTTACTTGCCTTCTCCTTTGCTCCAAGGAGCCTTTCCTAACACATCCCAACTAACCCAAGGTGGGTCAGAGACCCCTTTCCTACAGCATTATGGAGTAACTCTTTTTTGTGTTTTTTCTTTAGAGAAAGAGTGAGCAGGGAGGGGCAGAGGGAGAGAAAGAATCTTAAGCCCAATGCAAAGCTATTCTCATGACCCTGAGATCATGACCTGAGTCAAAACGAAGAGTCAGGTGCCTAAGGCCACTGAGGTGCCCCATGGGATAACCCTATGTTTCAGGATGTTTGTCACTCTGGGTCGTGTTTGGAAATTTCTCAGAGTCAAAGTATAGAGAATGTACCTTCTTCTTTGTCTCACCTTTTCCTGACACAGCAGCTTTTTTATATGGGCTCAAGTGCGACATGAATAGATATAAGAACACATAAAAGTAAATTACATATTTTTAAATGAAATTCCATTTAGTAATAAAGGTACTTGCATCACTTCAATACTTCAAATCCATCATCACATTTTCACCAATTTCCACACTCAAACTCACTAGCCTTAAATTGGGAGAATTTAAAGGCTTAAATTAAATCTTAATGTAAAGACTTCAACTCACTCCCTTTGCATTCACCTCACCATCCTACAAGAAGACGGGGCACTAAATTCTATTTGAAGGTATCTTCCCAAAGCAAAACTGGAAAATCCATGGCTTTCCACTGAAATTTATTTTTAACAGAAAGAAATTATGAACAAAAAGAAAGGCAGTGTTGCAATATACTGGGGTCATGGAGGAAATTTTTATGGTCTGGCTTTTATCTTAAATTCAAAACTTTCTATGAAATTAAAATAATAAAATGTAAGCACTAAGAGTTGAGTAAGATAGACAGTAAAGGCAACCTAATAATGTGGAAATAAAGCACAGACTACCTTGACAGTGTGGTCCTCTTAGGAACATGAACCCCTACCACAACTTTTCTACTATGAGGCAACTCCAGCTTCCAGGATGCTGACTTCAGAATTTAACTGAAGTTTAGTTCTCAGATAAGTCTAGGTCATGCCATGACCTGTCAATCGCATCTGGGGGCCTAAAAATGACAAATAATGATGCCATAGCAGCAAACCAAGAGCTACTAGCACTCACTGATAGCCTCTGAAGTAAAAATCCCATGGGGGGCACTCTGAGCGGTGCTCCCAATCCTCGTGGCATTCACTGTTACTTGTTGCACAGACATCTACCTGTCCACCAGAAGGTTCTGTTCCCTCAGCCTTGGGGATGGACCACCCCACCCAGGCCCTTGACAATCAGGTGCAGCCGAGCATGAGTGGAGTAAAGTATAACCCTTCCACGCTTGTCCCATAATAGTCTCTCACATACCCTGTCTCCATCGTCTCTTTCCCGTCAGGCATGAGAATTCCATTTTTTTACTTCTTAAGGTGTGTGTTTGGGATGACGTCAGTCACTGCATGGAACAGAGTATCCTGCCATCTGTTCAAACACTGAATTCTCTCACACGAGGGACCCATCATCTTCTACAGAGACAAACATGTACACTTTGGCATTTAATCCTTATTAGGCTACCGTGAGTCTAACTGCCCTGTGGCAAAATGTTGTGATCCCCATTTCAAGGCTGGGGAAACTGAGGTTCAAAAAGATGAGGAGACACATGTTTGAAACACAATTAGAATGACTTTTACTTTATTCTCTTAATTCTCACTGCCGGGCAATATTTTTGTAGTGTGTATTTAACCAAACTTCGGTGGAAATCCAAATCAAAGCCACAGTGAACTTGAGTGAGCACGGAAGTGATGAGGTGATCACCGTTAGCAAGCTTCAGAACCCCACAGGATGCGGGAGAGGTGAGGGCAGCAGATAGCTCTCAAGGATGAACTGGGGTGCATAACCATTGCAAGAGGTGACTACCTTGAGGTGGTCGTTTCAACGCAAACTTGTAAAGTTAAAACCAGCAAATACTCTCCTCTCCCTTATGCATAAATAGTGAGAAAACACGATTTATGATACCAGGAACGCAGAAGACTAACCTATCCTCTCCGAGCATCGAAGATGAAGAAGACATAGATCTGGGATCTCCACATCTGGCATTTTATTTAAAACCCACAACAAATTTAGGAAGAAAGCTTCCCTGTTAAGAGATGTGATGATTACAGCTCAAAGCAGCTGGCCGAGATGGAACGTGGCTCTGACATGCTCATTTAAATCCGAGGCTCACATGCCCAGAGGAGAAGGGAGGAAGGACACACACCTGTTGCAGAGAAGATCGAGGTGAATGTAATCTATACAAGGGCATGCGGGCCAGCCGCGCACCCCAGCCAGACACTGCCATGCATTAATGTGGGCTTGCCATTGCCTTGCCCTCTAGGTTCCAGAACACCGGTATGGGAGACGCCCAGATGTTTCAATGTGGACAACTAGCTCCATGTTGCTGGGCTGGCCACTGAGCACATTTTGGTCTAACAGCTGCTGGTTTGCACCTTCTCATTTCCATGGTCGTTACTATGGTTGGACCAGTCTACAGTGAGAAACAGCAGGAATCCCGGCAAGAGCTTTTCCAACCCCACATTCAATCAAATCCTTGGTGCTTGGTAAGCTTCCAAGTCTAGTAAAATCAAGGCAAAGGCACTTCCTGAGAAGTCCAAAAATATGTAAATTCAGTTTTACGCCTGTCAGTAGTAAAGTGAGCAGCAGCTGTGTACTTCCTGACAGTCCAAGCTAATTCTGATGCAAGCACTTACAGTTTCAACTAAGGTGAACCTAGGGTTCTAACACAAACTGGCAGCATTATATTATTACTGGCTTGGGTCCTGAGTTGAATTAGGGGTTCCGGTTTGCCTTGCTGAGAACCCTGCCTGGCCTCAGTGGTCCTCATTAGAATCCCAAAGGAGGCACTAGTGACAAGCCCATCTAATTGAAATACAGAGAGGCCCCACACAGGTTGCGAGGACAGGGGCAGGTCTCTGTTCCCCACTGCCCCAGTGTGTGCTCAGCTGGGAAAGAGGGCCAGTGGGGAGAGGGGGAGCAAGACATGAAGCTTCAGCCACTGTTCCCATTCACTTCTCACCCTTGCTTTCCATTCATTTTGACTGACCACATTAATTCATAGCCCTCAAGATGCAAGGAAGCCTCTGGCTAACCCAGATCACTGTGAATAACAATGCAACTGAACCAAAATTAACACTTGAACTTTACTAATGCAGGAGACCACAGAACTGAAAACTTTCAAACATAATTCTGTGAGAGTGAAAGCTATCTAGATTTGAAAAGCCCAGTTAAGGTTAACCGCTACTGGCAAAGTCAGTATGGAGACAAGGCTCACGACAGCTGTGACATTATGAATACAAACACATCCCACTTTATGGGATAAAAACGTTCCACCGAGTTGGTGACCAAGAGATTTTCTGTAAGCACACCCAATCTCCCCTTGGACTTTGTTATCTAATTGGAGCTCTGTATCTGTGGGGGAAAGCAATCAAAGACATGGAACCAAACACCTGTGGCCAAGAAAGAATTTAGAAGATGTCAAGGTCAAAAAGATTGAAGAAAAAAATCGTATTTCTGCTTGACTAAAAAAAATAAGTACTAACCTAACCTTTCTACTCCCTCCCCCCACCTGCCACAGTAATATATATAGCTTCACTTCCTACACTCCTAGACATTTCTTAAAAATATAACAATCCCCTTAGCGGCAGGTGAGGTCCTGAGCTCAGTTCCATCAGGAACCACCTGGCTGAACTTGAATGAGTCCAGTGCCTCTAAGCTTTAATTTCTCACCTACAAAATGATAACATGAGGAAGGAGGATCTCTGAAATTATTTAAAAGCTAACAATTCTCATTTCTAAGTGGTTACTAGAACTCGCTTTCCCTTTTTTGCCCAAATACTTTGTAACGTTCAGTACAATTATTGAAGTACCACATTGTACAGCTACTTATAACTTTCTAGTCTTGATGCCTTTACATTTTCCCTCATGAGAGGCAGCTCTGGACTTTTTCTGAGGCTCCACGACTCCTAGGGAGTATAGAACCCCCAGCAGGGTAACCAGGAGGCGGAAACTCGGCAGGGGCCTGGGAGCTCACCAATCATGGCCAAAGCCAGAAGAAAGACTGAAGTGCTATCTTTATGAATCTTTCAAATCTGCTCACAGCTCCAAACTTTTAGGGATTCCAGAAACAACTCTAATTATTTGGCCCCCAAATCCCTCTGATTCACATTATGAACTTGATGCTTGTCAATGGTTTGGAATTTCTATAAACCTGATTATAAAGACTATATATATCTTAACTGTAGAAAACTATCTGAAGGCATAAAATATTCAAAAATGTAAATATTTTGGATGATCCTCCATCAAATTCCCCTCAAAGTGAGTGAGCAGAACCTTGTCATCATGAAGATAATCTGCACTGATCCCCAAATATTCCAATCACAACATATGTCCATTTAATACATTGTAACGTATGAACAAACTTTCTAAATCTAGTTACAATGATATATCAGTACTATAAAATGTGTCTCTTACTCTATAATCATTAGTTATTGATATATATGGATGTTCAGGAAATAACTGAAAAACCTCAGTACCTAGCCGGGAGTATCTAAGAGTACTCTCTAAGGGTATATAATTAATATAACTGACTGTTGTGCTTCACCTCAAGCTGTAAGCAGCCTCTATGATTTTCTACATGTGCAATAGTACCTGATGTGAAGCTCTCATCCAAACTATGCATTAAATATTATATCTCACTTTAAATCAAGGTAGCATTTGATTCCCTTTATAGGAAAACACCTTCGTATATGAAGCAACCCAAAGGAAACAAATTACTAGGGCTAAACACAAAAGTTTAGATGTACCTTGCAGAAATACCTGAACAGTGAAAATCTGAAGAGACCTACTATATTCAAGTATGTTGTAAAATTATGATATCTTTATGTGATGTCTTTTAGCTAAAAAAGTGTGTTTTATAATCATCACTGGCATGAAAATATACATATACTATTAACAGAAAAATCAGATTATAAAATAGTACCTACCATATGGAGGAATATACATTGAAATGTTCCTCTGGCTGGTAAGATTATTTTATTATATGGGATTATTATGTTTTTCTTCCTCCTTTTCAGAACGGTCTCAAATTTTTCATAAATGAACATACCAATTTTATAGGAAAAAATCTGATTAAAATTTACTTAGGAATGGGGTGAAAATAGGCAGTAAGTTCCACATTACCAGCGACAGAGCTGATTTTCAGTAGAACAAGGCAGGCGTTCGTGGTGTCTCGCGTTTTGAATCCTCACAGCCCCCTCCAGACCAGTCGTTGCTGGCTAATTTGAATGGCACCTCTGGGAAAGGACTTCTTTTTCCTTTGTTTATATCTCTAAACCAGAGCCTATCACGGGGTCTGGCAAATACTGCCCACAGGAAACAGGATGGCAGTGAAAGAAGCCATTCAGTATAAAAGATAAATTTGCTCCCAGAAATGTCTTCACAACAGAGGACGCGTTCCTCGTGAATGGAAACGACACACCAGTCAACGGTGACCTAACCTATGGAACTTATGGGACGTGTCAAATTTTCTGTGCAGCTTTAGCCACTGACTTCTTGTGATGCTTCTGGGTATTCCCCTCTCGTACTAAACACCAGCTCCTACTTTAACTGCTTACATTTTTTTTAAGATTTTATTTATTTATTTATTGACAGAGATCACAAGTAGGCAGAGAGGCAGGCAGAGAGAGAGGAAGGGAATCAGGCTCCCCACTGAGCAGAAAGCCCCAATGCGGGGCTTGATCCCAGAACCCTAAGATCATGGCCTGAGCCAAAGGCAGAGGCTTTAAACACTGAGCCACCCAGGCGCCCCATAAATGCTTACTTTTTAATGGGAAAGTTCTGTTTTAACAGGCAGCCCTTAGCAACCACAACTCTGCCCTCTGAGCTCATTTTTTTTTTTAAACTTCACATATAAGTGAGATCATACAGCATTTGTCTTTCTCAGTCTGACTCACTTCACTTAGCATAATGTCCTCAAGGTTTAGTATTGTCACAAATGGCAAGATGTCTTTTTTATGACTGCATAATATTCCATCACACACACACATACACACACACACACACACACAGAGTTTATCCATTCATCCACTGATGGGCATTTAGGTCATTTCTAGGTCTTGGCTATTGTAAACAAAGTAAACAGGAACTACTTCCTTATCCTTGCTTCTAGGGTCCTTTCAATCGATCCCACATACTTCCGCCAAATAAATCTTCTTAATGAACAATATGATATGTCACTTGGCTCTCCAGTCTTTTAATGGCTCCCTATTGTCTATTAAACAAAATTCAAGCTCCAGGGCATAGCAATCAAGGCCCCCAGACCTGATCTACATTCCCAACCTCATTTTCCGCTAGTCGCCCATAGCTGTACACATGTACACAACTCCCTTAAGTGTGGTTCTCGTACTAGCATCAGCATCACCTGGGAACCTGTGACAAATGCAAATTCTCTGCCCACCCTGACCTCCTGGGCCAACAGCTCTGCAGGTGGGACCCAGGAATGTTTTTCACAAACCCTCCAGATGATTCTGATCCAGGAGGAAGTTTGAGAACCACGGCTCTAACCAAATTGTAATTCCTCAAATACCCTTGAAGATTCACTAGATTAATGCTTTTCATAATGTTTGTTCTCCTATCAAGGGATGCCACTCCTTCCCTATCTTCAAGGTGAATAAACATTATCAACCTTTTCTGGCTAAAAGCAAGTATCGACTCAGAGGTCCCTTTCCTGGTTTCCACAACTGGAAGCAACCCCTTCATTCTCTGAACTGACACTGTATCTTCCTTGAAGTAGTTGTTACAGTTTCTCCTGAAAGAGGATTATCTTCACATTTCTCATCTCCTCTGCTAAAGTATAGACTCTCTGAGGGCAACGAGTACTATATAAATTCCAGAGGCTATAGGGCTATACTGTCAGGAAGAAGGTACCCCAAATGTGTCTGCCCATTACAAAAAAATAAGATAAGATAAGATAAGATAAGATAAGATAAAGTAAAATAAAATAAAACAAAACAAAACAAAATAATATAATATAATATAATATAATATACTATAATATAGCAACTATTGGTCAGCATTTAAGATCACCAGACTCAACATCCAGTATTTTATCTGGTAACCTTATCACCGTTTTTCATATGTTACTTGGTCTTGACTTAGATCTACCTCCTGTTACTTCACTTTCCCAGAAACATAACTAAGGAATTGAAAAAAAAAAAAAAAAAAAAAAACCTCAAACTTATATACCCAAATAAATATTTTCCTTTAAAAAAATCAACTTCAGAAACACTTGTACATATTCATTGATATTGATGTTGGCCAAAATACATTTGAATTTCTTTAATTTAATGCAAAATTCTCCTGCTGCTTATGCAAGAAAATCAGCCTCATTATCTAAAACCTGCCAGTTTTTTAAAAAAAATATACTAAAGGTATTACTATTTTTATAACTGCTTTATTTTTCAGCACTGACATCCAATACCTTTTATTCTTTTTGAAGATCAGATTTCTCTTGAAAGGCTTAATGCTTGCTACCTTTGAAAATAATTTTAAAATACTTATGTCTTAGAAAGGCAATTTCCTAACAAACACAAAATTGTTCCTGAAAATCTACCAGAATACATATATAAGCTTCCAACGTGTTAATATGATGATGCTACTCAAAGAAATATGTCAAATCTGCTTCTCTTTGATTTTTTTAAAAGTCACATTTTTCTTATCATCATGCCTCCCTCAAAATCCACCTGAGCCATATTCCCACGGGACCAAACATTATCCCCCTATGAAGCAAAATCCAAATGCCATGGCTTCCTCTCACAGATTTCCAGAGATAAGCAAAATAAGGGACACACAGCCAAAGTAATGACCATGCAAGTGTTTGCCACAAATGGCAGACGTGCATCTGTGATGTATACTTATCACATCCGGTTTCCAGGCACATGCATATTATCATTTTATACATTTACTTACCTCTCCTCTTTGAGACTGGAATACATTAAAAATGGCAGCTTCTCTACCTTCCAATATAGGCTTATTCAGGAAATGATACTAACAAATGGAGCCAGAGGAGACTCAATCTATAATCAACCTTTTCTAGCCATTTGTCTTCTGTCTCATTGCACTTTAAATGCCTGGGGCATACTCAGTCAACTTACTGGATCCAGCCTTCCAAGTGTCTTTAATGGAGGATTTACTTACTTAAACTCTGAAGACACACCAGGTTCAAAGCTACTCGGCACTTTTTTGTGCTTTCCCACACTCAGACAGACAGGCAGAGGGGAGACAGAAGAAGGACAGCCTGTCATTGACAATATTCTTTCCTCAAAAACAAAATGAATTGATGCGCATGATGGAGGTTACGTGAATTTAAGTGTGAACTTTCTGGAATTTGAAATTGAGAAACTGATTCTCAAAGGAAATCTTGGTCCCAGTGCTCAGGTCTTGAAGGCTGTTGTACAAGCTCACGGACCCAAATAATAATGCGTAAGAGGTGACCATATCCTTTGAACATAATCCCAAAGACACGTGACACTGTAAAAGGGGATTTGAACAGGCAATACCTTCATCATTCCCAAAACCCTGACATCATTTCTTTCACATCTACAGGAGGATTTTAATAGGATGGCACTTTATCCGACCAGCACCAGCATTTATATTTTCATGAATCAACTGAAAGTTAAAAAATCAATTCTTTTATCAGCTGACTATACTAATGAAATAACTATCAATCTTTTTTCTTTCTTTTTTAAAGATTGCATTTATTTATTTGAAAGAGAGAGAGCACAAGCAGGGGGAGTGGAGGCAGAGGGAGAGGGAGAAGCAGACTCCCCACTGAGCAGGGAGCCCCATGCAGGGCTTCATCCCAGGACCCTGAGATCATGACCTGAGCCAAAGGCAGATGCTTAACTGACTGAGCCACCCAGGTGCCCCAATCCTTTTTTTTTTTTCCCCATAAAAGACAAATACATAGTAGCTTTTGGGGAAGAAAGAGTAAGTGTACTTAAACTCTATGAGTACATACACACAGCAAGAGTTTATTCCTCCCTAGTTTATTTTTCTCATGATAAATCCATTGCAAACGCACTGAATTCCGTAGGTTTTTAACCTGATGCAATAGCAGACAGGGAGGGTTAAGCAGAGCGAGGTCTCAGCTACCACAGCCAAGCAGCAGGTCTGCCACCGGGGCAGAAAGTACTGTAATGAAGAAGAGCAGATCCGGCCTGGCATCCATGACCCAGACCCCCGGAAGGACCTAGACCGGTGAGTTCCTAGTATCAGGGCTACCACAACAAAACAGGGAGGTCTGGGAAAGCAATTAAAATTTTGGAATGATGCAATGAAGATTAAGTCTGGCATCAGTGGAGTCCCTCCGATAATGGAGGACCCTCCCCAAACTACAGGCGTGGACACCAAGGGCTGCACATTAAGCCCTAAGCAAGTTTCAGTGAAGGTCTGCTTTCCGGGCAGGATTTTAAGAACAGTGAACTAGACAGAAAACAAATGATGATAAGCGATTTGTAAGAAAAAGACTTTGTCTCAGGAAGAAGGTAGGATCTTTGACGTGAGCTCTGCAATAGTAACCAGACTGTAAACCTGATGTGGGCTCCTTACTGTGCCAAACTCTCTCTTTTTAATCCAATCCGATTTCCCATCTGCAAGTCAGGGATAAAATGGACAATGTTAGAAAATGCTAAGATCCAAGAGCAGAGAACCAGCAGGGCATCAGACTAATTACAAACATCAGGAGACGCGCCAGAGAGCATGCCCAGTGTCTCAGTAAATGCTTTTCAATAAAGATGTCAAACGGTGTCACACTTTAGTCGAAGAGTTGCAAATCGGTGGCCTTCCAGTCATATGTGGCTCTCAGATCTCTTTCCTACACACATTATTTTTTAAATCCAATTGGCCTACAACATATGGAAATTAGACTATTCTTCATAAATAAGGAAAGGAAGCAAAGGAATTTCTGTTTTCTTTGAAAAAAAAAAAAAAAAAGAACGCTTGGATCACATTGGCTTTGAATTTCCATAGGCCAGCACCTCCGCAGGAGCTGGGCAGCAGCCAATCCCTTCAAACTGGGGACTGATTTTACAACAGCCCTACCTTTACTCACAGACTTCCTCTGCCAAGCCCAGTCATCATTTAATTTTTTTCAATCCCAGCTTTACAGGATGGTAAGAACTCAAAGAAACTTGGTGCTGTCACACTGTATGTGTGCTACCAATGAACTATTCCGGACATATCTTTGCGCTGGACCCAAAACAAGGGAAAGAAAGCTTGCCCTTCACCCAGCACGAGTGAGATAAGCCAAGGCTGGAGTGGCAACAGACAAGTCTTCTTGGTTACGTAAAGCCTGGCTTTGTTTCAACAGTTACATTGTTTATAATGGAAACTGTTGAGAGTCCATTCATTATCTTAAAAATCAACTCTTACATTCATTTTTGGAAAAGAAAATATGATGAAAGGCTAGGACTGTGTTTTGTTTTTTTGTTGTTGTTGTTGTTGTTTTTCCTGTGCGATTATTTTGCAATATACCAAATAGAATTAATCTGGAAAAGTTCACATAATGATTTCAGGTTCCAGGAATACTCAGAATTCAGCAGTGCTGCAAGCCAAAATCATCAAGATTCAATTTACCAAAACTTAAAAAAAAAAAAAATCAAATATTTCTCTGTGATAGCTGATGGTCCATTAAAAACAGTAATATTAAAGTTTTGGAGAGAGAGGCGACATATCAAAATAGTGGCTCACTCAGCAATTTCAAAATATTCTACATTTATATTTAATAATATCCTCCTCTGGGAGTCCAAAAGAAAAATACTTCTTCTCTTCGAAAAGAGTTGGGAAATATTCCAATCCCTTGAAAATTTGCTGAGGAACATTTGCCACATCTCGCTTATATATGCTGGTTTAAGTTCTGACATATTTGGTAAACTGCGGAGTTTTCAAGAAAGAACAGCACAGTTCTTATCAAATATGAAACAGACACAAAGTGTTCTTGTATTATACACTACAGGAGTTGCTGGAATTTACTTTCTAAATATTCTCCCTTAGAAAAGAAACCAAATTAGTTTTCCGATGGCTAAGGCTCACCTAAACTGTTTTTTAAAAATTCATAGAATTGTATTGGTGACCAAACATTGTGAGTAATTGTACAGATAAGTATAATCATATCACATTGATTTGGGGCTTGATATTTGCTCTTAATCTCAGTAACCTCCGTGAACAGAATTGATTTCTTATGGCACAACCCTGGAAAGTAACAACTCCCTGCAGAGAAGGGCATTTCAGCAGAAAATTGGGGCAATCTGCATGTCAGCACAAGCATTTCCATAGGGCATGCTTTCAGAGTTAGTGCATTTCCCACTCATTAACCCTATTGTGGAAACTTACCCCATACACATGTAGAGCTAGAAGAAACACATATTCCCAGAGAGACTAGCAGAAAGTATCAGAATAACTCAAATGAACAAAAAGAATTTAAAAGAATGAAAAATATCATCCAGGAGAGTAAAATACATAGACCGATGTGTTTTTCAACAAGGAGAAAATGGTAATTTGGGACAGCAGAGTCCTTCATATAAATGTTGATTAATTTCCTAATACCCAAAGCATAAGGACACCAAATCAGGATAGCAATGCACTAAATGCTTTTTATTCCATGGAGTACCATTCATTCATTCATTCATTCATTCATTTGGGGTTTCTGATTTTGTTTTGTCTTGATTTTTTTTTTTTTTTTTTTTTAAGTAGGCTCCACACCCAGCATGGAGCTCCATGCAGGGCTTGAACTCACTTCCCTGAGATCAAGACCTGAGCTGAGATTAAGAGTCAGAGATATTTAACTGACTGAGCCACCCGTGTGCCCCATTTATTTATTTTTTTTTTTAATTGAGGGATAATTGACATACAACATTATGTTAGTCTCAGGGGCACAGCATCATGATTTGATAATTGTATGTACTGAGATGCCATCATGGCAAATCAGTCTAGTCAATATCCAGCCCCAACACATAGTTACACAGTTTCTTTTCTCCTGCTGAGCACTTTAAAGATGGATTCTCTTTGCAACTTTCAAATTGCAATACAGTGTTATTAACTATAGTCTCCATGCTACAGAGCTGAGCCGCTTTTACTAACAGTGGCTTTGGTTTGGTTTGGTTTAATTTGGTTTGGCTCCTGCAGTGTTTTGAGTGTAAAGAAGCCTAATGCTGTTTCCCACAGAGCTGAAGGGCCGGGGTCTGACAGGTGCAGGCTGGGCCAAATCCGTGCAGGCAGACTCGCCTACATGTGGGTCCTGATTCTGCCTCCTTCTAATTCCACCTCAGCTCCCCAGCTCCCACATCTATAAAATAGGGATAAATCCTCCCCCATAGGGTGACTGTCGTAGTGACACAGACTAAGATAATGTATGTAAATCGCTTAGCGTGGTCCTCAGCCCATGGCAAGGACACAGCAAATGCCGAGAATCACAGCTCTTCTGAGTGTGTGCTTCAAGAAGAAAACACATCTTTGAGGTCTGTCTGCTACATGGCTATTCCTAATAACACTAGCATGCACACGGTGCCCGTGTCATCAAGGCTTGAGGTAAGAGCCACTGGTTGCAGTGTGTGTGTTCATGCGTGTGTGTATCTGTAGAAACACGCTCACAACCAGACACATCCTCTACTGTAGGCTTTTCAGTTTTCATGCTCTCTCCCTATGTGGGTGTGTGTAAAGAATCACCCAAACCTATAAGCCAGGGAGGCAGGAACTAGGGCCCTAAAAACTATGCCATGTGAAATCAATCCCAGGAACATCAAAATCACTAGAAGCAGAAGCAAGAAAGATGATTCAAAAAGCAAACAGGTATGAAATATAAGGTCTGGTTCAAGAAACAGCCATCTGGCTTGCACCAAAGAGAAGAAGAACTCGCTCTTGCGGGGTGAGATGTGTTCAACGGACAGAAGTAAAAAATCTCAAAAGATGTGCGCTCCTATACAGAGTAATAGGATGACTGGTGGTGTCTGCCAACAGAGATTTTTTTAATAGTAATTCCTAATAATAGCAGGCATAACAATAATGTGCATTTGTTGAGCACTGACTACATGCAACGGACAGTCTGAGTCTGAGGAGCAGACAGAGCATCTCTGACTATGGCCACACTGGTCACCCAGCAAGAGAGTTGGCCCCACCCCCCGCTGACTCAGCAGCAGCAGGCCTTATCCCTGTCCGAGGAAGGAGGCAAAACACACTTCAGAAGGTGGAGGCCAAAGGGACGATTGAGCAAGGGCCGCTTGGTGACAGAATGAAGGGACACCGCGACTGGATGGGCCTGAATTCACCAATAGACGAGACAGCAATTGAAGCTTGAAGTCATTAGGGACTGACACTTGTCCTCTTCTTTCTTTCTTTTGAAAACCTCAGTAAAAACCCCGAACCACAAAAGCCAGACAGTAAATCATTTCTGTGGGATGTTCTTTCATCTTAAAATGTCTGAGTCACATGCTTTAAATCTGGTAACAAAAGAGGTAAGAACATTAGAAGTAGCATTTTCACTACAGCCTCTGGACTTGGGAATGTCTTGCTGTATTTCTAAATTATGGAGAAGAGCCTGTCCAGCCCTATCAACCAGCGGAACATGCCATGTTGGAGCCGTGTCCCTAGATGCCCCACAGCGGAAGCCGCGTATCAGGAAATGGGCCCGAGGAACTCCCACCTGTGCTTCAAGGTCAGCTTAGCCTCTGCTGTGGATTCATTTATTCCTCCTCCACTGCCCGCCCTCCTCCTGTCCTGGACATGTGCCTATCCAAGACCAGGACTTCAGTCTTCACTACAGGATTTAGGCCGAAGGCCTGCGGTGGGCCTGTGTCTTATTTACCTGCCCAGCATCCTTACTCCTCTCTTGTGGCAAAGGAAATGTAATTTTCTTTGCAATTATCTGTATTCTTACCCCCCCTTTAGGTTTAGCTTAAGTGTCTTTTGAGAGATTTCCCATTACCCCTGATTCTAAAGATGGGCCTGGTTCCTCAAGTCACCATGGGGGATCCAGGAATGATATATTCCCAGTTTTTCCAGGAAGAGTGAATTCTGGTGCTTACTCAGGATGTGGTGGAGAAGAGGAGCTCTCTCTCTGCAGGAGGGTCGACGCTGGTAGAATGTGCCCTAAAATCCAAGAGCCCACCTGAGAAAAAGAGCTAATGGAGAACAAAGCAGAGTTGAAAGAGAAAGAAGTTCTAACCATGGAAACACACCGGTCCAGTCGTACCTAAAGCCAGTTCGTCTCTGGATTATTCTGTCACATGAAATTCAGTCCATAAATTCAGCCTTTCAGTCAATATCTGACAGGTTTGTGTCGTTGGTGACTCAAAGCACTCTGGTTAATAGTTTAGTTTCGAATCAACAAATCTGCACTGAGATATGTCTGTGCCAGGCATTCTGCTAAATGCAGCAAATCTCCGTCTATCTGGTCACTTTGGCTTTTACCCGCAAGTCAGCTTCTCTTTTGTGTAGACCACTAGCTGCACTGATTTTGAGGTTGATTTGCACCTTTCTGACTGCCTGATGGGCAACCCTAAGTGCTCAGCTGGCTGAAGACCCAGACCACCCTCTTCTCTGAAAAAAAGAACCCTCCTCTGGACTTCCCTATTTGAATCAATGATCTTATCAGTTTTCAAGGCTCAGCACTGAGGAGATTCGTCATCAGTTATGTCATCTCATCTTACTTCTTCAAAATTTGCCTCATCCTTCCCTTCATACCCATGTCTTTCATCTTATTTTTCTGTACTTTTATTCACACTTAGGCAACTTTACAGCTTGTCTACTTTTTCTCCCTCATGTTCCATCCCACACAGGTACACATCCTACAAATTCATCTCTGTACATATTGGTTCCTTTGCATCAAAATCCTGCTCTGAAAGCTTCAGCCTTTTCCCAAATAGTACGATGGCTTAGGTGGGGCTGAAGGATCTCCACTTCCCCCCCCCCCGCCCCCCTCGCTCCCCGGTTCCTTGGTGGCATCTCCTAATTCCCAGTGACAAAACACCTTCACCAAACAGATCTGTCTTGTGCTCCTGAACTACATCTAAGCTTTCTCCCGTCTTGGTTCATCTTCCTGGATTGGATTTCCTCCTTCCCACTTGTTGATGTCCCTCCTTTCCTTCAATTCCCAACCCAGATTCTGCCCCTTCCGTGGAGAAGTCTTGAAACACCGTAGCTCCCTTCCCTAGACTCTACTGAAGTTTGATGCCATTCACCATGTGCTGTGTCACTGATGTATGATACAGATGGTCTCATACTATTATTTTTACAGGTCTTCTTTATGTCCCACTGATCTCACTCTTTCAGGATGTGGGACTGTGTCTACACATTACCTGAAAGTATAATAATTTATGCATATAGGACCACACAACAGTACTTGAATGTATTTCACAATTATGGGACTGAAAGATCCCAGGATTTATTCATTTCATTCGTTCTTTTGCTGAGTGTCAGTTTATGTACCAAGAAGAGAGAGCACCGTCCCTACTGGCATTTAGTAGAAAGAACAATGTATAATTAAGCAATCATACAATAAACACGCTTCTGTGAAAAGCTGTTAAGAAGGCATGGTCTGTGGTGGGCTCAAGGAAGATCACACATGTCTCCCTCGAGGAAGCATAAAATGCAAGTGGCTTGGTATTTCAGCTTTCATTCACCCTCAGAAACTCAGATAAAGTTTCTCTGCTTTTGCAAGTGCAAGTACGACCAGAGTGGTTGGTTTTCTTTTTTCTTTTTTTTTTCTTCAGGGAAGTGGGAGAGCACTGGGAAAACTTTATAAATAATGTAGACAATACTACTGGACAAAATGGCTTTAAGTTTTTAACTCTGCACAGTCCAAGTCTTCTCTAGGCCATTAATTTCTTACCTACAAGATGACTGATGACAACCTACACAACATCCAATTCTCCCTTTCTTCCTAAAACTGGGAAGAAACCCAGTTTTATTCAGTTGGCCATCTTATACCACATGACCCTGGGGAAGTGGATTTGAATTCCCAGCTCTAAAGGTGGTCGGGACCCCTCTACAGCATTCATGCCTCGCAGGTGGCCTGATCAAAAAAAAAAAAAAAAAAAATGAGAGTGCCTTTGCTAAGAAGCACCGGGGAAAGAAGTCTAAAAAATGGTCTCACAGCCTCCTCTGAACACTGGGGGCTCAGGGCATGGCTGCCATCTTGTCACCAAGCTGAGCAGGAAACCAACACTTTGTGAAGACCACATCCAAATCAGAGAACTTCAGGGACCCTGCCACACCACACCCAGGGGACAGCCTCCCTGAGAGATCCCTGTGTGACAGAATGAATGTCCTTGCACAAGCCAACTTGACACGATTTGAGACAAGGTTTTCTGTTACCTGCAGCTGAAAGTGTCAAGAGATCCTGAAACGGCATGCACCCTTGTACTGTACAAGTCTATGTTTTTTAATATGGTTTTTCTCTTAGTATAAAAGGATGAGCTGTGAAATCAATTGCTTAAACCCAGAAAATAAAATATTTACTTTCCAAGGGAAGTACATGAATGAGGTAATTTCTAATACTTTCCCAGTCAAAAAAAAAATGTATGTATGTATGTGTGTGTCTATATATATATATATATATATATATATATATATATCTTTAATTCCACTAATTATTTCTATCTTAAAATTCTACATGGTTATATGAATTATCACCATTGGTTATCCTTGGCACTCAATATTGATTTAATTGAACACAAACCACTTAGGCATGGTGGAAGGTGACTACATTATTGAAAAAACTATTTTATCATGTTCTTATTTTTAAATTTGTCACTTATATATGTGGTTGTGAAACAATTTACTCCAACTCCCTAGAACCACATCAGTGTTCTTTGGGGAAATCTGTCCTGAATTACTTGTTTCTCAGTCCATCAAAAGAACAGAATCCAAATACCCGCCATATTCTTAATTGGAGCCAAAGAATGTGCCGTTAGCCTACAGTCTGAGTGCTTCCCACCCCTCAGGTAATAAAAATCAGGTTTCAGTGAGAACTCCAGCTGTTCGTCCATGTCACGTCTTTAAAGATATTTTCGGTCTAAAGAAATAATGACTCGGTTATTTTCCACCTTTATAAAATAACTAGAATCACTGTGAATACAAGCAACTCTGTCCTGGGGCCAGTCAGGTACTTTAGCTTGATTAACTGTAAATCCAAAACCCCTAAGAGAAAAGCATTGCATTAATTAATTTTGTATTACAGAGCTTTCTACTGCGATGCGTTGTGCTGTTATTGTTTCAGGGATCTATGGTTACCAGATCAAGTCCTCAGATTGGCTAATTTCCTCTTCCTGAACTACCTGTTGGAGCAGTTGACTAGATCTGTTGTCCCTACACATGTGTGGACCAGACTGAGAGTTCTCAGTCTGCAGCTCAATGAGCCCCCTTATTACTAGTCATCAATGCAAAAATCTACTTTTTGGCACAATACCTTAAAAATATGCACACTGGATACCAGTAAGTGGAGACCTATACATTAGAATATATTCTAGGTGTACTAAAAATAGAAACAGCTTCACTTTCCAAGGAAAATTTTATTAGTATGCTTATAAAAGGAACTTATCATAACTCAACAGAAGCACTTGGTGCTTTAACCGCAGAATGCCTTTGAATGATCTCTGCAAACTCAAACAGTAAGTTCTTGAGTGTGGTGACAGGTAGTTTTGATCTTACCCAGCTTCTAGCTACAATTGCCTGTGGGTTGAAATGTTGCAGATTCATGAGTATGAACAGTTCGATTGATCCATGATAATCAGAGTTTGTGCTGCCCTTTCAAAAACATGCCAGAACTTTTCTGCAGAGCTTTTCTGCAAATCTTTTTGATTTGCAACCCAGAAACAACATGTAGGTGTTGATAGAGTCCTTTTGAGAAGGAAAACAACCTCAAGTCTTTGGATGCAGAATAGTATGACATCTTAAGCTCTCTTGACAAAAACACATTTTGCATTTACAAAGATCAAGGGGATGCAAAGGTCTAAAGTGTACCCCTCTGATGGGGATGTCTCTGTCCTGGGCCACCTCCATGCCTCTCTGAAAGCCATGATTTTTCAATGCTCCAAAGTGAACACAAGGTAAAATAAGCATCTGAATCTTGGTTTCCGATCAAGTCATGATATCAGGGTCCTGGGAGTAAGTCCCTGCTGGGCTCCGTGCTTGGTGGGGAGTCTGCTAGAGATTCTCTCTCTACCTCTTTCTGTGCCCTTCCCCCTGCTGATACACTCTCTTTGTCTAAAATAAATATATCTTGAAAGAAAGAAAGAACAAAAGAACGAACCAACGAAAGAACGAACCAACGAAAGAAAGAAAGAAAGAAAGAAAGAAAAAAAAGGAGGGAAGAAAGAGAGGGTGGGAGGGAGGGAAAGAAAGAAAGTCAGTCCTCTCTTCTGAACAACTTGGACTTCTCTGAGACTCGCTGATCCATTTAGGAAGCAGAATTTGCGCATAATTGGCTTGGGGATAAATGAAATATGTAAGACCCAATGCAGAGGTTAAATAAAACTCTTTGATCTCAAAATCACACTGGACACCCTGGGGCAAAAACAGAGGTCTACTGGGAGGAAAAAAAAAAAAAGATGAGTTCTATTTCCCATCACAAATTAAGCTACAGGAAGGGAAATTTAATAATCTAATAAAACAAACCTTGTAAAATGGCTTCACTTGAACCTCATCAGCATACGAGATTTGCAAGATATGAAACTGCTCATGATCTAGAGTCCTGTAGCCCCTGGGAGCATTTAGTGAAATAGTTCTTTCCAGAAAATGGCAGTCTGGAAAGGTGAATTAATTTCACATATGATTGGCATGTTTGCTGTTTTTCCCCATCAGCAAAATGGTGACGTTCGTTGCAAAGAGAATACGTTCGTGATACCTGTCATACCTCTGCTTTCCCACATTAATGTTGACACCTGTAATTCTCTGATGGATGAGAAGCCTCAAAGCAGTCATACTGGAAAAGTGAAATCCACCACACTGGTATAGAGGGTCAGCCAAGGTCCTTGCCAATGACTGAGCCATGAATGGGTCTCACTAGGGGGTTGACTTGAGAATCACTCATTGCTAACCTCTTGCCAGAGCCTCTATTATGTCATCAATAACCTCCTTCTCTGCTTTCTGCTGCTTCCAACCCACCCAGTAACAATTTTCAACGTTGAGCTTCTTCTTCATTCTAGATATTACCCCAGGGCCCGCATCAGGCATCCTCTTGAGCCTTCAAGATAACATAATAGCATCTTTTAAAATCCCATGTAAAAGGATAAGGAACCTGCAATTCATAAATGCTCACTATAAAGTAGCGAATAAGCAGTCAGACGGATTTGAACTTAGGTCTGTCTGACTCAAAATGTGTTGTCTCTCCCACTACACTGCGCTGTCCAGCAATGAGGAAGTGAGCAGGACACGCAGCTGCATCAGGAGCTGAAAGGGTATAAACTAAACTGTCATCACTTTATGGAAAAGAAAGAACTTTATGAATTTTGTCATGATTTCTCTTTGGCTTTATCATCACTATAATCATTGAGAAGTGCCTGTGTTCAAATACATATATAAAGGTGATTTGTTTCTAGACAATTTAATATCATTTACAAAATATTTCTCTAGTCCTGTAATAGGGCTTTTTACATACCATTTAAAGAAGCATAATTTTTAAAAAATATTTTCATTTTTCAGAGAGAGAGAGAGCATGCATGCACAAGCATGTGAGTGGCAGTCAGAGGGAGAAGGAGAAGCAGGCTCCACACTGAGCAGGGAGCCTGACATGGGACTTGGTCTGGGATCATAACCTGAGCTCAAGGGAGATGCTTAACTGACTGAGCCACCCAGGCACCCCTAAAGAAACATAATTTTTAATGCATGCTTAAAAGATAGTGTTGTGTATCTAACAGACATTTCTCTATGTGTCAGTGTGTATTTAGAGTAAAAACATTGTTAAAATCAATCAAACTTATTCACCTAAAGCATCATCATTTGAAGAACTTGAGGACTTAGTCTCCAAGACGACAAATGCTGCATCAGAGCCCTCCTTCCTGCTTCTGTTGTCAATGGGTTCCATGTACCAATATGACAGCCTGATCAGACATACCAGAGTTTTCCTCAAAAGAGGAAACACACATCCCCACATGTGTGGACACACACACATGCACAAATTAAGATATAATATTTATGTAATATTTCAATTATACATTATTTATCTGAGTTTTCATCTATGAGCGGTAGATATCTATCAGTCTTCATCTATGAGTATCACAGTGAACTGTGATTACATCAATTTCTCATGTTCTTAACCAATATCCAGCAGGACTAGAGAGAACATCCAGCTTCTGGTAATTGACTAGCTCAAGATCTGGGAGACACATTTTCATTTGTGAACCAAACAGACACAGTCTGAACAGAATTACTCTAGTTGTTTAAGAGCCAATGATTCATTCTTAACAGAATTCTATGTGCACATTTTCTGGAGGATATTAATTACTATGTTATCTACTGCCAAACACTGAGTTCCTAAGAACTTTTGGAGCTGGGGCCGGGGGGTGGGGAACTTTTCGTTTATATATAAGAAAATAGTGATAGTTTCATTCCTCCTATGTCCCTAAAGATTCCTTCAGAGAAGTTGGACCATACTTAACTACTAATAAACCACCTGTAATATGGGAATCCTTTATCCCCTGGATCCAAAGTTTTAGATTAAAAACACAGAAATATGAAGGAATGCTGCCCACCAGCTGGGTGCTTGGCAATGGCCATGAGCTGGTCCGTCCAAATGGAAACGAATCACAGGCATCCTTCCAAGTGGTATCCCCTCTTGTAGGTCAATCCAGAGCCATGAAAAGTTCATAGCTGATAAATGCATCTAAGAGGATTGACACCTGGTAAAGACAAAGCAGTATACACTTGCTGCCAAGGCTTGATTATGCCAGGGTGAAGAGGCAATGTGCAGAAGTCTGCCACATTATGAAAAAGGCGTCTAGTTTCCCTTAGAGAGAAATGGAACCTAACTCTATACTGAAACATGAGAACCAGGGACGCAAAGCTGTACCTCCCCACCCCCACTGCAATAACCAATTCTATACAACAAATGTTGACTTGTTGTCTACCATGCATTCAACACCATGGGAAATACACTGCAAAAGGCAGAACACGTGGGTATTCATGGGGATCCATAAAGAGGTAAAAAATGCTGCCCCTTACTTAAGACACATTGGAGTTGTGGGGCACCTGGGTGGCTTAGGGCACTTGGTTAGGCATCTGACTCTGGATTAGGGTTCAGGTCATGATTTCAGGGTCCTGGGATCAAGCCCCATACTGGGTTCTGTGCTCAGCATGGAGTCTGCTTGTCCCTCTCCCTAGCCCCCTGACCCCCAACCATAGGCATGCTTTCTCTCTTTTCTGTCTGAAATAAATAAAATCTTTAAAAGAAAAGAAAAAAGAAAAGAAAAAGAAGAGAGAGGGACATTGGAGTTGTTGATCTATTGGTATAAAGTTTCAGTTATGTGAGGTAAAGAAGTTCTAGAGATCAGCCCTCCAAGATAGTCCCCACAGTAGACAATACCGTATGGTGTATACTTAGAAATAATGTAGCTCTCATCTTCTTACCTTCCCTAGACTGTTCTGACCACAAACACAAACGCACAAGGAAACTGGTGATAGTGACAGGTGTATGTCTGTTATCTTGACTATGCTGATGATTTCAGGACCATACACAGATGGCCAAACTCTTCAAGTCATAGACATTTGACTTGTATGGGGTTTTGTGTATCAAACACACCTCAGTAAAACTGTCAAGAAATTTTACCAGGATAAAAGAGGACACACTGCTACAATGAGCATTCAGGAAAAATCAAACCCATCTATAAATATGGGAGGAGGCAATAGTAATGACGTAAGAAGACAGCACTGCCCTGAGCTAATAGCACTAAGTACCTCCTCCCAGCTCCTCCTTGGTTTCCTCTCTGAAGAGGGCTTGGGGACAACTCCTCCCAACAAGGCAGTCAGAGGACTGGGCAGGGGAGGGACACAGAGTTTAGCACTCACTCTGTGCTAATTCTCCCACTTCCTCTTCCCCTTCTGACATCCACCATGAGGTTGAGGTGGGTGAATGGCCAGCCTGTATAGACGCTTCCCACACTTGCACCATTCGCTTTCTGCATTCCATGTCATCATTGACAGAGCTGCGCATGCTCCTGGTCAAGAAGGGAGAGGCCAAGTGCTCTTCTAAGCTGGGAAATGCTCCTGCTTCCAGGGAGAAGGGAGGCTATGTCCAGTCTACCTTGTAAAGGTGGATTCCCACAGACCGCCTTGCTTCCCATCCTAAGCAGAGAGACACTCAGAGAGAATATAGCCGACAAGTCATTCATCAAAGTCTGAGACCACTTAGGGCATTGACCAGTCTGCATGAAAGGCCTCCGCCTTTCCGTGACAGGTTACTCCATCATGTGGAGGCCTCCTCAGTCTTGTCCGCTGGTCACACTGACTCCCAGGTCAACAAAACAATTCTACGCTCAGACACACGTTCACTCCTAGTTCTTTCAAATGCCATTGACAGCTGCCCGACTGCGTGGCTTTCCCGCTAAATGTTAGACTCCCATCCAGGTTGTTCCTCCTGTTATTCATCACGGACATTTTTTTTTTTCTCTTTTGCTACTGTCATGGGAGGTTTAAATGTCTGCCCACTCCCAAGGCTGCATGTGGCCTTCCCCCAAAATGTCGCGCAGGGCAGAGGAGGAAAGGGACATCTTTGCCACTTACTGTCTGTGGGACTCAGGGACTCCAGTAAACCTTTCAGGGACTCCATTGGTTCCTGTGAAAAACACAGCCCCCGGGTGTTTAAGAATTAAACAAAATGAATTCGTTGGAAGCTCTGAAGCATGACCCGACAGAAAGTATTACTGTGTACATCCACTGGAGCACAGTATGACGTTTTAGAGTCTATTGTTGTAGACTTCTCACCCGGCATACAAAGATGATTAATATTTCTGGTGGCTAGAACGTAGTCTTCATGGTCGTAGGGGTCTGCGTCCCGTTCGCTGGTCTACGGTCTACAGGAATCCTTGCAACGGGACCTCACACCAGTAGGTACTTAGTAGTTATTGATGAGTGAGTGAGCCAGGGAATACTCTAATTTGTTAAAGATCCCAATTCACAATAAATATGTTGTTACTTGCGACCTTTGTAATAAGCACTCCCATGTCCTCTTCCACTTTTTCACTAACAGAAGCTGAATTGTGTTGCAAATAAAAATCGAAAAAAAATTGAGTTTAACCCTTTCTTAGATTCCAAAGCACCACTAGAAATATATCTGAATAAAAAAAGAGCAATTAAATTATAATATACTCTAAATATAGGTACGACAGTGGGAACAATGTATCACCCTTTATAAACACATTTTAAAATGCCAGTTTCAACATTTTGAGGAACTTGGGGGCTTAAGTGGGTACGAGAAGAATAAATGAAAGAAGATGGGATTGGGAGGGAGACAAACCATAAGTGACTCTTAATCTCACAAAACAAACTGAGGGTTGCTGGGGGGAGGGGGTTAGTTGGGAGAAGGGGGTGGGATTATGGACATTGGGGAGGGTGTGTGTTTTGGTGAGTGCTGTGAAGTGTGTAAACCTGGTGATTCACAGACCTATACCCCTGGGGATAAAAATATATGTTTATAAAAAATAAAAAATTATATTAAAAAAATAAATAAAATGCCAGTTTCAAGGTTTAGTTTTCTACACATTTTGAAAATTATCATTACTTTCACATTTTGACATATCCTGTATGCTAAAGTAACTTTCAAATTAATATTTGGTACATTTGTTAATGATGATACTACAACCGATGTATGTACTCCCTGCCACCCACTGATCTGATTCCATGGAAATTCTTCCCTCCCTCCCCCCCTCCCCCCTTCCTTCCTTTCTTTCTTTCTTTCTTCCTTTCTCTTCCTCTCTCCTTCCTCCTCCCTTCCTTCCTCCCTTCCTTCCATTTTTCTTTTTCTCTCTCTCTTCCTCTCTTCCTTTTTTACTGAGATATAATTGGCCTATAACACTATTATTTTCAGGTATACAGCATAATAATTTAATAAATATATATATTACTATGTGATCACCACAATAAGTCTAATTAGCATCCATCACCATACATAGTAATAATTTTGTGTGTGTACCTGGGAACCTCTAAGGTCTACTCTTTCAGTAACTTTCAAATATTGAATACAGTACGCTCAATGATGGCCACCGTACTGTACATTCACATTCCCTGGGATTTATTTATCTTATAACTGGAAGTTGGTACCTTTTGACTGCCTTCACCCATTTCACACACCTCTTCCCAACACCTGGCTCTGGCAACCACCAATCTGTTCTCTGTTATCTACCAGCTTTTATTTTATTTTTTTTAAGATTCTACACATAAACAAAATCATAGAGTATTTGCCTTTCCTGGTCTGATTTATTTCACTTAGTGTAATGCCCTCAAGATTCAAAATCCATCCATATTATGACAAATGGCACAATTTCCTTCTGTTTTATGACTGAATAATATTCCATTACACACACACACACACACACACACACACACATCTTCTTTATCCTTTCATCTATTGATGGAGACTCCCACTGCTTCCCTGTGTTCACTATTGTAAGTAATGCCATGATGACCATGGGTGTGTAGATATCTTTCTGTACTCATGTTTTTGGTTTTTTTGAGTAAATACCCAGAAGCTGAACTGCTAGATAACAGGGAAGCTCTATTTTTAATTTCTTGAGGAACCTCCATACTCTTTCCCAGTGGCTGCACCAACGTACCCTCCACCAACAGTGGACAAAGGTCCCCTTCTCTCCACATCCTCGCCGACACACAGCACTCGTGATTTCTTGTCTTTTTGACACTGGCATTCTGACAGGTGGGAGGGGATAGCTCAGTGTGCTTTTGATTTGCATTTCCCTGGTGATGAGTGATGTTGAGTACTTTTCATGCACCTGTCAGCCATCTGTATGTCTTCTTTGGAAAAAATGTCTATTCAGGCACTCTATTCATTTTTAAATCAGACTGTTGTGGTGGTAGTTAATGAGTTGCATGGGTTCTTTATATAATTTAGATATTAATTCTTTATCAGATATGTGGTTTGCAAATATCATCTCCCATTCATTCTGCTGACATGGGCATGTTTCCTTACCAGCTTTTCCTTATAAGCTACTTTTCCAAAGTCTTTAGGATACCTTGATTTACTAAAATTTGATTGCCTTTACTTTTGTGCAGAATGATTTTAAAACATAAGCATAGCCACTATTTTAAGTATGGCATTAAGTGCCAACCTTTTCTTTAAAAACAAAACAAAACTATCATCCCCCTTTTTTGTTCTTGTTAAATAAATACTCAATTTACATGAGATCTTCTATTGCTTTTTATCCTTCTTAAGCCAGATAAAATTTCACCTTTGGGGATATTCATTTTTGTCCTTAATCTGACCTGTATCTTCGTCATTCAATTATCCAATCCTCAGACCAATTAACAGTTATATCATCTTCAGAAGGTGGAGGTTGCTTTGCATAAGTAAAGTAAACATACTTTGAAACAATTTAATTACAACATTTTCTGTTAGTCATATGAATTAGCTATTATTATTACTCTGTAAATTCTAGATAGTCATCTGTATCTTGTGGGATTTGTTACTAGTAATAGTATAGTAGTAATAGGGAAGGGACCTTAGAATTTTAGGTAGTGGTAGCCCTTTTAATGCAACTTTAGAAAAACTATTGTAATCAGCACTTTTCTCAATAAGTGAATACATTTCAACAAAGTTTGCTATAGAGTCAATTTCCCTTAGGTGGCCAGTTTCCTTATCAAAAACATGAACTGAATGAATTAGATGGAGTCTACTGATTATTTTCAGCTCTAAAATACCATGATTGCACAATCCCAACTTTACTGCTGGCCTGTTTTCTACAAGCGCAGTGGAACTTAGCTGAAAGAAATGTGAAGCTGGATAGTGTCAGAGTCAGGAATTCACAGATGATTTTAAATCATAGGTGTAAACGAGTCAGTTTCTGATAAAACATCCACAACACTATGCAAACGACTCCCTTCGAAACCACATATTACCATTATTTTCCTTTGTACTTAAAGTAAGACCTAGAAGGAACACAGAAATCAACCTATGTCTTACACATGCATGAATATATCCTTAATGCTGATTTATGCTACTCTGCACAATAAAGGGAATTTAAACTTATTAGGTGTGTATCGTGGATCAATAACCATCTGCGCAAACTTGAGAATGTTTGCAGAAACAGCCCATGAAGCTTAGCCAATTCAGTTCCATTTTTCAACAGGCACAGACTGGTTCCAGCCTCTTAACTTTCTATCTGACTGTCCATTTCGACCCTTTCATAATGGTTGTTGTTTTATAATTTCCCATGACTTTGTTGTTTTCTTATAACAATGCTGTTGTTAATAAACACGAAAATTCAACTCATAGAAATGTAAACAGCTGTGCACTAAAGGAAGAGGACATGAGAGAGAGAGGAGAAGAAGCCCAAGACTAAGTGAACTTTAGAAACACTTGGAAGATGGACAAGACAATGAGATGTATCCCAAAGTAAAATAATTGTTTGGGGAAAGGGAGATGGGAGGCATAGGGGAGATGAGGTCATCGGACCAAAACCGGGGCAATAAGAGAAACATCTAAGCTATGGGCTGGAGGGTCCACGAGAAGTTCGGTTGGTTCATGCCTTCACGGGTCATTCATCCAGCAAACGCAGTGCTCCCCAGGCATATGACCCCTCCCTGAGGATGTAGGACAAACAAATTAAACAAGGTCCTGTACTCAGAGTGATTCGCTTCCATTAAAAGGGCAAATAGATTCGCACTGTGTATATTCGATGGTGAAGAGTAGAACATTTGGTGGGTGTTTCTTTGCACCAAAGATCCCACCAAAAATAATGTTTACTCTGGTTTTCCCCTTGAATATTTCCTTCTCCTCATATATGTCTGAAGAAGACCAAGAAATACCTCCTGCCCATTTTTTCTGGTTTGAAATAGAAGTCTATGTTCCAGATGCACAATTAATTCCTTTCTCTTCTCGCATTTTAGAGTCTCATCTGAGGGGCAGAGGAGGGCAATGAATCCAATAAACACAGTAATAAAAACTGTCAGCGCATCAGAATCATTTCCCCAGTGCCCTGCGAACTAATGGTTTGCTAAAGCAAACTTGGCAGGGGTGAACAGGGTGCTTTCCCAGTCTGACCGTGACGGGCACCCACAAGCCTCCGTGCCGGGTGGGGACCCTACCATCTACTGCTCTGTTTGTCTTCTTGCTGTAGAATTTACCTCCCCTTACCTTTTTGTTCTTCCTGTCACAAAATGATACCTTGTTCTTAGTTCCAAATCCAGAGTCACAAATGCAATGGCCATAAACCAAATCCAGACAAGAGAAACGTCACGTTTGACCACAGAGGTTGAAAACTAATGTCACGCATTAGCTGGCCATGTTTAAAGACTGAGAGACGGGACACGTATGTCTCAATGTCTAGGTTCTCTTGAAACCTGGGAGGATCAGGCCACAAGGCACCACCAGCAGGGGCCAAATCTTAGTATAAGGAGCAGCAAACAAGTGCTCCCCACCCAAATACAGCCCTAACTCTCCTACTAATGACCCATCCTGAGGCCAAGGGCCTGTCAGCCATCACCTATGATCCTGCTTGTATTACTAGCTTTCCCACTGTTGAAAGTATTTCCTGTACCAATAACTGATAGAAAAGTTGAAAAACAGAAGATGAACCAAATCAACCCACTGCTTGTGTGTGTTTGTTTTTGTCTGAATGTCCAGGGTTAGCACTTTTTTTTTCTTTCCTCTGCAAAGGACTAAATAGGAAAAAAACAGTGTTAAGCTTCATAGCTCATACTGTGTTCCAGATCCTCTGATGGCCACCTCAGCATGAAAGCCATCACAGACACTATGATGAATGGTCCTGGGTTCCAATAAAACTTTATTTACAAAAACAGGCAGTGGGCTGAATCTGGGCCATGGTTTGCAGACCCTTGCTCTATGCCACCTGTGTGGGTGCTCTATGCACACAACCTCTGTCCTAGCCCTTTTCCGCTTTGCTGTCAGTCAAACCACCGTTGTCAGTTTCCTTCTCAAGTTTGGACTCCTCTTGTCCATGTGGACAGATAGTTCCAAATAGCCATGACAAGACACTGTCAAATTTATCTTTGAATCTTCTATGCCAGGGAAAGTCAGCTCATCTTGGGAAGCAGACAGCTGTAGCTCTCAAGGCTCATGGAACAGAAAGCACAGAGCTGAGTCCACTGCTCCCTTTCTCAGCAGCTTTGATGCTTCCCGGCAGTCCAGTAAAACAATGCACCCTGACCCCAATTTCATTTTCTTAGCTGAATTCGTCCTCCACTGTCCACACATGAGTTATTTCTTCTGGTCGTTCTGGACTGCTTGGTATCTTTTATTTATAACTTCTACTTTCTCCTCTCCATCACTCCATCGAGCTTTCTACTGTCTAGGACAGAAGGGGGGCTGGTTTAGGGAAATCTAGTTGTTCCCAAATTCCAAGGCCTTAGTAAAATCCTATGTTCCCCCATAAAACCTTTCCCAATTTGACCAGTTACATTGAAGGTTTTCAAGCCCTGGTGTTCCCTCAGCAGGAATTGGGCACTTCTCTTCAGCTATAAAATGTGAATTGTCATTATTTTAGGTAAAAAAAAAAATGGTGGAATATTGGAGATCTCTTAGATTCTGCCTAACACTACCCATAAACATGGTCTGCTCCAGTGTCTGAGGCCAGGAGGGGTTGAGTCTCATGCCATGTCTACTCTCGTCTCCAACTCAACACCAGTGAGCTGACACGCTGTGTTCAAACCAAACCAAAACGAACCGAACAGAACGGCCTTCACAGAGGAGCAAAGACGGCATGCACACCTCTCAATGCCTTTTAACTACTCCTACAGGGTGGCCTTAATTCCTGAGCTAGAGGTCTTAGATTTCTAAAAATAGCATCTGGGGGAGAAAAGAAGGTAGACTTGTAGCCAGGCCCTTCTCCGGTTGCTGACATTCTGCTACGTTCAACGGCAGACCAGGTGATGGAGATACGGTTAACTGAGTTTCAACTGGGAACAATGTAAAAATCCTCTGGCCTGAGGAAGCCCCTGGTAGTCAGAGTATAAAATTCTAATGGGAAGCTCCAGTAAAATGTATGTTGTTTCACTGGCTGTCTCTTACGCTTAAATTCTTCTTTGCAATGTGAAAGCGAAGAAGAAATCTGTTGGCAGCACAGAGCTCGCCACGGTCCTGTTGCTAAGCAAAGGGAAGCGAGGGAGGCGACGAGAAGCTGAAGGTCTATGAATCAGGGGCAGTAAAATTCTCATCACCTCTCGGTGTTCTGCGTGGCTGCCCGGAGTGGGGAGGGAAGGTAGCATCTGAATTGGTCCATCCACGGTCTCGGGAATGACGTCCCGGGCTTCACAAAGGAGACCGTGTCCACTGTGAAGTTTGTAGTTAAAAAGATACAATCACAGTTGTAGGGGAAAAAAAAAAAAAAAAAGATAACGTAACCTCCAGCAGCCTCCATGAGCTCTCAGCCATTTTTTTCCAATAAGTGGTTATCAACCAGCTACATAATAGAAGAATTATGGAGAGTCGAACATCAATCTCTTCTAAAAGGATGGTGGTAACGCCATCTTTTATCTTAAGAAGGTTTTCATTACAAATGTTGCTAAAAGGTAAAGTCTTTATTTTTTCAATAATTGGAAAATACATACATTTAAAACTTAGGAAGGAATAAAGGAACACTACAGGGCTTCATCCCCAGAAGGATCCTTTAGGATGTTCTGAGGTAAAGAGAAATTAAAAGAGGTCATTTGGGGTCCCTAAAACAAGAGACCCCCAAGGCAAGGGGGGTAGGCAGAGAGAAAGAGAAACAGGGAGAGAGAGAAGAGAGAGAGAAAGGGCCTTGCTGAGTCACCTATAAATAAATATGATCTATTTTGCATATCCCCCTAGACAGGAGGATGAACTCAGGAACAATATTGAAATTTCAGGCTACCTGCAATAAATTATTATCTTGAGCTCACCTTGACAATACAAATGGTGAAAAAGAAAGGGAATAATCCTACATCAAATTCAAATGCTCCATTTTCATCCTTTCGGTTTGACACATAAAGCACAGAAAATATCATCAATTACTAACAAGTTTTTTTTTTTTTTTTTGTAAATATTGGATTGATTGATTTAGAGTGTAAGCAGGTGGGAGGGGAGAGGGAAAGAGAGAATTCCAAGCAGACTCCCCATGGCATGGAGCCCAACATGGGGCTCGATCTCACGACACTGAGATCAGGACCTGAGCAGAAACCAAGAGTTGGATGCTCAAGGGACAGAGCCACCCAGGCGCCCCACTAACAAGTCTTGATCGCCTCACAGATAGTATCTGTTAGGTAAAGCAGATATGAGACATTTAAAAAAATTCATGTTGCTCTTTTCTGAGAAATTTTTATCAACTGTGTGTTAATATGTTCTTAAATAAGAAAGTCATCGGAACACCAGCCCTAGAAAGATGTTGCTGCCCCGCCTGTCCCCCCGGAAACCCTCCAAAATTACATTTATGTGTCAACTATACTTCCATACAAAATAAATAATGTAAACAAAAATGATATTTGGAACAAGTACACTATACTCAACTGTTTTTATCCTAAGGATAGTTTTTCTCTAAAGCAATGTAAAAAACGTCTTCAGAAGTTCACCAGGAAGAGGGCGATGAAAGAAGTCAAACAGCAGTCTCCTCCAAGTACAATTACTCTCTTCCTATCCCCACTTCCACAGCAGGATGATGTCTACCGATTAATTAGCATTTCCAAGTCCATTCACCTATTCGTGTCAGGCACAATTCTCCTGGTTTACAGGTGTATCAGAAGACAGCCGCTCACAGACACGATGGGGAACCAAACTGCCACAGTTGAAGTCCAACAGGAAAGAGCTAACTCAAGTCGAGATCGACGATGGGGAACTAGCTGATAGAGAAGCAGGCGGCCTCCACAGGTCCCTACACAGATGATGAGCCCAACGGGGAGGAAGTTCATGCGGGAGGGGGTAAGCACCTGTAGGAAAGCTTAGAGTGGGGCTAACAAGCAGGTCAGCATGGGCTGGGCAGTGCAGGGAACAGCCCTCCTGAGACCTGACCAGGGCAGGACCCTTCTGCTTACTATTCTGGCTTCATACGGGTTCCAAGAACTGATCTCCCCCCAACCCATGTGCCCAGTGGTGAGACTCTGCACTGCCCCTTATTGATTCCATTAAGGCAAAATCACACGTCAGCAGCCTTTCTTAAACACTGCTCAAACTTCCCTGTATGAAATGTGTGGTTTCCCACGGAGTCCCTTCCTGACATGTGACCTAAATCACAAACGAAAGGATTAGCACAGCCACACCAAGGAAGCTATAACCCACCCAAAGAGAGAAGCCACCTTTTTGATTGATGTCTGCCAATTAATTTGCATTTTCAAGTCTCAACATCTTAGTATCATGCCTGTATTTCTCGTTCAACAAATCTATCATTGAAGACCCGGCCAGACGGTTGCAGAAAACCAATACATGATATGAAGTCGATGGCACATGTCTCTGTACTGTGTTCTCTAGCCTCCTGGTCGGATTTGTTTTCTCTAAAAGGGAAATGAAATCATGTCAGTCTGACGCTACCCAGTAAACCCACAGTGGTTTCAGGCTCATCTCTGACTTACATTAATGTTCACGATCTCTTTCCATTAATTGGTTCCAGATTCTTGCTCTCGATGGATCAGATTTAATTTACCTATGAATCTGGGAATTGAGCTTCTTTTTAAAAATTACAGCCGCCTTTGGCCAGTTGCAATCTCCTTGCTCCTCTCCTACCCCTCCCCACTCTACGAAATACCAGAAATCAACAGAGTATTGCATTTATCACTCTGTGCTATGATTAACCTGTCTGGGGGTAGCTTTACGCCCTAGACTGTGTGCCCGTGAGGGCAGGGGTTGTGTCTCACTCGTCTTGACATTGCTGGCGCCCAGCAAAATGTCAGCACATCGCAGATCCGCGATCACCGTTCACAGAATTAAACTTAAAGCACCAATGTAGTGTTTTTAAATTTTCTTATATCCTTGGGCTTCAGTTTCCTCTCGCAAGTTTTATGTTTTATCCAACCTAATATTTACCTGCTTTGCTCGAGAAACATTCGGGGGTTGAGAGAAGAGAAGTGAGACTCCTTCCCAAGAGGGACCTGCCATCAAATCATCCTGTTGTCTTGCATCTTTGTGTTCTGCACGTAGTTATAAAACTAAAATCATTATCATTTTCAGCCTTCGACATGTTTCCTACAGCATCTGACGCCCGAGCTTGGTTACCCAGCCCTTCCCTAACGTCATGTCCTTTTTCCTAGGTACACTCATTAGAGAACTTCTCAGTCATTTACGCATGGGGCAGCTTCCTTTTCTGTCCTCACAATCCATCACTCTGATTCTCCTTGAATTACAGTTCTGGGAGCTCCCAACTCATTCAGCAAGCTCTTTTTGTTTCTGGCCAAACTGCTTCCTTTCTGTATGGGCAGACGGCAAAAACTACTTTCCCCTAGCAATGATGGGGCATACAGGGACCCGGGGCTCTAAATAAGGTTCACGCAAATGGAGCACTTCCAAATATTGACTCTGGACCAGTGAAGACTTAGTTGATGTTTTAAGGGCATTCCCATTACCTCGGGCATCACATCCTCAAGTTTGGAGAGGACTGGGGGCAGGGAGAATTCTCTTCTCTGCAGCTGAACTTATACAAATTGGGCTCTGATCATCTCAAAGGACAGGATCTGGCAGAAAGATGAGGTGACAACTATTCTGAGCTAAAACAATGTCTGTCATGTGAATGGTGACATTAGTCACATCACTTTAGAGGTCTGGGTTGGCCAGGTCATCTGTACAGCCGTTTCCACGCAGCTCCTGAGAAGCTGTCCCAGGCTTCCTACAGAGAACCAAGTTCTGGCTCCAATTCTGCCACTAACTCACTGATCTGAAGCAGGGAGCATTATCTCCCGACGGTTCAGCTTCCTCCTCTTAAAATTATATGAGCTGACGTCAGTGTTTGCTAACGTCTTCCCTGGCTCTGACATTCTCAAAAGATGTAGCAACATTAACATCACTGTAGAAGGAAGAATTATTACAGGTGGAATTACTGGTAAGAAAAAAAAAAAAAAGAATTACAAAGAATTCCTGATGGGAATTTCTATGTCCATAGAAAAGAGGCAGACATTTGTTTTATAATTGAATTAAAAGAGACTGGGGCACCTGGGTGGCTCAGTGGGTTAAGCCTCTGCTTTAATGAAGCTCAGGTCATGATCGTCCTAGGTTCTTCCTGGGCCTCGGCGCTCATCCTGGGATTGAGCCCCACATTGTGCTCACTGCTCAACGGGGAGCCTGCTTCTTCCTCTCTCTCTGCCTGCCTCTCTGCCTACTTGTGATCTCTGTCAAATAAATAAATAAAATCTTAAAAAAGAAAAAAAAAGAAAGAAAAGAAAAATAAATTCACTCCCAAGCTAGCGCAGTTGTGGTCTAGAATATACTCCCAAGATCTTTAAGAGGTCGGTACTTGGATGGTCCCAGGCTATTAGTCTTTTAAGTTAAGCAGCTCTCTTCAACAAACTTTCAGGGTCATTCTGGCATTTTGCATCCACGCTACATGAAGGAGGTTGCTCCTAGGGTTCACAGTGATAATTCTTCTGATCTTTTTCAAGTTTCTACATCATTCTGTCTTAGGTAGAGGGCATCCCTCCAGTGAAATAAATATATACTGACCATTCAGGAGAAACCATTTTCTCAGACACTGAAGAGGACACGAAGGTTTGAAAGACAGAATTCCCAGCTTTAGGAACTATATGCTTTTGTTAGAGGAGAGTTAGATAAGATGCATTTAAAATACACAAGGCTATGAGTCTATAGTGGCTGTGTTGGGGCATGGGGGGTGGGGCTTTTGCAATGAATCCAAAAGACTTAGTGACATTTTATCTAGCAAAATTGATGGTGAGGGCTGCTTGAGAAGGAAACAATCTCACCAACGAAGATAGGCTTATAAGAAAGCATTGGCATGCCTATGAGACAGCAGTAATTCAATTTGGGTGAGCTGCGTTTATCAGAGTAGACAACTGAGAACCTGTAATTGTTTGCCAGTGTGGCAGGATAGGAAATAAGATGGGCAACATGGTATTTATCTTCTGTTTAACAATTAAACCACGTCCATTCATTCTGTGAAACATACTGAACCCCTGTGCCACGCCAGGCAGAGTTTTCACTATATGGATAGCAATGGTGCTGATAGCATCTAGAATTTTCCCCACTCCCTAAGAGTAAAGTGTTCGTATGAAACCTTTCCTAAGCCAAAATGGTGCGAAGAAGCAATCACCATTTTATGAAAGCGACGATTGTCTTTGAATTTCTGCCGGTTGTGAAAACAGGTACTAATGCAGGTCTTCAGCAGAGCAAACTTTGGATGGGGGTGGGGAGTGGGATGGATAGGGAAGAAATGCGACATAGACCTGTCCCTGCTCTAATGTGAGACGCTGGAAACCACAGGGGTGGTGGGTCTCAGAGATATGTTCTGTATCTCCCTTAGGTCTTTAGTTACCAACAGCCCATACTTCCTGGAAGCTTCCACGCACCACGTGTGTGTTACACATATTTCAAGAAGAACAGGATTGACGCCCTACGAGCCTTATGGGGTAGGCACTGCCGTCCCCTCGTGCGGCTGGAGGTCAAAGACTCCCAGTGGCCCTGCTGGAGACGGCTCTGCTAGAAAGCCACACCCGGGGCAATCTCATTCTGGAAACGTCCTCCGAGCCCCTGGAACAGCCCCTCTTGTAACCACTCCTCCACCGCTCGCTAACAGCACCAGCCCTTCATTAGAAAGAAGCAGAACCAGCCGAGCCGTGAGCAGTGGACCCGTCCAGCACTCACGCTGGCAACTCAGGCGTCATCCTCACTCCCTCTCCCGGCACAGAGGAAGGTGTAAAGATATTTTTAAAGTTGGAAATATTTTCACACATTATCCAAATGTGCAAAATCCCGAAATGCCTAATGCCTCTGATTTAGCTGTTTGGCTAAGTGTGTTTTTCGTAACCTCCTTACACAGGCTGTTCTGTAAAACGAGTATCTGGGAAGCCCCAATTTGAACTCTTCCACAGAATTATTCCTGTGCTATTCAGGGTCATAAGGTGTTAAAATTGGTCCCCTGCTGCTTATTTTTGTTATTTTTCTATTTTCTTAAAAAAAAAAAAACTCACAAAATCTGGCTTGTTGCTATATTGTTTTTATATGTTCCAATATTTCTATCATTTACTTTTGGTTTCTGGGTTACAGATGCTATTTCAAAACCAGTTTCTTTTTGCAAGGTTAGAGAGGGTGTGAGCTGATATTTTAGCTAAGAACAGAAATTCTATTTTAATTTCTTTCTACCAAGCAGCTGGCCAAACTCCAATTTTCTAATATGTTTATCATGTTTTCCAAGACTGTAGAGTTATTTTCCAAAGAGACTTTTTTCAGTTAGTATAACCCCAAATCCCTTTTTGTTAGTTTTTCCCCCCATAGATTATCCTTTTTTTTTTTCCAAAGATTTTATTTATTTATTGGACAGAGATTGAGATCACAAGGAGGCAGAGAGGCAGGTGGGGGAGGGGAGCAGGCTCCCCACCATGAACAGAGAGCCTGATGCAGGACTCGATCCCAGGACCCTGAGATCATGACCTGAGCCGAAGGCAGAGGCTTAACCCACTGAGTCACCCAGGCACGCCCACCCATAGATTATCTTCAGCTTGCTATCTTCCTTTTGATTTTACCATTGGAATTTAGGTCTATACATAGCAAGTGTGCAAAATACTTGAAAATTATCTTATAATAAAGCAAATATTTTGTCTAGTTATTAATTAATTAATTTAGTGTGGGGAAGGGATGAAGGAGAGAACCTTAAGCAGGCTCCACACCCAGCGCAGAGCCCGATGTTAGGCTCGATCTCAACAACCCTGATATCATGACCTGAATGGAAATCAAGAGTCTGATGCTTAACTGACTGAGCCACCCAGGCGCCCTCAGTTAAAAATGTATTTAAATCTGAGGACTACATTCCAGAATTTTCACAACAGCTCTTTATATTTTAAATGTGAAAGCCTTATGTTGAAACTATGTGTAAAAAAACACTTTTAAATAGCAACAAAATTGTCTATGGTGATTTGACAAACTACAGCGATGAAAACTGGCTGTTCTCTAACATTTGGTGATTCTGTTATTCTATTACAACTTGCAGGTGAATGAGTGCTTTCTAGGCTCTCTGGAAAAAAAAAATCATGTTTCTAACTAAAGCAGCATGAGTGAGAAAATGAGCTACAATAATTCTTATGCTCGACTATTGGCAATACATAGAATTTTTTAAAAAGGAAAAAATACGATTTTCTACCTTACAGTTCAATAATGAGCAAGTCCAATGAGATCTCACTTTCTTTACATGGAAAAGACTTAAGTATCTGCCCAGATAGCACTATAGATCTCAGTAAAGTGAGATCAATCTGGAATTCATTTGTAGCAATTCTCCCACCTAAGGCTACCTGTAACAAACAACTAAAAGTCGTGGAAGACCTGAACTTGGGTTCAACCTCTGAAACATGGAAGTCAACAGGGGGATATTATTTCCTTTTTTGTAAATTTATAATGAGAAAAATAATTTCACTTGTGTCATAAATGTTTATGATTTCTTAATCAGAATTTTTGTCTCTTCATAGATGGGCAGGTACCATGGCAAGTATTTTATTTCTATCCAAAACACATTCCCTTATTTAGTTTTTCAGCTATTCTCAAAAATCGAGACTTCGGGGTGGAGGGGTACCTAGCTGGCAAAGTCAGTAGAACATGCACCTCTTAATCTTGGGGTCGTGAATTCAAGCCCCACGTTTGGTATGGAGTTGAGTTTGCTTAAGCGAAAAAAAAATTATTTTAAATCAAACAACCTCAGTTTACAGGTGTCCTTATCTTTAGGGAGAGCCTGCTTTGAGCACGGATGCTTGCCAGTGCTGTACATCTCACCACCTGGGACATATATTCGGATTCTTATAAGCAGTGAGCTCCATTCTCTCCCAACCACCAAATTCAGCCCATGCCTCCCAGCATTCTGAGACAACTAAGATGTTTAGTTTCACCTAACTGACATGTCCCCTTGGATATGCAAATGTGCCCTAGGCCTCATAGAAATGGACTTCTGTGACCTCCCCAGCAAACCATTGCATGTCCTAAAATATGAATACGGGATCAGAAGACCATGTGATAAAAATGAAATCAGGACAAGGGACGTGAGTAAGGTCAAACACTCCTTAATGTTATCAGGAAAAGAAAAGTTAAATTCATTCACACATTACGGGGTGGGGTGGGGGGATTGCCCACAAGGATGAAAATATTCAAAGCTCATTTCCTGGAGTTAGGAAGACTCTAAACTATATTACCTAAAAGGAGAGAGTCTTAAAAGTAGACACTATTAATACTTATGCCAAAACAATAGGCAAGAACCAGGGCAACCAAACCAGGGAAAACAGGAGGTGTGGTCACCTTAGTTAAAATCTTCCAAGTTGACATACACATTGGGAATAGCTTTTTGTGAGCAGAACTCCACTGGGATGAAGACAGTCTATATCCCTACTGATTCTCATGTTGCTTCTTTTTGTAGATTAATTAATATAAATAAGCTATACTGGAATCTTAGAAAATCAGAAAGAGCCTCATTCTAGCTAATGCTTACACTGTGGACCAAATCTGTGTTCAGAATGCAAATTACCTTCCTCGTTTCCACATTTCAAGGGAGTTGAATCACCTGACAGATTATACATGTTGACAACGAAGTTCATTGATACCACTGGAAATAACCAACACCTCTATACTGTATGTAGAAATCACACCATGGTGTTTGAATGATCAGTACAACAGGTTATAGTTGCCTAAAAGTTAAGTGTTATCCCATTTATTGGTTAATCTGGGCTTCTCCTACCTATGAGGTTGCCAGCTAGGGTCATCCTTTTGAACAGATGAAGAAACTGATGCCAATAAATCAAATGATATATTCAAAGTCACACTTGGGGACCAGAACCCATTGCTTTTCTTAGAGCAGTGGTTCTCCAAGATCCCACTGGAGATCTTGTTCAAACTATAAATTTTTATTAGAGTACCCCAAGAAACTCTAGCTATGGGGCAAGCAATCTGTGTTTTAACAAGTCCCCCAGGTGGTTCAAATTCACTCAACTGGGAGAAGCCCTGATCTTGGAAAATAATGAATATTCATATATATTCCTCCCCTCCAGATGTTAAAAATACTATCTTTTTTTTTTTTTTTTCAGCTCTGGATGGAAGATTTTCTCAACTGTTTTACATGTTCTCCAGTTTTCACAGGGGCAGTTTGCTGTACATAATTTAACTGATTTTTTAATTCTTTTAACAATATAGTTATTGATCTTTAAAATTTCTTCAGAGGGACACCTGGGTGGCTCAGTTGGTTAAGCAGCTGCCTTCAGCTCAGGTCATCATCCCAGCATCATGGGATCGAGTCCCACATCGGGCTACTTGCTCCGCAGGGAGCCTGCTTCTCCCTCTGACTCTGCCTGCCACTCTGTCTGCCTGTGCTCGCTTTTGCTAGCTCTCTCTCTGACAAATAAATAAATAAAACCTTTAAAAAATAATAATAAAATATCTTCAGAGACACTTGGGTGGCTCGGTTGGTTGAGTATCTGTCTTTGGCTCAGAAAGTGATTCTGGGGTCCTGAGATCAAGCCCTGCATCGGGGCTCCCTGCTCAACAGGGAGTCTGCCTCTCCTTCTCTTCCCAGTTTGTGCGCTCTCTTTCTCTCTCTCTCAAATAAACATATAAAATCTTTAAAAATAAAATAGAATAAAATAAAATGTATCTTCATTTTCATGTGATCTGGTCACTTCCTCTACCAGGAAAAAAAAAATTCTAATATTCTGTGAATAGAAATATCATGGCTGTGGAATTTTATTTTAAAGACATCATAAGGCTTTGGGAGAAAATTTGTGGAGGAACAGCTTCAGTGGTGGGGCTTTATGAGTTCTATCTCCAGGGAATTAAGAGAAGAAAACTGAAAGACTTTCCAGCAAAAGCTCATGGTAACTCACAAGGTAATACTTGGGATGTCCATTAGCACTGTTTTAAAAAAAAAAAAAAAAAAAAGTAAGTTGGTTTTAGTTTGCAAAATGCAAACTGGTTTAGAACATACTACCCAGCAGTGACTTAAATCTCACTGGGCTCTATAAATATTTGGTGAAATAGAATTTGCCATCCCAGATAAAGAGGAAAAGAGGAATATAACATTAGCGCCTAGTCTTAACAATTAGAAACAAGCAAAAACACATCTGCCTTTCCAGCTCCCCAATCCTTAGAGAAAAGCAGAATCATTTCAAAGAGACCTTAACTGGTGGTTTAAAGGCTTTGCTTCTCTGATTGAGCAATTTGTGTTTCTGTAGAAGGCAGCTCTGGCTTTCCCCATGGAATAACGTCTCAGGAAGGCTAAGACTCTCCAACACTCTGACCGTCATCAGGTAGGACAGAAAGTATTAGCCTGAATTTCCATACCCAGGTCATATTCTGGTCTTTTAGAAACAGAGAAACAAAATTAACACTAGGGATTTTATTTCAAGCTACTTAAGAATGGCATATGTTCTTAGTTATGTAAAGAGTGTCTATTCCCAGCTCATAGAACATGGAAAAAGTAGTTTGTCAAACTTATTTGGTCATCAATTTTGGCAAAGATCATAAACTGACTGTCTATGTTGTTTTTGTTTTGGAGAAAGGCATCCAGTTTTTTCCTTTTCTATTCAGAAATAAAACATAGTGAGATCTGAGGGTTTTTTGACTAGGAATCACTGAGAGGGGAAAAATGACCAAAAAAGGGCTGCAGACTTTTATTGATTAACCCCTCTTTATTTTTTTTTAAAGATTTTATTTATTTATTTGAGAGAGAGACAGTGAGAGAGAGCATGAGCGAGGAGAAGGTCAGAGAACGAAGCAGACTCCCCATGGAGCTGGAAGCCCGATGCGGGACTTGATCCTAGGACCCCGGGATCATGACCTGAGCCAAAGGCAGTCATCCAACCAACTGAGCCACTCAGGCGTCCCGTGATTAACCCCTCTTTAGAAGGACATTTTTATTTTATTGCCTGTTACTATTTTACTTCCCTGTTGCTAGAAAAGTTATTTTATCTTCCTGTGTTAGCCTTCTATTTAATGTGGATAATAAAAGTCCCAAATTGAAACTATACATTCATAAAGCAGAGATGAATCTTCTTTGGTAAAACAAAACCAAAACAAAACGAACAAAAAAAACAAAACAACAAAAAAAACAACTAAAAGCTCAAGTTCAAACCAGGAAACAAAGCTAAGATGGTTTTTATTTTTACCTTAAAATATATTAGTAGTGATATTTGTTTTAAAGCATTTTCAGGGGTGGGGAGAGGAGTAGGAAAGAGTTTTCGACATTTCCTTCCATAATCACTCCAAGAGAGAGCTCCTAGCATTTCATTCTTGAGATGATTGCATTTTCCTTACAAAGAAGCAGCAAACAGCTTCTGTCTTCCAGCGCAGCTAGGGTGGTAAACAATAATTACCCCAAATTGGAAAGGGGATTCATTTAAAGAGAAATGGGAGGTATTTCTCTAAGAAAGACTGGTGGGTATCATAGAAGGAAAGTGGGTTCTTCATGCAAAATCTTGAGAGGCAGGAACATCTGTAACAACTGTTGACCATCCTTGATAATCTTTGATGAACTCCAATAGGCTGACCAAAGCCCACGGCTTTGAGAAGGTAAGAAGCTTGTCCAAAATCACGTAGCTGGGCGAAAGTGCTCCATGGCCAGACATGGTGCCACATTGACCCCTAAATGAAAATGACCCGTGTGGATGTGAAAAACATGTCTCTCAGTTCTGACTCTGATGAACTGAAGATCAGAGATCTGCCCCAGATTTTCAAAATGGCATGAGTTTCCCAGACTCTTGTGGAGAGAATGAATCAGATGCATATGACTCGGAAGAAGAAGGGCACAAGACATCTGAGGGTCATGAAGCAAGTTCAGAGCTGACATCCAGGAGATGCCGAGGAAGGAACGGTACAACTTGCTGTTGAATCCGATCCTAACCTCAAAGGGATATGCTCTTGTGAGGCCAAATCATCCTCATTAGTGTCCCTTTGAAAGGGCAATGATGTTTTCCAACTCCCCTAGCTGATCCCCATCACCTATGACGGCTACTTCCCACACGAATTTGTCTGAGTTCCTTGTTGATATCCTAAGCCTAAGCCATACCTTGAGTTAATGGGTTCCACTCATCCCCTTCCTGTTTGGTAAAGTCGTGTTGCTTACTTGAATGAAAATAATCCTTTTCAAGTCTTAAAGAATGCCATCTGGTTCTGATATTCAAGAATTTGGTGAACACATCCATGTTTACTCCAGACTTATAAGTTTTAATAACATTCCATCTGGAACACATTTCCCATACTGGAACACTAACTATTTTGATTGCAACCTCATACTGAATCCCTTCTAGTTTTCGATTATCTTAGAGGCTTTTCTTAGAACAGAACAATCTGATGTGGCATCTTGCAGTGGAGAAATAAACTCCAAGCCCTAGCCACGGATACAGGATCCTACTGCAAAATGGAATTGTCTCACCAAGACTCTTTCAGCTATAGAAAACAGAAACTCGAGGCAGCTGAGCTAAATGGGGGGTTCTGTGTGGCTACAAGGATGTCAGGCATGTTCTAGGAGAGACTGGAAGAATGTCAGGTGTTGGGGTGGTTCCTTCCAGCTTTCTTCTCAATCTCACTTCTGTATTCTCGCTGCATCTGCCTGCTTCTCCCAATCTTACCGTCTTGTCTACACGGCCATTAGTGTCTACACAGTCACCTACACAGCCCAGCCTGCACGTTGCACTCTAGGTGGGGACTTCTCACAGATTGACTCGAGTCTTCTTCCCATTTAGCTCAAAATCTTGAGAAAAACATTCAGATGGACCTCCATCCTATGATTAGATCAGCTCACTTTTGATGAAGCTCCAACCCTAATCAATTAATCATGGGAGAAGGGGAGGGGATGACCACCTGCCTGTTCTAGAAGGCAAGAAGGAGGCAGGTTCTCTGGAAGGCGCTGTGGCAAGAACAGACAAAGCCCACATCTCATACAGGGCAGAACAAGAATTTTCACTGAATTTTCAACATGTTTTGGATGACGCCTTCAATTCCAGAAACTGTGGCACCATTTCTGGTTGATCCTTTTGCACAGAATTGTTACTTTGTTTCACTGCACTGAGGTGCCTTCACAAGTCTTTCTCTCAAAGGGCAATAAGATAATAAATAGCATCACCTTGATCTTGTAGCTTTTAAATGACAACAGGTTTAGTATAACCATCATCTGGGTGTGAAATGCTTAGTGTGATACCGCGGAGCCTGAAAAATGTACGTAAAAACAGACACACACAAAAACATATTTTCCCAAGTGTGTTCTACTGAGCTTTAAAGTGCCCGTGTTTCGGGGTGTCTGGGTGGCTCAGTGAGTTAAAGCCTCTGCCTTCGGCTCAGGTCATGATCCCAGAGTCCTGGGATCGAGCCCTGCATCGGGCTCTCTGCTTCTTGGGGAGCCTGCTTCCTCCTCTCTCTCTGCTTTCCTCTCTCCCTGCCTGCCTCTCTGCCTACTTGTGATCTCTGTCGTCAAGTAAATAAATAAAATCTTTAAAAATAAAAAATAAATAAAGTGCCTGTGTTTCAAACAGCAGCCTCCCAGGTCAGTGGCTGCTTCTGGAATTACCAGCTCCAATCTCTTCTTAGAATAAAAGAAAGCACAGTCAATCCCTTCTGCTGCATTACTCATATTTGCCATTATTAATGTGTCTCTTGTCACAAGGCTGTCCGTTAGGTTTTGCCAACAAACCAGTATGAGGTGCGGCCGGGGTTCATTGTCACAAATAAACCAGCCCACTCTCCTTCCAGAGTCCCAGATACCATCTCGGCAGGACCGCCCAGGTGTGGTGTGTGTGCACACCTGCTCCCCTACGTGCAAGGAAGCAGTGGCCTCCAGGAGCAGGGATGCCTGCTTTCAGGCCTGCCTCCAAGCTGAACCTCTTTTCATTACCTTCAGCTTGCCGAGGGAAAAGCAGTCCATCAGGACGACTTGACAATGTGTCAGTTTGTGGAATCATGGAGGACTACTGAAGGTATATGTGTTTACTGCTTTCAAGAAGAGAGGCAGGAAATATAAGGCTGCCTTATACGGTGACCTTGCCCAAAGGACATAAATCCCCAGACTGTTAAGCAGGATTAAATGCTGTGTTTATAACCAGGGGTTTGCCAAATTCTCTCATAAATGCTGTCCCATGTCAAGGAACGATAAATTCTGATATAAAACTTAGCTAGAGAACATCAGATCCAAAAGAAAAAAGAAAAAAAAGAAAGAAAGAAAGAAAAAACTGTAGGAGGGAAAAAAATACACATCAGACCTTGCTAAATAACTCCAACATGGTCAGCTCATCAGAAGCTCCAGGTCAAGATGGGGCTTCTCTGTGTGTATGTTGGGGGGAGGGGGGTCAGCTCATCATGGTCAAGGGCAGAGCTAACAAAAAAGGATGGCTCCTTTTCAAAAGCAATTTTCACACATCCCTGAGTACAGGAAGAAAGAAACCCAGGTTCAAGCAACAAACGAGTGACTGTTGTGGCAGGGAAGAATTACACTTTGAAGAGACTGGAAGTCAGGCAGACCCAGGGAGAGGTCTGCAACATGAGCACGTATTTCGACCTCTCACTCTGACCTGGCCAGAAACACCCTGAACATACCGTGAGCCCCAAAGATGGGTGCTTCTTGGATGTGGTCTATTTCAAGGCCCTAAATACTTGCCTCAAGCAGTCCTGGGGCATTCCCTTTTTGCTGCTAATATTTCTGTATTTTTAAATTTTCAATTAGAAAGTTATGTTTTAGTAAGAAAGCAACTTAGAATTGCCCTCTGAAAACTCGCTTCTGCAATTTAATGTAAAATACATTTGTTGTCATCAGAGCTCTAAAGACAAGACTAGAGGCTTTTTACCTCCTGGAATGAATGAGGGACTCTCACTCCCTTTGCTCTCTCGGGAAGAAGGGCCAAGGCTGAGCTTACCCAGAAGACTAGGACTTCCAGAGAAATTCCAGGCTTTATGCCGGATGCTCACCAGGCTACTAGGGCTAGTGGACAGTTGGGTGAAACTTTTCTAACCGGGAAGTCCTCTGCAATAGCTCTTCTCCTTTTAAGCAATCATCGAACTCTTTTGTATATACCAGACATCTTTCCATACATTTTTTAAAAAGATTTTATTTATTTATTTGACAGAGTGATAGAGAGCACACATAGGCAGAGCAGCAGGCAGAGGGAGAAGGAGAAGTAGGCTCTCCACCGAGCAGGAAGCCTGATGTGGGACACGACCCCCGGACCCGGGGATCATGACCTGAACGGAAGGCAGCCACCTAACTGACTGAGTCACCATACAATTTTATGAATTCTCATGGCCACCTAAAAGGGTAATAGTGTATGAAATTTAAGAAGCTATATATGTTCTAGTAAAAATGAAAACAGTAAGGAGAAGTTTGAAGGGGAAAGTAAGTATCACCGCTACTCACACACAAACCAGAGCACTCCTCAAACTCCCCAGAGCTAATCACCACTACCACTGCTTCTAGTACCTTCCAGAAAACGGCTACACATGGGTCTCTGTGTCTATATTTTCCTTCATTTTCTACTGAAGCCTGTTTCTTTGCACACTGACCTCAGACATTTCCCCTGATCTAATTTGCCTGCATTCCCCGTGTTCCTCTATCAATTTCCCGCATCTAATTCATTTGCATTGGTTTTCCTGGCTGGACGGTATTCCGCTGAACAGACACTTTATCATTTGTGTCACCTGTGTTCCCATCATCAGGTCCTATGGTTTTACTATTATTCATAATGATCCCTGTACTTCTTTGAATCAGTATTTGCAAGTGATATTGCCTGGTTAAAATCCGAAACACTTAAAATTTTTTTGGGGGGGGTGTTAAGCTCATTTCATTTTTTTAAAATTATGCTATATTAGTCCCCATACAGTACATCATTAAGTTTTTGATGTAGTGCTCCATGATTCATTGTTTGCGTATAACACCCAGTGCTCCATGCAATCCGTGCCCTCCTTAATACTCATCACCAGGCTCACCCACTCCCTCACCCCTGCTTCTAAAACCCTCAGTTTATTTCCCAGAGTCCACAGTCTCTCATGGTTCGTGGGTGGTTCAACATTCGCAAATCAATCAATGTGGTAGAACACATAAATAAGAGAAGAGACAAGAACCACATGGTCCTCTCAGTTGATGCAGAAAAAGCATCTGACAAAATACAGCATCCTTTCCTGATAAAAGCTCTTCAGAGTATAGAGATAGAGGGAACATTCCTCAACTTCATAAAATCCATCTATGAAAAAACTACAGCGAATATCATTCTCAGTGGGGAAAAGCTGAGAGCACTTAACATTTTGATAGACATCACTAAATTTATAAAGTGAGGTTCTGGGTTCCATTTTACTTGGTGGGGAAACTGAGGCTCAGAGATAGATGGCAGAGGTCATAAAAGCTGGTAAGCCGAGTTGCAGAGCAGGGATTTGAACTTGGGTTTGTCTGGTTGAAGCCCCATCCCTTCCACCCTTGGTTCCTGACATCCTAAAACTTGGAAAAGCCCATCACTAGTCTAACAAGCAGCCTAACAAGGAAGGCACAGAGGCAGTTTGGGACTGACACAGACAATGAAGAATTTCTCCAGGATGAGACAAACTATTGATTAATTCCCCCTTACCAGGGAAATGGGATTCCAAGAATGTTTAAATATAGTATCACTTATTCATTCACTTATCAAATAATAATCGAGCCCCCCTTCTCCACTAATCATGGGACTATGCTATTAAGACCCACAGTGAACAAGACTCACAGGCTTTCTACATTCTAGTAAAAAGTTCGGATATTAACCAAATTGTCATAAAAAATTGGACTATAACTGACAAGTAACATCGTATCTGCGATATATGAGCTTATGACAGAATTTGACACAGGCCAGGTCCTTCCTAGTCAGTGCCGATCACGTTGTAATCCGTAGGACAGGTGGGAATGACCTGGAAGGAGAAAGGAAGAGACACATTCCTTCCCAGGGAGAGGAAAGGTCAGTGTAAAGGCCAAGGTGGGAGCAAAGGGTGTAGCTCTAGGCACTGAACAGTGACCCACAAGCTTCCAAGAGAGGAATGCAGAAAATGTAAGTTAACCCAGGCCCCAGTGGACTTTGTTAGTCCAGGCAAGGAATGCTAGCATTAGCAAAATGGGAGTCATCAAAAGGTTTCAAGGAAGATGTAAATCACAATGGCAACAGATTGGAAAATGATAACTTAGCATCTAGCGGGCAGCTCATCAGACATGAAACATACATGCAACGGAAGCCAGCTAAGGTAGGGAGAAGCTCTGTGGATCTGAGAACCACACACGAGGATCTCTCTTGTCCTGTCCCACTGTCTCAGCCCCTTCAAAAGCAATTTACTTAGCTGACATTTGTTAAGTCTGAAACAGCACTGAAAATTATCATCCTCATCATCGGGGGATGGTAAGATCCAGCAAGAGTTAAATGAGAGAGCATTCCCCAACAGCAGAGCAGCAAATGCCCACATCATTTTAAAATTAACCAAATGCATAAGTGCTACAAGCAGCCGCTTGGGGAAGCACATTTGAGGAACAGCCCGCTGAGGACAGGGGACTGTGACCGCTGCCTGAGAAGAGACCGTGCCCGCTGCCCCAAGCCCCAGCCTCGGGCAGCCAGCATTCCCAGTCTACAGCAGCACGGCAAACCCACGTTTGCAAGGGGCAGACACAATAACAGACGTCTGTGGTTAAACACATGCCCCTTTAAGCATCGGAAAGCATAATCCAGCCATAAACCGTATGCAGAAACATCGAGAATGCTAGCCGTGGTGCCCAAGAAGAATGCAGGTGCGATGGCAACATTTGGTTTCCTGGGGCCTCCGCCAGTAGTGCTCAAAGTCCAGGTCACTTTGAGCCCTGCAGGAATGCTCCCCTGCAACTCCCATCCCCCTCCGACACTCCCTGAAGCACATCAGCCAGGATGGAAAATGCTCCTAAAGGCTTAGAGCCCCAAGCCTGGAGCTGTCCACTGGGAAGTTCAGTTTGTGGCATTCTCAGAACCATACTGTCTTCCTTGGCCCAGCACTCAGGGCCCTTCCCCATGGTTCCAGCTGTGATCACAACCTCATTTGCACCATTTTTGCTTACTGCCTCCTCCCTGGCACGCCTTATCTCCCAGAGACACAGACGCTTTGTCTGATCCCGGGATGCTCTACCACACTTCTCAGTTTATGCTGCTTTCTCCAAATGAAATGCCCTTCCCTGCTGCAGAGCCCTGACTCATCTTTTAAAAAACCAACTCTAACGGATCATCAGGGAGCAAGTCAACAGTGTTTGAGAGGCTGTTATCAACTAGGTGTGTGGGGTCAAAACGACGAATAAATCATACTTCTTGTCCCCCTGAAGGTCATATTATTATGTGTCTTTTTACCTTTCCACTGACCACTGGAGTGCCCCGACTAAGTCATGTTAAGCAAGATAACTTGAATATATCCAGACAAAAATGCTTAAGTTCAGCATGCTACCACCCAAAAAGAGAGCCAAAACATCTCAGGTCCCTGTGTGTACCACGCTGTCAGAAACACAAGGCACATACAGTATCCTCAAGGCCTCAGCATGTCCTGACCTCCTATGGAGAAAAAACATACAGTTAGGGAATGTATTCATTCATTTATGTATTCACAATTTCAGTGTGTGATGTGCAGGATACGGAGTTAGGTACCAGAAGTCAGAGGGATAACTGACAAGACTTGATCTCAAAGCCAAGAAAATGAGCTAGGACATAGATCTCAATAAATATGTTGCAGAGAAACACATGTCAAAAGAATGAAAAAGAAAGTCTTGTGAGAATGCAAAGGACAAATAACACCTCTAAGTAATGGAGACATACGCTCTCTGCTCCTCTGCCTCATCACCATTATGGAATCAGATGCCAAAGGCCCAGTGGAAAATACAAACCCAGTGTTCATCCTGTCACTCTTGGGCTCACCCAGCTTTACTGGAACACCTCATTGACGGAGTCCGAAGCAGTCCCTTTCAATAGGAGACAGCCATGCATGTCACCTCTTTCTTTCAATGAACCAAAAACAGGTTTTCCTGAAACTTGTTTTTATGTATCCTAGGTCTTCCACTAGTAATTTTTCTTTCTTTCTTTCTTTTTTTATTTAATTTTTTTTTTTTTTTTTTTTTTTTACAGAGAGAGACACAGTGAGAGAAGGAACACAAACAGGGAGAGTGAGAGAGGGAGAAGCCGGCTTTCTGACAAGGGGAGCCTGATGCGGGCTCACTCCAGGACCCCGGGATCATGACCTGAGCTGAAGGCAGATGCTTAGCCCACTGAGCCACCACCCAGGCTCGCCTTCCTCTGGTAATTTCAAAGTTAATTCCTTTTCCTTTCCATGAGCACTTTCAGAAAATATTAAATCAGTGACGTTCTTCGTAAGATTTCTCTTTTATCTATCATTTACTTCTGTTGAGATCTTTCTGGCTCTTTGTCCTTATTCAAGATATGAACTAACCCTCCCAGCCCTCATATCCTCCAATTTTATTAGTATGTCATTAAGCTTCTCTGTGAATTTATTAATAAATATACTGAGGCAGACTAAAGTTTCCATCAAGTTGGCATTAATTAATGACACTGTTACAGGTAAAGATTCAAACAGCCCAAGATCTACCTAACCAGATTATCACTTAGCTCGCCCCTCCCGCCACAGAGGAGGACCCCATCGGGAAGTCTGATGCACATCTTGCTAAAATCCAGACATGCCGTGTCCACAACATTCTAGGCATTTATCAATCCAGTACCTCATTTAAAAAAAAAAAAAAAAAAGCGATTTTTTGACTGCATGACCTGATCACAGTGAACTAACACTGAATGTTACTGGTCAACTCTTCCTTTTCTCAAGATCCGTCTTGTAAATGATCTGCCCTGTAGGCCAGAATCAATTTCAGTTGCTTATCTAGACATGAGGGAATCTAAATTTGTCTCTCTTTTTTTTTTGAAACTGAAACATTACCAATGTCTGTGTGCTAGCCATGCTCCTTTATTCCATGAATTGTATACAATTTCCTAAGTAGGTTTATCTTTAAGATTTAATTTATTTGTCAGAGAGAGAGAGCACAAGCATGGAGGAGGGGCAGAGAGAAAAGCAAACTCCCCACTGAGCAGGGAGCCCGACAGGGGACTTGATCCCAGGACCCTCAGATCATGACCTGAACTGAAGGCAGACGCTTAACTGACTGAGCCACCCAGGTGTCCCTCCTAAATATTTTTTTTCTAATGATGAGATTAAATAAAGTGTCAGCATGTAGCTGATACCATAGCAACCCTTAACTTACAGGAAAACATACACATAGTACTTATAATATTAACAACATATATGTGTGATAAGTGAATCAGACATGAAATAAACATAGCTTTCTACTTCAGTATGGCAAAGATCCCCAACAAAAGATTTAAAAGGAAAAATATGCTAAAATATGCTTACCTTTGCTTTGAGGAAATTAAAAAAGCAAATCAACAAACAAATATGGGTGCCTAGAAGATCTTTCTTATGATAAAACTATATTTAATAAAAATAATTAAAAATTTCATGTGCAATCCTCTACCACATGCATTGCAAATCAAAGTTCTCTCTTCTTCTTCTAATCAACAACACTGAATTTATAGTTTGGGGGAAGGAAAGACGTGGCTGAAACTGCCAAAGAGTTTTCATTGATTATTTCCAGACTGCACGATCCCAGGGGGACCAGATTCTGCCCACCCTCCACCCTCTCCATAATTTCAGTGGGAGGTGAGCATCCTTGATCCTATTCTTGTAATACATGTGATGGTGAGAAAGGGCTTGGAGTTTACTTAAGAGGCAGCACTTTTCTAAATACCCTGTAATACAGTTGGTAAAGGAGTAGAAACCCTGTAGGTGGAAAATCAAACGAAAGCAGAGGTGTTCTTACCGAGGTAATAGCCTTCTCAGTCACAGCAACATATAAAATATCATACCGCCTGGGGAAAATGTCCGAAGCACCAATGCAAATTAGTTTGATAACTGAAAATCCTATCTGCCAAAATCTCGGTGCAATAAAAAGCCATTGCTAGACAAAGGCAAAGTCTTCGCATGGGGACGAGGCTGGAGAGGTCCGGAGGGCAGAGTGTGCTGTCATGTCCCACTGGGCCTGGCACTCCGGCCACACCTCTCCCTGTCTCCTCTGTGACTCGAATGAGGATGCGGCTGATTCGAGAAGGAGGAAGGAGAGGGCCAGAAATCAGAAGGTCCTACTGAAAATGTTAAGCCTTTCCATGTGCTCCTGAACCCAATTCTCTTGGAAAGAGGCCCCCCTCAAGGCAAAGGCAGACCTCTGTGAAACTTCTGTCTTTTGACAGCGACAGTACCTCTGTGCCAGGGCTCAGTCCCCGACTCTCCCTGCTCCCGTCTCCACGTTACTGTGCTTCCTTGCGGGTATCCAGAGACACACTTGCAGAATGGACAGGCAGAGGAGAGTTATCGAAACCTGCTTCTAATCAAAATAGCCTTTCTCTCCCTCAGGGCCACGCATCTCAGCAAGGTATGCAAAGGAAAACAATTCAATTAACTCTCTCTCTCTCTACACACACACACACACACACACACACACATTTTATTTATTTTGAAAGTTTTATTTATTGGAAGGGCACAGGGAGAGGGAGAGAACCCTTAAGCAGATTCCCTGTGGAGCGCGGGGCCTGACATGGGGCTTGATCCCAGGACCCTGAAATCATGACCTGAGCCAAAACCAAGAGCCAGCCATTTAACCGACCGAGCCAGCCAGGCCCCTATAAATGAACTGCATTTAATTCCCAGCTAGGCAGGGGTGACTGCTTCCAGTTACTCTTCGGGAGAATATTTGCAACATGTATGTGAACCAACACACTTTTACCCATCACTTCTACGTCTAAGGATTTACTATTAGAAAATAATTGTATGTATACTATGAAACTATGATTTTTTTCTTGAAACACTGCTTTTAAGTAAGTAATGGAAAGAGGCCAAAAGAACCATAAAAAAGAATGAGTAAAGTGCAATAGAACCTACGTGGCTATGAAAATCATAGAAATGTACATCTCAGCATGGTACATATTGGTGCTATATTGAGTAAAAAGACATTTAGGTGTGCTTGGGTGGCTCAGTGTGTTATGTGTCTGCCTTTGGCTCAGGTCATGATCTCAGGGTCCTGAGATTGAGCCCCTCATCGGGCTTTCTGATCAGTGGGGAGTCTGCTTCTTTCTCTCTCTCTCTCTCTCTCTCTCTCCCTGCCTGCCTCTCTGCCTGCTTGTGATCTCTCTGTCAAAAAAACAAATAAAATCTTAAAAAAAAAAAGACATTTCATCATGAATGGTATGACTGCATATAAAAATGTATACATTTATGGTGTAAAGACTCACCTAGGCAGGTGTATAAACATGCACCACGCTTGGTAAACAAGAAAGCATTTGGGAGCTCCACGCATGGAGCATACAGTGTGGGATCAAGTTAGGACACGAACCCTTGACCACTGGCAAACACCTCAATCCACACGGAGCTTACACTTCCTTCTTTGTTGTATCTTTATGACTCGTGCATATCCTTGTGATATAAAAATAAAATTACTTGTGTTTTACAAATACAAAGTGTTCTTTATTTTGAACATGATTTAGAAAGCAGAGCAATGGCATCAGTGGGCAAGAATACCACAAAGCTTACTATCCTGGTGTCCTCCCATAAAATTCCCATACTTGGAGCCGCCACCACCAAGTCAGAAGACCAAACTATGCCTTGATTATAATTCCTGTCTCCCCACGACTTCTTCCTGTGAATTTCTCAGTATTATTTCCAAGCCCATTCTGTAAACTTTGGGCAAAAGTTATTTATGAAACAAACCCACTAAGCAAGATTTCCCAACCTGATGAAAGAAACGAACCAAAAAGTTTTACTAAAGAAGGGGTCAAAACAGCTATGAAAAGGTCAGAGCAGAAATCAGCTAAACATTTCTGACTGTAGGTATAATTAGAAACTCCTCAGAGAGTTCATGCCAGAGTGTTTGAACAAATTAAGCCACTCAGATAAAGAGACGCGATGTTGATCAATGTTCTGCTTGGAAATCACGGTTTATTTTAGTTCTCTTGAAAAAGAAAAGGAGACAAATGAATTTCCTCAAAAAAACACCTTAATTTTGGAGTAACTTTGGTCTTAGGAGAGTCAACGTGATGGTAGGAGTGGACCGTTCCTTTGTCATCTCACACGGTCCAAGCTTCCCGTGGGATAACACGCATGAGGATGGAGAGAGAGAGAAAAAGACACCTGCGTTGACTTCTCTTCTATGATGTTCTCTTCTATGATGTTCTACTCTGATGTTCAGCCTCGGTTTACTCATCCCTGGTCAGACTAGATAATCATCTTCCTTTCAGGGGTGTTGGTTTATCAGAGGGGGGTTGTTTACTGCTTACTGTTTGCCTCTGTGGAAAGATGTGCTTACATTTCAAGCGCGATAATGCAGAACATGGGGTAGGAAAAAAAATGGTTCATTTTCATCCCTCTTTTCCTTTGAGAATATACTGCCTTGTCTTGCTGAAATCATTAAGGCAGCTGAAACCATACAGCAAAGAATCATGTAGAAATGCTGGCCTCTCAGTCAGACTCACATACACTGTAAAATTTACCATGAACTAAGGGAATGGTTGTTAGCACTCTTTTCTAATTCTCAGAATTTGAGTCATCATCTTAATTACATTTTGCACATTTTAAGTAAGTATATATATATATATTTTTTTAAATATTTTATTTATTTATTTGACAGAGAGAAATCACAAGTAGATGGAGAGGCAGGCAGAGAGAGAGAGAGGGGGAAGCAGGCTCTCCGCTGAGCAGAGAGCCCGATGCGGGACTTGATCCCAGGACTCTGAGATCATGACCTGAGCCGAAGGCAGCGGCTTAACCCACTGAGCCACCCAGGCGCCCAGTAAGTATATTTTGTTGTCTAAACCTACATAGATACATGATAGAATAATGTAGAAATAATTCAGGTACCACTGAGTCACTTGAGACTCTTAAAGCATTCACTACTGATACAATATATAGTATATACATATATATACACACACACACAATATAAAGTATACATAAAATATATTTTATATATTAAATATATATTTTTATGAAATTACATTTATATAAAATATATAAAATATTGTATATATATTTTTATATAAATATATATACACATGTATATGTGTATATATATATATATCTATCAGGGGAAGAGCAGTCTCCCATCTTTACAAAGATATGAGAAACTAAAAGTAGATTATAGTAGGCAAAAATATATTGATTTCAGTTCACCCTGCTAGAGTGAGTGTATACGTGTATTATGAGGTGTACTATTTTTATTAAAATACATTTTCCCCCTGCACTGGGGAAAGGTGCTAAAGAAGTGCAGAAGTGCAGAGTGAAATGCACTGAAACTAGACATCTTATTCATAAATAGACTATAACACTAAATGAAGGCTCAAGCCAGAAAAATACTTCTTACTTCCTTTCACTCTTTCCAACCTGCCTTTCCCCCCTCTATTTTATCATGAATTTTTGTGTATTCATTCCCTCTTTCTGAATTTGGAATTACTCTCAAATATTTTAATTTGGGCCAGCTTTTATTAATCTTTTATGCATTGTACCTTATTCCCACCTGTCCAAAATTAAACCTCCCTACACAAACAGAGGTCCTTAGGATGACAGGACTGACTCCGAGGTTTTATCTTCTGAAGAATGTTAGCCATTTTATTACTCAGCTGAGCGAGACTTGGAATAAACTGCAGTTGATCAAGATTCAATGTAGAGATTATAAGGAGCTCCACAGCTCTGCTCATAATGGTAAGTGCTATCCCTAGTGATGGGGTAAGGTGCCATCATTTTCTGCATTTTTTAAGCTTTTTTAACTTTTCTGTTAGATTTTTCCACCAGCTTTTAACTGGCCTCCCTGCCTCTGTTTCTTCTCTGGGCCAACTCTTCAAGTACATCCTTCAAAATTACATTAGTTTTCCCTGGCTATGTAACAAATGGACACAGGTCTAGTGCCCTAAAACCACACGCATTCATTATCTCACAGTTTCCATAGGGCAGAATCCACTGGGGCTGCGTTAGGTTCTCAGCTCTAGGCCTCTCAAGGCCACAGTCAAGGCTGGCATCTGGCATGGAGGACTCCTGACGAAGATGGTTCTTCCAACTTCGTTCAGGCTGTGGGAAGAATTCAGTTCCTTGTGTCTGTGGGACCCAGGTCCCCGTGTCAGCAGCAAGCTCCCTTAGATGCTCACATTCCCTCCAAGGTGCCTTCTCCCCATTCAAGACCATAAGAGCTCTTGAATTCCTTTTTGCATTTCAATTATCTCTGCCCTCTTCTTCTACCTGGAGCTGGGGGAAGCTCTTTGCTCTGAAGGACGTATTTGATTAGATCAGGTGTGGAATCTTCAGGGTCATTCCTAGAAATCTGCAGACAAGAAACCTTCACTCAGATGTCCTCACTGATGGGGGACCACAGGTGCCTACTCATCCACGTCTTCCTCCAACCCTTGTCTCCCTCCCTATCTGCCTAGATGCCCCTTCTCTCCTTCCAACGCATCCCGCTATTGGAATCAAAGTGTTCATCCCACTGTGGTGGACTGTTCGCTTATCATTCATCATCAGTCTTTAAAAATAAACAATCTGCATTCGTAGATGAAGCTCTCAGCTCATCCTACTACTTATTTAATCAGAGTTTTAAAAATAATTTTTAAAATGTTTAGAAAATTTAGTAATTGTATGTGGCTGCTGTGATAACGGCTTTTCTTGGTATCAAAATAATTCCATTTCACAGATGAGGGAACGGAAATTTAACAGACTTACTAGGTATCCAGAGTCAAGCAGTGAGGCACAGTCTGGCTGTTGAGCCCCTATGTCTTTCCCCTCCCCCCTTCCTTTGGTATTTATTGAAAACATACATGCCAGGAACTGTGCTAACATTTTCATTAAATAGACGTGGGTCCCAAAATGCCATTAGAAATAATATCCTTAGTTAATATATGTATTCATAGCATTTACCACAAGCACACAAAATCAAGCCATTACTTCCAAAAATAAAACAATAATATCATCCCTTGGTGTTTATATATCTAATAAGCATTTTAAATCACCCCACACTAATCTTGCTTTTATGTGACGGCCATATATTTGCAAAGACACGGGAACTATAATGAAAATATACTTCAAAACATGCTAGTCATTAGCAACTCTGTGTGGGAAAAACCGATGAGAAAATTTAAACAAGGAAATTCCATCTTGCCCAACTGTGATCTCATCATCACTGAGGACATTGTATGAACCACAGATGGTGAGAATGAAGAGGCACACATGTTCCTCAGAGACTTGGACTTCACCAAAGCAAGGCTCTGGGCTTCGGAGCAGTGTTTTTGTTACAAAACAAAGTCACACTCGCATATATGACACCTCAATGCTTGGGGCTCCCAAAGGAAGACTCCAAACCAGCCATCATGGGTGCAGCAAACACCACACTGAGCTGGTTAGGAACTCTGCACCTTCCTACATCCACACACTCAACAATCTGCACCGTACCTTAGCTCACTGACAACCTAAAATGCATGAACACGAGTTAGCGCCAGACCTAAAATGGCCCTCGGAAAGCACACGTGCTGAAACCACAGTGAAATCTGAGATTTTAATCACTTATAAGACCGGAGGTTTTGAAGACGGAGGACTCTGAAAGAAATGAGGAACTCACCATCCTTGTAAAGAAACTCCAAAGCAATCCTCAGGAATTGTTTCACAAAGAGAAATCTAAACGTTAGAAGAATTGGACTTCCCATTTTTCTTGCGGTAATTTGGCCGTTCATAATCATGTCTGAATTGAAACGATGGCAAAGGAATGCTAGAGAGGGCTGAAGAGAGAACTGGTTTATCTAAATAATGGATCGGTTGACAATGGCCGTATGCGTGTGTGCATGCGTGCGTGCGTGCGCGAAGGCAAGAATCAGGAGCACACATTTGTACCACGGGAAAATCGTTCCTAAATCATGACTGTTTGTGGCGATAAGCCTTTTACTCATGTAAATATACACAGGAACAATGTGTTGTGCTCTCAAAATAGACACTGCCTTCCGTCTGTGACCTTCTGGGCATCTGCCTCCGCACACTGGTCCTTCCTGGTGACCCAGCCCACCATGTGTCATCACCCCCTCGCACGTTTAGTGTTAAAAGAGAAAGGCTGATGGATTTCATTTTCCTACTTTTTCTGGCATTTTCTTCCTCCACCAAACTTCAAATGAATGAGCACGCAATTTTAATTTTTAGGCACTTGGCTATCGCACAGATAAACATTCATTCACCCGGGTGCCTCATGGGATGAGAGCTTTCTGCTGAGATCACCTGTAGCTTAACTTCCTATCACTGGATCCCATCTCCGATACAACTCATAAGCCTGTAGGACATCCCAACAACACAGGGCCAGCTTGTACACTGTGGGAGTCAACCCCAAAGGAAGTCTCTGTTTCGTTAGCTAATGAGTTTGTAATCTATCCGATAAAGCCAGGGAATGTGTCCAGGTCTGACTGTGCGTAGCACATCTGTGATATTCAGTAGCAGATTGCGGAAGAGAAACTAACACAAATGTACACACACATCCACACACGTTCCACACAGTCAAATTGAATATCCTCAGTGATTTTTACAGTTTAACTGCTACTACCACCTAGTTCCACATCACTACCTGCACGGGATAGAATTCTTTTTCTTTTTCTTTAGTGAAAATCAAAGCTAATGTGGCCTCAATTTATCTATTTATTTTTGTCTTATGAGATAGAGATGACAATGATTTAATTCTCATGTCCATAAATTGTGAGCCTACATGCGTTTTGGGGAACAAGAGGAAGCATACATCACAGGAATCTGATATTCAGCAAAAAAGGCATTTTACTACCAAATATATGGTTTTGGTTTTGTTTAAACAGGTTATTTATGGGGTGCCTGGGTGGTTCAGTGGGTTAAAACCTCTGCCTTCAGCTCAGGTCGTGATCCCAGGGTCCTGGGATGGAGCCCCGCATCAGGCTCTCTGCTCAACAGGGAGCCTGGTTCCTGTCTTCCCGCCTGCCTCTCTGCCTACTTGTGATCTCTCTGTCAAATAAATAAATAAAGTCTTTTAAAAAATTAAAATAAAGAGTTTATTTATTATTTGAAAGAGACAAAGAGAAGGTGCACACAAGTGGGGGGGGGGAGCAGCAGAGAAGAGGTAAAAGCAGACTCCCCGCTGAGCAGGGAGCCTGATGTGGGGCTCGATCCTAGGACCCCAGGAACACAACCTGAGCCAAAGGTAGAGACTTAACTGACTGAGTCCCGAGGGCACTCCTGTTTTTTAAAAACTCCTGAAAAACAATGCTGAATGCCCCCCCCCCACCCAACACACACAAATATGTTCTTTGATCCTTCCAGAATCCCCACTTTTCCATTCAAGTCTTGTTTCAAATATCTTATCTGTGAAGCTCTGTGCAACCTTCTCAAGTGGTTGGTTCCTGCAGAGCTTTGACGAGGGTGATGGCTGATAGCGATCGCGAGAAGAGCTGGCGGGGGCCGGGCGCTGGTCTAAGTCCTCACACCAACCTCCTGGAAGGGCGATAGCCATTTCATTTTGACAAAGCACAGAAAAATTAAGCAACTTGCTCAAAGTCACAGAGCTGGCAGGTACAAGAGCTACCACTCAAATCCAGGCAGCCTGGCTCCAGGGTCCATATAGAAACACAGTGTGTATAGTGTTGTGTGTTGTTATTGACACCACATCCTGTGACCTTCAGCCAAGCCTCTGCCCTCTACTGCACTGTGATTTCCCTGAGGATGGGATCTGTATTCGTTCACTTAGTCACTCATTCATCCCACAAATACTTACTGCACAAGGACTGTGGCCCAGATATGGTGCCAAGCCCTGTAAGCACTCACCTCTGAAAACCCAGCACTGGCCAGTAGACCAGCATGGTTCTGCCTTAGGACTTTTGCACTTACTGTTCTCTCTGTCTGGGAAGGTCTTCCTACAATGTCAAGGCTTGCTTCATCACTACATTCTCTCTTCAAATGCTCTGCCTTTAGAGAAACCTTCCTAAAATGCTTTATGTAAAGTAGAGCTTTCCAAGACTGCATTTTGTTACCCTGCTTTTAAGTTTTGTGCATATGTTTATCACTGTCATACACACCAGACCATAAGTGCCATCTAGAGAAGGACTGCCAGTTCTATATCCAGAATCTAGAAGGGCACACTAGTAAATATTTGTCATACTGGCTTAAGATGAAGCAAGGAAAGAGGGAAGAAGAGAGAGAGGAGGACAGCTTTGATCAATAAATGCTTTATCAACAACACGTTTTTTATCCTTCCTTGACCAAGCTACCTCTTACCATGAATAAAAGAATTTCACTACTCTTTCTCTTACTCACCCTACCATCCCTGTTGCAAAAATGTGTGACAGCATCTTGCCAATAGGTTTGACAACTCAGATGAAATGAGCAAATGTCTTTCTTAAAGGCAACTTTATTGACATATGACTGATACATTAAAACAGCTGTGCATCTTAGATATATATGATTTGATGAGCTTGGACATAGCCAAACACAGGTAAGATTATCTCCAATCAAGGTAATAGATATACCCATCATTGAAAGTTCTCTTGTGCTTCCTTGGGTTGTTTGTTTGTTTGTTTCTTTTTTTTTGTTTTGTTTTTTATAAGAATACAACATAAGATTTTCTCTTTAAAAGTGTTTTAGGTACACAACACATTAATTTTAATGATACATGTTGTACAAGAGATCTCAAGAATTACTCATCTTGCATAACTGAAACTTTATATCCAAATTTGTATGGATTTTTAGCATATTTTGCTTAGATTGCTAGGCATTTTTATAAGGTTTTATGCCTCCTAATATATTGACAGAAATGCTGAAACAGTAAACAAGTTTATTAAAAAAAAAAAAATGTGTGACAGCTTCTCAGAGACCCCTCAGTTTCTTTCTTGTTCTCCCTACACACGCATCTCTCACCATTCTCCATTGAACACCTGTACTTGCTCTGCCTGAGAAAAATAATGCACATGACCTCCAGATTTCCTTTGTGTTTCCAACAATGCTAAAGAGCTATAATTCACCAGCATCATAAGTGGTGGTTGTAATAATTTGTAGTTTATCACTCAATTACCGCAGACGAACTCATGATTAAAGGGAAAGGTCTCCTTATTTTTCAATTATGGAGAATACGCATTTGCAGATTCTTTCTTCAAGCACACCACCATTAATTAGCAGGACATGAGCTCAAAATTTCTTTTCTCCTAAGAGTAATGAATTTGCACGCACCCTATTCCCTCCTGGTCCCACTCATCACCCGCAGTAGCTCAGGTCGGCATTAGACTACTCACAGTTTTTCAGGTTTTCCTCTTTCTTGGAACATTACCAGGTTCCCTGACCTTTCTGTGGCCATGACTTGCTTTGGCCAATGAACTGAGTGAAGTGACCTTTGTCCCTTAAAGGGAGAAGATTTTGAGGGGCAAGTGGCAGTCTTTCACTTTCCCTGTAGTGGTGACTTGTAGATATGTATCAAGACAGAATCCCCCTCTTAATCATAGGAAACAAACTGAAGTTTTCCAGAGGGAAGAAGGTGGGATAAGTGGGTGATGAACACTGCAGAGAGTATGCGATGTAACGAGCACTGAGTATTATATAACACTGATGAATCACTGACCTCTACCTCTGAAACAAGTGATATGTTATATGTTAATTAATTGGATTTAAATAATAAAAAATTAAAATAAATTAAAATAAAAATAGTAATAAAATATAAATATAAAAATAATAATTAAAATAAATTAAAATTTTAAAAAAATCCCAGCTAGGATAACTGATTCAAAAAAAATAAATAAATACAATCCCCAACAGTGTGAGTTTCATGAGATCACATGGGGTAGAGGCTTCCTGCCACTCCAAGGCAGGCACATAAAGTGATGAAGAAAAGCACCTTTACTCAGCTAATTCAAGGAAAGTAGGGTCTGTGTCCAGCCAGGTGGCAGCTAATTCATGCTGCAGATTCCTTCCATCACTACCACATACTAGATGTTTCGGTCATGATACTAGAATGTCAGGGGACAGATATCATGAAAGGAGCACATTTGCACAGATTATGAAACCAGAGCAGAACCTTGTTTTTCATAAACTCCTTTGCCCATCTCGAGACTTTTTTCTGTGTGGCTATTATGACATTTATGCCACATATTTTCTGTCTTTTCTTGTTTCGTTTTGTATTTTAGAGAGCGAGAGTGCAAGTGGGGAGGGGCAGAGGGAGAGAGTCTTAACCAGGATTCACTACACTCAGCGGGGAGCCTGATGGGGGGCTGGATCTCGAGACCTTGAGCTCATGACCTGAGCCAATATCGAGAGTCAGATGTTTAACCGACTCAACCACCCACGTGCCCCCATATTTTGTATCTTTAAAAGAACTTCCAGGGGTGACAAGACCAACATCCCATTCTTTCAACATGAGAAATAATTCTAGGTGCTTTCATTCCTCTAAAAATTATTTAAATTTAGTTATAAAATGTTAAACTACAATGTCACACTATGGAAAAAAGTATAAATATCATGGTTTTTTTTTTCTCTTTGTTTACACAATAATAAAGAATCCCGTCCTAAATGAGAACCATAGACCCTTCAAGCTACTCTTCTGTCACTACAGATTAGGGATATATCTTCAAAATACTGGAAATACTCCCCCAGTAATGGATGAACACAACAACTCTACGCTGTGACTGATTCTTACTTTTTTTAATTTAATTTAATTTTATTTATTTATTTGACAGAGAGAGATCACAAGTAGGCAGAGAGGCAGGCAGAGAGAGAGAGGGAAGTAGGCTCCCTGCTGAGCAGAGAGCCTGATGCGGGGCTCGATCCCAGGACCCTGAGATCATGACCTGAGCCGAAGGCAGAGGCTTAACTCACTGAGCACCCAGGCACCCCTCTTGCTCTTTCTTAATATGTTGCCTCTCCTCCCCTTACCCCCTCTCCTCCCTGTCCTTCTGTCTCTCCTACACACACACACACTCACACACACACACACACTTCACAGAATGTAAAAATCAAAACCTACTATAGGTTCCACTCAAATGCTTTTAAAAATAACCTCTGTTATCTTCATGGAAATAATATTTTTAAAGAACCCTGCATTAGTTCCAACCTAATTACAACAATGACATCAATAGGCATGGCTGTTTAATATACTGCAAATTCTTCTAGCATCTGTTCAGTCAAGGAGTGGTTCCCAATGAGCGACTGCGTCATATGAGATATTTTGATTGTCCTCCGTAAGATCTACCTACTAGAGAGACACATAGAACTGTACGTTTACTGTTGAAAGAAAAGTTTGCACAACATCTTTAAAAGGTCTGAGGAAGAAGTTGCCAACACTACACCACAGCAAAAACAGGATTAGAAAAAGTCAGGGCTCATTTTTAAGGCTCTCAAGCAATTAAGTTCAGGAAAAGTCATGGGCATGACCAATCACTTCAATTGCCCTCAAGTTCAGTGAAAATCACACCACCTGTACATGTCTAGAGAGAGAGAGAATCCGAGGAAAGTGGGAATTGTTCTTAGGAAACACTCCATGTCCTCTGAAAATCACAGAGAAAGACTGGAACACAACAAGTCCCAAATGTGGGTCCCTTCTGTTGTGGTGGGGCCTTCCCTGATGCTTCGTGCTTCATGAATGCTGACCTGCTCTGGTTGACATGAACTTGTCCTAAGAAAACGGCAGAATTTGGCAAGAAAAAGATTCCAAGAAAATAAGAAATAAAGAAAAAAATTAAACCAGGCTACTTTTCTCAACTACCAGGGAAAGTACTAATTAGGAACTAATTGTGTTAATAACTGCTACAACAGAACATAAATTGGGCAATGAATACTGTCTTTGTGGATAGCATGAAGAACTACTGAGGTGCCTGGGTGACTGAGTTGGTTAAGTGTTTCCTTTGGCTCAGGCTGTGATCCCAGGCTCCTGGGATCAAGCCCATCAAGGTGGAGCCCAAAGTCCAGCTCCCTGCTCAGCAAGGATCCTGCCTCTCCCTCCCACCAGCACCCCGAGGTCATGACATCTCTTGCACGTGCTCCCTCTTTATCTCTCAAATAAATAAACACATAAATAAAAAAAATAAAATCCTTAAAAAAAAATAAAAAGAAACTACTTTCAGGGGCAAACAGTTTACACTCTTACACAGTCCTTTACTTTCACCCAGAGGAAACCATACTGCGATAGCTGAAGTAATGATGTTTTATTCCAAACATTTCTCTCTTCCCTGCATTCAAGCCTGGAGGGTCCCATAAAGGCCAGGGGACCCAGATTACAGTCCAGGCCTGATGAAGTTGGGAATGCAGCCCTGAGTACAAGGTCAACGCCAGTCTGTGCACTTTGAAACTGGTCAAGGAATATGCTTCTGCACCAAAGAGGTTTTCTTTCCTCAGTTTGCCAACAACTAGATAAAACAACATCTTTCTGTTCACCTCTTCCAAATATAACACAGAAACCTGAAAGTGAATATATCATGAATGTCTTAAGAAAAAACTCAGTTCTTCCTTTGCTGGAGGGATTTCCAGTTGGTTTTCCAAACCCATTTTCTGAACCTGTCTGCCTCAGTGCACCCGTAGACCTAGCGAACTCAGCGGGGAGTATGAGTCATAGAATGTTCTCAGGAGAAATGTAAACAGAGGCGGCCGTGAAGGGAAAGTGTGTAATTTAATGTCAAATATTAACACAAAGTCTTTTCCTAATTTTCTACATGGTAGTCCTATTCCCTTGGAGGCAAGTGGTGCAAAGCCTATAAAATGCTAGGAGTGTGCCTCAAAATGTCAAAAACACGAGCCTGTCCACAGCTGTGGTAGCAGAAATACGACGGTTTCAGCCCCAGGCTTCACCCTGATTTTCATGTCTTCTGTCCTCTGTCTTCTGATCTACTCCCTTCCTGAACCTTCCCAAACTAAAACTTCACTAAGCCTTCGGCTTTCTGAAGTCTCCTTTTTACCACTCAAGGGAACAAGAAGCTTCTCTCTCTTTTCCAGACTCCTATAACCTTTCCTCCACTCTTAACACTGCAGGAAGGAGTCTGTCCCTCTTTCTAAGAAATCCATTCCTACAAGCCAACTGCTAACAATGGGCCGACATTGGCTTGAACCTCCGTCCATGTTCACTTAAGAAAAATTAGAAGTGTATGTTAATTAGTTAGTTAGTTAAGTGTAAGTTAGAAGTCAGCGACCCCAGAACCTTGTACCTCCTTCAGCAGTAATCACCTAGTTCCTCCCTCAACTTCCCTAAACTGTAACAGTTTGACCCTCCCTGAATTACTGTATAACTTGTAACCCATATCACAGTTCACACGAATGAAGCAATACCTACATATGCAAGATGCCCTCAGACACACACTTCCCAGTCAGCTTCTCTCTCTACCCACGAAGTCTCGAGTTCAAACGTTGTATCTTGCATTCCTTCAGTAGAGGAAACGATGATATACATTTAAATATTTATTCACCTAGATCATTAAGACTTTGGGGAGTGGGAAAGGTAGAGAAATTTCAGTTTTGTTCTACATGGAACTCAATTTCAGTTTTGTTCTACATGGAACTCAAAATGGGTTCCTGAGTTTCCATTGCAGGAGAGGTCACGTCAACAAGTCTACCATGAAGAAGAGACAGCTCCTTTAAAAGCTTGCATGTGATTATCGGGAGAGGATAAGGTGCCTCCATTGTAGCAAACATGGAAGGGTGGATGCTAGATTGATGAGGAGAGAGAAATTCCTTCTGCCTGGGGCTTGGGGAGATAGGAATACAGACAATGCTGAGAATAACCAAGCAACAGAATTAGGGAGCACCCTCTATGTTATGAAAGAATTCCACAAAGTAGGAAAATATAAAGTGGTCATGGGCTTCCACTTGTCCATAACCTGCCCACAAAGAAGTCTAATGGAACATTTGGCCCATCACAAGTGAGGAAATACAGGTGGCGTTTTTGGAGAAGGCAGAGTTGTACCCCTTTCAGAGCAGAGCCCTGTGCCTCGGTGGAGCCATGTGCATTCCCACAATCTCTGGGACAGCTGTGGGGAAATCCAAACCCATGACCCTAAGAGGATAAGAAGAGGCAAGCACAACCAGGATACCACATATGTTTATTTGCTGTGCCATGACCCAAGGGACACTCAGAGCCGGCGCAGGGAGCGGAGCTGGAGAAGAAAGTGGACATCCTTTCTTTCCATTCCATTCAGCCAGGTGAGTAATTAAAGTTTCAGTGAGTTAGGGCTGCCCTGAGCCCCCGCACATCCTGCTTTTAAGGGAAAAGGAAACAGAATGCCAGCATCAAGAAGGACACATGTAGCTGAGAGCTAATCAGGATAATTCCTTTCCTTTTGAGAACACTGGCAGCCTAGAGAATATCACAAAGCCTAGAAATAGATATTAATGACCTGGAACATAATCCGTTCTCCCCAGCCATTGTGCCCTGGCCAACTCCTACAGTCTGACTTGAAATCAGAAACAGTTTAACTTACCAAGAAGAAAATATATAACAGTAACTTCTCCGTAAGATTTACTTGCAAGTATTCCATGACAATTATTATCTAAAAATTCCAAACCATAATTTTTTTAATTACAGACTTCAAGTCAAGTTTTCTTTCTTTCTTTCTTTTTTTTTTTTTTGACATATTTATTTATTAGAGAGAAAGAGAGAGATAGAGATAGAGTGAGTAGCAGGGGGTGGGGGCGAGGGGAGGTACAGAGGGAGAGAGAAATTTAAGCTGACTTCCCAGCTAGAAGCAGAGCCTGATGGCAGGGCTCAATCTCAGGACCCTGAGATCATGAACTGAGCCAAAACCAAGAATCGGACGCTTAACTAATTGATATACCCAGGCACCCACTGCATCCAGTTTTCTAACAAACAAAGTAAAATCACATGCACATAGCCAGGATAAAATGTGTATACGTGGGTTGTAACCATCATAGGAACTGATATGCTATTACTTGATTTCTGTCTACTTCCTTGGGAAAAGATGATCACTTCCTTATACCAAAGAGTAAAAAGCTAAAAAAGCCAGACTTGCATTTGAGTTTCTGTTTCAGAAAAAGCTGCTGTCAATTTAAGAGATTATTTTCTGAGTTGAAAAAGGCACCACAAAAGTGATGTAGGCAAAAGACAGTCAATCCTTCTGACCAAGGAAAATCAGTCCATCAGTCAACTTTTCTGTGTCCCAAGGAAAACTGGACATAAACTCTAGCTCTTTGCCGGCCTCTGGCTTAGGATAGCTGACAATCCTCCGGAGCTCATGAGCTACCCCTTTGGAGTATATTTGTAGCATTAAGACTGATCTTTGGTTCTCATTTTGACTTGAGCTAACTGAGAAAGCTTTTGGGCTCCATCTTTGGTAACGGGTACATTCCCAACCGGCTAGTAACCATCAGAGACGACACCATACTTAAAATCAATACAGTTCACAATACATGTGAACTACACTACCAGAGCAAATACAATAAAAGTCAGAAGGTATGATTCCAAAAAACTGAAATATAATTGTTTTCTTGGTGGCTTACTTAAGTTTAATATAATTCCATTTCAAGCAGATGATTTCAGCCGTCTGTCAACAAATGTTTATGAAATCTTCTCCTTGGGTTTTATAGATCCTGGGTGAGTCTTAGGCACAATACAGAAATGCTCTGGAATTATAATCTAACAGGTAAGAGAAATATACAAGAAATGAACCAACATACAATACAGGATGTGAAACGTCATATGAAATGGGCACAAAAACTGTTATGGAAACATGACGAGAATGATTATTCTGGTTGCTAGACCTGGGAAAGGCTGATCGGGAAGTAGACACCTGAGCTAGGTCCTAAGGAAGAAGGATCTCAGCATAGAATGGGGACAGGCCATGCAGAACAGGTGATGACGTAAAGTAAAGCCATCTCAGCATGGGCAAGTAGGAACCATGCTCCAAGTGGCAAATAGTCTTTTGGTGGAACTTGTAGAAAATTGAGTCAGACTATTCACTTGCTAATCATCTCAGCTCTCAGTGACAGAAGCCCAGTGTCAACCCCCTTTGGCCCAAGGAGATTTGGCTCAGTAGTTGTGTGGCTCATGAAACCCAACTGAATTAGACTCAGGCATGTTTCCATCTAAGCATGCCTCAAGGACAATGGACGCTCTCCTGTGGATGCTGGAACGTACATATTGAAAGGTTCTTTGGGGTCTTGTGAAAAGACCTGGAGGTGAAGCCAGAAAAATGACTCCCAATCTGAACTTACCTGGCAACTCAAGGAAGCCCACTGGTCCGCTCGTTTGCACCTGGCAGGTGGGCGTGCTTATAATGTGTGGAGCACCTGTGGCAGGATGGCCAGGAGGTTACAGACCCTCCAGGAGCACAACATGACTCTGCAGAAATGGCCTGACCAAAAGTATAAGACAACTAGGCTACTGAACTCAGAAATATATTATCAGGCATCCAAATTCTTTCCTGAGGAAGGGAAAGGAAAAGAACAAGTTCATTCTTAATGCATACACACGCGTGCGCACGCACTACATACACACTCACAATCAAGAAATGTGCAAATAATCTGAACAAGCCATTCCACCACAAAAAAAAAAAAAAAAAAAAAAAAAAAGGCCAAAGAGCAGGTCACTTTTCATCTTCCTATCATTTTCAGGACATGCCAAAAAAAGTAAAAATGAAAAATGCAACCACAGTTTTTCCATGGGCTAAAGTCAGCTGTTCCTCCCTTAACAGGACACCGTTGTTTAAATAACAGTAATACAATCCAGAGGCCCATCAGAAATAATAAAATGCTTTATGAAGAGCGGAAACTAATTTCATCCATTCAAAATAAAATACATAAGTTTCCGGGCAAAGCTGCCAAAACAGATGAAGAAGAAAATAGTTTTTAGTAACAAAAAAGCTTTCCCAATATACCTTTTCTTTCCTGTTTGTTATTTCACAGAGCAAAGGAGAATGAGGAATACAGACTGTAACTTCTATCATCCAAGGCAAAGATTCATTCATCCATCCATATGACAAGCTTTAATGAACAGTTCCTACATGCCAAGAAAGATGCTGGGGAAAAGAAATATCAAACAAATAGTTTTTGCTGTTGGGGATGTAAGACCAGCAGGAATAAAACCCACTAACATTTTCTAAGTGTAAGAAAAAAATCATTCCTATTATTGCAACTGTCTCTCAGAACAACCCTTGGAAGAAACTATTGCCTTACAGATTTGGGAACTGAGGCACGCGGAGTTCAAGCAATGCATGCGTTGGTGGAGCCAGGATTCTGACCCAATGCCTGTGCCCCATGCTGGATGAGGACAGACAAGGCTTTCCTTCAACATCTCCACGCGACCTGCCGAGCCCACTTCATTTGCATGGAAAACCCCATTTGGGCGTCCAGTCACTCTTGGCTTGCAGTCAGAAAACAGCTTGAATGGGGACCTAACAGGGCATCAAACTTAAGTATAGCAAGGACCGGTCCACATGCAAGAAGAGATGGAAACGCAATGATAGAAGGAAGGCTCAGTTCACCTCTCCTAGCCGCGACAGGTACAGTCAACAAAGCCCAGCCAAGACTGTCAACCTTGCTTGTAATTTTCAGGATGAATACAAGAACATCATTCCCCCTCCACCGTGAAGTTGGCACAAGTGTTTACAAGGGGGAAAACCCAGTGTTTGCATTTTGAAGCAGAATTTTTACTGTGCATGTCCTTCGATGCAAGGATCCCACTTGTGGGAGGGCGGTAAGAGGTCGTCCGTTAGGCTCAAAACCCTTGAGTCACGGCTCTCTCTCCCTTGTCTACTATATCCAACTATGCACCACATCCTGCCAATTTCACTTTCAAAATGACTCTCATATCTACTTCTCACCACACTGGCACTGTGGAATATCTAAGTTTTTCCTCTTGTGACTACTAGCCTCCTCCCTGGTCTCTTCGAGTCTGACTTCCCACTACTGAAATATATTCTCCATCTGCATCTCGATATACTTTCAGAAGCACATTTCCAACAGAATCAATGTGGTGGTAAGATATATATATATATATATATATATATTCAGTGGCTTTTCAGTGCCTTTCAATTCCTTTCCCTAGCTGCGAAGGCAGACCAAGATAGGACCCCACTGTCACCTGCATGTCCTCCCGAGATGCAATTGGGAAAATGCAATTCTCTAACAAACCTCAGGTTATCAAGGATCTTACATCCCCTCAATAGTGTATGTGAAGAATTCCTTCTTTAGATCCCCATAACATTTTTCTTGCATTTCTTTGAAATCATATGATGTTCTAGATTGAATTATTGGCAAACTTGAGTTATCCCTATGGGATTGTGCATTCCTTGGACACAGCCTATGTCTTCCTTCTCTCTGCATCTGTCTTCAGAGGGGTCTCCTTGAGGCAGAGCCTGAAACAGGGATTCTTGCAAGAAATTTATGAAAGCAGTGCTCTCAGAAGAAAGTAGGTGAGGAACGCAAGACACACAGTGGAAGAAGCGAGCCAAAGATACAGCTCCAAGGGAAGTCTAGCTTCAGCCTGATCCTATGGAGCTCCAAAACACATACCTTCAGGGGCTGTCCCAACCAAGGTACCAGGGCTGGGCTGATGTTTACTGCATTCATGACTTATTGTCCATGGGCTACTTCCAAAGGAAGTATAACTTCCCAGGCATCTCTGTTATAGGGGTTTCCCATGAGCCACAGACCAAAGACTGAAGAAGACCACAGATGTGAACCTTAAAAACCGACGTCCACAACAGCTGGGGAACGGGTGCACTCAGCCCGTAAAGGCAGTCTGGAGAATGAACTTATATTTCCTGCTGCAGAATCTCTAACAGCGCAGAGCCGAGAGTGGATGCTGGATACATGGCAAGGAGCCACTGAAAAGAACTATCTGAAAAGAACACATTCTTACAAACAGCACACTTACATACGTAGATCAGGCTGCTTTATCAAAGTACCCCTGGACATGGTGGCTGAAACACCAGATGCTTATTTCTCACAGTCCTGGAGGCTGAAAGTCTGAGATCAGGGGGCTACTTAGTAGCTGATTTCTGGGGAGGACCTTCTGGTGGCAGATGGCCTATTTCTCATTCTATCCTCACATGGCAAGAGGAGGACAAGGTAGCCCCTGGCCTCTTCTTCTAAAGGCACTAATCCTACTAAAGAGGGTTCCACCCTCCCCATCTGATATACCGCCCAAAGGCTCTGCTCCAAATACCATCCCACTGGGGATTCATTTCAACATATGAATGGAGACACAGTAGTAACATTGGCCCTTACCCAAGAAAACATGCAAATAGAAAGAAAAATGCATGGGACTATTATGTTACCTTTCCCTGATTTAAAATGAGTTTTTGAGGTGTGTACCTCGGAGGCTTAGTCAATTAAGCATCTGCCTTCAGCTTGGGTCATGATCCCAGGGTTCCGGGATAGAGGCCCAGGTTAGCCTCCCTGCTGAGGATAGAGTCTGTCTCCCCCTCTCTCTCTGCTGCTGCTCCCCCCTCCCTGTTCTCTCTCTCACACTGGAAAAAAAAAATCTTAATAAAATGAGTTTTTGTACTCGCTATCAAGTCTGAGCTTATATGTTTAATTTTAAATTAATTCATATCCATGGAAAATGGAACATTTGCCACTCTTAGAGATTTAAGAGAAAGATTAATGAAAACATTGAGGGCAATTTCTGCTGAAAGTGATTATTTCATCCTTAAGGAAAGAATGCCACTCATGCCCCCATCAACCTACTGATTATGGCAATAAATATTGACAGAAGGAGCCAAATCTTTCCCTGCAAACCCCAAGAGAGTCGCTTAGCTGTAGCCAAACACCTTCCAAGTTTAAGGTCTTCTTTGGTTCCATGAGTAATAAAGGAACAAATGATATTTCAGTAGGCAACATATTAAACCCATCCCTGGCAAGTATTTCTGCTTTCAGTTATATCATGTTTAAATCAATGTCTGGGATAAATCAATATGTCATCATGTTAAAAGCACTAGTAAAAAATGACTAAAATAAAATGCAGATGCTTAGGAAACTCTAACCACGTAGTTTTTGTTTGCAATATTTCACCAAGTGTATTTTGAACCCCAGCAACGTGCAAATCGTTTCACTGCAAAATACTGTGAGTATGGAGGACTTGCTTCCTGGCTTCAGGATGGCTACAATCTAGTCAGGCATATAATTAATGCATTGATAATCTAAAAGCAACAATGTAATTCACTTACTAAAATGCATCACTCCACTGACAAAGGCTGGTTCTATTTCCCCAACACCTATATTGAAAAGTACAAATTCCTTAGCATCCAAAACCTTTCATGATCTGAGCCCTGCTCACCTTTCTAGTTATCGACTTTATTTTCTCAAAACATTATTTACTGAACACAATCTTTGTGACAAGCTCCCCGTCAGCTTGCCCTTTCTAGTCTCAGCTCTGTCACCCTTCCCTTGCAGGTCTGTTAAAATCCAACCATTTCCAGGATCAGCCACAGAACTAACTCACTCTCTCTCTCTCCAGAGAGAAAGTGCAAGCACAAGCAGGGATGGGGGGAGATGCAGAGGGAGAAAGGGAATCAAGCAGACTCCCCACTGAGCACAGAGTCCCACACGGGGCTCGATGTCATGACCCCGAGATATGACCTGAGCTGAAATCAAGAGTCAGCACTTAATGGACTGCGCCACCCAGGCGCCCCTGACTCTTTAAACTTAATAATTCAGGCCAAGTGCTTTTTCTCCTCCTACTTTCCACCACGGCTGGTGATCCATGCAGGACACTGCACTGGGGCACACAATGTGGCTGGTCAGGGTAGAGAAAAAGGCTGCAGGGGTGACGGGAAGGAATCGTCACACTTCCCCACCTGTCTCCTTTTCCAGACTCGGAGCTCTTTAAAGTCTGAATCCACCTATAACACCGGTCCTTAGGGCAATGTCTGGGCCATAAATGTTTGTCAGGTGCTTTCTTAATGGATGCTGGGTTCCAAGAGCAGTGCAAAGGGACACTAAATTCAGGAGAACCAGGGGTTACATATGACTGAAGGCAAAAAGCACGGAACACAGGAGTTTTCTCTGTGGAAGATGCTAATGATTGGGTTTATTACTCCAGCAACACTAGTCTGATCCCTCATGTCCCAACCCTTTCAGACTGATGACGGGCTCAGCCATTTGCTTGGTTGGTTCAGACAGAAAACCGTTTTCCATGTAATTCATCCATTTGCAACTTTCATCCCTGAAAAAGGAATGAGAAATAAAAGATGCTTCGACAATCAGATTTTGATCATCGGTTTGCACCTCTCAATTTGTACCATTGTCTCTTATCAAAGATGATGCTTCTCCTTATCTCTTTCTCCAGAACACAGAATTTGAATCACATTTCCAGAAGTGCTAATGGAATAATTCTTGACTTTTTTTTTTTTCCTGTGTGGTAATTTACCGGAGGAAGATCATGGATTAATGAAATCCACAGATGACTCTAAATCCTACTTAAGGGCTTCAACAACCCCTTCTACCAAACCTTTAAATGAAACCATCACTCCTGACATAATTGACTGACTTAGGTCTCACTTTCAACCTGAATATTCTTGTCAAGTAGCGGGTGTTGGAAATGGCCAAAAGGCTGGCAGCACAGGAAAAAGCCAAGGTCTGAATCAGCTCTCAACTGGGTAATCAGTCACTGAATTATTGAGCTGGGTGTGTGACGCAGTCCTCACCATCAATGCTTTAATGCAATTTTTATAAGTGCTCTGCTGGTTGTAAAGAAGATCACTGATCTTGTAATAATACAGCCTTGTTTTAGAGATCGAGACTGCCCCGACTGGTATCCTGAGCATTTCCAATTAACTCACACCTACTTACGGGAGAACAGCTCTCGGGCGTTTACACCAAAGACTGAATCTGACTGTGTATTTATTTGAATGGAAGATGTGGCCTCAAGTTTTACAGGCTTTCAATGATGGGCCCCCCAATTTCTCCCTCCAACCACCAGCCCTGTGACGAGGCACATCCGTGCACACACGAGCAGCCCACAGCCTGCAGGAAATCTACTGTCACATGGAGAAGAAAGGAAGGAGGGATAAGATGATTCTGGCTGGGACTAAGAAAGCCATGAGGCTAATCGCCACACGTTAAGCATAAAGACACCACCCACAGTGTCTAACCATCTGCCTCCAGCCACGGCTGCTGACTTCAAACTTCTCTTTGACAGCCAGCAATTCATGTGTTTCTAATTTTTTTTAAAGATTTTATTTATATTTATTTGACAGGGAGGAGCAGCAGGCAGAGGGAGAAGCTGACTCCCTGCTGAGCAGGGAGCCCAATACGGGACTCGATCCCAGGACCCTGAGACCATGACCTGAGTTAAAGGCAGACGCTTAACCAACTGAGCCACCCAGGCGCCCCAAATAGCATGAGTCATGAACAAACTCATGTAAATGTGAAATGAAGTCCAGGACACTCAAAGCTTTGTGGGGCATCTTGTCCTTTAATCCAGTGTTTGTCCAAGGGGTGGCTCTACCCCTCTTTCCCCCCAGCCCCCCTCGTTACTCATCATCCCTTGTCAAATAACCCCTGTTTTCATTTCAACCTGGCTACACCAGAAAAGGTACACCGGGAGCAAACAGCCTCTTCCTAATGTGTCCTAAGTGTATACACGGAATATATTTCCACACATTTGCCCCTCGGTCCTATGGATAAGTTACGACCTCATAATAGACACAGCTTCCCAGAAGGCAGCCCAGACACTCTCTCCTCTTTGACAGTTTCCATTCCTGCCTTCTTGAAATGTACTCATCTCTGCCTCCCACAGTTACCACTACTCATGTGACAGGTGTTTCTAATGACTTATTTTTATTTATATTTCTTTAGAGAAAATGTGAGAACAGGGATGGGGAGCAGAGGGAGGGTGAGAGTCCCAAGCACGCTGCACGCCCAGTGCAGAGCCCGATGTGGGGCTCAATCCCATGACCCTGAGATCACGACATGAACTGAAATCAAGAGTTGGACACTTCACCAGCGGAGCCACCCAGGTATTTCTAACAATGTCTATGAGTGAGTACCCTTGCAAGGCACTGTACGATCGGAGAGAGGCTGTGCTTACGGCCTTATGGAAGAAATGATACGCATTAATGATCAGACGAGCAGGACATATGTGCCAAAGTCAGGATTTAGGTTGAGCGCATTGAGGGAGAAGGGAGATATTACCATGCTTGTTACGAAATGCAAATGTATTCCAATGCTACTAATATGACATTAAGGAACAGTTTAAGCAAAGAGTAAACATCATAGTCATTTCTGTATAATTTCATTTGCAGAAAACTGCACCCAGTCGAATTGAGTCGTCTCTGAGCACAAAAAATACGTCCGTCACTTACCTCAAATATTTACCAGATCCCCTGGTGTGTTGTGAATCACACGCACCCACACTGAGAGTTACAAGTTTCCGTCTGATTCCGGATAATCTCTGTCCTAGCACTTCACGAAACTCACAAGCCGCAGTCCTGCCAGCACTCACTGGCCCAGCAAACCTCAGGTCTTGCTCAGGGTAACAGACCACATTTACTGTAATATTTATGTGCTGCTTAACCAGTTAACATGTAAAAGTATGCAACCACTTTCGCAAGGGTCCCCATTGTCTTTTCACGTGCGGCAGACAAAGGTGATTTTTGTTGTTGTTTTTAAGATTATTTATTTATTTATTTGACAGATAGAGATCACAAGTAGGCAGAGAGGCAGGCAGAGAGAGAGGAGGAAGCAGGCTCCCTGCTGAGCAGAGAGCCCGATGCGGGGCTCGATCCCAGGACTCTGAGATCATGACCTGAGCTGAAGGCAGAGGCTTTAACCCACTGAGCCACTCAGGCGCCCCGACAAAGGTGTTGAGTGCTGTGTCCCTGACTCCATTTTCCCCATAAGCTCTGGGGTGGTGTTTGTGAAATTTGCCTATAAGGACGAATTTTAGAAATGCATATGTCATATTAACAGAATTGAATGCCCATGTGCATATCATCTGAAAAAGTATATACTGCATAAATATAATTTCCATAAGCCTCACACACATGCATTTCTTCCTCTCTCCCTCTCCCCACACATCTCCCTTTGACTCCAGCATCACTGATACAACGAACTCCCCTTGTTCCAGCAAAGTATGCTAGAAGCTGGAACTCAGAATATGCTGTGAGTTGGAATTTTGCTGCAGCCCTAATAGAAAATGTGTTCCAACTAACCCAGACTTGAAACATAAAGTATCACAAAAACTTGATTTTGCTATAAAACTTGTATCTGCAGCTCTTACCCCAGGACCTAATGCACCTTATATGCTTAATACATATGAGTTGAAAGTTAATTTGGTAGGAAAACTATTTCTGAGTTTTCTGTTGCTGTCACCCCATTTATCGTCTCCTAGTTAAATGCTTTAAGACCTGGGACACTTTCCTAAAAGATACAAAAGATATTAGGTATCCAAAGTACCATTAATCTTTAGCAAGATAGGTATTCTGTTTTCCTAACATTAACACTGATGCCAACTTTAAAATGACCTTCTTTGAGGGGTGCCTGGGAAGCTCAGTCATTAAGCATCTGCCTTCGGCTCAGGTCACGATCCCGGGGTCCTGGGATTGAGCCCCGCATCCGGCTCCCTGCTCAGTGTGAAGCTTCTCTCTCCCTCTCCCACTCCCCCGGCTTGTGTTCCCTCTCCTACTGTGTCTCCCTCTGTCAAATAAACAAATAAAATATTTTAAAAAATAAAATAAAATAACCTTGTTTTAGCCATAATTTGTCCTTCAGAACACTCTGATTTTACCTCCTATTTAGAAATTATTGGCCAAATTAAAAAAATAAATAAAAGAGATGGCTCATCCTTGTTTTTGAAGGGTATAAACAAAGAAAGCCCAAAATAACCAACCTTGTTTCTGAAGTTGTCGGAATGTGACACTTGTTACTATAGGAACAGAGCCAGTAGTTATTCATCTTTAATTTGTTTGATTAATTTAAACAGCAAAAGAATTGGAAAATTGAAAACTGACATTTGAACTGCATTAAGGAGGCAATTCAAATGGAAGTAACACTAACTGGCCTTGAGGATGAATGGGTCTAATTCAACAATACTTAATTATAGCACAAAAAAAAAAACTAAAATAAGTGTCAATTGATGAATAAGATGTCCTTGTCAGTGGCTAATGAGCCCAAGAATCAAATCTGGATGCATCTGAATTGAGGGGTTTCCTTTTTTTTTTTTTTTTTAATATAGTGTCTTGTTTCTTAAGCAAGTTTCTAGCAGTTTCAAAAGCCAAGCTGAAGACTGCAGATTTCCCTAATGTGCAAACATACACGAAGTTACGTATGACTCACATATGTACCAAGAAACTACTAAAATATGACACTTAATATAAGCACAACTACATTTTTCCATCTGACGTAACCTAGAGAGAAGCACACAAGTCCCCTTTTAGAACTCCTTTCTGCCTAAAAAAGAAAAAAAAAAAGCCATGGATAAAATTAAAGACTGGAAACTTTATAATATTCAAGGGAGGGCCAAAATTCTCAGAAAATTTGGACACAAAAACCTGATTATATTTTTTTCTAAAAATGTTAAACCCTGATACTAAATACGAATCTTTGTGTGCCCAAAAGGCATTATCATTTTAGAGCATTAGATATGATTTCTCAAAAATAATCTCCCATATTACCCAAGAATAAAAGAAGTACTACTTTTATGGTGGTGGTGGGGGGGAGTCATAATAATATACTTAAGAAATGTAGAGAAATAATCTGAAAGTAATGGATTTGAATTGAGTGTAAAGGTCATATTTTAACACTAATAAGAATAAGTAGGAAGGACAGGTAGAAAGCCTTCAGCTCTCATTTTGAGCAATTCACAAAGATGGCTCCCAACCAGCCCCAGGAGGAGGTTCTTGGTGCATCTACAGGGAGATGATCCCCTTCAAAATACATGTGAGTTTATAACCTCCTTCCCTGGTGCATCCTGTGACTCAGTGCGCAAACATGCGGACTGGAGGACCGCCATTCGGGGGCCGAGCATGGGCTGTGGGTGGCTGGAGCCAACAGCGGGAGGTTGGTGCCCATTTTTGAGGCTTGTCACCTGTTTCTTCTCAGTCTGCGATCTCTAGCAAGATCAAGTGCAAATAATGAAGCACTTGGCCAAAAATCAAGGCAAAATCCTTAGCATGTCCTTCCAAGCTTGCCAGGATCTGGTCCGTTCCTGGCTCTTCTTCACCTTCATCCCTTTATAAAATAAAATCTGTGTCACTGGTTCTTCACTTGATCCTCCAACAATCACCTGGATGCAATGCTATTGTGAAGGTCAAGATGCTTTGCCCCTACCCTTCCATTCTGGTTCAGTGAGGACAGCGCAAGACCACAAAATTCACATATTTGAGCAACACATCCAGGCAACAAAAAGCACCCTATGCTGAAAACGCGTTCCCCAAATTGTCATGCTTTCTTATCCCTCATGACGTCCTTCTCTGCCATTTCTGTCATTCAAGTAATACTTCCTGAGCATGAGCAGAGGCTAGCTCCTATTCAGCTTTCAAGCCTAATTCAAGCATGAAGTTCCCTGGTAAGAATTTCATGATCCTTAACAGCTAAATGACAGCTAAATTAGACGTCCTTTTGCTCACCAAGAACCCTGAGTTTAGCTTTATTCTAGCATTTAAACAGCTACATTACAATGACTGGGATACTTGCCTGTTTCCTCCACTCAACTATGGGCCTGGAACCAAGCAGATGTTTCTGATGAATGCTTAATAAATCAGAGACTAAGTGAGGGAATGAATGAATGGACTTCAGAAGTGGACTTCCAGATACAAAGTAATGCTGTGAGGCTTCATGGCCACAGCCTTGTGCACCCAAGCAATCCCTTTTGCACAGGATCCTGGAATTTTTCACTTTGCTTTGTAATACGGACAGATAATCCATTAAATCAGAAATTGATTTGAGTTAATAAGCATTTTCTTTTCGAGAGGAAATACTTTACATAAGGTGAGATATTTACCAAGCTTTTTACCTCAACATGGAATGTTTGAACCAGAGTGGGCCCCCTTGGGCTCATGCCCTAACTCCCCTACCACGTCTCTAATCTTTTTGGTTGTTAAGTCTTGGGAGTATTTTAGAATGAAGTTTTAAATAAAATTCTAGGCTACTTTTTTTTGGGGTGGGGGTTGAGATTTCTGATTCCAAAATAGCCACATGTATGAATCACAACTTTTTTGTGTCAAGAGTCCTAGAATTTCGAAGTTGTAGAGAGCACCTCAACCCCCTCTATTTTACATAAAAGAAAACTAAAGTTGCAGAGAGACTGCAGGAAGTTTCCAAAAGATCATGCAGTCCTCCTTCCTTCATTATTTTTATTCTATTTCAAAAGTGTCAAACAAAACTGATGACTAAGAAACACATACTTTACTTTTAGAAGAAAGTAATTCTATCTTGTATTACCCGTATGGAAATTCTGGATACCTCTCCACCAAAGTGGCTTTTTAAATAAAGGACAATGGCTTTATAGTGTTTAAATCTAGACTTAGGAGGAAACAGAAAGTGCTTCAGGCGATGTGCAAGGCTCTGGTCCACAGGGCTGATCATCAGGCATTCTGGAAATTAACAGCCCATGCTACAGATTCAGCAGAATCTTAATAGCATCAAAACCCACTCACCATTCACTCTCTGGTAATAAAGTGGATCCAAGATCTCTATGAAAAAGTGAGACTTACTCGCTGTGTCTGCATTACAGACCCTCCTGAACTTCTTCCTAAGATTGAGGGGAGGCACCAGACTAGGACTCCTCAGGTTCCAGGAGGGTCTCTGCTACTTGTGTGACTTTGGTCAAATTACATTCTCCCTCTAAGCTTCAATTTTATGGACTAGAGAATGGGGACACTAATAGTACCGAGCACGCAGAGCTGCTCTGAGGACTAAAAGAGATGATGCATTTAAAAATCCTTACAAGGGGCGCCTGGGTGGCTCAGTGGGTTAAGCCTCTGCCTTCGGCTCAGGTCATGATCTCAGGGTCCTGGGATCGAGCTCCGCACTGGGCTCTCTGCTCAGCGGGGAGCCTGCTTCCCCCTCTCTCTCTGCCTGCCTCTCTGCCTGCTTGTGATCTCTGTCTGTCAAATAAATAAATAAATAAAATCTTTAAAAAAAAATCCTTACAAGAAGAAATGGCCCCAGGGAGTCTCAATAAATCATCATCATCATCATCATCACTATTATCAATCCTGGACAGAAATAAGATGGAGGTAAATAAGGAATAAAATTGAGTCTAACTTTGCCTAATTATGTGCTGGGTGCTTACTGAGCTGGACACTTCTCCAGTGACGCACATATATTCATTCTGCACAAAAAACCCTATGAAGTGGTGCTTCGGTCTGAATGTTAGTGCCCCTGCCCGCCCCCGCCCAAAGTCACATGTTGAAATCCCAGTCCCTGAAGTCAGTGGTAATAGGAAGTGGGCAGTGGCCCTGGAGTGGAAAGAGGGCACCCACCAGAGAACGCAGTCAGGCCAGTGCCTTGGTCTTGGACTTCCCAGGCTCCAGGACTGTGACACGTACATTCCCATGGCTTATAAACTGCCCAGGCTGTGGTATTTTGTTACAGAAGCCTGAAGGACTGGGAAGAGCGCACACTACTTCACTCATCTTACAGATGGGGAAACTGAGGCTCAGAGAAGTTCTGTAACTCCCCCAGGGTCACCCAGGGTAGAGAGCAGACAAGATTCAAACAAGCGCCACCGTAGCATTCCTACGTTATATTATTTCTCAGAAAGCATTCCTCAACCCGGTTCACCCAATTTGATTTCTCAAGAGTTCCCGGTAGCCCGAGGACTACTAATATTCTCCTTTATTAATTTGGAGGTCAGAGACGCAATGCGCTCAGACTGATAAACAAATGCTAGAAGTATATCAAAGCACAGCAGTGTGGCCTGTTCTTCCCCAGCCCCTGCTCCACTGCCATCAGCCAAAGCATGTTCACAAGAGACAGCAAGACAGAAAGGGCAGGAAGCTGGCTGCCAACCTGAGCACAAGCCCCTCCTGTTGTCTACCCATGACGGGCCCAGTATCACAGCAGACACACTGTGTTCTTTGTGCATTTCTCCATCTCACCTTCACTTCCCAGCAACACAGGAAGATGTTCACCTCCATCTTACTCAGAAGGGGACATCCGCAATGCTTGGATTTCACTGCCCTTCCGCGGCCAAGCTCAAATCCAAACCCAGCTCCAGGACTCCACAGACCATCTAAGGTCAAGCCTGGCCACTGCATTAAATGGAGGGATTCATGCCAAAACAAAAGGAGGACAAAGGGAGAGAACTCCCCGGCGGTCCCATATGGGTCCTGCATTTCAGGAACAACTTCGCGCATCCAGGCTTTTATGCTCCGTTTTCAGGGTATGTGCTGTCATCCACTACTTACCTTCTCCCCTGGAGCTGGGAGCCAGCCATGCCCACTTATCCCGGACCTTATACATACTCTCACTCCCATTCTTGCCCACCTGCCTGGCTAATCCGTACCACTGGCTCACCAGGCATTTCTCACCGTCTAGATTTTTCGCCTGATGCTAGCCCACTCCTTTGCTCAGTTTTCCCACTTACAGACCTCAATGAAGTAATTTCCACGATCCATCATCTGCAAATAAGCTTCGGGTACCTGGGTATTGCCTTTTATGTTTACTTCCTATTTACCTGATTCCTTAGTTATTACTTAACCTGGCTGAGAAGTAAGTGTTCAATCAGTTGTATAGTTACTAATAAATGAAAATTCAAATATAAAACACAAATGGGCAAAATGGGTGAAGGGAAGTAGGAGATACAGGCTTCTACTTATGGAATAAAAAAGATCAATGATAGACAAACAGATGATAGACATATGTATAGATGACAGAGAAATGGAGAGATTAAAAAACAACAAAAAAAACGAACTTGCTTTAGACGGTCAGTATAACCTGAATACAACGTTGGGTTTGTGAGACTGTCGGGTGGCTTTTCCACACATGCTCACACCCATCATCAACTACTTTGGCTCCACAATTCTAAGATGAGTGTGTGGTAGGTCAGTGAACAAAAAAATCAAAAGGCCTGATTCTGCCTCTTAATGATGTGGCCATAGTTAAGTCATTCCGTAACTAGACTCTTGAATTTCCTTGTCGGAATAATGGGCAAGTAAGCCACCCTTACAGAGATGCAGGGGTGAAATGAGATAAAAGATAAATACACAGCACACAGCCTAGTGTCCCCCACAGAGTCTCTTGATATATATACCCATATAGGATTCATATATTTATCTCAATCTCCTTTTAATTCCCATTCTACATGCATCGTATTTTAATTTAATTCCAGACTCATTGGTGACTATGCAGGAAAGTCAACTTGTTGAGGCTACGTCCTTAAATGGGGCCTTGTGTGTAATGGGCATTCAATAAATGTTTGTTGAATGAATAAACAAAGAACTGTGACCCAAGGGTTTCTTATGCAATGTCTGTATTTAGTTTTATAAATATAGGTTTTAGAGCTTTGATATCAAGAACAAAAATAGGGGTAGGCTTCATGGACAACACAGAACAAGTTCCACAGAATTAAGTTCCATTCACTGAGAGAAATTCACTAGCACTTTAAGGCAAGATGGTTAAAATATCCACATTTTTGCCCACCAATCTTGTTGTTTCTATAATCCGGTCCTCTGTATCTTTCTGACCTGTATACCTTTGTTTGGTCCCTCATGAGGACATAGATTTTTCTTTGATTTCGTAGAAGTCAGAACACTTGGAATCTTCAAAAGCAATATGCTATTTTGACTACAGAAATACTGGGGGCGAAAAACTAGTTTCCTCACAAGAAAAAACCTCAAACTATGAATGCTGGTAAGGGATATAAACTAGACTTGCTGCAATTATTTTGCAATACATACACAGACCAAATCACAATGTTGCCTTCCTGAAACTAACAGGCTCTAGGACAATTCTGTATCAATTAAAAAAAAAATAAAGAAGAACAAAACAAAAACAAAAACAAAAACAAAACCTCACCAACAACTCTAATGTGTAGCCAAGAACATGAATTAAAAATGTGTCACAGTAAAATCTGTCCACAATTCAGGTCTGTCAGTGATACTATTTCTATTACTATGGTATTAGTTCAAAGTATCCAGCAGCATCTTACATAATGGCCCTGGTAATGTGGGTAATTATATTTTTATCCTGTCCTCTTACCTACTTACTACTCCTAAACCCATCCTAAGCACATATTCCGAGGACCTTTATATACACCTCTGAAGGCTATAAGTGTGCAAGTAATTTTTCTTTTTTTTTTTTTTAAACACAGAGCACATTATATGGCTACCATATTTCAATGGGCATTTTCTTTGAGAACATCCAGAAGTTGATCAGAGCTGCAACTAATAGAAATGTGCTGGTCTTAATATCAACCTGAAGGAAAAACACAACATGATATAACAAAACAAAGCAAAACACAACAGTAATGAAAGAATCTCTCTTTTGCATCAAACATGGTGCTGGGCCCTGTGGAGGTACACAGAAGAAACACAGAGCATAGTCCCAACCTGAAATGACTGGGTCTGGGAAAAGAAAATTGGAATAAACTGACATTCTACATAAAAGAGCTAGTAAATAAGAATGCGCTGAATGGTATCCATGAAAATTCAAAAGAGGAGAGAAAGCGGGATTAATACGGACAAGAATGATGACCACTGATGGTTACTGAGCACTATTATTGGCTGGAATTATTCTAAGGACTTCGTGAATATGAACTTATTTGAGGTTCTTCATCCTAGAAGATGCTGGTCTCTCCATTTTACCAATGAAGATGCTGAGACAGTGAGCACCACAGAACTGGGTCAAGGTCACAGAGCAAGGGGCCAGCCTAACCTCATTCCAATCAGTGCCCTTGATGCATGGACAGAAATGGGTCCACTGAGGAGATGAACCTGAGAGAGAAGCTGAGATTTCCCACGTTTGTTTTTATTTCCATGAAGCAGCAGTGTATCATCAAGAGACTGTCCCTGCAGCTCTGCCACACACTGCTGGGTGACCTTGGGCAGGGTGACCTCCCAAGCTTCAGTTCTGACATCTATAAATGCTGGCCTGGGGTTACTAAGACCCCCTTCAGTCCCGTAGTTATCAGAGTACAATTTACATGAACAGAAGGATGATGGGAGGGTGGAGTACAAGGAGGGAGACACAAGGTAGTAGGTAAAACGAGAACGAGGATGAGAACCAACAGAATCAGCCTCCGGTTCTGCAGAGCATAGCTTACAACGTCCACCCCACTGACCTTCGTGACTTTTGTGTCATAAAAGATACAGACCGTCTTAAAAAGCAAACGAACAACAACAGACCTAGAAGTTAAGTTTACTCAGTATAGCACTGAGAACAGATGACTCTACCAGGTAGAGAGTTTTCCTGGATCTCCACAAACCAGGGTCACAGCAAACTCCTTCAGGAGCCTGAGATCCTGAATGCCCCTTTTCTGAAGTGTCTGTTCATTTTCCCAGATGGCACTTCCCCAGTTTTTGAAGACCAACTTCACCTCTGTTTGTTCTGGGTCATGCCAAGACCCTTAAGAAACTCTGACTCTTTTTTTTTTTTTTTTAAGATTTTATTTATCTGACAGAGAGAGATCACATGTAGGCAGAGAGGCAAGCAGAGAGAAAGAGAGAGAGGGGGAGGAGGAAGCAGGTTCCCTGCCTAGCAGAGAGCCTGATGCAGGACTCAATCCCAGGACCCTGAGAGCATGACCTGAGCTGAAGGCAGAGGCTTAACCCACTGAGCCACCGAGACAGCCCCAAGAAACTCTGACTCTTTACAGGAAGTGTCCAGAGAGTAACACTTTCCAGGGATGTCTTTATGTGGCCCAACCTGATCACACAAAAGGCGACTAAGATCGTTAAGTCATCCGTAAATGACTGAAAACGCTATTCAATTCTCTCCTTGCTCTTTCCCATTTCCATGTGGTCGGACATTCTGAGCCTTGACTTCACTGGATTCTGGCGTGCACTTTGCCCCTGGGATGGGGTGCCTCCATATCCTTGCTTTGGGTGTTGTACGGTAAGTATCTGACAGTGACTTGTCCAACAATGTCGTTTTATTTTGTTTACTCAGGTTAGGATGCCGACCACAGCTCCCCCTCTAGGACGCCAACCTGTCCTGATTAGGAACACCACTCCCCTGCCTCCCCAAGCTCCAGGCATTCAATAACTTGTCCTTTCATAACAAATGAAAGACGAATACCATATGTTCTCACTTAGATGGGGAATCTGCAAACAAACAAACAAACAAACTGAACTGACACAAGCAGAGAGTGGGTTCGTAGTTGCCAGGGAGTGGAGGTAATAGGGACACGTTGGTCAAAGGGTACAAATTTCTGGTGATCAGGTAAGGAAGTTCTGGCAGTCTAATAGACAGCATGGTAGCTATAATCAGCAATACCGTATTGTATATTCAAAATTGCTACGAGAGTAGATCTTGAGTGTTCTCACCATGACAACAATGAAAAATGTAATTATGTGACATGAAGGGTGTATTAACATGCCTCACTGTGGTAAACACTTTAGTGTATATTTGTATCAAATCACCATGTTGTATACCTTAAACCACAATGTTATTTGTCAATTATAGCTCAATAAAACTGTGGGGAGATCAAAGAAAAAGGGGGGCTGTTTCAATATTTTCTGAAGGATCATGTTGTCATAATTTTATTCATCTATTTGTTCTCTTGGTGTCTTAAAAGAAAGAGTAGATGTGCAGGAAAATACATTTAAACCGAGGTTTGATCTAGGCCATCATATAAGAATAGATACTGAAAGGAGTATTTTGACTGGCTTTATTAATGCAAAGGAAACTAGGAAATAAAACCTTCCATAATAGGGGTGAAGAGTGGTTTGTCAAGATGCAAAACTATACGAAAAGTTTTATGATCTTCTAGAGTTACTCACGGCTGTTTTTCTTCTTAGAATCTGTGTCATCAAAAAATAGCCCATGGCTAGATGAGGTTCGTTATAATTAAAGTCTCTGTGACGAGACTGAGGGCAGCCAATAGTGACTACACACAGCTGGCTCGGCGAGCCCTGCATTTCCTCCTCAGTGCTCATCAGATCGTGGAAGAAAATGGCATCAAGTGTTCGGACTCCATCACAGACTCCGTCAACTAGGAAAACTCTATATTCTTAATTTTCCATTCACACTGTCCTACACTTGAGAGCAAGGGAGGACAGAAACATGAAGCTCACTGTATCAAGAAGGACAGCGAAACAAACAAAAGCTCCCTCACTTGCTCCCTCTTCCATCAGCAGAACGATTTCTGTTTTGTAGGTCAAGCATATTCAAGAAACCCAAACAAGCTCTAACAAATATTGGGTAGTTTACACCATCCTAGGGGCCTCAAATACCTAAAGAGAAATGATATTTTCCAAGAAGGGAGGAAGTCCTTGCCACTCATTCTCACTGTTACATAGAATTCTGATATATGGACACTGTAGCCTTATTATATGAGAAGCATTAGAAGCATATATAACTGTAATAAGAACTTCACAAGATGGGTAACTTTCTTGGAGAAAGTTGGGCCAATTTTGGGGGGGGAGGAGAGGGATGAGGGGCAGCAAGAGAGGGAAAGAGAATCTTTAAGAAGGCTCCAAGCTCAGTGTGGGGCTGGAGGCAGGACTCGATCTCACAACCCTGAGATCATGACTTGAGCCATTTCAAGAGTCAGACGCTTAACTGACTGAGCCATCCAGGTGCCCCAGCTGGGCCAAATTTTTGACCCTTCTTTGAGATATGAAAATAAATTATTCTAATTTTTATCTAAATAATATAATTTTATTTTGCCCAAGAGATTCACTTACCAGCCAAACACACAGAAACATAACCCCAGTCTTTGGGTGGTAGGAGAAATGTCGGACAATACCAAATACCCAGACCAAATACTTTGTCAAATTTTAGTGTCTGAGGGAAACCAATTCAGGGAGAGAACATCAACTCTTAAATAATTCTAGTCTGTTTTTACAAATTCTTAAAATGTTAACACTGTCATTTGATACTAAAATTATATTTTCTTCCAGTTGCCCATTCTCAAGGAAATGACAGCCAAGATTTTAAAATTAAATGGAACTTGCTCCATTGCCTTCATTTAGATGTGGCTCCTATTACAAAAGTTCCTATTACAAAAGTACAGATGTACACGTTCCGAGTAAAGGTAGTATGTGTGTGTTGGGGTTCTTCACTAGAACTTTTGCAATTGACTTTCTTTCTTCACCTACCTGAGAAATAGCATGCAAGTGGGGGAGGGGCAGAGGGAAAGAGCATCTCGAGCAGACTCCCTGTGGAGCACAGATCCCAATGCCACTCCATCTCATGACCCTGGGATCACGACCTGAGAGCTGAAACAAAGAGATCATGACCTAAGCCGAAACCAAGAGTCTGACACTCAACTGAATGAGCCACCCAGGTGCTCCTGGAATTTCCTTTAAATATATTGATTTTTCATATGAGCTTATGAAACCAACTTCATATGACCAAGATACATAACAGTATTTTTCAAGGCAATGTTGACTAAATACTTAGGAAAATATCAACTTGATTTCTAGCATAGACATTTCTGTGGAACCTGGAATCCTCCTTTTTTCCTCCTGGGCAGCCTCTGAAAGTAATAAATTCAATGAAAAAAAGACCCTGCAAGATGCATTTTCTTGGCAAAAGTAGGAGACAGGTATAATCTGCACACCTTAAAATGTGTATAAGGACTGAGGCCAAGAAACAGCAGCACGGAGGGAGTGAAAAGGAGCAGACTTCAGTGACAAGAGAGTCTCGGGAAGTGATAGTATTTTCTGGAAGGGAAGAGCACACCCTGAGATGCAGAAATAAAGCTGACTGATGGAAATAATTAACGGAAATAATTATTAATTCAAGTAGAAGGAGTGGAGACACACACACACACACAGAGTCACACTGAGGAGGACCCTGGGTAGATAATGGTCTCCATGGCAGCAGAATATTAAAAGAACCTCTATGCTATAAAATTAGGGAAATATCCTGGTTTCTTGCCCCCACTCTACCCTTCCACTCTTTCCCCCGACTAACACCTGCCCCATCCTGAGACTTCCCTTGCCCAAAGCAAAGCTGCAAGAAGATTCCAGAAATGAAGTGGTAAGACAAAAGCGGGAATGAAATGTGGTATGGCAGAATTCATGAAAGAACTGTAAGAATAAAAGAAAGCCAGGGTGCCTGGGTGGCTTAGTTGGCTAAGGGTCTGCCTTCAGCTCAGGTCGTGGTGCTAGGGTCCTGAGATCGAGTCCTGTGTCAGGCTCCTCCCTCAGAGCAGAGCCTGTTTCTCCCTACCCCTGCTGGTATGCTCTCTCACTCTCTCTAGAAAAACAAAAAACAAACAAAAAACAAAGCCATTGAAATAAAAAAAAAAAAAGCCATCAAGAAGAAGAAGAAGAGAAGGAGATCAAGGAGGAGGAAATTGGAAGGAGCCAAAGGAAAAACAGAAATCGCAGAAAACGTACTCAGGGAAACAGAAGATAAAATGACGGCTAAACAATGAAGAAAATGAAACAAACAAACAAGTGGGAAGCATAAGATGGAAAAAGATCTAAAAGAAAGGCAGACAAGAGCATAGATAGGTGTAACTGCTCTCTCTCCTGGAAGAAATCCAGAAAAACACAAGTAAGAATAGAATTCAAGGGGGAAAATGTAGAAACAAGAAGTCTTGTATTAGATACATAGCCCTCCCTGAAACAAAGTCTACAGCCTTATTCTAATTTGAAGATACAAAAAGAATTCTTCAGGCACTCAAGCAAACTATACAGATATATTTCAGCAAAAGTGACTAGAAAGACAGAGAATATGGACACTGATATATTCCATCAGAAAGGTAAAGAAAGTTACCCAGGAGTTAGCACCAGAGAAAGTACCAGGCCAAAATGTTTTCACAGGTTTCTGAGAGCTCCTTAAAGAATAAGTAATTTGAAGGCTATTCATTGTTTCAGAGGAAGGAGGAAATCTTCAGTCTCTAAGACTGAGTAAATGTCCATTACCCATAAGTATAGACTGACATGCACATATACACACCCAGAACTAAGGGACAAATCTCACTTAAGACGAAAGTCTTAAACAGATACATTAGAAAACAGAATTCAGCAGCATGAATATATGAAATGCCACAGATGATTCAATATTAGGATCCTAATCATATCACTAATCATAGCAGGAAAACAACACGATATTCTTAAAGCTCCTGCAAGATATCTGGTAACATTCAACAGTCTTCCTTAATACAAACATACAAACAAACAAAAACCACTCAATAAGATAGTAATAGATGGATATTTCCCACTTTATTATTAATCAGAAAATGCTCAAGAAAGCCAAGCATAATACCTGTGAAAGAACATATTTGTACAAAAGGACACAATCAGTGTTGTGAAGTTTAGAAAGGAGAAAATCGAAACTATTCATATCTGAAAAGGTACTGTTTGGTGCTAGGAAAAACCAAGAGCATCATCCAAATCATGACGGTCAACAATGACAGAATTCACTAGCATAGACATGCACAAAATTAACATAAAAATCAACAGATTCCATTTCTGCTTTTCAAAATGTAGAGAGCTGGGATATATAAGAGAAAAACAGTTACAGAAAAGATGTATAAAATTGCAAGGAACTTAATAAGCAATGTTCAAGACGTGTACATAAAGAAAACATTGTAACTGAATGATGTCAAAGCAGGCTTAGCCCAGTAGAGAGCCAGTCCATTGCCAAGTTCTTGGAAGAGGAGGACCCAACATGACAAAGTTGTCAATGATCCTCAAGGTAATTAAAAAAATGCAATGTGATTCAAGTAAAAAATTCTAACAAGGTTTTTCTTTTTAAATTAATGTTGGAACTAGATAAGCTACATGTAAAGACTATATGAAGAAAACCTAAAGAGACTATCCAAGAATATTCTAAAACAGGGAAAGAAAGGAACAGGGACTCATACTCTGAGATATTAAAATTTATTAAATCTTTAATAATAAAAGCAATGTGGCCCTGGCACACAGGAAAAGTGGAACAGAAAAAGAATTCCAGAAATAGAGCCAAACAAATTAGAATGGATGATGGTAGCAACTCAGAACAGGAAAGAAGATGGTGTCAGAGCATCTAAGAAATTTAGAAAAAATAAATAAGTAAATTTGGATATACCCTCACATCAGGTTAATATCCAAATAGATGAAAGATGTCAATGCCAGAGGAAGAAGGAAGAGGACAGGGAGGAGCCATTGTTTTCGTTAAGAATCCTGGAGGACAGAGGAGGGGTGGGAAATTTATTGATGATCTCAAAGTGGGGAAGACCTTTGTGACAATACAACAACAAAAAAAAAGGAAAGAAAAGAAAGAAAGAAAGAAAATCCAAAAAACATAAATAAACGAAATGAAAATTCAACTAAAAAATATCTAATGTGTCTTCCTTGACTTTAAGACAAAAATAAAACCAATACCTTACACAAAGTAAGAGACACATGCTAATGGCTCCCACTAAAAGAAATGCAAATTACATCTACTATGAGATATCATCTCCCACATAAAACTTGGACAGTTTGATAACACCGTCCCTTGTTGGCAGGGCTGTTGGAAAGATGGAACGTCCATTCTTTGATGCAACACTTTAAGCTAGTGAAATCCCTCTCGCAGACAATTTGCAATCGTTAGCAAAATTATAAATTTATATATTCTTTGATCAGCAATTGCACTTTTAGGAATTTATTCAAAAGATACAATGCATAGTATTCCATTGTGTATGGACATTGGGGAGGGTATGTGCTTTGGTGAGTGCTGTGAAGTGTGTAAACCTGGCGATTCACAGACCTGTACCCCTGGGGATAAAAATATATGTTTATAAAAAATTAAAAATTTAAAAAAAGATACAATGCAAAGAAATGCAAATAATGGATGTAAGTTACAGTACTCTTTGTCACAGTAAAAGATGAAATCAAACCATCCTTCCGACCACTGGAATTATAGCAGGCACGGATGAGAATGAGATCCGTTTTTGAGAGAAGAAAGAAAGCAGGATGTGTATCTTACATCCTCTGTGAAAGGGGCAGGGATACTCTATAGGTTTGTATTTGTTTGAATATACTGTAACAAATTCTCTGGAAGGTAAGAAAAGAATTATTGAAGAGAAAGCAGGTAGAGAACGAGGTTGATGGGATGGAAATGAGTAGATGGATGCCATGATGACAGGAAAACTTCTATCAGTTTTTTACACATTTTGTAGTTTTAAAATTTGATATTCTGTGAATGCATTACATTTTTTAAAGCTTTTGTTTTGTTTTGTTTTTGAGAGAGAGAGAGAGAGAGCACACGAGTGTGGACGAGTGGGGGTAGGGGCAGAGAGGGAGAGGGACAAGCAGACTCCATGTGGATTGCAGAGCCCCATGCCAAGTTTTATTTCACAATCTTGAGATCATGACCTGGGCCAAACCCAAGAGTCCCGCACTCAACCAACTGAGCCACCCAGGAGCCCTAGTGCATTACATTAAAACAAACAAACAAAAAAAAAAAAAACACTCTTAAGATGTTAAAACAAACATAGCCTTTGATCAAATAATTCTGAATTAAGGAATTGACCCTAAGGAAAAGATTTCAAATGTGCACCACGATAAGAGTATAAGAAGTGCTCATTACAGAGTAGTTTGTAATAGCGTGAAAGAGAAATATAAGAGAAAGAATTCAAATGCCAAATACTCAAAAATAATTTACACTGTAAAATACTATGCAATCATTAATAATGAAGTTGTAAAATAATATTTAAAGAAATAAATAATAAATAAATAAATAATATTTAAAGACTCAGAAAGATGTTCACCATATATTTATGGTTTCGTTAAGATAATTAAACAAGGCGACAATTGGACTGGCCTGATTCTAATGCCTCGGAAGCCTACATAAGCCAACCACAAACTAAGCCAGAGTCAATGCACTCAAAATGGGGAAAACAAAATGTAAGAACAACCAATCACAAACAGCCCCTCACGTTTCCCAAATAAGGCAATCGCTTCAGCTGTAGCCAGTGAATTAATTTCCTTGCTTTGCCACTCTATCTTCTCTGGAAAAGCTTTTCTCCTGGTTCCTGCTGATGCAAAGTTCATAACCACTTTTGGTTTGGTGCTTCCCCATTTGAATGGACATTGACTCGAATCAAAATCTCCAAATTTTAAAGTGCTTCAGTTTACCTTTTAACACTTCCAGAACATCATGGAGAGTACAGTTGAATTTTTAAAGTATAAATATATAGACTTAAACATACACAGGATGAGACTCAAAGGTTATAGAACAAAATACTTACCGGTGGCTTTCTTCAGGTCAAGGAAGGTTTCAATTGCTACCCTTTTGCTAACATGTTTTCTAAAATAAACCTACATTCCTCTTATAATTGGAAAAAGTTTCAGAATCAAACATCCAAATAACATAAACCTCTGTCCATGTCTGTTTCAATATAGTAACGTAGAATCTATTCCATCTTGGTGTTATAAATAGACTGGCATAATGTAAGAAAAGTCAGGCCACACAGAATGAAAATATTGGTCTGAAATTGAGGGTAATTATAACTTACTGCAGACTCAATATTTGCCAGGCATTCTTATAAGTGCTCCCTTTATATTATTGTATTCAATTCCCACAATGTCCAACTGAAGTCGATACTGTCGCTGTCCCATTTTATAGCAAATGGCGTCTTAAGAAGTTAAATAACTTTTTCAAGATCACCTTGTTTGCAAATTGGCAGAGACAGGACAGCCCCCCACCATGAAGCGTGGACAGATTTAACTAATTTGTGACACTGTCCATTACAACAAAGCCAGCTGAGGGTGTGTAAAATCCCCACCTGATAATGGGAGGTGTTGTCACTCCAGAATCACTATCAAGAGGTTAAAAGACGTCCTATAAACTCAATAACCTGAATACTGCAAGAAAGGAGTGGCAGTCTCTGGACACTTGGGAATCAGCCGGCATCTTTCCTGCCCCTCCCAGAAGTCGACTCTCCCTGCAGGAGGCAACTGCAAGAGCTACATTTCTGCATCTGCAAAGTGGCAAACTGAACAAAATCCCCCTCTTGAGCTGGCTGACGGAAGCAGCAAACAACACCCTTAACTGTGAATGTTCAAAGAAGACAGGACAAAGAGTTGCCCAGATTAAAATGAAGAACTCTGTAGCATTAGCAAAGCGATACCACCTAATTGCATTGGCTTTCAAAAGATAAAACAGAAATATGAAGACACAACCTGTTGATGACATAATTTTCTTGAGCTAGTGAATCATCTTAAAACAAAATTCAGAAATTCCTTCTTCACATCACCAAGGCCTTTACTAAGGGGCCTTGTGTAAGGGAACCACACATTGTACAGGTCACCCACTCACTTCTAAACTACCATGGCTTCAGTGATGGAAGCCTTAGCAGTGTGGAAAGAGAAATTATGGTGATTTTGATTGGGGTGTAAGTTTACTAAATATTTAAAGAAAATGAAGCAAAAAGTTACACGAGTTAGATAAATTTCTCAAGTCTGGCCAAATCTTACCATTCAAAAATAGTAGTTAAGATGGAATGGGGGCTATGAACAACAGTTTATCAAAAAATGTCTTGGAGATACGTTACAGGTGGCTCATGTTTGTCTTATGAAATGCTCAGTAAAAAAATGGAATTTAGATGGAAAGGATCCAAAACACCATGAAATGTACTTCTTCCCAAATCCCACTGACCTTTGGAAGTAAGGGTGTCCCGAAAGAGGACTATGTGAGGGGACTCAGGGGAGCACTATGTCCCCTCTGCTGGACAGCATCATTGAGACAAAGTAAATGGTGGGACAGGAGCCAAGACCAGCCCCTCGGCTGCACCTGCCTTGGAGTCATGAGCTGAAGAGATAAGGAGGCTGAATCTGGCTCCACGAGGGTTGCTGTGATCGACTGGTTATGTCTGTCAAAGCCAGGGGACAAACACGCAGTGATGTCCACACTACCAACTTGCCATCCAAAGACAAGGAAATGAGGCTGATGAGGAAAATACAAGCAGGATTAGGGTCCTTAAAGATACACTAGAACACATTTCCAGATTAAGAATTGTGTGTGCATTTACACATACGAAAAAGGCAAGTCCTTAGAGAAATATACATACATGGACAAATGGGAGGGGGCAGGCTTTGAAATGTTAGTGCTTCTGGTTTATCTTGATATGTTCAAGCATTGTGATCTTGAGGGATCATAACTCTACCTCTCTTGATTCACGTTTACTCACTTAGAAAGTAGAGACAATGATATGAGGGATCTCCCCTGGTTCTCCCAGGGTCAGATGGGACACGTGCCACAAACAGGGGCTATTGTATGGTGCACAATGGCCCTAGATGTCCAGAACCCCTGCCCAACAGCAAGAATGTTGAAGGTGGGCTCTGTGGGGCCCCCAGGGCTGGGACTCTGAGTAGTAGCTAATTAGAGAGCCTCAGAACTACAGTGTCTAATACAGAACAGCGTATGCCAGGGAAATGTGAAGTGATTCATTGCACTCTGTCCTGGATTCCTCTATACACAGTTTCTCTCTGCTTTCTCATAGCCCCAAATCAACTGAACGCTACTCCAGGGCGTGCAGGCCTGTGTGGCATCACCGTCACATGCGGGGCACGGTGATTGCCACCGCTGCCGAGCCATTATGCCATCATTGGATAAGAGCTGTAATTTTTCTACTGAAGATTTACTCTCCATTCAGCAACAATTTACAGGAGAAAGAAAGACCAGAGAAAGCATTATTCATCTTTTCTTCTTACCAGAGGATGACTTGTAAAATAGTTTATAAATGTCACTCTTTTGGATCAATACAAAATACATCTTTGAACTGATGCAAGTCCACGGCTTTAGGAGGCTGCAGAAATGTAACCCACATTCAGCCACATCGTCCCCAGCGGGCTGACCATTCCCAGCAGGAAGGAAAAAATAAAGCCCAGAGTAAAGGGTTTCTGTCTAAGATACACTAGAACATATTTGTGTCTAAGATACACTAGAACACATTTCTGTCTAAGATACACTAGAACACATTTGTATCCCCGCAGCCCTTAGGGAGCAAACTCCCTAAGGGCTGCGGGGATACAAATCAGGGCTGCATCAGCTGACATCAACCTCAGTTTCTAGACCTGACGGTGTGGGTGGACGGTGCAGACAAATCTGTTTTCTGGATGCTTCTGTTGAAATCCTGGTCAAGGCTCATGGCTCGCTTGGTTCCACATTATCTGATACGACCCACTGAGTAACTGAATGCATGTACTTATAACGAGCGGGGTCCCATTTCCCACTTTATCACGTACCACATGGGATTAGCAATGAATACTAATGGTATTACCATTGCCTGAGGCAATGGTAAGCCTCAGGTCACAGGGAGATGGTTTTGCAACCATCCTGTTGGCCAAAACCAGATGTGGCCCAGATGGAGCACAAAGACCCATTACCAAAGGAGCATGGATGAAGTAGAGGGAACATCACTGCAGCTATTTTGAGACAAGGAAACTTGTTGGCATTTGCAAGTATGGATATCAAATCTTTATAACCCACTAAATTTATTCTTATTTTTTTAATTTTTTTTTAAATGATTTTATTTATTTATTTGGCAGACAGCGATCACAGGTAGGCAGAGAGGCAGGCAAAGACAGAGAGAGGGAAGCAGGCTTCCCGCTGAGCAGAGAGCCCAATGTGGGGCTCGAGCCCATTGTGGGGCTTGATCCCACGACCCTGAGATCATGATCTGAGCTGAAGGCAGAGGCTTAACCCACTGAGCCACCCAGGCGCTCTTCTTTGTTTTTTTTTTTTTAAAGATTTTATTTCTTTATTTGAGAGAGAGACAGAGAGAGAGAGCAGTGGGGAGGGGCAAGGAGAGGGAACAAGGGAAAGAGAGGGGAGAGAGAGAGAAGCAGACTCCCTGCCAAGCAAGGAGCCTGACATGGGGCTCGATCCCAGGACCCAGAGATCAGGACATGAACTGAAGGCAGACAATTAACCACCTGAGCCACCCAGGTGCCCCTCATCTAAATTTATTCTCAGCCATATATCACGTGTCTCAATACAGCTACAGTAAGGATAAAATATCAACAAGGATCTCTGATTTCCAGAAGAAACAATTCCAAAGCAGACTGGTCGTTCTTTACCCCTGAGTCTTCCGCACCAAAAAAGCATGACCCAAAACACCATCAGTCTGAAAGGGAAGCGCTATTTCTGTAGCCAGCTCAAAGGATTTGTGTTCTACACAAGAGATATGAGATTCTGTTGGTATCTACCTAATAAAAAGTACTTTAAAAAAAAGACAGCTGCACATACAGATGGGAATTCAGAGCCTCACACAAAACTGGACTCTGATTACAAAACACGTCATAAAAACTATTGTTTCAATGGAGTATTCTGTCACATGAAAACAGGTTTTCAGTGAAAAATTGAACTTGATAATTTAGTAGATGGCCAAGACTATTACAATCCAACATACACACACACACACACACACACACACACACACACACACACATATATATATATATATATTTAAGTTTTCTGTAAGCAATAGATTGGAAGTTTTAGAAATGTGATTTCAGATATAGAAATGTCATTATTTCAGTCGGTTGTAGACAGAAGGGATCAGAGGGCAGCTGAAACCCCGGAATCAGCGTGCATAATGCTGGAAAGAACCACTCCTTGCAGCGCTGGGCCTCCAGGGTCAAGTTCTCTACTGGCATGGGTCTGTGAAGGCAGAGAGGACGCCAAAGGCAAGGAAATCCAGCCTCTGCGAGAGGGTCTCTGTCTCTGCCATCCGTGTGGACTGGGATTATGGAAGAGTCTGGGGTAAATGATCCAGCCCAGAAAAGCATCACAAGTGCAAGATCAGGGTAGCTGTTGTCATTGGTGGGGACGAGGCCAGTGCTCAGAACTCCCCACTCTGTCACATCCCGTGGGCTCCAACTGTTGGGACAGGTGCTTCTCAGAAGACAGTGTTCCTAAGAAAGGTGAGGCCCATCACTGCAGGAAGGACCACCAGTCTATGTGTGGTCAACTGGGGGCTGGGCCCTCATCCCTTCCATTTGGCATATATATCACAGAGGGATTTAGGACACAGCTCCGTGGTCATATACACCTTATATGGAATTGTTCCTTCTGCCCTTTTAATAAATATGCAGCGGCAGGCAGGTCAACCGAAGCCTTGATTTCCTTACTTGTAAATTGGGTAAAAAAGACTCTACCTCTTTTAAGGCCATGGTAAGGGTTAAAAATGAGATAATGCATGCACTGGGCTGAAAACAGAATGTCTAGGGCAAGGACATCATCAGTAGGTTCAGCCCTGATTACTTTTATGTCCTAAGAATAGCTCTTTGTCCCTCACCTAAAATCAAAACATGCCCTGCAAACAATTACTATAAAATGTTCTTTAAAAGTATGCTGCACAATCATCATAGCTTTATTTGTTAAGTGTTCTTTTAGGAAGCAGACCAAGGAGAGGGGCACCCGGGTGGCTCTGTAGCTTAAGCGTCTGACTCTTGATTTCTGCTCAGGGCACACACAGGATCGTGGGATTGAGTCCCACGCTGGGCACAGAGCCTGCTAAGATTCTCCATGAAATAATCTGCCTTAAATTAAAAATCCATAAAACAACCTGCCTTAAATCCTAACACACAGGCAGATTGAAACCTCTCCCCGCCCCCCTCCCCAAGTCTCTGTTTAAATATGGAAAAGAGCTATTCACAGGGAGACTAGAAGTGAAGTTTGTCTAAGAGCCTCGCTGCTACCAGAGAAAGAACCTTAATGAGAAATGCCATATTCTGCAGCGGCAGCTGTGTCTATGTGCAGACCTACTTATTCTGAAATCATGCAAACTCATCTTAATCGAGGTCTAGCGTCGTGAGGGGATGGGAGGAAATTCACACATTTTACTTGGTACGCTGTTTGCTAAAGCGGCACACCCCGTTCTGCGGTCTAACTCGAGCAGAATTACACGACAGAAAATCTTACGTGAAGTTTCATCTATGTTAAGCAGATTTCTCTGACTACTAAATATGATTTATTTCTTATCTATCTGCTGTCTTTCATTCAAAGATGAGGCTTCTTTGGGATACCGGTATATGGGAAAAGTATGTTAAAAGGGAAGGAGGCAGATGGCAAAGACCAGCCAAGTCTACTTAACTATTTTTGCCTTGAGGCCAGCACTAAGGTTGGAAGTAGAAAGGACTGGAACAATAGGAACAGGTGACAGCCTCAACCAAGCTGCCCTTACCTTACAGGTACAGGGAATGAGCCTCCACAGGACAATCTGAAGACTTCTGAGAGATTTCACCCCTCCCATCAATGTCCCCTCAGAGAGTCCGTGAATAGCGTTGAAAATTCCCGCAGTTTATTTCTTTCAGTGTGTGAAGCCCTTGAAGGTCCCACTCGAATGCCAAGGGGCACAGGGGAGATTAGAACACATTGAGACCTTGTCGATTGGTGGGATCTTCATTTGAATTAGAGCAAAAGGGTAAGTATGTGGCCATCACACAGAGTTTTGAGGGGTGAGACAAAATTAAAAAACAACAATTATGGAATATTGTCCAGGTGCCATGCTATGGGCTTAAAAACTTCACATGACAGTATTTCATAGCAGGGACTATTACCATGAAGTAGAAACTATTATTGTCCTCATTGCACAGACAAGGAACTAGATGCTCAGGAAAGTTAAGGAATGTACTCAAGACCGTAGAGCTAGGAAGGAGAAAGGCAAAAATTTGGACTTGGGGCTGTCTAGCTCAAGAGAACCTTTTCTGCTCCTTTCTTCTCACATTTGGATAAACACATTCACATTTAAGAAGGGGACCTGAGAAAATTCCAGTGTGGAAAAATCCTGTCCAAAGAGTAACGACCAACAGGTAAATCCAGACCACTACTGAGCTTTGAGTGTTTCAGAGATCAGAACCCTAAAGGCAGGAAAGCCAGTGGACTATAACTTGTGATTCCTAATTAAGAGGGCAGATTCAGGAAGAAAGACCCATCTGTTATCCTACAATTAGTGTATTCAGTAAAATCAAAAGTAAGACTTTCAACCGTCCACGGTTTGCGTGTCTTCAGGCTATTAATGCTTCCCACCATGACAGTTATATTCTACCATATCTGAAAGTGCAATTTTGAATGGATAAAGCTGATAATGAGCTATCATGTCTTAACCATATCCTCATATAACCTTATCTAGAACATAACTTTTATCTGCGTTTAACTTTTATGCACGACTATCACTTGTTCTCCTTTCAAAAAAAAAAAACATTCTTTAAGAAAGCGAAACTGTTGGGGCGCCTGGGTGGCTCAGTGGTTTGGGCTGCTGCCTTCGGCTCGGGTCATGATCTCAGGGTCCTGGGATCAAGCCCTGCATCGGGCTCCCTGCTCCGCAGGAAGCCTGCTCTCCTCCCCCTCTCTCTCTGCCTGCCTCTCTGCCTACTTGTGATCTCTATCTGTCAAATGAATAAATAAAATCTTTAAAAAAAAAAAAAAAAGAAAGCGAAACTGTTGCATGCAGGAGATCCCTTCTTGACTCATCATGACATATGTATTCTGTCCAACGAATTTCCTTTTTGGACATGTTTCTTGGCAATGGTAGCCTCTCAGAACTTAAGACAAAGCTCTGAGCCTGAATTTACATATTCATAACCCCTGGTTGACTGAAGTTTGACACCATCAAGTATAAGTCATTGGTTGCTGGTGAAGCTATAATGAAAGCTTTGCTCAATGTTTATGGAAATGACAAATATATTTGCTCATACATAATAAAAATACAATTTAAACAATACCATCTCAAAATGTACAACATCAGCAGTTTTCATCTGACTGCATTAAGATCTCAGAGTCAATCTGGTGCACTAACTCCATGTATCAAAACGTCCTATTTCTTGGTAGAAGGACAATGTATTTGAAAGATGTCTGTAAAGTACATTTTTCTATAATCAGATCATAAATAATCACATTAAAAGCTGTCTACCTATTAGGAGAATCTCCTATCTGTTTAATCCTCTTATTTTTTTCTCCAACTAATTCTCTTACTCTAGTAAATTTGTATTTTACATAGAATACTGATACCCAGAAGTGCATGAAGACAAGAGTGCCTCCATGGAATAATCACATTGGAAGCGTAAGGAGTAGGGATTTGGGATACTTATATTTAATGCCAAATGCGTATTCTTCTTAATAAATGTATTACATGAGGAATATTATGGAGTTATACTCTGTCAACTGCATTTTGCCTCTTTTAATTACAAATACTTATTTGGGATTACTCCTAAGATTTTATTACATAGTACTGTAATTTCCAATTATAGGTTAATGATTAAGATGCAATTTTTAATATGTGAGCCTATTTTTTAAAAAAAAGCCACCCCAAATTATATCTACACAGAAACATTTCTCCCTTCTGTCCAACTATGAACATGTGGTAGACAACGACATTTGTCATTGTTCCTGACATTGCTTCTTCACAGTAACTGTCTTTGTTGTCCATTTCATTCTATGTGAATCCAAACTGTACTACATCTCAGTGATGCTACAAACAGAAATTTTTGTGTTTTAAAGCAATGTAGCGATATTACCTTCAGCTTCTTTTCCCTTCTTTTTACACACTACACTTTTGATCATTACAGGCAATATAGCTAGGGGACGCATAACATATATGTTAGGAATTAGTACCAGCCTTTAAAATCTCCACAGGAAAGGGGAGCCTGGGTGGTTTAGGCGGTTAAGCCTCTGACTCTTGGTCTCAGCTCATGTCATGATCTCATTGTCGTGAGCTCTAGCCCCATACTGGGCTCTGTGCTGAGCTTGGAGTCTGCTTAAGATTCTCTTTCTGCCCAGACCCTGCATCCCGAGCTCATGCGCTCTATTTCTCTCTCTCTCTCTAAATAAATTAATTAATTAATTAAAAATCTCTACAGTAAAACTAAATATTTTCTATATATTTGATTTCCACCCCAAATTATTTGGTCAGTTACATTAACCTCTACTTCATGCAATCATCCACTGGACAAACATCACTGATACTTATTGTTGTTGAGTTTGTGTTGGTTCTAGGAAATAGGAAAGAGGCTGGATGTGGTTATTGAGAGACTGACTGTCTCTCTAATACAGCAACTAGCCACCTTCATTGACTAGTCTCACAGTCAAATAAGGAACAAGAGAAGTTTGTGAGTGGGAAAAGCCAATTAAATTGAAAAATTTGCATTTTTATTTAGTAAGGTCTTCTGAAGAGCTACCTAGAAATAGCATACAATTCTTTTAGAAGATTTTCTATTCATTTATTTGACAGACAGAGCTCACAAGTAGGCAGAGAGGCAGGCAGAAAGGGAGAAGCAGGCTCCCTGCTGAGCAGAGAGCCTGATATGGGGCTCGATCCCAGGATCCCGGGATCATGACCTGAGCTGAAGGCAGAGGCATTAACCCACTGAGCCACCCAGGTGCCCTAGCATATGATTTTTACCACAATATAACTGCCTTTTAAGTTCACCTGTTTTACTTAGTGATTCAAATAAACAACCCCATTACCATACTGTCTGCATGGCAGACTATAACATGAAATAATAAATACGGCCTGGGAAAAAAGTCTAATCAGAGATTTTCTGGAACAAACACTGGTGTAATCCAGTTTGGGATGGAATAGCATGCTGAGTGGATCATGAAGGATAGCGCCCCAACCCATCAGGTACCCTTAGTGACTCATGGAGGGGGCTACAGAGAAAACCAAGAGGGTATTGTGCAATTTCAAATCTGTTCAAAGTACTCATCCAAATTCTCAATTCTTCAGAGTTCTGGTTTTCTCTAGTTTCCAGTCTTGAAGACGGTATACTTATTTCATGCCATTCTTATTACAAACTCTCGCTCCTCGTTGGACCTTCATACTTTGCTTCATTGTCCCATCAAGGACATTTTACAGGCTTGCATAGGGAATGCCGATGCTGAGAATTGCAAGAAACATGACAGGAAGTACAGTGCAAGGGGCTGGTCTGCTGCTGACCTTGCACAACCATCACACTCCGAGTATTGTTTCCAGGGTGACACACAAAAACTCCCACAGGCAGAGACCTCCCTCCGCTCCACATGTGGGCGAGCTCCTCACACCTTAGGGCTCTGTGTGTGTGGGTCCCATGTCTTGGAGCTCTTGCCCTATTTGTCACCTCACCGAATCACACCTGAATCTGCAATAATGTCACTGCTTTCCAGAAACTTCCCCTGACGCTCCCATCTAAAGCACATAACTCTATTATAATTTCTCATTGTAAGCCTCCACTCAGCTTTGCACTTTTTAGAACTCGGAAGTCTGTCCTAAGTATTACTTTGATGTCTGTCATCATTAGTCATCCCAACAGCCTAAGAAGTACTAGGTTTGCTGATTATCCACACTTACAGATGAGGACGTGAGCTGTTCATTGCTTGCTGCTAAGTTCCTGTTATGGCGCCTTGCTCGGAGCCCTGTAGACAGGTAGTAATCACCAAATAGGGTGATGGAACCAACCATCTCTTGGAGTTGAAATCTGAGTCTCTGAACATGATGGGAAAACGGAGTCAGGGAGAACGGAGTTTGAAACTGCCTAATTACAAGATCCTCGTATCTAGGATCTATGCTCCCTAAGCTTCACTTTTTCATCAGCGAAGAGAGTATACCATCTCCTTCACAGATCTGCTGTCAGGATGAGATGAATTAATGTAACTAAAACAATCTAACCTTATTGAGCACTGATAATTTCTCTTCATTTGCACTCATTCTAGCCCCTGGATGTTTAAAGGACATGCCTCATTTCTCCTTCAGAGGACAGCCCTTCAAGTGAACTATCTGGCCCTTTACTCTTCTAATTAATTAGCTTGCATTTCTTAAGTTGCCCTTATACTCACTGACTAATGAGCTCACCCAACGAATATCTATGGAGCACCTCCTGCTTGCGCAGGGTAGTTACTCATAAATCCTGGTCATGACGCGTATACAATGAAAGAGGAAGTTTACATTGTTCAAAATTAGGGTCACTCAAAGGATTTGCTAAGGAACAGACTTCTGGGCGTGACTGTCCCTAGACTTTTTGATTCAGTGCATCTAGGGTGGGCTGACAATGTTCATTTCTAACAAGTCCCCCGGTGATTCTGATGCTGCTCCTTCAGGGAACACACTCTGAGAACCAGTGAACCACACTGTAGTGTGGTATTGGCCTGAGAGAGAGACAGGAAATGTGGGGAGGGAGAAATTACTTCCCAATGGAAAAAAGTCTGCCAGGCATTGGTGAAGATGGTGGCATCAGCCCTGGCCTTCAACTGCAAGATATGAATGAGGTTTCGTGCTTGTTTACCTTTGGGGTGGAAATGAGCATATTTGGGGCGCCTTGGTGGCTCACTCATTGAGTGTCCGCCTTCAGCTTAGGTCATGATCCCAGAGTTCTGGGATCGAGCCCGGCATTGGCTTCCCTGCCCAGCGGAGAGCCTGCTTCTCCCTCTCCCACTCCCCCTGCTTGTGTTCCCTCTCTTGCTGTCTCTGTCAAATCAATAAAATCTTTTAAAAAAAGAAATGACCATATTTGAACAAATACGACAGACATTTTGATAATCCTCTATCTGAAAATAAATCAAAGAAAAAGTGTAAATCTGTTTGATGGAAAGAAGTGGCAACTAGGACGTGAAGAGAACTCGTGTTGTAGGTTGATCCGTAGAAACGAACAGACACCAGTGTGAAGAAACTCAAAGGCATTCTGACTCTATAACTAATACATGTGTGAGTTAAAATGGTTAAAGGAGCCCATCTAGATTACGGCACCGTACTGACTCTGTCCTAAAACACGCATGCTGAGTCGAGTCAAGTGTCTTAGCCATCCCATTGCTGGTGTTTCTTGATTCCAGAAATCACCTGCTCTACAAAACATCTTTTACCTGCCACGTCATTGGTAAATTGATCAAGATTACTGGTTAAAATTCAGTGCGAATTTACAAGCCCCTTTCCGTTGTCTCTTCCCTGAAAGAAAAGAAATTACTCATGATGTATAAATAAGAACACTGCCCTCGTGTAACCCAGCGTGCTAACTGGAAGGGACAGGGAAGCAGAAAGCACCCAATGTGCTATTCACAAGTAGGGCAAACAGGTTCTGAACCAGCCGCCACTTCAAGGTAGGATTTAAAGAGAAATTTGAAATTTCAGGGCTGAAAGGAATTGCAGTGGAAAGGAAATCTAACCAATGAACTGCACTAATGGAAAATGCAGTCTATGAGTAATGAACAAAGGTACAAAGTGGCAAATTAAAGTACCAATCCTACAGTTACAGATATGATTGCTTAAGCAGTTCTCTCCATGAAGGGGCTTACCCAGTGATGGGCCAGAGCTAACTCCCATTAGGAACTCTGCATTCAAGCTTGATGTTGGTAGTCCAAAATTGGCCACGGGGCGAGTAGTCACGTCCCCCAAATTGGCAAAGACAACAAACAAGGTTTGTTTTTATTTTCCTGTTTTTCTTCCAGAACCAATTGCTAAACATTGACTACTTACAATTTTAAGTTCCCACTTCTTGAGACTAAGGTAATAAAATGTTTGATTATATGCACTTTTTTAAAAGATTTATTTATTTATTTGACAGAGAGAGAGAGATCACAAGTAGGCAGAGAGGCAGGCAGAGGGAGAGGGATAAGCAGGCTTCCTGCTGAGCAGAGAGCCCGATGGACGGCTCGATCCCAGGACTCCAAGAGATCATGACCTGAGCTGAAGGCAGAGGCTCTAAACCACTGAGCCACCCAGGCATCCCACATCTGTTTTTTTTTTTGTTTATTTGTTTGTTTTTAAGGATATATTTACTTATTTTAGAGGGGGAGAGAGAGATATTGGAAGAAGAGCAGAGGGAGTCCAGCAGACCCCCTTCTGGGCATGGAGTATGACATGGGGCTTGAGCTCATGATGATGAAATCAGGACCTGAGCCAAAATCAGGAGTCCAACACTCAACCGACTGTGCCACCCAGGTGCCCCTGACTATATGCACATCTTAAGCAGATAGAAGAAAATTAAATATTTGAATATCCTATGCTAATTTCTTATGCTAAGAATCATTAGTGTACATTTTTAAAAAACGTTTACAATGTCCTTAAATGAGTACTAAGTGTTTCACGTTCATGGTTCTATCTGGCCCGCCATACAAGAACCTTTTGAGGAAGATCATATTAATTCATATTTCACAGGGAATGCAATACAAGTTCATTAACATTAAATAATTTGTTCAAGACTTTTCTTAACCAGTATATACTGCTTTATCCCTAAGTCAAAAACAGGGGATTCTTTACTCCCCAATCTTTGAAACAAGGACAACTGAATTGAAGTTGATAAACATCTCTCCACTGGAAATAATAAAAAATAATTCAATTGAAAAAGAGTTTTAGGTTGCATTTGTTTAGGCATGAACGAAAACATTCTCAATAGTAACAGATTTTATGAAATTCAATTTGAGGATGTACAGCTTCTTGACCTTACATAGTTGATCTAATCAAGCCTCAAGAAAGATTTGATCTTTATTTCCTAAAAGATTTTACTTATTTGAGAGAGAGAGACAAAGAGAGAGAGAGAGCACAAGTTGGGGGAGGGGCAGAGGGAGTAGCAGAACTCCCCGCTGAGCAGGGAGCCCCACACAGGGCTGCATCCCATGACCCTGAGATCATGACGTGAACTGAAGTCAGACTTGCAATCAACTGAGTCCCCCAGTCACCACAAGATTTGATCATTTTTCGAGATTCCTTCAAATCTAGAAATTCATTGATACAGCTGGGTGTTTTCATTATTTTTTAAAGCCGTATTTATTTCAGTAATTGCTGCACCCAACATGGGGCTCGAACCCACAACTCTGAGATCAAGAGTCGCACACTCTTCCTGTCTGAGCCAGTCAGGCACCCCAGCTCAGTGTTTTTAGAAAAGAATATATTTGGTATGATAAATTTAAGAAATACATTTATCGTGCATGGTAAAAGTTTATTATACTCAGTTTCATTTTAGTTACAGGCAAAGCATTATAAGATACGAAAGGCTAAATATTTTTACTCAATTTTTTTCTAATTTTCTTTGCTTTCCTCAGGGCAAAGTTTAACTCAACCAGTTCTCTCTTGAGCATAATGAGATATGCCTCCACACTGATGAAAGATTTATACATGGTTTTGTGAATCTATTACTACTATCAAAATATATTACTGGACTCTTAACTATGCCAAGTGACCCACAGTGTGATCACAGCATGCTATACTATCCTTTAAACTTTTATCTTCGGAAAGTTGAGAATTTATTTATGTGTGTATACACACATACACACACACCACGCCTGAGGATCTTAATCTGAAGCCTGCACCGTCCAAATGATATTCTGTCAGATCAAACAATTTTCAAAAGTTGTGGTTTATTAAATTTCCACAGAGGATTCAGAAAGCTTAAAAGACAAAATGTGAGAGATTTTAAAAATAAAAACCTTGTCTAGAAGAAAACAAAGAAATAATTTTCAGGATTAACTAAGTGTTTCATATGTGCTTAAAAATTTTCAGAAGCTACAATAATAATGTACTATCGATTTTCATCATCCATAAGATAATTCTACTGTTAAAAGGAATTTAAAATAGCTTCGTGTGTGTGTGTGTGTGTGTGTGTGTGAGAGAGAGAGAGAGAGAGAGAGAGAGATGGTTTTGCATGTGTGTGGGTGTGTATATAGGTTCCCTAAAATAAACTGTGAGGTTTTGGTGTTGGGGAGTATATTTAGCATTCAAACAAGATTCAACGCATAATTATTTGTTAAACAAATGAAACACTACTCTGTCCTGGTCTCAGGCTAGGTACTGGTGAATGCCCAGAAGGTTTCTGCCAAAATGGAACTCAGAGCCTGGTAGACCCAAGAGACCATGCCTTCATATCATCTTTAGAACTAAAGTTCTACTAATAAATTAAGAAAATGTATTTTATACATAGACCTAGGCTTGAAGATGTGCAAAAAAATACACAAGAATTTGATCATTCCCATTGGAGGTGTTTAAGGAATGGCACATAGCCTCCGGTAAGTTGAATAACCTGGCAGGATAAATAAACACACGGACAGATCTTAGGCAAAAGATAGGGCCAATTTAATAAAGAAATGTAATATAATACAATACAAATACAATGTTACAAAGAAATAGGAGTTCCTTTTCTTTCATGTTGATAACCCAGCCTGAAGTTTCCCAAATGAGATGCAATACGTCCTTAAAAATGTAGTTCATTTTCTTATTAGATTTTATTTTAGGATTAGATTCCTTATTCTAAAAGGTATTTCTTAATGTTATATGGTATATGACTCATAAGAAAATCTTTAGACCCAAATACGTCCTCGCTAACTTTTAAGCTAAATAGCGCTAGGGTAAAGAGGCCACATTTGCCGGCAGTGGAATGTTAGGTGAGGTTTGGAGAATTAGCAGTTTGGAAGAGGTGATGCAATTTCATTACACGGGACTGACTCATTCTTTCACCACGGAGTGTGATTTCTGGAATTGCTATTTGGAAGCAAGCGTGTGAGGTAAATACTCTTAAAAAAAAAACAAAAACATAAATACTCATTTGTCATGTTTTGTTCACCCTGGGTAATGAATAAATATAAGACACAGACTTGAAGATAATTGAAATGCTACAGTTTTTCTCCATCAGCAATGAACACATGTTAAAAATGGAGTCTGGGGACACCTGGCCGGCTCTGTCTGTGGACTGTGCGACTCTCGATTTCAGGGTTGATTTTGAGCCCCATGTAGGTAGAACTACCTTATGGATCATGAAAATTGATAGGGTATTATTATTGTAGCTTCTGAAAATTTTTAAGCAGGTATGAAACATTTAATTAATCCTGAAAAATCTCTTTAAAAATGTAGTCTAAAATATGAAAAATGAGTTATGAAAGTAATTCAAAGTTTTATAGAAGGAAACACAGTATCAAGCATAAGTTAATTTCTACCTTGTATAATTAATTAGTATTAATGAAGCCACCATGTAGTGATGATTATAAGAGAGAGACAATACAGCATAGTGTCCCCCAACTCCCCAGGTGTCATTCTCTCTATTTTAGTAAGAGAACCCCTCCTCAATTTTTTAGGGCCTTTGTAGAGATCACTTTTTCTAGCTTTTCTTGTATCTGAGTGCTGGAGGAGAAGATGAGAATGGGATGAAGCTCCTTGCTTTCTCAAGCCTCCTTCCCCTCCTACAGGATGGAGCTCCAACATGGTAGTGACTTAGCTTTAGGTCTGAGTGTGGTGATCATACCTGGGATGGGGGTTAGGGGACTTGGAGCAACAGGTTAGATGAAGTCTGGGTACCTCATTAACCACACAGCATACAACGGCTCCTCTCACCTCAATGATAGCAGGGCAAAGAGAAATAAACGTATATCTTGTTTGAACCACCATGTTTTGAGGGCTTTTTTTTACCAAAACTTAGAGAAGACCTAATGCAATAAATCAGCAAATGATGATTGTCTGCTGGATGTTCCCCGACAGCCTTGCTCCTCAGTTAATCTATTCCATTTCTGGGAAAACCAACTCCATTATTCCCATTGCTCAGGCCAAAAGATTGGAACTCTCCAGCCCTGCCTTCATCTCATATACCACTTCCAGTCCAACTCATTACTCAACAGTGCTGACTAAACTTTCTACCAAGTTCGACCATTTCTTCCCATCTCCTCAGCATGTCCCCTCCTTGACTGCTTCAATAGTTTCCTCACGGATACCCTGTTTCCAATTTCCATGGCTCCAAGGAAGTCATACATTAGAGCATGTTGCCCTTCAGCTTAAATTCTCCTGGGTAGTCCCATCTTGATTAAAAAATAACAATAACAAAAGTTCTTAACAAGGCCTACAAGGCTTCTCAGAGCTCTGTGATATCATCAATTTCCTTACTTAACTCCTCACCACCCCCCCCCAAATAATCACTCACCTATATTCCAGCTGTGCTGGCTTCCATATTGTCCCTTGAATGTGCCAATCACACCCCATCTCAGGTCTTTGGACATCTGTATTCCCTTTGGCTGAAATGGTCTTCCGCTGGATATGAGCATGGCCACTATCACCTTACTCATTTTTCTGCTTCTGCTCCATGTTCAATTCAAAAAGGCCATCCTCAACTACCATATATAACATAGCAATTCTTTCCCTATCCTGTGTGTCACTCTCTATCCCCTTACCAAGCTTTGGTTTTCATAGCACTTATCACTGACCAATTTTATACACACACACACACACATACATACACATACATACACACACACACACACACACACACACACACATAAACATTATAAATGTATGTTTCCTATCTTCCCAGTTAGGGCACAAGCATAATGTTAACAGGAATTTTCTACTCTTTGGTCTCTACTATCACCCAAACACTTAGAACAATGGAACAAGGCCTGACACAGAGTATATGCAAAATAAGTATTTCTTGAATGAATAGGCTGCATGAATGAATGAAACACAGTGTGACCCATGTGCTTATAGAGAGGGATACAAAGTTATACTGACTTCAGAGAACAGAACCCAGCCTAGTAGGGAAGAGTCAGAGAAGGCTTCTTAGTGGAGCCAATGCCCCATGGTGCCCCTAAAGACCAGTAATGTCTTCATGTGTGTATTCCAAGCAGAGGAAAACATCTATAGAGTCACAGAGGCAAGAGAACATTCAAGGAAGTTGAGCCAAAGCCACAGAGTGGTGAGTGCAGAATCTAACGGGGAAGCAGGAGAAGTTAGAGAATTTCCCCAAGCTTCCTTAACTAGTTACTTCTTAAGTAATCAAGATTCAGGTTCGTGTCTGCCAAGTTCCAAAAGCCAGCTTTCTCTTTATTTCACTGCAGTTTTCTATCCTCAGGAGTTTGGAATTCGCTATGGGAAAGCCCTGGAAAACAGTAAGTAAGGAGATGACACGAACACCTCTGTCTTCTAGAAAGATCTTGTTAGTGATAACATGGAGGAGGTATGGAAGTTTAAGAAGCCTGGGGACAGGGGCGCCTGGGTGGCTCAGTGGGTTAAGCCACTGCCTTCGGCTCAGGTCATGATCTCAGGGTCCTGGGATCGAGTCCCGCATCGGGCTCTCTGCTCAGCAGGGAGCCTGCTTCCTTCTCTCTCTCTCTCTCTGCCTGCCTCTCAGTGTACTTGTAATTTCTCTCTGTCAAATAAATATATAAAATTTAAAAAAAAAAAAAAAAAAAAAAAAAAAAAAAAAAAAAAAAAAAGAAGCCTGGGGACAGGAAGACCTATAGGAATCATGGGAAGAATTCAGACCACAAGTTCTGCAGATCTGAAATAAAGCAGCAGCAGACAGGGACCTGTGACACTGCCGGCTGATAAACGGAATAGCATTTGAGGATAAGCAGACGCAGGGTCTGGAATCACTCCTGGGTTTCCGGTGTGGGCCAGGGTTGGAGAAGAAAGGAGGTGTGGTTCGCGAAGCTGGGAATGCTGTAAGGTTCAAAGAGGAAAATTCCAAGCATTTCAAGCTGGTTACACAGCCACTTAATGGATGGATCTGGATTAAACTCCCAGGATTAACGGCTCTTAGACCAGTGGCCATTCCTCATAAGACAATGACACTACAGGGCTAAGGCTCACAACATAAAACACACAGAGACAAAAGACAGAAGCCTAGTTCAGCAGTCTAGCTATGTCAGAAAAGTCTACACTTTATGAGAACATGAAACAGAATGTACTATTGCAGAAAATAATGAACTATTACTTGCATAAGAAACACATTCTAAAATTAAGTTCTCATCACAACATAATGTCATATGTGTTCACAGTTGGAGGAAGCCTTTTATCTTCTAATGTTACTTATCTCCTAAGAGCTGCCTTTGGGAGAAGAAAACAGAAACTTGACTTTCCAAGAAAAATAAATGAAAGCAGTAAGTTTTGTTTTGTTTAACTTATCCCAAGAAGACACTCAAAAGCATGGTGGTAAGATACCAAAAATAATGCTCTAGCAAATGAAACAGCTCTTTGGAAAACGCATCACCAGAAAAATATGTAGAGATGTCACACATTGACTTAGCAATAAGAATGTAAAATGAGACATCCAATCAGTAGCTGACAATTTAGGTTTACACCTGCATTGAGTAGACTACACTGGGAAAACATGGAAAATAATGAATTCTCTTATTTCACTTGAAAGCATTTATGGCATTAGATGAATTATTGCAATGAACCTTCCAAATGCAAAATGTTACGTCTTCTGGAATTTTTTTAAGTAAGAAATAAGCACAGTAAAAAACCATTTTCTTCTCCAAAAATCCTGATGGGATTTAAAGGATATTTGATTCCTCAATTCATTTAGAGCTATAATTAAAGTCTAATTACAAAAAATAATTCAGTATCCTACTACACTAATTCAGGATAATCACTGGGGTACTCAATTACATTCCCAAATCTTAAACATTAGAAAGTGTGCAAACAGAACCCACAAAATGCATCAAGGATACCTTTCAAACTGTGAAATGGAATGTAATTAACAGACGAATAAACATTTCAATGAAACTGACTTGCCCATTGTTGATCAGTATTGTCTATATGCTCTAAATTTAAATCTCAGTCTTCGCAGAAATTTTTGTTTCTAACTTACCAAGACTTAGCTGTTTATTACAACCTGCCAGTTATAAAATAAGTTCTGCAGATGAAATGTACAGCATGGTAACTATGGTTAATAACACTGGAATACACAACTGAAAGTTGCTGAGACAGCAAATCTTAAAAGATCTCATCATAAGAAAAATTTATAACTACGTATGGCAATGGATATTAATTAGACTTATGGTGGTGATCATTTCACAGTAAATACAGATATCAAATCCTGTGTTGTACACCTAAAACTAATATATGTTATATGTCAATTATACTACAATAAGCAAAAAATAAATAAAAATAAAAGACATGGGCTTTGTAACATGATCTTACATATGTGCTATTTGGGGTTTCGGAGTCAATATCTGATTTTTTTTTTTTTTTTTTTTAGATTTTATTTATTTGAGACAGAGAGAGAGAGAGAGCATGCGTGCACTTGAGAGAGAGCGTGGCGGGGTTTGGGTAAAGAGAGAGAGGGAGAAGCAAACTCCCTGCTGAGCACCGAGCCAATGTGGATCTTGATCCCAGGACCTTGAGATCATGAGCTGAGCAGAAGGCAGATGCTTAATGATTGAGCCACCCAGGCACCACTCAATATCTGATATTTTATTTTATTTATTTTTATTTCTTTTAATATCTGATATTATAAACTTTAAACTAATCTAGCGTGTTTTCTGGAGCAAACATCCAGTTGGTCATATTTGTCCTCAGGTCACATTTCAGAACCACTTAACACTAACAATAATTACTGAAAACTTCAAAAAGATTTTGGTCCTTTGGGTTAGATCTATTGATGTTTTTTCCATTAGACCTTAATGCAGGACAATTTTCAACACATTTATTCACTTGAAAAAATAAACTTACTACATGCAAAAAAGATTTTTATAAAATTGTATTTTTAAAATAAAAATTTTAGGGACACCTGGGTGGCTCAGCTGGTTAAAGCCTCTGCCTTCGGCTCAGGTCATGATCCTGGGGTCCTGGGATGGAGCCCCGCACTGGGCTCTCTGCTCAGCAGCGAGCCTGCTTCCCTTCCTCTCTCTCTGCCTGCCTCTCTGCCTACTTGTGATCTCTGTCTGTCAAATAAATAAATAAGATCTTTAAAATAAATAAATATTTTGATAAGGATGCCATTGCTTTATACTTTTTGGAAATCATGTTGATATCTGGCTCAAAAGACGAGAGCTTCATCCTCTCCTTCCGTACCCCCCCTGCAGCTACGTCACAGATCATGCCGCTTCTAGAAAATTCTACCACATACCCGTGGGAGAAAGAGACAAAGGACAAAAGGATCTGTTCGTGTTATTATAAAGATAGGTTTGAACTCAAAGGGCCCCTACAAGTTTCTCCAGACCAGACTTCAAGGATGACTCCTTCAAAAATATTAGTGTTCCAATTACATTGGAAGCAATTTTCAGTTTACTACAAAGATTTCTCATTGAAGAAGTTTAAAATATTTATGAATATCTCTGTGTATGAAACCTGTTCACATACGAAAATTCCCCCGTTTGATCTGCTGCAATGTACAACAACTACTCTAATTGTAAGAGAACTCCTTCCATCAACCTCCCCTCTCTGCCTTGTTGCATTAATGGGACCCTTTACCCCTCCACACTCAGACCTCTTCACAGGGCTGTCAAACAGATGTCACCCATGTGGCATCTCCAATGGCATCGGAACCTGACATTGTCAGGACAGAATTCCTGATTTCACTTCTTCACCATGAACTCCACATGATTTTCCCCATCTCAGCAAATGGCACCATGGTTCACCCAACTGTTTAACTCAAATACCAACAAACCCTTCCCAATTTATCTTTCTTTCACCTCCATATCACATCTATAAGCTGCCAAAATGCACCAGCCATCCCTCACTCCCCATGCTGTCAACCCAGCCCCAGCCAGCATTACGTTTTGCTTGACCACTGCTGTATACAACTTTCCAACCGGAATCCCTGTGTACCCTACTACTACATGGAACATATTTTCCACCCCCTGACTAGTAGCAGAATCTATTTTTCTACTCCTGAAACCTAAATCACAAATGCCCCATCTCAACCTAAACTCCAATGCTCTCTAAGTCTCTTGGAATAAAGTTAAACCACCTCCAGCATACCACAAGTGACCTTGTCAATGTCAACTCACGGCATTGCCTACCTTCTCTTGACCATGCCAAACTTTCCTCACCTTAGCAACTTTCTACTTGCAGCTGTCCTCATCTGGAGCCTCCACACACACTTCCACGTGTCTGGCTCCTTCTCGTCATTTGGGTCTCAGCTCAAATGATACCCTTGTAGGAGAGCCCTCCTTGACGTACCTGATCATTGCCAAACCTACCTCACGATTCTCTCTTACATCACCCTGTTTTATCAATCTACCCCATAACTATCCAGAAGTACTGGGCTTATTTTCATGAATTTTCTTTGTGCTCTTCCCCTATGACCATCACCAGGCTCTAAGGTCTGGAAACGATCCTGTGTATGTCTTGTTCACTATGACACCCTCAGGCCCCCCTGAGACACAGTCAGACCTGAGAGAGAATTTGTAGGAAATGAACAGCAGAGATGAATAAATAATCAAATGACTTGATGAGCGAATCATAATAAAGAACCTGTACTGCCAAAAGAACTTCATAAAATACTTTCTTTGCTGTTCTCAATTGTCAAGGGACTTACAAAGAATTTCATGTATTCATGGATGACAACTCAGTCAAATCCACACTCTGCTCTAACACCTTTTCTGCTTTTGTAGAAACACGCCATATGGAAGGGGAGGAAAGCATGGTGGTTTAGCAAGGCCTGCTATGGATATATGAAACCTAATTCTCAACATAAAAATCTGAAACATTTTTCCTGTTTCATGTGGCTTTGACCTCTGGAACTGATGCAAGAAATAAATACTGAAATTCATAGGATTAAATGAAATGTCAAGACTTTCCATAGAATTGTCTTAATTCTCTTTTAAGAAAATTGTGTGAAATTTGTTCTAAAAAACACAAAAGCTAAGTACTTTTCCTTTGCAAACTAATTTTTCATCTACGTGAGAATCTTATCATCAATATTTATGATTATTGTTAATCTTTTATTTTTCTTATAAATTTGAATTTAGCCATTGATTGCATCCTCTATATTACATTAACTACCCCATCATCTCCTAAAATACAATGTGAACTCTGGGAAGAAATAATTTCATGTAAATTCATATATACACACACATGGGCACAAAGCATAAATATCTGTGCATGAATATTTCCAACAGGCTAAGTCAATAAAAATGTCTCACTGGAAATATTAGAGCAAATTATTACAAATCTTTAAAAAATGACTTTAATTTAAGGGCATATGCTATCATTGAGTGGAACATTGGGGACAGCATAAATCTCTATTAAGAATATTGCTGAAGGTATTAAATATTCTAAAACAATATGAAATACAATATAACAAAAGAGTAATGTAAAATGATTCTCTGTAAACACAAGCCAGATATAAAATGTAACACTGAATTATATCCTTCTAACCATATAAACGAAAAAAAAAAAGTTTGATGAGTATGTGAATGGTTTTCAGTAAAAGTTATCATGATAGGCTATTAATTAAACTCTTATGGAAATGAATGCTCATTCCTTCTTTTTGCCAGTGGGAAATCAGTGATAATTTAAAGAAGCTTGATAAATTTTTGAAGGAAAGTATTAAACACGCTGGCGTTATAATTGTGTGAAAAGTCTTAGCTTTACTCAATAAATATACCATTGCATATTAGTGAAATGGAAAACCATCTCTCCTAATACTTAGGTCACTTTCACCAGATGATTTCTCTAGTATAACTTTGCTATTGAGCAAAGAACAGAGTAACTTAATTGGCTTTGATAAGGAAAATTATCAAAGTAACTTCAGTGTTCCTGTGAAGTCACACAAGACAGCACACATGTTGTTTTAAAAGCACATGCTTCCATATATTCTTAATGATCAAGTAGTTAGTTGCCTTACACAACTTTCCCCCCGAAAAAAACTCAGATTTAGTAAATTTGGGCAAACATTGCAAAAAAGGTGGTATTAAGAAAATCATTAATATAAATATAGTCAATAATAATTTCTTGATGTTTTAAATATACATAGAAAGTGAATTCTCAGGAATTAATTTCAATACCACCTTACATCATCTATCATAACTTTATATCTCCATACTCTGCTAAGCAGGTTTAGCACAAAAATATTTCTGTTTTCATCAGAAAGTAGTTTACAGAAGGACCTAAATATAAAGATCAGACTCGGACTTCAACCTTCCAAGGCCACAGGGGTGAAATTCAGATAAAGGATGTGTTATTAGGCTGCATTTCTCAAATGCGGGAGTCATGGGAGAATTCCAGTAAGGAATTTGGAGACCAACTGCAGAGTCCCTTGTCCCGGGGGTGGGGTGGGCCGTTGCCATGACAGCCACACAACGCATCTCCCTCTGGGAAGAAGCTCCTAGCTGCCCAGTCTTTGGAAAGCCTGCCCCAACTGCTAACCATTCAAGGATTTTTCCTTAGAGGAATAGATATTAAAAGCATTAGTCTATCCACACCTTCCTCCCAAATCATTTGAAATCATGTTAAACGTCTCTGAAGAAATACATTTCAAATTGAACCCACAACAATTTCAGAAGACTGTCGAAGGTTTAGCATGCAAACTGGCTACCGGTTCCATGTACTGAGGCCCAAAGTTTTACCTCCTTAGCAGGAAATCAGTGTGTTTTCACCCTGTCACCAGAATGGCACCAATCCATATTTTCTTTTCATTTTTCTTTTCAGTTATGCTGTATTCCTTTTTAATGTTCACTGAAAGTGCATTTTTAAACTTTCAGATTTGTCATTCTCTCAAAATTGCTGAATGGAGAGATGGGTATTTTAGTAAAATGAAGCAGCATATAAATAAAACCCGTAACTGTTATGAAGTAATAGTAAGAAATAAAAAAACACAAAACTTGTACCTTTTTAACATAACCTATGATCTCCTTTACCAATGTTGGATTGATTTTTTGGAAAAAAAAAAAAATTTGACGGCTCTCCAACTTCTTCTTTCTCAAAAAGAAAAAAAAAAAAAACAAAGACAGTAATTTTCAAGGAGTTTAGCTTCTGGGAGTCTTCAAAAGGAAGAAAAGGCACACTATTGCCCTCTTTAATGTAAAAAATTCAATTATACCATTAATGATTTGGAAAGAAAAGTGGAGAGAGCTACAATAGTAGAAACACAAGGTGATTAAGCTATTTTTACAAAATCAGACAGAGATAAAAGCAGCCTAATGAGTGGTAAGAATATTATCCTTCAAAATATGTCAATTTTTAAAAAAATGATATCCTTAAAAAATCGTGTTATTTTTTCTTGACTTGTACAACAAATGCTGTTACTTCACGATAGTATGTACACACACAACTTTATCTATATTAGCAATAAAGGGAAAAGGTATCACTCAGCTTAATCATCTATCATTAGTCATCAAATCTATCACTAAAGGACTTGCAATTATTTCCAAATATAAAACGCACCCTCAAAAAAAAAAAAAAAAAAAAAAAGAGGGACGCCTGGGTGGCTCAGTTGGTTAAGCAGCTGCCTTCGGCTCAGGTCATGATCCTAGCGTCCTGGGATCGAGTCCCGCATCGGGCTCCTTGCTTGGCGGGGAGCCTGCTTCTCCCTCTGCCTCTGCCTGCCATTCTGTCTGCCTGTGCTCGCTCTCTCTCCCTCTCTCTCTCTGATAAATAAATAAAATCTTTAAAAAAAAAGACACTACTATCAACAAGCATATTCAAAAGTATGTGTACTGCCCTCTAAGGACAATTTATAAAGAATTCTTAAAATACATGGTGGAGAAGAACATAGAAACAAAAATGCATTGTCTTTCCGGTTCCCTGAATCTCATTTAGATCACAAATGCGGACAACTCCTCAACAGGTAATTCCTCATACACCTACCTCACAAGCCTTCATAGGCATACATATACACATGTAAACATGGGTACAGAAATACTGCCCTCCAGAATTTCCTACAAAGATACAAAAAGCACAAACCAAGAATACTGGTGTATTTGACTAGTCTAAAATTAGTAACTTCTGTTCATCAGAAGATAGCACAAATGAGTAAAAACTAAAGCTATAGATTGAGAAAGATATTTGCGCGGCATGTAAATGACAGGGATTAAAATGTGAAATAGATGAAGTCAATAGTCAATGGGAAAAAATGGCCAGAAGATGACTTCAGACACTCCACAAAAGAAACAGAGGGCCCGTGAACATGGGAAAAACCTGCTCAGCCTCGTTCGTATTCTAGAGCAAAAGAACTGGAAACAGTCTAAATATGATAATCACAGAAAGGATAAATAAATCAGGTTATACAGCGTCACATAAAATGGAACCAAAAAATGAAGTAACAGAAAAATACGTGCAGAATTATTAGATTTCTATAATAGAGAACGAAAATATTGCCCATTGCATGCACAGGTGAGTTTTCCAGAGGCAGCCTTCGGAAGGCTGGTTCTCAGAAACTAGCTTGCAGAAGACTCATTCGCAGACCTGCCGACTGAGGATGTTGGCCTTTAGGGAAGGGCCGGAAGACGCGTTATGAGGTTCCGAGTCAGCTACGGGGAATCTCTCCTTCCCTCCCAACAAACTCCCTCTGAGCACAGGCTCTGCGGTCACTGCTAGGATGCCTCCCCAGATGGGGTTCTTGCCACCACCTCAGGCTGCTCACTTCACTCCTGGAGCACATCATTCAGCAGCATGTTGATACCCAGAAGTCTTCCCTATAACTCGCATTTCTCCTTCGGTCATCTAGATTCATGGAGGATAATTCCCTTTTCAAGTGACATTTTCAGTATCTGAAAGAGTATCCTTTCTTCCTAAACCTCCCATCTACACATGAAACAATGTCATTTAAATAAATAAATATACATATATTTAAATATATAAATATGTAAAAAGTGTGTATATAAATGTATATTATTAAATATATAAATATATAATATAATATATAAATATTTATATATCATTATTATATTATATCATATATTATACACATGTTATTAAACATATATTATTTATAAATAAATATACATGATATAAATATATAATATATATTATTTATATTTATTTATACACACATATATATATTTATTCATTTCCTGGACGTGGTCAAGTCTATCAAAGGCTTTTTTGAAACTTGGCACCCCAGAATATACATGATATCCCCATGTCGTCTAAACATCCCATACCTTTGCCCTCACCATTGACTCCATAACTGAAATGTAGTTTAAAAGTTGCATTTCATACTTCCAGATCCACTTGGTTTTTGATGACTTCTTATAAACAGAAGTCTGTTTTGGCTTTATTCAAGCAGTACCTAGGTTTCCTCTTTCACATTAATATTACATGCTTGGTCCAATGAAAGAACTGCAAAGTAACTTTAAGCTCATTGGTATTTCAACAGTTCTAAAGATAGCTTTCAGATTAACATGAAAAACTTCCAAGGCCAAGAGGCAACACCTGATTTTGGAGAACTAAATGGTCTGTTTGTCATGTTAAAATTACTGGGAGAGCTTATTCATTTGAAAATGCATTCAATTCCCTCATACTCTCAGGGAGTATTTTGAATGCCAAATGACATGGGGAAAATCATCATTAACATTCAATTTTATATTAAACCCCTCTTTGAATGTCCGCTTTCATACATCATTTAATTATATAAAGGCAGTAAAAATGTTTCAGGGGGAGAAAGGAACAGAGCTGGAAGGATCATGTTGCGTAAGCCAACTTGCGAATGTTGGCTAGCACGGTGATTCATGTCCACACTGAAGAATAAAGTGCTGGACATCAGCCTAATGGGCAGACTTTGTATCACCCCACTGAGTGGGGACAACCCAATAACTTTGTGTCGTTGCAGCAGAGTAACGCCAGGAACATGAGGCTTGTCCCTGAGTGTTGTTGGGAATAGTCAATTACCACTTAGCAGCTGTGTAGGGAGGCCATATTTAAAAAGTGGGTGTGATGAGCTTCTTAAAAAAAAAAGGGAGGGGGCTGTGAGAAGAGCAAAGTCAACACCATTCATTATAGACCGAAAAAATAGGTCCTTACAGATACACAGCAGAGTTGAGTCCTAACAATGGGGACAGAGAGGCGGGCCAAGGTGAAGTCAAATCACAGTTGCCCTTCGGATACAGAAGAAATTACAGGTAAGAGAGGAGTGAATGGTCAAAGATAGAGGGTGTGGTCAAGTTCAGTGCGCCAAGGAGGCAGAGAGACCAAAGAGGTACTTATGGAAGCATCTACATTATTCTTTCTTTGCACTATTGCCACGCACATTCTACAGTTTCCTCAAAAATAATCAAGCAATTTTTTTTTAATCCAATGGCCTCATGCTGTGCATCTTTAATGGGCTCCTATATGATAAATATATATCACCAGGGCTTCTAATCTGCACTTTGAAAGTTGACAATGCCCCATCATCATATATATGTATATATATATGTGTGTGTATATATATATAATATATATAAATATATATAATAAATATAAATATATATATATATACATACAATATATATACACTATATATATTATAGTAGGATGATCCTGGCCAAGTTGTTCACCTTGTCTTTGCATCAGGTTCTGTAGCTACTTACATGCGGGTAATAGAATACCTATCCTTAAAGTTGCTACGAAGATTAAAACCTAATACCTATAAAAGGATTAAGCAGTCCCTGGCATTTACAAGGACTTCATAAAAGCTATTATCACTTTCAAGCACCTCATAAAAAAAATGATGATTTCATTAAAAAGTTTAACTTAAAATAGCCAATGCTCATAGAACACTAAATAGATGACTTGCCATTTTTTTAAAATGTAAATTTAAATAAAATGTAATCCATGGGCTTCCACAATGAAACATCACAAGAAATGTGCAAATCAACCACTTGGATGGATACAAATTCAACATTTTCCAAAATGAAAATATTTGATTAGATTCACATACAAGATGTTTATTTACATCACCTATGAAAGGCACAAAATCAGAATGTGTTTTATTTTGGAACACAATAGACTAAAATGTATCTCTATGATAATAAAAGGGAGGGCAAGAGTATAAGGAGAATCACAAATTTTACATCTTAATCAAGGCCAATGTCTGTTTAAGAAAATAACCTGTGTTCAAGTAATTTGTAAGAATCATTGGTGTATTTGAAAACATAATTAATGCAAACAGAGCCTCAGCAACTTAGCCTACATAGGGTACCGCCTTAAAACACTAATACCAAAAGATTCCGACTCAAACTTAACATTGAAACTTCTCCCAGCCGGCAATTTTAAGTATCTGAAAGTCCCACAACTCATTTTGTTTGAAAATATATTGGATATATAATATACAAAATTCATTTATACGACCCCCAGATGATTTTTCCCCAGTCATCCTAATTAGTGATGTCCTGACCATGTGACTATTCTCTTTTGCTAAAACGATGAGAAATTCTGGCATGTAGGTGTGCAATCCTACTTGGGGCACTGCCCAGCTAAAATAAAAACCACTTAAGGCACACGTTAAACAGCATTATATGAAGAAACTTCATTTAAATTAGAGAGACAGAGAAAATCAGACTGATTTTCCATGTAAACTCCCTGGGTCTGGGTAATAAGCAAGTTTGTGAATGATCTGGTCATCCCTAGCTTACTCATCCATTGTTGCTATGGAATGCTCTTTATAAATATTAATGTTCACAGATGAAAAAGAATCCATCTCTATTAAGAACGTTGCTATCTAAATTTTGAGAAGAATAAATACGTTGATAAAAAGCTAATTAAACAATGAAACATTTCTTCAATTAAAACTTATAAAAATTTAAATGATTTTTTTTTAACTTGAAATCATTCTGACACAAGGATATTAACACAAGATCAGCCAAAGTTACCCTGAACTGGTTAGAATTATAGCTTGGGGACAGATCAGCATCAGTTTATAAGATTATAGTCATTTTATGAGTTTAACTGAAGGCAATCAACAGCATCACTGCAAAATCTGTGACTCTGAATACTGATACACTATTTAAAACCCTGTTTTTAAAAAGATAATTAAGAGGACTTGCTGTTTAGTCAGTCCAGCAGGAAAAGGAAGATAAATAAAATTTTTGAAATTAGCTTGAAGCAATGGAGAAAAAATTAGTGTATTTACCTTTCCCTTGTCATGGGTATGCCTTCTTCATTTTGTTATATATATATATGTTTGCGTGTATATATGTACACCAAATTCTTCGTTCTCTTCTCTCATATCCTCTTATCATATAACATAAGATATATCGACTTTACATCACAGTATTTAAGTATTAGCTTTACAACATAGAGTTTAAATTATGGGTATTAAGGAGAAGAGTAAATATTACCCAAGGACTTTGTACCCTTTTGTGAGAAAAGTGTTAGTGGATTTTCAATTATACTCAGAATTGTCACGTTGTATCAGGTGGAGCTACAACCTTGCTGCTATCTTTATTTGGAAATGAAACATGGTTTGAGGAGATGCACACAGGTGCCAAGGACTTGGGATGGTTAATTTTATGGGTCAACTTGTTAGGCTGCGATATCCAGATATTACTGGTCAAACATTATCTTAGATACTTCTGTGAAGGTATGCTTTAGATGAAATTAACATACAGATCAGTGGACTGTGAGCCGCAGATTACCTTCATAATGTTGGTGGGCCTCATCCAATCAGGTGAAGGCCCAAATAGAAAAATGACAGACCTCCTCAGAAGAAAGAATTCTGCTAGCAGTCATCCTTCAGATCTGGACTATAGCATCAACTCTTCCCTAGATGTCTAGCCTACTTCTTTTACCATGCATATTTTGGATTTGCCAGTGTTCACAATCACATGAGCCAATTCCTTAAAATAAATAATCTATCCATTGACATTTATCTATCAGCTCTGTTTCTCCAGAGAATCCCTACACATGGCCCCTGAGTTAAAAGCTGGTGCACTGAAACCAGATGACTTAGTTTCAGTCCTAATTCTACTATAAACTAGTTGGAAGACACAGGCAAATTACTAAACCTCATTGGGCCTCTGTTTCCTCATCCATAAAGAATAATAAATATTACCACTTACCCCATAGGATTGTTTTGAACATTAAATGAATTATATACACAGGAAGTGTTTATACAAAGAATGCTCAATATGTTGGACCATTTTCTAAGCACTCTGTAAATACACATGATGATTTCTAAGTTTCTGTTAACATAGCTAGTGAACTAGCAGTTAGTCTTAGAAACCAGAACAGTATGGATGAAGACAATTTTTTTTAGAAAAAAATTTGCAAGGTTGTGTGGAAATCTATATTTGTAAGAGATATTCAAGATAAAGGAAAACAACATAGGTTCTAGAAATAAGCACGTCTGGAATGGATTTTCAATAATTAGCATCTGCAAATAGCGGAAGTAAGGTATACCTACTTTATGCAATAGGGCCGTTCTTCCAAACGAGCCTGACAATAAATTATATGAAAAATCAACTACAAAACCACTGATAAACTATAATCTAAGAAATGCCTTAACCTCATTTTTTAATTGTTAGCACTTCTTAACATCTCTCTCTATATTTATAGTCTATACTTCCCCTCTGTACATTTCTTGCTTTTTTCTAATCTTTTCTGCTTACTGCCCACATACACTCTTGCCCTATAATTTCATCTCCTTCCCCTGTAATTGTCTGCCAACTGAATACTGTTTGTGTTTTTGTTTATTGTGTCTTGCTTTTATCCGGAAGAAAGACTAGCGGAACATTTATTTCCTTTTGGCCTGGGGAAAAACTTCATAACATTGACCCAAAAGCTGAAAATTTACAGAGGAAAAAAAAATTATTGAAATTATGACTTCAAAGTTGAATGCCTAATATATGTCAAAAAAGATTACAAAGAAAAATTAAAAGGTGAAGTATTGGTATTGGTTGGAAATAGTAATATATACTATTATTTTATAATGGTTTATACTTTACAATAAACATTAATTATTTCATATTAATCAGAACAATCTTGTAAAGACAGTAGAAAGCAGGATTTTTCAACATCAGCACTAAAGACAGTTGGGGCCAGATAATCCTCTGTTGTGGGCAACAGCCCAGCAGAGCAGCATTCCTGGTTTTTAACCATGAGATGCCAGTAGCTCCCCCATCTATCCGCACTCCCACTATGATAACCAAAAACATTTCCTGGTATTGTCAAATGTCCTGTGGCTGGACCGATCATGACCAGTTGAGAACCACTGCCAGAAAGGAGTGGCAGTCAGTAGGACCTTTTGTTTACAAATCAGGTAAAATTCAAAGAAGTTAAGTCACTTGCCCAAATACACCCCCTCTCTTAATGACCTATCAACTTGACAATTCTAGGACACCACCATGAATCCTTGGGTTGAGACACTAATCACCACCTAGAAACTGATCCTGTTGCATGGCAACTCTCTGATCTTCTAGGCACTTCTGAACTTTCTTTGTCCTCAACTGATCTAGTCATTAATTCAGGCTTTTGTTTTCTCCTAGAAGGAAAAGGTGGCATTATAAATTCCAACTTAGAAATACACAATATGAAAATTTACCTGGGCATAAAATATTTTTGTATGGTGTCTGCCTCAGTTGTTTGTTTGTTTGTTTGTTTTCCAAAATAGTATCTATCTTAATTGGCACAAGATTGATGAAACAATCCATCACTCTTACTAATTAGGTAGCTCACAGGCCATCCAACCAGTCTGATTTCCTTATTCACACATGCACAAAGCACTGAAAACATTCTTTTTATAGAAGCATGATAGCAAGAAACCTAGCCATACACTGAAAATTAGAGGTAGAGTTGACACTTTGATTATCCGGCCCAAAATACTTTCCAATAGTCTTGAACTCCTCTGGAAGCTCCACGAGCTTGCTCAATGACCCAGTGGCGTGCAGACTTACACAGTGTAATAAACAGCATTTTTTCCTCTCACCCTATCATCCTTTCTCCATGTCTAAAAGAATACTAGATTTTCAGCTTAATACTCTATAAACACAAACCCTTCATACAACTAGTCAACCACTGTATCTAAGTCGTGTTCCACATCTCTTCCAAACTGTTTCTCGACAACAAAAGAGGGAAGAATGGAACTGTCCCATGTAATACACTACCATCTGTGTGCAGGCTAATAAGATGAAAAGGGGATATTTGAATGTCAGAGGATTAGAGTTATAAACCATACCTTCCATGACATACACCAGCGACCCCACATCTCCTTCTTTGATGATGCAACTGTCTTTGCCATACTCCACTGGGTACATACAATCCACAATCTCTTGGATCTGCGACAGCTCCAGGTTCTTCATAAAGTCATTGTCAAGGATAGCTTCCTTTATGAGATCCTTGGACCTAGGTAAAGAGAGAGAAGATTTATTGGCACATCAGACAAGCGTTTTCATAGTTTGTGAAGTTCAGCAGAGCCGTACGGCATCCTGGCACACTACAATGCATTTTCTTCTTAGGCATCCAATCATTTTCTGAAAGACCTGAGAACAAAGTAATTCCATGGCCATCAGAAAGGCACTGAGAAATTCTGCTTTAAACAAAGTATCACTGAATGCATGTGTGACCAACCAAAAAGAAGCAAAAGCAAATCATCCCATTTTTTTTAAAGAATGTGTTTAAATCACAATGATTACGAGAAAACCAATGGACAAGCATTGTAAATTGATGTTTGCAACTTAGTTTAAGAATAAATGTGAAAAAGAGACAAGAGAATTTTATGGAATAGACACTACTATCCCGGTATTTCTATATTATAAAAGAACATCAGAATGTGTCATACTATACACCAGAACAGTAAAAAACAATTTGTTTACTTGTTTCTTCTGTGCCTCATCCACTAGACCTCATGCCCTATGAGGGTGGGATCATTAGTTTTTTCTCTCCTCTGTGCTAAATGTTTACAATAACGCTAGTTACAGTATGGGTTTCAAAGATAATATTTTGACTGAAAAACGATAAAAACTGGATTCCTAATTAATGGTTTGAAAGAACTGGCAGAAATCTGATACTTCTTTATCCATACCTTACACATTTTCAGAGACAATCTATTTTGAGGTAACCGGGCAGATAAAACCCTTGAATGGGATGTTTTTCAACATGACAAGATTTAGACATGGATGAAACAGGCAGTTAGTGAGAAAGAGATTTACAAATACTATAACTGGAATTCAGGGAAGTTTTGCAGAACTTAAAGATGGTGATAATTTGATTCTCAGGGGTAAGAAGTTCCAAATGACCTCTTAAGGGTACAAAAATTAAAGGGAAACCAAGAAATGTCTTATCAGGAGGAGCACAATCAGAGAGCAGTTGGGGATAAGATAAAAGCAAGATCTTAACAACACAGAGAGAAAGCACAACATCTGGAATTGTATATTAAGAGTGTTAATTTGACAAGTATCTGACTACAAACTGGTCCCCACCCACATTTGCATCATAAGTGGTTCTCAAAGAAATGACCTCAGTAGTGAATACTGAGTAAAGGATTAGCCCTCCCCATTTCCAGGTGCCTTTTCTTCTGGACCTCAGTCCAACTGGACTACTGCCATCACACATTATGTTTTGTAATGGTTTTGGATTTAATAATAAGAAGGTATATAAAAAAATTGAAAATTCACCATTATGAAAACTATACTTAGAATTGACTGTTAGGATGCAATTAAAATTGTTTATGAAGAGTGTTAACAGTGTGGGGGAAATTCTTTCACTATTTTTAAGTGAGAAAGTAGAATACAGAATTGTTTTTAGGGTAAGAGAATGTTTTATATGAGAATGTAGAGATGAAAGAGAAATCTAGAAAACTTAGAATTAAAAAAAAAAAAAAAACCCAGGAGATTCACTTCACATCTATTAGGATGACCATCATCAAAAAGACAAGCAGTTAACAAGTGTCGGCGAGGGTGTGGACAAGAGGGAACCCTCATGCACTGTTGGTGGGAATGGAAATTGGTGCAGCCACCATGGAAAGCAGTAGGCAGGTTTCTCAAAATTTTAAAAATAGCTCTACCATATGATCCAGAAACTCCACTTCTGGGAATATTACCAAAAGAAACAAAAACATTAACTTGAAAAGATATCTGCACCCCCACATTCACAGCCGCATTATTCACAACAGCTGAGACAGGGAAAACAACCTAAGTGTCCACTGGTGGATGGATGTGTGGTATATACATGTGTGCACACACAACACACACACACACACACACACGGGAATATAATTCTGCCATAAAAGAGGGAATCCTATCATTGGTGACAAACTGGATGAATTTGAAGGAATTGTGCTGAGTGAAATAAATCCAAGAGAGAAAAACAAATAGTGTCTGATCTCACTTAAATGCGGAATCTTATTTTTTTAAAGACTTTCCTTATTTATTTGAGCTAGAAAGAAAGAGAAAGAGCATGAGAAGAGGGAGGGTCAGAGGGAGAAGCAGACTTCCCACTGAGCAGGCAGCCCAACGCAGGACTGGATTCTGGGACTCCAGGATCATGACCTGAGCTGAAGGCAGTCCCTTAACCAACTTAGCCAGTCAGGCGCTCATGTGGAATCTAATTTTAAAGAGATATACACACCAAACTCACAGAGCAGAGATGAGATTTGTAGTTACCAGAGGTGGGGGTTGGAGAAGAAGGAATTGGAGGAAGGCTATCAAAATGCACAGACTGGCAGTTAGAAGCTAAGTAAGTACAGGGACATGAAGGACAGCAAGATGATTGCTGTTAACACCGCTCTGTGATACAGAGAGAGAGTTATTGGGGAAAATGTTTCACTTTTTAGTATATCTATAGGAGATGATGGTTGTTTAGTAAAACTGTTTTTTAAAAAATTTATTGATTGATTGATTTGACAGAGATCACAAGTAGGCAGAGAGGCAGGCAGAGAGAGAGGAGGAAGCAGGCTCCCCATGGAGCAGAGAGCCTGACTCGGGACTCGATCCCAGGACTCTGGGATCAAGACCTGAGCTGAAGGCAGAGGCTTTAATCCATTGAGCTGCCCAGGTGCCCCAAAACTTACTGTTTTTTAAATAGAAACTTTTATTTCAATATTATTATTGGAATAATAATAATTTATTATTTCACAATAAATGTAAATCAGACCACCATGCTGCGTGCCTTAAACTCATACAGTGATACATATTCATGATGTCTCAGTAAAACTGGAAAAAAATTACCAGCTCGACATAATTATACGTGAAGACCTGTGCAAACAGAATGTGAATCTCAGTAAATGGCAGCTGAAGAAGGTGGTAATAATATTAACAGCAGTAATAAAACGGGTAGTAAGAGAGTATGTAATCATGACCTGTAAAAATTTTAGAAGGAACTATACAAAATGTTGGCATGAGTTGCCTTGGGTGATGGAATTAGAAGGGCTCCTGCGTGTCTCAGTCAGTTAAGTGTCTGACTCTTGGTTTCAGCTCAGGTCGTGATCTCATGGCTCGTGAGATCAAGCCCCATTTCAGACTCTGTGCTCAGTGTGGAGTCTGCTTGATTCTCTCTCTCCCTCTTCCTTTTCCCCCTCCCCCCATTTGCACCCATGCATGTGCTCACTCTTCCTCTCTCTCAAAATAAATAAATAAACAGAACTATATATATATATATATACATTTTTTTCTTTCTACGTTCTCAGTTCATAAAATTTTCTAGAATGGTCATGCTCTTTTACATGGAAAAATCTTTCATTTTAAAGGTAGTTTATAAAAAGCAACTGCTATGAAGAGAAACAGAAAATAACCTCATTTAATTCTCATTTTAATAATGACATATTTAATATTGGTTAGCTATTATTGACATATTCAGCACTATTTTTTTTCAACAGGTTCTTGCTCATGTGGTCTGTGTTTAAATACTAATGGTAGGAACTTTCACTTAATAAAGAGGCAGCCCAGTCATTAGGGACCTCAGAATAGACTGTTTTAAAAGTGAGACTTCTACTTTAGTCTGACAGGGTTCTTAGCTGTTTGGTTAATTTCAGCTTGTCAGAACTCCATTTCTCCTGAAGCACAGAGCTGTTTCTTTTGAGTCTTCAACACAAGGTCCAGAACTCTGTCCCGATCTATGATTTTCATGAAATTTCCTTTCTTAATTCTCTTCACCATCTCTGAACTCTAGAATGGCAGTAGATCTCTTGTTCTAGGATCATGTTTCTGAACATCAGGACATACAGCGCTGACCTTCGGGAACTTAATTATAATCACAATAGTATAAATATCCTCTTGACTAAAAATTCCTTTGTTTTCTTTGCATTGAAGAACGAGGTCATCAATAGGTTCAAATTTTCCTTTCCCTTTTCTTTTTTTTAAGAAGATTTTATTTATTTGTTAGAGGGAGAGACAAGGAGCACAAGCACAAGGAGCGGCAGAGGGAGAGGGAGAAGCAGGCTCCTCACTGAGCAGGGAGCCCAATGTGGGATCATGATCTGAGCTGAAGGCGAACGCTTAACTGATTGAGCTACCCAGGCATCCCACATTCATATTTTCTAATATACTAAAGCCTGGATGCTATCAGTGCCAGAATTCCAACTTGTTTAGCTACAGATGGTATCTTATCCTTTGGGAAATACTAATAGTGATCCTTTAAAAATCTAAGCCCTAGAAATGCCACCGGCTTAGAAGTAAAGCCTTATTCCAAAAAAATAAATAAATAAAGATTCACTCAGTCCAAGGATGACTGAAGAAAACTGCTTTCTCTTTTCTCATAAGTGGCACTATTATCTTGTTTCACAGAGACATCAGAAAAGGTGAAAAGCAAGGTGGTCTACCACCATCTCTCAGAACCATTCAGATTTTCCAAATGCTTGCCACAAAGTCAGTGGGGAAGGGGAACTTCAAGAGGCTCTTGCTTCTCACATGTCTTTTTAAATGCAAGACCCTCAGTCTCAAGTCTCTGAAGAAACACACAGAAGATACTCATCTATGAGTTCGTGTCATGTTAAAACACACCAAGACATAGACAACCTACGTCTTACCATTTATCCCTTCACATGAGTATTGTCCAATAACACATTTGCCTTTAAAATATCACAAATGATGTCTCGTGCCCTGTGAAGTGTAACTCGAAGATATTCTTGTTGAGGAATCTTTAATACCCTGCCTCTCCGAGCAATTTTCCTTTCAGTGCTTTCTAGCCAAAAGCGTGACACATTAGGTCAGCTCTCACTAGTCTCCACCTGCTCCAACCTATGGACCATAATCCATCAGAGCCTCTACCTCACAATCCTATGAATCTTTTCCTACTCCTGAAGAAAGAATCGAAGATGCTCACTGTCACTAAAACATGATGGTGCACGTGAGACCTGTGAGCTCTGTTATCAGCAAGGGAGCTGCCGAAAGCTGCTATCGCAAGTTCCAGAAGGTGGCTATCTCCTCTCAGAGTACATATTTTAGCAACACACTGCCTGAATGCAGCAGCCCGACCCGGGGCTGTCAGAAGCAAATACAAAGCTCTCAATTTCTGATCGTTCCTGTCTGCTTCTATGTATAAACAATCTCTAGAATTTTTTTTTTCTTCCACACTCCAAATGTGTGGCTTTCAAAGTACAAACACCCTAAAAGGAACCAAGTTATTTTGAACTAGCCCTTTTGATTTGTCATCATCAATTTGTCAGCCTCTAAAATATCGGCGATATATAATGGTGGGCTGGCAAACTGGCTTTCCAGAAGGGGGAGGAAAAAAAAAAAAAAACAAAAAACCCTGGTTGGTAGCATTTGCCAATTTCTATGGTATAAACACTCCCACCATAGCTGATTTCAAGCTACTAATGTAAAGTCAACCTGCTTGCAAAATTCCTGAAAATTTAACAAGCAGTTCCTCTATGAGCCAGTAAGAGTTGGCTCCAACACATGGCTGGAGATAGATTATTTTTCTAACACCCTGAGAATTTAATGTGCCTTAATATATAAGTGTAGAAACCAACATGACAATCCTTTCCTTCTTTTGAAATTTCATCAGGTGGTATAATATCCCCCAGATCATGTAATGCCACGATTTCCAGCCATAGGTCTTCTAAAATTTCAAGTTTCAGAAGATGAACTGGGAAGTCCATGCCCCCATTTACTTACTGCAGATTCCTGAATAGACACAAAGAGCATTCGATAGAAACTGTCTTTCTACACAATCTTAGGTAACCATGGGTAATCTTAAGGAAGTATAGGGAAATGTACACCCACCTCTCTAACAAGAAAGCCAGCAGTATTCACTATCAATACACACAGCCTCTGTTTTCTCAACATTAACCAAAGGATATTGTACATTGTGGTTCCCTAGAGTAGGTCAGCAAGAGCTAGCCTTATCTCGAAGAGCAGGGAAGGTTGTTTCAGGTGAGGCAGGGGGTTGGAGGGTAGGAAAGGGTCATGAAGGCTTCTCTGAACTTGAGACTACATGGCAGTAAGATCTAACCATGTAAAGATTAAGGAGAAGAGCACTCGAAGTCAAAGAAAAAACACATACAAAGGAGAAGGGTTGGAATGAGCTTGATCTGTCCAGAGACTCAAAAGAAGACCTCTGTGGCTGAAGGACAGACTGGACAAGAAGCAAAGGGACAGGGGATGAGATTTCAAGTGGGCAGAAGGTGAGTGTTCTAGCTTCTTGAAGGCTGGGAGAGACCCTCGGTGTTTTCCAAAGCCTCAGGAACTCAGTGAAGGAGGAGAAGGGGTGTGGTTGACAAGTGAGATATCAGACATAAAAAAATATAAATAACATAAATGTAGTTTAAAATATTACTGAATTCATGGAGGTTTTCTGCCATGTATTTCACTGATTAATGGATGCTAAAGCTATAACTTACTACTATGTTAATAGGGAGAACCCCTGTCTCATAAATCCCACATTTTCTTGGATTTTGAGTCACTGACTCCCAGGCAACTTTTGCATATTAGGGAAGGATAAGGTCTCTTCTCTGATGTCAGGATATCTTCCAAGGCCAAGAATTTTCTGTCCATTGACAGCCTCTATCCCCTGTGGAAGGCACACCATGCAATAGCAAATATGACTGAGCCCAAACAGGTGAAAATTAATATCTGGTCTCTCCCTTTGAGAAAGACTTCCTCGCACTTAAAAAAAATCGTTAAAGCTACTAAATAATCACTAATAGTGAAAATCACCGAAAGCACTTGAAAAATGTCATATAAAAATTCTGCAGGCAAGATGGCAGAGGAGCAGTGGACTGAAATGACATCAGGTCCCAGGAGTATAGCTAGAGGGTTACCAAACCATTCTGAAAATCCACAAACTCAACAGGAGATCGAAGAGAAGAGCAGCAATTCTAGGAACAGAAAATCAACCACTTTCTGAAACATAGGACGTGCAGAAAAGTGAATCCAAGCAACAGGAAGATGGGGTGGGGCTGGCTCCTGGCAAGCGGCAGAGCAGTGGAGCACAAAATCAGAAATTTTAGAAGCTGCTCCATTGAGGGACACCACTCCAGAGGCTAAGAGGGGGTGTAGCCCTCACAGGGACATTGTGGTCTTAGGTCCGATGGGGTCGCAGAAGGATCGGGCTGTATGAGTGTAGCAGAGCTCGCAGGTATCAGAGCTGGGAAGCTGGGTGCAGAGATGGAGCCGAGGAGTGAGCCCTCAGCTTGGGGTCACTGTAAAGTGTGATTTGCGGCACAGTCAGGCCACTGCTCTTGAACAGGGATATCGCAAGTGGCACATCCACAGAGACTCACCTTCCTCCTCTGGAGGCAGGAATCTGCTAGGTTTGGAGACTTCAAATGGGGCTGTGCACCAGAGATAGAAATGCTCAGTCACAGGCCAGGTGCAAACAGAGTGTGGCCAGAGACCAGGAAGACGGGAGGGACTGACTGCTTCTCTCTGAGGGCGCCCTGAGGAGTGAGGCCCCAAGCTCTTGGCTCCTCCAGGCTGGATGTTGGGAGGCCGCCATTTTCTTTCCCGTCCTCCAGAATTCTACGGAAAGTGTTCAGGGAACAAAAGCTCCCGAGAGCAAACCCAAGCAGATTCTTTAGCCTGGCCCCTGGCAAGGACGGGACAATTCCACTTCCAGCAAAGACATTTGAAAATCACTACAACAGGCCCCTCCCTCAGAAGATTAGCAAGAACACCCAGCCAAGACCAAGCTCAGAGATCAAAGAGAAGGGCGGAACTCCAGAGATAGGGGGAAGCAATACATGGAATTCATGGCTTTCTCCCCATGATCCTTTAATCTTGCAAAGTTGAATTAAGTTTTTAAATTTTTTTTCTTATTCTATGTTTTTAACTTTTCCTCTTTCCTCTTTTAACCTTTTTTAACTAGTTTATCATAACAATACCTTTCTAAAAAAATAATCTTTTTAAACCTTCATTAATGATCATATTTTATCATTATCAAATAATTGATATTTTATCATTTGATAAAAAATATCATTATCAAAATAATCATATTTTATCCTTCATTGTATTTAACTTTATTTTTTGTATATATATATATCGGGGTTTTTTTTCTAAAAAATTTTGGGACACAATTTCTTCTAATAGATCAAAATATAGCCTAAATCTAGCACAAGGCCTTTTTCTTGTCTCCAGTCCTAGCACATTCTCTCCCCTCAACCTGTATTTTTTTCTTCTTTCTTTTTTCAACCAACTTATCTAAACAAATCCTTTTTTTAAAATTTTTGAATTTTCATCTTTACAGTCATATTCCATCCCTTCGTTGTATTTACCCTTATTTTTCATATATGTATATGTACATATATGTGTGTATATATATATATATATATATATATATATTTTCTTTCTTTAAAATTTTTGGAGGAAGTTTCTTCTAAGAGAGCAAAATGCACCCACAATCAAGTGGGTGGCTCTGTTCTATTCACCAGTCTAATAAATATATATATATGTATACATAGATATATATTTTAATTTCTTTTTACCCCCTTACTTCTTCCCCTGGCTTGGGGTCTCCTCTGATTTGGTTACTGTACATTTTTCTGGGGTCTTTGCCACCCTTTTAGTATTTTATTCTCTCATTCATATATTCTTACCTGGATAAATGACAAGGCAGAAAAACTCACCACTTTTTTTTGTGGTGAGTTTTTGAGTTTTTGAGGCCGTACTAACAGCTAGGGACCTGAGCAATACAGACATTGGTAATATCTCAGATTTAGGTTCAGAATGATGATTCTAAAGGTGCTAGCTGGGCTCAAAAAAGGCATAGAGAATATTAGAGAAACACTGTCTGGGGAAATAAAGTCCCTTTCTGGAGAAATGAAAGAACTAAAACCTAACCAAGCTGAAATTAATAAAGGAATTAATGAGGTGCAATAAAAAATGGAGGCTCTTGCTGCTAGGAAAAATGAGGCAGAAGAGAGAATTCATGACATAGAAGACCAAATGACAGAGAAGAAAGAAGCTGAGCAAAAGAGAGACGAAGAACTACTGGACCACGAGGGGAGAATTCGAGACATAAGTGACACCATACGACGAAACAACATTAGAATAATTGGAATTCCAGAAGAAGAAGAAGGGGGGGGCAGAAGATATATTGGAGCAAATTATAATAGAGAATGCCCCTAATATGGCAAAGGGAAAAGCATCAAAATCCAGGAGGCAAAGAGAACCCCCCTCAAAATCAATAAAAAATAGGTCCACATGCCATCATCTAATACTAAAACTTACTAGTCTTAGTGACAAAGAGAAAATCCTGAAAACAGCTCAGGACAAGAAGTCTGTAATATAGAATGATAGAAATATTAGATTGGCAGAAGAATTATCCACAGAGACCTGGCAGGCCAGAAAGAACTGGCATGACATATTCAGAGTACTAAATGAGAAAAATACGCAACCAAGAATACTCTATCCCGCTAGGCTATCATTGAAAATAGAAGGAGATAAAAAGTTTCCAGAACAAACAAAAATTTAAAAAATTTGCAAACACAAAACCAAACCTACAGGAAATATTGAAAGGGGTCCTCCAAGCAAAGAGAGAGCCTAAAAGTAGTAGACCAGAAAGGAACAAAGACAATATACAATAACAGTCACCTTACAGACAATACAATGGCACTAAATCCGTGTCTTTCAATAGTTACCCTGAATGTAAATGGGCTAAATGCCCCAGTCAAAAGACACAGGGTATCAGAATGGATAAAAAACCAAAAACCCATTGATATGCTGTCTGCAAGACACTCACTTTAGACCCAAAGACACCACCAGATTGAAAGTGACTGGGTAGAAAACCATATATCATGGTAATGGACATCAAAAGAAACCAGGGGGTGGGGAATCTTTTTATCAGACAAATCAGACTTTAACTCAAACACTGTAATAAGACATGAGGAAGGTCACTATATCATACTCAAAGGGTCTGTCCAACAAGAAGACCTAACAATTTTAAATATCTATGCCCCTAACATGGGAGCAGCCAACTATATAAATCAATTAATAACAAAATCAAAGAAACACATCGACAATAATACAATAATAGTAGGGGACTTTAACACCCCTCACCCTGAAATGGACAGATCATCCAAGCAAAAGATCAACAAGGAAAGTAAGGCCTTAAATGACACACTGGACCAGATGGACATGACAAATATATTCAGAACATTCCATCCAAAAGCAATAGAATGTGTATCCAAAAGCAATAGAATACACATTCTTCTCTAATGCACACAGAACATTCTCGAGAATAGATCACATCCTGGGTCACAAATCAGGTCTCAACCAATACCATAAGACTGTGATCATTGCCTACATATTTTCAGGCCACAATGCTCTGAAGCCAGAACTTAATCACAAGAGGAAAACTGGAAAGAACTTAAATACATGGAGACTAAAGAGCATCCTACCAAAGAATGAATGGGTCACCTAGGAAATTAAAGAAGAACTGAACAAAATTCATGGAAACAAATGATAATGAACAAAATCTGTGGGTAACAGCAAACGTGGTACTGAGAGGAAAGTATAGTGATACAAGCCTTTTTCAAGAAACAAGAAAGATCTCAAATACACAACCTAACCCTACACCTAAAGGAGCTGGAGAAAGAACAACAAAGAAAGCCTAAACCCAGCAGAAGAAGATAAATAATAAAGATCAGAGCAGAAATCAATGAAACAGAAACCAAAAGAACAGCAGAACAAATCAATGAAACTAGGAGCTGGTTCTTTGAAGGAATTAATAAGATTGATAAACCCCTGGCTAGACTTATCAAAACAAAAAGGGAAATGACCCAAATAAATAAAACCATGAATGATAGAGGAGAGATCACAACCAACACCAAGGAAATACAATTAGAAGGACGTATTATGAGCAACTATACACCAGCAAATTTGACAATCTGGAAGAAAAGGATGCATTCCTAGAGACATATAAACTACCAAAACTGAACCAGGAAGAAAAGAAAACCTGAAGAGACTCGTAACCAGTAAGGAGATTGAAGCAGTCATCAAAGATCTCCCAACAAACAAGAACTCAGGGCCAGATGGTTTCCCAGGTGAATTCTACCAAACATTTAAAGAAGAATTAATACCTATTCTCCTGAAATTGTTCCAAAAAACATAAATGGAAGGAAAACGTCCAAACTCATTTTATGAGGCCAGCATTACTTGATCCCAAAACCAGACAAAGATCCCATCAAAAAAGGGAATTACAGACCAATATCGTTGATGAACACGATGCAAAAATTCTCACCAAAATACTAGCCAATAGGACCCAACAGTACATTAAAAGGATTATTTACCACGACTAGGTGGGATTTATTCCAGGGCTGCAAGGTTGGTTCAACATCCACAAATCAATCATTGTGATATAATACATTAATAAAAGAAAGAATAAGAACCATATGATACTCTCAATAGATGCTTAAAAAGCATTTCACAAAGTACAGCATCCTTTCTTGACCAAAACTCTTCAAGGTATAGGGATAGATAGCATATCCCTCAATATCATCAAAGCCATCTACGGAAAATCCACATTTTTCATTGAGAATAAAAAATATTCTCAATGGGGAAGAACTGAGAACTTTCCCCCTAAGGTCATGAACATGGCAGGGATGTCCACTATCACCACTGTTATTCAACATACTACTAGAAGTCCTAGCCTCGGCAATCAGACAATGAGAAGAAATAAAAGCCATCTGAATCGGCAAAGAAGTAGTCAAACTCTCACTCTTTGCAGAGGATATGGTAGTTTATGTGGAAAACCCAAAAGACCCTGCTCCAGAACTCCTCATATAAGAATTCAGTAAAGTGTCAGGATATAAAAATCAATGCACAGAAATCAGTTGCATTTCTATATACCAACAGCAAGACAGAAGAAAGAGAAATTAAAAAGTCTATCCCATTTATAATTGCTCCCCAAACCATAAGATACCTAGGAATAAACCTAACCAAAGAGGCAAAGAATCTGTACTCAGAAAACTATAAAGTACTCAGGAAAGAAATTGAGGAAGACACAAAGAAATGAGAAAATGTCCCATGCTCATGGATTAGAACAAATATTGTGAAAATGTCTATGGTTCCTAAAGCAATCTACACATTTAATGCAATCCCTATCAAAATACCATCAAATTTTTTTTCAAAGAAATGGAACAAATAATCCTAAAATGTATATGGAACCAGAAAAGTTCTCGAATAGCCGGAGGAATGTTGAGAAAGAAAGCCAAAGTTGGCGGCATCACTATTCCAGACTTCAACCTCTATTACAAAGCTGTAATCATCAAAGACAGTAGGGTACTGGCACAAAAACAGACACATAGATTAATGGAACAGAATAGAAAGCCCAGAAATGGACCCTCAATGCTATGGTCAACTAATCTTTGACAAAGCAGGAAAGAATGTCCAGTGGAAAAAGGACAGTCTCTTCTATAAATGGTGTTGGGAAAACTGGACAGTCACATGCAGAAAAATGAAACTGACCATTTCCTTACATGACACACAAAAATAGACTCAAAATGGATGAAAGACCTCAATGTGAGACAGGAAGCCATAAAAATCCTTGAGAACAACACAGGCAGCAACCTCTTTGACCTCAGCCACAGCAAATTCTTCCTAAAAACATCCCCAAAGGCAAGGGAAGCAAGGGCAAAAATGAACTATTGGGTATCCATCAAGATCAAAAGCTTTTGCACTGTAAAGGAAACAGTCAACAAAACCAAAGACAACTGATAGAATGGGAGAAGATATTTGCAAACGACATATCAGATAAAGGACTAGTATCCAAAATCTAAAAAGACCTTATCAAACTCAATGCCCAAAGAACGAATAATCCAATCAAGTAATGGGCAGAAGACATGAACAGACATTTCTGCAAAGAACACATCTAAATGGCCAAGGAACATATGAAAAAGTGTTCCACATTGGGATGCCTTGGTGTTTCAGTCAGTTAAGTGTCTGCCTTTGGTTCAGGTCATGATCCCAGGGTCCTGGGATCAAGTCCCATATTGGGCTCCTTGTTCAGTGGAGAGTCTGCTTCTCCCTCTACCTGCTCTGCTTACCACTCCCCTGCATGCAGTCTCTGACAAATAAATAAAAATAAAATCTTAAAAAAAAAAAAAGTATTCCACATTACTTGGAATCAGGGAACTACAAATCAAAACCACAGTGAGATACCACCTCATACCAGTTAGAATGGCCAAAATTAACCAGTCAGTATCAACAGATGTTGGCAAGGATACAAAGAAAGGGGAACCCTCCTACACTGCTGGTGGGAATGCAGGCTGGTGCAACCACTCTGGAAAACAGCATGGAGGTTCCTCAAAGAGTTGAAAATAGAGCTACCCTATGACCCAGCAATCACATTACTGGGTATTTACCCTAAAGATACAAATGTAGTGATCCAAAGGGGCACGTGCCCCCCAATGTTTATAGCAGCAATGTTTTTAGCAGCAATGTCCACAACAGCCAAACTATGGGAAGAACCTAGATGTCCATCCACAGATGAATGAATAAAGAAGATGTGGTGTGTATACATGCAATGGAATACTATGTAGCCATCAAAGAAATGAAATCTTGCCATTTGCAACAACTTGGATGGAAATAGAGGGTATTATGCTGAGTGAAATAAGTCAATCAGAGAAAGACAATTATCATACGATCTCTCTGATATGAGGAATTTGAGAGGCAGAGTGGGGGTTTGGGAGGTAGGGGAGGAAAAAATGAAACAAGATGGGATCGGGAGAGAGACAAACCATAAGAGACTCTTAATCTCACAAAACAAACTGAAGGTTGCTGGGGGAAGGAGGGGTATGGGAAGCATGGTTGGGTTATGGACAATGGCAAGGGTATGTGAAATGGTGAGTGCTATGAAGTGTGTAAGCCTGAGGATTCACAGACCTGTACCCCTGGGGCAAATAATACATTATATGATAATAAAAATAATTAATAATTAAAAAAAAAAAACTCTTGCAATCAGCTTCTTGGCTACAAAAGCAAAAACAAGACTCACAATATCATCAGCTCTCAGCGGTCAGTTCTAGGCTCATGCGTCAGGAGAAGCGTTTTAAATTTTATTTAAAATTTTAAATATATTTTAAACTTTAAATTTATTTTAGCAGTTTAAATATTTTAAATGCAGTTTCAAAGCCCCCCCCCACCTCTAGTATTGTCTGTAGGTGGCCCGTCAGAAGTCCAAACCCCCTTGTAGATGGTTTACTCAGATAAAGTCATTGCAAGGCCCCTTAAGAGTTGCTAGTGTCAGGAGTCACTACAATAGGGTAACTCCCCCCAGCTGCTATGAAGTATTCGGGGGGTCCCCTGTAAGCAAGACAAATTCTGGAAGTGGTCCTCTTGCTGCCCCAAGGGTTACAATTCTGTCCAAACAGTAGGTACTATTTCTTGTGTGACGGCTTTCCTGAACGAGCTCTGTAGATAGTAGCTGGCCAAGAACAAAGAAATATCAATCAGCCCCCATTCCTTATTTTTTTTTTAATCAGTCTCAATTTCTAAAAGATAACATTTAATCCTGCCAAGCTCCTGACCAACTGAGAGATTTCCTCAAAACTGAAAATCAGCTTTCAACAAGTTTCAGGCTGTATTTTCACATCAACCAATTATGCTGCGGCTCTTCCCATCTTGCAGCAAAAACGGTCACGAAGAAATCAAAATGGTTTGCAGCATTCAGAATGAAAATCAGAATCTGATACAAAACATGGGAATCGCTGGGTCAAAATATGTGACAGCAACATAGTTCCAATGAATGTTTTATCTATTAATTATCTAGTAATCTTTTGTCTATTACATGCATTGCAAATAATTTCCGGTTGCTTTTCCCTTCTAATATTTACCCTATGGTTCTAAAATAGATGAATATCTAAATGCAGTTGAGATATTTTAACTGTAAAGAAAAAACCACAGTTGGGACAAGGAGAAGATCATTAACCCATAATATCTGTGTATCCAACTATCCCATAAGCCTTCTCCTTGTTTAACTAATACTCTGTGCTCATTCCAACTAACTAGCAACAGTATGAAGTAGCTGTTGAAATCACTGCTGCGATGTTAACAGATGGAGCAGACTTGGACTAATTAAAGGAAAAGGAAATTATTGTTCTTTGTACGTGTTCACCAGCTTCCGAAAAGTCAATGTGAAAGCCTTCCATTCAACTATTCAAGTCATTCAGCCCCCTAGACACGCATTTTACAGCCACTTCGCACCAGCGAGCCTCACTTAAAATAGAACAGTGTCCAAAAGAGCCCAGATCAAACTCCTATCCTCTGAACTTCTCTTTCATATTGTGGAAGTAGAAAAGTGGGGTTTCACAGAAGTACCGTCAAGTGCTTTCCATGTGATTAAGTCAGACCATCCGTGTTACATTACAGAGTGTAAGAACCATGTGGCCTGGTCTACTGTGAATTCACTCTATTTTTAAAGTTTCAATATCTAAATGGCACAACAGGGCAATGATTGGGAAGAAAACATCTGACACACATTAACATGTCCGATTGCCATTCAACATTTTGAAGTGACAGTTCTTCTCTCAAGACACTCAGAAAATTGAGATCACTTAGAATGCAGTCGTTTCCAACAAGGTCAAGCTGACCACGCCATGAACACCCATGCAGTTCCCCATCACACAGGGTGACTCTGCCTCTGGGGCACAGATGGGGCACCATGATGTTCTGTCCAGCTCTTGAAAACCCACTCATCGCTGTGTGTTTACACGCTGCCATTTCAAGGACTTCAATGGCTTGATTTTAATGATCAAAGAAATCATTTTAGAAAAATTTCCTGTCATTCAGGTACCTCGCAGATTTAAACTCTGGGATAAATTGCCCTACATTTTAAATTACCTTCCATTTGTTTGAATTCAGCAGGAGGAAAATAACATGTTTCTCTATCAACTGCCCCCCCCCCCGCCAAATATATGTATTTTCTTTCCCTTGGCTGAAAATTACAACTTGGGTCATTCATTATTTCCTCTAGGGATGCTTCCAGGAAATTTGAGCCAAATTTAACCTCGTTACAGTGACCCGCAAGTCTTCAGGAGCAAATGCTCTATTTTGATGAATGCTGTTCCATTTCATCCCCAAACACCTTAGTTTGCATTAGGGCTTTAATACATTAGATGCTTTGAGTCGGCCTGAAGGGAGATGATATGTATAACGAGAAACTCTTTAAGGACGCAAATGTAAAAACCAGATAATCATGCTCCTGGTTGTAAAAACTTTGTGGTTTCCAAGCTTCTTAACCGAAGTGTAGAGAATGAATCAATAAGGACAATAGGAGATCAGGGTGGTAGTTGTATTAACCGTTACCACCATTCATCATATGGTTAATCCGCTTTCCTCAGCGAGGAGCCCTAGCCCCCCCGAAATCTCACAAGGACTTGCTGAGTTCGCCATGGGGAAACTGAGGTTCAGAGTAGCCATTTACCAGTTCAATGTCCTGCAAGTGGTCCAGGACAGAGGAGAGTTACAATCTAAAGATAAACCCACCTCACTGCTCAGCCTCGCTCTCCTAAACTGTCTGACTTAACAAGCCCACAATACAAAATTGTATTGGTAATTTGAATAAATTATTCCAATTATAAAATCCAAAAGCAAACATTTTTTCTCACTTATCTCCACTTCTGCAAAAGTAAGAATGCTATGCTTGGATAATATAACCTTTTATCTGCAGAAAGCACTGCATGCTTTCAAAACAATTCCCCATCTAACATTTCATTCTATTATTGCCACAAACCTGTGCAGTAGGTAGAACAGATGTTACTATTATCCCGACGTGACAGATAAGAACACAAAGGCATGACGAGGTTAGACGCCTGCCAAGTCCATGGAAGAGATTAAAGTAGAACTCGGGTCTACTGACTTCCGCTTGAAATAAACATGCTTCCAACCTCTGTTCATTGCATAGACATTCATAATCTCGTGGTCTCTCTCTCTATGTCTTTGTTTCTCTTTGTGTCTTTCTCAGACCTTCAGTCACTGGGCAAAGTCTCCATAAATCCATCGTACCAGTAGGGAACTGGGGTCATTTGACAATAATACTATAGTATAAGAAAATTCTGTGATGGTTCATTTGGGGAGATTCCCTCTCTGACCTAATTCATCCTCCACATGAGAGAAGTTTGAATCTGTCTTGTGGCTCTCATGGGAAGATAACCATCTCTTGAATTCAGCAATGGAATTCAACTCATTTTTTTTTTAGAAGAAGAAAATAATTTTATTCATTTTTATTGAGATTAAAAACAAGTTATAATAACGTATAGTTTGCCTTCTAAATTTATATATCAGTACTCTTTCTGAAAACCACTGCAACCAATTTATTAAGATTTTGTCTTTTTTTTTTAATTTATTTTTTTCTTTTGAACTTTTTATTTTTTATAAACATATATTTTTATCCCCAGGGGTACAGGTCTGTGAATCACCAGGTTTACACACTTCACAGCACTCACCAAAGCACAATTCAACTCATTTTGGCTGTGTTCACACTTGTCCTCTCGTTGGCCTCGAGGACATCCCCTTTCCCTCTTTCTCCTCCCCTTCCAAAAGCCTGCCTCAGATGGACTTCATATACAAATATGGAGGGCAAATGATTTGTACAAAAGTTTACTGTCAGTTTGGGTGAGTATCTGTATTTGAATTCAAAATAAAAAGAGACCTCTCGTTATGCCTATAAAATAGAACTATAATATTCCAAAAAAGAATGCAAAATATCACCATTTTGCAATTGGTGTAATTAATGACCAAAATACAGATATATTTCAGAGAAGTCTGAATATAACATAGTAAACATTAAATGCTTTCCATGTAAGTATTTTTACAGCAGAATTTTGAAATATACATTTATAAGCCCAACAAAACCTATTCATATAATGGTTTTTGCACTCTAATAAGTTAGCTATCTAAATTTTTGCCAAAAAAAGCCAGTGGAGGGAGGGAGGGAAGGAGGGAAAGAGGAAGAAAAATGTGATTTTGTCACTTGAATCCACTGTTTATCCCCTTGTACCATACTGTCCTTCTGAAGTTTGTCCCTTTCAGTGGCAAATACTGAATGTTTATTATATTTCCAATGCAACAATTCTAGGCTCAAATTCTGCCACTGCAGATAAATACAGACAATAGTGATTGATGGGCTTAAAACACAACCATAATTATCCACAAAATGATCGAAAAAGTGACCTAGAGTAGCTGCTGACACGAGCCCAGTATTTATGGAACAAAGTCATACCTACAAATCTGAAAACCATTCCCAAAAATGTGTCCCTCGTGAAATAAGGTCACAATCATCAGTGAGCGAAGGACAAGAAGAAACAGGGAAACCATAAAGAAATTTAGGCAGGCCATGAAGCCAAGGAGGTTGAGTGTAATAAATAAATACAGAAGACAGAGGGTTCATAACACAAAGTTATGTTAGTGGTTACCTGATCTAAAACTGTCTGAATGATGCCAGCCTGTCAAAGGAGGGGGGACTCAGGTTTTGCCAGGCCAAGGTTTTAGAAGTCCAAAACAGGCTATAGAAGGAAGGAGAGCTGGCTGCTAAGTTTATGGAGTAGTGAGTGAAAGTGGCATCTAGAGACACCTAGACACCTAGCTAAAGGAATGAATCCAAGGGGTAGAACAGAGCCTGAGACTCTGATGCTTGAGCCTGAGGCTCAAGTTAGATCGAACATGAGGATTCAGGGGTCAGACATGAGTGGCAACCACTTCTGGGGCAGTGGTTGCCATGATTTCAAGGACTCCTTTATGAACCAGTAGGGTCATGATTACCCACAGGTGGGACTAGGTTACTAAAGTTGCGGGGGCTGCTAGACAAACATTCTGCACACAGCCCCCCCCCCCCCAGTTTCTACTTCTTTGTCAGTCTCTGGAATGACGAGAAGATGAACTGGCCAAAGGAACTTGAAGAGGGGGAGAATCCATGAGGACACTAACTTTCCTCACGGGCAGAGTCGCAGTACAAGGAGAGTTGCCAAGAAGAAATTCCTGGGAGCATTCTTATTTGAGGTGCTGTGGGACATGTTGTCTCATCTTATCGTCCCAGTAAAAACTTCCAGAAACAAATCAATCCTGCAACTTAGCAAGATGGTTGATGTCACGTTTCATTTCCATCCCACAGTGCTACTTCAAGACTCTTAAGTTTATCAGGCAGTCTTACACAGTAATCTGTAGTTACCTGTCCCTTAGATCCATCCATCCATCCATCCATCCATCCATCCAACCATCCATCCAAGCATGTCTTGAGTGCCTCAGTATGGCACTCGGTGCACGCAATGGGTGAAACAAAGTCTTTATCCTCTAAGAGTTACAATTCTAGTAGGAGAGGAAACATGACACAGAGGTCAACAAACAAATAATATTGTTAAAACAGAGAAAGTGTTTGGAAGGTTACAAAATGGGTGCTGAATGCAAACTCAATAGGAAGACTTCTTTGGGTTCTGAAATAAGGATCTCTTTAAAAAATGTAATAATCAGGCTACGATTTAAGGATCAGACGCATCCCTCCCCTCATAGGAGAAGGGCAGTCCAGGCAGGGATAACAGAATGTTTTCTGTGTCAAGTTTGGAGAAGAGGGGAGGGTAGAAAATTTTGATCGAGAGAAAAATGGCTGGAGGTGAATCTGAGGACATAAGTGGGACTGCTTCACACGGGGCCTTGAAGACTGAGAAAACTGGATTCTTGATGAATGAAAAGCAACTAATAAAGCAAAGCAAGGATAGTCAATGACAGGGTCTGGTTTATATTTTTAAAAGATCACTTAGGATTGCAATGAATGAACTAAAACAACTGCAAGTAGGAGAGAGGCAGGAAAGCTCAGGAAGGTGTTACTGCAGTATTTTCAAGCAAGATAAAGTGAAGACTGAGGTTAGGAAGGGGACAGCAGAATCAGGCAGAAATGTAAATAAACCCAAAGCATACCTTGCAAGTAGAAGCTGTGGGACTTACTGCAGGCCCAATGAGGGGAAAGGTAGGATTTTGTTACTATACCACCCAAAGCACAGGACAGATTCAGGGCAATCCCTGCCAAAATACCAAGATCAGGGCACCTGGGTGGCTCGGTGGGTTAAGCTTCTGCCTTCAGCTCAGGTCATGATCTCAGGGTCCTGCGATCAAGCCCCGCATCGGGCTCTCTGCTCAGCAGGAAGCCTTCTTCCCTCCCTCTCTCTGTCTGCCTCTCTGCCTACTGGTGATCTCTCTGTTAAATAAATAAAATCTTAAAAAAAAATCAAGATCATTTTTCACATAATGAGAACAAATGGTACTAACATTTATACGGAACCATAAAAGACCTCAAAGAGCCGAAGCAATCTCCAGAAATTAGAACAAAGCTGGAGGTGTCATAATCCCAGATTTTAAGATATACCACAAAGATGTAGTAATAAAAACAATAGGGGACTGGCACAAAGAAAGACACAAAGACCAATGGAGTAAAATAGAGTCCAAAAGTAAACTCACACTTTACATAGTCACAAAGGAGGCAAGAATATACAATGGTGAAAAGACAGTCTTTTCAACAAAATGGTGCAGGGAAAACCAGACAGCTACCTGCAAAAGAATGAAACTGGGCCATTTGCTCACACCACACACAAAAATAAACACAAAATGGATTAAAGACTAAATGTGAGACCTGAAATCATAAAACTCCTAGAAGAAAACATAGGCAATAATCTCTTTGACATCGGCTATAGAAACATTTTTATAGAAGAACTCCTGAGGTGAGGGAAACTAAAGCAAAAATAAACTATTAGGATGACATCAAAATAAAAAGCTTCTGTACAGCAAAGGAAACCATCAACAAAATGAAAAGGCAACTACTGAATGGAAGAATATATTTGCAAGTTACGTATTATTTGACATGACCTGCCAAAGGGTTAGTCACTAGAATATATAAAGAACTTCTACAGCTCAACACCAAATTATAATACTAATAAAAAATCCCATTAAAAATGGGCAGATGACCTGAACAGACAATTTTCTAAAGAAGACATATGGATGGCCAAGAGATATATAAAGATATGCTCAACATCACTCATCATAAGGGAGATGCTGATCAAAACCATGAGATACCACCTCACACCCCTTAGAATGACTAGAATCAAAAAGTCGAGAAATAACAAGTATTGGCCAAGATGTGGGAAAAAACAAACCCTTCCCTTGTGTACTATGGGTGGGAATGCAAACTGGTACAGCTAATGTAGAAAACAGAATGCAGGCTCCTCATAAAAATTAAAAATAGGAGTATGCTATGACCCACAATCACACTACAGGGTATTTATCCACAGAAAACAAAAACACTAAGTTGAAAAGATGTATGTACCTTGTCTTGTCTTTACTGTAGCATCATTTACAGTAGCCAAGATATGGAAGCAGCCCATGTCCACAGACTGATGAATGAATAAAAAATATGTGGTATACACACACACACACACACACACACACACACACAGGAATATTACTCAGTCATGAAAAGGATAAGATTTTGCCATTTATGACAAAATGGATGGACCTAGAGGGTATTACACTAAGTGAAATAAGTCAGACAGAGAAAGACAAAGACCATATAATCCCACTTACCGGTACAATCTAAAGAACAAAACAAACCAAAAACCCAAAACCAGAAACAGACCCATAAATACAGAAAAGAACTATATGATGGATTGCCAGAGAGAAGAGGTTGAGGGGATGGTCAAAATGGAGGGAGGGGAATGGGAGATACAGGCTTCAGTTATAGAATGAATAAGTCAGAGGGATGATGAAAGGCACAGCACCGGGAATCTAGTCAATGATACGGTAATAGCACTATATGGTGACAGATAGTGGTAAGACTTGTGGGGAGCATGGCATTAAAAAAAGAAGTTACAGAGGACCCAAGCAGCCTGGGACTGGGGTCCAGGGAGAGGAGCTCACAAGATGATGGAAAAAATACCAGAAAGAGGCAAGTATAGGTCAGGGACGGGAGGGAAAGGAAGTGTTTCAAGGAAAAGGAATGGCTAACTTTTCCTTCTGATTCTTGCCGAAGGCACATTTTCCAATATGATTAGTTTTAAGTCACTGATCTTTGTAGCTCTGACATGATTTAATTCTTCATTATAAATGAATATTATGCTTTAGACTAGTAATAATAGGCACTGCTCTCCACTGTGCTAATTTTTTAAATCACTTTAAAATACTTTTACTATGGCTCTATTCTTCATGAAGATCACTTTAAACACAAGAGTACCACGGCAACTGAAACCACCTGGAAACAGAATCACTTGAACAAACGCCAGTAGGATTTATTACTATCATGGTTATGCTCCACGTCTGAAAACACACACACACAACACACAGCTACTGTATATTCTAAGCAGACGTTAAAGTCTGTTAAGTCTGCAAAGTTCACAGTGGCAAGGGTACAGGGAGAAAAGGTGGCAATATCTGTTTAAAAAGAAATCTTAAACACTTGAAGAGCCTGGGTCCCTCCTCAATTATCAGAGCAAAACCCAAATCAGCATGAATCAAATCAAACTTCGACGGCCATCTTTGCAGTGTGAAGGAACCCTCGGTGTGCAGGGGATACGCTTGTTAGCAGGCTGACAGCATGAGCCCTGCAAGAACCTTGGTTTACAGATTGGATTCTCATACCAAGTTCCTGCAGACCAAGAACCCTTATGCAGAAAGGCACCCTAGAGAGAAAAGGAAAGTGACTCAATATTAATCATATGTTGACTCATTTGACATCGTAGAAGCCTCATTACCCTCCCCTTCATTTATTTCCTGGGCTCGGAATTGTATCGTAAATGACACCATTCAGAGAAATGACTGCACCGTGAAGATCATTAAGATTTCTATACTGAATATAGTATTTAGGAGCTTTGAATGTCAGTAAAGCAAAGCTTGTGCTTGTAGTTAATAAAATGAAGATCTCATGTCACTTTTGACTCTTGAAACTTTACTACCATGTTTATTCTTTATCTGTTACATTCACGGATAACTTTAGCCATCCAACCCAGCTTCTTAGCAACCTTAAATTCTTTTGAAAATATGGTGGAGAGTAAATATATAAGTAATATGTACACACTTTTTAAAAAAGATTCTATTTACTTATTTGTCAGAGTGAGAGAGAGTGCGCACAAGCAGGGGGAGCAGCGGGCAGAGGGAGAAGCAGGTTCCGCACTGAGCAAGGAACCCAATACAGGACTTGATCCCAGGACCCTGGGAATCATGTCCTGAGCCAAAGGCAGATTCTCAGCTGACTGAGCCATTCAGGCATCCCATCAGTGCACACTTTCAATGACATATATATAAAATTTATCTATTTTTTGAGAGAGAGAGCACACAGGCATGAGTGGAGATGGGTCAGGGGCAGAGGGAGAAGGAGAGAATCTCAAGCTGACTCCCTCCTGAGCATGAATCTTGATGTAAGACTCTATCTCAGGGAGATCAAATGGCCCAAGTTTTCAATTTCAGTCCACATGTTTGGAAAGGATGTCATGCTAAGCTACCTGTCTCTCCACATTCAGGTTATGCCCACTTGGGATTCTGCTGAAATACCAAGGATCAGATGCTCCATTGTTGACTTGTACAAAATTCATGCAAATAGTTTTCTTACCTTCTCAAATAACCCCAGTCAGCTTCCACAGGGCACTGTGGGAACCCCCCCAATGTTACCTCCTTTCCAAAGTGAAAAGTCCTGAAAGTAACCTTCAGCTTGTCATGGTACCATATCGTAACTCCTGCAAAATCAATTCCATTTATTCTCAAAATACTTAACCACCAATTTTTCTTGCATGATTTCTATATTTGCCATTGAAACTGGCATGACCTTTACTCCCCATCTACTATCAGATGGTCTTCAAAGACATTATTCACGTTTGTTATTCTGAACTAGTCACTCAACTTCTCATAACATAAATCTATCACAAACCAAACTCCTGCCTCACTAACTCCAACCTTGAATCCCTTCTGGGATTTGTGATGATTGCTTCCCAATCCACTGGTTTCACCCCATATTTGTTGTATTCTATTTCTTTACTTGTTAACCCTCTCTTTTTCATCAGAAAAAACAAATTATTTGGCATGTCCTACCTTAGAGCAATATCAATAAGGTTTCTATTAGGTTCTACCTTTCTCTAAGTCACTATATAGAACACTCTCATCTAAGACTTTCCAAATGTTTCCATGCTCCATTTCTTCTCCACCCACCTGGGAGCTGAGAGGGGTACAGTCAGTTGGGGAAATGCTTTTAGATACCCAGGACCCACCTCCAAAATCTGATTTCAGTCATCTGCGTGTTGGTGTGTGTACTGTCATAGACAGGTCATAGCGTGGGAAATAGGTTTTCATCACAGGGTCACATGTCAAAGTCGTTTGGGTTTTATCAAGCATCAACTTTTATGCAGAATTTACTGGTTTTTCTCCCCAGTTTTTAAAGTTCCTGTTCGCTTTAAAGTAATCAATAAAATATGGCAGGATTCAAGAATCGTCTGTCCAAGATAACATCCTGGAAGACATAAACAATGTGGCACAGAACAAAATGCTTTCTCTTGAAGTGGAGTCTGAAAATCTGTAAACACCAAGCCCTAAAAATAAAAGAACGGCACACACTGAGAGCCACAAGAACATTCTCAGTTATGTCTTTGCATGAAGGCAGAGCCAAGACAGAAGTCACCAGAATATTTATTCTCTGTAATACTCTTTCCTCTGCCTATATGAGATCAACCTAGTATTTTTTGCTCTCCCACCCATCTTTCTCTCTCCCTCTATCTCCCTTCCCCCACCTTGGACACTTTCTCGGCTCTTCCCTCTCAGCCTCCCTGTAGCTCCCCCTTCTTGTCAACCTCCTTAACATTTATAGCTCCCAGGGCTCCATGCTTTTAATGTACCATACTCTTCTTGGATAATCTTGCTGAAATTACTACCTCTATGAGGACGATACCTAAATGTACATCTCCCACTAGACTTCTTTCTAGAGCGCCAGCTGGAAAGCTTCTTGCCCACACAGGTACAGTCACAACTGAATATATCTTCCTTTCCAAAAAATCTGCTTCTCCTCTAGAACTGCCAGCCTTGACTACCAGCATCGCCCCCCTCCCCACCCCCAGGTGCTCAAAACAGGACTCTGGAAGTCATGGACCTTCTCCCCTCCCTCACACCCCCTGTGTGCCACCGCTCCTACCTTCCTACAATCTCTTTGCTTCTAGGCATCTCCATGCCACGACAAGTTTAAGGTGCCTTCATCTCTCCATTTGACCTTGGCATTGACTTGGAGACTTCTTAATCTCTAAATCGCTCCCTGCATCCATACTTCAATCTGTCTGACTCATTGCAGTGATCTCTTAAAAACAAAACAAAATAAAACACACATCTGCATGCGAAAGGTGCAAAATCCAAATCCAGTTTGTACCAGAGTTAATAACATTGGACCGCTGTGAGTGCCCTGGTTTTCACACCACACTACGGTTATATAATATACTATGATCATTGGGGAAATAGTGAACAGTACGCGATCATCCTCTATGCTTCTCTTGCAAATTCTTGTGAGTCTAAAACTATTTCAAAATAAAAAGTTACAGGGAAAAAAAATAAAACAAACCCAACTCTGACTATATTCTCTGCTTTTTGCCCCATCCCTTCTGAAAGCCCTTAGAAAGCTTCCCTTAAGCAAGACCGACATCCTTACATTGACTTTCAAACCCACTCAAATTCTGGTCTACCTCATGCTCCATTTTCCTTTTTGGACTCCTACTACAACCATACTAGTCTTCTTTTAACTACTCACAAAGGACACTCTCTCTTGCCTTAAGAACTACACATAAGCCATTCCCTCTGCTTAGAACAGATTCCCTAAATCCTTATTGGGTTTATTATCTGCCTTCTTCTTCAGATTTCTGCTAACTGTCCCGTCATCCAGAAAGTTCCCCGGGGCATTCTCTACTGATCTAGCCCACCAAACTAGGTGAATCCAGTCTCTTTCAGGACCTGGCAGCATCCTTTACTCCTCCTTTGATAAAATGCATCATGCCTCAATATCTCCCCTCACTCCAGTGGTCCATAAAAGCAACATGATCAAAGAATTAAGGATTCTGATGAGAAAATACTTCTTGAGAAAATATTTCATAAGAAAATGAATTAATGAATTTTTAAAATTGCTGCTAAAAATCCAAATTCTTCATCAACTTTATCATTCCTCAAAGGAGTCTCTGGATTGTAAATACATTGGTATATTGAGTGATAGTTTACTTTTCTGTAATTAGCAATACTTTTATGAAACATCTTATGAACCAAGATTTGGGGGCACTAGTAGACCAAATATTAGACTCAAAGTGGGGAAAGTGGTATGTCATTCCAAGTGTCCAATAACATCAGAGAGGAGTTCAGAGACATAACTATGATGTAACTCTAATAAAGAAAAGGAATTTAAATATATATTTTTGTTCTAGAAATAGTGCTCGAGGAAGTCTACGGATTCACATTCACTTAAGTATACGACCAAGGAGGACCCACAAAAGGCTGACACGGACCATTATTTTCTGCACTAGTACCTGTCCATGCGCTCACCTAGCCACACCCCCCGGCAGCTTAGACACCGAATGCTCGCTTCCTTGGTAAACCATCCACAAGGCGGCTGTACGAACGAATGTACAATGATTATTACATAATTCCAAGAACCCAAGGATTTCCAAGAACAAGAAATCATCAGTCAGAGATTCAACCCCTGGTTTTAAAAATGAGGAACCTGATGTAAGATCAGAGTTAATGGCAGCTGCAAACAGGATCAGAACAGAAGTAATCTGGAATCCCGGTGATAAAAATCAACCTTGCTTGCATGCAGACTATAGAGTTTTCAAGAAGTGCATCCATTTGCAAATATTTCCATCCACCCTATTTAACCCTTGGCTCCTTCATACTGAAGTTTTTCAAAGCACAAATAATTACTAAGCCAAGAAGCAATGAGAATGCCATTCAGATTTCTGATAAGGGCAGACATAAGAACCAACTGAGGAACATTAAACTTCTGAATTCAGTTCTGAGATCTGACTTAAGACTTTGAGTTCTTAAGTTTTGTCTTCTGATGTGCTAACTTTAAACTGGATTCTAAATGAGGGAGTGGGGAGATAAAAGTCAGAAAATGCTTTATGTCAAGACCCAGGAATGAACATATGAGGAAGTGAAGAGCGAGGACACGGTGAGTGGTGTTGGGTTCAAGTTCATGCTCCAGCACTGTGCTGTCTCTCTCATGGACACATGTCTTAGTTATCTTTTTAACTGTATTTTTTCCACAAAAGGTATAAAATCCCTATCTTATCTATCAATTTATGCAGATTTTTTTTTTAAGATTTTATTTATTCATTTGACAGAGAGAGATCACAAGTAGGCGTAGGGAAAGAGGCACGCAGAGAGAGAGGAGGAAGCAGGCTCTTTGCTGAGCAGAAGGCTAAGTTCGGGGCTTGATCCCAGGACCCTGGGATCAAGACCTGAGCCAAAGGCAGAGGCTTTAACCCACTGTGCCACCCAGGTGCCCCAATGGAGCAGATTTTCTTTAGTCTGAGATCTGTTCTTGGTCATAATTCAAATGAGTGTGATTTAATATCCTCCTTTGACATTAAAACCATATGTAAAACTTGTAGGGGTAAGTAAATAAAGCATGAGGCCTTCTCTTTTTCACAGTAGCTGTGTTCTAATACCTGAGTATTAGATGTCCAAACCCCATGTCTAGGATTGTGTGAAAATGCATGATGAGCAGGTACTCAGAATAGGTAAGTGCAGAATCCAAGGCACTTGTCAGGCAAAGGCAGGGGCAGTGGACCAAGGGCAGGGAGAAGAAGGGTGCCTGACTTTGCGAGGGTGAAGCAGTCCCAGTGTCTCCCAAGTCCCAGGCGTGCCCAGCTGCTGTTGGGGTATGTGGGGGCTGGGAGTGATGACGCAAACAGGACTAAGATTTCCCCTGGCAGAAGGTGGCTTTTCCCCACCTACACGCACATGCCTCCAGACAACTAAAAACATGTGGGCTTCTCTTGGGGAAAGTTTACCCATATGAAGGAGAGATACTGAGGGTGCATCTCTCTAAACATCTACTCTTCTGGACAGCTGCAAATGCACACACTGATGTCCCAGCCCGAGGAGCAGGAGTCAGCAGATCTGGGTGAGGCCACAGTCATTTGCTTTTTTAACAAGTGCCTTCAATAATGTGCATGCGGAAGTCCACAGAGAACCCTGCTGAAACTTCCCTCTAGATGGTCTAAGTTCTGTCTCTGTGTCAAATTAGACCAGCCGAGTTTTGTCTTTTGCAGAATGATCCGAGCTTCCCCAAAAGAAAGGTCTTCCAGAAAGTTCATGTTGATACTAAACCTTGAGCTTTTTATGAAGGGCTGACACAAGAAACAACTTTACAATGACATTTGTGACATGTAAGATGTGGACTGTTACATCCTTCAATGTCTCTTACTAATCTAATCAATCTTTTACCAATAATCGGCTTAATATTTTTATTTAAAAGTAAATGGAATATAACAAATATATGTGTAGATATACGGATATATGTACATATGTGTGTATCCATATATCTACACACACTGTGTGTGTGTGATTCTGCAAGCTGAATTTAAAAACCAGGAATCTCTTCCCCTTAGGGCAAGTAGTCCCAGGCAGACAGCAGCCAACTAGTTATCTGGCCCTCTCAGAACCAAACACTGGTGAACCAAAGTGGAAATAGAGAGAAATGATGGAGTTTCTCCCTTTGATTTTAGAAGGATCTATTTCGAAAATCCCTCTAGGCAAGAGAGCTCAATTTTTTTTAACTTCAAACCCTCACATGAAGTTTACAGAGCATTTTGATTTTAGTTTATATCTTGGACTAAAGTGTAAATGCGTGTGTGTGTGTAGAAGCATAAACTGGGTCCTTTTAAACTAAATAAAATAGTCATTTATTGCCTATTTGGTTATGCAATAATCTTTACGAAAACTTATCATAGATGATATTCATGTAAGTCATTCTTTTGACATAAAAATTTTGCCAGGTCTATCAATCTCTCATCCCCAAAGCAACACCAAAAAAATTTCAGTCTTTTTAGGAAGTCTGCAAAGAGTGGGAGTATTTCTAAATACTCAGCCAAGCCTTTTTTTTTTTTTTTTTTTAACCACACCTGGCAGGTGCTCCATCAAAGCTGTCTGAATGAAAAAGAAGTTCTGATTCTTCTCCTATGAGCAGCTACTGGGAACTGACACGTTGATGTCATCGTGTGCCTTCCAGAACAATTAAATAAACCGCACCTCCTCCTTCCACATTTCCCTTCCACTTGCATGGGCTGAACAAGACAAGAGCTGCATAAGCCATGACTTATACTCAATTCTACCGAAAATGGTGAAGTTGCCTATGGTACTCTCCATGAGAGTCTGGTGACACAGAGCGGTACATCGGAGAGATAATTAGGCCTCTGACAGAAACAAAAGAAAGAAACGAAACCTCAGTAAAGAGCTCTTAAACCGACCTCAGAATAAAAAATGCAACTAACCACCTTTTTCCCCCATATATCACCTACTTGATCTCCTGGCTAAACCCTAAAATAGGGAAAAGCTAAATAATGATGGACTGGACATGCTTACATTCTCCTGAAGAAAATGAAATGCAATCATACAAATAAGTCTTATTAATGCTAAATAGCATGTGCCATTTTGACCAATGAAGAGTCCAAGTATTTCTTCCTTTCTGGTGATAATCAGTGTTCCTGGTAGATTTTTCTGGTAGATTTCTTTTTATTATTTTTAAAGATTTTTAATTTATTTATTTGATAGAGATCACAAGCACACACAGAGACAGGCAGAGAGAGAAGAAGGGGAAGCAGGCTCTCTGCTGAGTAGAGAGCCGGATGCGGGGCTTGATCCCAGGACCCTGGGATCATGACCGGAGCCGAAGGCAGAGGTTTTAACCCACTGAGCCATCCAGGCACCCCATTCTCGTAGATTTTGAACACAGAGAATGTTTTTGTTCAATTTCTGTCTTTCATAATGTGAGCCTGCTTTCTGCTTCTTGCTATTCAAGTATCAAGGTGTCTTTAAGTACAGTTAGCAGTATCCAGAATGATTTTATATCTGAATTCACTTTTCTAACAAATAAAGGAAACTTCTTTTTGTAGGACTCCTTCCTCTTTAACATTCTGAGAAAGATGCAGAGTTTTCCCGATTACACATTTGGTCTCTCAGCTTTCCTAGAATAACGCAAAGCAATGTTCTCTCTTCAGAAAGAACAAAGAGGCAGGAGAATTTGTGTAGTTGGAGTAAAATAACTGTAAACCAGCTGTAAATGGAAATGGCGCACTGTCTCAACCATCCTCAATTTTCTCCAAGAACCCTGTACAGAAACATAAAGAATGTCATTTCTGTAAGTTCTGTACACACTGGCCCTTCACGTCCCACCTGTCCGTACAGGAAAGAGTAGCGCCATCTTGTTGCGGCACTGGGGGCCCTCCAGGCCAGTGGGGAAGGCCCTCATGTAGTGTCTCCAGTGGCTGCCCATGGTGGGTCCTTGGCTGCCCCTGCTCACAGTTACATTTGGCCTCACAGTGGCATTGAAAGGAATAAAATAAAAAGGAAGGAGTGAGGAATATTTTAGGCAACGCTTTAACATCATCTACTTTACACTTCTATAAAACCCGGATTTCCTGCTTTTCTTGGAAAATGAGCAAGTTTGCCATCACTGGGCCCATTTTCCAGCAAGTCAAGGGGCAGCTGAAAGGGAGTCTGAGCTGCTTCCCATAGAGGGGGCGTGTGTCCTCTAATTTACTCTAGTTCCCTCAACTGGATCCATCTGACCCCTCCGTGGATCCTACCTGACCCTGGGACGGACACACACTGATTGTACTTCTGCACGGTGCGGTAAGGGCTATGCCTGGGATGTGAAGAGGTCAAAGCAGTCCAGGACAATGGAGCTCACCTCTGGCTAACACTATATTCACTTGCTAAGCTTTAAGGAAAAAAAAAAAAAAATTAGCAATTCTTGGGAGCACCCAGTCTCTACCCCAGACCAAATGAATCAGACTCTCTGGGACGGGACACAGGCATGAGGACATTTAAAGTTCCCTAGAGAATTGCAGGGTGACCCACAGCAGAACCCCCCTGGGTGAGGCTAAGGGTCTTCATATGCTGGTTCACACTGCTCCTAAAAGAATATTTCAAACCGTGTGCCTCCCTTCATATTTATTAATTGGTACCTGATATTTTTCAGCGTAAGTTTAAATAGTTGCCATGGATGTCATTTGTTGCAAGGGAAATACCAGTATTTCGAAATACAATGTCTGTGTCACTCGTGTTGTCCACCAGTATCCAGTTTTTTATTTTTATTTATTTATTTATTTATTTATTTATTTATTTTACAGAGATAGATCACAAGTAGGCAGAGAGGCAGGCAGAGAGAGAGAGAGAGGGAAGCAGTCTCCCTGCTGAGCAGAGAGTCCGATGCGGGACTTGATCCCAGGACCCTGAGATCATGACCTGAGCCGAAGGCAGCGGCTTAACCCACTGAGCCACCCAGGTGCCCCCAGTTTTCTAAATGCAGAACTAAATTCGCAACCTTCAGAAATTCTCTGTGATTCCTTTGTCCTTTTTCTTTCTTTCTCTCTTTTTTTTTAGAGAGAGCGAGCGAGCAGGCACACACCTGAGGTGGGGAGGGGCACAGGGAAAGAGAGAATCTTAAGAATCTTCAGGGACTTTTTATGCCTGTGCTGAGTGTGCAGGGTTCCATCTCACTCCCCTGAGATCATGAGCTGAGCCGAAATCAAGACTCAGACACTTAACCCATTGGACCACCCAGCCGCCCTCATTCTTTTTCTTTTTAATGGAAATCTATTTCTATTCTACCTCTCCCAATGAATGCAAAATATTTTTTATGCTTCACGTCTTTTACTGATCACACCTTCACATACATTTTCAGACAGGTCAATTTTAGGAACGAATACATAATGGAGATGAGAATCTCATTTCTTTCCATAGATCTATGCTCTTGTATCCCTTCTTAGCCTGGGATCTCCCAGAAAACAGCCTGAGACAAGAGGTTGAGGGTGGATAGTTTCTTTGGGGAAAACGGCCAAAGACCATCTCCAGGAGGTGGACGAGAGCAGCAGGGAAAGAGGGAGAGCCAATTCCAACAGTCATGGGTACGGTAAGCATGCTGGGCTACTGTCAGTGACAGTGGGGACCCTCCCCAGACCCCAGTGAGATGTGCCTCAGAACCGCCTGTGGGGGACACAGAAGAGGAGGGTGTTTGGATCCTGCTGCCCATTTCCCGTTGGCCTGGAGTTCCCATAAGGGGCTAACTCGCGTTCTCTTTGAGGTTCACACATGTAAAGGGAACTCAGAAGAGGGGTGAGGTCAAGAAAGAGAGGGATGTAACCGAAGCATGGAGCTAGAAGGTGACAGCAGGGTAAACTTCATTGTTGCAACGGCTGATGGTTAAAAAGGGGGGCTGAGACCATGGGAAGCTGGGCACAAGAGGAGTCTGATATTCTCTTGGAAAATCCTGGAGTTTCCCTCACTGTCTCCAGATTGAATTCCTCACTGTCTCCAACAGAGGGAAACCAGAAAACACACTGAAAAGGTTATATTAGATACAATAAGCCTCAAAAGGCAGTTAAGACCCTGCCAGCTTCGTGGGGGCAAGTGTATTTGCCAAAAGGGCATAATAGCACCAAAGGAATAGGATACAGAATGAAAGGATGTATTTAGGAAGCTATAAGAGTTGTACAGGAAAAATGTACACCCACAGATTATGGCAGAGAGTGACGCAGGGCCTAAGCCCTACTGGACCTTATAGGCCATGCTCCAGAACTTTCTCTCTATTATGAAGACTATGGGGGGAGACTGGAAGCTTTTAGGCAGAGAGTCTCATGGTCAGTGAGACAGACAATTTGTCATAAAATGATTAAGGCCTTGGCCACACTGAGTCTCTAATGGATGGTAGGGAGGATACTGGAGAAATATTTACAAAGAAAAGCCATAGAAATCTCTATCGGCCAAATGGGGTGGAAGAGAAAACGAGTTTCAGATGACTCAAGGGCTTCCGTGCAGGACAATTGGTGTTGGTGACTAAGGAGTGTAAATACAAGCAGTGATTTACTCCAGTTTTGAGAAAACCAGGTCCCCAATTTTCTGGTTGTTTCCTATGAGTCAGACCATTTGAACAAAATCGTGAGGAGGAAGAGCACTCCTGAAGGTCCATCTGAGAAGTCCTGCCTTCCCCCAAGTCCTTCCTATGTGCCTCCAACACCAAGAGCCTCTCCACTCTGACATCCACGGTCGGAAATGCACAGGTCTTCAGCATGGCCAACCCTTGCCTCCTCCTGGGAGCCTGACTCACACAGAACTTCAAGTGACCGCAGCTCTCCACACCCAGGGCACAGGCATCTGCCGTTAGAACTCGGAAGTCCTCACGCATGGGAGTGCCCAAGCCAGGTGACCGAGAACGGAGGCAGGGTAGGCAGGTGGATTTGGGCACCTCAACGAAGGGTTTCAAAGCCTCAACTTTCAAAACCACCATGCTGGCAAAATAAAATCCATGTCCGGTTCAAATCTGGCTTGTCGATGTCTAGTTTGGGCCATTGGCAAGTCCAGATTCATGACACTGTCTCCCAGAAGACCTGCCTGCCTGATTTCCACAGCTGTAGGGTACAACCATAAGTGAAGGAGAGCTGTCACCCACTTGACTTCCCAGCTTCTGCAGCAGCTGGCTAAGCAGATTCCTGCATATATACATACACATACACATATACATATGTGCATATACATCTTTCTTTCTTCCTTTCTTTCTTTCTTTCTTTCTTTCCTTCTTTCTTTCTTCTTTCTTTTTCTTTTTCTCCTACTGTGTTCTCCTGCTCTGAAAAACTTGGGAAGTGATAGTAAAAATAATGAGACAATGCCTATGAGCCTGTCAGAAGCAACAGAGAGCTTGCAAATGTGAAATGCCAATGTTACCATCATCTTATCCTCCCTATGAGATCACCTGAAAAATTCACCAGGACGCTACTGCATGCGGACCAAAGGCCACAGTGAGAGTCATCTGAAAACTTGGAAGTCAAGATGTCTCCTCGCAGGCCATCATTACCAGTAACTAAAAATGACTCTCATTAAAATATATTTACCTTCATGATATTGACATAAGTTCTCATCAAATTAAAGTCTTTGCTGCTAAATCAATGCCTATTAGCACTAAACTTGGACATGAATATTGAATTTTACTGTTCTTTCTTAAACACTATATCTGATTCTTCCTTACTAAATAAGCAATAAAAATCTAACTTCTAATTACCAAGTATTTAATTTCAATTACTGCAAATGTAGAATATATTCCCACAGCAATTAAAAGTAAGATTTTTGCAAAAGGCTGTTTATCAGACTCTAGAAAACTAGATGCCTTCAATTTGCAATTCTGTGTTCCCCCACAGTAAGTATATAGGATGCTACACATTTCATCTTGAACTCCATTCAGCCTGGGGAGGGGGGTCATGTTGGCTGCCATGAATTTTCCATCATGTTTATTTTTTCCCTTACTTTGAAAATTAGGAGTTCAAGTTTAAATAGCATTAGTTTCCCAAAGCAAAGCAAAGCCACAGACATAAAGTAGATAAAATATCATAGGACAACATGCAGTAAATGGAAATTCAGATAATTTTAATTGTCCCACTTAAGGAGGCTGATAAAAATAACTAAGCTCTTTTTTAAAATACTAGGATAGCTTTTGATTTTCATGCAAACAGAGTGACCTCAGAGTTCAAATTCATATGTGAGAACAGTTGGGTATATGTACTGATCTGGGTTTCACTAAAATTAAATTAGACAGGGAATGGGTCCCCACACTTATCACTCTAACCAGGCCTTTTTAATGATCATAAAAATTGTTTTTGTTTTTAAAAGCAAAGGAAATTTTTTAAATGCTAATATTTTAAAAGCCATATGGATGATTTGTGTGGGTTAACTCATAGGGTCGGTGTAAGAATTAAGTGAATTAAAATGCATAAAGTACTTAGGATATAAGGGGTCAGATATAAACGCAATGGAGAGCTTCCTTGTAGTGGAACTAAAATGAGCACAGTGGTAGAATGCTTTGAGGAGTTTCACCCAAGAGGTCAGAAGAGCAACGAAATGCGAACTAGACTGGTCACTAAGCAGCACTGTAAATCTTTAATGGGGCCTTCTGGAAGTTTCCCTATTTTTTTCTATAAACAAACAAAAGGATTATAGGACAATCAGGGTTGAAGCCATATGTTCTTATTAGTTGAAGTTACACTGTCACTAATCTAAAAACAAATTCCATGCACGAAATCTTCATAGATAACTGCTCTCATATGTAAAGTCTTCATACACGCCTCCTTGCAACAAGGGCAGAATTACGAGTTGGTAAATAAGAAGAGAATCTTTAACATTCTGGCATTAGGAATCGAAAGTGTGAGGGCTATCCATGTTGTCAAGGCCCATCCTGACAGACATGGGTCAACTGTCCTAAACCCTCATTCTATCCTCAGGATGAAAAGGCAGCCAAAGAACCCCTCTAGAAGACAAAAGTGAAAGATAGACACACACACATACACAAACACAGCATTTCAGGTCTAAGAAAATGATTAAAATAATAAGAATCATAATGACATCGAATTTGTGTCCACAGACGAGAAAGTCAAGAGGCTATTGCACTGACTAAGTCCAAGAGAATACAACAAAGAAAGGATAATCAAAGAATGAGAGTTCTTGGAAATTAAATAGCGCAGTCAAAATTCTGATTAAAGGAGCACACTAATACCCATGTCATGTTTCCTGTTGGGACTGGGAAAGAAAGGAGCATGGAAGGTGAGACTGTTCTTCTATTTTAATCCCTTCTACTTTTCTGACCATTAAAACCATATATATCAATGCAAATAATGAAACTTCATTTTGAAGAACAAAGTTAAAGACTGCTACAGAATTTTGTGATTCGACTTCTGACTAACTGCCTTTATCATTGATTGGATTAATTTTTGGAAATGTCCGTGCCCTTGAGTTCAAGATCAGTAGCTGTAATTGAACAAGTTGGCTTTGTCACTCAGTACAGGGAAGGAGAACACACAACCCAGGGAGGTGTGAGGCATTTTAGCAAGTGAGTGTCAAAAGGAAATAGGATTGGGCTTTTGTTGGATAATTTTGAGAACATTCTAGGAAAGTAGAGGTTCCTGCTTGATTGGGTGTGGTCAGAAAGCAGGGGCATGTCTATGCTCAAGTATGTCAATTAATATCATCCATAAGCTGGAGCAAGTCCAAAGTTGTAGTTGGTAAAGCAGCAGCAGTCACACACATAGTGAGAGACGGAGGTGTCTGGTATTTTGCAGCTCACACGGTGGCCCAGTCTGCAATGGACAGTCTGGAGATGGCTTATGCCGAGCAGCAGAACAATATGGCTCAGTTCTACAGCATCAGATCAGTCTGTAAGAACTCTGAAATTGAGCATTGAGCATCAGATCAGTTCCTGGATGATTTTGTTCTTTTTGTTCTTCTTTGTTCTTTCTTTCAAGAAAACCAAAAGGATACAACTGGTAATGATTACCCAGGGCTTATCATTTTGATATGTGTCAATCAGGTTACTATGTGTGGGTCTTCCTTCAAGACATTATGGTTTCCACAGACATCAGATATCCAATCTTAATCCTGTGTGTATACCTAAGAGTCAACTCTACGACATCAAGATCTTTACTGTCCCCAAAGAGGTTAAGGAGCTCACCTAGCATCACCCAGCTGTCATCTGGCAGAGGGGGGATGGCAGCCAGAGTTTCAGCAAAAGCCGCCTGATGCTATGCTGGGATTGCCTGCAAGTGGCATCCCAATAAGATGGATGCCTCACTGGCATTTGGGAGAAGGTCATGCTGCATAATTTCAATATTGGTTCTATCATATGCTTTTCACATGGGTTTTTCCCTTTGTTTGCTACATATATGGAATGGTCCAGCTCTAAGGAATTAGTCCTATGGCTTTAGCCCAAAGGGATTCCTGAAGAAGATTAAAGATTAAAGCATGAGCTGCCAAGGGCCTCCTCACTTGATAGGGAGCAGTGACTTTGTTCTTAGGCTAGGGAGAGATAATTCCAGAGTTACTGCCTAAATGTTCATCCAGGAGATACACTAGAGGTATAGCAGAAGATATGACAGATGCACCCACAACACCATGGCTGGAGGGATGGCAGCAGAGAGGACCTACTCTTGAAGCTAGGGCCAATAATCACCACCATGGACAACATTAAGTACAGGAAGTGTAGTGGTTCCTTAATCCTGTCCCATTAAGTCCATATTTATCTCACCATTAAATGCACCAGTCAAGAATTTACTGGAGATTATTGTGCAAGACCATTCGGGAATCCAATGTATGTCTAGTGGGTGTCCATCATGGACAGTGTGTGAATGACTAATGAAATTTGCAAATAAATACCTGCCTCTTCAAAGAGTTTTGGATGTATACCAAGGCGCCAGTGCTGGGGTCACATTACGTGTGTTCTGATTTCACTTGTCACCCACAAGCTGGGTCACCTTGGGAAAATGACTTAGATTGTCAAATCCTTGATGTTATCATTTATAAAATGGGAGAAAGTTAACGCCCTCCATAGAGGCTTGTTGTGAAGATGATAAGAAATAAGTTTGCCGCTTTTAGTGTTAAGCTCAATGAGAGTATCTATTCCTTTTTGTACTGAACTTCTTCACTACTATAGATATTAATTAGAGGCAGTTAGAAGATGCCCTTAACAACACAGGATGTGGAGAGAGAGCAAATCACAATGAGTTATGGCTACATCTACCCACAAAAATGGTGGACACTCATGTCCTCTATCAAAAGCCATTTTGAACCATCAAACAAAACTCCATGCTCATGGAAAGCAGAATAATGGCTCCCCCCAAAGATGTCTATTTTATAATCCCTGAACCTGGAAATGTATTTCCACATGCAGTAAAAGGAAGTGACCGGTATTATTAAAGGTAGGGACCTTGAAATGGAGAGATGACTTGGAATTATCCAGCTGCACCCAGCGGCATCACAAGGGGTCTTGTAAGCCAGTGAGGCAGGAGAACCAGAGTCAGGGACTGCACGTGAGAGAAGACTGGATGAGCCACGGAGGAGCTGGGCAGTGCAGGCAGTCTCTAGACACTGAAAAGATGAGGCAACAGCAACAGGGTCTCCTCTGAGCTTCCACGGAGGAACCCAGCTCCGCCTACTCCATTTTAGCCCAATGAGACCCTCATCAGCCTTCCCCGGAACAGTAAGATAATTCTGTCCTGTTTTAAGCCACTATGTTGGTTGTAATTTATTATAGCAGCAATATGAAACTGATATGATGCCTCTCACCTTTATTAAATCATCTTTGCAAAATGACTAAGGGACATTTGGTGCATGTGTAGCATACTTGCTAATAGGACCAACTGACAGCTGGTTATCGAAGATTGTGCCTGGTCTATTACATACCTACATCAAGTGTACCAAGTTCATCACAGAAATAGAAACCATAGAACAGCCTACCTGAGTAGCCACCGTCAACCATCGCAAACAAAGTCCTCTCTATGTGCTTGGGCAAACCCTTGGATTTGGCAGAGTTGGCAAGCTGCTAACAAACAGGGACCAGAAAACGCAGTGAAGAAATATTCCAGAGGAGGGTGGAGAGAAAAAATTGTACATGGTTCCTACAGAAAGTGCCGTGTATGTAAAGATTGACTTCAGAACTTCTAAACATCCTTTGTGCCCTGCCTTCATCTCATAGTGGACCTTAGAGTTTGCTGTGATTTTTGCAATACCAGAAAAATTTGAATCCTCATGGCCTCAACAGCCCCACCCCTCCTGTTACTTACAGAGTTCATCGTGTAGCTTAAGGCAATTTTCTCTATTAAAATAGAAGTAATCTTAGGGGAGTGAGTACACTCACTACTTTTTTATACCGAGATATAAATAATGTTCTCAATTCCAAGGGGCAAGTTCACAATTCTGTCCAGAACTAACTTTCATAAAAATTAAAAAAAAAAAAAAAGCTTCCCAAAATTCGTCTAAGAGATTGGGGGGGAAAATTCTTCCATAAATCTTCCATAAATCTTCCCAAGTTTACAAATGAAAAGGGACAATTTTTAAAGTGAGGGCTTATTGACCCTGTTTTAGTGAGACTGTCCCAACACTTGGGACCCAAGCTTCTCCGTAAACTTCCATACCCAAGTTCCTGATGACTGTTTCTTTCCATGAAATGAGAGAGAAGTTTCCCATCTACAAACAGACACCTACTTCCCCAATAAGGGGCATAAATTATAACTTTCCTAGATTATTGATAAAAATGCAATTCAGTCAGTATAAATCCAAAGCCAAATCTTATTTAAAAATTCAAACCCTCTCAACTTAATTCTAAGTGCTTTTGCTTTAATTGTATAGTACATCAATGTGAACTTACTGTTAAATGGAAAGATCTGCCTTGTGGTGAGGTTAAAATGGTCATGATATTTTTAGGCCAAGAATTTGAACACTCTCTAGAGAGATCATCTTGGAAAAATGTCCAAAATCAAAACAGGAAATTAATAGGGTCATTAAATGAGAGTAGAAAGTGGTTTTATATATTATTTTGTCCCGTATTTCTCCCTTGATATATGAGCTTTTCGAGACAAGGCATGATCCAGTTTCTTTAATAAGCATGTTTAACTGCACACATGTCTACATATCAGTCTAAAATTTGTATTTTCGGGATGCCTGGGTGGCTCAGTGGGTTAAAGCCTCTGCCTTCATCTCAGGTTGGGATCGAGCCCTGCATCAGGCTCTCTGCTCAACAGAGAGCCTGCTTCCTCCTCTCTGCCTGCCTCTCTGCCTACTTGTGATCTCTCTCTCTGTCAAAGAAATAAAAGAAATATTTAATTAAATAAAATAAAATTTGTATTTTCAATACTCCATATTTTTGTTCAAGATTTAATTGGGTATTTTAGATCCTCAGGAAGATTTCTTTAAGTACTGAGAGAATTAAGATTTATAAAATGCATTTATATTTTTAGGCAAAAGGACAGAAGAATGAAAACCACCAAGACAACTCTTAAAGATTAGAGCCTTCCTTTCTTTTCCTAACTCTTGATGAAAAAAATTTTAATTTTACTTGACCTGAGACATAACTTGGTACGAGCGAGCTATCTGATTAACAGGGAATACAGGACCTCTCTGTTAAAGATCACAAGGACTTTCCAAGTGAGCATCAAAAAGTCTACACTTTCAAACTACTGAGGCAGGCTCTTTGTGTATTCGTAGCTGAGAAAGAAATGAAAAATTCTTCTAAGGGCAACTGTTCATTGACCAAAGTAACCTACATTCAACTCGAAGAAATGGCTTAGAATTTCACATGATTTTCTTTTTATTTTATCTAAAATGTAACAGCCACACATTCAGTTACTAAGAGACCAGGTTCCAAAATAATTTGAAGCTTAACATTCAGAACCAATATGCTGTTGTTTCTGCCTTCAATTAACCTAGCTTATCTAAGCACGGAGGCTTTAACTTCATGGCAAGCTAACACATAAATAAGCACAGCAGATGTATTCATTTACTACAGATAGAATATTCTTCAGAGGCAACGAGAACAGTAGTAGGCTTCAGAGGGCAGAGACAGGAGTGGGCTCTGTGTTCTAATCAAGATGCTGCCTTTAGGCAAGTTTCTTTCCTTCCTGGAGCCTTGAAATCCTCCTTTGAAAACTGATGCTAATAATAACACTTATCTCATGGGGTTCGGGTAAAAATTATAGAGGAAAGAAAATCATGTAAAACATTAAGTAAAGGATTTGGTACAGATAAAGGTGCTCAATAAAAGGTTTCTGTGATGGTAATAAACAGAATTATTATTATCATTCCTAATGTTTCCTTGGAAAGTTAAGCTACTATAGAAACTCGTCAAATACAAACATCACTTGTAGAACCTGCCTTCTTCTTCTTTTTTTTTTTTTTTTTGCTGGCCTTTTAAAAAGAATCAGAGATTGAATTTTTTCCTACTCTGAAGTCAACACGGCATAGTACTATACTGACCTGAGGATTTATTTCCTGAAATTTACCCTTAAAGTTCACTTACTTCTGAACAAAAAGTTACTCCAACTTTGTCTCTCTTCTGCTTTTTTCCCCAAGTCCTATTATATCCACCTCTCTCTGCCCTGTTAACCTTTGAATGGCCTTTGCCCAAAAGCTATAAAAACCTGACCTAAAAATTGCTGGTCTACTCTTAACGGTGTCCCGAAATAGTTTTAATGGAACTTAAAATCTCAAAGTATCTCAGGGTCAGAAGAGCTTTCAAGTGCCGTTTGGTAGTACTTCCCTTCCTGTCGTCCAACGTCACAGTCACCTACACTAAGCGGTCATAGGGCTTTAGTGAAACGTCTCCAGTGATAAAGGCATCGCTACTTCAAGAGGCTGCTCATGCTGCTCATGCTGTGGACTACCACAGACCTTGGAGCCATTGTTAAGAAACCACCAAATACCTCCATAAAAAGAAACAGGTGTCCCTGCCTCATTTTTCCACATAGAACTGAAAATAGGTCTGAGCCAGTAACTTGGAAACTCTTCCATATCTCACAATGACTCCACAGAGAGCCATGACATGTTTCATTTAAGGAATCAATAAGGTCTGTGATGGGAGCATAGCACTCTAACAATGATCTCAAGTATCTGTCCAGCTTCAGTAAAGCAACACCTCCGCTAGAGCCTTGTTTTATCTTCTTCACCTGCCCAGTGCAAAGAAGAACACTAGCTGTTTCCTGACTGTTGGGAGGATTACATGAGATTGTCCATGTGAAGACCTTAGCCCCCAGTACCAGACACATGGTAAGCATTTGACAAATGGTGGTCAACGATGCAAAGAAAGTCTATGCGGTCGCTAGTCACAAGCCCAGCACAAAGCCTACATTACAAGAATGTGACTGCTACTCATTAAGGCATGTGTTTCATTATTCAAGACCTCAACTACTGCCTGCCAGAAAACATCGCTTGATGGGTATTACCACATTAAGAGCATGGGAACTGTCAACAATGCTGACATAGGACCAAAATGCAACACCACACAGACCTTCTGGGGGAGAAGGAGAATTTCACTATTCCAAGACCCAGAGGTATGATGGGACCCATTGCACTACCAGACCTAAGACTTGTCTACCACAGTGTTAAGGACCACATGCTCTGTTCGATAGTCCAGGCTGTCTGTAATCGGGACACAGGGTAGACCCAATTGGGAAGTTTCCATGAAGTTTTTCTTGGTCCACTGCAATGCAGAAACACTACTTCTGCATGAGTGGCTCTGGAATAATAGGGAGCAGCGCCAATGGTCACCAACAGGTAAACTAAAAACAGAAATAACCTGTCAAGTGTGCCTCTCCACTACCTCTGATCTACCCACAGCCTCCCTCCACTGCGACCTCATGCTTTAATAACCTCCCACCCGAAGCTCCAGCCTCCAGCCTCTCCTCAGCCTCTACCAAGATGCCAGAAGGCAGAGCAATATTTCCCAGATCTCACTGTGCCACTGCCTTGCTTAGAAATTCCCCTTATTCTATACTGGTCATCTCACCAGATCCCACCTCCCTGACCTGGCCTTCCAGCTTCTCTTCCCTTTTCTCCCACTGGTCTATGGTCTATTCACGATCTGAATTCTGCTACCTCCAGGGATTTCAACAGGATCGCTTCCGACCATTAACCCACCAGCTCCTGCCTTTCCTATTCCAAAAGCTAACGCAGAATTCAATTCTTATAAGAACCCCTACGTTAAGCTTTTACAATCTGTCCTCTCACTGTGGGTGTCTCTGTTTTCTGTTGGCATGGTATTAACATTCACCCAAGTGATTCCTAAACTTTCTGGAATGCCCTTTCAGGACTAGCTCATGCCCTTCCTTTTATACACAAGCCCACCATGACTTGAGGGACTGAAATCTTCTAATTCTTTGAAGTGTTTCTAATTACACTGTTCTCCTTCTGAGGAAAGCAGAAATCATTCCAGTATTTTCTGTGTGCTTTCTCTTCGCAGGAGGCAAGGACACATGGTTGAAATAATTCCGAAGGGCAGAGTGTGTGGGTGACTTGCCGATCTCTTGTAGGGTAATGCTTCTTACTGAAAGAGCATTTTGCCATCCACACAGACCTTAGGTCATTGAATTTGAGCCTCAAAAAAACAAAAAGAGAATTTTGATAACTCTTTATGACTTTTACAAGACGCCATCACACATTAATCTATTAGAATGTCTCCTGTGCCCCACCTTTCCCAAATTTAGCTGGAGATGTCATCAGTGATCATGTCTCTTATCTTTAACCATGCCAGCTGCATCAGACAGCATCCCCCTCTCAAATACATTTTTTTCTTCAATTGTTCTAAAGAGTGTTTCTTTTTCTTCTCCTTTTTTTTAAAAGATTTTATTTATTTATTTGACAGACAGAGATCACAAGTAGGCAGAGAGCCAGGCAGAGAGAGAGGAGGAAGCAAGCTCCCCGCTGAGCAGAGAGCCTGATGTGGCTTGATCCCAGGACCCTGAGACCATGACCTGAGCCAAAGGCAGAGGCTCAACCCACTGAGCCACCCAAGTGCCCCTAAAGTAGTGTTTCTTATAACAGCTCCCATTCTTGAAATCTGTGCTTTGCCTGTAAGACAGAAGTAAATACTACAGAGTGAGACAGAAAAAATATTCAAGGAAAGTTTTAGTCTCCATTAACCCGGCAGTTATAAGGGCATTTCAAGAAGAAAAGATTACTTTATTGGTAAATTCTCAAATGCTGAATGCAACTGTCCACGAACTGAACTCCAAGTCATTTGTGGAAGCCAATGAAATGTTTTCATATAAGCTTTATCTACCCTCTCAATCCACTTCCATTACTATCCAGTTGGAGAGAGCAGAGCAGCCAGAAAACCAAGCAACCAACCCTTTATTTGCTGCCTCTTCCACCCTCACAAAAATCACACTTTCTATTTGAATGGCCACCCAGGACACGGGACCGACCCATCTTCATTGCTCTCATCTGTTTGATTTTTTTCTATTCTGTTTTCCATATGTTTTGGGGCCACTAAAAAATTAGTTGAAAAGAAGATGGCCGTATTTCTCTCACCCCTCCAGGCCCTCCTCCCCTATCCCAGACATACACACACGCATGCACACACATGCAAAGCACATAGGCACATGTGCACACATGTGCACACATGTGCAGTACACAAACATGTGTGAAAGGTACATGCGTGCACATACACATGATCACATGCTCATACAAGCACACATAATGCACATATACACATGCAAGGCACACACATACAATGAACACATGTACACATATTCATGCACATATAAGTACACATACACATGAGATGCACACAGGCATGTGTACACATAGGCACACACATGCAAGGCACACAAACACACATACAATGTACGCGCCCATGCACACATAAGCACACATGTGCATGCACACACAATGCACACAGGAGTGTGCACACACGTGCACATGCATGCAAGGCACACAGACATGTGATGCACACATGTGCGCACAATGCACACACAAACACACATGCACACGTACACACGTGCAATGCACAGCACACATACAATGCACACACACATGTGCACGCATAGACGCACACACAAGCATGCACAGAAGCATACACACAAGCGCACACACTCATGGGCAGCAGCCATTCAATCACCCCAGCTGACGAACCACTGCCCGCCTCTCTTAAAGAAATCACAGAGCTGCAAAGCTGCACTTTGAAAAATCAATGTGGCCGTTTCTCTTGTTTATTGCACAGAAAAAAGTCATCTCCCTTCAGTCTAAAAAGCTTGCCTGCACAAGTGTGCGCCACCTCCCAAAATTTTGTATCAGTCTGTCCTTCTGCATATCTAACCTAGATCGTGTCACACGGGAGTAAGATAGTAAGATAGGAGAGCACAACCTCCCTGCCAAAAGATGGAGAAGAGTTGAACTGACGAGGTGAGGATAAACCCTGGAAGACGTGACATTATAGACAGCTGGGGCTAAAAAATTAATTAAGTGGTCAGGGGCAGGGTGCGGGGGACAGTTTTAGGTCACGGGGTCAAAGCGGCCCCTCCCAGGCTTTTTCCCAAGGGCTCCCCTGGAAAGTCCCCTTCCCAGCACCATCCCTGCTGGGCGTGTGCAGCTCCTAGGTGCGACAACAGCTGCCAGGACAGAAATAGCGACTTTCAATGGAATTGAGTTATGTTTGGCAAAAATGACATCTTTTATTGAGGCTTTTGGGTTTCTTCTTCTTTTTTTAGTGTTTTGAAATAGAATGTTCAAAATATTCCTACTGCTGTGGCTGCTTTCTGCTTAAAACAGTTTCTTGCTACTTATAACATGCTAATGTAATTTGACTATGCAAATTGCAAGTTTTAATTGTTTTGTATTTTAAACAGGATCTCCCTCTTAAAGACCGATTGCTCTCTCTGTTTGCATGAATAAGGACTTTAAAAAAACAACTATTTAACCAACAGTTTTTACTTGATCTTCCTCTCCTGTGAGGGGCCTCACGTGTTGAGGGGAGTGGTAAGGATGTGGGAGGGGAAGACAGAAGAGGATATCCCAGGTCTGTTAGAGGCCTGGGAGCAGTCAGAGTTCATGCCCTGCAGAACCATCACAGTCCTTATGCTCAATGGATAGGTTTGGAAGGAACAGAAAGGCACAAAAACAGAGCAGAGATCGCATTAGCCTGAAGAGTCAGGAAAACTAGTTCCTTTACCCAGCAGTGAAACTGACTAGCTAGACATCTTCGAACCAGTCCCTTAATCTCGCTGGGCTTCCCTCCCAAGGGACCGACTCGGTATCCATGTCCCTTTTACTGCAAAGCCAAGTACTCTTCACCACCACATTACCCGGCATATCATAATTTAAATTATGAAAAGCAAAGCCTATGGGTGTCTGGTAGTTTATGAGAAAAACGGAAAGTTGGCACCGAGGTCTAAAATCACTCTTCCATGTCGCCAATTAATGAGGGATTTTGGTAGCTGTTGAAGCAAAATTAAGCTCTCCTGCTGCCAAGTTGAACCCCGTAGAGCTTTTGCAATTTTTGATTCCAATTTCTGCTGAATACAACCTGGTATATATTAAATGACACCATAATATGCTGAGAGTATTTCAAAAAATCAATTTACGTACCACGTCAACCTGGTCGAGCACTCCTGTGAATCTGGAACTTGAAAATTACTTGACCTGCTTGACACTAACGTCCGGTGACTGTGGACATCAATATGTTTAAGGATGAGCTAAAAACTAAAAAAGACTGCCAATTGGAAATATTGCATGGGGCTCGCTAATTCCATCTCATTTCAATTTTTCTGATGCACGATAAAAATTAAAGATCTGAGCAAAACAAATGGGTCTGGAATTTTCATCATCAAATGTATTTCTATAACACACTCAGATCCAGTTCAAGCCTCATAGTTCACAGCACTTTTAGACATTTTAACCAGCAACCTCTCTGGCAATTGGGCTTATAAATCTAATGGGAGAAAGAACAAAAGGAACTCCAGTTTCAGAAACTTGTCAAGATGATCATACAGGATCCTACATACACGCACTCCACACATTCCTTTGGAGTGGAAGATCTATTTCAAGGTTGTTTTTTTCTTCTTCTTTGTTGACCAGAAAAAGCATCAGATACTATTCCAACAACCTACATTTTTATTCCTGTTTTTAAACCCAAGGCTTTTTTTTTTTTCCTCCTGCTGCAATATTGTATAATTAGCATGTTTGGTTAAGTTTGGTTATACAGTGCTCAAGCAGCAATTTCCTAGGAAGACAGTAAATGTTTTAGAAGAATCCAATGTGAGGAGCCCAGGCGGGCCACTGAGATACAGTGATTAGGGATTTTCACCTCCAGAGCCCCCTAACCCAGGAAGGGTAAATAAGACGTGTTCAATTACAACCTGGTAAAGGCTCTTTAGTTGGCATTATACAAACAAAAAATAAAACGTAACCAAAAAAACCCCACAAAAATACCACATGCACAACTGTACTTAACCTATTTCCTGCCCAAACTCCATCCTCCATCCATAAAACAATGCTTTCAGCACAAAATAAAGAAAACCACAACAATTTTGTTTGGTTCTGTATGCAGGTCTATGGCCACATCACAAGAAAAAATACCAGCCTTGCCTCTCATTCTTGGTATGCAGTGTACCTTTACACAGAAAAGCTGCAGATCAAGAGGGGGAAGGGAAAAAAACCAGACTCTGCTAGGGGCTCTGTAATCTGCTTTTGTAGAAGTGTGACCCCTCTGAACTTGAACTTCCTTCCTCATGCTCTGCCTCCATAGAGAGTTCTGCTAACATCTCTTCAAAAAATACACCTGAAAGAATGTATTGTATCCAGCTGCTGAGGCCCGTACAAATGCCCAACATGACTGGATTCCAGTTGATGTTTTGAACACCCTGCATTCTACCCAAACTTGAGGTCCAACCTGGAAGCCCAGCCTTGTGAAGCCCCTTCTCTTCTCCTCCACCAGCTCGCTCAGTACCAGCCGACAAGCACTGTCGACTGTTCCTCCCACGTCAATCACCTGTCTCTCTTCCCAGTGTTCCAAGTGAAGACTTCATGAGCTCTCCCCACCCGCCCTCACTCCCTCAAACACCCCCCCAAAGTACAGACCATCCTACAAACAGCAGCCCATCAGTCTCCTCCATAAACCGTCAGAGCAATCGATCACCCTATCCAAAACGCCCCAGCGGGGCTTGGCAGCCCACCTACAGAGTTGTCAGTTCTCTAGTAATCTGCAAACCTCTCCACAACCAGGCTCAGTTCTGTTCCCAAATCGCTCCAGTCCTCACCAACTCTGCACTTGAACAGAACTGAGATAGTCAAGATCACATTCATGATTCCCCAAAGCGCCATATGGCTTCATGTCTCTGCAGCTTCCCCGAAGTGTACTTGTAAATCCACCACAGGGGTGAAAAATTTCCCTTTCCCATCCACTTCTGCTGTGGAGACGAATCAGGTCCACATTTAATCACCAGCACAGTCCACTTCTTCCCAGTGGCCCTGCCCGCCCCCGGGGCTGAAGCTGTTCCCAACCCTAATGTGGATACTGCATTGGGGCTCCTGGCTTCCAGCCCTGTCCTCTCTCCCACAGTTCATTCCCCATTTAGCCTACAGAATGGTCTAGTTCTTTTATTTTTTTCAGCAGCTTTATTTATGCATAAATGATAAGCAACACACTTTGCAAAATACATAATATGCAAAAATACACAATTGGATGTCCAGACCTGTGTATACACCTGGGAAAGCATGACCACAAATGAGATAATGAACACTGGTCTGCAACCTCTTCCAACCATCTCGCCCTCCGCCCTTGGTGATCACTGATTGGTTCTCTAAGCCACAGCTGCCACGTTCCAGGATCTGATGGCAGTAAACACTGGAATAATAGAATATATACTCCTTTGTGTCCAACTTCTATACCGGCGTATTTTGAGATGCATTCATGTTGTAGTGGGTTTCAACAGTTTATTGCTTTCTAGTGGGGACCAGCCCTCGACTGGATGAATACCCCTGTTTCTTTGTCCATTCGGTGGGTGAGCTAGAGCTGGTTTCCAGTTGCTAGCTATTCTAAGTCAAGATTCTATGAACATTAATGTGCAAGTTTCAGTATAGACATCTGTTTTATTCTTCCTGGGTAATTCCCTAGGAGTAGAATGGATAGATCATATGGCAGATACATATTTAATATTAAAAAGAAAATCTGTATAAATGTTTTCCAAGTGCCTCTACCATTATGTATTCTCATGGGCAGCGTATGTGAGCCCCAGGGCCTTCAAACTCGGTGTGGTCAGCCACTGAGCATGGGTCATTCTGATAGGTATGCAGCAATACCTCATGTGGCTGTAATTCATGTTTTCCTAAAGACTTAAAATGTTGATGGGACACCTGGGTGGCTGTGGCTCAGTCGGTTAAGCTGCTGCCTTTGGCCTGGGTCATGATCCTAGGGTCCGGGATTGAGTCCCACATCAGGCTCCCTGCTTGCTGTTCCCTCTTCCTGTCACTCCCCCTGCTTGTGCATCCACTCGCTCTCTCTCTCTCTCTGTGTTAAATAAATAAGTAAAATCTTAAAAAAAAAAAAAGACTGAAGATGTCGAGAACTCGTACATATGCTTCATATACTTGAGGTTTCTTTTTTTATTCTTTTACAGATATGCTTGAGGTTCTATTTATATTTATATATTATATTCTTTTTATATAAACATATCCTTAATCAGCTAGATTATTTAGAAATCTTCTCTCCCAGACTGTTACCTCCCTGTTTAGTCTTATTTATTTATTCATTTGTGAGAGAGAGAGGGAGAGCTAGCATGAGAGCAGGGTAATGAGTCAGAAGGAGGGAGAGGGAGAGAATCTGAAGACGGCTCCACGACCAATGTGGAGCCCAACACAGGCTTGACCTCATGACCCTGACCAAGATCATGACCTGAGCTGAAATCAAGAGCCAGATGCCCCTCATGCCACCCCAGGCATCCCTCTTTTAAAGGCATGAGTTTTTAATGTTTTAATTTTTAATGAAGTCTAATATACCCATTCGCTTTTTTGTGGAATGTGTTTTTGGTGTCATCTTGAAGAAATCTTTGCCTGCTCTAACCCAAGTGCACAAAAGTTTTATAACTTACATGGTCTAAAAGTTTTATAGTTTTAGGGTTTGCGTTTAGGACAATGGTCCATTGAAGGTTTTTTTATTTTTTAATCTTATATGAGACAGGTGTCGTATTTTTCTGGATAGACATCCAATTGTAATTCATCTTTCTATGTGGATGCCAATACCACACCACTTTGGCCTTGTTGCTTTATAATAAGTCTTAAAATAGCATTAGTTTTCCAACTTTTTTTTAAGTTGTTTCAGCAGTTCTAAAGCCCATATACACTTAAAAAAAAAAAAAGATTTATTTATTTATTTGAGAGAGGGAGAAAGAGCCTGTGTCCACAAGCAGGAGGAGGGGCAGAGGGAATGGATTTCGAGCAGATGCCCTGCTAAGCAGAGGGGAGCCCAGTTCGGGGCTTGATCCCACAACCCTGATATCATGACCTGAGCCAAAATCAAGAGTCCGCTACTTAACCTACTAAGCCACCCAGGTGCCCCGAGGCCCATTTACTCTTTAAAATCAGCCCATCAATTTATACAAAAACAACTGCTGGAATCTGTGCTGGGACTGTCTCGAAACAATAGATCAACCTATGGGTAACTGACCAACAGTATTAGGAGGGACACACGAATGCTGTATGTGTCTCTCCCCTTGCAAGAGCCTCAGGGGCTCAGTTGATTAAGCAGCAGAGTCTTGATTTTGGCCCAGGTCATTATCTCATGGTCGTGGGACCGAGTCCCAAATTGGGTTCCACTCAGCGGGGAGTCCGCTTGGGATCCTCTCCCTCTGCCCCTCCTCTTGCTTGCTTGCTTTCTCTTTTTCTCTCTCTAATACATAACTAAATGTTTTTTTAAAAAATTGTATCATATTGATGATGCCTGGTCTTCAGCACACGACCCCCTCACATCTCTCATTGGTTGCAACCCTACACAGTTCATATTATTAGGGTCCTGGACAAGGCGCTTCAGCTCAGGTTCTGATTCCATGTGCAGGAATACAATACATTTTGTGTGTGCATGTCATATCTTGCACCTTGGTCCATCACTGCTTCATTCCACCAGCTTTTCCGTAGATTCCATTACATTTTCTACAAAGATGATAATCTTGACCACAAACACGGCCATTGACACTGTACCCTTTCCAGCAGGAAGGTCTTCGTTTCCCCCCAAATTCCTGCATGGGCTAGACCCACCAGTACAATGCACAACCTCCTGTACGAATAAGTGGAGAGAGCAGGAATCCTCATTTTGCTCCTGATCTTAGGGGGGGGGGGGAAATGGGAAGTATCTCCTACTTTTTTGAAGAATGTGGACAGAATTTGCATGATTTCTTCCTTGAATGTTTGGTAGACTACACCAGTGAAGCCCTCTGGGCCTATAATTTTCTTGACCGAGAGGTTCTTAGCCACAAATCTAATTTCTGTAACAGATGTCCTGTTGAGGTTATCCACTCCTTGCAGAGTGAGCTTGAAGAGTATGTGGTCTTTCAAGCAATGTGTTCATTCCATGTGAGTGGTAATATTCACCCATATCAAATTGTTAAAAACTTTCTTACTATCCTTTTTTAAAAAGATTTTTAAAAATTTATTTATTTGACAGAGAGAGATCACAAGTAGGCAGAGAGGCAGGCAGAGAGAGAGAGAGATAGGGAGAAGCAGGTTCCCTGCTGAGCAGAGAGCCCGATGTGGGGCTCGATTCCAGGACCCTGAGACCATGGCCTGAGCTGAAGGTAGAGGCTTAATCCACTGAGCCACCCAGGTGCCCCAAACCACTTCCTTATTATCCTTTTAGTATTTATAGAATCCATAGACATATCTATCTCATTCCTGAAAAAGCCTCTCCCTCTACCTTCCTGATTATACCTGGCTGGAGAATCATCAGTTTTACTGATGTTGTCAAAAAAACAACCATGGGCTTCATTGATTCTTCCTCAATTGTCCCACTGTTCTGTATTTCATTGATCTCTAATCTCATTTTTATTTCCTCTCTTCTACTTACTTTGGGTTTCATTTGCTCTTATTGTGGCCATTTCCTGATGTGAAAGAATAATCTTTCTACACATCTAAATCAGATATTAGACAACCCTGCTGTTTGCTATTACTCTGGACTAATGCTCCTTAATAGTCTCACAGAAGCTGACGTGTCCCTTTGTCTCTGACCTTACCTCCCACCGCCTCCCCACTCGCCCACTGTGCGCAGCCCTCCCATCTGGCCAACTGGTCCCCTCCAGTGGACCTTTGCACTTGTTCTTCTCCCTGAGTCCTCCCTGAGGGCGTTCTTCTCAGGTCGTTCCCTGGCTGTCCTTTTCCCACCAGTGTAATTTCAGATCTAACAAAACCTCTTGCACAAAGGCCTTCCCACACTCCCCCCGCTAAAGCAGCCCACCAGCTCACCATCCATGCTCAGTACAGCACCCTTCAACCCACCTCTACTGTCTCCATTTATTTGCTGACATTTTGGGTTTTGTTTCCATCTCCCTGGCTTCTGTCCACTTATGGAACACTAAGACACTTTTGTCTGTTCACTGTTGTGTCCTAAACACTCTGCCCATGGTGAAGCACATAGTAGCTGCTCAGGAAACTATGGTGAGTGAATGAGCACCCAGGCACCAACAGATGAATCTCTTTTGTCTCCACCATTAAGGTTTTTACCCAAGTGACATTTCAGTGGCATATCCCAACTACAGCTGAATGTCTTCTCCATTTCCTGGCTTCGCTCTGCAGGTCCTCTAGAGGTGGACAGGCTCCTGCCTGTGGTTTCAAGCTGGTTTTATGGCTTGGTCCCAGAGTGGGGCTTTAATTACTGTCTCTGCTACTAAAAACAGGCAAGAACCTAAGTGAATCTAAGCACAACTGACAGAGACTTATCCTTGCCTGGAAAGGTGCCAAGTTCTTAAGACATTTCTTGTCCATGATGCCGGGTTAAGATGTAATTCCAAGCTAAAATTTCAGGAAGGTGTTTCTCAGAACTTCTCAGACCAGCCAAAAAATGCTCAGCCACGTGGAGCTGCGTGCACCTGTTCTCACAGAACTGTCCCATCTTGAAGGGCGCATTCGCCCAACTTACAAGCTGAACCTCTTCACAACAGCCAATCACACCAACGTCTACTGAGAACGTACCGTAGATCCCAGGCACAGAACCCTGTGTTTAAACCTGGATTAGCTCATTTAATCTCAACAATTCTGCAAGGTGTGTGGTATTACTGTTGTTATTTTACGGTAAGACAACTGAGGCTCAGAGGGCTTTAATAACGTATCCCAAATCCAGTCCGTATTGAACCTTGGCAGGGTTGAGACTCAATCTATCCAGTTCTCGGACTCTAGTGTCCCCACCCACCTGAACACTGCCTTGTGCCACAGACTTCCCCTGGGCGGGGGCGGGGGGGGTGGGGGGGTGGCGGCAAGACACCAACTTGCTCCTCGCTATTTTTCTGTCATGTCTCTTATGAAGCAGAAATTCAGTAACTACTTATTAAATTGACTTGACTGTTATAACAAATAATATGTTCATAAGTTAAGCTATATTTATCTTCCAGATAAGCGGCACAGAGCACTAAATCTTATATAACCCTAGCAAGAGTTTAGGTCATGTTTGGGGCTGTGTCTTCACAAAAACACCACAAAATAAACAACAGAAAACAAAACCAAGCAATATTGTCAATAAAACTGATTTGTCATTATATGTTGTCATATCCAGAACCAGTTAAAAAAAATTTGTATGTAAAATGAACATAGATTTAAAATGTCAATTTGTCCCCAATACCTAGATTTAGGGTGACAGAGCTTGACCACCAGGGCTCATTCTTTCTAATTATGAAACATTTCTGAAACTGAAAACTACATCAAATAAGCTGTCCATGTAGCCATGAGTCAATTTTAGTTGATGTTAACACTTTGCAATATTTGATTCAGGTCTCCCTTCTCTCTTTCTGATCCAAAAAGAACTTGATACAGATAGAGCCTCACTTCACATACCAATTGCCTCCTTCATTCTTCACAAAACACTCCATGCCTGAGGTTGGTGGTCATTCTCATGGAGACTTTATCATGCATCGCTGGTCTAACTCCCCATAACCAACAAATAGCATGTTTGGAGATTTTACAAAATGGTATCACATTGTACATATCTTCCTGCAACACCCTTATTCACTCCAAAATGTTTTTCAAATGCATCCATAAATTACCATGGAATAAATTTTAATTAAATAAAACACATGGTTTTTTTTTTCCCCCAAAAAGAAAAAAAAGAGCGCAGTTTAATTCAGAAGCAACAAAAATATGTTCCAAAGGCTTTCTGCTTCTTTTCAGGGTCTTGGATTTACGCAACTCTCTCTCGTCATTCACTATATCTCCAGAAATGCCTTTTGGTATCACGATATATTTTAATTTGGATTGTATTTTTAGCAAAATTATACATGAAGATGATTTAAAGACTTGAATCATTGCACAAGGCTTGTTACACGGCAGTTTCCTCCAGCCCAGACCCCATTATCTCTGGTCCCTAGAATCAAGCACGTTTAGTTTAAAGGTTTTTGGTTTTCCTTCCACACAGCTAAGAAAAGAATCACCTCACAGGCTTATTTTGCCACTTTTTGTTTTTAGTTTCATAATTATCTATTCACTTCCTACTATGGAAGAAACTGCCTTGGCCCTCTTTTCCCTCTCTGCCACCCCCACTGTGTGCACGCACGCGGACATGCAAACACACACACACATGCGTGCGCACACACACTCGCTCACACACTTCCCATCGACCTCCTCCCTCTACTCTCAGAACACACTGTTCCTCTGATCACCACCGTGGACCGCTTACATCGCACCGACCACGCAAACGCTTTTCACAGCCAACGTGCAACGCACACCCTGCATACTTGGTTTCTGAAAAATGTTTTGTTTTCTGATTGTTAACAGCTGTTGTTTTCTGAGTTCATTTCTTTCTTAGGTAATTGGCTTTTTTATGTATTTACCTCAGACTTGCCCGTAGGTATGTAAATCTCTCAAGACATTCATAGACGTTGAAGACTCCGTCAAGTTCATGCACAGGAAGTCGCTCCCAGGAAAATGGTGTTCCTTCAGTGGGGAGGGGGCCGTCCCGTGCATCTGATGTGTTGTGCACCTTTCATTTTGAGACATCCCTGCCATCGTGGCCCGGGACTCCCTCCACCTCCAGTGTCTGTCGGCTCCCCACTTCATGGATCTCACTTTCCTGATCTCTCTCTCTCCTTTTTTTTTTTTTTTTTTCTGGTTGAGCCCATTCTTCTTTATCTCCCTCCCAGAGAAAGGGTGTTGGGAGTAAACTTCAAGACCTCAGCTATTTGAAAAGTCTGTTCCGTCATGACAGTCAGTGACAGTGACACCAAATACAGAACTCTCTGTTGTGGGATCACTGTTACATTAGAATTCTGAAAGCATTACTCCATTGCATTTAACTCAAAGAGATACAAAGTTGTGCTGATTCCGGGTCCTCTGGATAGTTTATCCTCCTACTTTCCCAGAGCCGAGACTTGCCCAGTATTTTGAAATTTCATAATCAAATGCCTTCATTCGTAGGTCTAACTCACCACTGTGGGACTTGACAACCTGGAAATGCACGTCCTCCAGTTCTGAGAACCCCCCCCCATGAATCTCCCCTCTTTCTGATGTGCTTCCTGGATGCTTCTTATAATTTACTTTTCTTATTTTTCCAAATCTTTGCCATTTGTTCAATTTTCTAGATTTTCTCAATTCCAACTCTTAATTGAGCTTTTCCCTCTGCTATAATGTTTTTCATTTCATTTCCAAGAGCTGGTCCTGCGCTGTGCCAATTTTTTTTTCCTCTTTCAGCAATACCCTCTGTTTCATTCATGCAATTTCTTCTCTTCTTTCTCAGAAGTTTGTATGATGGGCGATTACTTCTTACTGTATAGTTGCTGTCTCTTCCGAGTAGTTATTTTCCATGGTAAGTATGTGTGTTCTTCACAGTATGTGCTTTACTCGAATATCCTGTGAACCCTGACTGATAAGTTTGAGTCATTCCAAAAGCTGATTAGAAGCTGTGTGTGTGAGGATGGCTCTTATTAACAATGGTCCTGCCGGCAGGGGATCAACCCTTTGTGTTTCCTTGTAGAATCTCAATGTCAGTATCTTCATGTTTATTTCCTCCCACCCCTCCCACCTCTTTTCAGCTGCCAAATAACCCAGAGAAGACGCTTCTCCTCTCCCACCAGGAGGAAACAACTCTGACTACCAACATTCTAGAAGCTGGGTGGGAGACAAAGATCAAGAAGTTTCTAAACTCAGTGGTAGACTTCCATGAAACCTCACAGTTTCACGTTCACAGTCCCTCACTTTAACTCTGCCCCATCTTTCCAAGTCCAAAGACCTTTTATTTTAACCTGGTAGATAAGAAACATCTAGTCTTCTGCCAGTACAGAGAAGGAGCCATTGCAATGGTCTAGAGGGCCAACTTGCCCCAACTCACAAGGGCCAACTACTCACTTTTCAGACATCATGCTGGTTGTTGAACAAGTCATTATTAAAAATTAAATTATGTAAACATACAATAGTTATATTAAAACAAAGATAACTCCAAAAAATTCTTAACATCCTGTTAGTCCACCATCACCCATGCTCTAAAGGTTACTTACATACTTCTTTTGTATGGGAAGAACACTATAAAGAACACTATAAAGTGTCATACATCTCTTCTCTGTGTTCCACGATGTCATATTGACAACTTTAAATTGGCCATGGCGGGAGTATTTACACCATGGAAATTGGCAAATGCTATAAATTATACTGGGTTTTTTGTTTGTTTGCTTAAATGTTCTTAAACATTTGGCAGCATTCCAGTGGACAGATGCCTCATCTCCCAAAGTCAGGTGGAGATTCTGGCAGTCCTCCTACTCCCTAAACATATTTCAACCAATTCATCTTTTTAGCTTGACATTTGCCAGGGATCCAGAGGTTACCAGTGTTCCTAGTCCTCACATCTGAAAGTAAACAACGAAAATCCCATGGTTTCTCAGTTTTTCCCATTTTCACTCTTCTTTCATCTACTGAATCTGAAGTCTCTCTTCCACCCCTTCTCAGCATCCAAAATATTCTCGCTGGGATCTCCTCTCCTGTACTCTGCCTTTATGGAACTGAGCATTTGAAAACACTCTCACTGTTGTTTTAATGAAGTTTTAGAAAAGGGTGGAAATCCATGACTCTGTTCGATCTTTCATCTTTCACCAGAAATCATGTAATATACTAAAGTGATGGGATTTCAACTCCCAAAAGCAGATTACAAAGTCCTGTAATCAGAGAACAAGTTATCCGGAGTCTGTCCTTAGATACAGCATTGGGAGGTGACTGGGGGGTTTAAACAAGAGAAATTCATTTCTCACAGTCTTATAGGGTGGGAAGTCCAATATCAAGCTGCCATAGTTTTGGTTTCTGAGGAGACTTCTTCCTGACTTGTAGATGGCCACCTTCTCTCTGTGTCCTCCCACAGCAGAGAGATGCAGAGAGAAAGAGCTCTCTGGTGCGTCTTCCACAAGGACATTAATTCTATCATATCCGGGACCCATATTCATCATTGCATAACCTTCACACCATCTTATGGACCCTGTCTCCAAATACATGCATGTGAGGGGGTTAGGGCTGTGGGGTAGGGCTTCAACACATGTCTCAGGGGAGGATACAAAGACTCAGTCCATAAAAGGAGGGTAGTTTTGCACCTTTCCTGCTGCCTAGGATGTGGATCAGGCTACAAAATGTGGCCAGCAGCTACTCCCTTGGCCAAAACCTCTTTGCCTCCCTATTGGATCAAAACCACTTTGTGTCTGAAGCCACAGAAAAAAGGAGACTAAAAGCACTCAAAATCATCCTTTGGACCCAATTCCAGAAGCTTACAGAAGGAACACCCAGGATTGGACTACTCTCTAGAGGGTTTGTTTTCCTTCGGCAATATTTTAACAACACCCTAGACAACTCTCAGTTAATGCCACCCTCTCCCCATGCATGGCTTTCTCCCACAGTCTGGGTAACATGCATTGGCCACTTTTGCTTGTGATCACTTTGTTCCCATTCCCAAGGTGCAAAGGGTTTTTTTGGTACTAGCATAGTATGGTCCCTTTAAGGAATGTACTCTGTTGGATAGGAACACATGCAGTAAGGAAGGAATACCCTTCCTTACTGACAGTCACAGCTGTAACAAGTTGCAGAAATCCCGAAACCCCATCTCCCAACAAGATGTCTGCTCTTCAGTCAATGCCACATGATTGGACAAACTGTAGGATTTGCAATGGAAAATGCAGGGGATTTAGCAGTGAACAAAACAGGAAATTTCACAGAACTCACATTTGAGGACCTGAGCACAGTTTCCTAAGTCACTACCATAACCGCAGCATAAGACATTCAACAAGTTTTCCAGAATATTCCCTCTCCAATTAAAAGTTTACAGTCCATTTCAACACTAGACTAGACATTTTCTATTCTCACCTTCCTAATGCCTCTCTATTCTCTCTCATTGAATCAAACATGATCAGTAATTAAAAAAAAATTTTTCCTAAAGTCTTAAGTTTTCTTTATCAAAGGGCTCATGATAAGTCCAACACAATGAATGGAATTATATTCACAGCAGGAGGTTTCATCATAGAATTTTAGTACACTGGAAACAAAGAGAACACTTTACCAGATTCCAGAGAGACTATATTCCAATGATGGTCTCTTTGTAAGTGATTCCTACCACAGTGGCTGGCACCAAAAAAAAAAAAAAAAAAAAAAAAAAAAGATTCTAACATAAATGAGATCCTCACGAACTTTATTCCACACAGTGCCGGGTCAAAAATACCTCAGTGTAGGTCTTCTGTCTCAACTATATTACTAATTCTGTCTCAACCATATTACTAACGTTACTAATATAATTCTCCTCAGGTTAAGTATTTGGAGCACTTTTTTCCCAGAGGACGAGGAGCATAAATTGTGATTAGACTCCCAAGGGAGTCCACAAATATCTTCTTAACATTTATATAACTAAAGCATCATGCAATGACTAGTAGAGGGAAAAATTACTACCATTGTTGCCAGGCTAGTCATTAAAATGGAAGACAGACATGTGTGTACACCCATGTATATTAATGTCTTCACGTGGAAGGCTGGTACATAAGGCAAAGCCCACTTAATATAACCACGTAAAACTATGTCAAATTATAATATGGGTGTTTTCTCTCATACCATCTAATGTGTTAAAAAAAAAAAAAGACTTCTCCCATTTTTCCCCATCCCTGACCCTCACCCCATCCATTCCCGACCTTCCTTAGGAGGAGGGGTACATATTGGTGTAATGCTCAAGCACGAGATGGGCCTCAGAGAAGGGCTCCCTTTGCTGGGGTTCCCAGAAGCTGACCCACGACAGTGAGTCCTGTGCAAGGAATGTACTACAGACTTGCTCCCTCAGGAAGGAAGGGAGCAATGTGCAATTTCGGGTGAGGCTGCAGAGTGCAGCGAGGGAATTTTGGAGGAAAAAAAAAATTCTCTTCTCAGGCCAAGGAATCAGGCTGTTAGGCTCCCACACGTGTCAGTCACCAGCAAGGTTTGCCCTAGGGGGACAGAATCTCCCAGGCCTTCCCACCTCTAGGCTAGCTTTTGAAAAGCAGCCAGCAGCCCAAGGGACATCCTCCAGAGAACGGCAGATAGGCCCCGGAAGCACAGGTCGATTTAAAGGGGTGAGGGGCACCCTGAGATTGTGAAAGGGAGTCCTGAGGATGAGGGTAGAGACAGCATGGTTTGCCACTTGTGAAGCTACCATAGGGGAAGCCTTGGCAATTTTCGAAAAACCGGGAATACTGTCTTGAAAGGTATGCCTATGGGGACGCTTTCCTCACCAAACCATCCCTGCTGGGGTTTGGCTTCAGCGATCTGCCACCCACTCCCCACTCTACACCCCACCCCCATTCTGGAGCTCAGCAACATGAGAAAGGTGAAGAAATGGTGAACAAAGGGACTATTCTAAAGAATTTAGACACAAATATCATCTAGTCCCTCCATCCCTACAAGGTCGGCATTATTGTCACACACATTTCACAGATGCGGACAGTGAGACTGAGAACTTAAGGGACTTGCTCGAAACACACAGCGAGGAAGCAGCCGAGGCTGGATTCGGGCACAGACAGGCTCCATGGTGTGTGCCTGACCACTGGGCAGTATGGCCTCTCTTACGCTTTGAGATCAGTCCCATGGGGATATTTGTCAAAGAAATTCATGTCCAAGAGACAAAGGGTAATTTGCCCACATTCCCATAGCCAGTCAAGGACATAGTGAGAACTTGACCTCGGGTCTGAGGATCCCGCAAAGCACACACCCTTGCCATGATATTTCTCATGAAAGGGAAGTTGGTTTTTCCCCAGCCAACCTGGGGTGTAGGGGATCAGAGGAGCTAGCTCACTCTTCATCTCTCCGGACTCTGATGAGGACCCAAGAGAGGACTAAAGCATTGAAACTTAAGAGAGAAAAAGCCCCCGCGAAGAAGAGAGTGTCCTCTGTCCCTCCCTGCCTGTGAACCTTCCAGAAAGAGTAGCGCACAACTCCACCTGAGCTCTGTGTCCACCAGGAGAGCGTGTGGATCAAAAGTCCCTGGGTGATGGTGACAAGCCGCCCTCAGGGAGGGTGGCCACGGCAGCGTGTGGGACAAGAAAGAGCCCTCAGAACAAAGAGGAGGCAGCACAGAACGGAGATCAAAGGGGTGAGCAGAAGGAAGTGAGGCCGACGCTCCGTCTGCCAGAGAGCCACCAACTCTGACACCACAGCCCTATCGAGCAGGTAAAAGGCTCACGTTCCAGGATGCAAGGTGTCCTCCAACAGGGATCCCGGGCCCAGGCAACTCAGAACTGGGGGGGGGGGGGTGCGGGGTTGGCTAGCACGGTGGGGACTCATGACAGGATGTCGGTCAGCAAGAATGACACCAGACACCAGACCGCCCGACATGGAGCCAAAGCTGACGATCTAGCTCGGTTGAGAACTGACAACAGGAGACCTGCTACAGGCACCAGCAGCACGGTTGTGGGACTGGGAGGAGATCGAGGGGGTGGGGCAGAATCCCGAAAAGGCTGGAGCACAGATGACATTCCAGACAGATGAACTTTCTTGTGGGGACCGTCCCCTTCATTGTAGGGTGTTTGGAAGCATCCCTGGCATCTGCCCCCTCCCCGAGCTGTGGCCAGTGAAGGGCCTCCAGGCATCGCCAAACTTTGCACTGGGGCACAAAGTCACCTCCACTTAAGTACCACTGGGTTAGTGGAATGATAGAGACCTAGCACCTGCCATGAGCTCTCAATGCGCAGATGCTGTTCTAAGGGCTCCCTACATACACAGTCGTGTGCTTGTCCTAATGCAGACATCAGATGGACACTAGGACTACCGCGGCTGTACAGATAAGGCTGGGGGGCAGGGCTGAAGGCAGACAGACGGTTAGCACCTTGCCTCAAGTAACACAGCATGTAATTGGTAGATCTGATATTCCAAATGCAAGGTCTGCCTCTCCATAAGCTTAACCAGGACACTGCACTTGTCCCCCCACCCCTCACCTTAAAGGGGAGAAATCCAAGGCACAGAGAGGGAAAGAATGCAATCAGGGACAAAAATCCAAGTTTGAACTCAGGTTTCTCTGATTCCACAGCCCAGGCACTGAAACACCACACCATAGTGACTCCAGTTCCTGGGACTGGCGGGGGTGGGGTTGGAGGGGGTGGCGTTCGGTAGGAATGTTAACCCGGCGACTCCCCTAAAAAGCACTGCCTAGAGTATCTAAGGACAAGCTGTCTCCAGCTCATGAACAAATGCAAACCAAGGGTTAATTTCTTCAGCGTCAGGATTGAAAAGCATTTTGCTTCCCTTTCAAAGAAGCACCTATTACAGTTATTGAATAGAACGCCTATTTCCAGTTCCTAGAGAATAACACCACACACCTATCCTTTATAGAAGATGGTAACATAAATCCAGGCACACACACATCACAAACGCAAGCTCCACATTTACAAACATCACATTTCTACCCCTGACAAAAGGGGCAAAAGCAGTAACCCCAAAGTTTCCTAGAACCTTTTAGTCTGCCAACAGCCCTTAATTTCTTTTTCTCTGAATCAGTTGCTGTCAACAAAAGGAAAACTCCAGTGTCTACGTTCAATGTGAACTTCTCTACTCTGCTTCAAATCCTAGATTGACAAAATTCTGATATGTGCAAATCTTGTCAGGAGGATGCAAACATCTGGGAAGTGCTCAGGTGATGGCCAGGTAATTTGCTGTGACTCAGGGTATGGATCCTTGGGTAGCACACTGCTCTAGTCCAGGAATTTGTCTGAAATCACCCAAGCCACAAGTGCTGGTTGGCCCCTATCAGAGAATTCCCTCGAAATGGTGCTGAAATTGCCATTTACTACAAGGTTTCCTTCAGTAACTAAAGCAGAAGTACAGTTGGGGTTATTCATTTTAAATGAAATTGTTTATTTACTCTTGAAGGCAACTAAGGAAACAGAGAATTATAAAGCACTCTGGCTGCGCCCAAGGAAAGAGAGTCCTCCTGCTTGAACCGGGAGAAAGGTGCATGACCAGCACTTAGGTGTTTGATTACACACAGAGAGTCAAACCATTTGATTAGAACATTTTAGAAGCTGATACGGGATACTATTCAAAACCTGCCTTTACCTCTACAAACACTGTGATTTCCCAGAACAATTTAGAAACATCTGGAAACCTAGCAGTCAACACAGGCAATGAGAGAGCACAGAAATAGGTCTGAGGAGCTCTGGGTCTACGCTCTGCCCCTTACCAGGGACGTTACCCTGGATCCTAGACTTTCTGCCCCTCTTTGTCACTACGCGTATGCTAACCCAGCCTCATGGCCTTTAGCTTAACCATTCTAAGGGTCCCATGCTCTACAGCAAAAGGGGAGCAGGTCAACCTGACCTCGGTTTAAGTTCGGATCCTGTTTGTATACAGCTCTGTGATTCTGGTCAAGTTATTTAAACTCTCTGGGCTTCTGTTAAAAAAAAAAAAAAAGAATTTATTTATTTGACAGACAGAGATCACAAGTAGGCAGAGAGGCAGGCAGAGAAAGGGGAGAAGCAGACTCCCCGCTGAGCAGAGAACAAGATGTAGGACTCGATCCCAGAACCCCGGGATCATGACCCACTGAGCCACCCAGGCACCCCACTCTCTGGGCTGTCAAGTGCCCACAGTGTTCACTGTGGACTAATACAGCTTTTGAAGATAAAAATAAATCAGAAATGTAAACCTTGATTCCCTTTATAGGCAATACTGGCACATAAATCCTTATGTATAAATTCAAAATCTAGAACTTTAAAAACCAAAGTCTTACAGGTTGTGGGAAGCTCACTTTGTCACAAAGCCCAACCTAAATTAACCATGACAAAGTCCATAGCTTCTATTTTCTCTATTTGGGTAAATACTCATATGTTCTGTGGACGAAATGTAGGTATGCTCATTTTTGGAGTGCTGTCCTACATCTCCTAAGGGTGTTACAGAATTCATTCCATGTGTACCTTTCAGACTATGCTCCAAAAATCGAGGGGGGGTACCTAAATTCCAGAGCACAATGGGACCTAATTGTATCAGGTAAAAATTACAAACCCATATTATGTTAGAGATTTTAACTGTTTAGCAATCCTGTGAGAAGGTCCCTGGAGGGTATATCTCCATGTAGAAGAAAACAGGAAGTTTCTTCTTTCAATTTTTAGAAAATTCTATTATCCATCCGATAAATACATGCAAATCAGAACATAGAGAATGCTGGTATGTTCCATTTTACTTTCTAATTGCTAATACTCAGCTTTGTACTCTGTCCCAGTCGTTAGGCTCATCTCTCATCAGGCAAAGAACACTAGAAGCTGAGCGGTAGGAGAACACGGAGGGGAAAGGCATGGAAAGTAGCAATAATGCTACCTGAGCACTGTTCGAGGCCCAGGTGCTCTGCGAGTCTCCCTACTTGAGATGCAAGCCCTGCCCCTCAGAAGCGTGCAATCTAGGTCAGGACAGACAGACACTGAGATCCCCAGCTTCTCAAAGGTTCCCGTCACTGCACCTTTGCCACCCACCTACATTAGTGCATATTTGCGTGCTCACCAAAAGAAATCCGAAGAGGATTTTCGCTTTGATGAGAAAAGGCAAAAAGTGAACAACGTGTTCAACATTTGTTTTGCAAGGAGCCCTTGAGACAGGCAGCGCGCACCCCAGGCAGCGAAAGCGGCCCCCCAAGCTCCTTCCCTCGAGCTTTGAACCCCGTCTGTGAGCACGTGTGCTTTATCTCGACTGATGCTGTGCATCCATTAGCAAGATGTGTCCTAAGGCATCAGGAAAGTCTACCAGAGATTATTTTTTGTGTCTGGGAACGCTCAGGTTTTTTCCTAAGGAAATAAGGATGCTAAAAGAGTCAGAAAACACAAATACCATATGATTTCATTTACATTTAGAATCTAAAAAAAAAAAAAAAAAAACCCTCCCCCCCAAAAAACACAAATTACAAAAACAACAACAAATAGCAGAAACAGACTTATAAATGTGATAACAAACCAGCGGTTGTCAGAGGGGAGGAAGATGGGGGATGGGTGAAACAGGTGATGGAAATTAGGAGGTATAAACTCCCAACTATTAAATAAATAAGACACAGAGATGGAAAACACAGCTTAGGGAATGTAGTCAATAATATTTAACAATGTAAAAGAATTCCATATACATTAATGATGATTATGCCCTTGCTTTCTAACCCTTAGCTTATGCAAAGTCTCATAGGAATCCTCTAATTTTGGATTGTGGGAGAAACCCGTGCAACTGCTGGCTTACCACACCCCTCTCATGTGCCAGGCACAGACCTGGGCTCCAGTCAATATCAGTGAGCTTACACAGAGCCCTCTGGAAAGACAAAAAATGGGAAACAAGTAATTTTAGACAAATTAAAACAAATTAAAAACAAAGTGCTGCGAAGAAAGCACAATGAGGTTGTGGCCTTGAGGGTGTGTGGGGGTGAAAGTGACCACGGTCTGTTCCCACAAGGTGTCTTTATGATGCAGTGGACACAGAGTCCTAAATTCCCATCTTGTTATTCCAGCGCTTCTTTGGGCGCATCAGAACCACCCAGAGGGATCCTTAAAATACAGACTGCTGGGACCTCATTCATGGTTTCCATTTCTATGAGTTGTGGTCAGACTTACGCACCTGCCTTTCTGACAAGTTCCTGAGTAACGAGGCTGCCTCCCCGTCCAGGGAGCCACTGTGATCTCTATATCTGCTGTGTTCTTCCTGCCATTCAGGATTCTGCAACTCAACAAAACTCAGACAAGTAGCAGCAACCTGCTCAATGAATGACAGGGTGTATCTGAAAATCCTGCGGCCTCGCATGCATTTTTATGCAACTGCTCTAAATCTTTCGCATCTGAGTGCGTGCCACGGGTACTGCTAACATTCTGAATTCCCACCTGCCTTGGAATGTGTATTGACCAAAACCAGTCCCACACACAAACCTCACCACCTTCGCTGGAGCTTATTGGCATTAAAAACAAACAAACAAACAAAAAAGCAAACAAACAAAAAACCCTCAATTTGGCCACTGGCATTGAAGACCTCCAACCACATGTGTAGGTGAAGCTCGAATCTGCAGCTTCCTGCAAACACATGAAACAGTTTATCGTCTCTGAAATCCCTTTTGTCAATCCCCCAGTGAATCCTCAAAGTAAGATTATTCTTTATTCTCTCAAACTGAAACTTCATTCCTGGTGCGTGCGCAATAAGAAAGCAAGCTAACAGTGCCACCTCATTTCACTGCTGAATAAGCAACAGATCTGGCAAACTCCCCACTTGGCTGGGAATCCAGAAGCCTTTGCACCAGGCAGGGCTGCCTGGCATCAGAGCAAAGGCTTCTGGGGAGCGCAGCCAGCCACGTTGTAAGCCAGGGTCTTCGGTGAGATGAGCTAGAGTCCACCGGGCACACACCTCAGTGTCCCCCTGCGGCGGGGGGACAGGGTCCCCCACCCTGGGGGCCATCCATCCCTGTTCATCAGTTTTCAGCTTCAGAGCATAAGAAACCCTTCGAATCCTTCCTGCTCTAAGGGGTCCATCCTTAAGAGTTTCCACGGAAACCCTCCACCCTCTACTCTTCTCCTGAGACCACCACCCTCAGGCATGTCTAGAGAACTGAAATTTCTCTCTTCTGCCCAAATCCTGTGAGGCGTATTTTCTCTTCTACCTCTCTTCTGTACTCTGGTGTTTTCTTTTATTTCATAATTTACATACTCCTCTGTCTGCATCTCTCCCATGTCAAAACGGCTGCCTGATCTATCCTACTGCATCCACCTCACGCGTGGGGGCTTCTCTTTAACTCCTTCGTGCTTTCTTCTTTGCTGGCAGGAGGTGCACGGGAAGCCCAGACGGCAAGTGGGAGGGTGGCTTCAAGAATATGGGTTTGTGCTAAAGAAAACGGGAAATCGAAGCGGATAGGCTTGTGAGCTGGGAAGGTGTAGACAGGTACAAGCCATATGGTCGGCTTAGCATGGTACCGCTCAATAAATAACTTCCCTTACAGTAGCCAAATGCAGGGACGTTGGACCAGGCAGCGCTGTGTGGTCTTGGGCAAAGTACGCAACTTCTCTGAGTCAGTTTCACTTTTACTTCCTCTAACATGGAGCAAAGGTACTCTACCTTTCAGAACTATTCTGAAGATCTTTTAAAATGCACCTTAATCCCGCCAGCAGAATGCTCCAGCCCAGGAAGTATCCCAGAAGTCGCAACCTGCTACTACTGCTGTTAGTTTTAACCAGTTCGTTAAGTTCTAGATCTAGACACAAAGTTAAACTCTTCAGTTTCTGTGTTAATCCAAGCACAACAGCCAAAAAATAGTCCACTTGAATTTGTCTTACACAAGTGAGATTCAATGTTGAATGTCAAGGACAAACAGTGTAGGTCAATTACAATCTTAACACTCCAAACTTCCTGCTAAACCATAAACTGATGTCACATGGTCTTTCGAACGAATTGGTATCATTGGCAAAATAAGAGGCTTGTTTGTATGAAAGGGACGTAAACCGTGAATCTATAAAGAGAAAAAGTGGATCCATGAATGCCTGGGGTGGGGGGTGGGGAAGAGACTGACCACAAGTGAGCCCCAGGTAATTAGGGGGAGTAAGAGTAATGTTCCAGATCCGGATTGTGCCCATAGCTGTACAACTCCATAAATTTACTAAACATCACTGCACCGTACATGTACAGTGGGCTAATTTTATGGTATGTAAATTATCCCTCAATAGGGCTGTTAAAAATAATCTATCTTTTTGGTACCACACAACACATTTCAAAATAAACAAGTATTTCTATTTTTATTGTAAAGCTTTTCCATTATCAGCTCATCACCATGACCGTCAAGAACGTGTCTGAGACCATGACTGCATTCCTCCACAGGCTAATAGGGCTTGTTATCACTGCTCTCACTCACAATCACATTGTTTTTGGAAAGACATTTTGAGATGTACTATCAAAGTCATTAGCAAAAAGCATTTATAGGCTAAGATTATATTCTGCCTCTGATGGCTTCTTAGCCTGGACAGCAAATATTCAAGTTGGAAATGAATGGTTTTCAAATAGAAATCCATCATCAGTGCCTAAGTTCTCTGCAAACGTTTCAGGAAACAGAAAAGGCACTTTGCTCTAAATACTTCTGATGGGCTGAAATCAAATCATGAAAGCAGTGGGTCTTTAAAAATGCACAGGGCTCCCCAGTTGGAGCGCTGCGATGGCCGGCGTAGTCTTCTGTGTTAAAGTGAAATGCTAAGAACAATATTACTATGATTTCCCATAAATGCATCTGCAAAGAATGACCTCCAAATACACATCCTGTCTTTAGAGCACAGACAGTTTTTAGGACAACCATTTTCACTATGATTTCCTAACATAATTTAAATGCATAGCACTCAGTTCCAACTTGACCAATCCATCCTTGACTTCTCTGTAGGCCTGTAGCTGCTCATTGAATAAGAGAAACTATATTATCATGGAACTCCCAGTGAGCCCACACAGAAGCCATGCAGGGCACACGCTGTCACTCTGTCTCCCTCTGAGTCACACTTAGCAAAGCCAGGCTCGGTTGCTTCGGGCTCTACTTGAGGACCTTGGCATTACCGAAACGCTTTCCACCTCACATTCTTTGGTCTGGCTGGAGACGTGTATGAGCCCTTTAATAATGGAACCTGGTTTCATGAGCTCAACAAATAGGACAATGTTTTCTGCTATGTGTGGAGCCCGTACTACATGTGGGGGGGCGCTGTGCTGAGGGCCTCACAAATGTGACCTCTAGTCGTGGCAGGTGTTACAATCCTCATTTATAACAACGTCATATACCTAGTAAGGGTAAAGCAGCAAGCACGTCAAGGCTAAGACCCTCACCCAACATCCCTACTATATTCCAAACCTAACTGCTTGCATTGCCTGGAAGTGCACTGCTGGACCCCAGGACTCTGGATGTTCAAGGCAATCCCACGAGAGCTTGGATACTGCTGAGAGTGGAAAGAAGGGCGAATCGAGGCTGATAGCCTGCTGTATTCACAGGGCCGTCACATAGAGCTGTTGGATTTGGGTAGTATCGCTTCTCCTCTTTGGTCCTTAATTATTTTTTCTGTAAAATGAAGACAATCACTCCTTCTTTATTCAATCAGCTCTTAGAAGGCATCAGCGAGAACGCGTGTGCATTCATCTTTCTTGCCAATGAAACTGAGTGGTCATCACAACTCACTCTTCCTAGATACAAGACACACGGCTGTATGGGCACACAGGCCTTCCAGGAACTTATCCTCAGACAGAATTTATTCAGAATGTATCACATAATTTATTCACAGGAGCCTAGGATCAGATGAGATGGAAAAAGTTTTCTTCCAGGATTAGGGGTTCTCAGGGTCCTCCCTGACGTGCTGAGGGACAGGATGCCGAATAAAACCAGCCTTTAAGATTTCTGCTCCATTTGGGCTATTGTTGAGACACAAACTTACTGAAATGGTATTTTATCATGAGCTTGATGGGCTCCACCATCTCCTAATTGGGATTTGGGGATAGTCAAAATTAGCAAGCTATGCTCATAAGTGTGCCAGGATTTTGTTAGTGAGCATCCTAGCTATGTGTGTGAATGGAATTATGAATCTGAAGAGACACTCCTGTGACTCTTTCCATGAATTCTAGGCTTGCATTTCTCAGCAACCAAGCCATTTACTTTTCAAGGTTAACCAATTAATGAGGTCTTATGCTGCAGAACTTAAGATGAGACATTTATTTCAGTTGGAAGACAAGTAAGCTTCCTTGCAAACGCAATTAAGAATCACAGATTATTCAAACTAAACTTTTCAAGACTATCATCCCAGGGGCGCCTGGATAGCTCAGTCAAAGGAGCACCCAACTCCTGACCATCAGCTCAGGTCTTGGTCTCAGGATTGTGAGCGCAAGCCCCACGCTGGGCTCAACTAGAGAATCCCAGTCTTTTAGGTGAAAACTAAAATGCTTAAAACTTAATAGTTGAGGCTTCTGAAGGCTAGGAAGGCAAAGAGGCTTCACCGCGTCCTTTCTCTGACAAAGAATTATCAAACACCTGCTCTGTGCCAGGTCTGTCCAGGGCTCCAGGGATACAATGCAGAGCAAAAGAGACACTGGTTTTGTTTTCTGTGGGGAGCAGAGGTCAACCAAATAATGACCCATGCTCGGAAATTCAAACTCCGATGGTTATGAAGAACAAAACTACAAATCAGACACGGAGACCTGGACCCCTGACTCCAGCAGGTATGCTGGGCCCATTCCATGCTGGAAGAGTGTCTGAGAAAAGCAATGTCTTCTTAAGCAACTATTCTAAAACCACAGATTTTCAGGTGTTAAATAATTCAGGGGCGAGAGAGTCATCTAGTATAGCCCTACACCACAGGGGTTACTCCAGTAATATTTTGATAAGCCACTAAACAAATAACCAAACAACTGAAATTCAATCTGCAGAATATCTTATTCTTATTCCAGGAAAGAGAATCAGAAAGTACTTGATAAACTTCCTACTTCTACTCAATTAAATTAAGATGCTAATCTCGAGGTGGGGGAGGGGATAAAGAAATGAACCATTGATAAATTGTGGGAACATTTCTCTAAATGAAAATTTGATTCAATAAGGGCAAACAAAGGCCACTGGAATTTTTTCTTTACCAAAAAGATCCAAAATATACAAGTACAGAATGGGGAAAACTTTCCATATATGATAGAACAAAAGAAACCCCACAAAACAAAACCCCAAAAACCTTAACCTTAACCACAAGTAGTTGTACTTAGCAACAATTTGAATACAGCAGAAACACAGCTTTATCATGAGAAGAACCTTCCATGACACTCGGGTTTGCTGGTCCCTAAAAGAGACTGGTCTATGGGTAGATGGCATATGGAAAATGCACATATATAAAAAAATTACTGAGGAGTTCAATAAAAGGAACAAAACTGTGAAAGGGAATGGGAAACAGAGCTTGTGCTAAACACTGAGCAGTCGGGACAACTGGCGACACCACAGAGTGCATGCAGAATGAGCGTGGTCTCTGGGGTCACGCAGATGTGCATCTGAGTGCTGTGGCCCAATATCTTATTTGGGCCAAGGTGTTGAACTTCTTTGTGCCTCATTTTCCGCATCTGAAAAAATGGGATGCTAACACTACCAGCTTTACAAAATCCCCGTGAGAGAGGAAATCAGAGAGCAGAGGGAGCACACACTAAGACAAATAACATTCACTACCTACAATTTATGAAGGATTTCCATGAAGAGGAGAGAAATGGTTCTCCATGCCCAGAAATAAATAAATAAATAAATAAATAAAGGAAGGAAGGAAGAAGATGAAGGAGTCAAAAATGTGAGCCCAGTTTGAAGAACAAAGTTTTCCCCGTTATGGTGATAAAGCAACGTAATGAATCACAAACAGCAGCTAGAAATACAGAAATGGGAGTCACAAAGCAGGGAGCAGAAAGAACGTGTCATAGATGATTCGCAAACCCATGAGCAAGGGCTCACCTAGATATTTTTTAATAACCTCTAAGTTCATCTGGCAGAGAACGCCAGTCTTGCCAACACAAATAAATGCATCCTTGGGTTACTTTCCATTTATCACCCTGACAGTAACACTTAGGAATCCAGAAGGTGGAGGCCTGCTCCGTGCTGATCGATGAGGTGGAGGGTGCAGACAGCAGTGGTGGGGAAAGATTAGAGAAGCCACAGGAGAGAAAGGGTCACCTGAGAAAGGTAGCCTACTCGGGGTTGACCAACATTTTGTTTTATACTTTATTATGAAAGTTCTAGAGATGCATTCCCCTTGATTCACCTCTCTGTACATCTTGAGGGGGTATCTTCCCCAAAATACTTCAATACTGGTTCTCTTCTAATCTCTCAAGGTTACCTCTGGATTGCTTAAAATAATCATGATTATATGACAGATGGAATTAGACCTTTTGACGGAAATAGGGTACTCTTCAGATACCAGAATTTTCTGAAGTAACTCCTTATAATTAATTATTAAACATGTCAGCAAATTCTCAAACACACATAGATGATGTGTCCAAGTGCCTAAACCCTCCATTTCTGGAGGTTTTTCCTCTAGTTATTATTTCAAAAGGCAGAGACCATACTATGTTAGCAGTTGCCTACCCCAAAAAAACTACAACATGTTTTGTTTTGTTTTTTTTTAGTCCAGACATTTCCCACCAAAACCCAAAGAGAAGGGGAGAGGAACAGGTTAATGTCTTTAGCAATGCAATGAGAAAAAAACCAAGGCTGGATGACTTCATCAAGCATGTGAAGAGGTAGCAAGAAGTTAGTAAAAGAGGTTCCGTTCACAGTGGGCTTGTTATGTTAGTTGTCATTCCTTTTCATGAGGATCATTTCAAAGGAATAGCCATTTAATTGTGGGCCATCCAGCACGTCCCAAGTCAGGAATGGCGTAGTCCTTATCTCCTCTTGTCCCCACAAGAGAAGGGAGGTCTCCAGACTAAGGAATGTTAAAACATCTAGAAGGCCGAGTCAGACAGATAATTTTTCATGTCCTCTTTCCCTTTCATGAAGAACTACCAAAAGTCTAGAGTGAAATTTTGAAGAAAAAGAAAAATGACTATTTCCTGATAGAGGCTACCACTACTTTTTTTTTTTTTTTAAAGATTTAATTTATTTATTTGACAGGCAGAGATCACAAGTAGGCAGAGAGGCAGGCAGAGAGAGAGGGAAGCAGGCTTCCTGCGGAGCAGAGAGCCCGATGCGGGGCTCGATCCCAGGCCCCTGAGACCATGACCCGAGCCGAAGGCAGCAGCCCAAACCACTGAGCCACCCAGGCGCCCCAAGGCTACCACTACTTTAAAAAAAACAAACAAACAAAAAAACCCTTTTCAGATCTCTAACAGAAACACTGTTTATACAAGTGTATGACAGACTTGTGTATTACATTTTTACAAAGTTGAGTATTAAGTGAATAGCCAGAAACTTGGAGCAATTCTTTCATTTTGTACTATACCACATGCTATGGAAAAGGAAAAAAAAAAAAAAAAAAAAGATGTTCCTCTAACAACTCAGAACTGAAAATGTTGTCTTAAATGCAACGCCTTTACTCAAAACCAAGAGGGATTCGCTGAATGGATCTTCCAGTCAGGAAACTACTTTCACTCATCTGAGTTTCTGTGGGCCTGTTCTTTGAAGTTTTGCTATCCTCAGACATCTCCTAAATAAGGGGGTAAACATTTAGCTCCGGTGAAACCCGCGATGCCCAGAGACGATCATGCTTGCTGAGGCAGGCCGCAGGCGCCCTGGGGATTCCCACACTTTCTCTCCTTGTTTCTCCCCTCCCACTGACATAACGAGTCACCACTACCGACCGAGCAAAATGTACCTGTCACATTCAGATGTTGAATATTCCTCTGTAAAGGAGCTGGTGACATCCTGTCAGACCGGTACAAGTCTAATAGAGGGCCATCTTTCCTGCCTCGCCGTAATATAAAACGTGCTACTCGGTCACCCGTGATTCAGGCAAAGTGCGTCTCAGGAAGACGGGGTGTGAGGTTGCTCCAGTGTGGACAGCGCGATCGGCAGCCACCTGCAGGCACGGGAGGGTGGTCAAGCCACCCTCCAACCCAGAGGGGCAACGTTCAGAATCCCACTTTTCTTCCGTGTCGTGACAAGCCCTCCTTCTTTCCTCTCAGTCCAGACTTAGAAGCACAAAGCTGTAATTTATTGATAGAGTCTGGCCATTAAGATGATATACAGTAGGTCCAGAAAGGAGATGTTTCTCCCCTCATGTTATCTCATTATTCCTTGGCCCCAATCCCGTGAAAGCCTGATATTACCTTAATACAATGGCTTCAGAAAACAGCAAAATTATTTTGCTCAACTCAGGTGTATTTGTCATCACTGACAATGAATACAATTAACCAAATTAAACTCACTGGCTGACATTATAATTGGTTCGTGTTCAAAGAAATACAGTGCATTCCTAAAGAGCAGGTATCTTCTAGAAGTGAGAACATAAAACTAGATAGTAGAAGGTCACCAGCATTAGGAGACCAACTTCTGACACATGTTAATAATTTAAGCTATTTACCTTCTGCTTTGCACGGTCTAAGTCACTACACCTCTATGCAGAAGTCAATGAAATGGCATCAGTCTCAAAGCAATTTTGGTGAAGTTTAATTAGCACTTATGATCTTTAGCGAGGCAAAGGTTTTTAGTACTAACTCACTCTATTTTTGACACTGGTGGAATTCATGTACATTAATACTAAGTCATCACTGATTTTTTTTTTCTATACTACTCATCCTTTCCTCTATTCTCAGAAAAGAACTCTAACCCAGGTATCTTACTAGGCTCCCCCCCCCCCCAGGAACTTGTGCCCACCATTCTCCTTCAAACTGCCAATCCCAATAAGGGAACCCATGCTTTTGTGTGAGTTTCGCTATTGTTACTAATTACTTCTCATCTCCCCATTTAGGTCCAGTAACCAAACGCATGGCACGAAGCTGGATGCGTAATGGAAGTGTTTACTTTCCTTATGCTTAACTTCCCTGTGCAGTTCATGCCCCCAGTCCTGTGGGCAGCTCTATCATATCAGGCCCGCGCTTACATGCTGTCAGCTTAATACATTTTCGTATTTTAGAAGGAGGCGCGAAAGGGACAAAAAAGCGTCTCGCTAACTCCCATTCAAAGATTATTTCTACCAAAAAGTGTCTGCAATTATGTTAGCTACTTTCTTCACTTATACAAAGTGCTATATTGGCTGATCCTCATCTGAGAAGACAATTAAATTGCATAAGTACGTAGGCCCCTATCAGAGATGTTTAGGAACATCTTGAGAGTTTTTAACCACAATATAAAGGGAGAGAAGGCACGAAGAGATCCCAAGATGGGCAATCAGGCCGTAGTGGGCTGTGAGCTTGAGGCGCAGGAATTCCCGTCCCCACCAGGAGCGCTTGTTGAGGGACACATGGTGGGTACCCACTTGGACCTCTCCTCTGTCAGCCGTGCCCAGGTCTGCTCACGCAAACCAAACATTCTGGAAAGGGGACTGAGAGCTTAGTGTTCACTCTGCTTTCCCTGAAGCCTCTTTGGAAAGTACTCCTCAGCCCGAGCACAGGCTGTTTGCCTTAAAAGGATAAAATATCTGTAGGAAAAAAAACCATAGCTGGCTGCAGAGACACCACATACCAGAAGGAGAGGCGCTGCAAGCCCAGGGCTCCTCCTCCAGCGGGCTCAGCATCGGCTCACCTTCTCAAACTCAACGCCTCACGGAAGTATCTGGGACCCAAGGAAACACTCTTACTGCTTAATTAGGCAGCGGCCCCCTGGGAGTGGAAAACACATGATGGCTGATCCTAACGACTGGCATATTTGAACACTGGCCAGGACTCGTGCTTGGCAGGAAAGAGGAAACACACTTACCTTTCGAATGCAGCTGCTGCCACTTTTGTGTGCCCAGGTCCCAGTAGGTAACCCCAGAGAGAACCCTCGGACTGACAGACCAACAGGTGCAGCCGCTACAGGAACCGGGGGCAGATGGGAGCCAGGCAGCATGACTCTATGGCAAGCAGGGCGTCTGTGTGGGTCCAAGTGGACGGGGGAAAGCGCTTTCCCGAAGAATGAGAATTCAGATCACCTGGAACCACCAAGCTTGAAAGGACCATGGGAGAGGTGCTCAACACTGGTTTCGTCTTCGAATCATCTCTGAGCTAAAGGAATACATCCATTCCTCATACCCACCCCTGAGCAATTACATCAGAATCTCTAGACACAAGGAGACCCATCTCCCTAGGAAAGATAACTTTTTTAAGCTCCCTAGGTGATGCTAACATGCAGCCTAACCCTAGCCAACGAGCTAGGTCAAGTAATGAACACTTGCGTGGGTGGATAAACCATAAATTGGTGGGGGTGGGGAATCTACTGCTTTTGTAAGCCCCTAGTACTTACAGCATTCCACAAACAGAAATGCGGGAAGTGGGAAGTTTCTCCGGGTCCTTCACACTGGAGCTATCTGGGGAAATCTTTAAAAATTCTGACGGGGGTGTGTACTCCCAAGCATTATCACTTTCATTGGCTTGGGGTAAAACCCAGGCATTGGATTTTTTCAAGTTCCCCAAATGATTCTAATGTGCGCTCTGGGAAGCACTGTCCTCTTATTTCTCTGCTTCTCCCCAAGTACTTCTGCCTCCTACCTAATTCCTGGTGGACAGACACTCCCCTGAGAACAGCCTCTATGCTATCCAGTGAGTCTGGGCACCACTGCCTAAACCTCACAGCCCTTCAGGAAGCAGAAAAGCCGAGTGGCTTTAGGAAATCAGCTCTGGAGTTGGAATTTAGGCTTGGCCTTTTACAAAGTATGTGATCTTGGGCAAGTCATGTCTTAGCTTCTCTGAGCTCCATGACCTGTCTCAGTGCATTGAAATGGGGGTAATTTGGAGTCTCCCTCGGAGGGCTGTTTGAGTATCAAAGAGACAATCTACGGAAAACGCAGGGAGCAGTGCCTGACACAGAATACGTGTTCCATAAATGGTAGCCATTGTGATGGAGACAGGCAGTGCCCTTCCAACCTAGCTTTTTTCAGAAACCGTGATGCACTAACTTACTCTCTTCATCCTTTTTGTCTGCACTACGACCGGCACAAACACCCCCAAACGCTTCTAGCTATCAGACTCGGGAATGTTTCAAAGGGACAGTACAAGGCATTCAAAACAAGCAATGGCCCAAAGGGAAACATCTGGAAGGTTCTCTGCCAAAAGCCCAGGATGGCTCCGGCTCCCGGAGAAGTCCAGTCCCTGATGTCCTCCGGTCCAGGCGTCTCCTCCCTACGGCTGTCTTTCTCTACGAAGTGCTGACACACCTGTCAATTCCGTTCCAGTCACTGCCTATTTACTCGCCCACAAAACCCATCACTCCTTCGCAGCATCTCCACGACTCTGGCTCAGCTCTCACGACGCTCCTCTTGCCTCGCCCTACCCTATCCATCTTGCCTGGCCTTTGAGCCTTTCCCGGAATGCTCATTTTGTGCACCCCACCCTCACCCACCCCTCTCTGCGTCCCCCCATACTCTCCTGCTGTGTCCCTGGTAATAACCGTGAGCGTAAAACCCAGGCCGATGCAAGGCCCTTTTGAGAGGGCGCAAGGAGCCCCACCTCTTGTTAAACACCTGTTTCCCTGCAGCCCCGTCTTTGTGCCGTTGTTCCCACGGGCAGGACCGGTTTTGGACGGCGCACAGTCCTCCGCCCTCACTCACAGTGACACTCAAGGAGTTCACACAGGCTGGGCCTGTTTAACTTTGCGGAGAGTGACTGTGAAGGAGACGCGGAGGAGCACAGGGAGAGCCGGTGTCAGGAGGCTGGGTGCCAGGAGGCTGGGTACGAGTACGTGGAGGGGGCTATCAGGGGAGGGGTGGCAAGTCTTGCCAGCTCCGTCGCTCACATTAGGATTCCAAATGCCACAGATGTGGTTGCATAATTAGCTGGGGAGCGTACTGGGAACTGCGGCTTCCCCCCACATGCTTATGGATCCCATAGTCTCCTGCTCTCTCGGAGCAGGGATGGTTCGAGACCGAAGGTCTGAGTGCCAGCAGCAGGCCCGGGCCCTGGATGGGCAGCAGCACCTACGGGCAGACGTGGCAGAAAGAGCAGCAGCCTAGTGTTCCAATCCGGTTTCTAGGATACCATGGAGACCCTCCACGGCTAAGCAGACAGGGCAAAAAAATGTGTCCATATGCCTTACAACCTGCAAACAGCAACAACAGAAGCATGGTGTGCCCAGCTCTTCAGAGAAATACTAAGTAGCGGTGCCTGGAAGTGTGGCCCAGGAGAGCAAGGAGGCTGGCCACAGGGACTCCCGTGTTGTAGGGCTTGTCTGCAGTTTCATTATAAACCCCGGGGCAGGGGCACACACTTGTCCACGTTCCAAAATAGCCTAAGAGGGTCTTAGCAACCTGGTCTCAGAGGTTTTTCTAAAAGCTCCCAGGACCTCCGTTTTAATGTGCAGGCCGTCCTGTCAAATGAACGCTGCAACTTCAGCAGGAAAGTCCATTAGGACAGCGATCTGTTGGACTTGAACTCCTCCGCCAAAACAAGAGAGATGAATTTCAGAAGCCGACTTCAGGTTCAATTCTCATCTTCATCCCGGTGGCCTCAGTATGGAAGGAATCTGCCATGCGGGTCTGGGGCATGAAAGATTATTTTCGATGAGGAGTGTCCGAAGAGAGTGGGGAGAGGAAGTGGTTTCCTTTGGGAGAGGGGCCTACTGGAACGTCTGCTGCTGGGTTCCATGACCCGCCCTCACCCAGTGGGGCCGCTTACTGCTCTTCTCTGGGCAGTGCTGGTAGGAGGTGCGGGGCTGAAGGGACTCTGGGAGATGCGGAGCTTTGCTAATGGGGAACACCGGGTGCTCGCTGGCTGGACAGTGCACGCGTGCACGCTCGTGCTCCCGGAGTGTTGGAAATAGGGGCAGAAATGCCCTCTTGCCTACTTTGTAAAATGCAAAGCAAGGATCGCATTCTCTGTGGCCTAAACTTGCTTTTCCTCAACTCCCACTATGACATTCTGGTGCCGCCACTAGCTGCTGTCATGGTGCCATGTGTTTGTCGCCCAGAGGGTCCTGTCCATTCCCACCGCACCCCTCTCATCCCCTGAGCACCTGCCGAAGTCAGGCAGCCCCTCCTCCCCTCCACTAGACGTCCCCATGCCATGAAATTAGAGGGGCATGATTCTATTTTGCCATCTCTTAGGCATCTCCTCTGCGACTTAACTTACTCTCTGCTTTCTGGAATACTTACTTGTGTAGCATTAACGCCTCAATTCAGGACCTCCATCCCTCTCATCTCTAATCCCTCGGGATAGCTGGACATGAAAAGTATTCAGCTGAACTGTAGGGACCACTGGAATGTAATTGCTGCCTCTGAATAAATCTGTGTTTTAATGTCTACCATTCATGATTATACCAAAATTCTAGAATTCTCTCCACTTTTCTACAAAATTTAACATACAGCCTTTAGGAAGATACTATTTCTCTAGAGATGTACTAGTTAGTGTCCAGGTTTAAGAGATCATATTCGACCTTTTTATAATTAATGCCTCCCTAAAAATAAGAAAATCCATTTCTTTTCACTCCCAGCTCTTCCAAAGTATTTCACAACCCAAGAGTGAAACATTACAAAACATATCATTGTTGTCTGAAATTCAGCTGCCTCTGGGGTGAAAAGTACCAGCTGAATGAAAAGTCAGAGACACTGACAATTTTTTATAGGAATTTAAGTCTATACAGTCCCACTGAAATGATATGCAACCCTGGGACAGCAAAATGGAAAGGATTTGAGAATATTTACAACAGGTAAAGAATTTACAACATGCTATTTCTTTCCAGAGACTAAATGTTCTGACCTATTACAGAGTTTTCAGAAAAGAAATAGCATGAAATAAAATTACTTTATAAGTTCATAAGAACATTGGGGAGGGTATGTGCTATGGTGAGTGCTGTGAAATGTGTAAACCTGGTGATTCACAGACCTGTATCCCTGGGGCAAACAATGCATTAAATGTTAATTAATAATAATTTAAGAGAAAAAGTCCATAAGAACCATCCCATACATATAACCAACAGACTGATCTCATAAAATGAATATTTTTATGTATTTTTTTCATTTTTAGGGGTTATTTGCTCAATTTATTTCAAAACATATGGCCTAATAGTTTTACATTCTCAAGTAGTTATGTGGTAGTAATAGGATAGAGTACCAACTTCTACATCAGTTCTTGGCTTCACATTCCTAACAGAGGAAGGATTTAAGGGCTAGTTCTACACAGATGTGAAAGAAACAAACAAGAACACCCCAACACACACACACACACACACAAACACACATTCAGAAGGAGCTCCCCGGCTGAGAGACAGCATTGCCTCCCATTCCCAGCTTATAGGGAAAATTCCAAACCAAAAATGTTAAAATGATGTGAGTTAAGAATTTACATTTTACCCTATTTTTAAATGATCAAAAATCATTAAAGAAAAGTTTTTCAAAATTATAATCCTCAGAGGGCAATCTCAGTAAGCAAATTGCATTTATCAGATAACTGAACAGAAGCTTAGCTGGGCAGTTACCTATATCTAATGAAAAGAGAACAGAAAATTCACAGGAAAGTGAATTTGAAACCCATTTTAGGCTATTTAGGTGGTTTCCTTTGAACTCGAACTCACAATGATCTGTGAGTTTAATAGGACTATACATAAATTGCACTAAAAGCAAAATATAAAGACATAACCACTTGTTGCCAGTCCTCCTGAATAATCAGATTACTTAGAATGAAATAAATTTAAATTCAAGCGAGTCTTCTTTGATTTGGCAAGTTTTCCTAATTCTTTGGGGAGCTATCTTGCACAATCATTCAAATGACATAAGGTATAATCATTTTGCATACAATGTAACTTCTCTTTCAAGAAAGGTACACTCTACCACTTAAGCCAATTTTATTCTGGTTTTCTTTATGTAAGTGTGAAAAAAGAACAGATGTTTTTCCAAAATTATTTAAGCTTGGAAGACATTCTATCCTTTTCTTCAATATAATCCTTCAGAATCACCGAAACCATCATGGTGATACCTTAAGCAGCTGATTTCTTTAAAGCATGTTATTAAATAAATATCAGAACACACAGCATTGTTCCATAGATAAAATGTTTATTATAACAGAATGGTGTGAACTATTTGCCACGCTAATTTCATTTTCCACCATGGACTTGGGGAAAAAAAATCTAGTTGTTCTACATGTTGAGCACCAAGAGACTTCTAAAACTTACCCCATTTCTACGACTCATTCCCTACTTCCAACATTCCTTCAGATCTTTTCTGATATAATGTTTAACTGGAGTTATCAGCTGGCTCGATCATGCTTCATTATAAAACCTATTAAAAAGGTCTTTTTATAAAAGCAGAGTTTGCTCTGTTACTCCAAAGTCCTGCAGGTACTAAAATGAGATCCTATGCAATGCTTAAAAATGCAGAGAGCTGTCTTTGAGTTATTTTTTCATTATGCAAAACTTGGCCCAGGAGAGATGGCCATGTACCTCGTTAGCTAAAACAGGCAAGCATGTCGGGACTGCAAATTAATTTACTGGAAGAAGTTGAAGTAGATGCGAGTCATTCGTGTTCCTAAGGCAAATCTAAGCCTAACTGATTGGGGCAACTTACTGTCAGAATCTCCAAAATGTTTATCCTCATGGTTTCCTCCCCACACTCTGGGAGAATACAAACTCCCCTTTTTTTTTTTTTTTTTTTTTTTTTACAAACTCCCTCATAAGCTAAACCTGCAAGGGGAACAGCAGAAGGTCCATGGGAACCAACAAATGTAGGTATGACTCTTAAGTTTTCAAAAGTATCATCAGTACATGCTCAATAGCTCCCCAAAATCAATGGAGACAATCGGTATTTATCCTTTCTCCTTAATTTCTTGTATTTAGGAAGTGCAGGGTTCCAAGGGAGCTTGTGTTCTTATGTAACACGTGTCATCCAGCCAGTGTGATGTAGTTGGGAATAGAGCAGCAAAACCTTTCATTTTATCAATTATGTCATTACCTACTAATTCAAAATACCAGTCACTGGGGTGCTCTTCCTCATTCTATGTTAATCTCATGTCTCTGTCACTTTACTCTCCCTGAGGTCTCTGCGTTGAGAGGTGTATAACAAGTTGGATTCGATTTTCCTACCCAAGTTATGAAGCCCACTGACATCAGAACATAGTTCTCTAAACGCAAGAAGGATACAAGATTGGTTCCATCAGGAGCCAGGAGTAAGGCAAATAATGTGTTCACATTGTCAGTAAAGGTAAGTGTACTTCTCACGTTTGACCCTGGGAACCTGCAACCCTCCAGAAAGTCTGAGACACCTCACTGGTAACATTATGCAAATTCCTTAAGGAGAATAAGCAACAATCTCCCTCGGATGGTATGAAAAAATATATATATATATTTTAATCAACAGACTGGGCTTCTATTTGTGGGCTGTGAATGCCATCCGATTCAGGAAATCAAAAAAATCTTCCCTTTTCTATGCGTCTTTCCTTATTTTTGACACTTGGACGAGGACAGCACGTTGGGGTTTGAGGGGTACCGGCGTGAATCGCCGGCATGTAGAGAAATCCGGGAGAGCCACACCAGCGGGGAAAGTAAGGGTGGTATCAGACGCATTTCATTTCAGGTCTGATGAGCCTGCATTTAGGATTTTCCGGCTGGGCAGGTCTGCCAGGGCATCTGGGAGACGGGGTTTTTATTCCTCTTCTCACACTCACTCACTCACACGCACACACATACACAAACACACAGCCGGACACACACCTGGGGCGCGTTCAAACTATGTGCGGTGGGTGGTATATATGAATGTGTATGTCTATTTTTTTTTAAATAGCTTGACATCTGACAAAGACACGAAGGCAAACGTAGGTGCAGCGAGTGTGCTCTGAGAAACGTGCACAGCGCGCGAGAAGCGCCCGTTAGAATGCACCATCTCCGAGCATGAGGACAGACATGGCAAGCGCGAGGGGCGGGGGCCGACACACAAGACAGAGACCCGCAGCTCCCCACCGACAGGGCGCCGCACCCCTGCTTACTGTGGGCTCTTGGGGTAGAAGGGCAGGGTCACATGGCTGAGATCCTGGAGGTCGAAGGCGGTGGGCTCGGCGGAGATCGCCTGCCGCTTGGTGCGCGGCTCGCCCTGCAAGGTGCCGGCGCTTTGCTTCTGCGCCTGCTGGGTGGCCGGCCGGATCACCGAGCGGTACTTGTCCAGCTCGTTCTGCAGCTTCTGGATCAGTTCGTCCTTCTGATCCAACTCTAGCTCCAGCTCGTCGATGAGGGCATCCCGCTGCCTCAGCTCCTCGATCTTCTCCTGGAGCGCGTACTGTAAATCCCGCAGGGTGCCCATGCTCCTCCGGGCCGCCGGGGCGCCTGCCTGCCGCTGCCGCGCGCCTTGGGGCTTGCTCCCCTCTCCGGTCAACTTTCCCCAAAGTCGCCGCCGCCTCCCGAGTGCAGACGCTTCCTACTCGAGCCCAGAGCCAGCCCTGGCTTCTGAGCATGCCCAGTCCGCCGCTCCGGCGCCGACTTTCGGTGCAGCTCCCACTTCTCGGGCCGCCGGGGAGGCTGAGCGTGGGGACCGCGAGACAGCAGGTCCAAGCGGGGACTGAGCCGCGGCGCGACGAGCGCAGGGCCGGAGGCGGGCGCAGGGCGGCGGGTGCCGGAGGAAGCGGGCGCTGCGCCTGGGGCTCCTGATAAGCCGCGCGGCGGGGCGGAGCGGGCGGGCGCGCCACTTCGGGGTGGGGAGGTGGGGGAGACGCTGGGGAGGACCCCGCGCCAGACCGGGGAGGCGCCAGCCGGGGGGACCCCCCGCTCAGCCCTCCCCCTCCCTGCCCGCCCCGGCACCCCGGCCTCGAGGCCGCTGGGCTACGGTCCTGGCCGCGTCTTCGGGCAAGGCGGGCTCGGCATCCGGAAAGCCCCGGGGTCCGGAGGTGCTCTGGCCGTCGGCCTCCCCAGCAGAGGCTCCCGAGCTGCGTGGCCGCGCTGTCCCCGCGCTCACGCCACCCTTCCCCCGCGGAGCGCCGCGCACAGGTGGCTAGCGCCGGAGAAGAAACTTGCCTCCCGCCGGAGAGGAGCCCGCGCCGGGAGGGGGGGGTTCCCTGACGCGCAGGTGCCTTTGGGGAAGGGGCGGAGGGGGCGGGGCTTGTGGGTCGTCGCCCCAAGCGGGGCCTGCCTCCGCTCCTGCCCACTGCTCCCCTTTCCTCCCCTTCCAAACTCACACGGAGGAACTCTTGGGCAGGTCTGGGCCCAGAGAAGGCCGCTCAGCTCCCCCTCCTACCTGAGCTAGTGTCTACGGAAGAGTTTCTGGCTGGGCCTCGCGTCTTCCATTTGCTTAACTTAGGGTGAGGGACCGGAGGGGGGCCGGGGGAGCAGGAAAAATCCATGCCAAGCGCCAAAAAAGTCCATCCTGAACTTGAACTGTATCTTTAAAAATATTCCTTCTGTGACAACCAAGCTGTTAGAACGGTCTCCTTACACTTGAATGGCAAGACTCAAACTGTGAAGATCAGGGGGAGCCCAGATGGGCTGCAGAAAACTGTGCTATCCCACCCCCCCATCCCCCTCATCCCTGCCCACTTAGTATTTCCTAAAATGATGACCATCCGGTTGCAGCTCTCTGTGGAGGGGGAATTCTCCCATCATCTGAACACATGTTTAGAATCTACAAGTATTTACTTACTACTCACCTAAATTCTTACTATTTGTCTAAAACTTCATGAACTCGTCCAACTTTATAGCCTTTATTAGCGCCCCCCTAATTACTATTCCTGAGCACTCAGTGTTATAAACCAATGCTCTATGTGGCCATTCCTTAACACTACAAGTCCATACAAAATACATTAAAATCGAATTGCAATCCAGAACTATTCCCTGGAATCTAAACTTAGCCAAGAATGAATATATTGGTCTCTCAAAAAAAAAAAATTTTTTTTTTTTTTTGCTTTTACTTTTGACTACACAACTATCTTAGCTATCTGAGCTAAGAGAAAAAAAGGAAAATAAACAAACCAGCTAGCTAATGGCACATTAACCAACTTTTTCATTCAGAGTGTATCTGTTTGTAATTAGAGGTAGGCATGACAAAGGATATACAATCTTAAACATTCTTCCACTCAGGTCATGACATAATGCTCTTAGCACAGGTGATAAAAGACACTTAATTTTTCTTCTTTTCCAACATGGACAGGCATTTTCAGAAATGCACTTATTTCAGAATGTAATATATAAAGTGGATAATCCCTGAAACAGTCTCATTTGTAGTGAACAGACCATGAGTAACTCACAAATACTGACAGCAGTGAAATAGTTCCGAATTGTTGTTTTGATTAAAACTAAATCAAGCAGAAGGCCTGTGGCTTGTATAACTGATTCTATTCTAAAAAAGAGCTTCTGTGACAATTTCCTGGTCCCAGGCAAAAGGCCAAATTCTTACTTTATTTAACCTGTGGGGATTCTTTAATTCCATGGGAAAATGTTTTCAACTAAATGTCTTTTTCCTATAGATCTATATTGGGGTCCCCCAGGTCAAGAGTTTATATCTAGAAATATATCAGAAGCAATGTACAGGGGATATCTTTTAAGGTTCATTTGAGGCCTAAATGGAATTACTTAATGTCTCTGGGCAGCACAAAGCAGAGAAGATTCTTGATTTGTAGAAAGCCTGTCTACATGCACAGAAGAAAATATACAGTATTTTGAATAAAAGTGACATTTCTTTACACTGACTCATGTAAATATTTTTCAGTATGTAAACTATCACATCCACATGTAACTAGAGGAAATATCCATGCTACATTTCATTCTTGTGATACAAAATGTATCCCATGAGGAATCCTACCTTGAGAGTCAGAAGTCTGTTATAATGCATGCAAAGAAAGTAAACGGCCAAAACATAAGACTATTACAACTTACTTAACACCTCTAAAAAGCATTGAAGCATGTATATAAAGATGTATGTGGTTGTATTAGCCTGTATTATGAAAAGAATAGTTTAATCCCCCCCCCACTTTATAATTACATATGCAAAATCCAGAATTCTCAACTTTTTCATTCTTGAACTCAAAGTAAATATTTTAAGTAAGTTTTGCAATGATGTTCTTGACCAGTTGTTTAGATCTTAAGGGGCGCGGTTTTCCATTTCAACCTTTTGAGGGATTCCCATCTTTTTTTTAAAAGCGTCTTTTGGATTGTACTTGGTAAATGCTGGAAACAAATTCTAAGTGAAAAAGCAAGGTCCTGTAGCTACATTTCAGCAGACGAATGCACTATATGTCCCATGGTAAACGAAGTTGGTGAAACTGTAAAATCGGAGGTCAGGCACAAGCCTATTTCCTGCTTACTCGGAAGTGAGTACACACATCTGAAATGGAGTGGGGTGGCATCTGCTGAGCTCTCCCATGCCCTGTACCATGGGGTGAGGCCTCCATGGCATATGCTAAAACACGGAGCAATGCAAGGTTGAAGGAGCTGAGATTATACTCTAGAATTCCACAGTCAACTCAGAACTGCCTCTTTAGCTGGTCTCTCTTTGTTCCCACCCTAAGAGAAACGATGTTCCAACAGTTGCCAGCCCCACCTAAGGCACACAGATGCTCTTCAATTTCACACCACCCCTTATGATGGAGAATACATTGTATCATGCCCGCCTTATTCAATGTCGCAACGATCTAATGAGGCATTGGATAATGCAGCTTCATCGTAACACTGGCTCTTAAGAAAATGAAGTCTGGTGAACTTATCATCCTTCACAAAAACCATAATTAGCCTCAAAAGGACGCTCATCCAAGTGTCCATTCCACTGATGCCACATGTTACGGAAGAGTCCTATGTATGAAAGCTTCTGCCATTCCATGTGCATATCTTGAGTAGAAACAAACAAACAAAACACAGCTGAGCTTTTTAGGTGATGGAGGTCACCCCTTACAGAAAATTGCCACGGGTAGCAGGTATCCCCTAAGAAACAGGAAAGTGACCATTACTGGTACACATGCTGGCATGCTCCAAATTGCTAATCTCAATCAAGGCCACAGTAAAAATAACTTCCCTGAACTCTTAATGCATGACTGGCACTGCTTAATGTAACCCCACCAGGGAGTCTATTACTACTTCCACTTACATCTGAAAAAGTGGAGGCAGGGTATCACCCACGTGATGAACGGCAAAGCCTGGATTTGAATCCAGACCATTGGATACAGAGATTAAACTCTGACTCCCTGCCCCTCATTATCTTCTGCAGGACTTCCAACTGTTGCTAAGGTCTTGATACTCTATCCAGAGAGAGACTAACACCCTTAACATTTTTAGCCTGACTTGGGGAGGTAGAAAGAAGAAAAATTTGGAGAATTCTGAAAGAGTGTGAAAGAGAATTTTTAGAAGTTCTTCTTCCTCAAATTGTCATCACTCCAGCACCATTCCATTCTGGCTGAAGGTGCACCCATCCATCTGGGATTGTCCTGGTTTTAATACTAAAATCGCTTAGGACTATCCTGGTGTTAAAGTTCAAGTCCTAAGTACTCCCTTGGTCCTGGACAAACTGGGACAGTTGGTCACCCTATTTAAGTCAGGATTGCTGGGCTTTCCTACGTTATCAATATTTTCAAATTTTGCTTTCAAAGTTACAGACAGAAAAGTCAAACCTAGGAAGATCTGGAATGTTAATACTGGCTTACACATCCACTTACACATCTGTGTTAATATGTTCTAAGGAAACAATCATCCTCTCTCACTACATGAGAAGACACCATAAGAACTATCTTTGCACTCCAAAGGGCATGAGTTAGATGGCAAAATCTTCACTTTCCTTCAATAAATTAGAGATTCTAGGCTCTCCTTTAGGCTTACCATTTTTTAAAAAGACTTTATTTATTTATTTGAGAGAGAGAGATACAGCAAGAGTAGGAATATGAGCAGAGGGAGTGGGAGAGGAAAAGCAGGCTTCCCTCCAAACAGGGAGCCTGATGCGGGGCTCGATCCCAGGACCTTGGGATCATGACCTGAGCCGAAGGCAGACGCTTAATGACTGAGCCACCCTGATGTCCCTGGTTTACCATTTTTATAAAAATCTGGACTTCAGACATATTGGCTTTCTATGCATAAAGCACAATGATTAAAGCACCTGCTATCTGATTACCTCCTACAGAATCGGATGATTCTTATGATTATATCTGGTGGCAGATTTGGCCATCAGGGATCCATATTTAAATGGATATAAGAAAAAATTCTCATGGTTTGGCTTTTTAGAAGTTAAACTTCCGTGCATGATACATTCTGCATGGAAAAGAAAAAAAAAGCCATAAACCATTAATGATGAAAAACTTACTGCAGAGATTTGGAAAGTAATAGTGCATTGTACCATAATTGCTAATGTGCTTAGAGTTTAATACCGAATTAGTGTCAGGCCTAATATCAGTTGAAATGCATTCTTATATTCCACAGCTTAAAATGATGGCATGTTATTATGGAGCCTGAAGTAGTGTTCATGAAAACCCATGCACTGTCTGCCAAAAAAGAACACTTCTCTGGGCTCTTCAGGAAGCTGCCCATTTCCAAATAATGTCTCCAAATAATGGAAGAAATGAAACGTTTTTAAGAAGAATAGAGTTTGGTTTTTCATATTTTTTTTTCATGAATGGAGAATTTTAAAAAGCACAAAATGGGACTTCAAATATTTTATTCCCAAAATATTATTTTGCCATATTTTAAACCCAGTGAATGTATATATGAGTAGGCAACATTGTAATATCTCTCCTGCCTGAGTAAATTTATTTTTTCAGTTCTATTCTCATATATAAATGTACATCTTTTCATAAGTTAATGCATCAGTATTTTTCACAGGAAAGTAAAAACTGTTTGAGGAAGTAATTTCGCATTTGAGAGCGTATTTGAAATCAGGTAGCTTATAGAAGAAGAGCTCTGACAGTCAATGACTTTTGGTTGCCGCTCTTACTTTAAATTGCATTTAACAGCAGAATAAAACTCGGCCATTTTCAGCCTACATGTTTTGTAGCCAAAATTGAAAGTAAAAACTAAAACCACATTTTGCTAGAGAACTTACTAAAATCAGTAAAGTAAGAAAGTACTGAAGATATAAGAAAGAAAAGATAAAAGTTTGAGCGAACTGGGCTTTTATCGGTGAGTCAAATGAATGGATGAGGCAACAGAAAGGCAGCAAGGCATGTGTTTGCACTGTGAGAATTTCAGAGATCTGGAGGACAGGGGAAGTTGCAGCAAGTAGGGAAACATCCAGACATCTTCACCCTCCTGAACGTAATGGCCAGGTAAATAGCACCTAACTCCAAATTCAGAAAACTGTTGATTCTATGACTTTTATACAATCATCATGAGATAGAAATCCAGAAATCCATCTTTAATGATGGGCAAATGAAGTGGTAAGATGGTAAAACAAATGAATGTCATTCTAGGGTCAAGACACAGAACATGATGATTATGAAGGCTTTACCCATGGACCAAGAATAGAGACCCAAGTGGGGGCCCAGGAGACACATATTTTCAGTATGCATTTGTAACCAACTGTAAAATTACCAATCACCATGCCCAATGCACATTTCTTAAAAAGATTTGGTAATTTCTTCCTGGTCCAGACTATATTTTTTAAAAAATCATTTTTCCATCCATGTTGTCGCAAATGGCAAGATTTCATTTCTTTTGAACTCTCATATGATCTCCCTGATATGAGGAAGTGGTGATGCAACATGGGGGCTTAGGTGGGTAGGAGAAGAATCAAAGAAACAATATGGGATTGGGAGGGAGACAAACCATAAGTGACTCTTAATCTCACAAAACAAACTGAGGGTTGCTGGGGGGAGGCGGTTTGGGAGAAGGGGGTGGGATTATGGACATTGGGGAGGGTATGTGCTTTGGTGAGTGCTGTGAAGTGTGTAAACCTGGTGATTCACAGACCTGTACCCCTGGGGATAAAAATATATGTTTATAAAAAATAAAAAATTTAAAAAAAAATCATTTTTCAAAGCCCAAAGCACAGGCATTTGATCTGGTAGGTAAGAAGGCCCCACATAAATAAATATTAAATAGAGACTTTTTTTTACCCTTTTTTGGTATTAGGCAGAATATTCAGTGTCTGTCTTGAGTCACTGCATTATGTAAGAATGTTTTTACTCAAATATCAAAGTTAATTTAGGGAACTATTATGGAAAATTCATCTAAGTTTCCCATAGAATACAGTACGGCCAAAATTCTAACCATCTATCTTTCTTAGAAAAGCATCTATGTTGAATACCAATTTTAAGTGGAAAAAATGACAGGAAAATCTTCAAAACATTTATTTGTGGAATGTTAAAAGCAATTGCTGCTGTTAGGAACATAGAGAACATAGTGGAAATTGCTTATTTTCAGCTTGTAGTTTTTACTGGTCAGACCCTCTATCCTTGCACAGCAAGTAACATTCCTCCGGCAGTCACAGAGCTCAAGCTTACCTAATATCACAGCATTCCACATGCACTCCATTATCTAATTTAGTTACTTTCTGCCTCTATCGTCAGCATTCCCAAAATACAGAGAACTAAAAGAATGTCAGCAGTTGCCAGGGATGGACATGTGGCCCCCTTCCCCACCTGCACCCCCCCCCAAAAAAAGGGCAGCAAAAACATCCTTATTTTTTACTCATAATGGATAGCATAGAATTGTAGCTGAAATGTACTGCTGAGACGATGTAATCCAACATCCTAATTTTAAATTTAAGGAAATTGAAAGGCCAAGGGAGTCAAGTGACTCAGCCAAGACAGAAGCAAGTTTAGAACTGAACTGTGCCCATTCCCAGCATCCTGTTCTTAACGTTATGAGATTCTTTCACTTTGAGCTTTGTAATTAGTGCACACACAAACCCGATTCAGTTCTCGTGAAAATCCCACCTCCTAGCTCTTCATGGGTAATAACTGTTAAGGCCCATTGAGAACACTTCAATTTGTGCAGACAACAAAATCTATCAAAAGGCCTTTAATATTTCTAACTGGTTCTATTATGCCTCTCCTAGTCCTCAGACTGTAAGGAATTGTTTTTCCATGGAGATCTACTGGACTTGATGGTGCAGGTGTGTGTGTGTGTGTGTGTGTGTAGTGTGTGTGTGCACTTGCACAGGCTTCCAAGTCAGGCATATGCCACATGTGTGAAACATAAACCACACCCTCCTAATCAACCCTCATTTATGTCAAAGTAGACGTGAGCATGTGAGGTGGATGTACTTGGGGAAATAGAGTAAACCACCTTGCTTACTTTTTCATTTTTCAGACACAGAAGCTCAGGTCAGGTCTCTTCCCATCACAGGGTTTTAAAAGTCTTTGTGACACAAAGGACGGCATTATCAAAACAGAGAAAATTGATCTCCCATTCTTATAAATTAAACCTAACATAGAACTCTCAAAATAGAGATGGTGACACCTGTTTGAATCCCTGAAATTGTGTCATCGGTCTTAGAACATTGGAGACAATTTTAAGGTACACTAACTTCAGACTATGCCAAAAGATGATTTTGTTCATGGAGTACTCTAAGAATTTTTACCAAAAAAAAAAAAAAAAAAAAGATAGTAAAGACATATTTCAAAATGCATTGAAACATATAGCATTTAAAAGCTTTTTACATTAATATTTTTCCTAAAAATACTTTTGTCCTTTCATATTCTCAGTATAAGTTCTTTTAATCACCGATCTATCTATACAGTCAATTTTTAACATATTATATGACTTCTAAACTCTGCAACCAGGGAATATCCAATTGCAAGAAATCAGAATAATTAATGAAGAAAACACAGAAAAACAAGAAGCAGCATATGGTAACAGCTGGTGGAAGAGTTAAACTCAGTGGTGAGTGAACAGCCTTGCTAGCAAGCCCATAACTCTAACTGAGAGCTCCCACCCATCAAGTGTATATACTATAATGTGATATTTCCTCCAAGGGTGAACTAAAGAACACTAGTTCCTTAAGAAAAGGGCAGAGAGGGGAGTTCCTCATAGTCAAAAATACTTGAGAAACCCTGAGAAAAGTTCAGTAAAGCAGGGGCACCTGGGTGGCTCCCTGGGTTGAGCCTCTGCCTTTGGCTCGGGTTCTGATCTCAGGGTCTTGATCACAGGGTCCTGGGATCAAGTTCTCATGGGGAAATTTCTGCTTAGCCAGGAGCCTCCTTCCCCCGCCCCCTTCTCTCTCTGCCTGCCTTTCTGCCTACTTGTGATCTCTCTCTGTCAAATAAATAAATAAAATCTTAAAAAAAGGTTTAATAAAGCAGATTTCTTTCTGCATTATTCTATATAACTTATAAATTTCCAATATGGACTATGAATCTCCAAAATAAATACGTAATAAATATACACGGTTGATTCAAACAACTATTTATGATAGTGAATTTTTTTTAAGATTTTATTTATTTGACATAGCATGTTAGTGAGTGAGTGCAGGAGCAGAGGGAGGGGCAGAAGGAGAGGGAGAAGCAAACTCCCTGCTGAGCAGGGAGCCTCCAGACATAGGGCTCCATCCCAAGACCCCAGGATCATGACCTGAGCCAAAGGCAGATGCTTAACAGACTGAGCCACCCAGGTACCCCTATGATAATAAATGTTTAAAGGTAAATTAGGCAACTTACTGAAAATCACAAGCATCTTCCCCCTCTGTGAGTTCCTCATCAGTACCTACATACACAGCAGGATCAGAACACACTGTCTTGATCCCACCAATGGGACTGTTGACCATCAGAATCTCCCCTTGAAAGTCACAATTCACCCAGTCTCTGACCACAGCAGACATAACAGAAGACCAGAGAACATGACAAATTTGGCACTCACAGGAAGGACTAGGCTCGCCATTTGACCCACAATCACATTTCCTATCTTTCAAGTTAGGGTGAGCCACTGGATTGTTGCTCAGGCTAGGAAAGTGGTCAAGGAAAAATTACAATGGGACTGAGATCAGGAGAGCAATTGATTAATAATTAATCACATAAGTTTTATACTGACCTTTTAGTTCTTATAAATCTCCAGGCACCAAGCAATTTCATCTTAACATTTCAGAGTTTTTCCACTAGTGATTCTCTTTCTGCCTTTGAAATCCTTCACCCAACCCCTTTCATGACCTTAAAATCTCAACTCCCTCACCTCCCCATCACTGGTTCCACTGTTTGAGTCATTAACTCAATGAACTCATTCTTCCCTTCTCTCCTAAAATATCACTTCCTCTGATAATCCTTCTGAATCATCCCCATGATATTTTCCCTTCTAATAGAACTTATAATTTATAATTATATATTCTTTTCAAGGATACTTGTTAAACAGCTATCTCATCATTAGGTGGTAAACTGCAAAAACCAAGGAACTACATCTACCTTGTCCACCAACACCCAGAACCAGTAAGCCCTCTCTCAATGTTTGTCTGTTGCACTGACTAAATGAATGGATTTGAGAAATATTTATCTAGTGTCTACAACAGACCATCGCAATAACAGAAAGCTGGCCCCTTTCTGCCTTTTCTCCATCAAAGATTAAACCATCAAACTGAACCAAACGTCCATTGACACAATACAGAGATGGACTTCCCTGCACGTGGGTGGCACTTGGAAATGCATGTGTCCTAAGCCCCCAACTTCAGCATGACCAGCCGAGGGGAACCTGCTCTGATCACAGGTCTTAGGTAGGTCACATGTTTGTCTGCTTTTCAAATAGCACCTATTTCCTATGTTCTTCCTGGACATATTTGTGGTATCTGAAGTCCCTGGACAGTTACCCCAAATGTGGGCCTAACGACTCACAGCAACCACCATAGGCAAAACCTTTGAAACTACAGTATGTGTGTGCACCCATGAAGTGTATATAGTAGAGATGGGGGGATGGTTGAAATATGGTGTATATGTGTGTGGATATATGGGTGTACACACACACACACACACACACACAGTTAACTCTTGAATGATGAACTCAGGTGTGAAATGCGTGGGTCCAGTTACACGTGGATTTTTTGGATATAGTCCAATAGTATGTGAATGTAGTTTCTCTCCCTTATGATACTTTTTTTTTTAAAGATTTTTATTTGTTTATTTGATAGACAGAGATCACAAGTAGACAGAGAGGCAGGCGGGGTGGGGGGGAGGAAGCAGGCTCCCTGGCGAGCAGAGAGCCTGATGTGGGACTCCATCCCAGGACCCTGGGATCATGACCTGAGCTGAAGGCAGAGGCTTTAACCCACTGAGCCACCCAGGTGCCTTTCCCTTATGATATTCTTAATAACACTGTCTTTTCTCTAGCTCACTTTATTGGAAGAATACAGGATAGAACACATACAATAAACAAAATACGTGTTAGTCTATTTATGTTATCGGTAGGGCCTCAAGACAACAGCAGACTATTATAGACTATCAGTAGTGAGTCAAAAATTACACATGCGTTTCCGACAGCATGGGGGTCAGTGCCCCAACTCCCATGTTGTTCAAAGGTTGACTCTGTGTGTGTGTGTGTGTGTACTGAAAACGGACATAAATAAGGTAAATACAATTTAGAAGTGAATACAGGTAATTTCTCAGTAACCAGGTAGTGAAAGGTGACATGAAAACTATGACACGGTGGTTTTTGGACAACTGATGCTTTAGCTCCCCATAATTCTGCATGTCTTTTCTGTACATAATAAATTGAATATATCAGAGGCTTAGTTTAAAACTTTTCTTTCATGCAGGAAAAAAAAAACCACAGATACCACTCCTTGAACATCTTTGCCTGCTTAAGTCCCATGATAATGATTTTCTACCTGTCATCTTGAGCACTTCTAGCAAACAGTTATTTCTTGATACCCAACCACCTCTCCACCTTTTTCAAAATGCACCTAGAAAATCTGCAGGGAGCAGATCGGTGGTTGCCACAGATGGGGGATGGGAAGTGAGAGAGAAATGAGTGAATTGTTTGTTTTTTTGTTTTTAGTTAAATTGAAAAAAAAAAATTGCACCCAGACAATCAACTGTCTCGTACTTTTAAATCACCATAATCCCAGAGTCTTTCTTACTTCTAGGCTTATAATACATTGTCTTCAAGGTTCAGTGCTCTTTCATATAGCACAGTCAAGGTCAATTCTGCAATTTCTTTCTTCTCTTTCTTCCCAAGCCCTAGCTGCTACTTCCAAAAAGCTGATGGTCGTGTTGGGAGTGGGCCTGTTTTTGTGAGAATCCTTCTTGATGCTTTTCCACACCCCCCAAAAGCTATTCATGTTATCTGATAGTATTTTGAAGGCTGATGTTTCCGATCAAGGTGCTTGTAAGTTACACTGGTGCTGATTAACCAGCTTTTATATCCTAACCAGTCGCTGCACTGACAAAAGCTTCAGAAGTTCTGATTGAAACAGCGTTCAAATGAAAATCAATCCTCCCAAATATTTCTCATCCAATAACTGAATTTAGAAAGTAGACTTATCTCCTTCTCCTCTCTCTTGTTCTTTCTTTTGCTCTTTCCATGGAATACAGAATTGGGCCTTCCAAGGAAATCATAACCTTACTACCACTGAACGCCAAAGCGCTAACCTTTGGGGGCTAGTGATAATCTCAACGTTAAACTGCTGTTCAGTTAAACCCAAAGACAGAAGTAGATAGTTTGTTAATGCCAAAAAAGGAGTACTTCTCAAGTAGATGGTTCCTATAATTTCAAAAAGTTGGCAAAAAGCCTTCCTAAGTTCTCCAAATTTACTGCACTATATAGATTTGGTAAATAAAGGTAATTTTTGACACTGACCAAAACCAAAGCTGGAACTTTTCCTATGAAAAGTAGAAAAGGAGACCTCCTCTTCCATGGAAGAGAGTCAGATTTGGAGACAAAGACTCAAAGCTTTGTATACATACACCCGACAAATTTGTATAAATGAAGACTTTCAGTGCAATTATTTAATGCTGCCTCAGAGTCTGAATGGGAATATAAGTTTCTGATTTGCTAAATCAGCAATTTGCTGATTTGCTAAATTTGCTAAATCATGTGTTAAAAATGATGTGAATGTAAAAACTTTCTTGACATTGCATTCCTTATCTCTACTGGTTCTTATTCATATTTTTCTTCCTAAGAAATAAGAGTCTCTCATTTCAGTTATCATCTTTTTGGAGACAGGATTTCCTAAGAGGAAAATATATGTAGAGATGATCAATGTAATTAAGCTTTATAAAAGAAAAAAATCTTATTGACAGAAGTATATCTTTCTTTATAATAAATATTTTTCTCAATTAAAAATAATATGCTGTAGAAAATGTGATCTAATCAAAATTTTCATTTGTCACTTTTTAAAAGTACGAGGTTAAGCAAATTGTGAAACTTATGCTTCTCCTTTGCATGGTTTATTTCAAATATATTTCCATAAATAGTACACAGCCTCAGCAAAGAGTACATTCTTCACATTTTTCCCTCGGCTATTAAATACTAATTTCTGAGGGCTAAAATCCAGAATTAAAGGTACAATTGCACCCTCTACTGTCCGAATTTTCTATTTCACATTGAGCAAAAAAAACATTGCATGTTGCTTCAACACATAGGTTATAAAAGTAACAGGCAAACCCTGTTGGCTTCCATTTGACATTACATAATTGTTTGTAGATCTTCAAACAATTAAGCTATTTGTTAGAACTTCTTTAGTTCTAGGACTGGAAACTGGACATTTATACAGTTGCTGGGACCAAGGAGATTCAGAAAACTGTGATTCTCATCAAAGTACTAGCAATGTGAAGTATTCATTAAAGAAGAGGAAAAATATCAACACTCAAGCCAACAACTGGCCACACTTCTAATAGCATAGAGAGTATCCCCAGTTTTTCTCAAATTAGAAATTAAAATAAACATTAGTGTTGTTCTAAAACCATACATTGAAACTCCAAAAAATTAGTTTTAAGATCTTATTTTCAATGCTTTAAAGACTATAAGTCAAAATTTATAGCTTATGTGTCCCTTTCCTTTCAACCTATTTTCATTGTCTTAGACAGTTGTTTGATATTTATTCAAGAGATTTTCTTACCAATTTCTATTTCTATTGCTAAAGAATTAGCTTGTTGCTGGCAAACCCACCCACTGAGAGTAACTAGAAAAGCTAATTTCTACCCCTCACCACCCCTGCCAGCAAAAAATATTTAAGGCAAAAATGCCTGAACAATAGGGTTTGAAGGGCTAATATCTGGGAGAAAAGCAAAGTCCAGAGAGGTAAAACTATCATTCAGCATCCTTTTGGAGGCATTTACAAATTACAAAACACTCCTAAAGAGGATAAATAATGAAGTATGCATTAGAAGCTGAGAGGCTAAGAAGCTGACAGTGCTTCTAAATGTCTCATGGGACCAGAGGAACAAGAACAGGAGTTCAAGCCCAACTAGTTCAAAACCACGAAGGTCAAACCTCAACTGCTAACAATCCAGTATCATTATAATAAAGGCTGAAACTGCCCATTGAACCTGTTGGATCCATAACGGGGTTAAGGCGGTCCACTTTCTCTTCAAGTGCAGAAGTGATGTTTCTCCTCAGCAGAGTCTCAAATGACCTCACATTGTCACACACAACATCCGGGATTCAATCAGAAACAGGTACACCAAGAGACAATAAAATAAAAGGCTAAGGGGGAAAAAAAAGCATACAATAAGAGCAGAACCATGGGAATCCTGCTCCTGAAACTACCTAATAGGCACTTTTAAATACTTGTGATGAATATGTTTAAGGGATATGATGAAAATGTTGGTAATTTCAAGAGAAAGCTGGAAGCTATAAAAAAAAATTGGCATTCTAGAACTGAAAAAATTCAGTAGATGTATTTTAATAATTCTGTAGTTGTGTTGAACGGCAGGAGATAAAATTAGTAAACTAGACTATAAATCCAAGGAAAATAGAATAAAAAGAAAAAGAGAAAAAAAAAAAAACAGAGGGATAAAAAGGATGTGAGACATGGGATCATAAAGAAAAGGTCTAACATCTATGTAATTGGAGTCCCCAAAGGGGAGGAAAGATAGAATAGGACAGAAGCAATATTTGAAGAAGTAATGGCTATGAATGTTTCAAAACTGATGAAAGATCTATCAAGCTACAATTTCAAGAAGCACCATTAGCCACTAGCATAATAAATAGAAAACAGAGACAGACAAACACATATAACGCCAGGTACATCATCGTAAAACTTCTAACAATCAAAAATAACAGAGAAACTCATATACTCATCACCTTCAGAGAAGCTACAATAAGATTAGAGTCAACTTTTCAGTGGAAACAGAGAAAGCCATAAACACAGTGGTAACACATTGGTAACCTCAAAGAGCTGGAAGGAAAGAAATCCACCAACATAGAGTTCTATACTTGGCAAAAATACCCTTTGCAAATAAAGGCAAATAAATATATTCCCGGGAAACAAAAATGAGAGAATTTGTCACTGGGAGATTCACTGTAAAGAAGACACTAAAAAATATTCTTTGGGGGGCACCTGGGTGGCTCAGTGGGTTAAAGCCTCTGCCTTTGGCTCAGGTCATGATCCCAGGGTCCTGGGATCGAGCCCTGCATCTGGCTCTCTCTGCACAGCGGGGAGCCTGCTTCCTCCTCTCTCTCTGCCTGCCTCTCTACCTACTTGTGATCTCTCTCTCTGTGTGTCAAATAAATACATTTTTTAAAAAATCTTTAAAAAGAAATATTCTTTGAAAAGAAAGAAAGTGAAAGTAGATGACTGTAATAAGATATAAGGGGAAAACTACCACAGAAAGGAAAAGATGAAATATGAAGCTACATCTATATGAACGATTGCTGCATAAAATAATAAAAACATCTAACATCTAATAAGAGGAAAGGGAGGAGGGATTAGTAGGGGTAAAAGTGTTGTCATGATGTCCTTCAATGGATGAATGGATAAAGAAGATATGGTCCATATATACTATGGAGTACTATGCCTCCATCAGAAAGGATGAATACCCAACTTTTGTATTGACATGGACAGGACTGGAGGAGATTATGCTGAGTGAAATAAGTCAAGCAGAGAGAGTCAGTTATCATATGATTTCACTTACTTGTGGAGCATAAGGAATAACACGGAGGATATTGGGAGATGGAGAGGAGAAGTGTGTGGGGGGAAATCAGAGGGGGAGATGAACCATGAGAGACTGTGGACTTTGAGAAACAAGCTGAGGGTTTGGAGGGGGGCGGGGGGATGGGTGAGCCAGGTGGTGGGTATTAAGGAGGGCATGGATTGCATGGAGCACTGGGTGTGGTGCATAAAAAATGAATGCTGTGGGACACCTGGGTGGCTCAGTTGGTTAAGCAGCTGCCTTCGGCTCAGGTCATGATCCCAGCGTCCTGGGATCGAGTCCCGCATCGGGCTCCTTGCTCAGCAGGGAGCCTGCTTCTCCCTCTGCCTCTGCCTGCCACTCTGTCTGTCTGTGCTCGCTCTCTCCCCCTCTCTCTCTCTCTGATAAATAAATAAAAATCTTTAAAAAAAAAAATGAATGCTGTAACACTGAAAAAAATTAAAGAGAAATAAAAGTATTGTCGGACACGGGACTGTCTAAGAAGTAACAAAAGTATTTATCTTTAAATTTTGCTAGTTCAAGGATACATTGCCTGTTATAATTTCTGGAATAAGCAAGTATAGAAATAAAACAGGTACAATCAAAAAATTGATGGACAAAAAATGGAATATCAAATCAAAAAGGAAACACAGAACCCAAATAGTAAGATGATTGATTTTAAGCCAAAATGTGTCAGTAATTAAACTAATAAATAGATTAAATACTCTAATTACTAGACAAAGACTGTCTGACTGGATTTAAAGAACAGAACTATATATATCTTATAAGGAACAATTTTATAAAGGAACAAAAAAGGTGTGAGGTAAAATTGTGAACACAAATCAAAAGAAAACTGATATAACTTTACTAATACCAAGGGAGATTTTAAGAAAATAAACACTGTTAGAAGAAGAAGAACATTACAAAATAATGAAAGGATTAATTTATCAGAATGGGATCCGAAATCTACATTTATATGTTCTCAGTAACAGCCTCAAAACATGAAAAATGAAAATTAATAGTGCTAAGAGGAGATATAAATTCACAATCTTATTAAGAAATTTCAACTTATCTCTCAGAAACTGACAGACTAAGCAGACAGAAAATTCATCAGGATATAGATGATTTGAATAATACACATAACAAACTTAATTACAATCAATTTACGCCCATATCACAGAACACACTATTTCCTAGGGCATAAGCATGTTTTATTAAAACTGACCACATGCTAGGCCATGAAACGAGTCTCTGCAAAGCTCAGAATATTGAAATCATGTACTGTTACTGCAGAGAAAGTAAGCTAAGAATCAGTAACAATAGTAATCTCAATAAATACAAAAAAGATGTCATAAAACTGAAAATCCATTCATGATTTTAAAATGATCTAAAAATTCAACATAGAAAGTACTTACTTGATAAAGGAGATCTGTTAAAGAAAAAAAAAAAACACCTACAAGAAATCTCATACTTAATGGTGAAATATTGAAAGTTTTCTCCTCATGGCACAAAAAGAAATGGATGCCTATTATCACCACTCCTACTCAATATTATAATTGAGGCCCTGCACACTGAAATAAAGCAATAAATAAATAAATAAATAAAATACATAAAGATTCATAAAGATTAAAAAAAGATTACATACTTTTGGATAAGTTCCATATCAATATTTTTAGATAAGTTCTAAATCAATACATAAGTTTAACTACAAATGTTAGAATAAGTAAATTTAGGAAGGTCAGGGGACACGAGGTTAATACGAGTACTGATGTCTCGTGTGAGTCCAAAATGCACTCACCATAAGGAAAAGAATTGATTAAATGAACCACACTAAAATTAGGAGATTCTTTTGATCAAGAGACATGATGAAGGGGAGTATCTGCCATTACACATTTGTCAGAACCCACAGAATGTTCCACACCAAGAGTGAACTCTGACATAAGCTGTGGACTTTGGGTGATGACGGCGGCTCATCAATCATACCCAACGTCCCACTGTGATTCAGGATTCAGTATGTAGGGGCAGCTGTGCGTATGTGGAACCAAGGGCTATCGGGGAACTCTTTGTACCCTCTGCTCAGTTTTGCTGGGAACATAAAACTTCTCTAAAGAATAGTCTATTTCTTTAAAGATACCATCAGGAGAGTTAAAAGGCAAACTATAAAATAGGAAAATATATTGATAATATATATTTAATCAGCAAAAGGCTTATCCTCAGACTATATCTGGAATTCCTAAAATTTAAACACAAGTTCTATAACCTCATAGAGAACTGGGCAAAACACCTGAAAATTTCAAGTATTTCTCTAGTGGGACTGGTGACCAGGAATGGCAAAATTTTAAGTCCTTTGAACAAGGAAGACAAACTAATAGTCAATAAACATATGAGAAATTGCTTAATTTCATTAATATATAGGGAAATTTAAACACAGTGAGATACCACTACATATCTATTCAAATGACTAAAACTGAAGAAAAAAATCATGACAATGAAGGTTAGAGAGTTTGTGAAATAAGGGAAATTCTCATACCCTACTAGTGGGGGTATAAATTGGTATAGCCCCTTGGGAAAGCGGTGGCAATTTCTGCCTCAACGGAATACATGGATCCCCAATTCTCTAGAAACTCGAATCAGTTTCTATCACTAGAAACAGTGATATACCCAACAGAAATACATAGATAGCACATGATATGTGCAAGGATATTCATAGAAATGTTATTTGTAATATACCCAAGTTGGCAACATCACAGATGTCCATGAATCCTTACAGAGGACAGAAGAAAACACAAATTCCTGAATATGCCTACATGCAAAAACAGCAATAAAACTCATAAACAATACTCAGACAAATAAACCACACAGAATGGTAATAAACACATCATACGGTTCCTTTTTTTATAAAATTCAAACATGAGCAAAACAAACTTATGGTGAGATAATGGTCACTTTGGGGACAGAAGGCAGGAGATAGCACAAGTCAGTGGGGATGGGAAAGTTCTAAGTCTTGATCCGAACAGTGGTTATTATTCAGATAATTCATTAAATTATAAACTTATTGCTCATGCCCTTCTCTCTATATGTGTTATTCTGTATTAAGAAAGCTTAAGACAAATGCTTTATTTAGCTTATTAAGATCAACATCTGGCAAATAATTATTGCATATTATTTTCAATACCTACAAGTACAAGGAATTGCTTTAGATGATCAAAGACTCCAAGTCTATTCCACTGTCATCATCATCATTATTATTATTTTTAGAGAGAGTGTGAATGGGGAAGGGAGAGGGAGAGAATCTCAAGCAGACTCCATGTTGAACGTAGAGCCCAGCACTGGGGCAGGATCCCAGGACCCAGGATCATGACCTGAGCCAAAACCAAGAGTCAGAGGCTCAGCTGACTGAGCCACCTAGGTGCAGTCCTCAACTGTCAAATATTTATATTGTACAGTCAGTTGTTAGATTTGGACAATGAATTAGATATACATCCTACTCTCAAAACAAAAGACATAGAGTTACCTACGTAAGTTAATATTATACCTTGACATGTGTGTGTTCATAAGTATACATACCCATATTCATTTAACATATACTTTCAAAAGTATCTTGATTTAATATAATCTTAAATGTTTCCAAAAAATAGTTTATTAAATGTGCATAACTCAGGGATAATTTTCATATATATATATTTTTCTTTTCAATAAATTAAAGGAAAAACCTGTGGTAGAAATGTGCCTTAACAACTGGAGTAAAACAGGAAGTTTCCATTTGACCTCAGCTCAGGAGGATAATGTAGGATCTGAAGAAGTGGGGGAAGGAAGCTGTTCCGAGGGGAGAGGAAGAGCGTCATCAAAGGTGCAGTATGGGAAGGTAGACCTGAGACTGGGGGTTCACTCTGGATGGAGAGCAGAGGAGTGAGTGGGCAGGTGAAGAACACACTTGGGAGAGACTCGGACCCCACAGTGATGAATGTGAACCATGTACCTTCAGGAATGGAAGGAAAGCAAGCCACAGTTTTGAGCCTGGAAACGACGAGATCAGAGTTGTGTTTCAGATAAGTTCATCCCAGAGCATGGCATGCAATGAACTGAAGATTGAAAAGATGGGTCAGAGACAGGTTAGGAAGACACAGCCATCCTAAAGGGTAACACAAATATAGAATTGAGGACAGAGAAGAGAAGGCATGGCGAACATCACCTGTCAAAAATGTCATTCGCTCCTCAGTATGAGCCTTGATGGCTGAATTCCCAAATAATCATCCTTTAACTGCTCAGTCAAGATCAAGCACCCATATAATCAGGGACAGCTTACTAAGAAAGTCAACTCATCTTATAGAAAGTCATTTCTGAGCCTATCTAATCTTTCCAGAGCCATGGCTCCCTTTCCATAAGGTACTTTCCCTGTAATCACAATTAACACAGACATCAGGCCAAGGAAAGAGGTGGAAGACAGGTAAGAATTCTTGAACAGCCATGGAGGAGGCACTGTGTATATAATTCCACCCCATCCTTACCCCCCTGTAGGACAACTACGGCCCCTTCGTAGCTACCTAGGCCAGTCCCAGAGCCCAGGGCTCCAGAAGTTTCCTTGTGTTCCCAGTCAACTACTCTAAGCTAGTGAATTCATAGGTGCTAATTCTTTGACACATAACTTTGTTGGCTCAGTTTCCCCATCCCACCATTTTTTGAGCCAGGGACTTAATTCAAGTAAGAGTTGGCTGTGTTTGATGCAGAGCCAAGAGAAGAGAAAAGGAGACATGGGGGTTGGCTTGGGACAATGATGGAGCTCTCAAGAAGCTATGGGATGGAAAGTGGGGAGGAGCAGGGAGTAGTATCATAAGATAAGGGGTTGGAAGTAGAAAATGGGATTTGTAAGTACCCCCACTTTAAGAATGCTTAAAAAAATCCAGACAAAGTTCTTTTAACTAGCTTGTGCTTGTTGACCTGTTAACTTGACCTCACACTGAAATTGGACCCTGTGGATTCTGACTTCCTAAGACTATAATGTATACAGTCACCTGAAGGAATTGTGATGGTACAAGAAAGAAGTTTAGATCTGTTTTTAATGGAGGAAGAGGAAAACCTAGGTTGCATTTTTTAAAAATATTTTCCCCTTGGTTGCATTTTAAATCAACCCATCGAAGTTGTTGACCACTCTGTCCTCCAACTCTGATTTTGTACAGCAGTTTGGGGAATAGACCACAGCTGAGCACTGATGAAGCTTCACGTGCCATTATGTCCCCATGCCAGTGAATGCCACTACCAAGATCCTCCTCCATTAGGAAAAGGAACCAATGGAACTTTCCATGCTTGAAGCTCTTGGTAGGTATATCACAGCCCTTAAAACCAGGTTATGGTCAGGGATCCAAGAGGAAACTGAGGGAAAGAGATCATGAGTAATAATTAATACAAATAACCATTAATTCTATTACTATAGTATCTGACATTCACAGAGTGCTTACTATCATAGTACCTCATGAGTGTTACATGCTAAGTGCTGGGCTAAGTGCTTCTCATAGATCATATCAAGCCTCAGATGAATAAATCTTAAAAAAAATAAATTATTTTTAGTCTAAATAAGTATGGGGCTTATGGGGCAGGTGGAAAAAATAAAACATTTTAAGGAAATTATTCTATACCTTATTCTTCTATAGAATGGAATGTTTAAACTATCTTTGATCCTTTTGTAACTCTCCAGATGCCTTCTATCAATTATATTTTAAAAGCAGAAGTACATTCCTCAAAGCTAGAATTCTCTATGGACTGTTTTTTGTTTGTTTGCTTGTCTTCCCTCCGAAAATTTATTGGAGACATTAACATGAAGGTATGTGTGGCTTAGTCCAAGATGAGGTTTTAGTTCAGGATGAGAAAGATTCTCAGAACTAGGACTTGTTATCAAGAGTTAAAGCTCAAAGGAGCAAAAGAAGACAACATATTTGCAATTAGGAAAAATGAACTTTCTTTAAAAAAAAAAATGCCTGTTCCTTTAATATTCTCCTGCTAAAAAGTGTTTAAGCTTTGTTACATCATTTTTACTGTACTTCGCTTTGGAGGCTGAGTTGGACTCAACATAAAACAGAGTACATTAAGAAAGCAGTTATAAATAACTTCATTTCACCAAGAGGTTGAAATGAGTCAGCTGCCAATATCCAAACCCACAAACCACCAACTTTTCCAAACTTCAGTTCCATGATGTCTCAATATATTCAAAAGGGAAAAAAAAAGCCCTGACATGAACTATGGAACACCACCATGCTGTGTGGTCTTCCAGTTACAAACCCTAAACTCATCTCTCGTAGTTCACATTTTCTATAGATTTCTCACATTTGGAGCCAAAAGCTTTAACTTGTTTTTCTACTTAGAAAGAAATCATTTTTTTCATGCTACTTGTGAAGATGAAAATCTAGGATGCTAGTAAATGAAGAGAAGGCCCCATTCATCCACATATTATTGGTGGTCTCTGAGAGGGAGGTTCATCGCAGGGTGTTAAGGGTCTGGACTTTGGAAGAGGGCCATGGTCCAAGAGAATGGAGAAATTGCATTCCTAGTGGGGGAGGTAATTAAAATGGCCAGTCCTAGAGATCCCATGGGCCTCCACTTTGTCAAGGCAAATCTGTCTTCTGAAAGTCTTCCTTTGGGGGCGCCTGAATGGCTCAGTCGGTTAGGCATCTATCTTTGACTCAGGTCATGATCCTGGGGTCCTGGGATCAAGCCCCACATCGGGCTCCCTGTTCAGTGGGGAGCCTGCTTCTTCCTCTTCCCCCTGCTCGGGCTCTCTCTCTCTCTCTCACTCTCTCTCAAATAAATAAAAAGAATCCTAAAAAAATTTTAAAAATAATAAAAGTCTGCCTTCTAGTCCCACATGCACCTCAATTTTTTTATTTGGAGAATATATCTCAGCCCATACCCACTACTGCAGGGGTACAGTAATCACTGATTGGAATTAGGAGGTAGGGTAGGGTAGAGAATCATTAAGATGAAAATAACTACATTGTGGGGGCACCTGGGTGGCTCAATGGGTTAAAGCCTCTGCCTTTGGCTCAGGTCATGATCCTGGGGTCCTGGGATCGAGCCCCGCCTTGGGCTCTCTGCTCCACAGAGAGCCTGCTTCCTCCTCTCTCTCTGCCTGTCTCTCTGCCTACTTGTGATCTCTGTCTGTCAAATAAATAAAATCTTTAAAAAAGAAAAGAAAAGGATAAAAGAAAATAACTACGTTTTCATGATGTTAAATATCATCAACAAGTAATTTGAAAAAGTCCTCAAAGACTTGTCCATCTGTCCAAGCCTTTTATCTATCCAGTGCCAGCAAACATGGTCAAAATGATGTGGAAAAAGGAACCGGCTGGCCTTCCCCTGACAGTACAGAATCTCTAAATTGAAAACAGAAATATCATTGAGGAAGTATTCGGTGGCAGAATCAGTCTCAGATGAAGAAATGATCTCTACCATTACACCTGAACACAGCGATACGTACGCCAGCTCAAACCAAGTGGGGGACGGAGCAGGGTCGAGCCCAGGGAAAGGCAAAGCAGAAGGGCACATTTTGCATTTCAAATAATTCTCTACATTTGATATTTTACTTGGGGAGCTATGTCCTGAAAGCTTCCGAGTGAAGAAAATGGAGAAAAAAATTTGTGCACATCTGTTTATGTATTCAGGAAAAGAATCTTCGCACCGGGCATTGGTCCATGGGAAAGCCTGCATAACAGAATCCAGCCCACCAAACACACTGTGCGTTTATTAATAAGAAAATTCCAGGTTAGATCCTTGCCAAGAGATGTTTCCTCTTCCAAAAATTATCTTTGGCTATATTTTACGTTTGATTTACTCCCCTTGGTGCATAAAAGAAATAAAAGAACTATTGTCCAATATTAGTGGTTGGAATGTGCCTGAACTCTGGTGAAAGGAATATAAGTCTATTCATTGGAATTGTTTTGAGAAATAATATAATTTATAAAATGTACTGATTGCCTTTTATTTTTCCTGTGCTATAAAATCCACATTTATTTTGTTACAAACCATATGTAAAATATCCTGCAAAGAAGCATGATTCAATAAATCCTATATCTTATTTTTCTTACCAATAGTAGTTTGCATTTCAAGTATTGCCTTTTACTTATCAAAGTACTTTTGCATCAATTCATGTGCTTACATGGCTTAATTAGGGCTATTACTTATTAATGGTATTATCGTCCTGGACTGATTTCTCTTAGGCCTTGGGAATGTGCTCACTTGAAGGCTTATACAGAGAAGCATTAAGAAGCACAACTTTGCCATGTGAGTTAAATGATGTTTATTTTCTTTTTTAAGATTTTATTTATTTATTTGACACAGAGAAAGATGACAAGTAGGCAGAGAGGCAGGCAGAGAGAGAGGGGGAAGAAGACTCTGCACTGAGCAGAGAGCCTGATGCAGGGCTTGATCCCAGGACCCTGAGATCATGACCTGAGCCGAAGGCAGAGGCTTAACCCACTTAGCCACCCAGGTGCCCCAATGATGTTTATTTTCATGTAAGATTGTAAGGAGTGATAGCAGGTCAGTGGATTCTGGGGAAATTATAAAAGAAGTAGATTCTTATTTTACAGAATAGAGGATTTTAGGCAATGAACCTGAAGTCCCACCAAAAAGCCATAAACAGTATTTTCTTTTTTAAGTAAAGGCCATTTATAGCTAAACAAAAATATGCAAATGTATTTATAGACCTCAAACGGGATTTACTTTGAGATGGTGGATGGGAAAAACATTTTGAATGATGAAAACAAATATGCGTGACAAGAAGAAAAGTAGGGAATACATTTCAAATGAAGCAATGGGATATGTTTCTGTTTTCAGGAGAGAACGCAAAGAAGGCTATAAACACTCTTACTGTTTTGGGGAGAGAACGAATAACATTCAGAAAAAGTTGAAGCATTTAAAAATGTTGAGGTACCAACTAGAAAGTATCTGTGACCTGAAGCTAATTATGGGTAAGGAAACTGAAGTTTCCCTGTGTTTCCCTAAATGGACATGACATGCATCCCTGAGCCCATGCCAGCCCTACAGGTACTTCTGAGTTTTTTTTTTTTAATGTTCATAAAGCAAGAATTGTGTTCTTCCCAAAACAAAATATATTGAGGGAGACAATTCACAAAAACCCATCCCCACTGTTAAACGGTAAGTATCCTGTTTGGCACAAAATACACAAAGCACGTCACTGACCGGTGGAAAGCGTACCGGAGAAGACAGGACTTTTTATTATCAGCAGTGACAGCAGTAAAACAGACACTTAAATACCTTCCTCTGTAGGGTTTGGAGCTGGAGGTTACATCAAGCTAGTAGGTAATTCTGATCACCCCGAAATGTAATATTTTCATTAACAAGACAAGATGGACAGGAGCCAAATGTAACTAAAGGAGCGTCATTCTCAGAGGACCCGGGGAATGAAGACGCATGGCAGAAATGGAAGGAAGGGGTCCTAGAAGCAGAAGTCTGGCTCAAATACTGTGCAATTAAGGTTCAGCCTCTCCAACGCCCCCGCAAAATGTAAGAATTATGACACCGCATGCTGTGATCCCTGCTCAGATGAAGCTTAATGAGAATTAGTTTTTGCAGGTTCCCAGGAGGGGGTTAGGAAAGACGTAGTAAGCATAGTCACAGATACACCAAGTCTCTCCCTTTCTGGGCCCATGGTGAAAAGTGGCATTTCCCCACCTCCTTGAACTCAGACCCAGCCCCATGACTGCATGCAGCCGGTAAACACGAGCCAGCTGTGACATTTCTGAGCAGAGGCATGGCGACTCTCCCTTCCTTGGCACTGGCAGCGACCAAAGAGTCTAGGCAGATCTTTGATCATGAGCAGGGCTCCCAGAAAACCACACTGGGCAGGTGAGCAAAAATTCCATCTTTCCTCTGCTAAGCCACTGAGAAATTGGGATCGCCCATGACCACACCCTCGGCTCATCTTACCAGCGGCTCTGTGGGCCACAGGACCACCCTGCACTGTCTTGCTCCTCTCACTCCACTGTCTTGTCCTCTTAGTTACAACTTCATTGTCAGTCACCTTTGGAAAGTGCACACATACTACTGAATTAAATTATTTATCACTGTGGACCACCTACCTAGTGCACATTACACCTCTCAAAATATACACACCCCTACACTTACAAGGGAGGGAGGAAGGAAAGAGAGAGGAGAGAATGGTGGGGGATAAAAAGAGAGAAAGACACATTTGTTAGTCTTCTACTCCAACCCATGCCAACAATGGGGAAGATGCAGTGAGCTATGAGATTTTCAAGAAATCTACCGGAATCGCCGAAGTTCTATGGATAACAGGCCTGCTTGGACTCAGGGAAAGGAAGCAGACAGCTTTAGGCGCCTCTATGAAAACTGAGTATCATGGGCCACTATTCCAGCCTCCAGAGGACTCTCTCCATCCTTCCTTGAGTCCTGCAGGTCAAGGTTCATGAGCTAATAGGATCATAGGAACCACAAATATACCATCCATGAAGGAAGTGGGCCAAGCATATTATTTTATAAATCCACGAGCATATTCCACACTTCCACCAAGAAATACAGTCTCACCTAATGGTCTCGTAAACTCTACCCTCTCAGACTCTCTGGTTTGTCTTCGCTACTGGTATAACCTATTTTGTCTGCGGTAGAAGCACAGGGCTGAATGCCAGTCGACCCTGGGTTCCACAGACAGCAGCAGAGGCTGGAAAGGGCAGGCCCCATTCCCAAGGAGCCAGCTGTTTGCTTAGCTCCTGCAGATGGCTATTGGGGGAGACTGGAGTCTAGGGGTGCAATGTCTCCCACATCTGAGGAAAAACATAATGGAGAGGGTTTCACATGAGATCTGTCAACTTTAGAATGTTACTTACTGATATTTAAAGGAAAAACAAAAAATATCAAATGTTTTAAAGGATTCATAATTTAAACACATGTCATGCCCTGTAGTGCATTCTGTGCTTTGCAGAAATTATCTTACTTGCTCTTCACAAGAACCCAGTGAGTACAGAAAAGGAAATGAAGCTTACAGAGTTTAAAGTTGCTTTAAGGTCAAATAAGTGGCCAGAGTTGGCATTTAATCCCAGGTAGCCCAGGCCCCAACCACTCTATCTCATTATCCCTCTCACACTGTGTCAGTGCACAACCTGGACAACAGGCCTTGAGCCTACCACCTCCAGAGAGAACCAGCTTACTTAAAGACTGCAAATTACTACCACAAAGGAAACACCCTACATTTCATGTGAGGAATACACTACTTTCTCCTTTGCCATTTTTTTTTTAAACTTAAATACTATAGTTTAGTCTTCCAGACTATTGCATTTAGTCTTCCAAGACTATTGCATCATTACCCTCATTTTATCAAAAAACATCAGAAAAAGAGCCTGGGTGAGTTCTGAGCACTGACTCTTCCCAGGAGCATGTGCTCTGTCTGAGCAGCCTGATGTTTCCAACAAAAGCACATTCTGAGCGAGCGAGCAAGCTCTGACCTGGGAACTGCCCACAAGAGGCAAGAATCACCCGGCCATAGACGAGCATTTCATATTCCCAGAATCTTCCTCCGGCATCCTGCAAAGATCCCGTCAAGCCTAACCACCGTGTGTGCCGTCTGGCAGGGCTGACATGTATATTCCACCCCTGGGCTCAGACTAGCCCAAATCCCACGGTGGAATCCCAAAACCTTCCTCATCTCTGCCGGTCTGACAGGCTCGCAGTGGGTAGTGAACCTTGCAGCAACATCTCCTTAAAACTTCTAGACTTTCTGCAGAAGTGACAGCTCAACTCTTGCAAACTCGCGATGTGCTCCCAAGGTAGAAATCGTCTTTGTTTCCCAGGAAAGATTCAGCCCCCAGTTCTTGGACGATAACCCGATATCCCATTCTGATCTGGCCCTGGGTGTTCTTTAGAGTCAAATGAAGAATTATGTTTGACACCATTCATCAACAAAATGTCCTAATAGTGGCCCCGCCCGGCCTTCCCTCCTGCATCTTTTCAGAATTTATCTCATGTATCCCCCAACCCCCACCCCACCATGAGACACAGCAGGACACTCTGATATTTGGGTGGAGAAATTCCTTCATCAGATTCCACAGTCTGAACGAGGAGGCCCTGCTTTTTAGAGATGACATCCAGAGCCCAGTCACTGTAAAAAAGCCATTCAATCACATCTCTGGAACACATGTCTTTGCTATGCCAGATTAAGATTAGTTAGCCTGCTGCTGGTGAAGAAGGAGCACAGTCTTTTTTTTTTTTTTTCTTTAAGCTATTATTTATTTATTTGTTAGAGAGAGAGAGCATGAGCACAGGCAGGCAGAGTGGCAGGCAGAGGCAGAGGGAGAAGCAGACTCCCAGCCGAGCAAAGAGCCCGATGTGGGACTCGATCCCAGGACGCTGGGATCATGACCTGAGCCGAAGGCAGCCGCTTAACCAACTGAGCCACCCAGGCATCCCAGGAGCAGATCTTCTGACTTTAATTCAACCAAGGGTCCTTTGGAGAACACTGATCCACAGGGCAGTCTACTTCCACAAGCTCCTTTCGTCTATGAACAGCAATCCTGCGTGTGGGGCTCTGGGTTCATATCCTGGGGTCAGTGCTCCCAGGGAAGTGCAGCACCCCCCACACACATTTAGTCCAAGAGTGGCTCTCACGTGCTGACGTCGCCATATACTCTTTCAGAACTTGAAAGTAGTTCAAAGATCTACTCGTTCAAAGAACTCTTCTTTCCAGTCTTAAATGTGGGGGAAAAAATTAAACTCTTAATATGTATTTAACTTACAAATATATTGGCCCACAAGATCATGATGAAGTCACTTCTGGCATATTGATTTGTGAAAATTATGAATCCTTTAAAATGTTGAATTATGAAAACTACAGTAGTGTAGAAAAGATTTTATGATGTGGTGTTCAGTTCAAAACACAAAATCGCCATGTTTTACAGAAGACCACAATCACAACTGTGGAAATGTGAGTGTCCATATGGACATGTGCAGAAAAGAAACCTGGGAAAGAAAACCACTCTTTTAGGATGGTAGGACTTCCAACCTTAAAATATTTCCTCTATGCTGATCCAAAATAAGATGTTTGAAATATGTGTGTATAATTCAAATAAAAGAGTGCATGGTAGTTGTCCTTCTAAGTGTTCAGACTCAGATTTCAGCAGGTTCTAAGCATGACCTAGAAGGATTTTTTTGATCACTCCTGTGAATTTTACTATTTCACCAAGCAATAAAAATAAGTAAAAGTAAACATATTAAAAGTGGTTTAAGAGACAATTTTCTTCCAAGAATAAAAATGTCATTTTTAAAACAATATATGTCCTTTTCCACATAAAAAGCTACAAAAGAAATGTACTAAAATATCATAGCACAGCCCTAATAATTTCCTCAAGTGTTTCTTTGGAAGCATATCAGCTAAATCCATCCCCAGACATGCAGTTTCCAAGAATTCTTTTTCTTTTTTTTTTTTAATGGCATATTAACCAGGCTCTCAAACTCAATTCAGTTTTCAAAGTCTCTCCTTGAAATAAAATAATTTAGGATTTTCTTAAGGGCTGTCCTTTTGGAGGAGAGCAGGACACTCAGAAATAGCCATTGGAAAGCCCCACTTGGCCATCCCCACCCAACCCAGGACTTCTTATCGAAAGCTGGAGACAGAATTCTTCTTAGGGAATCAAGAGCATTTGCTTAGCAAAAGCATTACGTTTTTAACAGAGTACACAGTGCAGGTTTTAAAAAAAGCATGAAAGAACACAATTTCTCTATGAAAGAAAATAAGCAGATCAGTTACTCTGGTATTTGAGGAGACGGGGAAAGGAAGTCGGCCCCCATGAGATTGCAGGGGGCAGGGGTTCTGGGTACAAGGAGAGCCAATAAGAAAACAGAGAGCGGGCTAGGTTAGGGGGCTCCCTCCAAGTTTACTGAAACATCCAAGGACAATCAACCCCAGTAGACTAGGTGTGGAGATGCCCAGGGAAGACACTGATCTCTGGATTATCAGAAATATGTTAGTTCAAGGACCCCCGTGTAACCTAGCCAAGGATTTGGGGGTAAGAAACACTGTCCCAACAGGATTCATTCATTGTTTACACAGATGATATTTACTGATCTGTTACTACAGATTTGCAGCAGCCATCAAGGAAGATGGATCCCTCAAGACCAACTCTCAGAGAATACACCTGTTCTCTCACCTGGGAATAAAAGAAACAATAAATTTCAAAGGGAAAAACACCGTAACAGGACGCTAAGGTACCATACATGAAGTTCAATGTGAGCACGACATGTCTTATGTGCTCCTATGAGTTTTCCAACTGCCCAGAGTGCCAGGATAATGTCTCAAAGGATTATAAAAATTAGGTCAGTACTTAGGACCACTTTTAGACTCAATATGGGCTTAAAAGGTGATTTTTTTGAGATGATGCTTCAGGATGCAGCCCAAAAAGTCTCTGAAAATATGGGGGGAACCTGAGACTAAAATGAGTGAAAAGAACACCGGGACAACTTGTTTGACATATGACTCTTATAACACCATGTGTTTGTTGAAGCCTCCTAGCTAAAAGCACGATGCTAATAACACAACACATAGCTTCCATCTCAAGGAGGATGGCAGAAGTTACGTACGAGATTTAAATCAAACACCAGAGCGTTCCACTCTCTTCCTTTCCATATAAATGTTAGTAATGACCATAAGGAAAGGGGGAATTGAGACCCGAGTGTGCAAGTGTGTATCTGCAACTACATCTCTACATTGAGCGTGTGTGAAAGAGAAAGAATCCAAGCAAGGAAATACGTTTTTATTAAAGCCTGTAAGCAGAAGCAGCCTGAACATGGCTGTTTTGGCAGCTGGCAACTTCCTAACAAAGAAGGGAAAAGCAAACAAACCAACAAACAAAAAACCTGGTTCTGGCCTGAAATGAACAACTAAGAAATACAAACACTTACTTAATTGAATTTGTTGAGAAACAATAAGGTCAAATTTCTACAACTCCTGTTAGGTTCATAAACTCCACATTAAAGTAAAACAGGGTCGGGGTGCCTGGGTGGCTCAGTGACTCCAGCTCAGGTCATGATTTCAGGGTCCTGGGATGGAGCCCTGCATCCGGCTCTCTGCTGGGAGCCTGCTTCCTTCCCTCTCTCTCTGCCTACTTGTGATCTCTGTCTGTCAAATAAGTAAATAAAATCTTTAAAAAAAAAAAAAAGTAAAATAAAATAAGGCCAATATTAAAAAGGCACTCTTGCTGAATTTTTCAAGTGTGAGGCCACTGAATTAATTGCCTCTGGATGAACACTTTATAAAGACAATAAAATATTTGTGATCTAGAAATCTTTTTAATTTTGTAAACATCTCCTAAAGGCGTAGGTAAAAGGCTCTATCTTCTCAGACGTGAGTTTTTAAATGGGTTTGTTTCTATCAGTGTTTTTTTTTTTTTATTTCCACTTTCTAAACTAATTTGTGAGAATCATCCAAGAAATACCTAAACAAATAGGAATAGCTTCCTACTTAGAATGAAATGCCGAGGTTTTTTGTATTAGCTGTAAGTCATGTCCTCATCAGAGAGTGCATTCTCCTTGATATTTTGACCTGGGAAAGTAGACTTAGGAGTCAACTGAGGTAGGGTTGCCCTTGGGCCCCTGAAAATAGTTCCCACCTCTCAGGGTTGTTGAACAGACGCAATGCGATGATGTAGAAAGTCCCTCTTACAGACACTCTGTCAATGCTGACCCATCCTTTTCTTGCTACCATAGGCCAGACACAGAGCTGGAATTTTTTTTCAGTCAGGTCACAGGCTTGGAAGTGGACTCTTTAAATATAATCCAGGCAGCCCCAGTTAAGTGTACACATGCCCTCATTGACGTAATCTCCAATAAATAAATGAGGGTCTGTTTCGCATCCCATTGTGTCCAAGAATTTTATTCTGAAGGTCGGGGAAGGAACCGAGGCTCTTGATGGAAAGTGTGAGGGAAGAAGGTGAGTCAAGAGAATATTTTTCACTCTCCTGTCCCTCACGTCCCACTCAGGCTGCTCCCGATTTGCCCTGCTGACCACCCCCCACCCCACCAAGCTCCATACCCTCCCTTCAAAATCATATCCGGATATATCCCAGATATACCCAGCTCCAAACAACAAATCCTAGGAACTTTCATGACGTTTTACTTTTTTAAAGTAATTATTAGATTTGTTTCAGGCAACGTGAGCTCATGGAGGACATTAGGAGAAGGAAAGGAAAAGTGAATTGTGGGAAATCAGAGGGGAAGACGAACCAAGAGAGACTGTGGACTCAGAAACAAACTGAGGGTTTTGGTGGGGGGTGGTGGTTAGGGGATGGGTGAGCCTAGTGGTGGGTATTACAGAGGGCACGTATTGCATGGAGCACTGGGTGTGGTGCATGAACAATGCATCTTGGAACACTGAAAAAAATTTAATTTAATTTTAAAAATCTTTAAAATGATAATTAGATGAAGATGATACCTATTACCTATTTATTCAACAAATATAAACGGAGTGTCCTGTATGTAGCCAAGCAGTATACCGGAAACTAGGATTATAATGGTGAAACTAGATGGGGCATGGTGTGTATAAGCTTGTAGAAGAACAGGCACAGGTCCATAATGGTCCAGGTATACTGGATCCCTCTGTAGGTATACAAAGGGCTGTGATAAGCAAAGTGCACAGTATTATGGGAGCACATGGGCAGAGGTGAGGGGGCAGCAAAGAGCATGTGTGGCAATATTCAACAATGATGCTTTTAACATAAGTGCATAAAACAAAATGTAATTTAAATATCAGAGAATAAACATTAGGTAACTTGCATCCCATTAAAAATGATATTTCAGAAGACTGTGTTTGATGTCAAGGTATTAATTGTACATTATTTTATGAAAGAGCAGACTACCAAAAGCATTTACCGTAATATTTCACATTTTTGTTCAAAACAAAAGTGTGTGTGCATAGAAAAATAGCAGAAAGATACACAGTAAAATGTCAGTGGTTCTCTCTGAGTAGCAGGACTACATATGATTTTAATCTCATCTGCAGTTTCTAAACAATTCACAAAGAGCATATAGTATCTGTGTAATTTAGTAAAGATATATTTTCATTTAAAATATTTCTAAGAATTTATCTGAGAAATTCATTTATCAATGCCTATGATATATAAAGTACCTCACTAAGTAATAAGGCCAAAGAGCTAAGTAAGGATCACGCTGTCCCCCTGAGCAGCAACCAGAACTATGATGCAGGCATGTACTAAATACTCAGGAGTAAGGTACAACCCAGGTATTAGGTTAATAATGCCCAATGATTTACCCAGAACTGATTTTTCCCTATCTATTTCAACCAAGACAGCAGAAAGACTTCCTGTTGACTTTGTCTTTACTGACCCACAGATTTTGGACAAGCAGGACATTGAGAAGACTTCTCTGCTGTCCTGCCCCAAGATCTATAATTATCAGGAAGCTGCTGATACTGTTAATTGTACTGTGATAATCAAATTTTGTTGAGCATGATTTCCCATAATCATGTAAGTTAACTACCTATAAGTTACCTGTAAGTTAACTACCATTATTATTCCCACTTTATAGATGTGGAACTCAGGCACAGAGAGGTCAAGATCATAATGAAGCTGAGATTTGAACCCAGGCAGTCTGAACCAAGAGCCCAGATCCCTGATCATTATGCTTTGCTATCTCCCTTTTATGAGCCTTATCATCATCTCTGTCTCCTTTCTGCCACATCCCTCTTTTCCAAATCCCAAATAAGACAACCATCACTTGCTGTTGCTATTAGAGAGAGAACCTGGGGCAAAACTGTCTGAGGGCAGAGTTGGTGGCCTCAGAGCCCAGCACAGGATTGGAATACGTGGAGGGTCAATAAATAACCTGTTGTTAGAATGATCCAGAAAACAGCTTCACTTCTGAAGCTTCCCTGTCCATAATAGCTTTAAAAAAAAAATTCCTCTTTCTTCTAAAAAACAAGTACAGGGTGGGGAAAGGTCTCTGTAACTAGGGATTACAATCTTTATTTTCCTGAACATTATATAACAATTTTATAGTAATCCTAAAGTTAAATATATATAAGAACATTTTTACATAAATATGCAATTTTGCTTATTGCATTATGACAAGTCAATTTTGACTACAGACAAAACTAAAATGCTACCAAATGACTGTCCCAATCAAGGTTTTCATAAAAAAGAGATATGGATAATTGTTTATTTCTAGACATGACAGAATTATTGGCACAGACTACAAAGTATAAGATAATATTCTGTCTCATATTTAGATTAACATAAATCACCAACAAACTACTCATTATTCATTGCCTGTGAAATAAAGATATCAAACCACTTCAATTAGTTCCCGTCTTGATGCACTCTTCAACTTAACAACTTCTCAGAAACTGAGAGAGAAAGGATCACATTGCCAAACCCAGATTAAAAAAAAAAAAAAAGAGTAATTAAAATAATTGCATCCAAAACCATAAGATACCTAGGAATAAACCTAACCAAAGAGACACAGAATCTATACTCAGAAAACTATAAAGTACTCATGAAAGAAATTGAGGAAGACACAAAGAAATGGAAAAATGTTCCATGCTCCTGGATTGGAAGAATAAATATTGTGAAAATGTCTATGCTACCTAAAGCAATCTACACATTTAATGCAATTCCTATCAAAGTACCATCCATCTTTTTCAAAGAATTGGAACAAATAATTCTAAAATTTATATGGAACCAGAAAAGACCTCGAATAGCCAAAGGGATATTGAAAAAGAAAGCCAACGTTGGTGGCATCACAATTCCGGACTTCAGGCTCTATTACAAAGCTGTCATCATCAAGACAGCATGGTACTGGCACAAAAACAGACACATAGATCAATGGAACAGAATAGAGAGCCCAGAAATAGACCCTCAACTCTATGGTCAACTAATCTTCGACAAAGCAGGAAAGAATGTCCAATGGAAAAAAGACAGCCTTTTCAATAAATGGTGCTGGGAAAATTGGACAGCCACATGCAGAAAAATGAAATTGGACCATTTCCTTACACCACACACAAAAATAGACTCAAAATGGATGAAGGACCTCAATGTACGAAAGGAATCCATCAAAATCCTTGAGGAGAACACGGGCAGCAACCTCTTCGACCTCTGCCGCAGCAACATCTTCCTAGGAACAACGCAAAAGGCAAGGGAAGCAAGGGCAAAAATGAACTATTGGGATTTCATCAAGATCAAAAGCTTTTGCACAGCAAAGGAAACAGTTAACAAAATCAAAAGACAACTGACAGAATGGGAGAAGATATTTGCAAACGACATATCAGATAAAGGACTAGTGTCCAGAATCTATAAAGAACTTAGCAAACTCAACACCCAAAGAACAAATAATCCAATCCAGAAATGGGCAGAAGACATGAACAGACATTTCTGCAAAGAAGACATCCAGATGGCCAACAGACACATGAAAAAGTGCTCCATATCACTCGGCATCAGGGAAATACAAATCAAAACCACAATGAGATATCACCTCACACCAGTCAGAATGGCTAAAATCAACAAGTCAGGAAATGACAGATGCTGGCGAGGATGCGGAGAAAGGGGAACCCTCCTACACTGTTGGTGGGAATGCAAGCTGGTGCAGCCACTCTGGAAAACAGCATGGAGGTTCCTCAAAATGTTGAAAATAGAACTGCCCTATGACCCAGCAATTGCACTATTGGGTATTTACCCTAAAGATACAAATGTAGTGATCCAAAGGGACACTTGCACCCGAATGTTTATAGCAGCAATGTCCACAATAGCCAAACTATGGAAAGAACCTAGATGTCCATCAACAGATGAATGGATCAAGAAGATGTGGTATATATACACAATGGAATACTATGCAGCCATCAAAAGAAATGAAATCTTGCCATTTGCAACAACATGGATGGAACTAGAGCGTATCATGCTTAGCGAAATAAGTCAAGCAGAGAAAGACAACTATCATATGATCTCCCTGATATGAGGAAGTGGTGATGCAACATGGAGGCTTAAGTGGGTAGAAGAATAAATGAAACAAGATGGGATTGGGAGGGAGACAAACCATAAGTGACTCTTAATCTCACAACAAACTGAGGGTTGCTGGGGGGAGGGGGTTTTGGAGAAGGGGGTGGGATTATGGACATTGGGGAGGGTATGTGATTTGGTGAGTGCTGTGAAGTGTGTAAACCTGGTGATTCACAGACCTGTACCCCTGGGGATAAAAATATATGTTTATAAAAAATAAAAAATTAAAAAAAAAAAAAAAAAAATATAGAGACATATATTATAGGTCTTACTGCCTTGGTCCATGCAGAGTGCTTGCTACATAATAAAAATATTTAAAGTAAATTATCGCTCTTAATTTCCAAATGTGATTTTTCATATATTTCACTCATTAATCATTGTATCTCTTTTCCTCTCTTTGAGTTCTAATCATTGTCTAGAAGCATCTCATTGCCTCTGCTGTGAGGCAACGCTGTGCTTACCTAACATTCAAAGTGAGTTAAAGAAAAGGGGGGTGCTTGGGTGGCTCAGTGGGTTAAGGCCTCTGCTTTCGGCTCAGGTCATGATCCCAGGGTCCTGGGATTGAGCCCCGCATCAGGCTCTCTCCTCCACGAGGAGCCTGCTTCCTTTCCTCTCTCTCTGCATGCCTCTCTGCCTACTTGTGATCTCTATCAAATAAATAAATAAAATCTTTAATTAAAAAAAAAGAAAAAAGACACCCTCCAAGGATTTAATTTTTAAAAGGTACATAAAAATAAATAAACAAACTTAAAATAAGAGCAAACCTTAAAGCATTTAATGGGATGGAATACTTAAATACAATGAGTTGGGAGTATTTGTTTTCTCTCCTTTCTCCATGCAGTCACTTAGATTAGTTTAAAACTGGGGTTTCCTTTGGAAACATAGCTCTCTGTGTGACAGATCTTCTATGCAACAATTTCCGCTACTAGTGTTTGGAAACCTACCTGCATGAGATAGGCGGTTTAAAGCAATTCTTCACTCTGCAATGAGTCTAGAGGACTGTGTGGTCATTACAATGGCACATATTTACTGATAATCTCCCATGTGCAAGGCAGTGTCTAAATCAGACAACCTAAATGCCTCTCCCCTGGGATGGGGGGATGGGACTCACTTCCCTCATTCAGTGACAAGGACAGAACAGGGCAGCGTGGGTAACAATCTGTGTCATGAGGCAGGACTGACTTCCAATTCTGGTTTTGTCATTTATGACATACTGGCATGCTTCCTTCAAAACAGAGGCTAGGATAATGGCTAGCACAGTGAACTGTGAATAAAGGTTTGTCACCTATTATTACCGATGAGGAGTGCCAATATAAGGAATGGAACTGGGGTACACTATGTGAGGGTATGATGGAGTCAGTATTCGCTGTTTCAAGCAAAGGCATCTCAGCTTGAGTCACTGGACACAGAAGACTGAGTCTCAAAGGTAAGAACAGGAGTGCGTTTGGGGAGGTGAAGACCATAAGCTCTGGGAACAATTTTTTCTAAGATAAGGAATTTATAGGTAGGATGGTTTGGACATCAGGGAACAGGGAGAGGAGAGAAAAACAGAGTAATTAGGCAAGTGAGTAAGAACTATAATGGAAATAAGTCACCTTAGAACAAGCGAACACACATGAATATTACTGAGGGTATGCGTGACATCAAGCAAGTGCATTTACCTCCACGGTCTTAGGAAATAAAACCTGTATTACAGAGAGAGTGCAGAAATTTTTAAAAAATCAGCAAAGATGAAGAAGATGAGAGAGGAAATAAGGGCAGGTGAGAACCATAGCAGAGTTTTGAAGAAATGGAGAAGCCACAGAGCTGAAGAGCACCAACACCAAACAGAGGCTGAGAGTGGAGCCGAGGGGCAGCAAGGCAGCCAATAAGTACACCGGAGAGGCAGGAACCAGCCCACAGGCACGCACAGCCCCTCCAGCCCGCTGCCCCTCTGCTGAGCTCCAGGAACACCGGCAGCTGCCCACAGAAGACTGGAAGATTCTTCCAGGCACACACTGAACAGCTGAATGATTTCCCAACCACCTCCACGTCCCCGGCTCAACTTAGCTACAGTGAAGCCCAGCAACCTTTATGTTTTTCCTGTGCAGAGCATCTGACCAACTTTGAAATAAATTCACTTCCTATAAACAATATTCCATAAAGCTTCCTAACCCTTTTGTTACAGTAGAGTCTTAGACATTTCTTTTTATTTTTTTTAAGGCTTTATTTATTTATTTGGGAGAGAGAGAGAGAGAGAGCATGAGCAGGGGGAGGGGCAGAGGGAGAGGGAGAAGTAGATTCCTCTGCTGAGCTGGGAGACAGACTTGGGGCTGGATTCCAGGCCCTGAGATCATGACCTGAGCAGAATGCAGATGCTTACCCAACTGAGCCACCCAGGCACCCCAGAGTCCTCAACATTTCTTTAGGCTTTCTGAGTCAATTGAGAAAATACCTAAAACCACAGGGTTAATTAACTTCCTAGTTCAAGGTCTAACAGTCTATGTTTTCCTCCTTAACATCCCCAGTAATTTTATATTCATGTGATGAGATGTCCAATGCATGTTTAGGGGGTATAATCCTATGTTAATAGGACAAGAAAACAGGCAGGTATCAGGTAGACCTTGACTCCCAACTTTGTCACACACTGGCTGTGTGATCTCAAATAAATCACTTAACTTCTCTGAGTCTTAGTTCACCTACAGAATTGGGCCACAACATCTCCTCTGCAAGGCTGATGAAATGAGATACTGCACGTAGCTAAAAAAGAACAGTATGTCTGATGCATAGCACCTCCTTAATAAACATTAGCTTTTTTTCCTTTTCCATTCTCATCCATCACCTCCCTTCCACTCCAACCCTTGTGCCTAGATAATAAAAGATACCTATTTAGAGGCTTTTGGTTAATGGCCAGTCTAAAGCATTTATGGAAAATTTGCCATCCCTTGGTCTTTTTGCCAGAGTCCCTGGTCTGTGGCCAAGGTCTATGGAAAGGAGCTTGTCTGCAAGAAACTTTCAATTGAATTGAGGAAATCAACATTTACACAAATGTCAGATTTACAGCTGACCTAGTTCACAAACAGGATAAATAGGACTCCAGATGAGTATATCCAATATGAATTCCCATCTACCAGCCAGGAATTTTAAAGATGCCAGACTGAACTCTGAAGGAACAATTTGAAGGTTAAGGTTCATCAGTGCTTCTGAAAATGGAAAGAGAGTCAGGCTGATTGTGTCTTAGAAGACATGAACTTTGAGTGGGGGAGGGAGTCTGGGAACTGGGTGGCCTCTTGAGTCCTTCCTTTCCCAGTGGGGTCTGTAACTGGAAACATTAAAATCACGGGCTCAGGGGACCCCTTCTGGAACTGAAAGGCAGTGCACCTGAAAGACCTACAAGAAGTTTCTTTGGTTACAAAGAGTGGATTGCTTCAGGAAGTACTTTCTGTCATAAAGAATGCAAGCAAAAAATAAATTTTTTTAGTGAGAAAGAGTGTGCTCTGGTGTAGGAGAGGGACAGAGAGAATTTTAAGCAGATTCCAGTACTCAGGGCTCAGTGCAGAACCCAGAGCTCGATCTCATGACCCTGAGACCATGACTTGAGCCGAAATCAAGAGCTGGACACTCAATCAACTGAGCCATCCAGGTGCCCCAAGAATTCAGGTAAATTGTAAAAGAAAAGTGACCTTTAGAAAAAAATCGCATTCTTTGAATCAGTCTCTTCTCTGATTTTGGAATGTCATAACAATTCATACAGTTCCCAGAATGGTGGGTAAGCAGGAACAAGTGACAAACGTTCATGTTTAGATCTTGATCTAATAATATAAACTGCTGCCATATTTTGAGAGAGAAAAATCTTTGTTTGAGAGATGTATTTGTGGATAACTTATCCCCAGTTTTCTTATTTAAAAAAACATGAATATTGTCATTAATATTCATTTGACCCCAAAGATAAACACAGTGTTCAAGCCCCTATTTACCCAATTTAGAGCAAATGTGCTGAATAACTTGTACTTTTGTTCTTCTAACATCCACAAAAATGAATATCTGTTGGCTGCTTTCTCTGTCAGATGAGTGTTAATTACTTGACAGGTAGGATCCTAATTATCTGTTTCTTGAACGCAGTTCGAAGAGATAGATATTTATTCCTAATATTTTCATCACAATCTTCATCATCCCCATGGCACACAGGAGAAGTTAAATTACTTGGGTCAGGTTCCCCAGCCATCAAAGAGTGGAGCCTTGGTTTGACCCAAGCAGGAGAACTACAGCTCTCTTTCCTACTTCCATCAAAGACATGATTTCATGTGATCTGCACAAGAAATTCATTAAATACAAAAGGCATCTATTTTGCTTTCAAACCCATAAATCAAGAGCAAACTTAAAGAAATCATCCAAAGTCAAAACTTGTTTCTATGTCATGGACAGGACTGAAATTCCACTCTCTGTGATTTCAATAGGGTCTCCTACAGTTAAATCCAATAAGCACACCCTGACACATCTTTTAAGACACATCCTGGGTGCCCAGGTGGTTCAGTCAGTTAAGCATCTGCCTCTCGATTTTGGCTCTGGTCATGATCTAGCAGTTGAGGGATCTAGCCCCTCATCAGGCTCTGTGCTGGGCACAGAGTCTGCTTCGGATTCTCTCCCCCCCCCCACTCTTCTTCCCCTCTAAAATAAATCAATAAAATCTCTTTTTAAAGCATAAGATACATCCTCCAAAATCTCACACAGTTTATGACTTCTGACATTTGGGCATAAGAAACATGGCGATCAAGGAAACAAATGGGCCGGCTTCTTTTAAAAATAGTTTCAAGCTAATGACACAGACTGTTAAATTCTGGGTATGGAGACCTTTCTCAAATATAAACCATGAAGCAAAGATGAGCGGCTTCTTCCCAGAGAAGCAGATGCTGATCTGGTGACACAGCCTTGGGTTATAATGACTTCATTTCTGTGATACCACATGAGTAACACCTGTGTGAGCATGCTGTGTGATGGATGTTGGCGCAGCCGAGTGACCTTGATCACCCCCCTCTTATCGAATTGTTGCCATAAAGGTTGAACCTTCGTTTTCCTAGCCATTATTTTGAAGCAAATTCGCCCAAAGTGAAATGGCAGTTTGTGCTCTTATGGACCCTGACACTGCAAATCTACTATCTCACACCAAGACGGAAATAATAAAATGGCTTTATTTTGGTGTCTTCCCAGGGCGACACAGTTGTCTGCAGACAAAAGAAGTAGGGGAAAATGAAGTTATCTTGGATTTTTTTGAGAGGACAGCTGCTAATAGCCTATGATTATTTGTAAGTAAAATTTTGATCATGATAAGCTCAGACAGAATTCTATCTCTGGGGTGCTGAAACAGAATTAAGTTTAGTGTCACCTATCCGCTGAAGTGACTCGTTAAATCGTGAGTTTATATTCTAGAATGTTCAAACAAAACCTAACTAACTCACTCAACTAACTAACCAACTAACTAACAAACTAACTCAAGATAGATGCAAAAAATTCAACAAATCAGACATATCTCTAAAGAAAAAAATGCCCTGCATGGTCTTTTCCTGCCTTCCGGGGTAGGAGTTTCTCACTTATTGGAGCCAAGAGGCTTTTAAACTCATCCTTGGTATGAGCTGGTATTTTGCTCGTGCCTTTTCCCTGACAATTTGCTACATTTCCTCTTACTTTCTTTGCTTCTCCAGTCCATCTATCTGAATTCTGTTTTTCCCCCCTGCCTTCTCTTCCCTCTATTCTCCTAGGCATACAATTAAGCAGATTATCATAATTTTGCTGTTTCCCCACTGTCCTGCCAAACTCATTCTTTTCTACAGCCCCAGGCATTTTCATTGAGAGTTTGGCCAACTTCAGTCAACGTCCAGTTCCTGGCTGACGGACACGCAGGCACGTATGGAAACGTGCCCCTCATCTTCACTGTAGTCCTGTCTTTCCACCTGATGAACCACTGAGTTAAAAAACAAGGAAAAGGACTCTTACGCTCTTTGATATTTAATTATCTGACTTCATTCCTGAAAGCCAGAAGGAAAATAACTTGGGGATTCCTTAAAGATATTTCACATGTGAAACTCTTACACTTTAATAAACTGGCATATCTGATTTTCAAGTCAGGCCTTTTTCTTTTTTCTATTTTAGGAGTCATATGGGGCACAGAACTATTTGTCTTTCTCAAATATTCATCAGTTTCCCCTTAGTGGTTTTGAATAACAGAAATAAGGTCACTGGAATAAAGCTGCTTCACAAGAAAAAAGACTCTTTCACTTTGATTGCCTTGGCCCTGCCTTCATTTCTTTATCTGTGATAAATGCCTTGTCTTTGTCTAGCATTATCTACTGGAGAGAAATCAGCTGTATGTAATTATTACAACCAGGGGATCATTTCTTTTCCGTTTGATATTAAAAAAAAAAAAATAAATGGCTGTCAAAATGAACTGACAACCCAGGACAAGTAAGGAGTTCAGTTGCTGGGTTGCATACAAAAACCTAAAAGCAAAACAGGCTCGTAACAAATAATCCCTTTCTACGTGGCATGACACCATTTTGGTCTGGGTGACGTCACCATCTCTGAAAACTAGGTGATTATTTTAGGTAACCCTAAGGAGTGCCAGTAAAAATGAGGATTCTCTTCCATGCTTTTAAAGTTCGGTTTTTTGGCTTTAATCTTGGGAAAACACCAAGATTTAATGAAATGATCTTAATATGATCATTTTCCTTTCTACAAGGAGGTACCAGTACATAGTAAATTTTTTTTCTTTTTTTTATTTTATTTTTTATAAACATATATTTTTATCCCCAGGGGTACAGGTCTGTGAATCACCAGGTTTACACACTTCACAGCACTCACCAAAGCACATACCCTCCCCAATGTCCATAATCCCACCCCCTTCTCCCAAACCCCCTCCCCCGAGCAACCCTCAGTTTGTTTTGTGAGATTAAGAGTCACTTATGGTTTGTCTCCCTCCCAATCCCATCTTGTTTCATTGATTCTTCTCGTACCCACTTAAGCCCCCATGTTGCATCACCACTTCCTCATATCAGGGAGATGTTGAAAATAGAACTGCCCTATGACCCAGCAATTGCACTATTGGGTATTTACCCTAAAGATACAAACGTAGTGATCCAAAGGGGCACATGCACCCGAATGTTTATAGCAGCAATGTCCACAATAGCCAAACTATGGAAAGAACCTAGATGTCCATCAACAGATGAATGGATCAAGAAGATGTGGTATATATATATAATGGAATACTATGCAGCCATCAAAAGAAATGAAATCTTGCCATTTGCGACAACATGGATGGAACTAGAGCGTATCATGCTTAGCGAAATAAGTCAAGCAGTACATAGTAAATTTTAAATAGGTCTCAACCAAAAATTAGTTAATGTTAACAAATCAAAGAGGATCTGCAAAAGGACAGTGAACAACAGTAATGCGCCAAACCTGTTTATGCCATCACGTTATTTGCAAAACTGGTAGCCTACAACCAAGCTAGAGAAATGGTCCAGCTGCTGAGAAATCCATAGAAAACTAACTTTTCAAAACGAAGAGTAGGTGACTTCTAAGGAAGATGGTGGAGTCGGAGGATACAACGAGTAACAATGGATACAATGAGATAACACCCACATCAGTGTAAATGACCTAGAAAATAGTTCAGAGACTGGCTGAATAGACTCTTCACAGCAAAATGAAGAGAAGACGCCACATCAAAGAGGGTAGGAAAGGCAGGTATGTGGTTGGGCGCTAAGTGGACCCCAGTAACCATTCATGGGAAGGAGGGACCTGCTGCATGGACAAGGAAGAGAAGCAAACCCCCACACCAGGCACCTCAGGCTTGGGAGACCCATGTGGGGAAGACAAATCCCTGTAATATTTGGCTTGGAAAACCATAAGGGCCAACTTTCATGAATTCACAATAAGTGCGACCTAACTCAGGGAACTTTAAAAATCAGTGAACTTGGCCCTGGGAGAGCCAGGAAGGCAACTGAGTCCCTGCACTTAAAGAAACAACACAACAAACAGCCCTGCAGAGAGAGAACCTAGAGGTAGCTGTCTGAAAAGTGCCAGGGATTGCTGGGGGACTTCTCCAGGAGCACAGGAGCTGGACACAGCCCTGCCCCACAGCCTAGACACACTGATACCTGAAGGCACCAGCAAAATACACCAACACTCATTACCTAACTTGGTAAAAGCACACTCTGCCCCCTCACTCTCCTGAGGGGTCACCCCTACCGCCCTGTGGCAGTTTCCTAAAGTGGCTCCAGGCCTCCTCCCACAGCAACCCTGCACATACCTTGCTAACACCACATACCCTGCACCTGTGTTCTCCTGCGGCCTTGACACCTCTGACCCACCCATGGTGGGAGTCCATCCAAAGCAGTGCCACGAGCCTCATAAGGTACAAGGAGCCCATAATAGTAGGGAACTTTGACACCCCACTTACATCAATGAATGGATCATCTAAACAGAAATACAGCAAGGAGACAATGGCATTGAATGACACACTGGACCAGATGGACCAAACAGATACATTCAGAACACTCCATCCTAAAACTTGAATGCACATTCAAGTGCACATGGAACATTCTCCATGTGCACTTGAATGTGCAAGATCACACATTAGGCCACAAATCAAGTCTCAACAAATTCAAAAAGACCCAAGTCATACCATGCATCTTTTCCAATCACAACTATATATAAAACTAGAAATCGACCACAACAAAAAATCTGGAAGTAACACAAACACAGGGAGGTCAAATAACATGCTGAATGATTCAACCAAGAAATCAAAGAAAATATCAAAAAATACATGGAGACAAATGAAAACGAAAATTTAATAGTCCAAAATGTTGGGGATGCAGCAGAGCTGTTCTAAGAGAGAAATTTATGTCAATACAGGCCTATCTCAAGGAGCAAGAAATGCCTCAAATAAACAACCTAATCTTATACCTAAAGGAGCTGGAAAAAGAAAAACAAACAAAAGCCAAAACCAGTAGAAGGAAGGAAATAATAAAAATTATTAAAGAAACACATGAAATAGAAACTAAAAAAACAATAGAACAAATCAATGAAACCAGCTTTTTCTTTGAAAAGATCAATAATCTGATAAAGACACACAAAGAAAGAAAGAAAGAAAGAAATTCAAATAAATAAAACCATAAATAAAAATAAGAAATAACAACTGGAAACACAGAAATATGATAGATTATAAAAGAAGATTATAAAAAATTATATGCCAACAAATTGGAAAACCTAGAAGAAATGGATAAATTCGTAGAAACATATAAACTCCCCAAACTGAAACAGGAAGAAATAGAAATTTCAAACAGACCAATTTCCAGCAATGCAATTGAGTCCATAATTTAAAAAACTACCAACAAATCTGGTCTAGGACCAGATGGCATCTCTGGTGAATTCTACCAATTATCTAAAAAAGGGTTAATAACTATTCTTCTCAAACTATTCCAAAAAATACAAGAGCAGGGAAAGCTTCCATATTTACTCCATGTGGCCAACATTACCCTGATATTAAAACCAGAAACTACAAAAAAAGAGAACTACAAGCCAATATCTCTGATAAAGAGAGATGCAAAAATCCTCAACAAATTCTAGCAAACTGAATCCAATAATATATTTTAAAAATCACTAACCACAATTAAGTGGGATTTATTCCTGGGATGCAAGGCTGTGGCTCAATATTTCCAAATTAATATGATCCATCATATTAACAACAATAAAAAAGGATAAAGCCATTTGATCATTCAATAAATGTAGAAAAAGCATCTGACAAGTACAACATCCATTCATGATAAAAAAAAAAAAAACCCTCAACAAAGTAGATTTAGAGGGGACATACCTCAATGCAATAAAGGTTATATGAAAAACCCACAGCTAACATCATACTCAATGGGGGAAAATTGAGAGCTTTCCCTCTGAGATCAGCAGTAAGATGAGGATATCCACTCTCACCACTTTTATTCAACATAGCGCTGAAAGTCCTAGCCATAGCAATCAGACAACAAAAAGAAATAAAAGGAATCCAAATTGGTAAGTAAGAAGTAAAACTTACAAATTTACAGGTGATATGATACTGTATACAAAAAACTCAAAAGACTCCAAGAAAAACTACAAGAATTGATAAATGAATTCAGCAAGTACACAGGGCTACAAAATATACAGAAATCCATTGCATTTCTATATACTAAAAATGAAGCAGCAGAAAAATAAAATAAGAAAGCAATCCATTTTCAATTACTACAAAAATAATAACATACCTAGGAATAAACATAACCAAGGAAGTGGAAGATTCATAATTTGAAAACTATAGAACATTGCTGAAAGAAACTGAAGATGACACAAATAAATGGAAAGACAGTCCATGTTCATGGATTGGAAGAACCACTATAATTAAAATGTCCATACCATCCAGAGCAATTGACAGATTCAATGCAATCCCTATCAAAATACTAACGGCATTTCCACAGAACTAGAACAAATAATCCTAAAATATGTATAGAACCACAAAAGACTCCAACAGCCAAAGAAGTCTTAAAAGGAAAGAACAAAACTGAAGGAATCACAATCCCAGATTTCAAGATATATTACAGAGCTGTAGTGATCAAAACAGTACAGTACTAGTACAAAAACAGACACATAGATTGACAGAACAGAAGAGAGAGCTCAGAAATAAACTCACAATTACATGGTCAATTAATCTATGACAAAGGAGGTAAGAATGTGCAATGAGGAAGAGTCTCCTTAACAAATGATGTTAGAAAAACTGGACAGCTACATGCAAAAGAAAGAAACTGGACCATTTTCTTACACCATGAAATACAAAAATAAACTCAAAATGAAGTAAAGACCCAAATGTGAGACCTGAAACCACAATATCCTAGAAGAGGACACTGGCAGTAAATTTCTGACTTTGGCCTTAGGAACTACTTACTAGATACGTCTCCTGAGGCACAGGAAATAAAAGCAAAAATAAACTATTGGAGCTACTTCAAAATAAATAAACTTTGCACAGTGAAGGAAACAATCAGCAAAACTAAAAGGCAATCTATGTATACGAAACTGTTAAAGGTTTAGTATTCAAAATATGTAAAGAACTTATAAAATTCAACACCCAAAAGCCAAATAATTCAGTTCAAAAATGGGAAGAAGATATGAACAGGCATTTCTCCAAAGAAGACATCCAGATGGCCAACAGACACAAGAAAATATGATCAACGTCATTCATCATCAGAGAAATGCAAATCAATACTGCAATGAGATCTTAGCCTACAATTGTCGGAATGGTTAAAACAAAAAACACAAGAAACAACTGTTGGCCAGAACATAAAGAAAAAGGAACCCTTGTCTACTACTGATGGGAATAGAAGCACTATGGTAGACAGTATAGAGTTCCTGCAGAAAATTAAAAACAGCATTACTATGTGATCCAGTAATTCCACTAGCGGGTATTTATCCAAAGAATCCTAAAACAGTAATTTGGAAAGATACACGCACCCCTATGTTTATTGCAGCACTATTTACAACAGCCAAAGTATGGAAGCCACCCAAGTATCCACTGATTGATGAATGGATAAAGAGGATTTGGTGTATGCAATGGAATGTTACTCGGTCATAAGAAAAAGAATGAATTCTTGCCATTTGTGACAACATGGATAGATCTGGAAGGTACAATGCTAAGTGAAATAAGTCAGAGGAAGACAAATGTCGTGATTTCACTCACATGTGGCATTTTAGAAAACAAAACAAAACAAAAAAAAAAGAAACCAACAACAACAACAAACTTTGAACTATAAAAAACAGACTGATGGTCGCTTTGGAAGGGTGGGTTATAGGTTGGGGGATGGTTGAAACAGGTGAAGGGGATTCAGGGTACATTTATTCGTGATGAGCACTGAGAATTGGATACTAGTGCCGAATCACTACATTGCACACCTGAAACTAGTATAATGCTGTATGTTAACTATACCGGAATTAAAATAAAATGAACAGTAGCTCAATATACCTTTGAGAAGGGTCGTAGTACAGGTACCACCTGACTTCTCCTTTCAAACACACAGGCTCACTGAGATGCTAAACATTCCAGTAAGAATTGGTGATGCATTCACCAGCTACGTCACCAGCAGAGAGTTGTGGAAGCATCAGAGCACAGGTATGCAGCATGAGCAACCATCCATGCCCCGCCATCTTTGAACTCCCAGTAATTTGTTAACAAGGAGCCCTACCTTTCCATTTTGTAATGGGCCCCACAATTCAGGGAGCCTGTCCTCAGTCAGAGATCCACATCCAGACAGATCTGGAATTGATGGGAGTCTAGTACTGTCTTAGTGAAATGGGATAAATTCGTGTAGTATCTTTGAGCCATTTCCTCTTTGAAAAATATTAGCACCCACTTTCAGAGTTTTGGTATTTAAGGAAGATCACGCATACACAATGGGCAGCAAGGCCCTGATCACACAAATACACTTAAGAAATGTTCGTTCTGTCTTCTCCTTCACCCTCCTCAATCCCTCCCCCTCACAGTTGACCACTCAAAGATGGCACTGTGAGGTCAAGCTGCTCCTCAGGTCAGTTCCCCAGTGTCACCCACATCGAGCCAGCCTTCCCTGAAAGGGAAAAGCCAACAGGTCATCTTTAAGTCACGCCTCAATGTAGAGCCTAAAGGCAAGACAGCATGGGTGAGTAGCAGTGCCTTGATGCCCACAGATGAAGAAACAAGTGTGCAAATGACATGAGGTCCCCAGTAGCTGTTGGGCCACCCATGTGGGGCAGTGGTTTAGAATCTTTTCTGCTGATTTTAGCTGGTTGCCCTTCTCTGGCAGGTATAAAAGGCTGAATTTGGGGACTGACTGAGAATTTCTATGGCATTCACTACACATGAGTTCATGAGAAGGGACACAGGACATTTGTTTCTCTCTTTTCTAGTTTCCTAGATTTTCTATAACAATACAGCACCAACTAGGAGGTTGGAGCAACGCATTTCTTATCTCTCAGGTCTAGAGGCTCCAAGTCCAACATCAAGGTGTTGGCGGGGCTGATTCCTCCCCAGGGCTGTAAGGAGAATCTGCTCCATGCTTCTTCCATTCTTCTGGTGATTTGGGGGTAATCTGTTGGCATTCCTTGGCCTGTACATAAATCACACTGATCTCTGCTTTCATATTCACATGAAATTCTCACTGGGAACGTATCTCTGTCCAAATGTCCTCTTTTCCTAAGGACTCCGAGTCATACTGGAGTAGGGCCTCACCCTACTTCCAAATATAGTCATATTCTGAGGAATCAGGTCCAGGACTAGGACATATGTCAGATGTTATCCCCCAACTTCCATGAATTTGGAGGATAACACTTGACCCATAAAATCCTCTCTGAAGCCAAGTGAGAAGGTCTGATTTGTGAGGCTCAAAGAATGTTGCCCTCATCCTGTGAAGGACTTGGAATGCCTGAGAAATCCTTAGGTGTGTCTGGAGCAGATTCAGTCTGATGGTAGAGTGAGCAGCACTGAGATCCCGTTGTCTTTCCACTGAAAGCAAGGCACGGGGGAGAGTTTCCAGGGGACAGACTTGGAGCTCGCCTAGGAAGGTCATCTGAAGATCATCTGCGAGGGCATGCCGCCAACAGTCTCAGCAGCTCACCAAAGGACAATGTGCCCTGTAACAAGAGCTAGTCAAGGAGGCTCCTAGCCAGAGTGTCTGGAAGGAATCTCAGCCAGTCTCCAAAATGGAGAGAGTCAGCTTCGGCTCCCAGCCTTAATTAGAAGGGACCAGTATTCCATGACACTAGAACAATCCAGTTAAGGTGAACCCTTTCTCCTGATCACACAGGGCAACGGATAGAGGGGAGCAAGCAAGAAGAAGGAAGCCGGACCCGCCGCCTTTTCTCAACGCGACATCTGAGCATAGCAGAGGTCCAAGTCAGGGAAATATTCAAACTTGAGTGAGTCTGGAATTTTGATATTTCACCCGACAGAAATTTTTAATTTACTAATGTGGGACCATCCTTGTTATTGCGAGAGAACAGAAACTAAGTTACCCGTGCCGGGTTTCACCCAGGAGACAGAACAGCAGGTCCAGAGCACACGTGTGGAGGGGAGTAGTGAAAGGGAAACATGCGGCTGGGCTGGTTCAATCAACTGGGGACCCAGGTGTTATAACATCCAAAGTGGGACACGTGTCTGGCAGGGGCTCAGAGCTCACAGTTCGAGAAATAATATACAGTTTTCGAATCACTTCGTCACTCGGGTTCCACTGTTCGTCTCAACAGCACCCACGTCATAAGGTTACCATGAAAGTCAAATTAAATAAAATCTAGACAACAAGCTTAATAAACATAAGCCAGTTTCATTCCAGGTGTGGGACAAGCACGTATTCCACTGGTGATCCGGACAAGGGAGAAGAAAGGATCTGCTCTCTTTAACACTGGCCTCCTACATGTCATTGGCTGGAATTTGGGTTTCAGTGGGAAAACTTGTGTGATTACTCCCAGAGTTAAAGATACACTTAAAAAGTACAAATTTTTATAAGTACTGAATTCTGACCAACACTAATGAAGATCCTGACTTAAATTTAGAAGCACTTCCCTGATGGATCAAGGAAAAGCCATACCCAGTCATACCCAGCAGACACTTCAGCAGCTAAGGACCGATACAGAGGTGTGTTGAAGCAACAGAGATGTTGATATTTTAATACCATCTATTATCCTAATCCATTGAGAATAACAGTGTCCCTTAAAATGGCATGCAGTTTCCACTATTCAAAATATCGTGCTTAAAACATGTAATATTTGCCTGGAGATCTTTGGAAGAACAGAGTCCCTGCCAGTTCTGAATGTCCTTGGCTAAATTCGAGAGTGAAAATTGTTTTGTGCTAGGCGGCTTTTTGTTTTCCTCAGAATCCAACCAGGGGCATCAAAGCTATAAAGAGAGTTTGGTGAGTTGCAGAGGAAAGCTTGGCTGAAATTCAAACCGGAACTGAATTACAAAAAGCAGGGAATTTTGAGAGCCCAGAGGAAAACGCCTAGGTCATACATTATTTTCATTTCTTATCTGTTCTTTATAGGCCATAAAAACAACTCCATTCTCTTGTTACTGCGTAAATTCACAGACATGGTTTCCAGTAAATCCAAAGGCTACAGGTTTCCCCATGTCCTTACAGAAGAGTCACGGAGCTCGTGTGCACGGCAAAATGTTCAGGCTGAATTTGTCCCATGACACATTTAGACAAGTGACCTTTTTTTAGTATGCACTGCTTCATACTGGTAGAAAGTGTTTGAACTACTAGGGCATCACAGATGATCTGGTCTTACTCCCGACTTTGACAAAGTAGCAGCGAGGGCCGACAAATTCACAGTCTCCCTCCATCTTCTGCTTGCACATAGCTTAATGGGACATCAGTATTAGAATGGGATCACGTAGATCCCGGAATCCTGGGATCGAGCCCCGCATCAGGCTCTCTGCTTGGCGGGGAGCCTGCTTCCTCCTCTCTCTCTCTCTCTCTGCCTGCTTCTCTGCCTACTTGTGATCTCTGTCAAATAAATAAATAAACAAATAACTAAATAATGGGATCATGTAGCTTCTGCCAAATACCCTTTCCACTTCGTCAGGCTGCCTTGCCAGTTATGGGAATGCATGTTTAGGGATACTCATGTTTTAAGTCTTCACTTCTCTGAATTTATTTTGGCATATATGCTAAATCCCATGTTCTACATTGGGCCAACTTATACACCCATATTTGCTAGTCAGAGTAAAAGTGAATGAGAATCTTTCTTTTTTCCTAATCAATATTCTTTTGGGGCAAAAAAAAAAAATTTTTTTTTTCTAATTGCCCAGGGGCATTTGCTCCTCATGTCAGGAAGCTCATCTGGGCTCCCAGTGGGGTTATGTTCAAGGGCTAGAGAGCGCAGATTGCCTGCCTGATGCTCTCTTTCTAGCTTTCATAAAATCTCCTCCATCTAGGTGTCCCGAAGGAAGTAGGGAGAGAAGGGAGGACCTTGGAGAGGCAGCCAGAGGGAAGGAGACCTTTCTAGACCTGGAAGGAAAGAGGAATCAGCATGTTCCAAAGAACAGCTATACCTTGAAGACAGGATGTGAAAATATGAGGAGTGACTAGGAGAAAGACCCAGACACATGGGGCAGCAGCCACACCCAAGACTCCTGAGACCCAGAAGTGGCCCAGAAACAGCAGAGCCGCAAGACCTAAAGGCCCCAAGCGAACTTGGGCAAAGGGGATCTCAGCAATGACTACTAGAGTCTCATCACTGATGACTGGAAGGGTCTTTCCAGTGTTTTGGTGATGGTCCACATGCTAGGACCACTGTACAACCCCAAGACAAGAAAACGCCCATGACAGGATTGAACATCCCAACAGAGGCTCAAGGCCAGACGTGTATTCATTGCATAAAACAAAGACATGTGTTTCTGGTACTGCTGAGCTTGTGGACCAGGATTCAGACCCACTTCACGAACCCAGCTTTTATTCTGAGTTGATAGAAGATCCGCAGGCAATTCAATAAGGAGAAAAAGAACATTTTATGTTCTATCTGCTCTGTGTGGTCTGCCAAATATGGTAGAGATGAAAGCCTTTCGACCAAGGCACTTGACTGAGCTGGCAACATTTGTCCTTTTTGGTAAATGAGTCAGGATTATTAACTGAAGTTAGATGTGGGACGGAGAGGCACAGAGAATAAACAAATAGGGCAGTCTCCTAAGTTTGGTAACAAGTTCTAGTAAAAGCCAGATCTGCTGAGAAATGCTCTGAGACCCAAGGGGCTGGGCTGGTCTTTGGTAAAACTGTGAAGGAGGCACAGTTTGTCACCAGGACCTCCTGCCCTGGGATTCCTCCATCCTGCTAAATTATCATCAGAAACTTCAACATTGCAGTGACGCGGTCACCATACGTTTGCTTTAGACCCTGTTTTCTTCCTTCTATATCAAAATTTCCCTCTTCCGCCATGATCCTATGAAATAATCTGAATCAGCCATGAACTGTATCTGATACCCTCTAGTCTTGATTGAACAGATTAAACTTAGTAAAATGTATATTTTTTATAGAGAACATCACTATTTTAATATAGACACACACTTAGGTAAGAATTTCAACAGGAGGCACCTGGGTAAGAATTTCAACAGGAGACTGAGTGGGTTAAGATTCTGCTTCGGCTCAGGTCATGATCTCAGGGTCCTGGGATCGAGCCCCGCATCGGGCTCTCTGCTCAGCAGGGAGCCTGCTTCCCTCTCTCTGCCTGCCTCTGCCTACTTGTGCTGTCAAATAAATAAAATCTTAAAAAAAAAAAAAAAAAAAGAAAGAAAGAATTTCAACAGGAATAGCCTTGGAGCACAAGAAACAGTTTATTAAAGTGAACACAAGGTCTCATCAACATATCCCACCAGTCATGTTCTTTCTACAAAGTGACATTGACATTGCTCTGCCAAGACATGGGATCTAGGGCTTTTGCTTGGTCCCACTGGGGTGATATCCCTTTGGGACCCAGCCACCAGACTGGGAGGAGTGAAACAGCCACACAGAAGGGTCACATCTGGTCATTCCAGCACCCACCACAGCTGAGGAACCAGACAGCAACTGGGACCTACTGCCGGACACTTGGGTCAGCAAGTACTCAGATGCCTGCAGCTCCTGGCTGACAACATAGGGTTACAGATGAGCTAGAATGCAGATTTGTGACCAAAATAAATGCTGTGGTTATGTTAAGTCATAGAATTTTGAGTGTGGTTTTTTTTGTTTGTTTGTTTGTTTGTTTTAAAATGCAGCCAAGATCTCCGTAGCGTCATCGAATCTTAATATGCGGGTGATTGTCTTATTTGCTTCTCTGTTTGATGGCCTTCTTAGGTTAAAAAAAATTAAAGAATAAACATTCATGAAGGTTAGGAAAATGATGCAACAATCCTAACATACACTTAAGGTTTATTTGCTACCACGGTGGAGCTAGATCTTTTAGTTCTTTGTGAAGATGTTGGGAGAAGGTAAAAGCTTCCCTCCAGAAGGTAAAGTTCTTTAGATTTGAGAATGAAAACTAACTGGTGAACATAGATGTCATTACCCCTGAGGCTGTATATTGAGCACTTCTGACACAGGTAGCTTGTTAATATTAAGGGAAAGTGTGGAATGTTAAGCAATTAATGCCTTGGGGAAAGAAGTATGAATTAAAAGACACTGAAGCAGTGACAGATGCTGACATCTAAAATAACTTCCTAAGTCCACTCCTTAAGTGGGAGTTCTCCTGGATGCTTAAAGTAAGTGGCCCAGGGCCTGGGTATACAAGGCCACAGGATAAATGTGGTGGTCCATGGGAGCATAGAGTGAAAAACATTTTCACTCTAAAATTAATATTGACATATTACAGATTACAAAACATAATGGATGAGAATATATTAATAAAAAACAAGGATCTTCCAAGAAATTTCTTATTTGAAGGAGAATGCATTGGTTTATGTCCTAGACCCTGGGTATTTTTTTTTTAAATTATCGTTATCATTTTGCACGATTCTTCTACATTTGGCTCCTAATTCCAGTTGGCCATCAAACTACATTTGGAAGAATGAACTAAATCTTACAATGAGTTATGCTTTATAATTGGAACCCTGAACATTGACTTCTTCGCCTTCTTTATCATTGTCTGTGTTCTCTGACTCTTGGAAGAACACTTGTGCAGAAAGGCTGGTTCAGGGATGCCAGCCAGCAAGTAGCAATGAAAAGACAACCCTAAACTGAAAAGCCTGCCCATATAAATAAATTGTTCTCCTTCACTTCGGTTTTATACTTCACAACTACACAGTAGTACCTGCTACTTCCCGTTCAGTCCCACAAATACTGAACCATCTTGTAGTCCTAGGACAGCGGTGGCTTGAGTGGTTCCTCATAAAATTTAGTATCAAGAACAGTACGGCTAAACTCGATGAACACATCGCTACTGATCCATTCGATAACTTTCTCTACCCCAACCCTTTCTAGACTTCCAGGGTCCCCAGTACCCTCATGTGAGAAGCCTGCCCTTATGGGGCTAGTTGCTGAAAATCCCATCAACAGAAGTCAACCGAGATTGGGGTTAACTTCTCCTTCTCCTTCTTCTTCCTCTTCTTTTTTTTAGAAAGAGAGAGAGAGAGAACATGCATGCGTGAGTGGAGGGGAAAGGGGCAGAGGGAGAAGGAGAGAGATCGTAAGCAGGCTCCACACCCAGTGCAGAGCCCAACATGGGGCTTGGCCTCATGACCCTGAGATCATGACCTGAGCTGAAATCAAGAGTCAGACGCTTAACCGACTGAGCCACCCAGGCACCCCAAATTGGGGTTAACTTCTGAGGCACTTTTGGAGGCTTCCAGATTACAGAATCTTTGAAAAAACTGTCAGATTATCAACAGATGTCTTTGGGTATCAAGAACAGTGCCTGACACATAGTGAATCCTAGAAAAATAATTGAATGGGTATTTTTTTTAAGAGTATATTTATTTATTTGACAGAGATCACAAGTAGGCAGAGAGGCAGGCAGAGAGAGAGGGAAGCAGGCTCCCTGCTGAGCAGAAAGCCCAATGCGGGGCTTGATCCCAGGACCCTGAGATCACGAACTGAGCCAATGGCAGAGGCTTAACCCACTGAGCCACCCAGGCGACCCTTGAATGGATATGTTTATTGACAAATATATATTCTTTGCATACATGTGCAGTGTACATTCAGACAGAGCCAGAGAATTAAATTTACTTTGGCTCTCGTGCATATTATTTTTCATCCCTAGAAAACTCTGAAGAACAAAATCCCAGCTATAATCCTTGGAAATGATTGCTAATGAAGAGAGGGCAAGAATCCAATCTACAGACAGGGTTTAAGACACTGCTAAAGACATCAAATATAAAACATAACTAATTATAAGATACTGTTCTCTCTTCCAACATAGAATTATGAGCAAAATGTAAAGGGATCTTGCAAGATTGTGATGACTAAATGTAATAGAAATCTCAGTGGTCTGAATGAGGGGACTTCCACTGAAAATTGGGTGCAGGGCCTGTGTAAAAGATGACAGAAGAGTAAGAACTATGCCACAATACTGGGATGCAGATCTGGAAAATCACTTATACCCTAAATTTGCTCTGAGATAATCTTTCCCAGGGGATTTTCTCAGAAGACAACAATCCTGTGTTATAGTAAATTTTGCATGGGAAAAGAAAATTTGAGCAGGGGATAGGGTCTGTGGCAAAAATATGGGAAATGCTGATTTTGATAGGATTTTAAAAGTTTCTTGAAAACAATGTTTTTCAGAATCCTTAAGATCCCAACATATATTGCATATTTCCCGGAAGGGAGTATGACATACAGAGTTCCCAACTGTTCCCAACTGTACCTGCTTTTCAAGGAGTATCCTGTAGGAGTAGGTCTTCCCAAACACATTTTGGATAATGCCAGTCTAAATCCAAGTGCAGATTATGAGCAATCAACAGCTAATCTTGAAGGGCACCTGGGTGGCTCAGTCGGTTAAGTGTCTAACTCCTGATTTCCGTTCAGATCATGGTCTTAGGGTCCTGAGATCGAGCCCTGCATCAGGTTCCACACTCAACAGGGAGTCTGCTTGAGATTCTCTCTCTCTACTTCTCCCTCTGCACCTCCCCTCCGCTGTGCATGCTCTCTCTCAAAATAAATCAATAAATATTTTTTAAAAGACCCAGTTAATCTTGAAATTATAATTTTGGGAAGTAATGATGGTCTTATTGGTCTCCCTGATTCTTGATGCTATAGGAAACATGGCTAGATTATATCAGTTAAAAGTCACATCTCCTTTCATTGATAGGACATTGAAAAGTAGGAAATAATGAATGCAGCCCCTTGAGAACCCATGCATGAGTGTAGACAAAAGACAGAAAGCCTGTGAACAAAGAGAAAAGAAGTAATATCATTGCAAGAAAACCCTTCAGATTGTATTGCCAGTTGAAGAATAAAGACCTAATGTTGCTCTAATGTAGAGAAATGACATAATAGGTACAGGGGGCATCTAGAGGCCTATTCCCTTCCTTGAATACTAGGAAGTACTGGATAAATTATCAGTAATTGCATGTTCCTTAAGTGGGGTCCCCAGCCCCACAGGCCTCCTCGGTGTTCACAAACTGATTTTCTTAAAGCCAGTCTACCTTTGGTTTTATAGGCAAGTGACCTAACTTCACAGACATATTTAATACATGACATGAGTAATGGTTATTTACTTATAACCTACCAAATGAATCATTAAGGTTACTAAGACTATGTATTAATGAATCAAAATTAGTGCATTATCAGAGCTTAGTAACTTTTCTCATTCAATATTTTACCAAGAAATTCACCATCCAATGCTTGGCAACTTTGGAGCATTAACATATGCATGCAACATGCAGATACTTGGAATTTCTGTGATTTTCTGCAAGGCATAACTGCAAATGCTGCCTTGACTTTGCCATGGTTTCCAAATGCTCCTGTTCTTTTTAATATAAATTACACCATCATTGTGAATTTCTTTTGTGATTGGTTGTTTGGGTAAGCCTACAATGATGACTATACATGACTATAACTACACATTAAGCCATAATTTTCTAAATATTAGCTTCTAAGGTATGTATCAAATGTTTTTCAAACATGGATCATCTTTAACCCTATTGCTATTACAAATCTACAAAAATACCTATCACTCAAGCCACCCATTCAATTTTCATGGCCATAGCACTTCATTGGTGATGAGCGGCCTATGAATTCATGCCACCTAAATGATCTGCAGTATAATATATAGATTAGCAGGTTAAAATTTACAGAATTATTTTTATAGTTTTAGCCCATTTTTATTACCCAAAATCATGAATACAAGTATATACTTCAATCTATTATTTCATCCTTTTCCAACTCCTTCATAGCATTATACTCTTCTTCCACTAGAAAGGAGACTATTTGAGGGAGGATCTGTAAATGGGCTGATTTTTTAAAATCTTTTTTAGTTTTTTGATAATCACAGTGTTAAAACATGAAAGAAACATTGAGTAGAAATTGTTAGTCTGGATTTCATTCTGACTTCTTATTAGAGCACAAAAAGTGAAACAAACTTTAGAATTACATAAACTTTTACCATTGTTGGGTATATAATGACAAGCAATATAAGATTCCAGACTACTAATTCTCAGTATTTTCACCATCAAGGCTAATATTCACTCAAGAATCCCATTATTGAGTGTTCTGTTTTACAAAAATGTATTCTTTTTTTTAAGATTTTTATTTATCTATTTAACAGAGAGAGATCACAAGTAGGCTAAGGCAGGCAAAGAGAGAGGAGAAAGCAGGCTCCCTGCTGAGTAGAGAGCCGATGCAGGGCTTAATCCCAGGACCCTGAGATTATGACCTGAGCTGAAGGCAGACGCTTACCCACCTAAAACACCCAGGCACCCCCAAAATGTATTCTTAAGTAAAAGTTTATTTTCTCATTTCTTTATTTCATAATCAAATAAACATGTAATTACTGGAGTTTCTGATGTGCATGAGAAAACTAGCAGAACACAATGAGTTGGTTTGAATCCCAGTCAAATGATTTAGGAAGCCTCTATATTTAGTTCGTTTATGATCCTAACACACATTGTATACAAATTTAAAACATTAAATCTTTCTAGTAGATCCCTGTTCTTTTAAAACCAAAGGAACACCAGAGTGGAAAGAATTGCCCTAAATGTTTTCAAAATCTATAAAAACCATAATTATAGAAAAAGTCAGGCATGATACCATTCTCAGTGCTTACTGGACTGGAACACACTGGTCTGGGAATCAGAAGACCCAAGTTCACCCCTCTGCTTCAGTGTCTTTACCAATAAACCAATGACTAAGCTCAAGGCAGCACAGAAGACTGTTTAAGAGCGTGGCCACCAGACAAAGAATTCCTGAATTTGAACCCTAACTCCACAAAAGCACTTGACCTCATCAGAGCCATTGTAATCAAATTGTTGATAAGTACAAACCTTAAGAACAGACAGAGAAAAAGAAGACATACTACATACCAAGGAACAAATATAAAAAGTATCACAGACTTTGTGTCAAAAAACAATGCAAGCCAGAAGACAGTGCAATAATAGCCAACATAGAATTCTATATCCAGCAAAACCATCCTTTAAAACAAAGGGGAAATAAAGACATAGTTCTCATTTTAAAATGTAAATAATGATATGGGTATTAAATTATTTAATACGGTAAAATACTCCAGACAATGCCTGGCAGATAATTAGGATTATGGTTATATATTAGAAATAAATTCATACTAAAATAAGCTTTTCCGACACTTTCATTTAATCTGGTGATGTGATAATGGTGATTTAAAATGACATATTTCTAGGGTGCCCAGGGGGGTTCAGTCAGTTAAGCATCTGCCTTCAACCCAGGTCATGATCCCAGGGGCCTGGGATAGAGCCCTTAGTTGGGCTCTGAGCAGGAAACCTGCTTCTCCATCTCCCTTTGCCCCTTTCCTCTGCTCATGCTTTCTCTCTCTCTCTCCCCGTCAAATAAATCTTGAAAAAAAATAAATAAAATGACTTATTTCCCAATTAAAAAAAAGTATGAGATTAATAGACCCCCCAAGAAGAAAGAGTGATAAGGACAACTGTTTGTTTTATAAGTAGATCATATCAATAATGTGACTCTCTTAGACAATTTGGGCTGCCACAACAAAGTACCATAGACTAGGAACCCAGCCACAGCAAGAACTTATTTCTCCAAAGCTCTAGAGGCCAGCAGTCTAAGATCAGAGTACTGGCATGGTAGGTTGTGGTGAGAGCCCTCTTCTAGGCTACAGATCATCAATCAATCTCATTGTGAGGAACACAGCAGAAGGAGCATCACCTAGCTCTTTGATCTCTTCTGAGGACATTAATCCTATTCAAGAGTGCTCCTCCCTCCTGACTTAATTACCTCCCAAAGCTCCACCTCCTAACACCAGCATACTGGGGGTTAGGATTTCAACAGAGGAATTCTGAAGAGACACAAACATTTACTCTCTAACTATGCCTATTCAACTAGAAGGCAAACTCACAGTTTGAAACTATGTCTTAGCATAGTTTAGCATAATTCTTTGTTCTCAGTGACCTAAGAATATCTCATACTCTCAAGTCACTTACAAAGTTTTAATTATTTCATTTTCTCATTCAATCAGTGGTTATTGGAAATCTTCTATGTGCCAAATATTCTAACCAGTTTGGGGATTTCATGAAAGCCCAGACATGACATATCTCTTCGGGTTGTTTGGAGGACAGACTGCAAGAGACAGACTTGCAAACAGGCAGATACAATAACAAAGCCCAACCACTGAGACACGGGTAAGTGCTGGATACCGTGGGAGCACTGGAGAGACAGCTGACCCAGTGTTTAGACATCAAGGAGATGCCCTTCAACAGTATCCTAAGCAACAAAAAGAAGGATTTAGTTGGGATTGAGTAGAGGCTCAAGGATTTAAGTTATGGGATGTTATTGTAGGATCTTGGGCAAGTCATCTGATCAGTCTGAGGCTCTGTTTCTTAGTGTCAAAACAGAGATATTATGTTCTTCGCCAAACTGTGGTTCAAATTACTGAAATGAAGGAGACAAAAATTGTCTTACAAACTGTAAAGCCCTGGTGGCACCTGAGCGGCTCAGATGGTAAGCACCTGACTCCTAGTTTTGGTTCAGGTCATATTCTCAGGATCTCGAGGTCAAGTCCCTTGTCTAGCTCTGCACTCAGAACAGAGTCTGCTTGAGATTCTCTCTCTCTCCCTCTTCCTCTGTCGTTCCCACGCCCAACTCTTTCTCTCTCTCTCTCAAATAAATAAATAAATCTTAGGGAAAAACCTGTAAACCCCTGTATGGGGTTAACACCTCCTGGTTTCTGAGTGGCTTTATGAAATAGCAAGATGCAGAAAAAGTAGAGAAGCAACATCCCCTTTCCCATTTATTGTAGAAGCCTGAAATGAATCTTGAGCCATCCATTTGAGCCTAAAATATGCACCACCTTTCTGCCAGCAAATATAGCCATTTTTACTCAATCCTGATAACAAAGACTTAGTAATAATGTCATAGACACAACAAAACACAACAAAACAAAACAGAAAAACAAGGCAGAGCCACTGGAGGAAAAGGACAGAGAATAGAAGTTTCAAAACTTGCAGATAAAACAGAGCTGGCAGACCATTTAATAGTATAAGTGGATAATGCTTTAACGCTCGGCTAAAAATGAAAGAGAGATGGCTCATTCATCGCTAAACCTGCATCCCCGTCTGCTTGCCAAATGTAGCACATACAATGAAAGCTGTATATTACATGTTTGTTGAATTGCAACTGATTACTTTCCGGAAGCCTGATGTCCTGTACCTACACATGCGGAAACACCCAACACCTAAATGATGACTCCCTATAGGAGGCTTTCCTAGCGCCCCTCGGCTGCTAGGGCAAAGGCGCTGTTTCCCAATAGATCCCTGACCTCCTCCCCAGGGTGTTTCTGTCGCAACCTTTACACAGCCGATAAAAACTCTCTTTTGTGGGCTTTCTCCACCCATTTCCATGAGCATCCCACCAACTGTATTTAGATGAGTTTTGTTCCCCCAGGACTTAACAAAGCACCTGGTATATTACAGACACTCATTTAAATATACACTGAGTGATACTAACCCAAAGTGGAACTCAAACTGGGGAATTAAGGAAGCAGGGTCTGGGGAGGTGAGGGGCTGTTCCTAACCTACAAATGGAATGGAAAAGCTAGCAAAACACGGAAACGCTTGATACACACAGACTTAAAAAACAGCACCATCTCTTGAATGTTGCAGGTATTAAAAAAATATTTGATGAAGATACAGAGAGAAACAATGCTTAGTAATTATAATTTGGAATGCTTGCAAGAGCCTGGGAGAGCAGTTTCACTGCAATCTGGACATTCTTGCCCAATTAAGTAAAGTCATTATTGTACTCAGAAACTTTTTTCAACGAGGATTGCAGTGAAAACATTTGCTCATTTAGAAAGAAATTTTATTTAGCCAGAAGACACTATTTCAGAGCAGTATGGGTGTGGTCGTTCTGCTGGGTTACTTAGAAAAAATCTTTCAATGTATTCAGCATCCATGATGGGAAATGATTCAAGTATCCTATCATGCAGCAGTAATCAAACACACTTCTGTCGTGAGAATTAAAAAATCAGCCTCACCCTATGTCACTTGAAAAACCGGAAGACCAAAAGCCAAACATGTCAACTGAGTCTCTGTGCTTGGTTTCTCTTTAGCCCCTCTAAGTTCCCCTGCACTATGGAGTCAGTCAAAACAGCAGGATGGAACCAGCAAGGACAAGGTCATGCATCAGCTCTCTCCATCCCTCGCCTTGTCCCCACAGCCCTTTGTCACACGCACAGGGGACCTGTCACATGCAAAAAGGGACCAGCGTTCCTGCGTGTGCAGCTGCATCACTGCTAGGGAGTGCAAATGAGACTTGGAGCCTTAAAAAAAAATGTTTTCAAGATAATTTTTTCCTACAAAAGCCCTACTACTTACAGCTGGTATCTGATTACTGTCACTCCTCTTTATCCCCACTTTAAGCAGACAACTGGTTCGTAAAAATAAAGATAATGCCGGGGCACCTGGGTGGCTCAGTGGGTTAAAGCCTCTGCCTTCGGCTCAGGTCATGGTCCCAGGGTCCTGGGATCAAGCCCTGCATCGGGCTCTCTGCTCAGCAGGGAGCCTGCTTCCTCCACTCTCTCTCTCTGCCTGCCTCTCTGCCTACTTGTGATCTCTGTCTGTCAAATAAATAAAATCTTTAAACAAACAAACAAAAAAGATAACGCTATCTCACACCAGCTGATATAAGAAACGGATGGTGCCCTTTGTGGCATCTCAAAAGCTAAAGTAGAGAATGTAGTGTGATACCACCTGACACCAGCTAGAATGGCAAAAATTAACAAGGCAGGAAACAACCAATGTTAGCAAGGATATGGAGAAAGGGGAACCCTCTTACCTTGTTGGTAGCAATGCAAGCTGGTACAGCCACTCTGGAAAACAGTGTGGAGTTTCCTCAAGATGTTAAAAACAGAACTACCCTACGACCCAGCAGTTGCACTACTGGGTATTCACCCCAAAGATACAGACATAGTGGAAAGAAGAGCCACCTGCACCGCAATGTTCATAGCAGCAATGTCCACAATTGCCAATCTGTGGAAGGAGCGGAGATGCCCTTCAGCAGAATTCATGAAGATGTGGTCCATGTATACAACGGAATATTACTCAGCCATCAGAAAGGATGAATACCCACCATTTGCATCGACATGGATGGGACTGGAGGGGATTATGCTGAGTGAAATAAGCCAAGCAGATAAAGACAATTATCATATGGTTTCACTCATGTGTGGAACAGAAGCAATAGCACAGAGGACTACAGGAGAAGGGAGGGAAAACTGAAGTGGGAGAAGTCAGAGAGGGAGATGAACCGTGAGAGACTATGGACCCCAGGAAGCAAACTGAGGGTCTCAGAAGGGAAGGGCTAGTGGGAGGTTGACAGGTATTAAGGAAGGGCACGTGTTGTCATGTCGCTGGGTGTCATACATAACTAATGAGTCACTGAACACCACATCAAGAACTAATGATTTACTATACACAGTGGTTAACTGAACATAATAATAATAAAAGAAGAAGAAGAAGTGAATGGCCGCATCCAGCAGGGGCTCCCATAAGGCAATGACACCTTCCTCTATCCATGGCGATCAGTAAACCTAAAGCCGAGGTGTGCTTCTATCGGAGAGTGCCATCCGGGATGTAAAAGCAGAACCAGAAGCAAGAGGGAGAGAAGATGTGATACAGGCCAAGACAAAGCCCTACAGAAACCCGATGGGCACTTTGCTGGCCATGGTCACAGTCAAAGGGTGTTATGGCTTTCATTCTCCCATAGCTTTCAAAAATGTCTAAAATTTCCTTTTCATTCCTAAAGGACCCAGACACTTTGTTCCTAAAAATTAGATTACTCTTGCATATTACCGAGTGGTGGTGGTGGTGTTTTTTAACCTGGAAAACAGGTTGGAGCCATTGACCAAGATGGTGTAAGACCAACAGCACTTGCGGCAGAGCGGGGGGGTGGGCTCTTCCCACTGGGGCCAAGTGGCTCAGACCTTCTAGAGGGATACCTCGGACAAAACCAAACTCTGCCCTTTTATTACTTAACATATTCTGTTGTGGACATCACATTCAAGTTTATAAGGAGCAATCACACCTGTTTCCTTACTCAGTTCACCCTATTGGTCTCGTTTAGAAGTTTTATACAAGGGTCCGAACTTTAAAGCTCTTCAGTGACTTCATCCTCTTAGGATAAAACCCACATCTGCGGCACGGTCCGCAGGCCCGGTGGAGCAGCAAACTCTAGCATGCAAGTGTCATGGCAAGCTCTGTTCTAAGCATTCCCATACATCAGCTCATCGACCTCACAATTACACGCAGATGTGTGCTCTCCCACTTTGCAGATGGAACGATAAGAAAAGACAAAGCAGTGTAACTTGAATCCAGGCTCTCTGGCTCCTTGGTCTGTGTTCTTACCTCTAAGCCCTACGTCTCCTGACACGAACTGGGCCCTCTCTATTTCTGAAGACTCAATGCATGCCCCACTCGCGGCCGCCCAGTATATTCCAGCTACATGGCCCTGCTTTCTGGGCCCCAAAGGTGTCCGTGACTTTCTCCGTACTAGTCCTTTGCACATGCCCTTCCTTCTGTCTAAAATGCTTTTCCCACTGCTAGAACAACTGGCTCTTCATTCTTTAGGTCCCCATTTAAATGCCATGTTGTAGGAGCTGCATCTTTTTTTTTTTAAATATTTTATTTATTTATTTGACAGAGAGAGAGAGAGAGATTACAAGTAGGCAGAGAGGCAGGCAGAGAGAGGGGGAAGCAGGCTCCCCACGGAGCAGAGAGCCCCATGCGGGGCTCGATCCCAGGACACTGAGATCATGACCTGCGCCGAAGGCAGAGGGTTAACCCACTGAGCCACCCAGGCGCCCCGGATCTTCATCTTTGACCACCTTACCTAAAGTAGACCTTCCTTCTCCTTCTTGTTTTCTGTTAAAGTACCTTTATTATCTTCCTAGCATTCATCACCATTCGAAATTTTACTTTTTAAGTTGATCCCCTGAGTTATTGCTTGCTTTTATTTCTAGACTAAAGGCGACAGAGCACTGGGGCTGCTCTTCTCTCAGCACCTGGAATGATGACTGGCACAAGGTAGGCTCTGGATAAATTACTACTTGCTGAATGAAAAAAGGAATGAATGATATTTTAAAATTGTTTTAAATGTGTGTTTTAATTCTGAAGACCGGGGGTACCTTCCCAGCCCCTTCACTGACTGTGCACACACAGATGGCCTTGGAAAGGACGTGGTGCATTGCCTGGTAGTGGAAGTAAATGTCAGTTACAGAGTGAATGACTGCATAGTGTGGAGGATGAGGGATGTAGGGAGCATCGTGGAACTATGGAATGGATTGATAAACATCTGTCCCTCCCCGTATCTGCAACCTTAAATATGATTCTACTTTTTCAAGGCCAGTTGTGGACAAACTTCTCCTTAAATAACACCACACATTCCCATACTTCCAAAGCAGCTCAATCTAGAGCCACCAGAAAGTTCTATCAGAAAGATCACTCATGGGTGGCTCAGTGGGTTAGAGCCTTCGGCTCAAGTCATGATCTCAGGGTCCTGGGATCGAGTCCCGCATGGGGCTCTCTGCTCGGCAGGGAGCCTGCTTCCCCCTCTCTCTCTGTCTGCCTCTCTGCCTACTTGAGATCTCTGTCTGTCAAATAAAGAAATAAAATCTTATTTAAAAAAAAAAGGAAAGAAAGATCACTCATATCCTGAGCAGGAAACTACCACTCCGTCACATGAACCTTCATTCTACCAGCTGAAACCATGCAGAAACCATGAACTACCTTTGCTCCAACACACAAATAACTGTCCTTGTTCAAGTTCCTGGAATGGAGCCCAACACTGCTGGTGGGAATAAACAGTATGAGAACAGGACAACTTCCCTCAGCTTCCTCACTGATTCTACTCTTCTGAAGTGGCTACAAGTTTTCTTGTATTTAATGAAATAGGGTAAAAATAAAAGAAAATAAGAAAAAACTAAGTAAGATGCTCATGGATTTATGTACATGAACATTTGGTTGATCCATGAATCACATACAGAGAACCCCTCATCTTTTCACAAATGCTCCCACAAGGTCAATTCCAATCATGAAATTTATTTCATGGTTCCTTCAGGGGGACAATTTCCCATTAATTCCCCATTAAACCTCTTTTTTTTTTGTTTTTCAGTTCAGTATTCTCAATTGAGGGTGCCTATGCCCCCAGGAGACAACAGCAGTGTCTGCAGTCACCTGTAGTTGTTAGGACTAGAGTTGGGGTTGGGGGTCTACTGGCATCCAGTAGAGGTTCCATTGCTGCCAAACATTCCACAGTGCACAGGATGGCACCACCTCCCACACCCCCACACACAACACAATGCATTATCCCACCCAAAATACCCAGGGTTCCAAGGTGATAAGGACTTCTCTATCCAGTGATTCTCAGTGGGGGAAGTACTGCCCCCTTGTGGGAGCCTTGGGAATTTGGAGTGCCTTTCCATCATCTTGTCCTGCAACCCACAGAATACTACACATTGAAGAATTATTCTACAACCCATGCAACTTTAAAATCTCTCACTGGCCATTCATGCATAAGAAAAACCTGTATACAATCATCTAATCCTAGAACCTAAATCTCTTTTACATGGAAATGAAAAATTTTTTGCATAGTTTTAAATGACATTAAGTTTGCTAGTAATGCAACTATCATGTGAATTAAGGGAAAAGGATACTTTATTTTGCTAGAAATTTCAGAGAGTTGTTCACCATTTCAGAAAACTGAGTCACTTGACAGAAATACAGAAATAGTGGCATTGGGGTGATCAATACGACACACCAGGACCAAGATATGTTTTCAGTTGTTCCCTGACGTGATTTTAGGAAAAGGAGCAAGCACTTCCCATCTTCAGTTCAATGTTCTACCCAGTCCTTTTCCTGTAGTCATTTCCAGCCTGGGCATTACAAGCACTTACTAAACCACATATTATTTGATTACACATTATTTTCTGTTGTTTCTTTTTTGGAATATCGTTAGGGTACTAGGTACACATACACACATTTTTGTGTGTGTGTGCAGATGGGTTATATTATCTATGCATTTCATTTCAAAACAGCCTGGGAGCACTAGGGATGAAAAGGAGAACATTGGGTGTATTAGGATTATAAACCACTGCTCTTACCCATCAAAGCCTTCTGGGATCTTGATTCTCTTTTCCAATAAGATTACCAACCCTTACAGCATCTTGCCCTCTGCAAATCTGATTATGATGCCATTGATCTCCTCACACAGGTAACTGATAAATACTTTTAATAGAAAGCCGACGACTGACGTTGGGTAGTGGAATTCACTTTTCTGCACTTCTTGCACAGAATCCCACATCTACCCTTTCAATTACCTTTACACAACTTAGTACAAAAGATATCCCTGGAAAATTTCAACAAAACAGGGGCCGATCACCTCTTCCAATGGGTGGGACCCTTGGCTGACCCCTCTTCCCACTACTAAAGGCACTTGGATATATCCAGGAAAGTTTTATGAAATGAAATGGTCATTTGAATTATTGAGCTCATCTAGCACTGAGAAAAACTTGCTTAAAAAAGAATAATAAGTCAGGGGGTTCTTGGTGGACTCAGTGGTTATGTGTCCAACTGTTGATTTTGGCTCAGATCATGATCTCATGGGTCATGAGATCAAGCCTTGTGTCAGGCTCTGTGCTCAGCATAGAGTCTGCTTGAGATTCTCTCTCTCCTTCTCCCTCTCTCTCTCTCCAAATAAATAAATAACATCTTCTAAAGTAAATAAATAAACAAATAAATAATCAGATGGCAGATGGACAGGAAGCAAACGAAACAAAGGCATATATGACGTTGAGAGGAACGGAAGACAGATGCTTCTGTCTGGGTAGCATAAGTGTTCAGATAGATTTTTCTCTCAAAAAGGCCTGCATGAGTCCATATTGAATAGAACATCATTAAATATTCAATATCACCAAGAAACCCCAAATCATGCCCAGGAATCTGGATTCCTTAAAGCATCCTGGAGGAAGAGTGGTTGAGCATTAAATATATTCCAACAAAAATATAGCTGTATTACCATAAAATTTAGAATTATGTTTTCAAATGATACCTGAACTTCTTTTATGACATTGTTTATTTTATATAAAACCAAATCACTAAAAAATAAAAAAAAAAATTTTTTTAAAGACCAAATCACCAGTAAGACTAGTTAATTTGCGCTGTCTCTTGAGATGTTCTTAAACGTCTAAGAGGGAGTTTAAATATTTAGTGGTAGAAATACAATTCCTATTATAGGCCACATTAACGAAAAGCAGTTAGGTTACAAAGTATACGTGTGCATACTTCAGCTTGGGGTAAAAGTGGGAGAAGTACTGAAATCTGATTTTTAAATATATAAAATAATGCCAACTTAAAAAGTTTTTTTTTTCCCCACACATAACTCTGTTGTTTTAAGATGTGTAATTTTGAGCGTTTCAAAATTAGTTTGCATTCTGACACTGCTTAGATAAATGTGCCAAAGACAACTTGTCTTGACCGTAATTAAGCATATCTGAGGTTTATTCTACTTGTTCTTTGTAACCCTAAGGAAACAATTTACCAAAATTATAGAGAAGTAAAGTGTTGAAATGACAGCATGAAAGTTTCTGTCCCCCTAAAATTACACGTAGGAAAACTACAGTCTACAGAAATGAAAATCACCGGTTGCCTCTCATTTTAAGCCCAATTTTGGTTCCCCGTAAATCTTCATAAAACCCATACTGCGCAAACAAGAGAGCCATAAGCCACCAGAGATCCAAGACATTTCCTGGAACCATGAGAGACTAATACTTTCATCTGAACCAAAGGACTATCAATCAACAACTGGGTCTTGTGAAAGATAAGAGAAGGGGCAGGGGGAGGAGAGAGCAGATGGGAATGGCAGGGGACAAACCTCTGGGAAACCCCGCATCATTACCTAGGAATGCCCTTCACCCCTCGTCTCATTTAAAACCTCTTTCCCACAGGGCTCAGCAGACTGCAGAAGTCCCAGCTTTATATCCCGGCCTTAAAGGAGACATTTTTAAAAACAGATGGTATACTGTGCTGGGTTGACTATTCCCCCCTCCCCCACCCCTGCCACCAAAACTCATGTCCATGCAGAACCTCTGAACATGACCTTAGCTGGAAATCAGGTCTTGGCAGATGTAATCAAGCGGGGTTGTCCTGGGTAAGGGTGGCCTGCACAGCTATTGCCCTGGCGAGAAGAGGGGAATCTGGACACAGACACACACAGAAGGGAGACAGCCAAGTGAGCAAAGGCAGAGACCAGAGGGACACACCTGCAGGCCAAGGAATGCCCAAGATTGCAGTCAGCTGCCAGAGGAGAGGAAGGCACAGGAAGCATCCTCCCTCAGCGTTTTCGGGGACAGCACCGCCCTGCTGACTTTGGAATCCCACCTCTGGTCTTCAAAACCATGAGAGAACAAACTTCTATTGTGTTGGGCTGCCCAGTCTGTGGTGACTTGTTACAGCAGCCCATGGGAACCAGGATTCGCCTACAGAGACAGTTCTCCAGGACGGTCTGGAAAATGTCCTGGTCCCCAAAGTCCCAAGCCTATGAAGTCGGAACCTGTTGAGACAGAACCTGGGAATCTCCTGTAACACCTAGCTAGAGGTTTACACTAGAGGTCTTCACGTAATTTGGTTGAAGGGCCCCTGGGTGTTGGAATGGTCAGGATGGCCAGAGGTCTCCATGGGGCCATTTTTCTTTATACTTACTCCTCCTTGTGCATCTGCTGTGGATAGAGCTAGTACACGGCTGGAGCCAAAGAGCCAGACAGTCCTGGGCCAGCAAGCCTCTGAAGAAACCACTTCATGCGTTGGGATGAGTCTCCCCATGCACGCAGAGCCCACGAAGAAACATGGCATTGTGGGAACAGCAGATGGGGCCATGGCAATGAAGGGCGTTGCACACGAGAAGCTCTTACCGAAGCTGGATGAGCGATTCTCACTTCCCCATTTTATCTGAACTGAAGATCTTTCTGGGCCAAATTAGTCATTGGGGGACAAATTTGACTTGTCCCCGGAACACTACCCCTTAAACCACGAAGGCCGTGGAAATCACTTCCTGCAAGCTTACCCCCGGTCTTCTGTATCAGTTCAGGTGGGGGCCTTTTTCTCTCCGTTGTGCAGACAGGAAACTGAAGTTCAAGGAGGTGAAGCAACGTGACCAAGATATTAGGGGCTTTAAACTCAAGTGCAGCCTCCCCTCTCAGCCTGTACAACGCAGAGCTGTGCGGACTTACTGTCTGGAAGGGGAAAGAACACCAGAACGCCTCCTCCTGGCTCAGATCATGGCTTCCTCAGGTAAGGAGTCGATCTTACATCGTGACCCAGGTTCATGCATCGTGAACATGTTTGTTTGCATTCGTGTGTCTGACTGTCTTTTATTTGTGTAAAAAAACGTGTGTGGAGAAAAAGGAAGAAGAAGGAAAAGAGGAAGGCACTGGCCAGAGAAAACCTTGGCCGATCCTCGGCCACGTTAAGAATCTGAGGACCAGGGGCGCCTGGGTGGCTCAGTGGGTTAAGCCTCCGCCTTCAGCTCAGGTCATGATCTCAGGGTCATGGGATCGAGCCCCGCATCGGGCTCTCTGCTCTGCAGGGAGCCTGCTTCCTCCTATCTCTGCCTGCCTCTCTCTCTCTGCCTACTTGTGATCTCTGTCTGTCAAATAAATAAATAAAATCTTAAAAAAAAAAAAAAAGAATCTGAGGACCAGTGGCTTCAGCTCACATCAGATACACAGCCTCTGGCCCCTCCCCAGACCTGCCCAATCAGAAAGTGCATTTTAGGGGTGCCTGGGTGGCTCAGTAGGTTAAAGCCTCTTCCTTCAGCTCAGGTCATAATCCCAGGGTCCTGGGGATCGAGCCCCGCATCGGGCTCTCTGCTCATCAGGGAGCCTGCTTCCTCCTCTCTCTCTCTCTGCCTGCCTTTATGCCTACTTGTGATCTCTGTCTGTCAAATAAATAAATAAAATCTTTAAAAAAAAGAAAGAAAGAAAGTGAATTTTAGGAAGAATTCCCAGGGATTAGGACGCAGTTCGGAATCTGAGACGCCCCCGGGATATTCACCTGGAGAGCCGGTAACTGCGGGGGGCCCATAACACAGCAAAAGCTAGTCCAAGAGCCTCAGGTTTCTGATAGGATGGGGTGGAGAGGAGGGCGTGAGGTTTGTAGAAAGAGCCGAGACGACACCATGAATGAAAAAGAAGCCCTAAATATAGCCTGTCAGAGTGCCATCTGCGATTCGGGAAATGACTCCGAAAATTGGGTCAGAGCTATTCTAACCAGCAGAATGAAAAACCAAGTTTGGAGTTAGAAGTCAGGGAAGACGCTGAATGGGTCTGGAGTCAAAAGTCATTATATACTTGGTGGATGAACTCATAAAACATGAATAATAACAATGGGACCTCGCACTTACTGAATGGCCGTAGGAGGCGTTCACCGAACCATCACTACGTGCCCGAGCTCACTTACTGCTTTCCACAAGCCTGATGAGATCTGTGGCTGTGGAGGGCACTGAGGCTAGGATCCCTGCCGCAGGCCGATGGGGAAGGACAGAAAGATCCCAGCTTGGGGTCTCCTGCATACTTCAGACACCTTCTCACATCACACTGAAATAAAATCGGGGATAGTATGTGTGTCCACTGCCAAGTTCAGATAGAGTCCCTATCAGCCTGTAACTTGCAAATGGGCGCTGGGAACACAGAGATGTGCAAGCTTTGTGTTGACTGGGGGAGACGGACACACACACAGGGAAGCTCAGCAAAGGCACTTGGACCCTCCAGGCTTTGGGCTCGTCAGGTCAAGCCTACTGTTCTGCTACAGTAGCTACGAAAGGTCCCCACCCAAGTCTCCAGCCCCGCAGCTCCACCGATCAGGGAAAGTTACCACTCGGGAGCACTGAACAAGGATGAGTAACAAGAGCAGGACAGACAGGGCCCTGAGGAAGGAGCTTCCGGCTGAGGGAGTAGGACAGCTGTCACTAACCCCTGGCGTGGAGCTGCTCCTGCTGCGCGGGACCCTCCACTCTGAGAAGCTCCCCTGAGCATCCCGTCTCTCCCAGAGCCTGAGAGAGCAGAGGCACTCACTTGTGTCTCCGCCATCTCATCAGCCCTCATAGGCAGTCCCCGGCCGTGATTCATCCCAACCCACGACCTGGAAGAAACTTACACAAGGGGGCTTCCAGTCGTCAGGATGCCGCCCTGGGCACTCAGCGCACCTATGATCGACAGGTCATCTGCGTATGTTTTATATTTTTTCTGAAAACACAGAAACAACATTCTGCCCACCTGCTTTCCACTTGTGTCTTGGTTCATAAAAGTCTAGTTTCCTGCCTTTCGCTCGTCACTGTGGATCTTCCGGACAGTGTAAGGAGGGCTTCGCGGCGAAGAGGAGGCGTGGGTGGCACCGTCCCAGACAAGCATCACGGCTGGAGCAAATCACCTCTCTCTGAACCTCTACATGTCTGCTCAGTTCCTTTGCCGTTAATGTTTTGTTAATCAGTGGGGATGGGCAGAGTTATCTCCTAAAATCCTTTCTAGGCCCGAGGTTCTGTAGTTGCTAATACCAGAACTGAAGTTTTTAAAAATCCCTACAACCTGTTAGCCTGGCATTGGCACACACTGGCTAGCAAGTTTACCTAACACTTTGCACTCGCTTTCGGTCCTGTTACTCCACAAACAGGTATGGAGTATCTCCCTTCTACAGAGCCTGTGGGGAGAAGCATCATTAGCCCTATCTTACAGACATGGAAACCAAAACTCAGAGAGAGAAGTCATTCCCTGAAAATCACCAGGCCAGTGTGAAGGAGAACCAGAGTTCTATCCTGGGTCCATGACTCCAAAGCCCCCTGTATCACTATCATGACACGTCCAGGGATCATTTCTCTGTAAGATGGAGCTAAAATTTCTGAAATTTGCGCTTCCTACTCTCCGAAAAGCATTTCCCTTTATAGCATCAATCCCACGATTGATTACCATGAATATGTCTGAATTTTGACCCAAATAAATATTTGCAAGGCTCTCTTTTAGTAAATCTAGTCCAATATCATAACAATGATCAAAAAAAAAAAAAAGGAAAGAAAACAAAACTCTACCAGAAGTTGCCATCCTATAAAAAGAAAGCTGCACTGAGTAGTTCCAGCACCATATATGTCCAAATCTTCCCATTGGCCTTCAAAGAAAAAAATGTAGCTGAGTGACTTGGAATTTGTTATTTTCCCAAGTGGGAGCAAGTTCCTCAGAATCCTCCAAGTATCAAAAATGTATTTTGATGAAAGAAAAACAAATCACTGTAACCCTTAAAGAAGGATTCTCATTATTTAAGAACAGTATATGCAAACAATTTTATTCTTACTTGCAAAATCATTACATTGTAGAAATGTAGGATTTTTCTTCCACGTTAGAGAAGAAAAAAAAAATAGCAAGCCAAAAGCACAATATGGACTTTATAAATGTGAAAAGCAAACATGGCTTCAAAAAGAGTGTTCTCATGAATGCAGCTCGAGTATAGAAAAAGAAATAAATAAGAACTTTCCACACATGACTGCTATGGTCCTTACCCGATTTTTAAAAATTCTTTTCTTTTTTTTCTTTTTTTTTTTTTTTTAAAGATTTTTTATTTAGTTATATGACAGACAGAGATCACAAGCAGGCAGAGAGGCAGGCAGAGAGGAGGAAGCAGGCTCCCTGCTGAGCAGAGAGCCTGATGTGGGGCTCGATCCCAGGACTCTGGGATCATGACCCAAGCCGAAAGCAGAGGCTTTAGCCTACTGAGCCACCCAGGCGCCCCCAAAATTCTTTTCTTTAATGTCGAAAATTAATTGCATTGATGACACCAGTATGCCTTTTATTTTTACTAGAGAGGGCGAGGGCTCATTTTTCTGACATGGCAAGTGACTGCATAATCACATAAATTAAAGAAGTCACACTGAAAATTAGCAGCTTTTCTGACCTAGCACGCTCAGTTTTGGGAATTTACTCCTATATGTAAATAACAGACAGTTGAGAAAATGTGTGTGAGAATATCAGTGGCAGCGTTGTTTACGCCTGCCAACAAACAAAACAAATAACCGTCCATCTCCGTAAGCGGGAGTACACGGATACTACGGAATCATGGCATGGCCATTAAAAAAAAAACCAATACGGACTGATCTGGAAAGAACCCTAGGAGCTATTAGTAAGCAAAAACAAAAACAAAACAAAACAAAACAAAAAACAACAACAACTAAACAAAACACACACACAAAACAACCCAGCAGTTTACTGAGGAATATTACAGAATAATTCCACTTCAGTTAGAAAAACAAGCAAGAAACAAACAAACAAACAAAAAAACTCCAAATGGGCAGGAAAGTTCTTTCTATACAAAGGTTTGCATAAACATACAGAAAGGTAAACACTGTCTGTCTGCAGAGCACGAGTGGGGAATGTGGGGTGGGGGCGGATATTAAATGTTACCTTTTATTGTCTGACAACCAGCATGCGTTACTTTGGCAATTAAAATAATCAAGGAGGGGTGCCCAGGTGGCTCAGTCTGTTAGCCCCTGCCTCCAGCTCTGGTCATGACCTCGGGGGTCCTGGGATGAAACCCACTCCCTCCTCCATCAGGCTCCCTGCTCAGCGGGGTAGTCTGCTTCTCTCTCTCCCTCTGACACCTCCCCCCACCTGCTTGTGCACTCTGACTCTCTCTCAAATAAATAAATAAAATCTTAAAAAAAAAATCAAGGAAGTAGACACACCCTAAGAAAAGATGAAAGTCAGCAAATCTGAGATGTGGTCCATGTTCTTAAGCATCAAAAAGCATATCCAGATTCAAACACGGCGAGTATGAACACGGTGAGAAAGAAGGAAGCGTCTCTCACGGCTTGCTCTCCTATCAAAGCCACAGCAAGCCCAGGGCGGGTCTCTGCCCCTGAGGACAGCCCAGTGATGCCCTGAGCCAGACAGTGAGGCTGGATAACCCCAAATTCAAGGCAGGCTACCTCAAACCCTGCCTCTCTCCTTGGGGAATCAGTCTTGCCTTATTAACACACCAGGACCATCAGAGAAAGCAAAACGTCACACTGCTTACCTCCTGCTTCTCCACGTCTAACAGCGATCAGCTTTGCTTTTTCTGTCCTGAACACAGCACAGAGAATCCCCTACATTCTAGCTACCCTTTGTCCGCTCTCAGGGTCCTATGCTACATGATACTTTCCTCCCTTGCCCAGAAAAAACACAAATTCTTGCCCCAGAGAGCATGTTTTAGGTGCTGACAGCTTCAAATAAATGCATCGCAGGGCTTCAAAACCCGTCTGACAAAGGCAATTTGCTGTCAAACAGGGTGGCAATATGGGCAGTGTGCTAAATTTTCTCTACGTCCCCCCTTGCAAGCTTATCTAAGTACAACCTGACACGGTATCTGAGCAAAGGAACCCATTAAAGAGGCCAAGTCATTGCATCAGTTCAAAACTGACTTCTTTTGACCCAGAGTACAGCTTCATGTTGGCACGGACCCTTGGTTACTGAGACAGACCAAAATAAGTACATTACTCCTCAGCGTCAAATCACAAAGGATGCCATCAGCAAGATTGCGTCCCCTCCAGTCCCCTGGGGGGCTTTCGCAGGAGAGGGGTCACAGACTGACTGAAACAGCGTTTTACAGGAAGTCTGAATGGCCCTTTCCAAGGGATTATTGATTCAAAAACGTCCAGTCCATTAGATGTGGCCACAATTTATCCCTTTGCGGCAGGTCAGACTACACCAGTTTCTTTTCCCCTAAAATCGTTGAAAGGCACTTGCTATTTAGGGCACCCCGGGGGGGGGGAGTCGTTTTTCTCTTGCAAATATTTAGATGTGTATAAATAATCACTAACTAGATCACTCAAATGTTTTTCTAAGAAGGACCTCACCCCGCAAGGGGCCACGTGAAGATTTACTTGATGACGTTCTAAAATCACAGAAGCACCAAGAAGATCAAATAACCTAATAGAAGCCAGTAGAAGTTTCCCCTAAAAACTGCTCTTTTTTCCTATAATAATTGTCTTTTAGTTCTTTTGGGAGAAGAAGGGAGTGGGAAAATCTCAACCTTGTCTCCTCACGCATATATTTCTTACTACTATTAATTTTCCATTATTTCTCTCGGTTGTCTTGTCTCGGGCAAATCTGAGCCCAGAGGCCTCAAAGGGGTTTTAGGAATTTCCCCCAGACCGATATTAATGTTCAAAGACCTCTCTGTGCCGAGCGTGCTATCTGTCTCCCTTTTGTTAAAGGCAAACAAGGCAGAAGCACGCGGTGCTCTGGCTTTTTCGATACATTCCCTGAAATCACTACTGATTGGGAAACGGTCATACCAAATGCATTCAATGATAACACTTTCCAAAGACGCGAACGCTAACATTAAGAAAGTTGTATGTTTGGGAATAGGTTTTCCACACCCAACCAAAGGCCAGTCCCCCGCTTAGGAGCGAGCCAACTGCCTAAATATTGTACTTCTGCTGCCATCTTGTGGTCAATTTTGAAATCTCACCCTCTCCCTCTCTCCCTCCTCTCTCTCTGCATGGTTTTTTCTCCGTATCTTTTGGAGGGCATCTACATCCAGATCTTAAGGATTCCCTTTCTTTAGTAGATGGGGGGGAACGGTCTGCATTATTCTCTGAAAGAAGATGGCGCTGGGGTTAACTCCTCCTCCTGCCTGTACATGCCCTCCTTTTTCCACGTATTTTTCTCATTTTTCCACTAAGCCATTCTCTTTAATGTAAGTTTTTTAAAAAAGGCTTTCTCCTCGTTTAGATTAATCTAGTTTCCTACAAGTCAATGAAATACAGAAATACAGGAAAATAAATTTGTCTCTTTTTTTTTTTTTTAAGATTTTATTTATTTGACAGCCAGAGATCGCAAGTAGGCAGAAAGGCAGGCAGAGAGAGAGGAGGAAACAGGCTCCCTGAGGAGCAGAGAGCCCGATGCAGGGCTCGATCCCAGGACCCTGGGACCATGACCTGAAGGCAGAGGCTTTAACCCACTGAGCCACCAGGCGCCCCTGTCTCTCTTTTTTTTTTTTAAAGGTTTTCCCTCCCAAACTGTTTCCAAATTGCGTTTTTTAGAAAGAAAGAAAGAAAGAAAGAAGAAAAGAAAGGGAGTGAGAGAGGACGGAAGAAAGGAAAGAAAGAAAGAAAGGAAGAAACCAACCAACCAACCAACAAACATGTCTTTCTGTCTATAAACGCCATGCCACCCTTCACGGCCACAGATGTCTCAGGATCCAAGGAGGAGCCCTGGTGGGGAGTAGGGAAGCCACACTGTGCTCCAGGAGAGAGTGTCCCAGGGCCCCGGGCCAGATGGGGACTGGGTCCCAGCATCCTTTATTCTTCCCCACCTGTCCTGGTCAACTGTGGGCCCTGGACGGATATGGCAAAGAAAATTCATAAATCTGGTGGGAAATCCGATGTTTTTCTGAGGATATATTGGAGTGAATAATTCTTAGCCAGAGCAAGAGTCTATTTTATAAAAGTCACCATTCCTGTCTAGCTCTATGTCACTCCTCTAACTCGGGTGGAGAAACGGAGTCACCAGAGATGAGCACCCAGGTAACACACGTAGCTAGAATCTTCCAGAACAGAAAAGGGATGAGTAAGGAAACAAGCATGAAAACAATCCGCTTCATTCCTTGTTGGAAATGACTTTAAGGGGCATCTGGGGGCTCAGTCAGTTAAGCATCTGCCTTTGGCTCAGGTCATGATCTCAGGGTCCTGGGATCGAGTCCCGCATTGGGCTCCCTGCTCAGCGGGGAGTCTGCTTCTCCCTCGGCTCCTCCCTCTGCCTGTGTGCTCTCTCTCTTATTCTCTCTCAAATAAATAAAATGTTAAGAAAAGAAAAAAAGAAAAAAGAAAATGACTCTAAAAAATCTTTCCCCATCCTCTTCTGTATACCCATCAATACACCATTGATATGTTTAGACTTTTTTTCTTAAAACTTAGCCTTATCATAAGCAATACTAACCACACAGCATGGCTTTGATGTGCCTGTTACATGTTTTCCTCAAACCTTCAGTGAAATTCCCGATTGTTCATATACAATAAACTCCCTCGTGCGCCGCCCAGAGACAGCCCTGGTGCCGCCAAGACCAGAACCATCGCACTTGGGGACACGTCGCTCTGCAGTAGACGTGCTAAGTTTAAGGAGAGCAGAGGAAATCTAACAACTGTTGTTTTTAAGTAGTTTTGAGGGTCACCGGGTCAAGACTCTTGACTTTTTAGGGGCATGGTTCAGATCAGAAGTTCTCAGACATTCTTCCTGCTGTGACTCACGAGACGGGTGACGTTCCCACGTGCAACACTCTCTTGTGAACACCAGCAGCGCCTGTGGGTGACATGCAACTTCCTGCCTGTATCTGCAATCCAGCCAGCCCAGAAAGCCCAGCAGAATGCCGGGAACGGGCTCTCCCGAGAGACGCCTGGGAGAGCTCCTATTTCCTAAGACACAAGTAATTCACAAATTGTGACTCAAGCTATCATGGACTCATTTTAACCTCCAACCAGTCAAATACTGGCGGGACCCCACAGCTGGAGCCTGCCTGAGGAATACAGAGGACACTGCAATGACTGTTTTAGAGCCGTCTTATTCTCTACGAGGAGATCAGACTGAATAGGAACTGGTGTGACTCTCCAGAAGGTTTGGTTCTTGTTTAGTTTTGTTAAGTTTCGCTTGCTCACTTTTGACACATTCTAGGTACGTGTGGTTCTTTACCCTTTCTCCAAAACTCAGCCTGGGGGAGGGGGGAGATGGGGAAAAAGAAAGCTGAGGAGTTTATTTGGTTGAAATTTTTACTGTGGACAGACCCGGTTTCGACCCAGGGGGGTTTACAACTTGAGATATAAAAGAATGTTCTATTTTGAGAATTTGAGGACATCTGCAGCCACGTTCCTGGTGGCCACAGGATGCACAAAAAGGGCATTATCTATACCACATATGAGAGGCATCGAGAAAAAAATGCACAGGTGCCCAAAGGCTTCAGATTTGCTCCTCAGACAATAATAGTAGCGTATAGTGCAGTCAACAGACCTACAGATACTCGTGAGCGGCAAACAGGAGTATTTCTGGGATCCCTGCAAGGTTCACGAGAAGCATTACCGCAGCACGTGGGATCAGAGTGCTCGAAAAAACTGAGGATAAGGCGCCTGGGTGGCTCAGTGGGTTAAGCCGCTGCCTTCGGCTCAGGTCATGCTCTCAGGGTCCTAGGATCGAGTCCCGCATCGGGCTCTCTGCTCAGCAGGGAGCCTGCTTCCTCCTCTCTCTCTCTCTGCCTGCCTCTCTGCCTACTCGTGATCTCTGTCTGTCAAATAAATAAATAAAATCTTTAAAAAAAAATTTTTTTAAACTGAGGATAAAAACATGCTTCGAAGCCCTCTCTGATATGGACGAGAAAGGAAGGACAGTTTGAACTAGCAGCCAATCTGAGAGAATCAGTGGAGAACGATTGTTGGATCATCTATATCACGAGTGCAAAGTTTAAACCAACAAGCAATTCCTGTTAGGTGTCTTATCGGATTAGCTCCACAGATCAACACTCGGATGAAACCAGTCCCACCTGGTTATCCTCTTGAGAGCACAGATGCTATCAATGAGTCCCTTCGTCTGACAGAGTCAACTCAAATCAGCTCCTGGTATCAACATAGCAACCTTTTGGGACTAAGTTCCAAAAATATGTCAAACGAGCATGCACTAAAAACAGATAAACACACAGCAAACACAGCTTGTCTAGTCATGGGACAGGACAAATGACACATAGAATTTTGAAACTTTCTAGCCCCCATAAACTTTATATTGATTGGATTTAAAACTAGTCTATTTCCCCAGGAAGCATGGGTTTCTATCACACCCATATATAGGAAACAATACGGAAGGGTTTAGAATAAAGCAACATGAAGTCTGCGATCCCCCAATAATGTTTAGTGAGCAGGGAGAAGTAAGGTTAAGAGTTTTTAAAAAAAGTTTTAAATGTTCTTTTAGATCTCTAAGCAAAGTAAGGAGACTACAACCACCATCTGTCTTCATATAATAAAACAAGACTTTTTCAAAGATATACAGTTTCTGGAAATACCCTTTTTTTTTTAATAGAGCCACTATTTCAAAGCATTTTCTATTTCAAAATGAACAATAGGCATTTATTTTAAACTTAAGGAAATTCACATTGTATAACACCTGAATTGCTTGAAGTTAGGATAGATTTTTTTTAAAGATGAGAGTAGCATTTTGAGCAAGAACTCTGTTCTCTGTTGTTTTATGATTTATGACACTGAAACCAGTCCGGTGGGACTCACAGACTAACGTTAACCTGGAAGAGGGAAACATGAGGACCCAAAAGAGAGAGAGACAACACAGTCTGACCCAAGAACAAAGAAAAGGAAGTGAAAAGTCCTCAGTGGGTAAAAGGAGAAGGTATATTTCCACAAGGAGCAACCAAGCTTGGTTCTTAGAGCCGGTTCTGGGAGGCAATCTTGGGCCCTGTGCCCAGTACCAAACGCAAGTATTTGACAAACCGCAAGGTGGGTCTATCTCTCTATCTTTTTTTTTTCTTTCTTTCTTTCTTTTTTTTTTTTTTTTATTTAACAGCCAAGAAGTAAACCTTCCATTCTAGAAAAAACTGATATGGAGGAATTTCAGAATAAGAACTACTATAAAGTCATAAAACAAATTAAGTGGCAGTGTGTGTGTGTGTGTGTGTGTGTGTAGGTACAGGTACACACACATAGACACACACATACACATGTGGGGACCCAACAGCATGGCACCGACAAAGGTAGACTCAAGGTCAGGACTCCTTTTTGACGATTTCCAAACTTCTGAGCTTTCACTTTTGTGAAACAGGATATGCTATCCCTGGTTTATCTCCAAGCTCCCAGCAACGTCCAAGTGCTACAAGAATCCGAGATAAGGTAGGGTCCTGCACTCTGATAAGCCCGTTCTCAAGGGCAAAGGAAAATAAGTATCCGTGCTCTGAGCAGCTATGAAATCACCTGAAAATCTGATGAAGACAGAGGGTTTCAATGCACCCTCAGCATCTCCCACACCACAGGGAGAGAGGGCACTTAGGGAAAGAGGAAGAAGGTTGGACGTGATTTGTTCTTTTCGGGTCTGTTAGAAATCATTTCATGAGGGTCAGTCCAATTTCTAATGAATGTGTGATTAAATGAGTGATTAAATGTGAACTTTCAACCCACACAGAGATCAATGATTCAAATGGAGCAGGAATTCCTGGTATATTACAAATCCATCTGGAAAATGTACATGCTTCCAGACCCGGAGCCAGCCTCGAAGCAAAGTGAATCGGTCTTAAAGCAGCAGCCCAGACAGATGATAAGCCAAAGATATCAATTCACCAAGTCTAGTCCTGATGCAAAATTCCGAAATGTGAACTATCTTTCGGGTCCCCTTTCTGTGATTCTTTAAAAGGCACTTCCGGGACAATTTGCTCTGTTTTCTCCGCCACTAAAAGCAGGGTACAGCTTTGACCAAAAGGAGGTGTGAGGTGCTTATGCTCAGAATCTGTCCTCTTCCAATGACATGTGGGAAAACCCCGGGACGCTGACAAAACATCTTCCCTGTCCTCCTCAGCCTGAATCCCCTTAATCTCTTGTCATAGCTGTCACTCATCTGAGCAAACTAAATCAATGTCCTCTCCCAGAAGCTGTTAAACTATGTTATTCTGGAAAGGATAACCGGTTAACATAGCGAGATACTGTTACTTTGTAATAGACACCTTTAGATGGGAGGACTGGTAGAGAGGAAGGAATAGTATGAGGGGTCTGCAAGGCAAAAGGCAAAGGATATAATGAATGATGTCCAAAGGAGGCAACCGAGATCACGGTCACCACCATCCTATTTATCAGCTCTGCCTCTGGCATGAGAAAGGTGGGAAGGAAGCAAAGGGAAAGACTGGTATATGGCAAGCTCAAGGGCAGGACTGCCTGAGGAAATCCCAGACTCATGAGCACATCCAAGTGTGTGCGCTGCACACAAGGGCTTGTTGCCACTTCTCAGGAGGTCATTTGAGTGCTGGCCCTAAGACTCTTCTAACAAAGATCCTATTCTGATTCAGGACAGGTTCTTTTTTTTTTTAAAGATTTTATTTATTTGACAGACAGAGATCACAAGTAGGCAGAGAGGCAGGCAAAGAGAGAGAGGGGGAAGCAGGCTCCCTGCTGAGCAGAGAGCCCGATGGGGGACTTGATCCCAGGACCCTGAGATCATGACCTGAGCCGAAGGCAGCGGCTTAACCCACTGAGCCACCCAGGCGCCCAAGGGAAGGTTCTTTTATTTCAATTTGAAAGGACTCACCCATTACCAAGATGGGACCTGAGCTATCCAAGATGATGAAAATGTTGCAGCTTAGATAGAACCTGGGCTCCAGAAACGTCAAGATTTGGGGTTGAAACTTGTCTCTCGCATTTCCTAGCTGTGAGATCTCACGGTGGATTTTCTCTATGAACAATTAATAAGTCGGGCCCAGAATTCAGCGGCTACTCACTCATTTCATTGAGGTGGCTTATGTTGAAACTAGGCCAAATCTCTTGATTTAGTCTGAAGGTTAAACCAGACCTGAATTGAATGAGAGATGCAAAAGCAATGAGCTTTCTGGGGCATCCATCCCCAAGCATCCATGTCCCAGTGGAGAGAAGTTCAAGTTCCAAATGATGAACTTACATCACCAAGAATCGAGGGATTTGTGACAAGAATAGCTTGAATGTCTTTGGGATACAATCTGTTGTCCCTGTCACAGATTAATATTGATTTCAGCCTGCCCTCAAGCTACTTCAAAAACAACAACAACTGTTTGCAGTCCTTGGAGCCAGACAGGCAGCCAAAATAAGGAATGAAGGGGGGTGTGTGTGTGGGTGTGTGCGTAAAAAACTCAGGGAAAGAATTCAGGATATTAGGTAATTCTTGACGTGGGGCACGTACACGCAGGGAATTGCAAGTTCACAGAAAACTATGAGAAATACTTGGACTTGATGGGCAAAAAGTGTTATGTAAATTCACAATATCATCATCGCCCTACAGTTTTCCAAGATAATCACTTGATCCCTACCGGGCATTTCTATGGGGTCTGCAAATGAGAACTGCAGTAAGCCGGACGCTTCCTTTTTAAACATGATCATCATACTGTACACTTGATACTTAAGCTGAGCACTCAGATCTTCCCTTTCCCCAGTATAATTTTCATCTAAGCATTCCTTGGATACTTACATCATTCTTAATGGAGACTGTGCCGTATATCCTCTGTGGACACATGGAAGTCTGGCTAATTGGACTGACTTGATTACAACAGTCAGTGAATTCTCCCATTTCCTTCCACTGCAATAAACGCTTAAGATATTTTTGTCACCTATTATGTAAATATTTTAGATTGCCGTCATTTTCTCAAACAGGGCTTGGAGGCAAATGTGCTTTTATCGTTCTGCCCACCAGACAGACTCCTGTACTTTCCATGTACGTGTCTTGTTCATACAAAAACTTCATGTCCCAGAAAAGTTTGAAATGAACCCATGAAGAGCTATCCCTCAAATTCTATAGCAACTGCCAATGAGCTTTAGCTGTGCAGCAAGGCCGTCTCTTCAGCCCCAGCAAGCCATCCAGATGGCACAGAGTTCCACAAAAGGTGCGAGAGGTGAGGACATAGCTCGTCTCCAAAGCTAAGTATCTGAAAGGTAGAAAATAAGCTTTTTTTTGAGAGCCTCTCGTTTGCTGTTAAAGGCTGGATCTGAGAAATACTGTTTAAAGGACTTCCTTTCTTGACCAGAACGAAAGTCTGACCCATAATTAAGTTGCTATTGTCTCTTTAAGGGGTAGGATGAGTACCTGATTCCAAGGGTTACTCGCCCCATATATCATACCTGTCAAAGTCCTTTAAACTCTAATGAGTCAGCTTGCCGAAAATACACTCCAGGCTCCCATCTGAAAACTAAAAATCTAAGTGCTGAGTGGGGGAAAGTTAACCCTCAATCCCAGCGTAAATTGGGGCAGAGAGGAAGCAGGAAAAGGCTCCTGCGACTTACTCTAGACACAAAAACCCGCTGACCTCTACTGCGCATGATCCACGCAGGGGCCGGAGGCTCCTACCCCTAAGGCCACCGAGCTGGGGGCAGGGGGCCTTGGCAAGTGAGGACGATGTGTGCAAAGATCAGCCATTTCCTCCCGGTGCACACAAACCCTCCTCTCATTCCCAGAGAGATCCGCTCCTCCAGGAGAATAAAAGCGTCTCTGAGAACAGGCTCCCGAGTGACAGTGGACTCAGGGTGGGGAGGCTTTGCTCCAGGGCCCTTGCACAGCCTTAGTTGGTGGGCGGGGGCGGGAGGGTGCTCCCCCCCCCCCCCCCGAGCTGCGCGGAGGGCCTGGCCGCTGGTTTCTGGTAGGGGCACAGCGGAGACACAAGGATCTGAAATTCCAAAAATGCACTAAAGCCCTGGCCGGCCAGTCGGCCAGGGAGGGGAGCAGCTGCCGGGTGACCGCTGTTGAAGTGGCTCCTTAAGGAGGTGGGCAGATTGATTCCAGCTGCTAAGCGAGGGGCAGGGCAACGGCCGGCCGCGGAATGCGCAGAGCCTCAGCCCAGCCCGGGACAGCCGCTTCCCCATCAAGGGCCAGGCCAGACAGGAGCGGCGGCTGCAGTCTGGGCCTGGCAGCAGGAAGAAGGCCATCGGTCTTTGGGTGGCCCCAAAGGTGCCATGTGGACAGTGTCACTGTGTAAGTGGAGTGTCCCTCAGGAATCCGAAAACTGTCTCCTGAGACGTCGGTTGGGAACGGGCCCAACGTTCCAAAAGAGAATCCTTTCGGGCTGGTTCCTGTTTTGCTCCCAGTCCCACTCCCAGGTCCTGGCCTTCTTCTAAAAGCTCCTCACCTCTCCCTACCCACCCCTCCTGGGCCACCGTCCCCCGCCACCCAGGAACACTAATCAATGCACAGGAGAGACAGACCAGGAAGGGGTGCAGAGGCAGAGTGGGGGGCCCATGGACGCTGGACAAGAACGCGTCCCCTTCAGAAGTGCCGGCCTCCAAGTGCCGGCTCATTTAAGGGGTCCCCTGAGAGCCCCAAACTCAGACACCAAGTGATCTAAGAGGGAAGGAGTAAGAGGTAGGCGGGCATGAAGGCACGCCTAATGGAATATTCAATATCCTGCGAAATGCACTTTCGGCGGGGCGCTTCCAGGGGCTAAAAGCCAGTAATGGGCTCTGGAGTCTGCACTTCCTCTCCCTAATGTCCAGAGGCGTTTTAATGCTGCAGCCAATCGATCAGCCTCCTCCGGTGCAGGCGGCGAGAGGAGTGCAAGAGCTTCCTACTTGTGGCCAAAGTCGCCAGCCCTCCCTCCCACCCCCGCCCCGCCACCGCGCGACACACAACTCCGAACGGCAAGGACTGGGCTCCTAAAGTGTCCGGGAGAGGAAAGGAAGGAGCCTGGAGGCGCCCAGAGAAACAGCTCCCCTCGCTCTTCACCCAACTTTTCCGCGGAAAAGCTTCCGCGGAAAGACAAGGAGGCCGCCTTAAGCCACCCTGGAACGCGGCTGGTCAGCAGCCCCAGAGCTGCTCCAGGTACAAGGTCACCAAGCCGCCTCCGAGCCCAGGGCAGCCCCAGGTGTGGCTCTTCTGGAAGGGGCACAAACACTGCACACGAACGTCCAGAAAGTGGGGCTTCTCTGCCATTTCTTGCTGACATCACAGCTGCCTGGGAAGGGACCCTGTGAATAAACCTCTCCCGGTCTCCCCACCCCGGAGGCCGGATCCCGGCGGCGGAGACGCGCCCCCGTCCCGCCTCCCCACGCCCCTGTACCGTCCCCGTAGGGCTCCGGCGCCGGGCGAGTCAGTCCCTCGGCCCAGCCCGACCCCGGCCGGCCTCCGCCGCCCCTCCCCCGGGACACCGACGAGGCACCACCGCGCACGCCCCGCGGCCGGGGCCTGGGGTCGCCTCGGGGAGCTCTGCGGCCCCGGGACGCGCGCGCCTCTGTCCCGGCGAGGCCGTCCCCGCCGCGCCGCGCGCACGGAGAGCGGCGCGCCCGCAGCCGGGTGCGGGGCAGCCGAGTTAGCGGCGCTAGCAAACTTTCCGCTTCCTCCCCACCCCCCACGCCACCGGGGCGCGTCTCCCCGAGGAGCTCGCCTTTCCCAGCCCCGCAGAGTCCGGCGCGGCACGTGACGGGCAGGAATAAAAATAAACCCTTCCCAGGCCCCGGGCCGCGGGGGGCACCCCACTCCGCGCGGCGGCGGCGAGCAGGGGGGGCCCCCGCGCCTTCCCCCACAGCTCGCGCCCGCGCCCCCCGCCCGAGCCGGGCCTGGGCTCGGTCGGCACGCCGCGCCCGGCCCGCGCCTACCTCTCGGACTTGGTGAACTTCCGGAACGCCTGTCGGAGGTCGTGGAAGGAGCGGTAGGTCTGCGGCTCGGCCGAGATGCCCTGCGCCCGGGTGGTGCGCGGCCCGATGTGCGGCGAGGGTGCGGGCAACACCGACTGACATTTGTGCAGCTTCCTCTTCAGCTCCTGGATCTCCTCCTCCTTCTCCGACAGCCGCGTCTCCAGCTCCTTGATCCTCTGCTCCTTGAGCATGAGAATCTGGGCGAAGTCCTCCTCCAGCTCGCTCATCTTCCTCCCGGGGCCCCTCCGCGAAACTTTGCTCGGGCGCGGCCGGACGCCGGCCGGGGGAGGCGAGCGCGGCGACGGAGCCGAGGGGGCGCCGAGTGCGAGCGCGCGGCTGCGCTGCCCCCCGGAGCGGCCGGCGGGCGCGGGGAGCGGTTGTCTGCTAGCCCCTTCTGCCGAGGGCGCTGAAAGCTCCGAGGGGAGGACGAGACGTCTAAAAGCGGCGGAGACTAGAGGCAGAGTGCTAATCCCCAGCCTCTCGGGGGACTAGGTGATTATCTTTCATTGAGAAACCAATTAGAGCCGCCCGGCCTCCCCTGAGACCCCCTCCCCCGTTCCCTTTCCCAGTGGCTCGTGAGAACACCGCGCGCGCCACCCCACCTAAAGCCTGGCTTCCCGCTGCAGGGTTGGACCAGACAGCCGGGCTCACCCCATCACACAGTAATCACTCTTCCACGCTATATGGTACCAAAGGGAAGGGGTGGGGTGGGGGGAGCTTTATGCCACTTGATCCTGGAAATAGCAACAATTACCATGTGATCTGGCAGATGACGCAGCCCTTGTAACCGGAGCCTAAAGACTTGATGGGGTGTGTGTGAGAGACAGTGCGAGATATTTCAGAAATATGAGACTGCCTTCGAGTCCGTAACCTGCATAAATTCATGTCTGTGTTCACTTTTTATTTCTCTTCTGCTCGGGATGAGGTAGGGTGTGTGTTTGTGTGTGTGTGTGTGTGTGTGTGTGTGTGTGTGTGTGTGTGCGCACGCGCGCGTGTGTGTCTCTTACTGTGCAGCCGTGTGCTTGTGACCCCAAGTAACAAGAATGACAGGACAATAGGAATTCCAAGTTTTTTCAGCAGGAATTTTTACTGGAAATGGTGAGCTCCTGGTTGGAAAGTTGAATGAAATAGATGGATGGTATTGAGCCCAGTGTTTGGCGGGGTCTGGGGAAGGCCATATTGTTGTACTTCTTAGAGCCTGGATTGTATTTCATCTGCTACAGTTAAAATGTGTGCATTGGGCATACAAATTACATCACGACATCGGCTCCCACAGTTGAGAAATGGTGACCACTAGTGCTAACCCGCGAGTTTGGGGGGAAAATTGCATCTGTGATCTGTGTTTTTCCCTTACCTGTGGTCTACTCCCTCACCCTCTGCTAAAGGGCTGTTCTACCTCTTTGAGCCAGAGTATTTGCTAATGAGTACAATTTCTTTTCCTTATCTGTTGTGTGTGTCACGGAGAGCCTTTTTCTTCACCTAAATCATTGTGTGAGTTTGTGACTGTGGGGGGAGCACGTCTCCAGGTAATGATCAACAGAATAGTATATCTTTTTTTAAAGGGGAAAAGATATAGATGCAGACTAAGATGCCAAAGCACTGTCTCTGAAAGAGTAACTTCCCTTAAAAAGAAAGATCAAGGTTTAAGCACTGACTGCTTATTTAAAAAAAAAAAAAAAAAAAAAATTCTTTCTACCTTGTCTGAAACACCTAAGGAAAAGCAGGCATATACTTTGGTTTAAAAATAAATCCTAAAATACATTTTATTCTGGAGATTTCTTTATTATTTACTGTCAGTTCTACTCATCTGATTATTTTAAATTAAAAACATTCCAAGCCACATCTGAATTTCTTAATCACACCAGATGCTGAAGACTGGCTTTATTTACTTGTATTTGAGAAGGGGTTCTTGGTCTTGTTGATAGTTGGTATCCTGTTGCTTCCATCTATGAGCAATTTAAACTGCTAGTATCTTTTTAGGAACGCTCAAAACAGTTGGCCTTTTAAAATAATACATTAGAAACAAAAACTTTGTCACATTCAAAACTCTAGCTCAGCTTTACAGAAGAGATAGGAATTGTTTCAAAATGACTCTGGGACAGGTTCTTTCAAATTTTACATTGTCTTAAAGGCATATATTTAAATGTTTCTCCTTGCTTATTTATTTTTAAGATTTTATTTATTTATTTGACAGAGAGATCACAAGTAGGCAGACAGGCAGAGAGAGAATGGGGGGAAGCAGGCTCCCCACCAAGCAGAGAGACTGATGTGGGGCTTAATCCCAGGACCCTGAGATCATGACCTGAGCTGAAGACAGAGGCTTAACCCACTAAGCCACCCAGGCGCCCCTCCTTGCTTATTTTTAAAAAAGGAACTTTTAGACCAAGATTTCACACGCCCACACACACCTCAAAACCTAATTTCATCCCCATCTGCCAGAATTAGTTTTTAATATATCAGTTTCAACTTAAGTAATGTCGACACCCACTGACATTATATCTTGTCCACTGGCTTAACAAATATTTAATTTAGAGTACAAGGAACACTTCACAGAGAGCCTGGTAGAAGAGTATTATTAAAAATCATAGCATTTCAAAGCTGGAAACAAGATCATCTAACCAAATCACCTCACGTTATAAAGGAAAAAAAATTAGAGTTTAAAGGCAAGTTCCAAGGTCACCTAAGTTAATAAGTGTTGCTCCAAGGATTCCCAAAGTCCAAACACAATGTTTTCCCAAACACACTGTTCTAGCCTGAAACCTGAAAATCTAGAAATTCTATGATTCTGTTACCCTTCAGCAGTGAAAGACGTGGCTTTACTCTGTGTTGTTCGCTTTCAAATCTGTAGCAGTAAGTTTCAACTATCAAAGTCAAAGTATTAATGAAACCAGAGTTTTATTTTATGCTGTTTCCTTTTTTTCCTAAAGGAGAAGGCCGCCATCTAGTGCCCTGGGAGAAATTTGCTAAATAAAAATCTTAACCACAATGAAGGGAGGTTAGGTCCTTAAATACCCATACTAGGGTTTCCACGTTCCTCATTGGAGAGAAATAAAGAACATATGCTGAATTTTGTATCAGAGTTCATTTTTAAGAATTAAAAATTTAGGGATATCTGGGTGCCTCAGTCTTTTAAGCGGCTGCCTTCGGCTCAGGTCATGATCCCAGGGTCCTGGGGTCAAGTCCCACATCGGGCTCCTTGTTCAGGAGGGTACCTGCTTCTCCCTCTGCCTACCACTCCCCCTACTTGTGCACTTTCTCTCTCTCTATCTCTCTGACAAATAAATAAGTAAAAAATCTTAAAGAAAAAAAAAAACGAATTAAGAATTCACAATCTTTTGGCCACAAAATGACAATGACAAAAGTGATGCTAAACATTTATTGAGTGTTTAATATGTGCCAGCACGGGGCTAAGTCCTTTATGCAACTGATTTTAATGCCCATAATGACTCTATAAGGTAGGTTCTATTATTCCCATTTTATAGATGGAGAAACTGATGCTTAGCCAGATTAGCTATCACACCCATGGGTACAATGTCCAGATCTGACCTAGGTTTAATCCCTTAACCCCTTACACAAGACTGCTTCAACCTGAAATGTATTAAAATGTCCACTTTACTGGGAGCCCAGTGACAAGCAGAACTAAAAGTTCTTTACTAATGGAAACACACGGAATTTAAAACCCTGTATGAATCCAGATAAAGCTCTAAGATTCTGGCTTCTCAGCAAAGCAATCTATTTACTAAAATTGCTTTCCTTATGATACTTGGGGATCTGCTCTATATTTCATACACAGTGTTAAATTTATTTATTTTAAAAAAGATTTTGTTTATGTATTTGAGATAAAGCAAGTAAGAGAGAGCACCAGTGGTGGGGAGGGGCAGAGGGAGAGGGAGAAGCAACCTCCCCACTAAGCAGGGAGCCCAATGTGAGGCTCAGTCCCAGGACCCCAAGATCATGACCTGAGCCAAAGGCAGACACTTAACTGACTGAACCACTCAGATGCCCCTCAAAAAATTTTTTTAAAGTGCATGTACTTTCAAAATGTTATGATGGTACATCACCTAATCCCCCAAACCAAAACCACTTTATAAAGAACTTGAAGCCTTATAGGTGTTAGTAGCTCATGGGGGATTCCTGTCCTTTAAACTAGGTCAGTGTCATGGGAATCAATGGGAGGACAGTGTCTATTTAAAAAAAAAAAAATTAAACTACAAGTCAGTTTGCTTTTTGTTATCATTATATGCCACAAATTCTCAACAATGTCAGTGATAAAATACTCCTCCTTCCCAAAGTATTTCATTGGTCTAATTTCAAGCAGTTGCTGCCTTTCCTGCTGAGCAGAAGAACCACTCCCATGGCCCCACCCTTGGAACAACAGTGACCTTAGTATACACGTTACAGGGATCCAGCAAAGAGAACAGTCATGGGTTGGTGGTTGGAGTGAGGTCCCATGGATGGCAGCAGAAGATAAATCGGGAGAACCAAAAACAGCGATAGAGTTTGAGCTTTTGGAGTGGCTGGCATGGGTGGGAAGAGACGTAGGGATTGAAACCACCTCTCTAATCCCAATACTTTACATCCAAACACTTCTCTTGGTTACAAAGAATATTTGCAGAAAACTCCTTGAGATGCATCTTCCATCAAGGAATGCAACTAGCGAACTAAGTATTGGACTTGGAGCCTAAAGATGTAATCTTAGGTCCCCGTTCTGTCACTTCCCAAGCTGTGTGCTCTTGGGCAAATCCCTAAACCTCTGAGAGATCCACTTCCCACATTCATAAATTGAGCAGTGGAAGCTGCCTAGGGTCTAGAGCACCTTTCTACCTTCAAGGATTCTAGAGAATTCTGCTTTCCCTCTGGCTCACATTTTTAAATTATCCGTCTGTTCTTAGGGGCAACGTCCCTCTTTGAGCTCCAGCTGAGTTTAAAATTTTGACAAGAAAGAGTTAAAAGGGAGTCCAGATGGTCCTATAAAGATGACCTTGTACTTGGTGATGAACAGAAGCTTGGAGCATTTTCAGTTAATTCTACATCAGACTGGATGTGGCTTCACAATTATCGCCTAAACCACGTTCTGGCGCCCAGGAGTGTGGTCACACCTTAAGTAAGATAAAAGCTCGAAGTCCTGAAACACGCCCACATCTGCGTTAATCACCTCGAACATGGAAACAGAAAACGGAATGTTGTCTCAGCTAAACTTCAAAATTAGCATCCGTTTATTGCATTTACCTAATAAACCATAGGGTAGGTTTAAGGAAAAAAATGCATCCCTTCAGAAACCAATAGCTAAATGCTTTATACCATGTGGTCCTGTTGCTGTACTCGGAGCTCTTTCCCACACTGCCACGCACCAGAAGAGCATCTCCATATATGATTTCCTGTGATATCTCATCCACAGGTTTGGAAAAAAAAAATCATTTTTCCTAGAAATTCTGAAAAATAAAACTTAGAGATGATGCTCCTTAACTACTGTAGAAATCAAAGTCTGTAGTCTATTAAGAACCTTGAAGTACAGACTATTTCTTCTGGAATATGGAGATACAGAAGACCATGGGACTTTAGGCAGATAATCTCATCTCCCTGAGCCTCAGTTTGCCCAACAGTGTGTGGATATTGAATTCCCTTGCACCTGATCTTTTAAGGTTCGCATGAAGTGAGATGAAAGCAAGATGTTATCACTTAAATATGACCCTATAGAAATAAACCTAAGTAAAGTGGTAATGCTTCCCCTGCTTTGAAGTCACCCAGCAGGGGGTGAAGGGAAGGCCAGGAGGGGGTGGGGGAGGAGGAGGAGGAGGAGGAGGAGGAAATATTTATATTACATTCAGCCTACTCACGGGTTATGGGGGCAGAATCTGAAGATAGCCCCAAGATTCCCACCCTGTGTATCTTGTACTGTCTCCCACTTATTCAAACACTAATAATCAAGGCACTACTCCGAAAGGATTTTGCAAATGTGATTATGGTCCTTAGTCAGTTGATTTTCAAATAAGGCCATCTGGTGATGTCCAGATAAAATGAATCAGCTAGGACTTTAGGAGGGATGGGGCTCTTCCTGGGGACGGGGTTTCAAAGCATGAGAAAATCTTGATTCAAGAGAGATTGTCCATTGTTGCCTTCGAAGATAGAAGGACAGCATGACAAGGAGCACAGGTGGAACCTAAGGGCTGAGAGTGACCACAGATACACAACCAGCAAGGACATGGGGACCTCGGTCCTACACTGGCAGCGAACCAAGTCCCGTCAGAGCCACAAGAGCTTGGAAGAGGATGCTGAGTTCCCAGGGAGAACGCAGTGTGGTTTCCCTGTTGATCTCAGTCTTATGAGTCCTGGAACAGAGAATCCAGCCAATCTCCCCCAGCCTTCCCACCTCCAGAGCTGCGAGATTAAAAACTGAGCGTTGCTTTAAGTCTCTAAGATTGTGGCACTATCTGAGACAACAAAATAAAACTAATGAATTCAACTATCATTAAAAACAGCCATTAAAAATGCCAGAAATGTTTTACCGCTCTTAAAAGCCTGCCTTTACAAGAGTCATTTTTTTTAGGGAAACTACTTTAGTACATTTCAAACAGATACTTGGGGACATAAAAAGCTGTTCTAATTTACAACCTGCTTAAAGCACGCTGAGGACAGTGTGCACAGCCTTGGGAGTATGACAGACTCCCTTCTCTTAAAAGATGTGTTTAAAAGTTTCGAAGTTGTATCTTCTTATGACTGAAGTGTAAATCATCCCACCCATAGGTTTTACAAAGGACTGAGACCATTCACTAGTTTAAACTGCTCTGGGGCAGAAACCGTACTGTAGTTTACCCTGTGTAGTACACCGGCTCTATGACCTTGGGCAAATTATTTCACCTGCTGAAACTTACTTGTCCCATCTGTGCAACAGTAATAACCGTTTCATAGTCTTTTGTGGTTTTGATCATTTGTTGGCCTCTGGGAATGTATTTAAATCACCTTGGATCCTTAGTAATTAATTGGGTGTTTCTACAGTCATCCATGGAAATTAAGGGCTCCTACATCATACCGCCTTCCCGGCTCAGGTACTAATCAAATACTTCGGAAGAGGGAAGAGAAAAGCATACAGATCTTTGAGTTTGAGTTTAGCTTTTTATATGACTTAGCTTGATTATTTGGCTTGAATTTTTATTTATTTTTTTAAAAGGTTTTATTTTTTTTATTTGACAGAGAGAGAGACACAGTGGGAGAGGGAGAAGCTGGCTTCCTGCCAAGCGGGGAGCCTGATGCAGGTCTTGATCCCAGGACTCCGGGATCATGACCCGAGCCAAAGGCAGATGCTTAAGGACTGAGCCACCCAGGTGCCCGTTGGCTTGATTTTTTAAAGTGACAGAAACTGGACTCATTTACTTGGAACACTTTTTAAAAACTAAATTGTTGGAGCGCCTGGGTGGCTCAGTGGGTTAAAGCCTCTGCCTTCGGCTCAGGTCATGGTCCCAGGGTCCTGGGATAGAATCTCCCATCGGGCTCTCTGCTCAGCAGGGAGCCTGCTTCCTCCTCTCTCTCTGCCTGCCTCTCTGCCTACTTGGGATCTCTGTCTGTCAAATAAGTAAATAAACTTTTAAAAAAATTTAAAAAATAAATTGTTATGAAATGAAGAAAACAGATAGGCATGCTATAGAATTCAAAAAGCACAAAAGGATGTTCGGGTGCCCTAGTTAACCAGATCCCCTGTATGGAAGCAATCATTCGCTCTCACCTTGACTTGTGTTTGTGCCTCATTAACTTTTATATTCATATATAAGCATAGCTGTACATAAATACCTATTTTTACACCCATTTGGCACAGAAGTTTCTACATCTGGTTTGTAAGCCTAACTCAGTGCTGTGATCCCTGACTTTCAGAACGTCAGTCCAATGCCACGTGACGCAGCTGTCCCATTGTGTGATAAAATGCTCTGATCTAGGCAGGAGGATGGCGTCACTTAGAGAGTGTGTCCTTCCTTTACACGGCCATTATCTATACTTCTTAACCTTAAAATATTTTGGCATTGGGTGCTTTATTAAATATTTTAATAAAAACTTTGCAGTGGTCTGATACTCTTAGAGAATAGGCCTAACATTATTACATATGTACGTTTTTTAAAGGATGTGACAAATTTACTATGGGTCTCAATTCTTACCACCTGCTTCTGTTGACAGAGACATTCGTGCGTGCCTGTCTCACATTGTTTCAAATTAACAAGCCCTGTGTTTAAAAAAAAAAAAAATGGCTAACCATCACTAGGGATAAGGAGCCCTCTATTTGGACAGTCTCTTGAGCCTTTATAAATAACAGGATTTTTTTTTTTTTTTTGGTCTCCAGTCAAAACTGCATACTAAGCTGAAGAGTTCACATACTATTTCTGTTTCAATGAAGACACATTTATTTGGAAATTATTTTCTCAACATATCTAGCCATTTATTATAAAAATAAATTACAACTTGTTTTTATATCCATAAAAAAAAAAATGTTCCACAGAACCTGCAGGATTCCAGGACGCCTTAAAACGCCCAGATTTACAGCGGACATTCCCAAGTGCCTAAAAATGATATCTTCCCCACCTGTACTATCTGGGGCTCCATTTTCGAAGACTTACTAAAAACAGGTAAGGGCAAGACACCCTCAAAATTCGTCCATGTTCATTGCAAATAATTGGGTTACTCACAATGAAAAGTCTTTCTCTGAATGGAAAAAGGCTGGGGCTGTGCAGACCCCTTCCTTCCAGGTAACATCCCTCTCCCAGGCACCCACCCACTGTAGGGAGCAGAGAGGGGCAGAAAGACCGGATATTCAAAGTGGAAGACACCACACCAGCGCCCTTCATTCAAGACTTCATCTAATAAAGGGAGATCACTTTACAACGTGCGGGCAGGCAGACATTACTCAGACTGTGGCTAAAATCATCAGCAAGAAACTCTGCCAGGAATACCTTAGTGTAACATGAGGTAGTGCTGGAGAGAGAGAGAGAGAGAGTGAGAGAAAGTGAGAAAGACAGAGAGAGAGAGAGTGTGTGTGTGTGTGTGTGGCTTTAGTCACTGTACTTTTCGTCTAAATAATTTTCCCTGGCATGAGTAGGTAACAACAAGCTCTTCGTTTAAAAACGTCTCCATTCAGAACATTGGGAGAGTTCCACGGTCCCAGCAGACCGGAGTGATATTAACAACAGATGGGAAATGCCACAAGTTGACCGTTATCAGACTCCAGAGCACCGTCATCCATCAGAAGCGACGACTCCCTCCCTGCCAAGGCCAGACACTCTGATTTACCTTTTGCGCAAATGTCAAATTAGCATTCTAAGAAACACAGGAGAAGGAGCATCTGTGTCAGGAATCGTTTTATTACGAAAGAAACCATGAATCTGGTCTTCCTCCTCTGAAAGGGAACCAGAAAGCAATGTGTGCGTAACTTGAGCAGCTGTCCTTGACTTCATTCACTCCGCAAGTAACTTTTTTGCTCATTTTCCAGAGGTGTCAGGCACGCTGCTGGACGCTGAGGATAGCACAGACACGAGCGAGTCAGGCTGCCCACCCTCCAGAAGCTTCGAGAGGGTAGAAGGAGCAGTTTAAAGATGGGCACAGAGATGTAAACGAGTCAAGTCAAAGGTTATCACGGTGCAAAGAGAGGGCAGCAATAAACCGTGAGTGTGGGTGTAGAGTGTGTGCGAATGTGTGAGAGAGACAGACAGAGACACAGTGTTCCAGAGAAAGCAAAACTCATCAAATCACCAGTGGATGTAGTCCCACTTTGTTGAAGCCAAAGGATTCATTTGCTACACAAATTGATGCATTAGTTGAATTTCTGATGTGGAGGACAGAAGGCCACATCCTTCCCAGGAAGGTCTATGAGGAGGGAGGGCCTTCCAGAATGCCTCTCCCAGGACGGTGAATTTTATCCTAGGAGGCGCTGAGGATTTAATAAAATGCCATAACCAGGGAAACTGTATAGTAAGTGACATATGGAAAGTTCCAAAGTGATATTTGGAAACAAACAAATGTATCTGCAGGGCCGATAAAGGCATACCATGATCTCCTCACAGGGTTTTATGCTCCTTTAAAATTAGCCTCCTTTTTTGATTCTATAAAGACTGCTTTTTCCTTCTGAGTACGAGAATCCATTCACCAGGAAAATCAGGTTAAAATAATTAGATTGCTTCAAGAAATATCATTTCCTGGGGCGCCTGGTTGGCTCAGTCAGCTAAGCATCTGCCTTCAGCAGGGGTCATGATCCTGGGGTCCTGGGATCGAGCCCCACGTCGTGCTCCCGGAACGCACCTGCTTCTCCATCTCCCTCTGCCTGCCGCTTCCCCTGCTTGTGTTCTCTTTCTGTCAAATAAAAAAATAAAATCTTAAAAAAGAAAAAAGGAAATACAGTTTCCTGACAGAGCTATCTTTGAAAATCCAAACACATGCATTTGTTTAAGAGAAAAACATACCATACATTCGAGTTCTATTTGTTGGAGAGCCAAAAATCTGTTTATCCATTATAAAAGTTAAATTATTTTCTCGATAAAGACAAAATAAATAAATAGCTAATGGGATAGTAAGTGTTCCCTACCAGCATGCAAGAGGGCAGTTTTTCAATTGCTACAACTGATGGGCAGTTGTTGTAGGAAACTGGAGAAAAATTGGAGAGGGATTTTAAGCATAAGCAGTTATAAAACATTTTATCGATAAGAGTAATTTTTATTTTGGGGGGTGCCTGGGTGGCTCAGTGGGTTAAAACCTCTGCCTTCAGCTCAGGTCATGATCCCAGGGTCCTGGGATCAAGCCCCACATTGGGCTCTCTGCTCAGCGGGAAACCGGCTTCCCCTCTCACTCTCTGTCTCTGCCTACCCTCTGCCTGCTTGTGAACTCTGTCTGTCACATGCATTAAAAAATATGTATATGTAAAAAAAAAAAAAGAGTAAATTTTTTAAAGATTTTATTTATTTGATAGAGAGAGACACAGTGAGAGAGGCAGCACAGAAGCAGGTTCCCCACTGACCAAAGAGTCCCACACAGGGCTTGATCCTGGAACCTTAGGATCATGACCTGAAGGCAGATGCTTAACAACTAAGTTACCCAGGTGCCAAGTTAATTTTTAATAGCAAAAAATGATTATGCTATACTCAGAAAACTAAAAGAAGTGTGATTAATCAAAATTCCCTGGATGCTTGGGGCGCCTGGGTGGCTCAGTGGGTTGAGCCGCTGCCTTCGGCTCAGGTCATGATCTCAGGGTCCTGGGATCGAGTCCCGCGTCGGGCTTTCTGCTCAGCAGGGAGCCTGCTTCCTCCTCTCTCTCTCTCTGCCTGCCTGTCTGCCTACTTGTGATCTCTCTCTGTCAAATAAATAAATAAAATCTTTAAAAAAAAAAATTCCCTGGATGCTAGACTATATCTCACCAGACAGACCTACCTTTAAAATCAATGCAATTCTAACCATAATTTTCAAGATATAAGTTGATGAGCTGATTTTAAAATTCACATGGAACAAAAATTTCAAGATTAAAGACATTCAAAAAAACAACAAAAACTCTGGTCCTCTATAATCAACCCTCAAGTATACTCTCTAAAGCTGTAATAATTAAACCAATGTGACGATTGAAAAACTGGGCCAGTGAAAACACGTGGGTTAGAAAGAGATCCTTACCTATTATGGAAATACAGTTTATTATAAAAGGAGACTTTCAGATTATTGGTGACAGAACAAATGTTCACCAGTTGAAAAAAAAATGTTTATGTGATATATGTTTTAAATGTATTGTATATCTGTTTATTCAAATATAACATATTTTATACGTTTTCCCCACTTTTTCATATGGTGAAACAAAGGGAACATAAAACTTACTATTTTAACCATTTATAAACATCTAGTTCAGGGACATTAAGCAAACTCATCATACAACCATCCCCGCCATCCATCTCCAGTACCTTTTCATCCTCTCAAACTGAAACTGTATCCCTATCACACAGCATCTCCTCAGTTTTCGCCTTCCCCAGCCCCTGGTGACCACCGGGCTCTCTGATCACTCTGGGTACCTCATTTAAGAGGACTAATGCCATCTCGCTCGTTCTGTGATTGGCTTATTTCACGTACCATCCATTCCTCAAGGTTCCTCCATGTTGTAGCAGGTTTCAGAGCTTCCTTCCCCCCCCCCCTTTTTTTTTTTAAGACTTATCTATTTGGGGGTAGGGTGGAGAGAGCAGGAGGAGAGGCGGAGGAAGAGAGAATGCTCTCACGGGGCTCAGTCCCAGGATCCTGAGATCATGACCTGAGCCGAAATCAAGAGTCAGCTGCTTAACTGACGGAGCCCCCCAGACACCCCCAGAACTTCCTTCTTTCCTAAAGCTGGATAATATTTCATTGTGTATATATATCACATTTTGTTTGTGCATTCACCTGTTGATGGATACTCAGGCCTTTACCTTTGTGGCTTCTGCCTTTTGCGAATGAATGAGACTATGGTGCACATTGGCTTTCAGTTCTTTGAGGCACATAACCGGCAGTGGACCTGCTGGCTTGTATGGTCATTCTCTTTCTAATCACAGATGTTTTGCAAACACACACACAGTGATGGTATTAATAACAGGCGAAGACCGTCTAAAAATCAATAGAAATACTGAAATCCCAACACGAACTGACAAAATATCTTCGTCTTCATCTTTGCTGATAAAACTCATTCTTGCCTGTCAAATTAGCAACACTTAATTTAAGAGACTGATAATACTCCTTATTGTCCAAAGTGTCATAAATGGGCTCCTCTGAACACTCGGAAAAGGCTAAGTTGTTAGTCTTTTGCAACAAGCAATTTAACAGTGGCCACCCAAATCTTAAGATATGTTTGCTTTTACTCAGCAATCCTACCTCTAAAAATTAAACTTATAACATGATTCATGCTTACATACAAAAATTCTGGGGGATCATGGGTGGTGCAGTCAGTTAAGCGTCCGACTCTTGGTTTTGACTCAGGTGGTGATTTCAGGGTCGTGAGACCGAGCCCCACATCGGACTGTGTGTAGGATTCTTTCTCCCTCTGCCCCTCCCCACTGCGCACGCATGCCCATACAGGCTCTCTCTCTCTCTCTCAAATCAATGCATTTTTTTTAAAAAGATTTTTTTTTTGATGTTTGTGAAACAGAAAAAAATTTAACCTAAATACATAAGTAATCGATGTTATGGCCACATTACGAAATGCTGCGTAGCTATCAAAAAAGAATGAGCTAGACCTGTAGGAAGATCTCCATGACAGGAGGAAAAGTGAAAAAAAGCAAGCCAGAAGTTGTGTGATTTTTATTCCTGTGACCACGTTTTTAAGAGTTTATTTATTTGACAGAGACAGAGAGAGAGGGAACACAAGCACGGGGAGTGGGAGAGGGAGAAATGGGTTTCCCGCTGAACAGAGAGCCAGACACGGGACTCCATCCCAGAATCCCAGGATCATGACCTGAGCGGATCCAGGATCCCAGCACCCCAGGTCATGACCATGACCTGATCCAGGATCATGACCTGACCTGATCAACGACTGAGCCACCCAGGCGCCCCATCTGGTGATGATTTTTACATGTTATATTAAAACACATGTATACGTATTTAAACTTGCGACCTTGGCGAAGGCCATGGGAGCGAGGAGTACAGGACTGTTTTCCCAGGCGTACGTGGTTTGAGCCCTTTCGATGATAGTATGTTAATGTGCGTCATGTTTTTATACTGTGATGAAGGACTAATTTAGACATGATAAACTGCATATTTAAATCGAACCATCTGGGGGCGCCTGGGTGGCTCAGTGGGTTAAGCCGCTGCCTTTGGCTCAGGTCATGATCTCAGGGTCCTAGGATCGAGTCCCACATCGGGCTCTCTGCTCAGCAGGGGGCCTGCTTCCCTTCCTCTCTATCTGCCTGCCTCTCTGCCTACTTGTGATCTCTCTCTGTCAAATAAATAAATAAAATCTTTAAAAAAAAATCGAACCATCTGATGATTTTGGACAGATATGCGCACCCATAAAACTATTGCCTTAGGATAGCAGGTCATAGCTAAACTTTGAAATAAATCATTGAACTTCCAGTTTTTAAATATATAAATATGAGTAAAATTACTAAGCTTCACTAATAAACACTAGCCGGAAAGAAAGTCCTCCTTCCTTTGCCGTCCCCTCACACTGGCGTGAGGTTGAGCGGACCGGCCTCTCCCTAATGCAGTGTTCTGTCCTAAGATGCGGTACACAGTCTTCAGCTTGGGAGCTGTGCTTTTCCCTCATTCCTTGGGCATCTTGGTTATGGCAGCTCCCAGGAGAGTCAAATCAATGGAAAGCATCTTACCTTACAGTTTAATGGATTTCAGAAATAACCCAATATAATCCCCCGTGTGTGTGCACACTTGCATACACACACACACACACACACACGCACAAAATCCCTTCTAACATATCCCTGAGAGGGGCGCCTGGGTGGCTTAGTCAGTTAGTCAGTCAGGTGTCTGCCTTCGGCTTAGGTCATGATCCCAGGATCCTGGGATCAAGTCCCACATCTGGCTCCTTGCTCAGCGGGAAGCCTGCTTCTCCCTCTCCCTCTGCCTGTCACTCTGCCTGCTTGTGCTCTCCCTTTCCCTCTGTGTCAAATAAATAAATAAAACCTTAAAAAAAATAATAAAAGAACCCTGAGAGTTAGTCATCTACTTCAATGGCTCTATAGATAGATTGTTTAAGAAATTAGAATGGGTGTGACATTGATATGATATAAATCAGCATTTTCTCAACCTCAGTACTATTGGCATTTGGGGTGTGATAATTCTGTGTTGTGGGGGACTGTCCTGTGCCTTGTGGGATGATTAGGGCCATCTCGGGCCTTGACGCACCAGAGGCTGGTAACACCCCTGCAGCCCGCATCGTGAAGACCAAAAATATCCCCAGAATTGCCAAGTGACAGTTGTCCCAGCAAGGAGACTCGTGTATAAACGGATGCCAAAGGTGCTCGATACCGATTTTTACGTGAAACACTTCCAGTCGTCTTTCTCCATACATTCATCTTAATCCGTAGCCACGGTTGATGCACACACGGGAAGGGCAAGGAAGTCGTTTGTGCCATATAGCCACACAACTCAAGGGGCTGACCGTTGAGATAGACTTTGGTATAAAACCAAAAGTAGCCGTGAAAAAAGGCCAGCCTGACATTCCTCAGGTTCTTCGTCACTCTCGTCTAACAGAGTTTTAAAGAACTAAACTGAAGAACACCAGCCCTTCTTTCTTTGATGTCAAGTTAATTCCTTTTTTTTTTTTTTTAAGATTTTATTTGTTTATTTGTCAGAGAGAGGGAGCACAAACAGGGGAGCAGCAGTGCGAGGGAGAAGCAGGTTCTCTTTGAGCAGGGAGCCCAATGTGGGACTCAATCTCAGGATTCTGGGATTGTGACCTGAGCCGAAGGCAGATACTTAACCAACTTAGCCACCCAGATGCCCCAATGTCAAGTTAATTGTAAGAGAGCAGAGTAACCCCAGAATTAACGAGCCATTCTCATTGAACTTAAATATGAAAGTTATCATTCAATGACCAGATGTGACATTTAATATTTTCTCAGACTACATTCAGGAAGACAGAGGAGAATGTTATCAGGGGGAGTGAAAGTGCCTTTCTCGTTTCCTTGAGATATCTTCTGGAAGATTCTTTTTTCAAATAGGATTTCCATTTCTATTCTTTTCTTGATGCGTGATTGAGGCAGAAGTGATAGGTATTCCATACATAGAGTCTAATCTTCCTCCCTCAAATAAAGCCTTTTATTTTTTTAAAAGCCTTTTACTTTAGGGGCGCCTGGGTGGCTCAGTAGGTTAAGCCTCTGCCTTCAGTTCAGGTCATGATCTCAGGGTCCTGGGATCGAGCCCCGCATCAGGCTCTCTGCTCTGCGGGGAGCCTGCTTCCTCCTCTCTCTGACTGCCTCTCTGCCTGCTTGTGATCTCTGTCTGTCAAATAAATAAATAAAATCTTTAAAAAAAAAAAAAAGCCTTTTACTTTAAATCAAAACAAATGATCAATGACATACACAGAGGTGTGATAAAGACATCCTTTTGCCATCAGCGAAGACATAAGAAGTGGAGGCTATCCAGTAATGTAGTGTTCTCATAATGCAGTTTCAGATTTAACGGGCTAACTTAATGGATGGTGCTTGAAAAGTTTTGATTATTTAATAGTAAGCAAAGTTCTTAACTTCTCTGCAAACTGGAATTTGGATTGTTATTTGTAATCAGTTCCAGTTAAAGTAAAACATAGAACCAATTATAGAGATGTCCTCAATGGGAAATTGAAAATGTTAGCCAGCTTTTAGTTTTATAGCTATACATGGTCTAACGTTCAAAATAAAAAAGTAATAATTGAATACAAAAGGCTATTAGTATTTTACAAGAATAGAGTGTTCATATACTCACTGAATACTGTGGAAGCCTCCAGACTAATTCCCATATACACATTAAATTAATATATCCTTACAGCCCCCTGAATGTTATTCCCTTAGCTATGGTGACATTGAGCAAGGGGTACAACCTCTCCTCATTTCAATTTCCTTATACATAGGTGGGGATAAGAAAAATACCTTTCTCTCTGGGTGATTATGAACTTAAATATTTATCAGTAGTGGTAATATTAAGAACCATAGTTCAGCATAGGATTTCATTTGAATAATATTAAATGTCTCCATGTAATTTCTAAGTAGAACCATTAGATTACAGTTAAGCCTTTTCTGAAAGTTATATGAATATAAGCATATTATTACTATATGTTATTGTGCTGAAACTGTGTCTCTGTGGGAGGTTATTTGCAAAAATCTCCACAATTATTCCCTTCCCATATCCATTCCTTCAAGAAAGCCCCCTTTCCCAGTGACTCTGAGCTTAACCATATGACTTGCTTTGGCCAACAGTACAACAGTGAACAGGCTTTCACTTGAAGGGTACCCATGTACTGGGACTGGCCCTCTTGCTTCTCTTGGGAACACTCTGATCACCATGAGGAGAATGAGCTCAGCTTAACCTACTGAATGGTAAGTGTGAAACGACCCAGTGACCTCCACTGTCCCTATGAATAGCCAGAGAAACACCAGATGTATGAGTGAGAACAGCAGCCCCTGGCTGATACCAAACACAACAGAGCCCAGCCAGAATAAGCAGAAACAGACTCATCCCAATAGAGCCAAGCCCAAATCATGGACCCACAGAAACATGAACAAATACAATGATTATTGTTTCCAAGTCATCAATTTTGGAGTGATTTGTTACACAGCAAGAGCCAACTGATACAGTCCCCACAGGCACCATACGTGAGAATAAAAAATTCTAATTTACAACGCAACTAATACTCTAAGTTTACAGCCCTCACTAAAAATGCTGACTTGCTACTGAAATACTGACAATAGCATTAACTCACCTAATAAACCGAAACCAGTTCTGTCTGGTTTTATTCTCGGTGGTAAACACTGGGCATTGGTATAATGCAGAAAGGTAGAATTCCCCTCTCCACTGAATAAATAATAACAGACAAGCTTCATATTTCGTGAACTACTTCAATCAAAGGAATGATGGCAAAGTTCAGTGTGTGTAGAGACGTTCAGAGACCATCAGCAGTTCTGGTCTGGGGTGGGAAGCCTTGCCATCATTTAGATGGAAGATGTATGCCCATATGAGGTATTCATTATTTACTCGGCACTGCCTGTCTCTCTTCAGAGCTCACAGCTAAGACATATTTCTCATCCACTGGCACCGTTTTCAACAATTTTGGTTCAGGTTTTGAAGCTGTCACAAAAATTTACTGTACAATTTTCCTCACTGAAAAAATACTTAGTTTTAAAGAGTAGAGCCAAGGATGTTCTGAAGTCAGTCAGCATCCTGGCCCTCCCCGTCCTGCGCCCACCACTCTAACTCCACCAGAATGGCCGGGCAGGCTGCTGCAGAGAGCAATGGTTATTGTTGCCAAAATTAACAGCCGGGAAGAAGGCTCATGATGAAGCCTACTGATTTTTTTTTTTTAAGATTTTATTTATTCGTTTGTCAGAGAAAGAGAGGGAGCACAAGCAGGGGGAGCAGCAGAAGGAAAGGGAGAAGCAGACTCCCGGCTGAGCATGGAGCCCAATGTGGGACTCAATCCCAGGACCCTGAGATCATGACCTGAGCTGAAGGCAGACGATTCACTGACTGAGCCCCCCAGATGTCCCAGAAGCCCACTGATTTCTGTCAGTTCATTCAGACCACATTGCTTGGAGGATGTTTGCACACTCAACAGATGACCAGTGCCAAGGCAAGAAAACCAGTGGGAGGGAAAACTGAAGAAACACAAAGTGAAACATGGCCTGTCCACTGTGAACCACATGCTCTTTCCCTACCCAAAAGGGCCCTTCAGTTCTAAGGCCTATTCTAACCACCCAGTGCTCTTTTCCTTCCAGTTTTATTACTCTTTCCATTACTACTACTATGAGCTGACTGTCCACTCCATTGGAATAGAAGCATCTTGGGTAAACATTTCCCAGGTTTTCCATAGTCCCAAATCATCCCCTTAGTAATAGCTTTCATGGTCATTGTTGAGTCTTCATGATGTGCCAGATAGTACGCTAGCACTTTACATAAATTAGCTCATTATCACACAGATCAATGGAATGGGAGGGAGATCCCAGAAATAAACCCATGCTTACATGGGCAATTAGTCTACAACAAAGGAGGCAAGAATAGACAACAGGGGGAAAAGACTGTCTCTTCAACAAATGGTGCTGGGAAAACTGGACAGCAATTTGCAAAAGAATGAAACTGGACCACTTCCTTACGCTCCATACAAAAATAAACTCAAAATGAATTAAGGACCTAAATGTGAGACCTGAAACCCTAAAAATCCTAGAAAAGAACACAGGTAGTAATTCCTCCAACCTCGGTCAAAGAAACATTTTTCTAGATATGCCTCCTCAGGCGAGGGTAACAAAAACAAAATTAAACTCTTGGGACTACACCAAAATAAAAAGCTTTTTGCACAGTGAAGGAAACAATCAACAAGATAAGAAGGAACCTATTGAATGGGAGAAAATATTCCCACATGATATATCTGATAAGGTCTTAATATACAAAATATATTAAAAAGGTATATAACTCAACACCAATATAAAATCCAATTAAAAATGGGCAGAGAGCCTGAACAGACATTTATTTCCAGAGAAAACATACAGCCGACAAACAGTCACATGAAAAGGTATTTGACATCACTCATCATCTGGAAAATGCATTATCAAAACCACAATGAGATATCTCGTTCTGGCACCTGTCAGAATGTCTGGAATCAAAAAAGAAAACAACAGGTGTTGGCGAGGATGTGGACAAAAGGGAAGCCTCGTGCACTGTTGGTGGGAATGCAAACTGGTGCAGACACTGCAGAAAGCAGTATGGAAGGTCCTCAAAAGATTAAATATAGAACTACCTAATCATCCAGTAATTGCACTACTGGGAATTGACCCAGAGAATATGAGAGCATTAATTTAAAAGAATATATATACACCCTCTATTTATTGCAGCATTATTCATGCTAGTCAAGATCTGGAAGTGACCCAAGACTCCATCGATAGATGAATGGATAATGGAGATGTGGTAGGTCATGGGCTTTAAGGAGAACATGTGATCTGATGAGCACTGGGTGTCATACACAACTAATGCATCATTGAACACTACATAAAAAACTAATCATGCACTATATGTTGGCTAATTGAATTCAAATATAAAAACAGTTGCATTCTACAATAAAAAGGATGTAGTTAGTGTACATATATACAAGGGAATAGTAATCATAAAAAATAAAGAGCTCTTCCCATGTGCATCAGCACAGATGGACCTAGGGAGTATCATACTCTGTGAAATAAGTCAGAGAAAGACAAATATCCTGTGATTTCAGTTATATGGAGGATCTAAAAAAACAAATGCACCAACTAACAAAAAGCAGAAGCAGACCTATAAATACAAAGAACAAAGAGATGGTTGCCAGTGGGAGGTGCAGGGATGGGCAACAGGGGTGAAGGGGAGGGAGACACAGGCTTCCACTTAGGGAATGAATAAGTCATGGGGATGAAAGGTTTAGCACAGGGAAGAGAGTCAAGGACATTGTAATAGTGTTGTATGGTGACAAAGGGTAGTGACACTTGTGGGGAGCATGGGGTAACCTATAGAGTTGTCCAATCACCATATTGTTCACCTGAAACTAATGCCTCGTGTTGGCTATAGTTCAACAAAAAGAAAGGAAGAAGGAAATTAGCTCATTACTTTAAGCCTTATGATAATTCTAAGGAGGCGAGAGTCCCACTGTATCATTGTGAGTACTTTTCTTCAAGAGGCAGAATAATTTGCCCAGATGAATGGATAAATAAGACATGGTGTATATATATACAATGGAGTACTATGCAGCCATCAAAAGAAATGAAATCTTGCCATTTGCGACAACGTGGATGGAACTAGAGGGTATTATGCTGAGTGAAGTAAGTCAATCGGAGAAAGACAAACATCATATGATCTCCCTGATACGAGGAAGTGGAGATGTAACGTGGGGGGTTTAGGGGGTAGGAAAAGATAAATGAAACAAGATGGGAACTCGAGGGAGACAAACCATAAGAACTCTTAATCTCACAAAACAAACTGAGGGTTGCCAGGGGGGTGGGGTAAGGAGAGGGTGGTGGGGTTATGGACATCGGGGAAGGTATGTGCTATGGTGAGTGCTGTGAAGGGTGTAAACCTGGCGATTCACAGACCTGTACCCCTGGGGCTAATAATACATTATATATTTATTTAAAAAATTTTTTTTAATTATTAAAAAAAAAAAGAAGAATTCACCCAAGGTTACCCTCTAACTAGGTTACAGAGCGGGTTTGGAAGTCCAGATGTTTACGACTGTAAGAGTAACGAGCTTATCCACACTCCCTCCTGCCTTCCAGCATCACATGTGGTCCTTCTTTGTATGCAATGTGGTAGTCCAAGCCATGGGCTTAGACACAAATGCGCAGGTCAAAAATGCAGTAAAGTGATCTTGAGCAATCCCTTAGCCTCAGTGGGCCTCAGTTTCCCTATCAGTAACATCATTTCCACTCAGTCTAGAGGGATGGAGTGACATGGTATAATTAGAGGAGGGCTTAAAAAATGGATCATTTACACAGGTGAGATCTAAGCAGAGAAGACATCACCAGGGACAGTGCAGGAGACTGTCCCAGCCTGGCCAAGGCAACACCCCAAAGAAGGGACCGGCCAACGATCAGTCTCTCACTCTGATCTCCTCCAGTGCCTCCCGATGGCCAAAACCATAAAACCAGAGGGAAGGGAGTCCTACTGGAGTAGTCCTCATGGGCCAGCTCCCTGAGCCAGACCGCAGGTGGAGCAGGGCAGAGCGTGAGTGAGTCTGCGAGACCAAACGGAGGACACGACTAATGGTACCACTTCCTTACAGAATCTTCCTGATGGTGAAACGAGATAATGTCTACGATCCACCAGACATAGTGTCTAGTACTCAAAAATGATTAGCTACTATTACTTTAACACCTTCATGTATTTCTCCAATCAACACTGATTGAGAACTTACTAGCTGTGGGCGCTACAAACATGAATGGTGTCTAGTGAAGCTTGCAACCCCGCCGTGCTCAGGAGAGGTAAACACCGAGTGGGGACTGCAAAAGAAGGCCTCATTATACCTAAAGGTGGGGTTCAGACAAGTCTGGAGAAGTCTGACAAACTGGGGTGGTAGAGAGTTTTCACCCCTTTTTTTAAGTGGCTCTCAGGATCTCATCGGCCAGTGGCATGCTCTGATGCGAGAAATAGAGGCCCAGGAAGGCTTTGTCAGGGACCCAGCCCTGGCCATCCGCAGGCAGGGGCAGTGGGGAGTGGAGCAGTGTGTGCGCCAAGTCCACGGATCTCCTGGCCAGACTTCCAGGACTCTGAACTGAGCCCACGATGATGCTGCAGTTAGGGAAGCTGTAATGAAAATGAAGTAAAATTTCACAGATGCTCCAAGCCCAAGTGGGCTCGAAAGTAAGGGGAGTCATTCACCCTCTTGTGCACCCCGACCATGCTTTGGCGCTGGCAGCGGTGGAGCTGGAAGGCCGGGGAGGGGTGGGTAGTGGAGGGGAGGCAGGAATCTGAGCGCCTCATTTCTTTACACAGGGCAAGTAGCAAAGGAAACAGCCGTGCTGGGCTCTGCGGTACCCACCGAGACAGGACTGAAGCAAAATAAGAGAAATACAACTGCCCATGTTGGATACATAGATCACATGTGTTTGTGTGTTCCCATTCATGATTTTGAGAGAGGCCCAGACCTGTTTGGAAGAGGTCAGCGACTGCAGGAGTCCAGGGGGAGGAACCAGCGACGCTCAATGCATACAGATTCCCATGACATAGAGAATAAAAGGGTCAAGTGCTCTAAATCCTACCAGCAGAGAATGAGCTACAGGAGTTGTAGAGAAGAAAGCAAGGGGACGATCAGGTAGGTTTCTTCCATTAAGCGGACTTGAAGGCTGCTTGAAAGAATCAGTAAGAAAAGAACACGAAGAGGCAGAAACAGGTGGAACCCGGGGAGGAAGAGCTTTAGGATGGAGGGATCAGTCTGCTGGACTTACGGGGGAGTCTGGAGAAGACCAAGACATTTGGTTCCATTTCTGGGGTCCCAGAACCCCAGCCTCAGGAACGTGGTATTTATTCCAAAGGCTACTGAATATCACTGGAGATTTCTCGGGGCAGGGGGGGGGGGTTAGGGAATAATGGGAGGGGAGCTAGGGACTTGCAGAATACACAGCACCAGGTCGCCTGGGTGGCTCAGTCGTTAAGCATCTGCCTTTGGCTCAGGTCATGATCCCAGGATCCTAGAATAGACTCTCACATCGGACTCCCTGCTCGGCGGGAAGCCTGCTTCTCCCTCTCCCACTGCCCCTCTTTGTGTTTCTGCTCTCGCTGTCTCTCTGTCAAATAAATAAATAAAATATTTAAAAAAAAATAATATACAGCACCAAAGTAAAATCAGAAGTCAGCAAAGCAAGGCAAGTCCCTCCAAATGCAACAGCTTATTAATAAAAATAAATATATACATTTTTTACGCACCAAACACTGTCCTTGATAACAAACACCACAATCACAGCTACCATTCATTCAGCTCGGGGCTGAAAGTGAGATGTAGGCTATTTCCAATAGTCCCTTCTACTGTCCTATGGACTACATATTTTTATTTCCATCTCACAGATGAAACTACAAATCAAGAGAGATGGAGCCCAGACTCACATACCTGTACGGTAATGTTTCAAATCATGTTCTTAACCATCATTGAGCCCAAAATTCTGCTGAAAAAACTATTAGGGGGAAATATCACTCTAACAGAAGCAAACACCATACACTCTGAATTAAAACTTTATCACGGTGTTAGAAGTCTTTTCAAAAAATAGCACCCAACGCAGTCTTCATTACTGGACCCCGCTAAGAGCAGCTCAGGAAAGCAAATGACAATCAAACCCTGCCTTAGATGAGCAAGACAAAGTAAATAAGCAAATAAGTCATATTTGAGAGACCCGGTGGAATTCTGAGCCAAGAAAAGAAGGTTCACCCAAATGGAAGCTTGTTCTCTACGTAGCCACGGATATTCAGTTGTGGCTTGTCTCTCCTGGAGGAACAGAGAAACTTCTCCAGGACTGCACACAGCAGATGGGCAGGCAATTGTCCTAAGTGAATAAAAGAAGAAACAAAATGAATAGCCCATCCTTCTTAAAGCTTCCGGAAGAAAAAAGCAAAAAGGAATCCTCACGAAGTCTTTAACCCAGAATAAGCATTTGTAAAATGCTTGTTGATTTGATTTAAACGAGAGTCAGTCACGGAAGGTAGCAGAAGAACACGTCAGCCTCTGATCTTGCTGAGCCTTACCCTGTCTCACCCTCCAGATGCTCTCACACAGACCCCTTGGGTCCTTGGATTCGAAGCAGACTATTTTTCCTAAGCACAGAATTTTTCCATACCTGCTGACGCCCTCACTCACAGTGCTGAGCAACACAGCCCAAATGGTTTAATGCTGACTGTGTCCTTAGAAATAGCTCATGTCAAAGCTGTTTTATCCACTAGGCATTGCCATGTCAACAGAATTCTTCAAGAACCAACCATGTGTGAGGAAGTGTGTAAGCTTTACCTATCAGTGGAAAAGAATGCAGAATGTGCCATTAGTCCACATTGTGTCAGTTTCCTTTATTATTAAATTTTATTTTTTATTAGTAAGTTTAATGTCTTTATATTGTTCAATTTATGGCTCTATTGCTAGATGGAAAAAGAGAATGAGAAATAATACCAGTTCACAACCATAATTTTGCAATCTCCAATCAAGGATCATCAACAAGTACTAGATTGAAGGAGAGGAAAATCACCTTCATGAGGACAGACCTGGGATGCCCACACTTACCAATTCGCTTTCAAATTCGCCTTACTTTCAAATTTCTCAGCCAAAAAAAGGGGGGAAATAGATACCTATTACATGTGTGTATGTATACATATATTATTTATAATATATATTTGTGTGTACAGATAGAGTACAAATATTGCAAAATGTAAAAAATTGTCAAATCCAGGTACAGAGCCTAAGAGTATAAATTCAACTATTTTATCAGCATTTCTATGTGTTAATTTTTCATAACAGAAAACTGGAAGAAGGGGCACCTGGGGGCTCAGTGGGTTAAAGCCTCTGCCTTCAGCTTGGGTCATGATCTCAGGGTCCTGGGATCGAGCCCCACATCAGGCTATCTGCTCAGCAGATAGCCTGCTTTCCCCTCTCTCTCTGCCTGCCTCACTGCCTACTTGTGATCTCTGTCTGTCAAATAAATAAATAAAATCTTTAAAAAAAAAAAAAAGAAAGAAAACTGGAAGAAACTTCCTCCACATATTTGAAGCCTTACCAAAAAAAATTATATTTACAAAACTAGTATTCCCTTGAAAACTGTAGATCTGACCATTACCTCAAAAGAATCTCAGTATAAGCACAGCAATTTCTAAGTAATGTAAGTTAGATAAGTTGTCAATACTAAAACTTCAGCAAAAGCTGTCATAAAAAATATTTTTGTTTACCAAAAAAAAAAAAAATTGAAAAGGATATTTAATGTGGGAGGTGGGTATATGCTAATACGCTTTATAAAATGTGAGATTCGACTTCTAAAAGCACCTATTAGTTTATTATTCTAAAGATTTTTATTTACTTGTCAGAGAGAGCGCAAGCAGGAGGAACAGGAGAGGGAGAGGGAGAAGCAGACTCCCCTCTGAGCAAGGAGTCCGACGTGGGGCTTGATCCCATGACCCCAGGACCATGACTAGAGCTGAAAGCAGACACTACTGACTAAGCCACCCAGGTATCCCACAAGTTTATTAAAATGAACCTGGTGGAAATTGGACTTGAATGTGCAGCCTTTCATCCAGCCCCTCGACCTTGAACATCTCGGCTGCATACTTTCTACCCTCTAGATTTCCAAGGGATTATAGAATTGTCTATTACTTATCAAACCGTTTGTATGTGGAAGACTGTGGGACATTCTTCAGAAGCATATCTCTCCCAGACTGCATAATGCCATGAAATAAGTACTGATGATATGCCCATTGTACAGAGAAGCAAAACTGAGGTTCAGATCAGTGAAGTTGCCTAAGACCACATAGGCAGTCCAGGCAAAGCTGGGATGGAGGTCTGCATCTATCCCATCCTTTGGTAACTGTGTGTGGAGGCTGGTGGGCAGGTGGAACCAGAGTCACATGAAGAAGTCACTAAAACCTGAAGACTCCTGGTTGGAATTTTAGGCAGGGAGGAGAAGGTTCTGTGGTCAGCTGGTGAGAAGGATGGACATTTTGGAGCTAGGATCATTTCATCGTGTCACCTGGGATGCACCTACCCTTCAAAGCAGAGAGCTGGCCTAGATCTAAAAGAGCAAGAAGGAAAAGGCCATCTACACGCTAAACTCTTCCAAAGCATGCCATCATGCATGTTGGGGGAGAGGCTGCTCCCATAGGAAGTGACCAACATTCTTTGATCACACAAGCCCACAGCACTGATCTTGTCATTTTCCTGTTTACATTCTTGAGTGAGTTCCCAAAGCCTGCTGGCAAACAGAAACCCGTTGTAGCCCACTTATGCTGAACCGTCTGAGAGGTTGGGATTGAGGAGGACAAGCTGTGGCCAAGATTATTCCAGAGTTGATGTTTCTGATGCCATCCAGGCTGGCTCTGTGACCCCTGGATGCTGGAAGCTTGGCTGTGTATTATATCACCTCTGCTCACTCAGCCACAGGCCTCAGGACCTTTGTGTCTCCAATCTGGGCACTCCCTGCAAAATCATCACTGAGTGACTCTTCGGGATTTGCCTCAGCCTCTCAACAGTACCATCGGGTCCCAGTGGGAGCATTTGATTGACTGAACTCCCAGTTTCTATCTGCCAGGGAGCAGGGACAAGAATCACCAGCTTCCCTCAGTTAAAATATTGTGTCTTTATATACGTATACCTATGTGTATGTGTGTATGTATATATTTTTTTCAAATTTATTTTACAGACAGAGATCCCAAGTAGGCAGAGAGACAGGCAGACAGAGAGGAGGAAGCAGGCTCCCCGCTGAGCAGAGAGCCCTTTGCGGGGCTCGATCCCAGGACCCTGGGACCATTGCCCAAGCCGAAGGTAGAGGCTTTAACCCACTGAGCCACCCAGGCACCCCTGTATGTGTAAAATTTTTATATGTTTATATGCACATGGATATGTATTTGGAGTCAAGCAGAAGTCCCTTTTGCTCACTCTTTTTGCTCTATTCATGTTTTCAAAACAGTAAATGAGACCCCCCCCCACCGCGACATTAGGAAGGACAATCGCTTTCCTCAGTCAGCTATTTCCAATGTGAATTTCATCCCCAAACACTCTCACGTAGAATTCTGTTAGACCGAATGTCTGGGCATCCCAGGACATTCACACTAACCCACAGAATTAACCATCACAGTGGGCCTTGAGGTTCCAATTTAGCTTTACTCATTTGTCAAAGTGATCTGTTCATCCAGGCATAAACATCATATATCCCAGCTTTTTCCAGCAGAGATGTTCTTGGAAACTGGTGTGTGTGTGTGTGTGTGTGTGTGGAGAGAGAGAGAGAGAGAGAGAGCAGTTTTGTTATGAGATGGTGGGAAGGGGTGTCTGAGTCTCAAGCTTCCCCACTCCCTCCTGTGGTCCAGTCTGGCTACTAGACCTCCAATGCCCATGACTGTAACTGGGACAAGAGTCTCAGTGGGTGGCCAGGATTTCCTACCTACTCACCACCCTGCCTTTGATTTCTCTGTCTTTTCTGTCAGGGAAAGAGTTGTCTATAGTCTGAGTTCAGATAAATGTGTTGAACCTTGTTACTTGGCATTTTCTATGGTGTAGAAGGAACACCTTCATAATTAGGGATTCACCAGGCTTGCCAGAAATCTGCACCTTATATTTTAAAAAATTCCCTTATGTTTAAAGCAAATGATAGTGATTTTCCATTTTTGGTAATAAAAATGTTTACTTTTAAAATAGTCTGGTTTAGAGAAACAGCAAACCACTATCAGAATGTGTTACTCAGCTGTGACTACTATCAGGAGAGGAACAGGCGAATGGGAAACATGAGCCTAGCACACTCCCTAGCACAGAGTGAGCCCACAATAGACATTTGATGGGTAAATGAGTAAACAGGAAGAACAACTACCCTCATCAAAAGTTTTCCATCTTCATCGACTGTATGCACCTCAAGAGCAATGCTGTCCACACTATGAAATTCTTAGAAAATTTTCCTCAGCAACATTAGATATTTAAATCAGCTACATTTACTAAAACTATAATGCAATGCCTTTTATAAGCAAGCCTATTTGTTTACTGTTCAATCAAAATAAATAATTTACATGAAATTAAAGACAAGCCAATGTATCTAGAATGAAAGTCAGAACAGTGGTTGACCATGGGTCTTGGTGGACTGGAAGTGGGTATGACAGGAACTTTCTGACATGATATAAATATTCCTGTTAAGACTGGGGTGTTGGATAAATGGGTACATCCATTTGTCCAAATGCATCTAATAGTTCAATTAAGACCTAGTATTTCACTGTGTAAATTTTCTTAAGATTTTATGTATTTATTTGACAGACAGAGATCACAAGTAGGCAGAGAGAGAGGAAGGGAAGCAGACTCCTTGCTGAGCAGAGAGCCCGATGTGGGGCTCGATCCCAGGACCCTGAGATCATGACCCAAGCCAGAGGCTTTAACCCACTGAGCCACCCAGGCACCCCTGACTATGTAAATTTAATTTCATTTATTAAAAAATAATAGAGATAACTAAATTACAAGAATAAAGAGCAGGAGGTCCAACAGAATCTCCTGTCCTAATAGAGAAGGCTTTTGTGCCGTTCAACATGGTAGCCACCTACCCAGCCACTCTGGACAACTGAGCACTTGACACGTGCCCAGAGGAATGAACGTTATCATGCCACATAATTTTAATTAATTTTAAATTTAAGTTGATCTGCAAGCATAAGGTGAGTGGCTATCCTACTAACAGCGCATTTCTGGTCTCTTTCCCAGTTGCCCATTGAAATCACCTAAGCCCAGCCCCCACTCCCACCAGTTAAGTCAAGAACTGAAGTTGCTGTGGTCCAGACACTGATATGTTTTAATTATGAGACACTTGCTCCTTTCTTTTAATGTCATCCTTTCTATAAGAAATAAACAAATAAGAAAGACATGGTGTGCTAGGTATAAAACTCAGCATGGTCTCGCCAGTAAAAGCCATAAAAGATATGGTTACTTATTCAAGACCAATGTCCCAGTGGTAAATTTCCTGGATAAATTAACATGAATTTCTTATGATTTCATTTGTTTCCTTTGATGAGTTTCAACAGCAGTGAATGACCCCACTACTGGGTCATGGGTTCTGCCCACATGCTCTGACATGGGCAGAACAGAACTCACCACCAGCCGAAGATCCAGAGAGGTTAAATGTTCTGTTGGTGGTCACGTGGCTGATGAGGGAAAAATTAAGAGTCAGGCCTTCTAATGGCGAGTACCATGTTATTTTTATCCCACAGCGAGACAAACAACTATTAAAGTGAACTGAATTAATACAGTGTTAAGGCTGGAAATTCTTTTCCCTACTTGTGTTTACATTTGCAGTTCTAAATATGGAGAATGGAAAACACATTTCCAAAACTATTTAAGAGCAATGTTTCATAAACAAAACGCCACTGTTTAATGTTATATGTTCGGTTAAATTTGAGTTTGCCAGTCAAAATCAGGAAAATCTAGATTCATCTAAAAGTAAATAGGTACACATTTTTTGGAGTATAACTGTTTCATGTATTTTTGTGTTAGTTTATTTATTCAACAAGTAATCGCCGAGTGCTTACAAAGTGTTTGCCAGCAGTTGTCAACTCCCTCCACGGGGACGTTTAAAGATGAGTTTGCTGCTGTTACAGTGCCTGCCTCTACTGGCATTTAGTGGGTGCGGGCCAAAGCATGCTGAATATCTAGTGAGCTGTTCTTCTGTGAATGGACATTGGGGTTTATGTTCAGTCATTTTGAACATTTCCTACCTGTCTTCTGGTTAAGAGTCCTTTTTGGGGGCAGAGGTACAGAAGTCGCTCTAGGACAATCAATGGATTTCAAATTCTTTTATAGCTCAGAGTAATTAATACATTTTATGTTAAAATCCTGAAACATCTGTGTGTGTGCGTGTGTGTATGTGTGTTTGTGTAACTGAAACAAAAAGTTGCAAGACAACACTGTTAAAGATTATGTGGTATGCACTATGACCTATTTTATTAAAAAATGATGCTGCCTGCAGCCCATTAAATTGATTTTCAAAAACTACTCATAGGTAAAAGCTCAGGTGAAGAAACAAAGTATTAAGGACCTACCTAGTAGTGGAAATATTGAAATATTGGCTCGTGTTTAAGGTTTCTGGGATGCATCAAGCTATCTTCAAAGTTGTCACTGTAATTTACACCTTCTGAGAATGTAGAAGAAATTCTGTTGCTCTACCAATTTGTTTTTACTCTATTTACCCTGCTCTGGCATATATATACCGTATTCTATGCAATTTTGTGTCTTTTTAAAACTTAAGAGTAGTATGAACTGTTTTCAGGGCCATTAGTTGGTCTTAAAACCTGAGACTTTGAATAGAGCATAAATTATACTCCATAAATAAATGGAGTATAACTTGAACATCCATATCAGAATTCATAAATGTGATCACATCCTTTGACTTAATAATCCTCAGACTTAGCATCTGTTGTAAGATACCGGGGGAGACTGATTAGTCCAAGAGTTTAGTGATTTCATCAGAACTGTCAAAAGTCTTGGAAGCATAGTTATGTCAACAGCCCAGGGAGAGTCAGATATATGATAACACACTCTTAAAATGAAATTTATGCTCTATTCAAAGTCTCAGGTTTTAAGACCAACTAATGGCCCTGAAAACAGTTCATACTACTCTTAAGTTTTAAAAAGACACAAAATTGCATAGAATACGGTATATATATGCCAGAGCAGGGTAAATAGAGTAAAAACAAATTGGTAGAGCAACAGAATTTCTTCTACATTCTCAGAAGGTGTAAATTACAGTGACAACTTTGAAGATAGCTTGATGCATCCCAGAAACCTTAAACACGAGCCAATATTTCAATATTTCCACTACTAGGTAGGTCCTTAATACTTTGTTTCTTCACCTGAGCTTTTACCTATGAGTAGTTTTTGAAAATCAATTTAATGGGCTGCAGGCAGCATCATTTTTTAATAAAATAGGTCATAGTGCATACCACATAATCTTTAACAGTGTTGTCTTGCAACTTTTTGTTTCAGTTACACAAACACACATACACACACGCACACACACAGATGTTTCAGGATTTTAACATAAAATGTATTAATTACTCTGAGCTATAAAAGAATTTGAAATCCATTGATTGTCCTAGAGCGACTTCTGTACCTCTGCCCCCAAAAAGGACTCTTAACCAGAAGACAGGTAGGAAATGTTCAAAATGACTGAACATAAACCCCAATGTCCATTCACAGAAGAACAGCTCACTAGATATTCAGCATGCTTTGGCCCGCACCCACTAAATGCCAGTAGAGGCAGGCACTGTAACAGCAGCAAACTCATCTTTAAACGTCCCCGTGGAGGGAGTTGACAACTGCTGGCAAACACTTTGTAAGCACTCGGCGATTACTTGTTGAATAAATAAACTAACACAAAAATACATGAAACAGCCAGAAGAATTAATGGCTGACAAGATTAAATTAGGCTACAGGGTGATAAGAATCAGAGTTTTATAATGAAATTTATCATAGCGTTATCTGGTTAATTTCTATAGACTCCTTTATTCGCTTCTGCTTCTGGTCATCTTTTGAAACTTTTTGGGCATTTGCTAGGGCTTAGGCTCTTCCTAACTAGCGAACAACCTGGACAGACAAGGTTCTTGGCCCCAGGGAGCTTATATCCTGCACGAAAACACATTAACAGGGAGCACATGGATGGGAGGATTTCCTGCTTCTGTCTACCATTAAATAGTATTCTCTGCCTTCTATTCCATCCTGTCCTCAATTTATACTTCCCACTTGCTCATGTGGAGGCAGAAACAAAAGACCTACCTTTTCCAGGTCTACAGGTAGGGAACCTATGCGGGCTAAGCCACTTAAAACACCTTTTTCTGGAATGAACACAAACTTCTACTTCTCAAAATCCATTAATGCCTATCAACACTCAAGTAGCATGGATTCAGAAACAGCAAAACTAATTTTTGCTGGCTAAATTGCTATATACATACTAAAGAGATGAAGTTAACTCAGTGAGGATAATTCACAGCCCTTAAACATGACCTGCTAATCATCTTAAATAGCCTGACTCTAGGTTATAATGAAGGAGAAATTGAATAAGTCGAAGACAACACGTGAGCTACATTTTAAACTCCACCCCTGCCGAAGAGAGCTCTTTAACAACCGCCCCCCCCACCCACACAACCCCCAAATGAAAATTCAGGTATTATTTTCTGTAAAGAATATTTCAACTAATTACAAAGCAACAGAGAAAAGATGATTTCTCTTATTGAATATGGAGACACAAGCTGTTGTAGAAGCACACATGATTTGTTTCAGGAAGAAGGTAAGAACACAGACTTGGAACATAACAGACATGCACACGACACCCCCTCATCCCCCACCCCCACCCCCAGCATCAGATGGGTGATCTGATTCCCACCCTGAGGGAAGTTTATTATATTATATTATATTATATTATATTATATTTCTTATAGTCCCTACACAATGGAAGTTTTGGACCATATTGTGTCACATGTCACATGTCCAAAAATGACATTTTTTTTCAAAGATTGTATATTTATTTGAGACAGTGATAGTGAGGAGAGAAAGAGAGAGAGAGCACAAATAGGGAGGAGAGGGAGAAGCAGAGCCTAAAGCAGGACTCGATTCCAGGCCCCTGGGATCATGACCTGAGCCAAAGGCAGACGCTTAACCCACTGAGCCACCCAGCGTGCTCCAGGAATAACGTTTCTGATTGGCCAGTATGAGTCATATGTCCATCCCTGGAATCAGGAAAAGTGTCCACTCCAGGTGAAACATTTAGGCTGAGGATGGCAGAAGGCCTGGTCCCATCAGATTAGCATTTGGTATTTAGCATTAACTAAAAGAAAGGAAAATATATACAAAAAAGAACATGTGTTTATCACTGATGAGAAGTTTGTTAGAAGGAGAGAGTAAATGGGGTGTTGCTGCAAGGGAGGTCAATTTTCTAATTTGTAATGTTAGCTCATCTGTTTTAGCTCCATGTCAGGGTTCTTGTAAAAAGTAAATCAGCATGTAGCAAAAGAATTTAATTAAGGAGGGTATGTATTGCATGGAGCACTGGGTGTGGTGCAAAAACAATGAATACTGTTATGCTGAAAAGAAATTTAAAAAATTTAAAAATTTAAAAAAGATATTTCATTAATATCTAAGTAATACTTTATAGTTAAATACGATCATTATTATCCAAGAGGCTGAGAATGTATCCTCTGGAAAAGTATTTTTTTAAATATCTGAATCCCATCACTACAACTCCGGTAACAAAGTATATGAACAAAACAATTAGTTGGGGTCAAGACTGTGTGATTCCTCCTTCCCTCTAGTCTGATCGACAGAAGCCCACTTTTATTTAAGAAATCCACTCTCCTCCATAGTACCACAGGCTTCTGTAAGCTGTAATGATAATGACATCTTTTGGCTCTGTCATCCACAAGGACCTTGGAGTCCTTTTATCCAGTCAAAGAAGAAGATTCAACATAGAAGGAAGAGAGCGCTCTTTTAAACCACCTGACATCAGATGTAATGATCATCACTTCTGCTCACATTTCATTGGTCAGAACTAGATGCACATTTGACCATGATATAAGAAAGACCAGGAAATTGTCACTAGCTGGGCAACCACTTCTAAGAGCCAACGCTATTCCATAGAAGGTGGTTAGCCATGTCCAGCATGTTGACTGAGACAGTAGTCAACCCTGAGACCAACTCTTGTCAAGGAAAGGTGGAAATTCTTGCGTATTGGTTTCCTATGGCTGCTATAACTAATCACTATGAATGAAGTGCTCAAAAGCAACAGAAATTTATTCTTTCTCAGATTTGGAGGCCAGAAGTCTGAGATCAATGTGCCAGCAGGACTGTGTTCTCTCTGAATGATCTATGGAGAATGTTTCCTTTCCTCTTCCAGCTTTTGGTGGCTCTAAGTATTTCTTGGCCTAGAGATGCACAACTCCAATCCCTGCCTTCAATTTCACAGCGTTGTCTTCCCTAAGACTGTGGTTTCTTCCCTTCTTGTCTGCGAAGATGCCTTCTCTTCTAAGGTCACCTATCATCGGTTTAGGGCTTACCCTAATCCAAGACAATCTTATCTTAAGGTCTTTAGCCTAATTTACATCTTCAAAGTCTCCTTGTCCAAATAAAGTCCACCTACAGATTCTGGATGGTGGTATCTCTGTGGGTGAGTAGCATCAGGGAGACCACTATTCAAGCCACTACTTATCTTTGTGGTCCCTAGACTGGTTTAGGTTTAGTGTATATCTTCCATACCAGCTAAATAAGAGGAATTCATATAGTTTCATGTAGCTAAGATGCTACAAAACTAGTTCTTTACTTAGAAATGAGAAATATTTTATAAGTGAATTAGGGGAAATTGGAGGGGCAGACAAACCATGAGAGACTGTGGACTTTGAGAAACAAACTGAGGGTTTTGGAGGAGAGAAAGGTGGGGGGGGGTTGGGTGATGGTGGGCATTAAGGAGGGCACATATTGCATGGAGTGCTGGGTGTAGTGCATAAACAATGAATCTTGGAACACTAAAAAATTAAATTTTAAAATATATGTATATAATTTCAAAACAAGTGCCAAAAAAAAAAAAAGAGCAATAGGCATTGCTAGAGGACAGCCTACATATGGGAAATAATGACAGTTATCAATACTATTTCTTCTGACTTTTATTAATTTGTCTGTTTGTGTATGAGGGGAAGTGGTGAGCAACGCGAAGGAATGGTATAGACCAGAGTTCAGATACAAGCTCAGACACTTATTATATATGTAATCATGGGAAAGTTATTTCACCTCCTTAAGCCCCACATTTATCTACAGAAAATGGAGACAACTGTATTCCACAAGATGTTCTTGATTGCAAAGAATAGAAATACTATTACTTCATGTAATCTAATGTTTAGAGGTGGAACAAGTTGAAGATATGACTGGCATTAACGGTTCACTATTTATCCTAAGTCTTTATATTCTTACCTTCATTTCACTCTGCCACCCTTAGCATCATCTTCAAACTAATACTGGTTCTTCCTGTGACCAAAAGAAGACTGCAGTTGTTCTAGTCCATACCCAAAAAAGACAACATCCATTGGAAGAAGAAAGATGTCTCTTCCAATAAAATTGTCACCTCCTCATGTCCCACTGACTGAATTGGTCACATGTCCACCAGCCCACCTTAGCAAGATGGAAAGAGTGACCATGAATAGCTTAGAATCATCAAAGAGATGTTGAATCGTCAATCGTCAAAGAGATGTTGAGGATTCAACCACAAATATCTAATACAATTACCTACCCCCACTTTCTGAATTAAACAGTGAAGGAATAAGTATATATTGACCTAGCTTATTTCCTGGCACTTAGAAGGCATTAAAATCACAGTGGCCCAAACCAAAGAAATTTCATCAATAAATCATCCAAAACAGAAAACACCAGGCCAAGATGTGTTCACTGAATAATTCTACAAAGCATTTAAGGAAGAAATTATACCAACTTTTTCCATTCTCTTCCAGAAGATAACAGAGAGAATATTTCCTAGCTCATTTTATGAGGTCGGCATCCCCCTAACACTAAAACCAGACAAAGACATTCCAGGAAAAGAAAACTACAGACCAATATTTCTCATGAACATAGACTCAAGAATCCTCAACAAAATGTTAACACATTGAATCCGACAATGTATAAAAAGAATTATACACCATAACCAAATGGGTTTTCTCACAGGTATGCAAGGCTGGTTCAACATTCAAAAACCAACTAATATCTATTACATCAACAGGCTAATGAAGAAAATTTACATGATCATATCAATAGATACAGAAAAAAGAAATTAACAAAATCCAATACCCATTCATGATTTAACAAACTAAAAACAAAAACAAACAAACAAACAAGCAAAAAAAAAAAAAAAACTCAGCAAATTAGGAATGGGAAGAAATTCCCATGACCTGATAAACCTTTCATTTCATGAAAAACTCAAAACTTTCCCACTAAGATCAGGAACAAGGCAAGGCAAGGTTGGTCCCTCTCACCACTGCTTTTCAACCTCAGACTAGAAGTTCTAACCAATGCAGTAAAATAAGACAAGGAAATTAAAGATATACAGATTGATAAGAAAGAAATAAAGCTGTCTTTGTAGATGCCATGATCATCTCTGGAGAAAATCCAAAGAATCGATGCAAAAACTCCTGGAACAATGAAGTGATTATGACAAGTTTTCAGGATACATGGTTAATATATAAAAGTTCTTCACCTTCATTATACCAACAGCAAGCAAGTAAAATTTGAAAATCAAAACATGTCACCATTTACATTAGCACCCCCAAAATGAAATATTTGGTTTAAATTTTTGATATAAATGTAACAAAATATGTACCAGATCTCATGTGGAAAACTGCAAAATTCTGATAAAAAACATTGAAAAGTACTAAATAAATGGAGAGATAGGCCATGTTTGTGAATTAAAAGACAATATTGTACCACATCAGTTCTTCCCCATTTGACCTATAGATTGAACAAAATTCCAGTCAAAATCCCAGCAAGTTATTATGTGGGTTTAAACAAACTGAATCTAAAGTTTCTATGGAGAGACAAAGGACCCAGAATAGCCAACTCAGTATTGAAGGGGAAGAACCAAACTGGAGGACTGACACTATCCAGCTTCAAGACCTACTATAAAGAAACACTAATCAAGACAGTTTGGGATTGATAAAAGAATAGATAAATGCATCACTGGAAGAGAATAGAGAGTCCAGAAATAGGCCCAAAGAAGCATAGTCAACTGATCTTTGGCAAAGGAAAAACAAAACAAAATAAATAAATAAAAACACAAAGGCAATACAATAAAAATAATGACAGTCTTTCCCAATAAACATTGCTGGAGTAACTGGACATCCACACACAGAAAATGAGTCTAGACATAGAGCCTACACTCCTTGCAAGAAGTAACTCAAAGTGGATCATAGATCTAAGTGTAAAATGTGAAACTTCTGAAAGAGATACCACAGGAGAAAATCTAGAAGACCTTGGGTATGGCAATGGCTTTTAGATCCAATACCAAAGGCATGACCCATGAAAGAAATAATTGATGAGATGTACTTCATTAATATTAAAACTTTCATTCTGAAAAAGAATGTTAAGAGAATGAGAAGACAAGCCACAGACTGAAAGAAAACATTGGCATATGACAGGTCTGATTAAAAAAATAAAACAAAAACAAACAACAAACACATTTAAAACATATGAATAATTCTTAAAACTCATCAATCAAATGTGACCATCCTGATTTTTAAAATGGCAAAAGACCTGAAAAGATACCCAGCCAATTATCCTATGGTTTCACTTATTTGTGGAGCATAACAAATAGCATGGAGGACATGGAGAGATAGAGAGGAGAAGGGAGTTGGGGGAAATTGGAAGGGGAGGTGAACCATGAGAGACTACGGACTCTGAAAATCAATCTGAGGGTTTTGAAGGCATGGGGGGTGGGAGGTCAGGGTACCAGGTGGTGGGTATTATAGAGGGCATGGATTGCATGGAGCACTGGGTGTGGTGCAAAAATAATGAATACTGTTATGCTGAAAATAAAAAATAAATTAAAAAAAAAAAGATACCCAGCCAAGGAATATATACAGATGCTCAGTAGGGACTTAAAAGGTGTTCAACAGGATATGTCATCAAGGAAATGCAAACTAAACAATGAAATACGACTATACACTTACTAGAATGGTCAAAATCCAAAATATTAACAACAACAAATGTAGGCGAGAATGTGAAGCAACAGGAACCTTCATTCATTCATTGCTGGTAGAAGGCACATGATACAGCCACTTACCAAGACCGTTTGGAGATTCCTTACAAAACTAGATATACTCTTACAATATGACTCCTCAATCATTCTCCCTGGTACTTATCAAAATTAACTGAAGACTTACTCCGACACAAAACCTGAGCATAGATGTTAATAGAGCTTTATGCATAATTGCCAAAACTTGGAAGCAACCAGGATGTCCTTCAGTAGGATGGATGGATAAACCACTACATCCCGACAATGGAATATTGCTCAGTGCTAAAAAGAAATGAGCTATCAAACCATGAAAAGACCTGGAGGAGACCTGAATGCATATTACTAAGTGAAATCAAAGCCAATCCCAAAAGCCTACTAGGATTCCAACTCTGTGACATTCTGGAAAAGGCAAAACCATGGAGACAGTTAAAGGATCATTGGTTTCCAGACGTGAGGGGGGTTGAGGAAGAAAAGTCCGAGAACAGGGTATTTTTAGAGCAGTGAAACTACTCTGCATCGTATAGTGATGAATACTGTGTCATAAGTTTGCAATACCAAGAGTGAACTCTAATGTAAACTCTGGGCTTTGAGTAATAACGATGTCAATACAGGTTCACCCATTGTAGCAAGTACACCCCTCTGGTACAGGTTGTCCCTAATGGGGGAGGCTGTGTGTTGGGGCAGATAGGGAGAATATGGGAACTCTCTGTACCTTCTATTCAATTTTTTTAAAGATTAATTTACTTATTTATTTATTTGACAGATAGATCACAAGTAGGCAGAGAGGCAGGCAGAGAGAGAGAGGAGGAAGCAGGCTCCCCACTGAGCAGAGAGCCTGATGTGGGGCTCGATCCCAGGACTCTGGAATCACGACCTGAGCCGAAGGCAGAGGCTTTAACCCATTGAGCCACCCCGGTGCCTCCTTTCCATTCAATTTTGCTGTGAACCTAAAACTACCTTAAAAATTAAAGTTTAGGGGTGCCACATATAATGTATGTGTCCTATAATACAGTGAATTATATTATAGGACATAAACACAGTTTATATACATACACAAAAAATAAGCAATATTTAATCAGCCCCTGCTCACTGCCTGTATACTTCCTTGTAAATTCCATCTCAACACTCGCCTGCCTCTGCAAATACCTTGTTTATTTTCTTTCTATGTAGATCTTTTCCTACATCTAAAATCCTAAATCTGTAACACACAGAAATGAAATGTGTCCTCAAAAGATCTGCCATTATTTCAGGTTTTCACGTGTGAATGCCTTAACACAGGCTTAAAACTGTAAGCTATTCCTTAAAGAATGGGACCATATTTTAACATTGTTCTTCCTCTACTGTAGCACCTTGAGGTTTCTTCAATATATAGAGAATAGTTAACCATTAATGTCACTGAAAAGTCGTTTAAAAGACAAGCTACCCAAGCCATTCAAACACATGTGAGAAGAACCATTCCTTTGGAAACAGTGATATAAGATCAAAAATAAATCTTTCAGTTTCTCACCATGAGAAGTCTAAATAATGAATCGGTGTATTTGCTGGTTGTTTTATACTTACATAAATATTCACATACACAATTTAAACCTAAGGGTTTTACCCCCATGTCTTATTTTCTGTGCCACATAATCAGTGTGATAATTAAAGTTTTAGGAGTAGCACACAGCTGTTAGGTGCCACAAATATATTAAGCCACAAAAGTCTATTTGAAGGCAACATTTCTGAAAAAGGCTCACCACCTCATCTGTGGTAAGTCTTACAGCCTTTCACTCATTATAATTAGGTTCAACAGCCAAATAAAATTACTGCATTTAAGCCTGACAACTGAAGGTCATATTCAAAGCTGGAGGGAGGACATAGCAGAACATATGAGATGACGTTTCTATAAAAAAAAACTTTCCCTCACCCTTTAGTGTCTGTACACACATCATCCACAGTTTAGGACTAGTTATTGTCTTACTCCTACAGATGCTGAAAGAAAATCAGTGCCAGGCTGGGAAAGTCTCATATTAGTGAAAAAAAAAATCAGCATTTAATAATTATTAAAATTTTAAGTGTCCAAACTACCTAAAGGAGTCCTCAGGTTCAGAGAAATACTTTTCAAAATTTCCAACAGCGTTTTCAACAGAGATAGGACAACCAATCCTCAAATTTGTAGGGGATGACAAAAGACCCTGAATTAGGCAAAGCAATCTTGAGAAAGAACAAAACAGCATCAACAGCATCATGTTCCCTGATTTCAAACTAAGTTACAAAACCATAGTAATCAAAACAGTATGCTATTGGCATAAAAACGGACTCATAGATCAATGGAACAGAATAAAGAGACTAGAAGTATCCCTAGGCATATAGGGTTAATTTATGACAAAGGAACCAAGAATACACAATGGGGAAAAGACACTCCCTTCAACAAAACATGCTGAGAAAAGTGACAGCCACATGCAAAAGAAGGAAACTGGTTCCCTATCTTACACCAGACACAGAAATTAACTCAAAATGGAGTGAAGACCTGAATAGAAGACCCAAAAACAACAAGACATTTATTGGAAACATAGGCAGAAAACTCCTTGATGTTGTTCTTGGTATTGCTTTTTGGGGATTTGACTCTAAAAGCACAGGCAGTAAAAGCAAAAAGAAACATGTGGGACTATATCAAACTAAAAAGCTTGTTTACAACAAAAGAAATCATTAACAAAATGAAAAGTCAACATTTTGAACAGGAGAAAATGTTTGTAAATTATACATCTGATAATGGGGTTAATATCCAAAATATATAAAGAACCCCTACAGCTCAAAGGCAAAAAACCCAAACAATTTAATTTAAAAGTGGGCAGAAGATCTGAATGGACATTCTTCCAAACACATATTGTTGGCCAACAGTATATAAAAGGTGTGGAGCATCACTAATTGTCAGGGGAAAGCAAATCAAAACAACAGGAGATGATACCTCACAGCTGTCAGAATGGCTAAAGTTAAATAGCAAGAAATAACAAGTGTTGGTGAGGTTGTGGGGGAAAGGAAACCCTCATGCACCACTGGTGTGTAAATTGGTGTGGCTACTGTGGAAAACAGTATGGAGATGCCTCAAAAACTTTGAAATAGATCTACCATATGACCTAGCAACTCCACTTCTGGGTATTTATCTGGAGAAAACAAAAAACAGTACGGACATTCCTTAGAAAGTTGAATATAGGGCTGCCCTACAACCCAGCAATCACACTACTAGGTATTTATCCCTAAGATACAAATGTAGTGATCTGTAGGGGCACATGCACCTGAATGTTTATAGCAGCAAATGTCCACAATAGCCAAACTATTGTTTGAAAGAACCTAAATTTCCACCAACAGAGGAATGGATAAAGATGTGGTGTATATATACAATGGAATACTTTGCAGCCATGAAAAACACAAAATCTTGCCATTTGCGACAACATAGATGGAATTAGAGAGTATTAGGCTAAGTGAAATAAGTCAATCAGAGAAAGAAAACTATCATATGATCCCACTGATATGAGGAATTTGAGAAACATGTCATAGGATCACAGGGGAAGGGAGTGAAAAACAAAACAAGATGAAACAAGAGAGGGAGACAAACCATAAGAGACCCTTAGTCTCAGGAAACAAACTGAGGGCTGCTGGAAGGGAGGGGGATGGGAAGGATAAGATGGCTGGGGGATGGACACTGGGAAGGGTATGTGCTGTGGTGAGTACTGTGAATTGTGTAAGACTGATGAATCACAGACCTGTACCCCTGAAGCAAATAATACATTATATGTTAATGTTAAAAATACTAATTCAAAAACATATAAGCAACCCTATGTTCACTGCAGCATTATTTACAATAGTCAAGATACAGAAAGTGTCCACTGATGGATGAACAGATGAAGAAGACATTACACACACACACACACACACACACACACACACTGGAGTATTATTCATTCAAAAATAAGAATGAAATCTTGTCATTTGCAACAACATAAGGGATCTTGAGGGCATTAAGCTAAGCAAAACTAGTTTGACAGAAATACAATATGATCTTACTTATATACAGAATCTAGAAAAATCATTTATAATACAAGTTCAGAGACACAGAGATGGGTTGCCAGATGGGTTGAAGGTAAACAACATGAGTGAAGGGCGTCAAAAGGTACAAACTTGCGGCCACAAGTAGGTCAGGAGGATCTGATGCATGGCATGGAGCCTATAGTCAATAATACTATATTGCATATTTGAACACTGGTAAGAGTAAATCTTAGAAGGGAACAAAAATTTGTAACTGTGTATGGCGACAGATGTTAACTGATGGGCATAGTTTTTAAACTTTTGTAGGCAAGCTTCTTTCTGAAAGCCCCAACTTCATTCTATCAAAGATATTAAGACATACAACTCTTAATAAAACAAATTTTTGAATTTTGAACAGGATTTTACCTTTTTTAAAAATTTTATCATTTTTATTAACATTTTTTCCAGGTAATTCCATGAAAACTTGTAAGCTGTGAACATGAGCCTCTAGCACTTCCTGAATGAAATGCCGTGTTTATGTCAGGTGATTCGCCAATGTTGACTCTTAAAGCAAGGATTATTTTCTTCATTGAAGAGATAAACTGGACTGGAAGAGCCCAAGGAACAGCCCAGGATTATCAGACTGAGTAAAGAGCAGAGTTAGTGTCCAATGTGGTCTGGCCTCGAAATCCCTCAACTTTTTTCTCCATCTTCTGCCTTTCCAAGAAAATTTTGGTCCTCACAAGCCTGCTTGACCTGTCTTGGAATCTGAACATTGAACCAAGCCTTATTGCCCATAATTCAGTAGCAAATTAGTCATCTGCCTTGGAGCTCCCTACATGGGTATCTGAATTTGGACAAAAGCATCATATCTTCCCCTAACTACACTGCAGACAACCTTTGGGAACACTGAGATAATTCAATCATCCCTCACTTCCCCTCTCTTGCTTCCGACCTACATGCTTTGAAAAGGCAAGGCATGATAACACTGTTAATAACACTGTTAAGGAACACGCAGCTTTTGCTAACAGTAAATTAAAAGTTTCTATGGGAAAGTCAAGGGGAGCCTGTTTTCTGTAAATACCATTCTGTTGAGTTCAAAGTAAAATGATCAAAGACAAATTATTGTATAGATCATAAGTTAAGCTGTACAAATATAAACACAGTGATATAAAGGCTACCAAAACAGACTATCCTTCAACCCCTTGAGGTTTAGATGCAAGAACACAGTCTCAGTAGCCACTAAAAAGAGACTGTACTTGAACAGAGGAATGAGACAGATAATCATTTCTCTAACGAAGAGAATCATTCTCATGCAGGTGGGAAAATATTAAAGGAACTATGTCTCTAAAAGCCTCTAAGATAATAAAATAGGTAATGTCTATTTTTCCTTTAAAGTGTTTATTTTGACATAGTTTCCGATTTAAAGTAAGATACTGCAAAACCAATAAAAATTCCATATTTTTTTATCCTATACCCAGATTAGTCAAATGTAAACATTTTACCATATTTACTTTATCCTCTCTCCCAACCCCATATGTACACAGATACACACTCTCTCTTTCCCCCTCTAAGTTTGGACAGAAGACCCCTTTGCCTTAAATATATTAGTGTGTATTTCCTAGAAGCAAGAGCATCTCTTAGATAAATATATTACAATGATCACAACTAATTTTTTAAGACTTTATTTTTATGTATTCTCTACACACAACATGGGGCTCGAACCTACAATCCCAAGTTCACGAGTCACATGCTCTACTGACTGAGTCAGCCAGGTGCCCAATGAGAATTAATGTTTTAAGAAAGTAGGTCCTTTAGACTGGTCCTTTAACTGGGAATAATGTCTCAGTATTTATGTTTTAGGATACTGGTGGTTTTTGAAGAGCACACCCCAGCCCAGTTAGTCTTTGTCTGACGTTTTATGATTTGATTCAAGTTTGCACTTCTGGCAGGAATTGGTGCTGTCTTTGTCCCAATTCACCCTATCAGGAGACACTTGATGACAATTTGTGCCATTAATAATAAATGGTTAGCTGCAGTCACGGGTTAAGGTGACTATTGCTAGGTTTCTCCACTATAAAGTTAGTATTTTACCCTTTGTAATTAATAAACATTTCGTGGAGGAGATGTAAAAGCAATTTGAGAATTTTACTTTAAATCCTAGAAATTATCATTTAAATGCTTTCCCCCTCTTTTGTTCTCATTAGTATAAGCTATCCACAATCCTGAATTCTCAAGAGGTTTAAAAAAAAATCCATTGTATCTAAAACACTCATGTATTTCAAATGACATTAGATATGTCTATTTTATATAAAATATAAACTTTTCTCATATATTTTTAAGGGCAGAAATACTCTTATGGTTATAGGTACTTGATAAAGGATAAAAGATTTCCATTTTTATATTCATTCTTATTATTCTTGGAACTACATTCCTACTCACCCCCAAAATTTAGATGACAACTGATTGTAGGCAAGGTCTGGTAATATTTTCTAAGAAATGTTTATTTTGGAGAAGTGCCATTGGCACATCTTATCCTTTGGCATTAAATATAATCTAACTACAGGGGGGGAAAGTCAGCATTGGATGTAGTTCAGAATAATTGTGACTTTCTTCTGGATAAAGTAGCAAAAACACTTGTTTATAGACATGTCTCATTATTTAATAAAAAAAAAAAACAAGAGGGTTTTGCAACAATGTCTCTGACAGTTCCATGCAGAGTGGTTTGGGGCGGGGGAAGGAGTGATAACAGATACCCCATGGAAAGTTACTGCTGTTAATCCAGAGAAGAGATACTGATGCACCAAAATGTGAGTCAGGAGAGGGGTGCCTGGGTGGCTCAGCGAATTGTCTGCCTTCAGCTCAGGTCATGATCTCAGGGTCCTGGGATGGAGTCCTGCATCCAGCTCAGTGGGGAGTCTGCTTCTCCCTCTCCCCCTACTGGTGCTTGTTCTCTCTCTCGAGCTCACCCTCCCTCTCTCTCTCAAATAAATAAATGAAAACTATTTTAAAAAGATAATTCAAATGATGAACCGATAGGATTTATGACTATATGGACAGTAAGAGTAAGATAGAGAGATGTCAGGGCAGTCCTCTGGATTCAGTCTGAATCACCGAGCGGACAGACTGTTATTTACTAAGAAGGGGAGATGGGGGAGGTAGAAGGAGTTTTGCTCCTGTGGCTTCTGAGATGCCCTCGAGGCATCAGGTGGATACCCTCAGGAAGCAGTGAAATGTACAAGTGTGGAGCAGCAAACAGGTCAGGGTGGGACCACTGGGCCAAGTGCTCCTGGGTGTTGACATGAATCTGGTGCTTCCAATTTTTCAATTAGTTTCCACCAAATGGAAGCTTTTTTAATATTCACAACTGCCATATTAAACAGAGGAAGCGAGCAGGAACTAGTTGTAGAGCACAATAAAATACAACTTAGCAATCAAAAGGAATGGTTACACCTCATGTAGGAGTCTCATAGACTTTATGATGAGGGAAAGAAGGCAAAGCCAAAAGCTTATAACCCTCATCATCCCATTCCTAGGACTCCCTGCAGAGGAAAAACTGCAGAGATGAAGTACAGATCAGTGGCTGTCAAGGGTTAAGGGTTGGAACTGACTTCGCAGGAGCAGCATGGGGAAATGTTTCTGAATGCAAGGTTAGCGGCTCTGTATCCTGATTGCAGGGCTAGCTACAAAGCTCTATGGCTTTGTCAAAACTCACAGAGCCATGCGAGTAAAAAAGTGAATTTTCAAGTCTGCACATTTTTAAGGATCCATTTAAAGGATCTGGAGCAAAGGAGGGTGTTTAGGAAGATCTGTCTGACTTCAGTGTGAAGAACGATCTGGGGGGCAGCTGGGGGACTCCGTGGGTCAAAGCCTCTGTCTTCAGCTCAGGTCATGATCCCAGGGTCCTGGGATTGAGCCCTGCATCGGCCTGTGTCCTCCTCTCTCTCTCTGCCTGCCTCTCTGCCTACTTGTGATCTCTATCAAATAAATAATGAATAAAAATCTTAAAAAAAAAAAAAAAGAAGAAGAAGAATGGGTCGGACATGTCAAACCCCAGAGACACAAGACTCCGCTGGGGGTGTTGCATTAATTCCAGTCAGACCTGGCTGTGGCATGGAGTAGGGAGGTAACCATGAGGATGGAGAGGAGCAGACGGGTTTCAAAGATAATATGGGGTAAAACTGGCAGGAAGGGAGGCCTACGAAATCAGCTCACGTTTTTCTCTTAAGGGAGTGAATGGATAGTGAGGTCATTCTCCAAGAGAAAACTGGCTGTGAGAAAGATTTCAGGGGGAGACCAGTAGCTCAGCTGAGGATACGTTAGACCTTGTGAAGCAATTTTAAGTGTTTAGGCTGATATTTCAGTGGTGCCATGGCTAAAGTAAAACACTTGTATTCTGTCCAAGTAACGGAGAAGAATGACATAATACACTATATTTGTATAGCTGGCATTTCCGGGAACCCAAAGCAGTTCATAAAAAATTCAAAGTGCGTATTTTGTTTTGTTTTTTTTTGTTTTGTTTTCAATTCATTGAATTAGTCTTCCAAGAGACGCTTCTAGTTTAGGACTCAGAGACTTTTTATATTAATTGTTGTCCTCACTAAGGGACAAAACTGGTGACTAGAGCTTGAACAACAAGGGCCCATACTGGGGTTCCCTGCAGTAGCTTCAGCCTCTCTCTAGGTCGTGCTGGGGATCTACTCCGCTGACAACAGGCTCTTAAAATGAAAAAGCTGAGTAGAACAGATGTTTTCAGGAGTCCTTGAAAGTCAATCTTCTACTATGGTGGCTCAGATAACCTTTAATTTTACAACTCAAGGACAGCAAGGAAAAACATCAGCCTGCATCACAGCACCGTTTTCAGTGGGTTTCATTACATTCATGGTGCTTTGTCCTTAAAAAGACCAGTTGGATTTTTTGTTCTCATTAGGGCTGGAAGAGTCGATACCACGCCCACCTGGCAGAGCTAGAAAGAGTCATTTTCCTCGCTATCCTCTCCGACAAAGCAAAAATAAGCCATTAAGGAGCAGGGGTTCCCAAAGCCAAGAACAATGATGTTACTTCTTGGTGTTCTGAGCTCTGTTGTCTCAATGACATACATGACATTCAAGAACATTATATTCCTTAAGAAGCATATATCTATTATTTCTGGTAGGTTCTTCCTTAACCTTGACACAGTGCTGGACAGGCATTCAGAATTCAAAAGGTTGATTCAAAAAGATGTTCAAAAAGGTGATTGTGACACACAGTAATGCATCTGAAATGGTTTTGGGGTCTGCTTTGTGTCAATATTTCAATATCTTTCTTTCTCCATCTTACAGTCTGCTCCATTCTTCAACCTCAGCCCACACACAAACTATTTTCTTCACTTCCGTGTCTCCCTCCTTCCCTCCCTGTCAGCTTCCTAAAGTGGGGAGGAGCCTGGTTTGCATGTGAGGGGATGAATCAAATGCCTTATGACGATCAATTCAATATGTCTGAGGGATACCGCGGAGCCTAAATGGGATTCAGAGTCGGCCTGAATGTGAGGTCTGGGTATTAGTGACCTTTCTGGAGACTCATCCTTGGTGGGGAAGGTGGAGAAGGGGAACAGGGCCCAGAGGAGGAGATTCTGTGAGACTGGCTTTGGGTGGAGGTAGAAGGGCCCTGATGGAAAGAACAGGATGACATCAGTTGCCTCGCCCAGACCTCAGGATGAGGTGTGATTCTTGAGTAGAAAGAAATAAATAGCAATTCTGTGGCAAATTCACTGTGTGACATATTCTTCAATGACTTCATGAGTCATAGGACACAAGCAGAATTACTTTGAAGCCACAGTGACCAAGTCTATACCTTGATTTAAGATCTTCAGGGGTTTTTTTGTTTTTGTTTTTGCTTTTTAACATCACTAGAGTCTTCCAGAATATGATTACAGCACTTCACCTTCATGAAAAAAAAAAAAAGACTAAATGGCTATTTACCCCAAAGATACTGACGTAGTGAAATGAAGGGCCATCTGTACCCCAATGTTTATAGCAGCAATGGTCACCGTCACCAAACTGTGGAAAGAACCAAGATGCCCTTCAGCAGACAAAGGGACAAAGAAGATGTGGTCCATATGCACAATGGAGTATTATGCCTCCATCAGAAAGGATGAATACTCAACTTCTGTATCAACATAGATGGGACTGGAGGAGATTATGCTGAGTGAAATAAGCCAAGCAGAGAGAGTCAATTATCATATGGTTTCGCTTACTTGTGGAGCATGAGGAATAACACGGAGGACATGGGGAGATGGAGAGGAGAAGTGAGTTGGGGGAAATCGGAGGGGGAGATGAACCATGAGAGACTGTGGACGCTGAGAGACAAATTGAGGGTTTGGGAAGGGGGGGTGAGGAAGGGTTGGGCGAGCCTGGTGGTGGGTATTAGGGAGGGCATGTATTGCATGGAGCACTGGGTGTGGTGGATAAACAATGAATCTTGGAACACTGAAAAGAAATAAAATAAAATAAAATGAAATAATAATAATAAAAAAAAAGACTAAATGGTTGAATAGCAGTTAACCAAGTGAAGCCTGGGGAGGAGGGGCTTTTCAGGTGAAGCAGACGGATAAAGCAAAAGCACAAGAAACCAGAGCAAAAGCACAAGAAACCAGAATCTCACGCAGTTCCTTACTGATGGAGTTTGAAGTCACAAGATGCAGTAGTGCTAGGCATAACACTGAAGAAGAGGCACCTTGTGAAGCAAGGGTAGTCAGCTCCCATCCAGCATGGGTGGCTTCCTGAGGAGCTCTGTACAGGTGGAGTCTGGGGCTGCAGTTAGGGTCATCAGCAACATCATGATCAGAGGGAAGGGAGGAGAGTGACGGCACACGTGTCAGGATCTGAAGTTTCCACCTTGGCAATGAGGAGCCATTGAAGGCTCTTTGCCCCCGGCAGGTGTGGCCTTACACACATGAACTGTATACCACCAGAGTATATTCACTAAGTTTGGCCTGTTTTCCTTGAGCCTGAGAGATCACTGATCAATATTCAGTGATTGCATTCACAGTACTTGTTGTATCCTGATTCCATCAAGGCGTTCTAGAAAGGCTGAAAGATATGCTGATTTAGCCAATAACGTAGATCCCCTCTGATTCTCGAAGACTTGGCTGTTACAAGGCTCAGCCAAGGTATGACATCTACAGTTTTTTTTAATCCCCTCATCTCACTGTCACCTCTGGCTTAATGAGTCCCTAAAAGGCTGCTGTGACATAGACCGGCCAAGTAGGTAGCAAGTCCCCTTACCTCCTTAGTAGCTAACTCTGGGTTGTTATTTGAGCCTTTTAGATTTGATTTCTCGTTTTCATGATTTCCTTTGGGTTTTCCTGAGATTGGTAGGCCAAGGAAAGATCTCCACTTGAATATACTCAATGACAAACTAGCAAAATTAAAAAAGAAAGAACTTGGTCTTCTGAAAAGAATTACCCTCAATGCTATTATATTGATGTAGGGGTATATAGAGATGTTGGGGTAAGGAGAGACCATCACTATCCATGACCTTGAGGTTTACAGTTTGGGTAGTGAGTTAACAATGGCATGTTGAATCATAACAAAATTTGGAAAAGGAGGTAAGAAGAAAAAGACAACTAATTTAAAGTAGACATATCTAGCTATTAAATGTGAAGCCTTAGTTCATATTATGGCATTATAAAAGTATATACTCAGACTTGATCAAGAACCTATCCATAACAAACTTCTTTGTAGCTATAATATAATTAAGATTTTCTGTTTTTTTTTTTTTTTTTTTTTTTTTTTGCCAGATTCATTGTATTTTTATTTGTGATTCATATATATTCTGGGAAGCAATACTTTCAGACTGTATAAATATTCCTTTATGCCCCATTTTTTCACTCAGTGATTTAAGCTCACTTTGATGATTCTTGCCTGAATCTATTATTCCTACAGTGGTTCTAAAAGGATGGTTTTCTATTTCTATCATTCCTACTACAAGCATCGGTTGGCATCCTTTCTTTTTCTTTTCCTCTCTTCTTTTTTTTTTTTTTTTTTATTATTTTAATTTTTTATTTTTTATAAACATATATTTTTATCCCCAGGGATACAGGTCTGTGAATCACCAGGTTTACACACTTCACAGCACTCACCAAATCACATACCCTCCCCAATGTCCATAATCCCACCCCCTTCTCCCAAACCCCCTCCCCCCGGCAACCCTCAGTTTGTTTTGTGAGATTAAGAGTCACTTATGGTTTGTCTCCCTCCCAATCCCATCTTGTTTCATTTATTCTTCTTCTACCCACTTAAGCCTCCATGTTGCATCACCACTTCCTCATATCAGGGAGATCATATGATAGTTGTCTTTCTCTGCTTGACTTATTTCGCTAAGCATGATACGCTCTAGTTCCATCCATGTTGTTGCAAATGGCAAGATTTCATTTCTTTTGATGGCTGCATAGTATTCCATTGTGTATATATACCACATCTTCTTGATCCATTCATCTGTTGATGGACATCTAGGTTCTTTCCATAGTTTGGCTATTGTGGACATTGCTGCTATAAACATTCGGGTGCATGTGTCCCTTTGGATCACTACATTTGTATCTTTAGGGTAAATACCCAATAGTGCAATTGCTGGGTCATAGGGCAGTTCTATTTTCAACATTTTGAGGAACCTCCATGCTGTTTTCCAGAGTGGCTGCACCAGCTTGCATTCCCACCAACAGTGTAGGAGGGTTCCCCTTTCTCCGCATCCTCGCCAGCATCTGTCATTTCCTGACTTGTTGATTTTAGCCATTCTGACTGGTGTGAGGTGATATCTCATTGTGGTTTTGATTTGTATTTCCCTGATGCCGAGTGATATGGAGCACTTTTTCATGTGTCTGTTCGCCATCTGGATGTCTTCTTTGCAGAAATGTCTGTTCATGTCTTCTGCCCATTTCTTGATTGGATTATTTGTTCTTTGGGTGTTGAGTTTGCTAAGTTCTTTATAGATTCTGGACACTAGTCCTTTATCTGATATGTCGTTTGCAAATATCTTCTCCCATTCTGTCAGTTGTCTTTTGATTTTGTTAACTGTTTCCTTTGCTGTGCAAAAGCTTTTGATCTTGATGAAATCCCAGTAGTTCATTTTTTCCCTTGCTTCCCTTGCCTTTTGCGTTGTTCCTAGGAAGATGTTGCTGCGGCAGAGGTCGAAGAGGTTGCTGCCCGTGTTCTCCTCAAGGATTTTGATGGATTCCTTTCGTACATTGAGGTCCTTCATCCATTTTGAGTCTATTTTTGTGTGTGGTGTAAGGAAATGGTCCAATTTCATTTTTCTGCATGTGGCTGTCCAATTTTCCCAGCACCATTTATTGAAAAGGCTGTCTTTTTTTCCATTGGACATTCTTTCCTGCTTTGTCGAAGATTAGTTGACCATAGATTTGAGGGTCTATTTCTGGGCTCTCTATTCTGTTCCATTGATCTATGTGTCTGTTTTTGTGCCAGTACCATGCTGTCTTGATGATGACAGCTTTGTAATAGAGCTTGAAGTCCGGAATTGTGATGCCACCAACGTTGGCTTTCTTTTTCAATATCCCTTTGGCTATTCGAGGTCTTTTCTGGTTCCATATAAATTTTAGAATTATTTGTTCCATTTCTTTGAAAAAGATGGATGGTACTTTGATAGGAATTGCATTAAATGTGTAGATTGCTTTAGGTAGCATAGACATTTTCACAATATTTATTCTTCCAATCCAGGAGCATGGAACATTTTTCCATTTCTTTGTGTCTTCCTCAATTTCTTTCATGAGTACTTTATAGTTTTCTGAGTATAGATTCTGTGTCTCTTTGGTTAGGTTTATTCCTAGGTATCTTATGGTTTTGGATGCAATTGTAAATGGGATTGACTCCTTAATATCTCTTTCTTCTGTCTTGCTGTTGGTGTAGAGAAATGCAACTGATTTCTGTGCATTGATTTTATATCCTGACACTTTACTGAATTCCTGTATAAGTTCTAGCAGTTTTGGAGTGGAGTCTTTTGGGTTTTCCACATATAGTATCATATCATCTGCGAAGAGTGATAATTTGACTTCTTCTTTGCCGATTTGGATGCCTTTAATTTCCTTTTGTTGTCTGATTGCTGAGGCTAGGACCTCTAGTACGATGTTGAATAGCAGTGGTGATAATGGACATCCCTGCCGTGTTCCTGACCTTAGCGGAAAAGCTTTCAGTTTTTCTCCATTGAGAATGATATTTGCGGTGGGTTTTTCATAGATGGCTTTGATGATATTGAGGTATGTGCCCTCTATCCCTACACTTTGAAGAGTTTTGATCAGGAAGGGATGTTGTACTTTGTCAAATGCTTTTTCAGCATCTATTGAGAGTATCATATGGTTCTTGTTCTTTCTTTTATTGATGTGTTGTATCACATTGACTGATTTGCGGATGTTGAACCAACCTTGCAGCCCTGGAATAAATCCCACTTGGTCGTGGTGAATAATCTTTTTAATGTACTGTTTGAATCCTATTGGCTAGTATTTTGTTGAGTATTTTCGCATCTGTGTTCATCAAGGATATCGGTCTATAGCTCTCTTTTTTTGGTGGGATCCTTGTCTGGTTTTGGGATCAAGGTGATGCTGGCCTCATAAAATGAGTTTGGAAGTTTTCCTTCCATTTCTATTTTTTGGAACAGTTTCAGGAGAATAGGAATTAGTTCTTCTTTAAATGTTTGGTAGAATTCCCCCGGGAAGCCGTCTGGCCCTGGGCTTTTGTTTGTTTGGAGATTTTTAATGACTGTTTCAATCTCCTTACTGGTTATGGGTCTGTTCAGGCTTTCTATTTCTTCCTGGTTCAGTTGCGGTAGTTTATATGTTTCTAGGAATGCATCCATTTCTTCCAGATTGTCAAATTTATTGCCGTAGAGTTGCTCATAGTATGTTCTTATAATAGTTTGTATTTCTTTGGTGTTAGTTGTGATCTCTCCTCTTTCATTCATGATTTTATTTATTTGGGTCCTTTCTCTTTTCTTTTTGATAAGTCGGGCCAGGGGTTTATCAATTTTATTAATTCTTTCAAAGAACCAGCTCCTAGTTTCGTTGATTTGTTCTATTGTTTTTTTGGTTTCTATTTCATTGATTTCTGCTCTGATCTTTATGATTTCTCTTCTCCTGCTGGGCTTAGGGTTTCTTTCTTGTTCTTTCTCCAGCTCCTTTAGGTGTAGGGTTAGGTTGTGTACCTGAGACCTTTCTTGTTTCTTGAGAAAGGCTTGTACCGCTATATATTTTCCTCTCAGGACTGCCTTTGTTGTGTCCCACAGATTTTGAACCGTTGTATTTTCATTATCATTTGTTTCCATGATTTTTTTTCAATTCTTCTTTAATTTCCCGGTTGACCCATTCATTCTTTAGAAGGATACTGTTTAGTCTCCATGTATTTGGGTTCTTTCCAAACTTCCTTTTGTGGTTGAGTTCTAGCTTTAGAGCATTGTGGTCTGAAAATATGCAGGGAATGATCCCAATCTTTTGATACCGGTTGAGTCCTGATTTAGGACCGAGGATGTGATCTATTCTGGAGAATGTTCCATGTGCACTAGAGAAGAATGTGTATTCTGTTGCTTTGGGATGAAATATTCTGAATATATCTGTGATGTCCATATGGTCCAGTGTGTCATTTAAGGCCTTTATTTCCTTGCTGATCTTTTGCTTGGATGACCTGTCCATTTCAGTGAGGGGAGTGTTAAAGTCCCCTACTATCATTGTATTATTGCTGATGTGTTTTCTTTGATTTTGTTATTAATTGATTTATATAGTTGGCTGCTCCCACATTGGGGGCATAGATATTTAAAATTGTTAAATCTTCTTGTTGGACAGACCCTTTGAGTATGATATAGTGTCCTTCCTCATCTCTTATTATAGTCTTTGGCTTAAAATCTAATTGATCTGATATAAGGATTGCCACTCCTGCTTTCTTCTGATGTCCATTAGCATGGTAAATTCTTTTCCACCCCTTCACTTTAAATCTGGAGGTGTCTTCGGGCTTAAAATGTGTTTCTTGGAGGCAACATATAGATGGGTTTTTGTTTTTTTATCCATTCTGATACCCTGTATCTTTTGACAGGGGCATTTAGCCCATTCACATTCAGGGTAACTATATTGAAAGATATGAATTTAGTGCCATTGTATTGCCTGTAAGGTGACTGTTACTGTATATGGTCTCTGTTCCTTTCTGATCTACCACTTGTAGGCTCTCTCTTTGCTTAGAGGACCCCTTTCAATATTTCCTGTAGAGCTGGTTTGGTATTTGCAAATTCTTTCAGTTGTTGTTTGTCCTGGAAGCTTTTAATCTCTCCTTCTATTTTCATTGATAGCCTAGCTGGATATAGTATTCTTGGCTGCATGTTTTTCTCGTTTAGTGCTCTGAAAATATCATGCCAGCTCTTTCTGGCCTGCCAGGTCTCTGTGGATAAGTCAGCTGCCAATCTAATATTTTTACCTTTGTATGTTACAGACTTCTTTTCCCGGGCTGCTTTCAGGATTTTCTCTTTGTCATTGAGACTTGTAAATTTTACTATTAGGTGACGGGGTGTGGTCCTATTCTTATTGATTTTGAGGGGCATTCTCTGAACCTCCTGAATTTTGATGCTCGTTCCCTTTGCCATATTGGGGAAATTCTCCCCAATAATTCTCTCCAGTATACCTTCTGCTCCCCTCTCACTTTCTTCTTCTTCTGGAATCCCAATTATTCTAATGTTGTTTCGTCTTATGGTGTCACTTATCTCTCGAATTCTCCCCTCGTGGTCCAGTAGCTGTTTGTCCCTCTTTTGCTCAGCTTCTTTATTCTCTGTCATTTGGTCTTCTATATCACTAATTCTTTCTTCTGCCTCATTTATCCTAGCAGTTAGAGCCTCCATTTTTGATTGCACCTCATTAATAGCTTTTTTGATTTCACCTTGGTTAGATTTTTAGTTCTTTTATTTCTCCAGAAAGGGCTTTTATATCTCTCGAGAGGGTTTCTCTAATATCTTCCATGCCTTTTTCGAGCCCGGCTAGAACCTTGAGAATTGTCATTCTGAACTCTAGATCTGACAAATTACCGATGTCTGTATTGATTAGGTCCCTAGCCTTCGGTACTGCTGTACCTCTTTCTTTTTTTTGTGTTGAATTTTTTTACGTCTTGTCATTTTGTCCAGATAAGAGTAAATGAAGGGGCAAGTAAAATACTAAAAGGGTGGCAACAACCCCAGGAAAATATGCTTTTAACCAAATTAGAAGAGATCCAAAATCGTGAGTGGGGAGAAAGGGGATAAAAAGAGGTTCAAAAAGGAAAAAAAAAAAAAAAAAACAAAAAGAAAAGAAAAAAGAAAAAAAAGAAAAGAAAAGAAAAGAATTTTTAAAAAAAAAGAAAACACCTAAGAAAAAATGTAAAAAAAAATATATATATATATATTAGATAAACTAGTAAAAAAATCGTTAAAAAAGAAAAAGGTAACAGTTAAAAAAAAAATTTTACCCGAAGGCGAAAAAAAAAAAAAAAAAAATGAAAAAGAAAAAATTAAATTAACTGCAAGACTAAAAAAAAATCACAGGAAAAAAGCCATGAGTTCCGTGCTTGGCTTTCTCCTCCTCTGGAATTCTGCTGCTCTCCTTGGTATTGAAACCGCACTCCTTGGTAGGTGAACTTGGTCTCGGCTGGATTTCTTGTTGATCTTCTGGGGGAGGGGCCTGTTGTAGTGATTCTCAAGTGTCTTTGCCCCAGGCGGAATTACACCGCCCTTACCCGGGGTCGGGGTGAGTAATCCGCTCGGGTTTGCTTTCAGGAGCTTTTGTTCCCTGAGCGCTTTCCGTAGAGTTCCAGAGGACGGGAATACAAATGGCGGCCTCCTGGTCTCCGGCCCGGAGGAGCCGAGAGCCCAGGGCCCCACTCCTCAGTGCGCGCTCAGAGAACAGCGCCCAGTTACTCCCGTCTGCCTGACCTCCGGCCGCGCTCCGAGCTCACCGAGCCTGCCACCGGTTCAAGGTAACACGGAGCTGCGAGCTTACTGTCGGCTCTGTCTCTGTAGCCGGCTTTCCCGTTCCAATACCCGCAAGCTCTGCGACACTCAGACACCCCCGATCCTTCTGTGACCCTGCGGGACCTGAGGCCACGCTGACCCCGCGTGGGCTTCGCCCCGGTTTAGCCTCTGGAGCGATGTCCCTCAGCGGAACAGACTTTTAAAAGTCCTGATTTTGTGCGCGGTTGCTCTGCCGCTTGCCGGGAGCCGGCCCCTCCCCCCCGGGGTCTATCTTCCCGTCGCTTTGGATTCACTTCTCTGCCGGTCCTACCTTTCAGAAAGTGGTTGTTTTTCTGTTTCCAGAATTGCTGTTCTTCTTCTCTTCGATCTGCCGATGGATTTTCAGGTGTTTGCAATCTTTAGATAAGCTATCTAGCTGATCTCCGGCTAGCTGAAGCAGTCTCAGCTTGCTACTTCTCCGCCATCTTGACTCCTCCCCAAGATTTTCTGTTTGTTTTAAAGATTTTTTTTATTTGTTGGAGAGACAGAGAGCAGGAGCAGGGGGAGCAGCAGAGGGAAAAGCAGAGTCTCCACTGAGTGAGGAGCCCAGTGCGGGACTTGATCCCAGGACCCTGAGATCATGAGCGGAGCTGAAGTCAAGAGTTAGACACTTAACCAACTGAGCCACCCCGGCACCCATTATGGTTTGAAGATTATATTATTTAACAAACAGCTACAAATCTTTCAGTGTTCTAACAGTCATTCCTTTTCAGCGATTTGATTTTCTCTACGGCTCTCCACAAAGTTTTTTGTTTCTCTTACATTTTGGTGCACAGAAGTGAATATAATATACCTGCCAAGACTAGAAAATACTGGTATTTTAACTTTTTAATCATTCTCATTTCTTTGGATACACTCACGCTGCCAGTAGGCTTCTAGAGTCCTCCATGTGGGCACCACACAATTCACAGACACTATGCCATTCCTCTGCACCACCAGCCTCACCATGCTGGCTTTCATCCTAAAGCTTTTCTGCAACAGTAACAAGATGGCTGTTTCAGTCCAAGCATCACCTTCTCTCAAGACAGTATCTCAAGAAGGAAGAAAAGGGACAAGAACATAGTGTACATTATCCCTGTTTTGACAAAGGAAAAAAATTATCAAGACGATTCCCTAAATAATATCCCATTATTTCTCATTGGTCAGAAGTGAATCACACGGCCATGCCTAGGTTTAGGAGAGGATGTGGAAATGAGTATCTGGCAAAAACCAATGGATCGCCAAGATTAGAGTAACCCATAACTTATCCCTTTGATCTAGACACATACAAATAATAATAATAATAATAATAATAATAATAAGAAGAAGAAGAAGAAGTAGTAGTAGTAGTAGTAGTAGTAGTCAGGGCTCTTTTATCAAAAAAGAAAAAAATCAGGAATAACTTTTAAATAAGTAACCAACATTTTCTGATACATTTCCCCCTGAAGAATGAGCAGTAGCCTACAGAGGTGAAGGGTTTTCCTGATGTGGGGATTTGGTAGATCATAGGGAATACCAGAAGATGAGAAAGCTGAGGTGGAGGAAGAGATGACTTTCATTCAGGGACACCCAAACTTTGAAATGACTCTGGTGCATTGAGGTGGAGGAATCCAGGCAGATGGGGCAAAATGCAAGGCTAGACCTTTACAGAATGCTGTGCACTGGAAAGAGAAGGGAGAGCCATCTGGAGAAAGTAGAAGGAGAAGGGAAGGGAAGGGGAGGGGAGGGGAGGGGAGGAGAGGGGAGGGAAGGAGAGGGAATTGGACTGGAGGGAAGGGGATGGAGAGTAGAGGAGAGGAGAGGAAGGGAGAGGAGGGGAGGGGAGGGGAGGGGATTGGAGTGGAGGGGATGGGGTGGAGGGAAGGGGATGGAGAGGAGAGGAGAGGAGGGGAGAGGAAGGGAGGGGAGAAGGGAAGAGGAGGGGAGGGGAGAGGAGAGCTGTATGGAATGCCAATATTTAAAGGATGAGAAGAGTGGGCGCCTGGGTTGCTCTGAGGGTTAAGCCTCTGCCTTCAGCTCAGGTCATGATCCCAGGGTCGTGGGATCGAGTCCCGCATCAGGCTCTCTGCTCAGCAGGGAGCCTGCCTCCTCCTCTCTCTGCCTGCCTCTCCGCCTACTTGTGATCTCTGTCAAATAAATAAATAAAATCTTAAAAAAAAAAAAAAAAAAGATGAGAAGAGAAATTTAGACCCTGGAAGGCAGCTCAGAAAGATAAGTCACTCAGCGATAAGAGAAAAACCAGGTCAGGGTTAATACCATAAAAATGCAGAAAAGGTTTCAAGAAAGGACTGATAAAGAGGAGTCAAATACAGTGAAAACGTCAAATAAAATGAAAGTGGGACATGTCAGTGATGCAACCTGGACAGTTAAAATATTACTGCTTGATAGCAGTATTTTCAATAAAATGATGAAAAAGAAGACATCATAGTGGATCAAAGAATAAAAGAGAACCAAGGGAAAAGGGCGAAAGTGTTTAAGTTACAACACAAAGGGAGACACAGAGACATGCACACACACAATGTAGTTATCACTGAGGGGTTTTTTTTATTTTAAATTTAAAAAATAAAAGTGATAGACATTTTAGGCTCTATGATTTTTTTTTCTGTGTGTCTTCTCAGACACCGCTTAAATGACCTCTGGTGTCTGATGGTGGACACACATGTGTATTTGCTATGAATTCTTCAATCTCATTAATGCTATATAATTCAACCTGGGATTTGAGCTTAATTCCAATTGTTACTAGCTTTGTGACCTTGAGCTATGGGGTTTGTCCAAGGTAACACACCTGGTTTGTAAGGTAACTGGGCTTCAAATTCAGGTCTGACTCCAAAGCCCACTGAGACTTCTGGTGAACTTACTGGTGTATGAGTGAGCTCCAACTCTTATAATGACAGCATGACTTCGGTTTGTCCACATCAATCTGTCTATCCTCTCTTCCCCAGCACCCAGACAAAACAGAGGCTATATGAGAAGAGATGAGAAAGAGGTCCTTGGGTCAAGAATTCTGTCAAGAGATAGGAGCACGGGGCATCTGGATGGCTCAGTCAGTTAAGCATCTGCTATCGGCTCAGGTCATGATCCTGGAGTTCTGGGATCAAGTCCCACATCAGGGTCCCTGCTCAGCCGGGAGTCTGCTTCACCCTCCGCCAAATCCACCCCCAACCCTGCTCTTATGTTCTGTGTCTCTCTCACTCTTTCCCAAGTAAATAAATAAAAATCTTTGGGGAAAAAAAAAAAAAGAGAGAGAGAGAGAGAGGAGTCAAAGGGTTAGTCTCCATCCTCCTAAGGATGAGAGGTCCACACCTTGCTCTTTCCTGGAATTCCCAGGCAGCTATAGCTGAAAAGCAGATAACCTGTTACACAGACAAGTTCTCCAGCAAAGGGCTGTGTGCAAGAGGAGTGTAACTAAGTGACGCCCATGATACAGGCGAGTCTCACACAATATGCACAGGCCATGCTATACTCATGGTGGGGACCCGCCAAACAGAACTATCGATGATAATAACCAGTATGTTAATTATGCCATTAGAAGGGTAAAAAAAAAAATGTTCAGACCCCCCAAAAAAGCTCTATTCATTTGAAGTCAACCACTCATATTTTAAATCATTTATATATGTAATGTAGGGAGCTGTTTTTCCTTGGAAGAGAGGAAATAAGTGATTACAAAGAGTTTCAAAAGAAAATGATTGTTATCTTAAATTTTAGCTAATTTCTAATGGGTTTTCCATGGCCATAGGCTTGACTTTTTTTCTGCATTTTACTTTCTCTCTTCTACTCATGAAGAGACAAAAAATGACAGCAGCTAATGCCAGGTCCTTTGAGCAATTGCCCTGTAACAAAGCAATTTAGAGAGGCAGACAGAAGATGGAGTCAACTTTTATGAGAGAGTTGCTCATGTTTTCCTCTGATACAACTTTTCCACTCGGATATTTTATGACAGCTACGGTCTCCAAGGACCAACTATGCAAAGTTAAGACTGATATTTTGTAATAAGACTTCCCTTACTACTTAATCGTTGCAATGTGACAATAAAACTATCTGCCTGGAAAGGGCCAGCTCCGTGAACTTGCTCAAGTCCAGAAATCAACTGTCTACAAGGATTCATTGTTTTACCCTGGGATGCCAAGGTTTACTCTCAGGCAGACTCCGAGTCTGAATTTTCTGATGCCATCCATGAGAGGAACATTTTGCCTTCTTTTTATTTATTTATTTATTTTTTTCACCACGATGGAATGATAAAATTTTAACAATCGGAGTGGTTTTCCATGAAATGATGAAAGACTTGCCATCAGAAGTGCTTAGAATAATAGAGATGCTGATATCTGGTAACCTGTTCTTGTTCCATAGTCAGAAAAACCAGAATTCCCAGAATTCCCGAGATGTGTTGAATCACTAGGCTGGACAGTATGCTCCGCAGGCAAGTTCTCATTCAACGCACACAGAACCTCCAGGCTGAGAACTAGTATCCTTTCCACCTTCCAGAGGAAAAAGCTAAGGTTTAAAGACACTAAATAAGCTTTCAGAGTCACACAATTATTAGTGGCAGTGGGCAGACTCAAACTTGGGAGGTTTGAGGTGGAAGTCTAATACTCCCAACCAGTGTTACGAAGAAAACAGGAGGTGTCCATTATCATAATGAATGAGAATCCTCACCCAGAAGACCACATCAAATGAGGTGATTTGTTAGTTAATATAATAGCAAAAAGGGGGAAGTAATGAAGATTTATTTAAGCAATAAATATAACAATTAAGAGACCTTTAAATACGAAGCTTTTTACTTTCATTTTTAATTTTTGGTATATGAGAACATTTTGAAAAAAAATAGACAAAACTAAATGGATGACTTCTGGTCAGAACTACTTTAAGAAGAGTAAAGCTCGTGGGGTGCCTGGGTGGCTCAGTGGGTTAAAGCCTCTGCCTTCAGCTCAAGTCATGATCCCAGGGTCCTAGGATCGAGCCCCACATCCGGCTCTCTGCTCTGCCGGGAGCCTACTTCCTCCTCTCTCTCTGTCTGCCTCTCTGCCTACTTATGATCTCTATCTGTCAAATGAATAAATAAAATAAAAATTAAAAAAAAAAAAGAAGAAGAGTAAAGCTTGGGAAGTTCTGCACATTACCAGGTTGAGCCCTCGGGACGTTTTCTAATACTTTCCGAGAGGTGAAGTATTTGTGTCAGTGTGTTTGGTTTTTAAAGACTCAAAGGAGGAAAGAAAAAAATGCATTTTGTTACTAGTGACATACTATCTAGTTAGACCATTTTTTCCCTGAATCGATGCTCCGTAACAGGCTCCTTGTGTCACATACTGTTACAAACAGATGAGCCGAAAGCCCATCACTGACCCACTGACCCACTGACCCAGTTGTTCCAGAATGGAACAACTGAATGAGATGAAAGTCATAATCTCTGAGGTGTCCAGGCTTTTTAGTCTGATTCTGTGTCAAAGGAGGCCCTTCTGAGTGTGGAAAAGGGCACTACTGATTATGAGTCAACAGACACAAACCTCTAGACCTTCCATCACCTTAGCTAATGCCCACCCTCTGGTCATCTCTTGGCACTGCTGCTGTCTGCTGGGGTAGTAGACACCCTTTCTGGAGCCTGAAGGGGCTGGGGTCGGGGGGGAACCTTTTGATGAGAGTAAGTGTGGACAAAGTACTTGGGTACCATTAAAGCGATAAGATCAAAATTCCTGTTTGGGACCATGTTTCTTTAAATGCAAAAACACTCCAGAGGCTGGACTAGTAGTGGGTCATGGTTTTTGAGTTTTACTAGAGTTCATACATAAAAGAATCAACAGAATACATATGGACATAATCAGAGCAAGGCTGGTAGAGGCTAGAGGGGTGAAATTCATGTGAAAAACAAGAATGGGAAAAATAAAAGGATGGGAAAGGTCCTGGCGCAGGAGAGAATGGGCAATTTAGTTTGTAAGGAAGAGACTGAGGTTTCCCCTCTAGTGAAGGATGTTTTGTTTGTTTGTTTATAGGATATATGTGGAAGTAAGAACGACAAGACCCGTCACTAAGTGAACTGGGCTTACATAAACTCATAAATAGCCGCACAGATTGGCTTCCCATAGAAGGACATATAATTTGGAAATTAGAAGCTTATTTAGAATCCAACATAACTCTACATATATTGGGTTGTCTCTTCTCTCTGGGCAACAAAAGCTCTTTGTTTCCTGCTGTGCCATGACGGAAACTCAACAACCCTCTTTGCCTCTGCTCTTTTCTGTAAGTCACTGGCCCTTCCTTCCAAGAACTCCCTCCTTCTGTGGGTCTGGCATTCCACATCTCCAGGGCACAGGATCCAACTTGTTCATCAGCCCACCATCCAGTAGCAAGCTCCTGCTGGGAAGAATCTTTCTGTTGGAAAATCTAATATGCTTCTAGTTAGCCAGCAGTCAGCTGCCCTCAGGTCAAATGCCTGCCTCTTGTCCAATAGCTGTGACCAGGGTAATGGGATCACAGCAAAGGGAATGTGATCGCTCGTGGTGCTGGGATACCACACTCTCCCAGATGTCCTACACCTCTCTAGCTAGTCCTTGGGTTCTTTTTTCAAGCTTATGCTCCTATGTCTAGGCATTAAATGTTGGATTTCCTTAATTAAGGTTGAGCCTTAGGTCTCTTTCTCCTTCCCACTATCTTTCTCCTTATATGATCTCTACCATTCCCATGGCTTCAGTTCCCGTGGATGTGCCTATGATTTCCACATGATTATCTCTTGCCTAGATCTCTTGCCTCCTTTGAGCTCCAGATTTGAGATCTAATTGCCAACTTGATAGTTCCACTTTTCTGTCTCAGAGTCATCTCGTAGGTCCAATGTTTTGGATCTAGCTTGTGTTCTGTCTCAGACCTGTGTTTTCCAGTACACATCATTATTCATTCAGTTGCAAAAGCCATAGACTTAAGAGTCATCCTTGACACAGCCGTCTTCCCCCAATCCATTTTCAACCTATCCCCGTGTTCTATCAGCCTCACTTCCTGAACATCTCTTAAAGCCATCCACTTTTCACGCTCTTCATGGCCACCCCCCCAGCACATGCCACCATCAGTGGCCTGTAAGTCACTGGCCCTTCCTTCCAAGAACTCCCTCCTTCTGTGGGTCTGGCATTCCACATCTCCAGGGCACAGGATCCAACTTGTTCATCAGTCCACCATCCAGTAGCAAGCTCCTGCTGGGAAGAGTCTTTCTGTTGGAAAATCCACCATCAGCTGGACCACTGCAGGGGTCCTCACTTTGGTCTCTCTTATCTATTCTAGTTCTTTTCAATCTATTCCTGGTACAACAGTGAGCTTTACAGAAGTCAGATCTTACCATGTTACCCTCCTACTTTAAAACTGTCAGCGACTTCCTATTGCCCTTGGAATTGAGGACAGCATCTTTAATGTGGCCCTGCCTATTTACTCTATGTCCCATATACCTTACTACCATCATTATGCAATCTGTTGCTTTGGTCTAGCCACAAAGACCTGATTTCAGACGCTTTAATATGCCAGGATCCTTCCCTGTAACAATTCCTTTCAATGGGCTGATTTCTTCCATGGAATGCTCTGTTTATTCTGTGTAACTCTTACCCAACCTTCACAATTCAACTTTTCCTGATCCCCATCTGTATTAGGAGTCTTTGCTATACACTCTCACAGACCCATATGCCTGTCTTTACAAAGGATACACTAATGATGTATTTTTTTGTTTGCCCCCACCAAACTTTAATATTTGTATTAGCTAAGATCATATTTATGTTTATTTGCCCTTATATCCTCAGGGTTCCTAGTAAGTGCTGAAGAGCATATTTTGAATGGATGGATGAATGACCAACCACTATTTCCCTCAATAGGAGATTATAGGAATGACACAGTATCTCTTTGAAGGGTTTCTCATCATGTTAGTCACTCAAAGCATCATAGATTTCTTTCAAGATCAGTTAAAAAACAAACAAGAAAAATAGGCAAGAGTTATTCCCTGGTACACTTACTGTAGGAGGAACAAAATTAAATTCCTACATTCAAAAATGTTATTAACCTGAGGAAGAAAAAGCGGGGCACCCCAAGCTCCAAATTGAACATGAGTTTAGAAAGAAGCATGACATAAGAAATGCAATTAAGAAGATGTTGATAGTTAAAGCCTTCATCTAGAGGAGGTACCTTGAATTGTAATTCTAGAGCCTTCTGTGTATAGAAGATAGTGACAGAGAAGAGATTTTTAAAATTCTCAGTCTCAGTGGTTCAATTGGTCAAATGTCTGACTCTTGACTTCAGCTCAGGTCAGGATCTCAGAGTCTTCAGATCAAGTCCTGCGCTGGGTTCAGCACTCAGGATTCTGCTTGAGATTGTCTATCTCTCCCTCTCCTTTTGCCCCTCCAGCTGATTGTACTCTTTCTCTCTCGCTAAAATAAGTTAATAAATAAAATCTTTAAAAAATAAAAAATAAAAATCTCCATCTTAACTTGAAGTTGGAAATACAGTATATATGTGATAGATATCCCATTCTAATACCAAAGACAACACACCAAGCAGGTTCTATAGTGAAAAATATAAATGAATTTAGCAAGATCTAAATATACCAGTATGTCAAAAATCTACAGTTGGCTGATAAAAATAAACATGGAGTATTTGTTACAGTTATTTACTTTCTGAAGAACACATATGTCTCTTACTCAGAGACCAAATTCTTTTAGAATTGCTATGTGGTAAGGTAATCACAACACCAAAACCAAAAAGTATAAAAGATTAATAGATCTGGGAGTGTAAAAATGTCAAACATCTTTGTGTCACAAACACACGCCAGCAAAACACCAACAAATACTATCAGCAACTAAAAGAAAGCAACAAACAGAGCAAAAATTTGCAACACAAAACATGAAGGATTAAAGTCTTAAATCTAAAAGAATATAGTTTTAAAAATTCAAGGAATGCGATGCAGTGAAAGCAGTACTTAGAAGGAAATTTGTGGTATTGAATGTACATATTAGAATAGGTGAAAGTCCTAAAATCAATAATCAAAGTTCCCCCCTGAGGAGACTAGAAATAAAAGAGCAAAATTAAATCTAAAGTAAGCAGAAGGAAAAAAAGAAGAATTAGAACAGTAATCAGTGTAACTGAAAACAGGAAGTCAATAGGGAAAAACCAAAGAAACCCAATGGGGGTTCTTGGAAAAGAGCAATAAACTTTATAAGCTTCTTTCAGGCAAAGGAGAGCGGGCTGAAAAAAGGAGAAAGAGGATACAGATGACTAATTTCAAAAATGAAAGACAGACATCATTAGAGATCCCATACTGATGTGGATAAAGGGGGTGACTATGCAGGTGGAGGTAGGAGATGTATGGGAAATCTCCATACCTTCCTTTCGATTTTGCTGTGGACCTAAAACTGCTCTAAAACAAAAACAAAACCTTGTTTGTGCTTTGGTGAGTGCTGTGAAGTGTGTAAACCTGGTGATTCACAGACATGTACCCCTGGGGATAAAAATATATGTTTATAAAAAATAAAAAATTTAAAAAAAAATCTGTTGAAAAAGACAAACATACCAAAGGAATGATTGACTAATCATACCATCAGGTGATTCACAACAGAAAGGGACAGAAATAGAAAAAAATATATCTTAAAAGTGCTTTTTCCAGATCTAAACAAAAAAAAAAATAAAACAATTGGATAAAATTTTTTCACCTCTGTTTCACCTCACTGCACACACTCATAATACCCAGTTTTGGCTTAAGTGTTGAGGAAATGGGTCCCTCAAGCACATTTGGCAGACATGGCAATAAACTGGTCCAAAAATTCTTGCAGACAATCTGACAATCTATGTGTCGACTTTTTAGGACATATACCTTTGACCTAAAAATCTAACCTGAGAAAATAATCAGAAAAGCATTTTTAAAATATTGAGAATAAGGATGCTAATAAACAATGCTAAGTTCAGCATTTTTTATGACAGTGAAAATTCCAAAAACATGAAGTTACAATAATAGATTACTTAGATGAATAATTATAGTAAATCTACTCTATGGAAAACTCTGTAAGCATAACTTTTTTTTAATTTTGATATATATTTAGTGACAAAATATATCTGTGGTTTATTCAGTAACATTCACATTATAAAATATCATTTCCTATATATCTACATCTACCTGTCTATAAATAGTCCTATGTTCATTAAAAAGTCCCAAAATCTCAGAAACATTTACCGAAAGGTTAATGGTAGATATTTGGGGAAAATGGGATTATGAGACTTTCGCTTTTATTGCTTCCTATACTACGTAATTTTTTTAAATGAGCATTATTGCTTCTAAAATAAAATTGAAAAAAGGACATAGGATATATTCAGCAGATTTGAAAAGCATGGAGATAAATCACACTTGCATCTATATCAAAGCTTTCTCTTGCTACGTCAGATGTCTATTTTTCTCAAGGCAGAAAATTTCTATGCTTAGGAGCACACTTCCCTTTCCAAGAACAGTGTGATGACTCCATCATGCCATCTAGTGTTAAGAATCTGTGATGATGTCTTGAGAAAGCATCACCATGCAGAAAGATTTTAAGTATTCCAATTCACAATTCTATAGGCAATTTGAGCAACACGAGTAACTCTTTTAAAAGAACACTGAGATTTGTTGTGCGTATACACTTATGCCAAAGACCGATACAAGTTTGTAGCTATGTCCTTTCAACTCAGATGTAACTGAAGAAATGACAGAAATATCTAAAATCCAAGGTGGTTAATATTTACAGAGGTAAAAGAGGAGAGTGACTCTCTGTCCTTACCCTCACCTCACCCCTGCTTCTCTGATACACCTACCACCACCGTTCCCACCAACACCAAGAAAAGCTGAGAATCAACCAGTTTCTTTAAAAGGTTACAAAAACAATAATTTGATTTGAAGATATACCCAAAGTCACCTTACTTTTGCTCTGAGGATAGAAAGCAAAAAAAGGTGAGTCACGGATTTATTTTCTTCTGTGCTACGGACACAAATTAGTACTCAAAAGAAGCTGATGTCCTGTTGATAGCTCAGCTCCAGACTCATCTGGAAATAACCAATACTACTCCAAGTAGAACCCTATGTCAGCTCCACAAAAATACTTAACTCAGTATCTGCATGCTGGGCTGTTTTAAGTGTCAGAAAACTATACTAGGTGTTAGGAAACAGTTGTCTAAAAAATATAACGAAGTCTCTCCAGGAACTTACAGACTAGTGTGGTTTTCTTAACTCAGTAAGATGTTTCTAATTCAAAACTATGAATCAAGTACCTTAAAATGTGTCCTATCCTATGACTGGTTGTTTGACACTTGAGAGCGCATCCTAAAGAAAAAAATACAAGAAACTCATCTCAGAAATAACAATAGTGACACCTTGGAAACAATCTAAATGACCAAAAATAGAGCGTTAGTTAAAAACCATTCATGCAATGGAATATTATGCAACCATTTAAAATAATGTATCAAAGAATTTTTAATAGATTTTGTAAATATCCATAATAAGAAAGAAGAATGAAGAAACAATAAAATGCCAAAGATCAGAAGCTCTTCTGTAAGTGGGATAGGCAGTCATAGGTGATTTGACCTGTCAGGGTATCGGTGACTCTCATGAACAACGGGCATGGCAAAATCCCAGGGCAAGCTTGAATGGTGGAGCTATCGGATTTTCAAGAGTCCCTAAAGAAAGCCTCTAATACTTCAAGATATACAGACAACCAGTCCCCTTCACAGCCATTGGAAAGAAAGTTTATACAGAGGAGGTGTGGCCATCCTTTATCAAACCTGCTTCCCCAACTGAGAAAGCGCTAGATGAGTCTGAAGACTCTGAGAGCACCCTCATATTACCGCTTTCTGGAAACCAAGTATTGGGTGACTGTAGACTTCCCTTCCCACTCCAGCTTTCTGGATATTTTATGTATTGAATGGAAGGAAAACAGAAGATACCACCCCGAAATATGCCTTTCCAGATGATTTGGAGCTGGTTATTTTTAAGAAAAAGCAGACATAGAAAAAACACCCAACCTGAGAACTGAGTAAAAACTACCCTTCTATAATACAATAATCACATTTATAAGGGACATTCCCATTTGCAAGGATGCCTCCCTCTCTGTGCCAGGAAGAAGTTGAGTAAATCTCTAGAAGCTCTTACCAGTGGAGAAGAAAGCGACTTCAAACTGCGTAACAACCATACCCCTACTGATTGTGCCTTTACGATAACCTCCCACAGCTGGCCTTCCCTTTGCCCCTAACACCTTTTGTCTTTAGCTTAAGAAGGTATTTAAGGTGGTAACTTGGGGCATTTAGAGGAGTTACTGAGTTTCCTGGACATCTCCCAGGTGTACAGAAGACGTACACGGCATGAAACTTCTGTTTGTTTTTCTCCCATCTGTCTTTTATTAAAAGGAGGTCTTAGCCAAGAACCTAGAAGAGTGAAGGGAAAATTATTTTTGTCCTCCACACAGCGATCAAGCAAGGCTTATGTCCTGATCTAGGAGATGGATCGGTGGACCAGGAGCTTTAGAATGCCTTCTCCAGCTTCAACAGTCTATTGTAGTAGCCCTCCTGTGCCTACACTGGTGAGATGTACGTGTCCTGGCCAAAACACTGGAGAATGATCCCACGGGTGACAAAGCCAGCTATCACAAAGTCCAGACTAGCCATCAGCAGGGACCTTGACTTAAACTAAGAAAAAGACAAAGCTTGTCTCCTAAGCAGAAGTCAGTAGAGAGCCCCTTCTATCTGTTCCTCCTACACGTGGTTAGTAACTACAGCTTGACCCAGACCTCAACCACACCAAACCTGCCTCAGGGACAACAGAATATCCATCCACAACAGTCAGATACTCAATAACACATGTTAAGAATATGCTGTGTACCAAGCCATGCCTTTCCTGAGCTTCCAGTCCTCAGGGTGGAGGAGAAGAAGGCAGGATGATGGGCATGAACTGAATAAACAAACAAAAACGAGGAGCATGAGAGCCAGAGTGTGGTGAAGGGAAACTCTGGTTATGAGAAGCAGGGAGAGCTGGGCATATGAAGCCAGATTCAAAATTATGGTCTTTATTCTGTTATAAAGAAAACCACAGAACCAAAATGGAGTCACTTGTGCTAAGCCATGTCACCAGATGGGGGATTAATACCTGACCTAATTGCAGTTTCAACCTTCTCCAAAAAAGGTCATCTTAAAGGGCCACTCTGGAATTTTGTCAGTCCCAGTGATGTAATCCGCTTACTGACACCCTTTGTATCCCAAGACTTTGCCCCAAATTATTCTTTTTCTGTTTGTTTAAGACCTCCTTACTCTGCCTCTCAAAACCTGTCCCATTTGGGGTGCCTGGGTGGTACAGATGGTTAAATAACCAAGTCTTGGTTCCAGCTCAGGTTATGATCTCAGGATCGTGGGACTGAACCCCACGTTGGGCTCTACACTCAGCACAGAGTCTGCTTAGGATTCTCTTTCCCTTTGCTCCTCCCACTTGTGCTCTAAAATAAAATAAAATAACATTAAAATAAAGTAAAATAAAATAAATCGTAAAAAACCGGTCCCTTTCCATAGCCCTTTGGAGCTCCTTTCTATGGGAGGGAGCCTGATTCATGAATCACCAAATAAAGCCAAATTAATCTTCAAATTCACTAGGCTGAATTTTTGCTATTTAACAATTCCAGGAGTCAGAGGCTCTGGGGTCTGTATAGAGCTCAGCTTCTGCCTTCTGCCTTGCTTCATGACAAACACATCGTCTTAGCAGTCACGGCTCCAATTATCTTTCTCTCCTTTGTAAAATGAAATGGTTTAATTAAATGAGCACTAGGTTTATTCCAGCTGTGAACCTGTTCTTTTTACAAGCTCTGCCGCTGACTACTGATTAAATCACTAAACTATTACGAAGATTCCCAAGGATTTGTTGTGATCATGGAGTCATTAGCCTTTGTATACCCTTTCTTTTCAGAGCTTGACATATTCCCCATGCAGGAGTTCCTACTGCAAAGCAAGTATTCATAAACATCTCACAAAGCCAGCTGATCAAGGGTAGTGAGACTTAATCACTATATTACCATTTGTTTCTTTAGTACGAAACACAATATAGTCAACTGCAAGAAAAGTTCAGCAGCACAACCAATACACTCTAATGCTTTGTATACTAAAATATATTTGGGATGATGCTATCACTACTACACTTACCATTTTCTTCTAGCTTTAACCTTGTACTTCAGCAAAATGGGCTCAAATGAACAAAGAACATTCTTTAGAATTCTATGCTCCGTGGAGTCATGTTTCTTCAACTAAGATGTTTAGTCTTCCTTTGGCTCTAACTCTAGTCTGTTACACTCGTCTGGCATAGTTTTGAAGAGGGCTCAGTTTTGTTGTGCCCTCACAGTGTATTTCTAAATTCACATTCTAGTGTTTTATTAGCTGTGAAAGTCAAAAGTGGGGAGACTGCATATTAAATGGCAGCTCAGAAGAAAGCAATTAAACATTTTGCAAAACCAAGTGAGCATCACTACTGTAATTATCACCTGCCTTGTTTGAAGATATTCTCTCCAGCAAATTCAACTGAATCCTTTTAGGACGTTGCGAGTAATGGAAATGTATTACATGTGGACAATGGATTGAATTCAGTAAAATACACTAAATTTCTTTCTGCCTGCACAGTGAGCTTATTATATCTCAAGCAAGAAGTTGTGACTTGAGACTTGACTTTGAAGTGAAATAATTTTCCCAGATCTTTCAATTTTGTCTAAGTGGTTGGTATAACTCCACTGCTCTTGTTGGAAGGGAGAGAAGGGCGGGTCTGCTCTGGGTAAAGAATCTGGAAGTTTAAGTTCAGAAAGCAGTGACTTTTTCAGTTGTCATGAAAAGTACATATATATTGAACAGAATGAAAATATCATAAAAAGAAGCCAAAGTAATGCCATAAATATGAGAAACGGGTTTTTTAAATGAGGAGATAACAGAGCATTTTGGCTACTGAAGCCTAAACTTTTGTAGACTTTCCCCCTCTTTCATTAGTTGCAATTTTTTTTTTTTTTTTTTTAGTTTTTTTTAAAATTATTTTTAAAAGTAGGCATTTGTGGCCTTTCAGGGGAGCATGGAGGGGGAAGGCATCAGGTGGTGTAGTGACAGACCAAAGGCAGTGAAAACCAGCATGCTGCACACAGGAACCATGGTGTGGTGTAGGGTGTGAATTCTCACATACATAAGCCAGCTCCAATGCCCACCTTGCCTGCCCTGATTTAGGCTCTGGGAGCCTTTTGTAAGTCTCTCCATGGTTCAGATTCTTCACCTGGGGCACAGGTCAAATAGTACTTATGGCCTAGGGTTTTGTGAGGGTGGAGAGTGAACCAAGTAGCAATCTTCCCTGCAAATATAAGAGGATGACCAAGCAAAGTGAACATGCCCAAAGATGAGCTCTTTTTGGTCAAAGAAAAAGAATATTCCAATAATATACTGCTAGGCAAATTTTTTTTTTCTGGATGGGTACTCAGGAAGCTGTTTATAATTCTTACCTCTGGAGATGAAGAAAGGGAGGCCAGGAAAAGGGGTACAGAAATTTACTTACCATTCTGTTTTTTTCTAATACTCTTTTATTTATTTTATTTATTTTTTTTAATTTCTTTTCAGCATAACAGTATTCATTGTTTTTGTACCACACCCAGTGTTCCATGCAATCCATGCCCTCTATAATACCCACCACCTGGTTCCCCCACCCCTCGCCCCTTCAAAACCCTCAGATTGTTTTTCAGAGTCCATAGTCTCTCATGGTTCACCTCCCCTTCCAATTTACCCCAACTCCCTTCTCCTCTCCATCTCCCCTTGTCCTCCATGCTATTTGTTACGCTCCACAAATAAGTGAAACCATATGATAATCGACTCTCTCTGCTTGACTTATTTCACTCAGCATAATCTCTTCCAGTCCCGTCCATGTTGCTACAAAAGTTGGGTATATATCCTTTCTGATGGAGGCATAATATTCCATAGTGTATATGGACCACATCTTCCTTATCCATTCATCTGTTGAAGGGCATCTTGGTTCTTTCCACAGTTTGGTGATGGTGGCCATTGCTGCTATAAACATTGGGATGCAGATGGCCCTTCTTTTTACTACATCTGTATCTTTAATTGTTTTTATCACATGCATTGGAAAAAAAAAAAAACAGGGATTACCTAGGTATTGAGATAGTCATTCTCATTTTCTTCTTTATATTTGTCTGCATTTTAAAAAGAAAAGCACAGTTGCTGAAGCTTTTTAGAAAGTAATAAAGAAAAATGCCTCATAGCAATTAATTTTTTAAACCTTTTGCACAGTGAAAGAAACCGTCATCAAAATGAAAAGGCAACCTACTGAATGGGAGAAGATATTTGTGCTAAGTGATTAATAACCACAATGTATAAAGAATTTCTACAACTCAACATAAAAGAACAAATACTTTGATTAAAAATGGGCAGAGGGCCTAAGACATTTCTTCAAAGAAGACATACAGATGGCCAATAGACAAATGAAAAGATACTCAACATCACTCTCGCAGCTGACTGTATTGTTTCATACTAAAGAAACAAACAAAAATATAGTGATTGAGTCTCACTATTCTTGACTTGTTGTCATTGTGAGATGCTTACGAATACTTACTTTGCAGTATAAGCTCCCATATATGGGCTATGTCAAGCTCCTCAAAAGAAAGGCATATAAAGACTAATTGCTCCATGATCAGAAAGACAAGGCCACAATACAGTAGATACCCAATAAACTTTACCAAATTGACTTCCAAGGCCCTGCCATGTACCCCACCACCAGCACGGAAGGAAGTCTAACTGAACTTGTGGAACTATGACTACTTATTTTGGTAGGTGCATAATCTGCTCCAGAAGCGAAGAGGAGGAAACAATAATGTCTTTAAGAATCAAGGAAAACCACTCAAGGTCAGTAGGTGACCACTGGAGATGTGTATCAAAAAGTGAGGAGTTTCCCAAGGAAAATGGACATGAAAGGCATTCCACACAATGAGGGTAACATAACCAAAGGCCTGGGCTTAGGGCAAGTGCAGGATATTCTAGAAAGAATATTCTGTCAGACAGCAAGCTCTCCAACGAAGCCTAGACTCAAGATTTTAAAACCTTATAAATGAGATTAAATCAAATTAAATATGGTAATAGATGCAAAACCACCTAACACGGTGCCCTACAGCACAGACTCAACAGATGTTGGTTTATTTCACTTTATCCTGTAGACCAGGACTGGGCAAATTTTTCCTGCAAGGGGCCAGATAAAAATTGTAGGTTTTGCAGGCCATCAAGTTTCTGCTGCTACCAGTCAACACTGCTGTTATACCATTTAAGCAGCCATACCCAATAAACAGATGGATGTGAATGTGTTCTAATAGAATTTTATTTTATTAACAATTACAGGGGCTGGATTTGGCTTGCACACCACTGTCTGCTGAGCTCTGCTGTCGACCAGTGTTTCCCAATGTTTGTATCAAAAAACCAAGCAAGAAAGCGCAGTATATATCATCATGATGATTCCCAGAAAGGAGCCATTTAATTTTTAGTACTCACGGACGGAGAAAATATGTAACACATGACTCATACGTGAGCTCTCATGTTTAAGAAATTTCTATACATCCATGAAAAATAGTAGTACTTAACATATATATCATTTATTCAGCCTGGAGGTCATTGGAGTATCAAGTTTAGGGTTTTTGCAAAGACATGCAGCTTGTCACAGCTGTGACAGAATGTTCGATTTGTGCATTTAGAAGGGTAGGGTAGAGGAGAGACTCAAGAAGGGTTCAATTGATAGAAGGTTTTGCTTTCAGAGCATTTCCTGATACACAAGGGAATGCAGGAAACAAGCAAGAGAGCTAATACCTCAGCAGTCCTTATAGCTAGGAGGTCATGTAAGTCAATGATTTCTGGGTCTATGAACTGGAAAGCCCCCAGGATTTGAATTTATAACACAAAGAATGAAGACGGAAGGAACCTAAGGACACCTGGGTGGCTCAGTCAGTTAAGCCCCTACCTCTTGATTTTGGCTCAGGTCATGATCTCAGGGCAGTGAAATCGAGCCCTACATTGGGCTCTGCGCTTAGGACGGAGTCTGCTTGAGATTCTCTCTCTCCCTCTGCCCCTCCTCCTGCTCAAGCTTCCCAAATAAATAAACAAATAAATAATCTTAAAAAAAAAAGTAAGAGGAGCCTTAAGATGGTAAGCCTGAGCTTCTCTGGCTTTAGGGAAGCAGACACCAAGAGCTGCCTGGTTCCATCTTCCACATCCAGAAAAAATAATGATCATCTTTCCCATTTGGTTATCACACACCTGAGGCTGCTAGCAGTCAGTTAACTGGTCTAAGGTCATGAAGGTGGGAAAACGAGGAATCTCGATAGGGTCCACAGCTTACTCTTCCTATTACATCTGAATAGACAGAAACTGAGGCAAAATCATATAGTGCTAGGGGTAGATAAGCCATTGCTAACCTGAAGGGGAAAAAATGCCATCGCTGTGTAGTTGCCTTGGTCTAAAATAAACTCTCTTCTCTTGTTGTTGTTGGTTTGGGACAAATCCATGACCTTGGATTGGATGAGGACAGTGGATACACACGGAAGGTAAGCAACTCACTGGGTCATATAGTCAATGTATGGGGGCGCCATCTGCCTCGGGAGCACGCGGTACTCTTATGCTAACAACCTCTGGAAGTGTCTGGGTTCCATGTGACTTTGCAACCTTTTCTGTGTGTGTTAGTTTAGTACTCGCAGGTATCAGATTCTCATCCACGCTACTCATGTCCCTTCAACATGCATCTGCATCTGCAAATATATGACTGAATGAACATGCAAAGAGGGGCGTCTGCAAGTCAGCAAGCCCCATAAGCACTATTCTCACAAATCCAAAGACAGAAGAACCTGTAGAACTCTACACAGCTGGAAAGAGTCTCCACTCCCAATGTCCCACTTCAACAGGATCCACTTCACAGCCAGGCTCTGCTTGAAAATGAAGTCTTGGGGTACCTGGGTGACTCAGTGGGTCAAAGCCTCTGCCTTCAGCTCAGGTCATGATCCCAGGGTCCTGGGATCAAGCCCCGCAAAATGAACTCTTGTCCTGTTCTGTGCATTACTACATGTGTTACAGTGGGGAGGACACAATAATGGTGAAAATATATCCAAGATGGTGGTGGGGTCTACATGTTTCTAACATAACCAGCTAAATTCTCTGCCCATCTGAGAACTGGTTGAATTCAAACAAGAGAAAACTGAGACACTAATTGTGAAGGCTCTATTTAGACTCAATTTGGGTCTTTCTTGGTCCTGATTCCCTTGAACTTGAACCTGCACTCTGGACATCCACTCCATCCTGTTTCCACATGCACCACAGAAGGCAACTGACCTTCCCAGTTGCTCAGGATGCAGGACTTTGACTATTAAAACCAGGACAATCCCAGGCAAATCAGGAATGTTTGCCACACTGCCCATTTACTGAAGAAAAGGCTGGTAGAAATATGGCCACAGAGGTCCCTTCCCCAGGAAGCCTGATCCACAGAGCTCAGTCCCATTGCTGAGAAGGCAGCAGACTCACAGTGAAATGCTGAGAGGAAAAAAGGAAAAAGTGCCTGGATTCCTGATAGTTTCCTGATTTCTGACTTTTTTCACAGGAGGACCGGCTGCATCTCTACCTCTAGTGACATAACAAATGCTTGTATAGCAAATTATCTGGGTTTTATTTAGGTATTATTTTGGTTTAAGTCAGTGGACGTAGGTTTCTGTAGGTCAGAACTAGAATAACTTTGGTGATTATAATATCCACCAGCAGCACTGTCCAATTAATTAAGAACTTTTTAAAAAATCTCACGACCCACTGATGGTGGGTCAGTAGTACCGAGTTCGCGAACCAAAGGGAGAATTATTAATAGCTTCTGGAGCAGGAGCAAGGTCTATCCATTAATGCTTCAGAAAGAAAAGAACGGATGGAAAAGTGCCACCTCGTTTCCAATTTTCTTTGTTAATGAGCACATTTCATTCTCGGGCCAGCAATGACTGGTTCAGAGTCCCTGGTGCCGCCAAAGCTCTCCTCTAAAGGTTATCTTGCTCTGTCGTGAAATCACAGTGCAGAGGAATGCTTAGATGTCCAGGCTTGAAAACAATCTGGAAATTACAACTACACAAAATGTTTTAGAAAGTCTTATCTCCTAAAATCTCAAGTCGAGTGCAGTGATTTAATGCAGGAGGAGACGATGACCATTAATGGAAAGCTCAGGGTCTGTCTGAGCCCCGAGTCACCTCATACTCAGCCGGTTCTCCTCCTGGTCCCTGTTGCTTGCCTTGGTCTTTCCCCCAGGAGGGTAGAGGAGTATGAGTCACAAAGAGACAGAGAGACGGTCCAGGGTGGCTGAGCGAACTCTCCCCTTGCTAGGATAAGGCACTAGGGAAAGCAACACATTTTGAAGCAGGAATCGTTCGTGAATCTCACCACTTCGCTGATACCAACCAAGTGCACAGCAGGACCATCTCCTGGTTTGATGGCAGTGACCTCCTGACTCGTTTCTCGGCTCTCTCCATTTCCCCTGGAGTCAAATCCTCACAAAAGATGCAGACTACGATCTTTAGAAGCAGACATCAGACCGTGCCTCTTGAGCTCACTCTTGATCCCTCATCATAATCAGAATAAAATTCAAAGTCCTTACAATAGCTTATAAAGCCCTATGCCCTGGGGCCCCTACTCTCTTCCCCCAACCGTGACCCCTACCACTCTGCCCCTGGCTCTTGGAGCTTTAGCACCTGGTTTGGTTGTCCTTGAACGTGCTGAACTCATCATTCTTCCAGGGCCTCTGCAGGAGCTGTGCCTTCTGCCTGGAAGGCCGTCACCTCAATCTTCACAGACATTTTCAGCGAGGGCTCAACTCGCCTGTCGCTTCCTCAGAGAGAACTTTCCCACCACCCTTAATCTAAAACAAGCCACCTCTGCCCCAACCCAGTTACTCCCTTTCCCCTCAGCCTGCTTCTGGTTTACAGATAGCAGCATTTCCTGACTGCCTGTACGGAGATGTGTGTGTGTATCATCTACGACACAAACACACACGCTTTCTGGGGCTGACCATACATGGCACTGCCGTAACCCCGGTTCTCGCACGCAGTAAGTCGTGGCTGAGGGAGGGAATGAATGAACACTTGGATGAACAAAGAAAATGCACGTAAGTTCAAGGTCCGGCTCTTCCACTTCCAGGCTGTGTTACCTTTAACAAGTTACCCAGCTTCTCCGGACCCCAATTTTCTTAACCTCTAAAGTGAGCATAATTACCTCCTCCTTCAAGAATTGTCAGGAGGATTAACTGAGATAATTCACCTAAATCCTCTAGAGAATGGGCTAGAACTTTGTAGGTGCTCAACAAATATCCTGTCCAACCCCCGGCTCCTCCACCTTTCCAAGGATCCCAAATCAGAGTAAAGCGATGCTTTGCAAGTCAACAGAGTAGCCACTGTATTTTGCGTCATGAATTCATGAATCCATCCAAGTACTGAAATTCTACCATTTATTCAATTAGAGTTCTGCATCCCTGCCTATTCCCATAAGAAATGCAGATATTCCTGGAAGAAAATATTCATAAGGTTATCTCCATCTTTTTTTTAAAGATTTTATTTATTTATTTATTTGACAGAGATCACAAGTAGGCAGAGAGGCAGACAGAGAGAGAGGAGGAAGCAGGTTCCCCATTGAGCAGAGAGCCCCATGTGGGGCTCGATTCCAGGACCCTGGGATCATGACCTGAGCTGAAGGCAGAGGCTTTAACCCACTGAGCCACCCAGGCGCCCTGGTTATCACCATCTTAATAAAAATAATTTTTCAAATGATTTTTCTTTATGACTAAAAGCATTGCAAAAGAAATAGAAACCAGAGACCAAAGGTGCAGAGGAGAAGCTTCCTAGATGCCTAGAGGGTGTATCATCTACCATCTTAGCCTGAAATCCGAGTCACAGATAATCATCAGAGATGACATAACTGGTTCTTGAACAGGAACAACAAAGAGCTTTGTCTTCAACAAGGACATCCCTCGAGGTGGACAGGTTTGCTGCTGCCTCACCGATGGATGCTCCTGGTGGAAAATTCCTGAGTGGCCAAGCCAGACTCAAACTGCATTGTTTTATTGGCTACAGAAGTGATTGTATTAAGCTAATGAGGATATCATTCCCAAAGACCTTATGATTTGATTTAGGTAAGATGGCCCCGTCCTGCTGTGATTCAGCTTCATACTGATGCCTTCTGTTCTGCTTTTACTCCTAGGGGCAGAAGCGGAAGGAAGAGGCCATAGCTGGCTACTTTCTTTCCTTCCACCATCCCTCCTACCAAGCCGCACCGAAACAAGCTCACCTAAGCCACTCGGGACATCACTGGAACCTTCGGCGTAGTCTGAACCTCGGATGTTGGTTCCATCCCCCCCTCATTTCCCTTCAGTGGCCCTGAAGTGTCTCACCAACCCTGTCTCTTCTGGCTTTATAGAGTCAGTAGCCTTGAAGTACCTGGGCTCCCTGGGTTACAGAGAATTCAGAATCTGGGAAGAGTCCCCAGACGCTATCACCTTGTGGGTCGGGTCTATGACCATTTCAAAATGCTCCTTTTACTCATTTAACCTCCTTCAATGAAGTGTTTCCTTTCCCTACCTCCATCTGCCACCCCCAGTCCAGATAAGCTTGAAGTTGAAATGCTTTTAGAAAATAAATGAAATTCTATCATTTTATAAAATGTATTCAGTTTGGGCTCCAAGACATATTTTTAAGTCTATCATATCCAAGTATGCACAGTCCTAGGTAGATCGTTACTGACCAACCTGGTTTGGCTGAGATGTTGTAGCTTACTTTTGGTTCCCTACATAACCCCTTGTGTAGTTTTAAGCCCACATTCCTAAAATAAATGGCTCCTGATTCAGTAAACAGACATAAATTAGACTGATCTTTGGATAAACACAAACTTTATTTTTATGGAAAGTGTTGTTCACTTTTTACACACCCATACCTGAAATCCAGCCAAGACAGTCTCTTCTCTTACAGAAATCTGTGCTGCTGTCCTTTCTTAGAGAAAGAATTCTAAATCAGGGAGCTCAGAGGAATGACCTAAAATCTCATCAGTGTCCTAAATTCTGTGCTAGTAATTTTGGAACCATAATTTTAGAACATGAGTTTGCACTGAGAGCTAATAATACTACAGAACCTGTTGCTATCATTTCAAAGCCTAGATCAAAGGTTTTACAAGCAAAGAACATTAAATCTCTTTAAAAAATTAATCTACTACGCCATTTGCAGGACAACCCAGATTAATCTTTTGTTTTGAGGGGCCTTGTCCTCTCTGTGTACTAAAGGCAGAAGAAGCGGGGATGGACAGCAAAGTCTTAATAGCAGCTTACTTCCATGGTTAGAGAAAGATTTTCAACTAAAAATTTCCTGATCTGTGGCTTAATATAGTATAACAATCTTTCTTGCTGTTTAGACTTTGCTGATGAAGAGGAGAAGAAAACAAGAGACAGCTCCTGGGATCATCATTTATTTTAAGGTCTTCCCGAAAACTCTTATGATACGTCAGTGACAACTGTGCCCCATTGGTTGTTTTCTCTATTTTCAATTATTTTGTCAGCAATTGAATGTGTGCAAGAAGCCAAGCATTTTGCTAGGATCTGAGGGGCAATTTGACCCCATTTGTACTCTCCACATAAGAGCTCACTTGTGACCCACTTGTGACCAGTGTCCCAGTGAGAATGACGAAGTCATCATTATTTGCTTCTGGAACCCCTCCACCCTCCTCTCAGTGCTTTGCTCTCTCCAAAGACTCAGTTCCAAAGCATTGCTTAGAAAATAGTTCATATTTATATGAATAAATCCATCACTAACTTCCCTTTTCTCTTTATCTATAATTTGTCTTCCCCAATAGACTAAGAGTTTACCATTATGGAAGAAATATAGTAATACGTGAGTATTGTATTTCAAGAATAACACTTTTTAAAGAAGACCCCAAGAGAGGATAAAGTTTAGCTCAAGATACAAGCCTCCAGCAAAGAATTTTCAGGCTATGAGGCATCCATTTCCCTGGGCCCTTTCATCTCTTCTGGTTACAAGAAGTAGAAATATACTAATACCAACAAAGTAGCATTAATAAGTACACATATTTCATGGACCAAGAGCAGGAAGGAAAGAACAGATGGCCATTCAGTGGCATCTTGACTGGAAACTGGAATGATCAAAGGTAGCGTCGTTCTCCCTCCCTCTCTTTCTCTGACAGGGATGACAGGATTTCTAAATCCTGTTCCCCTGAGTTTAGTCCATCTTAGGTCCTCAACCAGCTTCTTCTGATGCACCTTGCACGTGGCTCCATGTGGCCAGCAGGCCTAACTCTGTACAGTTTCAGACCTTCTACCCATCACCAACTATTATCAGTCTTAGTCCTTCAATCCAAGTATGAAGGAGGAAAACAGGGAAGAGAATGGGTGAGCCAGAGTCTGGCTGGTCCAACCCATCTCTTCAAGTCAAGCTATAAAATTTTCTGACTAACCAATGTATAGACAGATAGTGGATAAGGTATTCACTTCTAACCCAATTATCTGGACCCAGAAAGTATTAAGATACTAGAATATGTAGGGCTGTCTAAATGGGATCTGGACAGGACAGAATCTTCAAGAAATCCGGATAGGGGCAGGGAAAGAAACATCCTTCAGTGGACCCAGCCTCTGTATCCCTAACCATGAAATATCTATAGGATGTTAGACACCAGGATAAGTCCCTCCTCACTTCCTCTTTTCCAATTATTACAGATTTGTTGCTCTTGTTGTTTAAATCCATTTCACATCTGTTACTTGCCTCCCGCAACTCTTTTGTTCTCATTTACTTTAGGCTCTCAACCTTCAGAACATACTTAGTATTGAAACAAAGCAAAACTCACATGGATCATCTCGCAACCATGATTGCCACTTTGGCAGCAATCATGAAAGAGGGTGCTCAGACAACCTCCATCTGTGGTTGGCTGTAACACTGAGTACCATGGAGACAAGTGGGCAAAGAGAATTGGGTGTCCCAAAATACCCTTCACAAAGGGTCGAGAGAGGAGCCCAGGGGCTCTGCATTGTCCTCTTTTCAGCTTGCAAGATTGGACTGACCCTGCCTCACAACAATATAATTTGGTTTCTTTTTCATACCTACATGATCTCTTAAAGTTCCCTTCCTCCCGTATGTTAGCCCTTATCTCAGCTAGAGGGGAAAAAAAATTCAATGCTGATAGCAAATTCTCCACCTGTACTCAATACAGTGGCTGGAAAAACCATGCCATGGAAGATAGAAAATAAAATCTTCCCTGATATAAAACTCCATTATAAACCCCATTATTCTACAAATTCAACTATTCTCTGGTTACATCACAAACATCATGTAATATGATGTGTTTGATGGTGTGGAAAACTTGCAAAATAAACATCATTTTTTCCCCCTTCAGATAGGACTTTTTGACAGATAGGAGTCCCTTGAATATTAGAGGAATGCTGAACAAAGTAGAAGGAACTCCACCACGTTCCTCCACCAAGAGCCACCCGAGTTCTATTATTGGATTTGCTGTTGACTAATCTTGTTACTTTAGGCAAACTGTTTAACTCCTGCTGAAGCCCAGTTTCCTTGCAAGTCACGTGCCACGTTGCATGTTAAATCAAAGACTGCTGGTTGCCAGGAGTCATTCATCTCCCCCTCCACCGTGCCCCGTTCTTACTGGTGGAGCTCATCTCCCACAGTAGAGGCTAGAAATAACCATCTCACTTCTGTAGCTTCCTCTGTAGTTAGGACATGAGCATGTAACCGGTCTTGGTCAAAGGAAACTCATCATTCTGCCTGGGATCTTCTGGGGAAGGTGCTCCTTACTACTGAAAATTAATTTCCCTTCTATATGCCTTTGGAAGCTCTCATGCCCAGAGTTGTGGTGGCCATCGTGGCACAAGGACAAGGAAGATAAGAGGGTTATATCTTAGAATCTGATCCATAGTGCCTCCACCTTTCGAGCTGCTGAATTACCAACCCTAGAACTTATTAGACAATTTGATCTCATTCTATTCTCAACCATTTTCACTGGGGAATCCTATTATGTACAGCCAAAATACATCCTTGTTGAATAGATGCCTTGGTCTCTAAGACCCCTTCTAGCTTTAACAACATATGATCAGCTAAGAGACAAGGAAAGTTGTTCTCTTGATGGATAAACTACAGATTTTAAGGATCAATAGTGAACAAACTTTAGAAAGTGATACCAGACTTAAAAACACGGAGTGCAGAGAGTGGTTGATATGTTGTGGCTTGAAGAGCACAGACACAAACACGTCCCCATCTCCACCCCAAACATCCCCCACTGTCTTTATACCATGGTTGGGGAAGGAGCATATATAAGTACATATCTGTAATATTCTCACTGCCCACCATTTGCACACCCTTCCTATTTTAGGAATCTGCTTCCCACAATGGAAGCCCAAGGGAGGTTTACCCTCTTCCTATCCCTGGTTGCCAGAGTAAGACAAGATGACTAAGGCCTAGCCAGCTGAATGCTTCTACACAAAATTGCAAATCTTGGAAAGTGGTGATGAGAGGTACCAAGGCAATACTATAGCTATTGACCCCAGAGTCCTTGGCCTTGACAGGGAAATGAACCCATCGCAAGTGGTGACTCCCCGACCAGACTACGTCTGTGGTGAGAACCTGAATAAGAATTCCAGACGCCCAGTCTCCCTTGGTCCTGCCTGCATTTTGAGGCTGCTCCTTCCGAAAGCTTCTGGGAGCTATTCCCCATGTATTTCAATAATACGGTCTCCTGGTTTCGGCTCTGTTTATCATAACCAAGAAACCCAAATGACAGAGAGTCAAAGTCTTGATTGTGAAGAAATGTATCTGCAAAAGTCTAGATTTTGTACAAACCTGTGAAAATAGAATTTGGAAGAATAGCCGAAGTGTTTGAAGGATATCTGGAACTTTCCATAGCTCTGGCCCTACCAAGAGAGGAGTATCAGTCTTTGGAGGCACTGAGAGAAGGAACTTTGACCATCCCTGAGAACAGCCTCCCCAGAGACTTTTGAATATCGTTAGTGGTCATTTATATGTCAGCGAACACTGTCATTTCTCACTGCCTTCCTTCAGTGACAATCGTGATTGTCCCTCGAAAGTGTTTTAGACGTGTGCTCAGTGACATGTGTGTGTTTGGGAACCAACATTGAGTAGAATATGACTTTTATTTTTATTTTAAAGATTCTATTTATTTATTTGACGGAGAGAGATCACATGTAGGCAGAGAGAGAGGGGGAAGCAGGCTCCCTGCTGAGCAGAGAGCCAGATGTGGGGCTCCATCCTAGGGCCCTGGGATCATGACCTGAGCTGAAGGCAGAGGCTTAACCCACTGAGCCACCCAGGTGCCCCAGAATATGACTTTTATTAAGAGTGACACCTGCAGTCAGTTGAGTGTCTGCCTTCAGCTCAGGTCATGCTCCTAGGATCCTGGGACTGAGTCCTGTGTCAGGCTCCTTGCTCTGCAGGAAGTTTGTTTCTCCCTCTAGCTCTCCCTGTTTGTGCTCTGTCTCTCTGGCATATAAATAAAAACTTAAAAAAAAAAAAAAGAGTGACACGTGCAGAATTACCTGGGGACAGAAAAGGCGAACACCTTCTCCATTTGTGGTGGGGTAGTTTCCCTACCCCCAAAGACCAGACTTCCTGCTACAATTATAAAAACAGATTACAAGATTAAATAAAACAAAAGGAAAGCATAAATGGGAGTTGTATCAAAACAAAGATAGTAAGTTCACTGTAGGCAAACATTGTTGCTAAAAAAAAAAATACAATGAACAAAATAAGAGAGAAAAATATTATAATTAGAGAGAAAACAGGAATCCATACAGCTGAATTATAATATAGTGAAATATCAAAGACTCAAATCAATAAGATAAATTGAAAGATTGGATTAAAATGAATAGTGAAAAGGAAAATAAGGTCTCAAATAGAGATCAAAAAGGTAACCGCCCCCCCAAAAAAGCAACCCAAATCCAAACAGAAGCACTATATTTAAAAACTCTAATTCAAAATAAGAAAGTATACCAGTGGGTGCAAACCTCTAAAATGTGTGTGTGTTGTAAACAAAACCACTCCATTCTCAGTAAAGATAAGGAAACAGCAAACATCAAAACATTGTCTTTGGAGGAAGCTTTAGTCTCCTGAGTGGTGTTCAGGAACAGAGACCATGAGGACAAGGAGCAAAGAGGAAAGTCCATCTATAACCTCCCGGGACAACTATCCTGTCCGTTCTTCCCCAGTTAAGCTAACACTCTGTCTCAAACAGCAAGAAACAGCCCCGACAGTTAGGCAAGCATACAGCCCTCTTAATGTTTGCTTTTGCTGTCACCTTTCAGTGAGCCCCTGCTGTATACATGGGAATATGAAGCCAGTCACTTTCGTGTAAGTTCTCTTATTGGATTCCCTCAACAACCCTGAGGAGGATCAGGGATTCTCAAGCACTATGGACACACCAGGGATTTGTTTCCTCTTGCTGCTGTCATAAATTACCACAAATATAGTGGCATAAGCAGTACCATTTTTTTCTTTATAGTATGGAGGCCAAAAGTCCAAAACAAGTCTTATAGGGCCAAAATCCAGGGGTTGGGATATGCTGGTTCTTCCTTCTCGCCTTTTCCAGCTTCGAAAGACGGTCCTCATTCCTCAGTTCAGGACCCAGCATCGACATGTCTAACCTCTCTCTGTTCCCACCAGGACACTGTCTTCTCCCATGCCGAATTTTCTTCTTTCATCCCTTATAAGGGCCTTATAAGTGCATCGGGTTCATCCAGATAATCCAGGACAATCTCTCCATCTCCCAGTCTCTAACTTGGTACATTTATGTGGTTCCACTTTTCCACAGAAGGGGGCAACCACATGGTCTGGGGCTTAGCACATGGACATCTTTGGGGCCATCCTTCAGCCCCCCACACACCCATTGTGTCAGACTTTTTCGAGGGGTAGGTTGTTTAGTTCATAACCTTGTAACCTCACCAATCCGCCCTTTTTAATGATTATATTAAAATGAGGTGAACAGTCAACATCAAGAGAAGCTGGGTGAGGGGCATATGTGAAACCTAGTTTGGGTAACATTTCTGCGTCTAAAATTAGGGAAAAACGAAAGGATGTGAAGGACAAGAGCAACAACCAAAATTTTCCTGGGAGTTTTATGAAGAACAGAAGTCTTCAGATCCCTCCCACGTGGACGGGACCATCTCCAAAGACAGAGCTTAAGGATCTGTGGTTGACACAACACGTGATCCTGTCTCACAAGAAGCTCTGAGAACTGCTCATTTAAGCTCACACCAGGACTCCTCAGAAGCCAACCTGGCATCTTTCAGAAATGTAAGTTCTCAGGCCTACCCCTGACCAACCAGTCAGAACCTCTCCTGGGCATGGGGTCTGGGAAACTTGCGATTTTCTCACACAGCGTACTTGGATAAGCACCTAGCTGCACGCTTTCGAACAGTGGGTTGTGACTCCTCTTATTAGCACCCAGTTCTAGCCCGAGATCGCTGAGGATCAGTAACTAAAATACTGAAAGTGAAGGGCGCCTGGGTGGCTCAGTGGGTTAAAGCCTCTGCCTTTGGCTTGGGTCATGATCTCAGGGTCCTGGGATCGAGCCCCACATCGGGCTCTCTGCTCAGTGGGGAGCCTGCTTCCTCCTCTCTCTGTCTACTTGAGATCTCTGCCTATCAAATAAATAAATAAAATCTTTAAAAAAAACTACTGAAAGTGAGGTAGCTATGAGGTGCCAAAGCTAGAAGAAAATTCCCCAATTTTCAGCGGAAACCCTCATCAAACTGTCCTTTAAGTCTGACAGTTCAACCCTCAAGTGTATAGCATTAAAATCTTTCCCAAATGAAAATATATTATTCTGTAGGAACAAATCATTAAGAAGAGACAATCACAGGGGCATGTGGGGGGCTCCGCTGGTTAAGTGTCTGACTTTGGGTTCGGCTCAGGTCATGATCTCAGGATCGTGAGATGGAGCCCTGTGTTGGTCTTGGCATTCTGCGTGGAGTCTGCTTAAGATTTTCTCTCTTCCTCTACCCCTCCCCCCAAATTCATGTTCTCTGTCTCTCTCTGAAATAAATAAAATCATTTTAAAAAGATGAACCAAAAAAAATAATAATAATATGATTTAAAAAAAAAAAAAGACGAACCAGTTAGTTCATGAATCACACATGAATGACGTGACCTGCTACAATCAGACTTGAATGAGATTCAGGATCATAGGTCTGACAGCCAGAGGGAAATCTGATATCACCGACCCAACCATATATGTCAAAACTATCAGTCCAAATAGTCCTTCCTGCAATTATTTATTCTACGATCTGCATAAGCACACTCACACTGCTCAGATATAATGTCCCAGTAATGAGATCCAGAAACTAGGAGAATCTTCTGGAGGGTTAGACAAGGAGGCAGTTTGTATGTATGCTGGAAGGAAGAACTTGTTCCCACTCCAAACCCACTGCCTGCTTCTTGGGCCCAGCACACCAAAGGATGCAGAGACTAAAAGGGCACTTGGTGATGCAACTCAAAGCAAAGAATATGAACATAAAAAAGTGCTCTGAGAGACTGACCGGTGTAGCAGGTGCCACGTCTGTTTGCGAGCTGGGAGCATACCTGCAGGGTCTGAGCCCCTCCTGGGGATCACTGTCCACCTTAGTCCCACGTGGGTGGAAAAGAATGACCCTGATGATTGGCAGCCAGCACCAGATGTGAGGTGGGGCCCCAGGAAAGCAGGGATAGACATTTAAAAGCATCCAAAGGAAGAAAGATGTTTCCAGCAGGACCTCAAGCAGAGTAATTAGCTGGGGAGTGGGGTTCAAGAGGCGAGCCCATGAGCCACTCACACCCGCCACCTGTCTGCAGATGGCATGTGACTTAAAACGCACACATCTAGCCTCAGTTATGTTTTCCTGGACCCCTGAATGTGTCCAGATGACTGCAAGGATATTCACTAATGAGCCAAACCCCCATCTCACCCGATGCAAAGACAGAACTCTAAATGGGCAGAAAGGCAGGCACAGGGGCCAAGCCCTGAGCAAGGCTTGGTGGGAGAAGAAAATCAGCATCTCCGGAGCCTACGGAGGGTCCAGGGGTGAGCCCAGAGTCACCATGTGGACCTCAGTGCCAGGCTGTCCTCTTCCTCCAGATTCTAGAACTACATGGGAAGCTGACTGGCCACCTGCTCCGATCACTTGCAAATACCAGAGATCTTTAAAAAACTTGCTGATTTCAGATCCTCATTTTTCCAGCCCATAAAACCTCAGGCTCTAAAGAAAACTATTGATCTTTGAAAGAACAAAGGTGAATAAATTCCAGAAAGGATTCTGGGACCTGTTTGATGCTGGTTCAACAACTTTCATCAAAACCACCTACAGCCTGATCTGAATTCATTTTAACGTGTTTTGTAAACCACTCAAGTCCTTAACATCTCTTGCTGAAGGATGGAGGCCTAGAGCCTCCACGCAGAATGCAAGGAGAAGAGAAACACACTCTCTTTTCTTTGAGCAGTCCTGATTCGCTGGCTGGCTTCCAGACTACGGGATGAAATCAGGACCTAAATTTGTCACTGACCTGTTTTCCCATCTCTGGTGTAGTCAGCTCATGTAAGTCCAGTGCTTGGCAGTCATTTTTGTGTGAAACTCAGGTTTCACCTATTCTGTTTTTCATACCCAAATTTTGTCAATAGTAACCTAAACTTCTAGTTACCTTCAGAAGTGGGGAGCAACACAATGGCATGTGGGCCAAAGACGCCCAGGAGAGATCCAAGCCAAAAACACAAAATGTCCCTCCATGAATGAGCTCATACACGTGCTATTTCCAGATCCCTGCTGAGGACACAAAAGGCTTAGGAGAAATCAGAAAAATCATGGAGCTGACCTGATTCCATTCAGCATTTTTGAAAGCCGTTGCTCTGCACTGATTGAGAACAAATCTCACCCGGGCCCTGCCCAGCCCCTGGCATTGAGAGCTCTTTGGTGAGGTGTCCGATGCCTAGAATCCTAGAACAGGACACACAAAAACAAAATACACAGCTCCCGGCCCCCCAAAATGCCCAGTCCAGTGGAGGAAAGATGCGTGAGTGTTGACAAGGGAGCACAGCAAGTGCCTTGTTGGAGGGGAGCCCTGGCTGGAGGAGCAGAGACAACAGGCGTCCAACCCAGCAAGAGCCGAGAGGAAGGTTGGGAGGGAAGGCTACTTGGAGGGAGTGAAAGGGACAGAAAAGGAGAACAATCCTATACCAGGAGGACACTGGTTGCCAAGCTTCAGTGGGCAGAAGACCCACCAGAGGGCTTCTGTTGAAATGCAGATTCCCAGCCACCCCCTCCAAGGGTATTGTCCACTAGGACCGCAGTGGATCCCCAGAATCTGATTTTTCACAGCATTTCCGGGTGATTCTCTGGACACCTGGTCCTAGTCCCCATTTTGAGAATCATATTCCCCAAACCAAGCCAACGTCACGTCCAGTCTGGAAAGGCCCTGCTCCAGCACCTCACAGAGAAGGCCTCAGGACTGACTCTGCCTATTTTTTCTGGTCTTTCAGCTGCCACCGGCTTGCACCCAGCTCCTGTTCTCCTGGGAACCCTCAGGCCCTCCTCTGGAGAAACAAGCTCTCTGGAAAGTACGCCCTCGACTCCCCAACGTCAAGCGAAGGTCTTGAGTTACCGTGACCAGGAAGAATTTGCTTTCCATCCTGACCTCCAAAGAACAAAAAATCTCTATCTTTAATGAAAACATTGTGAAACATCCTCAGGGAGCAGAGTCCGGGAACCTTTCCTAGGAAGCCCCTAGATCGTGTCTTGTGGGGGTGGGGATGGGGGGAGCCCCCCCCAGGGCCCTGCGAGCCAGTTCTTGAACAGCTCACCCTATCCTACTCCCGCCTCTCACAGCACATGCGCACGGATAGAGGCTTCATCTCCGTGCAGTCCAGTGAGTTTTACGCTTCCCTCCCTATTTTCAGAAGATAAGGTGTGACAGCCTCTGATAAGGCCCCAGGGATTCTCACCAAAGGATTCTCCGAAGCATCCAGAAGAAGTTCTGAAGGGCTGATGGCTCCCGGAGCCTCCCGGAAGGGACAGAGCTTGGTAAGACAATTCACACCCTCTGACGGAAAAGTGCTCAGGAGACACCCCTTGTCACTCGATTCCCCAACCAGACTGGTCTTATTTCTTCTGTCCCCTGTGGTCCCTTTCTGCATCGTGTCCCTCCAGATGTGTTCGCCTTCCCTATCTCTCCCATCCTTTTGCTTATGTTCCCTACACAACCCACTCAGAGCCTCCTTGTAGGTGCCCTGGTCACCTGAAGTCACCACAGGCTCGGAAACAGCCTCCTGACTCCAATCCCTCCCGCCAAGGTCTGCCAAACACGGCTACTGTCTGGGGAACCCTCCAGGCACTGGCTCCCCAACACCTCTGTGAAAGACCTTCTTCAGCACGGGGCCCCCCTTCACCCCACGCAACAGCCAAACAGACCTTCACGCTGGATTCTTTCGAGGCTTTGAGTTGCGGCTGCTTTTAAACTTTGTTTTCAGAAATATTCTAAGTACACGTGGTCAGCATTCAACCAGTGCAAGAGGCGGGAGGGGAGAAGCAGGTCTCCCTTGGCCAGTGACTCCCCTCTATGCACCCCTTCCCGGAGACAACAATGTTGCTGGCTTCGGAGCTCTTCACTGTGTCAGTGTCTCTGTGGATACACACCCCCCCCTTTTAAAATAAAATAAATAAGAGCACACTATAGACACTGTTCTGCACTTGGCTTTTGTCACCTGATGGTGTCGTAGGGAGTGTTCTGCATCAATACATAGAATCAGATCGCCTTCATCCTGTTCAGCAGCAGTAGAATATTGCATCATAAAATTTATCATAATTTATGTCAGCAGTACTCGAGTACACAATTTGATGAGTGCAGACGTTAGGTACTAAAAACTATGCTAACCTATACATCTAGCTCTACTTAGAGGCACGTTGACACCAGAACTTCCGTGTCCCTCCCTTGCAGGGGCCCTTCCTTGAACTTTTTTTCCCAAAAAGGGAACTGTGAAATTACATATATATGGCAAGACCCACGAAATCTGGAACAGCACCTGGATGTGACATAAATGGTCTATGAGAGCAGAGGCCAAGTGTGTACTTCACATTTCGAAGACGGTCACTGCATTCCAAAATCAAGTCCAAATTCATGTTCTCACCATCCCCCACAACGCCCTGGGCTTCTCCTAATACCTCGGGTAGGTTGCAACCCTTTGCACCTTGTTTCCTATACTCGGGTGTTTGCCCCTTCTTCTTCGAGGGGTTGCAAGGACCCTGAAGTCAGCACTCAAGTCCTCTGTCTACTCTGCCCAGCACTCATCGTAAGTCCTTTGCCCAGCAAACACTCAAAAATGTGTTCCATCTGTGTCAAGTCCTATTCAGATGCAATGGTTATATAATCAGTCAACAAAATGCCGATTAGGTGAATATTAATATCCTGCCTCACCTTAAATACAATTTAATTTTAGATTGTGCCCATGAGATACCAGCCCCGCCAGCTCTGTAGATCTAATGACTGTGCTGTTTCTCATCGTTAATGTCATGTAAAAAATAGTACAGAGTGGTGGCCTAAGGCCAAAGACCTACAAAATATTACCTAATATGTTCTTCCCACTCTTTGTTATTAATATTAAGCCACTGATAGCACAGTCCAAATAGAACCTTGCAAAGAAATTTAATTTGCAAATATGAAGAAGAAAAGCTCATTGAAGCCGACACATGCTGGCTGCCTCATTCTTGTTATCTTGTATTACTTTGCCATGGAGGCACATTTCATTTGTTAGACATAGTTGGTTCTTGACAAAACAGCAGTGGGTATTAGAAAGCTCTTCAAGTTCTTTGCAGTGTCTGCTGATAAGTTTGGAGGCATTCAAGTTCAGATGCCCAGAATATGCAGGCATTCAACGGGATGGGAGGCATCTTCTCTCATTTAAAGCGATAATAAGTTTGGCAATATTGGAATCTGTGCCGGAGGCCTCATTTTTCCTTGATCTAATAAAAGCTTATATTAGAGGATCCCTGAATTCAGTGTTAGCATTACTGTACATTACTCTGAACCTCTTTGACTATCATTAGATCTTTACTTGATTCCGACCCAGCTAATCCCTCTGTGTTTCCTGTATCTCTTTGCTTCTTCATTTACCCTGGTATCCTGTACCTATGATATGCCTCATCATCCCCTGGGAAGCTGATTAAAAACACATCCCCCTAGTCCCACCCATACCCTGTGTGACTCAATGATTTCTCTAGCCCAAGTTTAGTCCCTACCACTAGCCTTGACGTCACCAGATATTCAGACTCTCGGGCCCCACCGCAGCCCCACTGAGTTAGACCCTGCCCTGTTAACAAGATCCCCACCAGATCACACATGCCCTAAACTGGAGAGAAGCACTGAGCTGTACCCGCTTCCTTCCCCTCTTTTCTGCTTGTCTCCTTGACTCCATCACCCTCTCGTCTAGTCAAAGACATTATTCCTTAAACAGCATCTTTATTTTCTTCTGTCATCACCATATGAGACTCGGGGAAGATCACAGTGAATGAGTTGAAGATGCTACCATTGTAGAGTTGATGTTCTCTTCTGGAGGACAGGTAATGAGTGAGAGCAACAACTGAAATAAAATAGGGAATGACTGGAAGAGGTTAAGAAAGAAAGCAACACAGCAGAATGAGAATGAGGCAGGAACCCCCATTCCTACTTTACGGATGAGCTAATGAAAGTCAGAGGTGCCCAAGGCAGGACAGAGTCACACAGCCAGTAAATGGCAGGTCTCTCTAATACCAGAGTCCACTGTTTTGACATCTCTGCAAATATGGCGTCATGGAAAACCAAGTGGGATTCCTCCATACCCCCTTGTTGCTCTCTTTTCCCAGGATTTCTGACCTCTCTCCTCCCAATTCCACAAGGCAGGTGGAAAAAACCTAACCTTTCACCCCAACCCCAGAAGGTCTAACTGTCCCTCCTGTGAATAAGGAAATGAACTATGTTGTCATAATTTTAAAATTCCATCATCTTCTCTCTGGGAAAACAAAAAAAAAAAACTAACACCTGTATCTACAGATCACTGATAGTTTCTCCTTGAATCTTTCCCCAGAAGTGGCACAGGTAATAAACTAAAACACACACCTAGCTTATAGAACAGATTTCAAATCTTCTCTCTTCCAGGTAGAAAGACATGCGGCTGATACAAGTCAACTTTCGGCAAACACCTGCCCAAGAGCAGGGTTCAGTTTTCACAGGTACTACCCTAAAATATCCTCATCCAACTCTGATTCTCTGAAATGTTGTCATCTGTGATACAATAGAAATATTCAGGTTCTACAACATTTTAACAAACCACAAACACCATGCATTTGTTCTAAGAGAATCTTTTACAACTTTGCCCGTATTTAATTGTGACGACTACAAACAAATTTCATTTTGTACAAATACTTATAAGAAAATTTGGAGCTGGGAATGCCTGGGTGTCTCAGTTGGTTGAGCATCTGCCTTCGGTTCAGGATCCCCGGGTCCTGAGAACCAGCCCCACGTCAGGCTCCCTGCTCAGCAGAGAGCCTTCTTCTCCCTCTGTCTCTGCTCCTCCCTGTCCCACTCATTCTCTCCCTCCCCCTGTCTCTCCCAAATAAAATCTTTTAAAAAAGAAAGAAAAGACAATTTAGTGCTTGTTGAACCAGGTAATGGGAAGATATTTTGGCTTCAACAATAGTAATGAACTTTTTAAAAATTTGCCTTGGAAAAAAAGTGCCTTGGCACCATTAGTTTAATGCAAAGTAAAAGAAGAGCATTAAATACTTGCTTTCAACATTTTTTCCACCTTTCCCCCTTTGTGTGTGATGCCATATGGTATTCAAGTTTGACCATGATTACTCTTAATCATGAGTATTGCCAATAATTGGCTTATAAAACCAGACATAAGCCATGCAGTAAAAGGCTTTTCCCTACAGATAAAGGCTAACTAAGGAATGAGCCCATGAAGATCTTTCTCTTCCTCTGGATTTTGCTGTGTGGGAATGTGAGACCTGAGCCCACCTATTGAGAATGAGGCTGACACCTTAAACCAAAAGTGTTGGCTGAAAAATGGATCCAGAATTTTTTTTAAGTATTTTTATTAACATATAATATACTATTTGCCCCAGGGTTACAGGTCTGTGAATCATCAGGTTTACACACTTCACAGCACTCACCATAGTACATACCCCCCCCAACCACCCTCTCAACACTCACTCCCCTCAGCAACTCTCAGTTTGTTTTGTGAGATTGAGTCACTTATGGTTTGTCTCCTCCCGATCCCATCTTCTTTCATTTTTTCCTTCCCTACCCCTCAAAACTCCCACTCTGTCTCTTAAATTCCTAATATCAGGGAGTTCACATGACAATTGTCTTTCTCTGGTTGACTTCTTTTGCTCAGCTTAATACCCTCTAGTTCCATCCATGTCACTGCAAATGGCAAGATTTCATTTCTTTTGATGGCTGCATAGTATTCATTCCTATATATATATGTATATATACATATATATATACATATATACATATATTTACCACTCTTCTTTATCCATTCATCTGTTGATGGACATTGAGGTTCTTTCCATAGTTTGGCTATTGTGGACACTGCTGCTATAAACATTGGGGTGTATGTGCCCCTTCAGATCACTATGTTTGTACCTTCAGGGTAAATACCCAGGAATGCAATTGCTGGGTCACAGGGTAGCTCTATTTTCAACTCTTTGAGGAACCTCCATGCTGTTTTCTAGAGTGGCTGCACCAGTTTGCATTCCCACCAACAGCGTAGGAGGGTTCCCCTTTCTCTGCATCCTCACCAATATCTATCATTTCCTGACCTGTTAATTTTAGCCATTCTGACTGGTGTGAGGTGGTATCTCATTGTGGTTTTGATTTGTGTTTCCCTTATGTCGAGTGATATAGAGCACTTTTTCATGTGTCTTTTGGCCATCTAGATGTCTTCTTTGCAGAAATGTCTATTCATGTCCTCTGCTCATTTCTTGATTGGACTATTTGTTCTTTTGGTGTTGAGTTTGATAAGTTCTTTATAGATTTTGGATAACTGCTCTTTGTCTAATATGTCATTTGCAAATATCTTCTCCCATTCTGTTGGCTGTCTTTTGGTTTTGTTGACTGTTTCCTTTGCTGTGCAAAAGATTTTTATCTCAATGAAATCCCAATAGTTCATTTTTGCTCTTGTTTCACTTGCCTATGTCAATCTTTCAATGAAGAAGTTGCTGCGGCTGAGGTCAAAGAGGTTGCTGCCTGTGTTCTCAAGGGTTTTGATGGCTTCCTGTCTCACATTGAGGTCTTTCATCCATTTTGAGTCTATTTTTATGTGTGGTATAAGGAAATGGTCCAGTTTCATTCTTCTGCATGTGGCTGTCCAACTTTCCCAACACATTTGTTGAAGAGACTGTCTTTTTTCCATTGGACGTTCTTTCCTGCTTTGTCGAAGATTAGTTGACCAAAGAGTTGAGGGTCTATTTCTGGGCTCTTTATTCTGTTCCATTCTATGTCTGTTTTTGTGCCGGTACCATGCTGTCTTGATGATGACAGCTTTGGAATAGAGCTTCAAGTCTGGAATTGTGATGCCACCAACTTTGGTTTTCTTCTTCAACATTCCTCTAGCTATTCGAGGTCTTTTCTGGTTCCATATAAATTCTAGGATTATTTGTTCCATTTCTTTGAAAAAAAAATGGATGGGCTTTTGATAGGGATTGCATTAAATGTGTAGATTGCTTTAGGTAGCATAGACATTTTCACAGCATTTGTTCTTCCAATCGATAAGCATGGAATATTTTTCCATTTCTTCATGTCTTCCTCAATTTCTTTCATGAGTACTTTATAGTTTTCTGAGCACAGTTTCTTTGCCTTTTTGGTGAGATTTATTCCTAGGTATCTTATGGTTTTGGGGGCAATTGTAAATGGGATCGACTCCTTAATTTCTCTTTCTTCTGCCGTGTTGTTAGTGTATAGAAATGCAACTGATTTCTGTGCATTAATTTTGTATTGTGACACTTTACTAAATTCCTGTACAAGTTCTATAGATTTGGAGTGGAGTCATTTGGGTTTTCCACATAAAGTATCATATCATCTGAAAAGAGTGAGTTTAATTTCTTCTTTGCCAATTCGGATGCCTTTTATTTCTTCTTGTTGTCTGAGTGCCGAGGCTAGAACTTCTAGTACTATGTTGAATAGCAGTGGTGATAGTGGACATCCCTGCTGTGTTCCTGACCTTAGGGGAAAAGCTCTCAGTTTTTCCCCATTGAGAATGATATTTGCTGTGAGTTTTTCATAGATAGTTTTGATGATATTGAGAAATGTGCCCTCTATCCCTACACTTTGAAAAGTTTTGATCAAGAAAGGATGCTGTACTTTGTCAAATGCTTTTTCAACATCTATTGAGAGTATCATATGATTCTTGTTCTTTATTTTATTAATGTATTATATCACATTGATTGATTTGCAGATGTTGAACCCACCTTGAATCCCAGGAATCAATCCCACTTGATCGTGGTGAATAATCCCTTTAATGTACTGTTGGATCTTATTGGCTAGTATTTTGACAAGAATTTTTGCATCCGTGTTCATCAAGGATATTGGTCTGTAATTCTCCTTTTTGATGGGATCTTTGTCTGGTTTTGGGATCAAGGTAATGTTGGCCTCATAAAATGAGTTTGGAAGTTTCCCTTCCATTTCTATTTTTTGGAACAGTTTCAGGAGAATAGGTATTAATTCTTTAAATGTTTGGTAAAATTACCCTGGGAAGCCATCTGGCCCTGGGCTCTTGTTTTTTGGGAGATTTTTGATGACTGCTTCAATCTCCTTACCGGTTATGGGTCTGTTCAGGTTTTCTGTTTCTTCCTGGTTCAGTTTTGGTAGTTAATGTGTCTCTAGGAATGCATCCATTTCTTCCAGATTGTCAAATTTCATGGCATATAGTTGTTTATAATATGTTCTTATAATTATTTGTATTTCTTTGGTGTTGGTTGTGATCTTTCTTCTTTCATTCATGGTTTTATTTATTTGGGTCCTTTCTCTTTTCTTTTTGATAAGTCTGACCAGGGGTTTATCAATCTTATTAATTCTTTCAAAGAACAAGCTCCTAGTTTTGTTGATTTGTTCTACTGTTCTTTTGGTTTCTGTTTCATTGATTTCTGATCTGATCGGTATTATTCTCTTCTCCTGCTGGGTTTAGACTTTCTTTGTTGTTCTTTTTCCAGCTCCTTTATGTGTAGGGTTAGGTTGTGTACTTGACCTTTTTTGTTTTTTGAGAAAGGCTTGTATCGCTATATACTTTCCTCTCAGGACAATCTTTGCTGTGCCCCACAGATTTTGCACAGTTGTATTTTCATTTTCATTTGTTTACATGAGTTTTTTTTTAATTATTCCTTAATTTCCTGGCTGACCCATCCATTCTTTAATAGGATGCTCTTTAACCTCCATGTACTTGAGTTTTTTCCAGCTTTCCTCTTTTGATTGAGTTCTACCTTCAGAGCATCATGGTCTGAAATATGCAGGGAATGATCCCAATCTTTGATACCAGTTGAGACCTGATTTGTGACCCAGGATGTGATCTGTTTTGGAGAAAGTTCCATGTGCACTAGAGAAGAATGTGCATTCTGTTGCTTTGGGATAGAGTGTTCTGAATACAGGAGCCAGAATTTCTAAAACAAACTGAGAGCCTACACTATCTGAGGACCACTGGCTACCGCATTGCATCAAACCTAATATGCCACCCATTGTAAGACATGCCATTATTTTATGCAGCACTAAGGAAAACCTCTATACCTGTGACATAATACTTTCTTAAGTTTAGGTTTTTCAAATCTGTTATTGAAATAGTTCTTTTAGACTTATTTGGGTTTACATTTTCACTGTCTTTTTAGACATAATAATAGGGCACATGGAAACAAATTTAAGGTCAACTCAACACTTCATACTTAGTCTGACTCTCCTTAGATCTAGGATATGTCATCCTTTTCTGTGCCAGTGAGGCCACTGGTGGTTTTTTTTTTTTTTTTAAATGAATGGTCCAGTGTTTTCTTTAGGACATTCCTCAAACCCAGTGGCACCCATTCTTCAAACATCAATATGCATATCGAGCAATGACCATGTTGCAATTACAGCCTGGCCACCAGTGATTCTAAGACACATTGAAATATTAAAATATAAAAAATGTGGTATACAGTGTATGTGCTATTCTTGTCCTTCTTGCTGCATGGACTCTACCCATCAACCAGTGAACATGACCACCAAGAGGCCACCCTACTCCTGCTAACACAGGTCTAAGTGTAGCTTCGGTATCAGGTCCAACAACTGGAGAGAGAGGGCCAAAAAGAGGGTCTGAGTTGCAGGATCCTATAAGGCAACAGTGATTGTTGAATGATGAATCATTGGTGAAACTTTATGCTGTATCAGAAAGCAATTCTTCAGGCCATGGCAACTGGCTGGCAATTGGGATTATAGCCACATTATAATTCTTCGTCTGACACATCCAACCTGACTGAATAGTGTCTGACATTATTTGCCACAATACAAAGAGGAATTTGGCATCAATGGTTTAGAATACAATGTTTTAAAGTTAGTGTAGTAAGTGATGATCTATGTCCAGAGTCATTTAAAAAAAAAAAAATGTGTTTATCACAGAGTATGAGGAGGAGCTTGGAAGCAATCTTTATAAATTTGAATATAATTTAAGAATAAATATATTCAAGATAATAATACATTTGCAAGGAAAGAGGTACTCATCTTGAAATTAAATGTCCTCTAAAATTGGTTGTGTACAGTGAATGAGTCCTCAGGATGAAGTGGGCACTTTGAATATTATCATTTCCTAAAGGAGAACACTGAGGCTTGCAAATGTTAGGGAACCTGTACGAGGTCTCTCATGGGGAAATGGCAGAGCTAAGATGGATTAGACCTTGTCTTTTAATTGACTAAGCCTAGCTGTTTTCCCTTACACCTCACTGTCCATTGTCACTAATTTACTAATAAAACCTGGGGTCCCAACTTAGCCTTTAATGAAGATCAGAGAGGTGCTTTGTTCAACTCTCACCCAGAGAGTAGAGTCCCCTGCATTGATTTAGACATGTAGCTTACTCAGATTTTGGAATTCCTCATGTGAATTGGGATATATGAGAAATGGTTGGAGGACCCATAATTTACACATTGAGGGAAGAATTGACAACATTTAAATATTTTCTTGAGATTTACACCAACTCTTTTGATGCCATTGACAAAAATGGACAGTACCTGGTTGTCTGGAAGTATAAAGAGAAAGAGACAGGGAAAGAATGAATGATGACAGTGAGGACAGACATATGGATATAACCCATAATTGGACTTTTTGGAGAGATTTATCATTCTTCTCAGTAGCCATATTCAGGGCAGCCAATGGGCATAAAGTGAGGCAATCTATAAAAGATGGAATAATATCTTCTTCTCAGAAGTTTAGGACTGGTATATATGATATGCCTTACATAGTGTCTGACATATCCTTTCATTCATTCAGTCTTGGTTTTTTACTCTTCGTACTTGGTACGTATCCTGTACCAAGGATACAGCAGTAAATGATGAAACAAAATAAGACACATACCGTACTCTGAAGAAGTTCATAGTTTTGTGAGGAAAACTATATTACATTAACTGTGAAAACTATACTCAAACAGAGCAACTAACTGAAGAGCTCCCAGCAGCCAATTCCGGAGCAGCATGAGCAAGAAAACAGTCCTTAATTATAACTCAGAGTATAAAATAAATATTCATAAATCCATACAGATAGAAATGAATGAATGAGTAAATGGGGGAGAAGAGAGAAATCTCCCATGCCTGAGATTCCTAAACCTGAGTACCTGGGTGCCTTAGTTCGTGAAGCAACCAACTCTTGATTTTGGCTCAGGTCATGATCTCAGGGTTTTGGGATCAAGCCACCATTGGGCTCCATGTGGAGTCTGTTTGTCCCTCTCCCTCTGTTCCTCCCCCTCCCACTTCTCCCCTCTAAAATAAATAAATACACAGCACATTACCTCTGTGCTCTTCCTAAAAAAAAAAAAAAAAAAAATCACTCCTGTCTAATAATGAGAAAAACTTCAGGTAAATTCCAATTAAAAGACATTCTACAAAATTCTTGATCAGTACTCCTCAAGACTTCCAAGGTCCTCAAAAAAAAAGAATATTAGAGAAACTGATTTAGCCAAGAAGTTAAGGAGATATGATGGGTAAATGTATTTGGTGTCCCTGGGTAGGATTCCGTGACAGAGAGAAAATTAGGTCAAATTTAAGGAGATCGGAATGAAGTATTGATTTTCACTAGAAATAATTTATCAATATTGGTTCATCAACTATAACACATGGACTGTATTAATATAACATGCAAATAATAATAAAATGGATGCTGGATATACAGGAAGGTACTATCTTCACAACTTTCCCAAAATATAAAAGCTGTTGTAAAAATAAAGTTTATTTTAAGGAACCATTTGTAAAAAAAAAAATCCAGAATGTGCTTGTTCTAAACTCTAATAATCATTCTTTTGAAAGTTTTTTAAAAAGTGCTCTTAGCAACAGGCATCTGGCAGTAGGAGAGCAGGAAACTGCTAGATTTGACTTCTGACTTCTGTGTTTGCACATTTATAAATGGTTTTCCTGAGGCAGTGTTGGAAGAGCTGAATTCAGGTTCATTAAAGAGTAGCTAATATTTTAATCCTAAGACTTGCTTATAAAAAAAAAGAAAGAAAGAAAGAGAAGAAAGGGGGAAAAAAGGATCTTCTTCCTTAGCCAGAAATCTATACCACGCACTGCTGCAATCACTCCTGTGAGTCAGGCTTACCTGGGAGCAGCTGCCTGGGGGAGCAGACATATCCCACCCAGGGCATGATGGTGTTTTTGTTTTTTTTGTTTTGTTTTGTTTTTGTTTTTTTATCTTTGATATCCTGTTGTAGTTTTGTTTGTTTGTTTTAATTTTTTCAATTTATTTATTTTCAGAAAAACAGTATTCATTATTTTTGCACCACACGCAGTGCTCCATGCAATCCGTGCCCTCTCTAATATCCACCACCTGGTACCCCGACCTCCCACCCCCCACCCCCCGCCACTTCAATCCCCTCAGATTGTTTTTCAGAGTCCATAGTCTCTCGTGATTCACCTCCCCTTCCAATTTACCCCAACTCCCTTCTCCTCTCTAACACCCCTTGTCCTCCATGATATTTGTTATGCTCCACAAATAAGTGAAACCATATGATGGTTTTTGTCCAAAATGCTTCCACCAGCCCATCAGCCTATGAAGGAAACTAATGTGTAGTAAACGCCCGCATGCCCAGCATGAAGGTCAGGTCCTCAAACAGAAAATCCTTACTCTTGTTTAGCATTTCTGAAGATAAAGTGTGGAAACCCCCATTCACAGATGAGGAAACTAAGGTTCAAAAATAATGTGGCAGACCGGCCAGAGCTGGTTCCCTGCTTTTTCTACCTGACATGGCATAATTGTTTACCCTCTACAACATAGGAGTGTCCTAATGAGAGAGAATCACTTTTAAAGGTCTGTCCTAGCTACAGTCATATGAGAATGTACAAAGTTCACAGAATGGTAAAAATGTCAATCAACTTTTCCTGCTAAAAATTAAAAAAAGAAAGAAAGAAAAGAAAAACAACTCTTCTGGCATAGTCAGTAGTCAGATGTTTGAACTCCAAGGAACTCAGCAAAGTAGGTCTTGGTGAATTAAATGTGCCTTTAATTGGTGTTTTGGTTGAATGTCCCTTTTGCAGCAGAAGAATCCCAAGTAAGTGCCATTAACAGGGAGCTCATTTTCCAACTGAGTGACCAGGGTTGGGGGGAGGTTGTAAAGTTTGGTTTTTCTATTTTCAGTGGTGCTCTGTTGTGTGAAGTTAATGGGTTAGAAGTAATTTGTATGGACAGGCCAAAATATTTCCAGCAACCAAATCCAAAAATACTCTAGCTGGCCAAAGCAAACACAACCTGTTCTGCATTTTACGCTGCGAGTGGCCTTCTCCCAGCCCAGGGCTCGGACATCACAGCACCCCCCCTTCCCCTCCACCATCCCCCCCAACACCAAGCACACCGCTGTGTGTTTTGCCACAAACTGCATATTCTGTGAGCCATGACACAGTCTCTTTATATGTTAAGGGAACTCTTCCCTTCCCCCTTCCTCAGTAAATCTTTCTGTATCGGGAAGTAAATCATTGGAGCTCCTGTTTTGCTTCAGTAATCTATAGCTAACGTCCTCTGAATATTTCAGAGTCTGCCAGACAAAGGTGAAGCACTTTATATAATTATTCTCAGACTACCTTGTTTTAGAGAGAAGGAAATTAAGCATCCAGAATGGAGGGGCGGGGCGCCTGGGTGGCTAAGTGGGTTAAGCCTCCGCCTTCACCTCAGGTCATGATCTCGGGGTCCTGGGATCGAGCCCCGAGCCCCGCATCTGGCAGAGAGTCTGCTTCTCCCTCTGCTGCTCCCTCCCCCGCTTGTGCTTGCTTGTGCTCTCTTGTGCCTGTGCTCTCTCTCAAATAAATAAACAAATGAATAAAATTTAAAAAGAAGAACGTAAATAATTTCACCAAGATTTCCCACCAGTGGGTGGGAGAGCTTTAGTCACAGTGAGCCATTCCTGGGACAGGAACAAAATATAAAGCAAGACTTCCCGCCCTTCTCTTTTCTTGACCCAACTGCATTCCAACACAAGAAATTCCATTTTAATACGTATTTTTTCCACTAACCAATGTATTCAGGGAGCACTATACCAACAGCAGTATGTAGCTTTTACCTTAAAAATAATTATTATTATAAGTAATAGCCAAATGCATTCTTATTATCAAAATGCAAGATACACTTAAGTATTTTTAGCTGCCCATCATTTCTTTCCCATGGTAACCTATTCTTTGTTTTAATGGAGGCAAAGAGATTTCTATCGGATCTCTCTGAGGGCAGTAAGACTTGGCCATTCCAGGATTTGAATCTGCTGCTTCAGCAAGGAACTGACTCTTCTCAAATGCTTTTGGACCTTTACTGTTTGTTTCTTAATTTCCTCATCCCTGGCTTATGATTATTGAATGTCTAATGAAGGTTGTATGGTAGCCTGCCTCCAGTGCGCGTGCGCGTGTGTGTACGTGAGTGAGTGTGAGTGCTGGCTGGGGGCGGTTCCTTAGTCTGGCCTCTGTCTCTCCGTCCTAAGGTACCTGGGTCAGGTCTCTACTATTCCAGAGCCTGCTCCCGCTTGCTGAGGGTTTAGAGAGGGTCACACGCAGCTTCATCCTTTCCCCCTCAGAGTGATCTGCCACATCTGTCTGGCAGGATCTAGACCTCCTCTCAACTTGGATCTTCCATGATCTTTAAACTGCATTAGTCATGGTTTGCCAGAGAAACAGAACCCACAAGATGGGTGCGTGCATATAAACATAATTGGAACTATACATATATACACACACATACATATATGGGAGACAGAGAGAGATTTTAAGGAATGGGCTCATATGATCCTGGAGCTATGGCAGGTCCACAATCTTCAGGACAAACTTGCAGGCTGGAGCCCGGGGCGGTCAGCATTATGGCGGGTAGTCTGCTTGGCCCTAAGTCTACTGATCTAGATGTTAATCTCATCTTTAAAAAAATCCTCACAGCAATATCTAGAACAATGTTCGACCAGCTATCTGGGTACCATGGCCTAGCCAAGTTGACCTATGAAATTAACCACCACACACACACACACACACACACACACACACACAATCCCCCCCCCCTTTTTTTTTTGATAGCTTCAGATAGGAGAAGTAAGATTTGGAGACAGGAAATTGATTAAGTTACTATGTATAGGACAGTATATCCCTCGGGATAAAAGTCTCATGACAGCCAAGACTGCGGGACACCTGGGTGGCCCAGCTGGTTAAGCATCAGCCTTCAGCTCAGGTCATGATTTCCTTAGATGGAGCCTTACATCAGGTTCTCTGCTCAGCGAGGAGCCTGCTTCTCCCCTTCCTTCTGCCTGCCACTCCCCAACTTGTGCACTCTCTTTCTCTGTCAAATAAATTTAAAACATCTTTGAGAAAAAAAAAGAAAGAAAGAAAGAAAGAAAGAAAGAAAGAAAGAAAGAAAGAAAGAAAACGGGCTGTACCTGCTGGCTCTAGTAACCCCAGTATCAAGTGTGATGTAAGCACTCAGTCAAACCGTTCCTTCTGTGGCAATCCTATAGGCCAGACATATTGATAAACTTCTCATTATGGAAAAGACTAGTTAGCCACCCAAATTTGTCTTCATAGTAAAAGAACATTATCTTATTTGGGGCAGCCTTGGAAGGACAATACCCCCCAAACAGAATCTGGGCAAGGCCATATGACCAAATTGTGACCAGTGAGATACAGCCGAAGTGTTGAACGGGACTGTGGGGTTTTAAGAGAGGGACACAATGTCTAGCCCCTTTCTCTACTTGCAGTCTGGATTACACAGATGATGATGAGCTCAGTCAGGATCCTGGCACAGGACACCGTGGGTCACACCCCAGCTGAGGGCAGGAAGGAGGCTGGGCCCCTGATCAAATCTCACAACCATTCTGCACCTCCACCCCCTGTGACTGCTTCCTCTAGACTTATGTTACATAAGAGAGAAAGAGACTTTTATTCAGTTTTTATTCAGTTTATTCAGTTTAGGAAACTGCTATTTTCTATTATAAGAAACCAAACAATTCAAATTAATATAATTCCCACTAAAAGATCTGGAAATGTGGATAGAACATAGCACATTCACATAAATGCATAGCTGATCTCATAAGTCAGAACACAAATTTAAGGAAGTTAAAAAAAAAAAAAAGTTTGGGAGCCAGGATGCTTAGATGAACTACACCAACCAAAATGAAACGTAGACTGGAAAATGTTTGCCCCTGGCAAAGGGAAATGAAAATGGAATTTGCCTGTCTCCATCTTTGCTGTGGATGAGATAAAATTTCTGCTAATTTTAACCATAGACCTCTCCTTATACAAGTGTTAGGATATATATATATATATATAAGATGTATCTTACATCTCTATATAAAATATATACACTTACACATGCATTCACATATACGTACATCTCATCTACATTCCATGTTGTCTCAGAAAGCCCAAAGTAGGAAAATTAAGACAGAAATGTGTCTCACAGGAGCGCCTGGGTGGCTCAGTTGTTAAGCATCTGCCTTGGGCTCAGGTCATGATTGCAGAGTCCTGGGATCGAGCCCCACCTCAGGCTCCCTGCGGGGAGTCTGCTTCTCCCTCTCCCACTCCCCTGCTTGTGTTGTATCTCTCTCTGTGTCTCTCTGTCAAATAAATAAATAAAATCCTTAAAAAAAAAAAAAAGAAAAGAAAAGAAAGAAATGTGTCCCAGAGAAAGCAAATGTGAAACCTCTTTGGAGGGACCCTCCCTCACAACCCAGGAGGCAAACTCTGGTGACCCAGGATTCCCTCATCTGAAAAGCCCCTATTGAATATAACCTCGAAACCTAAAATGACAAACTTTGAGGACACAAGACACTTTCAGAGAGGGAGGACAGAAACAACAATTCGACCAAGAATCACCTCCTATACTATAATTATCATGCATAGACCATAAAAGAAAGATGTTTGCCATGTTTATGAAATAAAAGATGGAATTCAAAACAAAAGCAAACAAGACTGCACAGCTATGTCCAAAGAAACCAAACAAAACTTCTAACACACTAACGCCTGCATCTATGTTCGTGCATATTTATTCAGCTAAGTTTAAAAACTCCATGGAGGGATTAAATGGATGGTTCTAAGGCAGATTAGGGTGTGGAGAAGGAAATTCATGACCTGGAAGCTGTAGCTAAAGAAGTTACCAAAATATATCTAATCCGAGTTGTAAAGAGATGAGAGAAGCTCAGTCCAGGGACACATGAAGCTGTGAAGGTCAAGAATGTTAGAGAAATGAGGGAAGACACGTGTCGCCAAGTGCAGGAAGCAGAAGGCTTCTCGAACAGTCTGTGTGGAAACAGGTCTGGCAGTGAGGAGCCATGCGAGAACCAGGTCTGCCCCGTTTGCATGGACCACGGTGCAGCACAGTGTGTCCTGGAGAAGAAAAGGAATGTACCAAGTGCCAGGCATGACACAAACACATCGCTTGTTTAGTCCAAACAAAGTACAGTAAGCCAGAAATCATCACTCCCATCTCACAGAGAGAAGACCGATGTTCAAAGACATTAAGGAACCTTCCAAAGCCACTCAGAATGAACAGGAAAAGCCCATTCCTTTCTCTCCAACCCTGTGCCATTTCCCGGTGCGAGACCCCCTTGCACAACACATGAAACCCTTTACTATCTCATCTTCTCTTCTTCGAAACAAAAGGAAATCACCCTCCTGCTCTAATCACTTCCCAGAGTGGCCACAAGGATAAAACACAAGTACAAGCAACATCTGAAATTCTAGAGATCTGTGATTCTCAAAGCACATTGACATTGCTGACCCTCTGGGGTTAACACATGGTGTTGCTACCCAACCGTGGCAATGACCTTGGAGCACCTCAAGGGAGGCACTGGTTTTCACAGTAGTGCATTTTGGGGTGTCATAAAAATCTCAGTTTTCTGGTCGGTGCGATAAGGTAAGGACAGTTAAACTTCAAGATTCTTTATAAAACAGATTAATGTAAAATTAACATAGATAAAAATTTTCTGTGAATCTGGCTCTGGGCTAAGCATTTTCTGCACCTTCTCTCCTGAGAGCCTCACCTGGACCTAGGAGGTAAGTGTCGCTGTTGTCCTTATTTTCAGATGGGAACAGAGGGGCTCAGGGAAATGGGAAGACACACCTGAAGTTAGCTCGCTGGTCAACCGTTAGTTGATAAATCAACCCAAGTGACTAGATGGCAAGGTCCATTCTTGTTCTTAAACATTATACTTCATTGACTCCTAATACTGACATGGTTTTTGAGAAGAACCAACAAAAGTGCTTTGCAAAGGACAAGAACACACTCCAAAGCTAAGTTTCCATTTTGTATAAACCACAATGAACACACATTAAGAATTGGGCCCATTTACAGTCACAACCTCAATTTTGTTTGAAAAGTTAATGTTCTCTTCACAATAATCTTGCCACTGACTTCAGCTTTATCATTTGAAAAGGTATTAAATGCACAGAATTAACATTTTTTAAAAGATTTTGTTTATTTATTTGACAGAGATCACAAGTAGGCAGAGAGGCAGGCAGAGAAGAAGGGAAGCAGGCTCCCTGCTGAGCAGAGAGCCCAGTGTGGGGCTGGATCACAGGGCTCGATTTCAGGAACCTGGGATCGTGACCTGAGCCGAAGGCAGAGGCTTTAACCCACTGAGCCACCCAAGCGCCCCCAGAATTAACATTTTATTATTCTATTTCTGTTAATAACTCCCAAGTCCTTCCAGTCTTTACAAGAATTCTTTTTTTTAAATTGATGAATGTTTTCTTACTTGGATGTGGAAAACTTGGGTTTGCTGAGCTGGCCAGAGATTGTTTTATTGCAAAAAAAATCAATATGCCCTAAATGATATCACATAGAACTTCTCAGATTCTTTGTTCACCTGAAGAATTCAAAATGCCCGTTGAGAGTGAGGAGTGGTGTGCTTGTGTGAAAGGCGGGGAAACATCATGGTTAGGCCACAATTATTTTGTCTGGGGTGTGTGTATGTGTGTTGCACACCATACAGATACACACACACACACACACACACACATATATAGATATATACAGATATCTATATATTTATATATTTTTTTAAAGTAGAATTAAATCAAAAGTAAAGTAAACTCAAGGAAGTAGATAATAACATGATCATTAAAAAAGAGATGATCTGGGGCACCTGGGTGGCTCAGATGTTTAAGTGTCCAACTCTTGATCTCAGCTCAGGACTTGTCCCAACTTCGAGCCCCATGTTGGGCTTCATGCTGGGCATGGAGCCTACTTAAAAAGAGAGCGATTGAGAGAGAGAGAGGATGTGATGACCCTTCTGAAGAAATTATTTGAAAGTTAGCAGAGATTTTCCTGTGGGAAGTTTTTCTTTACAGTAAAGAAAATAGAGCACAGCAAATTACACAGATTAAAGACCAATGATTGGTGCTTTCTAATATTAATAAAGGAAAATACTGCCTTGGTGTCAGATTTTTTTTTTCTAAAATTGTTCTTTTACAAAAAGCAGTATTTGCTTTTGCTTTGGGGCTGAAATAATATTGCTTAAAAAATAAAACAATGCGTCATCTGGAAACTCTAATTTCAAGATCATTCACCAAACCCAAGGATAACTATGAGAAGGAACAGGGACGGGGAAGAGGGAGCTACTCCATTCGTGTTTAAAGGACAGAGTGTGGAGGGTCGCTCTGGCAGCCATGATTTTTAGAGGGAAGCTGGACTAGATAAATTCTCGAGTCATTTTATCCTACAATTAGGTCATAATGAAAATACAAAGATGTCAGGAGAACCAAATGCTATTTCCTAGAACATGAAGCAAAAAAGTGTGTGTGTGTGTGTGTGTGTGTGTGTGTGTGTGCGTGCGCGCATGTGCATGTTTTAGTCAGTTCAACACTAGATGGCTCTAGTTACAAAACCTGTACATTTCACAAGTCTAAGATCCTGAGATGTGACAGCAGAGAACACATGGTGTCTAACCTTGTGGATCAGATTCTGCTCTCCTCCCAAGTCTTAGAGGCATTAAAAACAGCACCAAGCTTTTATTTTTAAACAACTTTATTTGACAGAGAGAGAGAGAGAGAGAGAACACAAGCAGGCAGAGCGACAGGCAGAGGGAGAGGAGGAAGCAGACCCTGCTAAGCAGGGACCACACCTCAAAGCTCCATCCCAGGACCCTGGGATCATGACCTGAGATGAAGTCAGCCGCTTAACCAACTGAGCCACTCAGGCGGCCCAAACACCAAATTTTTAGGTTGAAATACTGTGCCCCTCTGGAAGAGAGGGCTTACCGAGAAGTGCTTACGTCACAGATTCAAATGCTGCACCGACACAGCCTTGAGGATGGAGGTTTAATTTGCTCTGTAATTCTTCCTCTCCATGCTCCGACAGTACGCTATTATTTTCAAACCACTTCCACATCTGCCAATTCATTTGATCCTCTTTCCAGCACCACGAGGGAGAGATGTTGTCCTCATCAAAGGCAAGGACACTGACACTTCCACAAGGGGCAGAAACTTGCTCAAGGTTACTCATAAGTAATAGCTCATACGTGATATAGCACCTAAATGATAACATTAGCACTGGATTCCCCAAGTACCAGCTCCCAGCTCAGAGTTCTTTCTACACCCTAGACAAGGAGAGAGGATTAGACGTTTGCCCTATGTAGTGTGTCTGGCATGGCCCTTTCATTTTCTAGAACACTCCATTCCAGTTCATTAAATACCCCCATCAAATACCCAAAATATATTTTGAATTCTTAAGAAATTGAGAACGGTGAAGAAAACTTTCATGGAGGTAGGAGAGGGAGGATTTGGGCTAGGAGGGAAACGTCTCGTTCTTGGTAGTCTTTGGCTTTGAATTACCTTTGAAGTTTTTTTTAAGCTTCGTGTTTTACCTAAACCATCAGTAAACGATCAACACTTTTTACCCAAATACACAGCTCTGCTGGGTGGCAAAGTCAGTTTGATATTTAAGGCAAGATTAAGATTAGTTAAAATCCATAAGCCAAATAATTCACACATGCAAATAATTGTTGAACGCTAGCATTTAATGAGCGCTTAGGATGGACTACTCTGCAAATCTCTCCCTTCATCCATTCTTTCTTGCTCCGGTGCCACCACCCTAATCTCAAACCCATTACCTTCCATCTCCTCTCCAACAGGTCTGTCAGATATGTCACCTGCCTTAAATCCAAATCACTGACTCTTATTTGAATATGTATGCGACTACACAACTCTAAGACAAGAAACTCGAAGACAAGAGAAGGGGAGAGGCAATGTTATCTCAAGATGATTTATTCTCAACCTTATACCCAAAATAGACAAATGGATCATGTGGTTCACTTCCTTAAAATCCTTCCAGTGACTTCCCACTGCCTGGGAACAGCACTGGAAATCTGTGGCTCTAGGCTCTTCTCCCCACTCACCCCTCACACCTGGCCTTCTACCAGATATTTGAATGGGCTGAAGTCATTCAAACTCAGGATGCCCACTGTGCTATGTCCACCTGCCGTGATGTCCAGTTACACACTAGCTTAGGTTCCCACGGGGAATGCTTTGTGTACCATCCGGTAGGTACCCCTCGGTAATACTTATTCCAACTCCATTTAATGAAGTATCACGAGGAGTATTTGCTTGATCTACTTTGTCCACTCCTGAATCCCTGAAGACTAACGTATTATTTTGAAGCTTTTAAAATTGTGCTTCACCATCAGTTTTAGATCATAATGGGTACACAGAGAGAGACACACAAAATGGAGGAGTTTCATGAACACACCCCTTCTGCATGCAATTCACTTGATAATTTCTGCTCTTTTTTTTTAAATTTTATTTATTTATTTGACACAGAGAGATCACAAGTAGGCGGAGAGGCAGGCAGAGAGAGAGGAAGGGAAGCAGGCTCCCTGCTGAGCAGAAAGTCCGATGTGGGGCTCAATCCCAGGACCCTGGGACCATGACCTGAGCCGAAGGCAGAGGCTTTAACCCACTGAGCCACCCAGGCGCCCCTCTACTCTGTTTTAAAAATGTTGTCTGCAACCCGGTTTATTGAGTTTACAGCCACTAAGAGACTCAAACCTCATGTGAAATAACCACTCATCTAACACAGTGCTCAGCCAATAGTAGGGCCTTGATGATTATTTACAGAACAGACAAATGAAAAAAATATTCACCAACCGCTACTTAAAATGATTTGTTTTCGTCTGCATTGGATAATAGGGGTTTGATTATGACTTTGTCTCTCCCCAGAGAATGGGGCCCCAGAAGGGCTAACCCTGCCTATTCTGGGTACATTTATTTCCCTTGATGGGACTGATAGGATCAGGTCATGGGGTGATCTCCTCCTGTCCCCATGCCCCAGACTGTCCCCTTAAGTACCCTTCAGAAAGAGAGACTGTTCATTATTTCCCTGTTGATGGCAGACGTTTATATTCCTATCCCTGCAAAAAAGAGAGGACTTAGAAAATAAAGAACTTTCCAGCAATATCTTTATTTTTTTTAAGATTTTATTTATTTGACAGACAGAGATCACAAGTAGGCAGAGAGGGAGGGGGAGAAGCAGGCTCCCTGCTGAGCAGAGATCTCCCCCCGCCCCCAATGCAGGACTCGATCCCAGGACCCTGGGATCATGACCTGATCTGAAGGCAGCAGCTTAACCCACGAGCCACCCGGACACCCCAGTTCCAGGAATATCTTAATGACACCAAATGCCCAGAATGAGATTTCTCCAAAAAAAAAAGCAGGGAAACTGCTCAGTGGGGGCCGGTCCCAGGGGCTTGTCCAGGGGTGTGTCCATCTGTAGGTCTGTGGGGAACTTGAGTGCCCCCACCCCCACCCCCATGAGCTCACTCCCAGGGCACAACTCCAGGGCAAAGCACGTGTTCTGTCACCCCGGTCTTGCAACACTTTGGAAGAAGTAGAGATAAACCGACGCTTGCACGCGTTTGAGAACTGAAAACCGGTAGCAGAATGAACATTCCAGCAATAGGCATTATGTCCTGCATTTTAGATTCCGATGTGCTTGGCTGATGCCTCTCTATGTCCATACGATGGAAGGATTGTTCATTCTGTGCGTTTTCATGGCCCGCATGCTTCTGTTAATAGTTGGCTCCTAGAAAATCTGACTCCTCTTACTTGAACTATCTATCCCCACAGTGCCCTGGGTGGAAGTAGGCGCAAGAATGCAACATCAGTTGTTCCAAAACTGCAAATATCGTCTTCCACACTAAACCCTTCTATGGGGACAAGAAGCACAGAATTACTTCTGAGATTTTTTCTCCAAATGATAAGAAGTCTTTTTGCTCAGTTGAAGGGGAATGGAATGGTTTAATGTATGCAAAATATGCAACAGGGGAAAATGCAGTTTTTATAGATACCAAGAAGTTGCCTATAATTAAGGAGAAAGTGAGGAAGTTGGAAGATCAGAATGAGTATGAATCCTGCTGCCTTTGGAAGGATGTCACTTTGAACTTAAAAATCAGAGACATTGATGCAGCAACCAGAGCCAAGCATAGACTTGAAGAAAGACAAAGAGCAGAAGCTCAGGAAAGGAAGAAGGAAATTCAGGGGGAGACAAGGTTATTTCATGAAGATGGAGAATGCGGGGTTTACTGAAACATCTTGGTGCTGCCAAGCATTAGGTTGGGAAATGCAAAGTTTACACCGGACGACCAGGGCAATAGGCATAATTAAGCAGCAATCTTCATTTGGAGAACCTATTCATTCCCTTCTTATTGCAGTGGTTCCTATCTCAGGGATACTGGACTTTATTTATGATGCAGATGAACAATTAAAGCGAGAAAAGCTTAAAAAAAAGCATAACCAGGTGAGGGTAGCCTCTATTCTATGGGGCCTGCGGTTTCTAAACCCTCAGGGCAAAATGTACTCAAAATTGGGAGGGCTTTAAGTTTTTTTTTTTTTTTTTTAAGTGGGCTTTATACCTTTAGCATCTTCCTCTATAGACTAGAGCTCTTAATGAAGAACTTAGAATTCTCAAGGTTAGTTCTTGAAAATGTCCCTTCCTTTATTCTTCAAAAATCAGGGTTACCACTGAGGTTTCAAGCCAGGAACAATAGCTTTGGATCTCACATAACCCAGTCCACAGCTGGTGCCCTCTTAAAACCCAGATGAGCAGCTTGCATAAAAAAGAAGCCCATTTCCCCAGCCCCTATTTACTTGGTTATGTAAATGTTTTGTGTATTTCAGTTTTTGTAAGCCAGCGTTTATCTGCATACTTGACCTGAAACTCCACACTTTACTCCATGTAAAACAGTGATCTAAAACAGCATGAACAAAAGGAAGAAAGCCAGACTCTCCCCGATTTCCCCTTAGACTTAATATCCCTTCCACGGAACAGAGAGCAGGGGAACTAACGTAAATTAAAGCCGAGCTGCCCAAACTACAGTGAGTTCCGCTTTTTAAAACACGTAACTCAGGACAACAGCTTCAAAAGCAATATTCACATCAACGGTTTTTAACACAAAATATATTTTAATGTCGTCCACTAAGGAGCCTGGCCCTTTTGTAGATTCTACGGCTGCCGTGACCCAGTTATCTGGTCAAAGGGCTGTGTGGATGCAAGGGACAGGGCGAGTTAAAGTTTAACTCCCAGGAATTGTAAACCAAACCTAAAGCCACTGAACCTTTGGAGTTTGATATGTTGATTAGAGCATAACCAGAGTGACACGTTGAACTCGCCACAATCAAGGAAACCTTTTCCGGGTGGGGACCTCTGCAATCACTCAGGTACGGTCCATGTGTTTGGCTATTTCTTGCTTCAACTCTGTGAAACTGTGCATTGTGGCTCAGTGGGAACGCAGCGAGAAGAGCTTCTATCCTACTGCCTATGCAGGGAGCTTTCTGGCTGGGTTTATACTAATGGAGCAACCTGAAAACAAGAGAATATACTTCAAGAGTCACATAATCTCAGAATGAAATGGCTGACTCTTCTGGTCCTTGATTTAATCTATTTCTGAGCCAAAAAAGTAGATTTACCGCCTTGGGTTCAAGAGTACGGCTACCGTTTATGAGAAGTTTATTTAGCTGGGAGCGTTGGGGTTGACTGTGGGCTGTGGTCCTAGGACCCCCGGAAATATACAAAATGTAATTACAAGAAGAGCATTAACATCAGTGGTAGATTCTGATTTCTCTGTGTAGGTCGTAATTCCTATCATACCTTAGCTTTCGTATTTTCAGTTCTCTCCTTCCCTCTCCTTTGCCCTTCGCAACCACCCAAAATCTCAAACAGAAAGCCCCGAAGAAAAGAAACCCACTCAAAGTCATCTTGGTGGATTCTTGCTATCTCTTTGGCCAGAATCCTACTCACCAAAGGAACGCCTTAAGCTGTTCCCTTTTTCATTCTAGCAAAAGAAAAAAAGGAAGGAAGAGAGGGAGGGAGAGAGGAGGAAGGAAAAAGAAAAGAAAAGAAAGAAGAAAGAAAACAAAAACAGACATGGAAAATAACTGTTTTTGAATGTGTTAAAATCTCAGCCTTGGGCATAGCTAATTATTAGAACTTTTTCTCGGGCTGGTTTGGGCGACGGGACTGCAGTGGATATATTTTCCCGTGATCATTTTGTTCAGTCCAGAAAGAGGATTTGCAACCAAAACAGGCTATGATTGTATCTTAAGAAAGGTGTCAGAGCACATAACAGGAATATCCATTCCTGCCAGAAATCTTTAACTCTGATTGAAATACTTTTGTTCCACAATTACGAGAATGAATTCCAAGGAGAACGGGCTCCAGGTTAAACAAGAGTGTTTACAGGAGGACTGTTGAGCTATGTCTTGCTTATTTTCCAGAAGGGAAGGAACACGGAATTATTTGTGCCCTGTGCAAGATTAGTGTTTTGCAAAATGTACACTGACAAGCTCAACTTTCGTTAGAATTTAGAAGCTTCAAAGGTGTGTTGGTCTGGTCTGAAACATCCTTCATGATTATGTGCTGGAACATACACAGTAGGAACAGAGGTCTGGGGAGAACAGTGAGTTCTCTAGAATAAACACGGACCTGTTTATCTCTAGAATAAACACGGACCTGTTGCAGGGCAAAGACCTTCCCCTGCGAAATACAGAATAATAGAGAGACGACTTATGGGTTCACATTTTAGGGCCGTATTTTCTGGAATTTTATTGATAGTGCCCATTTGAGATAATTCTCACATTTTGCTCTTCCAATTTATTATTTATCGGGTATAAGGGAAGGGGAAAGAAATTTGAAAAAAGAGAGGAAAAGAAAAAAAAAACTTGGTGGGCAAATACAAACCGACATGATGGATAGGAATACGCTGAATATTTAGTTATTATTTTTAACTGGGCTAATCCCAAATTGTTTTGTGCTGTTTCAAATGTGACATTTCCTACCCTGTAGTCAGTGGATGTTTGTAAGTGTGGCTCAAAAAAAAGTGACCCCGTTATCAAGTGGAGGAAAGGCAGTCAGATACTTTAAACCAGGTCTTGTTATCACGTGAACGTCTGGAGTGAAACTAACAATGACAGATGTTGGTTGAGCTTTATATGGGCAAGCGTCGTCCTCAGCACCTTCCAGGGTTCGTCTATATTATTCTTCAAATAGTCCTATAAGGTAGATACTATAATAACATTTTACTAATGAGCAAACTGAGCAGGGATTAGTTACCTCGCAGACTCAGCATCACCCAGGCGGGGAACAATGAGCCAGATTCCCCAGCCGGGTGGACAGACCCCGGAGCCCAAGTGTGTCACCATTGTAACTGTCTTCACAGGCACTGGGGCGTTACTATGTGTGTACGTGTATGCATTTCTGGTGAGCATTGGGCAGTGCGAGATGTTTCGTTTCCTCGCTTCATTTACAACAGAACGGCTTTTAGGAACGTCTATTAATGTGTCTCAGAAAGGGATTCCTCTGAATGCAGGTTAAGAAAGAATAAATCCTTTCGAGAGCTCACACCCAGTGTTCATAAAACCAGAACCCACTGAAACTACCAGAGAAACCATCTAGGGACCTGAAGGTCTAGCTGTCTTCCATCAAATAGGGCCATGCCTCTTTTAGACACTTTGCAAATTCATTCTAGAAAGAACACTGGACTCCCGACAGAGGGTGGCTGGAAGGCAGGTTCCCAAGTCCGCGAGCTCTGTGGCCTCGGGCACACTACTTAAAGTCCCTGAATCTCAGATTCCTTGAGTTTGCCATGGGGGTAGAAGCCACCTTGCAGAATTCGGTGAAGATTAAATGAGATGACACAGCAAAACAGTTGAAGCCAGTCCCTGGCGTTCAGTAGGAATTCAGTGAAACTCTCTTCCCCTTCCCATTTCTCTATTTGTAACAATCTCCAGAAAAATATCCAGAGGCTTTCCAAACTTACCTAGTAGCTGCTCTGTCAAAACTCTACTGATAGAATAATAATAATTAAAAAACTCTACTGATATAGTCAATCAAAAACTATACATAAATAACAAAAGTTCTGATTAGTCACCAAGAATAACCGTGTTCTAGACAAAAAGACAGAACCTCTTATTTTCTCTTATTATAAAAAGACAGCAACAAAAACACAACATAGCATGCTTTATTTCAGAGAATGTTGCTCAAGGAAACTCTTAGCTAAAGTAGCCCAATGCCCTTTTCCCCGAAACCCACCAGGCAGTCTGTGGTGGCGTGTGTTCATTTCATCACACAGCCAGTTGATGTTACAAATCTGTTTCAATAACTCTCTTTTAAAATACTGTCATCCCTCAGCAGGCTGGGGAGGATGCTGGGTACTGTTGCACAATTGTTGTCATTACCTTATGTGTCTCTAAATGACTCAATCAGTTCAAACAAGATGGTATTGATCGATGGAGGATAAACACCATTTGATCTTACTCATGGAAACAGTAACCAGGCTCCTCTGAAGTGTAGTTCTAACAGCCCAATTCCCCACCCCCCACCCCAACCCGGGGGAAAAGCATCTGGAAAAGGGGAGACACCACTGCAGTGACATTACCTGTTAGAAATCTGAATCCCATCTGCTCCTTGCAGATCCTATAAGATGCAGGTGATTGTTAGGGAGTGTTTCCTGCTGATTAGATCAGGAAAGATGGCTCATCTATCATTTGAATCCATCTGACTTAATCTAATCTGAATCTCAGTCTTAAAAACTACATAGAAGCTTTAATTGGATAAATTAAGGTTTTGTGTTGAATATTTTTGATTCACCCAAATCAAAAATTTAAATATTGCCTTTTATAATAATGGCTGCTTTGACTAAAATATGCTGGTAACTTGAGCTCCCTAATTTGATTTTTTTAAAGGTTTTATTTATTTATTTGAGAGAGAGAAAGAGAACACAAGTCAGGGGAGTAGGAGAGGGAGAAACAGGCTCCTTGATGAATAGGGAACCCCCCCCACTCCATGCAGGGCTCAACCCAGGACCCCAGGTTCATGACCTGAGCCAAAGACACACACTTAACCAACTGAGCCACCCAGGCCACTGAGGCTCCCCACTAATTTAATTTTTTAAAGATATATATAAACTCAGCTTTTTTCTTTTCCTTATACAGCTATGTCTGTGGAATTTTATAGGGTATTAGTGATCCTGTGGAAAACATTCACCAGGTTTATTTCAACAGGGCTCTATCCCTGGTAAAAGGAGTAGGAAGGCCATAGTATGGACTGAGATAATCCCCTCCAGTCTGCAAGGGTGTGCACAGTGTTCTGCCCCCAGCAACAATATGGCTATGGAATTAGCACATGACAATTTGGCCAGACAGAATGACCAAGAGAGAAAACTGGTTTGCAATTCTATAAAATCTCGCCTTTGGTGATGTAGTAATGTCCCCTCTTCTTCCAGTAGTTAAAAATGAGCATTGTTTTGGCGTGCTCAACTGATTCAGAGAACACTATACTTAACATAGCAGAACCCACTACTGTTGCTACCTTATTTCTATAGAATATTCTAGTTTACAAAGCATTTTAGACAGAAGCATTTAGACTTTTCTTTAAAAGATTTATTTATTTATTTGAGAGAGAGAAAGAGAGCATGAGAGGCAAAGAGAGAGGGAGAATCTGAAACAGACTCCCCACTGAGTGCAGGGCCCAACCCAGGGCTCTATTTCACCACCCTGAGATCATGACCTGAGTCAAAATCAGAAGTCAGACACTTCACCTGTGTCAGTCACACCTGTGCCATCAGGGACCCCTAGACTTTTTTAAAGCCAGATTTCCTCATGGTCAATGCAGCATGCCTACTTTCTTCAAGGTAGCTCAGCCATCACATCTCATTCCAACTGTGAGAAGCTGGTTAAATGCAAGATGCTCACACAGAGTCTAGAAGCCTAGCGGGGCTCTCAAAGCGGAGGCGCATTACATCCGGAGTTCACCTACTGTGCGGGATGTGACTGCCCCGGTGATGAGTAACTAAGAGGTTAGATGAAACTGGGAAGAGAGGGTGAGAATCCCTGCAGAAGGTGAGAGGAAAACTGGTCCCATAGGAATCCTCGAAGGAAAGGATACTACAAAGATTTCAAGTATGGCACATCCAAGAAGTGAAGAGAGGGAGCAGGGCTCCCTCCTGGAACATCGGCTGTGTGTTTGTAGGGTTTCTGTATCGAGGCAACTCTTCCTTCTTCCTCTCAAGTGATCTTTCTTATTCTTCCATCTAGCATTTCTGTTAGGACTAGATTTAGGGTTCCTCTTTCCAGCTGGGGGCTTCTGTGTAAAGTAAGTTGGCTTCTTAGATTTAAGCCCTAATCCCTCTGGTTACTTTCCCCGGCAGTTAGAGATCAGATGCTGACACCATGCGGCAAGAGTCTGTGTTGGCACATGGGCATGACCAGGTCAGGTAGCCTCTTGCCTGAAGGTCCCCAGCAAAGCCTCACAAGGCAGGCATTGACTGCTGGCCAGTTAGAGTTGGTGCCCTATGATGACGACCATGACAATGACATGAGGAATAGCTCTTCCAGACTGACATAGCTCCTGCCACATGCCGAGCACAGAGATGGACTTGTTCAACCCTATGGGATTCTGTGGAATGGGTTCTATGGCTATGCTGTTTTCCCAAAAAAGAGGTCAAGCCTCAGGACCATGGAGAAACTTGCCCCAGGTCACAGGGCTGGAAAGTGGTGAAGACAGTAGTGAACCCCAACAGTCTGGTGTACACCACTGTGCAGACAGAGTGTGACCAGAGCATGGAGAAGCACTGGATCTTGGAATTGGAGCTAAATTTTGAGGTCCTCTACTGGACAGAGAAGAACTGAGTTTCACCAAGGACAAAAGACATTTTGGTTGTTGTTAGGGAAAGAACCCAAGTGTAGACCCTCAGCCCTCAGTAACTGCCCTGAATGACTTGGCTTCCTCATGCCCAGATTCTGCGAAGGTCTGAACATAGCACCTCCTACCTGGAGGCCACACCCTTCTCCCCAGGGAAAGAAGAACTGGGCTGCTAGGTCTGTAAATGCTCAGGGAGCCCCAGATTTAAACTGCCCTAATTTGGAGCTTTAAATGGAGACCCAGAAGTTCCCAAATAGCAGCTCTACCAGCCTCAATGGAATTATTCATTTAGGATAACAAGAGCGTGCTTCCAGAAGTTCCTTGTTAAAATACACATTATTTGGGAGACAGGGCATGAGTGATAGGGACACTGTGAGGTATTGACATTCAGGAACACATTAGCCTAAAATCGCTTAGCAAATTAACTAGCCTGGCAAAGCCCACCAAGAAGGGCATTTAGGACAAGTCGATTGTGACAGTAGGGAAGAGAAGACAGAGAGGAAAATGGCCAAGGATAGAGGTGTCGTGGGGAACAAGAGGAAAATGTAAGATATTTGAATGATGGCTATTTGTCTGATCTTTGAGGAAGAATTTACTTATTAATTTTGAATGATTATTAAAGACATTTGAGCATCACACTTAGCAGATTCTTCCCTGTCTGTCCCTCGCTACAGAACAAAGAATTAAGACAGGTGTCCTGGCCAGAACAGGAATCATCCAATAATGTTAGTACATGGCCCTGCTTTTCCAAGGCAGAGATGTTCTACATCACGGGGAAGGGCTCCTAATTAAGCCGGGATAAAATAATTGGAAGGAACCTGGGTCATTAGCAAGGTAACAGAATAGAAATCTGGATCTTCACACCAGAGGGCAAGCCTCTTGGCCTGTGTTGTTTTCATGGTTACTACAAAGAACATCAGGACTCAAAGCCACTTACAAATAGCAGGGTTAGGGATACCTGGTTGGCTCAGTGGGTTAAGCCTCTGCCTTCAGCTCAGGTCATGATCTCAGGGTCCTGGGATCGAGCCCCGCATCAGGCTCTCTGCTCAGCATGGAGCCTACTTCTCCCCCCCCTCCTCTCTGCCTGCCTCTCTGCCTACTTGTGATCTCAGTCTGTCAAATAAATAAAATCTTAAAAAAAAAAATAGCAGGGTTATCAGCATGACTAAAACACAGGTATGAGATAATATAACCTGTGCCCAAATCAGTCCCCTACAGGGGCACAGCAGAAGACCCCTGAAGAGAAAATTATGGGGGCAGGGGCTAAGCAGAGCATCAGGACGGAGGAGGAAAGGGCTAGGGATTAGTGTCTATTTCAAGGGGAGCTGCTGGTTGGAAGGGAAGGAAGGCGATCCCTTGGGTTTGCTGCGTTCATCTGTCCGCTGGGACTGACTGATGGACTCCGTGCTTGTATTCAGCATTATTCTAGATGCTGTGTTGGATACAAAGATGTATTGCACTTTTGTTCCTAACTTCAAGGGGCCCAGGAAGGGTTCCCCAGGTTTCCTATCTCAGTCTTAGGGTATTTATTCTCTCCCTTCTCCAAAGTCTCTTACTTTGCTGGAGAAGGAATACTATTTTCTGTGCTATACTGAGGGTTCCTGAAAGACAAGAAAGTTATCCTATTTCTTTTTCAGTGTGCAGACCTACCACCTTGCTCTACACAGAACAGATTCACACTATTGTTTGCTGGATAACAGAGCCATCTAACTGCGGAGAGCAGGACAGGAGGTAGAAGAGGCCAAGAAAAACAGCATTGAGTGCCCGGTACCCCACTCTGGGTTGTGTACTTGTCCTATCCTTTCGGATCACTATGGCAACACCATGAGACAGGCATCCTGATCCCCAATGTTGAAAAGAAGCAGCTGGGAACTGGTGAAAACAACTTCGGCCAAGTTTACAAAGTTCTTAAGGGTAGAGCCCCCACATTAGAATCTGAGTCAGTCTAAATCCATGATCCCATGGTGTGTCTACTGGGCCATGATCCCCACTTGGGAATCAAGGAATGAACAACAAAGGGAAAAATACTGTGTGCTTTATTATTAGGTGGTGAAACTAGAAAATTAGGAGGGAACCAAGTATGGAGTAGTCTGAGAGGCTATATGAAATTCCCATTCAGTGCAGCAAATATGTATTAACTGTGTCTACTAAGTTCCAGGCTCAGTGGAAGGGCTGGAGATAGAAAGATGAGTGTCCGTCCTTGGCGAGGGCATGGTCCTCCCTCTCTTCATTTCCCCACCAGTCCCTACACTAACCTTTCTGCCTCCAACACATTCTCAGCAACACTCATGGAGTTTCCTTCCTAAAGTGCACAGGGGCCTGTTAGAGTTCTTCTGTGCTGACTTCATAATAAAGGAAGAACACTCTGTCCTGCTGGGATGCTGCTCCTCTAGAGCCCCCATCTCCCTTCTTCTCTGGACTCCTAGGCTTCTGGACCAGTCTGAGTAGAGGAAAGTTATCCCCTGGAAATTAATACAAAGTTGGGTACTTTTGATAGGTGATGACATTGGTTGCCAGTGCTGCAGAATACGGGGCCATAGGAAGTCTTTGAATAGGAAAGTAACATAATAAAATGGTCGAGAAAATTAACGAGTGTTAACACAGAGGATGTTAGAGTTAGAAAAAAGGTCATAGGCCAAGGTAAGACAACAACCCAGGTATGAAATGATAGTTGCATATATGGTAATTAATGGCCGTGGGAATTCAAAAGAAGGGCAAGTATCAGAACTCAGGGGCTGACTAGACATAATGAGAAAGAACTTATAAGGACAGTTTATGCCAAGGTGTGAAAATTAGCATATAATCAGAATTTCTATAATCTGGTTTCAAGGATTTGAGCCCAGGCATTCGGGGTCTGGAAAGGGAACATAAAGCTGTTTTTCATTGCACGTGTCACATTCCCTTAGGGCTACTGCACTATAGAGCTCCAGAGAGTTGGACTTTTGTAAGCTCCACTCAAGGATCAAAAATATTTTATTAATCAGTAGTTGGCCGTCTTAGTGAGAATTGAGTGTTTGGCCTAATTTTTCCAAATTGGTCTCAGGAAACCAGATGCAGAAATTAAGCTCAAAAGGACAATCTCAACTAGAAAAAAAGAGACATAATAACATGAATCCAAGAATGAATGAAATACAGCACTGACAGCTCATCAGGCCCCTGTAATCTGTCACACAAATAATTGGTCCCAGGCCTATGGAATAAACATCTGCTTTTAAGCTGAGACACATTGACACAGCACACTGGGATTACCACTTTCCCAATTTGTAAGTCAACTTAGAAATTAAACATATATGCAAAGACTTTCTACTCCTCTTAGGATACACCATTCTAGAATTTCTAACCTTTGCCAATCCTCTTTCCGAGGGATTCTCAAGAGAGTGGGGCACGGTGGAAAGAGTGGGGTATCATTACTAAGTGAAGACAACACAGCCACCATCTGTAGCCTCATCTTACAGTTACTGGGAACATGCCCACACTGAAGCCATTTTTGTATAAGTATTGGCCAGGGTTCTCCAGAGAAACAGAACTGGTATTCCAATCAGTGCCTATACAAAAATGGTTTTGTTGTTGTCATTGTTCTAGCACCTGTAAGATACCAGTACTGGCAACTAGCACCTCTAAGATACATCTATCTGTCTATATCTATCTGTTCATCTAAAGGGATTTATTTTAAGTGGTTGGCTTGCATGATTAAGGAGGCTGATAAGCCTCAAACCCTGAAGTTGGCAAGCCAGAGACCCAGGTCAGATGACGTATATTTCCAGCCTGAAAGCCAGCAGGCACGAGACACAAGAACCAGTGTTTCAGTCCCAGTGAGTCCAGAAAAGATGGATGTCCCTGGGAGGGCAGAGTTCTCTCTCACTCAACTTGTTTTTGTTCTATTCTTGTCTTCAATTGATTGGATCATTCTATATTTAAAGTTAATCTCATCCAGAAAGATGTTTACAGACACACCCAGAACAATATTTAGCCAAACATCCAGGCACCCCGTGGCCCCGTCCAGTTGGGACATAAAATTAGCCATCATAGTAGAACCTTAATGGAATAGAGTTCATATGTTGTCTGGTTGTAAAGCTCTGTGTTTCTTCCCCAATACCTACTCCGCCCTCCAATACATGCTGTTTCCACCTGCTGTTCAAGTTTTCCCAAATCAGTTTTGGATTAAAAAAAAAAAAGTGTTCATCTCTCAATCTTCAGTGTTACCAAGAAAAGATCGCATGTGAGGGTCTTTCAGAGTTTCTGATAGTCCTGTTCAAGCTAACTCGAGGCTGAAGTATTTGAGGAATTCACAGGGTCAGAACCAGTTACAAAGGGAAGGGGTGTATGGAGAAGTCTCCTGTGTGATATTGTGCTAACAACACTGGCCACCAGGCCAGTATAGACACCCACTTGTCTACACGATTCATGTCTTCACACACAGGCTTGGGAGTTCACAAATATATATATACTCCTATAACTATGCACCCCCCAGAGGAAGCAGCTTGAATTTGTCTCATTCCAGGAGACTGTGGAAAGCAGCATGGAAACTAGGCACAGTGGGAATATAAACAACTTACTGGTCGGTCCTCATGGAAACAGAGTTGCAAACAGATCACTTGAGCCAGAATCTAGTAAGAATGAGATTTTTTTTTTTTAAATTTCTAAACACTACCATTAAGGAAAACATGTCTTTATTAGGAATGATGAAAACGTAAACAATTATTAGAGAAAATATGGAATCATCCACACATTTCTCCTATCATCTAGTGTCTACCTTTCTTTTATAGGCTTTTTCCTCTCTTTAATACCATGTTCTTTACATGATATCTATCCCATCTCTTTGGCAGGTGGGATAAATTCAATTACTGTCCATTGCTTTGTTTTGACATTTAACACGTATAGCCTCAAGCTTCATTCAGCAGTTCCCAACTCAGCTGCCAATTACGGTGACTTTGAAGGCTTACAAAGTAACCATTTCCAGGCCCCCCTCCCAGACCAGGAGAATCTGGCCCCCTCTGGGGTGAGGAGGATCCTGCCCCAGTGCAGATGATTATAATGTAAAGCCAAGCAGGGAGTCTGTTCTTTCTCCATAGCTCTCGCTCTCTGATCTGCTGTCAGCCCTGTTGACTAAAGCTATTCTTAGATGATTTCTTTTTAGTGCCAGTTTGGAGTATGCTGAATAGTGGTACAATATTTTAAGGATAGGGCCCTGTTTAGCAAGTGATGGCAAGTCACGATTCAGGAAAGTATGCAAACTGGACACATCCTCTGAGAAGATTACAGTAGAATTGGTTTTTAGATTATGATAAGGGGCGCCTGGGTGGCTCCGTCTGTTAGGCATCTGCCTTCAGATATGGTCACAATCCCTGGGTCCTGGGGGTTTGAGCCCTACATCAGACTCTCCGATCAGCGGGGTGTCTGCTTGTCCCTCTGCCCTTCCCATCCACACACTCCCACTCGTGCTCATGCATGCTCTCTCTAATAAATAAATGAAATCTTTTTAAAAATTGAGGAAGGGAGATTTAACAAAATGCATGTGACTTGCTAAAATCCAGAACTGCTTGCGATGAAATCTGAAAGTTCTATTTTGACAAAACATGTGTAGGTTAATGTTCTCTCTCCTGCATTTCCTTGTGCAATTTACAGTTTCAAGCTAAATCCCAGGGATTTAATGCCTTCTTGTTGATATTTAAAGGGCATTTTAAGCAAATAAGTGTGAAATGTCTTTTGAAATGGATCAAATGTTCCTACTCTATTCGATCTACTTCAAAATATGTTAAGAAGCAGGAGGTGTTCCCATTGGACAACAAGTTGTGCAGTTTTAAATACACTTTTTAAATGAAAATACATGGTTCTATTTGAAATTAACTTTTCCGTCAAACAAAACAAAATGGTGGTCTAGGTGTCAGGACTGTTTTGCAAGACTCTCCCGAGAGTCTGGGGACTGTTTTCTTTTCAAATGAAATTGTATCTAATTCCTGGTTTTGAATTTGTACTTAAAAAAAATTAAAAAGATGAAAAAAATTTGAAGAACACACCTTCTTACTCCTTGCATGTTTACAATGCCGAGATTTAGTCCAGGGGGCAGGGGAGGTGTGTGTGTATGTGTGTGTATAGATACGTATGTATATACATACCTGCACAGACAAGGACACACACACAAAAACTACAATACAGTCATTTGTCTCTTGTACCTCTGCTCATTCTGTTTCTCTGCTAATATTAAGTCAGTAGTTTCCCAATGGAATTTTGTCTGGTATAGTTTTATTTCTCCATAGATATTTTTGCAGCAGTGCAATTTCCCTAGTGTCTTAGGTTTTGCTATTTTAAGTTACTCTATCTAGGACTTCAAATGACTCCAAATAAGACGGCACATAGATTTAAGCGTCAACAAACAGTCCTCAAAGTATCAGCTGGCCCAAAGCCTCTTTGCCAAAATAACTGTTTCTTGTCAAAATTACACCCAACAGCATTGCTTCATTACAGCTCTTAACACCTTTGTCTTAAAAGCAGGCGATACCTTCCAGGTGGAATCAGCCACTTTGTTAGTCAGGGCTGTCACCAAGGGAGGAGAAAGAACAAAGTCAAGGATTAAAGAGAGTAAGAGATGGGAAAAGGAAAAGAGGAGCTATTGAAGAGGACATTTGAAGGTGGACACAGAGGGACAGGGAGGAGACCCGCCCCCACAACTGTTATGTTTGGTGCCTACTGGAAGTACCTGTGTCTGTTAGCCATCAGTGCCCCACATCAGATGTCTGGCCCATAGCTGGCTCCCTCCTCTCTGGCTGTCTACGATTCAGAAGAGCTAAAGGTCAAGGGGAAGAAGGAACCAACACTTCAAATATAAGAATACAAATTAACATGGACTCCAAGTCACATCCTACCAAGTGACACGTCACCTGGTCATCTCTGAATGATGCTCCCCATTCTGCCAGGGAGCACGAAGGCTGAGGTTTCAGGGGGGTATGACCAAGTGCATAGCAGAGAGCTGGCAATGACCAGGTATCTACTTTGGACCATGTGCAAAGTGGGTCAGACACTGAATGTGTCCAGGTGAACCATCACACGGTCTACCCACAGCACTACTCAGATGGTCATAGCCCATTTTCTTTCTAGCAAAAAGGCCAAGTTACCGTAGTGCATTAGATGACCGAAACCATCTGTCCCTATGGAAGAAGATACAAACCCACAGTATCCACGCTTCACCAGTTTCCTCCTGTCATGGGGTTCTCCATAGAAACTCTTTAGGAAAAGCCAGATAGATACTATAATCTCCCTACTCCTTCTGTGCCATTCACCTATTTCCAAATATAGTAATGAGGAGCACAGACTCTGACCCCAGAGTACCTGGATTCTAATTACGGGTCTCCCGCCAGTTACCTGGGTGACCTTGGACAGACATGTTAACCAACCTCCCTAACTTGATTTATTGTCTGCATCATAGGAATGATAATACCTACCCCCACTGAGTGTTTATGAGGATTAAATGAATGAGGTTTGAAGTTTCTGGAAAAAGCATATAATAAGTGTTCAGGAAAGGTTAGCTCTGTTATTATTTGAAATCTTTTCAAATTTTGCTATGTGATAGGCAAAGCCAAGGTATCTTGTTTTTTTGTTTTGTTTTGTTTTAACTTACCTTTTCTGAGCTGATGACTACATTTAAATAAGTTTACAAGCTCTTTTTGTTTCTTCTTTTCTGTGAATGGACTGCCTGTGTCCTTTGCTTATTTGTCCACTGATGGGGGCAAATCATTATTCAGCCAATTTTTATTCTGGATCTAAAAGTATTCATTGTATATTACAGATACTTATTCTTGGTCTAGTACATAAAAAACAGCAATCATTTTCTTCCTGTCGGTGGTTTCCTTTCAGATTTGTTGTACAGAAGTTTATAATATTTTTAAAGCTTTATTTATCTGAAAGAGAATGCCTGTGATGGGGAGGAGGGGGGAGGGAGAGAGGGAAAATCCCGAGCAGACTCCCTGCTGAGCACGGAGCCTGAGGTCTGGCCCCACTGATGCTCTGTCCCATGACCCTGAGATCATGACCTGAGCTGAAACCAAGGGTCAGATGCTCGGCTGACTGTGTCCCCCAGGCACCCCAAATCTGTTAGTCTTTTCATTTGTGGTGGTTACTATGCCTGGTTAGGAAGCTCTTCTGCATCACAAGATTATAAAAATGTTCCCCCATCTTTCCTTCCAGTAGTTACACTGTGTTTTTGAAGACTTTTCCATTAATCCACTTAGAATTTCAGTATGTGCTCTGATAGAGTGGGCCACCTTTTTTCTCCAAGTGTCTATGATCTATCCTTTGAAATAACACCTATTGGCAAATTCCAACATAAATAAAACTATAGGTCTAGGCTTGTTTCTTTCCATTTATCTATTTGTCCATTCCTATGCCTGTTTTAATTTTAACTTTGCTTTAGGTGGGTTCCCAAGAATACTATAATTCAGTACACGTTGTGGCATTTCCTGAATGTTTTTCCTGCCAGGTAAACTTTAGACTCATTTGGTCAAAAAAACCACTTTTTTTTATTGATGTTTAAATTGGTTTGCATTAGATTAATGACATGGGAAGAACAGATCCTTTTTTTTTTTTTAAGATTTTATTTATTTATTTGACAGACAGAGATCACAAGTAGGCAGAGAGGCAGGCAGAAAGGGGTGGGGGGGGAAGCAGGCTCCCTGCTGAGCAGAGAACCCGATGCAGGGCTCAATCCCAGGACCCTGAGATCATGACCTGAGCCGAAGGCAGAGGCTTTAACCCACTGAGCCACCCAGGCACCCCAAACAGATCCTTTTTAATAATAACACTTAACATATATTCAGGCCTTAGATCCTTCAATATAATTTTATTGTTTTCTTTGTAAAGAATTTGAGTACTTTGCCTTACGTCTATTCTTACGATTTTGTTTCTATTGTTCAGATCTTCTCATATCATCTGCTATTTCTGCTTCAATGATTAACTTGTTTTGACTGTTCTTGTGGTGTTCCTTTATTCTAATTGTTCTGCACAAGAAGCCCCAGTAGCCTAATGGATAAGGCACTGGCCTCTGTTCTGCACAGTTGATTTACTGGTCTTTAATGAGAATGATCTTAGGCACCTGGGTGACTCAGTGGGTTAAGCCTCTGCCTTCAGCTCAGGTCATGATCTCAGGGTCCTAGGAACAAGCTCTGTATTGGGCTTTCTGCTCAGTAGGGAGCCTGCTTCCCTTCCTCTCTCTCTCTGCCTGTCTCTCTGCCTACTTTGTTATCTCTGTCAAATAAATAAATAAAATCTTAAAAAAAAAAAAAGAATGAATGATCTCAGTGTTTCAGTACTAAGTATGTTTTCTGTGTGTTTCTGATGCTTCATCAAATTAAAGATGTTTTATTCTATTACTAACTTAGCAAATTTTTTTTCCTAAACCAATAGTGGGTGTTGAATTTTATTAAGTGCCAGTTTTAATTTAATGGGATGATCATTTTTTTCTTCCTTGTCACTGAAATGAATTAATAGAATCCCTAAAGTTGTACAGTATTAGTATTTTGGTGATAAATGCAATGTGTTTATTGTAGATTAGTATTTTAATACCTTGCTGTATGTAGTTGATATCTAGACTTACATGTGATATTGGGGTTCACAGTTTTCTATTTTGTGATCTATTTGTCTGGCTTTATATCAGAGAGATGAAATTGACAGAGTTAGTATAAGTTCTCCTTTATTTTCTATGCTTCAAAAGCTTTATATAATGAAAGAATCATTTGTTTCTCAAATGATTTGGAAAAACTGCCCAATAAAACCATGTGGACCTTGCATTATTTGGGAAGAAGACAATGAGTTCTTTCATTACAGTGTGTGATTTTTAGCTCATTCAAATTATTATCTCACCCTTGAGTTTTCTAGGTAACTGATCACTGCATCCATATTTTTCAATGTATTAATTGAAATATTAAGAGTCAAGAGTCTCTTATCTGTGGTTACAACCATTTTTCCCACTTTTCTTTATAAAAATATTTTGGGTAGTGTAAAAAAAATAGAGAAGATAAAGAAGAAAGCAAAATAAATGCATGATTTTATAGGCGAGAGAGAACTTCTGAACCCATTTGGACTATTTTCTTCCTGCCCCTTTTCCTAGTATTTATGTATCACCTGTTTTTAAAATGGGTTTCTCCATCTTACTTTGTCCAGGTGCCCAGAGGTGCTGATTCACAACCTTTCAATCAGCCCTTACATTTACCAAGTCTGTGGATTTTTCTGTCTTACTGATTCACTTTTGATTCCTTCTGATTTCATTATGTCTATTGTGTTTTGTCCCTGGCCTCTTTAGCCAGACCCTTGGAGTAATTTTCAGCATTTTTCTCTAATTAATGATCAACAGGTTCCCCAGAATAGAACCATGACCACATCTCAGTCTTTGATGATTTGTTCTCATTGGCAATCCATTTATTAGGAAGATTTAACTTACTTTTTAAGTTATTAGAGTGAGAGCTATATATTATAGAAAGCTAAAAATGGTCAAAGGAGAGTGGCAAACTGATCTGTTTACCTAGTCAGCCTTTTATAATCCCTTAGAAATATGAAAGTTAACACAAATGAAATCAGACTATGCTTGCTGTTTTCAGCCTGCCCTTTAACTATTCTGTTCTATTCACAAATATCTGTCTGAACTGTATGTTCTACTAGAACAGCATTATTAGATGCATTGTACCACTATTTATTCAAATATTTCTTAATCACTGATTTTAGGTAGTGTCTAATTTTCATTACAGCTCTAAGGTGCTCTGGGGCTCCTGGGTGGCTCAGTCATTAAGCATTTGCCTTTGGCTCAGGTCATGATCCCAGGGTCCTCGTTTCGAGCCCGGCATCTGGCTCCCTGCTCAGTGGGAAGCCTGCTTCTCCCTTTCCCGCTTCCCCTGCTTGTGTTCCCTCTCTTGCTGTCTCTTTCTGTGTCAAATAAATAAATAAAATCTTAAAAAAAAAAAAACTCTAACGTGCTTTCTCTTTCTCTCTCTGTCTCTCTGTCTCTCTGTCTCTCTCCTCTCTCTCTCTCTCTCACACACACACACACACACACACACTGAAGACCTTAAGGATGTTTTCCTACTGAGAAGTGACAATAAACACAAGAAACCACCCGATCAAGTACTAAAGCAACATGAAAGACATAACACATTCCAAACAGCATTTCTGTGTCCCCTGGACAATTTCTAGGAAGGATAGCCTTGCAGAAGAATGCAGATGATGCTAAGATGAGTCAACCAAAGCAACAGACAAGGAACAAGGAGGAAATATTTACTGAGTATCATCCAAATGCCGGGCAGTTTATTAAATTCTCTCCTATCCATTATCTGATTGATTGATTGATTGATTAGGTTCTCTCCCATTCGATATCTGATTTACCTATGCTAAAAAATAGAAAGATAAAAACAAAAACCCTTTAAGTTAGGTATCAGTGCTCCTGTTCTTAGAATAAGCAGCAGAGCCTCAGAGAACTTAAAATCTTGGTGGTGGAATGGAAATCTCAAAGCCAGCTTATCTTTCTCTGAAGATGTGCAATCTACTATAGACCGAGGTTATTTTCTGTAATTGTAAGTTAGTATATCTACTAAGAACAACTTAAATTTCTCTTTATTTTATGCCTTGACAAGGCACAAACTCACCAGGCCCAAAATTAAGGTATGATTGATTACTACTGCCTTAATAACACAGAAGGGATTCTGGTTACTTTAATTTTTTGGCTGACAATATATTGATTTTTAAAAAGAAGGTGCCACATATTGGGACTAGGTGGGGTGTTTTTAGGCCACATTTTGGAATTTTATGTATGCATATTCTCTAATTTTGCTGTGGTTCACGATACATGGCCAACTACAGAGCTATCATGTGAATTCACCTCCAAAATAAACTTAAGACCGATTGTAAACATTTCCAGAGAGAACATTAGAGCTAGTTTCTATTTCTTTATCAAGTAATGCACGATAGTATTTACTTAGCATCAGTAGGCAAACGCATAAACTTTGGTCATTAATCCTTCACAGACCATGTTGATATAACTGGAGCTCCTTCTGTGTAAAATTCCCAGGACATACTAAATGCTTGGAACTCCTTATAAAATCAGTTATACAACTTGCCTGCTGGTAAGAGTTATCATGCAACATCAGTGCACCAATACTGGGGAAGCCTGGATTGGGTCTGCAGAGGTCCCACTGGCCCATGAAGCCGTCACTCACCTTGCTGGCACCAACCCCAATGTCTCCCACCTGGTTACAAAGGAACGTCTCTCCTCTGCTTACCAAGTCAGAAAGAGTCTTACCCCCAACTCCGTGTCCTCAGTTCTCCTCTTTAGAAAAGTCCATAAAATACATACAGAAGCTCTAGCAGTAACAAAATGACTCTATTTCCGGACTAAACCATCTAGCACGGTGCCCGGCACATTGGAGATATTTCTCTAATACTCATGGCAGAGGGAGAAGCAGGCTCCCCGCTGAGCAGGGAGCCTAATACGGGACTCGCTCCCTGGATCCCAGGATCATGACTTGAGCTGAAGGCAGGTGCTTAACCGACTAAGCCACACAGGCGCCCCCATTGCATTTTTAGACCAAGAAAGCTAATAACTTGAACCTCTGTCTTCCGTCCCTCTTGTCCTCTCCTTCACACCTGCCTTTGCTTTTCTTTCTGCGCAGGTTCAGCGGGCCTGCCCTTCTCACCTTTGTCTGTCTTGCCCGATTTACTATTTTAAAAAACAAACCTGTTTTCCCACTTTCTCTGTTGCCACGGGCACCAACTGCTGTCCCGCTAGGGCACTCATCTTCCGACACTGCCTAACTTCGGGCAAATCTAGGTAAAAAAAAAAAAAAATCACTTACAATCCCCTCATAGTTTCCTTTCCACAACGTGCAAGCCAATTTATAGGTACAACTTTTCCGTATGCTTTTCTTCTTTATAGCATAGGGTAATAAAGCAAGGGCAGCTTCTACTATCCCCCTCGCAGCTGTGGAGGCAGAAATGCTGGCACTTGCTTCCCTACTTGCTTCTCTCTCTTGCCTCCTTATCTTTGTCTCCCTATCACCTTCTCCGAGCCAGGACCCACTGGTACCTGAGGCCACCAGGGTCAAGGGTCAGGAACAGCAACTCTGACCTTGCCCAATAGTGAACTCTGGAAATATCTACTGAAAAGTCTCAACCGAGGTGAGATGTTCATTCCAATCCACCTGTGACTTTCAGGAAGGCAGAAATATTGAACCCTCACTAACTTCTAGACCCTTCACTTCTGGATCAAGTAGGCTCCAATGTTGCAAATAGAAAACCAGAAAGGCACCTAAAAGAAGAAAAGTAAATTCAAATGTCAATTCTCCTTTTCAGTCACTTCGCACGCTTGATTTTACTCCTTTTTCTCTCTCCCAAAGACAAGAACACACATATAAACACAGTGAAAATCCCTGACATCCATCTTGCACAAAAGGTAGACTTACTACTCCAGGACAGAACTTTCTAGAAGTGATTGGAACAAAAAGAATAAACAGTAGGAGATTGACTTCAGAACAAGTGTAAGTTACTGTCATTTATAAAATGCCAGTCCAAGGTCTTTCGTTTGTTCTCCAAGTTATTTACTGAGCATTTAGCATAATGCCAGGCTAAGCATTCTGGGCCAGGAAAGAGGAGTACGGCACAGTCCCCACACTGAGAGAGGTCACGGTGTAGCAAGAAAGCCAGCCATGCAATCAGATCATTACAGTATCTATGCAATGGAACAAGGATGTGCAGACTCAGTTGAGTGTATCAAGGCTGTGGCTCCAACATGACGCTGAGAGGGTATGGAAGGAAGGCTCCCAGAGCAGACCTTTCCATCCAGTCTGGAAGGATAACATGGCCAGTGTCATGAAGGTTGGATGTGGGACATTCCAAGCAGAGAGCCAAAAATACAAGGCAGCATGGGAGCCCCCAGCGGCAGGGAAGGGAATGGGATGGCTGGAAGGGAATCTAGTCCTGGAGGGACGATGTATGGGGCTAAACGTGTGAGATTTTATCTTCCCAGAAAGTGATTTTGAAATTTTACCCCTTGGAATTAGAGATTAATTATAATAAGAATTAAAAACACTATAATAGGTAACCCTCGCCGGGCAGTTATTAAATGCTAGGAACCACTTTAAGTATTTTTAATCTACTCATAGTTCGTCCTTAAAACAACCCTGTGAAGTAGGAATTGTTGTTATCCTCACACTTCATAGGTAAGGAAATGGAGACTCTGAGTCTCCACCAGAATACTGGAGGCAGAGGAGCAGGGGAGGGGACCATCTCTAGACAGCAGGTTGGCTTCGGAGTGTCCAATCGAACCAAGCGTCCCTTTGCTACGAAAACACACACAGGACCGGGACACACCGATGGCCAAGGAGCGAGAGTTGGCAGAGCCAGGCGAGTCCTCCAGATCTCTGGATTAGGATTCCCTCCCTCACCCTGTTCCAGACTGAATGCAAGGAGGAGGGAGAAGGGACGGGACCTGTGTCGGGTCCTGCCTCATCCAACGGTAAGGGAGGAGGCTTTCCCCCAAGTTGCTTTGCAGCCCCCGCTCTGTGCCTTCTTCTCTCCTCCAGCTGGAGTTACTGGCGGTAACAGCAAGTTACTAAAAGATATCAACGAAGCCCCGCAACCCCCCCCCCCAGCAGCACTGCCTGTGAGCCCCATTCACACGTGAGCAAACTGATCAGGGACCCCAGTTCTTTCCTGTAGCGCTGATGCCAGCAGTAACTTTCTCCAGTGACTTCCATTCACTGCCCATCTCTTTGCACAGCCGTTCTCATCCGGGTAACAGCGCCTTTGCACAAAACTGTGGGATGTCCTACTTACTGCAGAACCTGAGAAGTTGGGGTGCTTAGTCACTGTCCTGTCTCTCCCTTCCCCCCTTTTTCTAAATCACAAATATCTGCATTTAACACTAACCTCGCTAGGCGCCAGGAACTCTCTCAATGCTCTTTCAACATATTTATTCACGTAATACAACAACCCTGAGAGAAATATTACTGCTTCCTGAGTTGAGAATGCATGGACACCATGAGGTTAAGGAACTTTCCAGGCACAAAGTAAGAGGCGGAATGAGAATTTGAATCCAGATGTCTACACCCCGATTCAGGCTTCATCTTACTTACTTGACATGACAGAGCATGTACTTCACATCACTCCTTTGTTCTCAACAATCCTTTCTTCACTTGGCTTTCCATCCACCTCCTGCTCCTGGCTGTTCTTGAACTTTTCGACTGTTCCAGTTCATTCTCAGCTATGGCTTCTTCCTTGTCTCCCTGACTTCCAAGAGCTGGAGCGACCCAGAGATCCGTCCTTGGACCTACTCTCTACCTTTTACTCGTAGATGATCTCACCTGATTCCACAGCTTCAATGTCACCTCTAGGCCAATAGCTTCCCAACTAGTATCTCCTGCTTGGAACTCTCCCAGGAAATTCCAGCTCCTGGAACCAACTGTTGGCTCAGCCTCTCTGGGCTCATGTGGCTACCTGCTGGGCATCTTAAAATCAGCAAAGCCGACAGCAGAGCTCCTGATCCTCCCCAAATCTGCTCTTCCCCATCTGAGCTAATAGGTCTATTCTTCTAGCTGCACAGACTAGAAAACTGGATGTCATCCCTGACTCCTTATTTTTTCCCTCATTTCCAGATGCATCCCATGCATCTGGAAAGTAGATCCAAGATATCTGCTCTTCACCATTCCTGGTCCACCACTGCTCCCTCTTGCCCAGAAGGTGCGCTGGTTTCTGACTGGCTCCCCACTTAGCCCTGTGAGCTTTCTGCTGACCAGAGTGAGGTCAAAGCTGAGCAGGGCCCTGACTCCAACACAACATGTAAGGGCACAAAAAAAACTCAGGAATCAAGACAAGGGGTGTTTTCACACAGTATTTTTTTCAAATCAGAATTCATGCCAAAAATACCCTAATGAACAAAGTAGCCAATTCTTGCACGAAAACAGAACTAGAGTGTCGGCATCCCTCCCCTCCATCCCAGCCCTTCTCGACTCTCTTCAGTGGTAGACAGATCCTGCTAAGCATCTCGTTGATCCCCTGGCTTCCCATCTCAGAGCAAAAACCAAAGTCCTCACCTTGACCTGCAAGATCCTTTATGGCCTGGGCTGCCATTATCTCTCTGCTAACTCCCACTTCTGACCTCGTTCACTCAGCTCCGTGCCCTCCACACAGGCTGGCTCCATCAAGGAGCTCCCACCTCAGGGCCCTCAGGCTGGCAGGCTCTCTGCCCAGAACGGTCTCCCCCAGACACATGCCTCACCTCACCGGGTCTCCTCCCAAATCCACCCCACCCCCGGGATCACACCATCTAACATTTCACTCCCTCCTCTCACACACACACTTCATATTCTTTTTCTCTTCATTTTTCTTCTCCTCAGGAACTATCTTTAGCACCTGCACATTTTACTTGTTTACAGTCTCTCTCACCCACTAGAAAACTCTGTGAGATTTTGGGGAGAGGGGTTTGTTTTGTTCTCTGCTATTTTCCTAGTATCTCAAAAAATTCTTCAGTGACAGTAGGTACTCAGCAAATATTTTAATGAATAAGTGATACTTATTGAGAAGTATATTCGAATACTTACTACTCATGAGTGCTCTCCTTCGATGCCAATGTTCCTAACGCCTACTTTGTATTGGTTTTGAATCCTACTGCCTCCATAAATTACATTGAGAACGACTCTTTCAAAAGGCAGTGGTCTTGGATCTGAACAATTTGGGGATATTAGAAAATGTATTGCACAATCCTTCTTCTAAATGGACCAAATTTAACAGAAGCTTGACTTGCTTAAAAAAAAAAAAATATTTATCTAGGATCCAAGTTCATCCCTCAGATCAATGTTGGGAAAGGGGATTGTTTTTGAGAACTAACCATAGAAGATGAGGTGTTTCTTGTAGCAAATTCTGAATTTTATTTCTATTCCCTGACTTCTGATGACTTGACACTATGTCAAGATGTTGTTGAGAGTTTTCTCAGCAATGTCAGAGTGAGTTTCTGTGATCAAAAGCCCTTTCTGATGTCAAAGTGTCTTCAGGTCCCTGTACTAATCATTAACCAAAACTAAAGGTAGGTCTTGCATAAAACTTGTCATTTCACCATGAACTGTTAGGTTTTGATGGAAAAGATGAAGCTCAGCAAAGAGTAAAACTACAAGTTGGCCAAAAAACCAAGAGACTTTGCCTCCAAACATCTGGGAGACACTTGATTACCAAAATGACTAAGCTCACCAGATCCCAGTTCACAGGTGGCCTCCCTGCTTCTGCAGATTAAATCCACAAAGGGACACCGGGTAGGGGACAGGGGTGGTGGTGGTGGTGGTGTTGAGAGTGTCCTGATGAAAAGACAATTTTAGCAACATTTGGAGAAAGTGCAAGAGTTATGTTTTGTCCTAAAGGCTCGTTTTCTTTGGAAATCCTCCAAATGCCTTTTGTAGTTTTATTTTTTTAAGAGAATTTATATGGTCTCATAGAGATTTCTAGAACTGTAGTCAGCAGCCAGTTAGCCTTATAAGCTGAACACAGGTTTCCTTCGCCTCCCTACCCTGTAGCATCCCTAGGAAGATGGTTTACACTATAAAGTTGTCAGGGAAGCTACAAGCCCCCACTTAGATGTTAGAGGTCTATCCAATCACCACTATCTGAAAAATGGTTTCAAATTTGTCTTGGCCAAGATACAAAGTTAGGAAGAAAGAAAGGAAGGAAGGAAGGAAGGAAACAAGCTTGCTCATTGCCTTTTGCAAAGGACAGCAACAGAAACTGGTACTTTAACTTAATAGACATTCCCTAACGCACAGTGCCTTAAAACAAGGCAGAGGGCAAAAAGGGGCCAGCTGGCACGGACTTAGAACCACTTGAGAGAATGAATGAGTCAAAGTGGAGCTGGCCAGGGCTGGAAGCAGGCAAGAATTACTAGAACAATCAAGGGCAAGAATGGCCATTCTTACGTGTGAGGCATGAAATCATTCTGTCCCGGTAACATCTGAGGAGTTGTCCCTCTAAAATCTCATTTTTCTCTTGTCCTCTGTATTTTATTGGAAGTATTTACTTTCTAGACAATGCTAGATGCTGCTTGCCTATGCATTTGTTTATTAGTTATTACCTTAATAGAAGACTTTGAATCTCTTACTGACATGATCACCCCAGCTTCACTTTTCACTTTTTTACACGTTTCCTACACTATTAATGGCCCATTCGTTCTGAATCTTTAAATGACCACCAGAAGTAGCATAGGAAAGCTCAAGACATAACACAGAAAAGTCTTAAAAGGGCTTATGTTGAAAGGCATTCAATCTGCATGTGATTCAGATCACTGTGAAACACTCTTCTTTAGTCTTGGCTGGCAGAGCACAGTGGGCAGAGTGGAAGGCCAGCACAGAACCTTCCTGAGCCCTGACACTAAGTGAGGTCAGTGTAAGCCCCTCTGGGCATGGGAGCCCCCAGAGCCTCCCGCCACCACAGCCTGGACCACTCAGGATGACCACACCCTCGTCCCATGAGCCTCTAGGTAGGAACAATTATCCCATTTGCAATGGGGTTCAAATCATGTTCCCAAATAAAAGGTACAGAAGAGAAAATGCTGAAATTGCATCTTTATATCTACATAAGCATGGAGATGTGTAAACTTGTAGAATTCCTTATATTTTTTTTGCAAAGGGCATCCTGTCCTTTCCTGAGTGGTCTAAGTGACAGATGATCCAAGCGTCAGTCGGCCCCTTCTAGCACCACTAAAAAAATCTATTTTTCTTGTTTTATTAAAACCCATAGGAGGGCGCCTGGGTGGCTCAGTGGGTTAAGCCGCTGCCTTCGGCTCAGGTCATGATCTCAGAGTCCTGGGATCGAGTCCCGCATCGGGCTCTCTGCTCAGCAGAGAGCCTGCTTCCCTCTCTCTCTCTGGCTGCCTCTCCGTCTACTTGTGATTTCTCTCTGTCAAATTAATAAATAAAATCTTTAAAAAAAAAACCCATAGGACCCCTTTATTACAGAGACTAATTTGCATGATGATTCTTATAGATGCAACAGAGCACACTCTGTTCTAGAAACTTATCTTTGGTGAATAAGTAGATAAAGGTTTTAGGTACCACACTGAGTAGAGAGAGAAAGCTCAATCTCTCAGGATTTTAATACTATATCCTAGTTTATACTAGGATATACTAGTATATCAATAGGATAATACTTTATCCTAGTGATTTGATTTAATCACCCTGTTCTCTTCCCACATCTGCAAGGACCGTTTTGCCTATTTTTAATCGATAGGAGCTAATTTGTTTTTGAGCATTTGGTGACATTCCGAAATAATTGAATTGCTATTTACTGATCTGCCTTCTAATTGGAGAAGGGGGGATTACTCGTTTGTGTTACAAATTCCAACTAAAATTGAACGTTTTTTTAAAAACGCTTTTTTAATGAGACATTTCACAAGCCGGGTTTGTGTGTGGCTGTTCATTAACGCTAACTTAGTGAATTATTTACAGAGGATGTTTCCTAAAGATGTCCTTTGTGAGAAGGACAAGTTTGGCAACAGTAATTTACTTAATTTATCTTAAATTTGGTTTCAGTGAGCAACCCTAATTAACCTGATTTTTTGCTGATAATCACTCTCAATGGAATCAAATCACAAATCCGGGGACGGATTGAGCGGCACCCAGAAGGAAGCAGCCCTCCGCGCCCTGGTCCAGCGCACAGGATATAGCTTGGTCCAGGTAGGAACTTCTTGCAACCTCTGCTGAGATCCAGCACTGAGTTCTCTGAATGGTGGGAATATTCGTGGTCCTAAGATGCAAAATGTGAATGGTCAGCTGTGTAACTCTGGACGGATGTTCGTTCCCGGGGGGATGAAGTTACATCATTTCAGTGTTTGCGGGTGACCCTGCTGATGACTTTCTTTCCACTCTGGCTCTCAGCTTCATCTTAGCTGGTCCTTTGGAAGCAGAATCGGCATTCATAGTCACTGGGACTATCGTAGCTTTAAAAGAACACTTGGGTACATGAAAAGCCAATTGGAATTTACTACCCAAGGTATTCTATGAAGTGGAACCACGCTAGTGTTGCAAGAATCAGCAGAGAACAAGCTATCCTGGAACTAACCTTAGTTTCCCGAGAGACTCCCTACTTCTAGACTTCTAGGGGCACCCCAGGACTGACCGTTGGTCACCGGAGCTATTCCATGAAGCTTTCTCAGAACACCTCCCCAGGCAGCTTTAGGATCTGTAATAGTTTCTCTCCATGTCCAGCATTTTTAAAAAGGAAAAAGTTCTACAACTGACTATTCCTAGATGTTGGTTAAGAATTATCTATATAGATTATTGCTGTTTCTATTAAAAAAACCTCCTTTAGAGAGGTTAGGACACACTGAAAAGAAAGCTAATATTTAGCATATCTTACTTGAAGAAATAATGTTGCCCTTTTTACCATAAGACAAAGTGGAATCTCACTACTTTTTACACTTGCTACAGTTTTTACACACACTACACTTTTCATTCCCAGCTGTAATCTTTCACCCACATACCTTTTGAACTTAATCAAACCCATGTGCTGTTACAAATACAAGTTTCATTTGGATAACAATAAAACATGCAACATGCTCCTATAATAATCCAAAGGATTATTACATAATCCTTTGTCAGATTGTTACAAAGTGTACTTCATTTAGTTATGTTAGATACCAACAATACTTAATTTTATTTTTCTTTTAACCTTCTTTGTATCTGAAACACTTATACAAAGATGGTGGTAGTAGAAGCATTTAAACCCTTTTGAAAAGCAATTAATATTTATACATAAGGATGTTTGCTTTCTGAAAAATATAATGATAGGAATATATATATATAATGATAGGAATATATATAAACCTGCCTGGCATGGCATTATTTTTAACACCTCAATATCACACACCTAAATGGATAAAAGAAAATCATTAAGCAAACTATGAATATATAATCATTACATTCAATAATCAGAACTTTATGAGAATTAACCACAAAACATGTAAATTGTCTGTTCAGTTTTATTCAAAGCACTAGTTCTTCCTTTTCCCCAGATGAAATTCAGGGCATGTCTCATGACTTTTCTGGTAACTCTCAGGTAATTAAAAAAAAAAAAAAAATCTTCCACTAAATAGTAGTATGTCCACTGCAGTATAATAAAAACTTCAAATTATAGCTATTTCCTTTCCCATGTATGTCAAAGTAGAGGGTGATTTCTATTTTCTTCCTTTATGCGTTCGGAAGCATAATTTCCCATTCCAGTCTGCTAACTATGCGTTCGGACTCAGCTGAGACAGAAGGAAGGGATCAAAGCAAAGAGTGGGGGGCAGCGTGGGCTTGACTTATAGCCAGCCCTGGGCTCTCTGGGTCTCGAGGCAGGCAAGTAAGATCATCATAGACTTCCTTAATTCCACTGTTAGGCATCTCTCCCCTGCTTCACCCTCCTCTGGCTGGCCACTTTCCTGGGCCTCTGACTCCTTCTGCAGAGCTCTTTTTGACACTCTAAGCAGAGCTCCTAGGGAGAAGGGAAGATAACCCCTCTCCATGGGGCCTACATGTGGCCAAACTCTAGCCCCCGGAAAGCACTCACACGTTCTCCGACCAGCAAAACCTGGAGGTACGGTTTCCACAAAGCAACCACCTCTCATTCTCGTCAACATCAAAGCAGGAGAACCCACTGCTTTCACCATCAGGGATTTCAGGAGTGAGTTAGACCTACCAGCCTAGTATGCTCCCCAAAACAGGGGGTGCTCTGAGTGGTTTCCTTATTGCCCCTGCCACAGTTCATTGAGATGCACCTACCAATTCCTCTCACATTGGGGAAATCAGAATCCACAACTCACCAGCAGGGGTGTCCAAATAGCTCCACAAACCCCTCCCAGACTCCACCACTGCTTTCCTAAACCCAGGGATGGGGAGCGGGGAACAGTGAGGAGGTGTTGCATCAAGAATGTAAACAATTATAGCAATTTCTTCCTACCTCTTCCTCCTGCTTGGTGGTCCAATAACTTGGTTCCATATCCAAGCCAGAGGCCAAAGAGAGTCCCATCCATCTTAAAATCCTGTTGCCAATTAAATAGCATTCGGTCATGAAGTAACCACTTTAAAAAATTCTGGACAGAATCCCACCCCCTTCTCCCAAACCCCCTCCCCCCGGCAACCCTCAGTTTGTTTTGTGAGATTAAGAGTCACTTATGGTTTGTCTCCCTCCCGATCCCATCTTGTTTCATTTATTCTTCTACCCACGATTTGGTGAGTGCTGCGAAGTGTGTAAACCTGGTGATTCACAGACCTGTACCCCTGGGGATAAAAATATATGTTTATAAAAAATAAAAAATTAAAAAAAAAAAAAAAGACTATTCTACCCTAAAAAAAAAAAAAAAAAAAAATTCTGGACAGAAAATTGTAACGTCTTATTACAGCTGTGTGAAAAGTTTACAGGTCGTATATTTTTTAAAGGCTCAAATAGAGAAGGAGATCGTTTTACCAACCAAATGCAAGGATGTAAGATCATTTGCAATATAGACAGAGGGAGACCAATAGGGCTCTTTTCCTTTTATAATGAGAAGTGAGTTGGGGGAAATCGGAGGAGGAGACAAACCATGAGAGACTGTGGACTATGAGAGACAAACTGAGGGTTTTGGAGAGGAGGTGGGGAGGGGGTTGGGTGATCCTAGTGGTGGGTATTAAGGAGGCACGGATTGCATGGAGCACTGGGTGTAGTGCATAAACAATGAGCTTTGGAACACTGAAAAAATAAATAAATAAAATGAAATGAAAAAAAAAAATGCTTCCCAATCAAATCACCCTAAAAACATATGGCCGATCTGCATATTACTTTGAATTTATTTTTTCAATTACATTCAGAAAAGGTCAATAATGGAACCACATTAATAGCAATTAAATAACAACAGACATTTAGTAGGCACTTCTATTCTAGCTGCTTTGTATAAATTCATTCGCTGTATCCTTACAACAACACTATGATCATCTCCAGCTTCCAGATAAGAAAAACAAGGCACTAGGAGGCTAGGTACCTTGCTCATGATTTATAGGCTATAATTCCACTGCTACTGGCCAGAATTTCTGGCAAGATTTACAGAACTAAGAGAAGTTACAATATTATCTTTCTGATTGCAATTTTAGGCTCTAGCATGACAGGGCATGCAAAAACTATTTTGTTGAGCCTAAACTTTATAATGGGATTCACTTTCAGTAGTACTATTTATTTGCTAACAGAGTGACTGATTGGGTCAAAAATTCTTCCATAATGGGGGCCCCTGGGTGGCTCAGTGGGTTAAAGACTCTGCCTTCCTTCAACTCAGGTCATGATCTCAGGGTCCTGGGATCGAGCCCCACATTGGGCTCTCTGCTCAGCAGAGAGCCTGCTTCCTCCCTGCCTCTCTGCCTGCCTCTGCCTACCTGTGATCTCTGTCAAATAAATAAACAAAATCTTTAAAAAAAAAAAAAAAAAAAAAGAAAGAAAGAAAGAAAAGAAAAGAAAAGAAATTCTTCCATAATGTAAAACCTAGAATGCTAAAACCTCGTTATCCGGACCTAAACCCTCTAGTCAAGGTCTACATACATACAGCACTCGGTTCAATCATTTTGAATGAATTGGAAAATCCCTCCTGATTTTGGCTGCAAAGTATAGGAAGTCACCCAAGACTTTTTAAATGGGAGACCTGTGGTTTAACTTGTTCCTTGCCACAAGTTGTATAATCTTCAACACGTCCCTTAAGCACTCTGGGTTGTAATTTCCAGAATACTGGCTAGGTCCTGCCCCTATTCTACTAGTCATGATGTTGCCATCCTGGGATCTGCCCAGTCCAGTCACTGGTCCACAGCCCAGATTAACTGGCTGGAAAAGGAGAGCAGCATGTTGAAGGTACAGCCTCAGCGCTTTGGGACTTAGGGGAGACCTTTCAGCCTTTCCATACTTTAGTCTTTGCAAAGAGGGCAACATCAGGTTTCCTTTTTTTAAAAATCTCTGTACAAAAAAATAAGATAAAGCAATAGCTTAGTACAATTCTGGGAGCATACCCATAAAAAGATCATTTTAAACATGAGGGTATTTGCTAACTTAGGTGTTGGGGAATTTATTTTGTCGTGTCTTCACAGCCTCTGAGATTGAACACTGAACACTCGCAAAAGGAGAATTCAAAAACCAGAGGGTGACTCACTTGTGCTCTCTTATCACCAGCAGGACAAATAGAGCCGTCAAAAATAGAATTTTGCAGGTTACTTAATAACGTGAGCCAGTCTTTTATATCCCAACTGATGCAATACTTTGTGCCTGTGAGCATTTGAATTATTGTAAAAAAAAAAAAAAAAAAAAAAAAGGAGAGAGAGATCACAATGTATATCTTTGGATATTGATAGCTGGAAATTTCATCAAAGTACCTTGGAGAAAATAAAGGGACGTTAATGCCATATCCTGCATTTAGTGGACATTCAATAAATTTTGATAAAAATTGTGTAACATTGACAAGTTAGACCTTCAACTTCACTCTTCGGCTAACGCCACACAGAAATATTTTGGAAGGAATTATGCTGCAATGTTGTTGCTCTGTCAACAGTCTTTGTCTCCAGACAATGGCATTAGGGGTGGTGATTTTGTTCCCCTACTCTTTCATTCTTAACTGAACTTGCCAGATTTTCTGAAACAAGTATATATATTTTTTAGGGGTATTTTTTTTTAATTTTGTTCATTTTTATCCCCAGGGTACAGGTCTGTTCAGGTTTACACACTCACCAAATCACAACCCTCCCCAGTCCATAATTTCTGAAACAAGTCCCCCCGGCAACCCTATTTTTGAGAGTGAAAATATACTTGAGAAAAAATCAGATCATGTTGATCCTTTCTTCAAGAACGCTTTAATGTTATGGGTCATGAACTCTGACCTATGATGATCCTTCCATCTGGAATTTTCTCCTTTATGCCAGAAAAATCCATTTTCATAGATGAGCATTGTCCACAAACTTCCCACCCAACATGTGATTAGTTTACATGAATTTTAATTTTAGTAAAACTAAAACTAAAGGTATATTTAATAAATATCACCCTAGAGTAGTCCAAATATTTTTAAAAGTAGGATACTTCTTCATGTATTATTTTAAAATAATTGTATTTATCATGTATTTTTCATACTTAAGTATTATTTTTAAATAGTTCAAAATATGTATTAACACTGTTGTCCGATTACCCGGATAATCTATTTTCTAAAAATCATTACGACACACACTTTTATGAAGTATGACAGTCCCATTGCTTTCTTAATCCAGTGATTGTCTTTAGTATGCATAAAGGATTTTTTGTTTTTCTGTTTTATTTCTGTAATCCATCTTATTGAACACAGTGTGTTAGTAGGAGGCCTTGGGATTATAGAAGTAGAAGATGCAGCATCTGTCCTAAAATGCATATAAAGTAGTTGCAATGAAATTGAGTTTATCCAAAATTAAAAATGGTAACATAAGACCCAGTGAGTGAGCAATACAGCTGTGGGTGCCCCCCTTCTGTATGGAGCCATAAAACAGACCATTCCCTCACCTAATGAGTGGGGACAAATACTTAGACATAAGGATGTTCATCACAGTGGAATTTATAATGTCAAAAACAGATATATCCTAAACGTTCAATAAAAAAATCACTGGCCACAAAAAATATGGTCACCTTTCTATTTCCCAATTATGTAGTCAGGAAGTAGGATTTCAAAGAAAGACATGGAGCAATGTCCAAGCATGAATGTTGGCCTAAAAATGAGAATGCAGAGCTGTATACAGCTTCTAAAAAATGTTCTGAGAAATTCTTTACGCACAGTACAAATACTGGGAAAATAATAAAATGTAATCTCTGATTAGAGTTAAGTTTTTCTTGCTTGATGCTCTTTTTTCCCAAACTTTCTATAATGAGTATGGACTATTTTTATGATAAGGGAAAAAAAATTCTCATGAAGTGAAAAAATGTTCTAGGCAGCACTCAGTCAGCGATCAACAAATTGGGAAATTTTCATGGAGAAAACCTCACTATTAAAGGTGTAGTATAGTTCTCTGGATTCATTAGGCTGGTCTATCAAATCTTTGTAGTGTTTGAAATTTGCTTAATATTATTATTGTCTAACCTTTTCATTTTGCAGTCAGAAAACAAACCCCAGCCTTCCACAATTCAGCAAACACAGGAGCCAGAGGTCAGCCAGCTGAGACTCAACTTTGGCTACCGCCTGTTTTTGTCATTTTTTAGATTTTTTAGATTTCTAGATTTTTCAAGAGTTGTTTTTTAAAAAGCCAAAAATATTAACTACCTGACCCTTTCCAGAAAAATTTGCTGACTTCAACTCTAATGTTTATTCTAATACTTTGAGAAGCGAATTCACAGGTTTTAAAGAAAATTCCGCATTGCATAAATGAGTGTTTAAACTCGCTTAATAGGAGCAGGCACACCCTCTTGGTCTTACTACCTCCTGCCTGCTCCCACCGGAGCCTAATTCACTCATCCATTCATTTGTTAACTCCACAAAGAGGGCTAGGGTTCCTGCCTTCATGAAGGTTAAGTTATCTTCAAGGGGAGGCAGAAAATAATCAAGTAAAGAAACCAAAAAAATTACCGATCATGGTAAGTGCCATGAATATCATAAACTGGGCAGTGTGACAGAGCAGAACAGGGAACTCTTCAAGCCAGGGGACACTACAGCTGGAACTTGGAGGGTGAACACAAAAAAAGAACCTTGGAAGGAGCTGGAGACATAGGAGCATCCGTTCCCATAGCACTTGAACAGCAAAGACGTTAGTGTGCCTTAATTCCAAAGACCCAGTAAGATTGGGTCAGACAAGCCCTTCCCTATCCCTATTAATCAGCCATGACTGGGTTCCTGGGAACAGGTCCCCCAGCCTACAAACAAAATGCGGCTTCATTCCCACCCCTCAAACTTGGCTTGCTGCGCCCATTCTCTTATGTGGAATTCCAATACAACCATGTATTTTAATTCCCATGTGCTCATCTCCTCAACAAATATGTACAAGTCAGGAGGCAGAAAGGCTGGTGCTAGATTAGCATATAGGGGATTAGGATACCATCTTTCTCAGGGTGCCCCAAATTAACCCCGTTCCTCTCTCTGGTTTTGTAGAATGTCCTCCACTAATTTCACTTGGGTACTGCTTAAGTTGCACTGTTTTTCTTATGAATAATGCAATGAAAATAAGCCACTTAGGATTCCTGTATTTACAACCAGTTCCGTCTGGTGATGGATGAGCACAGGGAGCACAGGGAGAAGCAGATGGAAGAACACTGTGGCACGGACATTCTTTTCCAATCGCCACACAAAAATCCTAGGGACAAAAATAGGAATTTGACTTCATGGTAAAAGATAGCTCCTGGGTCCTACTTTTTCTTCCATTGCCTCGTACCACCTGTTCATGTCCCTGCTATCCAACGACTTAAGTCATTCACCAAGTGTGTTAATACTAATTCTTTAAATAGGTAGACTGAGCATGAGAACAGGATGGGGCCTGTAGATCATCACAGACATGTGTTTCCCTAAGCTTATCACCCCAGCCACCCACAGACCAGCTTTAAAAACTCCCAAGAAGCCTTTGCTTTCACTAGCCAGAAATGCCAAAGCACAGAGTGGAAGACTCCAAAGGAAGGAAGCTCTGTGAATCTTTTTGTGCAAAACGTATAGCTGCATGCCTGACAGGTGATGGGAACTTCAGGATCCCAAGAAATGGAAATGGAGCCCTAAAGCTATATTCAAACAGCCATGAATTTCTCCTAAAATAGAGTAATAGAGAATTGATTATATAGGAGATCTTCAACTGAAGGTTGAAAATCTTTGCAAACTGAGCCTGAGAGTGTTTTCCCTTTAACTAGAAGCACGTGGGGTTTTCCATTTAAAACTAAGTGTATCATGATTTAAATAGGCGGAAACATGGGACAGCTCTTTGGGACTATGGACTTTGCCTGTGGGCAACTTTGGCATTTCTTAAATTGTTACCTGTCTACTACTGATCAAAATAAATAGTATTACCCAAATAACTATTTTTAACAGGGAACCAAAAATAAATGGTTATCTTCAGAACCCAAAACTTTATCAAGAGATTCAAAGATAGCTATCTAACATAGGCAAGGCCAAGGACAGTGAGATCACAATGCCGTACGGTCATGAATTGCATATGAGGTCAGTAGTTATGACTCTTTTTCACATTGTTTCAGAGGCACAGGGTGGAGAGGAGAGACAATGTTGAATGGCGTGTTGACACAGCATTAAATGACTCTATCTCAGAGTAAGGATTTTTCTACAGCTGACCCCTGAACAATGTGGGAGTTGGGGTACTCTTCCCACACACACAGTCAGAACTCTGCCTGTTGACTTTTGACTCCCTAGCAACTTAATCACTAGTAGGCTACTGTTGACTGGAAGCCTTACCGATAACATTAACAGTTGATTAACACATACTTAGTATGTTGTATTATATACTGTCCTCTTAAAATAAAGCTAGAGAGATGTTAAGAAAATCATAGGGAAGAAAAAATATATTTACAGCCCTGTAAAAAACTGGCATATAAGTGGGGCTGTGCAGTTCAAATCCATGTTGTTCAAGGATCAACTGTACTTTGCATTCTTTTTCAAACTTTCTGATAAGAAAAGTTAGTTGTGGTGGGGCCCCTGGGTGGCTCAGTAGGTTAAGCCTCTGCCTTCGGCTCAAGTCATGATCCCAGTATCCTGGGATCAAGCCCCACATCAGGCTCTCTGCTCGGCAGAGAGCCTGCTTCCCCTCCTCTCTCTGCCCACCTCTCTGCCTACTTCTGCCTATTTGTGATTCCTCTGTGTCAAATAAATAAATAAGCAAATATTTAAAGATTAAAAAAAAGAAAGAAAGAAAAGTTAGTTGTGGGAGGTACATCTTCAACACCTCCCCTAAACACCTTCTTAAACACAGAGAACAGGACTTGGGCTCAGAGGTTTTAGAAAACAAGCCCAGCTAGAATGTGATCATGATTTCTCTCTTTGATCCTAATATTTCACTTACAAGAATGATTATATTTTTTATATGAGTTTTTTTTAAAAGGAAATTAATGCAAAAACTGCAATGAAAATTGATTAATGCAGAGAAAGTAATAGACTAGGCATCAAGAGGACAAGCAACAAGAGACACATTGATTTTTTTTTAAACCCCTACAACCTTCCCTTTAAGGATCCTTTTGATTAACTCACAAAACAGTCTGAACATTTTCCCACCTTCAGCTGTGGGGTCAAGGACACCAGCATCCTACCACCCTCACAAGATCTTTGCCAGTACCCGGTCAGCCCTGTCCCTTGATAATGAAGAATTTACATTCAGGAAAGGATACATGCCTTGCCATATCCCTCACCTCATCAGAAATTAAATTCATGGGGGATTTAGTAAGGAGAGTAATTACTGTATACAATTCCTCTCATGCCCCCCAAAAACAAGGGCCTTAGATGAAATTCTTCTTGAGCCATGCTGAACTCAGTAGAATAGGAGGGCAAACATCCAAACCAACGATCTTCCTTGCACCAGGACAGGTGTCTTTATATGTGGACAGATCTCCATCTATTATAGTATTCCTCAATTCAAAAAGGCAGATTGTACGTATAATAAAAAGTTGGAGGGGCCTCTTGAATAAATTACACGTTCTGCAAGGTGAAAGCTCCCAGATGGATAAAGGAATCACCAAAGCTTTCACCCAGTTATTTTTTGGTTGGGCGGGGAGCCTCTTCCGCAGGCGACAGCAGTCGCCAACAGACATGCGCAAGTCGGAAGCTGGAAGCCGGAAGCCGGAAGCCGGAAGCCGGAAGTGAGCGTGAGCACAGCGAATCCGGTCTCATTCCAATGGCTGCTGTGCGGTCCCTCCTTAAGTCGATTTCCTCGCAGAATGTGAACACAGGGTCTTAGAAGCGAGTTGGCATTTTACTTTCCCTCTTTTGGAAAAACAAACTCCAAAAATTTTTCCTGATTTTGAATTGTGTGTAAAGATATCCTTGAATTTAGAATTCCCATGAACTGACCAGAAACTAGTATTATAAAAAGCTTTACAAAATACAAGCTATGCTGAAAAGCCTGTTTGCTTTCAAACACTTCAAATATTGAGATGCTGAATTCCAAAAGTTTGCCACACATAATCCTTTAAGTGAAAGGACAAGTATTCCAGATTTTAAATGCATCATTTGATAACATAAATTATTTCTGCATCTAAAAGTGAACAACCTGAGATGTTATTAGGAATATTTTGCTGGACAATAGGGCTTCAGTAGTTAGCTTTCCAAAGTGAAACAAATATGATTCCTAATTTCCTAAAAGTCATTTTTGTGGAAGAAAAATATCATACTTTAAAAAAAAAATAAGATGTAAGGGCTCGGTGGAGAGTGAAACAAATAATTGTTAAGAGCCAATTTATTCTTCTTCTACCCACTTAAGCCTCCATGTTAAAAGCTGGGTGTATTTTTCACTGTGATTTCTGCCATAAACACGTGCCAATAATACTGTTCAGAATTCAATAAATCAACTCTTTCTAGTCAAGTTAATTTTAAAAGTAAACTTTTTCTCACATACATAAACGGAAAAGCCATGGGTTATATATGGTAATTACATGTTTTCTAATGTACAATAAAATGCATATCTATTCAGATAAACCAATGGCCTCTAAACTACCTAGTATCACACACAATGTACTTTCAGAAACACTAAGCTATAAGAGGATAAAGTTAAATTTATATCTGCCTATTCCGTTCATGATTTAGCTTCTCCTCTCAGTTTCCAGACGTAGTCTCACAGTTCTATAAATTTTAACATCCTATTTATTCAGCCTTTACATCATAAGTATTATTGTTCCTCTATTTTTAGAAAAATAATACCTGATATGCCTATTGGATATGCTTTTTAAGGACTCTAAAAAATAGAGCTAATAAGAGGAATGTCAAGTTCCACAGTACATAAGTTAAATAGACTCTGCTTTCTAAAATTTCTCAGCCTAAAAGAGATTTCACCAAGCTGAGCTCACTGATCTTATGATATAAAGGCAAATAAATGAGAGACGGATCGTTATCTTTACATAGAATTAACAAGATGAGTATTCCCCATAGCACTGTCTATTGGCATCAGGGAACACAAAAGTTCATAAGCAGACCAATGGTAAAATCACATCTAGGAGAACCCTCATGGTCCCTCTCACTTAAGTACTCTGAGATTCGGGTTGAACTCTACTACATATGAGATGTATAGGTGGTCTGTAGGTGAGAATAGAAATAATGTCTAATGGAGAATTTTATTCAATCTCACAAATCCATAACTGGGGAAATATGGCATTAAGTCACAAACTTCAAAAGACACAGTCTTGAAATCTGTTCTTGATACACTGATACCAGCTCCAAGAAGAGTCTCCAAGGGTCTGGTCACAGGACCAGTGTCCTGGGCATAGCCCTGGTGACTACAATGCCTGTGAAGGTGACAAATGCCACTGAGCACAATTGGGTTGTCCAGCACCTGAACTAATAGGAACAGAAATAAATATAAACATAGCCAGTTGGAAAATGGGCAGGAGAACATCTGAAAGCAGTTTAGTAAGGGAACGTACACAATTTCTTCCCCTTGGCAAGAAAAAACAAAGGACCAAAGAGAACCACAAAAGAGGATTACAGAGGATTTCCAAAGAATCATTCAAGGAATGGAAATTACTATTCAGGAAACTTTAAAAAAATGGACTCTATAAAGGTTTATTAATGAATCCCCTTCTTTTTATAAAGGGGCTCACTTAGAGGAGAAAACAAACCATCTGGTCTCCACGTTTGGTGAAACTAAAAAGTAGGCAGAGCACAATACAATGAATTATAAAGATCATGAGCCTGAGAAAAATGCTGTTGTGACTTGGGACAGTATATAAGCCACAGAATTCACCAGACTGAGAATCAGAGTGTTCAATCTGGTGTTTTGTGCAATAAATTAAATCAATGTGACTTTAAGCAAGTCACATAATATCTCTGGTCTCAGTTTCCTTGTTTGTAAAATGAGCATACTGCGCTAATATAAAATCCAAAGAAAAATATTATTACAAGCATGAGCTTGGGGTTCAAATTTTGTCTTCATCACTTACAGTTTGAGTGACTTTGAACACAGTCTATGTGTTGGATTTCTCATCTATAAAATGAATAGCATCACTCCCATAGGTTTGTTGAGGATATTAAATGAGTTAATAGAGTCAAAAGCCCTTAGCACAGTATGTGATCCAATTAGGAATAACTGTTGAGGGCTTTTTTGTTTTTGTTTTTCTTGCTATTTACATGTAACAGAAGTCCACTGTCCTCCATTATGCATAAAAGGAGTTTATTAAAAGAATGTTTGTTTACAGAAACTCTGATTTGGAGAATTAAGTGAAAGAGTAAGCCTTCAGGAAGGTTTTCAAAGTTTTGACGAAGTAAGGTTTTAGGAATCCGCATCACAAATCCGGAATGAAAAGAAAATGCACCATGGGGTCTTGAACACTGAAGTTTGCACCATTATGATTTCTGCACCAGAACTCCATTTTACTTTATTGTAACCATTACTATCCCAACAGCAAAAGAAGCTGGAAGAGCAAATATCTGGCCTTTTTTAACTCTGTAGGGAAACACAATTTGGCTCAGATTCCCCAACGTATAAAAAGGTCAGATGCCAGATGGCCAAAATGAACTCAGTCCATTTGGCCTCAAACTAAGATTTATTGCTTACAATCATTTATGGAAGTTTGGGTGGTTTTATTCATGTCAAGAAGATGGTATACATCATTTCTTAGAGTCTATGATTCTGTAATGAAAGGCTTAAAATATCTGTGATAGAGGAACATCCAAATACTCTTGATATATAAACTGAGTTACTAGGTGGGCTTGGTGTCCAGTATGTGAATTACACCCACGGATTTATAGTTAGAATTAGGTCTTCCCTTTTTAATTTACATGGTTGAACGTTTCTATTTATGTGCTACGAGAAAGTCAATAGTTTCCAAGTCTTTGATTAGAAAAATACAAGTTCCCAGAATTTAATGAACATTCCCTCATGAAAAGCAAAAACCTATATTCTTTCTCTCGGAACTATTAATACATTTGTGCTACCGGGGGAATGCATCCCACGAGGAGGATATCAGCCAGGAGGGGAAAGAGCCATTATAACTGGGCTTTATCTATTTTAAACTCCTCGACTATAAAAACAGTGCCCAAAATACCAGCAATCCAGCTCCCAACTGTCCTTTCTGAGTAATGGACAGCTATTCTAATCCCATGACTAATGCCCCTCGCTGTCTTAAATGAGCACAGATGATCACCCCTTGTGCGTGCCTAGTCCAGCGGCTGGTGCGTAGGGCGATCCCCCCATGCATGAGCTTCGTGACGTCTCTGAACCAGCCAGACTCTGTGATCCCCCAAAAAAATATTCTTGGGGAATTTTTGTCCAGTGTTTATGGAAACCGTAGAAAGACAATTAATAAGCTTTCCTGCCCAATCATTTTGGCTCATAAGCAGATGAATCCTCCTATTCACAGTGACGAGCACAAAATAGTCCGGTGATATTTTTAGCAATTGTAGCAAGAAAGAAAAACTTTAAAGGCTAGTCTGCTGGTTGCCTATTTTCAAACTATCAGACAAAGCCTGTCAAATCAGAAATTCTGGAATAGCTATTTTGGTATTAGGGGAGGAAAGTTTGGTTTCTTCAACCTAAAGATTAAATATACTACCAAATTTATACTATGTTCATCCTAATAATCCACTGAACAGACCTCTAGACATTTAATATATACAAAAATGGCCTCAGAGGGATCATTAGCAACCAAATGGACTTTTAAAAAGTGAACTTTAGCCCGGCAATAGAAATATGTCTCCTTATAAGCAACAGTTATCAAATCCGTCCTTCCAAAATCTGTGTAATAAAATGATCGGAAAATGGAAAGGATTTTAAATGCGACAGAGTGTTTGCCATTTACTGGCATGATCATTTTTTTCACAAGTGAATACGTAAAGGTATGAATCTGTTATAAACGATTACACTTCCATATAACAAGGCAAAATGTAGGGATTAAGCTGATGGTCTCTAAAACCAGACGGCCTGAGGTCAAATCCTGGCTTTGCCTCTTCCCAACCATGTGACCTCAGCAAAGTACTTACTCTCTCTGGACTTCAGGGTTTTCTGTAAAATGGGGACAGCAGTAGTCCTTAACTTCTGACAATAGCAGTGTCCAGCCTATAGCAAGTGTCATATAGGTTTTTGTTAGAAAATCAGTAACTTTTAATATATCTCTGAAAATGTCAACTTCATATTTTTCAGCAAAGTCTTGGTTGAGATAGAGTTCATTCATTCTAGAATTCTTAAGGCATTTTTTTTTCTAGAAGTAATTCTCAGTGCTACAGAAGTTCTGCTAGAAGATTCTTCAATATAAGGGACAAAAAAAAAAAATACAAGAACTCTTGAGGCAAATATTAAAATAATTAGTGAAATAAATAAACACCCGATTGCTGGAGGCAAAAAATAATCAAGGCAAGGTAGAACACCCATCTGACACCTTTTTTAAAAAAAATTTAAAACAATATTATATAAATTAGGAATAAAAAAAGCGATTGCAACCAGAGACATAGTTTATACCATAACCTAAAAACCTTTGAGCTAATACTTATAAAATAATTGAGAAAGTCCCAAGTTGGTTTGTATAAAGATTTAACAGTGAAACTAGAGTGTTTTACCTTAGATTTTAAACTATCATATAAACAATGTCTTTAAACAACTGATATATGACTTTTTAGAACACACATAGGAAAATATTTGGAAAAGCATATAAATTTAACAGAAACTACTTCAATAGATGGGCAGAGTGACACACTGAGGAATGTTTCTCTTTATCTGATACATAACTATGTTTTTTGCCTCCTGCATTATAGTTTTTTCCAACAACTTGTACCATTTTATAGTATAAAACTCCTTAAAGTATTACTTGAAGAAGTTAGCAATAAATGCTGGTATTTGGTCCCTTATATTCACTTTTCTTCAAAAATCAGAGTAAAGTCTAATGACCAAGAGCTCTGGCTATACCTACGTGGGAAGTAAGTGTACCTTTACCCAGAAAGCACACTATTGCCAATCAGCAGCAATGCATCTGACCCATACTCCACTTGGAGCTCCTGAAGTTGCTTTCAGGTCTTTAACCTCTAGAAAAAATAAAGATAGCACTGCTGTCTTTAATATCTAATAATGAAAAGAACCAAACTCTTCCCCATAAAAGGCCAAGTGTTTTTACCAAGGGTTGGTTGATATTACCAAGGGTTGGTTGGCGTTAGCAAGGGTTGGTTGGTGTTAGCAAGTGTTGGTATTCTATTTGGGTGGAGAACAGTATTGCTTCCCACAAAGAGAACTAACATCAGTAAACTCCCCTCGCCATATTGTCAACTTTGAAAACAGATTTAAGTCCCTCACTAGCTACCCCCAATATCAGCCAGTCCACTTCTTCAAATGTTAATCTTCATAATGTTTCTATTTAGGACTTTCTATCATGGACGTGCTTGGCACATCAGACAGCCCAAATCCAAGAAGGCAAGGAGAGAATTAATAACTGTTGACTATATATCTCATGCCTAGAACAGTGCCAGACATATTTGATGTATTAGATCCTTTAATCAAAAAGTCACTATTATCCTCACTCTATGTATGATAATACTGAGGTTCTAAGAAGATAAGTCATTTGCCCAAAGCCCCATAGCTAGTGAGTCAGAGAGTCAGGCAGCCCTGCTCCAGAGCCCTCACTGCCATACCACAGACACTCCATGTTATAGCAGAGCCCTGGATTCAAAGTATAGTCAGATCCTCTGATGATCAGACATTGTGGAGACTGAATGACAAAAATCATAAGTAATTTGTCCAGCACTTTACATGTTCTCACAACACTTATTACAAGCCAGTGCTGAAGCACAGAGCTTGGTATTAATAAGTCAGGAAAGGACAGATGTTGGCAAGGTTGTGGAAAAAGGGGAACCCTCCTATGCTGTTGGTGGGAATGCAAGCTGGTGCGGCCCCTCTGGAAAACAGTATGGCGGTTCCTCAAAAAGTTGAAAATAGAGCTATTTTATAATGCAGCATTCACACTACCGGGTATTTACCCCAAATATACAAATGTAGTGACCTGAAGGGGCACGTGCACCCGAATGTTTATAGCAGCAATGTCCACAATAGCCAAACTATGGAAAGAACCTAGATGTCCATTAACAGATGAATGGATAAAGAAGATAGGGTGTATATATGGATACAATAGAATAGTATGTAGTCATTTAAAAAGCCCCACAAAATCTTGCCATTTGCAATGACATGGATGGAACTAGAGGGTATTATGCTAAGTGCAATAAGTCAATTAGAGAAAAACAATTATCATATGATCTCTCTGATATGATGAATTTGAGAGGCAGGTGAGGGGGGTCATGGGAGGTAGGGAAGGAAAAAACTAAACAAGATGGGACTGGGAAGGGAGACAAACCCTAAGAGACTCTTAATCTCAGGAAACAAACTGAGGGTTTCTGGGGATTGGGGAGGGGTGGGATGGAATAGGATGGCAGGGTGATAGTCCTTGGGAAGGGTATGTGCTATGGTGAGTGCTATGAAGTGTGTAAGCCTGACGATTCAGAGACCTGTATCCCTGAAGTAATACATTATATGTTAATAAAAAATAAATAAAACATAAATTCACATAAAGGAGACCTTGATTTTATCCTCTGCCCAGTTCACTATAATTTGTCAATGATAAATAAGTTCCTTATCCTGATTTGGAAAATAACTGAGGAACTTAAAGGTTTTATTGTTTTCTTCTCTGCCTCATATATTCCACCTGGGATTTGCAGGAAAATGGACAGAGGAAATATGGCGGCCCTCCACCGGGCTGGGATGCAGCACCTCCAGAAAGAGGCTGTGAAATTTTTATTGGAAAACTTCCCCGAGACCTTTTTGAGGATGAACTTATACCATTATGTGAAAAAGTGAGTCCAAATTTCATGTTTTCTTATCTCTCAAGGGAAAAATACTATACACTTTGTTAAAGTGCTCATTCTTGGCCGGGGATGGCTTCTCTTCTGATTGACATTCCTCAACATGGACAAACTCAAAACCTTCCTGTTAGTGGCTGTCCCCTTATTGTCAATGCCCTGAGGTCACCTTCCTATTCCTGATGGCTTGAACTAGGGCTGCTGCTCATTTTCAAGTTCTGATCCTTGATCTGCATAGGTGCACCGAGTTTGCAACAAGTTAGCCATCACTCTATAATACTACTACAATGATCTCTCCAAAATAAGATATTGCTCCAACTTGACATTCGAATATGGTTTTCCCAAGTGCACCATTTCACATCCAAAGAGCATGTGTAGGTTTGCCAACGCTCTTTGTGTACTTATACGTAATGGTTCAGAATGAAATTTGCTTCTACAGGTTTCATTTGGCTGCCCTAATGCATCAGCAAGATTAAGAATGGGGTCTCTCCAAGTCATTACATAATTAAGGAACATATTTCCTCAGTTTTAATGCCAAGTCATATATTGTAGCTAAACCCAAAGGTACAGGGAGAACAGAAAATTACAATTTGTTTTCAAGGTTTTACCAAGTGGTGTTTCAACTACCACATTCCTGGAAAATTTAGAAAAATTAGAGTCTAGCTATTTCTTTCCGTAAATGCCAAAATCAATTGTGTGTCTGGATAACTCAGCCTCTGATTCAGAACCACTCCTAATTTTATACAAACAATGTCATTTGGCATGTGCATAAATTATAAGGATTTGATCCTATAAGAATTTTATATCCTGACCTTGAAAATGAGCACCGAGAAACACCTGAAACAGATGAAACATGCTTGAACTCTTTCCTGATGAGCCCTGGATAGACAGGTGTCCACCACTGAATACCATGGGGAGGGGTGAGGAGGGTGCCGGTGTGGGAGGCTGAGCCAGTGGGTAACCAACCACCAAGAAGCACACATTTAATGACACCTCTTCTCCCTGCATGTGCCTGTGCTATCTCTTAGGGCCACTGGTTATACAGTGGCCAGCAAGAATAAATAACTGAACCTGGGTTGCTGGAGACCATCTGGGGTAGCAGGAAGAAAACAGAAGACCTGTAGTCAGAAGGATAGTGAGTGGGCTCCTGCTGTGAGCTTCTGATCTTGGGCTGATTATGTAAAACTAGCATCTACCTTCAGCCTACAGATGAAAACAGCAACAGAAAGCCCCAGATCATCCTCCGAAACACATCCTCCCTGAACATCTTGAGGTCATGGTGGGAGAAAGACAGAAGAAATCGGTTAGCAAGGTTCCAAGTGAAAGTCCCAGGTCACTGATAGATTATGACCAAGTAAAGATAAAACTATGGAAATTCGAGAGGCCAAGGTAGAGGACAAGGACAGATCTATCATGAAATCATGCTTCTGATGACAGATGTGTCCTCTGGTCCCAAGGATGGTGGATAAATCCACAGATAATTGTGTGATGAAAGGCCATTTGCTCTGTCAAAAACCTACTCTGTTAAGTCAAGCTGAAATGCACTTGTACATGTTTTATTTAACTTGACTTTGCCCATGAATCAGATAACAAATCTGAACCCAGTATGAAAATATTCAAACCACTCCACATAGAATGCAAATGCCGAATATGGCAGAGATGAGGCTTCAGAAAACTCTGTGTGTGTGTGTGTGTGTGTGTGTGTGTGTTTCCACTTGAAAGTACAAATGGACAAACATGGATTCTCTCTTTTTCTTGTAGATTGGTAAAATTTATGAAATGAGGATGATGATGGATTTTAATGGCAACAATAGAGGGTATGCCTTTGTAACTTTCTCCAATAAACAGGAAGCCAAGGATGCAATCAAGCAACTTAACAACTACGAAATTAGGTAAGAGATACTTCTTCTGATTAAAAGTGAAGAGACAATGCACCTGTATCTTTCTTCCATCAAACTTATCTAATATAGTATATGAAATACACAGGCAGATCAAAAATAAAAAAGGTTTCTTTTCCTTGGTGAAAACCAATTTGATACAATATGTATTTAATGTCAACATTATATAAGGTGTCAAACTAAGGTTTGTGAAACGCTCCAAGAAACAAACATCATTCATTCATCCATCATGAATATGTTGATGGATACTGTTCAAACTATTGCAAATATCAAGATGCCTTTTCCTAGCCTCAGAGTAAGCAGATGGATATATTTTTACGAGTATGAAAATCATACAAGGACTCTAAAAAAGCAAATAAACAAAAAGCAGAACCAGACCAATAAATATAGGAAACAACCTGATGGTCCAGAGGGGGTAACCACAAGGGTGAGCAAGATGGGTGAAGGGGAGTAGGAGGTTGGACCTTCTGATTCTGGAATGACTCAGTCACAGAGATGCAAGGCACAGCCTATGGAAGGTAGTCAGTGGTACTGTAATAGTGTCATACAGGGGTGAGCAGAGGATGACATACAGAGAAGTCAAATCACTGTGAAACTAAGGACACATTGTGTATCAGCTACACTCAAAAAAAAAATAGGTATGAAAAAATAAAACCACCTCTGAGGAGGTAGCTACCCTAACTTGGTGTATTTAAGAAGATACTCTCCAGGAAAGTACAATTTTACCTGAGACTTGAAAGAAGAGTCGGCTGTGACAGCCTGATCTGGAGGAAGATTATTCTAGAGAATAAAAACAGCATGTGCAAAGTCGCCCAAGTGAGAACAAGCTCGAGGTGTTAGAGGACAAAGCCAATGAGGTAGAAACAGGAGAGCTGAAGGCAGTGCCCTCTGAGAGCCTTATATGCCATGATTCAAAAATTGCCTCTTCTTCTAATAAGGAGGAGAAAATGTTTCATTAGATTCATGCTTTTAGAAACATAACTCTGGCTATTTGGTGAAGAATGGACTGTAGCAGGGAAAGAGGGAAGCCAGAGGGAAAGACACAGCGGAGAGTAGTCTAGTAGACAAGGGCTGACGGCAGGGGCACGGTGGCTGGTGGTGCAGGTGGCCGGAGGGGTCAGACATGGGATACGTTCCGCAGGTTGAACAGACAAGACTGGCTAAACATTGGATTTGGAGTGAGAGCGAGGTTAGAATTCAGGGAGGAAGGCAAGGACATTGGTCCCCGTGTCTGTGGAAGAGATAATGTCCTTGAGATGGGAACACGGGGAGAATCACCAGAAACATGAAGAGCTTAGTCTGGGGAAATTTACATTCGAGAGTCACATTAGACATCTCCGAGGGAGCTGTTGGAGAGGTGTCCATACGATACTGGAGCCAGGAGAGAGGTCACACGGCCTGCCAAACCCAGGTAATATTGCAAACCATGGGACTGGTGGCGGATTCTGGGGCGTAATTGACCCTGTGCTATCAATAGCTGGTTTTAATCCACTAGAAACAGGGCTAACGTCATGAAATTGTCTGAGTTCTAAAACCTCCAGCTAGAGAGGGAACTGTGCTCAGTCATTTCTTAAAGGAAGCCACGGAGCCCCTGGAAGAAAGGTCAGTGAAGCAGCTGGGAAGCAACAGCCTTGGGGTCAGACAGGTTTCACTGTGCGCCGGCCGCTCCGAGCCTCGGCGCGCTCATCCCCAAGTGGGGCTCCTCACACTCCCATCAGAGGCGTCCTGGTGTTTGGAACATGGTAATAGGTCAACAAATGATAGAACTCGTACATCTTAGCACAGTCGGCAATCCTAAGATGTAATTGCCATATACGTCCTTTCTGCATCTTAAAATTCATGTCAAACCCATGTGAGTACAGAGGGTCTCCCTACCGTTTACTGGCTCTCACCTTCCTACAGGCCCCAGATAAGTCCTGCATTATGCGGAGAATTCTGTCAGCCCAACAGTTACTGGGTCATTTTCCTTAAACCCCTGAGCTACAGAAAGATGCACACGGTTAGTAACCACAGTAGCTTACCTACTCAGTCCCAAGGTCGGATCCTGGAACAGAGTTTTGGAGGAGAGTATAAAGGAAGTTCCTCTCCCACACATGCCTCCACGAATCCAAAAGAACTCTGTCTGGTATGTGCAGGGTTGTCTGGCATGGGAACCAGGGGATCAGAGCCATGGGCTTCTTCGGACAAATCCTGGGACCGTCAGCACCTACTAAATCATACCTTCTCAGCATCTGTCATAGGAGATGACAGACACTAAACTGTTGTTGGAAAGGGCTCCAGAAAGCTCTATTTTAATATAGCTTTTTCATAGGACACGTACAAGGTTTCAGGGATCAGCGGTGTCCCCATTCCTTGGTCCTTGGTGGAGCCTAGATATCTGGAGAGAGAGGATTACTCTCAAAACGGCTTTTAGGTTAAGATGGATGGAGACTTGGCCTCGCAGGGAATCAGCCCAGTTTGCTGTGTGTACTCGACACTTTGTTACACACTGGGGCCTGTCAACGCTTTCTGAGAACAGATAGGGTGTGGAAAAGGAGCACAATCAATCCATGCCAGTCTCTGATAGGTAAGAGTAGGCTCTGCGAATGTCAGTGTCTTCATCTATAAAGGAGAGAAAGATATACTTATCTCATGGGGGTAGTATGAAAAATAAACAGATAATGCAGGCAAAGCTCACGGTGTCTAGGAGTGTTTGCTGATGATTAAGGGGGAGGGCGGGAGGAGGAGCGGGAAGAGGGGGAGGGGAAATGTCACAAAGCATTTGGAAAGAGCAAGCTGGTGGCCACGTTCCAGTCAAAGACCAGGCTGGAAGCCAGAAACAAGGTGGGGCGGGGGAGGCAGAGCAGAACAGAGCAGTACTTTAAAAATCAAGGTGTGGGATAAATAGGATATGAAGTAATAGCAAAATAGATAACCCAGAGCCAAGCTCTCCTACTTCCACTCCGTCCTAGATCAGTCCTGCTAGACAGAACCTGGCCTGCAGAGAAGACGATAATCTTCAACTGGCTTTAACCACTATTTCTCAGAGGATAGATAACGTTCTTATCCGGAAAAGACCCATAGTTGTCTTCTCGTCCTCCTCATCATCAAATATTCACTGAGTTTTATCTAAACGCCTGGCTTCTGGAGACACTGGAGCCGGGCCCTCAGCGTGTGAGGGAATGGCTTCTTGTCCCCAAGCAGTTCTGGGAAAGTGCCTGACGAATCACACAGATTTAAAAATAGGACAGGAGACACCAGGCTCCACCTGCTGGTAAAGGATACACAACCAGCCCTCCATCAAAAATAATAGAATTTCTAAAGAAATAATGTTTTGGAATAGAGGGGTTTCTTTAAAAAAAAAAAAAATCCCTAAAAGAGGATTTTATGTACCCTTCCCTACTCACAAGGAAAAGCACATTCCTCAGGCGACAGTCACCAGACTATAAGGGATCTGTAACAGGTCTGCTAGGCGGCCCTCAGTTCTCCAGCAAACCATGGAGGACAAGCAGGACAGGGGCCAGTCCTGGGGAGCGTGCCCGCCGCCCCACTGAACGCCACTAGTTCCAAGAAATCAGAGCAGCCTTCTACTCGCCTGGCTGAGTATTTCTCTCTAAGACATGCGAGTAATTTCTGTGAAAGAAACTTTACCCATTTTAACCACTTTAATAAGTTTGTGCTATTATGAAAGTCACACAACAGAAAAAAAAAAAAAAAGGCGATAAAAATTCAAGCCACTCCTCCCCAATCCCATTGCCCCAAGATAGTCACTGTGCTGGTGTTTTGCTTTTTAGTATCTTTCTAGATTTTCCGTACAGTGGTCATCAAAATGGTGTCCTCATATACTTATCCTGAAGTCTTTGTTTTTTAAGCTAGTACCCTAGGACGAACTGGTTTTTTAACCAATGAATATTCTTCTGCATTACCATGTTGAAATGACTATCGAGAATTCTGTGGTGTAAATTCCCAGGTTTTTAGTATCAGTGACTCTCAGCCAGGAACGGTAGCATCCACCCCAGGGAATATTTAGAAAGATGAAGAGGCATATTTAGCTGACCTAACGGGTGGCTATTGGATTGAGAGCACAAGAACCCAGGGGTGACAGAGATACTACAGTGCACAAGGCAGAAAGACTCAGTCCCAGGGTCAGTATCATCTCAGCCAAGCTGCATTTAACTGGTCCTGGATGGTGGGATATTTTGGTTATTTCCAATCTGGGGACTTTTTTTTTAAGATTTTATTTATTTATTTGACAGAGAGAGAGGTCACAATTAGGCAGAGAGGCAGGCAGAGAGAGAGAACGGGATGCAGAACTCGATCCTAGGACACTGAGATCATGACCTGAGCTGAAAGCAGAGGCTTAACACATTGAGCCACCCAGGCGCTTCTGGGGACTATTTTAAATAATAGCAGTGAATATCCTGATACAAAAATGTTGGTTCATTCCTTTCCTAAAGATGCTCTCCCAGAAGAGGCACTATTTGCCCCAAAATTATGTACAAAAGATTTTTGATACATTTTCCCAAACATCCCCCAGAAAAGCCCGATCTGCCCTCTCCCAGGGAAGGCAGACATCAACTTGTTCATCAGCAACCCTGGGCAGCAGAACCAGGAATGAACTGAGAGTGTGGAGGCCAATTTCTTCCCTTAAAATCCACAAAACCTTAAGCAAGTCATTCAGTTTCTCAGGGTCTCAATTTCTTCATCTATAAAATGGAAACAGCACCTGCTCTGCCCATCTTCCCTGGGCAGGTCAAGTAAGAGAGTATGTGAAAGTGTGTTCAGCATAAGGGACAATTTCTAAGAGCAGTCATGTCAGAATCGCTTCCCTACTTGGCTGGGAAGGAAAGGGAGCAGTGGGCTCACGACCTCACAGCCACATGTGGCCAAGGGTTGGGGGGGACTGTGTGAGTGACAGGGGCAAGGTGCATGCGCCTTGGGGTGGGGGGATTGTTCCTGGTGGTGAGGAAACACCGGGAAGACCAAACATCCCACATCCACAAGCCAGATCAGGTCCAGAGTCAAAAGTTTTACAACCTCTCTCTTAAGCCTCGATCACACAAGGATTTCTTGCCAAGCAGAAAGAATGTCTTACCCCACCCCCCTTTATTTGTTTGCAGAAATGGGCGTCTCTTAGGGGTGTGCGCCAGTGTGGACAACTGCCGATTGTTTGTGGGGGGAATCCCGAAGACCAAGAAGAGAGAAGAAATCTTAGCAGAGATGAAAAAGGTCACCGAAGGAGTTGTCGACGTGATCGTGTACCCGAGCGCTGCCGACAAAACCAGAAACCGAGGCTTCGCCTTTGTGGAGTACGAGAGTCATCGGACAGCTGCCATGGCACGAAGGAAGTTGCTGCCAGGTAAGCACCCCCTTCTCAAAGAGGAGACCACCCCCCCCCACTGTGCTACCTGCCTGCCCCAGGCCGCCATGTGCCTGAGAAAAGGAGACAGAGGCTGGGTGTTGTGTGGTTGCTCTTGGGCTTTGCTTTGGGCCACTTTAAACCCCTTCCCCTTCTCATCTAGGTCACAGTAGCTCAGCTCCTGGCAGGTTCTGCAGATTGGGTTCTGGAACATAGGCACGGAGGCTAACATTCATGCACTAAGCCTGTGATGAAGGGTTGAAGAATATATCCACTGTTTTTCTGCACAGACGTTGTTATGAGGCTTCTAGGAACAGAGTAGATTGTCCATTATGATGTAGAGTGACCCATGATCCCGACGACAGCTAAGGAACATGAACTCCTATTAGGACTGCCTAGTGTCTAATATTCTCTAATTTGGGGGGAATAGAATAGCACTCCAACTACACCACAATGTGGGTCCCATTTGGGCAATGCCCTTCAATCCCTGAGTTTTAAGGACTCCACACCAAGGCCCTGGTCAAATTTGGGAAATTGTTGAAAATCCTCTGCTCATTCTTAAATATTCACTAAAACTTAGACAAAGAAAGGTATTAGGATGAATCAATATTAACATAAGAGGATTTCAAGAATGACAGAGTGGTGACATTGATATCCATTCTTTTCTTGAACCCAATGGGAGAGCCACCAGAATGAAAGACAAAACCAACAGCACCTAGATTTATATCATCTCTGTACACAAGCTCACAAACAAACCATGAATGAGGAAGTCGCAGGGATGAAAGGTACAACGCGGGGAGATCATTAATGATATTGTAATAGCATCATACAGTGGCAGACGGGAGCGACACTGGTGAGCACAGCATAATGCCCCGTGGGCCAATCGTTAGGTTATGCCCCTGAGTCTAGTGTAACAGGTGGATGAGCTGTACTTCAATATAAAAGAAAATTTAACCCATTGAGAGGGTGAGCCCTCTAGAAGTTTTCAGAATTGGAAGATGACTTCTGATCTGTAGAAAGATTTATTTTTTAAGATTTATTTATTTGGGGGGGGGGCAGGGGCAGAGGGGGAGGTAGAGAATCCCAACCAGACTCCCCGCTGAGCATGAAGCCCAATGTGAAGCTTGATCTCAGGACCCTGAGATCATGACCTGAGCCTAAATCAAGAGTCAGAAGCTCAACCACCTGAGCCACCCAGGTGCCTCAGGGAAGATGTTTTTATTACTATTTTCATGAAGGCAGCTCAAGTGAAAAGAGATCACCCCCAAAGTGGCCAAATCCAGGCCCCAGTGGGGATTTTTCAGGTCGACACTTCCCTTCCCTACTCTGCTACCACCCAGTGGTCAAGCCCTGTGCCACGCAGGCACAGAAAACCCCCAGTGCTCCTCCTGAGGTGTCCTTAGCCCCTCGTTGACCTGAACTTAATCTTTGGTATCCTCACCAACTCGTTCCTCTTCAACGGTTCTGCCATGAAAAAGTCCCTGGGATCCATCCTGATCTCAGACTATCACTGGAATCAAAAAACATCTATTCCCAAACTGAGACTGTTTTTAAAAACTCCAGATTATTCTCCCAACTCTGCTCTCTTTTGGATTACCCCACTCTCTGCCTCTTCCTCGCCAAACATCCCCCCCAGATCAGTGTTCCCGAAATTCCAGGTCATCCTTTTGACGATTCTGGCATAATAGGACTTGGATCTCTCTGTGTTGGGCAGGGGGGAGGGGAGCTGAATGGTCCTGTTCACTCATCGGCTCAACAATAATCACCTGCTGGCTTGGGGCAGTGGAGACAGAGGGAAAAATTGAGCCTGTTACTCAAGGCTCCAGTTCTTTCCACACATACTGGCTACCTTCCATTTCCCCACAAAAGCCTTCTTTCCAGCAGGACCAAGTCCCCTGTGTTCTAGACAATGCCATGCTGATAGGTGTCTCCTTTATTCTGAAAATTGTACCCCCCCACCCTGAGAATGACCAGCAGCCTCCCCTCCTCCACCGCCCTACAGCATTCAAAGCCCCAGCTGAGCTGCCGCTGCCCAGCTCCCTCTAATCGTTTCTCCCCATGACCGGTGCAACCAGATACGTGCCATATTTGGGGGGGTCAGGGAGGCTAGCGGTGAGAGAGGGTACAATATGGGAGAAAGATAGCTTTCAGGGGCTAATCAGCGTCCCTAGAGAACCAGAACTTTCGCTTGGCTTCCCCTCTTCCAAGAAAACCGCGTACTGACCCACCAAAGAGTTTCTCCCCACTTGAACCAAGTGGACTAGTCCCACCAGGACGGGGCAGCCAGCCCTCAGGAATTCTCTGGAACTTGGTTATGCCTGCCCCCGAGGCCCTGACTTTTCCTTAGAGATGGTGCCTGCAGGAACCACCAGCATACAGGTTTTGATTGGTCTCCCCGGCCACTGCACCCCTTCGTGAAGACCGAGGCAGCCCCCTCCAATCCCCCTGGAGGGACACTCGGCTGAGTTTCTTGGTCTGCGCGGGAGTCTCGGGGCGTCCTGGCTGTGGACCAGCCGCGTGTCCTCCAGCCAGAGCCGACTGCTCGTTCCTGCTGCACCCCGCGAGCAAGACCGACGAAGCACTGGGACAGCCTGTTCCCTCACTGTAGATTCAACAGCAGCAAAGGATTTGGGTCACTGGCAGTTCTCTGGAGAGCCTGGTTGGAAAGCAGGGATCTTTAGCAACCACGGTAAGAGCCGCAAGCAGCTTTTCCTTCTTAACCCACCCAGACTTGGAGACAGAGACAACCGCTGTCTAATGAGTGGGACGTGTGGGGCCCAGTCACTTACCTCCCTGCCAACAGTGGCCACAGCCTCCCGGCCCCGCGTCCTTCCAGAGGGGTGTGTGTCCCACAGCCCCGGTCCCGGCGTCCGCCTCCGAGGCAAGCAGAGCGTGGTAAGGATGGGGCGAGTCAAGATCTCACCGTGGCTCCACCATCAGCCAGCGCGGGCGTCACCTGGAGGGCTCGTGAGAGTGCAGCCAGCGCGGCCCCGCCCCGCAGTTCCTGGCTCTGGGTCTGGACCTGCACCCGCTCATCTGCATTGGTAACGAGCTCCCAGGATGCCATGCTGCGGAGACCCAAGTTCGAGAACCCGAGATCTAAGTCGGCGGCTGTCTGCTGTGGGCTGCAGATGCGAATGATATGAGGAGGTTCTGAAACAATACCAGAAACCAGATCAACCTCTGATCACCTGAATCGGCCTCTCTGGGGCCCTGCTGTTTTAAGTTTTCTAGGTGATTTTGTTGTGTGGCCCGTGTTGTCATTCACTGCTAACTCCATCGACTAAGGATACTAGCCATCACCCGAGGGGAGGTTGGTAAGAACGCCTGGAGGAGTAAACGGGAGCCTTTACTACAATGGGCATTGCTCCCTTTCAAAGGAAATGCTTAAAAAACAAAAACCAAAAAATAACAACAACAAAAAATACGATCTACTTCACCCAAAGAGTAACTCTGAAGAAACTATGCCACAAGGAAAGACCAAAAACCCCAAAACGATCAAGGGAGAGTGCATCCCTGGAAAGTGATTAGGTCCCTTACATGCACCATCTTTTATTTCCACGACACTAGGTACTACTTCCATTATCCCCATTTTGTAGATGAGATCAGTTTTTGGAAAGATGACTTCGTAGTCAGGAGTGTGATCTGACGTTTGAACTTGAACTTCAAAGCCTATGTTCCCAAATCCCTCAGCAGCCCCGGCTTCCATGGGGATGTTGAAGGAGATCACTGTTTACCATACCTCCTCCAATTCCATCCACCGCAGCCTCTACAGACCTTCCGGCTGGCCGATGGCCTCCTGCAGTCCCAGACCGAGAAGGCGCCAATGGGCTATAACAGTGTTCTCTGAAAATGTAGCAGACTCACAGCAAGTGGAAGGGGATTGGGTCCAGCACACCTATAAGTGGGACTCAGGTTGGGTCTTTCTTAAAGCTCTTCCAAAGCGACTCACAAAAAACACACAGAATTTCCAAATTTAGAAATTAAGTTGATCCGCCTCCCCCCACGGAGTGACTGTGAGCAGGAACCAAGGTAGCGAATGGAAAATACATTCTATGGGGCAAGATGCACAAGACATTGCAACTTCAGGAATCCAAGAATAGACGTAGTCATCACAAAGAGTTCAGTTTCCCATCACAGACCCTCCCATTGCTCTGTCTTCTTGAACACGGTGAAATGTTTTTCTGCAGATTCCCAAGTTGTCCATGTGCCATCAGGGAAAGAGGAGGGGACAGAGCTGATGAGAGCCCTGATGAATGTAAGGGACAGAGAACATACAAGGGGACCCTGTGTCCCCAGTCACTCTTGCCCACACATCAGTTTGTAGCTTGGTGGTGGCCACTGGTCACGCAGATCCCAACAGCAGCAGACATACTTCCTACTGACTTTTTTAATGCTTCGTGAAGTCAGACTCTATGTCAGAGCCCTAAATCCACTTTGCCCTTTCTCCCCTCCTGCCACCTCCCTTTCAACGACTATTTTCCTCCCTCTGTGAGAGCTGGAGCTGGAGAACCCAAACCTTCCCATTGCTGCCTCATTTCTGTTGCATTTCAAACCACATCCTAGTTCCCTTTATGCTCCATCATTATGATAAGGCGTCTGCCACAGAGAATCCCTTCTACCACCTCTTCCCTCTATTTGAAAGGTTTCCTAAAATCAGTCATCACCTCTTGAATATCAGTCTTCATACTCCACCAAGACCTCAAAACATCGGTTGCATTTAAAAGGTCATCTCAGTGAAAGGAGATGATGATGTCCTGATTTCTGCATAACTAATCATACTTGTGATCCTTTTGAACAGGAAGAATTCAGTTATGGGGACATCCTATCGCAGTAGACTGGGCGGAGCCCGAGGTGGAGGTGGACGAGGACACGATGTCTTCCGTGAAAATCCTGTACGTGAGAAACCTGATGCTGTCTACCTCTGAAGAGATGATTGAGAAAGAATTCAACAATATTAAACCAGGTAGGACATAGCAGAGAAGATGAAGTTTTTGAGTTGTACTTTATAAACACTTGGGCTACAGATGACTTCCTGTGACTTTAAACAGAATAACTTTCTTTTAGCATTCTTCTAATTGCATGTAAACTACAAAAACCATAGACCAGCCCTAGGATGAGAGAAAAAGGGACACATGGTCCTAAAACATTTATTGACATCATAACTCTACAGTTATCTGTGTGATTACTTAATTAACACACAACTTCCTTCACTAAACTCTAAATCCCATGAGGGTTCTTTGGCTTCTGTCATCTCCTCGGCCCCAGTCTCTGGGCCTGGGTCATAGTAGATGCTCAATAAATATTTACTGTGTTGAGGAATGTATAGACAGAACTATATCAAAGTCAGGGTTTCTCAGCCTCAGTGCTCTTAATATTTTAGGCCAGATAATCCTTGGTCGTGGGGTTCTGTCCTAGGCATTATAGGAATTTTAACTCTATCCCATACCTCTACCCTTTAGATGCCAGTAATAACCCCCAAGATGTAATAGCCAAAAATGTCTCCAGACATTTACTCTGGAGGGCAAATTTTCCCCCATTTGAGAACCACTGGTTGAATGGAGTATGATTGTTACTTCAGCTACGTAAATAGGAAGATGAGAATTAATTCCAGGAAACTCATTTGGGTGAGGAGGAAGGGAAAGGAACAGAGGGAGATGGAGGGGGATAATTATTGCTGCTCATCTTGTCAGTACTTTGCAGTATCAGTTTTATACCATGGGATTTAGATGTCATTGCTTTTTTCTCCTGTAGGAACTACGATACTGAGACAGGTCAAGCAATGTCCAAATGAGCATTTTCCAAAGCCAGTTCTTCAGAACATTAATTCTGTGGACACTTAGTAGATGCTACTGATAAAAGGGGTCCATGGTCAAATAAATCCATAAATACAAGATTCAGGACAATTAAACAGATTCTTTTCTCATTGCAGAACTTATCAGAGTCCTTAACCTTCTAATGTGCTTTGAAAGTCTCCAAAGGGAAATGTAGGATGGCTCCTTTACCAAATTTTTGGACCATGGGTCTCTTTTTGGCCAACCATCTTGTGGAATTAACATGTTTGGGAACACACTCTGGCCTAAGTTTATCACTATGATAAAATTTTTCCACTTTCATGGCACAAGTCATCCTAGGATGTAGGTTACTGCGGCACTTCCATTATTGTAAAGGTGGGAAAACCAGAACACAGAGCAGTTACATTGCTTGCTCAGGGTCATACAACTATTAAGTGACAAATCCCAGATTTGAATCCAGGTCCGGCTAAGACCACGTTCTTAGCCGCTCAGGATCTCCCTGCCCCAACCTCATTCCTCTCACTCATTCGTTCATTCAGCTATCATCACTTTAGTAGCTCCTATGTGCCAGGCACTGTGGGAGGAGTGAACAGGTGTAAAGTATGTGTGGAAGAAGTTTAAGATGTTCCAGAAGAGTGGAACACACAGCCCCCCCACCAGTGACTTAGCCAGTGAAGTGTCCAACTCTTGAATTTGGCTCAGGTCATGATCTCAGGGTTGTGAGACTGAGCCACGCATCAGGCTCTATGCTCAACAAGGAGCCTGTTTGAGATTCTCTTTCACCTTCTCCCTCTGCACCTCAAACCCCCACCCCACCAGGCCAAATGATACTCCAGAAGAATAACAGCCATGACAGCCTACCCTTGGGGCACATATAAGATTCATGTTTAAGAGAGGTGGCTTGTGGGGTGCCTGGGTGGCTCAGTGGGTTGAGCCGCTGCCTTTGGCTCAGGTCATGATCTCAGGGTTCTGGGATCGAGTCCCGCATCGGGCTCTCTGCTCAGCAGGGAGCCTGCTTCCCTTCCTCTCTCTCTGCCTGCCTCACTGCCTGCTTGTGATCTCTCTCTGTCAAGTAAATAAATAAAATCTTTAAAAAAAAAAAGAGAGAGAAGTGACTTGTGAGCTAAAAAAAAACATTAGAGGAATATACAGGGTAAAGCTTCGTGACATTGGGTTTGGCAACAAATTCTCTGACCGTATTAAAAGTCCAGGCAACAAAGAAAAAATAGAGTAATTGAACTAAATCCAAATTAAAAACTGCACCAGAGGGGGCACCTGGGTGGCTCAGTGGGTTAGGCCGCTGCCTTCGGCTCAGGTCATGGTCTCAGGGTCCTGGGATCGAGTCCCGCATCGGGCTCTCTGCTCAGCGGAGAGCCTGCTTCCTCCTCTCTCTCTCTGCCCGCCTCTCTGCCTACTTGTGATCTCTGTCTGTCAAATAAATAAATAAAATCTTTGAAAAAAAAAAAAAACTGCACCAGAGGACATCTCAACACTGACAAAGCAACTCGCAGAATGGGAGAAAACATCTGCAAACAATACGTCTACCAAAAATGAAATAAAAACTCCAATGTATATTTGTCCAATGAACAATGTTGCGCTATTGCTGTAGACACAAGGTCAACACTCACATTAAAAGATGTTCAACGTCACTCGCTATTCACCTGGGAAATGCAACACCAAAACATTGCCCCCTGGCCAAAATAACAATCACAGTAGTAGTAGCGCTCATCAAAGATGATGACACAGATGCTGGGAGAAGTTGGAGCAGAGAGAACCACGTGCCCTGTACACGGAAATACAAAATAACGCCATCACTGGGGGAATCGACACCCTGGGTCCTGAAGAATAGATAATCACAGTGGCTGCCCAGGGACAGGGGACAAAGGACTCAGAAATGATTATTTAATAGATCCAGGGTTTCAGTTTTGGTTCACGAAGAGGTTCTAGAAACACATGGTGATGACAGTTGCAAAATATATATCTCCCTTTTATCTAATTAAAACATTACCATTTTGCTTTGTTCTGTTTTTGCTTTTTGGAAAAGGCTGGAATGAGAAATGACTCAAAGACTGCTTCCTGTCCTAGTCTCCTGGTCACCAGTTTATCCCATTAAAGGGAGAGATGAGCTCGTGTCATCCTAGTTTTAGTGAAAATAATAAATGCAGGCTCTCTCTCCCTCTCTCCTCCTCTCCCCCTCTGGTGGCACAACTCAGGGCTCTATAGTGACCTGTGGCTGCTTCTTGGCACTGCACAAAAGAATATAAACTATGGAGGGTAGAGGAGTAGCAGACACCTGCTGTATTAGGAAGAAAAAGTCAGAGCTGACTAGTTTATTTTCCAGTGGAAAGGGTGTGTTTATACTTACCTAGGAAAATTTCCAGAGAGAATAGGAAAATAACCCCTTAAACACCGTATTGAAAGTTTGGATCCCTCAAAGGAGCCTAAATATTCCTGGCAAATATTTGACCCTATTATTTTAACCCTGATTAACCTAAAAATACTCTACTGACATTCAGAGAAATAACTGATGATCAGAACAGAAACTGGAGCTGAAAACCTCAGTTTTTCCCTGTGTAGCCTAAGGCTATCTGCTGAAATTCCAATTATAGTCATTCTACAAAATCTGATTTCCCTAAAACAGTTTCACATCCAAATCATCAAGAGAGCATAAAATAGATTGCGGGCTCTTCCCCTGGGCGTCCAGGGTGGCGGTCGAGGAGGCCAGGCATTAGCATTTCTCCTGAGTTCCGGTGGGGAGCTAAGGCTGCTGCTCAGAGGACGGCACTCTGAGAACCATGGCCTTCAGATAGCGGCGTGTTTCTCATGAGGTAATTGATGCATTTCTGACAAGTGGATCATGAACCAAGTAATATTTTTCCAGTTTCCTACATTACGACTTTGGAGTCTTTTACATCATTGCTGATGATGACCACTGATATTTTATGGCTTCTGCCCTCTACCAAGTGATGGTCCATCAGTAAGCAAACTCCTGCAGACTGAAGAGGGGCCATACCATCATAGGCCACGTGGTGAACACTATTGTAGGAAAAACCATGCTCCCTTTCTAACTTGTTTCATGAGGCTAGATCTTCATTCATTACGATTTCCAAAGTGAGGTGCAGCTGAACAGCCTAGCTTAAAAATCCAAGCCAGGTTCGTTACCTGCGAGCAGAGCTGGGGAACATTTAGATCCATGACCATCCGAAATGCCACCTAACGAATGTAAGTGCTGGAAACTGGAGTGGGAATTGACTGGTAATAATTGCTCTTCCCCTCTATTATTTGTAGAGCAGCCTTTGCACACACGGTACTAGGTAGGACTTGGTGATGACAATACCAGGACACCCCTGAACCAGATCCTGTGCTCAGGGGCTAATGGTCCAGAGGAGCCTAGATGAAGGACAGCACTGAAGAATGAATGGAGCCAAGACTGGAAAAATAGAGACCCTCATTGGCCTCCCCTTTCATTTCTCAATGACCAGGACAAGCCATGGGGTTAGGTCATGGTAGTTACCCTACCCGATCCTGAAGGACTAAAGAGACCATGCTGGAAGGGCGGTTAATTCCACGGCCCCTGCTTCATGGTCTCAAATACCTTCATGTACTTCCTCAGCCTTGCCAGACAGTTGTGCCCTGGACAAGATAAGAAGTCAAGGGTTGGACGCTGAGGGATGAGAGGATTACCCCAGATTTTTCAATGATCCCTGCATTACAGCCCTGCCATCATTCCAAAAGACGACAACTTACAGCCATCCAACCATTGTGGGAGAGTAAAAAGTCAAATTGCCTTTGTGATCTAGAAGATAGATAACTGAACCTTGATAGGAGAGGACAAAGGAGAACTCTTATCTGCTTTTCTCGTCCTTCCTATGGAAGATCCCATGATAGATTCTTTGTGGTGATTAGGATAAGAGAAGGAATGCAGTCTCTGGAGACACCCCTGAGTCAGAGTCACTAAACGACGACAATTGGCATGCTAAACGATTAACTGATAACAAGTTACACAAGTGTCCATTTCATCTTCACTCCAAGAAGAATAACTTACTCTTAAGACTGTGTAATCAACAATATTTTCTAGCAATATTTTAATAATAAAATGTAAGTTTCAACTGTTTGGTAAAACTTTTTTTTATACATGTTACCATCAACATATGCAGCAGTTCCTCTATATAAAAATAGATTAGGTTGATTTGTTATTTTCTTATTACACAAATAATAAGCATTGTAAATGTTTGCAAAATACCAAGGCATATAAATTAAAATATGAAGTTTCCCTTTATTCTCTCCAAATTTTCTCCCCATTCCTGAAGTAATCTCTATTTTAACAGTTTGATCTCTGTCTTTCCAGTTCTCTTTCTGTGTGTATATCCTTATTTATGTGTGCACATACATGGGTTGGGATTTTAAAAACATAAATGTCTGAGTATTATACTTACTATTTTACAAACTTTTAAAATTTAACAATAGGTCTTAAATCTTTCCACGTAAGTATACATAGGTCTATTTGTTCTTTTTTTTTTTTTTTTGAAGATTTTATTTATTTATTTGACAGGCAGTGATCACAAGTAAGCAGAGAGGCAGGCAGAGAGAGAAGGGGAAGCAGGGTCCCCACTGAGCAGAGGGCCTGATGCGGGGCTCGATCCCAGGACCCTGAGATCATGACCTGAGCCGAAGGCAGAGACTTGAACCCCCTGAGCCACCCAGGCGCCCCCTATTTGTTCTCTTTAAATACTCATTTTATTTGATATGAACGTATTGGGTATAATCAATCTCATGAGAATAGACTTTGAGTGGTTTTATTTTTGCTATTTTAACAGCGGTAAAGTTATGTCTTTATGCTGATCCTTTTGCTTCTCTAGCACTCCAGGAGTGCTTCTATAAAAGACATTTCTCAAGGTAGAGTTAGTGAATATCTACATTGTTTCCAACATTTAAATATTATGAACAGCATTGCAAGGAACTGTCTTGGTTTTCTGATATTCTTTCAGAAACCACTTTTTTATAAAACATATAATGTATTATTTGTTTCAGGGGTACAGGTCTGAGAATCTTCAGTCTTACATAATTCACAGCACTCACCATAGCACATACCCTCCCCAGTGTCCAGAATTACTTTTTTTTTTAATCAAAAGAACATCAGATAAGCAGTTAAGAGATCTGCGTTCGGGTTCCTAGCAGTGTCAACTCTTATGAATCTCACTTCCCTTGTCAGAACCCTAGGTTCCTAATCTAAGTTAAAAATACTTACATTAAGGCCAAATAAATTTTTTAAAAAGCTTAAAGTAAATCATCACTAAAGTCTTTCCTAATTCTAAAGTTTTATTCCATAAATCAAAAGATGAAACATTTTTCTGGGGAAAAGCCATAAAATTTTAAAAGGTAATCGCCTAAGTAGAGATTTATAGGATGTCTAATAGTTAAGTTCAAATCAGTTCAGTGAATATTTCACTGAGTATAAGTTACTATCTTTTACATTTTATGCCAGACATAAAATGCCAGAAGATATGCCAGAAGATAGTGCTTCTATCCTTAAGGATCTTATAACCTAGGAGGTGGGAAACTCTAATTGATAACAATAAGGCAAAATATAGGGCATGTTAAAAAATATACAAATAAATTTCTGTTGGATGTGTAGAATTGTAAACCTGGACCTAGTGAATATTCTCACTAAGATCTTAGCTAAGTAATGAGTCTCCCAGAGAAAAAAAAATCAAATCATTCTCAGGGCTCTCTCAGTTTTTGCTAATGGGGCTACTTTGTTTCTAGGTGCTGTGGAGAGGGTAAAGAAGATTCGAGACTATGCTTTTGTGCACTTCAGTAATCGAGAAGATGCAGTAGAGGCTATGAAGGCTTTAAATGGGAAGGTAAGGTAGAACAACACGTACACACACACACACACAGGTTTCACACAAGTGTGTTGTGTAAACTTTATTCAGAAGAACAATCCTGCAAGTCTGTGTCCCTCAGGCTTTCTCCACTTCTGACAAGACTGCACGGGTCCATTGAAGATGAACACAAGAGAAGTGACAGAAACACAATGCAGATGTGGCTCATGTGTCTGGCTCTACCTCTAATTTGGGGAGATTTGAACAAGTCCCTGGCTCTCAATTTCCCTACAAAGTGGATGATTGGAGTACCTTATTTCAGGGCATTTTTCTCAGGCCCAGTTTTCTCTCATTACTTCAAGAGATTATCACCTCATTTCTGTAGTATTTTGGAGGTTGAAGACCAGAAAACAGGCCAATTCTGTTGTCATTCTGCCCTCAGAGTTTGCCTTTCCTACTCTGGAAGGCTCTGGGTCTCTTCCCCTTGCCAAGAGTGGGGTGAGGGGAAAATTAGCTTCTAAAATCCTTTCTCCTGACTTGTACATAGAAACCAAGATCATATTTACTTATTAATGCAATAAACATTAAAACCTTTCTATAGACAACTTACTTTGCTAAACAATGTCTGGGACAAAAAAAAAAGAGAGAGAGAGATACTTGTCACCAAGGTAAAAGTTTACAGAGGACTAGAATGGGTACACAAACATCTTTCATGGTTCAGCCAAACAAGTTCAGTTTCATTACATTTATAGATAGAGAGGTGAGAAAGTCTGAAGGAATCAGTAAATCTTCATGGAGATGAGAAGATGGTATCCATGAGAAGTGATAAAAATTGGACAGAATTCCCAAAGGAAAGAACCACAGACATGGAGAGGCAGTCTCAGAGACATAGAATTTGGAAAGAGCAGGAAATGACTGAGGAACAGTGAAAGTAGACCGATTCAGTTAGAACATCACGCACGTAGGGCCGTGTCGCCCGTCTGGCTTTGAACAGTTAGTCTTAACAGCAGACGGATGGTGAAAGGACTAAGGACAGAAGGGTGAGTGTGGGGGAGGGAACTGAAGAGAGGTGGAACCGAAGCTCAGGGTGCCACCAGAATCAAGGCAACAGGGGGCAGGAAACATAATGGGAAGCCTCACTAAGAGAGGGCTGTGTAGAGCAGGTCTCCTTGGAGAAGCAGGGATCTTTGGCCAAAGGACACAGCCAGGGGCTAAGGGAGCACCTCTGGAGCAGGTCCTTTAGTCACAAGTGGCTGGGTTTAGGGAACCTCCATATGTCTGGAGGGGGGGAAAAAAAAAAACACTGCCTCCAAAACACAAAAACTGTAAAGCAAAAATTGAATGCAAATTTAAATACATGTCCTTGAAGCAAAACATGATTTAGTCTTCATTGGTGATTACATTTAATATCATAAAATTGTTACTACCTTGAAAACAATCTGTAGGTTCATTTCTCAATTTGAAAACATTCCTGAGGATACATGACAATTGCTGAGAAGGAACTGTCAGTCATAAATTATGTGCTAAATAGTTACATTGAAATAATCACAATGGAAAAATATTCAAATTGTTCCCAGTTTTTAGTTAGATATTTTTATAGCAATGTGTACATATATATCAAGGTTAAATATATATTCAAAATCTTAAAATATGTACCAAATATTATAATTATATCTAACTATAATGTTGCATGGGAACATGAAAAGTAAGTTTGCCTAGGAACTATGTAAGGCTTGAGTATACATATGCATATTAATAGTTGACCTATCAGACAGGGTGCGACTCAAAAGCTTTTTGTGTATTGGAGTAATTATCACATACAATTTAGGGAAATGAATGTACTAAGAGTTGTAATTTTGTGGAGTAGGAAGAGAGGTATCATTGGAACTTTTTGAAAAGCTATTATAGTCACGCAAATAGGAAGAAATAGGGCTTGACCAAGGGCAGGAATACAAAGTAGGAGAAAGCGCCACACAGGGCTATGGGGGATGAATTCAAAACACCCAGGAAATGACTGGATGTTGGAGTGAGCAAGAGTCATTGCTTTTCAATATGGGAGACCATGATGATGTGGTCAGGGAAGCCAGGAAAGGAAACCTACTTAGAGAGAAAGGTGATGAACTAAGCTTTGCATTTGATTGTTCATTTGTTCTGCAAATAACTTGTGGATGTCTGTGATGTGCAAGGAATTTTGCTAGGCTTGGGAATACACCGATTAATAAGATGTCGTCCTATCTCTTGAAACATCTAGACCAAATAACTAAAATACAATACTAAGTTTGAAACACTATTACAGGGACAGATAAATGCAGTAAAAAATCTATTACCACACTAAATCTGGCTTTGCAGTAAAGAACCATTCCATTAAAAATGTCTCTGGATATGGAAGGACCTAGAAGCAGAGGTCTATTTGGGTGTCTCACCTTCCTCCAGACAGGACTGAAGATAAAAATTATTTTTAATTTTTTAATTTTTTTATTAACATACAATGTATTATAGCACCAGGGGTATAGGTCTGTGAGTTGCCAGGTTTACACACTTCACAGCACTCACCATAGCACATACCCTCCCCACCGTCCATAACCCCACCACCCTCTCCCTACCCGCCTCCCCACAGCAACCCTCAGTTTGTTTTGTGACATTGAGAGTCTCTTATGGTTGGTCTCCCTCCTGATCCCATCTTGTTTCATTTATTCTTTTCCTACCCCCCAAACCCCCCATGTTGCATCTCCACTTCCTCATATCAGGGAAATCTATGATAGTTATCTTTTTCCGATTGACTTATTTTGCTAAGCATAATACCCTCTAGTTCTATCCATGTCATCGCAAATGGCAAGATTTCATTTCTTTTGATGGCTGCATAGTATTCCATTGTATATATATCCCACATGAAGATAAAAATTCTTATATGTAATACCACTCTGTTCCTTTGGACACTCAGATCTGTTTCTTCTAATAACATTGACACCAGTGTGAGATAGTTGAATTTCATCAGGATTCTCTCTCTCAGTGTATTCCAGCTAATATGTTAAATACTGGCTCCTGCTCCTAGAAAATCAGGCCGATATATGAAACTAGGAACAAGTGACAACCGGGAAGCACAACTTTGGCCAGCAAACCTCAATGGTCTCAGAACCACTGAGCACTCACAAAATGGTGAGCAGCCATGACAGGGAATTCTGGAGGGAATGTTTCATATTACTTGCTTTCTTTATAAAAATAGAAGCTTATACTAATCTTACACAGAAGAAGCTACAAGTGCTTCCTCACAACACCTTGTCCCATCAATAAGAACTACCTCAATCCTTCAAGCATTTGTTGAGAGACTTCTTTGGCTCTTATGTACGCAAGCCATATGGGAAAGTGAGTCATGCGTGCAGCTCTCCCCACAGCCCTTCTCGCCAATATCTGGATCTGTTTGCAAACTGTCCAAAACTTGCATTAGAAAAACAAACAAACAACCAGAACCTCTCCAATAATCCTTGAGGACAAGTTTTAAGATGTATGTGACCTGAGAAATCTCAGTACTGCCCCTGCCATCCCAGCCAGTTCCCACCTCTTTTAAGCCTCTCTTCTCTTCCAGTGAAACTTACCTTTCACTGGCTGCTCTAAGGAGTAAACCGTCTAGCTGGCAGGTGGCCCAAAAGATCTGACAAGGCCATCCCTGCCACAGTGTTAACAATGGACAAGATTTCCTTACTGGTTTCCTACCAACTTCCCTGTGCTGTGCTAAGTAGTAGACATTATATTCCACCCATTATGAACCTAAAATTTCTTAGAATTATATAATATGTAACTTAAAACATATATAGTGTAAAACTTTCACATAATTCTCTGTCACAGGGACTGTATCACAAAATTTACAACCTGAATGTCAGGGGTCGGTGCCCAGTTTGTTCGCATCAAACCTGTCGCATATTATATGCAATTTTCCAACAAAACCACTCAGGAAAACTCAACTGGCACATGAACATGAACCCATGAAGAGACAAGATATGTATAAGTGAGACCGTGACCAGACTGTCAGATTGACTAACACCCAAGAGACCAGGGCTTAGGCACACTTGACTGTCTTCATATCTTCTCATGTTGATTCCTCTTTGCTCTCTACGACAGGTGCTGGATGGTTCCCCCATTGAAGTGACACTAGCCAAACCAGTGGATAAAGACAGTTATGTTAGGTACACCCGAGGCACGGGTGGAAGAGGCACCATGCTGCAAGGAGAGTACACCTACTCTCTGGGCCATGTTTATGATCCCACCACAACCTACCTTGGAGCTCCTGTCTTCTATGCTCCTCAGGCCTATGCAGCAATCCCTGGCCTTCATTTCCCAGCCACCAAAGGACACCTTGGCAACAGGGCCATTATCCGAGCCCCTTCTGTTAGAGGTAATGCTTGCTCTAGAATAACTCTACAATTTCAAATGATTTGTATTGCCACAGCCTTAGACAAATGGGATGGACCCACTGGGAGAAAAGGACTGGGAAATAAATCATTTATGAAAAATCAAGAATTATTATATCAGTAGGTGTCCTTCCATAAAAATCTTTTTTCACATTACAACTGGTTATTGAAAAACCTTGGTCAGAACATAGCACAAATGGGTCTAATGCATACAGTTGATCGTTGTCTGGGCCCATAAAATTTGTTCAGACTAAGTAGTTAGCTTCTCTCTTATCACTGGACCACTATACTGCAGTCATATGGGACTTATTAGAAAACCCAAGTGAAAGCAGGATGGTCCAATGGAAACCAATTATCTCAAATAGCAAAAAACAGGTATATTTGACGGTAACTCAGTGGCATCAAATTCATACATAATCACAAAATACCATACGTATTCTAACAGATATATGAGATACTTTCAGCTGACCTTCCCCAGAAATACATGCTGTGCCTTCTAAAAGGCAACACTGTCGAGGAAATCAACCTATTTCTCCAGGATATGGGGAACTAAATAGTAAAGTCCAAATAGAAGAAAGACTAACTACCAAACAATAAATCTTTCCTATGTAATCCTATAGAAATTCCAAGTGTTCACCCAGTTCTCTGGGCTCAGTTCAAACAATATAGATGTTAAGGAAAGCATTTTTATTTTGAATAAACTACCCTGTCTCTGCCTAAGGGGATCCTTCTGAATGGTTCTGCTAGGATAGAGTTAATGCCAAAAGAATGCCAGTTCTATCTTCCAAATAGGACACCACTCTGGGCAATTCGGCAATAAATTGTATTTAACTCTATCCTTGGGTTTTACTTAGAAGCAAAGGGGCATATCCAGATCACTGTGAAAACAATTATCTTACTGTGTTTTGCTATTTTTCAGGAAAACTGAATTGACCATCCTAGAAGCTCTAGTCTTCAACAGCCTTAAAAGTTCCATAATCATAATAAAATCACTCCACCCAAAATTATAATCATCAGGTTATTCTCCAGGATATTTATCTATGTGATGACAAATTATGTCGTTGAAGTATTGTGCATTTATAATCTGAAATCATATTGTAAAATAATCCATACATTAAATATAAATTGCCAACCAGTTGTAATGTAGGAAAAAAACCAATTTTCTCTCTAAGGGGAAAAACACCTTATAACAAGAAAGGAATCAAAGAATGATATTCATGGATGAAGGGTAATCAATTTAATTTTTTTTATCACTTTACACCACCAATAGGAAATCAAAGTAGTAAGATAGCAAACAAAAAATCAAAAGGAATCTATTAATGAAACTCAGTGGAAATAAAAGCCTCAAATTGTCCGAACATAAAACAGAAAATAGTGAACCAATAAACATGGTTTCTAAATGGTCAATGTTTCCCAACCGATCATTGGGGTTGGGATTAGCTAGAATTCATTTCTGATCTACTGATAAAAAATGCAAGATTTATTTTAATACATGTGGTCATACCATGCTGGGATGTTTAAATACCTTCCCAACATTTATTAATCTATAGAGGAATGTCAACAAAAGATCAACCGAAGATATAAATTACAATTTTTTTCTCTGTGCCAAAGTTTTAAAGTTGCTCATGCATTTATCAGTAGCTTTGACAATATGGCTTTCTTCCACAGATTTAAAAAACAAAAACAAAAGCAAAACAAAACAAAACAAAGACACTTACTGTGAACTCTATGTTGAGTTTCATTATATTAGAATCCTAGAGTTTTCTATGCATCTTGAGGGCAATGATCAATGTGACTTGGGCTAACTTTTCCATTACAGTAAGATTCAGGGTGATCTTCTGGTGGTTTGATTCAGTTTAATGCCTTCTTACATTCCTAGAAATTTACATGAATGTACCTGTAGGGGCCGCGGGAGTGAGAGGACTGGCCGGCCGGGGCTATTTGGCCTATACAGGCCTGGGTCGTGGATACCAGGTCAAGGGAGACAAGAGAGAAGACAAACTCTATGACATGTTACCTGGAATGGAGCTCACCCCAATGAATCCTGTCACTTTAAAACCTCAAGGAATTAAACTTGCTCCCCAGGTAGGTAATGTTATTCCAGAGATAAGTTTCCTTCTGTTGAGCCAAAGACCATCCACATTTGCCTTTCATCAAATGATCTGATTTGATCCCTCCTTGGGTTATTGTTTGGTTTGGTTGGGTTAAAGAGGTCAAGTGGCCAATCAGCATAACATACAGCGAGAGAATGCTGCCCCTTGAGGGCCACTGTTCCATCACAGGCTTTCTTCTATTTCCTAAATAATCTGAACAAAATGGAATGTGAGGATTCTGAGAGCTATTAAGAATTATCAGCTGATATCTTACATGAAAATAACATGAAGCAAAGACCCTATTTCAAAATTAATACCTGCTCTGAAGGAGTTGGCTAATGGGGAATATTCATGACAGGAAATGAATAGGACACTTAGACATCTTCTATGGGAAACACTGTGTGAGAGAAAACACCATACCACCTCTGGTGATGTCATGACTTGTATTAATGATAAGATGCCATCGGTCATATCTCATTAGGTCTCCCACGAGGATTTTGCTTGGGGAGGGACATGATGGTGACTTTGTAATGCTTTTATTCCACAGCTCCAAGTTTCCAGGTTTCCACATGAGGCTGGGGTTTTTATTATTGGAAAATTTGAAGTCATAAAAGCTGTCCCAGGGTGGAAAGTGAATAACAGGGTTAAAAATAAAACAAAACAGGATCTGTGTGAACCCTGAGCCTGTTGCCTGGGGCTGTGCAGTCCATGCCAGGCACTCTGTAGAGACACTGGCTGAGGAACCCATGCCAGTTGTTCAGAGATACAGTTAGGGGATCCCAAAGGAAAAATCCTTACTCCAGCATGGAAGTAGCCTTCTGATTGTGATCAAACAGAAAGCATGGTTTTCTAAAGGCTCATCCTGAGTATTATTTTTGTAGGATCAATAGGGATCTTGTACATACAGATTAGTTCATCTAAGGTTTCTGCTAACCGTACCCAGGCAATTAAAAATAAAGATGCCTAGTAGAGTGGCACACAGCACTCATTTCTTTGATCAAAAACCATCTATTAGGCACACACCATGTTAGGTGCTGGGCATGGAAAAGGGAACATAATACAGTCTTTGTCATCAAAAATCATATGGGACTCCAATGAGAGGATCCGGACAAATCAACAGATTATTACTGTAAACTCTATTGACTGTCATGGTGAAGCATTGTCCAGAAAACATGAAGGCTTGTCATCCAGTCGATCTTGGGATAAAATATAAAATAAGGAAACTCATTAAGGAACTAGAATACTTAGAAACCATTTAAGAAAATAAAAAATAATCATCATTATCAATTCCATGTAATACTTCTAAGAACCGCCAGAGAGTGAGGAATGATCTCGGCTTCTTATATTAAACCCAGGTGAGAAACTGGTCATGGTCTATGAAAAACCCACAGCAAATATCATTCTCAATGGGGAACAACTGAGAGCTTTTCTACCAAGGTCAGGAACACAGCAAGAATGTCCATTATCACCACTGCTATTCAACATAGTACTAGAAGTCCTAGCCTCAGCAATCAGACAACAAAAAGAAATTAAAGGCATCTGAATCAGCAAAGAAGAAGTTGAACTACCACTCTTTGCAGATGATATGATACTATATGTGGAAAACCCAAAAGACTCCACTCCAAATCTGCTAGAACTTGTACAAGAATTCAGTAAAATGTCAGGATATAAAATCAATGCACAGAAATCAGTTGCATTTCTATACACCAACAAGACAGAAGAAAGAGAAATTAAGGAGTCAATCCCATTTACAATTGTATCCAGAACCATAAGATACCTAGGAATAAACTTAACCAAAGAGGCAAAGAAGCTGTACTCAGAAAACTATAAATCACTCATGAAAGAAATTGAGGAAGATACAAAGAAATGGAAAAATGTTCCATCCTCATGGATTGGAAGAACAAATGTTCTGAAACTGTCTGTGCTACCTAAAGCAATCTACACGTTTAATGTAATCCCTATCAAAACACCATCATTTTTTTTCAAAGAAGTGGAATAAATAATCCTAAAATTTATATGAAACCAAAAAAGACCTCGAATAGCCAGAGGAATGTTGAAAAAGAAAGCCAAAGTTGGTGGCATCACAATTCCAGACTTCAAGCTCTATTACAAAGCTGTCATCATCAAGACAGTATGGTACTGGCACAAAAACAGACACATAGATCAGTGGAACAGAATAGAGAGTCCAGGGGCACCTGGGTGGCTCAGTGGGTTAAAGCCTCTGCCTTTGGCTCAGGTCATGATCCCAGGGTCCTGGGATTGGGCCCCGCATTGGGTTCTCTGCTCAGCAGGGAGCCTGCTTCCCCTCTCCCTCTCTCTCTGCCTGCCTCTCTGCCTACTTGTGATCTCTGTCTGTCAAATAAATAAATAAAATCTTAAAAAAAAAAAAGAATATAGAGCCCAGAAATGGACCCTCAACACTATGGTCAACTAATTTTCGACAAAGCAGGAAAGAATGTCCAATGGAAAAATGACAGTCTCTTAAACAAATGGTGTTGGGAAAATTGGACAGCCACATGCTGTCCAATGGATGGTCCAAGAATGAAACTGGACCATTTCCTTACACCACACACAAAAATAGGCTCAAAATGGATGAAAGATCTCAATGTGAGAAAGGAATACATCAAAATCCTTGAGGAGAACACAGGCAGCAACCTCTTCAACCTAAGCTGCAGCAACTTCTTCCTAGAAACATCGCCAAAGGCAAGGGAAACAAGAGCAAAAATGAACTATTGGGACTTCACTGAGATCAAAAGTTTTTGCACCGCAAAGGAAACAGTCAACGAAACCAAAAGACAACTGACAGAATGGAAGAAGATATTTGCAAACAACCTATCAGTTGAAGAGCTAGTGTCCAAAATCTATAAAAAAACTTATCAAACTCAATGCCCAAAGAACAAATAATCCAATCAAGAAATGAGCAAAGGACATGAACATACATTTCTGCAAAGAAGACATCCAGATGGCCAACAGACACACGAGAAAGTGCGCCACATCACTTGGAATCAGGGAAATACAAATCAAAACCACAATGAGATACCACCTCACACCAGTCAGAATGGCTAAAATTAACAAGTCAGGAAACAACAGATGCTGGTGAAGATGTGGAGAAAGGGGAATCCTACTACAATGTTTGTGGGAATGCAAGCTGGTGCAGTCACTCTGGAAAACAGCATGGAGGTTCATTAAAGAGTTGAAAATAGAGCTACCCTATGACCCAGCAATTGCACTACTGGGTATTTACCCTGAAGATACAAATGTAGTGATCCGAAGGGGCACATGCACCCCAATGTTTATAGCAGCAATGTTCACAATAGCCAAACTATGGAAAGAACCTAGATGTCCATCAACAGATGAATGGATAAAGAAGAGGTGGTGTATAGATATACAATGGAATACTATGCAGCCATCAAAAGAAATGAAATCTTGCCATTTGCAATGACATGGATGGAACTAGAGAGTATTGTGCTGAGTGAAATAAGTCAATCAGAGAAAGACAATCATCATATGATCTCCCTAATATGAGGAATTTGAGAGGTCACGTGGGGGGTTGGGGAGGTAGAGAAGGAGAAAATGAAATAAGATGGGATCAGGAGGGAGACAAACCATAAGAGACTCTTAATCTCACAAAACAGAGGGTTGCCGGGGGAGGGGGGAGGGAGAGGGTGGTGGGGTTATAGATATTGGGAAGGGTATATGCTATAGTGAGTGGTGTGAAGTGTGTAAGCCTGACGATTCACAGACCTGTACCCCTGGGGCTAATAATATATTATATGTTAATAAAAAATTAAAAGTTAAAAAAAAAAAGAAATTGGTCATGGTTTATAGGGATATGTAAGGAACCACCTCTCCCAACTAACTAATTAAAGTTCTTTATTTAGTCTCTGCATCTCTACAAGGACGGCTTAGAAACTGCAGGTGATGCCACCGCAAAAACATAGATAGAGCTTTAACAACCCCATGGCAGGGTCAAGGTCATCAGACAAGAGCCAGGAGACCAGATGTGCCCAGCAGAGTCAGGAGTTAGAGTCCATACTCTCTGAGCACGTGTTTGCACGACAGGCTCAAAGAGGCAGGCAGAATGTCTGCCAGCTAAAGCAGTCTACTGGTGCCCAGGACCCTCCGGGAACATTCTGTAGACAACAAGAGATGCTACAGAGCCAAGAGTCGTAACAAGCAAAAGTCAGTAGAGGATATAAGAGCAGTCTACAAATTTAATAAACTGGAAAATGCCCTGCGATCGCAGCTGGATTCGTATCAGAACCAATGAGATAAGAAGTTCCATGGAGTCAGCCCGGGGCACTGTTCTGTCCCCAGGTCTTATTCTTTTCACAGTGAGGCCCTGTTTTGCAATTTCCTGAACCTGCTGACTCATGGGAGCACTGGGGCTGGTGGGTCACTGAAAATGACTACGGGATGAAAAAAAAAAAAAAATGGGTGCCTGGAGACAAGATTCAGCTTGGAGTAGTGAAAAAGGGCAGAAAAAAGCATGCAGGAAGATTGTAAAACTCAGATCTTTGTAAAAACAGCCAGAAGTGTTATTTTGCCAAATAAAGACATTGCCTCTGTCCACATCCATCTATTAATGCTCACCAGTAACTAATAACCATTAAACTTTTTAACTCAATTTTTTATGAAAACGTGAAGTTAAAACCCTATGACAAATGACATGAGGTAAATATATTCTTAGGTTATTTTCTCTAAAACATTATAAATAGAAGGATTAACGGTAGTCACAAGGAAATGCAGCCGCGTGCTTGAAATGTCCACTGTTTTTAATGGAATAAATTCATCAAACAAATCGTAAAGTTAAACTATTGGTAAAAAAGTTACAGCTAATGAACTCAACTAAAAACGTATTAGAATAAATGGTGTGAAAATGATTTTTGTGAATTAATCGACATAACATTTTAAATGGAGTTCAAGTTGAGTTCATCTTAAATTTTATGAGTCATTAAACCCTGTGGCATTTTCTGTTTTCTTAACATTAGCTTAAATGCTGAAGATTAGAGTTTAAAAACCCTGAAAACTGGAGAAATCATGCAAATGTGACATTTGAAAGGGCAATCACTTTTTTTTTTCCCACACTCGTAGATATTAGAAGAAGTTTGTCAGAAAAACAACTGGGGACAACCAGTGTATCAGCTGCACTCGGCCATTGGACAAGATCAAAGACAACTTTTTTTATACAAAATAACCATTCCTGCCCTGGCCAGCCAGAATCCTGCAATGTGGGTAACATCTCCAAATTCCTAATCTTTAACGCTTTTTAGAATAAGAGTCTCTTGTAGATCAAGTGTATTTTATCACTACCCCAATAAGCGAAACACTTGGGTCTACTGCTCGCTCGTGTTTCATTAAACACAAACGCTGAGATGTGTAGTTGGGACGAACGTACCCAGGGGGGTCTGACATCTGGGGGGTCTGACATCTCAGAGGTTCTGAATTTCACACAATGTAGACTGCACAGTGTAAGCAACCAGTAAAAAAGTACAGACATAAAATGCAACAGGAATTGGAACTAGAGTCCATTCTTTTATCTGTGTAGTATTTAGGTTGAACCATATGAAATTGCCATTTTATCCATGACCACAGCCTATGTGAGGTCACTTACATTTTGGATCAAAGGTCCTCTCTGTGGGTTAGTATCGCCTCCTGGAGCCTGACTGGGTACACGTTTTAGGAACCGTCCTGTTTCACGTGTACCTTAGAAAAGCCATGTGGTGAGTTCCAGGTGTGCTCCAGGAATGTCCTCTTGGCCCCCCGCTGTCGTCTGCACATACACCTGTAGAGGTCTTCAATGCAAAGAGAATGAAAACCACACGGATAAAATTCCATCATCAGCTCCTCTTAGCTCACGAACAGCGACTTGGGTTTTGTCCCATCTCAGCACCTCAAAGGTAACACCTGTCTCTGCCTTGCAGCCACCCCTTCACACCTCCGAAGCTCAGTGCTTACGTGGATGAAGCAAGGACCTATGCGGCCGAGTACACCCTGCAGACGCTGGGCATTCCAACCGAGGCGGCCGATGCCCCTACCGCGGCAGCCGCCGCCACCGCCTTCCCAGGTGGGAAACATGGCACCCTGCCCCGGGGTGTTTGAGAAACAGTCCCCCCACCCTGGTACCCTGAACTCTGAGAGTTGTTTTTGAACTCCACCCACAATAAATCCGGTTACACATTCTGTGGCCAAAAACACGGGGCAAATGCGGGAACCATCAAGGTAGGAGATAAGAGTGAGTGGGAAGCAGAAGAGGAGTCTAGCCAGTTGTGTGACCTTGAAAGAACCAGTCTCTGTGCCTGGATGGGTGGGGTTTTGACTTTTTTGGTCAGAGAGTTCGGAACTACCTAGCAATAGTTGTTTTTCTGCCTGCCGGGCGTTTCCCTAAATGCTCAGCGTGGTTTTATTACACCTGGAATGGTTCTGATGCTGCAAGAAGTAGGCTGTAGCGCAATGGCCAGGTTCAGCGGATGGAACCCAGGACAGGAAAGATGAAGGAATGGGGCCAAGTCAACTGGCTTTTAAGGAGTCCTGGAACTTGAATCTTTGACTCAACCTGACTTTTATGGCTCTGCTTTCTGAAAGAAATGTGTAGATCACATTTTTCTTTTGTTTTTAAGATTTTATCTATTTATTTGAGAGAGAGAGAGAGAGAGCAAGCACAAGTGGGATGAGGGCCAGAGGGAGAAGCAGACCCCCTGCTCAGCAGGGAGCCCAACGTGGGACTCGATCCTGGCACTCTGGGATCATAACCTGAGCTGAAGGCCGATCCCAACAACTGAACCACCCAGGCACTCTAGATCACACTTTTCTTAAATTGTGTTAAGTCAAAAACTGTGTGTATGAGAGAGACAGAGAGTGAGCAAGAACCTTTCAGTATGTAGATAATCAGCTTTCATTTATCTGCCCTATAATTTTGGACTGGAGCCTATGCTGTTGGTTCAGAATAAAGCCTCTCTGTAGATCGGCACACCTTCACGGTCCTATTTAAAAGGCTTTTCCCCATTTGTTATGTACCTACGACAAATGCTAATAATTTTAAAAAATGAACCCTCTAGAGATTAAAAGTGACCAGATAAGAAATTTGTTTTGTAGATCCTTCCTTAGCAGTTAGCTTGAATACTCCCATTCTTTTTTTAGCAACCAAAGTTCATTTCATTTGAAGACATTGGTCACTCCAACGTGTCACTATGTCAACGGACCTCCCTTAAGACCAAGTCAGAGATCTGACTGGACCCAGACATGGGGCGTTTCTATCAGTCCATTCTGTCACGTGCTGGTCACATTCAGGCGTGAGAACTGCTGTATTCCTCTCATCTGTAACACCTGGGCTCACTCTCGCTTTCTTTTGTTTCTCAAAAACGGCAAATATGCTTTCCATCCCAGCAACTAAACACATTTCACATATGAACACGACCTCAATTCCAGCTTTGTTCCAGAGAACATGGGGAAGATGGGTCGTGCGCCCCCGCGAGGTTACCAAGGCAACCGCTGCCACCATAGAGGGCAGGTCCCCTGGGCTGGACTGGGGGCCATCAGTCTCAGGCTTACTTTTCACAGAATGTGGTGTTGACATGTCCGTCTACTGGGGACCTGTGCCAGGGTTTCTCGGTTCCTGGAGAAGGTTGAGCCCCTGTCTCATGGAAAGCTGCTCCCCAAAGACAGCTAACTAATGTACTATAAAAATAAATGAGCCCCTGTCAGAATGTTACAGTTTGCTTGCACATTGGAAAGAATTTGCTTTCACCTAAGAATGTTTGATCTTGTCCTCCCTCCTGTTTGCTCCTGCAAGAGGTAGAAAATATTTAGGGCATGAGAGTTGTTCTGGGAATGCCTAAGAATTTGAGAGCCTCTCTTAAAACTTTGCTGTGGAGTCAAGCAAAGAATAATAGGTTCCAAGGGAAGAATCTGTTTAAAGTCCAAATACTCTTGCACTTAAGAAAGTGGCCAAATTGAAAAAAAAAAAATTCAGAATTCCCAAAGATAAAATCCACATGACACACACACATGCACACGCACTCTCACACGTGGGTCTTTCTTACTCACTTATTTAGAAATACTCTTTCCAAAGTCATGAAAGTAATTGGTAACACATTTCTCACATCCTTGGAAAACATACCAAACTTCAGTAGTGCGTTAGTCAACATTACTGGCCAAAGTGCCCAAGCCAACGAGTGGATTTAATTTTTTTAAATATAGTCCAGCCAGCTTCCTGCCACCACTTCCTGAGAAGTCACCAGAAAGAAATCAGTGTGTCTGGGCATGGGATGACTGCCATAGCACATAATCCAAATGGATGATTTTGTTGTTGTTGTTTTAAATCAGAACCCCATTTGTTGCTTAAGTAAATTTTTCCCCTTTTTCTTGTCATCTTCACACTTTTTGGATTATCTCAGAATTAGCTTAACTTTGATCTTAAACATTACCAGGGAAACATTGCTTTTGTACAATAGCGGTGATGCCCTTTTCTCTAAAAGTGAATGTCCCTCAGCCACACATCATCCTAACGTGACCGCGCATGGTGGCCTCCTTACTATGCAAAGCCCCACAGTTTGGTGGTGAAACAAGAGGTCTTGGCCCTTCACAGTTGGGTCTAAATTAAACAGACCAGGTATTTGCTTGTATGGTGCTATGCAGAAACATGTTAAAACTTTCCAAATTGTTCCTACTGGTCTACCCACTCCTTATATGTCTTCAGTAAAAGCAATGGTTTTTAACATTTCATTTAGGTGGGGGGCATGGGTCCAGCAGCAGACCCACAGAGCCCCACCCCTCAGCCCGGCCAACCCGTCAATCACCTCCACTCCATTATAAACTCTGAGAGCCTCTGCAAAAGTTCTCAATCTCAAGCTTTAACCAACTTGGCATCCTCTTAAGTTTCCATTTCTTGGACTCTCTCCCCCAGGTTTCCAGTTTTCTAAGCATGAAGCAGTTCTGGTACACGCAGCTGACCTCACTTTGAGGCATGTTGTCCCCTAATCAAAGAATTTAGGTATTAGGTCCCCTGAGTTCACTTTTTAAAAACCTACATATTAACTTTTGGCTTTAAGTGAGGTTAACTTTTGGTCTTCCCAAGAGAAGACAATAAAGCAGGAGGGAGCAAATGTGCATGGCTTCTGATAAAGTTTTCTCCACCTCCTCCTCCAGGATACGCTGTCCCCAGTGCAACGGCGCCCGTGTCCGCAGCCCAGCTCAAGCAAGCAGTGACCCTTGGACAGGACTTGGCAGCATATACGACGTATGAGGTCTACCCCACTTTTGCAGTGACTGCCCGAGGGGATGGATATGGAACCTTCTGAAGATAGCTTTAAGTTAAGAAACACACAGAACTCTATCCAGAAGAAATAAACCTCTCGCTCAGTTTCCTTATATGATCACAAGTCCTACTTTTCCTAAAGAGATGCCTTTCTGGAGACTGCTCAGCTTACGCTAATGGTAGAATCAAGACATGAGGACATGTTCCTGGTAATATCAAGTATCAAGAAGCCTCTTGTCCACCAGAAAGCTTAAGAGCCATTGTCCCCAAAAGTTGGTTCTCCAAGGTTCCTGAGGGTCTTGGGCGTATGTTTATGCTCCCTGACGACATGGAGAGAGGGCTTTTAACCAGCAAGTGTTCGGGGGCTGAGCCGACCCGGCCAGTCAGGAGCAACAAGGGGAGGCAAGCAAACTCCAGAGCCTTAACCCCAGCTCACAGCCGCTTCTGTGATACACAAAGTCATGACCAGGCAGCGGGAGGGTGAGAGAGGATGATTTTGTAGAAATGTTTTCCCTGTTGGGTACCACATGGGGTATGTTCTCAGGCCCGAGTCTGTGAAAGACAGCCCAAGGTTTGATGGGGCCAGCATCACTTCCATCTGAAAATGACCCATCAATCTGCCGTGGGTGTCCATCTCCCTGCCCTTTCCAGCTCCTGGGGACCCCTTGGAAATCCATGTGATGTGTTGCAGATAAAGGATAAAATTAGTCCAGACCCAGTGTTTATTAAACTCATCAGCCCACACCTCTCCTTCCCTGGACCACACCCCCCCATCCTTCTGAAGCATCTCCCAACACAGTAAGCATCCTGACTTAAAATGGACTCTTCTCCCTTTAAACATTTTGACTTTGTCCACTTGGATTTATTTTCACATGAGTCTCATTTTGATCATGTCAAATACCATAAAAATGTACACCCAACCTATAGGAATATCACTTAGACTGCTTTTTCCTATTCCGAAAATGGGCTGAAAAGTCATTTCAAGGAAAAAAGTGAAGGTTTACTCTTATTTCTTTGGTATTTTTGCAATACCTGGACCACCATCCAGCATTCAGAGACAGTTATCGTAATGTGGGGTTGGCCTTGGATTGTCTAACCCACTTACAGTCAGTCTGCCAAGAAATCTACCTTCCTTTCCTTCCACTTTCCACAAGTATCAGACGGCTTTACCATATTTGAGACTTTTGGTCTTGAAATGGACACGGAAAACCTTACAGACACACACCCTACGACTGATTAGAAGTGGATTCTTAGACACCAGCAAGGGTATTTGTGACCCAACTTCTCTAGGGCTTTAGGCCTGTCTCCAGGAATATCTCATGGGGATTCCAGAGCTACAAAAACAGGGAGAGAGGGAACAGAAGGCACTACTTTCTTGCCATACTTGTAAATGACCACTTTTGGCTCAAAATTAGAAATAATTGAGGTCTGAACTCCAAATACCTATCACCACTGCTTCTGTCTCTTTAGTGGCTTAAGACATACAGCACCAGAATTTCCAGTTAAAAAAAAAAAAAAATCCCTGTGCCCTGGTACAATTTTACAGGACTCGAAGGAAAACATAAACCCAAAGTCAGAAAAATTTGTCAACTCTTGAACAGAATCCTGTGATCCAAAATCAGACCAGATTCCAGTCAAAATCAGCTAAATTTCAGTAACAATGAAAAGTTCCTATAACCTTTCAGTTCTGTTAACTCCAATCAGACATCAAAGACCTCAAGGCTATAGCTCACACTCTGAAAAGCTTGGTGCTTTTGGCTTTACATGTTCCTCATAGTCCACAGACCAGTGGTTTCCAAACTTGGCTGCACGTTAGGAACACCTGAAGTGTCTTTCAGACCACCAATGCCAAAATGGCGCCCAATCCCCATTACATGAGAATATCATGGGGCAGGAGCCTGGCCCCCGCATTTAAAGATCTTAGGTGATTTCAATGTGTAGATAACTTTGGGAATAGCTATAGTCTTTCTATTTCAATGCTCTCCTCCTAATATTTTCTTGATTTATTTCACTTGCATTAAATAGAAAAATGCAAAAAAAAATTGTCCAAGTTAAAACAGATAGCCAAATCATATTTTTATAAATATTCATCTCATTAAAAGTAGGAATTTGAATGTAACTTCAAACTAACTCTTGGCCCAAACTAATTCTAAAAATGAGAAAGTAAAAAATTCCTCCATCAGCAATTCTTAAGGTCCAAATCAACGTTCCCCTACAGACCTGCTTTTATACTCAAAAAGAGTAATGACATTGGGGCAGGCAAGTTCCTGCTTAGTCCAAAAAAGCATTCCAAATTCCAAGAGCAAAAGTTTTCATGTTCTTTAAAATCTTTGAAAATAGAAAACAGTGCTCTGAATGTCTAGCCAATGCCAAAGGGAAGATCTGATCCAGAAGAGTTTTAAATGTAATCAGAATGAATAGTTAGTTAATTCAGGAATGTTTTATGAGAAAAATCTTTATTCCAGATTAAATTATTATGATTTTTTTAAAAGACTCAGAACAGAAACCTAAATATACAAAAACTGGCAAAGTGTCAAGAAAATTGCCCCCAGAACACCATCTCATTTCTTGCCTAGGGAAACACAAGTATTTGTACATTTACTTCCTAAGGACTGATTTTATTCAAGTGAGTAGATGTGGTTTCACTCTATTAAAATCTAGAGAATACTTTGAATTCCACTAGAACATATTCATAGAAAGTATCAATGTGTCTACTGTGCCATCTGTATTTACTTTGCCCAGATTAAGTACTGTAGGGCAACTACACAGCTCTACAACTCAGGATACAGCTATACTGAGTGTGAAACTTTAAAAAAAAAAATGGGATTTTAAAAAATCATGTGTAAAACTGAAGGTTTATTTTGCATGATGTTTATATTTTTAGACTTCGGGAAATTAGCACCTACTTATGACCTATTATATCTTGTGCATCAACCTCTATTTTTTTGTTATTTGTTACTTCATTGTTTCTTAGGAAAAAAACTCTTTATATAAAGAGGAAATTTAAAGTGAGTCAACCAACCAAAAATAAAAATAAAATGAGTCAACCAACCAAGTGATAATAGAATACCCAAATCAAAAATTTAGAAGCATCTAGCAAGTTAGAACGGAGTTTCTAAGTTTCAGTAATTAACAGCTTAGTGAACATTAAAAGCAACCACTGTTACTTAGGAAGAAATGGACAAGCAGTGAGATTGGACATCTATCTTCGTACCTATAAAAATGCTGTCTGTTCTCAAATTCCTATACTTCTCTCCCAGCCCATTACTGTAGCTAGAAGACCATCTTTAACTGTAACAAAGTGACCATTCCCCTACATAGCTAGTTTTTCTCCTCCTACTCCTGCCCAATCCTGGTATCACGCCAAACCACACTGTGTTTGGATAAAAACACCCAAAGTGCTGCTAGAAAGCTACCTCGTGTGAAGAAAATACTGACTTCAATAGATATCTAACAAAACAGAATCCCTTAACTTTTTAATGGTGGATGGAAAGCACAGTATAGCTATGTAAAGATAATAGTTGCTTGGGAAGTTTGTTTTAATTTTATATAAAAGTTTTAAGAAATACACATTCCTCTGATCACTTAGATTAGCTTTTCATAAATATGGCCTCAATATAATTTTCAATTTATGCTGTTTTCACTGTATTTTTCAACGACTGTTTTATAACTCTGCCTTGGACAACTGAGTCATGATTTGAATCCATGGAGGACAGGGGATTCTCTAGGGTGCCTTTTTAAGAATGAGGGTTAGTAAAGAAAGTTATTTTGAGTAAATTGTCCTTCCAAAGCTACAAAGTTTGATAAAATCTATTATTGCTGTCCAACTCCAGGCCTATCCAAGATTTCCCAAAGGAATTTACAACTAAAAGTGAACAGTGTGTCCCAGGATACACAGGAAGCTATGATCTCTTATCCCCTTCCTTGCATTCACACAGAAATTCCCAGGAGATGAAATGTACCTACAACTTAACCTGGAGATTTGGTACTTTTTATATTTTATGGATACATTTTTACCTATTGTAGATGTATCTGTCCAAGATGTAACTTAGGTTTCAAAGATGACACCTTAAGTGAACTTGTTGTTCTGTTTTGTTTTTAAAGATTTTATTTATTTATTTGACACAGAGAGATCACAAGTAGGCAGAGAGGCAGGCAGAGAGAGGAAGGGAAGCAGGCTCCCCGCTGAGCAGAGAGCCAGATGTGGGGCTCAATCCAAGGACCCTGGGATCATGACCTGAGCTGAAGGCAGAGGTTTTAACCCACTGAGCTACCCAGATGCCCCTGTGATAAATACTTTTAAAAGAAAATATTAATAGCATAATTTAATGTACTTATTGGAAAACAAGAGAAACTAGGAAATCAATATCCCTACTTGATGTGTAATAGTTACACGTTTCATTAACATGATCATCAAATTTGAAGCTGAGATTTTACTTCATTCTGGTGATGTCTTGAAAATGCTTCAGGCTTTGCAAGAACATAGCCATAGAAATGTAATGTGCCCACCAGGATATATGTTTATATTGGCCAAATATTAGAACAAAGCAAAGCCAATGAGTAAAACCATAAGAAAAATGAGATTTTCTGACCCCCATGCCCTATCACTTTAGTTACAGAGTGAAACATTTTTTTAAAAATTTCATTCAGTAAAAACATGGATACAGAATATTCTATAGTTCCCAAAATGCCCATTTTAAAAGCCATCTATTTCGTACAGTGTTTATACGGAACGCAAAATATGTGAGTTTAATAGGGACAGCGGTGCATGCCTTGAACAGACAGGCTCATTTATGGGAGAAAGCAAACCTTATGCATCCCCAGGTCACCTCAGTTCTGTAGGAAAGTTAAAAGAAAATGTTAAACTTCACCTAATAGTGAAGAGAAATTAGTAATCCATATAGAAGTGAAAAATAATTCACTTATTTTTCTGGAAATGTGCCTGGAATGAAATCTAGAACACTTCTGCATCTCCCCCTCACAGTTTTCTCCTATTGAATATGCCTTGTTCACTTTTCACAATTGTTACTTTGTTTAGGGGAGGGGAGATGCCAAGAAACTGCGTTTTAAAGAAGGTAAGCTCCTGGACAGAACTTCTTGGAGCCTGAAGAATGTCAACCCCACCCAGAGTTCAGCAGCCTCTCTGGGGTGACTGTCCAACCCGGCTGGCAGGGATAGCCCCAGCTGAGGTCTGTGGTCCCACTTTATTTTTTTTTTAAAGATTTCATTTATTTATTTGACAGGGAGAGACAGCGAGAGAAGGAACATAAACAGGGGGAGTGGGAGAAGGAGAAGCAGGCTTCCCACTGAGCAGAAAGCCCGACTCAGGCCTCGACCCCATGACCCTGGGATCATGACCTGAGCCAAAGGCAGATGGCTAATAACTGAGTCACCCAGGTGCTCCCCCCTTTATCCATGTTAACGATAGCCCTTGGTACTCACAAATATGCCCCAATTCCAATAACATACAGTGACCCCATCTTTACGGCTCTTTTTTTTTTTTCCTTCTCTCTCTTTCAAATATGGTAGAATTAGGTTTATCCTCTCCAGAGCAAGTACACCTTAAACAAAAGGGCCCAACAATTTCTTTCTGACTGGGATGGGAGCCTCATGAACAGAGAGGAACACATCAACTTCTCCTTCATGATCACCCCCAAGCTACCCATTCCCTTTTCCCTTCCGTGTTTCACAGGTTTGCTCACACTCCCCCATCTCACTTCATTGTTATGCTCATGAACTCTTCCCTACAAAAACCCTCATAGAAACTCCTATAAAGTTTCAATATTACCTTTTTTTTTTAAGGATTTTATTTATTTGACAGAAAGAGAGGGATCACAAGGAGACAGAAAGGCAGGCAGAGAGAGAGGAGGAAGCAGGCTCCCTTGTGGAGTGGAGAGCCTGATGCGGGGCTCGATCCCAGGACCCTGAGATCATGACCCAAGCTGAAGGCAGAGGCTTAAAGCCACTGAGCTACCCAGGTGCCCCTTCTTTTATCTTTTTAAGATTGTATTTATTTATTTGACAGAGAGAGAGAGAGCACAAGCAGAGGGAGAGGGAGAAGCAGACTTCTCACTGAGCCGGGAGTCTGATGCAGGACTCGATCCCAGGAGCCTGAGATCATGACCTGAACCCAAGGCAGAGGCTTAGGTTTCAAATATTTCTCTTTTTTTTTTTTTTAAAGATTTTATTTATTTATTTGACAGAGAGGAAATCACAAGTAGATGGAGAGGCAGGCAGAGAGAGAGAGAGGGAAGCAGGCTCCCTGCTGAGCAGAGAGCCCGAAGCGGGACTCGATCCCAGGACCCTGAGATCATGACCTGAGCGGAAGGCAGCGGCTTAAAGGTTTCAAATATTTCTTAATAGAAAATAAGATTGACAGATTTTTTTTTATAGAACTTCTTTTTCATTATTTTCATTTATTTTCTTCACTAAGATTAAGAATTAAACAAATCATTATCCCTCCTGCTCTAAGCCCACAAGCCTCTACTTTGTAGAATACGTGATCAGTCTGCATTTACCTTGCACCTTCTCTTATGCCAGAAACTGCGACTGTGTGTGCGTGTTTCCTCAGTGGGGTTCACAGTCTAGCGATCCATCCTGCGTTTTTATAAACTGAGTATAATTACACTTGGTAGCTTGTTTCACTCAGCTGGAATCCCCACAGTTAAACCAATTCTCTAAATTTTAAGCTTCAACTATTATTGCCAACTGCTAGGCAGGTGCAGTGAGGCTTTATAAAGATTCATGTAACTCTTCACCTGTAATTATTGCTATTCACATTAGAGGAGTTTTCAAATATGCTCCCTAGGAGAAATACACAAGTGCAAAGAATAAAAAAGAATTAACAATTTTCCTTAACAGTCCAGAAGCTTTAAAATATGCTTGAAAAGGTGGAATTGGCAAGTTCACATACTCATTTATGACATTAAAGAACAGGTACCTCCGTGGTTTGTCATTCACTTGAAAACACTGTGGTTATTAACTGTTTCTGTTTTCAAAATACGCCCATATTTATAAAATTCCAAAATCTTTTTTAACAAGCCTTATCTACACCTAGTGTTTTGCAATGAATGGCTTGCAATGAGGCATACATGCCCCTTACAAATGTCCATTTTATTTTGCAATTTGGTACTTTGTACTGTAATTCCTAAGAGATTTTGGGGGGGGGGGATCTGAGCATCTGAGAAGAAGAGCCACAGATAAATGTATTTAAGATCCATCTACCATTGTCCCTGGTTTAAATGTTTCATAGAATCATTGGTATTGTTTCTATTCCTTCACGAGGTCTTTTTTTTCCCTCGCTACGTTTCTGACTACAACAGAGCCAGACATCACTGTCCCCTGTCAATGAAAACAATGCTGTCAGCAAAATGCATTTCTGGTTTCCACGTGATAAGCCATCTCTTGCTTCTCTTTGTTATTATTAATGACTTTATTTATGTGAAGTTAGTTAGCTGAGGTACCAAAAAAGAGGGAGAGATTAAAAACAGTATTAAAGAATGTGCATTGGGCACTTATTTTTGTACCGTGAGTACAGTATTTTCTAGAACTTGGATCGATCTAAATATACTGAGTAAAATCACAACTTCCATTCATTGGGAAAACGATCATGGGTTTGGAAGATACAAACATAATGGGACCACAGAATCATAAATCACATGAAATGAGTCATAATACAGTGTAATTTCAGTGACAAGTGTAATTTCAAGATGACAACATGGTTTCGATTGAATTTGGAAGCAACATTATAAAGTTTTTAAAAAGTACCAACGTGAATTGATTTCTTTTTTTCCTCTCTTGAACGCTACATTTCTACTCTTTTTTGAGTAAATACCTCAATATTAATGACCTATAATTGCAGGTGTCCTTTGGTGATCTCTTTACATCAGCATCTTTTATAAAAGTTCCCTCTGGGGCATCTTCTGAGAGTAAAGGTAACATTTAGTAATTATGTGCGTTATCTTCCAATCAACAAAGAAAACAAGAGAGATACCTAGAGACGACAGATAAAGAGAAAGCATGCCTATGGAAAGGTCAGTGAGCACTGAGGCCGACATTTTCCTATCCTTAATGGACAAAACCAGAGATCAGAAACCATCCCTCAAACCCCAGAACCAGCTGCCTTTGTGAGCTTTTCAAAGGACTAAGCTAAGACATTTTTTACATTTTAAAAGGCCATTTAAGCTTAAGGGAAAATCTGTGTCAAGACCATGGATGGCCCACAAAGCCTAACATATTTACTATCCCGCCCTTTACAATGAGTTCGCCAACCCTGTATAGGCCACACCTCCTATTTTGGCCTCTGTTACCGGTGGCACCACACTTCTAAGTACTCAGTTCCAAATGCCCTCAGATTGGGTTTGGCAGCCAAAGACACTACCCAAAATGGCAGTGGTTTAACATCAGATAACAGTTTATCCTCCCCCTCCCCAGAAGTCCCAGCAGCTAGTACAATGGTGGTATAATGCTTCAAGGCATCAGGAACAGAGGTCTTTCTTCTAGTCCTTACCAGTAGGCTCTTGATCTCATGGCTGAGATGGCGGCATGTACATTCCAACTAGGAGAGAGAAAGACAGAAAGAAGGAGAGGGAGAGACCCCTAACTAGCCTTCCCTTGAGAAGACTGACTGCACAGTACCACTCTTCACAGTGGCTGACACCCCACGGGGCAAAACCTAAGCACATGGCCATGCCCAGGTATAAGAGAGGACATGATCTGGGAAACCATAAAAAATCATTTTGCTCTAGGAGAGTGGAAAGATGCATATTGAGAACTAGCGGAGCCCTGCACCACACCAACCCTCCGAAGGAAATCTTCAAGGGTGAAATGAGTTTATAACACATTGTGCTTCCCATCACTCCAGCCTCTCACTGGGTCTTACTTGTTCACTCTGATAAAGCCAGCTGCTGGGGCCATGCGGTGAGCTGTTGCAAAGGCCCAGAGGTCAAGGAAACAAAGGCAGCCTCCAGCGAACAACGGTGAGGAACACCCTGCTGCCTACAGCCACATGGTTGGGCTTTGGAAGCAGGTCTGGACTCAGGAGAGACTTGACGGACAGTCACCTGGGCCAACACAGCGACTGCAGAGGGGGAGAGCTCTGAGCACAGGCCGGAGCCATGGGCCCCCTGGATGTCTGCCCTATAGAAGCTGTGGGCATAGTGAGTGTTTTCTGAAGTGACTGGGTTTCGGGATCATGTGCTGTGAACAATAGACAATGGATACAACAGTAAAGAGGTAGAAGGTCACAGGGAAAGCAAATGTGTTTGTCAGCAGACTCACTGAAGCTCTTATGCAAAATCAGAGAAACCACCCCAATTTTTTTTTTTTTGAACTCCAGTGAGTTAATACAGTGTTATGTTCGTCTCAGGTGTCTAGTACAGTGGTTCGGCACTTCCGTACAACACCCTGTGAAATCAACCCGAGTTCTAAGTTTATGGATAACTTGCTGTTGTCAGTATGTGGGGCCATAGGCCCAGCTCAGTGGAGAATAAAAGCTAAGGAAGTTGTTTGCACCTGGTAGGAGGTGCTCAGAAATGCTGAGGGAGTGGGAAGGAAAAAGAAGGGAGGGAGAGAGGGGAGCAGGGAAGGGAGGAGGGAGGGGGGAGAAAGGGGGGGGAAGGAAAGGGAAAGAAGGAAGGAGGGGAGGAGCAAGGGGAGGAGCAAGGGGAGGGGGAAGGAGGGAGAAACGGAAGAGGAGGGGGAGGAGAAAGGAGGGGGGAGGGGGAGGAACAGAAGGAGGAAAGGGAAGGGAAGATACTCACTCACACCTATTCTCGCCGGAGTATCCTTCTCCTCTCTCAGCAAGCCCATCCATCATTGCTTCTATAGAAATATCAGGCCGAACATCAAATAGACGCCATGCAAGCCTTTCTGGCTCTGGTTTTCCAAAAGCCTTAGCAATTCAAAGAATTTACAGGGTCTCGGGAGGAAGTTAAAGAGTTGGAGAAAGTGATTTATGGTAGAGACAGAGTATCATGGAAAAGCAAGGGGAAGACTGCACACACCTCAGTCCCCAAACAGAATGGGGACAGAGAGAGAAGAAAGACATCTGAAAAACTAGGGACATAGGGAATCTAGATCCATTCCCACCGTTACGTCAAGTCATGTGAAAGAAAAAGAACATTCCATGTCCACTTCCCTGAAGTTCCGATTGCTCTTCTGGATCCCATGCCCCCTGGCAGAGTGGCTGGGAGCGGGGGCTTGGGAACCCTTCAGACCAGAGTCTGTTCCACCAACCACTAATGGCCGGGAACATGGGAAAGACAGACACTGCGGGATTCTGTTTCCTCATCTAAAGAGAAATTACTGCATCTCTCTTACAGGGTATGACAAGACTTGATTGAGCTCACGTACATTAGAATGCTCATCCCGATGTCTGACACGGTAAAAACCAGGTAAGTAGAAATCGTTAGTATTACAAAGATCTGCAAAGAGCACATAGGACTCTGATGGAAAGTTCCAAGTTCACTTCTCTAAGAACGAGGGGAAAATCAGGCTCACAGACTCCTGGTGTTGTACAAACAAGTAAACCAGCAGCATTCTCTTTTCCCCCATTGATTACAACAGAAAATGCTGGCAGGCACCACAGGGTGGGAAGGCAAAACACGAGGACTGATCCAAATGGTAGTGACTTTGCTGTTTTGTTTTGTTTTGTTTTTCTCTCTCTCTCCTTTATTTCCTTAGGATTTAATGTGAGGGTGACCTAAGTCACAAAATTTTACAAGCACAAACCCTAAAATCTCTAAGAGAAAGTCCTCTTTCTAACCAGAGGCCCAAGAAAGGAAAAAACCAGACAGTGTGGGGGAGGGTGAAGGACTGTCTTCATTTTGTCCTTTTTTATTCTTTTTTTCTCTCCCAGTCCTTACCTCCTTGCCAGGATGCTGTGGCAAGAATGGTGACAACAGCACACGGCTGCCTCTTCCCCACACCCCATCTCTTCCTCCCCGACCCCAAGAAGACTCCTCTATCCAGGTCGAAGAGAAGGAGTAGGAAAAGAAACTTCACTGTAACTATTTTCTCTGGCCACTTTACCCAGAGAGCAGACCCATTGGTATGGAGCTGCATGAGAACACAGGAAGATAAGTCTCAAGAGAGAAACACACCCTTTTAGCCCAGGGGACAAGGCAAGGAGTCCCTGGAAATGGAAAATAAGAGAAACCCCAGAATGGAAAGCGGGGAAGGGAAATCCCTCAATCTGAGTATTAATGGACCTAAGTTCCAGGTTCACCCCAGGCTGCACATACTCAGGAAAAAAATCTCAAAAAGGCATGTAAAAGATTATGGCCAGGGATCAAGACATCTATTTTGTAATGATAATGGAGTTAATGTGAAGAAGACAGACGATCTTGAATGTTTATACACTTACTAGTAGAACTTCGAGGTACATGAAGCAGAAACTGAGGGAACTGAAATCGTCAAAAAATTCATGATAGTGCATAGGGAATCAATAATTTATGGAATAGAAAATCAGTGAAAGTATGACAGATTTGAAAAACGCTGTCAACTAATTTGACCAAACAGCAGAATATGTATTCTTTTCAAATGCACAAAGAATATTTATCCAGATGGACCATATTTGGGGCCATGAAAGAAATCTTAGTGAGGGGCGCCTGGGTGGCTCAATGGGTTAAGCCTCTGCCTTTGGCTCAAGTCATGATCTTGGGGTCCTGAGATTGAGACCCACGTTGGATTCTCTGCTCAGCGGGGAGCCTGCTTCCCTTCCTCTCTCTCTGCCTGCCTCTCTGCCTATTTGTGATCTCTCTCTGTCAAATAAATAAATAAAATCTTAAAAAAAAAAATCTTAATGAATGCCAAAGAAGTCCTATCATACAGAGTACATTCTAATCACAATAGAATCAGATTGAAAATCAGTAACAGGAAGATATCTGGAAGGGGCATCTGGTTCGTTCAGTCAGTATAGAGCATGTGATGTCTGGTCTCAAGGATGTGCATTCAAGCCCCACATGGAGTGTGGAGCCTAGTTTACAAAACAAAAAAAGCAATTTAAAAAGAGCCAAGCCACCCCCCAACAAAAGAAAGTACCTGGAAAATACCAAACATTTAGATACTCAGTAATATATTTAAAAAAAAAAAAAGAGTCAAAGAAAAAAAATTAGAACATAAGCTGAATGGAATGGAAATGAAAACTCACATATTAAAGTATCTGGGATACCATAAAAATGTACGTAGGGAGAAATGTATAGCAGGAAATACATATATTAGAAAGAAGCCCTCAGATTATTTTTTAATATAGAAAAAGAAGGCACACAAAAGCATGCAGAAAGAAATAATGAAGATGAGAATGAAAATCAATGAAACCAAAAGGCAGCTCTTTGATAAAATCAGTAATATTAGTAAACCTCTAGCCAAACTGATCAGGAAAAAAAAGAGAGAAAAAAAAAATGAACTAAAACACCACAGATTCTGCAGATATTAAACAGATAATAAAGAAATATGATGAACAAATATGTTAAAAGAAATTTGGCAGTTTATAAAATAGGCACATTCCTTGAAAGACACAAGTTACCAAAGTCTAATCAAGAAGAAATAGATAGCATGACTAGTCCAATGACTATTAAAGAAATTAAACTCGTAAAATAAAAACAAACCTGCAGGAAATCTTCATGTCTAGATGACTTTGTCAATGACCTCTACCATGTATTTAAGAAATTCCAATTCCACACAAACTCTTCTGGAAAATAAAAAAAAAAAAAAGGAATGTTTTCCTGCTTCTTTTGTGAGGCTAGCTTTGCCACAATATCAAAATCAGACAAAGAAACTCTAAGTCCTTATGATCATAATAATGTTAACCCCATAGGAATTAAAAAGAACTTCCTCAAAATGATGGAGAGCATCTACAAAAACATCTATGACTAACTTGATATCAATGGTGCAAACTCCAGGCTTTCCCTGTGAAATCGAGAACAATTCTATCACTTCTTTTCAGCACTGTGCTGGGGAGGAGGGCGGGGGGGGGTCCTTGCCAGTACAATAAAATGAACAGAAAATAACAAATAAGATCTGTATGTGAATGTTCATCACTGCTTTATGCATAATAGCCAATAACTAGGGAAAGGGTTTATTCACAGATGGATAAAAAAATAAATTGTGTTTATACAAGGAATGTGCTCAGCAGTAAAGGAGCAACTATGGATACAATGTATCCTCTATGCAATGACATACAGGAATCTCAAAATAAGTGTGCTGCATGAAGAAAGCCCAAGAGAGGACACACTGTGTGATTCCATTTATAGAAAATTCCAGAATATGCAGTCCCTCCTGCAGTGAGAGAAAGCAGATCAGTGATTGCCTGGGGAGGGAGTCAAGCAGAAGCAGCAGCACATTCTGAAGGGGTAAGATGTCTTCTCAGCTGCTATGTTGGTTTTGTGAGGATATATATGTCAAAACATCAGATTATGCCATTGTGTTATGTTTTTAGTTTATGATGTCACCAAGACCCCAATATAAAAATTTTTTAAAAACAAAATAAAAAGTAAAAAAAAAATAAAATAAAAGACAAATGCATTTAAAAATAATAAAAGCAACAGGATAATTAGAGAAGTCAAGAATTGAAGATCCTGGTAATCTGGGTACAAGAAAGTATATTAGCAGGAAAAAAAAAAAAAAGAAAAGAAAAGAAAAGAAAGGGGGAAATATTGCCTCAGCTAACTGTGACCACCAGTAAGTCCTCCATCACCTATGGGCCTGCATTTCTGGTCCTGTGATATGAGATGGCTGGACGTGATGGTCTTCAATATTTGGTCTAAAGGCTCTGCTATCTTCTTTCATTGACATCAGGATTCTTTGATAGCAGGCTTTAAAGAGACTGCCGGTGTGCTTTCTTAAGAATCTTCGCAATTCATGTCTACTAGCGAGATAGGCATGGCTCACCGTCCACATTTCCAGCCCCCCAGGAAGGCACTGTATCCTCCCCCAAAATGTGCGGAACGGTGGAACGAGTGCCCTGGGCAATAAAACGTTTTCAAGGGAAGCCTGATTTCCTCTTATCTTGGTAGATCCTTCAGGCGATTGGATTCTGCTGACATAATCCCAGAAATAACCTTCTGCTGTCCTAATGAGAACGCAACCAGGGGAATCTCATTTTGAGAGATAATTGCCCTCTCTGACCTGCTCTTTCCCAAGGCAGTGGGTAGCATGTGAACAGTATTAACTTATCCTCCATCTGGTAGTTATGAAAATTTAAGTGTGTGTGTGTGTGTGTGTGTGTGTGTGTGTGTGTAAGAGAGAGAGAGAGAGAGTGTGTGTGTGTGGTATTACATTGTAACTTATTAGTGAGTTCTGTTGGATTGCTTTTTCTGATAAGAGCTGGGATAAATGATGACCCTTGGCTTGTCTTACCGGTTTCCTGTTAGAGGTTGTGGACTTTCTTGTTAGCCTAATAGATCTCTGCTAAGTGCCTCGGGAAACGTGCTCTAGTGTCCAACCACAGTCCCATCCTCCCAAACAAATTCATGGGCTAAAATATTCACTCTAACACCGATGCAAAAGCCAAGATATTCCAAAGCTCGTCAATTGGACAGAGCTTAGGACAGAATGTCAGCCCGACATGGGTGCTTCTCCCCTGCTTCTGCACAATAGAAATGTCCTAAAGGTGCTTCGTCTTGATTTAGTCAGAAAGTGCCAGGCGCCATGCCAGGGGCCAACCTGGGAGTCAAGTGATGGCAGTTCTAGTCCCACACTGGCTGTGAACTTGGAGCCTGTGTCTTTGGTGAAACGGTGAAGGCAGCTGAGGGGTGAGTTTCCTCAACTATAAAATGAGGTCAGGTGCTCCTCACATTAATGCCTCGAGCCCACATGAGTGAGGAGCCCAAGGAGGACTGTGGATTGTGGGGAGCAGGACAGAGTCTTAATGCATTCAGGTTTCGTTAAAACTGAAAAGAATACAATACATGCGAAACAAAACTCACCTGTGGCCTGCAGCTAACTCTGGTTTCAAGGATCACCACAGTGTACTCCGCCTAGAGGAGCGCAAGACTGGCCTAGCCAAGGTGCACTAGAAACGGTGTGTGGGAGCTAACTTAGACCAAGTGTGACATCCAGTGGTCTATTTGGCTAATGGCACGTCAAGGCTTTGGACCAGCCTGGGGAATTCTGACCTGGCAGGCACCCAATCTTACTGAAAAGACTGCAGTTGAAGAAAGGGACTTGGAACGAACGGTTGCCAGACCCTGGGAAGAGAACTTCCCCCGTGGGTCCTACCCACACTCCACTGCTACAGCGAGCCCTGCGTCACTATCCACCCACATGGAGAAGGAAACAGAAAGGTGTGAAGAAGTTCACTAACTCACTCAGCTAACTTGCCAGCTTGCAAAACAAGACACGAGGGAATCATAAACAGTCTGGGACCCCAGTCTGCCTGAGTTCAGCACTCTGGGACCTCAGGTTTCCAAACATCTGTTTTCTAGTCTGACAAAGGTTGTGTGATGCCAAAAACATTATCTACTTGGGGATGGGGCTGAGGGCAGAAGCCAAATCTTGCTGAAGACCGACCCGTTCATTTTCCATAATTAACTGTCCATGCTAGAAACCTCCTCTAGCTCCTCCCAGGCTTCTGAAATACAAACTTACCACAAAGATGCTTTGCTTTCATTCAAAGACCAACCCCCACCCTAACAATTGGCATTAGCACTGACCTTACTAGGAGGGACCTTACTGCTTCCTATCAAGAGTTGACAGCAGCAAGGACACAAACAAGAACCAATAATAATAGTTTTAAAAAACTTGAAGGTGTAGGTAGCACCATTAGTCCAGGGGCATAAGGTCTGATGCACTTTAAACTCCAAATGTTTCACTCTATATAACCCGGCCCAATAATTAATGTCCGTGGTGATGACCCTGAGCCATTAAGAACAATTCAATGATTCTTAGAATCCTACGCTTAATCAAGTAAGGAAATATGTAATCTAATTTAGAAAGATTAACCCTCCAAAATGATGAGCGTGAACATTTTCTGAATAGTTAAAAAGAGTTTATCTTGAAGATTGGTGTGGGTTTGCCATACTCTCAACCCTGGAAGACCGTCTGCAGCTGTAGCCAGAGACTGCAGAGACTACTAGAGACTACCTTCTGTCTCTAGCTTATGCCACAAACACTGTTAGCAGTCAGTGCTGTCGCCAATAAATAAATAAACCTGGCCCTAATAAAACCTCGTTTAGTCTCCTAGCAGAGTCACATTCGAGAAACAGCTTGTTAGAAATTCCCTTCACTCTCTTTCCCAAATGACTCTGAAGGGCATTCGACAAGTCCACAGGACCTTAGTAAAAAGTATCACCTATCCTATTTTCTTTGCTTACACACTGCACCGGCTCTGGGACCCACCTCTTCAAAACCCCCAGGAAAAACTTCCCCTGCCTCTCTACCAGTCAATCTTGTCTTCCCCCTGGAATTTCTCCCCTAACTCTACCTCCCTTCTTGTCCCCCTTATCTTGTTAGCTACTCCCACTTGTGTGCTTTAGGGTTCAATTCAAATACAGTAAAACCTCGCCCTTGGAGAGCTTCTGGATCCTGTCATTGAAAAAAGTCCCCTTCCTGCTGTCTGTATCTGCATGTTCCATTCCCACTTTGCCCATTCTCTCATGTTCTCTCAATCATGCCTTATATTTTTTATCTTTTTTAAAAATTTTATTTATTTGACAGAGATCACAAGTAGGCAGAGAGGCAGGCAGAGAGAGAAGAGGAAGCAGGCTCCCCACTGAGCAGAGAGCCCGATGTGGGGCTCGATCTCAGGACCCTGAGATCATGATCTGAGCTGAAGGCAGAGGCTTTAACCCCCTGAGCCACCCAGGCACCCCTTCTTTTATCTTTTTAAGATTGTATTTATTTATTTGACAGAGAAAGAGAGAGAGCACAAGCAGAGGGAGAGGGAGAAGCAAACTTCTCACTGAGCAGGAAGCCTGACACAGGACTCGATCCCAGGACCCTGAGACGATGACCTGAGCTGAAGGGAGACATTTCACTGACTGAGTGCCCCAGGCACCCTCAAGCCTTCCATTTCAATTATTCATCCTATCACTGTATTGCCCAGTTAGCATCTGAGTTCCCTGAAAGAAGGGGAACAAAACAAAAGGGACCCCCGCGGTAGCCACACATTCATCTAAGAGGATTTCAGAGAATTCGCAGAACACTCCTGAGTGACCTGTAAAGATGGCACCACGGGATCAGCCAAGTTGTACAGTGCGCAGAGGGCACTCTTCAGAATTGTTTGTCAGGTGTATGAAGAGGAATAGAGTGGACACCCTCCCGGATTTCCTAGAGCAATGGGTAGACTCACAGAAGAGAACAGGGTCTCGAGCCTCCAATCCTGTTTTGTTGATTGGTTCAGCCACCACTTCTGACAACCCTGCTATGCCCCAAGCTGGGCCCTATGCATTTTCCACCTCGGCACTCATTTTAGCCTCACGGCTTGCGTGTGAGACAGGCCCTCTGAGCTACATGATCTGAGAAGTGACCACTAGGGCTTACAGAAATTGATCACACGGGGCGCCTGGGTGGCTCAGTGGGTTAAAGTCTCTGCCTTTGGCTCTGGTCATGATCTCAGGGTCCTGGGATCGAGCCCTGCGTTGGGCTCGCTGCTCAGCAGGGAACTTGCTTTCCCCGCGGCACTGTCAAGTTTCAAACCTGGCAGCTTCCCTCCAGAACGGAGGACATTCACTTCTGCAGTGGCCATGGAGGCAAGACCTTCAGACCTCCCGTAAGGGAGCAGCAGCCACAGCGGGACCTGCCGGCTGGCTCACACTTTCCCAGGGCTGCTCCCAGACCCTGATCAAGCCCAGCAGGAGGCAAGGGCCAGACCCTCACTGCCAGCAGGGGAGTCACCTTTCCAGCAAGCTTTGCCCAGGATTTTCCATCAGCCTGACGGAGACTTTCTCAAGCTGCTCTGTGATCTGAGGATCTTCAGATGCGATCCCTCTCTCCCCTCTCCTCTCCTTACACAAACACCAGATCGGCCCTGCGGTCTGCAGCTTCTCCTTCCAGTTTCTGTTCCCTCCCCCTGGATCCTCAAGGGACGGTCTCTTGTGTTAGACGCACAGGTGATCCCAGAAGCGGGCAAAAAACCCCACTGTTTTGCTGATTTGTTCAGCTACCACTGAGGATGCCCTTGCTGTGTGCCAATATTGTGAAGTTTCAGGACTGGCCCCATCGTGACCTGACGGACAGGGAGGACTCCATCCTCGATGGCCATAGGGCACGGAGTGTCCCTTGCAGATGGCAATCTCCTTGCTGAAGAGTTCACTTGTGTAACCCTGGGCAAATGCCCTGATGGAAGCGAATGCCTTTGACAGGCATTTGCAGGATATTGGGGAACGAGTGTTGCACAGACAGAAGAGCTGGTGAGTCTTTACTGGGTTGTATTAATGCTGTACAGAAGGACAGGGTGAAACTGAGTCTGGGGGACGGACAACTCTGGGCTGAGAGAACCCAAGGACTTTGTCAGTAGCTTATCCCTTGTAGTGGAAAAGCAAGCAGCTGAGGAACTATTCCAAACGCCCGAGAAAGCTGCCAAACTCCAGAGACATTTTGATAATAACGCAGGATTAGTGGCTCTAGAAGCTGTTCTCGTCTTTTCTCTGAGCATACCTATGGCTCTTGGACTATTGTGGAGTGTCTCTTCCTCCTCTTTACCTCACAAACATTAACTGAGTCTACTGTGCACCGTGTATGATTTTGCTGGCTCTCGGAGTGCTGTCCTTGAATCCGCACAGTGACTCACATTTAAATACTCACCCAAAATAGGTCAGTTAAGCTGAAACCATGTCTCTGGTTGGGAACACATGGGACCCAGGAATATGGGATGGGGACGTCTGGGTGGAGACCCCCAGGGCTCTTGGTCCAAGGTCCCCCCTCCCCCCTCAACAAAAGTTTGCAGCAGTGGCCCACCCTGCACAGAAGAACTAACATGTCCCCTGTGTGGAAAGACACCACAGAAACTTCTCCTGCACCAGGCAACGGGCGTCCCCGTAAGGCGATGCCCCCACCTCCTCACCTGACTTTCAGGCCGATAGAAAGGGTCAAATGCAGTGTGACTTGGCTTTGGACATGCTGGGGCTGATAGGAAAGAAGGTGCACCCCTGCAAGGAGTGGCAGAAGTTACCCAGCAGATACAAGCAGAAGCCAAAGGAGAACCCCTGGGGTTGGACTGTGTGGGGGCCAGTGAGTCAGGCTGGAAAAGGCAGAGTCCATTGACTTGAGGCACTTTGGAACCAGAGGATTTAACACTGCAGGACCGATCCCGGAGGAAGGGGCGACCTCACGGTGGGGGCCGTGTTAGCACTCTGCTGCTCTAACAGATCGCCCCAGACCGTAATGGCTTGAGACAACACAGATCTCATACCTGAGAGCTGCAGAGACTGCAAGTCCGAAATGGATCTGACTGGCGAAAATCAAGAGATCCGCAAAGCCATGTTCCTTCTGAAGACGAGGCGGAGATCTGTTTCCATATCTGCTTCTGGAGGCTGCGAGCATTCTTGACCCCTGCCCCCCCGCCGTGAGTAGCACCCCCCCCAATCGCGCTCTCCAACCATGTGCTCTGGCTTCCGCTAGTAAGGGCCCTCGTGATCACGTTGAGGCACGCGTGGATGACTGAGGCCCTCCTCCCCATCCTCAATCTTAATCAAATTAAGATCCCTCATCGCAGCTGTGAACGGCCGGTGGCCAAGGAAGGTAACATTTTCACAGGTTCCAGGGATTGGGACACAGACATCTTTTGAGGGTGGGGAGGGGCATTATCCTGCCTATTTCAAGTGACCTTTTTTGGACATATAAATTGCATTAATTTAAGCTGTACAACATAATGATTTGGCATATGTATATATTGTGAAATAGTCACAACAGACCTCATTAATGTCCACTACCTCACACTGTTAAAATCTTCTCTTGCAATGTGAACCTACAAGACCGAATCTTAGCAGCTTACAAATGTGCAGTATGGTGTTCTGACCCATGGTCGCGGTGCTGTCCCTTACAGCCCCAGAACTCATTTCTCTTATAACTGGGACTTTGTGTCTTTCAACCACATTACCTGACCTCGCTCACACACCACTCTTCACCTCTGGTGTCCTTCCATCTGTCCTCCAGATCTAGGAGTTCCATTTTTTTTTTTTTCTTTAGATTCCATGTATAAATGAGATCAGACAGAATCTGTCTTTCTCTCTCTGGCTTATTTCACTGTCAAGCTCCATCTATGTGGTTGCAAAGAGCAGGATTTCCTGCTTTTTTTGTTTGCTCTTGGTTTTGGTTGGGTGATCTTCCATTGCATGTAACAGGTGGCTCTTTTTTTTTTTTTTTTTAAGATTTATGTATTTATTTGAGGGGGGAGGGGCAAAGGGATAGGGAAAGAGAGAGAAACTCAGGCAGTCTCCAAGCTGAGCACAGAGCCAGACACGGGCTCCATCTCATGACCCTGAGGTCATAACCTGAGCCTAAATCCAGAGCTGGACACTTGACTGACTGAGCCGCCCAGGTGCCCCTCATGTAACAGATGACTCTTGAGCCTGGAGATGATGATGACTCGCTCTGATAAGTAGAAAGGCCTGCATTGCCCTGGAAAATGCTAGAGAAAATCGAAAGGTTCAGAGAGGTGGCCTGTCGGCTGGAGATACTATGGATCCAGAGTTGCAGCAGCGGAGGGTTCAGAGCACACACTGTAAGGAATATGCGAGCGAGTGGTCCTCCTCTGCCAGCCAGGGCTCACAGTACGGTACAGCAGGGTGATGGGCCCCGGAGCAACAGAGGCCAGGAGACCGTGCTCCCACACCCGAAGCCAGGGAGCTGCCTTACCTTAGTAACCAGCAACATCTGACAGGCAGCCCAGAGACCCTCAGCCACACAGAGTAGTGGAAATGGTTAATAGGATATTCATTATGCTGATCGAATATTCTCTTGTGTCCCCTCAAGCCAACTAGGCAGGTAGTGAGGGTGTAGAGAAGGAGGCCGAGAGCCGTTGCCTCAATAACACGTCAAGATCCTTTGCTCAGTTCCCAGATGAGAAAGAATTTTCAGATCCAAGACCCACTGACCGAGATCCCCAAAAGGAAAGACCCCGTAACACTGTGGCCAGAATACGGTACAAGGATTGCCTTGCCAGAAGAGACCTAGCTGGTTACTGGGTGACTGCCGGCTGGCGAGGGGAGAACTCAGAGGTTCAGAAGATGATTGCCCACCGGTCTGCAGGGACACCGATGCCCAGAGTCGCTGCAGTATCATCACTGGCTCCTGTTAGAGTTGGGCTTGTGGAGTGTCAGGTAATAAGCAGAGACGGACTCAAGTCTGGCTTACCGGGGCTCTCCCCCATCCACAGGCCATCCTCTGGCCACTTCTGTTCATCTGAGCCAGTGGCGGTGAACATCTGCCTCTCTGGGGGAAAAACATGATGCCTGCCAGGCCTCTCGGGTTCTGGAGCCAGTGGACCCCACACTCAGAAATAACGCCCTCGCCCATGAAGATGAACCGCCCAGCACCTGCTTCCATGGCCGGAGCAGACACAATCCCTGTGTTCAGGACGATCGCCGGTTATAGCACCGGTCCTCCCAGACTCAGGATGGTCCCAGGAGGCTGGGGTTTGGTTTCAGTGACGCCCCCAAAACAGAGAGGGGTTTTGTGGAGAAGCTGAAGTCCAAGAGTCAGCTCTCCCTTCCTCTAAGCTCCTGGACTCCTCACGCAAGTGGACCTCTGGCAGGCTTGCCCGTCCATCCCCGGGAGCTGAACCTTTGTTCTGGGGCTCCTGGGGTAGGTCTTCATTACTCCGCCATCTGATGCCAGGAAGCCAAAATCCTCCCCGCCGGCTCTCTGTCAAGGCCGTTGCAGGTCAGAGACAGGTTCTGAACATGGAGGGTGGCAGGATGACCTTGAAAGTGAATGTGGGCCCATTCATCCCGAGCCACACGAATACATAACTTCTTCCTGAGAGTGTGAGAGCAGAGGATGTCTTCTCACTTGGGTACCTTGAAGGGAAGGGAGGAACCAGCTGACCCACGTGGGCACCTAGACTCAAACCAAGCACACAGTCCAGAGAGAACATAACACACACACATCACTTATGTAATACAAGTTTATTTTCGTGATGGGCCGTAATCCTATTTTTTTTTAATAATTATTATTTATTTATTTGACAGAGATCACAAGTAGGCAGAGAGAGAGGGGGAAGCAGGCTCCCTGTTGAACAGAGAGCCCGATGCAGGTCTCAATCCCAGGACCTGAGCCGAAGGCAGAGGCTTTAACCCACCGAGCCACCCAGGCGCCCCCATAATCCTATTTCTAATCCACATGAAAAGTCTGGCTTTCCTCTTGTCTCGTCAAACTTCTTAAATTCACCTTCTTTTTAAACCACAGTTTGAAGAACGGGGTGGTGGGGAATCCAGAATGTTCTCTAGAATGTGGGTCAGACATGCAGTTTTCCACATCCACTTCAACATATTTTATCAGCTGCTTTTTTTTTTTTTTTTTTTAAGATTTTCTTTCTTTCTTTCATGGAAAGGGAGAGAGAACACAAGCAGGGAGAGCTACAGAGGGAGAGGGAGAAGCATACTCCCCGCTGAGCAGGGAGCCTGACTCTGGGCTTGCTCCTAGGACCCTGGGATCATGACCTGAGCCGAAAGTAGACATTTAACGCACTGAAACACCCAGGAACCCATTGTCAGCTGTTTTTTAAGTGGTCATCTTTGTTGGGTTTCATGGGCTTGTAACAATTTGGAACATGAGAACAAAGATATCAGGACCTCATCTGGTCCTCAGTTCAGCCTGAAGAATGAGGTCCATTTGCCTCCTTTGGCCGTGTGACAAAACCAAGACTCAGGGTTGCAGGGTGTGAGGGAGACAGCCAAGTTCAAAAAGCCTGTCCCGCCCTGCGCCCTCTCCGAAAGGCCTGCTCTCATTCACCTTTCATCTATAAAGCACCCAAAATAATCTGCCTAAAAATAGCTTCTGGACAGGTGACCTTCTGGAACAGCCTGTTCTTTCACAGCTGCGCCTTGTTGGTAAGGTACAAAATCTATAATCCCTGCAGGAAATGCCTTTGAACCTGAATCTCAGAGAATCTGACTATAAATTCTGTTTTCATGGCCAAGAAACCTAAGCCCAGTACAGACCTAGGAAGGAAGGGGAGCATATGTTGCACAAATGAAAAATTCCCAGAGACATCCTTTCTCTCCAGATACCCTCCAAAATGAGGCCAGCTTTGGAAGGAGATGGCTGAGTTTGCGAAAAATGACACAATGCACCTGTCACAGGCAGGCCACGTCTAACACGCAGGAGAAGCAAATCACTTGCTTCTCCAACAAGAGCGTTGAAAGTGCCTCTATCCCAGGGAAAGGCCGACTGAAAATGGGGGCTCTTGTGGCCATGCTTCACCTTGTCAAGCAGAAGATCCTGCCCTCAGCCATATGGAAACTGCAGTGGTGTGTCCAGAGTCCATGTGGTGAAGTAGGGGACAGCTTACACTTAGGCATCAGGCAGGCCTGGCTTTTGGTTCCAGCACTGTTGCTAACAATGTACACTGCAAAATTTCCCTTAACCCTCAGCTCCGTCCTCTGTAAAATCACAGGCTGTAATGAAGTTGCGGTCAGTTCATGTATGCAAAGTACCTGGCACTGCGTCTGGCATGTGAGAGCCCCATATCTGAAGTGTTTTAAAATATCTAAGTCGTGTTCAACTAAGCTTAGGAAACATTGAATTAGAATTAAACAGACTTCTCACCATCAGAGAATCTAAAAGCCTCTACTATCCAAGCGTGCCTTGTGAGTTGGGGAGAAAGGGATCGGTACATAGTAATTCTCAAATTTACTAGATCATGGGACTCTTCTGTGACACCGATGTCAACAGTCCTGGGAATAGTAACTTGGAGAAAAATATAATAGACGTTTGACAAACACCACTTGCCTTTTGTTTCTCCCGCCCAGACTTGTTTACCTCCTAAAACCAACATTTTGACAATGATAAGGACATCAGAAGTGTACAAAAGGAGCTTGGGGTGCTTAATCTTCAATTCTATCATTTAAATAATCATTTTTAAACACAAAAAAATGACTCAACAGGTATTGACAACCTACTCACGATTGTTGTTCATATTGAATTCAAAATGTAACAGCTTCTCAAAAGGATTCACCTATTAAAAAATTATCATGTCCATGCAGCTCAATTATGAGCCGAAAAACGTGTGGTCTTCAGTATAAAGCAAAAGATTTCCCCTCGCTGTGATTGCACATCCTTCCATAGGCTTGGCATCGCTTCCTGGCTGCTTCAGTAGGTGGCACTGACGATTCAGTGGAGAGAAAAATCCCACAGAGTCCATGTGGATTCATCCCGGGATGACTATCCAGTTTGTTTCATACCCTCTGAAATCTCTGATGCTGTCCATCAGCCTGGAGGAAATTGGTCTATTTTGCTGGAGGGATCAAGGAGTAAAGTCGTGTCCAAAATGTGTGTCTGTCCCTCCTGAAAATTCTGCCTGTGTATGTAATTCCCTTGGAAAGGGGGTTGGGAGGGAGATCTGTAGAATTCTGGAGATCAGGAAGGGCAAACGCTGAGCCACTGGTTAGGCACTGGTCCCCATCATGTCAATGAGTGTTAGTGACTCAGAACACACTTTGCCCCGGACCCAGACACAGGCTCTCAATCTTTTCCAACACGCTTCTCCACCAGCTCCTGTGTGAATCAGGCGACAGAGACGCCCAGTGAAATCCACACGGTTCTGAGACTTGGAAGATCAAATCATTGACAAGAATCAGAGTCTTTAAGAAATATATCCCCAATTCACCAGATGCTTTGCAGGAGAAAAAGGATGGTGACCCAAGACTTCGGAGTCCCACAGAAGAGTTCTGAATCCACCACGATTTGAGTCTCTACCACTGGGAGTCAGGATGTTTAAACAGAAGCCCTGAGGACAGGCTCAGATGATGGAGCCTCAAGGGTCTGTCTGCTGTGTTGTGGCCCCTTCCTCATTTGGAGAAGGGGCAGGGGAGGGGAGGTGCACATTAAGTCCAAAAGCTGTCTGTTGCAGGCAGGGGAAGGCTGTGTCATTTGTGCAAGCTGCCTGGCATGTCAACTTTACTTGGAGAAGCAAGTCCCATTCTGCTGGCCCAGAATGACCCAGTCCTCCCGGTGCTCCTGCCCCAGAGCCCCACCTCCACGCCAAGGCTTTTCACATTTGGCTTTGAAGCCATTCAGGTACCCATCTTGAGCTAAATGGCAGGTCCCTTCATCAATATTGTATTTTTAGGAACTTTCGTATCTTTTTCCCCCATGGTGTTTCAGCTTTGAAACTGTCGCTCTTGAGTGTTGCAGGAAAAGCTGAGCGTGAAGCCCGTACACCACGCCCTGCTACTTCTCTTCTCCAAACTACTGAGGATGCAGAATGAGCATTCCTAACGGGCTCAGGAGCACTCGTAGATGACTTCCAGCCAGAATTTCAAATGTCATGCACCCAAAAGCGTTGCTGTCACCCTCCGGCTCCTTCCTGATTTTCACGTAACAAGTGCAACTCTGCAGGGCACTGCTATTCCTGGGTCACCCAGGTCTGAAATCGCAGCCCTTCTCAGCCCCCTCCTCCCCGCACCCCATTCTCACAGTCACGCTAACCCCCATGTGTTCTGCACCCACTCCTTTTACAAATCCCAGTGCAGCCCTTCAAACATACGGAAAAGACCAAAAGAATAATAACATGATGGACCCCCATGTCTCCACCATCAGCCTCTAGCAAGTGGTTGTGCTTTCCCATAATTACGTCACGTGTCCTTATTTTTTTACTTTAAAATAAACTTTTATTTCTTAATTTTTAAAATTTTAATTCCAGCGTAGTTGCCATAGTATCCTGTTAGTTTCTATAGTATTATATTCGTGTACTATAGTGATTCAGCCGTTCTGTGCACTACTCCATGCTCAACGGGAGAGGCGTTTTCTTCATCCCCTTCACCTGTTCCCGCCTTCGCCCCACCCGCCTCCCCTCTGGAACCATCAGTTTGTTCTCTATGGTTAAGGGTCTGGTGTTTTGTCTCTTCTTCTCCTCCTGTGTTTCTTAAGCTCCACATATGAGTGAAATCATTTGGTATTTGTCTTTTTCTGACTGACTTATTTCACTTGGCATTATGCCCTCCAGCTCAATTTATGTAGTTGTAAATGGCCAGATTTCACTCTTTCTCATGATTGAATAACATCCCATTGTATAGATGTCACATCTTCTTTACCCATCCATCAACTGATGGATGCTTGGGTTGCTTCCAGATCTTGGCTAGTGTAGATAATGTGCTACTATAAACATAGGGGTGCATGTATCCCTTTGAATTAGTATTTTTTCTTCTTCTTTGGGTAAATACCCAATAGTGTGGGATCATAATGTAGTTCTATCTTTAACTGTTTGTTTTAACCTCCACTCTGTTTTCCCAAGTGGCTTCCCCAGTTTGCGTTTCCCACCAACAGCGCACGAGGGTTCCTTTTTCTCCACATCTTTGCCAACACCTGTTGTTTTTTATGTTGTTGTCTTGAGCCATTTTGACAGGTGTGCGGTGATATCTCATTGTGATTTTGATTTGATTTTCCCTGATAAGTGATGATGAATATCTTTTCCTGTGTCCACTGGCCATCTGTTGGTCTTCTTTGGAGAAATATCTATTCATGTCTTCTGTCCATTTTTTAATCGGGTTACTCATTTTTGGGTGTTGAGCAAAAGAAGCCATCAAGAAAATGAAAAGGCAACCTACAAAATGGGAGAAAATATTTACAAGCCATACCTCTGACAAAGGGTTAATATCCAAAATATACAAACACTCATACAACTCATCATCATCATCAACAACAACAACAACAAAACCAATTTAAATTAAAAATGGTTTGGGGAGCCTGGGTGGCTCCATGGGTTAAGCCTCTGCCTTCAGCTCAGGTTATGATCTCAGGGTCCTGGGATCAAGTCCCGCATTGGGCTCTCTGCTCAGCAGGGAGCCTGCTTCTTCCTCTCTCTCTCTGCTTAAAAAAAAAAAAAAAAAAAAATTGGTTTGAGGAACTGAGTAGACATTTTTCCAAAGAAGATATGCAGATGGCCAGCAAGTACATGAAAAGATACTCACCACCACCAAGGACAAATTAAAATCAAAACGACAAGATAGCATCTCACACCAGTTAGATGACTATCATCAAAAAGATGAGGTAGTTTGGTAACAAATGTGCAGAAAAGGGAACCCTCGCGCACTGTTGGTGGGAATGCAGACTGCTGCAACCACTGTGGAAACCATTATGGAGGGTCCTCAAAAACCTAAAAATAAAACTACCGTACAACACTGCAATTATACTTCTGAGTATAGATCCAAAAGAAATGAAAACATGATATCCCAAAGGTATGCACCCTCTCATATGTATTGCAACATTACTCATAATAGTCAAAAAACAGAAAAAAATTAAAGTGTCCATCAATGGATGAACAGATAAAGAAGATGTGATTGAAATATGCAATGGAATATGAGTCAACAGTGAAACAGAAGGAAATCCTGCCATTGGTGACAAATGGATGGATTTGGAGGGCATGACTCCAAGTGAAATAAGTCAAAAAGAGAGAGACAAATACCACATGATAGTACTCATACATGGAATCTTAAAAAACAACAACATAGAAGCAGAGTGGGGAATGGTGGTTTTAAGATATAAACAAAAGTCCAAAGGTCCAAAAAGATTCCTTTTCAATAATCTTTAAAGCATTCTCTTATTCACAAAAGCATGTCTTGAAATAGAAAGCATTCATTTATGTCAATATTAAGTAAAACACTCATAGAGAGAAAAACTCACTGCTCTTACTTTTTGCAAAATAACCTAATGCAAAGAAACAGCCATCTTCTGCCTTGATTTGAAATTGGCACTACCAAATTCCTAAATTATATTAGGATTCCTTTCTAGCTGTGTCTCCATGTAAACAGGAAGATAGACTCCATGCTGACAAGTCTCTCATTTGCTGCTGATCTCATCATACTTGCATAATAGATTGGAAATGAAAAAACCCAATTTAGTTCAATAAGAACTGAGAATAAACATGCATAATTATATGTGTCCTGATTCTGTCATCTTATAAATATATGTAATAGATATTCCTAGTCTCACCCACAGCCCATAAAAGATCAATTCCCAAAATCGAAGAATGTTTACTCTCCATAAAATTTTAGTTAGAGCTGCATCATAATTGATTCATTTGGCTTTTTATGATATGGAAATTAGTTTTAGAATTTACTATAGTCTTTGACAGTGACAGATGAACTCAGAGACAACCAAAGACAGATGAGACCAGTTGCCATAAAATAACCGTAGGTCATTTTATCCCAAAGAGTAAAGAACAGATGTAATTATTATGTCTTCTAAACTGGATGGCACCCAAGGATCTCTTCTGGTGGGCGTCTATAGGGGTGGAAATTAATCCATTTGCCAGTATGTTCATTTCCCAGGACTGCCATAACAAAACGCCATACACTGGGTGTTTAAACAACAGTAATTTGTTGGCTTACTGTTTGGGAGGCTAGAAGTCCAAGACCAAAGGGTCAGCAGGTTGGTTGGTTCTGAGGGCTGTGAGGGAGAATCTGCTCCATGCCTCTCAACTTGGTTCTGGTGGTTTTATTGCAATCTTTGGGATTCCTTGTGTAGACACAGACCTCAGTTCTCTGCTCTTTATTCACATTGCATTCTCCTTGTCTGCAGCTCTGTATGTGGCATTTTTTAAAATAAAGATATCTTTATTAAAAGTCATATTGGATTAAGGGCCTTCCCTACTCTACCATGACCTCATCTTAACTAATTACATTGGCAATGAACTTATTTCCAAATAAGGCCACATTTGAAGCACCAGGGGTTAGGAACTTCAACCATTGTTTTGGGGGACATGATCTAACTCATAATGGCCAGAGAGGCAAAAAAACATACAGAGGTCACCCTACCATTTTCTCTAGGTCACTTAGTAGAGATCTGCTTTCTAATTTTATGTAAATATGTTGATATTTATTCTAGCCATTGTAGAAGAAAGTGTCTCAATCATAGCCTTTGTGGAGACTACGATCAGTGTAGTAGTTAGAATATAGGTTTCTGCTGTTCTAGCGATGATGTGAATAGTAAAAGAAGAGATGGGAATTTACATCCCCCTCAGCTCATCATCTGAAATGAAGCAGTCAAGGAATGATTTGACTCTCAGGGACTAGCAAGGACCCAGACATCTTTTATAGGCTTGCCCTCCTTGACATGGAACTTCCATTTCCAGACTCAAGATGGCTGCTCCGGCCCTTGCCACCTTGTCCATTACTAGGAAGGAACTGGGAAAGGGAGGATAAGACTATCCTTTCCGAGGGCACAAGTAGGGAAACAGAACATACCACATCTATCTTCCCACTGAACAGAACCTAAGTTGGATGGTTATTCCCAGCAGTCAGATTTAGTCCTGGGATACACCCAGGCTGAGCAACGGAGCCCTGCCCTGGGGCCAGCGCAAACGTTCACTATGAATGGGAGAGCAGATACAGAATGGCCGCTGTTTGTCTTCGCCACATCCCACCAACACCGTAGATAACCACATTATCTCTTGTATATGCCTTCCACATTCTTAAGAAATTACTCCTTTCAAGTATTAAAGACTTAACTCAATCCTTAGCCATTTTAGCTTCTCTACAACCTTTACCAAATTGACCTTCTTGGAGTTCTCTCTTCTTACTCTATGAATTCTACTAATTGTCCTTCTTAGTAATACTATTTTCTGGTCCTCCTTCTCCTCCCCCTTCCTAAAAGTACGTTTTTCCCACAGGCCTGTCATCCGGGGTGTCTCCACCTCTTTGTTCTCTTTCTTGCAAATCATCAACTTCCTTGATTTCTACTGTTGGGTTGAAATGGATGATTCCCATATATCTCTTACCCTACTTTCTCTGCAAAAGCTGAGCTCCCCCATTTCTCACTGTGCATTAGACTTTGCCTCCTGGACACCTTGTCAAGTCCCAGACATCCAAACCCAGATCCCTCTGCAACCCTCTTCCTTTTACTATGGTGTTTCTTTCTACTGCTACTGTCACCCAAATGACATTTTAGTGTTTTAAATTGGTAAAGCCATCTTTCTTCCCCTCCCCATCCCATCCATCAGTAAGGCATGACCATTTTAACTGTAGAGTTTCATACACTTCCATGTTCTGACACATTTCTGAACCTTCTTCTGGCTCCACTTCTGATCTCCACTATCTCTCAGTCTACACAACTCTCAGAGCCTCAGTTTTCACGCATTCTGACACTTCCCACGCTGACCTCAGAGAGCCAAAAGATTAGGAGAAGCGTAATGTCTCCGGGCAAATGATGGATTCAGTTCACAATGGAGGATTCTTTTTTATTTCCTACTCTTTTCTAGATATTTATCTGCATAATCTTACATAATACTCAGTGACAGCTAAGTCCATTAACAACTAAATAAATTCAGCATATTCTATATGCCAAATACTCCACCAATAACTCTACCTTATTCTAATCTCACAAATAAAAACTGTATGTGTTTTTGTTGTTCTCATTCATATATTAGGAAATTGAGTTGCATTAAGAACCTGTGGCTTTAAGAAACTGAGTGAATTACTCAGGGTTGGATATTGGATAAATAGTAGAACTAAGATTTAAACCAACTGGTCTCCAGAATTTGTTTCCTGTTAGTTTCCAATGAGTTTCCTCTCTTAAACATTAATTACTACAGCCCGATATCAGTCATAGAAAGGCATTATTGTTACACCATTTTATAAAGCAGGAATGCTCAGTAACCTTCCCAAGGGTACAGACATAATTCAATCCAAGCTGACCAGATTTTAAAACCTAGGTTCTCTCCTTCAGATTATACAACTTCTCAGTTATATCCCATGGTTAAAAGCTACCCCTTTGACTCCCTGAGATACTTTACAACTGTGGGCTTGAGGCTAAGGGGAACTTACCAAAGAGTAGCAATACATCGGCAGGGTACCAGCCGCAGCTTCAGAAAGACGTTCAAAGTGCATACTCTCTGCATTGTGGTGATGCCAACTTGATAAAATCATACACGCTAGTTGACTGAAATTTCACTCAGCAATGTTGTGGGCCCATGTTGGACACTTTTTCAAAGTTACAATGGCTGGGATGTTAAGTTCTTGTGCTCATTCAGCTTACCCTGGTCTTGTATTGAATAAGGAAGCTCCAAGAGAGCGGGGAATATGTTCATGTCACTCTTTCCGGAGAGTGGGGATGCAGAGGGAAGGGTGGGAGATTTGATTACTCCTGCTAGTGTTAAGCCAATATCCCCGGTTTCTGATAGCTCATTATCCTAAAACACAGCCAAAAAAGAAAAAAAATAATCAACACAGGCTCAGTCTCTGATAACTTAAAATTAGACACACCAAGGTAACTTTGAAGTTCATGTGGGTGGGACATCTTACAAGATGTAGGCTGGAACTCTGGACTCCATCTCAAGGGAGAGAGTGGTCTTTACTGGCTATACTCACCCACTTAGTAGGCATAAAAAAGCAAAGCAAAATCAAGATTTGGAAACATGAGATGGACAGAGCAAAAGAAGTCTTTATAAATTCAATTCGGACAGAGCAAAAGAAGTCTTTATAAATTCAATTCCAAGAAATGGTTCCAGCCTATGAAGACAGAAAGTTGATACCTAATGTCACTGGAGACTGGGAACCAAAAATCAGTTTCCTGAGTTTTAATAGCTGTGTCTTATTAGTTTAGCAAAGGGAAAATACATTCAGTGCATTCATATTTTAAGTGAAAGGTCTTAAGGGGGAAATGCTAATATGAATGTAACTCCAAATTGCTTTTTTTGAAGGTGAAGTTCAGGGTTGTATCTCTGACAATTCCTCCCTTGCACTGTAACTACAGCCTTGATAAACTATTTCATATTCCCCTTACGTGGAAAGTGTAGTCATCCTGCAACCATGCATGGAAACACACACACACACACACACACACACACACGCACATACACACACTACCTTTCTTCTAGCTAATATCTTTTGGGTCTTAGCTTAGATGTTATTTTCCCCAGGACGCCTCCTGCAATATCCCCAACACCACCTCTCATAACCTAAACAGCAGCAGTTTGGGTCACTCTTACAGAGTTGCCTATCTACCTGTCTGCATCTTCTGCTAAGACTCGAAGTTCCTTGATGACAAGAGCTTGCTGTGTTAACCATTACTATATCCTTAGGGGCTAGCACAACACCCACCAAGTATTCAGGGGCTCTGTGTAAATCTGTTGAATGAACATTTGGATTTTGCTGTGTAGAGAGCGTGTCTTGTCGCCATCAAGGTTCCAAAGTGTGCTCTTTCCTGAAACAGATTTGCTAAGGGAAAAGGAGTGCCAATTAGGTCAAAGAGCTATTAAGTTGGCTCTGTGGCTAGTGTTCCTTGCTTGTCATGGTAACTGGGAGTGTGGGTCACAGAGTGCGCTGACCCTCTTACACAGCAGCTACTTGCCCCGTCTCTTTCTCCCTGCTGATCAGAACCTGCCTCCCCGTCCAGAGGCAAAAAAATGCCAAATATTCTCTTTCTCAGGCTCCCCTGAAGCATGTGACTCAACTGTAAACAAGGAAATGTAAGGAGAATTCTACTAAATATTTTGCACCTTCCAAGTGTGGATTCTGGGAACTCTCCTCTTCCTTCTTGCCGTTGGAAGACATGAGGGAGCTCTCTTTAGATGGAGGCGACAAGGCTGAGAATGGGGAAAAAAAGCCAGTGACGTCATAGAATGGTTGTGGGAAAGCTGGCTCTGTCACCTTAAGAATTACTGCTATGTCTGATGGTCAATGTCTTTACTATTTGGACCCCTGTTGATCAGGAATGTTTTGTAACTTACAGATGAACACATTCTAACTATTTCACTAAGGAACATGCAAACTTTCCTCTGTGACATCATATAAGACACAATATTCCAAAAGCCAGTTATAAACAGGCAGGTGGGATTGGAACAGCCAGAAGCCAAAATCTTTATTTGAAGAACTAAAGACAGGAAAGGATCATCTAATGATGAAATCTTTTTGGCTAAAGATGAAAACCATGTGCTCCTATTACAGAAGGACAGTGTGTTTGTCTACATTGGAGGAGAAGCATGAGAGAGTAAATCAGAGAAGGATACTCACCTGTTCATTCTTGGCATCTTTATTTGGAATTGGCTCATGAAACGATTTTACGGGTAACTACCTGCCTAGGAAGCTCTCAGTTGTCCAGTAGTAAAAAAAAAAAAAAAAAAAAAAAAAAATGTTCAAAAACCATGTGTATTTTTCCAACAATAAATCTTTGGAGGGCAGGAAGGAACCAATGAAGGGGACCCCTTATGTCTGGGTGGTTACTTACAGACACCATTCATATCACTTTCTGACCCGACCTAGGTGGAATCCAGCCCCATTCACTCCATCTCTTAGGAAAAACAGTGTCCATTTGTCCATACCACTTCTCAACAGAACATACTTTCCCAATTGTACTTACTAATTTATTATTAAATATATTGCATATTAGCAATTCGACACAATACTCATTGAAAAGTATAGAGACATCATTCAGTACTTTCTGAGGAAGTCACAGCCTCCTTCAAACCAGAGAGGACAGATTACAGATAGAACACAGATACATTGACACGAGACACAACACCTTCTGCAGACACCTTCTCCCACCAACAATACTCCTTTTTTCCCCATGTTCCCCAACCGTTTCAGGAGGTTTTACCACATGATTTAGCTCCCAAGAGCTGCTCCCAGCAGCAGCCACAAAACAGCTGGGATGTAGATTTCTATATATTCACAGATCAGATCTGCCTCTTTGTGGTGTTGCTTAATGCAGGCGTGAAGAGCTATGGTCTATGATCATGCAGGATCTGGTCTTATTTTCCTACACAAACCACAGAGCTAGGACTGCGTGGCTTGGGAGAGACGGCAGCGAGTGAACAAACACATTTCTGTGGGTTGTTTGGGGCCAGGGGTCCTGGTGGACGGAGGATGGGTGCGGAAGGTTCAGCACCAAAGCAGTGTCGTGTCTGGCTCGGCACCACCATTCCAAGTCATCAACAGGCAATCACAGACCCACTGGGGAGCATCAGTGGGAAGCATGGAGGTAGTGAAAAATAATTCAAAAGCTCTTCTGAATCATGAGAAATGCATTTTAAAATCTTATCATCCGTTCTGATGTCATTTATCTGTCTAAGGTCAACTACTTTGAGAATTCCCTGCTTCTCAAAGCCTCTGAACTGTTAATACTAAACACCGTGTGTGCTTAGGGGAAATAACTACTATTCTTTGGAATCCCGATTAGCTAATTGTCCAGCAGGGAGCCTCCACAGAACCAGAACCCTGGCCCATCAGAGTGTCCCAGGTCCATTCCAGTGCGATACAATGTGTTTGGTCATATATCAGTGAACACCAGGATTATGGTTCTTAGTATCAGGACTATTTTCAAGCCCTAAAGTTTGTTTTTGAAATAGAGGGTGATTTTTCCCCCTAAAATTCTTTTTTTTTTTTAAGATTTTATTTATTTATTTGACAGAGAGAGATCACAAGTAGGCAGAGAGGCAGGCAGAGAGAGAGAGGAGGAAGCAGGCTCCCTGCTGAGCAGAGAGCCTGATGCGGGACTCGATCCCAGGACCCTGAGATCATGACCTGAGCCGAAGGCAGCGGCTTAACCCACTGAGCCACCCAGGCGCCCTCCCCCTAAAATTCTAAAGCTTTTACATACATACAAAAGCATGACTTGGTTTTTGGAAATTTACTTGGTACCTGGGAGCCAGCTTCTTGTTAACTTGGATAATTTTAAACAGAATCAGTACTTCTGGGCGATCAATATCAGACTGTCATATCTCATTCTTCCGGACACTGGGCTGGGTGTTTCATAATGCCCCCCAAATAACTACGAAAATAGCTTTTTCCAAATTGTCTGGAGCCTCTTTCCCCCTAAATTAGAGCATCCAACCCAGATTATGTATAAGATAACACTTGGAGATTACTGCTTTTTAAATGTCTTCCAGAATTTATATACTGAACTGAGTGTATTGAATTTATATACTAAACGTTCTCCATTGAAACAGTCCCCTTTTGACACTTACACATTCATCCCAAGTATGATCACAATAATTGCCAAGGCCGGGCACTAGTACAATAGTGGGTATGTAGGTCTTAGTAAATATCCTGTGATTGAACAGGTCCATGAGTAAGTGCATGACAAAAGACAGATAAATGAATTTAGAGCTTGTCTTTTAAGGACCCCCTTCCAATCCAGTAACACTTTTGTTTTAAATATCTCCACTAATGGCAAATCTTGCGTTTGGGGGGTGAATGCGATTAGTGAAAACAGTCAAAATCCCTTAGAACCAGTCTTGGGAATAGGAGACACAACTCGAAGGGATAAGGGCAGTGAAGGAAACACAAGATATGAACAAAATATTACAGGTCTGACTTTCTCGTGATTGGCCTCAGAAGGCAATGCCAGAAGTAATTTACCAGCATTACGAGTCCCGGATCAGGCACATTGACTCCAGGACGATGTCTCTGAGAGGGTATGCTCAAGACAGAAGAGGTAGCATATGCTCATTTCCACACTAATTTTCTCTAATTGGGCGTATACATTGATGGTCAGTGTTTATATATTTTTAAGCGTGATGGGGGCAAGTGGTGGGGGGGGGGAGTCCTGGACACTCTGATAATCTTAAATCTGCGAAACTTCATTGCTCCCATCTGCAAAAGAAAGACTCGAAGTCCACAATCTCTTTAATCTTCCCCAGCACTAACAGTCAACAACTCTGTACATAAATAGTTGGACCATTGCTCACATATCTGCAAGCACTCTCCCTCACTTTTCAGAGACTTCCTACTGAGGGGACGTGTTCCTTCAAACAGCCGTAAGGGAACTCATGCATTAGGTTTAGACCATCAGGTGTGCAAAGCTCCTAGAGCAAAAAGAACGGGACCCCCACACACCACCCCCCTTGGTCCCACTCGCCATTAACTACCTGTCCCTCAATAGGGACAATTATCGAAGTCATCATCACAGTGTACATTCATGTGAAATCATTTTTATAAATCAGCGAGTGTAGCTGCTGTTTCAATGACCTCTCAACTGTTCACCAAGCAGTTACTACTTCAAAGGCAGAGGAAGCACTTTCAAACGGAAGGATGACCGCTGGCTTGAGAAATTCCTGCTTCCGACTGTGTCCGAAGTATCTTATTCTGTAGATTCCAGGCTGGGCGGTGTCTGGAATGTGCCATTGTATCGTGGCATTGCTGTGACCCAGCAGCCCCTTGTGCCAATAGAAACTGTTGGTAGAAAACAAACCAACCAAAGTTTACTCTTAAAAATGTGTGATTCGAAAAATGAATGAATGCTCAGGGAGTACTTAGCCTAACCAAGGCACTTGCACGGGTATTGGGAATATAGCAAAGAACAGAACAGGGACAAATACTGACTTTCTAGAAGGGACCTTTTAGGAAATACGCATTCATAGAAATAGTTCCACTTGTTCTACTTTTCTAACTACCCACACACTATCCATCCCAAGGAGCCTCCCTCACCTGATACTCAGAATATATGACATCTCTTGTGTGAGAACTGATAGAACATTCTGTTTGCCCTTGTCATCCTGTGTCAACTGACACTGAAAACTCCCACCTAGATTCATTTGTTCAAAGTGTATATTTAATGACTGCCTGTGCCAGACTATTCTAGGTCTGAGGATACAGTAGTGAGCAAGACAGGCATGGCCCATAGTTCCACGGAGTGTCTTCTCTCTGGGGCCAGGTGGGGGAAGAAAGGGCAATAAACCAGAAATTGACAAATAATCTTAAAAGTGCTAGGCAATGAAGCAAGTAAGTAGTAAGCAAGTAAGTAAATGAAGCAAGTAAGGCAGAGGTATCTCTATGGAGATGTTATTTAAACTGAGTGCACAGTGCCCAGAGGAAAGACATTGCAAGCAGAAGGAACCAAGAGGCAAAGTGGCTTCAGCGGGAAAGCACAGGGTACAGTAGAGGAACAGAACCCTCTGGTAGGATCAGAGCGTGGTGAGGTGTGGCACAGCGGCTGGGTTTACAGAAACAGATGGAGTCAGCTCACACGGGTCCATGCAGACCACAACACGGAGCTCAGATAACCCTGCCAGTGAGATACGACTGGCTAACTGACTGAGGTCCCCAGCTGGGTGCCGAGTGAGTGCTCTGGGCAGTGAGGGTGTTCTCAATGTTCTGTGTTTTTCAGGGATGGGCCCAGCGCTCTCACGATAGGCGCGATACTGCTGCTGGTGGACAGGATGGAAGCCTATCCGTGTCCTCAGTGTTCACTGTCATTCTGATTTGGGGCTTTTCAAAAAACAAAATCAATTTTATTAACTGTATAGTCTTCTTTTAACCATAAATATGTATTTATTATTAGTTTAAAAAATGACCTATGCCCTAGAGTCCTAAAGATCAGAGGAAAATATATGCTCTATTTATGGGTGATTATCAAAGGGGCAACAGTGTGGTCAAGCCTGGATTTCCGGTTAACCCTGGGAAGGAAACCAACATGCAACCCGTCACTTAGCTGAAGGCGATCGGAATTCAACACAAATTCCCAAAACCTCTGACCACTTGTGCAGTGTGAAATGTAGACAATGGGGAGAAGAAACATTCTCTTATTTCGGACACAGTTTACAAATCTTCAAAATATCCCTTTGGCTCAAATGAAGGATCCTTGGGCAGGTATATACAGATGACACACTTTGCATGTAGACTGGTGATTGTTCCAGAAGGAGCATCAGACTCTGTGAAGCCACAGCCCACCCTCTGTGCCTTTCGGCCAGTTTGCAGGAAGGCTCAGCAGTCTGCAGGGGCAATGTCTGCGGCCATGGAAGGAAACCAAACTAACAGATGTTTACAAAGATGGAGGCCATAACCTCATTAGCACCTAATCTGCCAGAAGCACATACCACCATATTTTGCAGAAAAACAGAATCTAAATGAACTCTAATAAATCAACTAAATATGGCCAGAAGGATCCTTGGGAATTTGATATCATTAATATCATGCATGGAGCCAGGCTTCCCATTTGTCTTCTATTGTCAAGGCTTGAAAGACAAAATATCCAACAGACATGCTCACCGAGTCTCCCAGGAGGCGTCGTTATGCACTGTCTGCCATGATGCTGAGGTGACCTCATACTTCTCAACAGTGAGGAAGGTCTGATGGGTCTGAAATGCAATTAGTTTAACTGGTGAGACCCTGCATGGTCATGGAAGGAACTTGTCTGCAAATATGTCCCTTGTGGCCTGCAGGCACACCTGCCAATATCGTGTGTGAAAATGTAGTAGAATTCCATCCAAATTCATAGGTGTTTCTCTTTACATTCCAGATAATGTCTTCAGAATGTTCATTTATCCAGACTATTACACACCATGACTTTTTTAATTTTATTTTTTTAATTGTGCTATGTTAGTCCCTATACAGTACATCATTAGTTTTTGATGTAGTGTTCCATGATTCATTGTTTACATATAACACCCAGTGCTCCGTGCAATACATGTCGTCCTTAATACCCATCACCAGGCTCACCCATCCCCCATTCTCCCCCTGCCCAAACCCTCAGTTTGATTCCCAGAGTCCATACTCTCTCATGGTTCATCTCCCTCTCTGATTTCCCCCCTTCTCTTTGCCTTTCCTTCTCCTAATGTCCTTAGAAAACTGGGTGATCTTAATGTTAGAGTTGATATCAAATTTTGCAAACGGGGGTGGAGAAGAGATAGAAAAAAACTTGACATTTTAAGAAAGGCATAAGTCAAACCTTCTCAAGACATGTTTATTGATCTACATTCCAAGACTTTCTCTAGTTACCTCAAGACTTGGGAAGGAAAATGGTAGAGTTTCTTCAACTTTCCTTCTCTGGATAAATGAATTATGAGTAAATATAGCTCTTGAGTGAAAGAACTGAAAAGAATGCATACATCTTCCCTGTCCTCGGGTGCGAAAAGCAATCCCAATACTTTGTCATAATGGATTGCTAGAAAGCACATCAAAAGCAGGTTATATTTTTCCCATTGGAAAATAGCTATAATAATTCAGTTCAGACCAAGAATTCGGTGTCAAGTAAAGCACAGATTTGAATGATATAACAAATTAAAAGATACAGAGGCCATAAATCTCCAATTTTCCTCAAAAATCTTTAAATTGTGGGCCCTTAAGGGCAGGACTTGTGTCTGATTCCCTTTTACCCATTAAATCCCTTTATATCTGTCACTTACAGGTATAAAACTTTGCTGAATGAAAAGTTTTATACTTTTCATTGCTTACGCCTAGGCCGTGGGATTATTTAAAACTCAAATTACTCAACTGATAGGTTATATTCAATAAAGTTTTATGATGATGGTGCTTGTAAAGAGAAGGGTCTCTGGCCATTTAGGGCAGAGGGACATTGGAGAGGCTGTGGATGGAGTAGGAGTTTGGGTGAAATCTCATGGACAGGTGTAGAGTGTAGACCACAGAATGAGTCTAGACACTGCATATGTGAACTATGTGGCTATCCTTTCCCCCCTCCCAACCCTAATCTCTACCTGAAACACAATTAGTTAATCCTAGTTACTTAATCTTTCTGGCCTCAGTTTCCTCATCTGTAAAGTGGGGACAATAAAATGTAAGCCAGTGGATAGTAGGGAGGATTAACTGAGATTAATGTAATAATGTATGTAAAGCGTTTCACCTGGTGGCTACAAAGAGACAAACTTCGATGAATAGTGGTGAGGATCACTAACATAAAAGGGAAGAAAAATTGTTGTATGCCAAGTCCTAGAGCGTTCTTAAAAGCCAATGCTATTCTTGTTATAGTGCTTTAAGCATTTTGTTCTCCTGCTTCTCCAAGGCAATAACGATGATGGTATTTCTCCAGCCTAAGGGTATCAAAGGACAGCTAATCCTGCAGTTTTGCCATAATGCTTTGATATCTTCAGGAAACAATGCTATAAACATGCAAATATTATGGCACAGTTTGACTGCCTAGAGAAATTATTTCCAACAGGTGCATGTTGACTTTCTAAGCAGGAGAACATTTTTCCTCAGTGTCATATTTGACGATGTCATATTGCCACAATTGTTATCAGAGCAATAAGGATATTTCAATGAACAGAAATGGAAGGCTCGTTTGGAAGAAGGGTGTTTGGGGTTTAAGTAACAGTGGTCCCTGGGAAGAATGGCTCATGGATACAGAAAAAGCAGCCTCTGCCACACTAAAAAAATCTGACCTTGAAATCACTTTTGTATACTTTCTTTTTCATCTATATATCTCTTTATTGTTTGAGTTTTCACAACCAGAATATGCCTAGTTATCTTGTGGAGTTATAAGAATATTCTTTTTTTTCTTTTTTGAGAGAGAGTGGGGGGAAGGGCAGAGGGGTCTAGAAAGAGACTCTTACTCAGCAGGGAGCCTGATGCTGAGCTCGAGCCCATGACCCTGAGATCATGACCAGAGCCAAAATCAAGAGTCAGATGCTTACGTGACTGAGCCCATCCAGGGACACCAGTTATAAGAACATTGTAAAGGAGTTACAGAGGAGCAAAATTGATTCATTTTATTAATAGCTACATTACATATGTATACTTTATATATGATTAAAACAGTGAAGTATGAATTGATACATAACAAACTATGAACAGTTATTACCTCTGAAAAGGTTTATGGAAAGAGAGGCACTTTCACATTCTATTTTAAGGCTCTTCTAGGGGCACCTGGGTGGTTCGGTGGGTTAAAGCCTCTGCCTTCAGCTCAGGTCATGATCTCAAGGTCCTGGGATCGAGCCCGGCATCAGGATCCCTGCTCAGTGGGGACCCTGCTTCCCCCCCACCCCCGCCTGCCTCTCTGCCTACTTGTGATCTCTGTCTGTCAAATAAATAAATAAAATCTTTAAAAAAAAAAATGCTCTTCTATATGGTCTGTTTTTACATCAAACATGTATTTCTTGTGTCATTTTTTTTCAAGATTAAGAAATAAATAGCCCATCAGTGCCACAGTCAAGGGTCAGGAAAGGGCAGATGCAAGATAAAGCACCCGGGCCAGGGCCCCAAGCCATGGAGCACCCCCACAGGGGCCCATGATCACTCTGGAGGTGGGACCAGAGGCTACCGTGTTGCAGTAAGAGGGGAGGCAGAATTGGGGTGGGGAAGGAACCAAGGATACACTTCATTCTTGGCCCTTTGGTTATTTTACCCAATTTAGCAGAGTTTCTAAATTGGAATACATAAATGAGATTGTGTTCAAATGTCTGTCTTCTCCAGGGACAGTGTAACTCTTGATACCTTGTGCAATATGTGATTCTGAGCAAACCCGATTAAATGTTTCCTGTGCTTTTTCCTCCCCAGACTGAATTCCATAGTACTCTTCCTACAGAAAATTAAAAAATATGATGAAAAGCAAATTGGAGCATTTTATCATTATGTCATTAATCTCCATAAGGCTATTCGAATGACAATTAACAAGTGGATTTAAATCTGTCAAAAGAATCATTGATGCTTACCTGGTTTTCTGCTGAGTTCTTCGGGTTAGCGCCTACAAAGGTAACTTCAGCAACTTCTCCCTGAAGATAAAAACTCATTTTATGAGTTCGTTCTTCACTGTGCTCATATTTGGGCCATGATTTATGAAATGTTCAAGGATGCTGGACACCTGTGCAGATTCTATCCTACTTAATCAAATGAGTTATCTTGCAACCATGGATATGGGAATTAAGGGCTGAGAAATTACTCAAGAATTTTTCACCAATGAATTCCCTTGTAGTACATTCGGATAGAGATGAAGACAATGCATTAAAAATGGCTTTTTCAGCCTTTGATGTTGTCTCACACTTCCCTCTGACACACCTACGGGAAGTGGACTGACTCAAATCAAAGCAGTCAACACTTTCCCTGAATGACTTACACTTGCACTGACGCTGGCTCATGTGAGGTACAAAGTGGAATGACAGGATGTATACCTACCTCCCCACTTGAAACAACAAACGAGCTGGGCAAATATGTATTAAATCATGGCTCTACAGACAGCAGAGCAATGAAAGCAATCAAACGATAAAAACAGTGATCTTGGAGTGATGGAAAACAGACAAAAGGAGCCCCACCATGGCCCCAGCCTAATGCCCTCAGAGCGCACATACAGCATGTGGAGGCAGAGCTTAACCAAAACCAGGAAGCAGATCAAAGTTAAGGAACAGATGTGGGAGTCCGTGAAGGCCAAATAGTCTCATATTCACAAGGCAGAGTCATAGAGAGAAGAGCATACCAGAGAGAGGAGAGCTACATACAGAGGGAGCACTCTGGAGATCTGCAGAAGGTTCCCCTCAACTCTGTGTGCAGAGAAGAGGACCACCTGAGCCCAGGAAAAGAACCTATCAGCAGAGACTGAAATTCTTACTCCCTGAAGCATCTAAGCACACACTCTGGTCAATATCGGGCTGGACATTAAGTTATTTAACCATAGGGACAACACCTTGAGAGCCAGACTTAAATGTAAAATCAAGAACAACAAAAGAAACAGAGAAGACCCAGTAGCCACACATTGCAAGAAAGATAGACTTGACTGATTTGGCCAGTCTAGTTCTCGGGGAGCAAACAAACAAAAAACAACAACTCTGGGATGGGGAGGGGAGGCTAGGATCCAGAATTGCTACAATGTACCAAAACACACCCAGTATTCAACAACAACAACCAAAAAATGATGGGATGTGTGTACATGAAAAGGTCACTCATACTAAGGGAAAAAAAGCCCAGTCAAAACTGCCCTTCTGTGTCCCCAGATGTTGTAGTTAACAGACAAAGACTTCAAAGCAGCCATTGTAAGGTGTTCTAAGAACAATATAAATCATGTTTAAAGAAAAATAAAAGTCTGATGATAATGACTTAACATATAAAGAACCTCAGTGAAGAGACTTGTTAAAAATGGATACTATGCAGCCATCAAAAGAAATGAAATCTTGCCATTTGCGACAACATGGATGGAACTAGAGCGTATCATGCTTAGCGAAATAAGTCAAGCAGAGAAAGACAACTATCATATGATCTCCCTGATATGAGGAAGTGGTGATGCAACATGGGGGCTTAAGTGGGTAGGAGAAGAATGAATGAAACAAGATGGGATCGGGAGGGAGACAAATCATAAGTGACTCTTAATCTCACAAAACAAACTGAGGGTTGCTGGGGGGAGGGGTGTTGGGAGAAGGGGGTGGGATTATGGACATTGGGGAGGGTATGTGCTTTGGTGAGTGCTGTGAAGTGTGTAAACCTGGTGATTCACAGACCTGTACCCCTGGGGATAAAAATATATGTTTATAAAAAATAAAAAATTTTTTAAAAAATGGATTGGATGTTCTAGAGCCGAAAGTCACAACTGACATGAGAAATTTACTAGAAGAACTTAATGGCAAATATGAGATGACAGAAGAAAGGATAAGTGAACAAGAATTTATCAATATAAATTATTAGCCTGATGATGGGTATTAAGGAAGGCACAGATTAGAAGGAGCACTGGGTGTTATACACAATGAATCATGGAACACTACATCAGAAACTAATGATGTACTGTATGGTGACTAACATAACACAATTAAAAAAATAAAAATTAAAATCAATTATTTGATCTGAAGAATGGACAGAAAAACCTGAAGAAAAATTGCTAGGACCTCAGAAATAAACGGGACATCAAGTATACTAACGTTCACAAACCACAAGTCCCAAAATTTCGAGGGCAGAAAGAAACAAACACACAAACAAACAAACAAAATTTGGAAGAAATAACAGATGAAAACTTTCCAAACTTGATAAATATTACCCTGCTGACCCAAGGAACTTAACCAATCCCAAGTAGGATAATCACAGAGTGCTTCTCATTCAGATACATTATAGCAAACTGGGGGCAGGCAGAGGCAAATAGAGAATCTTGAAAGCAGCAAGAGAAAAATGATGTATTTACATACAGGGGAACTCCAATAAAATCAGCATTTGACTTCTCATTAGACAGTGAAGAACAGTGGCAACAACAGAACATACCCGAAGTGTTAAAAGAAAAACGTTTCTCCACAAAGATGGAGCAAAACTATCCTTCAAAAATAAAGGGAGAATAAAGCTATTGCAGCTGAATAAAGCCTGAGAGAATTTGTTGTTAGCAGAGCTGTCCTCCAAAAAGAACTAAGTAGGAAGTTCTTCATGCTGAAAGGCAATGATGCTAGATGGTAACAGTAGTTCAAATTCCTAAGGAACAACAAAGATCCTCAGAATGGTAAATATGTGGGCTGTTTAAAATATTCTGTGACTATGCTTTTCCTTATCTTCTCTTAATCTCTTTAGATGGTACGAGACTGTATAAGACAATTAGTTATAACACTGTAGTATTGTATGTATACACAGATTCAATATATGTGACAGTATCACAAAGGATGGGAAAGGAAAATAGATATACTGAAACAATCTTTTTATATTTTTTGGAATTGTTAGTATTATATTGAAGTGCAGGGTACAATTAGTTAAAATGTATATTGTAGACCTATGATAAAATACGTATATATATATTACATATATTTATATGTAATATATATTTATATATATGAACTAGATAGATAGATAGATAGTCTCTGTCCCCATCTCCTGGTACATAGCTTCTAAAACTCTTGGAATTCCAGAAGTGGTGTGTCTTTTTGTATGTAATGAAATGACCACTGGCTGAGGGTTTCTGGGTAACGTCGGGATGGAGGCTAGTTGTCAGGAAAATCAACCTTGTGATTAGAGGGTTGGAATTATGAAGTCCAACCCCCTGATCTCCAGAAAGGGAAAAGAGACTGAGGGTTGAGTTAATCATCAATAGCCAATGAGTTGATTAATCATGCCTATAAAATGAAGTCTGCATGAAAGTCCCTAAAGTCTGGGGTTCAGAGAGCTTCTGGATGGGTGAATGCATGAAGATTTGGGGAGGGTGTCTTACCTGGAGAGCTCATGGAAACTTGGCCTTCCTTCCCCCATACCTGCCCTCCTGCCTCTCCTCCAACGAGCTATTCCTGAGTTGTAAGCCATGTATAATAAATCGATAACCTAGTAAGCGCCTGAGTTCTGTCAGCCTGTTCCAGTAAGTTGTTTAGCCCAAGGGCGGGCTCCTGGGAATCTCCAATTTGTAGGCAATCAGTCAGGAACAGAGGTGACAACTTGGATTCACCACTGGCATCTGAATTGTGGGAGGCGGTGGGAGTGGAGGGATACAGTCTTGCGGGACTGAGCCCTTAACCTGTGAAGTAAATGCCAACGCCAAGCAGATAGTGTCAGAATTGAACTGAATTACAGGACACCAAGCTGATGTCTGCAGAGAATTGGAGAACTGCTTGGTGTGGGGGAAATATCCACACATATTGCTGCTGCCAGAAGTACTGAAAGGAGGGAGTGCAGAAAGGAAATTCAGAATTCTTTTTCCTTTTCAATTCCCTAAAACAACTACTAGGAAAATAATAAAAAATATATAGTAAAACAACAACAACAACAACAAAAAACCCCAGAAGAATTAAAAAAGGTACACTAACACGTAAAAAGAACCTTAGCTTCCATTTTAAGAAATGAGAAGAGGAAAATAAAATTTGGGCAGTCAGAAGAAAGAATATAAAACACCAGAGCAAAAATCATTGCATTTGAAATAGGAAAAATGATAGATAAAATCAAGGAAGCTAAAAGCCAGCTCTCTGGAGACACAAATTGTCAAAATCATGAAGAAAGAAGGGTCATTGTTGTTGACCCTATAGAAATGAAAACGATTGTAAGAACATATTGTGAACTTTATCCAAACAAATTAGACAACTTACATAAAACAAGCAACTTCCTAGGAAGATGTAAATTTTTAGGAAGATGCAGATTCCTCAAGACAAACTAAATGCCAGGAGAGATACATAATGACTCAAGAAAAGAAAGAAAGTCTGAATAGGCTTATGATAAGTAAAGAAATTGGAGCAGTAAATAAAAATTTTGCCAGAAAGACAAGCATAAGTCTATGTGGCTTTGCTGATAAACCTCACTGAATATTTAAAGAAGAAATAACACCAATATTTTCCATGAACCTCCAGAAAACACAGGAGGAAACACTTGCTAACTCATTCTTTGATCCCAATATTATCCTGACACCAAGGGCAACAAAGAGAACACACGAAAGGAAGATTGCAAATGTCCCTCATAGGCATGAGTATAAAACTTCAGCAAAATATTAACAAAACCAATTCAACAACAGATAAAAAAAGATTCTATACCATTAAGGAAGGGTATTTATTTAGTATCTGAAAATCAACTAATGCAATATACTACCTTAATAGAATAAAAGGCAAAATCTTACATGATCACCTGAGCAGACATGAAAGCATTTGGAACAAATCCAACACCCATACTTCATTAAAAAAACAAACAAACAAACAAACAAAAATAACTTGGCATACAAGGGAACTTTCTCAACTTGATTGATTAAAGTCATTTATAAAAATGCTAAAGGAAACATCGTACTTAACAACTGAGTCCTCTTCCTTCTGATTAGAAACAAGAGAAGGACGCCCAGTCTCACAACATGTCTTCTACACTATACGGTAGACTCCAGTGCATTAAGGAAACAAAAATTAAAAGCCTCCAGAAAAGAAATCCACAAAGAAACAAGTAAGCTTGCTTCTATTCACAGATGACATGGTAGTGTATGTAGGAACTTCTAAGGGATCCACATCCCCCACCCAAAATCTCGTGGGACTAATAAATGATTTAGCAAAGTGGAAGGATACAAGGTCAACATACAATTGTAGTAGTTCAAGTCCTGCCTCATTGCTACGTGCTTTTCCTGTCCTTGATCTAAGAGAACTTTCTGAGCTCTAGTAAATGGTTCCACGACCAACAATTTGAGACAAAAAGAAGCACTTGAATTTTAGAAATTTGATTTTACATCATCACCACCTGGAAAATAAGTATTTCCCCATTTCCACGTCTGCGGAGCTCTGCAGTGTCAAGAACAACCATTATCAATTTGTTAGGACTTATCATTGCTAACAGCAACTTATCATTGTCTATAGCATGATGAGAAGCAGGGGTTGACATTAGACAGTGTCTTTTTCCCATCCTCAGACACAGGTTTCTGGAAGATTCCAAGATCTCTTGGGGAGTCTTACCACTCTGTATGTAGGTTGCGCGGGCTGCAGAACATCCCCAAAATTTTTGCCTATCGGTGTTCTATCCGCAATATTAGGAATTAAGGAGGCTATCAGTTGTTTGAAAAATGGAGGCTCTGGACCTCTGCTCAGGTTGGCTACTGTATCCTAGAACAGAGAGCATCTGCTTAAGGACCACACAATGTAGAGTCAAAGCCCCTTTCCCCAGGCCGCCACCTCCCAGAAATGCCTTCATTAAAGGAAACATGCACAAACACACACACACACACACAGCCTCTCTCTAAGAGATAAAAGCGTGGGGCAACTTTGCTAAAATGTGAGTCTAGATGTCCTCAATTTAAACTTTTGTCACTAGGGGAAAGTTTGGGTCATAGATAGCACTTTCACTACCCCAGACCATGCAGTCCTGAGATCAGAGTGTAAATACTATACAAGTTTAGATTCTGGGACAGTCATTTTTCCACTATGTGACTGTAGATAGGAGCCTATCACATGGTCACCCTTTGTACCATGACATCGTGATTATTCTTTTGATTTTTAAAATGTGCTGAGCCTCTCTTACCCAGAGTCAATACCAAGCTTTATTTCCCCCTAGATCCTTCTCTGTGCTAATTAAAAAAACATATAATAAATATACTTTTAACTTAAAAGTTAAGATCTGCATATGCCCTGACTGGTTTAATCTATGTTTTCCACAAAATTTGTGATCTTTAATGGTGTCATTACAACATTGATCTCAAATTTTAAGGAATCCTTCATAATGGACATCGAGCCATACTTTAATAATTTAATCTTTTCAACAGCCATAACATCGATTTGCTGGCCTTCCCTTTCCACAAATGGGAACGTAAGCTGGGAGATACTCAGTATTCTTTTTCGAGATCTCATAGCTAATCTTAGAGAGAGAACCATAACACTGGCTATGACACAAATTTCTAAAATGAATCACACTTTCTCCCTACGTGTCACTATAAAACTTGAAGACTATTTCTGTGGGAGGAACTGTAGACATACAGTCATAATGCAAGTGAAGTCTGAGCCTATCCCTTGGGATGGGTTATAGATTTATACCTTACTGTGTGATCAGAATATTCTAGGAGGAGTTACAGCTCTCATGATAAAAATGAAAGCAGTTCTACTTTGGTTAAAAAAAAAAAAAAGATCAGACCTAAAATGGAGAGGAATGCTATGATAAAACAATCATCAGACAATTAAAATACATCTTCAGTAGATACCCTGTAGTGAAATTTCCTATGGTCAGCAATTAGGTGGAGGCATATGGAATTGCCAATGTTCCATTGTTTCAATCCACAGAAGCAGCTGTATCATTTGTTTCCACTCCATCTAACCATGCTCTTTCTCTGAAAGGGCTTTGTTGTCTTTGCTATGCGGTAATTGTGTCCCAGGTTTTACTGGGGCTTACAGTGTATTATATAAAGATCTGCCAATGATATTAAGCCCTTTTTCCTGCCTACTGGCTCATCTGCTGAGGCCAGAGTCAACTTCATTGAGGTCCACAGGTGGGGGTGCTTCTAATTCAGCGTGTTGAGGTGTATATATTCTAGTTCAATGCAAAGTGTACGCATTGCACAGTTACACTCCATCATCTCTCAGCCTCTAGTGATCACAGCAACTGCCTTATTTTTGAGCCACCAAGAAAGTAAAAACATGTCACTGATTATAATCATTAATTTCCTCTGATGGGAAGATGCATCCTTGTTTCAGAGATGCTGCACTATGGGAAATCGGCTTCTCAGAAGAATGACCTGCTCAACTCATGAAGTGATTGGAGAGACTCTGGCCAGGACTGGAGAACACTGGTCCAGCCCCCGGCTACAGTTAGAATAAGCCCAATGACTCGCATCTCCAAACCACTTCACTCATCTGAAAGATGGAGAGAAAATGATACCTCCATACTTTCACAGGATGATCACGAAGATAATATGAGATAATATATGTGAACAAAGCTGTCGCCATGGCGAGACACTAATGGCATCGGACTTCACTAATGGTTTTGTTTCTTAGAGATACTTTGTAGCTACTAACTTTTTAAGTACAAATGGTTTGAAAGAAACTGAACATTGGAAGCTCAGGTTTTCTTCTGTTTCACTCTGCATCTCCCTGCTCCCAAGACACACATGCATACGAGTTTTGATTACCGTAGCAATGGCCTTAGCAAGGCCTCGGAAGAGCTGGATATATGCAGACAGAGTGTGTGGTCCATAAATTGTAGATGCTGCCTCATACCGCTGAGCCTGCAGGAGACACAGCACCGAGTCTTACACCATTCTGTGTGTCTCCACGCATTCACAGAGGTGCAACGTCTTAGAGGAGGGGTGTGAGGGATGTGAGGTTGGACATCCACTTACCAGCTAAAATAAATGGCTCCCATTAACTGCTAAAGACAATGGGCTCTCTTGGTTTATACCATTTGGAATGTCAGTCTATCTAATCTGAGAGAGGGGAATAGCTCTTAGCTTAAGTCTATCTTAAGTCTATCTTAAAATATAAATGCTGGCCTTCAAGGAGCATAGCAAGATGGAAAAAAAAATAAGGGAAGTGAGGGTCTCAGTAACTCCTGGGGAAATTGGGCGTTGATGGTACTGTCTGGAGAAGGACATTTAACCATCACACAGTTATAAAACCAAACAAGTTACAACTCCTTACACTGAACAGCGAGACGCTTGTTGTTCCACAGGAATCCCAGACTCATTGCCGCAAAGACACCTGTTCTCCCTGCGACGTCCATCATCCCAGTGAATGCCAACCTTCCGCCATCTTAGACTCTTCCCTCTCCCTCATCCTATATCCTGGAAGTCTCCAAGTGACCATTACTTGGAATCCCTTGAATTCTTTCATTTTCCTCTGTCTCTCCTGATCTTACTGTGGCCAAACTCTTGGCTCTCAACCAGATAATAAGGACAACTTCCTAATCAGTTCTCAGCCCCCACACCTGCCCTTCTAATTTGTTTTCCAACACTGTCATCCTAGTGACCTTTTTAAATCAAAACTTGATCAGAACATCCCTTCCTTGGAATTCTACTGCTGTTTTCCAAAACGACCTCCTTCCTTATTGAGGTCAAGCTTTGTAGCAGAGCATAAAAGATGCTCTACCAACGAAAACCTCCCCATCAACCAGCTCCCATCTCCCCACTCTCAACTACTCATGGCCCCTCAAACATACTAACTCAGCACCCCCAGGCCACTGCATGTCCAGTTTCTTCCTTATGGGATTCCTCCCTCACTTTTATTTCCCTAACTAGTCCTACCCATTCTCAAGAACTTAGACAAGGGTTACATCTTCCTGAAAATCTGCAAGTCTCCATTCTCAAACACCCAATAAAGACTAGTGCACTTTCTCTTTCTTTTCCTATTACCTTATACGTCCCTTTTATAGCAATGAGATTAATTGTTCTGCCTTTCACTAGATCCTAAATCCTAGTACTCTTGAGGGTAGGGGCAGATTTTTACTTATTGTTATGCCCAGATAGTGCCTAGTATAGTATCTGTCTCAACCCATGTCTGTTGGATGAATTAGTGAATAAATTAATATTAATCCTTGAAGGAACATGGCCCTGAGAGACGTTGTAGGAGTTCCTAACCTTATTTGTGCCCTGGACTCCTATGGCAGTCTGTAGGGCCTGTGCACCCCTCTCAGAGTAAATGTTTCTAAATGTATAAAATGAAATACATTGTTGACAAAGGAAATGAATCAGACTGAAATATATTTAATCAAAGAAAAATAAACCATGTTTGTGATAAGATAATGTTTGAAGAATAATGTTTGTCCGTCTTTACTGAACAAGAAGTAATGTTTGTGCTTCTTTACTGAGTAACAAGATCTAGTAACAGATCTAGTAACTACTATGATTCTAAAATAGTGATGAGAGGGGAGTTGTTTCCAAATCTGCAATAACTCTCTGTGATGTAAAAAGTATCTGTGGTTCCTGTTGGTGACAAAGTCAGAGCTACTGTTAATATTATTGCCATTTGTTACCTACATTCCTAATTGAAGGAAATTCTACATAAGAGTTACAGAGAAATGAAAAAAATGGATAAATGAAAAGTATTCTCATCCAAGTTTGCCTCATTTAAGAATCTTTGTTCAAGAGAATTTCCTAGAAGGCAGAGAATTTCAGGAAAGTCAACAGAGAGTCACAGGGCAGATGCCACTGTTGGCATCATGGGACATTTGTAAAAAATTAGATTGTATGCCTCTGTCTGGACTGCCAAGAGACTCAAGCAGATGTATCAGCAAACATGAACTATGGGAACTAGACGGTCCCCTTGCTTCGGACAACTACTGTTAAAAAGTCAAGCAGAGAGAGTCAATTATCATATGGTTTCACTTATTTGTGGAGCATAACAAATAACATGGAGGACATCGGAAGAAAAAGAGGAGAAGGGAGTTGGGGGAAATTGGAAGGGGAGGTGAACCATGAGAGACTATGGACTCTGAAAAACAATCTGAGGGTTTTGAAGGGGTGGGGGGTGGGAGGTCGGGGTACCAGGTGGTGGGTATTATAGAGGGCATGGATTGCATGGAGCGCTGGGTGTGGTGCAAAAGTGATGAATACTGTTATGCTGGAAATAAAAAATAAATTAATTAATTTTTTAAAAAATTTTAAAGCAAAAAGAAATAAAAAGTACTTGGGGACACCTGGGTGGCTTAGACACCTGCGTGGCTCAGCAGGTTAAGCCTCTGCCTTCGGCTAGGGTCATGATTCTAGGATCCTGGGATGGAGCCCCGAATCGGGGCTCTGCTCAGCCAGGAGCCAGCTTCCCCCTCTCTCTCTGCCTGCCCCTCTGCCTACTTGTGATCTTTCTCTCTCTCTCTGTCAAATAAATAAATAAAATATTTAAAAAAAAAAAAAGTACTTGAGCTACTGTCTGCACTATTTGCAATCAAAGAAACATCACCTCTCCTAAATTCTATGAGACTTTGTTTCTTAATTTATGTCATGGATATAATAAAACCCTACTCCAGGGCTTGTTGTGAAGATGACTGAAGATAATATTTGCAAAGTGCTGAGCTAGTACATTCAATAAATAGTAGTATTAGTGGGAGTTTTCTCTGCTTCAGGCACTAGAAGCACTATGGACAGTACCCCTGATGAAATACTTTATTTCAGAAAAAGTCAACATCAGTAAGACCTGAATTCTGACTTGAACTTGGAAAGGGCAAACCTAGAATGCCCCAATACAACCTCTGGCTTATCATCTTCTCCTCTTTCCCAAAACAAAAGCATCTCTCAAAAACACCATTAAGAAAGTCTAGAAGGAAAACCTGCATTTGACACAAGAATCTTGATGAGGGGGTAGTTCATTTAAACACCGAGAACTTTCCACTTTACCTGGTATTCTTCAAAGGTGGTAATATAATGTGTGTACACATTGCACAGACCCGAAATCACAATGGTCATATTCTCCATCCCATTGGTTGCAAATTCCTAGTGGGGGAAAGGTAGAGCCCGATAAAATTACTCTCCATTGTAATGTACATTGTCAGCCCAGTTAAACTTAACATATGATCCTAGATGGGAGCAGTGGTGGTGGAGGGTGTCTCTCCTAACATCACTCATAATGATCAGAACTGCCAACGAATGTAGAAGTACAGTGAGTCCTTGAGGAAAAGTTAGAGCCATAACTACACTACAGTTGGGCAAATCGATGGACCTGTGAACATCTTAGTGATAACATTTGCAGGTGGAGAATCGTCTTATTACTGAACGACAGATATTTTATCCATCTCCTAAATGGATACTAACTAACCATAGTAGTTATTTCCAACTCCAAGTAATAAGATCTCTGTTGATTATGTCATTCTAGAACCACTTGCAATGTTTCCTGAATATAAATAAATAGAGATAAGATCCAGAACTCTTAACATGTGTTAGATTTTATTTAGACAGGACTTCATGATATTAAGGTACTTATGGTGATTTGGTATTTAATCCATAAAACCATCATCAATTTCTAAATTGTTAATATATAAAGAGCAATAAATTATTTAAACCTGATTCTAGTTCCCTTATAATCTTTAAGCTTGTTCTTATACCACTAATATTTCATATTCACCTCTAGGTATTACTTTCAGGAACTGTGAAACTCTGGTCATCTCAGCAAAGATTAATTTAAAAGGTATCAGATTACAGGAATAAGGGAATTCTTTTCTCTTCATCAAATATAAATCATAGACATTTCATTTCATTTTTAACTTACAGCTTGAACTGCCTCTCGAAGTCTCCGTCCAGACATGGTCCTGAGTCAAGAAAACAGATTTATCTAAGTGTTTTCCTACTCAGATTGTATGCAAAAAATACAGGAAAAACTCAGAGTGAGAGACGGGTGTGATCCTGGCTCATAATACTATATGGTAAGTTTCATAGGAGCTCTACGGCAAAGCAAAGCAAAAATTGAGCTTTTTGTCCCTAGCTGTCTTATCTTGAAAATAAATCCTGTACTGAAAACAGACAACTTGTAGGGGGAAAGGGAATCAATAAATACCCCTGGCAAAGACCATAATCATTTTCCATTCTTTGTTTCAGCAGAAGTAAACTGTTCATGTTCTATGTTAGTAAAAACGGAGGCAGGTAGAGAGTGCATCGCTCCTGCCTAGGAAGAATGTATCATTTCTTTCCTTCATCGAAACCTTCAATAAAACAGAGCACTTACTACAGAAGAGGCCCACTTCAAAATGCTAAGGATTCAACAGGAGGAAACTTACATCCCAGAGAGGAAGGTGGTCAGCAAGCAAATATAAGAAGTGAGAGGACAGCAGGTGCTATGGGAAATGTAAGGCAGGGTAAGGATGACAGGGGGTGGTGGTTGTTCTTGTGATGAGGAGGCCAGTGCTAATGCTATGGGAATATGGCTGTGATGGTGGTAATGGTGGTGGTGGTAATGGTGGTGAGGACAGTGTCCTATGTCAGTATGAAGAGCATCTCTGTTAGAGATCCAAGCCGAGAACCGAAAGAATAGAAGAGCCGGCTGTGGTCACGAAAGGAGGCTAAGTGTTTCAGGCAGAAGGAACCAGAAGTTCATAAGCCCTAAAACAGGAGCATACTTGAAGCAGTGCAATGAAGCCAAGGTGGCTGAAGGGGGGGGTGAGTAAGGGGGAGATGGTTATGAAATCAGATCAGAGAGGTTGCACAGGGAAAATCTCAATGGGGCCCTTGCAAGATGTTGTAAGGGTTTAAGAATTTACCCAGAGTAAGATGGGAAGCCATTGGAAGATTCTGAGCTCTGGCTAAACTTGGGTTTTGAAGGGATTTCCCTGACTGCAGTATTGAGAAAAGGCTATAGAGGAGTAAAGGGAGAAAGCAAGCAGGTGAAACGGGAGGTGATGGCGGTAACCTATGGGAAAGCTAATGGTGGCTGGGCGGAATGTGCAAAATTCGCTGTGACACTGAAAGTGGGAGAAACTGAAAAGCAAGAGAATTCAGCAATGACTCCAAGGTTTAGAAAGATATAAATGGGCTACTTACTGAAACAGAGAAGACTGCTTAAGGAGCAGATTTCAATCTTTCCTGCTTCTAGTACTTCAACTGTTTCCAGTATCTGTATTTTGATACTACATCAAGTCTTTCTGCTGACATAGTAATGCACATCATTTACATTTGCAAGCAGTTTTTCAAATGTTTGTTTGCTACAATTTACCCACTAGAAATACACAGCGAAAGATTTACTCTTCAGAGGCGCACGGAAAGAGGGCTGAAATATTTGTCACTGTTGCCAAAATGGCAGCGTAAGATACAAAGGAGTGAGTTCAGCATTATGGCCCGTGAGAAGAAGCAATTCCAACAGAAACACATACATTACGATTACATTTTTAACTACAGAATAACAAAGGAGACTTACGTAAACTCCCCAGGGATGGCAGTTATGGCCAAGTACCCAATCGTGACAATCTGAACATCAACAATATCTGGGTGCCAGGGGTGAGGTTTTGTCAACTAAAAACCCAAAACATGAAAACTGTGTTAGGGATGTTGTTCTTTCTATGGGCAAAAGACAGAAGATGCTCACACAAGTTCCTTTATGGATAAAAGGATTGACAATGTGTCCAGTTCCTTTGGGTGCTTTCGCCCATCAGCACAGATCTTCTATCTAATGAATGAGATAGTATGGGATACTCAAACTGGTCATAACATAAGGATCTCAGATGCATTCACCTGACTTCCTTCCTCATCAATGAAGTTGTTGGTGGATCTGGCGTCCTAGAATCACAACGTGTAACAGGTAACCAAGGGTTCTCTTGGAGCACCGTGGTGACCATCCTTGCCAAGATGGATATATAATTCTACATTTGGAACAGCTTCACTTAATCATTACTCTTTGGATTCTCATAGCACTTTAAAAATTTGCAGTTACCAAGTCTTGCCTTACTCTCCCAAGTTTTCTCCAAGACAATCTACCCTTTTCCCAGGTCAGATTCTTGTAGAAGCTCTCCCTAGATTCCTTCCTTTCCTCTTTCTTTTTCCTGAAGAATTTCAATTGAATGTTAGGGGGAAAAAACTCAAAAATATTTTCTACATCAGTAATTTATATTACAAACACTGACACGACCTTTTGATGTTTAGAATGTAAAAAATCCATGGTCCAAAGGGAGTATTAAAAGACTATTGCTTTAGTTGATCGTGTTGTCTGAGTTGTGAGAAAATTGAGATAAGAACATGTCCTTTTTTTTTTTTTTTTTATGACCTGAGGATGTTTTCCTCTGCAGAGAATTATATATGAACTCCTGTCCTGGAGTAAACAAGAATGAATCCTGAATAAGATATATGTTGATCACAAATTCTTCCTTTACTACTGTTTTCACCATTCTAGCTATCTATCATGAATTTTAAGTTGCAATACTTAATAATAATACCCCTTATGCTTTAGATTCTTAACATAAATATTTTTAATGTTAAAAATTTGATGTGGGAATGTCTAAATAAGAACTCTGTCCATAAGATCTATCATTTGTCTCTGACAAGTTATGTTTTAAAATAACAATATACTAATTTTACCATGATAGTCAAAATGCATTACCTCTCCAGTGTGAAGGAGAATTGGCTTTGGTTTATGACACTCTTTGATTTCTTCAGATGGTTTGCCCAGGATTTGATCCCGAAGACTGTCCCAAAATGGATCCCCTACTGTTGTCCCTATTTAGGAATGTTAGGATTAGTGTGATTCCAACCCTCTGAACAATGCCATCACTTTGACAAATGTACGACAATGCCTTTATTGCAAAGATTTTATTAAGGTTGTTGCCCAGTAATTCCAAACAGTATGAATAATAGAAGAGGTAAAATTTTCTGTGCATCCTAAAATAGGAGTCATTATTGAATTAGATCCCTGTTGTGGCTGATAGAATAAAAGAGAGTATTTTTTTCAATGACCTTAAAGTTTTGTTTCCATTGCTCTTCCTCATCCATGTTGCAAAGAAAAATAATACACTATAATTAACTGTAGATCTAGGAATGAAATCACCTTTCCCATTTGAAAAACTAAAAATGACACCCCCAACTTGAAGTACTGATTGCTCAGCTTATGGTCAGAGGAAGAGGCTCTCTTAACTCCCCACTTATTTATCTACACAAAAATCACACTTAAATGCCATAATCGGGGGGAAGTTCTGTTGACTCTGAAACCTACGAACTTAGAATCTATAATCCATTAGGGAAATATAACAATTATAAACATGCAGGACTTAGCAACAGAGCACCAAAATATAAGAAACAAAACTAACAGAGATGGAGGGAGAAAGAGATACTCAACAGTCATGGTTAGAGTATTAATAACCCACTTGCAGTAACAGATGGGACAACCAGTCAGAAGATCAACCATGAAAATGCAAGCAACATGAGAAACCAAGTGGCTGTACCAGGTACCTGCTCGTACCTCCCTCCACACAAGAACATAACAGACACTTCTTAAGCGCCTACGGAACACTGCCTGGGACCGACTGTACACTGGCCATGAAAAAACCCCAGTGAACTTTAAAGGGTACACATCATACAAAGTACATTTTCCAACCACAAAGTAATGAAACTAGGAATAAATAACAGAAGAAAATTTAGGAAATTCACAAATATGTGGAAATTAAGCAACACGATCATAAACAGTGGTCAAGGAGGAGATTAAAAGAAAATATGAAAACATTTTTAGAGAAATACAAATAAAGACACCGTATACCAAGACTTATGGGAAGCAGCAAAAGAAGTGCTTAGAGAGAAATTTATAGCATTAATGCCCATATTAAGAAAAAAAGGGGATAGGGACCTAGCAAGAAGGGAAAGAAAATAGAAGCCTTTGTCACCCCACAGAAAAACCACAATTAGCGGCTCACAAATGAAGGTAGTCCCAGGAGGGCTCTAGAGTCCAGTTAGGAACCTATAGCACAAAACATGGAATAATCACCTAGAAAGGACCCCTGGAAGGATTAACTTAGCTGAAACAGTGAGGATCAAAGAAGTGCAGAGACTCTTGGTCTCAGCTACATGGTCGATGCCGTCCCAGCATCCAGTGGCTGCTCCGTGGAGGACCCCAGCAGTCCCTGCCACTACACAGCCCTCCCCTGACAAACAAAGACCCCAGCAGTCTGCTCCATGAAGGACACCAGCAACTTTGACGACTTAAGTCGCCAAGAGCCATCACTGCCATCACCACCACCATGGACTGCCCCCTGCCCCAGAGGATGAGCTGTTGCTTCCTCACCCATTAGGAGCTTCTACACACCACCCTGGGTACAGGTTTGCAGCCCCCACCCCCAAGTGCCCCTGTTTGCAGAGCTCCACCTGCTCCATGCACACCCATGTCAGAATCCAACATTGCGTGAGCACCACATGTGACTGTGCTCCAGACCCTGGATCGGGAACTGCTCGGTATGTACCTGAATCCTAGGCACCAGAGCCACCGCTGAGGGCTATCCTGGACCCCGACCCACTGTCCTCAGCAAGCTCCTGCACTCCAATCCCCAGCTGCACGGCTGCTCCATATGTACCCACAACTCGGGTGCGGAGTCTCTACTGCTGCTGGAGAGCCTGTGGCCCGGACCCTGGAGCTACCCTTGCTCTATGAGCGCCTCTGCTCCAGATCGCAGACCTGTCACTGACCCATGGGCATCAGCTCTCAGTGCCTCTGCTACTGTAAGGGCACCCACAAGCCTGACCAAACCCCAAGAGAGAGCTCCTCGGCCATGACACTCCCAGTGGGGAAAGAGATCAGGAGGATTTCAGCAGCAGCCTGGAGATCCCAAGAGCACGGATGGCAGCTGCAGACATTTGAGGACGCCAGGGCCTTGGCGTTTGAAGACCTATGTGATCTTCACCGGTGCTGAACTAAGCTAAAAAGGACTGTATGGACACTACGCCACTTGCCCTACCCTGGATCTGGAACTACCACGGCTCACCCATCCTATATCCCTGCACACCCCCGTGGGTAAAGGTCCTTCCCCTGACAACCAGTTTGCAAAGTCTAAAAGAGGTGGCTTTATCCAATATACAGACAAAATTCCAGGCTCCAAGAAACAGCAAAAATCAAGGAAACGACACCACCGTTGGAACACAATAGTTTTCCAATAATGGATCCCCCCAAAATGGAGATCTATGACAAATCATTTGAAATGATTTTTCAAAAGATTTTACTTATTTATTTGAGAGAGAGAGAAAGCACAAGCAGGGGAAAGGAGCAGAGGGAGAGGGAGAAGCACACTTCCCACTGAGCCAGGAGCCTGGTGGGAGGCTCGATCCTAAGACCCTGACACTGTGACCTGAGCTGAAGGTAGAGGCTTCACTGACTGAGCCACCCAGGCGCCCCTTGAAATAATTTTTTTTTTTTTTTAAGAAAGCTCAACAACTAGAAGAGAACACAGTTAGACAACAAAACCAAGAAAATAATATAGGAACAAAATGAGAAGTTCAATAGAGAGACAAAAATCATTAAAAAGAATAGAAATTTTGAAGCTGAAGAATATAGTGAATGAAATGACAACCCAGTCAGGTACACCAACAGCCGATCTGATCAAGCAGAAGAAATTATCTGTCAATTCGAAGACAAGTTATTTGAAATTACCCAATCAGAGGAAGAAAATAAAAATAAAAAAGAGTGAAGGGAGCCTACATGAATTATGGAACAGAAAATGCTAAAGGGAGTTCTTCAAACTAGAACGCAAGGATACTAATAGTACATAAAAGATATGAAAGTATAAATCTCACCGGTAAAGGTAAGTACATAATTAAATTAAGAATACACTAATACTTTAATGGTAGTATATAAATCACTAAACTCTAGTATGAAGTTTAAAAGACAAAAGTATTAAAAATAACTAAAGCTACGGGCACCTGGGTGGCTCAGTCATTACGTGTCTGCCTTTGGCTCGGGTCATGATCCCAGGGTCCGGGGTTTGAGCCCTGCTTTGGGCTCCTTGCTCAGCGGGAAGCCTGCTTCTCCCTCTCCCACTCCCCCTGCTTGTGTTCCCTGTCTTGCTGTCTCTCTCTCTCTCTGTCAAGAAATAAAAATATTTTTAAAAATAAAAAATGAAAAAGTAAATAACTAAAGCTACAATAATCTGTTAATGGATATATAATGTAAAAAGATGCAAATTATGACATCAAAAAACACAAGATATGAGAAGAGGAAATAAAAGGATAGCTTTTGCATGCAATCAAAGTTACGTTATCAGCTTAAAATAGACTCAATCCTTCTCAAACTCCTTCCAAAAATTGGATAGGGAAGACTACTCCACAACTTGTTTTGCAAGACCAGCGTCATCCTGATATCAAAGCCAGGTAAGACACTACAAAAATAGAAAATTTTAGGATGATATCCCTGAGGATTATAGAAGAAAAATCCCAAACAAAATACTAGCAAACTGAATTTAACAGCAGATTTAGAGGATCACACACCAGATCAAGTGATCTGGGTAGTTCAAAATATGCAAATAAATAAATATGACACACCCTATTAATAGAGTTCAAAATAAAAATCAGATGATCAATTCTGTAGGTACAGAAAAAGCACTTGACAAAAGTGAACATCCTTCCATGTTAAAAACTGGACATATTGGGTGTCATATAATAAAAGTCAACAGTGAGAGGTTGAAAGTTTCCCCACTGAGATTAGGAGCAAGATAAGAGTGCCCACTCTCACCACTCCTGTTCAGTGTAGTATACAACTTTTCCACCACTTAAAATTTAAAAACCAGTGTTCTCTGTTTACCCATTAATGTTGGGATCCATATTTCGTTTTACAAGCTTTTCCCTGTTTTTAGGTTCGCTTTGGGTTTTTGGCTCTTGAATTTTGTTTGTCACCAAGAAAGCTAAGAGTAGACGTTAGTAAATTCCAGTTCTATAATGTCAAGAATTTTAAAAATTTAAATTGGTTAAAAATCCTTCATATTTGAAAAACCTGGACTCGAATATCTTAAATTCTTATTTGTGCTTTTTTCCCCTCCCCCTTTTAGTATAAGGTGTTTATAGGGTGAAAAGTGGGCCTGTCTCAAGCCCTTTCTACCTTATTGATAAGATTCTACTCCTTGCAAAGGAACATAGCAGGCTGGGCATGTTTGGGCATGTTTGCCAAGACTAGGGGCCCATCCCATAGAGTAACATCTTAACATGAGCCATGTTTTAGGGAGAGAGGCCTCTGCCCTTTTCTCTGGTAGAAAACACAACAGTTTCTCTCAGAAAAGGAATGATAGTGTGTCTTCCTGTTAACCAGTCAGCACCCCTGAATCCCCAACTCCGAAAAAGTCATAGCCAGAGCAATAAGGCAAGAAAAAGAAAGAAAAGGCATTGACATTGGAAAGCAACAGTAAAATCATCAGATGGAGAAAAACAAATACTGGAGGTTCTTGCTTCTACGTGGCCAAAAATCATAGAAATGAGAGTAAAATGATGGTTTATCAGGGGCTAGGGTGTGCGGAAGACGGGATTTGTGCCTGGGTCAAAGGGCTTAGCCACAGAAAGGAATGAACTACTGATAAATTGTACAACACAGATGAACCTCAAAAGCATGAGCTAACAAATGCCACATTTTTTTTTATGATTCCACTTACAGGAAATGTCCAGAATAAGAAATCAGAGAGACAGAAAGATCGGGGACTGCTTAGTTCTGGGGGAGATGAAGGATGGGGGTTGTGAGAGCTAAAGAGTCTGGGGCTGTTTTTTGAGGTGAAGAAAATTCCCTAAAATTGACCATGGGATGGTTACCTATATCTGCAAATATACTAAAAACCACGGAGTTGTACACTTTAAATAGTACATTATACGGTATGTGAATATATCTCAATAAAGCTGTTAAAAATTATTGTTCTAGGAAATTAGACCACCCAGAATGAAATATTACCAGGAAAGATGAGGCAAATGTCTCAAATTGCAACTGTATTCATCAATTTGTCAGTCAACAGTTCCAAAATATAATATATAAAAAGCAGGAATGAAAGAAGCCAAAATATTTCCTACAGGTGAGACTCAAATATTTTTCCATCTTCCCTACTTCACAGCACATGTTACTACGGAGATGATCACGATGAAAGTAGGAAGCCTACAATCCTCAGTTATAAATTTGTGGAAATGCACATAGGAAGAGGACTTGGCAGCCTGCGTCTGGGCTCCTGAAGACCTCTGCCTGGAGGACTCTGGGCTTCCGTAAAGGCATTCATTAGCAGACGGCAGAGCGAACTCCTATCATTGAAGGTAAAATGACAACCCCACTCTGTACTCCTCCCAAGCGCACCCTCGTGTCAGATCCGTTAAAAACCATCCATCTGTAGAATGAAATGCAAGGGGAAACTGTCTCCGATTCTGTTTGAATCAATGGAAGCTAAGTTCCAGGAGACACGCATCCCTGGGAAATCTGGATGCTATGGACACACCTGGAAAGCACACACACACCCACATCTAAAGATAACAGTAAAAAACCATAAATGCATGGTGACCATTAGACCCTTCCAAACCCTAAGGCTTTAGAACCTGGAACCACAGATTTCATCCGACAGCACCTTACCCTGCGTAAAATTGAGGCTCCCGAATCCGTCAATGGTCCCAGCCGCAAAACTGTAGCCCAGTGCGGGTTTACATGTTTTTACCTAAAGGTGAGAGTTTTAAAACAACACAAAAATACAAAGTAAACACAAACAAGAAGTTAAACTTCCGGTAAGTCATGAGATCAGACCACAGCTTTACCTCTGGGTCATCATCGTGTGACTCAGTGATACTTACTGTGTGTGTGGAGTTGAGCTGGATGGTGACATCCGTCATATTCACCCACTGATGAGCCGCAACCAGTGGTCCCGTGACCTCCTGGGAGGCGGAGTCATACAGTTCCTAGAAAACCCATGCAGGCTTACTGTTAGTAGCAAAAGAGCTCAAATGAATAGTACCAACTGTGCCCAATAAGTACCATTTGGAGAAGCATCTGTCCACCATGTTTTGTTTTGTCAGCTGCTTAGAAATGGCCACTACCCACGCTGCTCTCTCTGCCCACCCCCATTGCTTCCCAGATGCCCAGCGTCCCTAAGACCTGGACCTGTGTCCACTCCCCCACAAATGGGACAGTCTAGTGATACAGGCTGTGGCACAAAAGTCCTCCCTTGAAAGACAGTCAAGAAAATTTAAGATAAGGAAGAGGCTCTCTTTGCCAGGATGAAAGCATAACCTCAGGGATTCTCCCTCAGAAGCGGGGAGTCCTCTGACAGGGCTGGCACCGAAGGGTGGCCGGAAAGACTCTGTACTCCCCCACCATCCACCCTTTGAGATTCCTCCTTTTTTTCCCTTTTTTTCCTGTAGGATTAATTGACGCTTTTTCCATCTCGTGGGAAATATGAGTCAGCATTTCAGAAACAGCTTGTCCCACCTTACCACATGCCCCTTTTCCTGACACTTGCCTGTCTCCCACCCCCAATTCGACAGCCAAGTGGGGGTTCTTGGAGCGAGCTGTCAGTAACACCAGCTGCCTCCCTGATTAGGAGCAAGGTTGTTCCTTACTGAGAAGAGAATCCAGAATGTGGGACAAATCCCTGTGACTCCCAGGCCCAGAACAGTAACAGCATTTCTGACACCAAACTGTGTCTAAATAAAATCGCTAAATAGAATCTATTCATCTAGAACCATCCACTGGTAATACCACAGTAATTAGAAAGAAACTGTAGCAATAAGGCTGGCTGGTGCCTCACATTTTTAAGGGTGTTTTAGTTCTTCCTTTGTTGCTCCTGAAACATTTCAGGACCCATGAGCAAAATATTTACTGAAACACATGCATGGGCTCACACATACGCAACAAAGGTACAAGTTAGCCACGTGAAAGAAGAGATATCCAACTATGGGAGAGATCTCATCCTGAGGTCACCCTCTGTCTTTTCAGCCAGAAATGTGTCTCCAGAAGAGTGGAGGCAAAATATGGGGCCACAGGGGCTCGTGGGTGGCTCAGTTGGTTGAGTGAACGCCTTCAGCTCGGGTTGTGATCCTGGAGTCCTGGGATCAGGTCGCACATCGGGCTCCCTGCACAGTGGGGAATCTGCTTCTCCCTCTGACCCTCTCCCTTCTCATGCTCTCTCTCAAGTAAATAAATAAAATCTTTAAAAAAAAAATATGCTGGGATTTCATCAAGATCAAAAGCTTTTGCACAGCAAAGGAAACAGTTAACAAAATCAAAAGACAACTGACAGAATGGGAGAAGATATTTGCAAACGACATATCAGATAAAGGACTAGTGTCCAGAATCTATAAAGAACTTAGCAAACTCAACACCCAAAGAACAAATAATCCAATCAAGAAATGGGCAGAGGACATGAACAGACATTTCTGCAAAGAAGACATCCAGATGGCGAACAGACACATGAAAAAGTGCTCCATATCACTCGGCATCAGGGAAATACAAATCAAAACCACAATGAGATATCACCTCACACCAGTCAGAATGGCTAAAATCAACAAGTCAGGAAATGACAGATGCTGGCGAGGATGCGGAGAAAGGGGAACCCTCCTACACTGTTGGTGGGAATGCAAGCTGGTGCAGCCACTCTGGAAAACAGCATGGAGGTTCCTCAAAATGTTGAAAATAGAACTGCCCTATGACCCAGCAATTGCACTATTGGGTATTTACCCTAAAGATACAAATGTAGTGATCCAAAGGGGCACATGCACCCGAATGTTTATAGCAGCAATGTCCACAATAGCCAAACTATGGAAAGAACCTAGATGTCCATCAACAGATGAATGGATCAAGAAGATGTGGTATATATACACAATGGAATACTATGCAGCCATCAAAAGAAATGAAATCTTGCCATTTGCAACAACATGGATGGAACTAGAGCGTATCATGCTTAGCGAAATAAGTCAAGCAGAGAAAGACAACTATCATATGATCTCCCTGATATGAGGAAGTGGTGATGCAACATGGAGGCTTAAGTGGGTAGAAGAAGAATAAATGAAACAAGATGGGATTGGGAGGGAGACAAACCATAAGTGACTCTTAATCTCACAAAACAAACTGAGGGTTGCCGGGGGGAGGGGGTTTGGGAGAAGGGGTTGGGATTATGGACATTGGGGAGGGTATGTGATTTGGTGAGTGCTGTGAAGTGATTCACAGACCTGTACCCCTGGGGATAAAAATATATGTTTATAAAAAATAAAAAATTTAAAAAAAAATAATAAAAAAATAAAAAAAAAATATGGGGCCACAATTTCACAGAGGGAGAAGTAGAAAGAAACTCCTCATAATTTCATTGCAAACCAGATTCACTCCTCATCAAAAAATATCTTTAAAAGAAAAGAGAAGAAAATAGAAGATGGACAGTTGGGTCATATTGAAGACTAGGAACTAATCTGAAGGCAAATTGTAGGCATGAAGAGCTGCCCTGCTCAGTGTGTCCTTGCCACCGAAGACGTTAAGAACAGTCAGGCGACAGGGCAGCAAAAGCCAAGAGAATCTGGATCAGTCCGGTCATTGCAGACGCCATGTTAGCTAAAATCTTACACTCTCTATCACCGTGCCGTCTGAGGCAGGCACCTGGATGGAAACAGGATGTTTCCCCGAGTCCTTGGTTTTCAAAAGATTTCCTGTAAGAAGTCAGATGAGCCGTCAGAGAGAGGTTCCTGCATGCTGTTGGAAGAGCCTTCCTAGAGGGCCGGTGCCAGCTGACTCCATGGCTAGCATGAGCTCTTGCTGCCTCTTACCATTAAAGACTTCATTGTGAATGCTGTCGGTGGGTTTTAAAAAACAACGTTAAATGAAGGTGAAAAAAGTGGTGCCCACGGCTGACCTTCGCTTTCCTGTAGATGATCCGTCCTATAATCTGCGTGCTCTGGAGCATGTCCTGTCCAGGTCCCACAGCAATGCACATGCTGGGCTGCAAGACAGGGAGACAAGGCAGATGGGCGGTGAGGTAAGCCGAGGGTCCAAGCAGTGCGGCATTGCAAGGGAGGCTAAGTCAGAGGAGTTTCTAAGGCACATGCTAGCACTTCTGGTCAGATAGTCTCTCAATTTACAGATTATGAAAAGCAAAATCATTCATGGCATTGGAGCAGGGAAAGTCTTCTGAAATCACCTATTGTAACAAAATTTTTTTTGTTACTTTATAAAATTTTTTTTAAAAATTTATTATGTTCAGTTAGTTCCCATGCAGTACATCATTAGTTTTTGATGTCACGTTCCATGATTCATGGTCTACATATAAAACCCAGTGCTCCGTGCAATACGTGCCCTCCTTAAAACCCTTCACCGGGCTCACCATCCCCCACCCCTCTCGCCTCTAAAACCCTCTGTTTGTTTCTCAGAATCCACGGTCTCTCATGGTCCATCTCCCCCCTCCAATTTCCCCCAACTCACTTTTCCTTTCCTTCTTCTAATGTCCTCCGTGTTATTCCTTATGCTACACAAGTAAGTGAAACCATATGATACTTCTGACTTCCTCTGCTTGACTTATTTCCCTCAGCATAATCCCCTCCAGTCCCACCCATGTTGATGCAAAAGTTGGGTATTCATCCTTTCTGATGGCTGAGTAATATTCCATCATATGTATGGACCACCTCTTCTTTATCCATAAACAAGCAGCACCTTACTTTTACAGATTAGGAAACTGAGGCTTAGGTGGGTTGGATGATTTGTCAGGGTTGGTACAAGTAGCTAATATCTGAGTTAAGACCTAAAGCCAAGTTCCCCACTGGCTGCATATCTTCCTACCTGTTTGTTCTTGCCTATGGTTCATGATTGCCTTGAATTGAAACTCAGTTAAAATTATACTGGAACAACTATATGATCTTTTGCGAAAAATCAGAATATAAATCTGGCTCTCTACTTCACTTCTTATACCAGATAATCTTGAAAGGGACCAGATAACTCAATATTATAATTGAAAATTAAAAAGTATTAAAAGATAATATGGATGACTACCTTCTTAATACCTTTTGATTCATCCATATTGAGTTGGGTTTTTCTCTCATTTGCAGTCAAAAGCATCCTATATGTGTGGCAAAATTATCACATTGTACTCCTTAAAATTATACAATGTTGTATAATTTACATCTCAAAAGAGCTGGGAGGGAAAAAGAAAAAAATCCTAATGGATACACAATAGAATATAGATAAAATAGGTAATTTGGGGCTCCTAGGTGACTCAGTGGGTTAAAACCCTGCCTTTGGCTCAGGTCATGATCTCAGGGTCCTGGGATTGAGCCCTGTATTGGACTCTCTGCTCAGTGTGGAGCCTGCTTCCCCACCACCGCCCTACATGTCTCTCTGCCTACTTGTAATCTCTGTCTGTCAAATAAATAAATAAAATAAAATCTTAAAAAAAAAAAAAAAAGAAATAGGTAATTTGCAAAAGAAGTGCAAGTGGTCATTCAACATAAAATATTTTCAATCTCATGAATAATTAAATATAAATTTAAACTACAAAGAGAGAACTCTTTGCATGTTATGTTGGCAAAAACTTAAAGGCTTATAAACCGGGTATCAGTGAGGGTTTGGGGAAATTGTCACTCACGCTCTGCAGTGGGGGGTTGGAGGGGAAGGGACTGACGGGTACCCCCTGGGGGCTGTCTTTCTCTTTGACAACAAATTCATTTCTAAGACTTTGTCCTAGGGGTACCTGGGTGGCTCATTAGGTTAAACTTTGGCTCTTGGTTTCAGCTCAGGCTGGTGGGATGGAGCCCCAGAGCCCCACATCAGGCTCCGTGCTCAGAGGGGAGTCTGCTTGAGAGTCTCTCTCTCCCTCTGCCCCTTCCAAATAAATAAGTAAATCTTAAAAAAAAAATGAATTTGTCTTAAGTGAAACTCATAGGCATGTGAAAATATGTACAACACACAACACACATAGTGACCAGAGCATGTTTATGTGACGGAAAAAAGAAAAAGAAGGGAAAGAGGGTGTGAAGGAAGAGAGGGAGGGAAAGAATGTTCTCATCAATGGATCGAGAAGATGTGGTATAGATACACAATGGAATACTATGCAGCCATCAAAAGAAATGAAATCTTGCCATTTGCAACAACATGGATGGAACTAGAGCGTATCATGCTTAGTGAAATAAGTCAAGCAGAGAAAGACAACTATCATATGATCTCCCTGATATGAGGAAGTGGCGATGCAACATGGGGGCTTAAGTGGGTAGGAGAAGAATGAATGAAACAAGATGGGATCGGGAGGGAGACAAACCATAAGTGACTCTTAATCTCACAAAACAAACTGAGGGTTGCTGGGTGGAGGGGTGTTGGGAGAAGAGGGGTGGGATTATGGACATTGGGGAGGGTATGTGCTTTGGTGAGTGCTGTGAAGTGTGTAAACCTGGTGATTCACAGACCTGTACCCCTGGGGATAAAAATATATGTTTATAAAAAATAAAAAATTAAAAAAAAAAAAGAATCTTCTCATCAGTATGGGACAGGTAGACTCGTTTATGGCTGAAAACTATGGCGTTAGTTTAAGTGATATTTTCAAGTATATTCACTGGAAACAAGAAAGCAGGTTCCAGAACAGCATTATGGCAGGACCTCATTTATAAACAACTCTACATGCAGATAAGTGCCTGGACACAAAAAATGCTGTCTGTAAGGACAGTCATTAAATTTGTAACAGGTTAATTGTGTTGGCTGTGTTAGGGGCTTCTCATTTACCTGTTTTGTCTTCTGAACTTTTCAATATTATTTGAATTTTTAACAAGCATTTAGCTTTTTTTTTTTAACATCAAAGCTAGTTTCTAAAGTTAAAGAAAATAATCTGTTTGAAGAAGCAGGGTTAAAGCAAAAGACATTGCAACATTGCCCTCTTTGAGTTCCTTAAGCAAATCACAATTTCGTTCAGAAAGCTGTCTCTTCTTGAACAGTCACTGATTCCATTTTCAGTTCCAGATAAGCCTAAGGTGATCATGGCCATTCCCTAGGCCTTGCCAAAGACTGGGCAGAAACCCCAGTTCAAGCCAATCAATACATATCATTTCCCCAGCAAGTACTTTGGTCCAGGAATGGGTATGTACCTCCACTGACCCAATCAAAACCAAAAAGAACTTTTATTCCATGGTTAGAAGAGAGGTTTTCTCTTCTGCCATATATGTGGGGAGAAAAGGACACCTTTCTCTTTGTGCTGATTGCCATCTTGCAAACACTAGGGAAGTCAATCTAGCAATGGAACAGAACAGAGAGAAATAGAATTCTGTTGTGGGAGAGGGTGTGATTTTGTTGCAATTTTTTATGATTACCCAGTATGTTCATGGTAGAAAAAAAATAAAAATATAAATAGAACAAAAACAATAAATAAGATAAACAGAATAAACACTCCCTGTAGTAATGCCAAACAGAGAAAAGCCAGGGTTAACAATTCAGTGTGTTTCACTTTGTCTTTTTACTGGGACCCATTTATTTTCAAAACTACAATCATAATGAATACACAATATTAAATGCTGATTTTCTTAATCAACATGATGTACTATGAGCTTTTTCCCACATTAAGTATTCCAACCTAACACACTGAATTGATGCATTATATTCTATTGCAAATAGATCTCAGAATTTATTTAAGAATTGCAACTCTGAATTTTGGAATTTAACAAGTAATCTTCAATGTGAATTAATAATGTGTGGAAATTCTGCAAATGAAGAATAACAAAGCCATACTTTCTATATAAACATGGTAATATATAATAAAAAGGTATAATTGTTAAAACTATACTACTCATTGGGTGGCATTGACTAGAATAGAAGAAATAGACCAGAAATGATGTTTAATGAAAGGAATATCACAGTGACATGTTCTATAGATACAAAGAATAGCATCTTCTCCTCACATCAAAGCCAAAAACAAAAAACCCAAAAAAACAAAAAACAAAAACAAAAACAAAACCTGTAAATGAACATGGCAAGGAAACAGTTCAATAAATGAGGGTACATACACGCGTTCTTGTTGTCTTTACATTTTTTTTTTAAGATCTTATTCATCTATTTGGAAGAGAGAGACAGCAAAAGAAGGAACACAAACAGGGGGAGTGGGAGAGGGAGAAGCCGGCTTCCCACCAAACACGGAGCCCAATGCGGGACTTGATCCTGGGGCCCAGAGATCATCACCTGAGCTGAAGGCAGACGCTTAATGACTGAGCCACCCAGGCACCCCTCATTCCTGTTGTCTTAAAAACCTACCATACAGACCTATATAGGGTCATAAGAAGATTTTTAAGAACTATGAGGTAGAAAACTCAAATCCCAGACCAATAAAAAAAAAATCAATAAATAAGTTACAAAATTTTATCCATGAATACTTAGAGGAGTACAAGAGAAAAAGTGTGACAGTCATAACTCCTCATGGAGGGGGGCAGGGAAGGAAGTGAACAGGACTCACTTCCTACTGCTGTCTGTGTTTTCCATGTCATGTGAGTTTTCACAGCAAGATATTTTGTTTGTGACTTTAAAGAAAATTTTTAAAAATGTCAATCTTAAATTTTTAAATAAAAGCAAGTGAACAATCAAAAAAAATGTCAATCTTATATATTTTTTTTAAATCCGGTAAAATTATCATCAGTGAAAAACATCTCAGGTAGGCAATTTCGGTATTGACTTGGAACAACAGAAATGCCAAGGTGAAATGTTCCAGACTGTCCAAGTTTGGGGAAGGGTATTGTATCTCTGACATTGGCTAACTGTCTCACCATTCAAAAAACTTAGAGGTCAGTCCAACGGGAAACTAGAATTTTACCCAATCATACTTTAGTGGGTGCTCCTGAGAAGAGCTAGAGCTAGCAGTTGGTAGCAGTGTACACTTGAGGAAAACATAATTATTAGTTAATGGTGGATATTTAAGCATAAAATGCACATGAGATGCAAAAATAAAGATTTCATGTCACGATTACCTACCCCGCCAATGGGACAAGAGCTATTGGCATTATCACAGGACTCTCCTGTGTTGATGCAACGTGGGCCAAGAACATTGGGGGACACATCTCCCAAGTTTGATGAAGCGAAGGCTGCTACATACGGCCCCTGCCAAAAGAAACATCCAAGTGTCTTTTATTTCTTCTTATTTCCCATAATGATGTCCATTAAAAATGCAAACATTCAGTTCACTCTGGTGAACTGTTCAAAATCATTTGCAGACAATTAAAAGAAGGAGGTATAACATTCTGAGAAAATTTCTGAAAAAAATTCACATGGCAGTCCACATACATATTGTTACCCATGACTTTCCAATGATCAATAAAGCCATTTCAAGTAGGAGAGTTTCAAACATGTGCCACAACAGAAACATTTTTGACAAGGAACGCAGCCTACAACAACAACAAATTATAAAATGCTGACTCATCAAGCTATTCTCATATGGTATCTGGAGCTCAGAGATTTTCCTTGAAAAATAAATATCCTACTGGCTTAAAAACAGTATAGTGAATCCACATCTTCCTTTGGTCACACTGAACCTAAATACAGCCTCTACCACCCAGATCTCCCTCTGTGTAGCTTTTCTCTTATCCCGTCAACCTGAAGTAACAACACAAGGTTTCTGAGTGGTACAAGATGCTAACCTCAATCCAGTTAGCTGGCCTACCATTCCACTTTCAGTGTCTTCAGTTTTCTTAGGGAGAGAGAAAAACAGGTATCGGAGATCATATGTCTCTTTTTATACCAAAAAGGTACCCTAAATCAAATTGCCTAGCACCCAGTGATAATAAATGGAAACTTCCTTTCCTTTCCCTAAAACTCAAGCTCAAATGAAAAAAAAAAAAAAAAGTATTGAGTCAACAAAGAGATAAAAGATCAGATCAAATGTACATGGAACCAATAATTTTTATGTCACTACACACCTTTTAGATATTTATTCTACCCAAGGGCCTGGGGCTCTCATCCTCTTCTATTCTGCATTTGGGACTTGGACACCAGGGTCAAACAGAACAGGGCCCCCCACCACCACCTAGTTGTCTGCAGTCGGTAATTTACACAGCTTTCTGAAGTACACAGACTGAGTTTTGGCCCCCTCTCTAATTCCAGCCCTCACTGCATTTCAAAGTTAAAAAAAACAAGTCTGGGGCATTAGGGCTGTCTCTGACTTTGGCCTTAGCGAAGGAAAGTAAGACAAACTCCTTGAAAGGAATTTTGCCAATAACAGGGAAATCTGAACCAGTGAAAAAGATGCATCACCTTACCCTCAGTTGGGTTCTTAACACTATTCAGAAGGTGCTTAATACCTCCATAGCTCTGGAAACAGAAGTAAACATCAAGACAACTTATCATATTTCCAAGTTGGTCAAAAATCCTGAACTTGTCCTTCCTTATCCAACCAACTGCAACTTGATGAAACCATCCATAGAAGTAGCATTTGACACAGTTAGCCATTTTAAATTTCTCTTTCCCCGTCAGGGAGGATGGAGAAATCTTCTTCTCCAAGCATGTGAGTATATGATATCCATGATAACGCTTGACAGGATTTGAATTTGCCATTTGAATTTGTCAAATCCTTGACAAGATTTGAATCAGCCATTCTTTATTATTATTATTATTGTTATTAATATTATTATTATTATTATGTTCGGTTAGCCACTGTATAGTACATGACAAATTCTTGATGTAATGTTCAATGATTCATTAGTTGAATCAGCTATTCTGAGCATGGCATGAATGGTGATAAGTGGGTGAAGAAGATGCTTCCAATGACCCATATTCTCACCTGTCCAGGTAGATAGCCTTTGTTCTTCTCTTGCTCAAAAAGGTACGAGGCATAGCCCATGTTGTCGCTATTGACGAGATGATTGCTGTTGTTCATGCTGACCGGGTGGATGGCAAACCAGCTGTAAAAAGAACAAGGAGCCAGACAATGGGGGCAAAAACAATGACTGGGAGCTTATGTTTTCCCCAGAAGGAAAGGAAATTCATTTTAATGAGAGGCATTCCGCATTTAGGTTCTTCCATTGTTGGGGAGCCCAAATGACTAGTCATATGCTCCAGAAGTCTGATCATTTACTGAAATTAAAAATACAAAGTGGTATATATACACAATGGAATACTATGCAGCCATCAAAAGAAATGAAATCTTGCCATTTGCGACAACATGGATGGAACTAGAGCGTATCATGCTTAGTGAAATAAGTCAAGCAGAGAAAGACAACTATCATATGATCTCCCTGATATGAGGAAGTGGTGATGCAACATGGGGGCTTAAGTGGGTAGGAGAAGAATAAATGAAACAAGATGGGATTGGGAGGGAGACAAACCATAAGTGACTCTTAATCTCACAAAACAAACTGAGGGTTGCCGGGGGGAGGGGGTTTGGGAGAATGGGGTGGGATTATGGACATTGGGGAGGGTATGTGCTTTGGTGAGTGCTGTGAAGTGTGTAAACCTGGTGATTCACAGACCTGTACCCCTGGGGATAAAAATACATGTTTATAAAAAATAAAAAATTAATTAAAAAAATACAAAGCTCTATTTTTATAACTGTGTCGTCATCACCATCATCCTCATCATCATCTTCAATATCACAAGATTTAACAAGACCCAAGACTGGTCAGTGATCAGACGATATGGCTAAAACGCTGTATAGGCACAGATCCTGTCCTTTAAGACAGGTGCACATAATAATTATTAAAATCAATCCTATCTAATTCAGTAGACATTTACTGAGGTTCTGCTGTGTGCCGAGCACGGAATAAACTCAGTTTATGCTCAGAATCTTGCAGAAGACAAAAATGTAAACAAATGGCTTTAATACAGTGTGGCAAATGTTATAAAGAGATAGGCATAAAGTGTTTGGGGACTGCAGATGACTAGCAATTAATTCTTAAGGGCATTGCAGGGGAAAGGCACAACAAAGAAAGTGCAGAGAGGTGTGAAAGAGGCTATTACACATAATTTGATCTATCCTTGTGCATAGTAATACCTCATTTAAGTGTAGAGCTACACAGTTTAACAACTAATTTCACATCTGTTACCTTACTTGAACTTCACAAGAACCCTGAGAACTAGACAGTTGTTCCCTCCACTCCAAGGTGTCTCAGAGATGCAACATGGCAGCCTCGTCAAGGACCAAGACTGAAGTTCGCATCTCAGGAAACCTTATCCAGTGGCCTTTGTAGGATCAAACCTCCACACAGGTGAAAAAGAGACCTACAGAATGGAGGGCTATAAAGCAAATTCACTAGATGACTGTTCAAGAGAAGAGAGACACCAATTCTTAAAGTCTCAGGCCAATATAAGATTTGTTTAAAAAAAAAAAAATCCTTTGTTGATGTAAGTCCTTGCTGAAAGCTTTTTAAGCATTTCAGCTTGCATTCCTACCTAAGTAATAGCGCTCAAAGCTGAACATTTACTTAATGACTAGGGATGTTTCTAAACCTCAAGGCTGTCATTCAGGATTCAGTCCTCATTGCCCAACTGATGTATATGTAGGTCAGAGACGGCCAGCACCACACCCATGAAAGCTGGGCAGGCAACACGGATGGGTGAAGCTGGTTGATGGAATGAGGACTGGCATGAACTGTGGATACCTGGAGGCATGGCTGGAAGACCCTCACCTCTACCATGCTGCTTATGAGAGTCTAAGCCAATGCTGCCAGAGCTTGCCTACATCCATGGTTTTGTGAAATGTTTATCAATTTTAAAACTCTTAAAAAAGTAAAGGACATGAGAGGGAAGGATTGGGGGGCTGTGCAAACTGGGGGAAGGGGAGTAGAAGACACAGGATTCCAGTCATGGCATGAATCAGTCATCTCTGTGAAAGGCACAGCACAGGAAATAGAGTCCATGGCTCTGTAACAGTGTTGTATGGTGACAGACAGGAGTCACACTTGTCATGGGCATAGCAGGAGGCATACAGAAATTGTACATGGCATCACTTCATTGTATACTTAAAATTAATGTGACATTGTGTGTCAACTATGCTCAAATAAAAAAAATTGAAATTGAAAAAAAAAAAGAAGTAAATAACATAGGATAAAAGAAGAATGGTTACCAGAGGAGAACCTTCAAACACATAGGCAGCAAATGTAGTTTGTGAACTCTTTGGATTCTGATTCAAATAAAAGGACTGTGAAAACTCTTTATTGATACAAACAGGGAAAACTGAAAATAGACTGTTAAGAAATTATTGCTAATCTTGTTGGCTATGATAGGGGATTGTAGTTATACTGTTTTTATGTTTTTACATAAAAGAGCTACACACTGAAATATTTATGAGTGAAATGATTTGATATCTGGTATTTACTTTTTTTTTAAGATTTTATTTATTTATTTGACAGATGGAGATCACAAGTAGGCAGAGAGGCAGCCAGAGAGAGAGACGGGGAAGCAGGCTCCCTGCTAAGAAGAAAGCCTGATGGGGGGCTCCATCCCAGAATCCTGGGATCATGACCTGAGCTGAAGACAGGGGCTTTCCCCACTGAGCCACCAGGTGCCCCCTGGTATTTGCTTTTAAAAGTCTTTTAAAAAACAAACCAGAAGTAGAGGAGGGATGGAAGAGAGTGGCAGGGAATTGCTAATTACTGAAGCAGAATAAGAGTTGCATGGAGATTCATTAGGCTAATTATGCTAAATTGACATATATTTGAAAATTTCCATAATAGTTTTTTTTTCATGTTGACATCCATTTTGAACTTTTCTTTTAAACAGCATTAGGCCAAACCACCAGTCTATAAGCAAAATTCAATCCCCAAGGTATGTATTTGTTACGATGTAAAGGGATGGATATTTAGGCTAAAGGGAATTCTAAGATCATCTCCTAGAAGTTACTTGCAGAGTTTCTATATTTAAAAAATAAAAAATAAAAATAAAACCCTTACCCTAGTTTCTTTGGGGTATGTGTGTGTGTGTGTGTGTGGTTTGTCTCTTTCTCCTAAAACTCAAGTGCCAGAGAAAATTCTAGTCAACTAGTGTTTTCCAGGTAGCTGGGAGTCTGTTTTTTGCAGTGTTACTCCACCTAGTTTGGAAGGGAAAGGGGGTAGAGGCCATGACAGCTCCTTGGCTCCTGGACCAAAATGCTTGTGTCTGATAGGACTGCGGGGTCAGCCACATTCGGCCAGACTGCAACCTCTCCAGTGTGAAGGAAACCTGCCGGACAATTTTGTCAACAATGGCTATCATTTAGCACTGATTAGGTGAAGGATTTTATGCTCAGGATCTCATTTCGTTCTAACAAGAATGCTTTGAGTCAGATGCTATCATTGTCCTTACTGTACAGCTAAGGAAGTGACCTCTCCAAATGAGGCAGTAATCTGACCAAGGTCACTCCGTTGTAAGTCAAGAAACAGGTCCATGAATATGCAGGTTTGTCAGATCACAAAGCCCAAGTTCTTATCTGTCATGGGATACTGGCTCTGTTCCTCTGTTTCATTCACTGGCTCATTGAGTAAACATTTCATTAACTTTGATTCTGTGCCAGGCGCTGGAGACACGGAGATGAACAAGGCGTCATCTTGTCCTTGAGGAATGCTTCACAGCAGAGGGGACATCTGAGCTGGGTCTTTAGAGATGGGTAGGAACTTGGCAAGGGGATCACTGGAGAAAACTCATTCGTAGCAAAGGCATGGGGATGGGAAGGGGCATAGCGGGTTTGGAGGATGGATAGTTCATCTGGCCATAGCAGAATGGGTAAGGGCGGGGAGACATGACATGGCAATTGTTCTAATTATTCAATCGGCATGAATTTATGAGTAGACAAGCGTGTGGTTGGATTGTGTTAAACCCCAATGAACACAGAGAGGAATCAGATATGTCCCCTACCACCAAGGAACAATAATATCTGGAGAGAAAACAAATGCTGAAAATTGTGACCTGTTAATTAGACTAAAGACTTGAATTCTTATTGATTTCATGTGTTTACTTTCATTTATTTCAGGCCTTAGAAAATTAACGGAATCTTTTTCTCTATGAAACTGAAAAAAAAAAAGTATTTGAAAAAGTTATTTGATATTTCAGAATAGGAAGATGCAATATATTTCCTCTTCTGGCCTTTAGAATATGTGCTAATGAAATATCAGGCTTGTCACAGCAACCAAAGTACTATGGCAATAGATGAATTTTTATAAAGTTACACAGAAAAGCAATCATTCTTAGTTTAAGAAAGCTGCACTCACAAGTTATTTTATCTGGTCAAAAAAAACGTTCTTCAAAGCAGAGTTCAAAAGAGAGAAAGAAAGGTGAAAGTGGTTTCAAAAGAAGTTAGAATATGGATATAAAAGGATATATATGCCCCTATTAATACAACTCTAAAGGGGTACCTGGGTGGCTTGGTCATTAAGCATCTTGCTTCAGCTCAGATCATGATCCCGGGGTCCTGGGATCAAGCCCCACATCAGGCTCCCTGCTCAGCGGGGAGTCTCCTCCTCCCCTTCCCTCTGCCTGCTGCTCCCCCTCCTCATGTGCTCTCTCTCTCTCTCTCTAATACATAAATAAAATCTTTCATAAAATAAAATAAACACTTCTAAATAATGATTAGGTCACAGCTAAAGCAGGGCCTTCTGGGGGTAGTAGGATACAATCAAGGTACCAGGGAAGGTCAGAGGTTTGAGATTTTATCCCAGTCTGTAGCACCGTTAGTTAAAATTTCTGGGTCTCTGTTTCCTAAGACTGAACAGTAATAAATTTTGACTATGCTTTGTGACTCAATATGGAGCAAATTAATATAGACTATTCTAAGTATTCTCTCCTCCTGGGTCACTGAGGCATTTTCTAGGGCCTCTTTTAATTCAGACACTCCGCACTTCTTACTCCACAACAGAAAAAGAAAAGCCAGGTGCAAAAATGGAGCTGCTTCTGTATTCTAAAACAGTAACAAACCCGCCCTAAGTGCCATTTCTTCCAACTGGGCCATCACGTCCAGCATGAATGCTGTACTTTACATAGGGATGTGTTCCAAAGGGGTAAACAGAGGCTGAAATCCAGTCCTTGCCTGGCTCACGGAGCTCGGCACCTCAGTCAGCCCAGAGAAGGGAACGCCTGTGTATGCTGGGCACGAAGGTCTTCTGCACTAATGGCAGCCCTCTCCAACTTAAATGTCCACCAATGGGGAAGGAGAATATTGTACATCCATTCAAAGGTAGTGTTCACGAAGATATATAATAGTATGGGATCCTTTGGGGTAAATACAATATAGGAAGCTGTAGTAGGTTGAACAGCGCCCCCCTCCGCCACCATATTCACGTCCATCAGATCCTCAGAACGTGACCTTATGTGGAAATAGTCTTTAGAGATATAAACAAGGGAAAGAACAAATGAAATCATATTGGCCTGGGTTGGGTCTTACATCCAGTGACTGGTGTCCTCATACCAAGAGGAAAGGAATAGAGAGATGCCCTGAGACATCGAGAAGTAGGCGATGTGAAGAGAAGGGTCTACAACAGAAGCTGGGGAACACATGGAGCAGAATCTCCCTGAGAGGATCCAGGGGAAACCAACCCTGCCACCTGATTTTGGATTTCTGGCCTCTAGACATGCGAGAGAATCAATTTCTATTGCTTTAAGCCAGTCAGACTATAAGAATGTGTTAGGACCTCCTTAAGAAAGTGCTACAGAGGCCCTATGTTTTAGCAGCTAGAGTACTAGCTCTAGACTCAGACACAAATTGTTTAATCTAGTGGAACCTCAGTGTTCATTTCTGTAGAATAATGATAACTGTAGTATTTGCCGCCCATTTGACAACCAAAGGAACAAGTAAGCACATCTACAGTGCTTAACACAATCAATGATCTCCACAAGGAATGGAATGGATTACCACTATGATGAGAAGGATGGTTCTAATCCTGACCCCGCTGCTGTAGCTGATGACGATGATGGTCATGAGAAGGGGGAAAAAGATGCAAAGCTCTGTGTGTGTGCATGTGTGTGTGATAAGATTAAGACAACACTAAAACATAGGGTGCATGTGGACCTGGGTATATTCAACCCACATCACACACACATGAACTAATGAAAGGAAGAAACCTTGCCCTCCTGTGGCACAAATGTAAGGGCTTACCAAATACCCAGAGTCGTCTACTTCCCCATCTCACTAGCAGGATAGGACCTGTGAAGAGCTCTGGCCAATCACACCAAAGCAAAACGACCACCCAAATTTTATGGGACTTTGTGGGGGGGGGAAATGTGCACATTTCGAGTCCTTAACAGGTTAAGCCACTAGAATTTCATGGTCTGTCTGCTGTGACTCATGGAGCAAATTACCCTAAACCACACACTCCTTTTCCCCTCCCTTACAGTCTTCACCCTGCCCCACTACAAAGTATCTGGAAAGGAGAGGAAAGAGTGTTTCATTGCTTTATACTAGTTGAATTTTTAAACAAGCAGACGCAGTGAATAGGAACCAGACTGCTCAGTATGAAAGCAAGACCATGAGCTGTAGTCAGGGGAGCCTTTCTGAAGTTACAGGTGAACTCGGTGGCCAGCATCTCCGAAAAATCTTTCTACCATCTCTCTTCCATTCTCTGCTATTTTTATTGTATTTTTTATATTCTTATTTTAATATATTTTAATATTTTTATTGTCATCTGGGACTTTCATTCAAAAGTCCCAGATGACCCTCTCAAAACGTTATTGGGGAGATAGCTGGTTTCGGGAGGTCCCAGTAAGTCACTGCAATCAAAATTCTTCTATCCTAAATGGCACGATGAAGCAATCAACAAAGGCAGAACAAGAAACGGCCCAGAAAATATCTTCTAAAATTCGAGCCTAATGAACCAGGAACTGAAGGAACTGAAAGGAAGACAGAAGTGATTTGGCTTTGGGGATCTATTATTCAGAATAATCGGAGAGCAGGATAATACAAAGATGGACAAAAACACGGAGAACAACACCCCACTCATGTTTGGGTAACAGGAGTGAAAATGAGCAGAAACCTTCCAGAGGGCCGCTTGGCCACTTACAAGAAAAGGGGTAAAAACCAGCAGTCCTTTTGAGCCCAGAAATCACACTTCTAGGAATTCAAGCTTAAGGAAATCACTTGCAAATATACAAGATATCTGTTTTGGAATGCTTATCGCATTGCATTTATGATGGCAAAAACTGTAAACTAAGTATCAAATGATCGCCTATTTGTTGAGTACCTTGTCATACATAAAATGGCCTACCACACAGCCATTTAAAATGGTGACTTTAAAAAATACTTAGTAGCACTGAAAGGTACTCATAAGGTACTTCTAGATGAAAAAGCTACCAATGGCATACAAAGTCTCACTTTTTCAAGTAAAAAAATGTATGGATATGATTAGGGAAAGATCTAACAAGCTATGTAACAAAATGGTAATAGACGCTATCCTGTCCCAGAATTATCAGGTGATTTTTAATTTTCCTCCCCTTTTTGTTTCTTGTTTATTGTTGAAATATTTTAAAATACATGAACAAAAGAGAGGAGATTTTAAAAACCACTTGAGGGACTCCTGGGTGGCTCAGTGGGTTAAAGCCTCTGCCTTCGGCTCAGGTCATGATCTCGGCATCCTGGGATCAAATCCCGCATCAAGCTCTCTGCTCAGCAGGGAGCCTGCTTCCTCCTCTCTCTCTCTCTCTCTGCCTGTCTCTCTGCCTACTTGTGATCTCTGTCGGTCAAATAAATGAATAAAATCTTTTTTAAAAATTAAAAATAAAATAAAAAACACTTGATACCACCCCAAGGGTGAAGTCTGATGTAAACTATGGACTTTGGGTGATAATGATGTATCCATGTAGTTCACTGAATTTACGATGTATAGCCCTCTGGTCCCAGATGTTGATGGGGGAAAGGACAGGCAGATGGTATATGGAAAAATCTCTGCACTTTCTGCTTCATTTTGTCGGGACCCTAAAACTGGCCTAAAAAATAAAGCCCATTAAAAGGCAAAAAGTTACCCCAACCCTGCCACCGGGTCCCCCCTGCCTCCATCTATTAAGCAAAATGATCCCACAGCCAGCCAAGATTCAAGGGCTGGAGAAAGCCTGTCCTTGTTTTCATGGGTCCTATCGAGGTCACTTTGTACAGAATAGATGTGATAAGAGTTTTTGTTGCCACCATCCTTGGAAATTATTATATTCCATTATTTTTTAAAAAGATTTTATTTACTTATTTGATACAGAAAGAGAGAGCGCACAAACAGGGGGAGCAGGGGAGGGAGACACAGGCTCCCCTATGAGCAGGGAGCCTGATACAGGCCTTGATCCCAGCACCTTGAGATCATGACCTGAGCCAAAGGCAGACACTTAACCGACTAGACCCCATAGGTGCCCCTAAAATCTTCCACTCAGAGATATTTTTTAAATGTCTATCAATCTTAAAAGGATAAGAGAGGGAGAAAAAAAATTGAAAAAGAGAGACAAATAGCACAAAATGAAAAGATATCCCCAAAGTGTAGATATGTAAGAATCACAATTCCTAAAAATAGACTAAACTCACTTATGAAACAATGAAGATTGTCAAAGTAAGAAATAAATAAAGCTATACGATACTCATTAGGGACACCTCTAAAATGTAAGAACAAATAAAAGTTGAAAGAAAATGATAGAAAAATATACCTGCAAATTCTAGCCTGTAGAGAGCTGAGTTAGTGATGCTAACATGAGAATACAAAGATTTTAAGACAAAAATAAAATTATTACTAGATTTAAAGAGGATCACTACAAAACACACACACACACACGCACACACACTTAGTAGCCCATGGAGAGACACTGTTAATATTTCTCACAGTATTTTAAAACTTCTAGTGCTCAGCATGAGTATCTACTTTTACAGAATGAACTTTTTTTTTTTTTTTTTAAAGATTTTATTTATTTATTTGACAGAGAGAAATCACAAGTAGATGGAGAGGCAGAGGCAGGCAGAGAGAGAGAGAGAAGCAGGCTCCCTGCTGAGCAGAGAGCCCGATGCGGGACTCGATCCCAGGACCCTGAGATCATGACCTGAGCCGAAGGCAGCAGCTTAACCCACTGAGCCACCCAGGCGCCCTACAGAATGAACTTTTTAAAAATTTTTTAATTATTATTTTTAGTTTGTTTTTTTATTTATTTGACACAGAGACAAAGCGAGAGAGGGAACAGAAGCAGGTGCAGAGGGAGAAGGAGAAGCAGGATCTCTGCTGAGTAGGAAGCCAGATGTGGGGCCGCAATCCCAGGACCTTGGGATCATGACCTGATCTGAAGGCAGATGCTTAACGACTGAGCCACCCAGGTGCCCCCACAATGACCCTTTAGACAAGCTTGTTTTTTATTTTATGTTTTATGCTGGGAATTGGGCAGAAGAAAATGTACCTGAATATAAGCCATGATTGACTTTGGGAAATAAAATTTGGAGTTAACTTTTCTCTCTTTCTATTTGCCTATATATATATTTTTTTTTAATTTTTCCATGGTGAGTACATATTATTTTTATACTTTAAAAAAAAAGTATACTTGGAATAAAAAAGGAATAGTCCCCCAAATCTCTTCAGGTTAGGAACATTCCAGAAATCCAACAATCAAGTAAGTCCAATGCCTTCAGCCAGTTATGACAACCGGTTTTATGGGCTTTGGTTTCCGAGTTTTGTAAACTTTCTTTTTTAAAAGATTTATTTACTTATGGTGGGGGGCGCACAGATGTGAGTGGGGGCGGGGAGGAGGGATAGAAGGAGGGGCAGAAGAGACTCTAAGCAAACTCCATGCCCAGTGTGGAGCCCAACACAGGACTTGATCCTTTGACCATGAGATTATGAATTGAGCCAAAATCAAGAGTTGAATGCTTAACCACTTAACCGACTGAGACACCCAGGCACCCCTATAAACTTTGGGGTTTTAATCTTTTAAATTTAACAATTCAAATTAACAAGCATGATTTATCTCTGTCACCAGTCAGCTATTATCACCCTTGTCATCAAAGAGTGCTTAGTAGGGAGCTTCACTTTAAACAGGGACAGACCAGATGCAGGACAATCACTCCCCACACAGCCCGAAGCCCATCCTCCACCAGAGAGGAGCAGCACAAGTGCGCTGACAGGAAGTTGGAACAAAAAGACGGCCTCAACATGGCTGAGGCGGAACAGGAAGAAGAAATTCAGGACATAGTAACAGAGAGCGGGGTTTCGCAAACCAGAGTTGATGCAAATGGAGAAGGTATTTGTACCAACAAAGATGAGAGGAAGTGGAGAAAGGAGAAGTCCAGAATGACTGGTAAAGGGCAGTCACGGAGCGTTCCATGTTTGCTCCGTGAGTGGGGTGAAGAGACTGAGGGGGGAACACAGAAGGCAGAACAGACAGACCTGATTATTCAAGAAGTCATGCTCACAGATGGTAGAGAAGATTTACACATGCACACACACCCTACAACCAAGTTCTATAAGTCACCATCATCCAAATAAATTAGCTTAATGTCATAAATCGGGCTTCTCTAAGTGTGTACACCAATTATTCAAATAGGATGAACAAATCATCCTGTTGTTTTGTAACATACACCTTGAAAGAAACCCCTCAGGGTGCCTGGGTGGCTCAGCGGGTTAAGCCTTTGCCTTCGGATCAGGTCATGAAATATTATTATTATTATGAACAAGAAGATATTATTATGACCCCGGGATCCTGGGATCGAGCCCCACATCAGGTTTTCTGCTCAGTAGGGAGCCTGCTTCCCCCCCTCTCTCTACCTACTTGTGACCTTTCTCTCTGTCAAAACAAAAAACAAAAAACAAAAAAGCACTTTAGAAAGAACCCCCTTACACCACCCCTTTCTGCCAGCATAAGAGGGTCTTCAGTGTATAAAACACAAGGGAGTTGAGCAATCATTCAGAAATTTGCTTAGACCTTCCTCACAGCTCTGGTGATGAGAAGCCATGCCAGACAGAGCCCAACAGGGCTGACAAGATAAGAAAAGGAAGAGGAGAGTCCGTGACCCTCCTACAAGCTGAAGGAGAACCCGACAGGGCAGACAGGGAAGAGCAGGGAGATCAAGCCTGTGCTGGTGCCTGGAGCTTGAGGAAAATGAGCCTGGCCCCTCACACACCCCAAGATCCCACCCTGCTAGCACCCAGAGCCTCAGGCGTGAGGGCTACTGGGAGAAGTGGCTCACCACCAACCAGAGCTGCCCTTCAGATTATCTGTCCACACTTATGACTTTGCTATGGGTGCAGACATTTGAAACCTCAGCTGGTTTTCTCTCTTCAGAGTTCCCTCTCACCCATGGTGTCCTGTTCCAATAGGATCTCTCAAGACTTAATGTTGTGTTTTCCATTGGAGGACAGACTCCTTCTTTGGGGTGCCTTCTAGAGCTGCCCCAAAGTGGATTTTGTGAATGCCACTCAACTTCCATTTTAATTAAGAATTCAGAATGTCCCAAACATGACCTCCACATCTGGAGACAAATCATTTACTGTTTCTGCATGAGATAGCATCAAGCAAAAAGAAGCACTTTCCTGGCATAGACAGGCCAAGAAAAGCAAATGGTGCCCTTATGAATGCAAAGAACTCAATGACTTATGCAATAGGTTCACACATATAATTCTATCCCATTTTTCAGGTCACCACTCTTCCTAACCCTTCAAGAGCCTCCATCTCCCAACCCCAACTTAAAACACTTTAATGATTTTCCCTTCCTCCTGGTGTAAAGACCAAAACCTTTATCATAACATTTAATCTCTACTACTCACTTTAACTCACTACACTTTCTCCCCCGCACTCCAACCACACAGACCTTCTATCACCTCCTACTTGTGAGGTGGACCTCAAATGGACCACAGGACTTTTGCACATGCTTCTCCATCTATGTTAAATGTTCCTTCACCACCACCACCTGCAGCCAGCTCCCCCATTTTGCACTTTAATTCTCATCCTTTCTTTGGTTTTTAGCTCCATTGCCACTTTCTTAAGGAATCTTTTCCCAGTCTCCCTGACCAGGTCAAGTCTTAAGAGAGCTGCACATACCTTCCTTTCATAACACTTAACCCAATTATAATTTTACAATCATACAGTTATAACCCAATTATAATTATTTGTATGACTATTTGGATACCTTTTGTCTCTACCAGGAGATTATAAATTCTACAAGGGCAACAACTCCCATCTATTTCTGCTCATCAATGTATCTATAGTGCTAGCTGAGTTCAGGACATATACATTCTACAATATTTAATGAACAAATGAGTAACTAATGGGCTGAAGATATTATATCCACATTTGAAAAATATGGAAATTGAGTGTCTGAGAATTTAAGGGATTTGCTCAAGGAGCACAGGCATGGGGATTTGGTTCCAAGGTATTTGATTCCTGATTTCACAGTCAGGAAATGCACCATTCCAAGGACTGGGAAGTCCTGCATGCCACATAGTAGGTACCCAGGGCAGACTTAAGGCCATAGCTGACCTTTGAATTAGATGATACCCATGCTCTGCAAATCTGAGATTCAGACTCCTCCTACCTTGGGAGTCTGCCTAACAGCAGGCACCTACATGTGGTGGCTGAGTTACTGAGCAGCCCAGACTTGACCTTATGCTTTGGATCACTTTTAATGCATTCAAAGACCAATTATCAAGATGCAGTAAGAGGCAATTGCAGGAGCAATTACATCACGGAAAACATATGGCAAATACAAAAACAATAGAAAGTTATTGCACTGTGTTGCGCCTAGCAGATGGAGGAGAGCTGTTATAACCTTGACAGTTGACCCTGAGACTTCTAGACATGTTATATAGTCAGATGCAAGGAAGCAAGAACATCTGGCAAAAGGATAACATGTTTTAGCTTTCCGTCGGCATTGCTAAATGATTCGGAAACTAATAAAAGGGAATCATGAATGGTCTCAGTCATCCTTCCAGGAGTTAGGCTAAAACGATAAGGAATAATGGTCCTTCTGCCAATAAATGTGGAATTCTCTAACTAGTCACAGATGACATGCTTGTGTCCTGATGGTCTCTGCACCAAATATCCCACCAGCGTGACTCACAGTCTGGAACTAGCTCACCTTTTCAGGTCCATCCCTAGCCCCCTGTCTGAGAGTCACCCATACTCTCGCCTCACAGCTCACCATGTTTTCAGGACTCCGTGAGAAATCCCTCGGGTCCTTCAGATCCAATGTGAACGTCATTTTCTCTATGAAGCCTTCCGTGTTGCTCCCGCATTAGTGCCAGCACCGTCACATTCCCACAGCATTTATTCATGCCCAGGTGGTAACATTCGTGACCATGGGATTTATGTTATGATTCCTTATCTGTCTGTCTCTGTCCCCTGCCTCTAATCATTCCACTGGTCGGGGATGGGACCTTCAAGATAGGGACCATGCCTTATTCATACCCCTAGCACAGAGTCGTAGCCCTGACATTCAGAAAGTCTATTGAGTGAAACACCGGGCCAGGGGCACTGATCAGTAGATGAATTAATCATTAATGGATGGATGACTCCTATTATGTCAGCCTGGAAAATAAAGACTATTTTATCAGGGACTTTCTAGCGACCTCACCTGAAACCCAAAGAAGTAACTCCAGCTGCTAAGAATGTCAAGCACTCTGATAAGCCAGTAATGGCGTTCTTCCCAAGTATTACCTCATTTAGTCTTGAAATGATCCTCTGCGTTTCAATGGAATTCCCAGTCTCAAATGGAATGGCTGAGGTGTAAGTAGGTAAGTTACTTCCCCCAGGCCTCAGGGTTAGTAAGTAGAAAGTTAGGATTTGAACTCAAGTCCTAAAACCTATGTGAACACTAGAACACTGCACCACCAGGCTGCCCCCCAACTAGTTACAGGGCCAGTCCTGGTGATGGTCTTTCATGTTTTCATTCACCTCTTATTACTTATTACTTTTAATTAACTGTGAATTTGACTTCCATAGAAACTTTCACATACTGCCTTCACTAACACTTATTAGCAACATTTCAAGGGCTCACCTTATCCCTCACTTTGAAAGTAAGAAAATCAAGACTTAGAGCAGTTAAGTAACTTAGCCAAAGTTACATAGCTCATCACAATGAGAACCCAGAGTGACCCCAGGCCACTTAACCGCAGGGCCCGTGCGCCATCTTGTGCTCCCACTGGGCATCCTCGATCACTTGGAATCCGCATGTCAAGGCATCGGCACTGTTACCCATCCAGTAGCCGAGACTCTCCGATTGCAGGGACCAAATTCACATGTGAATTCAAATACCTTCTTTTTGAAGAAAACAAAATCCATGTTTTCTTACATATAAAACGGGACTCAAATCCATGCCAAGCTGTAGTTTTGCCTCAATTCTGCTTCCATCACTAATTAGCACTGTCCTTCGTTAGATGTCACTTCTTTCTTGTAGGAAAACACAAGTAAATCATCTTGAACCCACCAGCCCATGCCTGGTCGGTTAGAGCATCTTCTCATTTTACCCAGAGAGAGTGGTGCATCTCATTACGGGAGGGAAGTCCCATATATGACGTCATGAGAAAGGAATAAGCACTAGCATTGACTGAATTCTTACATCACACGCCAGATGCTATGCTGCTTTCTGCACACAGTTACCTCATTTACATCGTCCTTTAACTAACCCTGTTTTCCTGCTGTGGAACTGAGCCCTGGGAGGCTGAGAGCCTTGCCCCGGGGTCCCCGGCTGGATCCCAGATGGGTCGGATTTCCACCTCTGGACTCTTAACCACTCCACAGATTCTCAGCCCCTTCTGCCACGATTCTAGTCTCTCCCTCCCCACTTCCCCTCTGCAGGATTCAGGAAAGTTATCCAGACAGAATGAAAACCAAAAAGAAAAAAAAAAAAGGTGAACAGAGTACCTGAGAAGGCCCAGTTCAGCTCCATTCAAATCTTGCATTTTTAGGACGACCATTTCTTTATCAGTATTTGAAGAATACCTAGTCGGCCAAACAAAGAAACTCAGTCACTTCTATATCAGAGCCTGGCCCTCCTGTGTGACTAGCAGTAAAAGCTGACACAGAAACCAAAATACCTTTCCATAAGCCAGGCGCCCTAACAGGCTGACAGTCTCACGAACCACACCCGGGACCCCATTCCTCGTCTAAAGAAATGGTTTGCAAACGCCACCAGAGTCAGAGGCATCAGGCCAGCCAACGAGAGGTGACGTGTACATCTCTATGTCGTACACGTGATCTTCGATAACATACTGGTATTTCTTACAAAAAGGATCTGCCTTTGAAATTTCTACTCAGATTAAATTCTAATGGAATCTCTTAAAAATAGCAGGGACTATGCAAAATCAAAAGCATTCGTGACCTGCAGCATAAAGCAGTTCTTTCATGTCCTTTCAGTGGGTGTCAGATTACGTTTTCTAAAAGTCAGCTCCTTTGAAATCTACTGAAAAGTACACAGACAAATGTAAAAGGTTAAGCGGTCAAATCAAAACAGAAATATTCTTTTCCTACACTGTAGTAGGCAAGTGCTTCTCGTCTGTTGCAGACCTGGTTCAGCACGTTAAAGAAAAAGACAAATAACTATCTCCCTTCGTTGTTCCATTCAACTCTGCTAGTTTTATTTCTTGCTTTTCATTCCAGTTTTATCCTTTTATGACCTTTCTCTTGCCACAGTCTCCTGGAAGAAGATGATTTCTTCTGAATGACATAATAAAAGGAGCTATTCGTTAATTTAACAAATATACGTTGCGCACACTTTTATTTCCACTTTACAGAAGAGGCTGAGAGCCCATAGATTAGGAACAAGTAAATAACCAAAGGTCACACGGTTAGGAAAAGATCACGTTGAGATAAGACCCGAGTCGTGCCCGATTTCAAAGCCGGTGGTCCTTTCGACATTGATATTGATACCTGCCCTCCCCCAACAGCCAGCAAAGCACCGAGACTTGTGTGCAGGTACTGACTTGGTATTTCTGCCACTCTTAAACTCTAAGCATGCTTCAAATTTATCTTAGTTGTAATACTCCTTCAGGATCTTTCCCCATTCCTTGAGGAACAACTGTGTTCTTAGATTTTGTGACCGACGCCTAAAGGAAACACATGATCTGATTCCAATCATCCCCTCACCTGGCTCGCTCTGACTCAGGATTCTGAAGGTAGGAAGAAGGGCTTCGGTTGATCTGGGCACCTTCCACAATTCCTTTGTTGATAAAGATTTTGCCTGGTTTCATATTTCTGTGCGCCATCTCGATGCTCTGTGGGTTAAAGAGAGAGAGTGCAAGTGAGTTGTGAATTTAGAAATCCTGGTGGGGTACGGACTTAGTCAATACAAAGAGAAGGGTGCTGTGGACAGTTTTCTTGGTCTCCAAGCTGCCCCAGCTAGGGAGGGTTGGTCACTCTGGGGGTGCGCAGTTGGCCTTGGGGCTGAGACACAGAATTGCTGGGAACTCAGGAGCTCGCGCCGATGGGAAGCCGAGTGTCTTAGCGCGCCCGTGTTAGGCACCGTCCTCAGGTTCAGGAGGCCAAACAGGGAGCGACTCCCCCAGCACTGGCCCAGAATTGGTAACATGTAGGCGTTTCCCCTCCATACCTACTCCATCCACCCCACTCTCTGAGGCAAAGTGTTTTGGAACTTTTCTAACTCAAAACCACAATAAGCAATATATTCTTCATCACAGCTTAATATCCCTCAACATGTGCATCCTAAAACAGACATCCACAAGATGAACTACATCCTTATGATGTGTTTGGCACCATGATACTCTCTGATCTGATCTCTGATCTCAGGTCGTATTGCAACCCACGAAATTGATTTCACGCAGCCAGTCATGAACTGCGGGGCAGAATCTAGAAAACATTGCTGTAAAGACATGTCTGGGGGGCTCAGTCAGTTCAGCGTCCACCTTCGGCTCAGGTGATTGCAGGGTCCTGGGATCAAGTCCCACATTGGGCTCCCTGCTCTGCTTTTCCCTCTACCCATTCCCCCCTGCTCATGATCTCTCTCTCTTTCTCTCTCTCTCTCATACTCTCACTCTCTCAATTAAATAAATAAAATCTTAAAAAAAAAAAAAAAAAAAAAGACATGTCTGCTTTTGCCGACTAGGTTGCCAGGCTTAGAGAGTAGCTTCCTGAGAAAAAGTAGAGAGAGACTACATTTCAAAGGCAAAAGCGTGAGGAGCACACTAGAAAGGCTCCTGTGTGAGAGCTGGGGAGAGAGGAGAAAGAGGCACCCAAGCCAGCAACAGCAGGGGGTCTGGGCGTTCTGGGAGCACCATGTCATCTGCAGCGACCATTGAGGATGTGGGTAAGCACTGAGGGTGTGCGTGGAAATAGGATCCCCCGTCATGCTATCTGGGAAATAGGAGGCAAGATTACAATTACTCGTAATTACTTTAGGTTCCTTGATGGGCTCCTTTCCGTGTGACTTAGCACAGAGAACAGACCGCATGGGGCCCTCTGCGTTACAAAGGTTATGACCATCGCTTTAGACAATGGCATGAGGCTTCCTGCAGAGAACTGTCCTCTCTCCATCGGTGGGTGCCTGGGAGACCAGAAGCTACATGGGAGTCAGGAACGAGGGCGAGGTAGGAGCAAAGATGCGCAGCCCGAGATCCTAGAAGGACTCTCTCCGTATCACAGCACACCACTCCTGCACCCTCTGTGCCTACCTTCACAATGCCAGTGACCATGTATTCAAAAGTTCGATTGCTGAACCCTTCGCTGGCGATGACAAATACAGTGTACTGGAAAAACCCCGCTGGCCCCGAGTGAGTGTGAGTGCCGCTCAGGACGACATTGTCCCTTCTGTACAGGGAGCCGTATTTACTCTGCAGTCTGTTCAGGACCTACCGGAGAAAAGAAAACAAAAAATTAGAACTAAGAAGAGGGATAACAGAACAGCTCACTATGGAAAAGGCTCGGAAGAGGCTCATCGCCAGTCCCTACCAATGACATGCCTGGCGGGAGGCCCTTCCCTCTAGGGGGGAGTGTGTTGCCATGGTAACAACGTCAACACCAAGGGTCCCTGCCACGGCAGACGTTTCATGGCTCCTCGCTCTGTGTAAGCACCGGGTTGGGTATCACACACATTACGTTGTTTTAGAATCTTTGTAACAACCCCAACAAGTAGGTATTTTTAAGCTTCCAGCTGAGAACACGGAAGCGTCCAGAAGATAAATACCGTGCCCACTGCTCTCATAAGGAGCAGGGCCACAATCCAGATCTGTGTCGCGAAAGAAAGAGTGCACTTTCCTATTCATTATTCCACATGTAGTGTTAGTGTCCAAGCACTGGTCTGAGCACTAGGGATAGGTGAGGTTCCTACCCTGACCAAGCGTTTTTTCTTAATGGGAGAGAAACGAGCAAACAGAGAAGTGTGTCTTATTACATTAGATCATGCAGGGGTGAGTGCCATGAAGAAACATGTTTCTGGGAAGGGAAAGAGAGAGTGACGGGTGTCAGCGAGGAAAACTACCTTTCAAAGACGTTATCTTCCATCAGAGGCTTAAAATGAAGAGCCTGAGCTGGTCAGGCAATGCACAGGGAGAAGTGAACAGAGCATGAATGGAGTGTGTCCAGGCCTCTTTACTGCCTCCTGGCCCAAAATGAAGAACTCCACACCAGACACATGGGGTCACACCTACTGGTCTGAGGGAAGCCGGCTGCCATGATGTAAGGACACCCCAGCAGCCCTGTGGGGACACCCTGTGTGGAAAGGAACCCTCTCGTCAGCACCAGCTTGCCGACCCCTCAGACCCTTTGACCCTTCACCTCAGGAAGCCTTCCAACACCCGCAGCCTCAGGCAGCCCGGGAGTCCCACCTCACGACACAGCAGGAAGGTGTGGGACGGCTGTTCTCACCTCAGTTGGAATCACCCAGCCTGGCCCCCTGGGATTCCGGAGCCACAGAAAGGACAGGACGAGTGTAGGTTTAGGCCCGAGTTTTCCAGATGACTCACTGTGGAGCAGGAGATAACGCACAGAGAGACCGGGGAGTGCGCACTGAACCCATCAGCCGGTGAACATCTCATCATGTGTGATAACATGTGCTTATGGGGCATAGACACATTGAGAAAATGACAGAGAGAAATCGCTAATGGTGTCCGGCACCTGTTTCTGACCCTGCTTTCATCAGCTCCAATCTGAAAGTTGGTATTATCGTGGAAAAGATGTTCTGACTTTTTTTAGGCCAAAAATCATTAAAATGATCTCACGGGGCACCTGTCAGTTCAGTGTCCAACTCTTGGTTTCAGCTCAGGTCATGATCTCAGGGTCCTGAGATCGAGCCTCTGGTTGGGCTCCACACTCAGCAGGGAGTCTGCTTGAAGATTCTCTCCCTCTGCCCCTGCCCCTGTGCACTCACTTTCTCTCAAATAAATAAACAAAATTTTTTTTTTAAGTGTCAAACCCAAACCAACCTTCCTCGACGTAGGACACTATCACCTAATACCAGGCACAGGGATGAAATCTCCCCTCTGGCAGGGACGGTGAATACCACTTACTTGTGGACCCAGTTCTACTTACTGGTAGCTGTTGAGAAGGATTCTGAATCCAAATCTGGCTTAGCAAAACAAGAAGGCCTTTTCTGACTCGCAATCCTGTCTACCTCGAGAATGGCACAGACGGCGGTGTGCTGAGAAGCTGTCACACAGACAGAAATGAAAGCACCCCCCTTCGAATTGTTCACCAGTTTCTGACGTATAAATACCCCCACCACAGTCCATTTCAAGCTACCAAAATCTAACAACAAGCTTAGCAAGTTCCTGAACATTTAACAGTCAGCCCTCGTGAGCTGGCCCAAGCCAGTTCCAACAACACCCCGGAACAAAAGGGCATGGCAGGAACTTTGGTATCATATACCCAACACACATAAATGCATCCATCCAACCTCTTCTGTTTTAGGTGAAGAGTTACACACCCTCATCTACCCGTGTGGCCACTGAATGACAAAGACCTTACGACCCATCCTGTCTTGTGAACCAATCCAGCCCCAAACACTGATTGTTAGGTTATTGCAAGCCAATGTGGAGAGGAAATAGGACATGACCAGACTAACTCTCTCTGACCAAGTAGCCCACATTCTCCATCCCAAGAAGTTTCCATGTCGCTTCTGTGGAACCTAACTCCAGCCCACATGTTTCGTTGCTCTTTTACCTTCTTCCACAGAGTGATGACGACACTCACAAGGAAGAAGTGTCTGTTGGGAGCGGGTGGAAAAGTCACTGAGGGGGTACCACAAAACTCACTACAAGCCTGGTACTACACCCATTTTTATTCCCAGAGAACTATGATGTTAGGATTATAGAAGTCAGTGTACATCTCCTTATTCTCTCAGGAATCAAGCCTGTAAGCAGATGGAAATTATGGCTCTCGGGGTGCCTGGGTGTTCACTGGGTTAAGCCTCTGCCTTTAGCTCAGGTCATGATCTCAGGGTCCTGGGATCAAGCCCCACATCAAACTCTCTGCTCAGTGGGGAGCCTGGCTCCCTCTCTCTCTGCCTGCCTCTCTGCCTACTTGTGATCTATCTCTCTGTTAAATAAATAAAGAAAATCTTTTTAAAAAGAGAAATTATGGCTCTCATGTTTAAAAAAAAAAAAAGACTACAAACAGCTCACAGCCATTGCATCCTAAACTACACTCTCCAATATGAAGTCCAACACATGGGACTTCAAGAAGAAGGGAAGAAAAACTCAATCATCTAATGACAATGCCTGCAGGTAACCATTATAATTAGTAAGTTCCCTACCTCAGGAGAGGAGAGGGTTTGAACAGAGTGAAGAAGTTGCCCAAGGGTCTACAGCTCACCCCTCTGTGTTCAGTTTCCTAATACCGATACACCTGAGTTCCTGCCATGGAAAGATCTGGCAAGCCGCTCTGTTCTCCTGTCCTGCCTCACTGCTCAGGGATCTTCCCGCACCTTCATTCCATGCTGGAAATTTCATCAATCCTTACAGCTGAGACTGAGAAGCTGCCTAAAACCAGATGTTCTAAAGCAGCCTAAGAGCACCTGTTTCACTACGTTTATTTTTCACACCTGACCTTGGGTTCATCTGGATGAGAGAAGTGGGTTCATTGTAAGGCCTTCCCGGTTGGGTCTCAGACCACACGGGGAAGTAGAAATCAGAAGAGCTGGACAAATGCTGGGTGGACTGCTGACTTCACAGCCTCTGCAAACCAACTGTCCACCTTCGGATACCACCCCTAAAAGGCCACCTCTGAGTCTCCTGTTTCTTCTCATGACCCTACCGTTTCCCTGTGAGAAGCACAGCCGACGCTCAGGGAAAGCAGGAAGCGTAGTGGTAGCGAGTGTGGGTGCTGACGTCCAGAGGCCGTGGGTGTACCCTGCCCAGCCACTTCCTAGCTGGCTGCTTGTGCACAGGTCACTCGATCCCCTGCAGCTCGCTTTCCCAGTCCGTCCAATGACATAATGATAGCACCTCCCTCCTTCGGATGTTTGGAGGATTAAATCCATTCATACATATGAAGTAATCAGTGTGTGACTCATCGTGGGGACCACGCCAGTGTTAGCTTTTATTTCTACTCACTCCCGAATCTCACTAGCATTTAATGTGACCTCCTACTGCCATGGAGTCTCGCTGCCACCCACTGATTTAAGACCTTTGTGCCAGCCTCACGTGGCACAGGAGAAACTTCCAGGCAGAGTTGAAATCCTTCCTGCCACCCGAGTTTCCCTTTCTAGTTCGCTCAGCCTTCCGACGCACCAGAGAGCTCCCACGGGTTCCTGCGTTTGAAACACGGAGCATGATTGCCAGTTTCCCACGTGGACCCTCACCGGTACAGCCTTGGCATTCATGGAACCAAACTGCCAATCTGTGTCCTCACCTCCTGCCCCAGTCTGGCATCAAACATCCCTGATGCATCATCCTGGAGCAAAATTGGGTTCGTGTTACTCCTCCACTCAGAAGTTTTCAAAGAATCCCCAGTGCTTACCGGAGTCAAAATAAGCTGGCATCCCAGGCCCTCTACAATTATGAGCAGCATACCTTCCAGGTGTCTTCCCCATTACGTGCCCACATGTGTCCTAATGGCAGCAATCCCTGTCTCTTCCAAAGACAGTCTACATTCCTCCCTGTGTCTCCGTGTTGTCACACCGTCTCTCCATTTGATAGCTCTCTCTCCCCATGTTAGCCATTTAAAATTCTTCCCATTCAGATAAAGAAGATGTGGTGTACATATATATACATATGTATATAATATATACAATATTCCATTATATATATGGCATAATACACCATTAGATGCATATATATACATCATATATTGCATTATATATAAAATATTCCATAAGAAAATGCAATCTTGCCATCAGCAACAACACGGACAGATCTAGAAGGCATAATGCTCAGTGGAATGAGTCAGTCAGAGAAAGAGGAGTACCACATGAGTCCATTCATGGGTGAAATGGAAGAAACAAAACAAACACACACTGGGGGAAAAAAGGACAAACCAAAAAACAGACCTAACTATAGAGAGCAAACAGAGAGTTCCCACAGCGGGAGGGGTGACCTAGGCCAAGGCCACGCGCAGCCCGCTCACTATGGTGCACACTGAGTCATGTGCAGAGCTGTGGAAGCACTGTATTTTTTACTCCTGAAAATAATATAACAATACTGTTAACTATTCTGGAATTGAAATAAAATAAAATCCTGCCCATTCACGTGTCATGTCCGTCATGAGATTATTCCCTGCTTCCCAGTCCCCTTGAGGTGGTTTTAAACCACTGTGTGTCCACAAGTCCCTTGCCAGCCCTCCCTTTCGGAGGGGACACTTTGCTTTCTTTCCCCTCCCTTGGTGTGACTTGGTGACTTACTTCCAATGGACAGAATGGGCTAGAAGTGCAACTTCTGACCCAGGTTAAGAGGAGCACTGTGACGTCCCCCCTGAGGTAGTGACTCTGGGGAGAGCAGCTGCTCTGGGCTGTGATGATGCAGAAAGTGGGGAATAGAGGCCTTTGGCCGGCAGCCATGCAAGGGAATCAACTTAGAGGTGGATTAGTCAAGGCTTCCAATGACTGAAGCCTTTGTCAACACCTTGATTCCAAGACACCCTAAGCCAGAACCACACATCTAAGCCAGTCCTGATTTCCTGACCAAGAAAAGGTGCGATTATGTCTATTGTTTTAAGCCATTGTATTCTGGGGCTATTTGTTACTCAGTAATAGATAACGAACACACCACCCTACGTCACTCCAATGAGTTACAGAGAGTGTTTTCTACTACGGCCCTTCCTTCTCTCCACAACTAGGTAGTGAGCTCATAGGAAATGTGGATTACAACTCAGGTTATGTGCTCCCTAAGTGACCAGCAAAGTACCGTGCAAAAAGCAGGTGGTCAAAGCATTTTTTTCCTCCACATTAATAGAATAATGTCACTTTTAAGAACCCACCCATGAGGGCTCTGTGGTACCAGGCATACGTGTGTTCAAAACCCAGCTCTACCATTCGCTGACTGTGTGAATTTGGGAAAGTTCCTCGCCTCTTCTAAGACTCCATTATTTTATCCATAAAGTGGGGATAACAAAAACGCATCTCATAGTTTTGTTGTAAGTGTAGGAGTGGGGAGAACTTGTGGCCCCCTGCTCCTTGGGTGTCAATGATGGGGGAGGCGACATTGGAGAAATGCTCCAAGGCCTCCCCTTGTCATCCTTGTTACTGGCCGCTTCATGACACAGGAGAAGCATTGTTTAAGAGAGGCTAACAGAATGTGACCTCGAATAGTGACATTTAATGCTCACTTTCCTGGGTGCTCCGGACTCCCTTCTTGGTCACCTTCATCGGTATGGGAGCAGACATTGAAAGAGCACGTTCTCTTCCTGTGACCTGATCCCATGCAGACAATACAACTGTGCCAAGGCCAAGAACCTGGCTTAGAAAAATAGAGCTGGAAGGCCGTACCCATCACCCTATGTCTCCCTGTCCCTCTGCGCATCTTACTGCTGCCTGCCCAGAACCCACGGGCACCTTCTGCTAAACCCAACCTTCTCCACAGACGGGGTGATATGGTCTCAATTCTGGGACAATCACAAAAGAGCCCACCATTGCCTACAATAGAGCTTAAAGAGTAAGAAAGCTAACATTGTATTCTTTTTACAACTTGTTACAGAAATTTTAAAACATGTACAAAAATCATCGGAATCGCATAATGAGACCCCCATCTCCCTCTCACCCAACTCCAGCCATTTATGGCCAACCTCATTTCAATGTTGTATATTACTTCTCATCTGGCCTCTTGCATCTCAATTGTCTAAAAACTTGAGGGAAGGATTACTGAGTTGGAGTCAGAGCTCTCTGACTTCTAACAAGGAGGGTTAAATAAGAGAATGGATGTGAAGGTTGCCTCAAACATAATAAGCTTGCAAAACACAGTAACAGCGATGATGAGCCGTCATTGTCAAGTTTGCAAGTTTGTCCAAGGTGGCGGAGACCGGAATTGTTCGCAGGCCGATTGTCCGAAGGCTTCCGCAGAGTAGAAACTCACCGGATGAGAAGCCAGGAGGGCTTAGCTCCTGTCACATCCACTCAGAGCGTTTCTTTTAAACATGTCCTTTCGTCATCACCTCAGCCACTTACCTCCAGCCTGAGGCGTTGGGATACCATGCCTATGTCAACGCTGACAAACACCATTCGATTTAACCCATCTGGCTCTGCGATGACGAAAGCTCGACTGTACAACCTGGTGAGGATGCCGCGTGCGTTCTGGCCAGTCTTACTGTAGCCCATCTAGAGAGGAAGAGAGGGAAGTCAGAGCTGCTCTGCCTCACTCCCCCACAACCAGAGCCAGGTACAACCACACAGGATGAGACCACTTAGGAAAGATGAAGTACAACACAGTCCATGGGACACTGTGATTCTGCCTGGCATAATAATATGTGTTTTCAAGAATAAAGCCAACACTGTAAGAGAGACTTTACTCTTCTGTGTGGGAAAATGCAAAGTAACCATCAGTTTGGCAGGAGACATTCATAGGCCTATGGGCAAGGAAGGGGTTGGCTTGGCTCTGGAATTCTGTTACCATGTCAGCAACCTTCCAGGGTTTTCAATTATTTTCTCCTGCCTGAGATACGATGGAAGGAAGTAGTTCCCCTACCATCATCCTACATTCCCAAAATGTCCTGAAGACTGAAGGTTCCCTTCCTTTGGCTGTTTGGTGTGTGATGTTCTTTCTTTCTTTTTCTTAAGAAAATGGTTTCATTGTGATTAAATAGTCTTCACTGAGGGTACCTCATGCTGGCTTTTACCTTGTTGGCCATCCCTCAGTTAAGTCAGTCCAAGTGTACCCATCGCAAACCCCTCTTCTCACCACGTCCTAAAGCCTACCCATGAAGTCTTCAGCACACTCCCTCTACTGCTTGCTTTACCCCTCACAGGAGTAGTGGCACCTCGGGCTCTCATTCCGGAGCTATTTCTCAGAACAGACAATGGGAAACAACTCCTAGAATCTAAAGATTATTGGGTAGGAACGAGAAAAAATCTCATCAAACAACGCCATGTTCTGTCTTCCTATGGAAGCTGTGAATGAATACACCCATCATCACAATCAAGAAATTGCAGTCCAGCAGCCAAAAGGCCACACCAGACCCACAGAAGCCTTTTCCTTGGCTTACGCAGTGCTGACCCACCCTAGATTTCCAGTTTGAACTAGAGTTGCCTTTATTTCCCAACTGAGAGGTTTCGATCCTTAGTCTCTGATCCAGAGGTGACCCACTTCTCTTGAAAAACCTTTAAGATTGGGCAGCCCTACATGGCAACAATTGCTAAAGCCATGCACTTTTCAGCTGTACCCCCCACTTCCCACTGCCCCCCAAACTGAGGATTCACTAGACACTTATCCGCTTACACTGGCCTGCTTCCGTCATCTGTGGTGCCCCGTGGTATGTGATTTTGCCAGCCCTGCCCCTGCCATTCATAAAAAAATGGCCAGTCAACTTTACAAAGGAGATGCCATTGAACACATGGCCCCTCGTTATAGTATAATATTCACAGTGTTAGACGGCAGTGACATCAATGAAAAAGTGAGAAGAAGAAGATGATGATGATGATGAAATTATCTGGAATAAGTATAGGATGCAAGGAATATTGTTACCCGTTTCATCCTCCCTGAGGAGCCCATGATTGACCTACCAAGTTGATATCTGCTACTTGTCCCGTGCAGTCGGCTCGCCCAACACCAATATGGTAGCCACTGAAGTTCTGGAAGAGAGGAGGCTCTGGAGTGCTAACCACGGGAGGGGCTTGCGTGATCGTAGCGCCATTGGTGTGTGCCGGGCCTTGACTGGCCGTGGAGCCCACGGTGGTTGGGGAGCTCTGGGTAGATGGGAAACCTGAATCTGAATTTAAGGGATAACGTCTCAGTCTACTTACTTATTGGCATCAATTAAAACACATAGTTTGAGGTTCCTAAGGAAAAAATCTATATATTCTCTTATATTTAAAATATATGGTAAAGGGGCGCCTGGGTGTCTCAGTGGGTTAAGCATCTGCCTTTGGCTCAGATCATGATCTCAGGGTCCTGGGATCGAGCACCATGTCGGGCTCCCTGCTCGGCGGGGAGTCTGCTTCTCCCTCTCCCTCAGCCCCTACTCCCAACACACTCATGCTCTCCCACAAATAAATAAATAAAATGTTTAAAAAAAAATGAAAACACAAACTAAAATACATGGTAAGGCATATCTCAGGGACTTTTTGTAGATAATAATCCTAAGGAGGGTCTTTCTGTTGAACTGGAGATCCTTCTGACTAATAATCAAAGCCTGAGTTAAACGTCCTTCAACTTCTCATCACAAGCCATTCCTCATCAAACACACGGCTCTGTACTCACTCGCCCTGCTCTTCTCCTCCAGCCAAACAAACCAGGTGCCAGGTTCCTGGCGCACAGCCTGCTAAACCTAGCCTCCAGGGACTGGTCTCCACCCTTCTCTCCATCCAGAGACCTTCCTCCTCTTTGCTCCACCAACCAAGCCCCGCAGATCCCTTCTGAGTTGGTTTGTTTCCGTCACACTCTGAGGCAGTCCAACCCTTGTGTCCAGAGATGCCATCCCCACTATCTCTATGCTGCCCCCTCTTCTCCGTTCTCAAGTCTTTTATTTGGAATGCCCACTAGACCACTGTCTGTTCGGCATAGTGCCACCTTATTTTACTCCTATCACCATCTGCATATGTGCATATACACACACATGTCCTATGTGACCACACACACACACACACACACACACACAGTATCAAGGGAGGCAGAATGGCACAGAGACTACACGAGCAAGTACCAGAACCAAATAGCCTGGGTCTGAAAACTAATTCTACCACCTACTAGCTGAGCAAGTCACTTACCCTGTTCTACCCCATTTATTCCCATCTATAAAATAGAGGTGGTAATACTCTACTCCCGAGGGTTGTTTTGAACAATAAATTTAGACTAATTGCCGGCATATAGCTTTGGTTCTATTTATATACTGAGATATGTTACCTATGCTTGTTATTTGCTTGTTTGTTTCCACCCCAGACAACAGCCAGGGTGGCCAAGGCGACAGAAGCCACAGAAGTCACAGGCATTAGTGCTAGGAAAGTACTTAGTCAAGAGACTGGCTGCTGACTAGAGTTGGGGGAGATCCTAGAGTTGGGGGACTCTCATCTCTTCAGTTTTACATATAATAAAACTGAAGCCCAGAGAAGTGATGGAACTACAATTTCAGGGACAATACGAGATGAAGCCGGTGCCCAGCTCAGGTCCTCTGACTCAGGGTCTGATGCTCTCTCATGCATATTCGATATGAAGTTAGAATCTGTATTTTCTCAACCACAAACCTCCATCTTCTACAAGACATCAATTATCACAAGGAAGGAGGCAGGCTCTTTTTCCTTATTGATACCCATGTAGGAACAGGGTGCCAGCCAAAGGCAAACCATGTCCAATGGCCAAGGACGATTCCTTTGGGACCTCAGAGTCTCGGGTTCTATATCTGGAAAATGGTACTAAGACCAGCACCTACATTTATAGAAGTTTTATGAGAATTAAGGAGGAAAAGGAAGTAGGCTCTTGACCATAGTGCTTGACACAAAGCAACCACTCAACAAACAGCAGCTCCTACTATGAGCATAGTTAACATAATTGTTGATCACCCTCTGGATTCTCCAAGTTTAAGAGCTAAAACTAAGGAAGTCCTATGGTTGCTTTCCTTTCTAGCAGTCCATGCCCCTACTCTGCATACTGCTGGAGCAGAGGATCTCTGTTCCTCTGCAGGAAATGCAAAGCACAGGGTCATGGTAGAGAATATACTGGAAGGAAGAGGCCATAAGAGAGAAAAGAGGCCAAAAGAGAGAGTAAAAAATATTGGGCTCCTTCTCTGTTTGGTCTAAAGCCAGCTCTCCCTTTACTTCGGTCAAAGTGTTCAACCCCCGCCTTTCTTCTCTACTTACTTACCAGTGTATGACCCACCACCGAAGTAGGGATCATCAAAGACTCAGGGGCCCAATATTGCCTGTAATGTAGCCTACATTGTTTTCCAAAACTAAATTAATTCCCAACATTAATACATCAGGAGAAGCCTAAATCATCCATTCCAGCTTCTCTTGAAAACTCTGGAGATCTGCATTCATGTGACACAATGACAACTACCCATTCCACCTGCATCCCCACAGCACTTCATTTACAGAACTTGAGTGGCCCTCCTAAGAAGTTGAGTTCAACGCTCCCTTCTCTAAAGTTTTTCACAGACTCATTAATACCCAGTGCGTCTGTCATTTTCCTTTTTTCCACAAGAGGAGATGATGTCCGAGAAAAGGCAAAGAGAAAGAGAGAAGGCTTGGGGCAAATGCTCACATTACTGGGCCTTGAAGAATTCTGAACTGGGCTTAGGTAAATGGAAAAGTGAGAGATGAAAAAACGCATGTCATAATGCCTGTCAACTGGCTATTTGTGGACAAAGGTAAGCTTGATAAAAATTGCTATTGATGCACAAAGGGCAATTAATGTAACAGTTAGATGGCCACGCCAGCTGCTTACGTACACATTGAACTGCCCTGTTATCAGCATTATCAGCAGACACTGTTCTTTGCCTTGGCATCCCCGGTAATCAAGAAATTTCCCACAGGCTAGGAAGAGCATCCAAGAGAGCCCATGGCAACTTGCCTTTGTGATTTTCGATGGTCCCACTGGTGATAAACAGAAGGCTGAGAAGGGCTACTGTGATAGCGGTCATCAACACGAGGAGGAAGATCAGGAACGTCTCTAGCATGGAGAAAGTGCGTTTGGCCATCTCTCCTGAGAAAAAGCAGAAATGGAAGAGGCAGAAAAAGACAGAATCACAAATTAAAACTTATATGCTTTGAGCTGCCCAAGCCTTAGATGTCTTAGTTCTTCCATCTGAATAGACTACACCAGGAATGGCAAGCACAGCATACCTGCCACTGCTTCCCTAGCCCGAGGTAGGGCAGACAAGACCAATCAATCACAGCACTCTTTGGTGAACTCACATGTGGTTTCCAAAGCCTTCTTGGCACAGTGCTCATTCTAAAAGCCACCACCTATCATTTGGCATTAGCATCTAAGCCAAAATCTATGTGTACTCCTTGGCTGCATCATACCGCTTTCATTTATGGTGGTGATTTTATCTGTACACAGGTTGAGTTTGGAACACTTCCATCAATAGGGATGATTGCCCTTGATTAGGGCTGTCCTTTGTCATGGCCTAAGAAAGACTACCTTGTCTATAAGGAAGTGAAACTCACAATTTTGACCTTGAAACTCTATTTGCTAATCTCCAGTTAATACCTAATAGAAAACAATATGGAAGAGGGAATGGCATTTCCGGTCTCAAGCCAGGCATTAAGAAAATCTCCCTCTTCTGTCATCAGAAGGATCCCACACTTTCTGCAAACCCTGTCAAAGGATGGGGACAAAGACAATGCCCCTGTGCTCTACAAAAGCAGAAAGTATCCTTACAGACTCCTTAAGCTATTTTGGGAGTAGGAGTTGTTGTCACTCAGCAAGACTATAGAAGCTAAAAATCCACTTAATATAGCAGGAGAAGGCATAATATGGCAGTTAAAAATTGGATTCTGCCTTCTGACTCCAGCGTCCAAATCTCACGGCTGACGCTTACTGGGCGACTTTGGGAAATCCTTCCCAACCCCAAGACTGCCCATCTGTAAGTAGGAATGTGATCATGACAACAATTTTAGTCCCCATCTTAGAGAGTTCTTATAAAAATGAGATGAGAGTAATAATTCTTTCATCCCATAGAACACAGTAGGTGTTGAACATGTTTGCATTTATCATTAGGTTGCAAAACAGCAGACTCTGCTCCTCACTGTCCTCATAGGGAGTTTATATGAAGCGAGCATTAAAGAATTATTGGAATCACAGGTAGGAACTTCAGAGCCCATTTTCTTAACCTTACTGCAGGAAGCCAGAACAATGAGATGGAATTAGAGTCCCAGGACTTGCCTGCAAAGGGGATAATACACAACTTAGATGTTACTGTCCCCAAGAGTTACAAATTGGCTACAAGAAAGTGTGCTTAGCCCGGCTCAATGTTTCATTTCAACTTGATTTAGTTGACAAAATTGAAGAGCTCACAGTTCATCTGTAAAAAAGAGTCTACATTTACTAATCTAAACCCTCAAGTTTTCTCCCAAAATCTCTGATAATCCATGGCAACATTGAGTCAGCCTTCCTACGTGCCAGGATTTTGGTAGAACTTCATTGCTGCTCTTCCTTGAGATGGGGTATGCGTTCTCCCATCCACCACCGACTCTTCCCAGCGGACCCTTTCCATCTTTTCCACTACCTGGTCTTTGCAGATAGATTATTTTGCAATCGCTAGACTAGAGTTTAAAAAGTGGTCTATCAGCAAACATTTCAGAGGCAGGACTGAACTGGAAGGGATCAAAGAGACTGGCCCATCTTTCCAAACTTCTTGGATAGTAGGAGGATTTCCTCATCCATTTACCACCCCCATGATCACTCTCACCACCACCATCAGGGACAATTTCAAGTTTAAGGCCAAACAAATTGGTTCCGATCTTGGTCCCAACATCCACCATCAGCCCCCCAGGAGTCAGGAGAGCCATCTAAGATATGCCTCTGAAACTTTGATGATCCAACTAAGCTTACTAGTCCTGTCCCAATAGAACAACTAAACATGGCTGACCAACAGGGGGAATTGCCAACCCCAGAGCGTCCACACACACATTGTGTGTGTAAATGTGACCTCGTGGTAGGAGTCTATGCAACAAACAGACATGGTTCAAAATCATACTGTTCTTTTTATTTCTTTCTTCTTTTGCAAGTTTTATTCTATTGAACTGATGACCACCACCAGCCTTTTACACAAGTCAATAAGACACTTGATTTAACATTAGCGTGTCCGGCTTGAACTCAGATTTCAATGATGTACTTCACGGGATTCACTGCTCTGTTGCCAGAATTACTGCCAATGTTATTACTCCTCTTTTTTAACCACTTAGCACTATTTATTTTCCAATGATGACTATAATCTGAAGTCAGATGTGAAAGCAAATGCCTTGTCTGCCTTCAGAATGCACCACGGAGAGCTGAGCTAATGGTTGTAAAAGATTTGACACTTCCCACTGGTTCTCACTTCTTCTGGCACAATTCTGCAAGTTCAGTGATGAGGCTCTGTGACACCACAGCAAGCCACTTGCCACATCTCTACCACGCTGAGGTCTCAGTTTTTCGAGACTGTGAGAGTAAAGGGTGATAATTTCGCAAAATGGGTTTTCAAGGCTAAGAAAATGGAGGGAAGCTTTTGGGATTTCATAAGGACCTCTAAGACAGAGAGATGATTCAAGATCCCTCCCTCCCTCTCCAGGACCATATAGGTACTCTTACCTGATTCAGCCAATCAAAAGAAATCCTGCATCCCAGTAAAGCAAGTGATAGTCCAGAATCTCGTTTCTTCCCCCTTTCCTGTCGCTCAGCCTAGATTCCTCAGCACGTTCTAAAACCTACTGAGGAAAAATGTTCACTGTCATGCCCAGGAGAGTAGAGTTCTCATTAGCATACCATTGTGGACTTGGTGCAGGATGAGATTAAAGTGTGATGATAACAAGAACCTTCTAGCAAACTCCACCCTGGGATGGACTGATACTGAGGTAGAGAAGATCTGCTGGACTGAAGGTCATGGATTTCAGCCTTTACATGCCTCTCCAGCACAGCAAGTTCCATGCAAGGTCTATTGACTGGGTCACCAGAAAAGAGCACCTGCTTTATTTCCCACTGGCCACTCAACAAGTGACCAAGAGGGACCAATGATGCGTGCTGGACATTAGTGTGGACTCTGGCTCACACTGAGCTATGTACGCAATGCATACACTAATTTCAGATAAGAAAAGTGATTCTTAACTCTCAGGGTTTTGTACATAAAAAGAACGCGAAGTTTTAGATGAACTAAGAATGCAAATAATGAGTGTACAATAAGGCAAGAATGCTGTGCAACCATGAAGTAATTTAATGACCTGAGAAAATTACTGTATTAAGTTACTTTAAGCTTAAAAGACATTATAATCCAATTTTTTTAAAGTAGAATTTATTTATATGTGTGTGGTGATAAAAACTGTAAGAAATCACAGCAGGGACACCTGGGTGGCTCAGTCAGTTAAGCATGATCCCAGGGTCCTGGGATTGAGTCCCTACATCAGGCTCCTTGCTTAGCAGAGAGACTGCTTTTAGCTCTGCCTGATGTTCTCCCTGCTTGTGCTTGCTCTCTTGCACTCTCTCTCTCTCTCTGACAAATAATAAATAAAATCTTTAAAAAAAAGAAAAGAAAAGAAAGAAATCACAGCAAAATGGTAAGAAGTAATCTGGTGGTAAGATTATGTGTTTTGTTTTCATCTTTTTGAGTCTTGGTACTTTCTATAAGAGCCTTGTGCATTTTTGTAAGGGGGGGGAGATAAAATGTTTTACCCTCTCTTGAAGAATGTATACTGTATAACAGCATGACATTAAATAGTGGCACACAAGAGACAAAAAGAGGAAGAAATAGGCCAAACTACTCCCCTCCAAACACCACTTTTTTCCCTACTAAATCCAAGCTGTCCAGGAAGAAGTTTGAAGAACACATAGGGCACTTTATTCTTGCAGGCTTAAAAGAGACCAGCCCCCAAAGTCCACTGGAAGTATTAGATCTATAAGTGCCTCCCAATAGTGCATTCAATAATGTGGCTTAGCTACTTCTCTGCGACACAGCAGGGAGCGGGTTAAATTATGGTATTAAACCAGTTTGGGTTGTTTTTTTGTTTTGTTTTGTTTTGTTTTTGCATGCAAAACAATTAGAATTCTTGGTGTCAAGGAGCAGAAGCCAAATCCAGCTAACTTAAGCAGAAGAGGAAAGAGAGAGAAGTAAATTCACTGAAAGGCAGCAAAAGAAGTTGAAGATCTAGGCTCTAGAAGGCCAGAGATCTGGACAGATCTAGGTGGCAGGAGTGACCATGGAAATGCTTTAGGTCTTTATGTCTCGCTACTCAAGATTCAGGTCCTGAGAGACAAAATCTGACTGGCCCAGCTCAGAGCATAGACACATCCTTTCCTTTGAGGAGATACTTAAACAAACCTCTCAACAAGACCAGAAGGGCAATTCTCTAGAATGAAATCCAGGCAGATAAAAACCATAGACACCCATTAGTGACTTGTCATCAGACTTCCATCTCCCGCCCTTCTCCCTTACAATGGAGCCCCCCACTGTCCCCTCCATACCTCTCCACCACTCTCTGCGCCAAGAAAAGGAGCCCTGCCATGCTCATTCTCACCAAGACTTAGCAGGTGACCTGCAGTCTAGTCCGGTAAGATCATTTTAATCAGGGCTTAGTAGATCATTTATCATTTCCCAGACAACATTTGAAGAACCATCCCTAAATACCAAGGGGTGAGAATCAAGGGACTGTCAAGCACTGGGGCAAAGCCAGTGGAGAAGTGATGTTGGGCCAGGGGGACCAGCAGTAGACTTCAGACAAGCTGGCTCCTGTAGCCAGGACCACAGAGGGCAGTGAATAGAAGATAAAATCACTGCCAGTCGTTACATGTCTACATAGATTTGATTTCTGTCTGAATGGCCCTCAGATAAATCTTGTTTGTTAGGATATGGATGACTGTCCTACTCTATGCATTACACAGGACATGTGCTCACACTCCATGTGCTCATACTCCACCCATACATGTGTTTATATGAGGAAACACATACAAAAGGGTGACATGGCTTCCAGAACAGGAAAGGATGGTTCAAAGTGAGCGTGTTTGAGCAATTCTTACTGCAGGATGTGAGCCAAGTCTCCAGATTTCTCAACAAGTTATCTTGCCACTCACCGAAATCTTTTTTTTTTTAAGATTTTATTTATTTATTTGACAGAGAGAGAGTGTTCACAAGTAGGCAGAGAGGCAGACAGAGAGAGAGGGGGAAGCAGGCTCCCCGCTGAGCAGAGAGCCCGATGTGGGTCTCCATCCCAGGACCCTGAGATCATGACCTTAGCTGAGGGCAGAGGTTTTTACTCACTGAGACACCCAGGCGCCCCGTTGAATAAATTACTTCTTAAAAACATACATTAGTTCATAGAGCATCCACACTTGATCTCAGCCAAAAGGCCGAGAAGCAATTGTTTCATAGATTGTGATCTCTTAATACTGTTCTTGCTAAAAGGAACAAGAGATCCTTGAAGAAATGGCTGATCCTACCTCTGGGACAAGAAATACATGAATGAAACGTGCAGCATGTTTTCACACCAGGAACAAGGAGGCCAAGGTGATGATCAAGAAAATTAGAATTGTAGAAAAAGAATCAGAGGTTTCCTCTCAAAAGGCTCAACTTGGACATCAGTTGTTTTTAAAAATTGCAGTAGAGGGGCACCTGGGTGGCTCGTGGGTTAAAGCCTCTGCCTTCGGCTCAGGTCATGGTCTCAGGGTCCTGGAATCGAGCCCCGTATCGTATCGGACTCTCTGCTCAGTGGGGAGCCTTCTTCCTCCTCTCTCCCTGCCTGCCTCTCTGCCTATTTGTGATCTCTGCCTGTCAAATAAATAAATAAAATCTTTTTTAAAAATTGCAGTAGATTGACGCAAACCAAATTTGCTTAAATCTATGATATCATAATAATACTTAAAGGAAGTTCAATTACCTGTAAAAGATGCTACATTTAAAATAATGAATTCTATTTTGCTTTTCTGAAAACTGATAAGAAAAAAGGGGGGAGATCAAGAATGTATTCTACTTTTCCTATGTAAATTTACTTTGGAAGCCAAACTATTGATGGGGGATGGTTTCACACACTTGAAATATTTCAGCCAAATAAGTTAGGAAAGAATGACAAACCAAGAAACTACATGCTTGGCAAACCCCTAGTGAAGTGATGGAGCGAGACAATGATCATGACTGGATGCTTACATAAGTCACCCGAAGATAGACAAATGAATATTGCAAGCCTTGGGGTGTTGTGTTCTCCTCAAGGCACTCTAAACTGTAGATTAAAAGAGTCTGGGAGATGTGCCCATCAATTCATGCTGTGAGACCCTCATTATTTAGAACCTGATTCAAACAAACTGGTTTTGAAAATTAGGAGATAATTATGAAAATTTGAACACTGACTAGATACTTGACGATCTTAAGGGGTTATTGTTAAAAATGTTAGCATGCTAATGGTATTGTAGTCAGAGCTTTTAAATAGTCCTTATCTTTTAGACACAGATTTTAAAGAATCTAAAACAGATTATTTTAAAAAAAGAAAGAATACCAATAGTTCAAAAATTGGATGGATGGATGGATAGATACATGTATGGTTGGATAAATGGGTGAGTGATTGATAAAGGGAGAGGTAGGAAGCTAGATATATGGGAAATAAGCTTTGCTCTTTAGTATGCAAGTGGAGGGAAGAGCTGCAGTTTAAAACACTATTGGCTTTATAGAGGGCTTTTCTCAACACCCTTTCTAAACCCAGCTGGCAGGCCAACACCAGATGCTCACTTGCTTAGAGTTCAAGATACAGCCCCAGTTCTGCCTTTCAGATGCACTAGGGTGAGAATTTGATTCAGAACTGAGCCACATGGGAAGAGACACTCTCTGTATCACACATCTGCTTTGTTGGTTGGGACTGTGGCAGCATGGCTCTGAGAAAGCAGTATGGTGGCTTCTTCTAAAGGCTATAGCCACTTCCTTATTCTAGGACCATTACCAAAGCAGCTCAGGTCTATATTTAAGTTGGAGAGTTTTTCCTGGAAGTTCAACCCCAATTCTCTGTTTTGATTTTTCACAATGACTGGGCAAGTTATCTCTATCCCCTAATAAATCCTGTTCCTCTTGAGCTAGCTGGTGTAGATTCTGTTACCTCTGAGAACCTGCCCAAGAAAAATCTCATGAAAGTAAGCACTGGACCTCCCTTTGGAGAACATATGCATTCTAATTGCTGGAAACTGTATGCCAAGCTGCCTCTGGGAACATTTTCAAAGTTAAAAGTGCTGAGCACGGGGCACCTGGGTGGGTTAAAGCCTCTGCCTTCAACTCAGGGTCCTGGGATCGAGCCCTGCATTGGGCTCTCTGCTCAGCAGGGAGCCTGCTTCCTCCTTTCTCTCTCTCTGGCTGCCTCTCTGCCTACTTGTGATCTCTATATCTCTGTCAAATAAATAAAATCTTTTTTTAAAAAAGTGCTGAGCAGTCTGACACAATGAATTCTTCATTAGGTCAGAAAAGAAATTAGTTTTAGGTATGCAGGGCTGCCATACTGGAGCCTTACCACCTTATACGGTTTGCAAAGGAAAGAAAAATCTCATTGAACCTCAAAGCAGCCCCATTATCAGATGCTATTTATAGATTCACCTTTATACTTGGCTGTGTTGAATCTCAACCTCACACCTCAAGCAATAGAAAAGAGGTCTTTTCTGTTCCATGTTGCAGAGACTGTTTTGTATTAAACCCCTTCTGCACCTGTCATACACTGAACTTGAGAATGAAACTAATGGATGTACTTCACTGCAGTGAAGAGCCCAGTTTCCTTCTGGGAGGGAGGTCACAGCTCTGACCATAGTGGCAGAGCACAGGAAGAAGATGGTATGTCACAGAGTAGTACGCTGTGGCTCTCCTTCCCTGGGGGGGGGGGGTTCACAAAGCTTTTGTTCCCAGAAATATTGTTCTGGTTTTCTCATAGAAAAAAATAGATACACTCTCCCAGGGCTGCAGAGTTTCTCACTTACTCAGTCTTGCCTTCAATACAAAGAGCAAAAGACAAAGGCTAAAGATTGAATACGTGGGAAGGAGTGGAATTTGGAATCTGAAGATTGAGACTTTTTTCACAGTGACCTTAATCTCTCTGTTTCATTTTCTTATTAGAAAGATAGAGACTGGGGCACCTGGGTGGCTCAGTGGATTAAGTCGCTGCTTTCGGCTCAGGTCATGATCTCAGTGTCCTGGGATCAAGCGACGTATCCTGCTTCCCCCTCTGTCTCTGCCTGCCTCCCTGCCTACCTGTGATCTCTCTCTCTGTCAAATAAAATAAATTTAAAAAAATTAAAAAAAAAAAAGAAATATAGAGACTAACAAAAACCTACTTTGCTGCAAGGTTCACATAGGTGATATTTTTTTAAAGTCCTTTGCTAACCCTACAGCATGATGTGAGTGAGTTATTATATTAATTAGGCCGAATGTGGATGTCCAAGAGTGGTGGGTTCCATGCAGTTAAACCTTACAGCACAGTTCTTTTCTTGGTGTATTCCTCTTGGGCTGTACTCATGATCTCCCCTTTAGAGTCTGACAGACTCAGCCTTGGGAAGAAGGGGTGTCTTTGCTGTTTTCAAAACATGCAGAGGGTTTGAAAGTAGATAAGAATGGAATTGAAAAATTTCCCAATTGTCCTACTGCTAGAAAACCACCGTGGATCTATATAACCTTTGCAGAGTATTTAGAAATTATTCTCTGTTATCTTTTTCCAAAACCATGGATATGGATTTATTGCATTTGACCTGCTTGCCGAACAAGTGACAAATTTGACCTGTTTGTCATACAAGATTAGGAAGGCAGATTGGGGGGAAACAGGTTGCAGTTGCATTTATCTTCATTTCAGGGACAAGGTGACCTTTTGATGTAATTCCTTCTACATAAAGCTCAGAGGCATAGCATCCCCCACCCAGCATGGTGCAACCATGGAAAAAATACCACACTGTTCACATTATAGAGATCCCAGAAGAAGAAGACAGAGGAAAGGGAGGGGCAGAAAATTAAAGAAATAATAGCTGAAAACTTCCCAAATCCAGGGGAGGAAATCAATGTCTAGATCCAGGAAACCCAGAGACAGACCTTCCTCTCCAAAATCAACCCAAGGAGGTCCACACCAAGACAGGGTAATCAAAATGGCAAATGTGATAAAGAAAGGATGTTAAAAGCAGCAAGAGAAAAGAAGGCAGTTACGTATAAGGGAAATCCCACTTGGTTGTCAGCAGATTTTCCAGCACTTGGCAGGCCAAAAGGGAGTGGCATGGTATATTCAAAGTGCTGAAAAGAAAAAATGTGCAGCCAAGAATACTCTATTCAGCAAGGCTGTCATTTAGAATAGAAGGAGAGATAAAGAGCTTCTCAAAAAAAAGGAGCAAAGTTTCTCAGACAAACAAAAATTAAAGGAGTTCATGATCACTAAAGCAGCCCTGTAAGAAATATTACAGGGAACACTGTGAGTGGAAAGAAAAGAACATAAGTGAGAGTATGAAAAGTAAAAAACACAAAACAGCAAAAATAAGTATTCCTATAAAAATCAGACAAGGGATTCATAAAATATAAGGATGTAAAATATGACAGCACAAACCTAAAACTTGGGGAGGACAGGAGTAAAGAATGGGTTCAAATTTAAATGACCATCAACTTAAGATAGACTGCTATCTATATGCAGAAGCTATATACAAATTTAATGGTAACCACAAATCAAAATGCAAAATCATAAATATGCAAAGAATAAAGAGAAAGAAACCGAAGTGTATCATTAAAGAACACCAACAAACCACGGAAGAAAGCAAGAGAAGGAAAGACCAGAGAAAAATGACATAAACAACCACAAAGAAATAACAAAATGGCAATAAATACATATCTATCAATAATTACTTGACTATAAATGGACTAAACTCTCCAATCAAAAGACAAAGGTGACAAAATGGGTTAAAAAAAACAAACAAGCAAACAAACTAGACCCCATCTATAAGCTATCTACAAGAGAGTTATTTCAGACCTAAAGACACCTGCAGATTGAAAGTGAGCAGATAGAGAAACATTTATCTTGCAAAGGGTTATCAAAAGAAAGCAGAAGTAGCAATACTTATATCAGACAAAACAGACCATAAAACAAAAACTGTAAGAAGAGACAAAGAAGGACACTATACAGTCATAAAGGGAACATTCCAACAAGAAGCTATAATAATTAATATTAGGTATGCCCAAACCGGGAACACTCAAATATATAAAACAGTTAATAACAAGCATAAAGGAAATAATTGATAGTGATACAATAATACTAGGGGAACTTAATACCCCACTTACATTGATGGACAGATCATCCAAAGAGCAAATCCACTAAGAAACAGTGACTTTGAATGACACACTGGACCAAATGGATTTAACAGATACACTCAGAACATTCCATGTTAAAACAGCAGAATACACATGCTTTTCAAGTTTACACAGAACATTCTCCAGAAGAGATCACATGCTAGGCCACAAAACAAGTCTCAACAAATTGAAAAATAAGGGAGTCATACCACACATCTTTTCTGACCACAGTTTATGAGACTAGAAATCAATGACAAGAAAAAAACAGAAGGACCACAAATACATGGAGGTTAAATGACATGCTACTAAACAATGAATGAGTCAACCAAAAAAATCAAAGAAGAAATCGAAAACTACATGGAAACAAATACAAATGAAAACACAACAGTCCAAAACCTTTGGGATGCAGCAAAAGTTGTTCTAAGAGGGGAGTATATGAGAAACAGACTTACCTCAAGAAGCAAGAAAAACTTCAAGTCAACAACCTAACCTTACACTTAAAGGAGCCAGAAGAATAACAAACAAAACCCCAAACTAACAAAAGGAAGGAAATAATAAAGATTAGAGCAGCAATAAATGATATCAAAACTAAAAAATCAATAGAACAGGGGCACCTGGGTGGCTCAGTCATTAAGCGTCTGCCTTCAGCTCAGGTCATGATCCCACGGTCCTGGGACTGAGCCCCGCATCAGGCTCCCTGCTCAGCAGGAAGCCTGCTTCTCCCTCTCTTGTCCCTCACCCCGCTTGCACTCCCTCTTTCGCTGCCTCATTTTCTGTCATATAAATAAATAAAATCTTTAATAATAATTAAAAAAATAAAAAATCAATAGAATAGAGCGATGAAACCAGAAACTGATTCTCTGAAAAGATCAACAAAATTGATAAACATCTAGCTAGACACATTAAAAAAGATAGTGAGAAGACTCAAATAAATAGAATCGTAAATCAAAGAGGAAAAATAAACAACTAATACCATAGAAATACAAAGAATTATATGAGATTATGAAAAATGAAATGTCTACAAACTGGACAACCTAGAAGAAATGGGTAAACTCCTAGAAGCATATAATCTACCAAAATTGAAGCAGGAAGAAATAGAAAATTTGAACAAGCTAATTACCAGCAATGAAATTCAATCAGTAATCAAAAATCTCCCAACAAACAGAAGTCCAGGACTAGATGGCTTCACATGTGAATTCTACCAAACATTTAAAGAAGGATTAATACCTATTTTTCTCAACTATTCCAAAAAATAGAAAAGGAAGGAGAACTTCCAGATTCATTCTATTAGGCAAACATTACCCTGTTACCAAAATCAAATAAAGAAATCACACACAAAAAAAGAGAACTACTGGTCAATAATCTCTGATGAACCCAAATCCAAAAATCCTCAACAAAATATCAGCAATAACTGAATCCAACAACACATTTTTTAAAAAAATCATATACCACAATCAAGTGGAATGTATTTCCAGGATGCAAGTGTGGTTCAATATTCACAAAGCAATCATCATGATATGTCACATCAATAAGGGAAATGATTAAAACCATATGATCATTACAGTAGATGCAGAAAAAGCATTTGACCAAGTTCAGCATCCATTCATGATGAAATTTCTCAAAAAAGTAGGTCTAGAAGAAACATATTTCAACATAACAAAGGCCATATATGAAAAACGCACAGAAAACATTATCCTTGATGGGAAAAACTGAATGCTTTCCCCCTAAGGTCAGGAACAAAACAAGGATGTCCACTCTTACCACTTTGATTCAATGTAGTACTAGAAGTCCTAGTCACAGCAATCAGACAGCAAAAAGAGATAAAAAGTACCCAAATTGGTAAGGAGGAAGTAAAAAATCTTCACTATTTGCAGATGATATGATACTATCTGTAGAAAACCCTAACAACTCCACTAAAAAACTACTAGAACTCTTGTTTGTTGGGAGATTTTTGAAGACTGCTTTAATTTCCTTGCTGGTTATGGGTCTGCTCAGGTTTTCTGTTTCTTCCTGTTCCAGTTTTAGTAGTTTATATGTCTCTAGGAATGCATCCATTTCTTCCATATTGCCTAATTTGTTGGCATATAGTTACTCATAATACATTCTTATGAGAGTCCAGGGCCAGATGGCTTCCCAGGGGAATTCTACCAAACATTCAAATAAGAATTAATACCTATTCTTCTGAAGCTGTTCCAAGAAAACAGGAAACCTTCCTGAAACAAGGAAAACTTACAAACTCTTCCTATGAGGCCAGCATTACCTTGATCCCAAAACAGACAAATACCCCACCAAAAAGGAGAATTACAGACCTATATCCCTGGTGAAAAAAGTCTCACCAAGATACTAGTCAACAGGATCCAATAATACATTAAAAGGATTATTCACCACGACCAAGTGGGATTGATTCCTGGGCTGCAAGGGTGGTACAGCATCTGCAAATCAATCAATGTGATACAATGCATTAATAAAAGAAAGGACAAGAACAACATGATCCTCTCAATAGATGCAGAAAAAGCATTTGATGAAGTACAGCATCCTTTCTTGATCAAAATTCTTCACAGTGTAGTGTACTTCAATATCATAAAAGCCATATACAAAAAACCCACAGCGAATATCATTCTCAATGGGGACAAAATGAGATCATTTCCCCTAATGTCAGGAACACGACGGGGATATCCACTATCATCACGATTGTTCAACATAGCACTAGAAGTCCTCGCCTCAGCAATCAGACAACAAAAGAAATAAGAGGGATTTAAATCTGCAAAGAAGTGAAACACTCATTCTTCACAGATGACATGATACTCTGTGGAAAAACCAAAAGACTACACCCCCAAAATGCTAGAACTCATACAGAAATTTAGCAATGTGGCAGGATATAAAATCAATACACAGAAATCAGTTGCATTTCTACACACTAACAATGAGACAGAAGAAAGAGAAATTAAGGATTCGATCTCATTTACAGTTGCTTCAAAAACCATAAGATGCCTATGAATATACCTAAAAGAGGCAAAGGATCTGTACTCAAAAAACTATAGAACACTCATGAAAGAAATTAAGGATGACACAAAGAAATGGAAAATGTTCCACGCTCAAGGATTGGAAGAACACAGATTGTGAAAATGTCTATGCTGCCTAGAGCAGTCTACACATATAATGCAAGCCTTACCAAAATACCATCAACTTTTTTCACTCAGCTGAAACAAATAATCCTAAAACTTGTATAGAATTAGAAAAGGCCCCCAACAGCCAGAGGAATGTTGAAACAAAAACAAAAACAAAGTTGGTGGTATCACAATTCCACTTCAAGCAATCTTACAAAGCTGTCATCATCAAGACAGTATGGTATTGGCACAGAAACAGACACATAGATCAATGGAACAGAATAGAGAGCTCAGAAATAGACCCTCAATTCCATGATCAACTGATCTTTGACAAAGCAGGAAAGAATATCCAGTGGAAAAAAGTCAGTCTCTTCAACAAATGGTTTTGGGAAAACTGGGCAGTAACATGGAGAAGAATGAAACTGGACCATTTCCTTACATCATATACAAAAATAGACTCAAAATGGATGAAAGACCTAAATGAAAGACAGGAATCCAACAAAATCCTAGAGAAGAACACTGGCAGCAACCTCTTTGACCTCAGCCACAGCAACTTCTTGCTAGACACATCTCCAAAGGCAAGGGAAACAAAGGCAAAATAAACAACTGGAATTTCATCAAGATAAAAAGCTTTTGCACAGCAAAGGAAACAATAGACAAAACCATAAGACAACTGACAGGATGGAAGAAGATATGTGCAAATGTCTTATCAGATAAAAGGCTAGTATCCAAAATCTATAAAGGACTTATCAAACTCAGCACCCAAAGAACAAATAATCCAATCAAGAAATGGGCAGAAGACATGAACATATACTTCTCCAAAAAAGACATCCAAATGGCCAACAGATGCATGAAAAAGTGCTCAACATCACTTGGCACCAGGGAAATACAAATCAAAACCTCAATGAGATACTACCTCACACCAGTCAGAATGGCTAAAATTAACTAGTCAGGAAACGACAGGTGTTGGTGAGGATGCAGAGAAAGGGGAAACCTCCTACACTGTTGGTGGGAATGCAAGCTGGTGCAGCCACTCTGGAAAACAGTATGGAGGTTCCTCAAAAAGTTGAAAATAGAGCTACCCTATGACTCAACAATCATGCTACTGGGTATTTACCCCAAAGACACAAATATAGTGATCCAAAGGGGCATGTGCAAATGAATGTTTATAGCAGCATGTCCACAATAGCCAAACTATGGAAAGAGCCTAGCTGTCCATTGGCAGATGAATGGATAAAAATGATGTGGTGTGTATACACAATGGAAGACTATTCAGCAACCCCAAAAAACAAAATCTTGCTATTTGCAACCATGTGGATGAAACTGGAGGGTATTATGTCAATTGAACTAAGTCAATCAGAGAAAGACAATCATCATATGATCTCATTCATATGTGGAATTAAAGAAACAAAACAGAGATCATAGGGGAAGTGAGGCAAAAACAAAACAAGATGAAATCAGAGAGGGAGACAAACCATAAGAGACTCTTAATTAGAGGAAACAAACTGAGGGCTGCTGGAGGGGGGCTGGGTGGAGGGATGGGGTAACTGGGTGATGGGCATTAAGGAGGGCACATGATGTAATGAACACAAGGTATTATATAAGACTGATGAATCACTGACCTCTACCTCTGAAACTAATAATACACTATATGCTAACTAATTGAATTTAAATTTAAAAATAATTTTATATAAAAAATAATAATGTAAAAATTTAACTGCCTTTCTAAAATTTAAATAAAGTATAACTGCCATTAAAAAAAACCTACTACAACTGATAAAGGAATTCATTAAAGTCACAGGACACAAAATTAATGTCCAGAAACCTGTTGCATTCCTATACACTAATAATGAAGTAGCAGAAAGAGAAATTAAGAAAACAATCCTATTTACAACTGCACCAACAATAATAAGATATCTAGGAATAAACTTATCAAAAGAGATGAAAAAACCTGAGCTCTAAAAACAGTTAGACGCCAATGAAAGAAATTAAAGACAAGATACAAAAAATGGAAAGACATTCCATCTCACAAATTCAAAGGACAGATATTGATAGAATGTCTGTACTACCCAAAGCAATCTACAGATTTAAATCAATCCCTATCAAAATATCAAGAGCATTTCTCACAGAACTAGAGAAAACAATCCTAAAGTTTGTGTGGAGCCACAAAAGACCTCCAATAGCCAAGGCAAGTTTGAAAAAAGAAAAACAAAACTGGAGGCATCACCATTCTGGAGTTCAAGCTCTATTACAAAGCTGTGATCATCAAGACAGCATGGTGCTGGCACTAAAACAGACACACAGATCAATGGAACAGAATAGAGAACCCGGAAGTAAACATATAATTGTATGGTCAATTAATCTTCAACAAAGGGGAAATAAATATCTGATGGAAAAAAGATGCTCTCCTCAAAAAATGGTGTTAGGAAAACTGGATGGCAATATGCAAAAGAATGAAATTGGACCATTTTCTTTTACCATATACAAGAAATCAACTCAAAATGGATTAAAGACTCAAACGTGAGACCTAAAACCACAAAAATCCTAGAAGAAGACATGGGCATTGGTGGCTGTGGCAATGGTTTTCTAGATAGGTCTACTGAGGCAAGGAAATAAAAATAAAAATGAACTATTGGGACTACATCAAAATAGAAAGCTTTTGCACAGCAAAGGAAAAAAAAAACAACAACAAAACTAAAAGGCAACCTAAGAAATGGGAGAAGATATTAGCCAATGACATATCTGATAAAGGGTTATTACCCAAAATATAAAAAGAACTTATACAACTGAGCCACCCAAAACCCACATAATCCAATTAAAAATGGGTAGGAAACATGAATAGACATTTCTCCAAAGAAGACATGCAAATGGCCAACAGACACATGAAAAGACACTCAACATCACTCATCAGAGAGATACAAATCAGAAACCACAATGAGATACCACCTCACACCCCAGAATAGCTAAAATAAAAAACACAAGAAACAGCAAATGTTTGCGAGGATGTGGAGAAAAAGGAAGCCTCTTGCACTGTAGGTAGGAATGTAAACTGGTGCAGCCACCATGGAAAACAGTGTGGATGTTCCTCAAAAAGTTGAAAATAGAATTACCCTATAATTCAGGAATCGCACTACTGGGTATTTACCTCAAAATGTAAAAACACTAATCCAAAGGAATACATGTACCATACACACACACACACACACACACACACACACCCATCTTCTTTATCCATTCATTTATCAATGGACACTTAGTCCATTGATAATATATATAATAATATATGTTATATATTATATAACATTATATTAATATGTTATATAATATATATATTATATATATATGCACAACAGAATATCATTCATCCATTAAAACTAATTTTGCCATTTACAACAATATGGATAGACCTAGAGAGTATTATGCTAAGCAAAATAAGTCAGTCAGAGACAGACAAATACCACCTGATTCCACTCATATGAGGAATTAAAGCAAGAAAACGAAGAGGGGGTGAAGAAAGTGAGAAACAAACAAACCAAGAAACTAACTTGTAAATATAGAGATCAAACTGATGGTTACCCAAGGGGAGGAAGGTTGGGGGGATGTACAGGAAATAAAAATACCATATTGCTCTTTGATGGAACTTGCCGGGGGGAGGATCAAGAGAAGCAGAAAGTTTGCTTATATCAATGTCTAGCCTGGGGTGCCTGGGTGGCTCAGTGGGTTAAAGCCTCTGTTTTCAGTTCAGGTCATGATCTCAGGGTCCTGGGATTGAGTCCTGCATCAGGCTCTCCGCTCAGCGGGGAGCCTGCTTCCCCCTCTCTCTCTGCCTGCCTCTCTGCCTGCTTGTGCTCTCTGTTTGTCAAATAAATAAATAAAATCTTAAAAAAAAAAAAGTCTAGCCTGACTCAGTGTTGTCTCCAGCCAATGGGAAAAAGGACAACCCGTGTGGAGGTTGACATGAAAGCATTTTGTCTTTCTTGTTTTGGGCAGAACCAAGCCTGAGGAGGAACCCTGCCTGGTGAAAATTGCTTTCTCCCCTGCCCAGAACAAATACACTGGCAACCATTCATAGTGCCCCCCACATCAGAGTAGCCGAAAAGCAAGTGGGGAGGGGACGTGGACCAACCCCATGCTGGAGAGTAAATTCACACCATTTCTCACAATCTCTCTTGCGGGGATTTGTCTGGCTCATTCCCAAGGACAATCTACCTAAGATCTAGGGAGGAAGGAAGAAAAACTTCTTGCTCACATGTATCCAGCTAGAGGGATAATGCGTGAGGGGGCCTTAACATCCTAGGTTTTCATGGGTTTAGGATGGTGATAAGGGTTAGATGGCACCAGAAATGCCCAGGCCTCTCACCAGAGGGAAGGGGGTGTCTCATGTTCCCCCTGCTGTGTGGAGGCTGGAAATCAAGCCCGTGTGAGAATCAGAAGCTAAGGCAGGGTTTGGGTTCTGAGGCGCTGAGTTTAGGGTGGGCAGCTGCTCCCCTGAAGGAAGGGAGAACTCCAGAAATGCAAGAGGCCAGCCCAGACCTCTCTCGTGGGTCTCAGAGAGAAAGCCAGGGCTCAATGACAGGGGAAGACAGAAAGGGATCTCGAGCTTGTGGGAGCTAAAGGCAGGATCCACCTGGACGACAGAGCCAAGACAGAGCCAGGCAGCAATGGAGTGTGAGCTAAAGCAGGTAAGACACACCTGCAAGGGCGTTGATGGTCTTGGAAAAGACCCAGATCTCCTACAGAGTTCGTGACACTACTTCATGGGTCAGGAGATGAGAGAGATTGGCATGGATTAGGCTGACTAGTCATGCCAGGACACAAAGGACGCCACCAATGTATGGAGCTGTTACTAGGTAGACACTTACCAAGCCAGGGCAAGGAGAATAGTCACCTTTTAAAAATCAAAATCAAAATAAATAAATAAAATAACATGAGTGTACTGATCTCGTAATAAGGCTCCACACCCTGCTCTAAGTCACGACATAAGTTGCCTCCTTGAGTATCCACGGCTGTATTTTGAGGATGGCACTGGTCCTAACCCCCATTCTACACTCCAATTTAAAAGAAAAAATAAAGAGTCCAAGAGAAGTGAAACAAATAGCCAAAGGTTATATTGTCAGTATAACCAAGCATCTGTCCCGTACTTGTAGCTGTCCGATATTCTTAGAGGGACAGTGACATAGTGTCTACAAAGCAATCAAATTCACAAAGCTAAGAAGAAACCAAAGGTTTAGACTCAGCATGGTGGGAAGAGGTAAGGGTTCCATGGTGGCCCCCTGCCAGATAGAGAAATTTCAATACTTGCCCAAGGTCATGGTGATGGAGCCTTGAAGCCGTTGCCCATATCTGGCCTTCTGCTCCTTTGTGGGGACGGAGGGAGGTTATGCTCTCCGGGTCCCTGGTAGTCACTGGTCAATGGGCTGTGAGTGGCAATGACATGTGTCACTTGCAGATTGATTTATTTAGTGCAGAGGCATTTAGAGGGGGTGTGCGTTCTCCATGATCTCCCTTCCTCTGCTCTGATGACCTTGATAACTACTTGTTCCAGATGACAGGTTACATGATCCCTGAGTCATCACTTGGAAGAAATCTGCTCCAGAGAGTCATCAGACCAGGAGCGCAGTTTGCATAAGCAAGAAATAAATGCTTCTGTCTTAAGCAATGATTTTCCCACAGCAAGCCCCCCCAACCCATTTGATTAACATAGACATCTGAGGAACACCAGTTTTATGAAGAGGACTCCTTAGCTACATCTTAAGTCTTCTTGAACATGTCTCTCAGCCCAGTAAGTGCCATAGATCAGAGACTCTTGACTCCACGAGACAAACTGAGGGTTGGGGAAGGGGGTGTGGCATGGGGCAACTGGGTGACGGGCATCCAGGAGGGCACGTGATGGGATGGACCCAGGGCGTTATACGCAACTAACGAATCATTGAACATTATATCAAAAACGAGTGATCTGTTGGCTAATTGAAATTAAATTTTTTAAAAAATCAAACAGTTTTATTCCTGGATGACCACAGAAAGACAAATGAAATTTGACCCCTCTCTTACACCATTCACTGAAATTAACTCAAAATGGATTAAAGACTTAAACATGAGACCTGAAACCATAAACTTCTTCTACAGGAAATGTCAGGGAAGAAGCTCCTTAACATTGGCCTTGGCAATGATTTTTGTGGATACAACATAAAAAGCACAAGCAGCATGAGCAGGAATTAACAGGTTGGATTATATCAGACGAAGCTTCTGCACAACAAAGGAAACCACTGACAACACAAGAGAGCAACCTACAGAGTGGGAGAAAACATTTGCAAACCATATGTCCGATAAGGGATTCGTCCAAAATATATAAAAGAACCCCTATAGCTCAATAGCAAAACACCAAACAATCCAATTTAAAAATGGGCAGAAGAACCAGACATTTTTTCCGAAGAAGATATCCAAATGATGAAACGTACATGAAAAAATGTATGCTCCAATGTTACATTTCAAAATATACTAAAATCTCTCTAATTCAGACATCACATTTCATGCAGTCTCAGCTCTAAGACGTAATTACAAATGGGAAACAGATAGAAGATGTCTGCAGGCCACAGGAACTTGTGAAAGAAAGTCTGCATTTGACCTGTGCAGAACTTGTTGACTTCTAATGAACAAACAATTCTAACCAACTATGTTTTTTCTTCTGCAGAAAACTGGAAAACTCTGGGTCTCTAGAAGCCGGCACACAGGTAGTAAGAGTACCAAGTAAAGGAGGTTGTAGAGACAATGACTCAGCCATGGCAATGATCAGTAGTCAGAGCAACAACCTGAGTCATTTTTGCTTAACAATATCTAAGACAGCAGGAGAATGTGCAACAGATTTCAAAACATTCCCTTTGAGATTTTTCTTTTTTTAAGCTTGGGGTTTAAATCAAAGCAGTTCCAAGTTGTAAAGCTGTCAAAAATATATATATAATTAGAGAAAGGGAGAGACAAAGAGATAATTAAACTAATCCATTTTAAAGTGCTATTGTGATGTGAGGGAACTTTTTATTTATATATTTATATTATTTATTTATTGTATCAGCATTTTGCTTAACCCTATTAAAATGTTTTGCAATGATTATGTTTTAGTTTTGTGATATAAAAGTATTTTTTTCCCCAATGGGTGAATACAAGATGTGAAATATTCCCATACAGTAACCTAATTTCCAATGAGGCTGAAAAAGGAGATGTCAACTCTGCTAGTCTATTCTTAGATATTCTTCTCTTTTTTTTTTTTTTAAGATTTTATTTATTTGACAGACAGAGATCACAAGTAGGCAGGGAGGCAGGCAAAAGGGCGATGGGGTGGGGGAAGCAGATTCCCTGCTGAGCAGAAAGCCTGATGCAGGGCCGATCCCAGGACCCTGAGATCATGACCTGAGCTGAAGGCAGAGGCTTAATCTGCTGAGCCATCCAGGTGCTCCTATTCTTGGATACTCTTAAAGGAAGAATAACCAACACAAAAAATAGAGTTCCTGTTCCTTCTATTGGCTTTATGAGGGAGACTATGTTCCCTTTCAGCCTCCATCTTGGTTGAACTCATAACTCGGTTGTCTGATCCCAAAGGACTTTTATAAATAATGAGGCAACAACTAATTTCATCAGGACTAATGGACCAGAGCGAGTTCTACCTGCTTATTCATTTCACTAATCGGAAAACAGGCTGATCTGCCTTGCCTGCCCTGGTAAACTGAACTTTGGATGCACCATGAGAGATAAAGCTTCTTCTGAATTAGATAATTCAGTTGGTGTTTACATAAGAGAACTGATACCACCAAGGGGCACAGCACTGTGACCATGTTCTTAAGCCTATTGCCTCACAGATGAGTCCAAAGGTAAAGGCATAATTGGAGACTAGCATGTTTTCCATTCCAATGTGTTAAGTTCAGGGTTGATATGTTCAAAAGATTTAACTACTGATTCAGCCCGAGCCCTGACCAATTAGAACGGGTGCTGGGGTAAACAACTAGCATCCCTAAAGCAGTGTGTTCCTGCTGAACATCCATGAGTTCTAAGCCTTGTAAATAGAATAAGAAATCAATCAATCAATAAACAAATAAATAAGTAAGGCTCCGCCATCCAATAGGAAAGAGACAGAACATCAGAAAGCTGGCATGTTCCAGCATCGCTGGGTGAGGACGTTACCTCCAACCAAATGCAACGGAATTATGAGATGAAAGAAAACACCTTGCTCTAGCCGAGGCAGGTGATAAGCCAGATTACCCTTGAAAGGCTTTCAGAGGGAGACTATAACAAACTCAGCTCGCAGAGGAGAAAAATGAGATTGTGAGCCATGCTTCCGATCTTGCCCTGGAAGACAGAAGTTGCCTCTCATCACACCCACCCTGCAGGCAGAACTCGGGGAGCGGACACATTCACCAGCAGCTTCCCTGAGTGCTGAGTGCTTTATAGCAGGTAAGCAGCTGAGAGAAACTCGCAGACACAGCAGAACGGCACCGATTTGGTAATAAAGGACGTGTAGGTAGGGATCGGTGGGGACTGTCCCAGCCAGAAGCATGCGCTTGTCTCAAGGGGACAGCCACCACTCATTGGTGCCACGAGGAAATGAAGGTCCAGTATCGATGGATCTTTCCATTTCTTTTAGGGAAAAGTTCGTAACGTGAGGCTTATCTTAAATTTCTTGATTTTCCAAATGTAGGCGAAATATTTCTCTTTCACTCTATGTGGGACAAATCGAACACATGCAGGCCACCAGGTACAGCCTCTGGTTTACTCAATTGCTTCCTTCATTTAATTACATTCCTCAGGCATCTACCAAGTTCCAGATACTGTGCAGGACGGAAAGGATAGAATTCTGAAGACGTAATTCCTGCCTTCAAAAATCTGACAGTCTCACTTAAGCTAGAGCGGATTGCCAAGTAATTACAAAACTGGCCTGTGTGTGCCTCACTACCCTGTGGGCTAGCCACGTGGCTGGGCCAACGGGCAGCTCCGCTCATCTGGGGAGCTGCTGGGTGGGCTTGGATTTGGCTGGAGCTGCCGGTTTACGGTGGCCTCCACGGGACAGTCCATCTCTGTTCCACACGGTCTCTCATCCTCCTACAGGCTAGCCCAGGGTGGTTCACAGGGCAGCTGGGCCAGTTTCCAAGAAAACGAGTGGCAACACGCAAGCCAGGCTCCCAGCCGGTCTGTTGTAACTTCCGCCCCATCGTATGACCAAGGCAAGTCGCGGGGCCAACCCAGCCTCAAGGGGAGGAGAAATGGTCTCCACCTCTTGACGAGAAGTCACGTCTCGGAAGGTGTGGATTCAGGGAAGGGTGGAGGGCCGTGGCCATTCTGGCAATCTACTTCACCTCATTAGAAGGCATGGCATGTGCGAAGCTGTCTGCCATCACGAGAGTGGAGAAGGCAAAGGGGTTACTAAGGCAAGACAGGACCAGGGTGGTCAGAAGAGGCCAGTCCATGAAGGTCCTACCTCGTATGCAGCCCAGGGGAATAGAAAGATTTTTTTAATTAAAAAAATAAAAATAGGGGCGCCTGGGTGGCTCAGTGGGTTAAGCCGCTGCCTTCGGCTCAGGTCATGATCTCAGGGTCCTGGGATCGAGTCCCGCATCGGGCTCTCTGCTCAGCAGGGAGCCTGTTCCCTCTCTCTCTCTGCCTGCCTCTCCGTCTACTTGTGATTTCTGTCAAATAAATAAATAAAATCTTTTTAAAAATAAATTAAAAAAAATAAATAAAAACTGGAGTAAAAAAATCTTTCTCTCTGCTGATTATAAGGGGAATACAAGACAAATGCAGAATAAATACAATGCAAGGTTTGAACAAAAGCTTATGAAATAAAATGTTCTGGGGACTTGCAAAAAGGTCAGATCATAACTAGCTTGATAAAAATCAAGGAAGGCTTCCTGAAGGAGGTGGACTGGCAGCTGAACTTTGAAGAACAGAACAGATTTTCCCAGGTAGCGGTGGGGATGTTGACGTATCAGTGTTCATCCAAGTGCAGGGGAAGGGAAGCCCCAAATATGTGTGATAGTCAGCAGAGTGGTTTGGCTACATCGAGGACAGACGTTCGCAATCCTTTTCTACCTTAACCTTCTGGAATATGATATTCCCGTGTGACACTCCCACATTCATACCCCGGGCATGCCAGAGGTAGGACAGGATACAGTGGTACATAAGAATGGCCCGTCCAGCCTCTCTGGCTCACAGGTCCACTGTGACACTGACCTTGAGATCCACTAATGCAGGCTTTTTTGAGAGCAATGAAAGAGGCAGTAGAGGGGATAAGTTACTGGAGGTTCTAAAATATCGTGTTCTGGGGCGCCTGGGTGGCTCAGTGGGTTGAGCATCTTCCTTTAGCTCAGGTCATGATCTCAGGGACCCAGGATCGAGTCCTGTGTTGGGTTCCCTGCTCTGCGGGGGGGTCTGCTTGCTTCTCCCACTCCCTGTGCCCCTGCTCCCTGCTTGTGCTCTCTCTCTCTCTCTCTCTCTCTCCAATAAATAAATAAGATCTTAAAAATAAATAAATAAATAAAATGCCAGGTTGTGGAAATCTTAACTTAGAATGCAAGAAAGGGTCCCGGCATGTTTTTGAAGAAGATAAAAACATAAAGAGAGCTGCAATTTGCCAACAGTCGCTAACAAAATGGAGCAATGTGAGCAGGATGAGGCTCAAAGAGGATTCACCTCCCTCATCCCCCAGAGTGGACATCATGAACCGGCCGAAGGACATCTCTTCTGGGACCCTCCAAATCTTAGGGCCTTAACCCTGTTGAGAAATATGGAGCTGGTAAGCAATGGAATCTGATGGCCACCATGAGGTTGGAGACAGGCAGCCCTTGAAGAGGGGAGACCCCATTTGGGAGGGAAGCCCAGCCAAGGTGGTATTCCGGGGGCCACAGTGGAAATGTAGAAAGGAGTACGTTAAAGAAGTGTGGGTTGTCTCCCTGGGATTTGCCACTCCGCTTGGTCAAGCTGGGCAAAGAAGAAGAGGGGAAATGAAACATGACTCCAGTGTTTCAAGGTTGGGAGAGACCCGGGGTGCCATGCAGCAAAAGAAGAAAGCTAGAAAACTGTGCAGTGGGGAGAAGAATGGATTCAGTTTGAGTCGTAAGGATAAATATCAAGGCTGGAAAGCATCAGGGCGAACCTGAGGCTAATGCTTGTAACAACACCACAAAACAAAAATGTCATGAATGTGGCCTTTCTTCTAAGATTCCAGCAACATTGGAAGAGGGCGTGTGTGGGAGAGAAACTCACTTCTTGTTTCTTCCAAGAATGTTGCAACATTGCTTAAGGTTCCTAGTAGAACTCAGAAGAGGAGGAGAGGTGAAAAATTGGTCTGCAAGAGTTTTGTTTTTCTTTTGCATAAGGAAAATTTTGCATAAGGAAAGAATGACTCCTGGATACTGGCCATGGCTGCACCTGTCGAACCTTGAACTTCCTGGCTCCCTCCTTCAACCTCCGCTTAATGTCCGAACAGAGTCCTGGCTTCATGAATGTAGCAAACTTGATCAAATTATGAGAGCCGTCGTTCTGTTGTCTCAAAATTGAGATCGTTTTTCATGCGACAAAACTGGGGGTCCATGTTCAGAGGAGAGGAGCTGAATATCTAGTCACCTGTCTTGCAGGGAGAGGGTAAAAAAGGTGGCTGAAGAGGACGGGTTCTAGGGGCGCCAGGGTGGCTCAGTCGGTGAAACATCTGCCTTCAGCTCATGTCATGATCCTGGGGTCCTGGGATCAAGTCCTGCATCGGGCTCCCTGCTCGGCAGAGAGTTTGCTTCTCTCTCTGCCTCCTCTTCCCCGTCCCCCCACTCGTGCTCTCTCTCTTTCCCTTGGTCTCTCTTTCAAATGAATAAATCAAATCTTAAAAAAAAAGGGGGGGGGATGTTGGATTCTAGGTTAAGATTTCTTGAGTCAGGGCGCCTGGGTGGCTCAGAGGGTTAAGCCTCTGCCTTCGGCTCAGGTCATGATTTCAGGGTCCTGGGATCAAGTCCCGCATCGGGCTCTCTGCTCAGCAGGGAGCCTGCTTCCTCCTCTCTCTCTCTGCCTGCCTCTCTACCTGCTTGTGATCTCTGTCTGTCAAATAAATAAATAAAATCTTAAAAAAAAAAAAAAAAGATTTCTTGAGTCAAATCCCAACAATGCCTCACTGATGCATTGATTTTTTTCATCTGTAAATTGGAGATGTTCCTCCTTGCCTTCTCTACCCGTAGTTGTGAGAATTCATGGAGAAATACAGGTCAGGTGTACTTAGTGATTAAATCTGATTGCTTCACAATTCCCTTTATTTCTTTTTTTCAGTATAGACACCTATGAGGTGCTAATGAATAATTCCCCTTGTTTGGTTGTATCACCCACGGGAAGCTCTCATTTTCTAAAATTTCCTTTGGTTTAGGATGACCAGGAGAGACTTCAAGACCTATCGATGAATGAATACCTCTATAGTGGATGTTCTCAGCAGCTTCCCTGCTCTCCGAGAAGATCCGAAGTCAGCCGGGCCATAGAGGTCATCCGTGGGGAGTGCCGGCCGTACTCAGGCTCCATCGTCGATATGAAGTTAGTGAGATGAACTTCAGCAAATGATCTTCCACATCAGAGCTTGGAAACTTTCTTGTTTCTACTTGTGCTAACCCCCAAAGATACATGAGCTGCAAAAGGATTAGAGTACTCATACACTTCAGCTACAAAGATTTCCTTATAAATTCTTCCTCTTATTACTATAGTGACATAAACATGGTGCATTGGGATTCAATTAACATAGTTCCAGGGTCTGAGCGTGTTGGACAGTAGTAGCATTTTTTTTCTCCTAATATCTTAAACCAGCACATCATTTCTTTATTAAAGACTTTTCTGCCACAAGTATGGGCAGTGGTATGCTGCTGTTTATAACAACCTGCTCTCCCGGAATAAAAAACCCCGGGTGTGTCATGCCATTTGCCAAATTCTGTGAAGTAAATACTCTCACCACAGCTAATCAACCATCAGCTACTGAAGAAGTCACTGAAAAGTGAGGTTGGGTGGTCTCTGTGCAGCGGGCTCCAACGAACCAGTATGAACCTTCCTTGATATTCAATCGTCACTGCGCCCAACACCTCGCAAGCTGCCAATGAGACATTTTGTAAGTATCGTTTAGGATAACAGTGTTGTCCTTGGAGCCAGGGCAGCAGGAACTGGATATTCCAGGTGGTGGAAGAAAGCATATCCGGCTGGAACACGCTGCTCTGTTTTGTATCGGAAATAATCATAAATACACCTTGGTGTGTTTATGTTAGCTGCCCTTCCCAGACCAGGCCTGTCTGCAAAAGCAATCGGAGAATATGGATGGCAATAACAACAATAACCAAAACAGGTGCCCAAGGATTCTCCAAAGGCCCCAAGGGACCTCATTCCTTGGCAGAATCCTAAAAAGCTCATTAGCAGATATTAAAATTCTCCCGCGTGGTCACCAGTAGGAGTCTCTGCACTGCCCTCTAGTGGTTTCAATGGTGGCCGTCACCTAGTGGTGGATGACTACTTCCGGACCACACTGTCCCCTTCTTCTCAAGTGTGTTCGTGTCACTGAAGCTGTCTGTCCTCCGTAAGGTGTGAAGAGAAGCCGCCTGACCACGGATACATGGGTAATTGGACCCCACTTCTTTGGAGAAATTTGATACAAAATTCCCACATGCTGAATGGGAAAATCGGTGAGTGGGACGACTTAGAGTCAGAGCCTAAGGGGTCCCTTGGTGCAGGAAGTCTGGGTATCGGCGTTCCTTCCCTGCAGAGTGATCCTTGACATTCAGATCTAGGGATACGAGGTGGTTCTTCACATCCTGTTTAACAGTCTCGGTCCTAAGCCCGGGTAACTCACCAACTCTAAGTTTTTGTTACCATTTTTCCCAAAATCCCCATTCCACCCTGGTGGGAGCAAACCTTCTGGTGCCTGCCCTGAGAAGTGGTCCCGATTGGCTGGGCTTCCTCCCTCTCCCTCCAGACAGTGTATTTGCCCTAGAGATTTGGTAAGTTCTCCATTTTCCTCACCTACTCTTGACCTTGTAGCTGTCTCAGCAGAGAAGGAAGAGCTTCTTTCTCAGAGAGGAAAAGGAAAAGACTGGCAAAGTTCTCCCTGCAGAAAGGCCTTGGAAAGGTGCCTGTTTGGAAGAACCTTGAAAGCCAGCTCCAGGCATCTCTGTTTTAACCCACAAGGTAAGGTTTCCAGGTGTCCCCTCACAGCATGATTTCCTTTTGGCAAAGGTGACGGGGCTGGGGGCACGCCCCTCCTCGTCCTCCCATTTGACAGGATTGTGAAGGCAACAGAGAGAGAAAGTGTGATATTGCCGTGAAAACTGCAGTGCTGAAAAGATGCTAATTCTCGGAATAGCGATCCCCCGCATAAAGGGAATGGCTTAACCCATTTCTGCCTCTGAAACTGCATCCATTCTCCCATGCTGGTACTTACTGTGTAATAACGAGTGTGTATCTCTCCACTAGATTTGGGGTCAGAGCCTATTGTGTGTCTCTCTGGAGCACCAGCATCAGTCCAGATAGTGACACACTGGATCCCATATTCACAAAGGAAGCAAATGCTCAAGGACGTTTGAAGAACTAATGCATCACAGACAGGGGATTTGAACTCACATCTGTTGACACCGGCTGCAGTGAACACATCACCCTGATCATCAGGGACATTGATGTCAGTTATTGGTGGCTGATGCACAGCGACAGGACAGATGTGGAATGAGGATTTAATCAATCGTGCCTCTGTAATAAAGCCTCCATAAAAATCCCAAAGGATGGGGTTTGCAGACCTCCTAGGTTAGTGAACCTGTGGAGATTTGGGGGAGTGGTGTGCCTGGAGAGGGCAGGGAAGCTCTGCACCCCTTCCCCATACCTCTGTCTGTTCCTGAATTATATCCTTTTATAATAAACTGGTAATCTAGTTTAAAAAAAAAAAAAGAATGAGGAAGGATGGCACCTTGGTGCCTCAGTTCATTAAGCATCTGATTCTTGATTTCAGCTGAGATCATGATCGCAGGATCACGGAATCTAGCCCCATGTCCGGCTCCACACCCAGCTTAAGATTCTCTCTCTCCCTCTTCCTCTGCCCCACCCCCACCTCTTAAAAAAAAAATCAGAGATGGAATGAGATACGCACAAATGTTGCTTAAGTCCCTATATCCTTGGAAATTTCATTCCAAACCAAGTTTTCAAGGGTAGTCCCATCTACTGAGAATTCCAGCTATCTTGTGAGTGACAGAACAGAGTCATCTAAAGGGGTGGGAAGACCAGGATGACCCAGGCGAGTAGACTCACTACAAGAACTGGGATCCTCAGAGTGATTTCAGGTCACGCTGCAGACACCTGAGGCAGCAGAGGTCAGGCTGTAAGCAAGACAAGGGGCACCTCCGAGAACGTGCTCTCACTCAGGCAAATTCAGAGAAGTTTTGGGACGCCTGGGTGGCTCAGTGGGTTAAAGCCTTTGCCTTCGGCTCAGGTGATGGTCCCAGAGTCCGAGGGTCCTGGGATCGAGCCCCGCATCGGGCTCTCTGCTCAGCAGGGAGCCTGCTTCCCCATCTCTCTCTCTCTGCCTGTCTCTCTGCCTACTTGTGATCTCCGTCTGTCAAAATAAATAAATAAAATCTTAAAAAAAAAAAAAAATTCGGAGAAGTTTGCTTAAGACTGCTGATACAAATCTTGCCATCCAAAACGGGCCAGGAAAGTGGGGTTTCTGCCCCTCAGCTTCACCAACTCAGCTAACAGCTCTTGAAACCGAATCCCTATCTCTGAATGTAGATCTACGGGGGGGGGGGGGGGGGACAGCAGAAAGAGCCCTTTTGACTCCCCTCTTCTAATGCTGACATTCAAATGACCTGATCTCCCAGCCGAGGAATGCAGACAATTAAGGAATTAAGGAAACGTGCCAGGGCTACCGCCAGGGCCAAGGAAACATAAATGAGGATGAAGACTCTGCTTTCTGCCCTCCCCATCTATGACTGATTTCCCCCAAGAAATAGGGGGCTCAATAAACACCCGCGTCTGTGGGCAACCACGAACCCCATTGCTCCATCCTCCGGGGAGAAGGCAAAACACCATTCATCAAACCCAGCTACGTACCTAGACCTGCTGCTGTTTTGTTCCCAAGCAGCTCCTCAGTCAGTCCTCCTGGAGAGCCCAGGGCGTCAGGACCCCGCTCTGCCCTGCCGAGCAGTGCTGCTGGCTAAGTCCCGGAGGCCGACTGCGCTAGCCCGGGGAGCACAGCAGCCAACTTAACTACTTGTGTGCTGACTCACGCCTGGGCAGAAGGCGCCCCGACTGAGTCTGCTGGTGGAAAAACCCGGCCCCAGCCCCGGGAGTCACACCTGGAGCTCGTTACTTTGCACGCGGCACACGTGCACGCACACACACACACAGACTCTGCAGACCAGATTACGCTGGAGATGGGAGTTATGTTTGTTCTGAATGAGGGAGCTCAGCTCTGGCCCGGAGGAGGCCCCACTTGCCTGGAAGGGATCTAATTACATAAAGAAATTGATAGTAGGTGTTTCAGTCTGGGAGTTTAGGGAAGCTCCCATGACCTTCCCAGGACAAAACCAAACTTGTTTCCTGCAGTAGGACCTCTGTTTTAGTCTCTGTGGCTTCTAGAAACCCTAGGGGGAAGGTTCGTTCTTCGAGCTCTGTTGCAGGCCCAGGCATCAGCGACTGGGAAAAGCAAGCAAAGGTTTCGAATGTTTGATCCATTCTTGGAAGTCAGTTACTGTCCACCCATGTCCCCGCACAGCAAGCAAATGCCTCAACTTCTTAAAGCTGAGGCCACTTTCTAGTGATTGTTGGGGACAGTCGGAGCAGCAGCTGTGGGGACAGAAGCCTGCCTCTCTCTCGGGGCAAGTCAAGTCCCTGGCTTTCTTCAGGCATCACGGGGTCCACCCTGGGGTCTCTGGAGGGTGGGGGGGGATGGATGGACAGTCACGTGGGAGCCATGCGGGGGCTCAGCACAGCCTCCGTCCGCAGCCCACCAACCTGGGGGCCCGAGTTGCCGGCTGAGTTTATTAGGCTGAGTTTATTAGCTACTAATTGGCTAAAAGACTAAAAGGCTCTGGGGCCTCCGTTGCCTAAAGTGACTTGACCTTGGGGGCCTCTGAGCTCCGGCGCAGGGCATGCACACCCACAGGTGCACAGAACACAGCCTGCAGACTGAATGGGTAATAATGAATAATAATAACAACAACAATAACAACAACGGTGCTAATAATAGCAGCAGCCTCGGTGTGGAATGCTTCCCAAATTTGGGCGGATGGGCTGAAGGCTGTGCGTACAGACGCTCTGTAGCGAGGACAGCCAGCTCTTCCAGACTCTGCACACCTCGCTCTGTCCTGGCGCCCCCTGCAGTCAGGAGTGGCCACTCACTGAGGTCTTGCCCAGGCAGAGTGAGCAGGCATGCCCTGCACCCATGTGTCCTTGGCCCAAAACGCCTCCCCACGGGAGCATCTCCAGTCTCGAGCACAGACTTGGAGGGAGATAGCCGCAGGGACTGTGGCTGTCACAGAAAGAAGAAGGTGGAAAACTTTTGCTGCTGACTTTTGCAATTACTTTTAAATTATGGGGGAAAAATGGATATGAACCCAAAAACATGTATTTTGAAATTCCCTTAGGGATACGTAAGCAAGACAGTGTAGACACCGCTTGTCTACACAACAAAGACGAGACTCCTGAAGCAAGTGTTCAAACTCTCCTAGCCCAAGCCTTTGGCATTTCCCATTGTCTCTCACATTGGCATCTGGGTCTCTTGGTGGCTCTGAAACATACCTGCCCATCCCACCCCCCCCACCCCACTCAAAGTTTTATCCTCAAAATACTTCCCCAACTACTCCCCTCTGAACTGAATATACCTCCCTGAGGCAGCTCCAAAAACATAGCTGCAAATTCTTTGACGCTCCGTTGGTGGAAAAGTAGGGATCTGTGTCATCTCCTTGCCAAAAGCTGGGTAGGCTTGTGACCACCCAAAAGGACAACAGACAACATGGAAACTCTGCCATGTGACTTCCAAGTGTGGGTCACAAAAGCCAGGCATCACTTCTATGTATCCTGGAGCACATGCTCTTGAAATGGAAAAAAAAAAAAAAAAAACCAACAACAAAAAAAACCCCAAAATTCAACAGAGCCCACTTTGAAGATCTTACCGGCTTTATTCAGTGATTCATGTAGTGGGCAGCAGCCCATGTAGCACAGAAAGGAGCACCGTGTAATAACGTTACATAACAATGAATGAACATATGAATCGGGAGGAATGCTGCCCACATAACGGGAAGCTTAGGTACAACTCTAGGACAAAGGAACGGGAGCTGGGGCAGGTGGGGCACCCTACCTGGTTCTGCTCTTTCTGGGCCCCAGACCCTTGCCCATAATGATCAGATAGTATCTATGCAGCCCAATATTTATTCATGGATTTATTAAATACCAACTATCTACCAAGCCTACTGTTTCAGGCCAGGTCAAAGTCCTAAGCATCTTCTCATGATGCTTCCATTCTAAATGGGAGGAGACAGACAAAAAATGACATTAAATGTAATCTGTTCCGTGATATGTGCTAAGAAGAAAGCAGCCTAAGGGGTGAGCTGAATGTTGTTGAACACGGTAACATCAGAGAAGTCCTCTCTGATGAGGTAATATTCTAGTAGACACCTGAAGAAGCAGGAGAAAGTACAAAGCCATGTTTACGCCAGGGGAGAAGCATTCCTGGAAAAAGGAGGGGCAACCATAAAGATCCCCAGATAAGAATGTGCTTGCTGGGTTGAAGGAGAAGATGGCCAGGGTGCCCTGAGCATAACGACCAAGAGAGGAGCCGCTGGGCCAAGATGCGTGGCGTGGACGGGCAGGACATGGCAGTCAGGAAGGGCTGAAGGACTTCTGATGTTGCTCTGGCTTTGGCGGGAAGTCGTCAGACATCCGCGGTTGGAGGGGTGGCACGATCTGGTGCATCCATGGCCCAGGCTCCATCAGGAACACACACTGAGAGGTGAGTCGGAGGCACTGAGACAAGGTAGAGGGTTTCACGACTCCCAACCAAGAGGCTTGGACGGGGACTGGAGGAGGTGCAGACGATGTGAAGCGGTCAGAACAGGAACGTGTCTGAAGGCAGAGCCAACAGCATTCCGTGTTGGACTCAGAAGGGTGGGAGAAAGACAGGAGGCAAGAGTGATTCCACTGTCTTCTAGGCTGAAGACCTGCTGGAGCGCCATCAACCTTGGCTGAGAGGGGAACCCTGTGAGGGACGTAGGTTTGGTTCATGAGAACTAAGCTTTGGGTTTTTCTGAAAAACGTCTCTGGAGACACTCGCCAGCTCAGGACCTTATGAAGAGAGCTTGCTGAGATCGGCTGGGAGTGACCCACGATCTGCAAAGTCAATGACAGGAGAAAATATATTCCAAAGGGTCACAGGTTTTCAGCGGCCCAGAGTGGTCATTTTTCCTTTTGATGGTTACATATTACATAATGGCTTTGATGCCAATTAGAAATATATGTTACAGAGTGAGGCTAGAGCCGTTTTTTTTTTTTTGTTTGTTTGTTTGTTTTTTAAAGGAACTCATTGAAGGAAAAATACTAATTAAAAATAGTACAGTTGAGGGGCACATGGGTGTCTCAGTGGGTTAAAGCCTCTGCCTTTGGCTCAGGTCATGATCTCAGGGTCTTGGGATAGAGCCCTGCATCGGGCTCTCTGCTCAGCGGGGAGCCTTCTTCCTCCTCTTTCTGTCAAATAAATAAATAAAATCTTTAAAACAAAATAGTACAATTGAAATAGTTATGGGGAAAAATCATGTCTGCTATGCACTAATGGATGAGCTTTGGGAAACACTGGTGTCTGATGTAATATCCCAATAACTAAAGTATCCCCAAAGGTCAGTCTCTGAGAAGAGAAGCCTTGGCTATTGACTCTGTTCTGATTCGTCCAAATTTTTCTTCACCTCCAGCTGGCTAGTTGTCTTCAGGTCTCCATGACGCACCCCTCCCCCAACATTTTTATTTCGACCTGAGGTCTACCGACCAGTGCTACATCCTAGACCAAAAACCAGAAATAGCATTTGTTGCTTATTCTCACTCTGAGTTCATACGTAGTTCAAACTTTATTCTAATTGGAGTTCTTACAATTGGGTTGATGTCTAGAGGAGAATACACTTTCCCTCATAAACCCTGCGCAAGGCCACTTATTGCCTTGATGCCCCGTGTGCAGCTGAGGGCTGCAGGCAGCTCTGGGTGGGGACCCAGCAGGTGGCCCCTCTGGGTCTACCACTGGCTCCGGGGACACAGGGGATCCTCATGCTTCCACTGACAGTGCTCGGTGGGAAGCATTCCTTCCCACCTTGCGTAGGGTGGAAACTGGAAAGATGCCATCCCGTAAACCCCAGAACACAAGCCCCCTTAATCCATGAGAGCCCTTTACAGACCACCCCGACCCCCACCCTAGGAAGTAGCTACCAGTATTCTACCGATTTCACAAATAAAATAACATCCAAGGCCCTAGTAGCTGCGTCCAAAGTCACACAGCTTATTTCCTGGCCTCTCCTGTTTCAGTCCATCATGTGGGGACCAGGGGCACACAGTGGGACAACTCTGTGACAATGGGTGACTCCCAGAACCCAGGATGCACTGAGGAACCCTTGGTGGTTGGCTGTTTCAGCCAATGTGGGGGCTAAGCCTCACACAGCGACCCGGGTAAGCGGAGGGGGATTTGGAGAGAGACTATGGGAGCAAGACCCATGTGGGACAGAGTGGTTGCAGGAGGAGGTGTGAGTCTCGGGATAACCAGGAGAGGAGAGGGGGGCTTTCTAACGGGGAAGTCTGACTTCCTTTGTGCGGGGTACTCCTTACACGTTTGGTGGGAAACCCCACTGAACTCAGCTGGGCCTCAACTGTTAGGTGTGCACGTGTAATCTGGAAAGCCTGTGATACGGCCCATTTCCCCAAGGCTGCCCTGTTACAGGTCACCCGTCCCTCCATCTGGAGGCTGGTGACCAACCTCTATCTGGTTTGTGGGAATTATTCTGTATGCCCTTTTCTATATGTATGTGATACTTCAGTAGAATTTCTAAAAATATTTTTACTCTCTACATTTTTTTATTTAAATTTTGTCAGTTAACATACAGTGTGATACTGGTTCCTGGAGTAGAATTCAGTGATTTACCACTTCCATACAACACCTGGTGCTCATTCCCAAATATGGAATCCTTTGAGAATGTGCTTGTCATCCGTGCTCAGGGGCCAACCTAATCTTCTCTGTATCGTTCCAATTTTTAGTATATATGTTAGCAAAGTGAGCACAAATCTATGCTTTTTTTTTTTTAAAGAATCTCATATTCAGGGGTGCCTAGGTGGCTCAGTTGGTTAAGCATCTGCCTTCCGCTCAGATCCTGATCCCAAGGTTCTGGGATCGAGTCCCAAGTTGGGCTCCCTCTCAGCAGGGAGCCTGCTTCTCCCTCTCTTTCTGCCCCTCCCCCTGCTTCTGTTCTCTCTCTATCTCTCCATCAAATAAATAAATAAAATTTTTAAAAAGAGCTTTTCATGAAGTGACAGAAGATGGTGGAGGAGTAGCAGACTGAAATGACATCAGGTCACAGGAGTCCAGCTAGAGAGCTACCAAACCATTCTGAACACCTACAAACTCAATAGGAGATAGAAGAGAAGAGGAGCAATTCTAGGAACAGAAAATCGACCACTTTCTGAAAGGTAGGACATGCAGGGAAGTGAGTCCGAGGTGGGGGGGGGCAGGGGGAAGCAGGCTCCCTACTGAGCAGAGAGCCTGACGTGGGGCTCAATCCCAGGACCCTGAGACCATTACCTGAGCTGAAGGCAGAGGCTCAACCCACTGAGCCACCCAGGCATCCCCAATTTCTTCTAATAGATCAGAATATACCCTAAATCTAGCACAGGGCTTTGTTCTAGTCTCCAGCCTGAGCACATTCTCTACCAGTCCCGCTCTTTTTTTCTTCTTTCTTTTTCCAACAAACTTATCAATTCCGTTTTTAGAATTTTTTTTACTTTTCATCTTTACAGTCATATTCCATCCCTTCATTGTGTTTACCCTTATTTTTGTATGTATATAAGTTTTGCTTTCTTTAATATTTTGGGAGATAGTTTCTTCTAAGAGACCAAAATACACCCAAAATCAAATGGGTGGTTCTGTTCTACTCACTAGTCTAATGTATATATAATTTCTTTTTATGCCCTTTCTTCTGTCCCTGGTTTGGGGTCTCCTCTGATTTGGTTAGCGTACATTTTTCTGGGGTCTTTGCCACCCTTTCAGTATATTATTCTCTCATTCATATATTATTATTATTTTTTAATATTTTATTTATTTATTTGACAGACAGAGATCACAAGTAGGCAGAGAGGCAGGCAGAGAGAGAGGAGGAAGCAGGCTCCCTGCTGAGCAGAGAGCCCGATGCGGGGCTCGATCCCAGGACCCCAGGATCATGACCCGAGCCGAAAGCAGAGGCTTTAACCCACTGAGCCATCCAGGCGTCCCTCATTCATATATTCTTACCTGGATAAAATGACAAGGTGGAAAAACTCACCACAAAAAAATTGAACAAGAGGCAATACCAATGGTTAGGAACCTAATCAATAAAGACCTTGGTAATATGTCAGATCTAGAGTTCAGAATGATGATTCTCAAGGTGCTAGCTGGGCTCAGAAAAGGCATGGAGGATATTAGAGAAACCCTGTCTGGAGAAATAAAATCCCTTTCTGGAGAAATAAAAGAACTAAAATCTAACCACGCTGAAATAAAAAAAGGAATTAATGAGGTGCAATCAAGAATAGAGGCTCTTACTGCTAGGATAAATGAGGCAGAAGAGAGAATTAGTGATATAGAAGACCAAATGACAGAGAATAAAGAAGCTGAGACAAACAACTACTTGATCAAGAGGGGAGAATTCAAGAGATAAATGATACCATAAGATGAGGGGCAAAAGGTATATTGGTACAAATAATATTAGAGAATTTCCCTAATATGGCAAAGGGAACAAGCATAAAAATCCAGGAGGCACAGAGAACCCCCCCTCAAAATCAATAAATATAGGTCCATATGCTGTCAAATAGTAAAACTTACTAGTTTTAGTGACAAAGAGAAAATCCTGAAAGCAGCTCGGACAAGAAGTCTCTAACATACAATGGTAAAAATATTAGATTGGCAGCAAACTTACCCACAGAGACCTGGCAGGACAGAAAGAACTGGCATGATATATTCAGAGCACTAAATGAGAAAAACATGCAGCCAAGGATACTATATCTAGCTAGGTTATCATTGAAAATAGAAGGAGAGATAAAAAGCTTCCAGGACAAACACAAATTAAAAGAATTTTCAAACACCAAACCAGCCCTACAGGAAATATTGAAAGGGGCCTCTAAGCAAAGAGAGAGCCTAAAAGTAGTAGACCAGAAAGGAACAGAGACAATATACAGTAACAGTCACCTTACAGGCAATAAAATGGCACTAAATTCATGTCTTTCAATAGTTACCCTGAATGCCCAAATCAAAAGACACAGGGTATCAGAATGGATTAAAAAACAAAACCCATCAATACGCTGTCTGCAAGAAACTCATTTTACCAAAAGACACCTCCAGATTTAAAGTGAGGAGGTGGAAAACAAATTACCATGCTAATGGACATCAAAAGAAAGCTGGGGTGGCAATACTCATATCAGATAAATTAGATTTTAAGCCAATGACTATAATAAGAGATGAGGAAGTACACTATATCATACTCAAAGGGTCTGTCCAACGAGAAGATCTAACAATTTTAAATATCTATGTCCCTAACATGGGAGCAGACAACTATATAAACCAATTAATAACAAAATCAAAGAAACACATCAACAATAATACAATAATAGTAGGGAACTTTAACACCCCCCCTCGCTGAAATGGACAGATCATCCAAGCAAAAGATCAACAAGGAAATAAAGGCCTTAAATGACACACTAGACCAGATGGACAACACAGATATATTCAGAACATTCCATCCAAAAGCAACAAAATACGCATTCTTCTCTAGTGCACATGGAACATTCTCCAGAATAGATCATATCCTGAGTCACAAATCAGGTCTCAACTGGTACCAAAAGATTGGGATCATTCCTTGCATATTTTCAGACCACAATGCTCTGAAGCTAGAACTCAATCACAAGAGGGAAGTTGGAAAGAGCGCAAATACATGGAGGTTAAAGAGCATCCTACTAAAGGATGCTCAACCAGGAAATTAATGAATGTGTCAACCAGGAAATTAAAGAACTGAAAAAACACATGGAGACAAATGAAAATGAGAACACAACTGTTCAAAATCTGTGGGACACAGCAAAGGCAGTCTGAGAGGTAAATATATAGTCATACAAGCCTTTCTCAAGAAACAAGAAAGGTCTCAAGTATACAACCTAACCCTACACCTAAAGGAGCTGGAAAAGAACAGCATAGAAAGCCTAAACCCAGCAGGAGAAGAGAAATCATAAAGATCAGAGCAGAAATCAATGAAATAGGAACCAAAAGAACAGCAGAACAAATCAACAAAACTAGAGACTAGTTCTTTGAAAGAATTACTAAGTCTGATAAACCCATGGCTAAGCTTATTAAAAAGAAAAGAAAAAGGGACGCCTGGGTGACTCAGTTGGTTAAGCAGCTGCCTTCGGCTCAGGTCATGATCCCAGCATCCTGGGAGCTGCTTCTCCCTCTGACTCTGCCTGCCACTCTGCCTGTGCTCGCTCTTGCTCTCTCTCTCTCTGACAAATAAATAAATAAAATCTTTTTAAAAAATAAAAAAATAAAAATAAAAATAAAAGAAAAAAAAAGGACCTAAATACACAAAATCATGAATGAAAGAGGAGAGATCACAACCAACACCAAAGAAATACAAACAATTATAAGAACATATTATAAACAACTATACGCCAGCAAATTTGACAAATTTGACAATCTGGAAGAAATGGAAGCATTCCTAAAGAAACAGAAACTACCAAAACTGAATCAGGAAGAAATAGAAAACCTGAAAAAACCCATATCCAATAAGAAGATTGAAACAGTCATCAAAAATCTCCCAACTAACAAGAGCCCAGGGCCAGACGGCTTCCCAGGGGAATTCTACCAAACATTTAAAGAAATATTAATACCCATTCTCCTGAAACTGTTCCAAAAAATAGAAATGGAAGGAAAACTTCCAAACTCATTTTATGAGGCCAGCATTACCTTGATCCCAAAACCAGACAAAGACCCCACCAAAAAGGAGAATTACAGACCAATATCCCTGATGAACACAGATGCAAAAATTCTCACCAAAATACTAGCTAATATGATCCAACAGTACATTAAAAGGATTATTCACCATGAGCAAGTGGGATTGATTCCTGGGCTGCAAGGTTGGTTCAAAATCCACAAATTAATCAGTGTGATCAAATACATTGATAAAAGAAATAACAAGAACCATATGATACTCTCAATAGATGCTGAAAAAACATTTGACAAAGTACAGCATCCTTTCTAGATCAAAACTCTTCAGAGTGTAGGGAGAGAGGGTACATTCTTCATTATCTTCAAAGCCATCTATGAAAAACTCACAGCGAGTATCATTCTCAATGGGGGAAAACTGAGAGCTTTTCCCCTAAGGTCAGGAACATGGCAGGGATGTCCACTATCACCACTGATATTCAACATAGTACTAGAAGTCCTAGCCTCAGCAATCAGACAACAAAAAGAAATTAAAGGCATCCAAATCAGCAAAGAAGAAGTCAAACTATCACTGTTTGCAGATGATATGATATTTTATGTGGAAAACCCAAAATACCACTCCAATACTGTTAAAACTTGCAAAAGAATGCAGTAAAATGTCAGGATATAAAATCAGTGCACAGAAATCAGTTGCATTTCTATATACCAACAAGACAGAAGAAAGAGAAATCAAAGAGTTAATCCCATTTGCAATTGCACCCCAAACAATAAGATACCTAGGAATAAACCTATCAAAAGAGACAAAGAATCTGTACTCAGAAAACTATAAAGTACTCATGAAAGAAATTGAAGAAGACACAAAGAAATGGAAAAACGTTCCATGCTGACGGATTGGAAGAACAAATACTGTGAAAATATATATGCTACCTAAAGCAACCTACACATTTAATGCAATCCCTATCAAAATACCATCAATTTTTTTCAAAGAAACAGAACAAATAATCCTAAAATTTACACGGAACCAGAAAAGACCCCGAATAGCCAGAGGAATGTTGAAAAAGAAAGCCAGAGTTGGTGGCATCACAATTCCAGACTTCAAGCTCTATTACAAAGCTGTCATCATCAAGATAGTATGGTACCAGCACAAAAATAGACATAGAGATCAATGGAAAAGAATAAAGAGCCCAGAAATAGACCCTTAACTCTAAGGTCAACTCATCTTCGACAAAGCAGGAAAGAATGTCCAATGGAAAAAGGACAGTCTCTTCAACAAATGGTGTTGGGAAAACTGGACTGCTACATGCAGAAGAATGAAACTGGACCATTTCCTTACACCACACACAAAAATAGATCCAAATGGATGAAAGACCTTAATGTGAGACAGGAATCCATCAAGATCCTTGAGGAGAACACAGGCAGCAACCTCTTCGACCTCTGCCTCAGCAACTTCTTCCTAGAAACATCACCAAAGGTAAGGGAAACAAGGGCCAAAATGAACTATTGGGACTTCACTGAGTTCAAAAGCTTTTGCACAGCAAAGGAAACAGTCAACAAAACCAAAAGGCAACTGACAGAATGGGATAAGATATTTGCAAACGACATATCAGATAAAGGGCTAGTATCCAAAATCTAAAAAGACCTTATCAAACTCAACACTCAAAGAACAAACAATCCAATCAAGAAATGAGCAGAGCACGTGAACAGACATTTCTGCAAAGAAGGCATCCAGATGGCCAACAGACACATGAACAAGTGCTCCACATCATTCAGCATCAGGGAAATACAAATCAAAGCTACAATGAGATACCACCTCACACCAGTCAGAATGGCTGAAATTAAAAAGTCAGGAAACGACAGATGCTGGTGAGGATGCGGAGAAAGGGGAATCCTACTACAATGTTTGTGGGAATGCAAGCTGGTGCAGTCTCTGGAAAACAGCATGGAGGTTCCTCAAAGAGTTGAAAACAGAGCTACCCAATGACCCAGCAATTGCACTACTGGATATTTACCCTAAAGATACAAATGTAGTGATCCAAAGGGGCATGTGCACCCCAATGTTTATAGCAGCAATGTCCACAATAGCCAAACTATGGAAAGAACCTAGATACCTAGATGTCCATCAACAGATGAATGGCTAAAGAAGATGTGGCGTACATACACACACACACACACACACACACACACACACAGTGGAATACTATGCAGCCATCAAAAGAAATGAAATCTTGCCATTTGCAACAATGTGGATGGAACTAGAGGGTATTATGCTGAGCTAAATAACTCAAGAGAGAGTTATTTAGAGAGAGACAATTTTCATATGATCTCCCTAATATGAGGAATTTGAGAGGCAGAGTGGGAGGTAGGGAAGGAAAAAATGAAACAGGATGGGATTGGGAGGGAGACAGACCGTAACAGATTCTTAATCTCACAAAACAAACTGGGGATTGCTGAAGGTAGGGGGGTAGGGAGAGGGTCATGGGGTTATGGACATTGGGGAGGTTATGTGCTATGGTGAGTGCTGTAAAGTGTGTAAACCTGATGATTCACAGACAAATAATACATTATATGTTAATAAAAATAAATTTTAAAAAATTTTTTTAAGAATTTTTCATGATAAAATAGAAGAAGGGTTTATATGGAAATTTTTTTTTTTAAGATTTTATTTATTTATCTGACAGAGATCACATGTAGGCAGAGAGGCAGGTGGGGCCTGAGCAGAGAGCCTGACTCGGGGTTCGATCCCAGGACCCTGGGATCATGACCTGAGCCGAAGTCAGAGGCATTAACCCACTGAGCCACCCAGGCGGCCCTGTGGAATGGGTTTTAAGGCAACATAAATTTGCCAAATACTAGTTTCATGTAATCTAAGGATGTTTCTCTAAGGGAAGATTTGTTACAGCTTGAAATATATTGATATGAATGCTAAATTTGTGTGTGTGTGTGTGTGTGTGTGTGTGTGTGTGTGTGTGTGTGTGTCTAAACCCGAACTTAGATCCCATTCCCTCCCTCCATCGAAAGCAAACATCCCTGGAAGAGCAACCTGCGAGACAGAGAAGCTTGTGTTCCATGGGACTAGGCTCACCTGCCCTCCGGGGTCCGGGCTTCTGTGCCCACCAGCAAGCACATTCCTGCAGTCCCGGACAGGAGAAGCTGCTGGAAACCGGAGCAGAAAGCAGCAGTCCTCTGCTGTGAGCCCTGCTTGCCCTTCCTCCTCTGACCTCCTTTGGCGGTTGGGAAGATTGCCAGCAGTTCCTCCTCAGTTTTGCCAAATGAAAGGCTTGGATCAGGGCCTTCTTCCTTCCCGGGAGGAAAATGAATTTCCCGGGGCCTGCACGAATTCATTGTTTTTGATGATTTTAATTGGTGATTAAACCCTGAATATCTTGAGAAATTAAGCCAGTTTTGATAGCCGGGATCTACCGGAAGCCCATTTGTCACCGACCGTTCTTCATACTTGGCATGTGTTAAAGTGACATTTCGGATACGTTCCCATCTAATTTCGGTGACTTTTTGTTTGAATTCACACTCAGTGAATGTTAATAGTATGTGGGGGTTCTGTGTGCTGAATACATTGACATTTTCTCTCCCGAAGGAAGTACGATGCTGCTGCTCAGTCCCCAGCCCCCACCCCGACCCCTTTTGCTGTATGTTGGGTGCAATGAGGACCAGGGATTGTGCACGAACACACAACAGGACTTGTGGCCCTACCCCCTGCTTGGATCTCTCTGTCCTCCTGCAGTTGCTTCCCTCTGCCCAGGAACCAGGAGCCCAGGAGAAACCTCATTAGGCAGCCTCTTGGCCCCAGGGTTTGAAGCAGTCCCTGCAAGCCCTCAGGGCAGAGATTAAGCTCTGGGATCAGCTGGGGTCAGCTTCTGAGCACAGCAATGGGCACCCATGGCCCTGGGCCAGTGACACTTCCAGGCAGACAGGTGCCTGTAGCACTAACAGGACCCAGCCCATCTTGGTGTCATTTGCTTTTCATGCTCGCCCCAGGAACTCGCAGAGCAATGCAGCTAGCCCTGTCTGCCAGCGTATCTGCCCACCTCCGGGCTGGACTGAGCCTACCCGGCTCATTGGAGCGTCTGCAGAGAGGAAGCCCACAGCTCACCACAGCCAGAGGTCAGAAGGCTCCCAGGACCACTCGGGCTGGCAATGAACGTGCTTCCCATCAACCTGGCAATGACTGGCCATGGCCTCTTGCAACTCAAAGCCAAGGATTTCGGAGACTTCCAAACAAACGTTCATGGTAACAGATCATGCTTTTTCCCAAGTTATTTTTTCCCCTGAAAATCCTAAGATATCAGGGAGCATGCCCACTGTGTGCCTTTCCATGGCCACAGGCTCGTTATTCAAAAGAGAATGCTTTGGCCAAAGGGCCTAAGCCCCCTGTGGATACTACCAGCAGGAAGCCATGAAAACACCACCAGCAACTGGGTGGGACAACACAGAGCTGGCCAGGGGAGCAGATCTGAGCGCCAGTCAATCCTGGCGCTACACCCACATGTGTGCCTCGTTCTCCCCTTGCTCCTTATCTGGGCTGCGTTGTGCCATGTCAGAGTCCACCAGCAATCCCGCAACCGTGGGATGCTAAGGACAGTGAAGCAAGGATCTTACCAAAGATGTAAGCCGTGAGTGGCTTCAGGCTCCTGATAATATCCCCAGAAGTTTAAATAAAGGCTGAGTCTCAGTTTGGTTTCACATGTGGTCCAGCTCCCTCTCTGGCTGGGGCCAGTCTCTCCGTCAACTGGGACTTCTACCATGGCTCCCAGGGGCTTCGTCTTCATCTTTCCAGCTCACTTCCCTCCATGTAACACTAGTGGCTGTTTACTACGCACAAAACTCGTCTGCGTGCCCCCCATCACCCTACGTTACACTGCCACATGGGTCACCTGCAGTGATGGCCCCATGGTTCATGTTCTTTCAGGAAGTGCCCCGGTTATGTGATCATGACTTGTTACGTCTCCCCGAGCACTAGTGCAGCTTAGACGCCAACTCTTTTTTTTAAAGATTTTATCTATTTATCTGACAGGGAGAGACACAGTGAGAGAGGGAACACAAGCAGGGGGCAGTAGGAGAGGAAGAAGCGGGCTCCCCATTGAACAGGGAGACAGATGTGGGGTTCAACCCCAGGACCTGGGATCATGACCTGAGCTGAAGGTAGCCGCTTAACGACTGAGCCACCCAGGCGCCCTGACACCCACTCCTGAGAGAGGAGTTGGACAAAGCCCTTGGTGTGAAATAAAGTACATACAATACCTTGGTTGAAGTTCTTTGTAGACTACGGACCGGGACAGCTATAAGAACTGTAAGAACAGCTGTAAGAACACCACCACTTGCCCTATTTTCCTGCTCACACTGAAAAAAATGCTTTGAGCCACCAAGTTAAGCTATTTAGAACTTATCTTAGTCCAAGTCAAAGAGAGAGAGAAGAAAGAAATTGACTGATTCAACAGAACATACTGTAAATCCTTTGGCAAAAAGAGACCAAGCATTCTGGACTGTAGGCACCTGACACTTTCTCAAAACATGCTGATGTTCCTAGTAAGCGATTATATTTGTTGCTAATACACAGTTTATTTGTTACTAACCAGATCTTTCCCAGGTACCAGCCCGGGACAGGCAAAAGCACTCTCAGACAACGAACCACAAGAGCGGTCTTTAGAAAGGAGAGAGAAAGTCATTCAGGTTCCTCCAGATTCTGGGTCTGCTTTAGTGCTTGTTGTGTCCCAGGTCTTCTGGGCTGTTGGGGGGCAGGGGCAATGGAGCACGTGAAGGGCTCTGGCAAGTAAGCTCACAGTTCAGGTATTTGAATGTACCCCCAACATTCCCCAATCCAGTGTCAGTTGCCTTCATGTTCTTCTGGACACTCTGTGTGTTGAGAGTTGGAAGTCATTAAGGCAGACTCTAACGGCCACTTCTATTTTTAGTTCTTCAGTTGTCATTAGGACACCAATTTCTATGTCCAGATGTTAAAGGCCCTCCTCAGACAACAGCTTACTCGTTGTCTTCCAAACTGATTTAACAACAAAAACTGGGTCACCAAGGGCTTCTGGTTTCATCTTCAACAAGCAAAGAGCTTTGGAGTCAAGTCACCACTCTCATCCTTACAACTACAAAAGGCTGGACGAACTTTGCAAAACAGGACTTCTTTTTGGAGCCATCAGAGGACTGGGGCCAACAGAGCCAATCGCCACTCTCCAAATCTGGAGAGACAGTAGTATCCAGAGTCACAGCCGGGATTTGCTGACATGGGGCCGAAGCCACTGAAACTAAAACACTTACTAAAAACACTTACACCATAACTTAGATTGACTATCGTGAAGGGGAGAGGGGCAGGCAGGAGTCAAAAATCCTCATAAAAATTTGGACTCCCCCCAAATTTATCTACTAATAGCCTACTGTTGACCAGAAGTCCTATCAATAACAAACAACTGATGAACACATATTTTGTCTATGTATAAAGCTTAGAATAAAGCTGGAGAAAAAAATATTAGGAAAATCATAAAAGTACATATATAGTAATTGATTGAAAAAACCACAGAACCTGCTCAGTCCAAACCCCTATTTTCAAGGGTCAACTGTGTTATCAATTATACTTTAAATGTGACAGGTCTAAATACACCAATTAAAAAGACAGAGACTGTCAGAATAGATTAAAAATGGGAAGCTGGTTATCTGCTATATATTCTGTCTATAGGAAATCCACTTTGTAAAGATCCAGAGAGTTTAAAAATAAAGGGGTGGAGAAAGATAGATACCATGCTGAACACTCATTAGAAGAAAGCTGGGGTCATTATTTTAATTTCAGACAAAGCAGACTCCACAACAAGGAATATCATTAAGAATAGAGGACAGAGCGATAAAGGGGTTAATCCTCCAAGAAAACACAGCAACTTTAATGTATATGCATCTAACAAGAGAGTGTCACAAAACACCAGCTTCTAGGCCACCATGGGGCTGGGAGGGGACTCTGGGCAGGTCCCTCCTGGGTGTCTGAGCCTTCCCTTGTCCTCACCTGGGATGCCATTTTGGCCCCTCAAGCCACTCCCTAGACATCCTTCGACACAGGATCCGGGACACAGGAGTTAGCATAGGCCTCTGAAGTTGGACCCTCTACTTCTTTAACTTTGAAAAACATGGGAGTCCATCTATCTCGTCAATCTCTGTCTTCAAATCTTTAGTAAACCTGTCCCAAGAATTCTCAAGAGACTCTCAAATCTTGGCACTCATCAACCATGAGGCAATGATGGAATAATGAATGGCTGAGTACTATTCCTGCGGATCGGATGTCACACGTACGCTGTGAATGGTAAACCAGAAAATCTCAAGGGCATCTCTAATCCTGTCACATGCATTTTCTCAATTGCTAGATGCTCAACAACACTAGTGCCAGGCCAACACTAGAGAACGCAAAGGATTTCCCACATGTGCAACATACACATTAGCTCTTGTGATAAACCCTCCCTCCCCGTCTTCACCAATGGTAAGCCATGGCCGCCCGCACTGTCCTTCTGCCACTCTCCCCACAATCCCGACCTTCTTGCTCCCTCCTTCCAGTTTCCTGCAACCTCCCTTCACTAAGTGGGTCACTCACAGACCATACCCATCTGACCTCAGCGGGCTGGAGTCTGGATCTAGCAGGTTACTTAATTTTGTGACTTCTACTGAACCAGCAGACAGAGGAGAAGTTCAAGGTCCTGATAAGCAGAATATCAAGTCGGGATTTGTTCAAGATAAGTTTCCTGACCAAAGGGAGAGGGGAAAAAAAAAAAAAGACTTGTCAGTCAGCATCAGCATCCAACTCTTGGTTTTAGCTTAGGTTGTGATCTCGGAGTCATGAGATCAAACCCTACACTGGCATCCACGCTCAGTGGGGAGTCTGTTCAAGATTCTCTCTCCCTCCGCTCCTCCCTGCGGCACACTCTTTCCCTAAAATAATCTTTAAAAAAAAGAAGAAAGGATATCAGCATCCAAGGGATCCAAGTAGCATATTCTATACCCTAGTTATGCCAATACCTGGTTGATTCTTTTTTCTTTTTTTAAGGTTTTATTTATTTGACAGAGAGAGAGAGAGATCACAAGTAGGCAGAGAAGCAGGTAGAGAGAGAGGGGGAAGCAGGCTCCCTGCTGAACAGAGTCTGATGTGGGCCTTGATCCCAGGACCCTGAGATCATGACCTGAGCTGAAAGCAGAGGCTTAACCCACTGAGCCATCCAGGCGCCCTCCTGGTTGATTGCCTGTATAATGAAGGTCAAATGAAAGCTAACAGGGATCCTCATTTTATCTTATAAAGTTTATGAGCTATTGATTACATTTATCAGATATTTGGGATCCAAATAAACCATTTAGCAGTTAAGAAATCAGTCTCTCAGCTTGTGATGTGAATTTCCTACAATGTGGTTCATAGTAAGAGGTGACCCGCTTGGCTTTACCAGGGTAAGCACCGATTCTCTCACTGCTGACCCTGACCCTATAGAATTTATGAACACTCACAGTATTTGTGGGGAGTACAGGGTGCTGGGGTAAAGGTAGAAACCAGAACTCCAATCAGTCCCCTCCTGCAAGACGGGGTAATTACTACTAACCTCATGGTTTTTGTCAGGCTTATACACGTAAAATGTCCTCCTCGTAAAGAGAGCCAAACAAAGGAGCTACTGTCCAAGAATTGGTCTTAGCAAATGGAAGGACAAAAACGCGCATGTCCGCAACCAGACAAGCATTATCAAGTGGACTATGATTCCCTAGAACACCAGATTTCTCTGTCCTTCCTGGATCTACAGATGGGGGAGCCACGGGATACGTCCATTCATGAACCAGGGCGGTCAGGCATGAAGTTCTTTAGTACATAGGTAGGATACAAACCTGTGGTCGTCATTTTTTTTTTAACTACTTGATTCAGGAAGAAAAGATCCAATTTTTAACATGTCCCAATACTTCATTTTCATTCCTCAAGTTTCCTTCCCCTTTGATACGCCGCACCTGCTTGACAGTCAAGGTCAGGGAAAGGCTGTACCAGCGAAAGACCCATCCCAGAATTCTGGTCAACAGGCCTCCCCAGAGGCCATCGTGCGTTCTGACAGAGCCACACGTCCAGAGCTCCGCACAGGAAACCTCATCAGCTTGACGTTGAATTTAACTCACCTTCCATTCTGTCTACGTATGTTTGCAAAGACACGAGTACGCTTTCAGAAACCTTAAGGGGATAGAAACAGAATTGCAACAGGCCCTGTCTCAGAATAAACCCTAGATCCAAAATGCAACATTTTATCTCTGCTTTAATGACTCTGTCGACGACTTCCAGGAAGGATGTGAACACATGAGAAATAACAGCCATCTATTTTAAGTATCAGGTTTTATTAAAAAGTGCATTTTGATTAATTTATGATCTAGGTAAGCCGTTAAGATATCAGTGTACTCTCTGGAATAATAACTTTACAAATATTTAAAACAAACAAAATTTTAAAAGCCTTTTTTATTTCCTTCACCATTATTGTTTTACAATACAAATATCACCTTGTGAATTCACAAAAAAACCCTACGGAAGATAATTCTGCCGCGTAAAATACAGAATGGATATATATACTTCTTCATTCTTAAAAAACTATTTTGTTCTCCACATTGGCAAGTATAGAAGAGAATACTTCCCCAAACATACTCATGTTGGGAGTAAAACTTCGAGTTACATGCAGTTTCTGCACAAATATGTTTTAAAGAAATAGATCTCTGTTTTGTTGTTCACCAACAAAATTGTCAAGAGAGTACGGATAACTAATTTAGAGCTTTCAAGTTTTAGGTAAGTGATCATTTTCAAAACTCTCTTTTTAAAAACAAAGTATTCATGGCTGTTTTCATTGTATAGTTAAAATTGAACTACCAAATAGATGATAAAATAATTTAAGTGGTATACGTGTCATTGCCACCTGCTCACAATATGGGAACAGGCTCTGACTTTCTAATTGACTCCCCCATTCTCTAATTCATAGCGATTTAAAAACCATAAGCAGTCTTCTGATTTAATTTAGCTATAAATGCAAAATTTAGTAGTGTATACATACATTTATATTTCCATGGAATATTTATTTTAAATAAAAACATTTAAGATTGCCTACTGACCATACAATCAAGACAAGAAAGGCACTATAAACATAGACAAATTTCTCTCCCAAGAAGCATTTTTAAATTTTAACTCTCTTCTCTCCAACATGTAAAAATCTTTAAATTTGGTTTTCATAACATTATTTTGAAAAATAAAGTTAGGAAATACTTAGAAAATCGCTTTATAACAGAATCTTTTTTTTTTTTTTTGCACTTTTTGACACACTCTCTCTGCTGATTTTTATAAAACCCAAAGTTACCGAACCTTTCTGTGTCTGTCATTTTTATTTGAATATCGGTGCAACAGGTAGAAAGATTTCAGAATCGAACCCCATTCAGGTACTTAGAAACCTTCATAGAGACATTTGCTAGAAAATGGCTTACAGCCCAATCTTTGGGGCAAGAGATATGAAAAGTATGTTTTCCCAAGAAAATAATACGCTTTATTTCCAGATGTGCCTGGAAAGACCAGAACTGATGATATAAAAGCTTACATTTATGCTGTTGCATCATATACAAAGGAACATGGTGGTCGCAGGTTATGGAAATCCCAAACTTATGAACAGGAAGATGTGTACAGTGCATGATAGGTTAGATTTTCTTTATTGTTGTCCAACGCAGGTCCTTTGGAGAGAAAAAAAGATCACAGTGCTGACCAGGTAACTCAATAGGTTAAGTCAAGGGAACTGCTGAAGGAGAACGGGGTCAGGGAGGTGTGTTCATGGCATCTTCTCTTGTGCAGTTCTAGCACTTCGGACAGCTCCTCGCTTGCCCGCGTCGGGCGCCGTTACGTGTCGCTCACCAAGCGGCTGTACTTGACTTGCCTGCCGAGGTGGACGACCGGCCAAGGGAAGGGCCAATGGTACGAGCGAGGCACGATTCCTTGGACATTCTTTTCAAAGTACTGGAATGGCCTGTACCACCACACCCTAGCCAGGAGGTTCATCTGGGTAGCTTCTTTTAGCACCTGGGAGAAGGACAGGAAACCCAAGTCAGGGGCACACGCCACTGCCCCAGCCCCAAGAGGAACATGCATGCTCCTAACCACCCTCCACCTGGAGTATGGAAGGTCTCTTTTCAGGCCGCAAAGGACCCCAGAGCCGCCCCATGTGCCTGGTGACACAAGCACATCGTCACGTGCACTCTGCTAACTGGGCCCCAGCCCAGCAGGAGAACAACGCTAATTGTGCGAGTGCACGGACAACTCGGGCCTCACGCCATCTCATAGCCAGTCAGGGTTTCGGTGACTTTCCTGCGATGGACGTTCTGTACTCAGCTGGAGGGGGGATGGAGACTGGGTGGGCACAGCTGAGACATTTGTCCGGGTTGTGGTAAGACGGGGCATTGCGTTGGAAGGACGCCATATCTGTGGTGCTACACCCACACCTTCCCTGGTCACTTTTTATATTCCAGTGGGCCGGTATCAGGAAGGATGACCCCACCAGAGATACCGACCCCTCAGAGAGAGACCAACGCTTGTCTGTAGATGGCACATGCACCACTGGGCCTGGGGGGTGGGCAGGGAGGCTGCGACCCTATGAGAAGGGACACTCACTTGCTGATTGGCCATCGTGTGGTACCACCAGAAGAGTCTCGTGGTGATGTAGTAGGCCACCACCACGTCCACAGTGTAGTGGTCGTGTGCCAAGAGGATGCAGAAGATCCCAACCACGCTGAGAAGCCAGCAGATCCAGTGGTACCACCAGAGTCGTCGTGGGGAGTCTGCGAAGACAAAGACATTCACGGTGGCCCCACTGTCCCAGCACCGCTAAGGGCACCCACCCCATTACTCAGCAACGTGGACCTCTCCTTCCGGAAACACATCATGTGGCAGCAAATCTAAGGGCTTTTGCTTCTCTGTAACCAAGGCAAGAATGGCAGCCGCGTATTTTCTGATTTGACCAGACTGTAATTAGTGCTTGCTTTGTATTATCATAAATACAGTTTAAAAGGACAACAGACAGAGGGCGCCTGGATGGCTCAGTGCGTTAAAGCCTCTGCCTTTGGCTCAGGTCATGATCCCAGGCACTGGGATCAAGCCCAGCAGGTTCTCTGCTCAGCAGGGAGTCTGCTTCCTCCTCTATCTCTCTCTGCCTGCCTCTATGCCTACTTGTGATCTCTGTCTGTCAAATAAATAAATTAAATTTTTAAAAAAATCTTAAAAAAAAAAAAAGAGACAATAGGAAGATACATCATGCTCTATCCACTGGCATTTAAGTCACTTTACTTGTGAATAATTTGGAATTAACACTCTCAAGAAAAATCAGTACCATTGGTCCGGAGATCCTTATATGGGGACTAGGCAGTCAGGATTGACAGAACTGTCTTATCTGCTTTCCAAGCTCTGGGACCATCCCCTAACCTGGAGGTCTTTGAGATATCCATTTCTCAAATGGGAATAAGAAAAAATCCAGATGCCTGGGGATTTGGGTCCAAGTGCCTTCAAGGCAGGGCAGGGTCAGATAAACACCTGTCCATACCCTGATTTGGAAGCCCCCTGGTGGAAGCGTCAGTATATCTACAAGCGCAGGCCTTCCAGCCTTGTATTCTTGAAGCATGGGCTGAAGAGGGTCTGATGTTTTATGCACAAACATCATCTGCATGTGATTTATCCTCCCGACCCAGGGGGAGAAAGTTCACATTTACTGGATTCTTATGGGGTCCACGAACTAGTCCTCCATTTAACCACTATTTACCAAGCATCTTCTATGTGCTTGGGACAGAGATGCTCTAGCTACGGAGATAAACGAACAAAACAGGCCAAGAACCTGCCCTGTGGGCAGATCCGTTCCCAGTAGGGAGGAGAGATGATACAGATTAATTACAGTAAATAAGTAAATTATACGCTATGTTAGAAGGTGTGAAATACCAAGAAAAAATTAAAAAGCTAAACAGGAGAAGCAGGATCAGAAGCAGAGAAGGGGACGGGAGGTTTGCAGCTTTAAAGGGAGTGGCTAGGCAGGGGCTGTCTGTATATGCTGCTTATCTTCATTCCTACCACCTCTCCTCTCCCTCAGCCAGAGTGGCTACCAGTAGTTCATTCTCAAGTCGAGGGAACCAAGCATTAGAGAGGTCAAAGGTGGGCCCCAAGGTCACAGAGCTCATAATAGCACCAGGACTCAAAATCCATGATTGTGACACCTGCCCCCCACCCTCCGGTCTTCTTCCCAGTCTCCCAAAAGGGCACCCTGGGTTTCCTTCAAGGATAAGGCTTAGCCTCTACTGCAGTGCAACCAGCAGGGGGCAGGAGCGCTCCCCCCAAGTGCTTACACCAGGCCTACCGGCCCCCACTTCCAAGGCCAGCTCACCCCCACCCCTCCACCCCCCCTCCCCCCGCCACAAGGGCAAGATGGCGCCTTGAGGGTTCGAAACAGAAGCTGTGAGGATTGGTCACATGCCAAGAGTAAGCAGAAGAACACCTACCCCGTTCCCTCTCCCAGTGCCCTGAAGCACATCTCCTGCCCTATCTTCCCTATCTCAGTTTAAGACCAAAGCTGGCCTAGGGCACCTGGGTGGCTCAGCTGGAGAAGCGTCTGCCTTCAGCTCAGGTCACAATTCCAGGTCCTGGGATCCAGCCCCATGTCAGGTTCCTTGCTGGGAGGGGGAGCCTGCTTCTCCCTCTGCCTGCTGCTCCCCCTGCTTGTGTGCTCTCTCTCTCTAATGAATAAATAAAATCTTAAAAAAAAAAAAAAAAAGACCCAAACTGGGCTCTTAAGCCTTGCCTCTTCAGTGGTTTCCTGTGGGCTCTCCGCTGACCTTTCTTCATTCCCTCCACATCTCACCAACGCCAACACCAAGGGGTTCAGGACACCCCACGTCTTCCCTGGATTACGGCAGCAGCCCGTACCCCATTCCAGCCCTGCTCTCCAGCCCGGCACCCGTCCCAGCAGAGGATCCCCCTTCTCTGAGGGAGAAATGGGACGGCATGGCCACTGTGTGTGAAAGAACCAAAGTTCAGACTCCTTCTCGGGGTTCAAGGTACGTTCCGTTATCTGCTTCCTACTGATCAGTTCATCTGTGGCTTCTCACTACTACCACTGCTCTGAATTCCACCACACCAACGCTCTGAACAGTGCCACACGCTCACTCCCAAGACACGTCCAGACTGCAATGTGTGCGTCCCTCCTCCGAGGTCTGGCAGCTCGGGTCTCCTCACTACTCTTCATGGAAACTGCCTAATGCTCATGGAGAGACAGTTTTTAACAGTAAAATACTGAGAACACCTGCAGTTTCTACAAGGAGAAAAATAAACAGCCCGTGGTTCGTTAGGATGAGCCAGAGCCTCATGTCCCACCTACATCACCGCAGCCAAGACAAGTGGAGAAAGACCAGAGAGGACACAATACCATCAAGCAGATGTGACAAACCATCAAACCATGACACGCAAGCACCAAAACATGATGGAAACGACAGAGGAAAACAGGAGCGGAAGGAACGAGAGACCATCATCACCTAGTTACCTTCTACTGGCTTTTTAATGGGTGAAGCGAAACAAATGGCAAATGCCGCTGTTTATTAAGTCTGAGCAGTGGGCGGGGCATGGTATTATTTTTTCTATGTCTCATAATAAAATATTTTAAGTACTTTTTTAAAGGGAATTTCTCATTCAGTGCCTGCCTCAGTTAGTGTCCCGACCCCACGGCTTCTATGGGGGACGTCACTATGCCCCTCCCGTCCCTGCGCTTAGCAGGGAGCCAGGACCTTGAGAACATCCAACCCAGCCCAACACTGGCTGCCTGTGGTCCCAGGAAGATGTCCTTCTTGCTCCTTCCAGCAGCTGGAATGCACCCCCAATGTTACTCTGACACCTGAGGGAACAAGTCACCCCCTCCAAACACAGACAGGTCACTCTGGGGGCCACTGTGGGGACACGAGGGGCTGGCCTCCCACAGGAGACTCCACAGAGACCAGGGGAGATGGCAGGGGTCATGACTTACACTCTTTGATAAATAAGTAGGTGAGCGTGAGCATGACAGTGTGCCCGCTGTACAGGTAGTCCCCACACATGTTGTGCGAGCCGGTGATGGACAGGCCGCCGCCGGCGATGAGCTTCATGATTCTCCGCAGCTGCGCTTCCCAGTCTCCAAAAAGCTGGTGGGAGAAGAGAAAACAAGACTCATTACTGGTCTGCATGGAAGCGTACCATGATGGCTACCGTCAGGAATTAGGCTTTGTGACACGGTTATTTCTAGTCAGAAATACAGGATGTGGTCTCTGACTTTGTTCTCCTGGCACAACCTTGGGAATTTCCTGACATCAAGGTGTCTTTCTTCGGTTACTCCCCACAAGCCCCTTTCTGCACATCAGCGTGCACATCAACGGGGTGACTCCAAGCCCCCCAAAAGGGGGGCTGGATGCCAGCAGAGCCGACCAGACCACCAGGGGGCTGGACCTCCAAGGAGCGGGGAGGGGCTGGAGGCGGAGTTGGTCACCCATAGCCAAAGGCCTCCTCCACCCGGCTTACAGAATGAGCCTCTACAAAAACCCAGAAGATGACGGTTCAGAGAGTTTCCAGGTTGGAAGAGTCAAGACATAGGGGTCTGGGGGAAGCGGTGCATCCAGAGTGCAGAAGCTCTGAACCCCTTCCCATACACTTCGCCCAGAGCATCCTAAGTCACATCCTCTTAAAACACACTGGAAATCCGGTAAGTTAACATGTTCTCCTGAGTCCTGTGAGCAATGTTTAGCAAATTAATCAAACTGGAGGAACCTCCAATGTATAGCTGAGGGGTCAGAAGCCCCAGGGACAGCCCAGACTTGGGACAGGTGTCTGAAGCAGGAGGCAGGGACAGTCAGTGTGATATGGAGCTCTGAGCCTCTGGGACCTGATGCTAACCCCGGGGAGGCAGCTTCAGCTGTCATAGAAGTGCCCAGTGTGGGTGCTGAGCACAGAGGAGACACCCAGGAGCTTCCTGCCTTCAGGAGCTCACACCGATGGACACAAGACCCCCCGTGAAGTCTGCTGCTCAACATCCGCTGTTCTTCAGACAGCACTCAGGAGGGGTACAGGCCTTGGGATGAAGCAAGTGGCTTCAGAACATTCCTTAGAAGCTACTAGCACTTTCTACAGCACATTTCAGCAGACACTAACTTAACTTTCAAAATCACACTGATAGAGGGAGAGTCACTGACGGATATACTACCAAAAACATCTGGGAAAACGTCCGGTACTTGGCTTGGGGACAACTGTTCCGCTCACTCAGCGGGAGCGCTGGAGACTGGAGCCCTCATATGCAAGAAGACTTCGGTTTACGATACTCGGTGGCCCAATGGAGACACGGGACTGAGGTGGACATGCGTTCAGTCTTCTCACGTAACGTGGGTAGAATTGCACGTTCTTCCCTTTCCGTGAGAGTGAGAAGAGTTCACACATAACCCACCGGTCTCCGGCACACGTCTGGGCCGCACAAAGGAGTTGTCAGTGGCTTCAACGACTCACTGCAGTTTTTATTTGCTCTGTCGAATGAAATGTGTGCTTGCCTGTATTTTATGCTTGTCAGCACACTTTTTAAAAGTCTGGTTAGTTGCCCAATTTGATGACCATGATCTTTTCCAGCATCTCACTGATGGTATTCCAGGCTTTGGGAAATATGTGTTTTATTACAATTTCCCTTTAACAACATGTATCCGGATTTCGAGTTAGGAGGGCAGGTCAAACACACCCCACAGAAGGTATGGATTTCCACATCCAGAAGGTCAATGAACGTGCAGTTCGACAGCAGCAAACAGACCTACCGCAGGAGACCCTAATGCCTCCAGAAGTTAAAAACAAGCTTCAAGCAAGCACCAGGAGTTAGGCTTTTCCCAAAACAATACTGGAGAACAGAAGGTTCTGGAAGAATGCCCCCAAATTCTGGGGGACAATGATTTCCAACTTAGAATCCTATACCCAGCCATATTATTAACTGGCCTTACAGTGAAGGATAAATCAAAGTTGTTTGTGCACACACAAGATTTCACAGTATCTACCAACTACGGACTCTTGTTTTCAGGGAATTACAAAGATATGCTCGGTAAAGCAAAGGAGTAAACGCAGAAAAAAGAAGAGACAGGACCCACTGGAATGTCAATGAGGGGAGAGCCAAGGGGCTGTGAGCACGGACAGCACAGGGGTCAGGACGGGAGGGTCATCCTTGGGGAGGCGACACCAACAGAGTGTTGTCAACCCTTGCCTCCAACAGCCCTCAATGAAGAGCCCCCACGTGGCAATGACCGTGCACACAGACCACTAAAAAAACAAGAAGCAAGACAATAAGTAACACTACAGGAACAGAAAGTGGGCAGAAAAGTAAGTACAGGAACTGCATAAGTAGCCAACAAAGAGCATTTACACACGAATAGTGCAAGCACCGACTGAGTATGGAGCTAAATCGGAAGAGAAAACTAGGGATGCCTGGGTGGCTCAGTGGGTAATCCTCTGCCTTCCGCTCAGGTCACCATCTCAGGGTCCTGGGATCCAGCCCCACATCAGGCTCTCTGCTCAGCGGGGAGCCCACTTCCTCCTCTCTCTCTCTCTGCCTGCCTCACTGACTGCTTGTGATCTCTGCCAAATAATTTAAAAAAAAAAGAGAGAAAAGAAAAGAAAAAAAAAGAAGAGAAAACTAGATGGGGAAGAGGGGACAGAAGTGTGATGGCCCGTGGGGGGACAGGGCAGGGCAGAAAAGGCGCCGAACTGGGGCTGGGGCCCTGAGGAACCTCAGTCCCGGCCTTCTGCGTAGGTCAGTTAAGATTGCCACCAGAAAAACAAACAGAACTGGGCGCCTGGGTGGCTCAGTGGGTTGGGCCGCTGCCTTCGGCTCGGGTCATGGTCTCAGGGTCCTGGGATCGAGTCCCGCGTCGGGCTCTCTGCTCGGCGGGGAGCCTGCTTCCTCCTCTCTCTCTGCCTGCCTCTCTGTCTGCTTGTGATCTCCCTCTGTCAAATAAATAAATAAAATCTTAAAAAAAAAAAAAAAAACAAAAAACACAAACAGAACTGCCACGTCACTTACACGCACACACACACACGCACACACGCACCTGTAAGAGTGAAAAAATATGAAGGTAACCACTACCAGATTCAGTTAAACGAGCTGCAAGTGCGTTAGGAACATGGGCTGGAGTTGGGTCAGGGTTGGGGGGGCGGCTAATGTTTTTCCTAACAACTTCTACAGAACCATTTTATATTTTAGATTGTATACATGTATAAACGTGCTGACATTTTTTTAAAGTTTAGATTGAAAGTTTGGCCCAGTTCTGTCACAACAATGGCTAAAGAGGAGAATGATGGTCAAAAAAGCTTAGGCAGCTTTTCATTTTATATTATTTTAGCCTATCCTTCTAAAACTCTGTTTGTTACACTAGAAATCCTGTTTTCAGGTACCATCACCCCATAATGTGCGCTCCCGTTTTAGCATGAAAATATTTGAGGGGAACCTGTACGTGTAGGGAAGAGGGAGACGTTATAAGTAAAACGTAACACCAAGAAAAAAAAAAACCCCAGAAATTAATGCTGCATTTCTTACAAGTGCCCTTAAAACTCCTAAGCTTTCTTTTAAAACTATCCTTTCATGTCGGTCAAGTCTCTGTGAGAGGGCCAGTCTCTTTAAGCTTAGTGGGCAACAGGAAAAGAAGACAGGTGGTTATAGCCATCATTAAAAAAATTTTAATGATGTTTAAAAAAGCAAACTAAAAAACAAACTGCAAAACAACGGCAGCAGAAACAAGTTACCATCTTTTCCCTGTGCATCACACACATAAATCAAGTGAGAATCAGACAGGTGGGAAACACAGTTATCAGTGGACAAAGGGTTTGAGCCGCTGGAGGCAGATAAGTCTGTCAAACAAAGAGAAATACAAATGGACACTAATGGGAGCTCACTGTTCCCATACCAAGTTAGTGAAGCTCACAGAAGCCGGCCACTGCGGGGGCAGCACAGGGTCACCCACCTCAGATGGGTGGATGAAGAGGAGGGGACACGCTGGCTGGGGCTGCCAGAGACTCACGGGAGCAGGCAGATGGGGCTCACCTGCCATTCAGCAGGTGATGAAGGGTTAAAGGTTAAGCCACAACCTCCTCACCCACAGCCTGGGGACTCACAGCTTTATTATGATTGACGAAGTCTCCCGCAAAACTCATCATCGTATCGACCAGCAACCTGAAAGGCACGGCCTGGGAGCCCCATACACGGCACGGCTTCTAGGAGTCTGCCTCCAAGATACGACCTCAAACAGGAGAGAAAGCTTTACGCACAAACACTGTGATACTATTTATAAAAGCAATAAACTGGAAATAATCCACCCAGTAAAAGCTATTAACTAGCTGACCCCTGGCTAGTCCAAGCCCAGGCCCTGCCCATTCTGAAAACACCAGGAGTCCCAGGAAATAACTCTGGGATACACAGAAATGTACAGAATCTCTGGGGATGCACTGGGCTTGCACTACAGGGACTCAAAGGCACTGAACTAGGCTGTACTTGCCTTTTTTTTTTTTTTTTAAGATCTTTTATTTTTCATTTGAGAGTGAGGGAATGCGCATGAGCAGAAGCAGCAGGCACAGGGACAGGAAGGAACAGACTCCCCGCTGAGCGGGGCTTGATCCTAGGACCCTGGGATCATGACCTGAGACAAAGGCAGACGCTCAATGGACTGAGCCACCCAGGCCCCTGTAACTGCTTAATAAGTTATGAAAGAGTAAGTTTACAATGCCTGTCAGTAGGTGTATTTCACAAACATTTTCTCCTATTGAGGACAGCACAAGACATTTGGGATAATCAACTATGTTTTTTTAAAAAGTCTAGAATGTACATTCCATACGTTCACAGGTTTGCAGAGACATGGTAAAATTCCTCCCAGTCTCTGTCCCCAAGGGACTTCTACTCCTGCTCCTTGGGCTGGAAAGAGACGGACTGTTTTGGAAGTCTGCCGTTCTGCGGTTCAGGTGGCCTTGGCGTGCAGGCGGGACATATGGGAGGAAAAAATAGGAAACTCATGGCTTATCTCTCCCACTTCTCATTTTAGTTTCCTTCCCCAGTCTGCCTGCTACTATCTTTCAGAGTCCTCAAAACACTGCTCCGTACATTCTGCCTAGTGGTTTTGACTTGGATTCCAGGGGAAGAGCGTGGAGTGTGCGCCACCACGAGTCTGGCTATAACACCCTCCTCCCCATGAGAAGGCTTCTGAATGTTCACTTATGAAAGCAGAGACATTCGATAGGACAGTCACATGATCACTTTCTTAGTGGACACTACAAAGCTGTGAAAGGAGATCTCAGATCTATACCACTACATGAATTATGGTCTCCTAGGGACAGAGAAAGGTCAGTTTTTGGTAAAAATCAAGCCATTTTCTTCAGTATCTAATGAATGGCTCAAAAATTAAGTAAACTGGCCAAATGCTTAAGCAAGAACAAGGCAATGAAAGAAAGCCTAGGCAGGAGAGGCTTCTTACCAACACAGACCACTAGAGCACAGTTAGAAATTGGGGAGCCTTTGGTTTGTAAAAACAAACAAAAACATAAAACCCCCCACAAAACCCAGTGTTCTCTTCAGTGCCGAGTAACACAGCACACTGACGGTAACTCGGTTTGCAGATGGCCCCGTGGACTGCATGTGGAGAGCAGGGACACGCAATGAGCTTCACCTCTTACTGGCCCCAGAGGGGAAACCTGGAGCCAAAACCCATCCAACCACGCTGCATAGATCAGTGTGGCTTTGGTACAACTGTGATGAAGGGTTAAAGGTGAGCCGTGGAGCACTTTCCATGTCCCCTCCCTACCCCTTCCCCAGCAGCCCTGGGAGGTCAGCACAGCTGGTCCTATTCCCTGGCTCCTGAGAGCTGGGGCTGGGAAGGGGACCCAAGGTCCCGGACACCATTTGCGAACCTCTGCAACACTGTACCCCACCCACACCCTGTCGGGCTACCTTCATCTCCCCAGCTTGCACCAACCAGGACTTGGATCTACATGAAGTAACTTCCTGGAGCAGCCTGGGACTTCACAGAGGTGACATCCTGCTGTCATGCCCCACTCAACAGTCACAACCAGGCAGCTCTCTCCCCAAGTACACATTCATCCATTCAGTGAATCCACCTGCTATCACCCAGGCAAGGAACTTTCTGTCTTATTCCTGAAGAACAACCTCACCGCCACACAGAAATCTATCTGTGCGCAGAGAGCTGCTCGGAAACAGGCAGACGGCAGTCCGCACCCGCTAAGGAACCCAGCCTCGAGGAACAGAGGGACCCATGGAACTCCACGTCCAACCCGCCCTGGGCAGCCTGCCATGGAAAGGCACACACTGCGTGCTGCCCTCACGGGACAGGGAGTGTGTTCATGAGCCGGACAGATGCTCTGGGGACCACAGCGGCCACATCATTTCACACCTGTGCCTCTCACCAGCTCTCAGACTGCCTCACTCTTGCCTGTCAGGGAGTGGTGGGGTGGTTTTAAGTTAGAAAACATATCAGCTTTTGCCTGTACAGAGACTCCAACTTTACGACAGTTTTCCCATGAATTCTCTCGTCCTCTCCTCCCAAGGCTGTCAGGTGGTTGGTGCGGAAGTTATGTCCATTTTACAGATAAGCAAATAAAGAGAGAGGCTCTTTCTCCATTTCATGCAGTGAGTCGCCCGGGATCAGATCCAGATCCTTCCTCTCACCCCAGCAAGCCTGCCTCTGCGTCCCAACAGAGAGCCCGCTGTTGCTGCAAACGCCTCACCAAGTGACGGAGGCTGAAGGTATCCCCAGGCTACTGCCATTCTCCCGAAATCCATCCGCTTCACAGGCATCACTGAGATGCAGGTGCACACCACTATTTGGTAATGATCCGCCCCCCCTGCCCCCTCTCGGCCCAACCCAACCACTGAGTGGTTTTTTTTTTTTTTCCTTTTAAAAAACTTCCCCATTCCTACAGACGTTATTCTCAGGGAACTCTTTCCTGCACCAATGATGCATTTCCCACCTCCTCAAACAAGGTGCTCCCACCTGGACTTGAACTCGGCTTGCTCTGCTCTGCCCCATGCTCCAAGTGTCTCCAAGTCTGCTGTCGGGGAGCAGTGAGGAGCGCACAGCCCACCCAAGACACAGGTCAGGCTAGAGCGTCCAGGGGCTCTGGACAAACACTCTGCCCATTCTAGCTTCCCATTTCTCCGACCTAGGGGGTGGCAAGAACCACGCCCCCCTTCCTCGCCCTCAGCCCTCACCACCCAAAGTGACTGCTGACATCATCAAGCACTATCCCATCTGACGGCAGCAACCCAACCCCAAGCCCTTCAGGGAGCGCTCCATGCCTGGTAGCCAGCACGGGAAACTGGGACGTGCTTCCCAAACACGTGGCCCTCCAGGATTCTCACCCGGGGTCACGAGAAGCTTTTCTGAACTCCTCCTCCATGTGGGAACTACCTCATTCCTGGGAAGATTTTGTCTCACCCACAAATATCATATTCACATCGACTGGTCTGAAGTACAGAGATTTCACCGCAAACATCCTCTTCGAACTCATACATGCAAGTTTTAAAACGGCTTTTCCCTCCATTAAGCCGCGAAGGAGTTAGCTCCCTGCAACCTCTCCACAATCAAAGGCATCCATCCACTCTTCTACTAGGCTGGCTTTGTTATTTGGGGGAGGGATGTCTCTACAATTATCAGCCATGAAACACTAATCCCCAACCAGCCTCCCTTCCCCTCAGCCTCCGAGTAAAACCTTTAATATTTTTTTCAAAGCTTCATGAAATCTCAAAGTTGGCTATGGATTTCCAATCATCCAAATTCCTACCTGTCCTGTTAAAGAAATCCAGCACTGTAGAAAGGCATGATTACCTCTTTAACAAAATTATCTTTGCTTCTAGTGTTGAGAGATCCTTTCATCCTACCTGTTCATGAAGTAAAAATTTACAAAATTTTAAATTTAAATGTAATTTAAAAAATTGAAAAGAGCTCCCTCAGATTTTTGTTAGGAAACTTCTGGATCTACTGGGTACAGATCTTCCTCAACTTGATGGTGTCAAAACCCAATAAACCTATAGTGAGTTGAAAATAACCTAAGTCAAAAATACATTACATAACCAACCCAGTAAAGCTCATGGCTCAGCCTTGCTGACTTTATTTTAGATTTAGTTTAACTTTTTTTTGAATTAATTAATTAGAGATTGAGAACAAGAGGACGGAGGGGGAGAGGGAGAAGCAGACACCCCACTGAGCAGGGAGTCCAACGTGGGACTCGATCCTGGGACCCCAGGATCGTGACGTGAGCTGAAGGCAGAGGCTTCACCGACCAAGCCCTGCTGACTTTAAACATGCTCAAAACGCTCATGTTAGCCTACTGTTGGGCAAAACCATCTAACACGAAGCCCAGTTTATGACCAAGTGCTGACTGCCTCACGCACGACACTGAAGATGGTCCCCTGGCAAGGAGCAGAGTGGCTGCCCAGGCGCCACAGCTCCAGCCTCACCAGAAAGGATTGCCAGCCCAAGAAATGACATGCATTTCACGCAAGCTGAGGCACGGCTTCCACTGAATGCACATGGCTTTCCCAGCACCGCAAGCATAGAGCCACCATGGGTGGGCATTGCCTGCACAACGAATGGCCCCAGACCCTTCACTTGGACTCAACAATTATCAGCATTTTGTCACATTGGCTTTCTTTTCCCTCTCCTCTCTCCTGGACTAGGTGAGGACAAGCTGGATATACTAGGATGCTTCACCCCATATGTAAAAGCAAGGACGTGGTCTTCCGTGGCCACAGGCCTCAAGATGTAACAAGGAGCAGAGGACCGCAGTCTGCAGACTCAGGCTCCCGAAGGTCTCAGCCCGTCCTTCAAAGCATCTACGCCCTGATCCAGGGTCCAGCCAGAGAACACATCTCAGGGCTCCTTGACATGGAGCCTTTGCTTTTAGACTCTGATATTTTTGAAGAGTCCATGCTAGTTTCTTTATAGAATGCCCCTTGATTTGGTTTCATTGGATTGTTTCTTTGAGCTCAAGGCCAAGTTGATGTGGCTGGCAAGAAATGGTGGGTCCTCCTTAGCATATCGCATTGAAAAGCATCGTGATGATACCATTTGCCTGCGACTGGTTTGGTCACTTGGCTGTGGGGAGCACCTGCCAGATTTCCCCACTATCCCTCTATAATTAATCAGCAATTTGTGTGTGTTAGAGCTCGATGCAGGGCTTGATCCCAGGACCCTGAGATAATGACCTGAGCTGAAGGCATAGGCTTTAACCCACTGAGCCACCCAGGCACCCTAATTTGTGTTTTTCTTAATGTACGTAAATATGATGCCTCCAACCTTTGACCCAGTGGCCTCGGCACCCATTCTTGGTTCCTGTTGGAATTACTACTGTAGTCACTGCAAATAGTAATTCTCTGTTTCTACTATTTCTTTTCCATCTAGGAGCTGCCCTTTTAATTTTTAAAAGGTTTTTTAAACTAATGTACTATAATCAATTACTGCCATTATCTCACTAGGATCCTCCAACCATCTCAAAGTTGGCCGGTGGGAACCTGCCCAGGAAGAAATATGGCTTCTGGGCAAACGCCTGGGCCGGTGGTGTCCAGGCAGCTCCAGTGCCCCTCCCTCAGGATGCAGGTCCTGCCGTCCACCCACTTGCGGGTGACACACGGGTAGTGCTTCACAGAGAATGTCCACACCACCATCTCCGAGGCTCCTGAATGCCTACTGGATGCTTTCTGACTCTGATGACCTCCTCACACGTGATGGCTGCTGCCATGTTGGAAACCTTTGTCCCCTGCCCCACGTCTCCCAGACACGGCCCTCTATGCCCTGTCCGCACCCCCATGCCAGTGTAGCCTCATCTGCCTCCCTCACACACATAACAGAGAAGCAGCCCAGCTCCTTGCTGCACTGCTTGAGAACCCGTGGTACCTGGGGAGCAACAGGCCAGTGGAGGAGCATCCCTGAACCGATGCCATCTCCCTCTCCCACCCTGGCTCCCTCAGGAAGACTGAATCCAACAGTGCAACAGGGATCACATGTGACAGGGAACAGGAACACAGGATTTGGCATCACTGTGCGGTCCTCCATCCTCCCTCTGGTGTCCTTCCCGTAATGTCCCTTCTAAGGGACACACGTGACCCCAACCTCCTCCTCTTTTTCCTCCTCCAATCGCTCCTGGCTTCCTGCAGCCTACAACTTACTAAGGGTGACAAGACCCTTTCAAGTTTGCCCACACATGCCTCTCTGGCTTTAGCTCTGGCCACTTGCCACAGAATCCCACACCGGGGTCACACCCTTCCCTTGACCCCCTCCACACCCTTCCTGTTCTCCCCACTCTCTACTCAACTCCCCCCGGCAAACTCCTGCTTGTCCCTCTGAGATCTGGCTCAGAGGGCATCCCCTCGGCACAGCCAACACCCAGCGGTATCTGCCACTTTCCGGGGGTGCCACATGCGGTCACGGGCAGGGCTCGGCAAGTCAGAGAGATCTGCTGGGTCACGGGTCTGTCACGGCATCTGGGTGCCCAGGAGGGGGGACACCTGTGGTATCAAAATCTGTGGATCCTCAAAATTGACCCACATAAGGCAGATTCTCTAGAAATACTCGCTCAGAAGATAATCAACCTGCTTGGGCATCATCTACAATCTCCCTGCCGTTGGGAGAGTGAGTCCCCCTGGTGATGGCCCTTCAGTAAAACCATTTGGGGTGCCAGGGTGGCTCAGATGGTTAAGCATCAGACTCTTGACTTCAGCTCAGGTCATGATCTCAGGGTTGGGAGATGGAGCCCTGCATCAGATGCCGCACTGGGCATGGAGCCTGAGAGTCAGGGAAACAAAACAAAACAAATTTAGAAAGTTGGGGCGCATGGGTGGCTCAGTGGGTTAAGCCTCTGCCTTCTGCTCAGGTCATGATCTCAGGGTCCTGGGATCGAGCTCCGCATCAGGCTCCCTACTCAGTGGGGAGCCTGCTTCTCCCCTACAGCTCTCTCCGTCTCTGTCTCTCTCTCAAATGAATAAATAAAATCTTTAAAAAAAAATTTAGAAACTTGAAGGTTTATAAAATCAGGTAAAACTGTATGTATCAAGTGTAAACTATAAGAAAACAGGAATAACTGTACAAATAGCACGATCAGAAATGCGGAAGACAAATGTATACATACAAAGGACAAATATACAGAAGCATCAACAGTAAACAGGGCCACGAGTGACGGTAAAAATTTTCCTCTTTTTATATTTTTTCACTGTATCTATAATAAATCCATAGTTTCTTTAAAATGGAAAAAATAATCTTTTTAAGAAAGAGAAAAAATGATTTCGCATATTTCTATTTATTTTTGCCCCTGGAAAAAGGAAGAGAATTGTGGAGAGAGACAGAAGAATGTGAAGAAGAGGTCTGGGATGGGGAAGGTTCAGGAAGTTATGTGGAAGAAACAGAGGTGAGAACAAAAAGGCAGGTCACGCTGACAGTAAGAAATGGGGAGGCGAGCAGAAAATGAGGTCAAATCAGGCACAGACACTTAGGTTCCACACACTTGAATGGGATGGCATGAAGCTGTTTCGGCAACAGAAGTGCTGATAAGGGGGCACTTATCCTCCCTAGCTAGAAAGAGCCTCTATCTTCGGCTCAGGTCATGATCTCTGGGTACTGGGATTGAGCCCCACATCTGGCTCTCTGCTCAGTGGGGAGCCTGCTTCCCCCCACCCCCACTCTCTGTCTGCTTCTCTGCCTACTTATGATCTGTCTGTCAAATAAATAAATAAAATCTTAAAAAAAAAATGCTGATAAGGGTGGGAGTTGATCACAACCCCAAGAGCACGGAGGGCGGCTTGCCCCACTCATGCTGCACCTAGAAAGCCTGAGAATGCACCAGGGAGCTCTCATGGTTCCCAGGAGTGTGTGGCCGTCCCCCCTTGCCGGCGCTGGTGCCCCAGAGGGTTCCCAGAGGAGGCCCGGGAGGCTGGGACCAGCACCGCTCAGCTGCAGGACAGGCCCTGACTGCTTGTCTGGGTGACACAGGACGACTGACAGCAGGAGAGGCAACAAGACCCTTCTGTCCTCACTCGATGCTTTCCTGTCCTGCTGAACATTACCCCAGAGGCCGCCCAAACACAGCTCTTGTCTCCAGGGGCTCTTTCTAGCTAGGGAGGATCAAGGCACTAAAAACACCGTGTCACTCTGTGCAGTGTCCTGCTCTGATGAAACCCCCTCTGTTCCAAGGTTTGCAAACCTACGGTCGCCATGGAGACCACAGAACCTCACTCTAAACGGAGCCATGGATTAACTCCTGCAGCTACAGAGATGAGAGCTGGAAAGAGCCAAAGTATTTCCCCCCTCGGCCTCAGGCTATCTGGATCCAGGCCCAGGGTGAGTGGTTTGTTTTTTCTCCCCCTGTGGAGTTTGCTAAAACAGAAAAAACTTTCTTGCAGGAAGCTAAGAACACTGAAGAATTCTCAAATACTTCTGCGGTTTTTTGTTTTCTTAGGTTTTTTTTTAAGGGAATCCTAAACAGCGGGACAGGGATGACGAGCGGGTGCGCTCTGGTTTGTGCATGTGCTCCACCCAGGGAAGCTCTGACGAGCCGAACAGGCGAACCCCAGTGACACAGCCCGAACCCCGGTGACACAGCCCGAACCCCGGTGACACAGCCCGGCAGCCCCTGCTGCAGGCCCATCCCGCGTCCCCAGGCCACAGGACAAAAGTGGCCCAGAAACTCCTGTGGGAAGTGAGTGCGCCTGCTGCTCCGTGGCTCCTCTCCAGGGCGGGAGCGCCTCTGAGAGGGGGCCCCCCCGCTCTCCTCCCTCCTCAGTTCCCACGACCACAACATCCTGTCGGGTGAAGCACGCGGTGACAGCCAAAGAATGAGCAAGGGGAGCAACCTTCAGGGTTCCTCGACCCGCCTGCCGGCTCCTGCCCATTGCGGCCACACGCCGTGAGCCCGGTCTCAGGGGAGGAATGACGCACGCCCACAACGGGGCCGAACGAGAAGGCAGGACCGAGTTCACCGAGCATGTTCAACAGGGAAGGTCTGTGTGGCCCAACTCGCCACGCGGGCCTGGAAGCGAACGGTCACCGGATAGGTCGGTCATGGGGGACAGAGCACGGTGAGGACAGCAGCTTCTCTTTGACCTCCATGTGCCATTCAGCACCCACAGAGCCCCTGACGTGTGGCCGCCCTCACTCTCGGACTCCCTGGGACAGCGCCATGCTGCCCACCAAGGCCCAGAGGCCCTGATCAGCGAACACAAGAGCCAGATGGCGGGACCACCAGGGTGTGAGCCCCTGCCTCCGACCTCTGCTCTTCCTGTGACTCAGCCTATCTTTACGGGCTGAGAAGCCGCCTCACTGGGCAATGGTTCAAGAGGGAGGCTGCTGTGGGAAGACCCTGAAGGGAGCCACTGGGCCGGGATGACTCTCGGGGAGGCTCCCTTTGGTCCTGACCAGTGAGCCCCGGGCCTCTGGGACCCCTCTCTGGTGCTCCCTTTCCCTCTGCCACTAGCCCGGACAGGCCACTGGATTCCCTGGGCTTAGGCCACCGGGCCAGGGGCAGAAACGGCTTCCAAGGCCTCCCCCAGCTCCAGAAATCATCCTGTCTCATCTGGGGAGTCCTTCCTGCCCAAGAGGTCTCCAGAGCCCACTTTCTATTTAGAGAGGAAATGGAGCAGAGAAAAAGGCTAATCGACACGACAAAGAATCAAATGGGAAAATCCGGAATGTGGACTATTACACAGAACCATCCATCTGATCTCTGTGAGCTACATATGGGGAGAAGAAAAGAAAGAGAAAGGACTGCCCTAGAATTAGAGACTAAAGAGACATAGCAACTAAACACAAAGATCTTGGCTCCTAACTTATACAAATACAAACCCTTCTTTTAAAAAGGCATTTTTAAAACAATCAAGCTATTCTATGAACTGGGAATCGCCCATGTTTGACTATACCAACAGCATCAGAGTTATCCATAAAATGCCCAAAATATTCAGATGCCTGCTAAAGCACATAACCATCAAATGACATTGTCTGACATTTGTTTTAAAATAGTTCAAAAAAAAAAAAAAAAAAAAAAAGAGATGAAGCAAATGCAGCCAATTGAGAGCTTCTGGATCTAGGTGTTGGGCGTACACAGGCTCCCCATACGAGCGTCTCTACTCCGAGAGATACATGTGAACGTTTTCAAAATATAAATTGTTTTCTGAATCCTTTCTTCCAAGAGCCTGTTCTACAAAAGAAGTAATTAGATTTAACAAGTCCCTGCTGTTTTTGCTAAGCTGTGCTTGCGTTCCATCCCCTCCTGTGTTCCTCTACTTTAAAAAAATCCCAATTTCCAAATGACCGTCATGAAAGGATGGCCCAGGGCGGGATTTCTGGCAACACCACACACAAGTGGCCCGTTAAGGCTGGCTTTTTTTGCACAGTTCCTGCTGTGACCTCTGTCTTTACCAAGAAAAACCATAACTATTTATAGCCACAGGACCTTGGCTGGATTTGCCGGTGACTCAGGAGGGCTCTCTGAGCGCCAATGCTAACCAAGCTTGGGATGGCCGGCCACTCGATGGAGTGGCAGAGAGAGGTCCTCAGGAGATGGTCCACACGGCACAACCCCTCCACGTCGCACCCCTGACTGTGGGCTGGGCCCAGTATGCCGTGTTCCTTGGTGGAGAAACTTCCCTATGCACAGACTCCTTTAAGGAGCTCAACTCAACTTGGACAAACACTCGAAACTATCCATCTACTATTGAGAACACACAGTTTATCAAGCCAGGCTCTGGCCAAGAGTCTCCATTACTGAACCCTCACTGATCAGAAGATATTTCCTACAACCCAGCAGCCAAGGCAGCACTTGAGAGTTCTCACAGAGGCTGGAGAAGACGTGAGGCTGGCTTCTCTGGAGGAAGAGGGAGCAGGATGGGAGGCACAGGGTGGGGTGGGAGGCTGTGGATACAGATTGTGGGACCACTCATTCTCCATAGTTCAGTGAAGAGTTTGAAGCCAAAACAGAGTGAAGCAGGCAACCAGCCACCTTCCTGAGCGCACACCTCAGTCTAAGAAAGAAGAGGCCGCAGTGAAGCCTGTAATCTAGAAGCATCCGAAATTTCAAATGATAAAGACACCACTTTAAAAACCCGGTGAATTTTTCCACTCCTTTTCCCAGTTCTAGCAGGCAGACTTTTCCAGAAAGAACAAAACGTAGAGGGGAAGAAATGAAAGCACATGGGTGTTTTATCGACGCAAAGAAATGATTCCCAATGTGCCGCAGTGTCCCCTGCATCCTCCCGGCCTGGCCACGGAAGCCGGCCTCTTCTGATTCTTACTGCGTCAGATCTTAGTGGCCGGCAAACATTTGTAAAACTGAATCAATCTTCTGCTAACTATTTCAAAAGTCCCAGTGGTCTCCCTAGTTGGAAGCATCACAAGGTCAAGGTTAGGGGGTCAGGAGCATTTTGTGGACCTGACAGACAAACAGTGTCAATGAGAGAGGACTGGGGTTTATTTTAAGGGCAGATTTCTGTGCTACCTGAGAAGATCAACAGGACAAAATGTGCCTCCAGGGAACAGGGACCCTGCCTGGGTGGGGGAGGGTGCAAGGGAACAGGGACAGTGTCTCCGGCTCTGCAGATCCCCACTGCAGGATTAATAGAAAGAAGGGAGACCTACCACTGGAAGCCCAACTTTCCGTCCAAGAGCAGCAAAAGCATCTAAAAAGCTCTTGGATCTGTGTCAAGGGAGCGAGTAATATCTCAAATGTCTGGCAGGAAACCAGAGAGCTACACCCACACATGGAGCCTCCCTGCCTCCAGGACACTAACAGACTATGTACACTCCCAGCTGGGGTGCACTGGTGGGCGTGGAGAGTCCAAGAAGGGGGGTGTGCACATGTCCTGCCATGTGACTCCATAACGTTCCCGTGTAAGGATACAGGGCTTGGAAGACGTTCCAAGGCAACGGTCTCCTCCGGCTTTAGTTGGAGGCCCCCTGGGCAAGAGGACACACAGACAAGGGCCCGGTTTACCTTCGGAGAGCAGTTGAAATGCATGCCGGGCACCGGGAGGGTGGTCACGTACATGGTGATACAGCGGTACAGGTACAGCGTGCCGACGATGCAGAAGAATCTTCTGCTGATGATGGACCTGGAAACACAGGGAAACAGAGGGCATTCAGTCATGGAACTAACTCTGCAGGCACAGCGAGGTTCTCAGGGGCCCAACACACCAAGCCAGCCCCCCCAGGGACTCGAGAACCTGAAGTAGGAACGTTCTAAGCAGAGCTAACAGTAGAGTGCCATGGTGGGGGGGGTGCTGACTGTCTCAGGGTGGGCTGGCCAAAGGAGCGTGAAGGGCTCTCCGTTGCCGCTAATGAGGTTTCCTGAGGCCTTACGCCCCAACTGACATTCACCGGCTGGGTAAACGGGGCCCCTTCTGAGTCATCCCAGCCGACCCCGTACCTGTGCTTCAACAATGACAGGGTAGAGTGTGTTTTCAGTCATAAAGAGAGAAGAGGCTCAGAACACGAAAATGGCATTATAGTGAGAATTCACAATTTATCTGACCTTGAATGAGTCAAGGAGATCTCTGAGAAAGTATGAGGTCAGGAAAGGAGCCTGTCTGGTCAACCGTATGTGACCCCCTACCTCTCTCCGAGTGGGAACTCTGTAGCCATGGGACAGGCCACTAACCGAGGAGCTCCTCAGTTTCTGAATCCGTAAACGGGAGACAATAAAGTAGAGATCACATATGGAAAATTCCAGCCTCAAATGTCTAGGTTACATGTATGAGTCACAAAATAAGAATTAAAAATCTTTCCAATTTCAGCTGATGAGTCATTCCAATGAAATTATGTGACAGACACACGTGAACAAGCATGCGTTTGGTAACTTTGCCTCCAGTTCCCTGTCGGTTGACTAGATTAAGTTGCACTAGCTTGGGGGAACCTTGGACAAAACACTCCCTCCCTTTCTACTCCTGTCCTGCTTCAGTCCTGTGAGCTCCTCTCTCCTCAACTGGGAGGAGTTCTCAGTTTCCTTGGCCTGGGGCAACCTGAGTTCAATAAACAAAAAAAAAAATCTTAGAAACAATGGACAGGCTTTTCTCTGAGATACTGAACATTTACTCCATAAATCACAGGGCAGAACGGACATTCCCACTGAAATGCATCTTTGGAAGCCATTCCCACTGAAATGCATCTTTGGAAGAGAGCTGGTATCACCTGCATTTTTTAACAAGAGGAACAAAGTAACGTGTCAGTTGTGTGAATAAAAAATTTAAGAAAAAACAAGGGACACCTGGGTGGCTCAATCGCTAAGCGTCTGCCTTCGGCTCAGGTTATGATCCCAGGGTCCTGGGATCGAGTCCTACATCGGGCTCTCTGCTCAGCGGGGAGTCTGCTTCTCCCTCTGCTTCTACCGGGCCCCCCATGTGCTCACTCACTCTCAAATAAATAAAATCTTTAAAAAATATATTTTTTAGTACCCCCTGCATTTCATTCCTAACTGCAGCAGTTAAAGTGGGTTACTTATAATGTATGGATACAGCTCAGTGTGTTGTCCCCCCACCCCGATTTCTGAAACTGGGTCAGACCTGCTCACCATAGAGGCATCACTGTCTCCTAGCAAAGCTGCGCACGCCACCTCTGAGGACAAGAATTAATTCAGCATACAGCTGTCTTGCGAAGGTATGTACCTTTAATTTTAAGTATGACAAAAAGCACAACACAATGAAACAGTACAAAGAAGAACAATGCTATAGACTCTGTAATGTCTGACCAAGAATACTCAAAATACCAAAGTGAATTTTCCATTGTGAGATAGAAGGGTCATCTCTCTTCAGAAGAAAATGCCCTCGCTAGCCCTCCTGCCCGTCCAAACAAATTATTTGCAATTTCACTTGAACCTCACAAAAAAGATCTAAGACAAAAAGCGGTAACGTTTATCTGGATCTATTATCTCTTTGGGGAAAGACAAACAAGGTGACCACTATCAGTCCACTTGGGTGAAGATTACAATTCAGATTAAAAAAATTTTTTAAAGTAACAAACGCGGAAGATTCAGCCACAATTATTCTATGACTTGATGTAAAAATGTCAAGTGACTTTATCATGTGACTTCATCAATATTAACAAGTTGAGAGCAGCTGTTTGCAAGAATGTTATCTTTGGCATTTACTTAATCTTTTAAAAATTAATCTTAGAATAGCTTCAATATATAATGTTAAACCAGGATCTCCTCGCACAAGCTTTAAAAAAAAGTAGGTTATAAAAGTGTTTCGAAGAATTGTACGCACTTAAGGCATTTTCTTCATCAAAGAATTTCATGCATTACAATTTTTACTTACTCAGAGGTTTAAAAGTTCAAGGTGCGTGTGCTGGCCCCAGCAGCACATAGACAAAAATTGGGATGATAAAAGAAGACATGTTTTTTTTTTAAAGGGTTAAAATTGTTGAAAATGTGACAAGGCAACAAGACGCCAGAGAAGACGTGTTAATGAGATATTACAAGAGATGAAGTGAATGACAGAAGAGGATGCTGCTGTAATTCTTAAACCACACTGGGGCTCTCTGACATGGGGTCCACTCTCCTTTCACGCTGGAAAGAAGCCTGCTCCCCAGCCCCGCACACTGTCCAATGACCGGGACCTTGGGGGAGACTTGCACTTGGCCTCAGTTATCTGTCTTGCAAGGATTTGGGTAATAGGCTCTTAACTACTTTTCCTGAGGGGGAGAAAAATCCTTATTTGTTAAATATGATAATAAGGAAACAAGAGTAAAAGTGTTACTATTTTAAAGATAGCTATGAAAGACTCGTTAGAAGAGCATGTTAAGGCCAGAACAGGTGACATTATTAAACATTTTAACATCCGTATTTAAAAAGGAGAATGTGCTCAAAACCTGATTAAATACTACCAAAACTAGCAGCAGGACATTGTTTATGGCATTCGGCACAATGATCTAAAATTCTAAAGAAAAAGAATGGGGGAAAAAATAACCACAACCACACTACTGTGTAAAATTTAAGTACTAGAAAGTTCTTTCGTTTCCCACAAGTTGTCTCTTGCAACTAATCCACAGCCAGAAAACAGAGAGTAATTCTCTCTGAGCTCAGACCTGATCGGCAAGCTCTTTATGGAAGCTCCTGGCTTTGGGGAACACACAGGCCCTGACACACAGCAACGGAACGAAGCAGTAATCCTAAACCCAGAGGCAAAAAACAAGAGGGAGCACACGTATTGGTGGGCAGAGAGTCAGGAAGACCCCTGGCTCTGGCACAGTCATGGAAGCCAGGGCCTCATTCAGGTCCGGGGACCAGCTACAGCATGGAAGCGCATCGCCACACAGGCACTAGCTCCACCTCTAACAAAGGCTCACGTGGTGACCTGGGCAGTCCTGTTTACTTTCCCTGGAACTCTGCTTCCTCGCCAGCAAAAGGCTGCCTCATCTCCTCCTTACGAATCAAAGAAATGCTAAGGAGGGGTTTTTCCAAGCGGTTATTAAGCAGCTAGGGTTCTGCCAAATTTCTCCTCTATGCTGAGCGCTGTGCCACTTAGTCCTTAAAGTCACCCGCAACGCAACATGACCCTGTTTCACAGATGGGAAAACTGAGGTTCTGAGTGCAAGCTGCTGTATAAATATATCACACAACACAGAAAGACTCAGGAAACGGTGTCGGACTGTGAGGAAATCCTAATTTTACCTGAGACGATACCGTGTGTACTTAGAGATGAGCTGACATCCTAACACTTTTAAGTTATGTTTAAAAATTTATTTAAACTCAGGGGTGCCCTAGGTGGCACAGTCTTGGCAGTCTGTTAAGCATCCGACTCTTGGTTTCAGCTCAGGTCACGGCCTCAGGGTTGTGAGACCAAGCCCGGCCTCAGGCTCCACGCTCTCTGAGGAGTCTGTCTGGGATTCTCTCTCCCTCTGTATCCCCTGCTCACAGGCATGTGCTCTCTTTCTCACATAAATAAAATCTTTAAAGGAAAATCTATGTAACTCAAGATTTTTCACTCTCAGTGTTGTAGGTGGTATTTCATAAGGCACAACTCTCTAAAATAAGAATTTTGATACTACTTTAATAACTGTGTTAATTATGAGACTACTGAAACCCTTCTAGATTGCTAACATGAAATGTGCCCACTTCCCGTCACTGTTTGCAGATGGCGCTCAGCTGCACTTACAGCCTGTGTCTACTTGGTCCATCCGAAATGGCAGCCACACCTCAGTTTCTATCTCACCTGGACTTCTCCTTCTCCCACCTGCTGTCCCTAATTCCACCCATGCCTCCCTAAAATCCATTCCACACAGACCCACCAACATCAGTTTTTGGAAACAGATCAACAGATTGTGTCCTTTGAAACCCTTCAATGGGGGTGCCTGGGTGGCTCAGTCAGTTAACCAACTGCTTTCAGCTCAGATCATGATCTCAGGGTCCTGAGATCGAGCCCCATGTTGGGCTCTCTGCTCAGCAGGGAGTCTGCTTCTCCTTTTCCCTCCACCACTCCCCCTGCTTGTGCTATCAAATAAAACCTTAAACAAAGAAACCCTTCAGTGGTTGCCAAATGTACTTTATTTTTTATTTTTTTAAAGATTTCATTTATTTGACAGAGATCACAAGTAGACAGCGAGGCAGACAGAGAGAGATGAGGAAGCAGGCTCTCTGCTTGGCAGGGAGCCTGATGCGGGGCTCGATCCCAGGACCCTGAGATCATGACCCGAGCTGAAGACAGAGGCTTTAACCCACTGAGCCACCCAAGTGCCCCCCAAATACACTTTAAATAGAATCCAAATCCTCTTCCAAGCCCAGAAGACCCGGATGCGTGGCCACCTCTCTCCACCTCCTCTCCACCGCTCTCCGCAACGTCCTCCAGACTCAAGTTCAGCCCAGTGTTGCTGGTGCTCTCGGAACCTACACTGCCAAGTCCCTCCCTCCTCAGGTAGGACCTGGACTCCCAGGATCACTCGGGGCTTGGAGACGGGCCCCTGGAGAAGCTCCCTGGTGCGCTCCATCTCGGCTTCCTAGTTCAAGCTCTTCCCCACCACCACCCCACGTAAATGTCCCATATGCCACTGAAGCTCCCTCCACAGAGTTCTCAAATGTGTTCCCCTCGCTGTACTTCCTTGCTACGAGCCCTTGGCTTCCCTGGATTATGACAACTGCTCAGTACTCCCACTGAGCTCAAACGCCCCTCAACCTGACCCCGTTACCTGTCTTATCTTGCAAACATAAAGCCCACCGCCCTGGGCAAAAGAGCCACTTACTCTCTCAGATCCTAGCTTCCTGCTTTTGCCCCAGATCTCTTTCCTTGACCTCTCCCATGATCCTGGCTGCTACCACCCTCCCCATCCACCCCAAATGCCACTTCTGCATGAAGCCTTCCAGATGTCCCCAAAGGGACAGTCCCACTCCATCCTCCAAATCACTTCAGAACTTTGGTTCTACCTTGTGGTATTTTCATTCATGCCACTGGCACCACCACTGGCAACAGAGTGTCTCACCCCTTCTACAGGAGGAAGCTCTTCAACACAGCCCTGCCGGCCTCATCTTGCCGTCCTGGGGAGACTCCCGACGGTACCTGTAGACACTTGGTTCTGTGCCTCAGACATCTGCTTCTTTACTCCCTCGGACAGGCCCTTCCTGTCTCTCTCCATAAACGTTTCTACTTTCAATTCTTTCCTAGATTGGCCAGAATTAATCTGCACTGATGCTTGCTCTGCAGCCTGTTGGCACGTATAGTGAAATGTACATTTGCTAAGATCACCGCTTTCATCCCAGCAGGATTGCAAACCCCTGGCGCCTGGGGACCAGGTCCTCATCCTCCTTGCCCGTCTCCTCGCCGTCCCCACCGGGGTTTCAGCTGCTCCAGGTGGCTTAATTCAGTACTTTAGGAAAGAGGATTCCAAGGAATGGTTTGTGAAAAAAACAAAAAGGAAGGAATAAATGCTGCAAAACAAAGGGTCAACATACATCTCTCCTGGGAGACCTAGAACTCATGTAGTACTTCCTATGTGCCCTACACGGGGTGGACGGCACCCTCTGTCAATCAGGAAAATGAGACATGTCCCTGGACCCATCCCAGACACGTGTCTGCACATGCCTTGTAAAATCTCTTTGAGTTGGCTTTTTAAATCTTCGGTGCTGATTATTTTAACCATGTTCCTGCTTAGCGTCTATTACTGTCCCATTTTACAGATGGAAAAATGAGGGTGTGAAGAGTTTAAAGGCTAGCCTGGGGGCAGAGTCAGTCAATAAGAACTGCAACAGGCCCTTGTGTCCAGACTTTCAATTAGCTGCTCTTTTTACTAACAAAGTTGTCAAGGCAAGGGGAAAAAAAGGTTAGAGCTTCAGTTTCTCAGCCCCAGGTAAAAGATGTGCAGTAATACAGTTGTCAATTAAGTGCAGGAAATGGTCCACGCTGGTTTAGGGAATCTGCAAAGAACAGATCACATGACAAAACTGTCCCCACTCAACCCATTTTTTATAAAAATATATCACTTCCTGGATTAAATGTGGATTTAACATCAAGAAAAAATTTTACTGAACGATAACATCAACATGATCTACTTGAAAGAGCTACAAAGAATTAAAGTCAAGGGGGCTTTGCTGTTTTCAGGCTAGTAACAAAAATGAATACATATCTGAGTACGTATATACGTGTGCCTATAAGTACAGCACACGCAACCACCTGTATGTGCATATATAACACAAACACATACCTGGTACACCCGATTTTACATGAACAGCTGTATGTGTACATACGTGATGCACAGACAATACATGTACCGCCAGATCTCTCCTGCACCAGAACATACCACCTCAAATCCCCTAACTCAGGGGCTGGTTTGCACCACTAGAGGAACAGACAATTCATGTTTGCCCTGGGGCTAACGGATTAACCTGAAAAGTAACACACTCTCATTTTCACAGAGGGTTTCGAAAACCTTAATAAGCACATCTACCAGCAGCAGTGGCGAACACTTACTGAATTTTTGGTCCAGTAACTAGCACAGGGCAACACTCCTGCGACGCGAGCTGCTGCTATGACCTGTTTACTCATGTGGTAAGAACACAGGCGCTAGGCATCATTGTGGGCACTGGCAGTATATGGGGGAGCACAATGGACACAGAACCTGCCCCGTGGTGTGAGCTTGCTCGTGGAGGAAGCAGACAATAACCAAGATAAGTAAGTAATAAATGTAGATGTGATGATCTACATTTAATCCAGGTAAGCAAGTAAACACAGAGCATGTTCGGTAAGAGTAAACAGTAAAACTGAACGAGGCTGTCACGGGGCCCGGGGGGCAGGCGATGATGACACGGGGACAGGACGGGACAGGACAACATTCCAGAGAGAGGCCAGCATGTGCACGTCTGCTGAGCATGAGGAGGGGGAAGGGTAGAGTGCTGGCAGGACCTCCCCGGTCGCCACCAGCCTTCTGGTCTCCAAAGTGTATGCGCTGGGAGAAGGGGGACATCCACCAACTTACTCAGAGAGTGACACGGGTGATCTACTAAGCTGAAAAATGGCACAGTGACTGGCAGGAGGCTCCTGGCTGGCCTAGCTGAGAGGGGACAGTAGAGACCGAGGGCAGCAACAGAGATGGCCAGGAGCCCCGGTGGGATTCACAGGCCCCCAATCTCAAGAATGGGGGATCAGGCCTGAGAGCGAGGAAGGGCAGGGATGCCCCTTCTGAACAGGGCGTGTGGTGGGACGCTGTCAGGCACGTCCTACATGTTACCTCCCTCCATGTGCGTGACGATGTTGAGACAGATGCTACTGCAGGACCCCCATTTCCCAGGGGAGGAAGCTGTGCCACCACAGTCATTCCGCAACTCGCTCAGGAGAGTGAGCAGCCTGAGGCCCAGGTGATCTGCCACCAGTAGGATTTACCTCGTAATGAAGCGCGTGGCTGCCTCCATAGCCATGAGGACAGGCAGGTGGGGGACAGACGTGGTGACTTCTACAGCAGATCATCCCTAATGGATTTTTAAGAGAAGCGGGGAAAGAGGCCATCCCTGGGTATGCTATAAAGTAGAAGGCAAATATAATACTATTTAAAAACACACTCGTATAGGGGCGTCTGGGTGGCTCACTCGGTTAAGTGTCCAACTCTTAGCTCAGCTCATGATCTCAGGGTCGTGCGTTCGAGCCCCGCATGGGGCTCCGCATTTAAAAAAACCAAACCAAACAAAACCCACAGTCATATATATATTATACATATCTGAGCGTACACAGGAAAATATCAGAAAGGTTATAAACTCACTGTTTATGTCTGGCAACATGACAGGTAACTTTTGTTTCCTTTTTGTTTCTCATCTAAACTGCCTGTGGGGAAGCTGCTGGGACTTCCTTTTCTCCCGGTGTTATAAATAAAATTAACAAATGAAAATGTGTATTATCCTTATGTACCTTTCTGTTCGCTCTCTCCCCCTTTCTCCCGAGTTGGTTGAAAAGCCTCTTACAGAGTGGCTGCACCAGCTTGCATTCCCACCAACAGTGTAGGAGGGTTCCCCTTTCTCCGCATCCTCGCCAGCATCTGTCATTTCCTGACTTGTTGACTTTAGCCATTCTGACTGGTGTGAGGTGATATATCATTGTGGTTTTGATTTGTATTTCCCTGATGCTGAGTGATATGGAGCACTTTTTCATGTGTCTGTTGGCCATCTGGATGTCTTGTTTGCAGAAATGTCTGTTCATGTCCTCTGCCCATTTCTTGATTGGATTATTTGTTCTTTGGGTGTTGAGTTTGCTAAGTTCCTCAAAATGTTGAAAATAGAACTGCCCTATGACCCAGCAATTGCACTACTGGGTATTTACCTTAAAGATAGAAACATAGTGGTCCAAAGGGGCACGTGCACCCGAATGTTTATAGCAGCAATGTCCACAATAGCCAAACTATGGAAAGAACCTAGATGTCCATCAAAAGATGAATGGATCAAGAAGATGTGGTATAGATACACAATGGAATACTATGCAGCCATCAAAAGAAATGAAATCTTGCCATTTGCGACAACATGGATGGAACTAGAGCGTATCATGCTTAGCGAAATAAGTCAAGCAGAGAAAGACAACTATCATATAATCTCCCTGATATGAGGAAGTGGTGATGCAACATGGGGGCTTAAGTGGGTAGGAGAAGAATCAATGAAACAAGATGGGATTGGGAGGGAGACAAACCATAAGTGACTCTTAATCTTACAAAACAAACTGAGGGTTGCTGGGGGGAGGGGGGTTGGGAGAAGGGGGGGGTGGGGTTATGGACATTGGGGAGGCTATGTGCTTTGGTGAGTGCTGTGAAGTGTGTAAACCTGGTGATTCACAGACCTGAACCCCTGGGGATAAAAATACATGTTTATAAAAAAAAAAAATTAAAAAAATTAATTAATTAATAAAAAAAAAAAAAGAAAAGAAAAGCCTCTTACAACGTTTCTGTTAACTTCAAACCTAAATTGCTGTGGTTCCTGAATTTAGGTAGCTCCTTGGGGTGAATCTAGTTTCCCTACAATTCCTGGGACCTAGACTAGCATGTAGGTCTTGAGATCCAACCTGGTAAAAATGAGGAAATAAGAGGAGCCCACAGCTACAGTGGGAACGAGAAGTGAGGATGAGCAGGGGAGTGAGTCCCCTCACCCAGCTCCTGGAGTGACGCTCCTTCCTTGCTGATGGATGACCACACTGGAGGAGGGGGAGCAGGGGCCTGTACAAGCCTGGGAGGTCAGGGTCACAGAGGATGATAACAGGACAGGGAAAGGCCCCAGAGAAGGAAAGGAAACAGGATCTCAGCCCAGATGGCTTGTGGGGGTCGGGGGGTAGGGGGAGAGGCATGGGGTCAGGGGTCAGAATCAAAGGAGGAGAGAACTTGCTGGAAACAGAAAGCAAGAAAGTAAGGTTGGGCACTCCTGGTCAGCAGTCCTCAGTGGAGAAGTGTGACTGAGGAACACGACAGCTGACCTGTCAAATAAGGAGCCATGTGACTGCAAGGCTGCACAGGGACCCGCCAGAAGACGACTCCCGCGCTCTGCTGTGCTCAGTGCCGCTGCCTCGCCCTCGATCACTCTCCATCGACAACTGAACGTAAAGACGTCCTGACGACCCACGACAGACCAGCCTCGTGGTGCTCAGGACGAGGTCCATTTACAGTAAAGGCAACCCTCCCCCAGAGTGTGAGGAATGGCCCACACTGCATGGGAGCGGGATGGCCAGCTTCCGGTCAGGTGTGCCACACGCTGAGCTGTGAAAAACTTGACTGCAGCCATCGGAGACCTGAAAACAACAAGGATGCGGCGGACAGTAACCATGTCAGAGGGGGAGAGACAGGAGTCCTCTGATCCAATCCGCTTACTGTGAACAGTCGTGGAGTTAAAACGGAGTAAAAGGAATGAGCCAGCCTTCCCAGTCAGCCCAGCCCACGGAGTGAGACACAAGCCCGCACGAGCTGAGTCCACATCAGACGGCAGCAGCTGCCCACGAACACAGGGGCACTGTGGGAAACGAGACCCCTCTTGCAGGGGAGAGGTGATGCTGTCCCACGTCCTTAGGTTGGCAGATACCCTCCTGGTGAACAAGGCACTCAAAGCCAGAGCGTTCATCAAGGATGAAAGACAAAAGAAGCCCTTCCCAGAGTGGTCTCTGAGCGTGAAACATACACACTGCCACCAGCCACCCAGGGGTCCCCGTCTGGGCTCTCAGAGCACGACCCCGGAAAAGCCACACTGGGACCCCACACAGGCTCCTTCCCGCAGAGGAGCACGGCCCCAGAAGCTCCTCTAGACAGAGGTTGTGGCAGCTCTTCAGCGGGTCTGTGAGCACCATTCCCCCTTCTGCTCCTTCTACCCCTTGGGATGCCATCGACTTCCAAACCTACTCCGTGGCTGTGGTCTCTGGAATTCCTTGCCACCGTTTATGCTGGAATGTTCTACGCCGGGCCCCAAGGGCCTCGACCACTCAGCTCTTTCAACTCGACTCCACTCTGCATCTCAGCTACCCAGCGGCTCCCTTTCTTCTCCGCCAACGGCCGATACATCTGGCAACACTTAACTCGTCCTTAACCTGTCCCCACCCGCAAACCCGGCAGACTCATGCAACTCCCTTTAGGCAACCATCTCATCCAAAAGTAGCCACAGGAGAAAACAGCTACTGGGATACAAACGTGACTGGACTTTGAAGTAAAACATATTCAAACAAGGTTTTGGGAACTCCCATTAGTGAATTCGATCTCCTCATTCAATTCTGTAGAAAATTCAGGATTCACAGAGAGACCTCAAAATCTCCTATGAGAAATTCTACAGTGGCAGCTGGCCCTGTGACTGGAAAACAGAGGGAACCCCAAATGCACCCGAAGCCAGCCATCCCTCCCCATTAGCCCAGCCTCGGTACCCCGCAGTGGGGCATAAAGATGAATGACAGGCGGGATAGACGCTTTTCCCTGGAGGAACTTCAACCCTCACACTGAGTGAGGAGCAGAAAGCACAGTGACATGAGCTCTGGGGAAACGAGCCGAGGGGTCAGACAGGAGGTGGGGACAGACCAGGGCCAGATTACAAAGGAGTCTGAATCCACGCTAAGGAACAGGGCAGGGACTCCCCCAGAGCACCCAGCGCCCAGCATGACACGGGAACACAAGAAGTGAAGAACCTGAAGTCAGAGGGTCAGAACGCAAGGATTCTTGGCATGGGAGGAAAGAAGACATTGTAGGTTTCTAGGAAAATCCACTGCCCACCTGGGAGGAGGGAGGAAGCTGGAAGAGAAGCGCGGTGACTCGGTGGGGGATAAGTGGAGTCTGTGGCACCTGTGACCGTGGGTCTAGGTCACAGTGCTTTTTCTGGTGGCCGGAGGACCCTGAACGAACTCAGAAATTCCACAACCCTGCTCCCTGACCTTCTTCTCTGTCGGGGACTCACGCCGTCCTGACAGAACTCAGCCACATGGGTCCCATGCCGTGGGAGCGACCTCTCGGCCACGCACAAGGAGCCCTTACCAAATGAGTAAGGTTAACATACGCTTTGTCATGCTTTCCAAAAACAAGGGATACCTGTTTTGCAGTGAAGTCTGACACAAATGCAGAGACTCCCCAGGGCTTTTTCCTAGTCGGTGGCTTGAAAGTCCAATTCTAAATGGGGAAACAACATTATTTACAATTTTAAAAATCAAAAAGTTCCCAAAGATGGGCATTATTGTAGTTTTCCACTTCGTAATGCCACGGAAATCCCACATGAATGTATGTGTATGTACAGATACATATATACACATCTGGCTGAAGGGCTTGTTACTGGCCCAAATTTCAGTGACCTCAGTGCTCAATAAATTATCCTCTCCAGCTTCAGTCTCCAATTCTCTAAGAAGCCCACGATGCAGAAGCAGGAAGGACTAGACTGAGTCCTTTGAGGGCTCAGAGACTCTTAGAATCAAAGTCAAATGCCCTTGGGGAATTACTGGCCAAACAAGCTTAACTCCTGGGAGCAAGTGAGCTGTGCTCCTGAGGGGCAAACCTCTGGGGGAGACGGGGGAGAGAGGGCAAGATGCGGCAGACAAGCACAGAGTAAGATGTCAGCTCTGTTCGAGAGAATATCCCACAACTAGAAGTGCCAAGAGCCAAATGACTGGAAACGAGCGGTCTGACCCTAGGAAGCATCCTTATCATCTTGATGAGGGCCAGGGAAAGGAGCTCATTTACACGGGCTGCTTGGCTGTCAATCTCAATCTCTCCTCCCCCCCTTCTCTGCTGTGTCACATTCGCTGAAGAGGGGCCTCCCCAGGGAGGAGCCGGCGAGCCAGGGATGTGCCCCAGGAGGCGGATGGGGCTGGATGATCGTGACCGCTGGCTTCCCCTTCCTGCGTCCGTCTCCTGCCAATGGGGAAACTCGAGAGAAGACTTCAGAGAATCTTGAGCTGGATGTCTTCTGGTCAAAAACCACTCCTCAGCTAGTACTTTTTAAACGTAACTGGTCCATTGGATCATGTTTGAAACAAAACACAGTTGGACAGAATAACAGGTATCATCTAGACTAGGAGGCCCTTATTATATCTGTGAGAAAAAACAAGCTCTGGGGACTTAGAGACTGGCCCACATCACTGGCACACTGGGGCCTGACGGGGGCTGGACCCAGGCGGCCCTGCAGCCATGCACTGGCCTGATTCTGCCCAAGGTGTGAACCAACGGACTCACAGCTTAAGGCGGCTGCATCATTTCAATGCCCAAATGACTATGGCACTGGCCGTTAATACCAGTAAAACATGAAATCACTACTGGTCTGAGGAGAAGTCCCAGCGGAGAGAAACATAAAGAGTAATCTGCTTAAAAGAAGCAAGCCTGGGGCTCCTGGATGGCTCAGTGGGCTAAAGCCTCGGCCTTTGGCTCAGGTCATGATCCTAGGGTCCTGGAATAGAGCCCCGAATCGGGCTCTCTGCTCAGCGGGGAGCCTGCTTTCCCCTCTCTCTGCCTACTTGTGATCTCTCTCTCTCTCTGTCAAATAAATAAATAAATCTTAAAAAAAAAAAAAAAAAAAGAAGAAGAAACAAGCCCTATTGTGAGGACACTTCCTAGAATAAGACGTCATTTAAAAGTCACAGTTCTAAAAAAAGTAAAATAAAAGTCACAGTTCTGTGACACATCTGAATTTGCACATAATATGACTGACAGATAATGTTTTATTCTAGGGCAGTAAATTATTCTCTTGCACATGCAAATTTTTATGAAAAGAAAAGAAAACAAACCCGTAATACACAAAACAACAAAAATCAGGGAAAAACCCAGAAAACATAGTTTGAATTGACCCTGCCTTTGTAAAGCAAAACATACTGGCATTCTTTTCTAAAGGGCTTTCAGGGGAGAAAAAAAAGTTTGAAATCAAAAGCAGATCTGAAGTTTGGTGGCTAAAAGAATGTAATATAGTAAATTCTGAGCACCTCACATTTCAACGCTATCCTACCTACTAGCCTGTTAAAACTAAGCCAACAAAACACCAAAAAGTCTTCTACCCAATCAACAGAGCCCAGATCACGGTTTCTATTTTAAACTTAGCTTTACTGTTGCACTGACAAGACAAGACAACCCCAAAATAAATACCATCCACTTAAACAACTTCCTTTATAAAGGTTGACAGCCCCTTCCCAGTGCCCAGTCAGGTGCTGTGCTCATTTCCAAATTGTGGATATCGAATTTTCAAGGTGCAAACACATTCCAGGAAAAAACTCGTTTCTTGGATCAAGTTCGGTGCAGACTCTCAGTCTGCAGTTTGTTTTCTTGATTTAAGAGGATTTCCTTAACATTCAACCGTACTGCGGGTCGTGAAACACAGTCCACTGGACACAAGTGCAGTTTCTCAACACACCATTCCCAGCTCCCATGCACAAAAGCCACAGCGACAGTCCACTAACGGGGAAAAGCAGACACCAAGGAGGAGAACAATGTTGGCGCTTAGTCGGCCCCAAGCAACCCAACACAGAGCTTGCCGGACGGGGTCTGCATGGAGTTCAGAGCTTGGGACATAGCTTTGGCCTGGTAGGGTCCTACCAAAGAGACTCGTTCAAGGCTGGAGGCTCAGCAAGCGCCATGCTACAGCCCCTGTTTGACAACCAGGTTGGTTTAAAGAGCAAGCAGAACATGGAGCATGTCCCACTGTCCTTGGACAGAGCCATGCGGCTTATGAAAGAGGCATCAGGGAGGGGACTGTCCCCCAAGGAAGGACTGATCTTTGTGCTGTTATCATTAACCACTTCAGAACTGGTTAATTTTGTATCCTGGAACTACTAGACTAATGTATTTAATTAAAAAATAAAGGTTAAAGTAATCAGTTATAATAATAATAATAATAAAGTGGATCTACCTGAAGCTAAAATGTGCCCGTTTAAAATCCTAAGAAACCGCAATGCAACAGCCACATGTTAAGTGGCACACGTTCTAGAAGGCAGAAAGCCATGCAGGTTTGTCCACAGTCCATGGGCCTAAACAAGTCGTTTCTTGAGAACGTCTTTCCCCACGGCCCCCAGCCCTCTGGAACCGCTGTTCCACATTCTGTGTGTGAAACAGCTTTAAATACGCCCTGCCGAAGGGCCCACTGTCTGAGCCTGCGCGGGGACAGCCACACGGCCAGCAGGCCGACTGTCCACAATTTATTTGGCAGGTTAATGATCCCGAGTTTGGGTACTTTTTCTGTGATTCGATAGCCTGTGCTCCATGAGGGTTCTCCTCCCTGTGAAAACAGAAGAACATCATCTCCACAACCCCAGTCACTGCTCTGTAGGAATCCTATACCAAACAGGTATAGGATGCAGTAAACACAGCATTTTCTTACAACTGCCAGAGCTCTCGCTAGTTCAACAGGGCACATGGTAAATCCGAATTTAAAAAGGAGCTAGTATGCTTTGATTCCTACTGCTTGAAAACGTTCGTTTCCAAACAATGACTATCGGAGGTCTGCAAGGCAGACCCCCCCCACCCTGCAGCCCCAGAGTCCCACAGTTGTCGCTTTACTTACTTGTATTTTAAGAGTAGCCACTGAATTAGCCAGAGTCCTACGAGGATCATGCCGTTAATTTCACAGATTGAAAAGGCCCACTGCACCCGGTTAAAATGGTCGAAGAATGTGTCCGGCAGCGGGGGCTGCACCTCCTTGGGAGGCACTCGCTCATGGACGACCGAGATCATCACCGTGGTGAGGACGAAGCAGGCCAGTGCGTACAGGAAGGCCAGGCACGTCTTGCCCCACTCCATAGGGTACTGGGAGCGCTCGGGCTCTGGCATGGGGATCTTGATCATCTCCTTCCTGTAGCCGTTGGGCACCCCGTTGGGCTTGGCCTGGAGGCCGGGGCCGGGGCCGGCTGCACCTGCGTCCAGGTGCCCGTTGGCGTGGCCGTTCTTGTGCGCCTCCATGTGCTGCTCCACCTTCAGCGTCTCGATCATGTCCAGGAGCCGCTGCCCGCTGTCGGCCGACACGCGGCATAGGGGTGGCCGCGTGAAGTCCTCCCGGGTCAGGCCGATCAGGTCCCGGCCTGTGAAGTGCTCCAGGGGCTCACAGTACTCAGGCATGGCGTGCTCCAGCAGCCAGTCTGCCACCTTCTTGGGGGACCAGTACACCACCTCCTTCATGGTCCCGGCGGGCGGGGGTCAGCGGTCCCGCGGCGGCGCGCCCATGCTGCCCGGCCTCATGCCGGGGACGTGCGTGGCCAGACGTGCGGGGCCGCTCTCGCTCCCGCAGCCCGCACACCGCTCTCGGGGGCTCTCGGGGCCGGCGCGCTCACCTCATGGCGCCCCGGCCGTCTTCCTTCTGCGGAAGCAAAAGACACAGTCAGGAGGGGGCTGCATGCCCATCCCCGCAGGGTGCATGGCCCAGAGCGTGAGCGTCAGGAGGACGCAGACCCGGCCCCTGCGGAGGCCACGTCTGTCCCGCCCTCACTGGCCCGAGGGACTGCGGGCTCCCTGGCTGGCCTTCCCCGAAGGAGCAGCAGAGGACACCCCCCATGACCCTATCACAGCCTCTTCAAAGGCGTGTTGCCTAAGCAATAATGCAACAGGACTTCGGATGGCTCAGGGGCTCCCTCCACGCTCACTTGCTCACTGAGATAACCTGAAATCAGGCAGCAAATTTGCCTCATCTACCATTCTAGCCGGTGGAGAAATGTTTTCACGTGTACATAAAACAGAGCAACCTAACAGATATAGGAGAGAATCACAGAAACGTTGAGCCTCAGGACCATCTGGTCCAACAACATGCAAAAATACCAATGAATCCCTTTTTCCTCCATGCGGGGCATATTCTACTCTTGTCTCACCTGTTTTTCTTTAATAAACATGTACAACTTTTGCAACACTTATAATTTAAAACAAGAAAGTTAAGAACAAAGACCCAGTTCTGTAACAGATCACCATGGTTAGTGAAATATGTCATCAGCAGAAGCCAGACCATAATCTGACTCAAGATCTCCCACGGGTAACCCCCGGGTGAGCTGTAGCTTACTCATCTGTGAAAGGAAAAGATTCAAATACCCCCTCACAGGGCTGTTGTCGGTGCTTTAAAAACCATACCTAAATCCAGCACTGAGAGGAGTCTGTTGATCCCACATCCTTTTTCTCCTTTCTCAATTTTTCTATCCTATCCAAGAGCTACTGTCTACTCTCACTGTGAGAACACCTTAAGAGTGAGCTTAACTTCTTCCCCTCATATGGTGAATGTTGTATTAACTACAAAAACGCCTGCACAGATCTGTAGGGTTCATGGCTAGAAATCAGTATTGGCAGTATTTCTTTCGTATGCCTTGTAGAATAATCATCTGATAAAATGCTCTTTTCAAAAAATTAAAAATCCGAGTTAAGTCTGAGGAATTGCATACTAGAGCATCTTCTAGAGAGGGCAGCATGTATTAGTGTATTAGAAGCTCTAGAAAATCCTCCAGGAGGTAAACTGGGTAGCAGGATTTCTCAAATGGATGTCACGGAGTCTGTCCTCCTGGCCACCTCCCCAGTGACTCCCGTCAGCAAACTGGGAGGTACTGGCACAAATGAGACCCAGGCTCCGCTCTACCGAACCCCAAATCTGATTGGGGAATAAAAATGGACAGATGTCCACTCCCAATTTCCCCATCAAATAACAACCAATGAAATGGCAATAAAGTTCAAGCTAACCCAGACTTTGCAAAAAGGTTGGGTGTTCTTCCTTCTGTGTATGCTGCTGTTCCAGTGCTTTCTGTAACATGTCTGTTTGCACCCACCCCCCTCAGGAGACCATGAGTGACGGTGGAAGGGCTGTGGTCTCGAGCACCTGCATAACTCACAAAGCAGGGGTTCACTCAATATCTGTTCATATCTCAAGAGATGTCCCTCACATCTGTCAGCATGTAGACAGTGGAAGAGAACACAAAATCTACTGGAAATGCCACTGATACTGAAAACTGCTTCAGAACAATCTGGATCGTCAAGGAACATAAGGTGGGCATTCTTCAGAAATATGAAACCGGAGTGGACTGTGGCCATTTGACAGACACCCTAGAGGAGCTTGGGTCATCCCTAGGACCACCTGGTGGCCAGAGGACACAAGCCAAATGGAAGTCCAACCAGATGGTCCTGCGGGAGAGGAGATCTCCTGGCATCACACCCTGGGTCTTGCCCTAAACACTCCTCAGCAGATCAGCCCAGGGAACCCTGCCCACCTCAAAGCGGCTATGAGAGCTCGAAAGAGAGACTCCTGGTGGGATGTTCAGGCCCAAGGGAATGAACGGGCTTCTCAGGTAGGTTCCTTGCTTCTTCCGGCCTATGTGGGAAGTCTAAGTCTACCAGGAGGGGAAACCCCTCAGAACCACAGAGACCAGACCAATGCCAATGTGTTATTTCACTTCTCTCTGCTGAGCAAACTGTCAGATAATCTCCTCTTAAGACCTCACCATCTTTACAACAGGAAAACAGCACATGGTCAGAGATGATATGGGACTCTAATCAGACTCACTCTGTGTGTGTGTGTGTGTGTGTGTGTGTGTCTCTCTCTCTCTCATACACACACACACACACACACAGATGAAGGAATGCTAACCATACAGAACTCATCCAGCAGGGAGTTGCTGACGGTGAGAGTTACTCCAAAGACACAGTGAGATAGGCCAGTGGCTCCCACCAATAACTAGGCCAAAACAGGGTCGGCTCCCTAAGAGCCACGTTGGCACTTTCCATTTCCTCTCCAACAAGTGCCACGTCCTCCCTCAGTCCTGCAGATGGTTCCCAGCCCTGTCACCTCCTGCATCCCGACACCACCAGTGTCTGCGATGATGCCCAGGAACTGGCTTGTGTAACCAGTGCTACGATGCGTGTCAGCCGTGTGAGATGGGGAGCCAGCAGCTGAGACCCAACTCGGCCATCTCCCTCCTTGCTAGAGCCCTCGAGCCCTGCCGAGCCTCAGTTTCCTCTGGAAAACAGGATCAAGTACAGCCTCACCCAGCTTCCTGCTGGCTGCTCCTCCAGGAGGCTCCCATCAGGGAGAAGGAATGAAAACTATTCATTACTCCAAGAAATCTGTCTTGTTCTTCTGGTAACATCCTGCTTTCTTCCTGACACCCGACTAGGCCTGCAGTAACGTCTCGTGAATACGGATTGAAGCTGCCCCTTCCAAAAGCCCAATCGTTCCACCACACAAGTTCAAAGAGCCTTCCAGATTTCACGAGAAGGCAAACCTTTGTTTTTCAAGCAAGCTTTGCAGCTTGAAAATAAAGGTATGGATGCTATTTTCGTGCAGATGATGCCAAAATCGTATAAAAGGGGAAAAGGTCACTTCTCTGGAAGTAAGTGCTTGGCACGTACTCGGAACGTCAAAGGCCATGGCTCATGGGCAGGACTTGACTAAGACCCCAGGCCTGGCCGTGGGAGGAGAGGTGGGAGAATCACTTCCTCCAGGTCCCACACACTCGCTTCAGAACAGAATCAAAGACACTGCAGCATTTCTGAGAAGTGTTTCCACATCTAGACCCAGAAGACTGTAGGTTAGGCTGAGCTCAAAACCACTACCACCAGCACCTCCGGCCTGAAAAGCCATCCTGAATCCACTACTGGACAATGTTCAGAAACCATGCATAGCTCAAGTCCTCAGACTTGGTACTCAGAACTCGGAAGTCGTAAGAGAGTAAAATCTTGATATTCCCCAGTACCAGAATATGAGCAATGGAAAAGAAGCTGGAGGGCTTGTTCACTTACAAGTCTCAGCCATAAGTAAGGTGAAGTCCAGTGAGACTGTGCAGTGTCTAAACTCTCCGGCATAGCAGAGTTAGCCCCGGAGACAAACCCACCATGCTTTCCAGGGCCGCCCACTGCAAATATTCACAGATGTGCACATGAGTGAAGGGCAGTCTAAGCAACCTTTAAAAACAAACAAACAACCCACAAAAAAACACAAAAACCAAAAACCAAAAAATAGCTACAGAGTCCTATAGGATTAAGGGCAAGGACAACAACACATAGGCCTTATACATTCTAATGCAGCAGGGGCTTCTAGGAGACCCCAACTGAGTGAAAAATAAATGTGCTAAAACAATTTGGCTCCAGTTCTTAGAATAGGTATTTTAAGCTTTAATATCATAAAACCCATCAGACAATATGCCACAACACACTATGAACTATTTATAGCTAATTATCAAAGCCAGCTCTCTAGAATCAGAAAAACAGGTTAAAGCAATTATCCTGGTAACGAAAACAAAACATTAACCAAACAAAAGAACTAAATATTTTATGAATATGTGTTTCTCCCTATCCCAAAAGAATCTACTATATTATCTTATTGTCTGCCGTTGTCTAGAAATAAAACATTGTTGTGTTAACACAAAGCTACCATATCAACTAAACAATGAACTCAAGTTTCCAAGAATTCAAATGCCAGAAAATGGGTAGCATACCCACGAAGCAACTGCTCAGAACGTCTGAGTTCTAATAACTGCTCAGTACTTTATTCCAATCCCACTGCCTCAGTCTCCTAAAATGGAAGAATTTATTCCATCTGCTTCTTGCATATTAGTTTAAGGAATTTATGCACAGCTGACAGTACTGTGGGTAACATAAAGCAAGACATAAAAATGGAAGAAATTTTTATACTGAATATTATTTATTCTTTGAAGAGTCAAGGAACTTTTAAAGTAAGTGCCATGAAATTAAAAATTGTATTTTTACAATTTTTTTAAGGCACAGTGTACCCAAGACTGAGTGAACTTAGCTGCCAGTTCAATGGAGAAACTATAGCAAAGTTCCAGATGTTTCTACCTGCTGGTAGTGGTAAATCAGAGTAGAAAGTAGTGTGCTGCACAATTAGTCTTAGAAGCACACTCTGAGTTAAACGTTCTGCTTCTTGTATCAAATCTTTAAAAACAAGAGAAGTAACATGGGCTTTATATGTGAAGTCTGCTCTCCTAGCTCAAATAATCAACTCAGTCAAGATCAGAACTGGGGGAGTGTGGAGCTCAGACCTCTAACACGAAACTACCTGTGGGTGCTTTGTTAATGAGTAACACGAATCAGAAACCGACATTATCTTGAAATACATGAACTGCTTTCAGTAAAAAGAGTAAGTCCAGAAAAAGGTCTTTGCATCCCCAGAACCTTCCATAAAAGGCAGCAGTGACTATCAGACCTTCTAGGGCAACGCAGTCCACTCCAATACTCAGGAGACAAGAGTCCCAATTCTCCTCTAACTCAATCTGGGGAACTCTGGAATGCTTTCCTCCAATCTCATTAGCTTTAGATTTTTGTTGTTACTGTGGTTAACATGCAAAGAGTTAACCTAAATAGGCAGAATTCATAAAACTGAGAGCAAGTGCACAGTTTCAGCTGAAACACCTGCATATTAACTTCAATCCGCAGTGGAAGAATTTTAGATAGCTCGTGATGCCTTAACCTTTAGATGGTCCTTTTAAATTGGTATTATGCAGCGTTCACAATTCCAGAGTCAACTCTGAGTAGCAAACAAAATTGTCCCGTAAGCAGTGGCTCCCTGAATAAGGTCTACGCCGCCTGACTTTGCGGAGATGGGAGAAAGATGGGGCTAGGGGCTGTTCAGGCTGCCCCCCTCAGTTGGTGCCATCCTCCTGCCCCCCTCCACTCCTTGTCTATTTCACCATGTCCGACACTTAGATTTCACAGTATCTGACACCTATTCTTTCTCAGCAGCTGCCCTATAACTTAACCAACTGAACAACTCCCTTTACGTGGCCCCTCCCTAAAATGACCTATGCAGTGCTCGTAGCCCCACCATGTTCCAGAGGGAAAGAGAAGAGTCCTTGCTGATGAAAGCAGTATGTAGGAAATAATAATAGGAAACTGGCCATGTCAATTTCATGCTACATATCATGGTTCTGTTCCTTTCTGGATGGTTAGAACCGTGTCATCCATTTCAAGGAGAGCCCTACACTACCAGCAAGACCAGCTAATCCCTCTTCCCATACCTTGAGCTTCCATTTGAGTCGTTCTGGGACAGACTATAATAAACCTTTTGTAGCCAGAAAATTCAATGTATCATTTATTATGCCAAGAATTAGAAACCACCTGAAAGTTACACAGGGAGAATTAAATACAGTATTATACAACAGAATACTAAGCCTCCATTAATCCAGGACTAGATTTCTATAGCTGTTGTGATACATATGTATACTTTTGTCTCTCAACAGGCTACAGGAGACAAGAATACCATTTTTGTAAACATACATGTATCAAAACTATTCAGAGGAAAGAAGGCTGAAGGCACATATCAACTCCTGTTGCCTTTGGACAATGAAATCATAAATTAATTGCTTAATTTTTTTCAGTGTTTTAATTTCCCTAATAAACGCATACTGCTTGTGTTTATTCGAGCATTATCTATGTTTTTAAACATGGATGCTGCACTCTAAGATTAAACACAGACGCTTCCTATGTTACCTTTCTTTCAAAATAAGAAGTGCGCCTGCAGATTTCTCCAAGTAATTGGAACCTTTGCCTCCTGTATGTAACTAACTCCCCAAGTCCTTCAGATTTTCAAAACATAATGGTCCCAGGAGATGAGGCAGACCATCTACAAAGATAAAGCTCAAATCCTGGAACCCAAGTGCATCAAGAAATTTCTGTCTCAGATACTTCCAATCATTCCAGAGAGAAAACAACAACAAACCATTAGAATTAAAACTGTTTCATCATCTAGATTTTCAATGCGCATCTATCTAGGTATCTACGGCCAAATGTCAAAGACCGTTGGGAAACCCTGCCCTCTTGTCATTACAAGAAAAACCTTGCAGACCTCTAATGATGAGTAATCACTACGGCTTTCCCCTGGCGTTTTTCTTAGAACCCAACTACCAAAACTCTGAAGATGATCTACTTCTACTTTACTGATTAATAACCACCTATGTCTGAAACCAGCAGGACATTTTAATATTCATCTGGCCAACCTGTTGTCCTCGAACCCAGACTCACTGTAGCAGCACCCCAGAATGCTGGGGGCATCGTCAATGTTTGCAGGGTCCACTGGCTCTCGCATCCAACTGACATGCACAGTGGTGATCTCACCTGCTCCACGAGGCCTGGGAAAAGCTCCCCATTTGCTTCTGCTTTACTTTCCACCTCCGGGATTTCTCTACCTTATGGCCTTGCCCTGCAAACAGTGGACCTGGGCTATACCCTGCTCCAGTGGGTAGAAGCTTTCCTCACAAACATTCATCGTACACCTCCCCAATTGTGCTTTCTGCCCATAAGGCCCTTCATATCTCCTACATTCATCCTTGTAGGATTATTGCCTTCAGGAAGCCCAGTTTCATTTGCCTTTGACTCTTTTGAGCCTAACACACACTATGTACTTTAATAGATGCTTGCTGAACATGTGAATAAAAAAGAATGCAAAGAGGGGTGCCCAGAGGATTCAATAGGTTAACCCTCTGCCTTAGGCTCAGGTCATGCTATCAGGGTCCTGGGATCAAACCCTGCATCAGGCTTCCTGTGGGGAGGGGAGCCTGCCCCTCCCGCTGCCCCTCCCCCTGCTTGTGTGCACACATGTGCACATACATGTTCTCTCTCTCTCAGATAAATAATAATTTTTAAGGAAAGAATGCAGAGATGGACCCAATGATGTGTACCTCTTTGTACATCCAGCACATAAAAACCTACATAAATGTAACTGTGGGAATTTTAATACAAAAATGAGTGGCCAAGTACAGAAAGGGGATTTCCCATGTACTAAAAGCCAGAGTGGGAAACATAAGAAGCCAACACACGGAGCCCCGAGGGATACTAGCTGTAGATCCTAGTTGCCAGGGCCTGGGCTTTTAAGATTCAAGGGCAGAGGACATGGCCTGAGCCCAGATCCAGACAGGCAACTGGAACTAAAACCTTGAATTAAACCAGAATCCCTCTAGGACTGGAAAAGTTGGGCGTGTGAGATCAATACACAATAATGCAAACTTCAAACTCAAAGGACTCGTGTGGTGTGGGTTCCAAGCCAACAAATTAACGCAAATACATAAGGCAAGTAACTACAAAACAGCACTTAGGGACCCTCCATCAGTAAGAGTTCACAGCATTCCCACGGAAGAAGTCATCTCAGCCAAGGATGAACAAGAATTGAAAATTACCAGTCACATGAGGAAATAATCCACCACGAAGGAGAACTTTGGCAGGTGCAACAAACAGGAAGTGTGCCAGACCATGAACTTGAGAAAATAAAGTACGTTAGAAGAGGCTGTGAAGGGAGTACACAAAAGACGCCAAGGCAAGTTGTAACCTTACAGAAGGAACCAGCCCTAGTGGGAACAAAGACAGGTGTGTTTAAAGAAGGTGCACGCTGGTGCCCCAGGAGGAAGGGGAGAGAACAAAGGGTTAAGTGGGGCTCATAAGAGGACAAGAAATGGGCAAATGTGTAAGGGGTTACCTGCTTACTGTGTTTAAAGGCAAGGGACAGGTTTTCTCAAACCCCAAGCTCATGGCACCCAGCAGCCGTATCGTCTTGGGGTTTTTTTGTGCGGCGGGGGAGGGGCAGAAAAGTACATGCAGTCGATCAAAAGATGATGCAGACTGAAAAAAGGTGTCTAACTGAACATATGTGTTAGTTTCCACTGCCTCTTCAAGCTCCCCCGATACGAACGTGCAGGGATTTCTGAAAAAGAGGAAACAGAAGAGGCAAGGAGAGGAGGGGACCAGGGAGCAGGACCTCAGCCCAGAACCAGGAAGAGTGAGAAGCCTTAAAAGGACGAGGAAGCTGGTGGCACGGGGACCTTGCAAGATGGGGGTGAAGGTGGAGCTAAAAATAAGGGCTGGTTGAAAGACCATTTAAGCAGTCCCCTCCAGCTGCTCACTGCATGCAGCCGAACCACCCCCACCCTTGCCCCTAGCTGAGAAGCCTGGACCCGCCTTCTGTGGAAGGGGGGATGAACAGTCGCCAGGGTAGGCAGCACCAGAAAGCAGCGGCATCATGGGGCCCCAGCTCTTGATTTCAGCTCAGGTCATGATCTCAGCATCCTGGGATCAAGTCCCACGTTGGGCTCCTTGCTTGGTGTGGAGTCTGCTTGGAATTCTCTCTCTCTCTCTCACTCTCCATCTACTCCTCTCTCAAATAAATAAATCTTTAAAAAAAAAGAAAGCAGGGGCATTGCACTGAACAGGGACTAAGTAAAACAGATGCAAACAGATGTTAGTAAGTCAGCCCTGCCCTAACCCTTTTATCTTATTGGCTCCCACAGTACTGGCTGCGGGATGAAAACTTCCAGACAGGTGAGCCGTTCCACGTTTTCTGAACCCCAGACATTTTATAAGAACGCAGACCATCTTGTGCTGAAATCCAAACAAACAAGATTCATGAAAAGTGCTTCCAGACAGCACTTTTAGTGCTTCCTTTAAAATATGAACAGACAAGTAAAAATTAGCAGACGTCTAAAGAAACTCTCTGATAAATATGAAAGCGGAGATTAAAACAAAACAGAACACAGAAGACACAGACCAAGTAGGGAAGTACAATGTTAAGAAAAACTAAGGTTCATATCTTCAAACGGGTACAATGAGCAAAATGGCACACACACAAAAAGGCATCCAGAGAATTTTTTTAAAAAAAGCTCTCTGTGAATTCACGGTAAATACAAAAAATTCGCTATACAGTAAGTTAGAATAAAATCTCTCAGTAAAAAAAGACAAAGAGAGAGAACCGAAAAAAAAAAAAAGGAAAAAACACCCAACACGGAAGCTAGGAAGTTCCATGTGTGAGTAGTAAAGTTCATGAGGGCACAAGAGAAAACAGATTTCTTGGAACTTAAGGGGATGTGACCAGCCAGATGGAAAGCATCTGTCAAATGTCCAAGAAGCATGGCTGAAAATACAAGATGTGTTCCTGCTATTACTATTCTGTATTAACAAATTATCTGAGGGGCGCTGGGTGGCTCAGTCGGTTACGCATCAGACTCTTGATCTCAGTCAGCTCAAGTCTTAACCTCAGGGGTCGTGAGTTCAAGCCTTGAGTTGGGCTCTGTGCTGGGCGTGGAGCCTACTTTAAAAAAAAAAAATCATTCTAACAGAAAAAGGGGAGCACGATCTCGAAGGATGCTCTGTCTCACTGCTTGTCACCATCCTGGTCAAACTTCCTTCCATCTACTCCAATCTGCACCTGCTTCCAGTCTCCGCCCTCCACCTCTCTTACAAGCATTTCCATCCCCAGCCAGAAGAGACCCCACACACTTCAAGCACAAAGACCGTGTTCTTGGGGGTGGAGGACAGCAGGATATGCAGCCCCAAGATCGGCTGCCTTGGCAGAAGGTTCATCTTCAGGTGAAGGCAATCGAGAGGAAGCGGAGACAAAGAATGCTCTCTGCTCTTCTCATAGCTGTCCCGAAGCCAGACACAAATTTGTAAAAATCTCCCCCACCCCTCCACCAGGAACAGCAGACATGAATCGGGAGACAACTTGGGACTCAGCCCAGAGGAACCCACCTAACGAAACCTGCATTCCTTTTCCCCATGTAATCTGCCTTCTCACGTTTGCTGCCCTGGATAAGCTCCAAGTCTTGCCTCTACTCAGAAAATTCAATGTTCTTTTGTTAAGATGCTGTATTCACCCAGGTTCTTACCATTCTTTCCAGTCATTCATCCCTAAGTGCTCCCCTGTGTACACCCCATAACACTTTCATAAACTTGTTTGCCTTTCTCTAGTTAATCTGTGTTTTGTCAGTGTAATTTATGGGGCCCCAGCCAAAGAACCTGAGATAGTTACAAGAAAAGGGGATTCCTTCCCCGCCCCTGTGATATCTACGAATGGAATTTTTACTGCATTTTTAGTCGTACTCCTGTAATGAGCCATGGTGCCTCTTTAATAGTATATAAATGCCCGGAATTAAAGCACCATAAGATTTTGATACATTTCATAGGCAGTAACAATTTCCCCAAGATTTCCTAAGTTCAGATTTCAAATATATTGTTCCCTTGTCTCACACACCATGAAAACGTCCTGGAAGGCTTAATACTTCAGTTCCTAAACTGCTTCTCTCCCAGAATGCTTCTGCCACCCAGAAGGGGTTAAAAAGTCTTACTTAGATGTGTGCTGATAATTAGACTCAGAAGTATGGCCATTTTTATTTATTTACTTTATTTTTTTTTTAAAGATTTTATTTATCAGAGAGAGAGAGAATGCACAAGCAGGCAAAGACAGAGAGAGAAGCAGGCTCCCTGATGAACAAGGAACCGGATGCAGGACGTGATCCCAAGATGCTGGGATCATGACCTGAGCTGAAGGCAACAGCTTAACCGACTGAGCCACCCAGGCATCCCTGGCCATTTTTAATAATTAGTGGGGGCTCTAGAAGACCCACGCCTAACAGTAAGACTCAACTAATTTGAAGTATACCTTTAGTGTTTAAATTGGAGACTGCTCAGTTTCAGCTCAGGCTGAAAGGATACACCACAGTTTCCTGATTAATCCAAAATAAAAATCTTATCTGAAAGGAAGAAGGTTTTTGTTTTGTTTTGTTTTGTTTGTACAGTACCCTGAGGATTAGAAAAACCACGGAACTCAAAACTCTTCCATTTTGGTGAGAAAAGTCTACGCAATCTTTTCTAAACTTAAACTTACAGAAACAAATGTAACTCACTGAGGTAAAAGGAAAGCTAATTTAGGGAACATGACCCCAGAGCATAACACGGCATTCCAAAATTAGCAACAAGTCATAGGTCCATATAGGAGAAATCAAGTTCAAGTCTACTTCCCCAAATAAATTTCTAATACTTCCGTGGACAGCGGGAGGAGTGCAGAGTTTCAGACTACAGAGCATCCCAAGAGGTACATTCGAGGTTGATGACGTTTCCATGTACGTCTGCTGGGCAGCATTTCCCATGAGGACACTGCCACATGCCTGCCGTATTTGCCCACAAAATGTTCCCCTGCCTGGCTCGGGCCCTGGACCCCATCTGGTTCCCTGGAAGTCAACAGAATAAAGGATCTCGAGAAAGCAAGTGGGGGTCTCCTCTACCTTTATTCCCATGTTCAGAAAAAGATGCATGAAGCATTTTCCCCCAACCAAAGCTAAACCAACTCTTAAAAAGTGAGTCTCTAACAATACATCAACTTCTCTCTGGTCACCATTGCCCATGACTTCTTGATTCTAACTATCTGATAATTTCTCAAACTTCCAGGGCCCCCGTTCAGTGAGCTTCTTTATTTTTTAGATTAAAAATGATTTTTCATTTGAGAATATCTGACACACAAAGTTACATTAGTTTCAGGCGTACAACATAGAGGTTTAACTGCTCCATAGTTATGCTACACAGTGTACTTCTCTGTTAATGGATCAGTGGCTCCTAGCACCAAAGTTCAGCTGGAAAAGGGCCTCAGAGACAGCTATGGACTAAGGTAGAATACCACCAGGGGGCAGCAGAGAGCCCACGAACTCACACACCCAGGCACCCTTCCCAAGCAGTAAAGATCTGGGAGACCCCCTCCAGCAGAGATCCCACACCCAAACAATACAAGGAGGCAATCCAATTGCAAGAACTAGAACCTCTCTTTCAACCCCCCAACTGACGTTACTTCCACCAGACCCATCTGATTCTAACGTGCATCTCGAGACCCTGCTATCAACAACGTGGCCGCGTCCAGTTCTAGGAAACCATACTGTAAATCAGAGCCATCCCGCACCTCACCCAACAAGACAATCGCTTAGACATTTATTCTTGCTCTACACAACAATTTAATAAACTCTATTCTCTGGCTACTGTAACCTCATGAAACAAAACTAGAACCTTGCACATGATAACCCCACATCAGTGACAAAAGCTGAACTGTAAAAACACTGTGTAAGTTGTAGAATTGGTTAGCAAGGGGTGAGGTGAAAAACCAGAAAGTCTGAAAAAGCACAGCAAAGGCTGTAGTTCATTCAGTGAAATACAAGTTTTTTTAAAAAGAAAAAAATGTGGAGGACAGCTGACACACAAGGTGACATGAGTTTCAGGTGTATGACACAGTGATTCAACCTCTTTATGTGTGACGTTGCGCTCAACTCCAGTGTAGCTCCCATCCATCAGTTCAGGACACTACTCAGTGCCAGTGACTGTTCCTGTGCCGACCCCTTCATGCCCGTGGCTCATTCATTCGGTAACTGGAGGTCTGTACTTCCCACACCCCTTCGCCCCTTTCATCTATGCCCCAATAGTTTGCTCTCTGTTCAAATATGTTCTTTACTCTCAACAAGCTTCGAACGCATATCCCTGTGCTGTATCATGGTGAAGTACATTGTGAATGGGTCATGAAGTGTCCTCTCAAGTTCACACGCATTTATGAAGTCTCTAACACTAACACAAACGTGATGCCAAGTACGAACCACAGCACTGGACAAACCACCATGGAAACACTTGGCCAAATACTTCACAAATGAAAACACCGGGCAAAACATTTTTTATTTGTCCCCGATTGCAAGTAAAAGAACTCCTAAAAAATCAGTTAAGGAAAAGACTTTAAACAAAGATTAGAAGTAGGCCAATCACACATGCACAGCCAACCAACAAATGTGGAGGAAAAAAAATTCAATCTCACCAATGAAAAACAATCACAGCTACTGAGCTACCAAAGATGAAAAAGAACCACAATTAAAACAAACAAACAAAAAAAACAAAACAAAACCCTCCAGCATCTGCACATTCTGTCAATCCCACTTCTGAAGTATCCTGAACCCATTCCCATCTCCCTCCTTCCACACCACCACTGTGGCTCCACGCCACACCTCAGGGGAATTCCTGCCTCAACCTCCTCTGCTCACCACTAGCCCAAACTCCCAACTGCATTCTCCATAAGGCGGCAACAAGAATTTCTTAAACTCTGTGACTCCCATCTTTGAAATCCTGCAGTGCTTCCCACCACTCTGAGAATAAAACCCATGCTCAACTGTTACATAGCTTACAAGACCCTTCCTGCCCTTGTACGGCCAAGTGCCGCCCCCGTACACTTTAATTACAGGAGTCTGCTTCTAGTTCCTGATGGCCTCAGGACCTTTGAACAGTCATTGCAAACCCAGACCCGGTCACCTTCTTCCTCACTCACCTTCCAGGTCTCCACTCTTATGTGATCCCTTCTGATAACCCTCTGTGATCATCCCCCGACCCACATCATCTCCCTTAGTGAGAGTATCTTTCTGTCCTACCACCTTGGAAGCTCCGTGAAGGAAGGCTCGTTGTATTTTTCCCCTACAGTATCCCAAGAGCTAGCACCATGCTCGGCACTCAATATAAATCTCTGCTCCATGAGTGAAAAAATAAATACTGGATAAGGAAGGCAGTTGCCAGTATCTGACTCTAAGAACACTGGTCTTAAATCCAGATTCTTCAGAGTGTGACAATAAATAGATTATGCTCTTGAAAACTCATATTCTCTCACCTATAAAAAGAGAATAAATCCATAAAATACATCATCAAAAAAATTCATTAAAAAATAAATATCCTTTTAAAAAGAAATACAGCTAGGATTTTCAGATGGGAAAACATACATCCTTTAATTATACCGCTTTCTCCTTTAGTAGGAAAAGATAATGACAGGAGCCACACTGACTTAAGAACTTAAGCATGCAAACATGCAAAAGGATGCAAAAGAAATCAGCCATCCAATTGTTATGCTTAAGGAGAAGGTTCAAAGAGGTAGCTCAGTTTTTTTTTTCTTTGCCACAGGCAAAGTAAAAAGAAAATCCAGAGTTAACACCACAAAATGCAAAACTGAACGTAATCAGAGAAAATTTATAATTTCATATTTACACAATGAATTAGAGTAAAAATATGACTTTACCCTCCGAATTATAAACACAGTCATTTGCCACCTAAAATGAAGCCCTCCCTTTTTTTTCAAAGTGACCAAAATCCCCATAGGGAGGACGCTGGGTCAGGTTGGTTGAGTGTCACAGTGGGGACACAGTACCATCCTGAGCAACAGGACACCTTACAGGCGTTGCCCAGTGGCTTCAGAAAGAACAAGAATGAGGTTCTTTATGGATGGACTGTTCATTCATCTGAAGTGGCAGCTGAGGCCTGGCTGGGGCAGGAGAGGGGAATCAGGCCGACCAGAGCAAAAGGATGGCGAGATGGCCCGTCGCTAAGCACCCCATCCCTAACAGAGCCTGACCACTGGAACAGAGCTGCAGGCGTAGGTCCTAAGCTGTGTTTTTTTAATGCCCAGATCATGGAATGCTCACTTCCACCCCCAAATTCTGCATGCGTTAACAACCTAAACCATTTGACAAAATGTCAGTATCATGTCCAAGGAGAACATTATGTTATCATAACCTGAAAAGCAGGCCCAGCTCATTAAAAGCATTTCACCGTCTTGTCAAATGAGTTAAGGATGCAAACTGTGGGATCAAACCATTTCACTTCCAAATGTCACAGGTTATTTCGGCATAAAAGAGAAACAAGGAGCAAGGGAAACTATGGATTTCATTTGTAAAAGGACAAAACAGCAGTCGTGAAGATCGAAACTGGAAAATGACTAAGAATGGCAATTGTACCCTACATTTGGGAAGAAAGAATCTCTTGATAAGGAGGGTATTTAGCAACAAAAAGTGCGAAAAGCGGCTTTCCAAATTATTTCTGAAAACTACGTTCTTACCAGTAAGTAACAGGGGCGGTCCCGTGGGTGGCCATACCATTTCTGCATCGTGTTCCACGCCTATGTTGGGGGAATCAAGTTACACACAGAACGTAAGGTCCTCGTCTAAAATAAGCCCTGCTTGTGCTGACCTCGGGCACGTTCCAGAGACTCCCTGTCCATAAAGGGGACTTGGTCAGCATTCAGAGAGCACATGACCCACGCACCCTGGCAAGGGCGACAGGCACTGCAACCACGCTGAAGACGCATGCTCAAAATCACCTTCTATTTATACTCGTAATGAGCTTTTCTCTTTGGTATAAACAGAGCCACACTAAGAGCTAAGGACTGAAAATTATCCATATCTCTAAGAGCCCAGGCACATCATGAGAATAAAACCATTTACTAATAAGCACGTACTAAGCACTGAACAGTGTCCGGGACACTCCGGGAGTCCCAGGAGCACACACCACGCTCCTGCCCAGCGAGGTTCCTCTGGCTCCAATAGTAAACACTTGTTCAGCGAATGAGCACATGGAACCATGACTAGTACCTCGTGTATCCACACTTACTCGGAACTGACCCTGGTGACGGTTACCACCACGAAGCAGTAGCAAACCCGTGTCCACAAGAATGGCAGAATAAGCCACTGAACCCAGAGTTACTTCGTTATTCCCCGAATGAGTATGAGTTTTGTTTGACAACTCCCCGCTGTCCCGGGCAGCCATTCTTAAAAAGCCGTGAGTATCTCCCATGGTGAGAACCGATGATCCGGGTAGAGCGACGGGGAGAACCCGACAGGTAGGATAAACAGAACCGAAAGTACCAAGAGTGTGGAACAGGAGATAAATACAAGGAATGCATGTAAGGTTCAGCACGAGCAGAAATAATCAGACCAGGGAAGACTGTCGCAACCTTCATGTAAGGCAATGTGACGTTCGTTACCAAATCCACATCCTACTTGTTGTCGCAGAATTCCTAAGAATCCGGCTTACAGACTTATTAACAAGTCAAGATGTTGGTTCAGAAGCATTCACTGCAGCCATGAGGGTAGAGCAGAAGCATCGAAACCTCCTTCATCGTGATCTGGATAAAACAATGTGGAACCTCCTCACCACAGGCCACATGGTTATCAGAAGATGAGGTGCACCTGTGGTTGCCAGCGTGTCTGTGACATGGAAGTGTGGATTATTTTCATTTCGAAATGTATCTGGGGGGCGCCTGGGGGGCTCTGTTGGTTTAAGTGTCCGACTCCTGACCTCAGCTCAGGTCTTGACTGAGTTCTGAGTTCAAGCCCCACTCTGGGCTCCATGTGGGGCATGGAGCCTACTTAAAATAAATAAATAAATGAAATAAAACATATGTATTTTGCTATATAGATGTACACCCACGTGTATAAGCATAAAAAGTCTACAAGTACACACAGTCAGAGGCTATGGGACAGCGAGGCTGGAGACTGGGGCGGGGTGGGGGGGAGCAACGGCATCACTTGTCCGTATGTGATTTCTATGCAATAATCATGTACCACTCTGTGCTTGAAAAAAAAAAATAAACATGACAGAGAGTACGAGAGGACAAGGAGAAAGAGAGAGGGAAGAGAGGAAAGATTACTGAAGAATTCTCAAGTCCAGCCAGTCCCAGACTTCACCCTCCCTGGCCCCCGCCTCTTCGTGGGGCTTAAGGTCCCCTGCATCTTTGGAAACCCATCCAACCCGCTGGCAGTGGAAATGCTGGTCAGGATGAAAGGAAAATGGAGCAGACCCTGGCCCAGTCCCCCCGCAGGCTCTGCTAACCCACCCTGTCCCAGAGCTGAGCTACCTCAGAGTGGAAGACAGACCTTCTCTCCTTAGATCCTCTGGAACTCCTGAGGTCAAAACTACTAGACATACATATCTGTGCCTTTTATACTAGGCCAACTTTACATGGTGGTAAGCTTGGGAAAATAAGAGCTGAGATTACATTTAATTGATTTTTGACCTGTGGGTCTCAGCTGGCCTCAGTCCATCTCTGGGAAGAGTCCTCCGGTACAACAGGACACCGACCAATGGAATCAGTACCCTTAATGAGCAACTCTACACTGTGATAAACGGTCTTTCTGGAAAGCCTGCGAGGATACGGAAAGATACACGTGATACTGTGTGCTGCCGATTTTTTTTTTTTTTTAAGCAAGCTTCTGTGCGGTCTATGTACAGCTCAGTCGTGGTTTTGTGATGACTGTATCATAGAGAGATCTACACGACCGGAAAATGAGAGTTTGGGTCTACATGCCAAACTCAGGACAGTTACTCCCGGCAACTTAACCCCCCCACTTTCCTTCTTACAGCTCAAAAATTTCGTATCATGAATCCTTAATATTTTTCTCACAAAAGACTGTAAAAACAGATTGCTGTTTGAAAGGTGGATACCCTCCCCCAACACACACATACACACATACATCCCTTCTTCCACCCCACCATCCCCCCAAATCCCAACACACCCCCTTATCTTCTGTTATCAACAGAGTCCTGTGAGCTGCCAGACTGTCTCGAGCGGACAAGATCTAAGTTACAGCAAAAGTAGCCCCTGAGATCATTCTGGTCTCATGGACTCCCCAGGCCTGACACCCTGGGCTTCATTTTTATGAGCCGCCAGTTTCATCACAGGACCATGGGAATCACATGCCAGTATCAACACCACCACCGTATGCCGGCTGAAGCAGGCTCGGCACAGAGCAACCTGCTTCCGTCGTTCCCAGAAACACCAAACACGTGGAAATCGAAACAGCAAAGGTCAAGGTCTTCAGAAGCGGGTTATTAAGTCCAGCAGGAGTTACAAAGTACAACGGCTTCTTACCAAGAAGGAAGAAAGTGCTTTCTTAAAAAGCAAAATAAAGAAAACTGAATGCTTATAGCTTTTATTTATAGGTACTTTATAAGCTATAAAATTATCGGATTCTCTCAGCAAAAATTCTGGCTAAGTTTATTGTACCTCTATTTTACCAGGGAGGACGTGGAGGCTCAGAAAGGGGTTCCAGGTTAGATCTTTGTACCACAGTTTTAATACTATTATATCAAGGAATTATCCAGAATTTCTCATTGAGTTATTGAGATGAACAGAGAGAATAATCCACCTCTTCCTTTATTAAAAGGACTTTTGTTGCAATTTTAGTGTATCAGGATTTTAAAAATTCATACAGGATTTTCTTTCAAACTTGTATTCTGTTTGGCCTGAAGTTTTAGAACAATCTTGTTTGTTTGTTTATTTATTTATTTAAAGATTTTATTTCTTTATTTGACAGACAGAGATCACAAGTAGGCAGAGAGGCAGGCAGACAGAGAGGAGGAAGCATGCTCTCCCATGGAGCAGAGAGCCCGATGCGGGGCTCGATCCCAGGACTCTGAGACCATGGCCTGAGCCGAAGGCAGAGGCTTAACCCACTACACCACCCAGGCGCCCCCAATCCTGTCTGTTTTTTGTAAACATGTTTTTTTCAAACCATCAATCTTTTAATCAAGCAAGACAGAAGGATGATTTTCTTCTTGTGTCATTTGAATTAAACAGTGTAAACATCACACGTGTAACCGTGCCAACTCTGCAAGAAAAATCTGAAAGAACACCAAGAGAGAGGAACGCAGTATATGTAATTTGGAGACACAGGATATAGAAATTATTTGGAAAAAAGATCACGACAGCCTTATAATGAACAGTTTCCACATCCTTGGTAAAAATTATGTAACTTTGACTTCGACTGCGCTTCATGTGATTTTTTAAAATTGCCTTAAATATAAAATTCTCTTAAAACTGTTTCATATACACACAAAACATATACATACATACATATAAATATATATACATATAAAATTCTACATTATTAATGTGCACTGCTTTTCTCTCAACAGGCACAGATACTCTTTTCTGACTGGAGTGTGGCCGTGGTTGCTATCTCTCAAACACACACTTAAACTTGAAGCAGCCACAGGCCTGGTGCTTCCAGTAGGGGCCAGAATGTCCCAGAACGGGTCTGAATTCTCCCTCCTTCCTTCGCTAACAACGGCTGGCTACTGTTTGTGTGATCTTGGGCAGGTTACCGAACATTTAAGTTTCTTGTTTTCCTCAACTCTAAAATGAGAATAAATACTATCAATCTCAGGTGGCTAAATAAGTATTTTCTTTGCCTTTTTGTTGTAAACAATGTGAAATGTAGGGAAAAGCTGCAGTAATAGCACAGAAAATGGAGGTGTACCCTTTACCCAGTTTCCTTTCTGTGAACAACTGAGATGGCCAGAGTACAGTTATCAACACCAGGAAATGAATGCTGTCGTGCCCTCAGTGACCAAGAGATGGACCTTGTTTACACTTCCCCCATGTCCTTGCAGTGCCCCCTCCCCTCTGTCTCCCCCAACATGTGGTCCGTCCTCTATCGGTCCTCGCACTTCCGGGCCTTGACACCACGGCCCGCAGGAGGTACCTGGAAGGGTGTCTGTCAGATGCTCTCTCCGGGTCAGCTTGAGGTTGTGCATTCTGGGCAAGAACACCTCAGAAGCGATGCTGTATCCTCTTCAGGGCATCGCAGGACAAGCTGACGTCCCCATGTCTTATTACTAGTAATGCTCGCAGGTGGTAACCTCGGAGAACTGTTGACAAGCCATAGCGACTATGACCATTGCAAGGGTCGGGCTAAGAACACAGATTCTGGAATCAGGGGGATGGGCCTTCTTGTGCCCACTCCATCAGTTCCTGCCATGTGACCACAGGGTGGTTGAACTCCCCCACCTTCCCTGGGTGCAGTAGGGACGATACCACCTAAGAAGTTGTCACAAGGCCATCACAAGGTTCTGAAGAAGACAGAAGGAGAAACACAGGTAAAACACTCAGTGCCTGGAAAGTCTCAAATGTTCCATCAAAAGGTGGGTCTGGGGCACTGTTGGGGGAGGCTGGAGGGCTGGGGTGGGGGCTGAGAGATTCTCTCTCCCCGTCGTCCCCTACCCTGACTCACATGCTCTCTCTAAACAAAAGAAAAAAACCCTAAGGCCCTTCTTTAGCACACTTCTGCTGTGCGTGTGAGAGGGAAGGTCCGTGCAGAGCCAGCAGCTCATCTCTCCCTGCAGCAGGCTGCAGCAGGCTGGCCCCTGTTGCTGTGGGAGTTAAAATCTATGATGAGACAATCCCCCATTTAGAAGACAAATCTAATCCCAAAGGAACCAGAAAATAAACTTTAAACAAATCCTGAGGGGTCTGGGTATTCAAGCTGACACCTGAAACAATTCTCCATCAGAGCCTATGAAGAATCGTAAAACCAATCACTGCACCATGGCCTCAGCCTCGGAAAGCCACGTCCAACCCACAAACAGGTGAGAGTAACAAGAGACACACTTGTACGCATGACAGACGGTATGACATCCTGCAGCTTAGCTGTTAATTACCAAAATATCAGAGCAACGCATGTGTTCTCGGAGCAAACCCACCTGACAGACACCAACGCTCAGACTCCCAGGGGCCCTGGTGACCTCTAAATGACTTTGAAGAGCTCTGAATGTGCAGAGGGCAGTTTAAGCCAAGAACTGAGCAGGACCAAGAATCCAAGGCCATGGGCGCCTGGGTGGCTCAGTCGGCTGCGCATCTTGACCTTTTCGGCTCAGGTCATGATCTCAAGCCCTGCGTTGGGCTCTACACTGGGCATCAAGCCTGCTTAAGATTCTCTCTCCCCGTCGTCCCCTACCCTGACTCACATGCTCTCTCTAAACAAAAGAAAAAAACCCTAAGGCCCTTCTTTAGCACACTTCTGCTGTGCGTGTGAGAGGGAAGGTCCGTGACTTGCTTTCTCGCTTCCTACTCCCACCTCCTGGCAAGAAGAGCCGAGAACAGCTAAGTACTCCGAGTTTACTAGGACCTAAGCTTTTTACAGACATGCTCACTGAAAGCAAAGCAATCCTATGAGAAAGAGTAAGAATCCCTATGAAAGGGTTAGGACCAAGGCCAGAGATGTGAGCTGTGGTGCTTGAGGTCACACGCCAGAGCAGGGTTCTGAGAGCGGGCTCCAACCCCGTGTGCCCTACACTCAGGGGTGTGTGGCCCCAAGTGAGGATGCTGTCCCTTCCCTTCTCATCACACTGGGAGGCAATGCCAACAGAAGATTCCAGAATGTGTTTTGAGTTCCTCAAAGGCACTGTTACCACACGCCTTGTTACCACAAATTCTTCTCCCTTCCTTCCCTGCCACCTCGGGGGGCATGCTCATGGGTCACCGCCACTGGGGGTTCCAAGCACAGGGTCCACCCGCCTCGTCCACTCCTGGCCCAGGCTCGCACGTTCACCATCTCCACGCTTGCTCCACAGCTGGGAGACAAGAGCAGGTTTCCTGTCCAGAGCCCAAGCTGAGGACAGACTTCTGTCGTCTCAAGCTCCATCTGTCACACAGACCATTCTTGAGCACAAGTCACACCTGTGACAGCGGGGGTCACATTAGGGAACAAACCGCCCAGGAAGTTCCTTCCACACAATGTCGACTTCCCAACCTCTCAGGCAAAGGCACACAAACATGACTGTGATTCTTTCTGAGAGCCTGTCCCCAGCTCCTACCTTCAGCCCCCGGGTCCCAGGCTCTGAAGAGCTCCCAACCTCCACCCCAGACACAGCCGTGACCTGTTCCCCCAAAACACGTTTACATGAGTCTGTGTGAACAGGCTTACCTCACACTCCGTCGCTGCTCACTACAGAAGCAGCACGTCCCTGCGTGCCAGATTCCAACCCAGACGCGCTTTCCAGGGCAGACGGGTGGGAGGTGACCCAGCCTCCCCAGCCCCAGCCTTCTGATGACCTGTGCTAACCGTTTGAGGGGCGTCCCTCAGGAATTATAAAAAAAAAAATGCAAAACTAATTGTTAAATGAAAGAAGTGAAGGGGAAAATGTCTATGTATTGTAGCACACCATCTGTGTAAGAGACACACACAAAATACTGCTTGAGGGCTTCAAAGCAGTCCCCGCAGACCAACCCGGGGGAGCAGACCTGGGCAGCGAGGGTGGGACCCACCCCATGCCTGGGGACCCTCTCTGATGGTCCAAATGTGGAACCACGTGAATGTATCGTCTACTCCAAAGACTGGTTATGTAAATTAAATATCACAACAGAAAATGTGCTGATTAAAAGTCCCAAAGCGTGCCTAGCACAGAGCGGGCACTCAAGGGCTACAAGAGAATGAATGAAACAGTGAGTCTAAGTGGCTCCATGTAACGGGAACGGGCAGTCCAAGTAATCTACGAACACAGTGCAGTAAAAGAGAAAGGTGCCTCCGACCTGTTCTTCCAGTGGAATGGTGTCAGGAATGAGGGAAAGAGTTCAGACGTCATCTGGCAACTAGAACATTCTGAACACTTTCTCCCATGACTCCTAGGGTCTGGGTGCACGGGCCTTAGGGCCCCTACTGTAAGAGAGGCAAGACTTCATGTTTACAATTTACCATAAAACCACACCTAAATTCTGTGTGTTGCCCTAGAATACAATCACAGCGAGCTTCACACAAAACCATCCCCTTTGCCCGAATCGACAAGAAATAATGTGTTTATCACGTTACTTCACACCTCTTGACCCACCACCTCCTATCTGGGGGATTCAAGCACCTTCATTTGAAGATCACACTCTAACTGAACCTTTCAGATTTACAAACTGGGGCTTCGAAGTGCGTCGCCCATGGTCACACAGCAACCTGACCCGTGGGCCTCGTGTGTGTGTCTGCATCCCCACGTCTCCCCACGGGCCAGCTACCACCAGTTCCCCCAGATGAAGGCCCCCTGTTATCCCAGCAGGGTTCACAGGCCCAGGATCAGTGACAGACCTGCCCTTCCGTGGCCTCTTCACCACATGTGCTCCGCGCAGTGTCCCAGTGCCTGCAAAACACGGAAGAGCTCACAAGCCCCGTGTCTCAGCAGACTTTGTACAAAACTTTTTGTTTCACAAACAAAACTGCTTCTGAGCACTTCCTTAATTATTTGGTGGCATCATTTACATATTTGCAATTGGCATCACTTGCATACTAATTGCAGATCTGCATTTTATTTATGTGTTAAAACCAAAACCTCTGAGAACACTTGGCTGACCACCGTTTTGACTAATTTAACGTTTGAAGCAGCACAGCTTGCCAGGTAACATATTCCATAATACACATCCCCCCGACCCCCGATTTTAGCTGGCTCTCTCTTAACTTTTTCAAAGCAACTTCTTATTGAAAAATTAGATTGACCTATTTTCTATAAAGAATCCCTTGACTAATAAACCACGGTTAAAAGACCTGCACCAAAATTATGTCTGACTCTTACTCAAATGGTTGGTACTTTAAGTCTGTATAATAAATGAACGCCTGCACTGTGTTTTGCAAAATTCAGCTGCCGCAGGAAAGACACTTCAGCTGGAAACCAATTTTAACTGATGAAATAAAAATTATCTTTGTGAGAAACAAAACAGACAAATTTTGAAATTGCTGCTGTAAAAATTCCCCAAATAGGACATAAACTCTGAAGAATCATTCTATTCCCTTGGGGAATTTTAGCCAATAAAATATTCACATCTAGACATTTTAAAAGGAACTGGGAAGGGGCACCTGGGTGGCTCCGTGGGTTAAAGCCTCTGCCTTCAGCTCAGGTCATGATCTCAGGGTCCTCGGGACTGAGCTCCGCATTGGGCTCTCTGCTTAGCAGGGAGCCTGCTTCCTCCTCTCTCTCTGTCTGACTCTCTGCCTACTTGTGATCTCTGTCTCTGTGTCAAGTAAATAAAGTCTTCAAAAAAAAAAAAAAGGAACTGGGAAATCCAATGTTTGCACCAAGTTCGCACGGGGGTGGAGGCACGTCCACACAATGTCTCTACTGGACCAAAGACCTCCAGTTCCCAGGAAAAATTTCAGGCATGTTAGGCTCAAATGAATTCCATCACCAAGGTAAACCTGTGCGCCAAGGTCAAAGTGGCAGCGGTCATGGTCAGGGTTTGGTCAGAGCCAAGGAGAGAGGTCATGGGAAGAAACCAAGGTCACGGGGGTGAGACTGTGATGGCAGGAATCTGCCCTAGAAAGGGGTGCTTGCACCCCTGGCCCTTCCCCAAGTACCTCCAGCATGTGGTCCACTGTTCTGTGCATTTCTCCAACATCTGCCACAGCAATGTTCAAGAGCAAAGAAAAAGCCATGCTCCTGTTTCACAATAGGTTCCCAAGCAACTCAAATCCCTCCGACACAGGGCCAGGGGACCCGAGAACTAACGTCAAATCAGTTGAGTACTGACCCGGGCAGTGTTCAACACCTTTCTCACCCAGGGCTCTGCAGTCGGGCCTGATGAGACAAACCACAGGGAAACATCTCAAAGCCAGGCAACGCTGCCCAAAAGAGATTTGACTACGCGGTTATATCAATAGCATTCTGCTCCGGGAACTACAGAACTAAGACAAGATCCAGCCATGCTCCCCAAGGGGCGTCTTAGGGTTTCTTTAAGGTTTTCATTACTCAACACCAGTCACCAGGATTTCGGTTTGGATCTACAACATCCTAAGGAAAGGCCTCGCCTTCCACTTAACCCCACCAGCCAGGGAGGCCGCAGTCATACCTCTGGGTTCTCCCAGTAACTTCATGCCACCGAGGCTGTCCTCCTCAGGGTCCCTGACAGCCAGCCCCTGAGCACTGCGCAAAGGGCGCGGCTGCCAGACACGTACAACTTTACAGCGTCAGCAGGGGCACAGTCCAAAAGTTATTTCAGGAACAAGAGAAAGAAGAGTCAACAGACAAAAAGTAAATAACTGGATAACAGACATGAGAACTAAGTGTTGGGGCAACATGATTCGATGCCTGAGACTGGCTTTGAAATACCGCCCTCCCCATCCCAGAACCATAGTTCAGAGACAGCCGTCAACACTGGGTGATAAGGATAAGGAGGTCATTTTAGTCTTCACTTCACTTCCTTAAAAATTGTTTGGAGGGGTGCCTGGCTGGCTCAGTGGGTTAAGCCGCTGCGTTCGGCTCAGGTCATGATCTCAGGGTCCTGGGATCGAGTCCCACATCGGGCTCTCTGCTTGGCAGGGAGCCTGCTTCCTCCTCTCTCTCTCTGCCTGCCTCTCTGCCTACTTGTAATCTCTCTCTGTCAAATAAATAAATAAATCTTTAAAAAAAAAATTGTTTGGAAAAACTGCAGCAAGAAAATGGTTTTTTAAGCTCAAATTTAGTAGGAACCCAGTTTGTTTTTAAAATAATACATGGATATGCACAAAACCAGAAAGTACCCAGAAAAAAAAAGAAAAATAAACGCACCTACAAATTTCTGTGGCGCGGTGGGATGAAACCAAAGGGTAAGTCAGCGGATTCCACACCAGCTCGGGCGAGCGCCAACACTCCCAGAACACAGATCTGTCCTGCAAGCCTCACGCATTCACCACCAGTTACGGGAGCCAACATGTCTTGATGGCACTTACCTTTCTCAGGTGGAGAATATGATGATTTAACACACATACATATAGTAAAACCAGCATCTCTTTGATCACCTGCCCTTATGCAAGATATTCCCTGAACAAAGTGCAGCCTGACCCAGATGGTACACCCAAGTGTCACCCACCTGTCACCCCACACTCAGGTGGGCCTTCGTCCCCTAGCTCTTTGCTCAGAGAATGAGGACATATGTCTGGTTCCTCTACCAGAAGATGCCAGGGCTTGTCCACCAGAGAAGAGAAGGGCGAAAATCAGACGCTGATGGGGAAGACTGCCCCCCAGGAGACGGTTGACGGGAACCAGAGGAAGTCCAAACCACCACCTGGCGTTGACCGGGAAGACGCCCACGGAAGCTTCAGTTGTGCGGTCCACTCCCTCACTAGCTCCGTCTTCCCAGCACTGAAGACGGACGTGAGTCAGGAAACACCACCACAGACGACAGGGAGACGCTGTTCTAGAAACTCCACTTGATAAAGGTACTGAGTTCCGAGACCAATGACCCAGGACAGCTCCACAGACCTTTCCTGACAAATGTCCCTCAATGAGAAAAAAACATTCTCTTGGCAGAATGGTTTTCTATCAGTGTGGACACCCAGGAGCGCCCGCGGAGCAGCAGAGCCCCTGAAGGTTCGGCAGGTGAGCCGATAAAGGTCCAACCCCCAAGCCAAGGGGATTCTTTCAATCTTATGTCCTCAGAACACTAGTCATCCTATGCTCCCAGAGCATGGTACTGATTACCCGAAAGTTCAGACTCCTGACCTTTATCACCTGAGTCACACATCCTCTTTATATGGACACTACAAAAGCAGGGGGAAAACTGCCACATCCGCCAATCCTCTGGCCAAAGGGTAAAGCAGGTACATCCCCTTCTCATTACCTGTCCACTCTCAGTTTTTTTTTTTTTTTCTTAAAGATCTTATTTATTTATTCGACACACAGAGATCACAAGTAGGCAGAGAGGCAGGCAGAGAGAGAAGGGGAGGCAGGCTCCCTGCGGAGCAGAGAGCCCAATGTGGGACTCAATGCCAGGACCCTGGGATCATGACCCAAGTGGAAGGCAGAGGCTTTAACCCCCTAAGCTACCCAGGCACCTCTCTCTCAGCTTTTAAGAGAAACTTTTCTTTTTTTTTTTAATTTAAATTCAATGAGCCAACGTATAGTACACATCATGAGTTTCAGATGCAGAGATCAATAATTGATCAGTGTTATATAACAGCCAGTGCTCATCACATCACGAGCCTTCCTTAATGCCCCTCCTCCGGTCACCCCATCACCCACCCCCTTCCCTCCAGCAATCCTCAGTTTGTTTCCCAGAGTGAAGAGTCTCTCATGGCTCCTTTCCCTTTCTCCTGACTTCCCATTCAGTTTTCCCACCCTTCCCCTGGGGTCCTCTGCGCTGGTTCTTAAATTCTACATATGAGTGAAACTGTAAGACAATTATCTCTCTCTCACAGCCTTATCTCACTCAGGATCATCCCCTCCAGGGTCCATCTGTGTCGATGTAAACGCTGACAGCTGAGTGATACTCCACCATATAAATGCACCACACAAGAGAAGCTCTTCTTCCAAACTGACCAGTCCCTACCTGACGGATGATGCCAGTCCTAGAAGGTTTCCCATTCTGCTTTGGACCACAAGTCCCTGACCCCAATCTGTAACTGGTCTGAACCTAAAGATCCAAGTGCTAGAACCTATAGAGTCTGAGTGCCCACCTCATGAATCCTACAGCAACACGCCTATCACAGGCTACAGGAATTCTTCCTTCCAGGAAGATGAGTCCGGGACAGCCACCCAGGTGACAAGGGCACAGTGCTGACTCCCACCTGACGCCTCAGATGATGCTCTTTCTGTTCTGGACCACAGTTTATGACTCATGACAGGGCGGAATTTGTCCAGACTCGATCAAGAATCAGAGCCACTAGCCCGCTCCTGTTGCCGCTGGGTTATCCATTAACTGTCCAACTGTGGGTTTTCTCAGAAGCTGTGGTCTTTGGATAGGTCTGGACAAACTCAGGGGCCAGGCACTAGGAAATGGACATCCAAGTAAATCTGAGGTTATGTGAAAATAAACACGCAAAAGCAAAAAATGCCCATTCTTTAGAGCTAACCCCTGCTTCTCATTTAGGTCATGTCTGAGTTCAAGGGCAGGAAAGCTAATCAAGTTTGACTCCAACGTTCGGGCTGGGAGAGCTGCTGTGTTCTAGGCTTTTGCTTTTCCTTTAATGCCAAAGAGGTTCGCAAGTAATAACTGGTACGAGCCTTTCCTGCGTGAGAAGAACAGTAACTGAAGTTAAGGGCCAGCTCTTAAAGGAAGTCAAGTAATGAACCAAATTAACAAATCCCTGTATGGGCTAATGACACTTCATGAACTAATGACCGTAGGCAGAACAATGCTGTCACCTGCGTGGACGCCTGCCAGCGTTCACAGCACGGGGGGGGGGGGGAGCCCAGCAGTGGCACCTGAGCAAGCCGGGAGGGAGCACGGGTTCTCAGTGGACCACGGCACCTCTCCTGCTGGTACAAAGATGGCGGGGAACAGGACGCCCCGCTCTCCCCAGCCATATAGCTACATTTGTGTGATCACATCCCTGGTAACACCTTCAAACGAGCACGCTGGATATGGGCGAGTCATGATGGGATTTGCAGTAACAATCAAGCAGAACAAGCTGCTGGGGTTGTCCCGGGACCCCCGCCATGAACAGTTCCTTTCCCCACCACGGGGCAGTTGTAGTCCAGGCCCTCATGACACTGGATGGCGCATGATGGCTGAGCACCACTCCTTGCCACAGCCGCTGGCCACCATCAGCCTGACCAGTGGCAGATGATGCTGACTGAGACTCGGTGACATCGGCCTCCTGACCTGTCCATGCGGGCTGTGCCTCTTTCTGTCATTACCTGATTCAATTCAACATTAACCCACGAACTGGAGTCTGGAAACCAAGTGAGCAGTTTCTATACAAATGAAACTCAACGCTTTGGGAAGGCAGGACAAACAGAACGAGCTAGAAGAGACAGGTGCCACCCAAGGTGTCTGAGACCATGTTAGTGTCCTGAAGGGAAAGGGGGGCTTCGAGTCCAGGTGGGCTCCGTCCCGGGCCGCTCTGGGCAGCCGCTGTGCTAGCAGCCCTCTGAAGGAATGAGGACCCAGCACTGTTGGTGACACGGGTCAAGTATGCTTCGCGGGGAGCGACAACACGGAGCAGCATCAGGGGACCCACATCCAGAAACATGGCCCCAACACCACATCAAAGACTGGCCACTTCTCAAAACCATTATCTCCAGGTTCCATAGATGCTTGTGGTGGTGTATGCCATTTGTCCCTACTCCACCATTCACGAATTCATCATGAGACCACAGGTGCCAAGTGTACTCGACAAGACTCTCGAAGGATCCACACCAAGGTCTGGACCCTCGTATTTCCCTCTTTCCCTGATGAAGATCTGGAACAAGAATGAAAGGGGTACAGTTTGCCCTGAGGAAATCTCAGCCCCTTTTCTCCACAGAGCAGGCACCTGGTGTGCCCCATCTGGAGGCCAAGGTTAAATACCACCTCTTCTCTTTTCTCTGCATTTTCAACGCCCATGAGCTCACACACGTGCCCAGCCAGGCATTGAGCAAAGCAAGGCAAAGGTCAATTCAAACGATAACATTCTTTGTCTTCCCCAGGATGCTTTGTTTCAGATCAATCTATGTTCACAGATCTATAAGAAGCAGGAGTCCAAGCGTACACAAAGAGGGAGTAAAAAAAATTCAGGACCCTGGAAGGGGGGGATATACTGGAACCAGAGGGTGAAGGAAAAGGCAAATCGGTTACAAAGTAGAAAGAACTAGACTTAAACTCTATGATACTGAGAAAGTTAACCACCTTTCCAAGCCAATCTCCTTGTATATAAAATGTAAGGACACTGTAACCACCTACTTCACGGGATTAAATGAGAGAAAGAGTTGCAAAGCACTTAGTACAATCCAGGCACAGAGCAGGTGCTCAGTAAATCGCGGCTGCCTTCAGTACAGTAGGACCTTCTCTCATCCAAGCCCACACCGGGCCCTAGATGACGTGATTTTCCCCATCTTCCCCCTCTTGACTTAAGAACTCAAAGATTCTCTTCAAATCAGCCAAGTCCCCACACCTCTGACTCTCCAAAAGCAGCAGCTCTGAGACTCCATTACAAAGAAAGCTCTGAGGAGCAGCGCCTGGGTGGCTCAGTGGGTTAAAGCTTCTGCCTTCGGCTCAGGTCATGATCCCAGGGTCCTGGGATTGAGCCCTGCATAGGGCTCTCTGCTCAGCAGAGAGCCTGCTTCCCCCTCTCTCTGCCTGCCTCTCTGCCTACTTGTGATCTCTGTCTGTCAAATAAATAAATAAATCTTAAAAAAAAAAAAAGAAAGAAAGCTCCGAGGAGTGAGGTGAGATCACTTGTAAGACAGGTCTCGTTCCTCAGAGCACTCTTGGGAGCTCAGCAAGTAGGGACACTCAAAATGTGAACATTACTGGCTGATTTAGGTTATTAAACGGACTCAAAATTACTGTGCACTAAGCTCAAGGGCAACAAACACACCCACAATCATCGGTTAATCCTCTCTACATCAAAATCCCTGACCCATTCTCTCTGCAGTGAATCTCGCCCTCTGAGTTCTCTGGCGTGGCTGGTGGATTTGGATCCAAGTTGTCCGCTCCGCAGACAGCGGGCGATCATCCCAGCCATGGCCTCTGACAACAGCTGACAGCCTGTGTGGGGGAAGGGGCCCCATGGGTCACCGGCAGCGCCTCCTTACACTGTCACTCCCCAGTTCAAGGAGGATCCTGAACCTTGGATCACGCACATCCCCCGTCAAGGGAGATGAAGATGGTGAAGGGTAGAGGCGAGTCTAGTTGTGACACAAGCGCAGACAGCCGTGACACACCACAGCAGAAGGTGGGAAGGTAGGGAGGTGGGGGGAGGGGGGACACAGCTGGGCCGATTTTTAACAACAAGCCAGCCACACACACATGAGGTCCCAGCCCTGCCCCCTTCCACAAGAGAGAAAAATCTATGTTTAAAAGTTCTGAAGACACATGTCTGAGTTTATATAGATGTCTGGGTCTCTCTGCCTCTGTGCACGAGTTATCTTTACTGAATAAACATCAACATGGGTTCGCGGCTTTGAGGGCAAACACAAGCTGAAGAGTCTGCCTTTCCCAAAGATGTGCCAAAGATGACAAAACACAATAGCTGTCACCTAAGCGACCATTCAAGTTCCAGAGGTATTTGAGATAAATCCGTTCTTTCCTTTAAGGAAAAGCTTTCTCCTCAGATGTTACTGATTCACAGAAGCCAGGAAATACAAAGGTGTGGAATCTATGAGGGGGTGGTAGGAATAGAACCTGCTCCAAGGGGCTTCCGTGGGAGAACTGTGACCTGAAGCCCTGACATGGGAACGCCTTCTGCATGTGAGACACATTTCCAAAGCCTATGCACAGAAACCCTACCAGGCCTGGGCGCTTGGCTTGGATATGCTTGCAAATACTTCACCATCTCGTCAAGAGCATACTGTGTGTGTGGCTCTTTCATTCATAAATGTCGCAGTCCTGTTACTTTTCTACTCTCTCTGAGCTTCTCGACAAACAGTCTTTGGAAAATAGTCATTATTCACCTGAAATGGTAATGACAAATAAATACATATGCACCTCAAATGGAAACCCCCCGCCACTGATTAGATGTGAACAATTGGGGTCGTAACAGCCCCCACGCGCAGGGAACACGCATCCAGAACACTTGAAGGAACTGGCAGATACTGAAAAGTTAATTACTGCCATGAGATCATCCTAAATTTTTAAATTATCAGCTTTTATGTCAAAATGGTTTCTGAATGCTATGCAATCACAATTTTAATTTTTAGAATTTTTAGATTGTTTAAACACCACAAAGTCGTTCAGCCCAGCTGCATGCCTTCTCTAAGTGATGGGAATCACCCTCCACCCCACCACGTGCCCTGACATGGTTCTGGTATTACTTTCCAAAGGTGAGGTTCTGGTCAGTTCCTGCCACATTACAGGCAACCAGCATGTATTCTCAGTCGAACCAAGCCAAGAATCTCAATGACCATCAAGTCACCACATGAAGAAATTCACCGAAAAAGCTGAAAACCATCCCACAGTTCTCTTTTGATACAGCAAGTATTGCTGAGCAGGCCTTGTGACCATATACACGTGCATATGTGTGTGCGCACATGTGTGTGACTCATGTGTACACCTGAGTCCATGCATGTGTGTACACATGTACACACTGTGCAAGGCATCATCTATGTACATACGCACGTGTGCATGCACAGATATACACGTACGTGCTGGGGAGAGACAGGGTTTGCCCACCAATGTGAAATCAGGGATTTGGAACTCTGGGCCCCGAAGGGCTCAGAGGGAGTGTCACCAGCTACGCGGACTCTACCTGGATATGTTCCCTTTAACCGTTTTCTCTTACTGGAGAGGAAGGTGAGTCCGGTGGTCTAGAGATGGCTGCAGTTTCAATCTTGGCTCTTCTGGTTACTGGCTGTGGGGTCTTGGGCACGTGACCCAGCCCCTCTGTGCAGCAGCTTCCCGCCTCCACAAGCAGGAGGGTAGGAGCACGTCCACAAGCCTGTGAGAATGAATGACGTGTGTCATGACTGCAGGCCCTGAGAATCATGCTCCCCGTCGGCGCTCAGCAGCATGTGCACCCATGCCTTCTCAGTACGAAGAAAATATGAACCAAAGCTTTCTTTCCGTGAAACAAAGTATGAGACCAGTGACAACGACTTCTTGTTCCAAGTGTGTGCAACGTGAGTGTGCGAGCAGCAGGGGCTGGGCACCGGGCAGACACCAAACGGGGCTCAGAGCCTGTCTTCCGCCGGTGCTGATGCAACTGGCCTCCCCGCGGGCCCCAGCGAGACCAGAGGCTCAGGACGCTGTAACCGACTCGTGACCGACTCCTACTGCGGACGCCACCACGGCAACTGCGCTGCCCTGCAGTGACAGTAATTAGCACGTGTGACCAGACCGGCGGCAGACTCCTGAAACACGGCAGCTTCGGATAAACACTTACGCCTAGTAATTGACCTCATTGGGACTTGTGGCCTCACTGTGAGGCAGGCAGCAGAAACCAGGGTCAATCACCTAGTCTGGAGCCAACAGCGGGGAAATGCATGAACAGTCACAGTCGCACAAGCACAGCAGACCTCTGCCTCCCTGCCATTGCCAGGTCCTAAACATGCACCGTTTCCTGTATCTTTCATTGGAGGAGGGGCTTGAAATGTCAGCATCCATCCCTCAACTCCTTTCCAAGGTCGCCCTATCAAGGGGCCCAGTGCCGGTGACACTGTCGGATCCATAAGGACACTTCCATCTGCTGAGTGATCACCATGGACCTGATTCTTGTCTTTCTCTATCTGCAGTAGGTGTTTTCATCTCTGCTTTTACAAAGTAAGAATATGGGGGCCTGGAGAGATCATCTTCCTTTCTCAAGGACACCTGGGAGTGGCAGCAGCATCAAGAATCAAAGGCAGATGGGACACCTGGTTGGCTCAGTGGGTTAAGCCTCTGCCTTCGGCTCGGGTCATGATTTCAGGGTCCTGGGATCGAGCCCCACATTGAGCTCTCTGCTCAGCAGGGAGCCTGCTTCTCCCTCTCTCTGTCAAATAAATAAATAAAATCTTAAAAAAAAAAAAAGACTCAAAGGCAGAGACGTCTGTTCATCTGTCTGTATGCAAAGCTTCTGGTTCCCAACCAACGTCCTTCCCAACTGCTTCACACTTTCTATTCTGGCTGCAAAGCATTCCTCCAAAAAGCCTGTACACCCCCCAGAATTCATACCCACTAACCAAACATACAAGACACAAGTTGCTGAGCATTCCTTGAACTGCAGGCTTCATACAACGGTGACAGCTGATATCAGCATTTTATTTTTTACTGGTTCTGTTTCTCCAAGCCTGTCCCGTTCTCACCAGGACACCACGGTCTCACCGACAGACCCATCCTCATCCTTGCTGGACAAAGCACAGACACGGTCGCTTGCAGAAACTCATTTTTCCAAGTAGCGTCCATCCGTCTTCGTCAGCTATCCTCCGGTATGAAATGTCGAAGGCAAATGCACAAATGAACTTCTGTCAGCCTGATTTAGTCACCTTGATTTATAAGCCATGGCCAAGGAGGCAGGGCGGACAAGGGCAGAACCAAAAAATCGCATGCAAGCTCCCTCTGACGGAGCCAGAGAGACCTTTTCTAGCATCTCTATTGTTCATTTCGATGCACTGTTTAGAGAAGACAACAGCCATTATAGAACCAGCAGGAATTTGTCGGATCGAGGCTCACTAATGACATCACTCACCAATTACTTCAGGAGCCTGTATTGGGGGCTTTGGAAGCACTGGGATCATTCCGACAGCAGCTGGTGCGTTCAAGTTCTGATGTCCAGTCATCTGTGTGTTGAATACAGACGAACAGCACACTCCGAAGTCCAAGCTTAGCACCAGCTCTCTCAAAAATCAACCCGTTTCATCAGTGCCAACTTTTGGTACAGCACGTTCAAATTAACAGAACCAACAGCCCTCAGAAAACCACGGGGAGTAAATGAAGTCATCGGACATCTCAGCTTGAGTCCAACGGCTTGGGAAGGAAGCTATGGTCCCTCTAGAAATGAAGAGTTATTGATATCTTCAAGGAGCAACACAGCATGTCCACAGAGAAGACACTGGATCATCGTACTGTCCCTTGTCCAACACCATGAAAAAGCTCTTCCATGGAGGAAGCAGGGAAATCCATAGATAGAGATTACTTGAGTTGTCAGGAGACCTTTCAGCTCTGCTCTGGAGGGATTTAATTAAAGGAAGAACTAGCAAGATATTTATCCTGGACTCTGCATCAGAGTTTACGGAGGATGTGACAAGCCTTCACACACCCTGTTCCTGCTAACCACAATGTTAAATTTTAGACGTTCAAAGGAGAAGCTTGTTCCTTGAAGGAATTTGAAGAGAAATCCTTCTCTCGTGCTCTCATTATTTTGAAATTCAATTTTTTACAATACTGCCCGAAAGAGCTCCTCATCACAAGGGCACAGATGCGATCACCTGTCCCTGGGGATGTAGATGGTCATGACGGGAACACGAGGAAATTCGCCGGAACAGCACTTGGATGCTTGGCCGCAGTGCGCCATCTCCACGGTCCAGCCTCTCCACCCCGTCCGGTGAGATGAACCGGGTGACGAAGGCAGGGCCTGGACGTGCTCCGGACCCTGGCGCGGCAGCGTCAGGCATACGAACTCCCCATGCCGGCCCCTCCCCGCTGCCAGGCTTCCTGCTCTGCCTTGTCTGCATCCACTCATCCCACGTGCTGCCGCTCACTTCCGGTGCGCTCACTTCCGGTGCTGCCGTGGGCGCTTGGCATTCAGGGGCGAGCAGCGCCCTCCACTCTGGCTCCAGGAATGACTTCCCCAGGTAGCTAAATTCAGACGTTTGTAGACATGGTCTCGCCTGCTCTCAAGAGGCCCATAAGTTGCTGAGGGCCACGGCCAAGTACAGGGGGAAGGACACCAGCACCCATCACTCCTTCAGGGCAGTCCTGGTGTAAATAAGATGCTACAGGGTCTCCAGGGCCGTGGGACATACTAAGATCTATAGGCAGAATCATTTGTCTCAAACCACAACCACTCAGTCTTAAAAACAGCAGAAGGCATGGCCGAGTCTTCTCAACCCACATGCTTTTTCCATTTCTTTCTCAAAGAAATGGGTGTAAAAATCTTTACACCAAAATAAAAACACTTTTTAATGAGCATTTTCAAAAGATAGGATATAACATGAGAAAACACACTAGTAACACATATGAAATGCAACTAGTTTCTCTAATTTAAAATGAGCTCACAGAAGTCAATGTGATAAACACAAGACCCCTACAGGAAAGGAAAGGAGGGAAAAGAAAATGGAGCAGGAAGAGAACACAAGCCACGCACAGAAGCAGGCAACTTACAGAAAGAAACGCAATGGGGCAGGGAACCTACGAAAAGACCCTACACCTGTAATTAAAGATCAACAAGTCAGAGCAAAGAGACATTTTTAACTTAGCAGACTGGCAAAAACGCCAAGTCTGGGGACGGGACAGTGCTGGTGGGGGTGTGGGAAAGAGACAACCCTGGAAAAGAAAATCAGTCTGTAAATTTCTGGAGTGCAATTTGGTAAATGTCCGTCAAAGTTTACAATGCATTGATCCTCTGACCTAGCAATCTCACTGTTGGCATTTAATCTGCAGATATATCAGTGAGATGTTTATTTGCAAAGAGGCAAACCATAGTGACTCCAACAGCTAACACAGCACAGCTCCTTCCCATAAACATCTGGCAATTACTAAAACACCCAGGGATAAGATACAGGTGAAATCAGTTACTGCCCCTCCATATCCATTACTGCACATAACGTATCAAAGAGAATAAGGCAGATCCGTGTGTGCTGAGGGACAAGATCTCTAAAAATATAATCGGAAAGGGGGGGGGCTATAGGAAAAATATGTATAATTAATCCCTTTATTAAACAACATAAAAAGCAGAGAGCCGCAGATGCAGATATGTGCCAGAAACATTTCCCCCCCACCCCGGGAGAAACCACAAGAAACATAATAAAAGTTATATTTGAAGGAAGGCTTTTACTTCCCTTTCTGTGCCTTTTGATACCACTGCATGTTAACCCCATACATGCACTCCTTTATTTTCACCATCATCAGGTGTTACCTATATATAAGGTCATGGAAAATTATCTTCTCTCTCTTAGCACTCTGGTTTTCAACAAAATTTAATTAAAAAGACAACACAAAACAGGGGCGCCTGGGTGGCTCAGTGGGTTGGGCCTCTGCCTTCAGCTCAGTTCATGATCTCAGGGTCCTGGGGTCCAACCCCACATCGGGCTCTCTGCTCAGCAGGGTTCCAGGTTCCTGCTTCCTCCCTCACCTCTGCCTGCCTCTCTGCCTACTTGTGATCTCTGACTGTCAAATAAATATTAAAAAAAAAAAAAAAAAACAAAGAAAAAGAAAACTTCAAATGTCTATAGGCCTTCATATCTGAACCTCCCAAAATAAATTTAGTGAGTTAAAGGCTTTTTAGGAGAGTTCTGGGGGGAGGGGAGGTGGGGAATAGGACAAGCTATGAAATCAAACTATGAAATGGAGCAGACAAGGCATCACAAACCTGGCTCCAGAGCAACAAGGATGAGGCTGAGCACTTCTCCCTTTCTAATGCTTTCAGCTAAATGAGAAATTACGCACAGTACGGACTTCGGTGGCTAGAAGTCACAAACAGAATCCAGCAGTTCCAAGCTGTTACGGAGGGAACAGTCTCAAGGGGAAATGTCTGAAGAACTCTTCTGGAAGAATGACTCTTCCAGAGTCATGAGGAAGCAGTAAAGAAATGCAGTAGTAACTAAATAAAAACCTGCTGCGGACACATAAAACCAGAACCCTACAGTATGTCAGGAAAGCCTCTGGCAAATGTTCATAAAGCCTAAGAGACAAAATCTCAAATTGAGTTACTTCACATACAGTTACAATTCTAGATTGTACCCAGTGTCTTCACTGGCATTAAACGGCGAGCCTGGGATGTCACCTGGCTTGACAGGGCCTCGTCAATGTGCCATCAACTCCTGATCCATCCAGGTCTTTATCCGAGGTTTAAGAGGCAAACCACAAGGGTATCTGGGGGGGCTCCGTGGGTTAAGCCTCTGCCTTCAGCTCAGGTCATGATCTCAGGGGTCCTGGGATCGAGCCCCACATCGAGCCTGCTTCCCCCTCTCTCTCTGCTTGCCTCTCTGCCTACTTGTGATATCTCTCTCTCTCTGTCAAATAAATAAAATTAAAAAAAAAAAAAAAAAAAAAGAGGCAAACCACAGAAAATTAAAGCAGCTTAATCCTCAGGAGCCCCTAGTGGTAAGTCCCAGAGATATCAAGCCCCACTAAGTGCAGGGCACAGCGGAGAGGGGGAGGAGGTGAACCCAGCCAAATGTATAAACAGATCGTGCCCAACTGCCTGGTTGAACAAAAGAGAAATAAAGGCTCTGAGAAAAAAGGGGAGTTCTCTCCTCTCTGTGCCCAGGTCTCAAGGTAGTGCCTCTCGGCTACAAACTTGCCCTTGATTGCCTGGTCCACACGACTGGAGCTATTCTAGTTTTGTCAGTAGAAGGAAGTTTCTGGAAAGACAAAAGGAAGGAGCTGAGTTTCCGGTTTCCAGAGTGGCTCCCGCCTCCTACAGCTTTACAGTGGGGTGTCTCCACTTGGGACATATCTCTGAGGACAGCAATTCCCCCACACCCAGCAACTTCTGCGCCCACAGTGGGTTCCAACCACGTCCTCTCCAACACAGTCCGGGTCTGGATCCAACTCTCAGAAGGGCGTGAGGTGTGGCCTCTTCCTTTATGGGCCCTCCTCTGCTCCCCAGGATCCATTATTTCTATATCCTGTAGAGTTCCATTTACTTTTTATCAGCTAATCCATCTTCACTCCACCCCCTTGTTAAAGCTAATCATTCTTTTAAAAATTTTTTTAAAAATTGTGTGTGTGTGTGTGTGTGTGTGTGTGTTTATGTCAATGGCCTGCTTTTTCCATTTGGTGGTTATTTTGAGGTTTTTCTATTTTTAGTTGTTCTGTTTAATTGCTAATGGCATATATTATGGTTAACCTCCCACAGTTCTTATCGTGCCAATATTTTTCCCCTATGCTTTCTTTTTCCAATTTTCTTTTACATTTTTACTGATGTACAATGAACCTATGGTGTTACATTAGCTTGGGCTGTGCGATATAGTGAGTCAACAATTCTATACACTACACAGCGCTCGTCACAGTAAGCTTATTTTTAATCCTCTCCGTCTGTTCCATCGATTTTTATCTATGATAGCTAATAATTCTTACACCATTCCCTGCTCCAACTTCATCCCCGTTCGAACTCCTGTCTGGCTTCAGCTCCCAGACGGCCCTGACTCTGGGGGCACCGATATACCCCTTTAACCCCCAGCACTCCTGCCGTAATTAGGTCCTGTGGCAAACTACCAAATGAAAGACAGAGCGAGAACTGCTCCCATTCTGTGCCACGCTGCATGGCCTCCCACCACCTCAGCTCTCTAACCCTCGGTCTGCCCACCTCTCAAAAATACTTGTCCTGACGGGTCACCTGCTCCCGACGGTGTCAGGTGGGGAGAACACAGTGAAGCTGGTACGGGCACAGCATGAGCCCAGTACCCAGCACATCTTATCTGACTTCAAACATGCCTTCGCCACCCCCGCCTGACTCCTGGAGAGCCAGGGCCAGACCTGCGGGACTCCTACATGCGCCAGGGATCAAGAAAGATGAAGAGTTCAGAAAACAAACACGGCGAGAAAAAAAAAAAAGAGAGAGAGAGAGAGAGAAACAAAACCCGTGAACCTATCCTTCACTTTTCACAGTAAGTAATTTTCACAACAGAATTCTAAATAACAGTCATGTATAAAAAGGGCAGAAAGTAAGAAGCGCCACAATTTTTCAACTGTATTAAGTGTTTTCCAGCTGAAGTTGTGTCTGCACTCTGGTCTTCCAGAGGGATTCAAGGATCCCCAGAGTTCCAGAGCGTCTCAGGTCCCAGCTCCTCATGGGGGCTCTGAGCTCAGCCTGAAAAGATCCTGTGGCCTCCCTCCCATTCTCCAGCAAGGCCTCCCCACCCTCTGGCTCCTGATAGAGGTGTCTCTGGAGACCAGACTCATTCCCTGAAATGGACCCATGTGCTAGGCCTTGACCGCCTCTGGGGCAAAGACCATGTCATCCTCTTCCTCAGCTGTCTAGCCACCAAACGGAAGCAGCAGCAAATTTACTCATGATCCAGAACAGTAGTACCTGCCTCAAAAGGACAAAGGTAAGGCCTGACCACAATGAGCAACTCTCAGTAAATGGAAACCAGTAGAGGACCTCATACAGAGAACAAAACACACAGGTTTAAACTAGAGATCTCTACAATGATTTCATGCTATGTAAAAAAACTGAATGCCTTAAATCATAACTGCTCACCATTTGCTCATTTACTTGGTGAATCTGTATTTACTGAATGCCTACTCTCTGCTAGGTGCAAACTTACCATTATCATAAGCCATCATATAAGTCAGAACAGTGGTGGGACTCAGGGTAGAAAACATGAACATGAAACTGAATTTAAAAATCTCTATGTGGGGGCGCCTGGGTGGCTCAGTGGATTGGGCCGCTGCCTTCGGCTCAGGTCATGATCTCAGGGTCCTGGGATCGAGTCCTGCATGGGGCTCTCTGCTCAGCGGAGAGCCTGCTTCCTCCTCTCTCTCTCTGCCTCTCTGCCTACTTGTGATCTCTCTCTGTCAAATGAATAAAATAAAATCTTTAAAAAAAAAATCTCTATGTGATTTCAGTAAATTTAGGAAATATTGGGAGCAAAAAGTCCACAATCCAAAGCTGATGGCATGTATCAGGAATCGACTTATTTTCTATTTCTGTATAGTCAAGTATTTTTAGTTCGATGTTCTTTTCAGAGCCTTCTTCTTCTCAGAGCCTTCTCATTTTGGCCAAAATGACACACTGCAGTGATCCTGAGAAGACAAAACTCTTGAGAACTGGACTAGTGTAAATGGTTATTCATCGAACCCCACATGAACTCCCTCCGAAGATCATTTCTCCAGCTGCGAGCCTTCCTACCTCCCACTCATCCTTCCTGCTCTGGTACAGCGACTTTCAAGATCTTCACCTTCCCTGCCCATTTGGAGAAAGGACTGGCTTCTATCTTTGTAGTCTAGTGGCCACAAATGTATTCTTTAAAAAAAAAAAAAAAGAAAGAAAGAAAAAAGAAAAGAAAAGTTTGATATTGAGGGGAAAGACGGCAGCACAGTAGGAGGACCCTAGTCTCCTCTTGTCCCACGAACCCAACTAAGTAACTATCAAAATCATCCTACAAACCCCAACATATCGGCATGAAGACTGGCAGAACAAAATTCCATGACAAAAGGTGGAGAAAAGCTACATCGAAGAAGGCTTAGTGAAGACAAGGATAATGGGTGTTGCGGAGAGGAGAGGAGAGGAGCCGAGCATCGTTGTGGAGAACAGCCAGAGAGCACACAGCAGAACGCACAAGAATGTTTCCCCATAGCCACTGGCTTTGAAAATGAGAGGGGCTGAATTTCATGACTTCCAGCAACAAGCAGGGCTTAGAGCCTGGAGTTTTAAAGGTCAGCAGGCTTGGCTGGAATAGCGCCTGGAGGGTACTGCACTGCCCCCAAGAGAAAGCAGGCAAACAACCTGGGGGCAGACAGCACAGAAACAGCATCTGAAGAGTGCCCGGGGCACACTGGAGGGTGTGGTTATTCTCTGTGTGGATCCTTGAGACACAGCCTTCAGGCAGGGAGACACCTTTCCAGGAACAAAGCAGCTGGCTAAGGCCATTTCCCTACTCAACCCCTCAACATAAACACAGGGCTACATGAGGGAAGCAACACAGACTGCCTAACCTCCTCATACCAAGTTCCACTCCCCTGTGCTCTGGTGGGACTGCCCCTGCCCCTCTCAGTCATGCTTACCTCAGACCCAGCACAGTGGGTCCTTCCCACAGAAGACCAGCAAAAACCACTGCCCACACCATGTCTCCTGACCAGAGTCCTGCAGGGCCTCAGTTCTGGTGGAGGGGATATCAGGGCTCATTTTACAAGCAGACTAGAGTAGACCCAGCTAAAACTTGCCACATTCAGACCTGGGACCAAACACTGCCCACAAAGGTAAGGAGAGCCTCTGCAGACGCCTGGCCTGAAAGATAGAGCAGCCAAAACACAGCAGCAGAGCACAAATTTCATAAACCTGAGATGCTGCCAAAAGCGCCAGGCCCTGGAACTACATGACCCCTTCTTTACAAAGCCATCACTTTCAGAAGCAGAAGACACAATAGGCTTTTCTAACACACAGAAGGCAGAGACTTAGACGAAATGCCAAGACAGAGGAATTTACCTCAAATTAAAGGACAAGATGAGACCGCTGCCAGACATCTAAGTGAAGCAGATGTAAGTAACATGCCTGATGGGGAATTTAAAGCAATGATCATCAGGATGCTCACTGGTCTTGTGAAAAAACATCAGTAAGACCATTACCACAGAGATAAAAGAGTTAAAAAAGAATCAATCAGGGACGATGAATAAATAAAATAAAGGAGACGGGAACTTGGCCTGATGCAATGAACAGCAGGCTGGAAAAAGCAGAGGAACAATTCAGTGTCCTAGAAGACAAAATAATGGCAAGTAGTGAAACTGAACAAAAGAAAGAAGAATTACAGAACATGAAAACAGATCAGGGAACTCAGTGACCCCACCAAACATAATAACATTGTATTACAGGAATCCCAGAAGAAGAAGAGAGAGAAAGGGGGCAGAACATTTATTTGAGAAAATCACAGCTGAAAACTTCCCTAACCTGGGGAAGGCAACAGACACCCAGATCCAGGCAGCAGAGAGATCCCAACAAAAGCAAGCCAACACTAAGACATACCATAATTAAATCTGCAAAACAGAAAAAGACCTTAAAAACAGCAAGATAAAAGAAGTCCTTAACTTACAAGGGAAAACCCGTAAGGTGAGCAGCAGACCTCTCCACAGACACCTGGCAGGCCAGATGTGCCAGAGTGGCACGATATACTCAAAGTGCTGAGTGGGAAAATGTGCAGCCAAGAATACAATACCCAGCAAGGCTGTCATTTGGAATAGAACCCGAGATGCAGTTTCCCAGACACACAAAAATTATAGGAGTTTGTGACCACAAACCAGGCCTGCAAGAAATACTATAGGGAAAAGGAAAGAACGTAAATGAGAACACGAAGGCCGGAAACACAAAAGCAGTCAAAGCTCATACTGTTATTTAAAAAAAAAAAAAAAAAAAAAAAAAAAATCAGTCATGGCACTCACAAAAGGTTTTAAAATAGAACAGATTCCTAAAACGTGGGAAGGAGAGGAGTTAAGAATGGGTTCACATGTAAATGACCATCAGCTTCACAGAGACTACTACTGCAGAAGCTGTCATATGCAGAGTTAATGGTAATCACCAATACAAAACTAATAAATAGGCAAAGAATCAAGAGAAAGAAATCAAGATAGATCACTAGCCAAAAGCAGCAAACCATGACACAGAGAAAGATAAGAATCAGAGAAAATCTCCAGAAACAACTACAAAACAAGTAATAAAATGGCAATGAATACATATCTATCACTAATCACTCTGAACCCAAATGGAGTAAACACTCTATTCAAAAGATATAGGGTGTTGGAATGGATGAAAAAAAAAAATAAATAATAACCACCAAGACTCAACTGTATACTATCTACAAGACATTTGTTTTAAACCCAAAGATATCTGCAGATTAGAAGTGAAGAGGAGAAACATTTAAATCGATGTCACAACAAAGGCAAAATGGCAGCACTTTTTCAGACAGACTAGACTTTAATGCAAAGAGTAACAAGAGACAAAGAAGGGCATTATCTAAAAATAAAGGGGACAAACTAACAAGAAGATGTAACAGCTGTAAATATTTACGCACCCAACCCAGGAGCGCTCAAATATATAAAACAATTAATGACAAACATAAAGGCAATAATCAATAGTATAACAGTAGGGGAACTTAGCCCCCACTTACAGCAATGGACAGAGCACCTGAAGAGACAATCAACAAGGTAACAATGGTGTTGAATGACACCCTGGACCAGATGGGCTTACCGATAAACTCAGAACATTCCATCCTAAAACAGCACAATACATATTCTTTTCAAGTGCACATGGAACATCCTCCAGAAGAGATCACATATTAGGCCACAAAACAGGCCTCAACACATTCAAGAATATCAAAATCATACGATGCACCTTTTTCAGACCACAGGGCTATGAAACGTGAAGTCAACCACAACAAAAAATCTGGAAGGACCACAAATACCTAGAGGATAAGTAACATGCTACTGAACAATGAATCGGTCACCCAGGAAAATTAAAGAAGAAATTTTTTTTAAAACTCATGGAAACAGATTAAAATACACAGTCTGAAACCTTGGGGATGCAGCAGAAGCAGTTCTAGGAGAGAAGTATATAGCAACACAGGCCTACCGCAAGAAGCAAGAAAAATCTCAAATATAAACAACTTAACCTTATACTGAAAAGAGCTAGAAAAAGAACAACAAAGCCTAAAGCCAGCAGAAGGAAGGAAATAGTAATGATTAGGGCAGAAATAAATGATACGGAAACTAAAAAAGCAATCGAACAGATCAATGAAACCAGGAACTGGTTCTTTGAAAAATAGTAATAAAACTGATAAGCCTTCAGTGAGACTCATCAAAAAGAAGAGAGTGAAAGAGGACCCAGATAAGCACAACTGCAAATGAAAAATAATCCACACCACAAAAATATAAACATTTATAAGAGATTATTACAAAAAAGGGATTATTATGAAAACCTCTATGCCAACAGATCGGACAACCTGGAAGAAATGAATAAATTCCTGGAAACAAATCGACTCCCAAAACTGAAACAGAAAGAAACAGCAAATTAGAACAGAGTAGCAATGAAATTTCATCACTAATCAAAATACTCCCAACAAGCCAAAGTCCAGGACCAGACGGTTTCACATGTAAATTTAAGGAAGAGTTAATACTTATTCTTCTCAAACTATTCCAAAGGTAGAAAAGGAAAGAAAACTTCTATTCTATGAGGCCAGCATTACTCTGATACCAAAACCAGGTAAGGACACTGATGCAAAAATCCTCAACAATATACTAGCAACAAAAACCAATGATACATTAAAAATTTCTCCACAATCACATGGGATTTATTCCTGGGCTGCAAGTGTGGATCAATATTCATGAATCAAAGTGATTAATCATCACATTAAAAAGAGAAAGGGTAAGAACCATAGGATCTTTTCAAGACACAGAAAAAGGATCTAACAAAATACAACATCCATTCATGATGAAAACCCTCAACAAAGTAGGCTTAGAGGAAACATACCTCAGGATAATAAAGGCCATATGTGGAAAAAAAAACACAGCTAACATTATCCGAAATGGGGAAAATTTGGAGCTTTTTCTTCACAGTCAACAAGACAGGGACGTCCACGGTCACCACTTTTATTCAACATAGCACTGCAAGTCCTAGGCACAGCAAGCAGACCACAAAAAGAAATAAAAGGCATCCAAATCAGCAAGGAAAAAGTAAAATTTTTTACTTCTTGCAGATGACACGACACTGTATACAGAAAACCCAGATGGGTGCCTGGGTGGCTCAATCGTTAAGCGTCTGCCCTCGGCTCTGGTCATGATCCCAGGGTCCGGGGAGATCAAGGCCTGCGCAGGGCTCCCTGCTCAGCAGGAGAACCTGCTTCCCCCTCTCCCACTTCCCCCTCCTGCTTGTGTTCCTTCTCCTGCTGTGTCTCTGTCAAATAAATAAATAAATCTTAAAAAAGAAAGAAAGAAAACCCAGGAGACTCCACTAAAAAAAACTACTAGAACTTATAAATGAATGCAGAAAAGTCACAGGTTACAAAATCAGTGTTCAGAAATCTGTTGCATTCCTATACACTAATAATGATGTAGCAGAAAGAGAAATTAAGAAAATGAAACCATTTACAATTACACCAAAAATAATAACATACCTAGAAATAAACATAACCAACGAGATGAAAGTCCTGGACTCCAAAACTATAAAACACTAATGGAAGGAAGTGAAGATGACACAAAGAAATGGAAAAATCCATGCTCATGGATTAGAAGAACAAATACTGTTAAAATGTCTCTACTACCCAAAGCAATCTACACAGTTAATGCAATCCCTATCAAAATAACCAACTGCAGTTTTCACAGAACTTGAACACACAACCCTAAAATTTGTAAGGAACCACAAAACACCCTGAATAGTCATAGTGATCCTGGAAAAGAAAAGCTGGCTAGAGGCTCACAATTCTGAACCTCAAGTTGTATGACAAAGATGTAGTCATCAAGAAAGTATGGTACAGGCACAAAAACAGAGATCAATGGAACAGAACAGAAAACCCAGAAATATATCCACAATTATATGGTCAATTAATCTGTGACAAAGCAGGAAAGAATATCCCACGGGAAAAGGACAGTCTCTTCAACAAATGGTGTTGGGAAAACTGGACAGGTACAGGCAAAAGAATGAAACCAGACCACTCTCTTTCACCATGCACAAAAACAGTTTTGCCATCAACTCAAAACGGATTAAAGATCTAAATGTGAGACAGGAAACCACCGAAGTCTCTGAAGAAAGCACAGGCAGTAATTTCTCTGACATTGGCCATAGCAACTTTTCTCTATATATGTCTCCTGAGGCAAGGGATACAAAACCAAGAATAAACCACTGGGACTTCACCTGCACAGTGAAGGAAACAACCAGCAAAACTCAAAGGCTACCTTCTGAACAGGAAAAGGTATTTGCCAATGACATCCAATAAAGGGTTAGTATCCGAAATACAGAAAGAACTTGTAAAACTCAATACCCCAAAAATGAATAATCCAATTAAAAGATGAGAAGACAAGGGTAGACATTTCTTCAAAGAAGACATACAAATGGCCAAAAGACACACGAAAAGATGCCCAGTATCACTCATCAGGGAAATACAAACCAAAACTACAATGAGATACCATCTCACACCAATCAAATGGCTAAAATCAACAACATAAGAAACAACAGGTGTTGGTGAGGATGTGGAGAAAAGGGAACCCTCCTACACTGTTGGAGGGAATGCAAGCTGGTGCAGCCACTCTGGAAAACAGTGTGAAAGTTCCTCAGAAAGTTAGAATTAGAGCTACCCTATGACCCAGCAACTGCACTACTAGGTATTACCCAAAGGGAGAAAAACCCAAACAACCTAGTTCAAAGGGGCACACACACCCTGAGGTGTACAGCAGCATTACCAACAACAGCCAGATTACAGCAACAGCCAAGTGTGCACAGACTGACGAATGGGTAAAGAAGATGTGGCATATATATTCAATGGAGTACTACTCAGCCATAATAAAGAGATGAGATCTTGCCATTTGCAAGGACATAGATGAATTTAGAGGGGATTATGCTAAGCAAAATAAGTCAGTCAGAGAAGGACAAATACCTTATGATTTCATTCATATGTGGAATTTAAGAAACACAACAAATAAGCAAAGGTTAAAAAAAAAAAAGAAAGAGAAAGAAAGAGGGAGGCAAATCAAGAAATGGACTTTTACTAGCGACAACACAGGGCTGGTCACCAGAGAGGAGGGGAGAGAGTGGGGTGACAATTAATCAGCTGATGGGGATGAAGGCACACACCTGTTGTGATGAGCAGGGGGAGGGCTGGATGGAAGTGCTGGATCACTACGGTACACACCTGAAATTAATATCACACCAGCAGTAGGTTAAGTAAGTGGAATTTAAGTAAGAACTTTAAAAAAAAAAAAAAAAACAAGTTAAGTTTTCTGTTAGAAAACCTTCCAAACAACATACTTCAGCGAGTTTTCAAGCAATGAATTAAAGAGCTACAAACGCCCCCACTACGTGCCAGGGGCCTGGACTCCCACAACGCACAAGACACATCTGCTCCCAAGGAGTTCGAAGTTCACGTCCAGGGAAACATCGTCAATGCCACGTGCTCGGTGTTCTGCGAAGACGCGCCTGACTGTGCGGGCTCCAAAGGAGGGCAACAGGAGGAGTATACCCCACATGAAGAGGTGCTTGGCTCGCAGACACCGGGCCCTGTTGGTCTGGAGCCCGCTGGCCCCCGGCCCAGCCCCACCCGAGCCTGAGTGCTGACTTCACCCCAGGGAAGGGCTGGGGTGGAGCCGACCAATAGGAGCCACAGAGAATGCAGAAGCTGCCAGAAGCATGTCTCACCTCCCTCTCCGCAGACCTCTCTGGATCTCCTCTGTGGGTTCAGTTTGGGGCCCCCCTAAGCGCCAACCACAGCCTCCCAGCCCCCCATCAGTTCCTCCAGCCCAAGCCACAAGGACCCGCTGCTCTTTTGATGAGGGAGCAGGAGGCTGGCTGAGGACAAAGCAAGAGCTGGCGCCTTGCACCCCCCCCTTCACCCGCTCCCCTCCATTGGTGTAGCATTCCTCAGGCACCCTTGACTGCCATAAAATGATAAATAGTTAACTTGCTGAGATCGCAATCCTGCAAAACAGGAGTCTCCCTTGGTTTGCAAATGTCCTTGAGATTACAACAAAGAAGTTACCTTATCAATAGCCCAATTTCCAAAGACACAGAACTCAGTTTCTCAAGCCTAATGTCACCCTCCCCTCCATAAAAAACCAAAGGAGGTGGAGGTAGAAGGAAAAGTAAATAAAGTTAAATTTCTTCTAAACCTAAATCTCATTAACAAGGATGCTTGATAGCAGGAATGTAACATTCCACCAGACTCCCAATTGTCTTTACTTGATAGTAACCAGGTCTTCAATATCCTGATAGTATTCTTTGCCCCAATAGCCCTTCTGAACACCCCTTTGTCCTCACCTACCCAACTCCTGTGTATATAACCAACCACTCCTAACAACCCGGGGCAGCAACTCTTCCTGCCCACAGGTCCTGTCCCCGTGCTTTAATAAACCACCATTTTGCACCAACGACGTCTTAAGAATTCTTTCTTTAGTCGTCGGCTCCGAACCTCCTCACCCCACCGAACCTGACTTAGGTTCTGGGACTTCATCATTTTTGGCGAGCCAGCCAGGAGATTTCTGAGTCTTTACATTTGGACTCTGTGCTTCGGTGCAAAATTGGTGAGTACTTTCTCTCCTTTTCCTGTACTCTCATTCCAGGGCTTTTTCAAGGAGTATGGTCTTATTGGAACACTTGCATGTCAATTGCTCAGGCTGTAATCCTCTAGCCCATGGCTACTCCACGGGGAGGAGAGCGTCTGCCTTTTGGCTGTAAGCTAGTACCCTGGCCGGAATGGCAATAAGACCCAGAAACTTGATGGCCTCTCTTTATTCCTGTTCTTATAGAAAGTTGTCTCTCTTGGGCACGGGACAGCCACCTAAGTCACCAGGACGGCTGCCAATCTTAAGACTCCCGTGTGAGGTTTCCTCTTGATTGATCTAATGTGATCCCCTCCACATGCCCGGTCTAGCCACTTCTGGCCACGAGACCTCCACTGGGAGCCGGCCGAAACCAGTACCCGATTGAATTAAAACGCAACCGGGGACCGTTTCCTAGGGAAGTTGGCTGTAAGGACCACATGTGTTGGAATGTTGCATAGACCATGATGGATTTCAGTCTTTACTGTTTCTCATCAGTGTCTTCTGCAAACCGCCTAAAGCTATGAAATTGGGTAATTTCCCCTTGCCAAACTTCTCTAGCATTTCCATGGGTTAATATGGCAAAACAGTATGCAGTCTTCAGGACATACGATAGCATGGCACAAGCATTTTAGTCCATTCACCAGGCACCCATCTGTAGCCTAGGATGCGATGGGGAAGTGGAGGGACGCCGGCACCCCTCCAGGGCCTCTTACGGCAGGAATGTCTTCCCAGGGAAGGCAGGATGGTGATCAATTGCGATATCTTGAGGGACGCCTCTGGTCACTTTTGACACACAGGAACCTCTGACATATCCTGCGTGGGACGCTACCCAGGAGTCAGGGGGGATTTGGTAATGGACCTTCATTACTTTTCTGGAAGCATGGCCTCAGTAGGCTTCTTCAGTTCCCAAGGACTCTACCTTGGGGTGCCTTTTAACCCACTGGAAATAATTTGGATTGCAAAACTTAGGAAAGGACTGAGCTCCTGTAACACTGCATGGCCGCAGTGGGATCTATCAGTTAGATCTCTGCAGGAAACAGGGCAAATGGACCTAGGATACCTTCACTGCTCATACCTAGGCCTTCATTGCTCTACACCAGGACCCCAGACTAACCTCCCTCTCCACAGACCTCTCTGGATCTCCTCTGTGGGTTCAGTTTGGGGCCCCCCTAAGCGCCAACCACAGCCTCCCAGCCCCCCCATCAGTTCCTCCAGCCCAAGCCACAAGGACCCGCTGCTCTTTGACTCCCAGCTTCCTCCGTGGGCTTCTCGCCAGTCTGGGGAAAGCCGCCTCACCCAACTCTATTTGCCAACCTCAGACTTCAGGCCCCGACCAACCGGTTACGCTGCACCCGCCCCCTCCCCACCCCCCATGACTCCCTCTGGCTGCTCTCTGCTAGAATCCCAACTTTAAAATGGAAGGAACCTCAGAGTTTAAGTAAGGCACCTTCGTTTGGCCTAAAGGAGCCAAGCTTCAGCCCCAGAAATGTTTTGGTTTACACAGAATTCCTTGAAAGCCGATCCAACGCCTTTCCACCTATCTTCTTTAAGGCCGCCTCCTCTTCCTGGGCATCAGATGATGGAAATGTTCTGGGTCTGCTCTGCCCAACATGGGAGCTGCGACACTTGCACTTGAATGCAATGAGTGCAACTAAGAAACAGAATTTTTTTATTTTATTTCACTTTCGTTTAATGTAAGTGACTACACATGCCTAGTGGCTAGGGTACTGGGCAGCCAAGCACCCATGGCCATCCCCACTGCGGGGAAGCACTCGCGTTGCTGGTGTTTGCGTACTTGGGGTGGTAGGCAGAAAGAGAAGCAAAGAAGAAGCATTAGCCCCTGAACTGATTCAATTCACAATTTAAAAATACAGCAACTCCCAGCCCCCCTGACCTCACCCACACACACAGACCCACAACTTGCTCAGATAATTGGGTTAACATATTTTCAGAGACTAAAGCTCCCTGGAACATGGTGGCAGCAGGGGAAGGAAGTCTGGAGGACATGGGGGCCACTGAGGAGAGGTCGGGAGTTGAACCCAGGCCAGGGAGGGGAGGAGATCTCCGTGCAGAGAGAACAGGAGATTTCTGGCTGTTTTTCCCTGTTCTTCAACCCAGTGGGCAGAATGCCTGCCGCTTCCCAGGGGCAGTGCTCTGACCCGCTCTCTGCTCCCTTCCCGGGAGGAGTCCCCCCCCCCAGTCTTCCTGGGACACACTTCTGGCCATCCCGGCACTGAGGACACTGTGAAAGGCAGTCCCCTAGGTCTGGACTGGTGACAACTGGTTTCTGGGCTGGACATGTTGAATTTCCACATCTCTGACTTTGACAGGGACATGATCAAAGAAAGTAAAGGGCAGCAGGCTCCGGCCTCTGCTGAGTATTTTGCTCCTGGAAGGAAAGCCTGAGAGGCTTTAAGAAGGTGACTGTCCCAGCCCCGGCCCCCTGGGTTGATAATCTCTCCAACAAATGCTCAATAGTACAAACACCAGTTACTGTCAGCAATGGTAACTGCGTGAAAAGTTTCAGTACATAAGTGTGAATACAAGAATATTAAAAGGACAGTCTTCTAAGAATACAGTTTTTAAAAAAGCACCACAGCTTCCAGAACCAAAATGCCCAAAACGGGGAGGGGGGCTGTGCTATGATCTTGGCAGCCAAATAAAAGTAGACTTCTTTTATTCAAAACTTTACTTAATTTTATCTATTTAAAATTTGTAAGCATCTTAGCAATGGCAAAACCACAGCGGAAAAAAGTCAGTGAAATTCTGACTAAAAGCCGCCTTGACTGGAGACTTCTCCAGCAGTGTGGTAATCTGAGCGACTTAAATGACATCACAGGATATGCTAAGCAGCCCGGTAGGACTGAGTTGGTTTAGTTTACTTTGTAACTATAACAATGGACTCTGGTCTGCTCTACTCATGCTCACATGAGTCACTCGCACCAGAAGACACGGCATCCCTGCACGAGTAAGCACTCAGTTAAGCTCCTTTCTCTTCCCCACATTTTCTAAGAAGCAAAGGGAAGTACCAGCATTACAATGGTTATCAGTTCTGGAGGAAAGGACACTCAGGGTGAAGACAAGCGCCCCCCATGGGAAGCAAGCTGGTGCTTCCAGCCCACTGTCACCTGGGGCGGGGCGTGGGGCCTCACCAGTCCAGCCCCTTAACCTTGCGAGTCATAAATAAATGAGGAGTGGTACCTGCCAACCAGGCTCATGGGGACATTAAAATAAAAATACCCATTTAACACCTTGCTGTGGGAGTATGAACCACACAGACCAGAGGCTGGAATCTGCTGATCGCAATCCACAAGGAGCCCAAAAAGCACACAGCGGGGCATGGGACAGAACGACGCGGTGTCCCAGGGTGGGCTCCGCAGTGTTTGGTGTCTAAGGCACGGCAGAGTCAGGTCTGGAACCCAAAGGCCTGATCTCAAAAGCTCATAGGCAGCCCCAGCCCGGGGACAGGGTCACCCCAAAGACTGGCTCTGGCTTCCCTGAAAGCAGGACACCCTCCCTCCGGGAAGACAGGCCGGGCTGGTGCTGCCTATGTCATCGCAGCTACAGGGTTCACATCTGCAAACTTCTCTCCAAAGACCTTTCCCCCATGAGGACCACCGTGCACCAAGTGCTCCCTCTGCCCGAGGAGCCCAGAGTGGCGGCACTTCCTCGGTCTCCCTCCGCTCTGCTCCATGAACCCGCAGGTGTTTGCGTCCTTTTAGAACCGGGTCTTTTCCAAGTTAGAAAGGGCCCGGGCTCTCCCAGCCCTGGCACAGTGCCCACAGACCAACCGTGCTCACGGTGCAAACGGAGGAAACGGGTGACTCCAGTGAACCGAAGGCCTTAGGAATTTCCAGGAAGGGGGAGGGACCCCTCTTAAAAGCAGCAAACTACACCCACAGAGAATATTTAGATGAGCACATCAAAGAATTCAGGAAACACCAAGTTTAAACTCTTTAAACTAAAAACACAAGCTCACAGATATGCGTAATGAGGTCTATTGTTCCATTCTACTGTGACCTTTTAAATCTCTTTGTTCCTTCTGTGTCTGTCTACAAGGTGTTTGGGCAGGACTCCAGTTTCAAAACACAAAGAAATCTAGCTTCACATCTGCTGACTCAGCACAAGTCTAGAACTTGGGATTTGGACAGCAAAGAGTAAGGGACTCCACCGGGTGAGCACTGGGGACCTTGCAAACACACACTCGGCCTTCGGGCACCTTCCACACCTGGGTCACAGCAGCTCACGGAATTTCCAGCCTCATCCACATCTGGGAAAGCAAAGTCATGAGGCTGAGCCCAAAGGGCGGAAATCATCTAATCGGGCTTCAAGAACTGTGCTCACTGGGACCACCTAAAATTGTAATCTATCTCTCATCTCTTTCATCTACAAGGAACCCGAGGTCTGGTTTGGCTCAAATGTCAAACTCTTGCCTTCTGACCCCTCGAAGCTCTGCATGTCCCCATTCAGGCTTCTCTGTTAGAACGCCCGAGTGTCTGTCAATCACCTTTACACCCAGCAACTCTGGGGCAGCTCGAGACCAGGAGAGTCTGGAACATTGCCTTCGATTTCTGCACCATCGCGAGGGTTCAAGAAAGCCTGAAGGCTGGTTTCAGGAAAGCCTCCACGCACTGCGTGAAGGGGTGGCTGTGTTACAAATGTTTCAGGGGCGGGCTGTGGTGCCCCAGTCATTCCTAGTCCACCTGCTGCTGTCTGCTAGGGGGTGGGGGATGGGGGTGGTGTGTGGTCTCCCCACTGCTCCAAGAGGACAGCTTTCCAGATACCCAGAGAGAGGCAAGCTGCTGGGGCACACACAGACACCTGCTCCACAGGAGGGCTTGCGCCCTGTGTGCATGCAGGACTTCAACAATTCCCTCCAAATGCAGAGGTCCCCGGACCCGGAGAGAGAAAGTGAAATTTCTTTAAAAACTCACAAACATCTTCAATCCTCCAGACAAAGAGCCTCTTTCTAAGCCAGGCCACTTTCCACAGTGCATCTCTCAGAGGTACCTCCTGGATGACAAAGAGAGCTGTAAAACGTTCTCCCTTACAAAGGAGACAGCAGGTAGGTCGTGCCCACAGGGGGCAGGGTGGCGATCCTTCCACCCAAGGCTCAGCTCCCAAAATCAATCAATCAATCAATCAATCAATCATTCAGCCTGCAGTCAAATGCATGAAGTTTCAGCTGATCTTATGGAAGTGTCCCAGGCCACCACGACAGCAGGAAAACAGTGGGACTCAGGGATGGCCTCTAGACTCCCAGCTCCATGGCTGGGCCACCCATGAGGGTGACAGGAAGAGCGACCACGTGAAAGCTCTGCTCCGTCTTTGGTGGGGAGGCAGAGTGGGGACAGGAAGTCAGTAAGACAGCAAGGCTGACACATTTGGGTATACGTGGCTGGGTGTGTGTGTGGCTTGTACCTTAAGGCACTAGACAACCGATTAAGGAACCATCAATCACATCAAAAGTAGGATGAAGAAACAGAGTCCATTGCACTGCTTAAGAATAATGTTCCAAGTTTTTGCAGTGGAGCAATCCACAAACACAGAACTCTTCCTCCTGGCTAGTTCCAGCCCCACGTGAGGCACAGGACTCTAGCTCCTTCCCCATGGGGCTAAAGTTAACACTTCAGGGATAGAACCTCCCCAACTTCTGACCCCAAAGCCCTTTTTGGTTTGTATCTTTCAACTATTAGAAACCCACTTTCTTGATTCATCCTCTTTCCAAGTCTTCCATTTTTATAAGCATCCACCTAACTCTGTTACCAAAAAAAAAAAGAAAAGTGAATCTGAAAAACCATGGCTCACTCCTGGGCCCAAGAACGGCACTGCAAGCTTTGCAGATGCGCCCTGTGGATTCCTGCAACTCTTATGAAACAGGGACGGGGTGATCACAGACAGAGAAACTTGCCTCAAATCACAGAGCAGGTTAAATGGGTACAGCTGGGATGCCCGCACGGGCTTACGTGACTCTCTCCCAGCACTGCATTCTCTTCCTCTAGGGGAACGGAGCAAATGCCATTGATACTGGATGGCTGCTGGTAAAACATGCATGCCGTGCCCTTCTGCAGGCTCCAAAAGACCCATTTCACAGAAACACACAGATGAGGTTCCTCAGCCTCAACACCACTGACATTGGAAGGCCCGATTCTGTGCAGAGGGGCCTGTCCTATGCACAGCAGCGGCGTCACTGGCTCACTGACACCCCCCTCCCCACCACCCCGTGAGAACCACCGAGTTTAGCCAAGTGCCTAAGATCATCGCTGGTTCAATCTTGACCAACACCAAGAAAGAGCCCCTCTAAATTCTAACCTGATGGAGGTTTCTGGGAGAGCCAGCAACAGCTCCTAAAGAGAAAGCACTCGTTCCATCAGATAAAATGCACCAGGCAGAGAATGTGACCAGCTCTACCTCAGTGGACTGGAGGCCAGTTCCATCCCATAGCTTCCACACCAGGCTGGACATCCCCAGGGCCATCGACCTCCGTTCAAAGTTTCTAGACCCTCACCCAAATCCAACAGCCCCATTTTGCACCCACAACCGACACACAAACCGAGAACAGTACCCAGCAGCGCCCAAAGCAGTAAAAGCACGAGCGACAACACAAGGCCCCATTCCAACACACACGGTCTACTGTCGGGCTCAGGGCTTGAAGCACCTCCCATGGATTATCGATCTAATGTAATCCTTCACCATCTTCAACAAGGACGTAGTATTTATCTGCGTTTTATGAATGAAAAGACTAAGGCGCAGATCCCTCAAATAACCCGCCCAAGGTCAGACCACAGTCCCTGTTCTTTCAGGGGTTTTAAGATTTTATTTATTTATTTGAGAGAGAGAGAGAGTGGGGGGAGGGGGCGGGAGGGACAAGCAGACTCACCACTGAGCACTGAGACCATGACCTGAGCCCAAGTCAGACACACCTAAGTGACCGAGCCTCCCAGGCGTCCTGAGTCCCGGTCCCCTAACCACTATCTCCAATGCCTCAGAAAACCATGGGGCCGTCGCTTCCCTCTCCACCTCTACCAGCATGTGACCTTTTCCTCCAGATGTGTCAGGAGCTGGGGGCTGGCAGCTAGCTCAGGGCTGACACCACCCTACTGACCAGTCTTGCTCAGGAGGGCAAAACACAAACCCACTCATCTCTACTGCTGCCCAACCCACACATGTCTGCCTCGAGTAACATCACGCAGCACTTGCTTAAATGTCTGGCTGAAGCAGGCCTGTGGGCACCCGCAGGGATGTTGATACACCTGTCTGGTAACCAGCAAAAAAGAAGTAAGGCCAGATGGAGAGGAGTGACACTGGACCTGGGCAGTCACCCCACTCTCGAAATCCATCCCTATCCACCTTCTCAAAATGTCACTTAAAATTCTGCTAGATACCAACATGAGCCCTGAAAATCAAGTTTCCAGAACTTACCACGTGCCCTGTTTCGAAAATCAAGCTGCCTGGCATACTTCCTCCTCTCCATGATTTTCACAAGATTACCCCCAAGTGGTTTTATCATTGCACTGGCATGCGCTGTCGACATCTTCGAGAACTCAAGGCACTTAACACAGCTAGGACTCCGAGAGGTCTAAGGAGGAGGCCTGGGTGGGTGTTCTGTGTCTAAGAGGTGGTGACGGTGATGGAGGCGGGGGTGGGACGACACTGGGCTCTGGGTTCTGGCCCAGATGCTGTAGCGCACAGCGTTCTAAGACACGGGACAATGTTCTCTTTCACTCTGACCTCGCAGAAGCCAGCCCAGCAGAGGGACCCTCGGTGTACTGGCAGCCCCTGGTGAGACACACTGAGATTTTCTCACCTTCACTGAACAAGAAAAGTTCCAGCATTCACAAAGTGCGCCACTCGTGACCTCACTATTCTTAACTAACAGGCTCAACACTAAGTGCCAAGAAACAAAAAGCACTTGACATTGCATAGAAAATACTGCCCGTGTGCACTCACAGACAGTGACCCTGGACAACCACGTCCCCAGCTGCTTAATGCCTGAGCTGCACTCAGTGCATGTGGGATAGGAAGACTATGCCAGTCTAGAACTGACAAGGCTTCAGGGGAAAAAAGGAGGAGAAAGTCATCCCAAGCGCGGAACGGTGGGGATGGCACATGTGTTAACAAGCTTATCAAGAAAGGGCTTGCTTAGTTAATATTTGAAAACCATGAGCTCCCAGAGTAAATGCACCATTCCTTGTACTTTGATATTCTGGCGCTGGGGCAACGAGGAACTTTTAAAAATCACACCAAAAAATCTGCTTTGAACAAAGAAAGTCCTCTGGGATTATTTCATTCAGAAAAGTTAACACTGTTAAAGCTGCTGTCTCAACTATAAAACAAAGATAATAATATCTCTATCTCTCAGCATGACTATACAAATTAAATGAGGTAGTGGATGCAAAGCATCTTGCTGCTTGATCATAAGCAGGTCCTTAAATGGTCGGCTCTGTCACAATGGTACGTGACACTCAAATCAAAATCTAAATTTAATCATCCCTTTACATTTTAGACACCTCAGAGATTTAACAAAGTATCTTTCCCTTCTCACCACCTGACAGGGGCATTTCCAACTACCGCAGCTGTCTTCAACATCACAGAATGTTTCTCAAAAGAACTGGGATCCCCATCTCACACAGAGGCACTTGAGTTAAACTCAAAGCAGCTGAGCTGATCAAGCCTATGAACTTGGAAACAGTGCTACTAGGAGGTCAAAGTTTAACTCACTGAAAATTCTATCCAATTACTTAGTACATTTAGAAGGGATTTCTTTCTTCCTTTCTTTCCTTCTGTCTTTCTTTCAAGATCTTATTTATTTGACAGGAAAAGAGACCACAAGAGAGTGAACAAAAACAGGGGGAGTGGGAGAGGGAGAAGCAGGCTTCTGGAGGAGCAGGGAGCCCGATGCGGGGCTCATTCCCAAGATCCGGGGATCAAAACCTGAGCCAAAGGCAGAGGCATAACGACTGAGCCACCCAGGCGCCCCTAGCAAAGATTTCTTTCTAGTAAAGTTTCCTTCATATACAGAAAAAATCAGCTGCAAAGAACCTCTCACTCTTTCTGTTACAGCTTGCATTAGTTTCTACCTTCATAAATGAAGAATAATGGTATCATTCATAACTTCGTAATTCATGTCGGTAACTTCATAATGCAATTTACAATTTTCCTATCTTCCTTCTTGCTATGGATGTCTTCACGTCTACAGCCTGCCTTTCGAGTACAGCCAGTGCTTCTCACCATATATCAGTGGTGATATATGTCTGTTGCACTGGGTAGGTCCTTAATCAAACAGAATAAATCAAAGGTTCTGCTTCTCCTGTCCCTACACCTCCCCATCCTCTTGCGAAAGAAAGAGAGAAAGAAAGAAAAAGACACCATACAAATCTCTATGCGCTTGCTGACTAGTTTCTTACATAGAAAGGTTTTTAAAGAAGATCCACAACTTTATTTCTACATCAGTTTTAAAAGTGGTAAGGCAACAGGATTAAGAATGAAATTGAACTGGAGCTCAGGTCTCTGATTCTTACCCTTCTCTTTGGTATAACTCCACAAGGACACAGAACAAAAACTAATGGGGGGGGGGGGAAGCAAGTCCCATGCATTCTTCTCAGGGTATTTATTTCCACAAATTCCGCAGGAGCAATTACTGGCCACAATACACAGAAAGCATGGCTGTGGAGTAAACATGCTCATTCCAAAACACGAGGCGCACGTGCTTCCTCCGGGCTGTAGCATAGATCTCACTCAAAGCCGCTCCCCGCCAGGCCAAGGAGTTAGCTCAAGGACCTCTCCCGCACAGGGACTGGAGTTCGAGAGAGGGCTTCCCCCAAACTTAGCCACCTCCCTGTAGATGCAATTTGACTCCCTCCGACACCTCCGCTGGGCCTTTCTGGTAACCCCACGGCAAAACAACCCCCTGCTCCTTAGTTCTCCAAAGCACCCCGGCACATTCGGAGCCTCCCCAGCTGCAGCCCCCGCCCTCATACTCCGAGCCACGGGTTCAGCAAGGGCACGGGGAGCGTGCGGGGCTGTGGCGCGGGCAAGGGCACTCCCCGCGTCCCCCGGGGAGCTCCGCGAGGCCGGCTCTGCCCGCTGTCCACCGGTCCGCGCTGCAGCCTTCGTTCCCCGGAGTGCGCCCGGGCCGGCCAGGCCACTCCGCCCAGAGGGCGCACACTTACGTCTCTCCTCCTCCCCGGCGGCAGTGTCGGCAAAGTTCCCGGGGCACCAGCGAGTGTGCGCGGCTCCCGCCTGGGGGGTGCGGGAGGCGGGGCGGGCGGGGGTGGAAGAGGGTCCGGGTGGCGGGGGTCGCCGGGTTCCGGGCCCCACACCCGCGCGTCTCCCGCGGCCTGGCCCGCCGGCGTGCAGCCGCACCGACACCGACACCGCCCGGACACCGACAGCGCACGGACACCGACACACCGACACCGCGCCGGCTGCGACCCCGGAGGCTCCAGCGGGGAGGCCGCGGGTGTGGCCCGGCAGCAGAGGTTTTTTTGGAATGCAGGGTGTGGCCCTCTAACACTGCGAAAAAGAAATGAGTCAGCCCGTGGAGCCTGACCAATAAGCGTGTTCACTGGCGGCTAAGGCGGAACTTTCCTGTCTTGATTTATATCAGCCCTTAAAAAAGAAGTTGTTTGTTTTGCTCCCCCCTCAAACTTTAGCCTTTAGCAACTTCCAAGAAAACAGTAGATGGCTCAGTAAAAACTCTTTCAAAAAAAGAATTAATCTCATCATGACACACGAGATCCGTGGATGGAGGTTAATTTCTATTGCTTTCAGAAAAAGTTCCGGAGTTCGGCGGGATTCTGGATGCAGTGAGCAGGGGGCCTGGCCTCGCAGCAGATTCAGATCCGACCTCTGACACAGAATCACCTGGGCAAACTACCTGCAGTGGGGGCGGGGGATGACAAAATGCCCACCTGACAGAGTCTGGGGGACAGCTTATATGTAATATTACACGCAAAGCACTGGGCACAGTGCTCACGTACAGCGGGCACACAAACAGCGCTGTCTTGTCCCTGGAAGTTCTAAGTCGACCTTCAAAAACTAGGACAAACTAGCTTATCATTTTTTAAAAATTATTTTTGATGTTAAAATATCCAAAGAATTTTAAAGCTGAAGTAGTACTTTGGTGTTGTGTGGTCTGAGTCCTTTATTTAAGTGGTTAAAAAAAAATAAATAGGTAAGAATAAATTAAAGAAACTTTTGGTTTAGGATTCTTGGGTTTGGTGTTCCTACTATACAACAGGAATTTTACCACACACACACACAAAAAGGCTTAAAATTGAAATGATTTCATTTATGCCATAGTAAACCAACTTTTTTTAAAAAGTAAGAGTGATTTTGCAAATACTCCATCTGGGCTACTGGGCCCTAACCATTATTATGGAATAAAAATACAGGAAAGTTTATGTAACTGGGAACTGGCAAATCACAGCAGACTGAAGAATGGCTAAGTCCCGGGGACCAGTTAAGAAATGAGCTGATGGCTAGCGGGGATAGAGAAATTTAGCAGAGGAGTAATTTTTTTTTTTTTAAGTTAAAAATTAAACCTTCTTGGCTTTGGAGATAATCTCCTGAGTTTAACTTCCTTGTATTTTTTAAGAACCAATCATTCATTCTACAGGCCAAAAATTCTTCAAAATACTAACCAAATACCTGATCGAAAGTGAGATCAAAAGGCTCTTTCTAAAATGGGATATTATGTAAACCATTATGGAAGAGTGGAAAGAGCACTGTGCCAGGAGTCCAGAGCTCCCGCCCTGACTTAGCGGGGCACTAAGTCACTGCTTCATCTCTCTGAAGGGCTCCAAGGGTTCTTCCACCCGGAAGACTAATTTATGGTCAAAAAGGGCAGGTGCAGGGTAAGCCTATGACCTCACATTTATCCTTAGCAACAGGCATAATATTGGCCCATAGTCTAGATGATGGAGCTGAAAATTTCCCTTGACTCACAGAAAAGTAATCTCATTGTCCTAGATGCTTTAAGTTAAATTCTATACTCATCTGAGCTCTCTCTCCCCCAACTTCTCTCTCTCGAATTCACTAGCAACAGGTATGATGACAGCCTCCCACTGTGTCTCCCATATCTCTACCATTCTTCCCATTCCCCAAGCCAGGTCACCAAGGCTGAGTGTCCTGACTGCTGTTCCAGCCGCCAGGTCTTCTGTGCTCCCAATGCATCATCACCATCACAGAATAAATATGACAACACCATGTGCCACCATGCCATAAACCTTCCCTCTCACTATCAATTAAACAGCTTTGGTTTTATAGCAGATATCAAAAGGAAAACATCTGCTTTGTAGGCAACTTTCCTCAAACAGTCATGCAAATTAATATGTATTTTTAAGCACCGTGATTTTTTATTTACAGAACTATTATAACCGATCACACTGGTCAAACTGGTCATATGTTGGCTGTTACACCAAGGACAGCAGCTCTTTTATACGGGAAGGCTGTATATGTATATTATATCTATGTATAGACATATACATAGATATATGTCTATACATAGATATATCTATGTATAGATATAATATACATATACATATAGTTGTGTGTGCACACAAGTCATATGTTGGCTGTTACACCAAGGACAGCAGCTCTTTTATACGGGAAGGCTGTATATGTATATCTATGTATAGATATAATATACATAGATATATGTATATACATAGATATATCTATGTATGGATATAATATACATATACATATAGTTGTGTGTGCACACAACTCAGGAAACTTACACCTGCAGCGAGAAAAATGCGATTGTCTAAGTGGGTAGACATAAGCAGATACATTGAGATACATGAAAGAGGAAGGGGTAAGGTAGCCATCCAGAAAAGAGAGAGATGGTTTACTTTGTTTCTACTGCCTAGGATCCAGTCAAGCTTAAATTCATAAAATGGGTGCTCTGTCCGGAAGAAGGGCTTCATACATATGTCTATCTGAATCATTAACTCAAACCAGTTGAAAGATGTTTACAACAAACCTTATGCTTCCAAAGTAGGGACACAGTTGCCAACGTTGCTACAATGTACTATTTCTAGGATGTCTTTTTTGCCTACAGCACCAAACTATCTGGCTATGGTTGTATAGTTCAGAAAAAGTGACAATTAGCCCAAGGGCCCAATGCCTTGATGTTCAAGCAGCAAACACTGGCCTCCACCGTTCCAACCCCCACAGACCACCCAAAAAACCCTCCATCAAATACAGCAACTGGTCTACATGTTCCCCTAAAGCACAGGGCTTAGTATCACCTCCACATGGAGGCCCACACCACACCTCCTGGCTGTAGACCTTCTGTCACTCTCCATACTAATGGTGACCTTCCAGACCCTTCCTCTTCCTGGAACCCTCCCCACGTCTCAGGTCTTAAAGAACTCTTCTTTCCTCCAAATGCCTACAGACCTCCTTCTTCATACCTCCATCTCAACACAGACTTACACAACCTTAGTGTCTTCCTTCCATTTGCAATCCCTCCCCTGACCCTTCTCTCTGGCCAGATGATAAAAGTCCATCTGAGGAAGAGACTATGTCTCAAAGGCTTTGTATCCCTCCACCCAGGACACAGCCGAACACACAGTCTGATATAAATGATGCTCCAGGTGAACAACAGCCACAAAGGAGAAAGGACAAAGTTTCTTGGGGCTGCTGATACCTCAAGGAGAAGTACATATTATAGTTGTTCAGACCGGTTGGCACACAGAACTCAAGCGGCAGGTGTGTTTCGTTGCTCTCGCTGACATGTTCCAACAATACAGAATGCTACTAGTGAGAGAGCAAGTTGGATACTTCCTAGAGGGAAGCAGAGTTTACAAAGGAGTGTCATCACATAAAATCTCAGTTCCTCCAACACTAACCCACTGAAGAAAACAAAGGCATTAAGTCATTTTCTCTTCCCCTTCTAGTAAGGCACACATACTCACACATGCGGCAGTCCTGCCAAAGCACCAATTCCTCCTGAAAGAGACCTGGCTCTCTCCACGTTACACGGGAGAGCCATGAACATCTGCTCTTTGCCCACTAGTGCTCCTTGTTACCAATGGCAGCACAAGGTTCTTCAAGGCAAACTGTGACTACTAGAACCGTATTATGAATTTGTTTTATACAGTTTAAAAGCACACATTGTAGGATGTTTGCATTAGAGCAAACTCCTATCGACTCATTTTTCTAAGTTTTTATTTTAATCACCCAGGGTTCATCACAAGTGCACTCCTGCATCCCTCTCACCCATTTCCCCCGTCCCCCACCCACCTCCCCTCTGGTAACCCTCAGTCTGTTCTCAGAGTCATTATCTCTCTCTCTCTCTCTCTCTCTCTCTCCTCTCTCTCACACACGCGCGGGCGCGCACACAGTCACTAGTATCCTCTGATTAGTGCTAATACATTTCTGCTTTTATAAGATAGGAATAAACAGTGCCATTGTTCTCGAAAAGCTATGTCATAAACCAGCTGTCCCACTATATAATTATATTTATTATAATTGCCATGACAAAGGCACAACTTCTTACATATGCCAAGTCTAAACAGATGAATTAGTCACTACTCTCTAGCTTGCGGGTTAACAGAAATGGCACTTGAGGCATCCCCAGTAAAGGCAAGGTGGGCACATGATGGAATGAGCACTGGGTGTTAGGTAAGACTGATGAGTCACTGACCTCTGTCTCTGAAACCAATAATACATTATATGTTAAGTAATTGAATTTAAATTTGGAAATAAATATTTAAAAATAAATCAATAAGAGTAAGGGGGAACATGCTGACTCCGCGTGACCCAGCAAAAGGAAAGCCACAGGGGTAGCTGGGTTTTAGGACCAACTCAACCTGACCCCCACCAGAACCTGAAGGCAGATCTGTTTCTACAGATTGGTTCCATTCTCCCTTCCTGAAATCTGTCTTCTTCCGCTTAACTCCCAGCTCTCTCACCAAGAGGGCCTATTCCATAGCCATAGTTGTAAAGATCCTCAGGGAAAACTCCCACTGTTCCCACGTGGGGCCATGCATCCACCCAGAGGTCAAGGTCTCCCTTTTGGCCACAGGTCTATACCAGAACTACCTAGGTGGGTTGACAGGAAGAGCAGTACGGTCTCCAGGTAAGTTTACTTCCCCAAAATAGAAAGGAGGGCTCATTTGTCCCCCAAAGCACTACCACCTATCAAGAAATCCCATTTTATGTCTGAGCAAAAGGTTATCTAAACAGCCCTAAGCCTGGTAATAAATTACATTCTAGAAGTCCACGTCTAAGGTCTGAAATAAATGAAGTCTCAGGTGGCACCTGAAATGCATTTCACTGGAGACAATCGTACACATGGGCTTCTCTGGCCAGGCTTTAAAAGCCTATTTAACTTATGATTGATCTCAAATTAATGTTAATGATATTTCTAATACTGTATTCAAATCTCATTCTTAACACTGTTCCTTTGGGAAACTGTACTTGAAATTCCACCCAGAACAAGCAAAAAACCCGCTCAGTTTAACTCACTAAGGATCCAGTCACGAGGGTGCCTTCTGCTGCACACACGCTAATTCCCATTTGTTGTGTACACAACACAGCGAGGTAGATGTTAACAGTTGTCCTGGGCCCACTGTTAATGGGAGTCAAGAGGGTTTTGAGCTCAAGGTCAACTGCTAAAACAAGCAGAGACGGCTTCAAAGCCATGGACGTCTAAGCCCAAGCTGGGGCTCTTGTGTCTGATCCCCACAGCCACCAGGCAGGCCCAGGCTGACAACTGAGGAGAACCGGCTAGGATTTTCAACCCTGTGTAAACACCGAGATCTTCAATTATGGAACACTGCGTCAAAAACTAATGAAGTACTTACTGTATGGTGACTAACGTAATGACAAAAACCAAAAATACTGAGATTTTTTTACAGAAAAGAGAAGGGGCTAGTGGTCAGTCATTGTCAATAACCAGACACTAACTTTCTATATCCTTCCTTTAAAAAAAAAAACAAAAGAAAGAAAGGAAGGAAGGAAGGAAGGAAGGAAGGAAGAAAGGTTTTATTTATTTATTCAAGACAGAGACAGAGCACAAGCAGGGGGAGTGGCAGGCAGAGGGAGAGGGAGAAGTAAACTCTCTGATGAGCAGAGAGCCTGATGCGGGACTCAATCCCAGGACCCTGGGATCATGACCTGAGCCAAAGGCAGACGTTTCACCAACTGAGCCACGCAGGCGCCCCTCTATACCCTTCCTAACAGAGGATACTTCTCTGTGGTAGAACAAGAGAAAGTATTTCTGTCTGACCCCTAAACCGTACTAATAACTACATTTACATGAAGAGCCTCTGAAAAATCAAAGGTCAATAAATAGTGTCTTCAAAATAAAATTATTGTGGCCTGTAGAGAAAAGAGACCACTCTTTATTAAAAAGTCCATCTAAGGTATTTTAAAAGAAAATTAAAGTTGTAAAAATAACTGATGTGACACACTTCTGCCACTATAAACACAATGGATGTATTTAACAATGTTTAACACTTAAAAACAAAAACTTTTTTAGCTATAGAGTATTTAATACATATAAGAGAATATATTTAATGCTTCTTTAAGGAAAAATAATATTAAAATCAACAATCACGAACCCGTCACCCAACCTTAAGAGTGGACCATTATGGATACACCAGAACCGTTCCCTGAGTGTTCCTTCCTGTCTGACTGGGGTTGTGCCCTGTTCTTTCTGTGCATGTTGGAGAGAAAAGTGTGGAAGTCCTTGGTCCCCAAATGGGACTTGAATAATCAAAGAGCCATCTGCCTTTTGAAATCAAAGTGGAGAGGTGATCAGAAGTAGCACGACAGAAAATCGCTGAATGACCAAGTAGCTAACTAGTGCATCATCTTAACCCAGAAGCTACTAGTCAGACTAGTCAATTCTCCGAGGTCTTGGTTGCACACCATGGTCCAAAGCCAAGACAAGTCAGTAGGAAACATGAAATCAAGAGAGCCCCTGAACACCCATCAGCTTACTGGACACGGGATCGGAGATAAGACAGGTCAACTCCCAATTATTCCACACAGAGGTAAGGTGTTACTGAACCTGCACAGAGCCTTCTCGCATCAGACACCATAAAGGGAAAACGCAAAGGAGCGCTCTGACAACAATAACCTCCACTTCATACATCATGGAAAATAGAACCTGTAACTTCACTGAGAGGTGGGAATCAACGAAAATGGTCAAGAATTTACTAAGAGTTTATTTTGTTTTAATAACATGTTGGGCAATTTATATTGCAGAGAAAAAATTTTAGATACATCATCTGTGAGGTTGAACAGTTCACAACACATGTCCAAAAAAAGGCATATACACCAATCTAGTGGATGAGTCTGTACAAATTGCTTCACTACAAATGCAAGATGGGAGTAAGAAAGTCTAACATTCAGCACCAACTAGACAGTGCAGTAAACACAGGCTGAGGAGGAGGGGAGGCGAGGGGACATGAGCTTGAGTGACGGAGGCCAATGTCATTCCAAGGGCATCAGAAGGGTGGCGAAGCACAGCCCGCTAGTGACCATGTAACACTGGTCTCTGTGACCCAACTTTATGCCCCGTTCCACAGCCGCTGGACACACGGCACACAGTCATGCTGAATTCAGAGTCCTGATCCTCGGGCCAGGGTTTGGATTATTTGAAACTAAATGTCCAGACCTTGACCTGGGACAGGGGCCCAGAGAGACATGGCAGATAGAGGCCTAATGTAAAGCTCCTGCTGGGAAATGTCATCGCTACACACATTGTTTCAGCCAAAATAAGTCCTGTGGCCAAGACAGCCCCTGTGGCCAACCCTCACTGGGGTAGGAAAGTGTAATCATCCCACAAAGATGGAGGGCGGGTAGGAAGGAGCAAGTGCTTTCACAACAATGTGATCTACCACAAAGGGAAGAGAAAATGGCTGAGAAGTGTTTTCTTCCCTTCCGTGATGATGAAAGAAGTGATCCTAGGACAGAAAGCCACTCTTCCACGTCACCTTGCAGGTCTTAATACAGCCTCACAACCCTCTCAGCCATGTCCTGAGACCTGTCCAATGCCCTAGCAGCCCCTGAACTCCAACACCAAGTCCAGTGTCGCCCCCCTAAACCCAGCCTGGGAGGCCTCTGGTTCACCTGCAAAATGGAGATAATCCTGCCCTCTTCCTGGGAAAACTTTTGAGAAATTAGGTTAAATGATGCATTTAAAACATACAAGTGCATAAAAGCACTTAGTAAATAGAAGATAGTATTATTCTTAAATTATGATACTTGTCTCCTAATCCACATCTTTCCCAAACTGTCTTTACATTTTACTCAGTTTGTTTTTTTAAAATATTATTTTTTTTTAATTTTATTTATTTATTTGATAGACGGAGATCACAAGTAGGCAGAGAGGCAGGAAGAGAGAGAGGAGAAAACAGGCTCTCTGCTTAGCAGGGATGCAGGGCTTGATCCCAGGACTCTGGGATCATGACCTAAGCAGAAGGCAGAGGCTTTAACCCACTGAGCCACCCAGGCACCCTCATAGTTTGTTAATAAGTATATAAAATAGATGAATTAAAGATATTTCCTTTGCTTTTTAAAACCACAATTTCCTCTAATCTTACAGCTTCTTCTATACACACACTCTTTCCAGCTTCCATTAGTTATTCACTCCCCCAATTTATTGATTTTTTTAAGGCTCTCAATTAGTTTTGGAAAGCAGAACTACTATCTATGATCTACAACTATTACTTAATTATCTATTATCTGTAGTATCTATTATCTATGGTAATTAATTACTTCTTCTCCAGATAAGGGAACTTAAGGAAACTAAAGATACTCAGAATCTTCACTTGAACTAGGCTACCGATTCCAATCTGGCTTCCAAATGAGAATGAATAAAGGGCTTGGCATAGGAGACCCCCATCCTCTACCTACAGCCCCAATTAGCGCTGCTTCTCCGCTCTGGAGAAGCAGACTTCCAGCCTTTCCCCCAGACTGAGATGGTCCTTTCCTACCTCTGCCTCTTTGCTCACACTCTTTCTTCTAGCTGGAATGTTCCCTCAGCACTGCCCCAACTCTGTTCAAAGATCCTGCCTGTAGAACTGGGAAGGTCACCACAATGCACGCACAAAGACGTCCGCCACGGCGTGCTCTACAAGAATGAGAAGCGGAAGACGAGCAAAATGCCCACTCCTGGGGGGCTGGTTGGATACACTCCAGGACATGTAACATGTGAAATTCTGTGTAACAATACGAAATGGGATGTCGGTATTTACTCATGTGGCATGGTTTCAGCATACTGTCAATCAAATCAGGTGTCAAAACAGTATTTATGACAAACAGTCCATTTTAGGAAGAAAAAAGTATGTAACTCACCCAGGCTGAGAAAGAGCATGGCAGAATACAAAAAAAACAAACAAAAAAATCCCCCAAAAACCCAGGTTAGGTGGTGATAACACTGGTGAATTTTTGTTCTTAATAATGTTCACATTTTTAAAGTTCTTTCCAATTAGTAGGGTTAACTTTTATAACTTTTATAATTTTTAAAATAGGTATTTTGATTAAAAGGCACCTATCACTGAATACCCACTGCAAATGTCATCTGCTCCTGAAGGTCTCCTGGACCTCGCCACGCCTACCACATAGGTAATTTCTCTCTCCTGATGGTTTCCAGAACAGTTACTGTATCCCTCATGACATCGGCTTTCTGTGACATGAGCCTGCGTCGGCTCCCGACGTAGGAGACTGTCTTATTTGTCCTGGAGTTTACCCTCGTGACCCCGACTGCCAAGTACCAAGCATACTACTGCGTGTGGGGACGGCACACCATCCATGGCTGTGACATTCCCACGTTTCAGGACCACACACTTGACAGCTGTCTGATCAAACACTTATCTACACCGGGGATATCCTGAAACAGTAGCAGGTGCCTTCTGGGGAGAGAAATCATAAATCAGAATACTTTATGTGTGGTGAGGTTGTTTGGTCACTTATGTCTCCCAAGTCTGCTTTCACTACAACCAAAAAGACACCCTCGTTCGTCTTGATCGAGACACAGGTCAATATTTCTTAATCCAGAGGCAAGTGTCTCAGATTTCCATCCCTCTGCTTCAGCGTGAAAGGGACAAGAATTGCTTTTGCAATAATCCAAGTCCATCCCTGACTCCGTAGGAACTATAAATATCTATTGTTTTAGGAGGAAATAAGGGAACTAAATGTCTTAAGCTTATGTAAGTCTGCTTCAGGGAATCGACACCACTGAATGTTTTGAAATATCCAAGGCATATTTTTTTTTTTTTTTTAGTTCAATAAAGAATGTGTTTTGAGAGCTAGGTGGGTGAGATTTAAAATAAAAACAACCACCACAATCTTAGCTGTTACTTAGCAATTTCAGGCTCCAATTGTTCCCTTTGAAAGGGCAAGCCAGCACGCGGAGGAAACACTGGGCTCTCGGGTCCAGCGTCCGTTCTGCCCTCCATCTCACTCCCCAAGACCTTCGTCCAGCCAGTATGAACTTGAAACCGCCCAGATACTGTCCTGCTTTGTTTCTCTCTCTGGAGACAAGTCACTTTCATTAAAACTTAATGTCTGAACAAAAGCAAAGCAACATGCCACCGTGGGTGAGGAGGAACACTGGCTGCTGGTCCCCAAAGTGTCCCCACCTGACACGACGAAGGTTCGAGGGAGTACAGCGAAGGGAGAGCAGACACTCGGAAGGGGGCGGACAGCCGGACTATCTGCAGCCCAGTCCCTGCACAGCCAGCAGGGGCCCGGGAGAACACGGCCATCACAGAGCCGGGTTAACATCAGAGAAAAGAGGTTGATGCTTGAAACTACTCTCAGGGCTTCTCAGTTCCAGAAGGCGGGCGAGCACGGCAACGGGAGCTACCCAGCACAGACGCAAAAACAAACCTTGTTTTGACCAACCCAACCAATGTCATATCACCAGGGCTGAGACAGATACCTGAAGAACAGTGGCTTCAAGATGCCTTTGCCACAGGAAACCTATAACCAGTGCTGATTTACCAGCCGCCCCCCACCCCCAGGGCAGACCGTCAGACCCCTGGGGTTTCCAGCAAGCCAGGTGTTGGACAGAGCTATCATTAAAAGTTACAGTATATAAACACGTGACTAAAATAAATTAGTAAAAACAAAGAGAAGAAATACTCAAATTCACCACTTCCTAATTTACTAGGGTTTATGCTCTAGTAAAATATGTTTATGCTCTGGGAGGGATGTGACCGAGCCCCATGCACAGAGCTGGAGAGACTGACAAACTACAACAGAAGTACGAAGGCAAGAGTCAGGCCAGGGAATGTCTGACTCGGAAGTATACAATCTTTTCTCGTGGCAACTTCTTGTCCCAACATTAACATCATCAAAACGAAACTGGAAGCAACCACATTTAACTGTCAAATCATCTGCAACCAGTTGTGGCCTCTGTTGTGTAAAAAATGAGACGGATACTCAAAGAGGGATGTGGGAAGGGAGCAAAGAGCTCAACTTTATTCATACTCGCCACGTTTATTCACGGGGACCTCCCAAAACATGCACACCCGAGGTTGGTAAGCCATGCTGCTCACTGAACCAACGGGAACGAGAATGTCTATTTGCAAAGGGCTAGTCCCAAGTTAATATAAAAGGAGTCCTCCTTTGATCCATTAATTACTCATGCTATGTCTGCCCAGCTGTGACACCTAACGTAAAAGGACACACCTACCAACACACAAAAACTGTGCAAATGTTAGCATCAATATTTTGAAGTGTTTGGATATTTACTTTTTAAACATTTTCTCTTTCAGACTTTTAAGCTATCTGATCGAGCTACTCTTCCACCATTGTTTCTTAGAGAATGTTTACCAGCAAACCAAAGACTTCCAGAGGGCTAAAGAAATTTCACTTACTGATTATTTAAAACAATTCTTGTCATCTTGGCTTCCGAGAAGTTACCAGCTTCTCTCACTGCTCCAGCTCACTTCCATCACCTGTCACGAGAGAAGGGGTCTGATTAATCACAGGTCTCCGAAAGACCACTTCTGGATTTCTACATTTATCTTTTCCTTTCTTGATAACCAAAACAGAGAGAAAATAGTCATCTCCTCCTTTCTCTTCAAAATTAAAAAGAAAGGACAGAGTAACAAGAGAGAGCACCCCAAGAGAAAAAGAGATTTAAAAAGCAGTGTTTCAATGGCCGAGGCTTGGGGCAGAGGGCCCCCCCACCCTTGCCTTGTGTTTTTGGGAAGAGGTTTTGGTCTGTTTGCTGGGAGGAAGCAGTATCAGACTAAGCCAGTTTTCTCTCTCCCTGCCCCAGCCCCTCCTTGCCCTCTTCTGGACAGATCTGCCTGGGAGTGTGTGAGGAGGTACTGACTTAGGGCTCAGCCCTGCCAAGCGGGGAAGCCCAGCTCCCTCCAGCTCTCCACAAGCCCAGATGCTACCAGAAGACCAGCAGGTGACAGCTGCTGCAGTCAGTGCACATTTTAGATTCAGAGATGCTGTTGAGGTCTCCAATCCCGCTTTATCAGTAATTAAGTGACCATCTATGCTGATTCCTCTTATCCTTCCTCTATTTTCCATATTGATCAAAACTTACAGAATAGGAAAGATCAATCGTTAGGGAACCCAACCCACCCACATCAACAGGATACCACACGGACAAACCTTGGTTCCAAGTCTTACCACTCACTAGCCATGGAACCTTGGCCAAGTCCGTTCATCTCTTCCCAGCATCAATTTCTACTTTTCTTAAAGATACTCCCCACTATACTGTGTGGTTCAGAGAATTGAATGAGACGAAGGAGAAAATCTGCCACGTCAAGCATGCTTTGATCCAACAAGGGTATACCCCAGAACCAGGGACACCTGTGCTCAATGATCAGACCTGGTAACTCATCCCTAAGTCCAGTTCAAATAATGGAGATTCATATACTCCATGGAGTAATGTTCTATGCCCAGCAAAGGGCCTTCCTTCTTCCAAGAGCAAGGCATTCTGAACAAAAGCTTTACATTTGTTTTTTAATTTCCTAACATTTTAGGGCCCACAACCTAGGGACAATAAGTTCTGCTTTCTTTACCTTCACAGAAGAGCCCCAAATGAAAACGCCCCACTTCTACCAGGTACAATGCAACCACTGCTCATTTTCTAGGAAAAATATATGGCTCCAAGGGGGTCAGACTTACAAGACAGGCACCTGCCACTCTTCCTCACCTAAAGCCTCTCTGTTGTCATTCAGAGAAAAGAGATTCGTATTAATTATAAAAAGAGACTCTGTCACCTCAATTACAGAATAGACAAGAAGTCTCAAGTTTTCCAAACCTGTAGGGGGTGTGTGTGTGTGTGTGTGTGTGCGTGTGTGTGTGTTGGGGGAGAGAGGAGAGAGAGTCAGGGGGTCACAGAGAAAGGAGAAAATGGAACAAACGCCACATAAACCCAGAGATCCTCCTAGTAGCAAGGAAAGAACTTACCAACATCAACAGGTTAGGAGGGTAGGACTCAAAGTCAGGGACTTAAGAGATTGAACCCAACACCAAGAGGAAGGAGCCCCATGCTCACCGGCTGGCAAGAGCTTTCTAGGCTGGTCACTCGATATGGAAGACTTTGAAAACCATGGACAGTGGAGAAGGGTCTGACTCGCGCTGGACAGAAAGGCCCCACGGAGTGGTTGTCCGTTACTGAATCCTTCCAAAACTCAGTTTCCAGGCCTGGAAGAGAAGGACAGAGACATACTGTGGAGAGAAGTTCTGGAGGCTGGACACACACACATACAGGGCCCACTGTGAGTGTTTATGAACGCAGGTATAGGAGTCTTTTAAAGTCATGGCCTCGATTGCAATTCTCACCTACATCTATCAAATTCAGACTCTTTCCCTGTGTGAACACTGGAGAGAGGTCAAGTCAGACTTCTGACGAGAACGTCAGACTTTCCCAAGTTGTTTGGAGCAGAGCTCCAATAACAGTGCCCGTCCTAGTGGACAGCCTTTACTAACGTGCACATGGAAACCTCTAGCTGTGCCCTGGGGACTGTTTTGCAGAGCGGCTCTGTGTTTCTTTTCTTGATGATAAATTCTTGAAAGAGGGAATGAATCACTTCCATCAGTGCTAATTCTCCTGGGGTGCAACGCCAAGTGCTCCGCTGGCATCTGTGGGGAAGAACAGCCACACTGACAGCAGCAGGCAGCCTCTCGCCACAGCTAGCTTCCCACCACAGCCTCGTCAACAACAGCATGGACTCGTCAGCGAGGCTTTCAAGAAAGAAAAAAAAAAAAAAAAGACCCACAAGAAATACAACAGCAACTTTTTTTCTAAAAGATTTTATCTATTCATTTGACAGAGATAGACACAGCAAGAGAGGGAACACAAGCAGGGGGAGTGGGAGAGGGAGAAGCAGGTTCCCTGTGGATCAGGGAGCCTGATGCAGGCAGAGTTCGATCCCAGGACCCTGGGATCATGACCTGAGCTGAGGCAGACGCTTAACCGACTGAGCCACCCAGGCACCCCAGTAACAGCAACTTTTAAACAGAACTTTCTATCTGAATAAAAGGGCTCATTGACCCCTCCTACATCATTGTCTTTGGGACTCACTCTGATGATGCCAACTGCTTGGCACAGGCTGAGCCCTCTTTTTTACCTTCAAAACCAGCAGACAATGCCAACAAGAAAATCTGTCTCGTTACAACTAGTACAACTACAACTAGTCCTGATCTTTTTAACAAGACCCACATTGTTTGCTTTGATGGAAAATATTTTAATAGGTTCGCAGAGTCAAGTTCCTCCTCCAAGCTGGTAATGTGCCACCACTGCGGTCATTCAAAAGAATAAGCAACTTCAACAAGTGGCGTGAATGAACTCTCCGTCTGGCCCCAAGCGCTGTGCCAGGGACTGGGGGTGGGGAAGGGGCTGGGAGCGGGCGGAGGGGAAGGGCATTCACGAGTACGCAGTGCGGTGGTAGCATCACGAGAATATAAGCAACCAACATAGCTGATGTGCTTGAAGAGCAGAGTCTGGACGTGAACTCCTGGCTGAGGCCACCAGCAGCCCAGTTCTTCCTAATCCCGCAGCTTACAGATTCCACAACAGTCATGCAGAAACCTGCCTGAAAGGAACGCACTCCTGTTCTGCAAGGTTCAGACTTATTTATTGGAGGGAGTGTGTGCGAGCAGGGGGAAGGACACAGGCAGAGTGAGAGAAGGTCCCAAGTAGACTCTCCGCTGACTGTGGAACCTGACGCGGGGCTCCATCTCGTGACCTGAGACCATGACCTGAGCCAAGCCAAGAGTCAGCTACTTAACCGACTGAGCCACCTGGTGCCCCCATGCTCCTGTTTTGAATGGACACCCTGTCCTCTAGGGCAAGGCCACACCTGCCCCCAAAGAGGAAGAGCCTCGTGGGCACGCAACCCGAAAGCATGTGGCTGCCAAGACAGCTGCAGACAGCACTTGCACGAAGGCTCCAGAAGCGCAGAAAAGCACTTGTGTTCTAAGATGTGTCATTTTGGATGCTCAGACTCTGCTCTCCCAGGGAGCTGGTGCACTACAAGGGGTCTGAGCCTCCTCTGTGGGGGACAGTGTCCCATGGTCATTAAGCGCACGTGCTCCATGGTCACCTAGAACAATGCCCCTCCTGTCTGCCTGGAAGACCTTGCCCAAGGTGTTAATTTCTGTAGGCCTGAGCATGGCAGTCACGGCCATCCCACAGCCCGGTATCATGAGAGCAGCTGAAGGACACCACGCCTGCAAACAATTTCGTAAAACTCACGGTCCTCATCCTGAGGAGGCAAAGCAGGTGTCAGGGCAATGTCACCAGAAAAGGGAGGTGTCCTCGTAGGCGCCAATATGTTCCCACCATTCTTACCAGGAGGCCAGAGAAAGACCTGAAGAAACACTTCATTTTGTGACAAGGCACAAAGTGCTCTGATTATCAGTGCATATCCATCTTGGGAGCAAAGTGGGGGCAGCAGCCACCATCAGAGACTTGCTGGCCAGTAGACAACTCAGACTTGGTAATACCTGTCCCAAAGCAAGTGCAATCACGCGCTGAGACTGCTCAGCTAATAAGCGGCAGAGCTGGGATTCGAACCCAGGCTGTCTGGCTTCACTCCTGGTTCTTAACCACAGCACCACACCGTCTCCTCAGGGACGATGAAGAGCAGTACTTTTAGACTAAAACAGAGCCCACGAGCAGGCCGGAGAAAGGGCAAGAAACACCCCAGAGATGACTGGAGAGATAATGATACCAAAGATCAGTTAATGGGGCCAAAGCATGAAGGGACCCAAACCACTAGCGATTCTAAATTACAGTCTAAACCCAGTCATCGCAAGAACCCGTAAGAGGATGAAACTGGGAAAGTGAACTCACATTGGAGGTCAGCACTTGTTTAAAGACAGCACCACAAAACACCAAAGCTGAAAAGACCCCACTCGGGTCCTTTATAGAGAGCATATTATGACCTAGAAACAGCGGCTAGGGAATGTGTCACACACTCAAATTACCAGCCATCCAGGCAGGGGCTGACAGCCTGGGAGCTGCTCACCAAGGCAGAGCTCCTGCTACCTTTCCCTTGTGTTTCTACAGCAGAAGAGAGGAGGAAGCGCCACCCAGTTACTGAATTCTCTGCAGGCTGGAGGAAGAAAGAAGGGACAAGAAACGGGCTCCTGGTGAACACAGAAAATGCACAGACAGGGCAATAGAGCAGAGAGAATCCACTCTCCCAGCCAGCCTCAAGTGTGGTCAACTCCAAAACAGCCCCATGATCCCTGTCTCTCCTCACCCGCGCCTCTGTCACACCTTCCCCTTGAGCAGGGTAGGGCCTGAGACTCTACTGTAACCAGTGGAATAAACAAAAATGGTGGGATACATTTAGTTACCTCACATACCTAAGGCTGTCATGTCCATCCTGCTACAAGGTTCCCTCCCTTGCTGGCTCAGAAGAGGAGTCACGAGATGGGAGCCTCCAGCTCATGGTTAACACAAAACAGAGGCTCTCAGTCTGAGAGTCCACAAGAAACTGCCAACAAGCTTAGAAGCAAACCCTTCCCTAGTCGAGCCTCAGATAACACAGCAGCCCTGGCTGCCATCTTGATTGCAACCTTCAACTTGCACCCAGTTGAACCACAACCAGACCTCTGACTCCTGGAACCGTGAGATAGTAGATGCCCTGATTAAGCCACTCTGTTTGGAGTGACTGTGTTCTGTGGCTACAGAAGGGAAGTGTAGTGTGAGTCCCTGATGCTTCCAAGGGAGGCTGGGGGCCAAGGCCTGGGAGAGGCAGCCCGTCCACTGGGGTGCCTCCTCGCAAGCCACTGTCTGCCTTGGACCCTCCTTCTCCTCCCTCATGGCATGAGGTAAGAGGTTACCCTGTTCCTGCCATCTATAGGACATAACAGAACATGTTCACCAAGGAAGTAACGGTCTTACAAATGGTGATCTGGTCACCCAGCCGCCCTGCAAAACCACTCAGCATGCTGAATAGTGAGAACAGCCAGATGATTTCAGTTGTCACAGGGGCTGTGCTAGAATCCTATCCCTCATAAAACAACTGTAACAAAACAGTATTTTAAAGATGATGTAACACACTTGAACACATCATAAAACTCATGTTCAGACAGACAAGCTGGAGACTTTCTGTATCAGTGGTTTTGAGAACAAGAGAAATGAAAACAGAAGAGAATCCAGAGTTCCATCAATTTTGCTAATATGGACTCTATAAATCTAAATATAAACATCCTTGTTGCTGTTTCATTTTTGTTTTTTTAAAGATTTTACTTATCATTTGAGAGTGAGTGAGAGAGAGAGAAGGAGCTCACATGAGCAGGGGAGAGGGAGAAGCAGACTCCCTGCTGGGCAGGGAGCCCAACGTGGGGCTCGATCCCGGGCCCCCAGGATCATGACCTGAGCTGAAAGCAGATGTTTAGCTGACTGAGACCCCCAGGCGCCCCCCAAATATAAATATTCTTGAACCTTCTGAGCAAGTGCCAACAGCTTTTACCAATTAACTCAAGTAACAATTCTCAAACAAAGCACACAGCTAAGACCAACTCGGTGAGCCAGAGACCTCTTACCTCAACAGGCCATCCTGCTACCAGCAGAAATGCATGGGGAGGTCTACAATGGCATCATCTGAAAGCTGGGAAATCCTCATGAATCTTCAAGCCCTACCCTCTCAGCGACAGGTGCTGACACACATACCCAGACTGTAAGTTACCCACCTGTTCAGGGTCACTCAGAAGCCCAACCTGGACCCCCTTTTTCCCAGGCTTCTTTATACCTAAGTCCACACAACTTTCGCCTCGAGCCAGAACTAATGAAGTCAAGGGTATCAGATATTCAGCAAGGACAAAAATAGGAATGAACTTTCCACAATACTACAAAGCCCCTGCTTATAAAAAGCAAGCTCTGGGGCAAGAGAAAAAAAATGACATTGAATATTAGAAGTTCAATTCCTTTTCAAAAGCAATGCATAGTATTTTCTGAGTAAACAGAAATGTCCCTAAAATAGGCTGCCTTTTCTTAGGAATGATCCACTTTTTCTTTTTTTTTAAATAAACATTAACCAGGGAACCAGATCAAGAGGCCCAGAACAAACACTTGTGCAAGGATGTCCATCCTGTTGTTTTACACAGTCGTGTTCCTAAACCCAGAGATCCGTTCCACAGATGCTCTGGGGTTACATCCTGTGCCAAGGCCCTGTGGTAGGAGCTGTACACACAGAGCCTGTCTGGGTGTAAACAAGTCATGCTTCCTCATATCTCTGGCAGAAGGAACTTCATCTAAACCAGCAAACACTGCAGGCGCGAGATCCCTATTGCGTGGTTTGGTCGGCTGTTAAGAATGTAGACCGGAGCTCTCTTCTCCTAGAAACTTCTGTGTTTAAGGTAAATAGCAACGTGCTTTTGTGTGTATGGACACCGCCCTGACACCAGCAGCAGAGTTACCCAAACAGAGGGGCTAGTCCTCCGTCCCTGGGTCACAGCCCTTCAGAATTCCTGTCACAGGACCCGTTCCACAGCCTAAAAGCAATTAAAAAAAAAAAGTGGTCTTCCATTCCACATTCTCCTCCCCAGTCTTCTCCTCAGAAGCAAGAATAAACACATGTTTAAGACAAAGCAAGGAGGAATGGAGGCTTCTTTTCTCCCTTGCAGATTGCAGGCTTCTGTCCTCAGCACGGACACCAGCCTCTCTAGGCGTGATCAGGGCAGGCCCTCATGGAACCATGTTCTACAGGCATGTCAGGGCTCTGACACGTCCCACCAACATTACAGACATGCTGTCCACCACACACAGGCTCTGTCCTCAACGTTTCATGTGCCTGAACTCACCGAAGCTGACGTCCCCGTGTGACAGAGGAGGAACTGAAGAAAGAGTGACTGAGAACACAGGTTACTCACATGCCCACCCAAGTTTGCAGAGCGCTGGCCAGAGGCCCCCACACCTGTGGCCTCAGCTTTCTGTCTGGAGCCTTCCCTACATGATGGCAGTCAGCAGAATGGTGGGTTTGGCCTAGACTCCCCAACGCCTTCCCTTTCCAGAGCCATCCTGCCCACGGATGAGGGGGACACTAGTCTCACTTGCACACAGAAGTCCAGAAAACCCCCAAGGCCCCACTCTTGTAATAAACCTCTGGAGGGTTAACTCCCGTGGGTCCATCTGCTGGCCCCAGGGCCAGTGAGAAGTAAGGGCGTCAGCCCACCGTCTATCCTCTCGAGATTGCACACAAGGACCTTTTAGAGCCCAAAGAGGTGCCAAGACCTTTATGAAACAGGTAAATATTTCTTTTGCAGGAAAGGAAACCCGGACCCAAAGGGCCCCAAGAATGGACACAGCACAGCTCAGCACTGCGTCTGCGAGATGAGTCATTCGAGAATGCTCTTCGTCACTGTCAAGATGCGTCTCTAGGACAAGGTCGGTCCTCCACCTTCTTCCCTGCATTGGACCTAAAAACACGATCTCCTTTCCAAATACATAAAATGGGCACAAGGAACCTTTGCTACTGTGGCACGTGAACCTACGTGCAGGGACACCCCATGGCATCAGAGCCACAACGTGACATGACATGACATGACATGACATGTCCAACCCAGGTCGCCAGCCGTGTGGACAGTCTTCAGGCTGATGGAGCCTGTACGGCCACCGGCTGCATAAGGCTTCCACCGCAGGACATGCAGGGGCAAAAACATGACCTGCAGCCCCGTCAGGCATGAAGAAAGAGGTCTCGGACTTCCTGACTCACCGCCAGAACTCTCGTGGATGCCCAAGGCACAGTGCTTTCACTTCATTCAGTAATAGTGGTTTTTGTTTCTGCTACAAAGAAACTTTAATATAAATCACCTGCGATTCAAGCATTCCTCTTCAAACTGTACTTAATGGTTTCCTTACTGTTATCTGAGCAAATTTCAAAATAAAAACAAACTGCATGTATCCCACAATATGTTTAAAAACTAAATTAACTTCTTCACAGATGCATTCAGGTGAGTTCAAGAGGCTGGTTGCCCCGCATGGCCGGCTTTGTGGAGAACGAACCACAGATCCAACAGCATGTATTCGCCTCACTTTTTTTTTTTTTTTAAGATTTTATTTGTTTATTTGACAGACAGAGATCACAAGTAGGCAGAGCCAGACAGAGAGAGAGGGGGAAGCAGGCTCCCCACTGAGCAGAGAGCCCAATGTGGGGCTCGATTCCAGGACCCTGGGATCATGACCTGAGCCAAAGGCAGAGGCTTTACCCTACTGAGCCACCCAGGCGCCCCAGTATGCACCTCACTCTTGCAACAGTAGGTTGGACAGCTACAAAAGGATCCCCATCGTCAGGAAAAGAACCTAAGGGTCAGAGAAGTACAGTGACATGCCTAACTCATTGTACTTTCTAACAGCAGGACTCTACTCTAAATAGTTTTTTGGAGGGGCACCTCACTGGCTCTGTCGGTAAAGCCTCCAAACTCTTGACCTCAGGGTCATGAGTTCAAAGCCCTACGCTGCGTGTCGAGACTACTTAAAATACACAAATAAATAAGCCATTGTTTTGGAGCCAAAATTTGTGCTTTTTTCTCCTCTAGGCCTCTGTGGAGCAAGAAGTGTTGCGGAAAACTGAGAATGAACAGTGGTCAAAATTAAAGTTCAGGGCACCTGGATGGCTCAGTTAGCTGAGCCTCTGACTTGTGATTTCTGCTCAGGTCATGATCTCAGGTGGTGGGACTGAGCCCAGCGGGTTCCACGCTCAGCAGGGAATCTGCTTCACCCCCTCCCTCCACGCCTCTCCCTGCTCACTCTCTCTCTCTCAAACAAATAAATAATAATTTTTAAAAATTTTCAGCAGAGGAGAGTCGAAAACAAAGGCTGGCGGTGATGGTGTTATGTTAGGTGACATGATGTTGGCCCCCTTAATTCACCAGCTCAGCCAGGAGAGAAGGCAGAGAAGAAAGAAATCGGACAGTGGAAGGGACCAGCAGCCGAGTGGCCGTGGAGAAGACGGGAAGCAATGCGCACCAACCGAAATGAAGACGCGACGGGGGCGTGGAGCCGGGATCATGCCTAGGTCGTGCCAAGCCCAGGCGGCAGACTTTCTCTGGAGTCCACAGGTCGGGTTTGGTAGGGTTCACGGCATCTTCTGCAACTACCTGGCTCTGCCATCACAACATGTAAGCACCAGACAATAGCACCCATGTATAAACAAAGGTCTCCGGCCAGACTCAGCCCTCCCGCTAGTCAGTAGCTCCTGGTCCAGACGGTCCCCCAGCCTCTGCAGGAACCCCACGATGTACTAAAGAATCAAAGAGAAGGATGCCACAGCCAGCCTCAACTCAGGGGCGACATACAGCCAGCCAGCAGCAAGCGCCCCAAGGGCCTAGTCTGCGGGGGGTGCTGGGCCTCACCTCTGGATGAAGACACCCAAGGGATACACTGTTCACTGTTAGTTCCTCCCGAGTCATAATCTGTAAAGCAGCGCATCGATCGGGACTCCTGGAACTGCTCAGCCCAGTCTCACCACAGAACTTACACAGGTGCCATGTTTTACATGGACAATTAAGGCAAAAATGGCCCCAATGTTCCAAAAGCAACTACAAAAGCAAACTGTCAAAAAGAGAGGCAAATAAGCGAATCCTGGCTTCTGTCCTGGACAGCTCCTCCACTCGGAAAAACGCCTCTGACTTCTATGCCATTTTCCTACCTAGCTCTTGCTCCTCGGGAAAGTGCCAACTTGAACATCTTTTCCTCCATGAAGCTCTTCTCAGACATCCCCTGGGAGGGCAAGACACTTGCCATATATGCCAAAGACTCTGAGCTTTTTCACGACCCTCAGCACACTGATAATGCCTCCCGAGCTCAAGGTCCGTTTCCCTTCTAGACTCTAAACTCCAGAACGATGCCTGTGTACAAGGTGGGCAATGAGATCCTGACCAAACAGAAGGCTCTGCTGATTCGAGACCACACTGCGCACTGAGAGGTACCCGGTCATCACCAAGGCAGCAAAGCAGCAGTTTGTAAAGCATCTCAGGACCTTTTCCAGCCTGTACTGTGGGCAATGTGATAAAACCAGAGCGAAGTCGGTATCCATTCTGTGGTGCGTCAAAGTAGAAACTATAAAACACTTTTCTCCCATGCTTATCAGTTACAAAAACAAACATGGTTTCGGTTAATGATAAAATGTTCCCTAGGAGCACCAGGTGGCTCAGCCGGTTAAGCATCTGACTAAACTTCAGCTCAGGTCCTGATCTCAGTGTGGTGAAATGGAGCCCTACATCGGGCTCCACGCTGGGCGGGGAGTCTGCCTTGGATCCTCCCTGTGCCCCTCCCCCCGATCACATGTATGTGCTCTTTCTCTCTCTTTCTCAAAAAAAAAAAAAATCCCAAACCTAGGCCCTAGCAAATTCAAAGGCATCTACCTGAATGGATTTTAAACAAGTATCTGAAAAATTTCTGTTTTGTTTAAATATATCCACATGGCATATATGAAAACACTGACACACATACAGAACTGCTGGCACTAAGAAGAAAAGACCCTAAAATTTATATACTATGATCCATTTTTGTATATTAAAACAGAAAAATAAGCTATAATAACATATGCCCCCCAGTGTGGCTGCACCTGGCAGAGGGACTTGGGTAAATTTCATTTTCTTCCTTTTTACCTATTGGTACAGTTGACCCTCGCACAACAGTTGACCCTTTGAACTGCACGGGTCCACTTACACATGGGTTTTTCAGTAAATACAGTCCAGGATGGTAAATGTATTTTTTCCTCCCTTATGATTTTCTCAATAACACTTTCCTTTCTCCAGCTCTCTTTATTGTAAGACACATTGTATATGATACAACATACAAAATATATGTTCATCTACTGTTTATGTTCAGGGAAGGCTTCTGGTCAACAACAGTTACATTCTGGAGACACAAACATTACATGTGGAGTGTCCCTAAACCCCACGTTGTTCAAGGGCCAACAGGATTTTCTCTTTTATACAATCACATCTCTTTGTTAAGAGTTTCTTTTTGTTTTTTTAATTTCAAACAAAAAATCTGCTGAATAGACAATTCTTCAAAGCTTTTTCAAAGAGACATAGAAACAGAAAATGTGAAACAGGGCAATGCTGCTACTATTTAATATTGTGTTACTCACAGAGCTAAAAAAACAAGTTTCCCTGCCATCTTAAATGTTCACCCATTCCCACCAGTATCATAATGATGATCCGTCTTACCTTAGTGAACATGGGCACACAAAAGCAAAACGGAACCAATGCTGGTGGTGTTCATTTCAGTTTCTAACTACCTTGTTACTTTCCCAGAACAGGCTATATTTTATGTTGGCCTATTTTCTCTCTGGTGTTGGATTCTGCAAACTGTGCAAAACTTAGCTGGCCAATTTCAGAGACCAAAAGGAATTCAGGGTGGTGAGAAACTTCAAAAGTCAAGTCTCCTCTCTTAAAGGTAATTTATATAGGTCAGAAATGGTGAGGGCAGACCTGAGGAGGGTCCGAGCAGTTACCTGAGGTTTAATTCCAATGTTTACACTGGGGTCTCCAAGTATAAGCACTAAGTAGGTTTAATTTCAATTCACGTGGTTATCTAACATCAGCCTATGCATTAATCAGGCAGATCACCAAATCCCATCTTGGATTATGTTTTAATATCTTATATTTCTTTTCATAAATACTAAGTATCTCATCAACACAGTCTTGTGCTTAAATAATGCTCTTTTGGCCAATAACAACAGTTTCACCCACTATACATGACTCCAGGGCATTTTCAAGCTCCAAATGAAAGCGGTTCAACACCTCTTCATAACTAACTGAAATAAACCACACACCTACAAATGAATTCTCCAGAGACTGGTTTTCCAGTGACAGAGTTGACCTCCACCCAGTCCCCATTATAAATGCTGGATGAATAGAAAAATCAACTCTGAAGGCAGAAGACAACCAGATGAGAAGTACACTATCTACGAGCCCTGAGAGGAAGGCAATCCCACTCAATAATTTAGGTTTGTAGGATTTATGGCATGAGAGCGAAACCAGATGGACCTCAGAAGAGCAAACCACAGCCTTGTTGGTCAGAATAGGGCCTGCCAGGGTGGCTGAATACTGAGGAATAAAGTCCCCCAAATGAGGAAGTCATCAAGGGTGAAGACCCAAATTTACGCGTCAGTATTACATGCGTTTGCTAAACCGAGTCCAAGGATCCTGAGGAAAACAGCAACGGTTGGAACATTTTTAGGAAGCTGACCAGTTCCAACAGCTGCCCGGGTCCAGGGAGCCGGATAAAGGCCTCAGACTTCCCTCTGAAATCAGAGAAGCACCTTGGCCTAAGGCCCAAAGACCACTTCCCCAGGTGCGCAGACATTTTCTGGGAAATAACAGGCAAAACTGAAATAGCAGAGCCTTAAGGATGAGCCTCTGTACCGTGCGAGCTCATCTGCCATTCATTTAATGGCCGGCTTGAACAAAATTCAACCTTCCTCAGGGGTACATAACAGGATCTTTGCAACTAGTATCTGCAATGTCCAACATACAACCAAAAATTAATACACATGTGAGACAAATGGGAGATTAACTCCATAATCAAAGCAGTCCACAGAAACGGACCTACAGGTAACCCAGAAAGTGGAATCAGAAGACAAGGATTTTAAAACAACAAGGCTAAAGACACTGAAGAATTTACAGAATGACAGAAAGGGTAAAGAAACAGGACGCTTCTGAAGACATTTAAGAAAAAAAAAAAAAAAGAACCAAATGGAAATTATAGAACTGAATCTACAGGATCTGAAATAAACAACATTGGATCAGATGGAGATTATCAGAGCAGACACAATAACCAAAAATGCCAGGCGAACTTTAAGACATAGCAATATGAAGAAGAATCAGGCTGAAGCACAGAGGGGGAAAAAAACAAAAATAAAAAAACCCAATGGCTTAAGAAGCGCCTCCAAGACCAGACAGGAGTATTAAATGATTTAATTGACAAGTTAGAGGAGAATAGAGAGAAGGGGGGCAGAAACATTCAAAACTGAGCAAAACAGTAATCTGCCAGAGCAGGACATTCAGTTAGTCACAAGAAAATATCACCTAATCATGCACACCAAAGATACAACAACAAAAATGTGTAGACGTGACCAGAGAAGAAAAGACAGAGAATAGTAAGAATACAGCTGACAGTTCATCAGAAAGACAGCAAACAACAACTTTAAAGAACTGAAAGGAAAAAAACAAAACCAGAAACCGTCAATCTAGAATTCTATACACAACAAAATCCCTTCAAAAATAAAGGAAAAAATAAAGAATCTTCATAGAAATGAAAACTGAGAAAATCTGTGCCCCACACTGCAAGAAACGCCAAAGGAAGCTCTCCAGGAAGAACAGAAGTGGTACCAGATTAACTCTGAATCTAAAGAAAGTAATGAAGAGCCTTGGAAGAAGTCAGTACACAGGTAAACACGAAAGAGCCCTTCTCTTAATTTCCCTAAGACCTACTTGTTACAGATACTATATTAACTGCATGTACATACACATAAGTTTATACACACTTCATATTTACAATATGAAAAATAGGAACCTGTGTTAGTTTATAACATGTATGGATATAAAATATATGAGGATAGTACAATGAACAAGAAGGGGAAAATGAAACCATATTATAGGTTTCATACATTTTTTACACAAAGCAGTAAAATCCCAATTCAAAAAGGACTTATTAGACATGAATATTGTAATCTGTACAGAAACTACAAGAACAACAAGGCAAAGAGGTATAGCTGAAAACCTAATAGAGAAATTAAACATATCTAAATTTAAACAAAGATAAGTTTAAAAAAAAGGTGATATGGGGTTAAAAAAACAAAAGTGTCTACAGGCTGAGACAAATAACAACAAAAATGGGAGATCTAAAACTAACCACATCAAATAATTATGGTAAACAGACTAACCATTCCGATTAAAAAGCAGAGATTGTCAGAATACACAAAAAAGCAATCCCCAACTATGCACTACAACAGATACACTTTAAATGTAAAGACACAGATAAACAAACTTGGATAAACACCAACATGATCTCAATATAAAAACCAGATGAAGACAATAAAAGAAAACTATAATATCACTCAAAAAACGTATGTACAGAATTCCTCAACAAAATACCGTATAGGCATAAGGATAGATGAATAAACAGTGAAGTATATAAAACAGAGGCCAAAAACAGATTACACATTTATGGTTGACTGTTTTTTTTTTTTTTTACCAAGTTACCAAAATAATTCAGTGGCTATAAGGACAGTCTTTTCAACAAACAGGGCAGGAAAAAACTGATATCCACATACAAAGAATGAATCCTCACCTCTACACCTCACACGGAACTAACCATAAAAGCCTAAAACTATAAGCAGAGAAACATTATCTTTGTGATGATGGACTAGGCAAAGCACTCTGGATAAAATAGAGAAACCCTGATAAATAAGACTTCACTGAAATAAAACTTCTGCTTTTTGAAAGACACAGTTAAGAAAATAAAAGGCCAACCGCCAACTGGAAAATATTCACAATACACATATCTGACAAAGGACTTATACCTAAAATACATAAAGAACAGCTATAATTCAAGAGCTAAAAAGCATAAAAAGTTAAGAATAAAAAGTCACCCATCCCAGTCTTTAAAAAAGCAAAAGACCTGACTAGATTACTTCATAAAAGACGACACAGGAATGGCCAATAACTATGTGTACAATAATGACAATGACATCATTATCATTAAAGAAATCACAGGAAAGCACAAAGTACCACATGATACCAACTAGAAAGCTGATATTGAAAAGACTACCAACAGCGAGTACTGGCAAAGGCTTAGAGCATATTGGAGCACTGACGGACATGTTTAAATACAGAGCCCCTTTAGGAAAATGTTTGACAATTTTTTTTTATAAAATTAAGTATATACTTACCCAGGGATACAACTCTAAGTATATGCAAAAGAAACAAAAACATATGTCTGCAGAGAGACTTGTACATTAATGTTCATGGTAGTTATGTTCATAATAGACAAAAACTGGAGCCCACCCAGATTAGTAGATGAATTCACACCACAGAATGCTACTCAACAGACAGCCAACCGCCTCCTCCATATTCCCTCCAAGGTATCCAACAGGTATGTACTTGAACTCATGATGACCGGACTACCCACAGCCCCGGCACCTTCTTCCTGCATCTTTCCCCTGCCTTAGTAAAAAATAACTCAACTTACCAGCAGCTCAGGTCAAACTCTGTGGAGAAACCCTGCATGCCTCTTTCTCCCGAATCCACACCTGACCACACCCCAATCCCACTGCCCTTCTTTAGGAGTATATCCAGAATCGGACCCCTTCCTACTCACCTCTCACCACTGCCCCCTCCTCCTCCCCCTCCCCTAGCCAAGTGAACATGGCCGGCCTAGACAAAGGCAAGAGTTTCCTAACTAGTCTCTGCACACCCTCCCAGGTCTCCTCCAGGACGCCCTTCACAGGGCAACTAGAAGATTCAAGACACAAGTCACATCACTCCACTTCTCTGCTTATGACCTCCGGTACCTTCTTGCCTTACTGAAAACAAGAGCTGGAGTCCTCATGATACCCCACAGAGGTCCTGTGCGGCCCGGGCCCTACTTACTACCTCCTTAAGGGCTTATCCTTCGATGCCCCCTGGCTGACTCCTCTCTAGCCAATCCAGCCCCTGGCTGGTGCTCATGCAGTCTCTTCTGTAGGAGGGTCTTTGCCACGCAGGTTCCTCCGCCTACAACACCCTTCCCTCAGAGAGCCTGGGCCTGAGGCTTGCCCCCCGTCAGCACTCACACACCCCCACATTGAAAGGGGCATGTGATGGCGTTTTCTCCATCCCTCCACACGCCTGCCCTGCTTTATTCTTCCTCCCAAAACTCCCCACTAGCTGGCACATGCGTCTCTTCTCCCCCTCCCCATACAGTAGAGCAGGGACCTCATCTGGCTCCACACTCTAGCCTACGGAGCAGACATGCAAGGCCCATCGTGTGAGCGGATGAACGGAGACACCAGCCCAGGCAGCATAAGGAAGTGAGGGCCAAAGTAAGGAGGTAGAGAGGCCAGGAGGGCCACACACGAACCAGCACGTTGCAGGAGCAGGAACCACAAATGTGGGCAAAGTCACACCAAGACAAAAGGAGACAAGAGCTGTGGCGGATGGCGCTAGAACGCAGGCAAGGGGTCTACATGATCAACCAGCCTTCACAGACTCCAAATAGTAGCCCCTAAACGTCACTCGAAACAGGCAAACATCTTTAGGCCAAGATGAATGTGCCCTGAATCAATGCAAGACAGGCTTACACTCTTTGCGCACTTAATCTTCCACAACAAGGAATGGCCAGCGCGAAGGAAAACCATCAGTCTGGGTGCTCTACTTGGCGAAGGCTCAGCCCGCACACTGACTTCTCATTCTCACCGGCTCGTCCCAAGAAGGGGGCAACACTGTAATAGTCATCGTTACACTGAAGTAGGTCTTCGTTGCCACTAAAATTCAGTGAGTCTGCCTAGAAAACCCCAGAGCCAATCGTTCTGGTCAGGAGACTAAGAATGAGCATCAGGGTTACTTAATAGTATTTAAAATCCAAGTCAACAAACCATAAACAAATATTTGACAAATATTTTCTCCAAAAAGAAGAAAGAAGTTTCTTCTTTATTCTGAGCAAGAAGGAAGAGTAACACGTATGGACTCAGATCACGACAAGAACCCCCAAATCCGGCCGGACAGTGTGGGACAACAGCAGTGGTGGTTCCTTGATGTCCTCCCTCCACATGGGAGGCCTGGGAGAGAGCGCCCAGGACCAGTATCTCCTCACCGGGCCCACGAGGGGCCTTCCGTTAATTTGCCATGGATTCGAAGTTTCATTATTCAGACTGAAACAGGACACCACGCCCAATGATCTAAGCCAACTGCTTTTCCTGGCTCCACATCCTCCACAGCGAGGAGGAGGCAGTGTCTCCTGAGGGACGGAGGGGAGGAGACACTGTCCCAACTCTGGTCTCTGTCACTGCCCCACAGTCTCTCTGAAAGCTACGCCTTCTGTCAGCTTCTACACAATCCCAGGAGTCTTCTGAAACATCCCCAAGAAAACGAGAATAGGAACATTTTTAAAGCGAAGTAATTTTGAAAAATCTTCCAATAGAGAAAAAGAAAAGTAGAAAGGGTAGTTCCCGGTAAGTTTTTTCTTAACCTTCTTGAGAGACTTGAGGAAGGGGGATATAAGTTTGGGGTTCTGCAAGCTGAGCGGAGAAATTAAGTCTCCCTCCCTCCCATGACTCCGACTCGTGCACAGACACGGTTCAAACCTCATGTTGGTGATGCAAAACACATCTTATTAGGAGCTGGAAAGCTTCCTGAGATGAACAAAGGGGTCCCGTCCCTCTCAAGTCACCTAGATGGTGGAAAGTGCGGTGTGGTTGTGACAAATCTGGCATTGGACCAGTGCTCTGTGCTCCTGCAAGGTTGGGTCTGCCTTCCCGGGTCTGTAGTAGGGAGAACCTCTGGGATTGTGTTCTTGTCCCCAAGAGAGCAGACCCAGGGCCTCCTCCTTCTCGTCCTCACCAGGAGGTACCTTCACACCGAGGCCTTCCCTGCCTTCCTGACAACGCACTACCGGGTGATCCCAGCCACACACGCGCATCTCACACATGCACACTCGCCCACTCAGGGGGACACTCCCGTCCACCCTTCGGCTATCGTTTGGCCAAAACCCTGATCACTGCACCCATACATTTTCCTTGTTCTCCCATTAGGCTGTTTATCCAAAGTCTTCCTCCCATTGGGCTATAAGCTCCATGACGTAGGTTTAGGTTTTGTTTTTTTGGGTTTTGTTTTTTTTTTTTTTTTTTTTAAATTTAAAGTGGTTCAGGGGCCCCTGGGTGGCTCAGTCAGTTAACTGTCTGCTTTAATCTCAGGTCATGATCTCAGGGTCCTGGGAGCGAGTCCTGAATTGGGGGGCGGGGGGGATCCCTGCTCAGCAGGGAGCCTGCTCTTCTCTATGCCCCTCCCCTGCTTGTGCATTCTCTCTCTCAAATAAATAAAATCTTTAAAAAATAAAAATAAAGTGCTTCACTACCTCGAGTATCCAAAGGAGGTCCTAGAATGTAAAAGTGACACCCAAAATGTGGTGAATAAAGGAAACTCCTGATAGTCCCCACAAGGTCCTGGGGTTTTCATTAGCGATGGAGTTCTGAGGACATAAAAAGGCCCTCTGAGGATATACATTCAGAGAAGAGATGATCTGAGCTGTTTAATAAGAGTATTTTTAAATAAAGCGAACAGCAACATCAGAGATGACACAGGTAGCTGATTACACGGCAAGGAGTACAGAAGAAACAACTATTATAAACCCACAGGGGTGAGATGGCTCCTGGTTATCCCACCCGATGAGATGAGACACGTGACACACTCTTCGCAGGAAACAAAGACTCTGGGTTGCAAGTGAACACCCGCTCCGTGTTCTCTACACCCCCCCCCCTGACTCGCCCCAATCACCGGGCCCTTTACCAAGAAAGGGCACTCAGTCGGTTTTATTTTACTTTGATTCGCTCATTTTGACAGAAGGGAAAACCAACAGAATGTGACAATGTCAAGACAATACTCATGCTTCCTAATGTTTTTCTTAGTAGTGGCTTTTCTGACTGTGTGGGGGTTTGTAATGATTCCATTAATAATTAACATTTTTCGGGGTGCCTGGGTGGCTCAGTGGGTTAAAGCTTCTGCCCTTGGCTTGGGTCATGATTCCAGGGTCCTGGGATCAAGTTCCGAGTCAGGCTCTCTGCTCAGCAGGGAGCCTGCTTCCCTTCCTCTCTCTCTGCCTGCCTCTCTGCCTACTTGTGATCTCTGTCAAATAAATAAATAAAATCTTTAAAAAAAAATAATTAACATTTTTCTACCAAACATGTTGGAAGAAAAAGAATCTGTAAGTTACTTACATAATCTTTGCTTCTATCTTGGTTTCTTTCCCAAACTATTACAGGGAGAAATAGCTATATACAGTCAAAACAGAAATACCCAACACATCTTTCAGCGTGATATAAATAAATTACCAAAAGAGGGGTCCAGGATTAAAAACCCCTGCATAAAAAGCAAAAAGACTGATCCACATCTAAAAAGGCTTTCTTCATATTACTAGAGGATTTCTTAATCCTTTGTAAATTAGTGAACTTTCTTAGTCCTTTTTAAATTAGTGAACTTTCCTTATCAACCTAAATTAATTCAATTTATTAAAAATATCATTGGTATAATTTTCAGAAATGTGTTCACTACATGAAAAATACAACTGAAAAGAACAAGAAAACCCTGAGAAAAGTCTATGTTATCAAACTTTGAGAAAAAATAATAAATAGTGAATGCTTTGGATTAAATAATTTAAAAGCCTCAAAATATTTATAACTTGGGTTGCAAGCCATCTTCTTCCTTAGAAACCATTTCCACCAATGCCAACTCAAAGTAAACATTCCAGTATTTTAAAAACAAACAGCCATTTCTTCATGACAAAACATGAAGATCCGCCATACACACACATTTTATAAAATTAAAATTCCAGATCAGTTACTCAAAGAACTCAGGATGAATATTAACGCCTCTCAGCCCTTCAAAGATTAATGCTAAAATTTCTAATCATAATATGGTCTTATGTGAATGTCTACAGCTAGTAACGCACGCAGCTGCCATGCTTACCATGTTATGTTTCTGCCTCTTTTCATGGCAAATATCTAAAGCACACTATTCCTTTTCAAGATTTCAAAGTCTGTATCTGTCCCAGGCCATTGTTATTCCTACTCAGATCACCACAACTTGAGCTTTCCACCACTCTAAGTCAACTCTGACTCCATCTAACATTTGCTGAGAACCACAACACATCCTGAAACAATTACTCATTAGCTTACATCATGCCCAATATACTGCTGTTTCCAGGACCCTGCAACCCACTGTGGCAATGCAGACAAGGAGGTGGGCAGGGAGGGCCGGACACATTACGTCAGCAACTAAGATGGTGGGTCCTTTTCTGCAACATTAATCCAGGAGATTAAATAAACAGAAGATTAAAGTTCACAACAGAGTGTGTGATTCCTTCAGGATCCCAAGGGGCATACACATAGGTGACATACTCCCATCAGATGGCAATGCTTCTTTCTTTCCATGCTGCCACTTAGGGTTACTCCAAGAGTATACGGCCAACTGCATTCTCAAATCCTAAATGTGATCCCACAGATCTGCACACTGCACAGAAAACCATAACACTCAGAATTTCTTCTTCAGAAGGATTCCCTGTTTACATCACTGACATAGTCTACTATTTGCAACTATTTTCACTTATAAATACTATTCCACTTACTCAGAATCAAGCAAAATAACACTGAATAAAGGGACTAATGTCATGGATGTCACCATGAGGACCCATGGTAGACATCGCATCAGGAGAATTACCCGGGCACCACAGCATACTTAGAAGGGTATAACTGTATGATATAAAACATTAGGCAGCTAATTAAATCGATGAACAAAAACAAATCTCATTTCAAGAAGTAATGTCTCAAAGACATCAAGGTCTGCCCAACTCAGAAATCATCTTACAAGATACTATTCTCCACCTCATTCAAGACCTAATCTGATAGGTTGGAGCAGACCCCCAAAATGAAAGAAGAAACTGGGCTTATACCCAAGTTTTAATTTTTTGAGCTCTACCCCAAATGCCTTCCCACTTAATCTATTAGAAGCACCTGCTAAGAGGCCCCTGGGTGGCTCTTAGCAGAATCCATTGAACGGCTACCTTTAGCTCAGGTCATGATCCCAGGGTCCTGGGATCACTTCCACATCTCCCTTTCCCTCTGCGCTTCCCCCTGCTCATGCTCTCTCTCTCTCTTTTTTCTCACTCTCAAATAATAAAATTTTTCAAAAAAATAACACACACAAAAAAGAAGCACCTACTAAAAACAAAGCAACAAAACCAGATCCTTCCTTCCCACAGAATGACCCAACAGATACCTTATAGTACCCCTGCCCAAATGAAAATAACAAAAGAAAAAGAAGAAAATACAACATCTTTTTAAATGCATTGGTGACTTGACAATAAAGGAAGAGACAGAAGTGGGAAAGGTGCGGAACCAGAACCTCCGGTCACGCTGACCCCCAGTGAGGATCCTTCTGCGGACCAGAGAGGCCATAAACCCAGGTTACTCAGCTGTGAGCTGAACATGCCCCTTCGTTACACTGGACCCCACAGAACTGGGCCCTCAGGATACGGGTGATTTCTTTTTAAAGTGGGTATATTTGGGGTGGGGGATGGGGTGGAAAATCTCCCTTGAGAATTTATAACTGGCAACTAGTACTCTGTGGTTTTGTGGTCCAAATTCAAAAAACCGCAAGTAGGGAATTGAGTTGATGGTGTCTACTGATACCTGAAAGGAGCAAATGTAACTACTTCAAACTAGGCCTTAAAGAACTTGCACAATAAAACTGCTAAGGAACGTGAGGTCACAGTCAATAAACCACAAACACGCAAAGAAACATATCACCATGAACGAGTGCCAACAGACACAGGCAAATGAGTCAGATCTGAAAAGATGTAACATACTGGAATTCAAATGCTGGAAGTCAACATAAAATAAGCAGATTTAACATATCTCAATAAACAAGGGAAGTCTGAAAAGGAGTAAAATCTCATTTAAAAAGTATTACCACATGGGACTTCAGAAGGGACCAAAAATAATGGCTAAATATTTCAAAATTTAAAAAACATATTTATTGAGCACCTATATCCTAGGTGTTGTACCTTTGTCTAGTCTCTGTAGACAAAGCAGTAGGGTAAAATAAATAAATAAGTAAATGAATGGATAAATACATAAACAAAATTTGGAAGTGTAAAAATCCTTTTTTTTTTTTTATCAAGGACAGTGTAAACAGCAGATTAAAAATAAGCTGAAAAGAAACTGGTGACTCAAAAGACAAATGCAAAGAAATGGCCCAGAATTGTGCAGGCAAGGACAAAGACAACAAAAATAAAAAAGGGACACAGACCAGGGAAGTGAGAAACAGTTACCATATGCCTGGTGGGGAGTTCTTGTTGAAGAAAATAATAAAGAAACTAGGTAGAGGCATTATTCTAATAAATAATGGTGAAATTTCCCTAATATCAATCTTCAGACTCAGAAAATCCAAAAAGTCACCATCAGGAAAAGGGGAAGGGACAAGGAAAGAGAGCTCCCCACTTGGATGTAAGAAACCACGAGCACCAAAGACAAAGCAGAATCTTTAAAGCAGCCAGAAGGCAAGAGAGTTGAGCTATCTGAACTGGACTTGGAACATCACACGGGAGTGAAGCAGACACAAAGAGCAGCGTAAGCAAAGGCACAGAAGGAAACAGGACAGGTAATGCAGATTTCACAAATTGCCAGGCTCCGCCGCACCGCATCTGAAGACAAGAATGTCCTCGCACTATCCGCATCAACCCTGACACAGAGACCGGTCTCCTCCAGCCCCTAACAAGTTATAACAACCACCCCTGCAGACCCCATTGCTAAAGTTACCTTCCACCACCAGTGGTAGTAAGGCTAGCCTTCCATCTCTCCTAACCTTAGAACTTTGAGGCACAGCTACGGAACTGTGAACTTCAAGGCACGCCAGTCTATGGGAATTCCAATTGGAGGGCTTATGTCAAGTACCAAATCCAGGAAGCCTGGTGTGCCTGCAGGAGAAATACAGGCAGAAGGGAAACCTCAAGTAATACCATGTGAACGTGTGTTTTCCTTCTCTTGGCCAACTTCCCCTAGGTTTTCTATGCCGTCGTGACTCCCAGGCTTTCCATCCTGATAGAGACGTCTGGAAGAGAAGGAGGACAAGGAGCACTGCGTTACAGTCCCTGCCTCAAGTCAGCCTGTTCTGGGGGGAGCGCGTCTACTGACTGTTCACCCCTCTCGGTTGTAAGCACCTCCGCTGGGGCACTCACGTGAAACAGCCAAAGAAAACAGTGGGGTGGACCTCGGGGTGACGGGGGAGATGCTCACTGAACTAGTACACGAAGCCTCGACCACATTAAACACCCAGGAGAGTGAAAATCTGCAAACGAGAATTTGAGAATTTCTGAGATTCCTCGGTGAATGCCGGAGCTGCCCTGGCCTGTGTGACCATGTGGCCAGACTCCAGGCCCCGCTGCTTTGGAAGGAGCAGGAGGAAGCTCATGCCGCCCTTCAGGGGACTCGAGCCTCGTTGCTGCGAGCAGTGCAGGAAGTTCATGAGGGACGAGGGGCAGCCGGAGCAGACACGGCCACGCAGAGGCGGCTCAGTTCACCGTCAGCCACAGGATGTGGCCTCACCAATGCAGGCATCAGGCTCGTCCCGAAGGCTCCCCCTCCGTGAGGACGAGGCTTATTTAACCATTTGTTGTAAGGCTGCCCGTGTAATAACGCAAAGCGTAAAAACACTCCGAGACGTGTCTGCCCGGTCAGTGTCCCTGCGGTGCATAACCAGTGAGGCGCGGTCATTGTCAAGAGCACAGTCCGGGGAATCAAACCAATCTGGGTTCGAGTGCTCGCTCCGCCAGTCTCTGAGTGCCCGAGGCCAGGCAGGCTGCCCGACGTCCCAGCCGCAGCCGAGTCACACTTCCAAGAAAGCAGACCCCATCTACCACCAGGCTTTTGGTGAAGATTCAAAATAGGTAGGGGTACACAGAGCGTCCGATAAGTAAATAAAAATTCTTCAGAAGCCTAAAGAAACGGAGCCTCTAATCACGTAGCGCACTACTGAAAAATAAAGTGGATTACATTTATTCCCAAACTGACTCACACCGAAAGCTCAAATCCTTGAGCGCAACTTCCCAGCGGGGCACACCGACAGGACTGCTCAGCCAACACTGTGCACTTGAAGACACAGGTTTACACATGGGAGGATCTGGGCTCCGGAACACCTCTGTGAATTACATGAGAAGATTTCTGGCAAAGTGGAGTGTCTCTGCTGTGTCGTCTTCACTAACCCGGTCCCGGAAGGGTCTGGGTGACGGGGGGGCAGCATCGGAAACACGCATGCCCAGTCCTCCACCTACACCAGCCTCGGCACCGACTCACGACTTATCCAAGAACCCAGGAGAGCCTCCGTTAGGAAAGGGACATTTTTCATCACATCTCAGACTGATAATATAGTCTCAGTAAAATCATGAAACAATAACTCTTGAAAATATTAAATTTCAACAAGCTCATTCAATGTTTAAGTACGATCATAAACCAAGAATCCACGAAACGAGAACAAGTAGCAGATACTGGTGGAAAAAATAGAGAGGAAGAGTTACGATACCATGGGCACTAGGGTTGTTTCAAATCCTGACAGCAACATGGTCTCCACAGCGCCGAGTGTGAGACAGACAGACATACTGCTTGCCCACTGCCCTGTCTGCCCAGCTGCACCATCGGAAATACCCACTTGGAACCTCAGGATCCTCATCTAGGAAACGGGACTTGTTTAATGTTCCTATGATGATGCGACGATCAAAGACCTAAATACTTGGCCCGGGGTCTATTTGTAGCGTTCTACGTTGGTAGACTAAAAGGAAAACAAAGTAGCCTAATGGACCAAAGTGACACATACAGGATGTGGCCACTTCCATAAGAAAAGAGCCAGCAGGAGCCTGACTGGCTCAGTGGGTTAGGCCTCTGTCTTCAGCTCAGGTCATGATCTCGGGGTCCTGGATGGAGCCCCACATCAGGCTCTCTGCCTGCCTCTCTGCCTACTGTGGTCTCTTTCTCTGTCGAATGAATAAATAAAATCTTAAAAAAAGAAAAGAGCCAGCATATCAAGAGACACCCACTGGAGGTCACGGGATAGGAAATAATGGGTGACCCTGACCTTGACAATAAGCGTTAGTTACTGAGAAGATAAGAATTACAGGCTATCAGCAAGGAAATGAAGTAAGCCCACCACACTGTCACTGGGTTTGCGGGGAGGGCGCAAGGGGTCAAAGTTCACAACTCAGTGGGCATCGGTCAGGGGAAGAATAAAGCCAGGAAGGAATAGCTAATTCAAAGGTCATTTCCTCACTGAGCTTCCATACTAGCTGCCCAGTTCCCAGAATCACGGGCTACAAATCTTCATCACTCCTCTCCGCCCAGAGTTGCAAGCTGCCTTTAAGGTCTTTCTTGGCCTTTGGGCAACAGAAAGGGTTCTGAGACCCTGCCTCAGAGCTGTGCCAGGAGGAGTTAAGAGCAACAGCCCCCTGCAAGGTCAAGTTGCTTTTGGGGCCAGAAGGTGAGCAATGCCCATCCCTGAGCACAGAGAGCAGCTCCAGTGGACAGGGGGCAGCAGAACAGGCCACGGCAGGGTCAGCCCCAGCTCTGGCTCCCACCTACCTCCCAAAGCAGCCCTCCTGCATCTACCAATGGGCTCCTTCCACGTTATTCTCACGCACGCTTCCTCGGGTCGGCTCCTGTCTCTTCCTTCATGATGTTCCCAACCACACGCTTCTGGGAAACCCCCAAAGATCTTAGTGGTGGCCCTGGAAGAAAGGAGCAACATGAGCTCAGCCACGGGGAAAATGGAACCATCTAACCCTGAAGCTCAGAGGCACATTATCAACTCAGGCCACGTCACTAGAAGCGAAATGAAAGCACTAGATCAGAAAACAAAAAATTCACAACAGGTGTTCCCAACTCCTACCCTCCTCTTTCCAAGCTTTCTGGTTTTTAGAGCCTTTTTCTTTTTTTTGCCAAAAATTCACATAACTTGAAACCCCACCTTTTCTTCATTGAAAACTCAAGTCTGTAACTCTCTACGTCACAGAGGCATTTCTCTTTTTATGTATTTATCTACATTCTTTGTCAATGAACACAAATCAACTACATCAACCTCAGTATGAAAACAAACGATAACTATGGTTACCCTCTTTACAAGTTGATGAAAAGGTGGTCCCTTTGATGAGGGAGCAGGAGGCTGGCTGAGGACAAAGCAGGAGCTGGTGCAAGGCTCCATAAGTGTAGCATCCCTCAGGCAGCCCTGACTGCCATGAACAATAAGCAAATAGTTAACTTGCAGAGCTCACAATCCTGCTAGACAGGAGTCTCCCTTGGCTTACAAATGTCCTAAATCTCACTAACAAAGACGATTGATAGCAGGATTGTGACACCCCACCAAAAAGTCTCCCAACTATCTTAATGTTAATGGCTGGTCTAAAGACAACATTGATCCAGCAGCAAGAGCAAGGCCTCCAGCAGGCCTGGAACATCCGGGCACCTTGTAGGCCCTCTTTAGCATATGAAAACTCCACTGAAACCTCCCTTCCCCTCACCTTCCCCCAACAGCAGGGTACATAACCTGCCATCCCTCACAACCCTGGGCAGCAGCTCTTCCTGTCCCCATGCTTTAATAAACAACCATTTTGCACCAAAGATGTCTCAAGAATTCTTTCTTGGTCATCGGCTCCGGACCTCAGCCCACCAAACCTCACCTAGGTTCTAGAACTTCATCATATGGCGCCCGAACGTGGGGCTGTGAGTCTTTACATTTGGACTCTGAGCTTCGGTGCAAAATTGGTGAGTACTTTCTCTCCATTTACTCTGATTTCAGGGGCTTTTCAAGGAGTATGGTCTTACTGGAACACTTGCATGTCAATTGCTCAGGCTGTAATCCTCTAGCCCATGGCTACTCCACGGGGAGGAGAGCGTCTGCCTTTTGGCTGTAAGCTAGTACCCTGGCCGGAATGGCAATAAGACCCAGAAACTTGATGGCCTCTCTTTATTCCTGTTCTTATAGAAAGTTGTCTCTCTTGGGCACGGGACAGCCACCTAAGTCACCAGGACGGCTGCCAATCTTAAGACTCCCGTGTGAGGTTTCCTCCTGATTGATCTAATGTGATCCCCTCCACATGCCTGGTCTAGCCACTTCTGGCCACGAGACCTCCACTGGGAGCCGGCCGAAACCAGTACCCAATTGAATTAAAACGCAACCGGGGACCGTTTCCTAGGGAAGTTGGCTGCAAGGACCACATGTGTTGGAATGTCGCATAGACCATGATGGATTTCAATCTTTACTGTTTCTCGTCAGTGTCTTCTGCAAACCGCCTAAAGCTATGAAATTGGGTAATTTCCCCTTGCCAAACTTTTCTAGTATTTCCATGGGTTAATATGGCAAAACAGTATGCAGTCTTCAGGACATACGATGGCATGGCACAAGCATTTTAGTCCATTCACCAGGCACCCATTGGCAGCCTAGGATGCGATGGGGAAGTGGAGGGACGCCAGCACCCCTCCAGGGCCTCTTATGGCAGGAATGCCTTCTGGGGAAGGCAGGACGGTGATCAATAGCGGTGATCAATAGCGGACAAGGTTGAGGAACAAGGTTCTAGAACTTCATCACCTTCTCTGAGGCTAAACCATTACCCTTGCGAATGTTACCTGCTGATTACATCTGTGTCAACAGGTTTCTGCATAACCAGGAAGTTAGAGGTGTTTTTGCATCTGACAAAGAACAAAGAGCCCTCTTCATACAGTCCCTCATCAACAGCTGCTGATACTTCCACACAAATGTGTAATCTAATGGCAGCTTGCAACAGAGCATCTCATTGTAGTCATGTTTCATCAATAGCATTCTGTTTTCTTCTCTCTAGAACCATCTATCAGAAGTGCATCCTCAACCCTTTCCAGGGTCACATAAGGCCTGCATCACTGACTAGCTGATGAAGGCGAAGGCTACTCTGGTACCACTCAAATTTCAGAAAGACCTTCAGCTCTCTGAAACCCATCCTTGGACACCAGGATAAAAATCCTAAAGCCATGCGCCAAACAGGTCAGCAGCCATCTTGAACCTACCCAAGAAGATTAACTTTGTGAGGAAACAATTCTTGCAGTAAAAGAAACCACTCTTAACAGCACAGAGAACCTTGTCAGAGCCTAAGGCAGTCCCTTGATTACCCTCTCTTTATCCTGTCTATGAAAAATAGGACTATACCTGGAAATAATCAAATACAGGTGGTCTCTGGGTTATGATGGTTTAACTTGTGACCTCTTGACTATGACGATGCAAAAAGCAATACACATTCAGCAGAAACCATGCTTTGAATTCGGATTGATTCCTGGTCTAGGGCTCTGTGGTAGAATACTCTCTAATGATGCTGGGCGGCAGCAAGCCTCCCAGGCATCTACCAGACATGAGGGTAACTTAACAGCCATTTTGTACCATACAACCCCTCTGGTTTTCATTTTCAGTACTGAATTCAGTATTGAATAAATTACATGACCCATTCACACCGATTATAAACTAGGCTCTGTGTTAGTGGACTCTGCCCAGCTAGAGGGTATGGTCAGCGTTTCCAGCATGGTTAAGGTAGGCTGGGCTGAGCTATGATGCTCAGTACATTAGCTGTAGCAAAAACACATTTTCAACTTACAATACTTTTAACTTATGACAGGTTTACATGACATAAGCTCACGGTAAGTTGAGGAAGTTGTGTACAGTCGCAAAGAAAGCTACGGTCACAAATTAATTAAAAAACTAACAAAAATCAGGCTTGTCGTTACACTGACTCAAGACTATTGAATTAAAGCTTCAGAGTAAAATATACATAAAAGAACATCATCTCCTGGTAATAAAACATACAGAATAGACACCTGAAGATAAAGCAAGGATTTTTTCCCCCCACAAGAAAAGTGTACCTCAGGAAACAGGTATCATCTTATATTCAAGACCTCATATTATGAATAAAAATCTGTTTATTTTGAATTATAAAATAACGTTCGGGAAAGTAACTTCAACCAATGTTGGCCTTAGATGTTTTCAGAGAAAAGGAAGCAAAGGAACAGACTCAACAATTATTTCTGGAGGCACATCCTGACAAGGGCATTTACAGGATACCATTTTTTAAAAGCCCCAAATCCAGACTGCTTTTTTAAATGATATTTAATTATCATGATTAAAAAAATGACATTTAATATCATTTAAAAGAGCAATCTGGATTTTGGAATAATCGATGACCCACAGAATGGAGTTGTTTATCTCTGCTTCCCTCCAAATTCCCCCGCAATTAGATTTGTGGTAAAACGAGAAAAAGACCAAAATTCCTAAGGACAAAGAGAAGAGAAAAGTAGGTGAGAGGAGACAACAGACAGCAGCGACACTTTGGAAGCCGAAAGCAGAGATGAGCACCGCGCCCCGCAGAGCATGCTGGGAACCCCCTGCCCAGAGAAGCAAACAACCCCAGCCGACTGCTCAGGGAACGGGGCTGGGGTTCCTCAGAAGGACAGGGGAAGGGGCGGGGTGGACAGGGACTGGCTAAAAGTCTGCACAGAGCAGTTATACCCTTCCCTGATGCCACACGCAAAAATGAACTCAAACTGTATTCAAGGCCTCCATGGAAGAGCGGACAATAAAAACTGCTGGAAGAAAACACATGATGCTGGACCTGGCAATGATTTCTTGGATCTGACCCCAAAAGTGCAGGCTACAGAAGAAAACATAGACAAATGGAAACAGTCAGTCACAATGTAGACTATGAGGTGGGAAAAAATATTTGCAAACTACATATACAATAATGGGGTTAATACATAGGATGCATAAAGAATTAATACAACCCTGCGGCAAATAATACATTATATGTTAATAAAAATAATTTAAAAAAAAAAAGAATTCCTACAAGTCAACCCAAAGGACAAATAACCCAATTAAAAAAACGGGCAAAGAACTTGAAGAGACATTTCTCCGAAGAAGACACAGAGGTGGTCCAGAGGGATATAAAAGGGTGCTCAGCATCACTGATCATCAGGGGAAATAAAAATCCACACCACCTGAGAGAGCACCTCACACTGTCAGTAGCTATGAAGGAGAGAAGGGATGAAACCACAAGGTGGTGGTGAGAACGTGGAGAAAAAGGAGCCCTTGTGCGCTGCGGGTGGGAAGGCAAACTGGGGCAGCCCCTCTGGAAAATAGTAGGGAGGCTCCTTAAAAACTTGAAAATAGAGCTACCCTACAACCTAGCAATCGCACTACTGGGTATTTACCCTGAAGAGTACAAGAACCCTAACTCAAAAAGCTACGTGCACCCCTGTCTATTGCAGTGTTATTTGTAACAACCAAATCACACAAGCAGTCCCAAGTGTCCACTAACTGATGAATGGATAAAGAAGATGTGATACACACACACACACAGAGAGGAATATTACTCGGCCATAAAAAGAATGAAATCTTGCCATTTGCAATGACATGGATGGAGCCAGAGGGTACAATGCTGAGTGAACTATGTCAGAGAAGAACAAATATCACATGACTCCACTCATAGGTGTAATTTAAGAAACAAAACAAGTGAGAAACAAAGAAAAGAGTGACAAAATCTTTTTTTTTTTTTTTAAGATTTTATTTATTTGTCAGAGAGAGAGAGAGAGTGAGCACAGGCAGACAGAGTGGCAGGCAGAGTCAGAGGGAGAAGCAGGCTCCCTGCAGAGCAAGGAGCCCGATGTGGGACTCGATCCCAGGACGCTGGGATCATGACCTGAGCCGAAGGCAGGTGCTTAACCAACTGAGCCACCCAGGTGTCCCCAAAAGTGACAAAATTGTAACTCTAGACAAATGACTGATGGTCACTGGAGGGGAGGTATGGGTGGAGGATGGGGGAAACGGTGATGGGGATGAAGGCGTGCACCTGTCTCGATGAGCATGGGGTGATACAGAGAACTGTAAATCAGTATATTGCACACATGAAACTAGCAGAACACTAAATGTTAATTATAGTTGAATAAAACATGGGGAAAACTTTTTAAATTAAAAAAAAAATTTAAAACAAAGATACCTACACACCCAGGTTCACTGCAGCACTATTCACAATAGCCAAGAGGGAGAAGCAACCTAAATGTCCGTCAACAGGTGAATCATTGAAGAAAAAGTGGTAGAGACATAAAATGGGATATTAACACTTAGTCTTAAAAAAATGAGCCAAACTATGGAAAGAACCTAGATGTGCATCAACAGAGGAATAGATAAAGAAGATGTGGAATGGAATGTGGAATGGAATACTATGCAGCCATCAAAAGAAACGAAATCTTGCCATTTGCGACAACATGGATGGAACTAGAGCGTCTCATGCTTAGCGAAATAAGTCAAGCAGAGAAAGACAATTATCATATGATCTCCCTGATATGAGGAGTTTGAGAGGCAACGTGGGAGGTTTGGGGGGCAAGGAAGAAAAAAATGAAACAAGGTGGGATCGGGAGGGAGACAAACCGTAAGAGACTCTTAATCTCACAAAACAAACTGAGGGTTGCCAGGGAGTAGGGGGAAGGAGAGGATGGTGGGGTATGGGCATTGGGGAGGGTATGTGCTATGGTGAGTGCTGTGAAGTGTAAACCTGGCAATTCACAGACCTGTACCCCTAGGGCTAATAATACATTTTATGTTAATAAAAAAATTAAAAAAAAAATTTTTTTAAATGAGGCAATCCTGTCATGTGCTACAACATGGAAGAACTTTGGGGACATTATGCTGAGTAAGAGAAGCCTGCCGCCCAAAGAGGAAAAGTGTAAGACTCCATTTCCATGAGGTACGTGAAGCAGTCAGGCTATTAGGGATCGGGAGTAAAGAGTGGATGCCAGAGGCTAGGGCAGGGAGGCTGGGAGAGCCCCGTCCATGGGTACAGAATGCCAGTTTCATAAGATGAAAAAGTTCTAGAGGTCTGTGGCAGAACAGTATCAATATAGTTTACACTACTGTACCAGGCACTTAGAAATGGTTAAAATGGTAAATTTTGTATTTTTTTGTTTTTTTACCACAATTTTTAAAAAAAGGTAGGAGGAGATTATCCTGGATTATCTAGGTGGGTCCAGTGTAATCACAAGATTCCTAAAGAGTGAAAAAAGGAGGCAGAAGTCAGAGAAATGCAGTATAAGATGTATTTGACCTGCTCACTTAAAGCGGCCTCTACCCAGAAGGGGGTCAACAACCAAGGATGTCAGACGACAGCCTCTAGAAGCTAGAACAGACAGGGAACGGATTTCCCTCTAGAACCTCCAGGAAGGCAGGCAACCAGATACCTTGACTGGGACCCAGTGAGAACCATTAGACTTCTGATGTACAGAACTGTACGGTCAAAAAACTACTGTGTTGTTTGAAGCCAAAATATGGAGGGGCAATTAGAGCCCCAGATCTTTTCCCCCATCCAAACAAACCATCCCTATTCCTATCAAACAAGAACAGGATCCTCTTTTTAAAAATAAAATATTCAGAGACCAATAAAAATTAAAACATGCTGGCAGATATTAAAAGTTCAACAATAACGGGAAAATCTCTCAGAAAGAACAAAAACACCCAGAGATGGAAAATAGCTCAGAAGGGACGCCTGGGTGGCTCAGTCGGTTAAGAGCCCACATTCCACTCAGGTCATGATTCCAAGGTCCTGGGATCGACCCTGGCATCAGGCTCCCTGCTCAGCAAGAGGCCTGCTTCTCACTATCTCTCTATCCATCACTCCCCCTTGCTTGTGCTCCCTCTCTCTCTTTCAGTCAAATAAATAAGTAAAATCTTTAAAGAAAAAAAAGTAAGAAAATGAAAGAATAAAACCAGTGGGTCAAATATCCAAATAACAAGCTTGCAAGAAAGAGAAAAAAGAGTGGAAAGGACATTATCCAAGTAGTATAAGAAAATTTCCCAAATTGAAGGATGTGAGTTTCAGAATTGAAAGGACCACTGACATCAAAAGATTATAAGACATGTGCCCCAGCTGGGAATTTCCGCACTCTGGGGAATACAGAAGTCAAACATTTTCCAGAGAAACAAAGCAGATCACACACAACCAGCTGGGAAGCAGAACACCCTGAGACATTTCCACGTAAGTGTCACAATGCTCAGCCACAAACAAAACCCAGTCGTAATAAAGCAAACATTAAATACTAATGTACTCACACACAGTATCATGACTATACACATCAAGTGGAGACAGGAGGGGGTGGCGCAAGCTGAGGGTAAGGGATGACATGTGAGGGCTAAATCCTTAGCAGGAAATCAGTAAAAGTCTAAAATTTTAAGAGAGACCAGTAAGTGACACTCACAGCATATGGTGTGTTATTTAGAAATAGGCAGGCAAATGCGAGAGAGTATAAGGAGAAGAGTCAGAAAGGGCTGCCTCTGGGCACAGGAGTGACAGCAGTGTAAGTACAATGGGGGATGGCTGTTACCGGATTGTGTTTTCTTTTAAAGATTCATTTATTTGTTTGAGAGAGAGCGTGTGTGAGAAGGCAGGAGAAGCAGAGGGAGAGGGAGAGAGAATCCCAAGCAGATTCTGTGCTGCACGAGGAACCAGATGTGGGGCTCGACCTCCCAACCCTGAGATTACAACCAGAGCTGAAATCAAGAGTCGGACGCTTAATCGACCGAGCCACCCAAACATCCCCGTTATAGTATTATTTTAATTGTAAACAATGGGCATGTACTTACCTCAAAATAAATATACTAAACAAATGAATAGATGGAAGCAAGAAAGAAGGAGAGAGTATTTCACAAAGCCAACCCACAAACCATCACCCAGTGGACAGCTCCAAGATAACAGCTGTCCTAACACTGGGCACATGGTTCCTTACAGCTTGGAGTAAAACTTCCAATTATAGCCTCACACATGGATTCCCAATGTGCTGCATCGCAGCCAACCAAAATGGTAATGTGCTCTGGAAAATGCTACTGGGTGCTTTAACAATGTCACCAATAATAGAGCCGCCGACATCAGATATGTACGTAAGGACTGGGAGGAAAAGGAAGAAAAACTACTCTGAGGTAGGAGACAGCATGAGTTATAATACTGTGTGACAGAGACACACAATTATTAAATATACAATAAGTGACTAAGTTAATTAAATGGTGTAAGTAAGCATTTGACTATTATCTTTATATACCCAAAACATTCTCTATATATTCAAATTGGCCACAAAAATTGGGTGTGTTTTTTTTAAGGTCTTTTCCATGGAAAAACATGGGAAATACAAATCAAGTCTAAAAGGTACAAAAAGAAATTAAAAACCCATTACCTGAATCATGTCGCTTTTGTCTGTATCAATCTTCCTTCCAACCTAGAAGAAAATACTAAGTAAATTAAAATGTAATGAGCAGCTTATAAGAAAACAAGCTGTTTCTAAGAAAAAAACTAAAACCCAAGGTAACTACTGTTTACTTCTTATTCTCTATCCATAGCAAAAACTGTTCTTTCCCACTTCCCAGCTAATTTCTGGCTGCCACGGTAATACAGAGTAAATTTTATTAGGCAAAGTCATGCAGAAGCAAGCAAGCAAATAAAAAGTCATAAAAAACTGTGTAACAAGCATACCTAACGATAGAGCATGAGTTTTAAAACCATATGCTTTTCTGAATTATCTCTTCTCCAGTCAGGCAAATAATTTGCTAATTGATGATACAGAGAAAGATAAAAAAGCAAGAAAAAATCATTTTTCAATGATTTTCAACTATAAGAATTACTACAGGGTAAAAGGGTAGCAACCTATTTAAATTCTAATTCTTTATTGAACACAATTACTAGCAAGTAGAACATTTACAGACCATGTATATGAGAATGAGTATGATCGAAGAGTTTCTAAGTCATCTTCAACATACACCCCCTTAAAGGCTTAGACTTGCTTCCTCATTTAATTTCATTAAAGACTTTCTCAACTAAGAATGAGCTATCACCCTTCCAATACAAGTGTGAATTATGGTACCTAGAGAAAGAGGAAAAAGTTACCCTTTTTTTTTTTTAATTAAAAAAGACTATTTATTTGAGAGAGAGAGCGCATGAGCAGGGGGAGAGGCAGAGGGAGAAGGAGACTCCACGTTGAGCAGGGAGCCCGATGCAGGACTCGATCCCAGAACTCTGGAGATTGTGACCTGAGCAGAAAAAACAGATGCTTAACTGACTGAGCCACCCAGGTGCCCCCAAAGTTACCTTTTTAAAAACTTAAGTAACATTTGTATTAACATATTCCCGGCATACAGAAGAAAAAAAAAAATAAAATCTTGAGAGGCTCACTTAATCTACCTAAAGCCAACACACCCTTGCAGCCACCGCTCTCCCCAGAGGTCAACTGTCAAACACCACACGTTAGTTTCGCCTGCGGGCAAGACCCTGTTATCCAGACATCTGTCTGAGATCCACAAACCCCTGTATCCGGACCAAAATAAAATGCTCCGGGAAGAGAGAAGCAAGTCATCACAGATAACAAGGAGATACTGTCTCAGAAAGATGTTGACACATCAGAGGAAACTGGTTGACTGGATGCTATTCGAGGTCGACCTGCAGCATCTCGAGACTGTAGGACACAGAAGCTATGATATAAACAGCTGCATGTCTCATTGGTGGTTAGATGAGGGAAGGGAGGACCGAGATTGATCTCCTTTCTATAGGTACAAAAATAGCTATGAAAATACAGGTAATAACCAGACGAGTTTGTGCTAAAAGCAAGACTAAAGGACAGATACATCAACTCCTCTGATCTTCCAACCACTCTGAAGCCTGCAGACAGATAAGGATGCAGAGTCTCCAAGTGGGTAAGGGTGACAGGCCAAGCTAAACAATTGGTAAGGCCAAACAGTTCCTCCTTTGTTTTCCTAAAGATTTTACTGATTTGAGAGGGAGAGAGAGCACAAGCAGGAGGAGCAACAGACGGAGTGGGAGAAGCAGACTCCCCGCTGGGCAGGGAGCCCTATGTGGGACTCCATCCCAGGACCCTGACATCATGACCTGACCAAAGGCAGGTGCTTAACCGACTGAGCCACCCAGGCACCTCCAAAGCTGTTCTTCTTCATGGCTTCTATGCAGGGCTAGAGACACTAGAAAACCAAAAGGAAAATGTTCAGAAAAGAGGCCAGGCTAATTAAATACAGAATATACTATACGGTTCCTGCTCATGAGTCATTTAAAGGCAAAGATCAAGTAATCCGGGGTCCACAAAAGTCTTCTGAATTACCAGAGAGTTGACTAGTTCTGTTGTTTGTAAAGTAGGCCCACTTATCTTTCTGAGCCTCAAAGGAGAAGTTTCAAAAGATATCCGTACGCTTCACAAAGTGTAATTTTCTGTCATGTTCATTTGTTTTATGCTCTGTATGCTTTTCCCACTGCAGCGGGAGAAATCAAAAGAACATGATGTCCGTCAGGAAAAGTCACAGATGCAGAGGCAAATTGCCACCAGAAAATTACTGAGGACCCTATGATAATGCCACCTTCAAACGACACACCATACCTGCATGAATATTTAATTCAATCATAGATATTTTCAAAAAGCACGGAACACAGTTCAAAAGAAGAATGTTCTATTCTGCTACTCAAAGACAGCGAGGCAAGAAAACATCCAAGAAGAGCGGAGGTAAGACTCCATGTGATGTGTTCACCGAAAGGCAGGCATGTCGCTCAAACCGCCTTCTGCACCCTCACTGAGAAGTACGAAATAACGTCAATAGCTAGGACCTTCAGACACCATATGTAAATCAATTAATTGCCTTAACATTTAATCCTAGGAGAACTGTGCAAAGCAGGGAGGCCTAGGATCCCCCGCGGATCCTATGTAGCCCCTAGGCCCAGAGGGATCAGGTAACCTGTCCAAGCTTGCAAACCTGGCCAAGGCCACAGTGCGAGGAAGAAGGTAAGAGTTCCCATCAGCTCTGCAGGGTACCAGCGACACTATTCTGGCTTCCAGATGGAAGTGACCAAGCCTGCTGTTCCATTTAAAAATTACTTAATGATTCTTTCACTATATCCTGAATGAAGGGTATCGGCCTGCCTTTGCCCTGTGAGATGGGGTGATGTCTTGATGGCAAGTGGCGTGAGGACAGAACCAAAAATAGGCTTGGACGGTCTCTTTCTCATAGAGGAGCTAATGGATCAAGCAGCAGAGAGCTCTCTGGGGATCTTCTGTATATGGGATCGGGCCCACTTGCACAGTAAAGCATACAGGGGGGAAAATACTTTTCCATATGGGTTGGGCTGTGGCTCTAACTTTCAGTTGAGACCAAGTGCAGAAAGCCAAGGATCTTCGCAGACAGTAACCCAGCGACAGGCAGGAGAATACTATGGGGAAAGAAGACAGAATAAGGGAGTCTTCCCTTATTTGCTAATTCTGGGGAGCAATACTCACCCCGCTCTGTGTCTCCTAGCGCTGACTTCCTCTCTAGAAAAACCACACTGGGGTGGAAGGCTCAAAAGGGTGAAAAGGAATGAGTGTTAGAGAAGCAAGGCTTCTTCAACTGAGGAAGGAAAAGATTCAAGTTCACAGCATTCCAGAAGGCATGGCCAGCTCCCACTTTACAGGTTTATATTTGAAGGGCCAGTCCTGTCAAACCTTATCACTTCCTCCTGGAATGGCTTCATCTTGGGGGCCAGCCTGAGCGATGGGGAGGAAGAGGCTGCCCACAGGACAACCCAAGGAGACGAAGCTGAAATCAGCTGCCACTGCCCACCACGGACACGTGACAGGAAACTGCGGTGGGCACGCTTCACTGTTGGCAGCCCCAGCCCAACTCTGTAATTATAATTCAGTTATTTCTTCTCAGTGGGACGATGGTGTGTAATTAGACGAGAATAATACGGAGACCAGTAACAGCATAAGATCAATTTAATTATACTTTTCTATTTTTATTACATTTTTCCATTAAGATGACACTTTATTAGAATAGTAAAGACCACTGCAGTTTTTCTCATTCTCACTCATAAACAGCAAATGCAAATTAAGTCTTAATCTCCGACTACAAAATCCAAAGTACAAAGTTAGTGCTTTCTTCCTCATCTCTAACAACAAGCACAGTTTAATTGCACGGTTTCTCTCTCTCTCTTGCTTGGAGGAGAACCTCAGCAGTCTTTCAGGAGGGATGGATTAAGGGAGGCATCAGGTCAAGTTTACATGACTGGAAGGGGCCGTGGGCACCTGCGGACCCCGCCAGGCTGCCTTCTGGTAGCAGCTGGCATCACCCCCTTCACCAGGGAGAGCAATGTGGGATGACACTCCAAGAAAGCCTTGATCTGCCCCTCACTGCACCGCAGTCCAACTTTTTCCAGATTTTAAGCCTAGCACCAAGACGGAATTGGATGTCTCTTCCCCACTGCCCCTCAGCCCTTGCTTCGATGGGCAGGACATAATGGTTCTCCCCGGAAGCCAGAGCCCCTTCTCGGAGCTGCTCAGCGGGGTGTAAAAGAAAACATAAACCACCCCCCCCACCAACACACACACACACACACACACACACACACACACACACACACACACAAATCATCCATTAACTACCCTGGAGACTTCCCAACCTGCCTTTCAAAGGGCCTTCCCTTCTCTTCTGTAAAGTGCATTTGAAGAGCAGAGTTTGGAGGAACAGGCTCACCTGGAAGAAATGGACAGGTCTGCAAACTTCAGCCCACTAAAATGTATGGGAACCAAAGGAAAGCATTATGGGGGGGGGGGGGGCAAGCATTTTCAGGGAAATACAAGGCGCTAACCATTCCCAGAGACGACGGAGAGTGAGAGCAACTACAGTAAGGGAAGTGAGGAGAGAAATTAATGGGAACAAAGCAAAATGGTCTGAAGCTAATCCCTGAAGACCTCAGTGTGACCTCAGGTGAAAAATCACCCCTTCTCCCCTTCCCCAGAGAGGAGGTAAGTGCCTTCCTCGGAAGGAAGAAGGAAAGTCCCTTTTATCCTGTTTTCAGCAAAACTTTCCTGAGTGGGATCACACAGAAATCTAAGAGCAGCTTCGGTGAAAGAGCTCACAGCTCGGCCAAAAGGAACACCCAAACCACTATTTACACTTCCGTGTGCCAAGTGGTAATGGGAAGGTAAGGAACATCAACCAACATTAGCGTTTCCCTGCCTGAGACCGGGCGACCATTCCTGGCCACTTCATGGCTCTTGTTCTAATCCCTGAGACCAGTGAATATGTTCTTGCTACTGATGGGAACAGGGTATAAGGGACACAGAAAAGGGTCTTTCAAACACAAGTAATGGTTTTTATATTAATTAAATCCTCAGCTACCCCTGCTCCCACCCCAAATAAAAAAAATCTCCCCCTATTTCCCCACTGAAGTCTGCCCAGAAGAGTCTCGGGCACCTCAAACTTGTGCTCAGACACTCACAAACTGAGAAAAGAATTTTCTGACATGGCAGGTCCTCGTATAAGCAATGCCCTGCCCTGCTTTACTGGAGGGGATCTGGTGGTTACTAAAAACCCTACCCATGGATGTGCCAATATAATCTTCCTCAAACGTTATTGAATCGCAGTTCCTCAAGGAGAAGGGCCACACTTTATCCCTGCCAATATGCTCTCGGCACCTACGATGGTGCCGATCATCGTGGATGATCCAAGAAATCCTAACGGGTTTTTCTTGACCAATTCCATCAAACTTCTCAGGTTAGGTCAGCCACCACTTTGCACACCCAAGTCACCATTTTCAAAACTAGAGGTTGACCCACCTTCAAAAGATCTGTTCGTTGTTATTCGAATGTTTGAATCTGCAATTCTCTCTCATGACCTTCCCTTCTCTGCTCCCTCACTGTCAATCATGCCCACGACCCCGCTTAGAGAGAACAGTGAAAATCAACATATTTACAATAATACAGGAATTTTCTACGTGATCTCTCTTTTACTTAACAAAAACATTGTCCTCAAGGTATCACATGCACACCCAGTAAATGCTGGTTTGGTAATTAGTCCCACTTAATATCTGATTATAACTTACCTTTCACTAAAGCCATCTTTCCACAGTGGTATGCTACTAACAAGAAAAGTTTTGATTGCAGAAGGATCAAAAGCTATAACGCCTTTTGAAAACTACTTAATTGAGGTCTCATCCACTGTGGTCCCAGCAGCCTCCCTTGCAAACACCATCTTCCCAACTAGTCAGAAAGTCTCACAAGCAGAGATTATGTCATGGTGACACAGAGGAACTGAAGGGATCCACAAAAACCTTTTTGCTCCTTTTCCTGCTTCTGTTCTTGCTAGGACTTGCACCCCCTCTTGACACACGGGGTCTAAGACCAATGGCGTGTGTCTAGAAGACATCTAAGGAAGGACCAGGAGAGGATGAGGCTGTCATATGCGCATTCCAGCCACCAGAGCTAGACATCTCCACGCCGGGACCCCTGGCTCCAAGAAGTGACACGTGGGCCCTTATCTTGGTTCTCACGGTTCCTGGATGCCTGAGGGGACCCCGACAGCAGACCCTCCACCAAACTCTAGACCCCAAGCCAGGCCCAGACTCCCTCTTCTCCTCTCGGAGCCTCCGTCCGTACCTGCAGGCCGTCTGTACCCGCAGGAAGCCCTGCGGGCGGCTGGGGGCCCGGCCTGCGGCACCCGTACGCGGACACGGAGCACACGCAAGGCCGGCCATTCCAGACACGCGCCTTTAAAACTAATCCAAACACCATGCCTTTAGGATCTTGTTTCTTTCTAGCTACCGAGAACACATATTTAATGAAAATTAAAGGAACTGAGCACAAAGAGAACGTTCCGATTTCCTTTTTAAACACTTTGAAGCAGTTCGGACTTGAGGAAAAAACCCAGCAGGGCCGGCCAGCCCAGCTGCCCTAACTACTGCCGGTCACAGAACCGCCCTTTCCTGGCACTGGAAGAAGGAAGGGATGGATGGATGAAATAATACAAGATGGATGAAAAAGAAATCCCAAACTCAGTCCAGTGTAGGAGCAGGTTAATTTATTAACTCCAGTTCCCGGCTGAGAATCGGCCACGTGACTCGTAGCGGCTGCGGGCGGACGCGCGTCAGGGCGTCAGCGCAGCCCTCTGACTTCCGGGTACTCGGCCACGTGATGCAACTCCATATACACAGCCGCAGCGGATTGGACCTGCAGGAACACCTGACCACAAGGCAGCCGCTCATGGGCTGGCCGGGAACCTAAAAAAAATGGGGCCAGCCAATCAGATGGCTGCCTCTAAACCTGGACTCCAAAAACCCTACAGGAAGTTGCTAGTTAGATGCTGGGGTACAAGGCCAAGGGGGCTGCTGCTGAGGGTCTGGGCCACATGTGTCGTAGGAAGTGCACACCGTCCCGGGGTCAGCCTGCCCTGGTTTCTACCACTAGCAAATCACCGCAGGCAGAGCTCATGATGGCCACGAACGTTGAACTTACGGGGAAGGACCTGCTACGGACGCATCTGCGTGGGACAAAACCACCTTGTTGAGGTCGAACAGCTCCCATCACTTGCTAAGGAACCTGAGGCCAAAATCTTCAGGAAATGGAGGCCTGTTCAAGTTCCTTTCTCGCCAGGTTTCTCAGCTAGAAAGGAAGGCCACTTGGGGGGAGGGTCTCTAAGTTCTGTCTGTGACCTTTAACCTCGGCAGGGCCAGCGCGGGGAGAGTCAACAGGCCCCTCTGTCCCGAGGAGGGCTCTACCGGGGGCAGTGACGGGAAGCATGCGCTCTCACCTGGGCCGTCACATGATTTCTCATCCGATTAATTGGAATTAACAAATTTATAAAGGTTCCTAAAACATGCCACTTTCCAGGCTGCCCCATTTTCGCTATCTATACAAAGAATACTGGAATTTTTCAGTTGTTTTCAGCTACTCTATTTTTCATTTAAAATAGCCAATGATACGAAATCCCAGCTCTCCCTTAAAGAAACCAAAAATCAGAGAGACTAGTATTTGCTTAGTCATTAGCGAGAATATTTATATCAGGAACAGTGCTACCATCTTAACCATACTTTCAGCATTCCACTGGGGTGGGGTAGCGGTGTGGGGACATGGTACCAAAACCAGACACTGGGAACCCAAATACCTACCCTAAATACCTATCTCAGCTCGCAGCTTTTAACAAATTAGACAGGCATTTGTCTCAAGGTCTAAAACTGTAAGCATTCAACAAATGAAATTGCTCAAAATATTTTTAGAATGATGTCAGAAAAAAATGTCCAAGATTTTGAAAGGAACAAAAGAAAACTCCTAGACGTCCCTTCAGTGGCATGCTAGACATCACCAGGGCCCCCTGGGGGACATCCCAGTCACAGGACTAGGAACCTCTGACCCACTGTCTATTTCACAACTCAGTACAACTGGCAGAGTTCCAAATAATCTGCCACAGCAATGCAAGTAAGGTCTGACTTCTGCCTCAGAGAAAAGATAACCCAAAACAGTACTTTGTACTGTTCTTTTTCTAACCATAAAATCATGACTTTTTTCCCCAGTTCCTCAGATTTTCCTTTAATTTCCTCATTGAGTTAAATAAAACCTACATGTTCATTTTATATCTACATGAAATACATTTTTAGCTTTTTGAAAATCATTCCTTGGCTGTGACAATCCATTTTAAACATCATTCCATTATGAACATCTAGAAAAGGGGGCGCCTAGGTTGCTCAATCCGTTAAGCGTCTGCCTTCAGCTCAGGTCATGATCCTGGGGTCCTGGGATTGAGTCACACGTCAGGGAGTCTCCTTCTCCCTCTCTATTTTCCTCTGTCTCGCTCTTTCTCTCTCAAATAAAAATAAATAAAATCTTCTAAAAGAAAATAAACATCTAGAAAAGTACTCACAGTAACTGGTAACAGTATAACTCACTAGGCTATGAAGTAACTGGTCCATGCTATTTGGGAGTCAAATCCTTATAATTAGGACAGAGTGATATAGGGGTAATATACAAATGTCAATGACATCAGTAAAGCAAGTTACATTCTCAGTTCTTTATGTACACCAGTACGTGACAACTGATGTGAAACGCTGAATTCCAAATGCAGAGATGTACATCGTGCATCCACTTCTTAATGGATATAATATAAACAAAATCCAAGTCAATGCATGTAGCAGACAGTGTGTGTGTGAGTGTGTGTGTGTGTGTGTGTGTGTGTGTGTGTGTGAGAAAACATAGCTAAAACAACAGGCCGAGCTATGCAATGAAGACAGGTGGAAGAACGTACAACCTAGAAAGTGAGGTAACTCCATTTACTCGGAAAAAAGTAATCATCTTGGTTCTAATCTGTTGCCCTCGTGCCTAAGTTTTCTGAGCTAAAAGACCTATCCAGAAAAATTAGCCAAGCATGGCACGTGCACGCAGGCATGATTATTTAATTCTCGAAGCCTTCAGACTCCCCAAAACAGGAGCCTGGGGTTCTCTTCCCATCACTTGACATGACTTCTTTAAACAAAGAACTACAGACATCAAGCAGAAAACAGGGCCAAATGATTCCACTTTATAGACCCAGTGAGCAGGAGGTTAAATGTATCATTCATTCGTCTAAATGCTGTAAGAAAACCCATGAACTAAAAGTCAGTGGCTTCTTGATGTAAACAACCCCGATGCATAAAACTACATGACTCTTAAGGATTTTTACAGTAGAAATCACGACGATTCCTGCAAGTAGCAAGTCTCCTACTAAGACTTAAAATAGGAATTTATTTACGTAATTTAAAAAATGTGATTTAAACACACTTTGCAAGGCTACCATGTGTTTGGGAAACCATTTCAAGCTTCATGCACATGTAAAACTGCCCCCTTAAAACCACATCCTTAGGTATGGAGAACTCGAAAGTTTCAGGTCCCTCCCCGATCTTTTACAGGCACCTCCTTGACCAGAAAAATCTCCTCCTCCTCTTTAGTGCCTCCTCGTCCCTTCAAGGCCCATCTGCCTGGCTCTCCACTCCTAATTGTCAGTGGAATTCCACTAGAAACCCTTCTCTGGCTGCAGTGATCTGTCTCTTTGCTCCAGAATCTCTCAGAACCTTGAAAATGCTAAGGCACACAGAGACTCTCCAAGAAAAGGCTGTAGGGATGCACTATCTCTTGCTTTTCAGAACTCCAGAGACTACATCTTGGAAATCCATATCCTAGTGAAAATGATTCACTTAGCCTGGCTCTTGAGTTTCTTCCACTGAGAGTATTCCTCAGCCATAAGCTAAGTGTCCATCCAGGCCAGCCACATACAAAGACCACAGGGGCCTCACCCTCCAGCGGTAACCTGAGCCCCTGAATGACCACTAGCTGCCCCGATGTCTTAAGTTTGCATCACTGAAGTAGTAAGAATGGCAGGCTACAAAGCATCACCTCCCTTAGGAGGCCCGGGTTAAAACAAAAATCCTCAAATGGCTCAGTTATCAAACAATAAGATGAGGCTAAGCTGCCCAGATCAAAGAAACGTGACTTTCTGGGCTGAATTTCTTCTCTTTCAGTAAGTGAAAATCTCTCTGTAATGTATTATAGTTTTTCGACTTTTCCCCTATTTGAAAAAAAAAAATACTAGATGTTTTATTTTTTCTTAAAGATTTGTTTATTATTTTAGGGGCACATCGCTTCTCGGCCTTTTGGCTAAGATCAAGTGTATTTTAGGGGCACCTGAGTGGCTCAGTCAGTTGGGCAGCTGCCTTCAGCTCAGGTCATAATCCCAGAGTCCTGGGATCCAGTCCCATATTTCGATTCCCTGCTCAGCGGGGAGCCTGCTTCTCCCTCTTCCTCTGCCTGCAACTCTGCCTACTTGTGCTCTTTACCAGCTCTGTCAAATAATTAAATAAATAAATCTTTTAAAAAATTTATTATTTTAGAGACAAAGAGAGGGAGAAAGCGAGAGCAAGCTTGGGGGAAGGGGCAGAGGGAGAGGGAGAGAGAAACCCAAGCAGAGCCCCATTCAGGGCTCAATCTCATGATCCTGAGATCAGACCTGATCTGAAACCAAGAGTCAGATACTTATTAACCAACTGAGCCACCTGCATGCTCCTGTATGTTTTTTGAATATTAGAAAATGAAAATATGCATGGACAAGAAAAACACCCAGTAACTGGCCCTTGATCAGAAGCACTCACCACTAGGAAATAGATCTTTCCAATCTCTTTTGAGGAGGACTGGACTGTGATCCACTAATGCCTATATAAGATTAAATGAAAATTGTTTACCCTTCTGTATAATTTTTGTGTATTTCTTGTATACTTTTGCATACTATGTATACTTTTTATATATACTTTTTATGTACTTATTTTATAAGTGTATTCATTTTATAAGCTCAGACCATATATAGACAGTTTCATAATTACTTTTCTGGCCACAACATGTGGACATTTCCAGGTTACTAAACTATTAAAATATTCTTCAACATCTTTGCTCCTCCCCCTGATATTATAAAATAGTCAATTCACTGCTTTATGGAGAACTAGGTTTTCCCCCAACTTCTAATAACATTTATTTTCTTATAAGAGTTACTTGGGTTTGCCATAAATACTGGAAACATGGTTGATTTTACCAAATGATGGACATACATGTGTACTATCTTGTAACTTGTTTTCATCCACATTGTATCCTAAACACCTTCTTTAAATGTACTCCTCGGGGCACCTGGTTGGCTCAGTGGGTTAATCCTCTGCCTTTGGCTCAGGTCATGATCTCAGGGTTCTGGGATGGAGCCCCACATTGGGCTCTCTGTTCAGTAGGGAGCATGCTTCCCCCTCTCTTTCTCTACCTGCCTCCCTGCCTACCTGTGATCTCTGTCAAATAAATAAAATCTAATAAATAAATAAATAAATGAACTCCTCAGATTATTTCCTAGTTTTTGTTACCAACGATCCCCAGAATCAAATTTCACATGATCTTCATGAGTCAAGGTCATCAAGAACACTGATAAGCATGACATGCCATTGCTACGGGGATAATAATAGGTAAGCAAATGAAGATGAACAGACACAGGTGCCCTAAATCTGTTGTTTTGTCAGTTTTATTTTTTAAGAGTTCTCCAGTATCAAGCTTTTTTTTTTTTTTTTTTTTTTTAAAGATTTTATTTATTTATTTGACAGAGAGAGATCACAAGTAGGCAGAGAGGCAGGCAGAGAGAGAGAGAGGAGGAAGCAGGCTCCCTGCTGAGCAGAGAGCCCGATTCGGGACTCGATCCCAGGACCCTGAGATCATGACCTGAGCCGAAGGCAGCGGCTTAACCCACTGAGCCACCCAGGCGCCCAGTATCAAGCTTTTTAATCAGTGGTTTTTCCCTCATGAAAGTTAAAAAGGCATATAATAGCTTTCAATCAGCTAAAGTGTCTGCAAAGGGAGTTACTGATTCAAATAGACTTTTCCCAAATCACACCCCCAGTCACCATCCAAGGAGGAGGAGAATTATTGTCCTGTTACTGGGACTTGGGTGGTTTCAAAACAACCTCTCCAGTTTATGAACCAATAATGAAAGATCTATATCAACAGTTTCAACTTTTCTTTCCCACAGTCAGTAAGAAATGCATATCCCTCAACGCCTGTAAATTTGTGTAAGGGCATCTGGAGAACATTTACTCCAACACCTGCAGATTCCTGCCCATCATTCACCAGAGGACATTTCTGGATTTATGAGTTTCCTCAGGTTCTGTAGCTTAACTGATTAACCACAATCCAATTTTTTTTTTTGCTGTTTTTTTTTTAAATTGAAGTAGAATTGACATACACTATCCTATCAGTATCAGGTGTATATCATAGTGAGTCAATATTTTCATACATTCTGAAATAATCCCCATGATAAATCTAGTTACCATCTGTTACCATACAAAGTTATTACCATATTATTGAGCATATTCTCTATGCTGTACATTATATCCCATGACTTAATTTATAACTAGAAGTTGACCTCTGAATCCCTGTTACCTATTTCTCCCATCCCCCAACTCCTGGTCTGCTGGTCATCAAAAATTCTAGGAGTCTGTTTCCATTTTGTTTTGTTTGTTCAGTTGTCTTATATTTTAGATTCAACATATAAGGGAAATTACATAGTGTCTGTCTTTGTCTGACTTATTTCTCTTAGGGTAATACTCCCTAGGCCTATCCATGTTAGAAGCAAATGGCAAGATTTTTTTTTTTTAAGGTGTATATATATGTCTGAGTGGGCGTGCACACACATACACATAAACACCAAACCTCCTTTACTCATTCATTTACTGATGAGCACTGAGGTTGCTTCTGTATCTAGGCTACTGTAGATAATGCTACAGTAAACACAGGGGTAAAGGTATCTCTTCAAATTGGTGTTTTCATTTTCTTCAGCTAAGTGACCAGAAGTGGAATTACTAGACTACATGATAGTTCTATTTTGAATTTTTTACAGAACCTCCAGGGGCTGCACCAATTTATATCCCCACCAACAGCGTAAGGAGGATTCCCTTCTCTCACATCCTCAATAACACTTGTTATTTTTGTCTTTTTGGTAGTAGCCACTCTGACAGGTATATGGGTGATACACCTCACTGTGGTTTTGATTTGCATTTCCCTGGGGATAAGTGATTTTAAGCATCTTTTCATGTATCTGAGGGCATCTGTATGTCTTTAGAAGAAAAAGAATGTCTATCCAAGTCCTCTGCTCATTTTTTAATCAGGTTGTTTGTTTTTTGATATTAAGTTGTATAAGTTCTTTATATACTTTGGATACTAACTCCTTATTGGATTTATGATTTGCAAGTATCTTCTCCCATTCGTAGGGTGTCTTTCATATTGTTGATAATTTCAACATGATCCAAACTGAGGCCAAATCAACTCTATAAGGTTAAAAATGCTTTTTTAAAAAAGATATAATTATATGATGACCTTCCTTGCATAATGAATCAACTTCATTAAATGTGTTCTTAAAACACACACTTCATATTCTATAGGCATACGATGAAATTAAGGGGGGCAATATTGGCAGCTGAAGAGAGGGTACGTCACCGGAACACATCCCTAACCCTGTTCCTACACCCACAGCGCCAAAGTCGTCGGGTCACCTAAGGGGAGGTCGACAAGCAGTCTTTTAAAATTATATTTGACTGAGGATACAGAAAGGGCATAAAAATCTTCAGTACCATAAACAACAGCCAAAATCTATGCCCAATGAATCCACAGAACTTAAAATTCTATCTGCCACACGACAGGGATGCAATAAATTTCCTCAACAAGTGCATGTCTTCCAACAATACCATTTTTCATTCTCCAAAAATCTTGATGGGAGCCCTCAGGATTAATATACATGAGATAATTTGACCTGCCTTTTATTCTACTTAAATTCTGGGGCAGCCTACACAAACATCTGCTGGGTAAAAGGGACAAGTCTCATCACAAGCCCCCAGCGCTATTAGTGCTATTCAACTGTTTGAAGGGAAGACCGCATTCGAGGCCAAATTTCCAAAATCACCACAAACCCGTGCTACCATTCCATGGTACACTTCAACACAGTCATATCAACCCTCTAGACGTCTCCATTGGAAGGGTCAAAAATCACTACAGTTTGCTCAAATACATGGGCCCAAAGCAAACTGCTAATGAGAAGAAATGGTCCACAAGTCCACAGAGAGTGCGACCAGCCAGCGGCCACTGTATCCTTTGCCATCTCCATGCCTCTGGGTGAGTGGGGGTGAGTGGGTATGTGTGGGTGTGGGTATGCACGTGCGTGTGTAATCCGTGAAACAGGAAACCAGGTGAGACGAGGTCTCTCATCTCTGCTTCTATATTGAAATGCTTTGCATTGACAATTATTCCAATTATTCTAACTATTCCAAATCATGAGCAAGAGTCGAGTTTGATTACTGTTGATTAAAAAATTACCGTGGGAGGCAATGTAGTATAATGGTATGAGACAAGTTTAAAATTAAGAAAGGTAAACGTGACGTCTAGTAGAAGGCATCAGAAATGTGGGGGCGTTCTGGGTGGTACCAGCACTGGGATGCCTAGTGGCAGCGAGTGAGAGGGGTCCAGAGAAGCCCAGAGGCCTCAAGTATGTGGGACAGGCCACACAGGTGGTCCCGCCTTAACAACAGTGAGCAACACGGAGGAATCCAGCTTTCAGACCACGTGGTTTCTTAGGAGCTGGGTGCCCTTTGATGACCTATGGTTACATCATTTCACGCTGAACCTCGAGCTCCTCGCAGGTGAACTGGAAATATGGCTGTCTGACTCCCAGGGTTCTTTCTGTGAGACCAAGACGGGGGCTTGGAGTAACTGCCCATGTTCATATCCTGGCCCTACGCTTACGAACTCTGAGCCCCAATGCATTCAGCTGCACCTCCTCAGTCTCCTCATCCATAAACCTTGGGCTGAAAAGCGGCAGGGTTCTGCTGAGCAGAGGCACGGTGCAGGTGAGCTCTGGTGCAGGGCTAATGGCTAACAGGTGGCCGTGGCACTCCTGCTCCACGGAGGCTCAAGACCACGCTAGAGACCAGCAACAATCTTTAAAAAGCTCAGCAACGGCACCCATCTCTGATCACCAGAGACAAGGACAATTAGTTTAAAAAAAAAAAAAAAAAGTAGGGGCTATTCATTTGTGATATTGACATTTTAGCAAATGGTCTTTCAAAACCAACCTGCAAAGTAGTGTTTTGTCTGCCTTTAAAAAAGAAAAAAAAAAAAAATACACACTATTGCCATTGACTAATGAGGCATAACACACTCAGAGGTTTCCAGGTGCGTCCCACAAAATACTCAACAGTCTAGAGGATTAAACGCAAAGCCCAGCTTCCAAACTCCAGGTTAAATGCGGAAACTTAGAACCAAGCAACTGAAACCACCCTAAACCCATTTCTTCAAACATCCTCACAGCCTTGTTAGATTTGACATTGGGGAGATGGTGCAAAGTAGCAAACAACATGGCCAAAATGCAGAGACGAGTCAGTTTCAACCCCCTCCACCTTACCCCCGATCTGCCCGCCCCAAGGTTAACATGCAAGAAGCTGGCAGAGAAACATCCCATGAACAGGTCACACCCAAGTGCAGACGGAAACTAGAGCAATAACACGGTTCTCTGGCTCCTCAGGGGCTCCAGACTGTTCACTAACCAACCCCTCAGCCCAGCCCCCAGGCCTGGGGAGTGAGCAAACCCCCTTCCATGCCCATCACTGTGGCCTGAGATTCTGGGATTTCTCCAGAGTCTCCATCACGTTCACGTTTTCTGGGCTGGTTGGTTTACAGTGGCCATCCTTATGGCAATGCTTGATTCTTCAAGCTTTAAAACTGGTTAATTGCATTAAATTTTGGTCTCACTTACGCAGTTGGTTAAGAATGTTAGCAAACCTGTTTCTCATGAGGATGCTGAGAAGCACTTCTGAGAGGGGACTTTCATAGAGCAGCTAAGATTTAAGACAAAAAAACAGAAGACTTTGGACACAAAATCACCTTGTATTCTAATCTGAAAGCGCCACTTCTGAGACAGGTAAAGTGCCTTTTCTAAACTTCAGTTTACTCATTAATGAAATCAAACTCATAAAACACTCATCTATGGAACACTCACTTCTAGAAGTCGTCGGGAGAATTACATTACAGAACTGGACTATGCACTTGGCCCAGGCCCAGCACCTCACCAGCACTGAAAGGAGAGCAGGGGACAAGGATGGGGGGAGCGTTTCATGGCTACCGGAAGGCCACTAGCACATACATCACCGAAGGATCTCATAGGTAGCATCTTGTGCCTGCATACCCTTTCCTCACGCTGCAGTAAGCTTCTTCTGTATAATTTACACATTTTCTCTTCAAGTCCCAAAGCTGTCATTGAAGTGGTAACGACAACCTGTCACCTATTTTAAGTTATCTAATCTAGTTAGAGTGGAAAGGTAGAGAACATTGTGAGACAAGAGTGTTCCTCTCTGTTCTCTCAGTTAATCAAGAGTCAGGGTCAGATGGCTCTTTCAAATGTGTGGCTTTGGCTAAATCAAGTGCTGTATTAAAGAAACAAGCCTATTCGGGGATCTTCTATTTTGCAACTTTTATCTGACATCTCTTATAAATGCACAGAACTTGAAGGGAAGACAGAAATCATTTAACCCAAACCCCCACCAAATAACTACTGTTTGTTCTGTTTCTGTGAATTTTCTAATAACGCAAATGAGAGAGAAAATATTTGGGAAACTGAAGCATATACATGTCCTTTACCTTTAAGCAAATCAAACAAACAGAAATGGATTTAAAAATAAAAATTCAATTGAAAGGGGGCTAATTCACCACGGAAAACACTTCTAGACCCCCTTATATGTATGTGTGCACGGGGCGTTTTTCTAAGCACTTTACAGTTATTAACACTTTTAAGTGCATAGGAATTCTGATCCAGATCCCATTAATATTATGACACATTGAAATCACTCCTTACAATTCTGACACATAGAGAAACATTCCTATAAGATAACCCTCCAAAACTGTAATCATGTTACTGGCTTTGGGTTTCTGCACTGTCTGCAGCTCTCCATCACAGTAAGCACATGCTAACTAACCTCTCTCTCCCATGAACCCAAAGAAGTGGGGAACACAGAGATGCCCTGATGATGGCATCTGTTTAGGCTAATTAGTTTGGGTTTAACCAGAAACCGTCTCAACCACTGTTGCATTAAAAGGCTTTAATTGCTTTCTAATTTCAGTAACTATGGTACATGGGTAAATCAGCCTATTTTTGGAAGAATTCCTTAACCAATCCTAAGACAGTCCGGGTGACGCTGACAGGTCCTAGGACAGTCCACGGTGTCCAGAGCATATCCTTTGTGTCTCTTCTGATGCCATGTTCTTGGCTGGGGTATGACCTAAGATCACCACATCCAGGGCCACATGACACCCACAGGCCCTCACTGGTGACATCAACTTTGACCCCCCGCTTAAGCTGTTGTCCATTTCCACAATGAACTGATACTACTTTTTCCCTCTCTAAATCAATCACTAAATTAGTGGGGAGAACAATGACATACTCTGATTTCAGACACTGGTCCCGCAGTTGACAGGTTAATCAATATTTGCTGAGCACCTGTGACTTGCCAGGCAATCTGGCGATACTGGACACGGCGGTGGGGAAACAGACATCCCTGTCCTTGAAGATGGACAAAAACGCAGGCAGTGGGCAAGCAAATAAAGATCCACTTTATGCCCTGGTGACCAGCACTTGCAGGGGGATGAAGGAGAGATAGGAGAGGGCGGTGGGGGGGGGGGGACGCTGGGGAACTCCAGCCCTCCAGCCAGCACAACTCTGCAGAAGAGCTCCGCCCCCAGCAGAAACTGGGCCTCCTCACTTACCACTTAAAGCACAAGGAGTAAGTCAAGCCTTCTCTGCAGACAGGCAGGACGGTCACAGCATACCCTAGCCTTGCCACATTCATCTGTCTTCCTCTCTTGTGACTTGTGCTCTGGCAAGAACACCTACGCTTCCCCAAATGTGCCTGGCCTGGGCCCCCATTCCCGCAGCCCTCCTGGCACCTAGGGGAGCTCCTCTCCCTTGTCACAGCACCTCCCAAGATGGTCCTTTAGTGTTGGGAGGATTGGACCAATGGAAGGAATCTTGTCTACAGATTCTTCCATTCCCCCCCCTTTTTTTTTTTTTCCGGTTTTTACTTATTTATTTGTGAGAGAGAGAAAGTGACAGCATGGAGAGAGGAACAGAGGGAGAAGACTCCCCACTGAGCAGGAGCCCTATGCGGGGCTCAATCCCAGGACCCCAGGATCGTGACCTGAGCTGAAGGCAGAGGCTTAGCCCACTGAGCCACCCAGGCGCCCCTACAAATTCTACTATCCTAACACAAATGAAAACAGGTTTCTAAATTATCTGAAAATTAAGTGGCAACTACTGACAGGTACATGTTTTATACATCATTTTTAGACAAAACTGTGTATTGTATACAAAGGTACTTTGTATTGTATACAAAACTTTGTATTGTATACAAAGGTACTTTGTTACACTGTTTTCATTATCCTAAGCAGAGCACTTAATGAAACATGTTCCAGTTTTCCCTCTTCTCTGGGTTAATTAAGGAAATTAATTTGCGGAGATAATTCTATGATTCACACACCAACGGAGAAAAATTAGCAGGCATTTCTTGAGCTGAAACAGCCTGTAAATAAACATCGTGAATATGTGGACACCCACAAGCAAGGAGGGCCTAATTCCACCCACGCAGATGGACTGAGTCATGCTTCGGTGCAATTCAACAATTGCTTCTAAAACCTCGTAAGGTGCTCAGTCCTGTGTTTGCCACCGCAGAAGTTTCCAAAGGAGGCTGAAATAGGAACCCCACTTTCAAAGGCGTCAGACAACGTGGTTAAGATATTCGAATGCAGGGCATCATTAAAACCTTAACAAAAAAAAAATCTTAGGACTAATTTCTTAGATAATTAGACATAATTACAGATCGCCTACAATTTTAAGTATGGGTACTTAATGAAATTAAAAATGCACATCTTGCTTCCTTGTCCATCTTTGCTGTACATGTGTTTGCTCAGGGGAGAAAGGAATTGGGTTTTGGAGTTTTCTTTTTTTTTTTTTTTAAAGGTTTTATTTATTTATTCGACAGAGATCACAAGCAGGCAGAGGCAGGCAGAGAAAGAGAGGAAGGGAAGCAGGCTCCCACTGAGCAGAGAGCCCAATGCAGGGCTCCATGCCAGGACCCTGGGATCATGACCTGAGCCAAAGGCAGAGGCTTTAACCCACTGAGCCACCCAGGCACCCCAAGTTTTGGAGTTTTCTTAAGTTTGTTTCTTCCGGCAGAGGGCTTGCCGTGGGGACAGAAACACTGTTTGTATTTACGAGAACGGCAGGTGCGACGTAGAGAACGTCAGACCCGCTTCACGAGACCTCCGCCTGCAGCTGTGACTGAACAGGACCACTCACCCGTCATTGTCTCTACTGCTTATGACACATGACTGAATTTCCACTTCCGGCTTCTCCCCACACCCAAATGATTTACAAATAAGAAAAGTAAGAGAGAGCCAGGCCAGCAAGAGAAGCCAGGAAGTCAAGCAGCAGGCCGAGGCTCACCCTGCAATCTCCAAGGGGGTTAGAGGACAGTCCCCACTGAGGACCTGCTTCCTGCTATCCGCCCACGACAGACAAGCAAGCAAACACTGCACATGGACCACCTCTGGCCCTTTCTATCTGGAAGGCTCCATCCTTCAGGCTTGTCCACAGAGCAACCAATAGATGCCCACATTTCACATTTTTCTGATGAGTTGTTTTTTAATTCACTGAAGTTTTAGGACTCTATTACTTAATACTGTGTGGATACAAAATTTTGTCACCTGAGAACAGGAGGGCAGGGGGAAAGAAAGAGGAAATACCTGTCTTTCAATCTCCAGATCCTTAACTTTCAATGTATTTAGGGAGATGCCCTCAAGAACTCACAAGCTTCTTTTTTAAGGAAGTAAAAATGTGCAAATTTATAAATATGCATTAACTTTGAGATCTTAACAACATCTCCCAAAAGGGGGTTGATTTGTCGCAGAGGTGAAAATGAACTTATCGTCCAAATAAGAGTCTCAGCACAAATCAATCTCTCCCACGATAACGCAAATGGATAGTTACGTGCAACGGAAAATAAGGTGACTAAAAGATCAGCACGAAACCATAGCCCAGACATGGCTGCCGGAAAATTCTCAAACCTTCCTAGAATCCTGTGAGAGAACCACCACCCCCAACCCCAGCTGGGTGGGGGGGTGCTACCTCGCTGAAAAATGAGAGCCCCGTACTCCTTCAGGAGGAGGAGTGAACTCCCTCGTAAGGTCTGCAGAAGGCCCGGCCCTATGCATCAGTCTCCGATGCTCATCTGCCTTTGTCACTGAGAGGGAAATGATTAGCTACTGCCTGGGCAGAGAGGGGAAATGAACTTGCGGGCTTGTGTGAAAACAACAAAACACTGTTTTTCCAGAACAGTTGATTAAGAACATGCTGTCCTAAGAGCAGTCAAGTGAAACGTTCCTTCCTGGTTCCCAGACCTCAGAGGAGGAAAGAACAAAGCTGCTGGCCTGCCTGGCCACTGACGAACAAAGCCTGGGGGTCACCTCCCTGTGTATTTACTGTTCCCAGTCACTGTCATCCTGACAACCCGGGGTGGCTGAGGCCGCAGAGACTCAGGAGGACAGACGGCTGTCAGGATACGCTGACCGTGTTGATCTTTGTATTTAACGCAGCAAGTTATCAAGATCGTACAGGTTTTACAAAGAGAAAGAACAACGGCCAAGAAAGCAGAGTGAGTTACACCAACACCAAGCTATCTGTAACTGTGCATCCTCCCATGTTCCTGGGAACCCAGAAGCATGTTCTATCTGCTCTGATTAAGGAAGATTCTGAATGAGATGGCCTATATGAACACTGACCGTATTTCCTGTCTAAAAATTGGGACACAATCTGACAAGCATAAACACGTATCTGGTATCCACCAGGCAGAGTTTTGCAACCAAGGACAGGCTCGCAGAGTCCTGCTGTGTCACCGCCCTGCCCACCTAGCAAGATTCTCAGGCCCCTCCTCTGGAGATCTGATTCAGCAAGCCTGGGTGGTGCCTGAGAATCTCTACTTTTAACAAGCACCCTGAGGAGATTCTTATGCTCGGGCAAGTTTGGGGAACACCGGATCAGACCAATGATACACCCTAACACTCAGCATTCTTTAAGACCATTCCACCCTCAAATTCCACTTAGCAAGAACATCAATTATGTTAACTTATAAATGTTAACAATAATGAATATTTGTCTTCTCCTGACCCCTCAAGTCATAATACAATTTTGGTGATGTCCATTTTAGAGGAAGGGGTTGAGTAACTTGTGCAGGGTTACACAACCAGCGGATGATAGGGGGGGTGGTAGGGGGGGTTGGGCTCCAACAGCTACACTCAGAACTACTCCAAACACTGCTTCCACTTCCAGAGCACCGATTCTGCAGATTTCCCGTTTCACAAGGAATAGCAGTTGATCGATTCCCAAAAAGCCCTAACAATTTAGGAAAACATTTCTGAACTATTGGTATTTTCAAACTGCTGGCTAGGTAGCGACCCAGGGATCCATCAACATCTCTAACAGGAGCGTTTTACCCGGTGCTCCTCTCAGATTTCTCTTTCAGGGAGTTTTGAGCCTAGCCTCCACATCTTACCCCAGAAAGTATAAAGGAGGCATCAAAGGCCAATGGACCCTTCCAGAAAAACTAGCAATTAGCTTAGAGAAAGCTCAAAGTGTTATAATTTCATCCCCAAATCTGAACGATGTGTCAGATGGAGAACCAGGTGTCTACTGTCTACACTCACTAGTAAAGAACAAAAACTATGTGATATTCAAACATTTTCACAGTTGCTTTCTTCTACCACATCTAACCTAACACTGAATTTAAAAAAAAAAAAAAATCAAATGTTTCTACTCATTCTGCCTTTAAAAAAAAAAAAGGCTTAATATGTCAAATGAGCAGTAGAGTATCAAATACCACACCCCCCAATGTCCACCTCTTTCTGCCCTCTCATTAATTACAAGTCAGTCAAGTCTGAAAAGATACAAAAACTAGAACCCAAATCAAAGTCACCATTCCTTCAACAAGTACTTATGCCAAGCACTGTCTTAGATACCATGGACACAAAGGGAATAACACAGATTAAAAACTTCTGGGTGGCTCCATGGGTTAAGCCTCTGCCTTTGGCTCAGATCGTGATCCCAGGGTCCTGGGATGGAGCCCCGTATCGGGCTCTCTGTTCCGTGGGAAGCCTGCTTCCTCTCCTCTCTCTGCCTGCCTCTCTGCCTGGTTGTGATCTCTGTCTGTCAATTAAGTAAATAAATAAATTTAAAAAAAAAAAACCTCTGCCCTCAAGAAGCTCACATCCCGCTGGACGATAAGGACTGTAAGCAAAGAACAAGCACACAGTTTGTCAGCCCACACAGGGAGACAGAGCAGGGGTGGGATGGAGGTGGCCGCTGTGGCCCCACAGGTCTTCCCAGTAAGGGGCCCTCCAAGCAGAGCCCCAGGGGAGACGTGGAGCAAAGCCACACAATATCCAAGGGAAGCGTGTCCCCAGAGGGGAAGGAGAGTGTCCAACAGACACTCCCCCGCCCAAACCATGAATGCCCCAATTTTCTCTCTGCCCAGGTGGTGCCACCCCTCTTCCGACAGCCGCGTACCACCCTATCCAATGAACACAACACTCCTCCATGTTCATCTCCAGTGCCCCCCTACCAAGCAACACAAGGCCTTGTCCTTTCAAGCCTGGATGCTCGCAAAAGCCCTACCCTGTCTCCCCATGTCCTTCACATGCCCAGCCCCCATGCATACTCACTAAGAAAAAGCCAGGGTCATCTTTTAAAATTTATGCACATGTAATCATATCACGGCCTTCTCTAAACAGCCCCACACTTCCCACAGCTCTCTGGAGCGAAATCTGAACCCTTCTCCATGTCCAGGCCCTTGCGGGCCCGGTCCAGCCCTGCCCACACCTCTGATCATTCCCATGACCCCACCCCCACCACTGGTCCCAGAGCTCACTAGCCTGCTTTCAGCTTCTCTAAGGTCCCTAACTCCTTTCTGCCCCCGGGCCTTTGTTGGTGTCCCTGCAGCCTGGGGAGACCCTCCCCATGTCCCCAGCATCCCTCCCTGTCATTCCTGTAGCCCACAGTCAGGGCCAGGTGACTGACCTGACCTGTATTCCTGCAAACTATATAGTACACACCTAGGATGCCTGCACCCCCCTGGGGTTAAAGCAATTCAAGATCTGCCCCACCCCAGGAAGCTCCCAACCATCTCCACAGGGGCAAGGACCACACTGGCATATCCAGTGCCTCAAAACCAGCAAAGGTCAAAAAATACTTGGGAAGAGACTTGGCCTTCCCATCGGCTCCCCATGCTCTCTGTCGAGGAGAACACACTGCTGCGTTTTCCCTCTGTGTCGTCTGTGCCTTGTGCCCGCCGATCCCGGGAACAGGCCACACTGCAATAATGAGGTCCCCAGTGGGTCTGCTTTCACTTTCATGCCATGTGACAGGGCCATCCCCAAACGGGAAGCCCAGCAAGCAAAAGTGGCTACTCCTGGAGCCCCACAGTCGAGGACAGACCGTGCTCCAGCAGCCAGAGAAAAGGAGCTGGAGGAAGAGTAGGCCCTGGGGTACAGGACATCCCGCTGGTACCAAGTTATCAGACTTAAAAAAAAAAAAAATCAGAGATAAAGGGAGCCACTCCCTCCGGCAGGAAATAAAAGACCTGCACACAGCACAGGATTCCCACGTGAGTGGTGGCCTCCCTCCGCACACCAACCTGGCGCAGGTGTCCGCAGAGTGAGCGACCCACCCATGCCCCGCTTACCCCTAAGGCTGCGCCCCTGTGAGAACCAAGTGACCAGACACTCCTCGGACCGGTGGCGAAGATAGGGATGTCACCGGCTGGGGCTCACAGAGCTCGGGACTGCTGCGACCCATGAACCAGCAGCAGCCCTGCCGACTCCAAGATCCCTGCCCAGCACAGTAACCAGTACCCGGTGTCCATACGCCCCACGGGGTGGCCCGGCCACTTGCTCTGCTGCTCCAGCCCCGACCCCCGCTGGCAGGCCCAGGATGCTGCTGGAACAGGGCAAGATCATGTGCCCCCCAACCCCCACACCCCATCCATGTCTGCTGTCCTTCCTCTAGGCCCTCCCCTCACGGAAGGTCCTGGAGACCCTCCGCGCACATGCCCCATGTCAAGTCTCCCTAAGGAACCCTGTAACCCTATTGAAACCCTCTGGAAGCTTCTAGAGAGAGGCCAAAGCCAAACAGAAGGGCCCCTCCCCCTCCCTTCTTGCAGCTGCCCCGGGCTGAGCCCACACAGGCAGCCCGTGTCCTGCCTAACGTGCAGCCTTGCCCAAGGTCGGAGGCCCCCCAGCACCGCAGCCCTGGGCCCTGGCCAGCCGCAGTAGGGGTGAACCGGCGGGCGGCCCTGACACTCCTTTCCAGAACACCACTCCCTCCGGGGCGGCAACCGACACAACTGCACACAGCCACAGGATCCATTCTGTACGAGAGAGGAGAGGAAGGCCCGAGCCTGGGTGTCACTGGTCCCCAAAGCAGCTTACTGCAGCATCCACCTGCCTCTCACTCCTCCCCAAATGAGCCGGTTCACGGCCACCTGCCCCCACAGGGCCTGCTGGGCCGACCAAGCTGGCAAGGATGCGCGCTTAGGTCTCTCAGGGAGCAACAGCCCTACATGGCCTCATGCCATCCTCAGGGACTCTGACCTCAATGCATGGAGTGCCCCAGTGGCACCTCCCAGGAGAACTTGTGTTCTGACCAGGTCTCCAGGCCGCAGCTCAGCCGGAGCCTGGATGGGGCTGACTTACATCCCAACAGATCCCATCAGGGATGACCCCCCACCGCAGCCCAGCCATTAGTCAAGAGCCACTGGCCACCTCAGGCTCCAGGCCACTCAGGGGGCCATGGAGGGCAGCAACTCTACCTAAAACCATAGCCACGGGGTGCCTGGCTGGCTCGGTCTAGGGAGCGCGCGGCTCTCCATCTCGGGGTCCTGAGCTGGCACTCCACACTGGGCCCAGAGACAACTTAAATAAAATCTACCAAAAAAAAAAAAAGTTGCTCATTCCGTGAGATTTTTTTTTTAAGTAAAAATCATGTAAGAATGTACATAAGAGACCCTCCAAAACTTAGAGTATAACCATCTAAGAGAATTAAAAGACCCACCACTCTGCAGCCCACACTGGAGGATGGAGATGTAGGGGGCAGAAGGGGCCCCCAGTGTCCTTGACACAGATGGTGTCCCCAGCGTCGGCAGGTGGGATGCAGTCTGGGGACTGGACCCTAGAGCCGTGACCGAGCCTCAGTAGCTCACTTCCCTGCTCAACAAACTGCAGTCAACAACAGCTCACCCGTGTCACGGTGAGACAGCAAACGAGAAAGAGGAAGTCAGTCCGGTGGCGCGGGAACCACACAGAATGAACCCTCAGCCCATGCTGCTTCCTTCCCGGGCCCTCCTGAAGAACTTCCTCTGCATCAACATTCCTTCGCCCTTTGATTCATCCCTCATGTTCTTTCAACGTTAACAACCCACATATACTCTTGTCAGCCCACACAATCTATCTTCCCTATGGACATGTGTGGAAAAATGTGTCAGGACGTACGTCCAGTGACGGTCACTCCAGCATTGTCTGTGACCTTCCAAAAAAAAAAAAAAAGGCACTACCAGCTAACTAGAACACTCTTGTCTAGCTTCAAAGGCGGAGGCTAATAAAGGAAAGAAATTTAAGGTATGTAACATGACATACTGGTCAAACAGATAAAATTTTCTTTAAATTTTATACTCGCTTTGGTGTCCAAATAGTTACCAGCAGGGAAGGAAAAAAAAAAAAAAGAAGAAGAAGAAAGGTGAGAGGAGGTAGCGGGCAAAGTAATGCCCCCGTGTTCCCTCCATCCTAACCCTCCTGCAGGTGTAAAGACATTAGCTCACTCGGCAAACGGCTTTTGCAGCTGGGATCCGCTGAGGAGACTCAGACGGCAGCAGAACCCAGGATTCTCCCGTGGGCCCTGTGTAATCCTATGGGTCCTTAGAATCAGAGACCCTGTCCTGGCTTTGATGGCAGAGGAGTGGTCATGGACACGATGGAGGAAGAGGCCACACATCAAAGAAAAGAGGCAGAAGGCGGGCAAGACTCGAAGCCTCTCACATGTTGATTTTAACCCACGAGACCCATGTCGGGCCCCTGACCCACAGAAGCCTGATAATAATTGTGCGCTTCCCCACACAAACACTGCGGTGATTAAGGAGAGCAGCAAGAGAAACAGATCCGGATGAAAAAGTGGTAAATGACTTAAAATTTTTCATCTTTTTGGATACTCAGTATTTACTACAAATGTAATACTTTTATCTTAACTCTTAGGTAGGCATCGAGGGAGGGAAGAAATTCTTTGCCCAGTGTCCAGGTCATGATTCCCTGACCACAAAAGCTTTCATAATTGGAGAAAAAAATTAATTAAAAGCAAAAATAAAAGCCCCCCCCCCCCCCCGCCCCCAGCACTCAGCTCCTTCTGCCTGAACAGCCTGGGCTTTCTCTTTGCTACACCAAACTCAATCCCACCTACACATCAAGGCCCCACCTCAAGCACCACCCCTCGGGTCTGGGCCTCTTCCCCTGGGCTCTCTTCCAGGACAGGATCTACTGGGCTGTGCAGGGCCTGGGGGATAGGAAGCTCCCTGGGAACAGCAAGCTGTTTTCCCTAGCCAGAAAGAAATGATTACTGGATTATACTAATTCCAAACCAATCTAGGGAGCACCGATTTCAAATGAATGAGGCATCTTCTGCTGGGAGAGCCTGCTGTCATCTGACAAGCCTTACCCACCTGTCTGCTTCGCCAGTGGGCCCTGTACCTGTCACTCCCCGAAATCACAGCCAGGCGCCCACTGTGGAAATCTCCTTTCAAAATCAACTTCGGACTCTGACTTACAAAGGCTGTGGATGACTGGGAGACAGCACTTCGCCACTCCGGATCTTCTCATTTCCAGTCTGGACCTTTCAGTTCCGGCGGCCAACATTTGCGAGTTATATTTAAATTGGACTAGGGGCTATGGCGCTGAGAAGAGCCCTCCCCCCTCCCACCACACTGAACCTGATGGGACATTTTATAACTCACGGGGCGGGGGAGATCTCAGCACAGTTACGGCTGAGATGGAAAACAATGCAAAACCTTGTCTGCTCTGTTAATGACACTTTTTTTTTTTTAAGATTTTATTCATTTATTTGAGAGAGAGAGACAGAGAAAATGCACGAGTCGGGTGGGGGCAGAGGGAGAGGGAGAAGCACACTCCCCACGGAGCAGGGAGCCTCACACGGGGCTCAATCCCAGGACCCTGACATCATGACCTGAGCCGAAGGCAAACGCTTAACCGACTGAGCCACCGAGGCGCCCCATTAATGACACTTTTAATGGTGAAGGAGCCAGGAGAAGAGACAGAGTGACATTGGATTCATGTTCACATCGTGACACGTGCCTCCGACTGCCGCCACTAAAGCTCGAACAAAAGCTCTTGTTTGAACCTCCATGTTTTACAAATAGTAGAGCACTCGCCCCTGTGGGAATGGTTAGAGGCCAGAGTCCCGACAAGCCATCCTGGACCACGGAGGACCCAGCACGTCCTTACCCAAACACAGACAAGCAGCAGATGCAGCTGTCCTCGTGGGTGTCAAACCAAAGCTCATCGTTAATTATTTACTTTTGTTGCTGCTGCTGGTGTCATCTTAAAGTCAGATTTATTCAGACGTCATTTACGCAGGAACCCATCTATTTTAGCGCACACCTTTCTCACTTTTGTCCAAACCATACAGACACGTAATCACCTCACCATCAAGATGCAGAACATTTCATCCATTCCAAAGAGCTCCCTATGCCTTTTGTAAGTGAAGCCTCGCCTGCCCGTTCATGACCACCCATCTGTCTTCTGACCTTGTCCTTCAGCCTCGGCCAGAACGCCACGAGACATGGGAACACACGGCACAGACCCTTGAGAGTCAAACAGGATGTGCCTTTCTGAGTTTGGCTTCTTTCACAAAACGGATAATACATGTGAGAATCATTCCAGGAACAGTGTGTGTCCCTGTCATGGCAGAGTGAGCATTCCGCCGAAAAACATCCCAGCTCGTGCACCCATTACAAGCTGAAGGAGAATTCAGTGCTTCCCAGTTTGCGGCAGTCATGAAGAAAGCCTCCAGGTTTTCGGGTTCTCCTTCCTCTCGGGCAGGTTCGTCAAGGCAGAACTGCCAGTTGACTTGGGGTACAGAAGCTTGACGTGGCCAGAAACCACCTCACTGCCCCCCAGAGAGCTGCCACAGCCACCTGTCCCAGGAGCCCGCCAGCAGCACGGACTCGTTAGTGCCTGGCTTTGTTTCTTCTGATGTTTAACCATTCTCATGCATAGGAAGCGGTATTTCGTTGTTTTTCACTTTTTGACTTTTGAAATGATTTTAGACTCAAGATGCAGTTGCAAAAAGAGCAGGGTTCCCACGTGTCCCTCCTCAAGCCCCCGCACCCAATCCTCCACAACCACAGCACAATTATCAACAGCAGTACCAGATGCCGGCCCAAAGCCTTGAACCCAATGACAGGCCTTTCCCAGAGTCAACTCTGGGAAACTCAAACTCTCTACTCAAAACTAGTCTACTCTACTAGTTTTGACATGTTTCTGGTTACTGTGCTGTCTTTTTTGTTTTGCACAGTTCTATAACACTTCATCACTTGTACAGATTTGTGCAACCACCACCACAACCAGGGCATCCATCTGCTCCTTCCAAGCACCTATTCTGGAAAAGACCTTTGTGGTTTTATAACCATTACTGCTGCTGGAAGACTCTTTTTGCCCTCTCTCTTGACCAAATTAAACATCAGGTATCTATCCTCAGGCCCTGTGTGCAAACCACTGTTAACAAAGGAGTTCACTTTGCAGGCTGGGTATCCGTCCTGTCCCTTCTGTATTCTACACCAAGCCCAGGGTGGGTGACAGGACACAAGGGTGAATGGGAGAGTGCTATGCCCTGCCTTGAGAAAAACACATACGCACAACGACCAACTGTGACCAGTACCAGCCACGAAGGAGAAGAGCACATGGAAAATTCAAACACAGTCTGGTTTGGACCACACAGGTCCCTGGGTCCAGCCTCACACACAGACTCGGTGTTTGAGGCCTCACTGTGGGAGCAGGAAATCTAGTACCAGAGCCACTGAGCACTGAGTATGCTAATTTTTTTTTTCTTATTCTAGAGAGAGCAAGCGAGAACATGAGCAGGGGAGGGGCAGAGGGAGAGGAGAGAGGGAATCCCAAGCAGACTCCACGCTGAGCACAGAGCCAAACATGGGGCTCAATCCCATGACCCTGAGGATCTTGACCCAAGCCGAAATCATGAGTCACACATTTAATCAACAGAGTTACCCAGGTGCCTCTACAGTCCACAAATTCTTAAAGCAGAATCCAAACAAGCCTGCAGAGCTCAGGACAGCTGATCTGAGGTCCAGAGCCTGGCCCAAAAAATACAGAATTGACAAGTGCCCATGTGATGTCACCTGAGAGACACCTATGGCCTCCAAAACTCCCTTCCAACCACCTGCCACACTGGGTCAAATTCCACCAACAGAGACCTTTAGTTACAGAGGCGTGCGCAGCTTAGGCCAGGTGCAGTGGAATCCCACTGGGAAGCGGGGACACAGGAACCCCTCGAGGCTTCTGGCCGGTTGCTGGCAGCTGGCTTTCCTCTGATGGGAGGGGCTCACACCCACAAGGCCTCCAGGGCAGAGGGCCTCCATCACCACCTGCTACCTGCTAACGTTCTCCCTGGAGCCTACACACACCTTTACAGGTGGTGATCTCTACTGCTGGTTCCCGTGTGCTCTCCCCGCTTCTGTACCAACAGCCCCAACGCTCTGACTCACCTCCCCAATCCCTGGTGTCCGTCGGGAAATGTTTCGTGACCGTGTAAGGCGCAGCTCCATGCACGGCACATGTGCTGGGGGGGGCACAAGGGAGTGCACCAAGACCGACGGGTCTCAGTGGGAAAGACCGCTCAGAGCCCCAAGACAGCAGGTCCATTTCAAGACTCAGCGCACGATGGAGCCAAAGCAAAGAGTAGGACGCCCGCAGATCTAGGGGGCGGGGACCGGACAGAGGAGCTGAAATGAGGGGGTGAGAAACAAGACTTGCCCATCGTGACGGAGCTGGGGACTGGGCCGGTCTGGGACCTGCTGGGAAACCAGCAGCTGCCCTCGAGGAGAAGAGGAAGGGAAAGGCCAGGCTCCACCTGCGTGACTTCACGTCTAGGGACTTCTGACCGGGAGTTCACATGGAGGTGAGCCTTACAGCAGGTGCTGTGGACGTCAGCTATGACACCAGTAAGAAAGGAGACACGGAATAACTTGCTTGCTGCAAATTCTGCCTCTTTCCAGAAAGACCCTATGCTTGCCTAAACCATCACATACTCTCTCCTGAACACCCCAGGAGCTGCCTGTGCAGGCAGCAAGGAGCAGGGTGTGAGGGCCTCCGAGGGCCAGCTACCAGGGCAGCCCAGAGGCTCACTGAAGAGCTGGGGAGACAGGTAAGCCCCTGTTGGCCCTGAACTAGCCGGGCCCCTTACACATAGGATGCATTCACATTTAGTGATGAATGCAGGAACTCCCACATCAAAACGCTATTTCTTTTGCAATCTTCATTGTATTGCAATTATTTGGAAGTACCAGAAAATTCTCCCAGTCCATACTTTCAAAACCACTAGCTGTTGCAATGAATCACTACATGGCTTGTAATCATGGCCTTCTCTTAGCTAGCATCTTGACCCCCACCGCCCGTCGGCAGACTGGGGGGACAGCGGTCATGACCGTAAGCCCCTGAAGAGGAGAGGGGAGGGCACGGGAGTCAGACACACTCTCCCCTCCTGGAAGACCCAGCAAATCTCAGGGAGAGCTGGTACCCAGTGGAGAACCACTAGGTAATCATGACCCGAAAGATATTCAAGAGCTATTGGGGTCACCCTTCCACTGGTTTCACTTACAATTTCTCTATCGTGCCCGTACACGGGTAATCAAAGCAACCGTGACAAGGCTGGGACCCCAAGTCGTCCCAGGCGAGGTGCTAAGGACTGGCAGGTTCCACCCAAGGGCTTTCAGTCTCGTTCTCACCCCAGATTCCACCGAGACAAACAGCAAAACAAGGAAAACCGCTCTTCTCAGCTCCAGCTCAGAAAGCTCACCAGACACCAGTGAGTCCCTCTGGCCCCCACAACACCCACCCCAGTGGGGCTCCCGGACAAGGACACCTTCCCGGGACACATGCATCAGGCTCTCAAATTACCGCCCGTGCTTCTTCTGTGCCCTCTACCCCACACCAAAGCTCCCCCTCCCGGTCCGCTCGTCTGCCCAACGGACAATCCGAGGCGTCAAAGACACGAAGCTGCCCCCACCCCAGCGGTCTGGGATATGGTTCAAGACCACACACTAAGATGTAAAAGAATCTCCCAAGCTCTCACGTGCCCAAAACGTATCACAGTAATTGACTTAAAGATGAGGACGGTGCTGAGAATTTATCAAACACGGTCATCAATTAGTGGGCTAGATACCGAGCCTTGTATCAAGCTCAAAATTAAGCCACTTAAGCCCCAACTGTTTTCATCTTTTAATAAGCTTTTGAGCACCAATATTCCTCCCATCCAAGTACTAACCAGGCCCGACCCTGCTTAGCTTCCGAGCTCAGACGAGATCGGGCGCGTTCAGGGTGGTATGGCCGTAGATGAGCACCAATATTCCTAACTGCTCTTTCACATCAGAAACTGGAACTGGGTTATCCCTCAGCCACGGAATGTTGCCAGGGATCAGTAGGAACTGTTTACAGAACGAACCAGAGGAAATGTCACGCCCCTGTGTTTCCAAACCCATGAAGAAGAACTGTGAATCAACGCTAGTCTGAATCTCGTTTCAATTCCGCATTTCCTCCTACCCAAGGAAAGGAAGCATATTGTTGAGTTCAAAAGACCCAAACAAGATATCAAAAAGCTGCCTGTGAGCACCAAACAAAAGATGTCTTATGTAATTTATCTACAAATGCTAAAAATGCAATTTGCTGCAATTATGCCTCTGCCTACATACCATTGTGCCCTGTCGTAGCTATTTCTAAAGGATGCAGTCGAAGCAAAATGCCCATCTTTCCTGGCAAGGAGAAGGGAAACCAACATTGTGGTGATTACCTACCTACTATGTGCATCAAAATCTGATATAATAAGAATTCAAGAATCCTAAATATGCCTTAATATCCATTCTCCCTTTCTTTCTTAGTAACAGAACCCCCACTTTTGTAACTGGCATCCAGCATGAGAACATTGTTCCCAGCATCCTCTGCAGCTAGGTGCGGTCACGGGGCACTTGCCTAGCCCGGAAGTTCCGAAAGTAGATCTGGGGACCCCTGGGAGATGCCACACCCCTTTTAGGCAATCCATGGAACCAAAATTTTTTTTAAAGAATGAATCTTCTTTTTTTGAAGATTTCATTTATTTATTTGACAGAGAGAGAGGGAACACAATCGGGGGAGGGGGAGAGGGAGAAACAGGCTCCCCACTGAGCAGAGAGCCTGATGTGGGACTCTGTCCCAGGTCCCTGGCACCATGACCTGAGCCAAAGACAGACGCTTAATGACTGAGCCACCCAGGCGCCCCAAGCCATAACTATTTTAATAATAACACTAAGATCTGACCTGCCTCTCACTCTCATGAGCATACAGGAAAGTGTTTAGAGGCTATGTGACATCTGAGGCCACAAGAGACTGAAGGCAGGAGCTGATGTGAGCGTCCATCTCCTATTAAGGCTGAATTAAAGAAATTTACAAAATGTAAAGCAGTGCTAGTCTTATCACTACTAGTTAGGAAATTTTATTTTCCCCAAAAAAGTAATTTAGGCTAACCTATAATGGTTTGTTATTTTTAAATGAATTATTTTTTAATTTAAATTTAACTGAACTTTATGGTGGCTTAAAATAATGCAGATTATTTTGTAGCTCTGGAGATCAGAAATCTAAAAACGAGTCCTATGGGGCCAGAATGAAGGTGTTGGTAGGGCTGAGCTCCTCCCAGAGCTCCGGGGGGGAAACATACCACTGGCCACTCCCAGAGGCTGCGTGGGCTCCTTGGCCGCACACGTGCCACTGTTCTAGCAATGGCAAGACCTCAACCTCTGTTTCCGCCCCCCTGCTGCCCTCCTGCCTCCCCTTACAGGGATCCTGGTGGTGATGTGGTTACACAGATCATTCCGGATTCTCTCCCCATCTCAAGATCCTTAGCTGAATTCAGCACCTCTGCGGTCTCTTGCCATGTAAGGTAATACACGCACAGGCTTTACGCTTCAGGATGGGGAACGCCCTCGGGGGAGATTTTCCCACCAACCATAAATGCGAGATAGAACCCACCTAAGCAAAGCTCCTTGGGGTCCTCAATGGTTTTTAAGAGTATAAAGGACTTCTTAAGAGCAAAACACAGGAGAACTACTGCTCTAGCACCTGAACTGATTCAGGTAGCTATTAGGTGGGAAAATTAAATCCAGAAGAAACTAAGCAATTAACCAAAGTCCTACAGACTTCGAACAGAACTTCAGCTTGAACCCAGGCTCTCTGGCAACCGATGAACCTAGTATGATTCCCTCCACACCACGCTGCCAACCCCGGACACCCAGACTGGGAAAAAGGCAAATCAAAATCGTCTGTGGCCTTTCTGAAGGCATCCAATAAAGGATGTGACAAGTGTTCAGATGTAAATTTGCTGAAGAGGAGGGAGGTCAAGTTAGAGAAGAAGGTGCTAAAAATAAGCTCGCTTTTCGAAACCTTATTTAGAAATAGACAAGTTCATTACCTCATGTGGGAATGGAGGAAAATGTTACCAATGGCCGAGTGTCCCCGTGCTGAGTCAGAGAGAGGAGACGCCAACCGCTGGTGGTCTAGACAAGCCGGATTAGGACCAAGGTCATGAGACACGGGGCGCAGGGCACATACCGCAAAGCACTGCTCCAGGCCACGCGACAGAGCTGGTGAGCAGACTCATCTTGGCAGTGACTGTCAAGGCCCACCCTTCACACCCTTCCTGAGAAGGACATGTGAGAGAGCACGTTCCTGGGCTGTCTCTCTGCATCCTCTGATCAGACCAAAGTCCAGACTTCGCCACAAGAAACCACATTCAGGCAAACTGTTAGAATCATGCTAAGGATCCAAATCTCGGCCTTCCCAAGGACACATGTTCAGTGTAAAAGAGGAGAATGGGGAAGTCCAAAGGGCCAGTGGCCGATCCACCCAATCACTCCCCAGGGCCCAGGAAGACGGGGGACAGGGGCTGCTTCCTCGGGAAGCTTCCCCAGCTCTTCTGCATCTCCTGCCCGGCTCTCTGGTAGAAGCTTCTGGAGTGCTAGCTAACCACAACCTTTCCTAGTGCCTGAACTGACAAGCCAACAATGATCTAAAACGTGAGGACAGAGACTAAGTCACTGCATCCAAGGGAGGAAAAGCCACTAATCATCTGACGCCTTTGGTGTCCAAGGGAAAGTACTGAGCTGGTAGGCACAGGCCGTCCTTCAGAGAATGTCTGGCCACAGAGATCAGTGCCTCCCAGGAACGATTCCGGGGTCTGCCTTTTTATGACTACACTGCTATTACAAAAGTCCTCCCTGTAATTTCCAACCCCAAGCTGTAACCTACATGCACCTGTCAGAGTGTGGTTGCCCAAGGTGATTATTCTGCTGCTAAATGAATTTAAAAACTATGAAATCAGCAGCCTCGGTTGGCATCCATTTTGAAACAAAACGTTTTCCTGCACCGATGTCCAAGGCAACTTGAAATGTTACCAATCAAAGACTTCATGCTCTTTTCTGTGCCTATTAAAGGGATATGCAAAAGTAAAGACGGGTGGGGGGGGTGGAGACAATGCTTCTAATCCACAGCAGTAAACACCTGTTTTCTACACGTGGCATGAGGAAGAAAGGCATCCACAGAGAGATCTACCACTGAATCTTCTATACCTGGGATTCTGGATAAAAAGAAAAATGACGGGGCGCCTGGGTGGCTCAGTGGGTTAGGCCTCTGCCTTCAGCTCAGGTCATGATCTCAGGGTCCTGGGATCGAGCCCCGCATTGGGCTCTCTGCTCAGCAGGGAGCCTGCTTCCCCCCTCTCTGCCTGCCTCTCTGCCTACTTGTGATCTCTGTCAAATAAATAAATAAAATCTTTAAAAAAAAAAAAATGACCCACTAACAGGAAACAGACTGGGCAGCGGGAGAAAAGAGTACTGAATAAAAACTCTGTGCTTTTGAGTTTTTCCAAAAGTTGAGATTTGAATTTCCAAGGAAGTGAATATCAGTAGATGAACTAGTATTAGTAGATTAGTAGATTAACTAGGACTAAAAAAACAAAAACAAAAACAAACAAAAAAAAACAAAAACCACCAACCAGGCAAAAGTTTAAGGCTATGAATGTGTGATGTGAGTATCGAGACAGTTTAGGAAGCTCTCAAGGAGATGGCTCCTGCAGTATTTCCTGGCCGTAGGTAATGTACCAGATAAAGAGTTGAAGAAAATTGATAAAGGGCACATACAGAAAACTTACTGTGAAGTCAGTTCAGTGCTTGGGTACCAAAAATTTAGAAATTATGGTGGACTGGGTATTTGCAGGGCCCATCTGCTATGCTAGAATTAGATTCTGGATAAATTAATTTTAGGAGGGCACCTGGGTGGCTCAGTTGGTTAAGCACCTGCCTTTGGCTCGTGATCTCAGGGTTCTAGGATCGAGTCCCACATTGGGCTCCCTGCTCAGCAGGGAGCCTGCTTCTCTGTCTGCCCCTCCCCTAAAGCTTGGGTGCACGCACCCTCTCTCACTCTGTCAAATAAATAAATAAGTAAAATCTTTTTAAAAATTAATCTGAGGAATACTTTTCATACATTGGCTAACTCCAGACAAAGAAACAAACACAAGGAAAACACGGCAGGGATGGCACACTGAAATCTGAGCGAAGAAGAGAGCGGGAGTTTTCATGGAGGTGGGGTGAATACAGCAATGGGATGGGGTATCTGGAACCCCCCATTTTCAGCAGGGAGGGAGAACTCAACCAAAAACCAGGATTCCCAAAGGAAACGAATGTGGTGCTGGTTCTGTAGCATCTTCCTGGCTCTGAGGACAAACCCACATATATTTCAATAAGACCTCAGAATTCTGACATAAAATTTTCAAACAAATATGAGCACATTATCAATACTCACCATGGACACAAGGAAACAAGCCACAAACACAGATATACACCACCAAAGATTTCAGATATCGGCATTATCCAATACAGAATATGAAACAACTCTGTTTGGTGTTGCATACAGACATGAAAGATGGACAGGGAAAAAATGAGCAAGCAAAAAAGAGACCATTAAATATATTCAGGCAGGGGCACCTGGGTGGCTAAGTCGTTGGGCATCTGCCTTTGGCTCAGGTCATGATCCTAGGGGCCTGGAATCGAGCCCTGCATCGGGCTCCCTGCTCGGTGGGGAGCCTGGTTCTCCCTCTCCCACTCCCTCTGCTTGTGTTCCCTCTCTCGCTGTGTCTTTCTCTGTCAAATAAATAAAATCTTTATATATATATATTTATTCAGGCAGACCTGAGGCAGAAATCAAGCTTTTCAAAATGAAGAATTAGGGGCACCTCGGTGGTTCAGTCAGCTAAGTGCCTGACTCCGGCTCAGGTCATGATCCCAAGATCCTGGGATGGAGCCCCATATCAGGCTCTCTGCTCAGTGGGGAGTCTGCTTCTCCCTCTGCCTCTATTTGTGCTCCCTCTCTCTCAAATAAATAAATTAAATATTTGTTAAAATACTAAGAAACATTTTCATTGAAATTAAAAACTCAAAGGATGGGTTAAAAAAAAATTCAACACTACTGAAAAGAAAATTATTGAACTGGAAGCTAAATCTTAAGAAATTACCTAGAATCAAACAGAAAAAAAGGACAGGGAAGAAAATACCAATTACAAATTAAAAGACATGGAGAAGTAAAAAAGAAGCTCTAACATCTGCTTATCAAAACCAGAAGGAACAAATCGAGTGAGCGGGAGAGTGACAGCGTTCAGAGCACCAACGGCTGGGAAATTTTGAGAGCCAATGAATGGCATGAATCTACAGATACATGACACATAACAAATACAAACACATAACAATACAGGATAAAACGCAAAAAGCCGCACACAGATCTCAAAATAAACCAAGTCATTTACCAAAGAATGACCAAAAAAAGACCTAACAGTGGATTTCCCAAGAACAAGAACGAAAGCCACAGGACAATGAGTGGTATGTCCACAATGCCAGCAGGCAGCGATAGTCTGCTAAGAACCGGAACAGCAACACGAACACACATTCTCATAAACCAACATCAAGAGAAACTACTGCCCAGTGATTCTGAGGGAAGACAATTCCAAAGGAGGTAGATGAAAGGTACAGAACAGAAGAAAGGAAAAGACACAAGATATGGTGAACGTATGAAGTTAAACATACCATCTCTAAAGGGTGACCATAGTCTGACGTGTCCGGCAAAACACGGAACTGAAATAGAGAAAGGAAGGCATGAGAACAAAGACATTCTTCACTAGGTGTCCTACAAGTTTCGTACTGTTCTCAGAGGGGATGGTAAGACTTTAGCTATGGACTGAGTTCAAAACTGTGAAGCAGGTACAGTGTACTTTCAGGGCAATCACAGAAGAAGAGAAACAGAATGCATTCCAAACCCATGGAGAAAAAAATACTGAATGAGAACACAAATCAAAAACTTCAGTCAATTAAAAAAAAAAAGATTAGCAAAGAAAATGAACCAAACACATATAGTTAAGAGAATATTAGACTATATTTCAAAAACCAAACCCCCCAACAAAAAAAAAAAGAAATAAAGAAAAGCACATTAGCCATACAATAAAAGACTGAAAGTTCTGCCTACATTAGAATCACATCTCTGTTCTCCAAAGGACACTAAAAAGTGCTCAATCCCACTATTAATCAAGAAAATGCAAATTAAAACCACAGTGGTACACTATCTTATAGCCATTAGCCTGGCAACAAAATACCCAATTTTGGAAGGAAGTGGAGCAACAGATAAAAGGTGATGCATTTTTTTTTTAAGATTTTATTCATTTCTTTTTGTGAGAAGAGTGGGTGAGCACGAGCCGGAGGAGGAAGGCGGAAGGAGAGGGAGAAGCAGACCGCCTGATGGGCAGAACCCTGGGAGCCTGATAAAGGGCTCGATCCCAGGACCCTGAAATCATGACTCGAGCCCAAGGCAGACACTAGACTGAGCCACCCAGGTGCCCATGACAGATTTTTACAAGAAGGATTTTATTAAACTAGAAAAAATAATTTACTACCATCACATGCAACAGGTGAATCTGAACGACACAACTGAGCGCCCTGGGGAAGGCCACGTGCAGTCGAGCACTCTTATCCGGCCGGAGAAGAAGCAACAGAAGCAATATCCCATCTGCATGTGTACACAGAGAAGGGAACCGTGTGCCAGGATGGAAAGCAGCCACCATCACGAAGAACACAGTCCCACGCAGGGGATTTTCACTCTTGGTCAAGACTGTTTCTCAACACGAGCAACGGTGAGCTGACCTGGTTCTGGAGTAAACCCTTCGTGACACTGCACGCGGGCGTGCCCAGCGATACAGCCCCAGGCGGTCCCAGTGTGGAGACACAATCTTCCCGGAGAGCGAGCCTCCATCACAACCGATTCCACAGTCAAGGAAAAGTCCTGGCCCCAAATGGCTCCCTAAGTCCCTGGGCCCTGGAACCTTCCCTCATAATTTCTTCTACAGACAATTAAATTACTATGTGGAGTTTTCACTAAAGGTGAAAATGGTGTAGACTCAAGCAGAGATTTTCCTGAATCCGGGTGGCTCTTTTTCCTGACAAACGTGCTTGTTAATTACGTGGCTTGAGAGCTCACGACGTCCTCCCCGTCCTCTCCAGCGACTCTGGCGGAAGCTACCCCCTGGGCCCTTCATTTCCCACACATCTACACTCTGGCTGGTGTTGCCTTCCCAGTCCAGTCCTGTCTCCTTCCCTCCCCAAACCAGACTTGGCCTTCCCTGGCTGATGTGGAGCTAGGGGGCCCCCTCCATGCATCAGGGCCTCACGTACACTCTCAGAACAAAGCAGGAGCGACTCTGAGGAACTTCAGACCCATGACAGGTCTGCAAACTGATAAAAGGCAGAGTGTGACTTACGTGTTGTCTTGCGTACGCCCTCTGCTACGCTCCTACTTCACTGCCCTCGAAATTCAGAAGATCTACCGTTCTTCGGTACTAGGGCTTTGCCTGGAATAGTAAGGGCAGGAAATGAGAAAGGAGGCAACCGGAAGGAACCCCAGGGTCCACTGGGGAAAGAAACTCTCTTGCGCCATCATTCTTGACATTTAAAAGGGAAAAGGGCCACCGGAAGTAAGGAAAATCTCCACCATTCTCCGGACTAAGCCATTTTTCATCTTTAACCAAAACTATTAATAGTAATTTAATGTTTTTAAAAGAAAAACTTTGAAATTTCTTCGTTATTTACAAAGACCTTTCACATGCTTTTTTTTTTTTTAATTTGAGCTATAAGATTTTTGAAATTTTTGAGTAGGCAAGTACTATTTTAAAGGCAGCAGCTGACGTTCCCAAAGGTTAGGGAACTTTCCCACGACCGCTCCTCCAGCGACTATCAGAGAGGAAAAGAACCACGTCTGTGACTCTAGTTCCAACTTTTTTCCACAACACCAAATCCTAACAGGATGGTTTCAGGCTGAGAAGCTGTACTATCATTGGATGTACTTCCTCACCCAACACATGGAGAAACGGCTTTGCCTGTGGAGTGACAGAGCGACGGTCATTGGGTTAAATGTTCATTAACCACAGACAACTCAGAAGGTAGAACACCCACACCAGGATGGTTAAGAAATTCACAGATCTCGTCCACATACCCTCCTTTTCTCTTTAAGTCACAGTTATTTTTTTTTTAACATTTCATCAATTATATTCTCACCAGAAAATGTCAACTTATTCTAGTTACGGCAATTGTTGCAGACTCTTTAAGAGGTTATGGAAAGTCTTCTTCCTATAAAATGCAGATGATATTCCTGTGACTCCACAGCAAAATTACTTTATTAATCTAACCAGTCCTAAGTGACTCTGTTTCAGACTCAGTGCTAGATGACAGAGATGCCAAGTTATGAGAGGCCCACCCTTCAATGGATAGGGTGAGGGGGTAGTTCTGGCAAAGGTGAGGCTCCTCTTTCTTGTAGCCTGGAAACATAGTTCCTGAGACATGACCAAAGCACCAAGCGCCTTTTACTTCTTCAGGCTCTGCTCTTACTGTACACACCACGCTGGCCCCCCAGGGTCTGGACCCCAGCCGGGAAGGTGCTCACACAGAGACTGGGGCCCATGGGGGTCCTCCCTCCTCTGAGGGACTGCGGAGCTAGCTGCCGCGGTCCAGTTCCCCCATAGGAGGGCAAGCCCAGCACCCGTGGCACGTCTTTCCCTCTTCGAGCTCTCAGCACTCAGTGATGCTTCCGGGACACAGGCTGAAGGATCAAGACAGGAGCATACAGTAAAGGCTCTTCATTTAAGTGTTTCTAACAGCATTTCTTGGAAGTATATGTGTGTGCTTTCCCTGCAACAACTCCCTCCGTGGCGGGAGACAGGATCCCTAAGCAGTCCAGCAAATTCTGAACAAAGTGCCGGGGAAATGGCTCTATCCCTTCCAGGAGGCTGACAGTCCCTTCGGATGCCAATTGGCTGTCACTCCAACATGAACTACACGGACATCGGGGGCCTAACAAGCCACGACAGACTGCCAGAGAAAGAAAACTTAGTTGTTAACTCTTCCTTGTTCTTCTCTAGGTGCATGTACTTAGCACCGAGGAAAAGAGTCCTTTCAACAGATACCATTCCTTCCTACTTCTAACCACTGATGAGAAAATGAGGAGAAAAGCAGTCAAAAAAGGAGCTCCTGGGTGGCTCAGTCAGTAAGGCATCTGCCTTCGGCTCAGGTCATGATCCCAGAGTCCTGGTATCAGGCTCCCTGGTAGGCAGGGAGTCTGCTTCTCCCTCTCCCTCTGTCCCTCCCCTGCTTGTGCTCTCTCTCGCTATGTCCCTCTCAAATAAATAAATAAAACCTTTTAAAAAAAAATGGTCAAAAGACCAAAAAAAAAAAAAAAGAAAGAAAGAAAGAAAAAGAAAAAGAAAAAGAAAGAACCCTGCAACCCCAGACACAAAGCTAATCAAAAGGAAACAATCAAAATTGTCAGACAAGAGTGGTATTTTCATGCCATAGTGGAGATGAGAGGAAACTGGAGAACGGGCCTTCTCCGGCACAGGCCAGGAGGTGCGTGCCCATGGCGTACACACGTGTACACTGCACTCGCCACACTGTGCCCGGCGGGAATGTGGCCCGCCCTCTTTCTACTTCTTAAGCAGACTTTCTCCTTACCAGAAATCCACACCACAGCCTGCCTAATCCAGTTTCTCAAAAGAAGCATGCCCACCAAAGCACGGTGGGTCCACCGGGTGCCCTCAGGCTCCACCTCGGGCAGTGGAGAACGTGCAGGTGAGCCTCGCTCCGCCTGTCAACACAGTGTGCACCTGTCCTCTTGCCCCGCTCTGTCCAGACAGACCTGTCCCATCAGTACTCTCAGGTCATAATTCTACCTCCTTGGGTAAGCAGGTGCCTGGCTCCTGATCAACCCAACCATCTGTCCCCCAACGTCCCAGGAGCCTCCACGATCTGCCTGCCACCTAGCTTTGCACCCCAGGTCCCAACCCTGTCCACCCATCACAGTGAACGCCCCAAAGCTATCACCCTTCACGAGACACCCTGCCTTCCTTTCTTCTCTTGACTAACTCATGGAGGCTTGATGACCTTGGGGAATTTTTCATGATCCCCATTCAAAGCTGGGTAAGTACCTCAAACTTCCTATTCTCATGGCACCTTTGCTTTTATTTTTTTTATTTTTTTAAAGATTTTATTTATTTATTTGAGAGAGACAGAGAGACAGCACAAGCTGGGGGAGCAGCAGAGGAAGAGGGAGAAGCAGACTCCCCCCTGAGCAGAGAGCTCGATGTGGGGCTCAATTCTAGGACAGTGGGACTGTGACCTGAGCCAAAGGCAAACACTTAACCACCTGAGCCACCCAGGCGCCCCCTGTGCTCACTTTTTTTTCCCCTCATCTTTATTTTTTTATTTTTTATTTTTTAATAAACATATAATGTATTTTTATCCCCAGGGGTACAGGTCTGTGAATCGCCAGGTTTACACACTTCACAGCACTCACCATAGCACATACCCTCCCCAATGCCCATAACCCCACCCCCCTTCTCCCAAACCCCCTCCCCCCAGCAACCCTCAGTTTGTATTGTGAGATTAAGAGTCACTTATGGTTTGTTTCCCTCCCAATCCCATCTTGTTTCATTTATTCTTCTTCTACCCACTTAACCCTCCACGTTGCATCTCCACTTCCTCATATCAGGGAGAACATATGATAGTTGTCTTTCTCCGCTTGACTTATTTCGCTAATCATGATACCCTCTAGTTCCATCCACGCTGTCACAAATGGCAAGATTTCATTTCTTTTGATGGCTGCATAGTATTCCATTGTGTATATATACCACATCTTCTTTATCCATTCATCTGTTGATGGACATCTAGGTTCTTTCCATAGTTTGGCTATCGTGGACATTGCTGCTATAAACATTCGGGTGCACGTGCCCCTTCGGATGACTACGTTTGTATCTTTAGGGTAAATACCCAGTAGTGCAATTGCTGGGTCATAGGATAGCTCTATTTTCAACTTTTTGAGGAACCTCCATGCTGTTTTCCAGAGTGGTTGCACCAGCTTGCATTCCCACCAACAGCATCTGTCATTTCCTGACTTGTTGATTTCAGCCATTCTGACTGGTGTGAGGTGATATCTCATTGTGGTTTTGATTTGTATTTCCCTGATGCCAAGTAATGTGGAGCAATTTTTCATGTGTCTGTTGGCCCCTGTGCTCACTTTTAAATCAAAAGCCAACATTTACTAAGCACTGATGGTGTATGCTAAGCTATAGGTATTTACCATGAGTCACCTCACCGAGGGCCCACACTAGGTCTGCAAGGGGGAGGTGGGGGAGGGTGCTCCTCCTTGGGACCAAAAATGGTGTGCTGGTTCAAAGATTAAGAGGACCTCTCAAAGGGAAGAATCTGGAATTCTGTATAACTGAATCAAGCCCCTTCTCAAGAAGTTCTTACACTGTATAACCAACAGGCTCCTCCCCGCGGGGAACACATCAGCTCCAACACAGATTAGAGCCAGAATCCCTCCACGGTACTCCATCAGGCACCCCCTGCAACATTGAGCCAATGTCTCACTGGCCGCAGACCGTGGACCTGAGCTGAGGGAGGTGCAGGGACAGGAATGCCGAGGACAGCTGCCAGGCCAAGGCCCCGTGCACAGTCTCGTGAAGGGTGTGTCAGGAAGGACAGGATCTCAGGGTCTCAGGACAGCTCATCACTCATACAGGTCCCCTTCTTCCCGCTGCAGACCCTGACCGGGTCATCAGAAATACCGGCCAGGCTCAAAGCCATCTCCGGGCTCCACCCTCCTGGGGAAAATGTTTTTAAAAAAAGGAAAAGGCCCAAAAGGAGATGTGCAGAGCTCTCTGAAACCTAACTCAAAGTGTGAAACTCACAGGGCACGTTTAACCGAGGGAAAACAAAGGAAGAGGCGCCACCATGGGACACCATGTCAAGCACCCCCACTCCAGGAGCATCCAGCAGCACTTCTCCATTCCCACCGAAGACAGAGCAGAGCACAGTGTTTCGACCTATGAGACTTTGGCTTCAATGTAAACATTTTCCCCAAAGCAAGAAATTTTAACTAAAGAGTATGGCCGTCTGTGTCCCCATGACATGACTGCTCTTCGATTTCCAACACGCAGGGCTCCTGTTCCAGTGCTCAAGCATCCCGGGGGCTGGGGTCCAGGATTCCGCCTCACGGAAGCTGCAATGTATGTACAGACAACAGAGTGTTCACAGAGGGCTCCACCGTCAGCCACAAGTCACCCGGGGACCTATGGGCAGGCCCAGCTGGGCCGCAGGCTCGGCTACAGGATTCACACCCTGCCTCCCGTGGCTCAAAGTCCCATGTCCTCCTTACAGGCATTAGATTAAAATGCACGAAAACTTACTATTTGTAAAATGGGACAATACTGGCCTTGTGAGTCTCCCGGAAGGATTCAGTAAATTAATCCTCCAATTTCTAGCCTCTTGCTTATCAAAAAGCAAGCACTCTGATTCTATTCAAGCTGAGATCGCCTATTTCAATGAGTCCAATTTAACTTCAAGATGAAAAAGAGCGGGTCCCATGTGCACCCATTCCGCCCATCCAGATCCATCCACTCCCTCAACAGACTTCCGCAGAGTGTCTGTCACACATGGAGCTCTGGGGCAGGCCCCGCGTGGGAGGTGAAGACAGGAGCAACAGAGCCCACGGCAGTGTGCAAAGAACACCACCAGGGCATCATCTGCCACAAATGTGACGTGCCGGGCCCCATTCTAAGCACCATGTGTGTGCGTGTGTGTGCATGTGTGCTCTCAAGCCACACAATGACCCTTTAAGGTAAGCAGTATTTATTATTCTCAGATGAGAAACTGAAGCACAGAAAGGACAAGGCACTTGTTCTAGGTCACACAGCTTCTAACAGGCAGAGTTGGGATATGTCCCACCACTGCGTGACTGCAGAGTCCTGTACTCTTAACCACCCGACACACTGCCTCCCCCGACACCAGACCACAAAGAGCTAGAGGAGGGACAGGCTAGGAAACAGGTCCAGCAGGAACAGACAGCACAATGTCACAGATGGCCCATACTGTCTTTACCTGTAACAGAGAGCATGCGCCCTTTAACTAGAGAACAACACGTTCAGGCATACGGTCCCAGCCCAGACTGAACATCATGCACAGCACCTCGGTGCACACGCACTGAAGGGAAAGGGGTGGGCTAGGCACCTGGGTGTCCATCACTAATCCTCACGTCAACAACCTGTCTGACCTCTCTGTGGCACTGTCCTCCCTGTAGGGATTTAATGAGATGCCCCACGTACAGAGCTTACTTCCAGTACCTGCCACTGAAGACGATCCAAGTCAATCCATCAATCAGTCAAACTGCAAACTGCATCGAGACTCAGTCCTGAGCCAGATAAGAAAACCCCAGCTGGCAGACAGCACCAGTCTGCAGGCTAGGAAGCGCGTGGCCCATAGGATCCGAAATACACTGAGGACTCAGGAAAGTATCAACAGGTGTAAATGGTTATAAGGAACTAAAAACCCATGCTACGAAACGCCAAGGAAGGAAAGTCCCCCACAGCTGTGCTGTGCTGCTGGCCTCCTCCACTCTGGGTCCTGTGATGAGGGCTGCACGGAGGCTCTTCAAGCTTTAAACCCCTCAGATGACCTTGACGGTACAGACAGGGATGCTCAGCCGCAGAGTGGGGAAGTGAGGGGCTCCACGTCACACCACAGACAAAAAACAGAGTCTGTTGCTCCAAACTGAAAGACTCAGCTGCAAAGCGAGCAGGGACATCATCTCAGGGTCAGACACGGCCTTGACACCAACACTCAGTGCGATCTGTGTCTCATCCCCATGGTGTGTCCTGTGCCTCAGAGGAGCCCAAGTCGCTGACAGGTCATGACACAGCACCCACGTATTCTAGTACAGACCTGACTCACCGTCCAGTGAGCACACGTAAGAGCGGGGTCATTCACAACTGGCTGTGGTGACCCCGACATGACCAGACATCTGCACCATAGGTCCCGGGGTTGGGACAACGGTGACATCAGTAGTGCACACAGAGCTTGTGTCTGGCATGAGACTGGGTACAGGAGGAGAAGGTACATCAGCATACCCTCGTCTGGTCTCGTTTAAAGCACAGCATCCTTGTCACAGACAGCACAACCCATGACCAGCAAGCTTTCAAAATAATGGTTTTCTCTGCGTCCTGTCCTCAAGGAAAACAGAGGGCAACCACAAAGTTCACTGTAAAAACTGGGGCACCTGGGTGGCTCAGTGGGTTAAGCCTCTGCCTTCAGCTCAGGTCATGATCCCAAGGTCCTGCGATCGAGCCCCGCATTGGGCTCCCTGCTTAGTGGGGAGCCTGCTTTCCCCCTCTCTGCCTGCCTCTCTGCCTAGTTGTGATCTCTCTCTGTCAGATAAATAAATAAAATATATTTTTTTAAAAACTAAAAACTGTCAAGACATAAATCTGCGTCTAATACTTCTGAAGCAGGAACCTTGTCCCTGGGGGAGAGTCCACACTGGTCGCCACTGCGTCCTCAGCACAACAGGCCTTCAAAACCTGTAAGTGGATGCCTACACCCGGCGCCACGCACACCTGCACAGGCGACACGGCAGGCCAGGCTGCCTGACGAAGCGCCACCTACCCCACTCCAGCCGGCCTCAGCACCAAACTGCTCTTAGAAACTGGACAGTTCAAGAAACACAGGGCTACAGGAGATTGGATTTTCTGAATTTGGCATATATTTTAGGCACAAAAATGCCCCCAACCCTCTTTGACTCTTCAAAATATTTGCCCATATACTGAAATAGTTATTGGCCTAAAATGTGTCTTCTGATCTGCTATTTCAGAAACACGAATCACGAATTTCAAGAACACACTGTGAGCCTTGTGCCGGGTGCCTCCGACAAAAGAAGACCAAGGCCAGAGCGCCAGCAGCTCTCCTGGAGACACAAGCCGTAAACAAATAAACAAGCGTCCTGCACAATGAGGGCTTTCAGCAGGGCAGAACCCAGGGCAGGAGGGCACAGAGCAAGGGAGTGATCAGGGCAGCCGCACACTTTAACCCCACGATATAAGAAAGGACGTTCCTCTTCTCCGTGCGCTTTGCAATTTCTTCATCCAGTCCTCATCATTTTCTTCCAAGTGAACAGCAGCCCAGGCCATCTACACGCTAAATACTTCAAATCGTCATCAGATCTGCAGTGCTCATCCTAGTCCCCCGTGAAGAACCACACAGTGCCTGAGCCGTCCCAGGGTTTACTGGCCACAGTGTTTCCATCGAGACCCCTGGCCTCTGCATAGCCAAACTAAAACTGCATCTCATTTTCTGTCCAAAAGTCTTTTTTTTTTTTTTTAAGACTTTTTAAAAATTTATTTGAGAGAGCATGAGCAGGGTAAGGGGTAGAGGGAGAAGCAGGCTCACCGCTGAGCAGGAAGCCCGATGTGGAACTCGATCCCAGGACCCTGAGATCATGACCTGAGCCGACGCCAGATGCTTAGCCAACAGAGCCACCCAGGCGCCCTCTATACAAAAGTCTTACAGATAGAAGCCAAATAAATGAATGACACTATCAAGAAAAATTCACTTTATTAGATTATTTCAATGTTATCCATATCCAAGAAAGCACCCTGTGCACTTGAAAGGAACAGGCATAAATATAAAGTCACAAAATGAACAAAAGAAGTTGATTTTCCAACCACGAGATAACAGTTTGTTGTGCTTGAATATTAAAACAATTTTTTAAATTTCTGATAGCCAGAGCTCAAAGGGAAATGGAGTAGACCATCTAATTCGGATCAAAGAAAGAATATAAAAGGGCTTTTTCCCCCTAAGTATTGAAAAAACAAATCACCCCCTTTTTAAAAAAAATTTTTATTTATTTATCTGAGAGAGGGAGAGAGAGAGGGAGAGCGGGCATGTGTACAAGCCTGGGGAGGGGAGGGGCAAGAGGAGAAGCAGGCTTCCTTCCTGTTGAGCAAGGAGCCAGAGGCAGGACTTGATTCCAGGCCCCTGAGATCATCATCTGAGCCGAAGGCAGATACCTCACAGACTGAGCCACCCAGGTGCCCCCAAATCATCTTTCTTTTTTTTTTTGACAAGTAGAAGCACTGTTACAGGGTTTCTTACATCCTTACTAAGTAAGAGCTAGGAACACAGTAAAGTGTACCTCAAAGAAGGTACTCACGCAGACACTGAACACAGAAGAGATAACTTCTCCTTCTATCAGGTTTAAAAACAGTAAAGAAGAGGACTTACTGATCTGCTCTTGGTATCACAGAGAGGTTAGTCCCCAAAACAAGGCCTTCTGGGAAAAACCACTTGAATGTGATCTCTTATACAAAATCCCAGAACTAACTCAAATAAAAGGTTTTCAGAAACTTCAACAACTGTTTCACAGCTCAGAAAGCTGGAGCAGGCCCTGTCTCTAGGTCAGCCCCGCCACGCGAAGACCCCCGTCATCAGGCATCTAACCAGAAGGGGAACACTCACCCCTAAAGTGTGCGCCTGACTTTATTTTCTACCTTAAAAGGAATATACACAGGTACCTTAAATCTCTTTTTTCGGTTTTTACTTTTCTTAATAGTAACAAGCTATTCTATTCGTTTGGGGAAAGTGCCACACTTTGTACATCCTTTTACCATTATAAACTCCCTTATCCTTGTAATTCTAAGTGACTCCTAAGAAACCTAGAAACTCCACAAAAAAACCTAGAAGCCCACTGACTGAAATGCCATGTTAGTCATCCCTAGGCATTCAGAACGGGGTGCGCAATAAAAATGGTACAAGGGTGTGACAGACAGGCAACCCCATTCCTCCGTCCATGGGTCTACTTGCATGCTGAACCAGGGAGAAGAGTCGGCCATGACACCACATATGGAAAAGTCTTCCCAAATCCCCAGAGTAGCAACCAAACTAGGGTCTGCAGGCTGCACAGCTCTCACCTGCCCATTCCACCAACCGCCCCACAGAGGGGGCATGTGGAGTCCGCTCCTCCCACCCAGCAACCTCCCTTCTTTCCCTTGTCTGCTGCTGCCAGGACTTTCCCTACGGCAGAAGACCAGAATCTGCTCCCCCAAATATGCCTCTTTGGCCCAAGGGCCATTGTGAGCCAATTATTTGGAAAAACAGTAGACACAAAAGCAGCTCAGAAAACTAAGAAGTTACCCTTTCATGAGGGTACACGTACAAAGGAAATCTCCATTCACAAGGGTGTCTCCCTCTATGCACCAGGAAGAGAAGGATAAAAAAGACGACTCACAGAAGACCCTTACCCACTGAGAGGGTGGCTGGCTTGCTTGCTTCCTTGGCTTGCTGTACTTTTCCTGATCACCTTTCCATCACCCGCCCTCCACGCCTGGCTTTCTTTGTTTTAGCTGAAGCCCAAATTTAGCCCAAATTTAGTCACTTCTATGAGCTACTATTCCCATGTACATATGAGATATACACATTAATACACTGCTTTTCTCCGTTGATCCGTCGTTTGGTACTGGGCCCTAGCTGAGAACCTAGAATGGGAACCTAGAAGGCAGAAGGACAAGATTTTTTTCCTACCCCACACTCATCACCCAAAGCTTGCAAGAAACTTCTGGGGTGCCCTGCCGGTAACAATCTCACTGTCTCCACTGACCGAGCACTTGGGATGTGCCAGACCTCAGCCTAGTCCTAGCAACAGCAAGATAAAGTGGGCACTATTCCCCCGATTTTACAGACAGGACAATGAAGGTCAGAGCGGAAGGGTGAGAAATCAGCTTGTAGGTGGCACAGCCAGGATTGCGACCCAGATTCTGCGGCCAGATTCAGGCTTGAGACTGAATTACTCACATTCATGTGTGTAGTTAAACTTTGTGTCCAGGTATATTTAAAAGCCATAAAAATGCTAGAGCTTTGCTTTCCACATTACCTCCAACAATCCTCCCCAAAATTACCGGGAAGATGGTTTTTACGTATTCCACCTCAGACGGGTCCATCCATCCATCCTAGGGCTACCTGGTTCAGGTTTGGATGTCCTGCACTTGCTACAACCGTGGGATAGAAGTGTAACTGATCTCTTTCAGCGTGAGAGCCACTGAGTACGTCAGCTCTCGTGGGAATCCCCTAAGGACCATCACTAGTCCTGGTACTGAGTTAGCTGCCAGGACTGGTCTGCTCATCACTGTCTCAGGGGAGCTCCAAGCGTGCTGGGGAATCCCAAAATGCCCACTGACAAAGGAGATCGATGCCATATACACCCAAAGAATGAGATATTGAGGGGCGCCTGGGTGGCTCAGTCATTAAGCATCTGCCTTCGGCTCAGGTCATGATCCCAGAGTCCTGGGATCGAGCCCAGGGTCCTGGGATCGAGCCCTGCCATTGGGGTCCCTGCTCCAAGGGAGGCCTGTTTCTCCTTCTCTGACCCCCTCTGCTTGTGTTCCCTCTCTTGCTGAGTCTGTCAAATAAAATCTTTTTTAAAAAGCAAATGAGATATTGATCTTGACAAAAAGACGTATGAAGCCTGAGTACAGTGAACACAGGGTCTCGTTAAGGAAACTAACATCTCCATGTCATGTTCTAAGCACAGAAACATTAGGCAACTATTAAAACCTCCCTGGAATCTTTGACAAAGTAAGACAGTGAAAAATAAATGGAGAGAATTTCCTCCAAGAAATTCTTTCATTTTACTTTGGGTTTATATTCTTTTTTGAAATTTGACAGAAACAGCATAGGTCAGGATTACAGGGTTGTTGTTGTTTTTTTCTTTAACTCAAAATTTTGTAATGACGAATTTCTTTTTTTTCCCCTTTATATACTAGTGCTCCTTCGCTGTGGTCTTCGGCGTAGTGAGTCCGCAGAACTCACGAAGTCAGTAAGCGTGCAAGGACAGCACGAGGCTCTGGGAAAGGGCAGTGCACCAACGTGTCTGAAAAATCCATCGGCTTCAAATCGGAATGCAAAATTGAGTAACAGGAAGGTTCCCCGTTTAGCTCTCAGCTCATCTGAGTCATCAGTTGTCAACATACAATATTTAACCTCTTTAGAGGCTTTTAAAAGGTCATTATTTCTAAAGGCGTTTACACACAGTATACGTTCACATGATTTCTTAATTATTTTTCTTGTAGGAAGTAATAATAGCGATTCATTATTATAAAAGAGAACATATATAAACCTGTTAAGAAAAACATTTAGTCTTGAATAAAAAACATAAAAGATACATATGACATTGTACATATATCTGCACATTTATATGACTCAAAAAGGGAAAGGGGGAAAATAGAAATGCTTTAATAAATACATAGCTAAATGAACCATGGTACATTTAATATGAAATCCTGTATTCCTGTTAAAAAAGAGTTATCTGTATTTTACAGAGACTTCCATGATGAATTAAAAACTCTGAAAACCATAAATTGCGCTCCCCTACACATTCAAACCCTCCCATACTACGTACCCATTTGTCTGTCTGCACACATGCACACACAGTGAAAGTCCCCAAAGCCACCCAACGGGAAGTGGTTACCCCTGGGGCTGGAAGGGGGATGGGGGAGAAGGCGGTCAAGGGGACTTTGTCAGCACTGTTCAAATCTTTCAGGAGGTGTACTCATGGGTCAACTTGCAGAACTAAAAATAAGTTAAACCACTTGGCATCCTAACAACTTGCCAAATGGACCTGGGCTCAGCGTCACCTGGTATTAAAAGCATGTAAAGTGAAGCAATGCCAAATTTTCCTATTAAATCAACGTTAGCAAAAAAAAAAGTGTTCAACACTAATGAGGATGAGGTAAAACATCTGACCATCCTGTACCAAGATCATAAAATGCTTCTGCCCTTTGACCCAGGTCCACTTGAAACCTCAAGGAGATAATCAGAAATCAGGATAAAATTTTATGTTATCAACGTTTATCATCACTCTTCACTACTAGAAAATGCAAAAGTACCTAATGGATCAACAACTGAGAAGGGTTTAAGAAACTAGGAAACAGCCACATAGTAGAACAGTATGCAGCCATTACAAACTATATTCAGGCAGACATCATTAGGCTACTGAAGAAAGCAGGATACCAAAATGTTCTTGCAAGCATAATGTGACATACAGACATGCATACATAGAAAAGGAATCAGCAAGCTCACGGAAACATGCGGATACTGCTCAGTGAGGCACTTAAGAGAAACAATATTGTCTTAAAAAGTACCTCGTCATGGGGCGCCTGGTGGGCTCAGTGGGTTAAGCATCTGCCTTCGGCTCAGGTCATGATGTCAGGGTCCTGGGATCAAGCCCCACGTCAGGCTCCCTGCTCAGTGGGGAGTCTGCTTCTCCCTCTCCTTCCCTCCCACAACACACTGCTCCTGCTCTCTTGCTCTCTCCCAAATAAACAAAATCTTTAAAAAAAAAAAAAAAGTCTTTTATATTTGTGTGCTGGCCATTGCTAAGAAACAGGCCCACGCTGGTTCAGAAGAGGGCCTGTCTGGAGCAGTGAATGGAGGGAGCGGTACAGTCCCGTCTGTTGGTACAAAGAGCACTTGGTGGCCTCGGAGATATTCGGGGGATATCCTGAAAGATACTCCTGCTCCTGTCCATCCGTGCACCAGTGTATGTGCAAGCGGGACAGGACAGCCAGCCCCTGGGATGCGCGTCGTGACAGCAGCGCCCCCAGCGGACCCTGGACCCCACGGAGGGGGTGCTTGACAGGTCTCTCCTCTCTTGTGGCCCCCAGGTTGGCATCGTCACGAGATGCTCCTCGCATCGGTGCACAATTACAGGAGCATCTCTCACCTGGATTCTCCACTCTGTGACCACACCTGGATCAGGGCAGGATTGCCTGAAGAACAACGGGGCATCTGGACATCGAGTTCCTCCTCCCTGAAGCTGCCTCGAGGGTGCCGTGCCACTGTGTCTTACAGGGCTCTTTGGTGGGGCAGAGGGATGCTTTAATGAAGACTTTATTTTTCAAGAATGTTCTTTGCACTGCTCTCCCAGATGGGTCCGATGTGATGAAAACAGGACAATGTCTCTGCTCCTGCTGAAGTCAGACACGTGTACTCTTGTATTCCCGGGGTCATTTGACCTATTCCGGTGCCCTTCCTTCCGGGAGGGCCACAAAGGAGGGCCCGGCCCAGCGTCCAGGCCTCACGCTGGGGGCTGCGGGCAGGAGGAAGGGATCCTGGCGTTGCATGATGGGCTTCGGGAGGCCGGACCTCCAGTTGGACCCCAGAGGCCTGGCTGTACCTGATGAAGGCTGCTGCTCCTGTCAACAGAACGCGCACTGTCGGCGAGATCCTGACGCTGGGCTTCATGGGCTTTCCACATTCGTCACTGACACATCTTCTTTTTCTAGACTGAAGAAAAGTCTAGAATCTTCTTTACCAGAGGCCTCTACAACTTTTACTGAAAACACCACCTGTGTATATTCTCCTTCTATAGCCCTAGTCTCCGGGTCCCAGGGAGCCAAAGAAGGCACAAGTCTGTAACCCCCAAGACGTGGGAAGCCTGACTTCTGAGGCTCAGCCCCCACACAGCGACTGTCCCAGAGAGGGTGACACCAGCCCCACCGGCACCAGCAATAGGCCTGCACGCACACTCCCGGGCTCAGGAACAGAGCCGGACACAGGGGGAAGTTGGCGTCTCTGGGGCCCAAGGGCATGGGGGTAGCCTCCCCTGGCTCACGAGCCCTCCGACCTCCACAGCGCTCCCTCCAGCACAGGGAAAGCAGGGCCCAGGACAGTGGCCAGGGCTCAGCGGCCGCCACCCTGCTACTCCCAAGAGGAAATCAGATGGAAATCCTGAAAAACCCCCTGTTTTGTTAACAAAATCTGGGGAGGAAGGTTCCATCTGATAATATATGTTCCGTGAAGGGAGATCAGAAGAAAGGGGAGAAGCACGGAGACTATGATGCCTTTCTTGCCAACCTTTGTCATTCGAGAATTTTTTTTTTTTTTTACTTCCACTGTGATTTATTCAGGACACATTGCAGCTCTTAAAAAAATTAACACATATTTCGAAAAACAATTTCCTCATAGTTAAAATCTTGATGACATATAAATGTCCATCCCCGAAATACTTCATGGAAATGAGTAAATTTTTAAGGATAATATATTTTTGTGACATTCTTAACACACACATATTTTATTTTCCTGTGTAAGTTTAGTTATTATCAACATCAGGCTTTATACTTGTTAAGTATGCATTATAAGGCAGTGTAAATGCATAAATTATAGACCCATACCTGAGTATATTTTATTACACTTTGGCAGTGATTTTTTTTTTCATTTGTAATTAAGCCCTAAGATTTTTTTTATTTCTTTTCAGCGTAACAGTATTCATTGTTTTTGCACCACACCTAGTGCTCAATGCAATCCGTGCCCTCTATAATACCCACCACCTGTTTCCCCCAACCTCCCACTCCCTGCCCCTTCAAAACCCTCAGATTGTTTTTCAGAGTCCATAGTCTCTCATGGTTCACCTCCCCTTCCAATTTCCCTCAACTCTCTTCTCCTCTCCATCTCCCCATGTCCTCCATGCTATTTGTTATGCTCCACAAATAAGTGAAACCACATGATAATTGATTCTCTCTGCTTGATTTATTTCACTCAGCATAATCTCTTCCAGTCCAGTCCCATGTTGCTACAAAAATTGGGTATTCATCCTTTCTGATGGCGGCATAATACTCCATAGTTTATATGAGTAAATATACATTCGTAAATATACGAATATACATTCATCCGTTCAAGGGCCTCTTGGTCCTTTCCACAGTTTGGCGACCGTGGCCATTGTTGCTATAAACACTGGGGTACAGATGGCCCTTCTTTTCACTAAATCAAGATTTTTTTAATGAAAGCAGCATCCTAGGCTCTGGAAGACCTCACAGGCTGCTTGCCACTGACCCAGACCGACACTTCTTATCTCTCTGTCAACTCCGTCCTCACCCAAGTGTTCCCAGAGCAGCGAGCACACCCCACATCGGGGAGAAGATTCCAGATTTCTCCGAGTGCCTTGCCCACAGACAGGGCGCACTCACCTACAGAGTAAAAATCCTTACAAGGAAAAGAAAACTCCAGAGCTAACTATATTTAGCAAACTCAGGGTTTGGGTTACCAGGCCCAAAAGCCGGTGTGGCTTCCAGAGTCTCACCGAACTAAGCATGAGAAGTGGGGGGGCCCAGAGGCTGCCGGATGTGTTCGCCTGTGTCCTCACACAAACCCGTGTGTCCCTTACCTGTCTCTCTGAATGCCATGGAGCCTTCTCATAATCATGTCCAACAGACTTTATTCTAAGAAATGCCGCTGCAAAGCATTTGCTTACAAGACCTAAATTCTTTTTTTTTTAAGATTTTATTTATTTATTTATTTATTAGAGAGAGAGAGGGAGCGCATGAGAGGGGAGAAAGTCAGAGGGAGAAGCAGACTCCCCATGGAGCTGAGAGCCCAAAGTGGGGTCGATCCTGGAACTCCAGGATCGTGACCAGAGCCCAAGGCAGTTGCTTAACCAACTGGACCACCCAGGTGCCCAAGATCTAAATTCTTAACAGACTGATTCACAGAGACCGCTCTGCAGCCTCACCTTTGTGAATTGCGAGCAACCACCACCCCCCACCACCCCCACCCCCACCCCCCCCCGCCGCCCACAGACAAGGCCTACAGCTGGAAACCTGACTCATCTGGGAGGCAGGGATGTCCCCTGAGACTCTCACCTCTGATTTAGCTGCTTTTTAGGCAAGGGAGCCAATTCCAGGCTCCGTGGGTGTTCCCCAGCCTGGGAGAGACGGGGTATACAACGTTGCAGTGGAGACTTTCCTGGGAGAGTTTCCAACCAGGAAACTGAAGTTAGTTAGTCTTGTAGTATTAATGTATTAGACTGACAATACTAATGTGACATCACCCAAGGCCTCCCCCACCCACATTCATTCTGGATAATCACAACCCTTGCTTCCTGGTGCCTGAGATCAACTACTTCCAAACAAGATGTGAGTAGCTCATAGCTCCTTAGAATCCCAATACCAGGAATATCTGGATTTAAAAATGATTAAGTTCAGGGGCACCTGGGTGCTCAGTGGGTTAAGCGTCTGCCTTTGCCTCAGGTCATGATCTCAGGGTCCTGGGATCAAACCCCTGTCAGGCTCCCTGCTTAGCGGGGAACTAGCTTCTCCCTTTCCGGAACTCTGCCTGCTGCTCTCTTGCTTGTGCTCCTAGGCTCTCTCTTTCTCTCTGACAATAAATAAAAACCTTTTTTAAAAAAATTATTAAATATTAGAATATTTGGATAAAAGTTTGTCCCTGAGATCATGTTTTTATTTAGGGTATGAAGCTGTCTTAATTACAAAAATTATGATACGTGTCCACATTAGACATTCTAAGTAGGAAACCCCGGAGGAAGAATTCCGGGTCCCTGGAGTTCAGCCACTTACAGCTAATCCACCTGAAACTTCAGACTAAGCCTTTCCAGGACTTTCCGTCCATGTTTACAGTTTCTTTACTGAAGTGTTACTATGTTTCCGTATGTTCCCTACAGGCTATTTGTCCTACACTGTGCCTCACGTCAATACTTTCCACCCCATGGTTGTCATGGTAACAGCACCTTCCACCCTATAGATGAATTTCGGAACCTATGTATCCAGCCCCACTTTGGGGGTCCATCTGGGCTGCTCCCAATGTTCAAACAATGTTCATTCACTAAACGTTCTCGGAGCTGAACCTCTGGACACAGCGGTGCTCATTTCCTTAGAAAGTACTCGGAGGAGCCGCTCCCCGAGTCACAGGAAGGACACATCCCGTCACTGTGGCCACAGGAGACCTCGTGGGAAACGGCTGAGTCACGTCAGCCCCCACTGCTCTCAACCATCTGTGGCTGAACTTCCCCGGTCTGTCTCTGCCACCCTCACTGTGAAGCTAACTCTTATCTAGTTTCCAAGATACTCAAACCCTCGAGTATTAGGGGACATCCTTAGTTCAAGAAGCTATCTGGCTTATTAGCATAACCTCTGAGTCCTTTCTTAAAATAAGGTCTGAAGACATCCTGTCTGTTCATCCATTTCCGTTCCTAAATGATAAGAGCCACCGTCCTTTCTCCGACATCTCTAACTCAGGGACTGATACAGACCAGTAAGTCCGTTTGATGCTTTGATCCATCTGATCCTTAGTCCAAACCTCCTTTTCCTCCCCACAGGAGCCACAGGGGCCACACAGTGACTCCAGAAGGCTTGTGGGCCCCAAATCCTAACGCTCGTAGTACCAAGAGCAGTAATTGGGCAGGTGCCAGGGCTAAAATCCCAGGTCCTCCGCTGCCACTCCTCTCACAATGTGACACCTAATGGACTCGCAGCACCACACGCCCAGGGACAACAAGCAGCCAGCGTCTCTGAAGTGGGACAGGAGCAGTCACTCAGGATTACTCTAGCTCATAACTTTCATCTACACTGTGCCCTCCAGAAGGGTGAAGTGGCACCGCAGAAACCCAGAGGAACAGGACTGTCACTGGCCGAGCACAGCTGCCCCCCCCCACCAGGAAGTGGGCTTCAGCCACGTGTCTATTTCCCTGGCACGTGATTAACCTCATTCGGTGTTATGGAGCCACATGGGTTCATTATGGATCACGTGGCGGGCCTAGTCTCAAGAAAGCGCCGGACAAGATACAGAGCTTCTCGTGGGGGACAAATCTTCAGTGTGTGGGACTGTCCCCAAGACCGAGGGGCACTCAGCATCACACATGCCCATAATATTAAATGCTCATACACACACCCCCACTGTCATCGGGACAATCACACATGTCCTCACAGGTTCCTAGATGCCCATGGTGGGTGGGGGTAGACACCATCCCCCAGTGGGAACCCTTTCTTCTCCTGGGTGAGCCAGAACAGACACTTGGGAGATGACAGAAAACCAAACTAACCTGGATACCGAATTGTGCAGGGCAAACCGTGAGTCCCGTAAAGATTACAGGAGACTGGGAAGGAGGAGGCACAGAGCAGGTTGTGGTATGAATGAGGGGAGGGTCCGGTCCAGGGTTCAAGTTGGCCATGAAATGGTTTCTCATCGACTTGTTGGGTTTCCCCTGCTTTAAGCTGATCACAATAAGCAAATTCCAGGACCCCACATTCTACATACTTGGCAACGCCAACCTCTGAAGAACACTTACTGCTGCTCCCCACGTCCCGGGCATCTAAGGAAGGCAGCGTCTGGTGAGTCTTGGTGAAGGTGAAGGACAAGGCTGGCCCGCCCACAGCAGAGGCTCTGCCCTTCCCTGTAGGACCCAGGAGGCCAGCCCCCTGCCCTGCTCCCTTCCGCCCACTGCAGCTGTGGTCAAAGCACCATTGTTCCCAAGAGGCCCAGGGAACAATGCCCCTTGTTGATCTTCTCTGCTCCAGCTGAACAAGGTCACTGGCTAGTTCAACCTCAGCCACTGCCAGCCTCCCCGCCTCTCACCGCACAGTGCTGGCAGGGCTGTTTCCTGTCATCACCTCGTCACCTCTACGTGCAGGTGAGCCTGCACAGGTCAGCAAATGAGCCATCTTGTACAGATCCTGTTGAAAACAGACTCCAGAGAGACCCTCGGGGCTGTGGTCCTCAAACTTCTAGAACTTTAAAATGCAAAACGCTCAGTTAAAATCCAGACTTCTGGCCCCGATAAAGTGAAGCTGTGCGAGCAGGAAGCCACAATTTCACCCCTGCCCAGTGTCCCTGAAACAGGTGACCCACCGGAGCCCTCCGAGAGAAGATGCCACAGCCACAGACCCAGAAATGAAAAACAACACCTTCCTGACATTTGACCTGGTCTCCCTGAAATGTATTCTTCACTAGCAAAAGGAAAACTAAACATCTAGTAAACATAAAAGAGAAATCAACCTAATTCGGAAAGAAAATTAGTCAAGTCCCTTCGCTCTTGCATAGAGAGACAGTAAGTTCAGTCTGCCCTCTAGTTTCCACTGAAAGGTAACTCACTGCCCACGTGTCCTATCAAAGCACACTGAATGTAACTGTACCACCTCACACTTGAACAAACGTTTAGTAATTTCAAAATACTTTCCTACTGTATCACCAAGAAAGATGATCTCACCTGACCCTCGGATTATCTACACCTGCCCAGGAGGCCACGTGAAGAGTCAACACAACCGTCCCAAGAGCCTTACAGGAAGCATCCGGAATATTCTGCCGCCTTCTGCTAGACAGATATGACAGACAAGTCTCGTGCCAGCTCAAACGCGCAGACCGGACCCAGCCGCCCATACTGCAGCCCCGGGAAAGCCAGCCCAGGGGAGGGGAGCAGTGGTACAACCACAGGGCCTGTTGGGAGCTCAGGTGAGACAGGCAGTGGCATCTGGGCCCACGTTTACTGGACGTGCCACCTCTCAGGGTACCCAGAAGCACTTAAAATGCTCCTAAACATCACAGCTCCCATTTCTGCCCTCACCACATATGACAAAGGCTCTGCCACATGCAGGGTGATACGCTAGGACTCAGGACACACCTGAGCATGGTAAGTGCTACCAATGGAAACAGCGCAACGTGGGGAGGCAACCTCGATGCTAAAGCTTTCCCTGACAGACGGGTGCTTCAGGGGAGACCTAGAGAAAGAAGGGCAGTCAGCAAAATCTTGAGGAGGGAGGAAAGTGGAAGTGAACGGCTCCCTGGGAAACCGGCACCCAGCCACCACGGAAGGCCCCCCAAGAGGGACAGAGACGGGCGGTGCTGGGGACGGCGGGCTCCAGCCAGGCCACGTGGGGCTCTGAGGCGGTGAGACTGAACTCTAGCGGCCGAAAGAACCACCGGGGAATGAAGGTTTGTGTTCTATTTGGGGTTGTGGGGGACAGTGAATTACTAGATCTGTATTTCAGAGAGGACGCTCTAGAGCCTCCTGACTGTACCGGGAGGACGGCAACGGGAAGGGGACAAGTGGGGGCACCTGGGATGCTTTCTGGAGGCATGACCACCAGCGGCTAGATCTGGGACAGCCAGATCTGTCCAGCCAGGGCAGGACAGACAGGGACAAGACTGAGACCCACTCTGGCTGACTGCTTGGGGCATGTTCCCACGGCCACCCCACAAGCAGCAGAGCAGCCAGGGCAGAGAACCTCTGAGAAGGCATTAAGATCTGAAAATCCAGGGGCGTGGGCACGGAGGAGGATGAGCACAAAAACGCTCACTCACCACCTTCTGCTCTCCAGTCTGGCTGCATTTTACACTAGCTACACTGTTACACCTGTAAAGGCTTCTTCCAACAGAGACATGATCCTGTAAATTTGATTTTCTAAATTACAGCACTTACTGCAATTTTGTACCTCTTGTAACAACTTAATTCACGCAACCAGAAAACTCCTGCTACTAAAAGCATTTCCTAAAGATTCAGCCTTTTCCAGCCTTGTTAAACATGGCACACCAGCAGAATTTCATCTTTCTTATGCAATTTCCACATCCGCATGGAGGGCCCAGCCTGGATCCAAGCCTTCAACCCCAGCCTGTCCAGCCCCAGGCTGTGTGGATGGTGAACACCAGTACAGCACGCGGCGTCACCCATCATCCTGGAAGCGGCTCTTCACGGACAGAACATCAGGATGGGGGCCCCGATCTCAAAACTGGAGTAAAGACCCTGCCCCCAGCTGAGCTACCCACTCTGGGCTGTCTGGGAAGAAAAAATCTTGTGTCAAATGCAGCCAAGAGGCCAGGCAGGGCCTCAGAAAGCCACGACTACAATGGACCTGCAGGACTTGTGTGCGTAGGAAAAGGACTTTATTCCTAGAACTGTCATTCTCTTTTCTGATAAAACACAAATTTCCCAGGGAGAAGGCCCCAAGGCTGGCCATTTCCACCTCTAGGAAGGCTCCGGCTTCCTCTCTACCAACAGGGCTTAACAGGAAAAACTCACCCAGAGGTGGAAAAGGCTTCATGTCTCACACCATGGCCCAAAGTCACCCTTAAAACCCTCCTGCGGCCACCACCTCCCATGTGAGACTCTCAGGACACAGCTTCCAAGTTCCAGCAGCCAAGCTGGAGTTGGGGACAGCCACACCCAACAGCCACCACTCTTCCAAGACTTGCAAGGCACACCAGAGAGGTGTGTGTCAACAGCCTTTTCCCGGTTCTATGTGCCTCAAAATGGCCGGAAGCAAGTTCATTATTCTTCCTAAAATTACTTTTGAAAACTCAAAGAGACCTGACGCACACATGTGTTTACAAACCAGGTTCTAAAGGGCTGCCCCTCGCTTACCCTTAGATCTCTGTTTTGGAATGGAGCGTGAGACGCCTCACAGACTGAGATAAAAACTAGAATTTCTGGCGCCGCCCATCTGGGCAGAGAGCAGGAGACGTGCCTACTTGCCCACAAAAACTAAAAGGCCAAGAGAGTGAGGAAAGCATAAAGGGAATATATGAAACAGATTAAGAGTACATACAGCTGACCACTGCACATGGGTTTGAATGAGGTGGGCCCACTTACATGAGGGTTATTTCCCACAAACACAGGACAGTGCTGCAAATGTACTTTCTCTCCCTTAGGACTCTCTGAACACTTTCTTTTCTCTGGCTCACTTTACTGCATGAATACGGCAAACATGTAATATACAAACTGTGTTCATTGACTGCTCGTGTCATTGCTAAGGCTTCTGGCCAACCATAGGCTGGTAGTAGTTAAGTTGTGGGAAGTCAAAAGTTATATGTGGATTTTTAAACCATGTTGGGGATCAGTGCCCCTAATCTTCATGTTGTTCAAAGGTCAATGTATTTTATGTTTATATAAAATAGGAATAATACATCTATGATTTATATGATGTATTATATGTCTATATTATATATGCATACTACATTTATTATTTACACATTAACATACATAATATAGAACACACAGAATTATGTTCTATACATATTATGTATTATATAAAACCTAAAGAGCTACATATTATAAACAGCTTACAGGCTGAAGATAGCACAATGACATACATTATTCGGAAGTCCCAATTTTTGCTGGCTAGTTGGGTTGTCTTTCAGCAACCATTCCTGCAGATGTTCTGCAAGTGCGACACAACCAGCAAGTGTGAATGTAACAGCAAGTGCGAACACAAGGGAAGGGCAGTATTCTCTCATCCCCCAGCTTTCACTGTTTTTAGCGTGCGACTTGCCCGTTTCTCAGAGCAAAGCCGTGCAGTCAGTCTGCAAGCGCGGACTCTGACCCTCAGGCAGGGTCTAAAGAGCTCGCTCTCAAGCCGGTTTAGCAAGTGGTATGAGGCAGCCGCGTGAGAGCCGCCACAACCCCAGCCGCTCAGGGGCACACAGCGAGCACCCAAACCACCCAGAGGCCTAGTGCAGACTGCGCACCAGGCAGAGAATGGCTTTCCTATTATGGGGTGCTCCTCTGGAAAAAGGCTAGCAACACAGTCTACGAATTACCCTCGAATCCGGGGCTGGTCCTCCCATCACTTGGGAGTCACGGGAAGGGCTGAGGACAGAGACGGACCCAGGGAACTTGTGCGCGTCTGCACAGCAGGCCTGTGGTGGCCCGCAGTCAACTGTGAAAGGCCAAGGCGAGCCAATATGCATGGTATGTGTCTAGTCGAAGAAGATTATTAACCATTAGGACAAAGGGTTTGGGGCTTAAAAAACAAAAACAAACAAAAAAAAAACCCTGCAAATGAAGCAGAAGAGAGTCCCAGGGATAGCAGGAAAAAGGAAGCTCCTTAGGGATCGGGACCTGCACGTGGGTGAGCCTGGGAAATGGGTGTGGGGGACCAGCGCTTCCCATATGGAGCAGGAAGGGTGGCTCATGGGGCCTGAGGACAAAGTCACCAGGCACGGAGCCACCACTTCAGCAGGTGGTGGCACGAACCAGGGACTTCCAAAGCTCCAAAGCCAAAGATCCAAGAACGTGAGCATGCTAAGGCCACACACTCAGCTCCTCCGACCCCACGACGCCACGACCGTGCCCATGAGTCAACTTTCCAAATACGTCTTTATTTTTTTTTAAGATTTTATTTATTGGACAGTGAGAGAGAGAGAGAGAGAGCACAAGTAGGGGCAGCGACAGGGAGAAGGAGAGGGGAAGCAGGCTCCCCACTGAGCAGGGAGCCCAATGTGGGGCTCGATCCCAGGACCCTGGGATCATGACCTGAGTTGAAGGCAGACGCCCAACGACAGAGCCACCCAGGCGCCCCTCAAGTACAACTTTAAACTAAAACATTTTTTCACTTGATTTGATTCCAAATGCCTTTTAAAGCCTAAAAAGGAAACGTGAAAGAAAAACATCAAACTCAACACAGACTCAAGTGGGAACAACAGAAGAGAATGGACTTCCTCGGAGACTGCCCCAGGGGAGCCACCCCCAAACCTCCCGCACAGACTCCAGGACCAAGTCGGAACCTGTTCTGCCTGAGAGACCATAGTGAGGACAAAAACAATCCTTCAGGGGCGTAGGTGATGCGCAGGAGTGCCGACGGGACATGCAGGAACACAATAACAGAAATGACAGGAGGGGACAGTTCCCGAAGGCCGGGGCTGCCTGACACCTTTGTGAATGGACCTGCTCACCTTCACAGCAACTCTGAGAGAACATTCCTTGTCCCCGGTTCACAAGTGAGGCCGCTGCAGCCCAGGAGGGTGCAGGGCGAGCTTAGTCCAGCAGAAGGGCATGCGGCAGATGGCGTCAAAGCCCCAGGCAGCCCGAGCCCTCCTCGAGGCAATTCTAGATCAACCACAACATGAACTCACCCCAGGAAGGAGAGCCGGCTTGCAAGCCTTCTCCACGTCATTTGCATGAGTTCCCATCTCTCAGACACATTTTCAACCACATCTGAGCTCACTTTTTGCTCACATTCGTTTTTCTTCCTTAATAGAAAATTTAAATCAAAAGTGCTCGCCACAAAGCTGAGACAGATAATACATCAGGTCTGACGAACTGCGAAGGCCAAGTGTAGCAAAAACAAAACAGATCCTTCCTGCAACCTGCAGTTCTGGAGTCTGAAGGGTTTCGAAAATGTGAAGGTGGGGAGAACAGAGAGTGTGAGCAGGGTCTGTCCTGGCTGATGGCAGGAGCACCTGCAGCGCACAGCACCTCCATCTACAAGCTCGGTCCTGCAGGCCACGAGCCCCGGGGAGCAGGACGCCTTCTCATCTGCCCCAAAGAGAAACACAGGACACAGGCCATTGACTTCCCTTTAGAGCTCGTTCCACTGAAACTACCTGCATCTCCACTTGTGCCTGGTAAATACTGTGGTTAAATTACTCATAGTTTCTGTCTGAAAGAGAGGAAGAGAGAAGCGAAATGCACCCAGCCCTGATGGCTTTCCTCACTCTAGGGAGAAAACGGTGCACATGTGAAGCATCATGAAAAATCAAGAACAGAGGACAGGACTAGCTCTGTGGCTGACACAGCAGCGTCGCTAACAAGCTCGGTCGCAGCAGTCAGGGCCCCTCTGCCACCGCCAGACATGGGACACACAGCATTACAGGTGCAGACAGCGACCGTCCCCACAGGGTCTTTACAGGTGTCCTCTCCAAGGGCTGTCTGGGTGGCTCAGCTGGTTCAATGGCTGCCTTCAGCTCAGGTCATGATCTCAGGGTCCTGGGGTCAGGGTCCACGTCAGGCTCCTTGCTCAGCAGGAAGGAAGCCTGCTTCTGCCTCTGCCTCTGCTGCTCCCCCTGCTTTACGCGCGTGCTCTCTCTCGCTCTCTCTGTCTCTCATAAATAAAATCTTTTTAAAAATAAATAATATTTTATTTTTAAAAAATAAAGTAAATTAATATTTTAAATAAATATTTAAAAATAAATAAATAAATACTCTTTAATGAGATGCGGATGCTCTGGTTGACCAAGTGAAGGCACATTTACTCACAGGAGACAGAGGTGGACACAAGGCACGGCAGAGCCAGACGCTCTTTCTAGAGAACCAAACACACGAATCCCAGCAGCAGAGCCTGGCTGAACTAACAACACAGTTGGACTCGACCGCAGAACCCACGTTCACATCCAATACAGTCTCAGGAGTTAAAAGAGTGATATTAAGTGGTGCCTGGGTGGCTCAGTTGGCTGGGCAGCTGGGATTGAGCCCCACATCAGGCTCCCTGTTCAGTGGGAAACCTGCTTCTCCCTCTCCCACTCCCCCTGTGTTCCCTCTCTGTCTCTCTGTCAAATAAATAAAATCTTTAAAAAAAAAAAAGTGATTTTCGAAGTTTAGGTCATACCAGTTTGCTGACTGTGCTTTTCTTATTACAAAATACGTACATTACAGTAGAATAGCACTTACCCCCTAATTATAAGGGAAAGAAATGACAAGTTTGCAATGCCAGTGAGCAACACCAGACTAGCAGTCGGTGTCCCCAGCACGTTCCCTCCAAGAAGCGCGGTTCAGCCAGCATCTCTCTCTGCCATCACTGATCTCAGAAACACCGCAACTTTTCAAATAAAACACCACGCAACAAGGTCCAAGCAGGAAGCTCAACCAGAAATAATTCTGAGATTAACTGGAGACTGCTAGGAAAACTACATTAAAATTCCCATTGTATCGACCCAACCGTCACAACCTTCCACAGTGGGCAGACCTCACATCTGGCTTTGACTCTTTGCCAAGACAAGGAGATGCCACACGTCAGTAACGACAAGGCAGCAGAGATGTTTCAAGACAACCTTTCTTTATTTTTATTAAGTTTATGGTTCGTAAGTGAACAAACTGCTCAGGCACTAATTCCGCTCATTGCTCCTCCGTTGCAGGCAGCCGTCGTTGGTGAGCGAACAGGGTCCCCGGAGGGTCCCGCCTGGCCTTGCAGTTCCTGCAGGCGCCCCCTTTGAGCAGTTTCCCAGGGAAGAAGCCACAAACTCTGCTCCCTCGATCTCATCTCTTTGTGGCTGCCCAACTAATGATCCTGAAGCACCCCTTCTCTTGGCTTTCCTACACCCCCTGCCAAACACGGAGTGAGGCCTGGCCCAGGTTCGACAGCAGTGCTGCTGGCCCCCACCTTCTCCCCAGCCCTCCACTGCACCAGACTCCTCCGGCAGCCAGCCCCTGCCTTCCACAGACACACCGCCCGCCACCAGCCCTGAAAGGTGCACCAACCTAGCAGGCCACCGGGCCCCGCTGCTCCCTCTGCACCTCCCCCCAGACTCCTTCCTCAACTTCTGCCTCTGCCTGGCCCCTATACGGGCCCCCACGTCAGGGGCCTGCCCCGTTACCCCACTTCATCCAAGCACTAGGAGTTTGTAAGACAGAGCCAGAGGCAGTCCGGCCCAACAGAAATTTCAAAATTCCCCTTGGCCCCGGCTCCTTGGACAAGTGGCAGATTCCAGGGCTGGAGCAGGAATTACACGAGCTGAGCCCGAAGCCTCTCACAAGGCCAGAAAGAGCACTAACGTGCGCACACCTGTGCACACACGTGGGGGCCTGTCTGAGGACGCAGGAGCCAGGTGCGAGAGCTCCCGAGAGCCAAAGCCAGGTCGACAGGGGCATCCGCTAAGCAGCCATGAACGCTGCTGATGTAAGCAGATGAGCGATACGCGGCCGTCCAGAGCGGCAGCCGAACTCCCCAGTATCCTCCGGCTGCACCACACACAGTCACCTCCTTCCAGAGGAGCGTATGGGAAGGGAAAAACGAAGCCACTGGACAGTGGGGCCCCGTGACAAACACGACCTCAGTGAGGCAAGGGGTCTCCATCCCAACACTGGTAAGTCACACTGACGCTATGTGCCGGAGTCAAGGGTGAAGAAGGTGTTTCACCTCTGCGGTCTTGCTCAGTGGAACCCAGGGCCCCGATCTAACTGGGGGGACACACCAGACAAACCCCAGCGGGGACATGGTCTACAAAACACACGTAACACCTGACTGGTTCTCCAAAGTACCACGGTCACCCAAAACAAACGTCTGAGAAGCAACCAGAGCCCAGCTACCTGGGAGGCTGAGGAGACAGGATGTGCCGTCCTGATGGGGATCCCGTGACCTGGGGTACACAAGGCAAAGGCCAAGGATATGTAAGTGAAAGACGGCCTCACTGACTCCTCCCATATCCACACCAGATCGCTAGTTACAACAAGCGAACACACCGACATGAGATGCAACAGTAGTGGAAGCTGGGTGTGGGGAACATGAGAACACCCTGTACTATCTTCCCGACTTTTCTCTGAATCTAAAACCGTTCTAAAATTACGTTTATTTTTAGAAATTGTCTCTGGCTCCTTCATCTCCCTACCCCACAACCAGGCTGCAGTCCAAAACGTCTTTCTGCTCCCTCCTCTCCCGTCTTCAGGGCCATGGTCCTTCCTGGGCCTCGTGTTCTCCAATCCATCCTCCACACACCCCTGAAGATAACACCTCCCAGATCAAGGCCCTTCAACAGCTACCACTTACCCAAATCAGGGTTGGTCGACTCTCCCTGCATCGGCCCAGAGAGCATTTCTTTTAAGCTTCACAACCCTACCCTACCTTACTCTGCCACTACAGTGCTCCAATAGCCACTTACAATATGCAAACAAGGGGCCAGTTTCAATTAAACTTTATAAACATAGGTGGAGGACTGGATCTGGCCCCAAGGCTCTACCTAGCATATCAATGCTTGGGCCTAGAAAGTCAAGTCCAAACTCCTTGGATGGACATTCCAGGCAGGAGCCACACGACCCCTGAAGCTTCTCTCCTCCTTCTGTGGGTTATGGTAGCTGCTCCCATGAGGCTGTACTCCCCGATTCCCCTCCGCCTGCAGGAGCAAGGGCCCCTCCTCCTTGAAGACTCACCAGATCATTCCATGTAAGAACAGGTTTTCCCTTATCAAAACCTAGAGCTCACCTGGACACTACAACTCCCCTGGTACAACACCAGCTAAATCATTAAAAATCACCATATATTATTGCTCGATTTTGTTTATTTATACAAGTTTGATTCTTCCCAGGCAATTCCAAGCATGTTTAAGTTATTACGTAACACAAAGTCAGTTAGGACACACTCCATGCCTTCTCAGACCAGCGGACAGTCAGTACTTCCTAAAGCTCATTCACAGCTCTCAGCATATGCCAAGAGGGGCACCCTCTGCTCGGAAGCATTCTGTAATCAACTAAGTCCAAGGGAGCCCGGGTTCAATGAAGTTAAGCCGCTTTCCTTGTCAGAGGAATTTCCAAGCTGGCACTGTGTGCGGCGAATCTCCTTAAGAGGGATATTTTACACATTCCACCTCGAATATTTCGGCTTGGCTAGGGGGTTTTTCCACATTTTTAGCATCCGTGTCCTGCGGAACAATTAGGAAACTGTTGAGATTAAGTATAGTCCTACAAGGTAAAGTTCTAATTCTTTCTCTTTTTTTTTTAAGATTTTATTTATTTATTTATTTGACAGAGAGAGAGGGAGATCACACGTAGGCGAAGAGAAAGGGGGAAGCAAGCTCCCCGCTGAGCAGAGAGCCCGATGTGGGTCTCAATCCCAGGAACCCGGGATCATGACCTGAGCCGAAGGTAGAGGCTTAACCCACTGAGCCACCCAGGCGCCCCTCTAATTCTTTCTATATGTCACTGTGGTGGGCTGAATAATGCCCCCCCAAAACAGGTACCCAGTTCCTAATCCCTGCATTCTGGGATGCTGCCTTATATGGCAGAGAACGGAAGGGAAAGGGAAAGAAGAGGAGAGAAGAGAACAGAGGAAAGGAAAGGGAACAGAGAGGAAAAGGAAAGGAAAGGGACTTTGCAGGAGTGATTAAGTGAAAGATCTTGAGATGGGGAAATTATCAGGCAGGGCCCTAAATGCAACCAAAGGTATCCTAACAAGAAGGAGGCCCAGAGTGGTCAGACACCAGACAGAAGAAGAGGCCATGTGAGCAGAAGGCAGAGCTGGGAGGAATGTGGCCACAAGCCCAGGAGCGGTGGCAGCCATCATAAACAGGAGGAAGCAAGGAAAGCTCCTCTCCCGGAAACTCCAGAGGGAGCACAGCCCACCCAGGACACCTGCCTGAGGGTTTCTGGCCTCCAGAACAGACAGAAAATAAATGTGTGCCATTTAGGTTACCAGGTTTCTGGTAATTTGTTACAGCAGCCCCAACACAGGGACTACGTCACACAGGAGTCCGACATACCACACCAGTCAGGGTGCCATGCTCTTCGAGGACATTAAACATTCCCAAATGCAGTCAAATCAGCCTTGTCCACTATTAGGTTGCAATAAGCCTGGACCAGTGAGATTTCATCAGTCATTTACAGGGAAACAGTGTAAGTCAGCGGTTAGGACTCTAGACCTGGGGTAAACCACCTGGCTTCACATGCCAGCTCCAACATTTACTAGTTCATTACAGGGCCTTCATCCACATGTTTATCCTCACTGTGACTCAGCTCTCTCATCTGTAAAATGGGGCTATAAAGTTCCTTTGTGAATCAGACAAGGTCAAGTATACAAGATACTTCGTACGGTTCCTGACACACAATAAACATTCAGGGCATGAAAACCACATCATGTATATTACATTACATTGTTACCGCTATTTAGAGGCCAAAAGAAACCCACTTTCACCCCAAGCCAAATCTCATATTCTTTTATTCTTAGACTGACAAACTTACATCTTCACCCAATTTCTACCTTACGACATTTGAAATTACCTCAGCAAGGTAAGGCAGGTGGAAATGTTCATGCTTGCCTCCCTGAATCACAGCTTTTGGGTCTCCGACTTGATAAATTATGACAGCTAACAGCTCCAAGACCCATACCTAATGTCAAGCATGAAATTCACGTCGCTCAGGAAAATGCCTACAACCACTCTTGCAGCACAGGTGATCTGTATCAGTTAGGGCCAAAGGCCCCAAAAAGGCCCATTCTTTCATGTTATTAAGCTGCTGACTCTGCATTCACTTGTCTTCTTCTTAACGTCTGGTTATGGTCAGAGCAACGGATGAGCTCATTCTGAGAGGCCCAAACACAGGAATGGAGGAAGACACCTGCAAACAGCAGAGCTGAAGGGTCTTGGTCTAATGCACACGAGTCCTCCCGATGCGTTGCCTGTCTCCCAGCCGCTCCGCTGCTCCTGTTCCCCACGGGCCACCCAAGTGCCAGGTGCTGCCACATCCAATGGCACAGCCAGTCGACCTGGGCACCACATGCCTGGTCGTAAACCCCGGGTCACCACCACTCACAAAGTGCTTCAGACTAAGATCCCTGAAGAGGTGCTACTAAAATGGTAGCATCCCTGGGAAAGTCAGTGTTTTCTTTCCTGATTAGCAACACACTCCATTAGCCATTAGTTTAAAAGAGCCAAAGGAAAGGTTGACAAAAGAAGAGAGAAAGATTCTGAAACAGGATACATCCTTGTTGCTCTTCTGGGTGTCATAATCCAGAGTTCTGAAGAAAGCTGTGGCTCCATAAACTAATCTGGATATTCTCTAGAATATCCAGAAGTAGGATGGGCCTTGAAGCCTCACACGTGCAGAAGACACCAGTAGATACCACAAGCAAAATGATCAAGACCTCCTTGGGACACTGGAACTAAGAACCTCCAACAACAGTGAAAAAAGCCACCTTCCCTTGTGGGGGCTGTCCCCGGCACAGGGTCCCCACTAACAGCCTAAGAGACAGATGACAGATGGAGATCTGCCTTGCTTCAGTAAGAATCACAAGAGTTGGGGCACCTGGGTGGCTCAGTGGGTTAAAGCCTCTGCCTTTGGCTCAGGTCATGATCCCAGGGTCCTGGGATCGAGGCCTGCATCAGACTCTCTGCTTGGCAGGGAGCCTGCCTCCCCCTCTCTCTGTGCCTGCCTCTCTGCCTGCTTGTGATCTGTGTCTGTCAAATAAATAAATAAAATCTTTAAAAAAAAAAAAAAAAAAAAAAGAAAAAAGAATCACAAGAGTTACCAGGTCACATAAGGCATGGATGAAAAAAGAGTGACCTCAACACAACTGACAAATTTCCCACACAGCCCAGCCCTAATGCCAGCCCCTGTTACTCTGCCCTGCAGGCAGCAGCCATGAAGCTACAGCAAATGCCAGGAGGCATCCAGCAGATATGCCCACCAGACCTGAAAGGTCTGAAGTCACCCCTGGAGTCACAGAGAAAAGCAGGGACCTAGCAAGAAGCACAGAGAGTAGGGGTCTCGGAGCCCAGCTGGTGAGAGTTCAGAATCAACGCCGGGACTACAGTCCCAGCCGTCTGAGCCAGGCAAGTGAGGGGCTGTGGAAGCAGGGCTCACAGTAACCAGTTATGGTAGAAACTACACCATCTACGGGGCTGCGGAAAAAAAGGAAAATAAGTCACATTTCTGGCCACACTCAGGAGAGAACACCACTCACCGGGCACTGACAGATACACAATCACATGCATACGTGTTAATAAACACACAAGGCCACACTGTTCTGTCAGTCAGGGAAGGACCATCTTGGGACACAACAAAACCTCAGGAAAGATCGCAAATTCAGAAAAGCAGGCTTAAACTAGCAAAACGCTGAATGTTAGGGATTTTTAAGAAGCAGCTTCTTTATTTTTAAATTTCAAAATAGAGGTGGTAAACCCAAACACCCGTGAGGCCGGGCACAGACAGGAAGTGGTTACAGCCAGAGGGTCTGCAAACCCAACAGGTGCCTCACCCGGGAAGGCAGCCCCCTCTCAGCCCCAGCCAGCGGCCGCCCTGGGGAGCTGGCTGCCACGGTCCCTGGAGGACCCCGAGCTGATGCCAGGGCCACCCCCAGCACAGCCCAGCTAGAGAATCACAAAACCACAGAGCCTGGCTGCTTTTCTTTTAGGCCTAAAAAAGTCATATAACTGCATAAAACGTAGTTCCAAGGAATATAAATGAAGGAGTGCGATCCTTCCCTTCCCTTCCACTCCTGTTCCCAGATTAGATCACTATGTATCCTTCTTCTAGGTGCACTAAATGTTGTACGAGTCGCTTTCCTCACCCAACAATAAGTCGTAGACGTCCTTCCACCTGGGTGCATCCAGACCGACTGCTGTTTTGGGTTTCTGGTTTTTTGGTGGTTGTTTTTTTGTCTTGTTTTAGTTTCTGGTTTGGTTGTGTTTTTTGTGTTGTGTTTTGTTTTTCACCAAATGCAGAGTCAGAATACAAAATTTCAGTGCTGGGGGATGATGGGAGAGCCTCTCAGTCAATCCCTTTCACTCACCAGATGGGGTCCCCAGAGGTCCTGGACACCACTAGCCACACAGGGACGAACCCAGCCCCCCCACCTCACCCCCACCCTCTGGGGCTATGCCAGCAGGTGTCACCAGCATCCCGCCATCGACTTTGCTTTCCAGAGGAGCCAAGCCAAAAGGCCGAGCTTCCCACATGGCCAGTGAGAAGGGAGATAGAATTAGCTTAGAGCAAAGTAATGAACTATGATCAGTCTAGAATCTCACATCCTGCAACTTCGGTTGATTTGTTTATTTTTTAATTAGCAAATAATATCTCGAATCACTCTAAATCCATCCAGGTTACTAAATCAGACTTCGCTAGCAGTCATATTCTACATATTTCCAAAACATATCTGAAGTGGAGTTAACTCAGATTTTCATGAAGTTCACCCTCATCCTGATTCCAGGCCTGAAAGAAACAGGGCCACCCGGCTAGACGTCGCCAGCCGTCGGGCCCCACCAGCAAGGCCAGGGCCCCGTCCAGTGGGGTAAGGGACATGGCCAGAGCCTCCCTCCAGGAAAGGACACGTTTATTAAAAGGAAGAACTGCAAACTTCATATTTAAAATACTAATTCTGTTAGAAAGTCAAGGTACTGAGAAGCTAATTAAGTACTCAGACCTTCAGAAACTCCAGTTTAACTCCCAGATCTAGAAAGAGCTCTCCAGCTAAAGATATAAACTCCCTGGAGGTCACACCCTCCCTACCACTAACTTTTGAAACATTTTAGGAAACTTGACCTCAAACTAAAAATGGCATTTCAGTGAGGGTTACTTGGAGGCTTGGAGAAACTGTACCTCAGATAAACACAAATTACAGAGGTAAATTATTCTTTTACCCTATTAATACAATTCCTTTATAAAAGAATGTCTAGGTGTTGTTTTCTAAATGGGAAGACACCATCTACCGCTTGCCATGCCAGAACCGGAACATTCCAGACTGCTGGCCTTTTCCCTCCCGCCCATTCATAAAGAAGACCCATCAGGAGTCTGTCCACCCTAGCTGCCCTGTCTCAGGTTCCCAGCAAATCTCTCTGGCGATCACCTCTGACTCGTTCTCAGTCACCAACAGTCCCCTCGCCCACCTGTTCCCCACAAAACTGCCCAAGTGATCTCAGTTACTCACCTGACAAACACGAGCAGAGTCCTTGCTAGGGAAGCAAGAGGCACTGCTCAACCCTGAGGACCAGGCAGGGTGCACCACCGAGTCCCTGCCCTCAGGACCACCCCAGAGTGCTGTGGGAGGAGTGGTCCATGCCACGGGGAGAAAGGAAGCAGGCAGGCAACAGGGAGTGTTTGGGGCTTAGCTGTTCTACTTACGTGGTCAGCCAAGGTCTCATTCCCGAGGGGACAGGTGTGCATGTTCTCAGGGAGGGGAGGGGACACACGCAGCATGGGCAGAGTATCCCAGGCGGGGAAGAGAACAGATGCTCCCTGTACTGTGGGGGACCACCGCGGCCCTGCACAGTGAGCAGAGGGGCGCTCTCCGTGGTGTGACCAGAGAGGGCAGATACCCAGGGCCTCATCGGAGGCGATGTGGGGACGGCATGTGTGCGCACCAACTCCTTGCCAGAATGTCTTGGGAGATTTCCGTATCTTCAGTATCCCGAGAAAAATCAGTTATGACAGCCGGACACAGGCACACAGACTGATGCCAGCAGAGGGAGGGAGGAGTGTGGGCTTTGGCGGCCTGGAGGTTACAGAAGTCATCAGAGCAACCTTACTAAGCCAATCCGAGTATCCTTCCTTACGCAATCCTCACGGTCACACAGAGACACAGGTACCCTCACCTCCTCCCACCCCACCAACGAGGAAACAGAGGCACAGAGAAATCACACCACTGGTCACACGGCTACTAAGTGGTAGGGCCAGAGCCGACCGCGGACACCGACTTTCCCACCTCTGCTTCTTCACTAGGACCCGATGACTTCAGAGCATAACAGGCAGTTTCTACGAGCTGACGGTTCAGCGAACTCCCAACAACGTCATCGTCGTTATGACCATTTATCTGCTTATATGAAGAACGCTGTATGAAAAGGCCCACGTAAGCTTTCCCCCACACGCTCAATCTGCTTCCCAGGCTGGAGCCTTCCCCATCGACTCCACAAGAAATAACCACATAACTGCAGGCTGCTAACACCTCACACCTCAACTATCCCAGATGAGCAACGCAGAATGAGTCAAACACCAGGAGGGAAAACAGCAGCTGGCGTCCTCTCCCGGTTCCCCGGAGAACCGGACTCTGTCGGTGCTCAAGAACATGAAATTTTAAGGCTTTGGACCCAGGAATATTCCCCACGTCGGTGTAAGTACATATGGGTATGAAAACCGTCGCGGACTTATCCCCGCAGCCCACCCCCCGTGTCCCCCACCAATCCATTTGGACGACCCCCGGAACCGGGAATTCTGACTTGAAGGAGACCAAGATGCTGACGGGACATGGTGAACATGCTGCAGGGCAAACAGCACACATCCCAGACCCGTTACTGAGACTCTAGGGTTGGACAAGGAAGACCTAAATCCTGATTTCCTCTCCATATGTCGTCTTTCTCTTCAACCTGCCCCTGCTTCTTGAAGCAACACTGGTATCTAAACAACAACCATACCCCCATGCAGCCCGGCCCACTGTCAGGGCCACCCCCAGCACGCCCACTCCACTCCCACGCAGTCACTGTGCTCTGTGCGCCGCGGCATCTGCAAACCCCCTCACCCCACCCCCTGCCAAGGCTGCTTCCTTCGGGAGGGTGGGACAGACAGCCTCCCAGCCTATCCCTGAGCACGCAGCTCCGGGAGGCCGGTACTGGAAATGACCCCACTTCACTGGTAAGGATACCAAACCCAAAGGTCAGTAACCTGTCCAAGGTCCTACAGGACTGTCTGAGCGTGAGCTGCTGTCCTGCACTCACGGCCTCTGATCATCCGGTCTCGCGGGTCTCCTCCCCAGGCTGAGCCTGCCCAAGAGCACAGGAAAGAGGAAAGAATCAGGCTCCTCACATAGTGAGCTCTGGGCAGACGGCAGAGCCCCAAGCAGTGCTTACTGGGCACTCAGGGGCTGGTCCCATCACTTACAAGTGCCTACAATCAAATCCAGGCTCTGTGATGCCAAAACTACAAGAAATGTCTAGTCAACTCTGTCAACAGGGAGAAGCTTCTGTTGCTCAAACCTCTTAAAAGAAGGCAAGGTCCTAAAGCAGAAGAAAGAAAAGAAAACGGGGAGAAGAGCCCAAGCAGGAACACGGCTTCCTGGTGGGACCGTCGGCCCTTCCTCCAAGCTGTGACGTGAGCCCAGACTCAGACCGAGGCAGGGACGAGTGTGTGTCTGTTGTGTTCTATCTTTTCGGACTCTGGCGACACAACGGACCGGTCCTCATGACAGGCACTGAAGAAAGCAAGGGGGGAAGGTTACAGACACCGAGCCAGTCCGATCAGCAGAGAGAAGCCCCCAACCCATGCCCCTGGCAGCCTGGCCCTTCCGTCCAGAGACCCGACAGCAGTGACCCAAAGAACGTCCTTCCCTTTCACAGAGGATTCCCAGCCCCCAGCACCATGGGATCCATCCCGTGCACGTCCTTCCACTCCACACATCTCACTATTCAAGAAGAGTCTCTCACACCGAGGCCAAGCAGAAGTTCCTAACTGTAGTGCTTACGCTGAGTGGATGTAAAGATTCAACTCCAGTCTAAGAATCAGTTAACGGGACAGTCGGCAGGGATAACACCAAACGAGGAGTTAAAACACCAGCTTTCTGAACCTTGAACTAGCCATACGACCTCAGGCAAATCAGAATTTCCCCAGGTCTGTTTTCCCCCATGAGTGCCTCCCGGGCCTGGGCACCTGTCCAGCAGTCGACACATGCCAGCCCAGGGTGATCCCACAGCGATCACCACCCCCCCCACACACAGCCGAGAAAACACAAGGCACCAGGTCACAGGTGTGGCCTCAGACAGCAGAGCAAGGAGATAGCGCAGGTCGTGTGGGTCCAGCACATGCCGCAGGAGACAGGGCTTCAGGATTCCTTCGAGCTTCACCCTCCACGATTCCCGGATCTCGGAATGAGCTGTGCTCAGCGGATCACGTTCATGCCAGCTTTTCGCAGCCGCTCAATACCCTTCACAAATAACAAAGCCTTAATCTTCGAACACAGAAAGATTTAAAGCACCCAAAACACTGACTTTAATAAAAGGTCACCCTGATGCGAGCTAAAAATACACTCGGTGTTTCAAATGCTCCTTGACCATTCCACTCTCGGTTGATGTAGGAAGAACTAAGCTATTAGCTAAATTGAGAGGTGGGTGGACATGAGACAGAGAAAGGTTTGGCTGTTGGAACAGAGCTGGTGGATCTCTCCCCACTGACCTCGGTGAGTTTACCCTCCACTCCACTCCCAGACAAAGCAGGGAAGGAGAGAGGGCACCACTGGAGAGAGTCTGTCTTCATCTGGCTTCAGCATTTCACAGAAAGGACGAGTTTAAAATCTGAGACTCTCGCGCAGAGTATGGAAAACTCACCCTAGTTCACACGCATCTCAGTCTTACGGATCACACTGGAGGCCCATCCCTTCTTGGAAGTCTCTCCCTGATCCAACTCAACCCCCACCCACATGCATGAATGAAACGACCGCTTTGGAGATCAGGGAATCTAGGACTCTGCCGTGCACAGAGTTGAACTGTCTCATTAAAATGCAGATTCCTGGGGCACTTGGGTGGCTCAGTGGGTTAAGCCGCTGCCTTCGGCTCAGGTCATGATCTCAGGGTCCTGGGATCGAGTCCCGCATCGGGCTCTTTGCTCAGCAGGGAGCCTGCTTCCCTCTCTCTCTCTGCCTGCCTCTCCGTCTACTTGTGATTTCTCTCTGTCAAATAAATAAATAAAATCTTTAAAAAAAAAATGCAGATTCCTGGCCTTGACACCCATGGGTTACAGTTCAGTGGGTCCGGTGGGAGACTCAGGAAGCTCCATTTCTGACACACACACCAGCAGGCGCACACACCCCTCACCCTGCCGTTTACACAGGCAGCCGACCGTGCCTGTCACCACGCAGAGGCTGGAAGAGCAAAATCACAGCCTAGAGGATGTCTCCAACCCGCCAAGGAATGGGAGCATCCTCTCTGCCGCCTTCCTTGTGCATCTGCCCACGACCCCCAGCGCCCCACCTCAAAGCCAGCCTCCCTGCTGCATGGTGTCAGGGGAGCTCTGGCTCTCCCCATCCCCAGGAAGCCTCTCAGCTACGTGCCCTCTCCAGGCATCCAGGCGACAAGCCCGCAGGGCAGGTGGAGGCCCCTGGCCATCACTGCATCTAAACCCTCATTCTCCATCATTCTCCGGCCACACCCCCACACCCCCCCTGCAGGAAGACCTTCCATCCACAGGCCAGGCAGCCTGGGGCCACCGCAGTGACTGCTCATTCAGCGAGAGCAAGGTACTACGACACGGACTGGTACAGAACACTGAGACACTGAAAACCAATGTGAATCGTCCTCTGTAAGAGGCTCTATTTATGGAGTGGCTCTCCTATGCAGTCTGTCCCACAGCGGCGGGGGTCTCGGATCCTGGGATGCACGGGCTCAGGGTTTCTGACCAGACCCACATGTGTTCAGATCAAAGGCGCTGACAGCTGGCCTCACGTGCCACCGGCCGCACCGGTGACAGCTCCCGGGGCTCTCACGCAGGCCCCAACACGGGACCTGCCACCCGGAGGGCCACAGGAGGACAAGGGGCCGGCCCACAGGACATGCAGGCTCCATCCAGGGCTCTGGGAGACTCCAGGCCTCAGGCCAAACGCAAGAACCTGTGGTCCAAGCAGACATGCAAACACACAACACAAGACCCCGGCACCAACACACGGTCCTGCTCTTGTCAACTGTGCACGCACCCGAGCGCTGACAGCAGGCTAGACAGGGAGTCAGGACGCCAGCTCTCCTGGGCCCGGGGAACAGCATGCAGTGATAGACCCACGCGGGGACAGCAGCTCTGGCACGGTGTGAAACAGAAAACCCACAGCACCAGGAAGAGAGCAGCACTGAGTCAGGGCGGTGCTCACTCCTGCCGGGAGGGAGAGCGGCAGGCTGGGAAGGGCACATGCACCTCTAGAGGGCTGGGAAGGGTCTGCATCTTAACCTGGAGGCAGAAACCTGCATTTACCTGGTGATGGTGAGTTTCCGTTCTATGTACTTTAATGGAACCCTTTTTCTAAACACTGAATGGGGCTTTCCAGCAAGCCTGGTGCTCTGCTGGTACTCCTGGGGCCTGCCCGGGCCCCTCACTCAAAGGCACAGCCACCTTCTTTCCCTCGACGGACTCTCAACGGTGCTTACCCTTTACAGTTTCCTTTCCGTTCCTCTACTGCCAGCTTTGCAGTAAATAAGCTCGGTGCTTACGTACTGCCACCCTACCCTTCTCTTCTCGCCGACACGAGCACTGACGGGCAGCAGTGGTCCCACTCAGTATCCCTGGGCTTAGTACAGGGCCTGGCACCCAGCAGACAAGCAGGAGGCATCTGCAGGACACACAAAACACAAAAACCATTCTCTAAACACTGATCCAGAAGAAGACGCGCACCATCCACGCGGACACATGGCAGTCCCACAGCAGCAAAGCCAACGCCGAGTCCTCTGTGCAGGCAGCACGATCTCCTGCCAAAGCTGCTGGCGATCAACACCGCCGGCGTTCGGCTGGAGGTCGAGGGAAGGCGTCTTCAACACAGTCAGGCGCATGACATCAGAGACACACCTGGGTAAGACGCAGCTCGGGGTGTGCACCTGGGAGTCAGGCCTAAGTGGATCACCACCTCTGCTTGACGGTCAGCCAAGCAAGCGACTTCGTGGACACCTCATTCCACCACCAGGAGCCACGTGCTGGGAGCAGCGCGGCCTCCAACTCTAGAGCCTCGAGCTGGCTTCTGCGTCTTCCTCAGGGAGGGACGGGGGGACTTAACCTGCCACTGCGTCCAGCGCCTCATCTCCACATCCACAGGGGAGCACCAGTGGGATGGGAGCCCACCAGTCACAGACGCTGAGAGGAAGCCAGAATGTCCCCCTGCACCACCCACCGCGGGCACCCAGCATGTGCACATGTCCCCGAGGCTGGCACCGTCAGATGCTCCCACCCAGGGCAAGGCAGCCGCCAAGTGACACAGAGAGGCCTGTCCAGCCTGCCTGGCTGGCACCAGCAAGTGCATCCTCACTGGGGTGCCCAGAGCACCGTGGTGGCCCCGCCCCCATGGTACAGTCCTGGCTCGGGCTCCTACCACCCAGCCTCCTTTGGGAACTGTCCCATATTCTTCCAACAAATGCTTTTTCTGCTCAAGCTCTTATTTGCAACCAAGACCACATGGACCGACGCCGGAAAATTCTGACAACCTCTGGCTTTCGGAAGTGTAAGAGGAGGACAAAAATAAAACATCAAAAACAGCTAAACCAGAGAAGCGATGGCTCAGAAAATGAGACTTAGCAAAGACTCGCACTGCAAAGTAGTATTCCACGCGTCCGCCGCATCTTCCTTCGCGCACCCTGACCTTTACGCTAGCGCCCTCGTTTCTGCAAACACATGCTTCCTCTGTGTGCCCAACCCAGAGGAGGGCACTCCAACCAGAAAACAGACCGAGTTTCTTTGTGCTCTTCTGTCCACAGCTTCTTCTGTTCTCGAATTTCTCTCTGATCCTCGGAAACCAGAAAACTGCGGATTATGACGCTTTTTAGCATCACCGCAGTTTAGCCAAACCTCTGTTCAAGGTCCACTGTGTGCGAGGCACTCTGCTCTGCAATTGTAGCTTGAAGTCATGAGAAGCAGAGAGAGGACAATTCAAACCCAACTGACCCTTCTGTAACTCAGGCTTGAGAATTTTATTTCTCAATGTAAAACACCCAGGAGATTATTTTCTGAGTGTTCTGGGTTCTATACAATCTACTCCAGTGGCACAAAACCGAAGGGCTCAGTGAGACAGCCTACAAGCCAGAAGCAACCACATATGGGTTCTGTTTGGCCCACAGGGCCCTGGCGTTCCGGCTTTCCATCAGCTCCTTAGAAGTCTGGATTTCTATTAAGATGGTAAGACCTGGCTCCCTGCCCCACATGGGCCACCATATGGTGACACAGGGCAGGTCCCAGCAGCATCTGCTCCTGGGTAAGGGACACGTGGCTTTCCAGTGGGTCACAGGACCCAGGCTCTGCAATTATTTACTATCCAACCCACATCACCGGTTTGTCACCTGTCTGGCCCCCAGAGGCATGGGACTTCGGGATTCCTGCTTCCAACGCATCACAGAGTAGGCTTTAAAAAACAGACACACACACTTATCTCAAATGCTCCCAAGTTTCCTTTTTCCACAGGGAGGAAACGGGGGAAGAAATCCTTTCCCACTTCAGTCAAACATTCCCTTAATCTTAGACTTTCTAGAAATATTCACTTTCTAAACTACGTATCTCTTAGTTCATCGTTACATTGTGTATTTAAATGCCTGGCTTCGGGAAATCATGAAACAGCGTTATGTTACGTCTCCCCAGCCTCTTCACGCTGCCACCTGTCAGGCATGGGGAGGGGGCCGGGGACGTGAGTCTCATTCACTCGGGAACGAGCAGGCAAGATCATTCAAACACTTTTGCCTGGACCATCACGTTCCTAGAACAGAGCAAACATCATCGTCATTTCATGAGCAAAAAGCATCTGGTACTGTAAGAGCAATATTTTTACACAGCGATATATATGTATCACTCTTTTCTCCAAATGTCCTTTTTCTCCTATTAAAAGGAAGCAGATAAAATTCCTCGTGCTTTTTGTTCCTATGTGGCCCCACAAAGAGCCTGAAAATGCTACAGCTTGGTCCCTCTTGCTGAGCGCTCACGTGAAGACGGAATGAGCGAAGGAGCAGACGCACGGAGGGACAGAATACCAGCGTCTGGGGGGATGTCTCGCCGGCGACACCCCAGGGCCCCGGGCCGCTGCCCCCTCCCTCCACAGACACCAGGACGCACCCAGACCCCGCCACCACGTCCACGTCACTCATAGCGCCCCGCTCCTGCCTCCCCACCTGGACTGAGAGCACACCGACCCCCGATCGCGTCTGCGCTCCACGGTCCCCCTCCCCTGCGTGGGTAACGTCTCTCTGTCCGGGGTGAGCAAGGGCTGCCTGGGCCCCCTGCAGACTTGGCAGTGACGTGAATAGGAAATCTGGAGGTTTAGGAGAGAGGTGACCCATAGGATGCCAGGAAATGGGGGCAGAGGGCAGCAGAGAGGGCAGAGATTTCGGAGTGAAAAGCAGGCTCTTTTCTAGCTGGGAGGCCACAAAAGGTGGTGGTAACGACGTGGCCTCTGGAGTCGAGTGGGTCCGGGGTCAGGGCTGACTCAGCCACTGTGACACAGCCTGGCCCTCCCGGAGTCTCCCGTCCCCTCAGAGGCCACGGGCGAATGCCCACAGAGCAGCCTGGTGGCCCGGCCTGGGAGAAGGCCCCAAGATGGCGCCCCAGACCCAGGGCACCAAACAACAATGATGGTGGTGACCTTCTCTGTGGCTCTCTTGGGGCGTTCTGCTGACCTAGGAATGCAGGGCTCCCCTTCTTAAAACAGTTTTACACTGGCAAAGGCCTGCAGACTGTGAGCCTCCAGGAAAACCATGGGAAACTCTTCCAGACTCCCTGGCCTCTGCTTCCCAGAAGGAAGCTCAGGTAATGGAAGGTGCTGTCTTCAGTCTTTCCTAGTTCAACCAGCCTTCCTCACCTGCACAAACAGTCCCCCAAGAAGCTTCTCAGGGTCTCTGTCCCTCAACAGCACAGCAGGCTAAGAGCTGGCATCGCTCATAGGAAATCAAGTCAGTCTTGTCATCGAGCCTCAGATAAATCCTTACAGTGTTAATGATGCGAAGGAAATGGGCATCCCTTCGGACTGCAGCTGTCCTGAACTTACTCTTTTAGTAAGCTAGAAAAAACTGCATAATCTGGACGCTTATAGGTATAGCTAATGCCACTGCATTACACAAGATTTTGTTTTTTAACGTGAAAACAGGGGCGCCTGCGTGGCTCCGTCGGTTGAGCACCCGACTTCTGAATCTGGCTCAGGCTGTGATTTTGGGCTCCATGCTCAGCACAGAGTCTGCTTCTCCCTCCCCCTCTGCTTACTGCTCCCCCTGCTCATGCTCTCTCTGTTGTTCTCTCTCTCTCTAAAATAAATAGACTAATCTTTTGAAAACAAGTGAAGGTAAAGATGCAGTGAGTGTGCTTCTGTCCTATGTCCCGCGTTTCCAGGCAGAATCCTACTGAAAGGGTAATGGGGACCCTTCCAGTCTCTGCCACTTCTGAAAGTGCTAAAAGAAACTGCTTCTGCCCACGATCCTTCTGGACAAGCTAACTGCCAAAACAGTCTTCACCTCGGAATTCATCAAGCCCAACTGCACACATCAGTCCTCTCTTGCTGACCCAGGCTTTGATCAAATTACTACAAAAAGTAGAAAAATGAATGGCTGCCCCATAAATGCAGTTTGTTTCATAACAATCCTCTCTGGAGCCTCAGTGTCCGTGGAGAGAACAGTAAAGCCCAAAACATAAAAAGATAAAGACCTGTTGATGAGGCTGTTTTGCCAGAGCCCAGGCAGCCCACATGTCCTGCCCCAGAGGAATGTCATGTCCATTTCAACAGTCGAGACTTTTTAAGAGAATGCACTGAACATGAGAAGAAGACAAAGCCTTAAGAGTCAGAAAAATAAGAAAAAGAACTAAAAGAAGTAAACGGAACCTGGATGCAATTCAAATGCAATTCTGTCTGCATTTGTCTACAGCAAGTGATGTTGTGTCTGGGAGGGTTGTACATGGAGGGCACTGAACAAGCTCAGCCCCTCTCAGTGCTGGGGTGTAACTACAACAAACAGTATATAACAGTACAGTAACATCCGCTGCGCATCCAGCTCCTACCACGTGCCAGGTGCCGTACTGAGCACACACGTGCACATGTGCACAGAGAGCAGAGATACAAAAATCTACCTGTTAACATGGACATAAGACTCACATACACACACATTATATATATATATATATATACATATATAAAATCCCATTTAATCCCAACAATAACCCAGAAGCAAACAACATCCCCAGTTTACAGAAGAGAAAACCAGGGTTTGCACGGTGAAGTAACTTCCCCACGGTCACAGGCAAAAAGCTGGAATTTATACCCAGATCCATATAGGACACTTGCTACCAAGGGAAACTCCAACAACAACTCAACAGCTACACAGGGAAATCAGAGAGGAACTGCCACCGCCGGGCATTCTGGAGACATTCTGACCACGGGGTCATCTCTTTAACCAGAAATATAAGTACACTAGGTGTCCACCAGCCAGCTGACCATTTTGTACTAGGGAATCCAGGATCACGGGCACGGACTACCTTGTCCAAGCTCACATTCCTCCTTCTGGTCAAAACAAAGCAACTCCTGAAACCACGACCGTGGGATTAGACTCACAGGCCAGGGAGCTAGGATACTGGACCACACAGGGTTTCCCGAATAACAGAGGAATCAAAGTCTGGACAGCCTCCGTCAGTGGTACCCTTCCACTGCTTCGACCCCCAACATTCTCACCTGTTGGGACAAAAAGGTCAAAATGCACAGCTCCCTGCCCATAAAATGACAGAATTCACCGGATTCAAGCATTCTGAACAGTAGGCTGAAGGTCTAAACGGGGGGTAATGGAGACAGGTGACACAGGGGACCCTCACACTCAGCATCACAGACAGCATCACAGTCATCTGCTCTGCATACTGGGTTTTTGGAAAGAAAATACACACACACACACACACACACACACACACACTTAAAGAGGAGGTTCCATTACTAAAACCAAGACTGTGACCTTACCAGAATTAGCAGAAAACACAGTACTCCAGAGAATGCCCACTTGTATGTTAATTTTTTAAACAAAATATAAGTAAGTTGTAGATGTCCGCCAGTGGGGAAGAGATTGTTTTTGTTCTGCTCTTCTGCCCTTTCTGTACAAGCTCTTGTCCTATCCCTCCTCATTCTCGTTTTCAGTGTGCATGTTAAGGGAACAAACCACAGGACCAGCCTCCATCATTAAAGCAAAACACTACTGGAGCTTGGAACGCTAACACAGAACCTTCCAGAAAGCTTTCCTGAGAGCCACTCCCCCGTGAGCACCACTGCAGGCAGCACCACAGTCAGGATCCAGGGCCTACACTCAACCCCGAGAGCAATGGCCCGAGCATGGACAAAAACATCTCCAGCACCTTCTGAAGGGCTTTTCTAAGTTCTACAGGAAACCAAAACAAAAATAAAGCCAAGGAGTATAACCATTCATCTAAAAAAACACATGCTTCTGATCTCCCCAGGGCCATTCAGCTCCCACGCGCCAGCCTATCATGCCTCCCACTGAACACCACCCCCCAGTAGAGCAAACCATCTCAGGGGCATCATGCTTCCCATGGTAAAGACTGGGGGACCCCCACCAACCAGCCAGCACTGTCACTGGGCCCCAGCTTCTGATCCATGGGGTGCTCCACAAGAAGCTGGGGTACAGACATGCAAGCACAGCTCATCTGCAGGGAGAGCCCCTCTCTCCGAACAGAAACATGGCCAGTTCACCCCTGTGATGTACTCTACAGTGAATCCATCAATGTTGCAACCACGGCCTCTATGAAAGGCACCAAAACCCGGGTTCCTGCGTGAGAAGCCCACTGTCAGAGGACAGCCCTCACCGAGGATGCTGATCTCAGAGCTGCTCGGCCTCCCCCTGTCCCCTCTCCAGCGGCCACCACAGCTGCAGCTGGAGGAACACACGCCTTTGAGCAGAATCGCCAAATTCCATAAATGCCACCCTTTCTTCTCCTCCCCCTGTAAGAGTAGGGGGTGTCCCAGGACAGACAGAATATTTCATTCACACTCTGTCTGAAGAGCAATGTGTTCCACAGGGAAGAAACAAAGTGGTTAAAATTCTCAACCCGATGAGGGGGCCTACTGAGGACAATCTGAAATCCAAACCACAAAGCTGTGGTCTGTCTCCTACAGGTTCTGAGTCACAAAATCACCGAGCTCAGAAATGAGCTCAGAAATGTAACTCTTCCTTTCCCACCATCACACGTTCCCTGGCCTCCCCGGTGTGTGATACACTTCTCCCCTTCCTCGTCTGTGGGATACAAATTATAACCGAGACACACACCAAGTGCAACATCACCTTGGCCACACAGCCACATTTTACATGGCGGCTGCCCTGCAGCCACAGAATTTAAAGCACTTGGAAACTGTCCATGTCTGACTCCTCCCACACTCTCTTCCAGCAATCTCCCAACACCACGCAGAGCTAGGGCCTCATGCCCTGGGAGCAAGCGAGCTCTGGACGAGCCCTGAAACTGTGTTTTCTGTAAAGAACAGTAGTTCTGCTTTTAATTTTAAAAAATTTAACTTAATTTTTTAGAAAAGTTTATTTTCCTTTGCTGACCCTCAGAATTTAAAAAAATAAAAATAAAGTCTTTCAGAACACTTAGGGTGCTTCCGTGAAGTTGAGGGTAACTAAGGAAGCGTTCTGCTTGTACTCGGGCCAGGGCCTCGGAAGTGGCCAAGTGCCAGAGGCAGCAGCTCTGATGGATGACATAACTTGGGAAACCTCGCCCGCACGTGGGTCAGCTCACCCGTCACCGCATGCAGGGTGCCCTTGGCCCCACAAGCTCTGGTCCCAGCCCAAGTCACCACCACGGCTCCCAGAATCTCTCGCTCCCAGACACATGGAGAGACAAGGAGCTGGCCTGGGAAGGCACAAGGGAGAGACACAAGAACATGGAGGAGGAGAGGGGTCGCCAGTTTCCCAGAAAGGGTCCCTACCGGACATGCAAGAGTCCACAATGCAGTCAGAGCTACTGTTTTTAAAAACTCAGTCAACACGCAGGCGTCTCTGCAGGACCCGGCTCCCTGTTCGCTTCAGCTCCGCCTCAAGACAAATGAAAAGGACGCTGAGCCGGGCAGTGGCTTTAATAACAAAAGCAAGTAAGAGACTCTTGAAGCTTCGGAAATCCATGAATCTGACTTCCTCCAAGGTTTACAGAGTAATCGAAAGTCAATGCTTTTCTTTTTATTTGTTTGAATATTTTTTAACTAACATATATGTATTATCTGTTTCAGGGGTACAGGTCTGTGAATCGTCAGTCTTACACAGTCCATTGCACTCACCACAGCACATGCCCTCCCCAGTGTCCATCCCCAGCCACCCTATCCCTCTCACCCCCGCCCCTCCAGGAACCCTCAGTTTGTTTCCTGAGACTAAAAGTCTCTTATGCTTTTAAGGAGAAAGCAGTGTCTGGGTTTTCCATGCAGGTCTTCCTGGAGAGAGAAAAGTGTCCTGGGCAAGCTTCCATGGCGGTCAGCAGAGAGGCCGAGAGGCCTTCCATCCATCTCCTGGGGGTGAAGGCAGCGGGTACTGAAGGGCTGTCACCGCCCAGAGCCGCAGGTCCCCTGATGCCCTTATCTCGTCACCAGCAGGGCCAGAAGGGGCTGTCAGGTTATGAGGCAGTGGTATTCACCACTTGGTGGGGGGAGGAGGGATCCGCAGAAGACACATCCAACACGCCGGGAGGACCCAAAGCAGCCACACGTGTCACCACAAGGGCCACATCGTGAAATAATCCAAGGTCATCGGCCTCTCCTTGAAGAACCACACTGCCCTCCTAAAAACTGCTTAATTTCGTCAGAGACCTGCTCTCAGAATGCAGATTCCTTCTTTCCCAGAGTTTCTGATTGTCCCTCTGGCAACCCAAACGTTGAGGGCTTCATTGAAGCAGTCACCAGGGATCGTAATCACCAACGCCACCTCACTGTCCAGCCTGTCCAGCCCACGGGCACGCCCTTCGTGGGTGGTCAAGGACAACCGGCATTAAAGCCCTATTATTCCGCTTTCCATGGGAGAAGGCTTAATGTGTCAGCCGCACTTTAATCTGAGGATTATGCGCTTACGCTCGGAAAATTCCTTTTAGAAACATCAATACAACTTTTTTAAGGATTCTTATTTTTTGTCTCAAAGCCTATTTATTTATAAATTTATTGGTATTTTATATCCAAGATGAAAGCCTTTCACTGAGAAGAGCAGACAGCTACAGCAGAGCTACCAGGAAAGCCAGGGTCACTGCTGAGACCATCCAAATATACATCACACCGTAAACATAAGAGGACACCAGGAAGGCTCACCCCCACGGGCTGGTGGGAAACACCAAGGCTACCAGGCCCGCCTGGAGTTTGGGAAGACTTGTACACTGACTTCCTATTAAAGCCGGTGAAATGAACATGTAGAGCTAGTCGTCTGCCTCCTAAAACCCCCAAACAAGAATTAATGCTTTTAAAGCATAAAGCCACAGGGACAGGGACAAGACGAGAGGTTAAAAGATTAAAGCTGGGGGGTGCCTGGGTGGCTCAGTGGATTAAAGCCTCTGCCTTCCGCTGGTCATGATCCCAGGGTCCTGGGATCAAGCCCCGCATCGGGCTCTCTGCTCAGCAGGGAGCCTGCTTCCCTTCCTCTCTCTCTCTGCCTGCCTCTCTGCCTACTGGTGATCTCTGTCTGTCAAATAAATAAATAAAACCTTAAAAAAAAAAAGATTAGAGCTGGAAAGCAAATGGATGCTGCCAATAGACTCGGCAGATGTGAGAACCCAGTCTTCCCATTTGTGAGGCCTCGTTCTCAAGCACGAACAGTCAAGGATCGCCAGGCACACACAGCAGTATCTAACATGAAAGCCAGAAGCGGGAAGGGAAAAAAAGCAACGTAACAGAAGTTAAATTATGGGGGGAGCTTCAAAATGAAGGAAAAATCATAGGTTCAACCCCCTCGGAGAACGATGAGAAAATACTCTGTCCTGAAATCACAAGATTCAGCAAAACAGAAGCCTCCAGAGAACAACCAGCAGGAGAAACAGAGTGGTCAGAAAATAAAGGGAAAACATTAAGAGAAGATGAGAAAGCAAAGTTGAGAAAATACTCCACGAAAATAATGGGAGCAAAGCCAAGGCAGCCACAGGACCGGTGAGTCCACACTGATGGGAACATCAGAGGGAAGGAATGAACGAAGATGGAGGCAGGTCAATACTGACTTCGAGAGAATTTCTAAAAATGACAAGCGTTTCCAGCCTGAAGGTGCCCACGTGGATCTCAGCGCGGTAAATGAAAAGAGACCCTCCCCAGCAAGGAACAGTCTCACGAAATTTCAGAGCACTGAAGATAAGGAGAAGAACTAAGAGTCCGAGAGAAAAAGAAAAGTCAGCCTGACAAGGGGTCGGGCATCCGAAAGCCTGGGGCTTCTCCGCATCTCACCTGCAGCCCGAGGACAAGGCACAAGCCTTCCCCCTCTGAGGTTCACAGATGTCCAAGCAGGAATTCCACACCCAGCCAGACTGTCAACTAAATATGAACGTGACATTACTCAGATACAAAATGACTCCGAAGTCTTCCCTGCCGTATAATTTGTTAGGAAAGTTCCAGAAGATGTGGTCCGCTACAAGGGAGGAAACGGAGAAAGGGGAGAACATGAAGTGAGGCAAACAGAGAAGCGGGTCCAGAAAATCAGAGAAGCCCCAGGGCGGTGTTGAAGGGAGAGCCCAGGCCAAACCGAGATGCCCAACAGGGCTGAAGGGGCAGCTGTCTGGACCGTACCGGGCACAAGCCTCAGGCAGAGACCTTGTCCACAAGATAAAACTGACCAAATACTTCATGTCTTAAGTTATTGAGAGCAGACTTACACGGAAGTTAACCTTTATTAGCGATTAGTACCCATATTTTTTAAAACAAGACAATTACTGGTGTGCATGGGTGGCTCCATTGGTTGGTTTCAACCAACTCTTGGTTTCAGCTCAGGTCATGATCTCAGGGTTGTGAGATCAAACCCCACACTAGGCTCCACGCTCCATCTCACTGCTTGAGATTCTCTCCCTCTGCCCTTCCCCCTGCACGCTCTCGCTCGCTCTCCCTCTCTAAAATTAACACAAAACAATGATTAAATCCCAGAAAAACAAAACCTATGTGCAGGAAAGTTCAAGTAATCCATGTATACAATACAGTAGTCTCTCCTCACCTGAGGGGGATGCATTTGAAGACCCCAGCAGGTGCCTGAAAGCTCAGACAGTGCCAAACTCGACACCCCGCATGTTCTCCCACACATGCACACCTAGAGTAAGGAGTAATTTCTAAATCAGGCACAGTGAGAGGTTAACAACAGGAACTCCGACGAAAATGGAACAACTTATGACAACAGACTGTAACGAAAGTTACAGGAGCATGGTATCTCTCTTTCTCTCTCTCTCTCTCAAAATACCTAGCTGTGCTACCCCCAGACTTCTGGTGATAGTGCCAGATGATAAAAAGCCCGTGGGATGAGACGGAGTGAGGGGATGACCCACGGGCTGCGGCCTGGCGTGTAAGTGACCACTGGCCTCCTGACCGCTCCAAGGAGGATCCCCTCTGGACCACGGCCGATGGCGGGGACAAGGGACTACCATGAGCGCATCTGTGACTCCTGCTCCCAGGAGAGAAGGTAAACAAACGCCCAACAAGAGAGGGGCTGGGGAGGCCATCAGCAGAAAGGGGACATGAAGCGCTGTTTCACGACGAAGCGAATCAACTTAACATGACTGAACTGTATGCTCAGAAGTGGTCATGACAGGGGCGCCTGGGTGGCTCAGTGAGTTAAAGCCTCTACCTTCTGCTCAAGTCATGATCCCAGGGTCCTGGGATCGAGCCCCGAGCCTGCTTCCTCCTCTCTCTCTCTGCCTCTCTGCCTGCTTGTGATCTTTGTCTGTCAAATACATAAATAAAATCTTTTAAAAAAAAAATTTTTTTTTAAAGTGGTCGTGACAGTAACTTTCGTGTTACATGTTTTTCCAATTAAAACAGAAGCAGCATCACCTGAAAGGTTCTTTAAAACACAGCTTACTAGACCTCACCCATAGGACCCTGATCCAACAGGGCAGCTGCGGACCCGAGGCTGCCTCCTCCGACATTCAACCAGGCCACACCGATGCCACTGTTCCGGGAACCAATTTTAAGAATCACTGTTCTGCTTCTGAGGTTCTGAGAACCTAAACAAAGAAAACAGGAGTATGGGGAGGAGGGCGGGAGGGTTATGGACCCCGACATGGCACACTGTGGAAGTCCTGAGAGAGACTCCAACCCCCAGGCAGCTGCAGCGCCCCGGATGGCCGGCACCACTCCCCACCGGCGACAGAGTGCGTGTGAGGGGTACAAGCGAGCCTGTGGCCCCTCGGCCACACGCGAGCTCAGTGACGGTGTGGTCGTTGACAGGATATGGTCATGGTGTGGCTGAGAATACTAAGGAGATAATCATCTGACATTCAGGAAACAGGGCTGACTGGGATTTCCCACCCACAAAAAGGGGTCAAGTTAAGACAGTGACAAAACTACTAATATTTAATCCCAGACTACTTAGCACAGCAAAAGGCTCCCAAGGAACTGAGAACAAAGCAAGGAGGATTAAATCTCAGAACCTATTACGCTTCCCACAAGCACCTGGCAAACCGAGGGTCGTTTCTCCAGAATTTGTAGCTAATCCCTCTATTCTCTGCAAAGGGCTGTTCTCTGGAATATCAATGTCATTGTAAAACCAGGTGTTGGAATCAGTGCTCAAAACAGCACCACCTTCCTCTGAAGAGACAACAGAAAGCCGTGTGTTCAGACGCAAGAGGTAACAAAGGGCTCGGAGCTTTAATTCCCAAAGACATGCACATGGTAAACAACTTCTTGTTAAGAGAAACGCAAACTGAAGACAAAGGCACAGTTCAGACAGATCTGTTCATTCAAGAAATATCTGAGCACCTCCCACACGCCAGGCGGCGAGCAGCGGGGGGACCACGGGCCAAGGCCGCTGCGGGGCCAAGTGCGTGGGTCTGGCCAAGAAGCCAGCTTTGGAAGTTTTGAGCAGCACAGTGTTTCTCCAAAGGCCCCTGCAGGGAAGGAGCCCCCCAAACTGTGGGCCCCCGCCACGTTTTTCCTTGCGTGGACGGCTGCATATTTGGGGTATGTAACAGATTACCCACAGTGATACTAAGTTTCCAGTGTCTTGAGTCCACAGTAAGTACAAAGAAATCATTGTCTTTGTCCTCAGAAAGCAGCATGACCCCCATCAGACGTCTGGGTCACACCAAGGTCTAAGCCCCCGGAGGCAAGTCTCCTTCAGGAGTCCATCTGAATACTTTCTCCGTAAGACATTCTCAACGCTGTGGGATGATATTCTTCATGAAGAAACTGGTGAGGCAGCACTCGGGTAGCCCGAGCCCCGCTCTGACAGGAGCCATGTCCTCACCCCACATTTTGGGGTCAAATCACCTCTGGGCCACACAAATCTTAGCTTCCTCTGAGGTCCTAATGCTGGATCTGATTAATCAATTAGCCAACATTCCCGGGGTGAGTGCCAACCCCGGACACGGCTGACTCTCCCAAGCATGTGGTCGCCACCGTGGGACACTGTGGGCATGGATTTCCTCAGTGTGATGCTTCCAAAACACGCCCGGGGGCACCCGACAGAGGGAAGCTGGAGACCACAGTGCAAGTGAACCCACAAGCAATGTTTCCTGCGTCACACTTAGGTACGTCCAAACAGCGAGCTACTGTTCCAGAACCAAGGAGAGTTTCCCTCTCTGCTTCCTGGATTTATTATCACTCTAAATGCCCCCATAATCCTCACAATGACCAACGTAGCCACAAGAAGTCAGGAGACCTCACGGCCACAGGTGTCACTCTTACAGGTCACTTGACTCTGGACTTCGGCGCCGTCACCTGTCACATGAGGAGAACACTTCGCTGGCAGGGCTGTTTTAAAAATTCACAAGGGACAGACTAGCAGGTATCAGGCACTGTCCTAAGTGCCCGACACACATCCATTAATTCAGCCCTTCCCAGAGCCCCGCGGTGGACACCTTCATCCCCATGGCACCGGTGAGCAGACCAGGGCACACAAGAGGTTAAGAGGTCAAAATTGTCTGTGGCTAATAACAGCACCCATGGAACCTGGCCTCAGCGTCCAAGTTCTTAACAACCTGTTTATCCCACCATCCTGGCCAAGAGAATCATCCTCATATGCTTCCCAGACCCCGACTCACTCTGCCACGAGATGCTCGTGTGCACGTCGGCACGACCCCTCTCCAGAGGCCAAACCGGAGCTGAGGAAGTCAGTCTTAAGGAGCTGTCCTTGACAAATGAGACGCCCCCAAGGCTGGAGTTCTGGGCAGAAGAGCTCCCTGTCCTGAGGACAGAAGACGCAGCTTCTCTAGCACCACAGATCAGGTGATTCTGCCTCTCCTCATTTTGCTTCCGAAACCCTTCTTTTTAGCCAAAGCAGTTAAGCCGGCGGTTTCCAGTTTCGTGAGGAAAACAACTGTCATCAGTCTTCTCCATTCTCATTTTTCATTTATCCCTAATTTTGCACCACTGAAAAAAACTACTGAAATGAAGGGCAGGACGGAAGCTGTAAAAACATTTTAAACACAGAAGCAGAACGTGTGAATGCATATGTACCATCTCTCCCTCAGAAAGAGGAGCTACACCTTAACTTTATTACAATCATGGCAACAAAACCAACCAGTGCAGAGTTTGACCGCCACGCACAGCCCCTCCCAAGAGGCTCCGATTTCAGGGCAAAGCACGGTCACCCAGATCACTGCCCCAGAGGGTGACAAGGAGCACCCTGCCCGGTGGCAGACAGTTCTAAGGCAAGGAGTGAACACTGTCGGGACGTCATGCCTTTTGCCATCTTTACCTCATTCCACGCAGCTAACCAACTGTACCTCCAACATCCAAATAAATGTTCGACCTCACTTCACTTTCCTAAAGGATGTCTTGGGCTAGAACGAGCCAAGGCAGCCGTGACGGCCCTATGAGGGTTTGCAGGAATGAGTCAACGGCATTTCCTTTCTGTCTGTCGGAGCACAGTCTGGGGTGACGACAGAGCAGTGACTCATGCCCATAAAGCATCTAGGCACATACATGAAAACACTACCGGGATTAAAGCAGTGTTAACCGCTTCACCTGTCTCTGTCCAAGACAATGCCCTCTATGACCTCCTATCAAGAGAACAAACTTTTACAACCTCACGTATGCAAACAGAGAAGCATGCCAACAGTGATAGATGAATCTGCTATACCACATTCCAAACTTAACTACCCTGCATGCTTTTCTTTCTGTTGAGTTTTATTATTTATTATTCATGTAGCCTGAGATGGGAGGTCTGCCTGGCTTGCTGGGATGAGCATGTCCAAGCTCGTGGCCCGATGCAGACACGCTGCCTTAGACAGTCGGCTGTCACCCCAAGGAAACAAGCAAGACCTTCAGACACACTCAGACACACGGCCACATCAATGTAGATCATTACGTTATGGAAAGTGCTTATCAAATTTATAAAATTAAGAAATATAACCAATATACTCATTCAAAACGGAGGATGTGGTCACTCCATTCCATTCCCATTTCATGCTTTTGTTCTGACACGTACAGAGCACAATCTTGGAGTGGAGCTTCAAGTTCACAGGAGCTCCTGGGAAGTTCCACACAGGTGAGAGCCTACGCGACTGTCACCATCTTATTATCCCTGACACATAGTAGCCTCTCGGTAAATATCTGTGGGATAAATAAATGAATAAATAAAGGCATTCACATTAAAATGAATGGGCTGAGGCTATTTCAAGATGCAGCGGTTATCACCACTGCGCCCTTGCCTTTATGAAGTAAAGCAGGAGTTGGCAAACATTTTGTAAAGTGCCAGGGGGACACGTATTAGGTCTGTCTTGTGGGCCCTATGGTCACTGCTGGAGCCACCAACCCTGGTCTCTCTCACAACCGTGTGATTCTGCTATTGCAGCACAAAAGCCGTCACCGATGAACCATAAACAAATGAACATGATCGTGTCTGAATAAAACTTTATTTATTAAAGCCAAATTTAGCCATAAACATATCCAAGTCCCACAGGAACCACTTCCTTCCAATGAAGATTCTAGTCCCTAAAGGTCTGAAATCAGAAAGCTTGCCCACTTCAGCCAGACACATTTTACTGGGTCAAAAACTGGGCAATGTATATGGACTTGTACCCTACGGTGCTCATTGCCCCTTATGGAGCAAACCCCAGTTCCTGTCCTGGTACAGGCCAGCCCCACACAAGCCTCTGAATCTATGCGCTCAAGTCCGCAGCAAGAAACCTCACCGCCGTCACGAACTCTGTGGTCTAAATAAGACACAAGAATCTAAGAAGACTGCCAAGAATCTAAGAAGACATAAAGACTTCTTCTAAAGTAAGGCTCAAAATGGGCAGCTGTAGCTCGTTAACCTCTCCACGAAGAAATGCCTGGATTCCCAGGGCCCACCGAGGGAGAGCCCAGCACTGTGTGGAGGACAGCCACCCATGGGACAGCAGAGCCACCAAGGGCTACCAGTGATCACGTGGGACTGGTCCTGATGTGTCTTCATCTACAACTAGTCACAGCTCAACATATCTGCAGGGTTTGAAGGGAAGTGCCAGTTCAGTAGTCAAATCACGGCGATGGCGCTGCGAGTCACTGTCAATGTCCTGAATGCTGGTTTTAATACGGTAAAACCTCAGCTTCACAGGACCGCATCTCCCTGGCACATTCTCCTGGGAGTTAGGGTTAAAAACTCAGTGAAGACCTTCAACCCTGTTCAAGCAGAGACTGGTCTACTTGTGAAGCCCACAGGGCACAAACGGACAGAGCATGCCGAACGAGGAAAACACGGCCGCCCTCTTACGCGGGACCCGCAGGCAAGTGCGAAACCCAATCAGTCCTTTATGGACAAACAGATCTCTTTCAAACATGCTCACATTGCCTATCTGTCCATTAAATAACTCATAGCTTAAAGGTTTTTATCAGCTATGAAGGGATCATAAATCCAAAATTACACCTTTTAATAGGAAATCAGAGTTTAATTCAATGATTTTAATTCAATATGTTTTTATAATTTAACAATTTAATTAAGTAATTTAATTCAATGTGTTTAATTCAATGATTCTACATCTCATAGTTTTGAGATGCCTCTCAGGGAAGACATCCTTATTTTTAGGACCTACATCCCAAAGAATTTAGGATAAAACGTCATGATGCCTGTAACTTACTTTTCCTTTACACACTTCAGCAGAAAAATGTACAAGCCCTCAAACACACATATGTACACACACACACACACACACACACACACACAATGTGGTAAAATGCTAATGAGTGTTAAATGCAGGCAGGGAGTACACAGGAACTCACCACACATTCTTCTAACTCTTCCATGTGTCTGAAATTCGTAGGATAAAAAGCTGCACAGAAATCTTGACTCACCTCTCAAGCAGACGGCAGTCTTCTTTCTCCTAAAGAAAAGCGAATGGCTAATGCCCAGGGGCCCATTCGGGGCTGGTCATGCTCCCTCACCCTGCAAAATAAGTGAAACAACGTGTTACCAGCAAGGAGCTTTATAAGATTTAAGCTATTTCAGTTGAGACAATGTTCTTCAGCGATGACAAGCCTCTAGATTAAAATGGTGCTCAAGGGGTGCCTGGGTGGCTTAGTGATTAAGCCTCTGCCTTTGGCTCAGGTCATGATCTCAGGATCCTGGGATCCAGCCCCACATCGGGCTCCTTGCTCAGCAGGGAGCCTGCTTCCCTGCCTCTCTCTCTGCCTGCCTCTCTGCCTACTTGTGATCTCTCTCTCTCTCTCTCTCTCTCTGTCAAGTAAATAAATAAATCATCTTTAAAAACAAAACAAACAAACAAAAAAAAGGTGCTCAAACTAGTTGCGTTTAAGCCAGGAGAAACGTGAAAAGAGAAAAAATTGATCCCTCACATCCCAAATGTGGGGAACAACCATTAGCCTCACCCACTAGGAAGTTCTAGAAGAAAGAAATGCCTTATTAAGTTTCTCTTAACTCACATCAATTTCAAGGCAGTGACACAAGAGATCACCCAAACCTCCACTTAGAAGGGAAGTAGAGCTTCCAGGGCCGGAGTGACTGTGGATTTCTGAGACCCCACGTGAGGCTCCCACATACCCTTGGAGCCACGCCAGACCTCTGGGCCTCCTGGATTTCCCAGGCAGACCCGCCAGGTGCCCAACGACAGCACGACAGCACGACAAGAACATTCAACCAGAAAACAACAGCAGGGTTGAAGCCTCTACTTAGATCTTCCAACTCCAAGCTGAAGGCGTGTCTCACCATACAGGTGGCCCCGCAACCCCGCAAGATGCTCTCCTGAAAAGTAACCAAACCTCAAGGCCAAGAGGCCAAACACAGTCACATGCCATGTGGGGGGAAGGGGTACACTGCAGTTTGCTCCCTGAAGAATAACCACTCCTGGGGTGCCTGGATGACTCAGTGGGTGAAGCATCTGCCTTCAGCTCTGATCACGATCCCAGGGTCAGAATCACTGAGGAGCATGTAGTTTCCCCACAAGATGACCTAAAAGGGGCCTTTGTGCACTGGTCACCACAGTCCTGCTCGCAGAGGTTTGCGGGGATCAGCGTTCAATGTGCGAAGGCACTGCATACAAAAGCCTAACAAAAGTGAGTCAGGATCCCTGTGCCTGGTTTTCAGTCCCATCTCCTCCACTCGCCAGCTTGATGAAAAATCGAGAGAACTGCTTCAGGCTGCTTCCTCCCCTGGGGACTGGGAAGCACCTGTTCCCAAGGGTGCTGCAACACACACAGAGACAGGACAGGCCTCGATGCCTCACACGCCTGAGCATGTGGACCCCAGGAGCACTCACCAGGAAGTTATGGCAAAAGCTACCCAAAACCAAGGGAAGACACATGACACTCCTTTGGAAACACCAATTTTACTCCAAGATTTTGGCGAGGATGAGTAAACGAATCAGCAACTGAAACCTTGTTAATATTAAAAACAAACATGTTTTGTGAGCAGAATGTCATCACTGCATGAATTTTTAAGCTCCAACTGGGGAAGGGAGTGAGGGGTGGGCTCTCCTTTCCCATTGGGCGGGGGGGTTCTCGGGAGATCGGGTGAAGCTGGCAGAGACTTCAATATCACGGGGAGCCAGGATGCTGCAGATAGCCAATAGTCCAGAGAATTCTCCTCAAAATCACGGGGCCCAGATTTTTGCCCAACCTAGGGACATGGATAGACAGACATCTAGGCACATGTGGTCCCATCTGCACCATGCATCCAGAAGTCCATACTTCCCGAATCCCTCTCTGCCCTGCCCCGCCTGCCCCCAGCCCCGGCAAGGGCGGTCACCAGCCAGGGCCCCCTCCCTCCCAACAGTTCACACCACGGGCCTCCCTCCAGCCCCACACTGCAAACAGGTGCCACACCTATGCCCCCATCATGTCAGTGAATGCCTGCGCCGTTACCAAAGCAAAAATGAGCAAAATAAGCTTCCCAGTTCGGTCTGTTTTTGTCTTGCCCACACACAGACCCTGTAAGATAATCAATGTTCATCAGTGTTTTAAGCTGCTACGTTTGGGGTACCTTGTTATTCGCTGACCACATGTCAGACTAGAGAATAATGGAAACAAAGCCCATGCACCTAATACCCCAGAGGCTGGGTTTGGGGGGTCTTATGGGGTTTTATGGAAGACGTGTGTGCCCCTTCCTGACGCCCTCCCATCCACTCCCCTGCACAGATAACTACTAGCCCCATCTGTGATTTAATTTCTCTGCTCATCTGTATGTTTTCATCACATGCGTATTATTCTCAGTATGTGGTTGCATTTTGCTGGGTTTTAACCAATGAAAAGTGAAACGTGAGTGCGTGAATTCAGACTTGCCTCTTGCGACGCCGATTCTGAGATGCACCCCTAGTGACTCGTGCAACTGAGGTTGACATTCATCGCCTTCTATACAGTTCCCTCTGCGTGAACAGAGCCACAGCTCACCGCCCCACTCTGCTGAGGACCCCACGGGGACTTGTCAGTTTTTGCTATCATGAACAATTTACATTCCAGCGCCTGTCCCTGGGGCACACACGGCATTTCTCCAGGGCGTTCACCTAAGAGAGGGGGCAGAGCACAGGAGTGCAAGTGTCCAGCTCTTCTAAGTAAAGCCAAATTGTTTTCCACTGGGGTCGTGTACAATGGACTCTTCAGCCGCCTTTCCAGTCTCTCCCAAGTAAGAGGCATACTTGTTTTGCTAATTACCAGCAAAGCTCTCAACCAACAAAAGGGAAAGCTTTTCCTGTTTGCACCATCACTACCGCAAATAAATAGTACTCCAAAGTAGTGACCCAGACAGCTGGAACATATTAGTCACAGGACATCAGCACTGACTTCGGAATAATGATGCAGACCCAGCCAGCACCACACACTGCCTGCGGGTAGAAGTCAAATTGGATTGCTAGGCCAACATTCAATTCCCAAATGGTTTTTCCTCCTGGTTGAATCACATATAGGGTCCCACCGTACTGTGGGCGTCTCAAACCAGGGAAAAAAATTAACTCACATGCGACCCAGCCAAATTCAAGATTAAAGCAGCAGAGTCTAATTATTTCAACGAAACTGTGCCGTGTTGTGTTTTTAACAGAGAGAGCTGATTATGTTTTTAATCTTTTCACCTATAAGATGAGATTGTCATTTATCATAACTAACTTTAGGTGCAGTAACTCCATAAAAAAATACTTGGCCTTTCTTTATGTAAGAAATGTCCCTCTTAGTTTCGCTAATTCTATTTCTTAGGTGGCAACAGTCATTTTGATGATAATTATTTGTATTTCTAGATAAAAACATGCTATCAAGCCTTCCTACTGGCATCAATACAAAAAATGAGAAATTCTTCCCACGTGGGCAGGAAGGAGAGTGGAACCCTTACCGTGAGTCTCACAGAGGCTCACCTCCCACCACTGAAAACACTGGAACCAGACAACAGAATTGGGTTATTTCAACCCCACCTCTTGATAATTTTTTTTTTAAGATTTTATTTATTTATTTGACAGAAAGAGGCAGACAGAGAGAGGAAGAAGCAAACTCCCCACCCAGCAGAGAGTCCCATGTGGGACTCGATCCCAGGACCCTGAGATCATGACCTGAGCCAAAGGCAGAGGCTCAACCCACTGAGCCACCCAGGCGCCCCTTGACAGTTCTTTCTTTACAACCGTTGACCCCTGTGAGGTAGGCACTATCATTACACCCATTTTACAGACAGGAACCTCAAGGTGCAGAAAGCAATTAAGTCGTGTGCAGTCATGAAGCTGGTGACCGGCAGACAGAGGACCTGGCTCCAGGCCATCTACTCCAGAATCCAGAGTCTTCCACGTTCCTCTGGGCTCCTGTATTTCAAAGGCCAGCTCTGCTGATGAGGGATAACAAGAGAGGAATGCAGCTCACACAGGGTGGGTATCACATTCACACCTACCCAGGGGAGGACGACATGCGAAGTGCCCAGTCGGGGGACAGGAGAGCACAGGGAGCCCACTGCAGCCCAACCCTTGCTCCCAAGCCTCATGTACCCACAACAGATGATCTGACAATTTGCACACACGGTCACTGCCATACCCTTTTGTTTTTGCCAGTATTACAGTGTCCTCTTCCTGTCCTACCCTAAACAGTATAACCTTGGCAACCAGATCAGCCTTAATGCTATTTGTAAAGGTTAGACATTCTTCACCGAAACACTGGAGCAGAAACGGACTCTAAGTAAACACCTGGCTCATTCAGCTTTTCTGTTACTGACTTCAGAAAACCTTAGGCACTCCTTTCAAATAGAAACATCTCTTCAAAGTATTTCCGGTTTCCTGGAAATCATCCCAAATGATATGGCCAATAAAGAAAAAGCCTGATTACAGGACTAGCAAGTGACAGATGAAAGAAATTCCAGCAACAGCACGTACGCTATTGCTCCCAGCACCCCTCTGCCAGACCTAAGCTTAGGTATTTAAAGCATAATGTGGTGTTGACCAAATCTGTATGTATGTTTATAATTCCATTAAGAAGTTAAGAAATTAGGGTGGCTCAGTGGGTTAAGCATCTGCCTCTGGCTTGGGTCATGATCTTGGTCCTGGGATCGAGCCCTGTGTTGAGCTCCCTGGTCAGTGGGGACTCTGGTTCTCCCTCTCCCTCTGCTGTTCCCCCTGCTTATGCTCACTTGCACTTTCTCGAATAAATAAATAAAATCTTTTTTAAAAAAAAGTTAAAAAATGAACAGGTTGATTAATTATGCCACTGGATAAATATAAAGTTTGCAAAGTGTAAAAAAAAAAAAAAAAAAAGTATGAAATGTGGATTTTGGAAAAGAGCATCCAGATTAGCCACCAGCAAGCTCCAGGGTCACTGGTCCCTTCTGCATCTACAGTCGGGTGGGGGATGCTGGGCAGGGGCAAGTCGAGTACTGGAGGTCTGTCATGCAAAACCGGTACAGTGCAATTCCATCTTTCTGGGCCAACTGAGGCAGTCTATTAGTAAGCCACACAGAGGAAACAGAGAAACACACTTCATAAAAGGAAAAGGCTGAATCTTGTGTCAGCTCTCGTATTTGATCTGGAGTGGAGCAGGGAAACCCACCAAGGAGAAGTTTTCCAGAGGGAGGTGGCCAGGACAGGACAGGAAGAGCCTCATCTGCTAGGAGGTGTTAGAACAGAAACTAATGCTAAGGCTTTCTCAGTAAATGCCAAGAGCCAGACCTTCTGCTGAGCAGGCTTCCTCCACTCTGCTTTAGAACCCTCACTCACTAACCCTGAGAGAAAATATCATGAGACAGATCCCTATTTAGAAGATACAAACACAGACTCAGAAATTAAATGACTTGCCCAGAGTCACAGAAGGAGGACACGGGCCTAACGCCTGGCTTGAAGCATGTGGGAGGCAACAAATATCCACTGAACAGGGCTCTACATATCTTCTCCACAGTGACAGAAAACAATACTTAAATCACCAGGATTTTGTGAAGATAAATTGAGATTCTGTTCATAAAGTTCCTTGTTCAGTGCCTCACCCCTAGTATCTACTGGAGTATGTGGACAACCATGGTGATATAAAAAGCCTAGGCACAATACCAGCCTGGAATACAACTGTGATGATGACAACGGGTGTAACCAAGAGTAAAACAAGACACATAGATACACATAACAGGCTAAGAAAAGCAAATAAGCCATGAAAAGATATTCAGCGTCACTGATCATCAGGGAACTGCAAATTAAGATCACACCTGGGTGATTCAGTTGGTTAAACATCTGGCTTTGGCTCAGGTCATGACCCAGGGTTCTGGGATGGAGTCCCTTATCAGGCTCCCTGCTCAGTGGGAAGTCTGCTTCTCCCTCTCCCTCTGCTGCTCCCCCTGCTTGTGCTCACTCTCTCTCTGACAAAATAGGTAAAATTAAAAAAAAAAAAAATCAGAGAGAGATACCACCACACACCTACCTACCTACCAACATCAAATGCTGACAAAGACGCAGGTCAGCCAGGACTCTCACGTGTTTTGAAATGGGAATGCAATGGGGGGAGGGTAAAAAAAAAACAAAAAAAAAACTGTGGTACACCCATACACTGGAAGACTCCTTAGTAATAAAAAGGCACAAACAAACTACTGATTTGGATGCATCTCAAAGGCACTCACACGCAGAGAAAGGAGTCTCAGAAGGGGGTAATCTGCACGATCCCACTTCCGTGACATTCTGGAAAAGGCACAGCTAAAGCGACAGAGAACAGATCCATCTTGTCAGGAGTAGGGTTGGGGGCTGACTACAAGGAGGCCCCAGGGAACCCAAGAAGTGGCGGACTGTTCCACAGGCTCTTTGCCATGGAGGATACGTAGATCAGTGCACGCATTAAAACTCCAAAAACTAAATGTTCCACAAGTGAATTTTACTGCTGGAAAATTTATTAAATCACTGAATAAAATTTTTAAAGCAGAGAAAAAATTGGTAAGCCTTGGTGAATGGCTATTTGACGTCTGCTTTGAAGGGAAAGAGGGACACGTGAGGGTCAAAAAGCTCTGAGGCTCCTTGCCAAGATAACAATAATGGAACAGGACATCATGAAGAGTCCATACAAGGACCTCTGCTGGGCACAGAGGGTCAGGAACCTTGGTTTCTGATCTGACTTCATCAAAGGAGGACTGTGTCAGATTACATAAGCCACATCACCACCCCAAGCCTCGGTTGACCCACTCCTACAATGGAACAACAAAACAAATGGTCTTCTGCTCCTTTTCCACTGCAAACACTCCGGGGTCAATTTGTCTCCAAGTCACTGAATCTGGGCAGACAGTGGGACCAATAAGCAGAAATACCCACATACAGAAAAATGGCCAGGCATCCACACAAATGCCAAAAGAGAACAAAAATACAGTGAAAATCACTGACGTGAGTGGACGTGGGGGAAAATCATCAGTGAGGGGCAGACAGAAGCAGATGCAAATTAGCACTCTCTCACACGACAGAATCCAAGAGAAGACAGGTCTCCTTGGGGCAGAGGATAAAACACTGGCAGGGTCGAGATGAGGACTGATAAAACAGGCAGGCTCAGCTTCCCTGCAACAGGCCATGGCAGAAGCAACAATTTTCAAAATTTTAGAAATTCCTGGAAATTAAAAACGTGATTGCTGAGTGCTGCTGAGCTGTCTTCTTATCTCGCAGAGACTCCAGAATTCTAGAATGGAAGAAACCATTTCATTTTCCAAAGGGTTCAACAGAGGGCTGCCTGGGTGGCTCAGGAGGTTAAGCATCTGCCTTCAGCTCAGGTCATGATTGCAGGGTCCTGGGATTGAGCCCTGCGTAGGGCTCCCTGCTTGGCAGGGAGTCAGCTTCTCCCTCTAACCCTCCCCACTGCTCATGCTCACTCACTCTCTCTAATCAAATCTTTAAAAAAAAAAAAAAAAAGGGATTTAACAGAATGTAAAGAATGTAACTTATTAAAGGAAAGGACTAAGATTTTACTGTTGTCACCTTATTAGTTTGTGGGGCAGGGAAAGCACTTGACGTCTGTAAGATGTGGCAAACCCCCAGGCTCCGAGCAGAGCAGAACCCTGAAGCCACTCCTGGGCCAGGCCCCTGCGGCCAAGGGAACCCAGGGAGACACAACATCTGAGCACTTCACCAGTGCTGAAGGGAGGACAGGGAAGTGGACAGTATTCCCGCAAAGTTCACAGAGAACTTTTCTAACATCACTCCTTCCTCCCATTCTCATTTCTGATGCTGACATGCGTGGGAGAGAACGCATAGGACTTCAGCTCCAAGTCTGTCTCTTCTCCCACCAGCGACCCCCCAACTTCAGGAGCACTGCTTCGCTGCTCACTTCCCTTTCTGTCCCCACAGGAGGGGACAGCCCCAGGTTCCCAGCCAGCACCAGGGCCAGTGGGGCCTCACACCTGCTGGGTGTCCCCATGTCCACGGAGGCACCTGAGGGGATACACACACAAGGTGTTTCTGCTGCTGCTCTCCAGGGCTGGGCTGTGACCTCACGTCCTGCATGCACACGCACATCCCAACTGCCCCCTCCAAGTAGCCACTGTGCTTAGGGGAATGACCATGGCAGGTGCAGGGCAACACCCAGCCCAAGGCAGCTGGGGCAAGGGGAACATGGCTCACTCAGGAGACCCTGAAAGAGGAAACTAAGGCAGACCAGTGCAGCAGAAGGCATTCGCCTGGGCACAAAGCTCAGACATAAGGAATCACTACCAGGGAAGTGAGAGGGACAGCAAGGGACAAAGCACAGACACATTCAACTGAGGCACTCGGGCTTTCTCCTTGGGGCTCAGGGAAACACAGGCACAAGTCAGCGGGACGTTACCACGTCTGCCCCTGCAGCCCAGGAAGGACACTGACCACAGCCGGGAGAGTGGAATGAGGTCAGGGCAGAAAGCAGACGGGGACTTGGAATCCCAGCACGAAGGGATGAAGGCCTGAGTCGGGAGGAACGCAAGAGATAAAACAGAGACCAAATGCCCTTTCTCTGGTGACTGGAAGAGGACGGCGTCATGGAAGGGGACAGTCCCGGGTTCTGCCCCGACGACCAAGAGCAGGATGGTCTCTTTCACAAGGAACTGGAGGAAGGGCAGTGCTGGTGGCTTCCCCGTGTGCAGGGCTGTGCGTACGGAGGTCCCTCCACACATCTGCGACGGACCAGTAGGTCTCAGGCTTCTCCTCGTGGAGCTGCTTACTCCAAACCCCCATAGGCCACACCACCTCAAAACTGCGCAATGTCTAAAAACTCAACTCCCTGCTCTTAACCTCTCGGCAGCCGAAATAAGAACAGACCTCACATCAGAGAGGGCAAGGGGCTTGCTTACTCCAGGCCACACCGCCAGAAGGAGAGGAGCTCCTTCCAAGATGGCCTGCTTCTGGGATGCCTGCTGCTCTTCTCTGCTGTCCTGGTCCATTAAGGGCCTAGAGCTATCGATTCTGTAAGGTGAGGGCTCAGGGGGACTGCTCTCAGGCCATGGACTTCTCTTGCTACTCCTGAGAAGAGTCCAGGCAGCCCTGAACGACCTACTCTAATCCCTAGGACCACATTCCCAGGGCGGAGCTCTGGCCCACCTGCCCCATCTCCGTGCCTTCAAGTTCATGCCAAGTTCATACCAACAGCTCCTGAAGCCGTTCTGGTTTTCCACAGGAGCCACTTCTTTTTTTTAAAGATGTTATTTATTTATTTGACAGAGAGAAAGTGATAGAGGGAACACAAGCAGGTGAAGTAAGAGAGGGAGACACAGGCCTCCCGCTGAGCAGGGAGCCCCATCCGCCTGATGTGGGGCTTGATCCCAGGACGCTGGGATCATGACCTGAGCCGACCAGAGGCTTAACCACTGAGCCACTGAGGTACCCACAGGAGCCGTTTCTGAATGCATCGGCTCTACCTTGTGTAGGGACCCTAAAAGTTCCCTGAGGGCAGTCCTCATTTAACTCACAATTGTATCACTGTCTGGGCCCAACAAGATACTTCCCCCTCCTCCAAAGCCAGCTGTCTGCAATACTGTTACCTCCCCGCGAGGAAAGGAGGGGAAGGCGGGAAGGCCAAGCCACTGGAGAAGGATACACAGTGTTTCTGCAAAGCCTGCCACTCCCCTTCCAACTGTCCCAGGCACCAGAGAGCAGAGAACCAGACTCCACAGCCCCTGAACTTCCAGTCCTGCGGAAATGGGGTGTTTTTTTAAAAAAGAAATTATGCACATATACACACTCCCCAAAACACATCAAATATACAAAATATTTGATAAAACTGAGGGTTTAGGTCTACATGTTCATTAAATTATTCTCTTGTGTTTTTCTACAGGTGTAAAATATTTCATAATAAAAACATCTAAAACTGAGAGGAAAAAAATCAATGTCAGGCCACAGTACTCTGTGCACAAAGAACTGGCTGGTCAGACTGATTCATTTGCAAAGGCTCTAGACAGAGAAAATCTTCTTGGGATGTTGTGTTTTTCACATCGTGCTCCACAGGTATAAAAGCAACCAGAACAAAAGATGGAAATGCATAAACTCAGATGATATGAATGCAATCGAAAACCAGAATGAGGTTTCCCGTCCACCAGTCCCTTGTGCTACCACCAAATCCTCTGTAGCAGTAAATAATGAAAGAAAATAAGAGGATGACTTAACCACTTTCTTTTTTTTTTTTTTAAATAAAGAAAGAGATTGTATTTTTTTCGAGTAAACATTACCCCCAACATGGGGCTCGAACTCACAACCCCAAGATCAAGAGCCATGTGCTCCACCGACTGAGCCAGCCAGGTGCCCCCATAACCACTTTCTATTACTTTCTGGCCTCAGAAAGAAGCCCTACCTTCTTAAGAAGCCCTACCTATTAAGAAGTTAATAGGCACTACCATGTTCTCTACACGTGCTGGGCATCCACAGACCCAATGCCGTAACAAACCCGCAAGAGACAGGCACTTTTCTCCCTGCCCCATCACCGGTGGTGGCCGTGCAGGCACCCAAACCCGTCTCCAGCAATAAACCATCCTCCATGATGTATGCTGCCCAGGGCCTCGTGTTCTCTCACTTATTTTCCATAAACTTTGGCATCACACAAAGGAGCGAATCTGACAAAATCTCCACCAACTAGTTCAGCAAGCCAAAAAAAAAAAAAAAAAAATCCAAGAAATCACAATCGTACAATATTCAGTCTCAGAAACAGTACCTCCAAATGTTAAGGCAATAAGGAAAACCAACCGGTAAAGAAAATTAATTGTGCGATCCTCTAGAGTCCCAAAATAAATACCGCATGAATGTTCTAAATCAAACGGCCATAGAATTTGAAGGGGCCTTAGAGATGCAACTGGCAACAAACCCATGAGACCAGAAAAGTGAGTTCTTGAAGTCAATTTCTAATACTTTTTATCTTTAATCATGTGTTACTGTGAACAGTGTGCAAAATGTGTGTTCTCCGCCAAGACAGAGGAACAGGACAGGCGAGAGCACGTGTGAGCAGGGTGAGATTTTATTTACTGAATTTTCAGAAGAGAAGATCATAAAACTTGAAATACATGCCACTGTTCATCCCAGCAGGGGGCTTAGCCATTCTGGAAACAAAGTGCAGGTCGGTCGGAAAAGGTCGGGTTTTACTTCTGAGCCCTCAGAGTTTTGTTCTCCCGGCAGAACCCTGCTTCGGAAAACGCTCCATACTTCCCCGATCGCTCCCCAACGCAGTCTAAGTTTTAGGCGCTCAACTGCTCTGACCATGCCTCCCAGACAGTAAGGAACCTTTTGAACCCAAACCCAGTAACGGAGCCCTCTCCCAGCTGGACCCCATCCGCACAAGACCCCAGCTGGAAGAGACGGGGCCCTTTGCCTGCACAACGCAGGCATCAACAGTCCAGGGGCATTTGCCATTTTCCTCTCTTGATCTAAACCTCCTCGAGAGTGGGGCCCGCTTTCCACATCAGGGATCACTGGTGTCCCCGGCCCATCAGGGGACACACAGGCAGGAGGCCCACGTCTCTGCCATGCTCTCGCCAACGGAAGGGAACCAAGACGACAATGTACGGACAGCGGTAACAGAGCACGTCCTATGCCACCTTCAGCTGTCAGGCACAGAACGGAAGGCAGACTTCTGCCGTAAACTGTCTGCCTGGGGATCTGAGGCAGCGTGTTCATTAGTGGTGCCCTGAATGTTCGGGGTACAAAAGCGCCCCAAATTGTCTTTCTCCCCAAACACCTATTGCTGATGATCTGTAGCATGTTGGACAAAAACACTGATGCAGACGGCTTTGTGGTTATTTTCTGAAGTAGAATATTTGACTGCCAGTGTCTAACTAAACACGTAATAATAGGGCAGAGTATCAAACATGCCTGTTATTTGCTCCCAGCCCCGTATTTCAATCAAGGCCGGGGGGCGCCTGGGTGGCTCTGTTGGTGAAGCATCTCAGGTCATGATGCGGGGACCCTGGGATAGAGCCCCATGTCAAGACTTCTCCCTCTGCTCCTCCCTCGTCCCCTCTCAAAAAACAAATGAATAAAATCTCTAAAAAAGAAACAAAGTTTAAATCAAGGCTTATTTTAAATCCACTCCACAACTCTGCAACCCACAAACACACCCCTCACTAAAAAGATCATGACAGATGCTAGAACAGGATGAACCAGAAAGAGAGACCCTACAGCAAAACGCAGACTTCCACTCTGAACAGAGTCCACAGTGCAGAGGGCAACCGGAAGGACAGGTCGCTCTCCTCAAACAAACAGACTCGTCCACGCTGCTGAAACCACGGGTCATCCCACTGGATTCCTGCAGGCCCCTGAAGGTACAACACGTTTCCCTTCTCTTAGCACAGACAGGAAACGAACCTGTCTCCCGCATCTTCACAGAACAGTGCCCGGCCCTGTGGCTGCAGGACATCTGTGCCCCCCTTGGTACGGGCAGCACACAGCAGAGCTGGGGGACAGTCTGTCGTCCCACGGGCTCCACCCAGCCTCCCCTACATACAGGTGCACACCCAGAGCTGATACCCCGTAGGAGCACGCACCCAGGCCCAGAACCTCAGCTCCCCTCCCAAACACACAGCGGTCCCTCCACAGGTAAGCCCACCCTGCCAGGAATGAGCTCAGCGACTGGCAAAGTGTGGACAAAAGTCGTGATCTGCACGCCCAGAGAGGACTGTACCGGCCAAGGCTGAGCGGCTGAGCCGGGGGGCCAGCCCGGCTGCCCGTTCTCCCTCCTGCTGGGCAAGACCGATCGGAACAAAAGACGTGAAAACACCAGGCTATTTTCCAAGAACGCCGCCAACAGGCCTCAGGGAAAGCTTGCTGCCTCAGGGAAAGCTTGCTGCCAAGTTCACGGGCATCACCCGCTCTCATGCAATCTCCTCCTTGACTGATGGGGGTTCCAGCCCAATAAACCTAATGTAAGGGGCGCACTAACAAATAAATAAAAGTTAAAAAAAAAAAAAAAAAAAAAACAACCCTACTTCAAGATGAAAATGAGCCACACACAGAAGGACAAATGCTGTACGGTTCCACTTACATGAAGTCCCTAGAGCAGAGAAAATCAGACAGAGAAAGAGTGGATGCTGTGGCTGCAGGGCGGGAGGAAGCGAGGACAGACTCTCAGCTCCCAAGGATGAAGGAGTCCTGGACACGGAAGGCGGTGAGGGCTGTTCAACAAAGTGAGTCCACTTACGGCCACAAATTACCACTTAAAGATGCATAAATGGCCCATTTTCTGTTACGTATATTTTACTATAATTAAAACAAAACAAAAGATGTCTGTACTCTTTCAAAGCAAATTACAGATTTGGGACACGTTCAATCACATCTCAGAAATGGACGCTTTGCGCCCATACTAACAAAATAAACAGCGCAGCTATGTAAGTCGAAGGATGCCCCAGAGCTGTGTGGCCAAAATCTAGGGTTGGGTTTCGATCTGGAAGGGTGAACAGCAGATGCTTCTGGAGTCCTTGAATCGGCGTGTCATCATGCATCACTACTCAGTGTGGCAACATCAGCAACATGAGCCTCTTCTGAATATTTACCGTGAGTGTCAGCAGACCAATTTCCCAACATCGTGAGCCTTCCAAATGATTCTCGGAATAAAAACCTCTCTCACCCACACACAAACGACGGGACACCCGAGGGCTTCTGTCCTGCACTTAGGACCTACAGGCGCACCCATAGGCGCACCTATGTACTTATGACATGACGGAGACGTCCCGAGATGGTCACAGACAGGCTGGAGGGGCTGGTTAGTCAGGACCTGTCTCAAAGGTCTGCCTGAAGAGAATTCCAACACTGTAGTGCAGAGAGCAGAACCCACGGAGCGCGATGGCCAATGGAACCAGGTCCGCGCTGGAGCCTGGGGTGCCAGAGAGAACAAGGATTCCTCACAGGCTACGTCTCTACAGACTCTGTCATTCTTGTCCAGGGAAGGTGCTGCAGCTGGTGTGCAGGCAGGGCAAGTTGAGATGCCAGCGGAATTCTGTGATCTCCAAAGCCAATGACACCGCTCCACGCTGCACTTCTAGAAAGCCAGGGCCTCAGGACCGTGGCTCTCTCCACTGGCGGTGTGAGGCAGCAATTGCGGACCAAACTACCAGCAAAAAATCTGTATGAAGGCAACCACCTCACTTCCGCTCCTGAGATTATCCCAGTACCCTCTTTTTCCAGCATGGCACAAAGCTGGGATGATAGCCACTTTCCACAGCGGCACCCCCGTCACCAAGGAAATTGGCAGGTCCAGGAGTTAGAGACACTGGTGATCTGACAAAAGTTTGAGAAGTCGGAGAAGACCTCCCCTTCGTAGTGTGTTATCCTGACAGCTGGCCGAAACAGTAACTCTTCAAAAACCAAAAACACAAATGAAGCCTTGCAGTCCCCTCCCCCCTGGCTGAGCCCCTGCCCGCCCTGTGCCACCAACCTTCACTATGAAGACCACACACTAAGAAATTAAGTTTCCTGTGCTGTTATCATCTTAATAACATTGTAATCATCTTCATAAAGCTTCAGACTTCTCCCTGCATCCCAGAAGCCCATTCCAGAGGCTGTGAGACTTCCTTTTGGCAACACAGGTCCTGTTACCATTCCCTCTTTTGGCATTCGGCCACAATGTTCATTGAGCACACATTCAATATTTATATAAAACTGATGGGGAGGGTCACACACCAAAATGCTAGCAGTGGTTATCGACGGGTGACAGGATTCTGAATGATGTTCTTTTGCTTATGCAGTTTCTAAGCAGAAAAGAAAGATGAAAAGTAAGGGAGAAAGGGAGAGTGGGGGAGGGGCTGAGGAGGAGAAGGCAGGAGAAAGGTTTCCTAAAGGAAAACCAAACCTAGCCTAAAAGGCAAAGGCAAAGCAGCCTTCAACAGCCAGACCCCAAGGGACCATTCGGAGGGGCCCCTGGCAACCCAACCCAGCCCAGGCCTCCTGCGGACTGCCTTCCTGAACACATTCACTCGGCATTCCATCACACAGCCTTGTCGGGAGGTCCATCCCCAGCTCCCCTCCCCGGAGAGCCGCCCCTGAGAGCAGAGCCCCAGCCTCCCCAACCTTGGGTGCAGCTCCATACAGCCAGCAATGGGAACTACAGACTGGTTTTTAACTACAGAGTCACGTCTGTGTGGAAGAGCCATCCCCATGGTGACTGGAGGGGACATGGCTAAGAGGCCACAAGGAGTCTGGACACCCCGATTCTGATCCACATCCCACCAAGCTCCGAGAAAGGATTTAAACCAGGTGATTTCTAAGACTGGAGCTCTACTCCACACGGCTGCCAACACCACAAACAATCAAATGTCAGAGGCAAAGACTTGGAGCGACATGGGGCCCGAGAGAGGTGACGGTGAGCAACCAAAGGCGAGAAGGCAACCGACACGGAGAACAGAAGCCAAGGAGAGCAGGGGCACCCCCCCCGCCAAAACCATGTGCCATCCTCCCTTTCCACCCACAGAGCCTGGCACAGTGTGGGGAAAAGGCAGCTGCAGAAGTTCAAGAGTAGGCACGGGCAGGAAGACAGTGCGATGACTGCCTTCTGACTTTCTGGAAAATCGGTGGCTCTGGGTCAGGGATGCAGCCAGGAACAAGCAGACAGACAGTGGATCAGACTTTACGGGATCAAACTGCCCATTATAAGGCATTCTTTGCACAGTCCTCTGCGAGTATTTTAACACTTCTTTATGAGAAATTCAGCAAGGCTCCACTCATAACCAGTGGACCACAGGCTTGCTGAGGGTGGGGACCATATGCACACCCTCCTGGCCGGGCCGCCTGGCCCACAGCAGCCACCAACCAGGACTTTCAGAACAGCGTATCTTGACAGAGATCACAAGTAGATAGAGAGGCAGGCAGAGAGAGGGTGGGGGAAGCAGGCTCCCTGCTGAGCAGAGAGCCCGACATGGGGCTCGATCCCAGGACCCTGAGATCATCATGACCCGAGCCAAAGGCAGAGGCTTTAACCCACTGAGCCACCCAGGTGCCCCCACCACAGACCTTCTTGCACACAACAATGTCAGAGGACATCTTTCTCTGGGATTCTTCCAGATAACGTTCTCAAGGGTTGCCTAGTGCTCTGTTGTGTGGGCACACGTCATTTGTTCAGCCAGTGCACTAGTGCTTGATATGGTTTTCAACCTTTCCAGTAGACAGCTCTGGGATGAATGATGGGCCTGATTGCTTCTTAAAATAAACTCCTGGAAAGTATGTAAGGATCCATGCCAGCCCTCTCCAGATCGACCCTCCACACCCTGATCTTGAAGGATAACGGTCATGAACTTCTCACACAGGGGAATCTCCGAAACCAGGCACCTCTGACAGCAACAGCCAAAGCCCTAACTGTCCTCTCCAGACCCACTCCCCCTCAGACACAGGCATCGGAGGGAAGCACCTGTCCTAGAGTCCCCCGCCTGCCTCCTGGGGCTCACCTTCTCCAAGGGCTCCGTGGACAACGAGCCACATGGCGGCCATGTCACGCATGCCACCCGCCTTCTCCCTCTGAGGTGGCCAGTCCTCCCCGATGCTGGCTCTGTCCCTTTATTTCTAGGTCCTCAGAGAAAGAAGGGACCCTGCCACACCCCTGCGACACAGAAACGTCAAGTCCTCCAAACCCATGAGAGGCTTCTGGCTCCTGGCAGGTGTCCACCTCCCCTCTGCAGTGGTCTGGTCATATCACTCCCTCTAACAAGGGCACAGGCAGCAATAATGACCCTCAATCATACAGTCTTAACTCCTTACCCACGTTCTTAAAAAGGGACCACTCAGAGGTCTTCCTTGTGAGTTTCACGAACACTTTAGACACACACCCGAAATGATGAGTGTGACTTAAGTGGTTTGGTGAAACCCACACAGGGACCCCAGCAAGAAACTGGGTGCACTCCCAGGGCCTTCACACAGATGGCCACAGGGGGCTTGAGACGTCTCTGTCAGCTCCCACCCCCTGGCCTAGGGCTCTAAAATCAGAGAAGGGAAAAGCAGGCCACATGCAGGGCGCCGTGGAAACTTGGCACGCAGCCCAGTACGATGGCTGGTAACTCTGTAGATCCCGTCAGAGGAACTCTGGTGTCACCGCATGGCCAGGAAACAAATGTCAGACCACCAGCCTGAGAACCGGCAGCAGCGCCGAGTGGAGGCACCACCGAAGCTCTACCTCCGAGCAGCAGCGAGCTCAGGGCTGCCCGACGTGAGGACTGCATGAGACCCACTCTGGAAGGCTCCCTGCGAACTGAGCCTCTGCTACGCTCACACCTGTCCTCCATCTGCTTGTCCGTGTCAATGACCCTGAAGGCTTCGGCCGAGACTGGGGCCGCCTGTGAGGATCTCCACACAGACGACGCCAAAGGCAAAGACGGGACGTCCTGTGCACTTGGGATCCTGGGGTAAGGAAACTGAACTCACAGCCAGCGGGTAGAGGGACAGGCTCTGGGATGAGATCAGGGAGAAACACAAGCAAAAGGACAACAGTCCACGCAGGCAAACAGCAGGAATACTGAGGCCCTCCAGAATTCAAGCAAAGGCCCCCAACCACCCAGTGAGCAGGGAGGGAAGCCGCACTCCCTCTGTCCGACAGGACTGTGAGGGGGAGGAGGAGCCCAGGATGGCTGCCACCTCGGCCAGGAGGACCCACCTGACCACCCTGTGATGCAGGGACCACGATTCCCCTCTCACGCGACACAGCTGGTGCCTAGAACCGAGCTCACTGCCCACCCAGCACTCCCTAACCGCTCTCCGTATCCGCTCTTGGCGGTCCTTGCCTTTCTGGTTCTCATCACGGAGGGGCCCCCATTGTCGGGCGCCCCCACTCGGTGGCTCAAGACAGTGGTCCCGCCCTCACAGGAGTGCGCCGGCAGCCATCACACCTGTCCCCACCTGCTCGATCCGTCACGGCAGCGGAAGGCCCTGCACCGGCCCACACAAGATGCTTGCTTGTCCGGCACCCAAGCCTGCCAGCGCCTCATCCCTCCTCCACCCGCCCACACAACTCAGAGGAGCCACGACCACTTCTCCTCATGCCCCCCGCACACGTGCGCCCCAATCAGACGGCCGCCCATCAGCCTGCGACTGTCAGGAGGGGAGAGCTCTCAGCACTGCGCCCCTCTGCTCTTTCTCTGGCCTCCACGGCTGCCCCCACTACTGGGATGGGGGGACGCCTCAGCCAATGCGCCCCACCTTCTTAGGGAGCTGCTCTGCCAAACTCTGCTCTCCACCCAAACCCCCAGGACGTGTCTGCCCTACTCTGCACCTTCCCTGAGCCTGTGACTCTGGGGAGCCCCGTTCCCAGCATCTACACGGCCTGGCAGGGGGGCCCCCACCCCACCCACCACCTCAGGCTGGTCCTGGCTTCACACAGTGCACCGGACTTCACACAGTGGGACCGAACATCCATGTTTTGTACCTTGAACAGAGACAGCCTGCTGGGAGGGTCACCATAAACAGTGACAAATCCACCAACCACTGTTGTTGCTACAGCGTGGTCTGGACACACGGCTCACTGGGACCAGGAAGAGGCACTGAACGGAGACTCTTTTCTGTGAACAGGATGATAAACACCAGGTGACGTGGGGCTCAAAGCCACGCTTTCGGGTGTTGTGCAATCTGGGAGCCGATGACTAGGGTCTGCAAGCCCAAGTTCTCCATTCACAGGTGAGGAAGCAGAGGCGAGAGCCAGCCAAGGTCACAGCTTGGGCACACCTGGCCTGGCAGGTGTCTGTAAGCGTGTCCGGGAAGGGGAAAGGGAGAAGGCAGAGGGGAGGACCACGTGAATGAGAAATGCAAACCACTGAAAATGGAATTTCGAACTTTGCCAAAAATTGTGGGCAAATAAAACCTCGTTTCTAATAAAGAATCTCTCTTTAAAACACTGATTCACCATAAAGATAGTCATTCATCTTCTCCAGGTTTTACGTTCCAGGAGATAGTGAAAATTGAGCCACATTTTCTAGAAGACGAACTGTCAAGGGTCCCCTATGACCTCCTACGTAGTTTCCAAGCGCAGTTCCAGTTCCTGGTTCCCCTTCGCAGGCTGACCATGCACAGCCACCTCTTCTGACACTCCCTCTGTTGAGGGATGGGGCTAAACCCGGCAGCCTCAGAAACAAGGGAGAGAAGATGACAACACCCAGCTGCCCCACTTCTAGGTCCATCTGCACTAGCCTGCCACCTGGGCTACCTGTTCCCTACAGTGCACAGGGAGCACTGGCAGGGGACCCTCTCGGGCCAGCCTCCCACCTGGCCCCCCCAGGGGCCGCACCCACAGGTACCACGCTGCCTTTGCCACAGGGTGATGGAATTTCTCTGTGCACAGATCTGTCCCACCACCACCCCCCACCCCACCCCCAAGAACCCAGACCACATCTCACTCGTCTCTGCACTTCACAAGGATTAATATGGTTCCAGCCACTGCAGACCCGCAACGTGCCTTTACTGCCATTATAAAGCCCAGGCTACAGAGAGACCAGACGTCAGAACATCTCTCGTGTGGCTCCCAGTGTTCGCCTGCCAATCCCCCATCCCCTCTGCCTGCCGCCATCCCTCCCCGAACAATCCTCCACCGCAAGGTCATGGGAACGCCTCGACAACCAGCATAGGGAAAGGTCTTCCCCCAAAAGACAATCTACTCGTGAGTTCTCCTCTGAGTTAGAATCGAAGTTCCCATTTCCTATAAAATCTTTCAGATCTCAGTATGTCTCATTCCATGGACATGGTTCTCATGGAGGAAACACAGCCTCCGTTGCCAAATGGAAAACTCTGGCAATTCGAACGCCATTTCTCCTTCTGGGGGCTTTGTGCACTGGGCATGCATGACACGTGGACACACCTGACCTCACCACCGCTGGGGAAGGGGCACAGCCCTGTCTTTTTCTTCCTTTTTTTAAGTTCCTTCCTCCATATAGTTTTCTACTACAATTAGCTCAAATAAGACGATCTTCAGCCTCTCTACTGTCAGGATATCTTTACACACTTCTAATTTCTCTGTGCCTCATCTTTCCAAATGATAGATGATGGGACAAAGCCTTTTTGTGCCTCTGTCAGGGAGTGAGCAAGGTGGAAAATAGCAAAAACACATCAGGGCATCTCCCTAAGAAGGGAAGCACGACAGGGCACTTTGCACTAACAATTCTCAAACTGCACTCCTGAATTTTCTCCCCACCCTGGGTTATCACCCATTTGGGCCCCTGTCAGAAACACGGGCAAGGGCAGAAAGCAAATTCCGACCCTGCACTGGCTCAGAACCTTTCCACTGGCGTAGATAAACATGACCATGTGCGTTGGGTCTTTACTGCATGACGGGGAAAGGATTTAAAACTTCTGCATCTGAAATCATCCCACCCGACCGGGACTAGAAGCAGGAGCATGTGGCCCCTCATGGACACTAGTGTTTCTGAGGGCAGGGGCTCTCCAAGAGTGGTCCCAGGCCAGCCACAGTGTCCGTGAACACATCATGCATGGCCACTTCCCAGGTGTCTGTAACAAACCTCCAGGTGCTCCTAATGCTTGTGACACTCGAGAATCTCCCGCCTGGGCTGGTAAACTTCCAGGTCACAGGAACACCCTGCTGGGCTAACCCGCATTGTCACCACGCTTACCTATGACGGTTACCCACCAACACACCTACGCTGGCAACAGGCAAAGGCCCCGAACATTATGATCCCTTGGGGCATTTCTCCTACTCTGTGGGCAAATTACTTGTGCCTGCCTGTCCTCAGGTCTGAAACAGGAATGAAAGAATCTCCATCTCCGAGGACGGTTGTAAGGCACAATGGCTTAGGGGGTCTCCGATCATGCAGTGAGACCTCCATGAACATGAATCCCTATGATTAATACCCCTTCACCAAAAGGGGTATTAACCGTCTGATGTTTGCCTTCTCTGTCCCGCAGCCCCGATGGAGGATCCGCTGGGCCCGCCAAAACCGCATACGGTTCCATAATCCCCCAAGGAGTCATTCGTCTCATTTACAATCCGCATGCCCACCACGAGCCTGGAAACAAAGAGAGAGTCCCCTCTGTGCACCTGTGCCCTCACAGGCTCTTCCCGACAAAAGCCACCCAACCCTGGGCATAAGGCCCGATGCACGTCAAGGGAGACGCAAGAGGAATGCAATGAAATGAACGGCAGGAGTCCTAAGAGTGACTCACATTCCAATGGTGATGACCTTGTGCCCGGCTCTAAGCCCCCGACAAGTGCAGTCCTCACAAGGACGTGCTGAGGTGTCTGAGGTTATGACACCCAACGATGAGGGTCAGGGAAACTGAGGCACAGAAGATTCACATAACATGCCTCAGGTCCCGCAGCTCCTAAATGGTAAGGCCAAGACCTGAATGCACACACTCAGGCTCCAGTCAGGGTTCCTAACGACTGTACTACACGACACAAAGCTCCTAGTTAGCTGAGCATCTACTACCCCCTTGTTACAGCTTTTCCCAAAGCAATCATCCTGAGACACTTAAAATTAGGCCCACACCCATGGCCACAGGGTTGAATACTCGGCCCTCCAAGCCCTAGACAGAAATGCTAGCTAACTATACTTGGTTTCTCCCTCCTTCTCTCTCCTCTAATCTGATTCCACCCGAGTCAAGTGAAAACTCACAGAGCAGCATTTCCTTCTTCTCCCAACTCCCCTGCCACACCACTTAACCCCTGATTACAGACCGTCTATGACACCAAGTTCTCTAATTGTTTCTCCCCCAGGGGACTGCCGAAGTCTTTAGAAGTAACCACCCTTTCTGTGAAACCCCACGAGAGTGTGGACCTGGCAAGAGTTACACAGTTCAATGGTTGGCTTCGCTCCGCTCTGCTGACACTTGTCAACCCTGAGGGGCGGGATGAAAGCACTCAGTTGACCTACTGGAAGCCAGCACACAACAGAGGCCGAACACAACAGGCTCTGAAGGGCGACTCTTTCACAATCTGTAGGCCCTGCCTCTCCTACCTTATCCCCTGGGAGCCTTCAGCAGGCCCTAGGGGAGGCTGCTGGGGTCCAGGTCGAAGAAAGAAGCACCCCCAGGGACAAACAGTGAGTAACTGCCTGGCCCATGCCACTCAAGGCTGAGGAATGGAGAAAAGTCCATCCCCAAAACCCCGACTCTGCCCACCTGAAAGGTTAAGACTAAGGAACTACCCAAAGCAACTCGTTATCTTTGTAAATATGAAACAAAACCAAAAAAACCACCATGACAGAAAATGTTACGTTCTGTTAAAACGTCATTTGTAAAAGATGAGATAATCATGCTCACGGATAGAACTGCAGGATTAAGATACAAAATGTGCCATCTCTCCCCGTGTGAGACTCCAGCACCAGTCCCATTTCCAGGACTTGTGGAGAACTCGACAAGCGTTCAGAGAAGTGTACGGAAGGACAGACGTCCACGAGGACCAAGTCCTGAAAAAGAACAGCAAAGGGGAGGCTCACCCTGCCAAGCTGTGAACCTCAAAATAATCTGGCAGAGAAACAAAGAATCTGGGAAGAATCTCAGAATCATTACGCGAGTGTAGTGGGAACAGACTTTCGGTCTGGGGTGAGGAGAAGGTTCTGGAGACAGAGAGCAGTGATGGGCTCACAAGACTGTGATTGCACAAATGCTGCCTGCCTGTATGCTTAAAAACAGTACGTTCTGTATCTATTTTGCCACAAATTAAAGATTTAAAAAATCAGTATGCCAAGTGGAAGGAGCCAGATACAAATGTGGCTCCGTTTACGAAAACTCTCGAAAACGCGAGCACTCATCTACAGCAGCAGAAAGCACCTCAGGGGGCTGCCTGAGTCTGGGTTCGAGTGTGGACGGGCTGCCAGGGGGCCTACAGGAAGCTCGGGGTGACGGAGATGCTCGGGATCCTGACTGTGGTGGTTTCACTCTGTCAGAGTTCAGCAAACCGTATGCTCACAACAGAGGTAGTTAACCATATATAAACTATACTTTAATCAATTTTTTTTAAAAGAGGCTTGTGTGCACATGGGGGAAACCTCAAGTATGACAGAGGTGGCTCCACAGTCTCCCCCGAAATATTAAGGAAAAAATACAGGATTTAATGATGTGGGAAAAACTGGGTCACAAAATGGAAAGGAGGACCGGGGCCCTGGATCCCTGCTTGAGGCCATGGGTGACAATGAACCCCACACAGCAAAGCCCTTCCCGTGGGAACAAAAGCAGGGAACACCCGGGTGAGCCCGGGACCAGAAGAACACCTTCAGGCCCCTGCAGTGCCACATAAAGCAACAGGTAATGGGGCTCCATCAAAACAAAAATTCGAGAGCGTGACCACTGACAAGGTTGACATACCTACAGAAGGAGGGAATTACATTCTAGAATACGCAAGAAGCACCTGCAAACCAGCACAGCAGAAAAACAGACTACGGCGGGTAAGGAACTCTAACAGCTAGCAAACATATTAAAAAGATACTCAAATTCACTAAGACACGATACAAGCTCCCAGGAAAACGAGGAGATCCCTCACCCTAGCCAGCAATTCGGGTAAAATTAGAAAGAGGCCTCATACCAGCCACTGTCGAGTATGTGGGGGATCAGGAACCCTCGTGCACCCACGCGGAGAACAATCTGGCAGCATTTAGGAAAAACAGGTGTGCTCACTCCCTTTCACCCAGCCACTCCGCCCCCGGGGCATGCGCCCTTGCGAAAGTGGGTCCCACACTGTCCCAAGTATCGCAGTCTCCAGACCCGGCATTCCACAACACCAGCTGGTGGGGGTGTGCCCCTAGGGTTTCTCATTGGGGTGTAGGCCGGGGCCCCAGAATGTGCATTTCCAGCAGGTCCAGGCGCTGCCGCTGCTCCTGGGTGCGGTCACTTGCAGAACCACGACCCTAGAGACCACCTCAGGTCCACCTTGGAAAGAACATACACACGATGTGCACCACATCACGGAGTGGAGGTGAGCTCAGTATCCCTTGCCAGGGAAACGGGTAATAAAACTAGAAGCGGCACCGCAAAGCACCCGATGAGCCCACAGGTACACAGACCTCACAGAGTCTTGAATGAAATTCTTCGACTTTTATGAATGTGTGAAGATTTTCACAACGAAAAGGTTTACTGTTGAATGAAAGAGGAACCCAGTGAAACCTAAAGCATAGGACCACTTACGTAAACTAAAGACAGGCACGAAATAACATCTTTAACGAGCACACAGACATACCTAAGAATATATCCAAGCCAGGAGAGGAGGCTCCTTGGGCAGGGAGAGGAATGGCAGTAGAATGTAGGGGAAAGGTCCGACAAGAAAAGGGCTTTGCACAGGAGAAGGTCTTGTGCCAAAAACCGATGGACACCGAGTCCCAGCACTTCGATGTCCGAAAGGTAAAAGCCACAAGAGCAGCTCTGAGTGCCCTCTCGCCTGCCTCTGCACACAGTGGAAGCCCCCAGCCGTTTCCACAGTGGCTATGGGGACAGATCCCTTTAGCACTCAGAGACAGGGGGGTATCTTTCTGATGGACAAGCTCGGGTGAATTCAGCCCCCAGAACCCAACCTGCCCCCTGAGTCCTGGAGTTTCCCTCTTGCACGTTAGCACATGAAAAGGCTGAGATTCTAGGTGTTCTGTAAAGGGTGTGTGTGTCCACACCTGTGTGTCTTCTCAGTGTGCATGTCTCTCTGTATCTGTGTGTCTCTCTGTTGGGGGAAGCAGGGAGTAGTTTATTTGTGGAGGTAAAAAAAAGAACCTCTGGAGGGGAGAGACTAAGCCCTGCTTCTGGCCAGCACTCACTTCTGTTTCAGTGAGACCAGAAGTCAGCGACAAAATGGACCCCTCCTCCTGGCCCACAAGCCTTCTCTTCCCCTTTCTTAACCTTCCCCTCCCCCACATCCCACCCTGCTTCCCAGCTCCCACATCCAGAGGGACCAGTCATCTGGGACAGGATGAGCTTATCAAGTGAGAGACTTTACAGCCACGACTCTCAGAATGTGGTCGGAGACAATAACTGACCATTGGTATCTCTGACCAAGGGCCTAGAACAGAAAGGCCAAAGCCTTTAACACCAAGCATTCCAAAATGGGCCTGGTTCTAGCTACATTCAAGAAAAAAGGCTAAAAAAAAAAAGCCATCTATTACCTGTCATATCCCCTCAGGGGCACACCGGACAGAGCTTTTCCCAAGGCCCAGAGAACAGTTCAATCCACAGAGTGGCTGCCACAGCGTAGGGGACAATCGGAAGAGAAAAACTACCACTGATGGAACTCGTGTGAGACAACGCAAGAGATGTGCACCAATGTGCACGCAATGAGCCCGCCCAGGCAAGTATGGCTTTAGAGGAAGCAGCAGCAGAGGAACAACTGGAGGAAGGAGCAGAACAAAGTTAAACGGCTGCAGAAGCCTGAGCAGGTCCAACACTCACACATCCGCCCAAAGAACAGGGAACTTATGCCAGGCAAATGATCCCGGACTCTCATTCCCCAAACGCGGCTCCACAGCAGCCCTTCTCACCAGCCTGGAAAGGCTGAGGCATTCAACCTTCCTGAAATGCTTTGTGTAAAATAGTAAGTTTCACAGATAGAAGTGTATCTGATGTGCAGCAGGAGTATGTTTCCGTTTTTTAAAAAACATGTAACAGCTCCGTGGAGGAGTCCTTCAGATTTTCACTAGATACATGAGCAAAGCATGCCGTTTTCCTTTCCAGCGAATACAGGATGTGCCACAATTTGAAAATTAAGGGACTTACCTGGCGTGGGGGGAGGGGGGTAGTAAAACTATTGAGTTTTCAAGTGAAAATTGAATGTCTGTGGTCCACACAGGTCATTCCAACTCAGGAAAATAAAGTTCTCTAAGTGCCACACTTAATGACCAAATTCTGGTTTGTTTAATTCAGCTGAGTAAGCATTTCTTGAGCACCTACAAGGCAGGCCCTGTGCAAGATGCTTGAGAGCCTCCAAGGAGAAAGATACTGTCATAGTAACTGTGTCCCTTTCATGTTCATTTAACCCATCCCTTAAATTAATTTCTTTAAAAAAAAAAAAAATGGTGTCTGATATCTTAAACAGCTTACTACCGGCACTGAAGAGTTATAGAAACACATCTTATTACTTTATTAAAAATGTAAATTTCTAGTCTCTGAAGCAGAACCAAAGGAAAAGCTTTCCCGCCTTTCCAGATTACTATCATTTGCTGCCTAATAACTCACTACATTTTCAGCTGTGCACGGGGGCAGCTGTTACTCAGCAGGTCACAGAGCTGGCAAGAGTCAAAAACATGCCACCTGGCTGAAGAGAAACAATGAAGAAAACCAAAAGATCAGGGCCTCCAAGACCCAAACAAAACAGCAAGACAAGGCAAGGGAGCTGAAACAGGCAGAAGACAGCTTCCGGAGGTTCCCTCCAAGCTGGAGCCTCCAATAGGAGGCATAAGCCTCTGCTGGCAGGCTCGCTGGTCGGGCCAAGGCATGGATGGCTTCAGAGCTGGAAGGCTGCCACCTGCTGAATCACCAAACATCCCGGGGCTTCCCCTGGAACACTGACCAGGCAGGGACCCATCCTTTGCCTGGATTCTCCCATGGATTTCCTGCACCCCAACCAAGAAACGCCCAGCCCCAGCCCCTTCCACACAGGCCCAAACCTGTGCCAACCCCCCGGGTGTTGGGGCGGCCCCTGGCAACTCCCCCCGAGTTGCTTCGTCACCAGTCCCACTCCTCTCTTTCTGCCCACTCAGTCCTCCCTGCCTGTTCAAGCCTCGCGACCAGGACGCGTGGGGGGCTCCCCAGTGCACGGTGACAGGCGCCTACCACTCCACAGCCAGGCAGCCAACCAGAAACACCCCCTAGTCCGACAGCAGAGTCACCTGTCCCAACAGTATGAAAGGTCCAGGAAGGTAAATGCCTAGGGAGCTAAAATAGCAGGCAGACTCCTAACACGGAAAATGAACTTCCCTTTCACAAACGAGGCTTCGCTCTGGGTTTCATAAGCGGGTGCCGCCGAATGAAGTCTGTGCTGCCTGAAGGTGAAAAGAAACATCCGAGCCGCACCTGCAGGGATCCCTTCCACTCCCTCCAGCCAGGATTTCTACTCGCGACTCCCAGGAAGGAAACAGGCGTTGACCAGAACGCGCCAGCCCGAATCCGTTGGCTGGACCAGGACGCCCTCCCCGGCCCCCGGGCAGCCGCAAGCCCCGCTCGGAGGGGACACGGTGCGGGGAGACGGCCGCTACCGCCGCCACTCTGCCCTTGACAAGTAGCCTCGGGATCGCAGGACCCCTCACCGCGGGGACGGCCGCGTCCTGGAGACACTGTCCAGTCCAGGCTGCGCCGATGGCTCCTCCAGGCCTTGCCCACTCCCGCTGCTCCTCCGGCGGGGGCCGCCCCCGAATCTGCAGACTGTTATGCGGCCTGGGGAGGGCAGCTTGCTCCGCAGGAGAGGGGTCCCACCTGTTATACTGTAGCGGAGGTGCCGAGGGGCCGCGGAGAGAGTGGGGGCAGGGGGAATCCCGAAACCCTGGGCGGCCGGCCGGCTGCGATCTCGCCCGGAGGTGCCAACTGTCACGCCGCCGCCAGGGCCGTGGGGGGTGGGGCCGTGATTTGGGATCGGCCCCAGCGGGTCTCCGGACCCCGGCCCGGCCACCTGCCGAGGCGCCTCGGACCCCCCCGCCCCCCGGCTCTTCCGCCCCGCCACCCTCCGCTCGCCCCAATCCGGCACTAGGCAACCTTGCAGCCCGCACGCAGCACCTCTAAGAGGCGCCCACGGACGCCCCCGCCTTCCTCACAGCCCAGACCAGGTTCCCGAGCCCCCCGGGCGGCCCGCCCCTCCGAGCCCCGCGCCCACCCCCGGGAGAGGCGGCGCGGGGGGAGTGCCCGCCAGGTACGCGCGCGGCTCCGCGCGGGCTGCGCTCACGCCCCCTCGCCCCCGGGCCGCCCGCACGCCGCTCCCGGCTTCCGATGGGCTCCCCGGGATGGACGCTCTCCACCCCCACCCCCGGGCCCCAAGGCTCACTTGCACGGGAGTCGCGGCCGCCGCCGGAATTCCGCTTGCCGAGCCCCCTGCCGCGCACTGAAATCCGGGGCAGGGCAGTGTCCGGGCTCCGCAGCAGGATCGCGCTCTCCGGCTGGCTCGCCGTGCGCGAGGGAGACGTCTGCCCCTCCCGGCCCGCCCTGCCCGCTCCGTCCTACCCGCGGCCGCCGCTGCCCAGTCGCTGCCTCGCTGGTGCGAACGCTTCCGACTTGCCACCGCGAGCCTCGGGGCTGCCGAGCATGCCCAGTCAGCGGCCCACCCCGGCCCGGATCTCCGCGCGCCGCGAATCCGCTCCTCCGGGTGTTCGCGGCGCCCGGGAAGGGAGGGCGGGCCGGGCGGGCGGGGTCGGCTGGAGCCTCGGGCCGGGCCCGACGGGACCCTGGCACAGGCTGCACCCCCGAGGGGCAGCGCGACTTAGCCCCTTACTTTGCTTTCAAGGAGCCCGGGGCTCGGTGAAGGGCCCGGCTTCGGATTGGGGCGGGGGGTCAGTCACTGAGACCGGCAGGGAGCCGAGTTTTACGGTCTGGCGGCGTGCGGCTGGGGGCGGAGCCGGAGCTGGTCGGAACTGGGAGCGCAAACTCGGCCTCCTGGAGGCGGGCTCGGGGGAACGAGTTTGCGACCCTGAGAGCTGCAACACTGGGGTTAGCTCCTGGCTGACTCGATCTGTGCAGACTCCCACCCGCCAAACAATCAGGCCGTCTGCGGGGACCCCAGCCGAGCCCTAGCCCCGGGCTGGGCGGGGAGCGGAGAAACCGGGGCTGCACCGCCCCTCCCCGGCCCCACCCCCCGCCGTCGCTCCGAGTGTTCGGGAAAACCCGGAGACGGTTCGCCCTGGGACGGGAGCACTGCGCATGCCCAGTAACACGACCTGGTGCAGGTCGCCCCCAGGATGGTTTCCCCGGCTCCAGGAGTCCGACCCCCGCGCGGGGCCTAGGGGTGGGCAGCGGGGAGAGGTGGCCTTCGGCGCGGGGTCCCCTGTCCCCGGCCAGACTTCGCGGTAGCCCCGTGGTAAACAGGCGCCCGGGGTTGCGCCTGCCGCGGGGTCGGAGACTGGGCCAGCGCGGGAGGGGGCGCGCAGCGGCGCCCGGGCACGTGACTGTCCGCGGCGCTCGGGGCAGCCATCTTCTGGCCGGCGGGCCCGGGGCGCGCGCCCAACGCCGTCCTCCCCGCCACGCCCTCCGCGGCCACAGCTCCGCACCTGCCTCCGCCGCACGGGGGGCGCCGAACCGCTGCACGGCAGCGGAACGTGGAGAGCAGGACTGCGGAAGCGCACTGCCTCTGCCTTTCCCAGCGGCGGGAGTTGGGGCAGGGGTCCGCGTCCGCGCGGCGGCGACCCCACTTCCCCAGCGGCCCCGCCGAGCTTCCCCGCGGCCTGCGGAGGGGCGGGCGGCGCTGGCGGCAGCGTCTGCAGCGAGGCCGCGGCTGCTGGACAGCCCGGACGACGAGCCTGGGGGCGAGCGGGCGCGCGGGGCTCCTGGGGGCCGCGGGCAGCCCCCACCACCCCGAGAGTCTGTTAGCCGTGCGAGATCCCGGGCCGGCCAAGCCGAGTCTACGGCTGGGGTCCCGCCGTCCCAGGAACACGCCCTCCAGGTGCTTCTGGCCGACCTTTCACGGCTTTTTGTCAACCCAGCCGGAGGCGCCTCGCGTTACAGAGGAGGCGTGGAAATCGCACCCTGCAAACCCGCGGGCGGTCGGGGATGCGCACCGAGGCCGCGTGCCCCAGTGCGCCCTCACCGCGGCGTTCCCGCACCCCTCCACCACTGCCCCGCTGGTCTCTGGGAGGCTAAGAAAGTGCAGTTGTCACGTGCGGCTTAAAAAGAAAAGCTCAAATTCCGTTAAACTGCAGCCTTTGAGTGTCTACCGAGGGCAACTCAGTGAGTCATAGTAGCCCTACCGGGTATTTTCGTCAGTTTGCACCTAAGGTGGAAAAGAGGCCTTGCTTTCTTGTGATGTCAGTTTTTTCAGACTAAAGGAATGCCAGAAAACTGCTGGCTCGTTTCTCAGAGGTGCTATTTTGCAGGAGTGTCCTTTAAACTTTGGACTTGCAGGGGAAAAAAAAAAAAAAAAACCGGTTCAAGTAAGCATCTGGTGTAGACGGTGTCAAGGAGTCTTTAAAATATCCCCCCTCCCCCAAAAAGGCAAAGGTAAACTTAAGTTTTGCAAAATATTTACAGTGCTTGATTGGGGTGCCTGGGTGGCTCAGTGGGTTAAGCTTCTGCCTTTGGCTCAGGTCATGATTCCAGGGTCCTGGAATCGAGCCCCACACGAGGCTCTGCTTCCCCACCTCCCCCGCCTGCCTCTCTGCCTACTTGTGATTTCTGTCAAATAAAGTCTTTTAAAAAAAAAAAATAGTGCTGGATTGTAAGGGGTTCTTCTAGAGTGCTCATTGTAATTTTTACCCTTAATGTTCTGCATGAAGTTATTCATAATAAAAAGCTTTCCAAATTGTTTCCATGAGTAATTTTAAGACTATGTAAGACATGGGGAAAAGCAAGATATAAAACTATTTCCACTTTATTCCATTTTGAAAGTTATAACCTAAAAATCTAAGAAGAAATTGCAAAGGCAATACAAGGAAATTCTGGGTGAAGTGACTAGAAGAGACTTGAGTTGGCTCTCCCTGAAATTAAATTGAGTTAATGGTCATTAAGTAACTACTGTTTGTGACCAAAAAAGAAAAGAGTTTTAATAACAATTTTTTTCTTTGGTCCACCAACACTAAAGGATTTTATTAGTGCAGTTTTTTTTTTATCAGAATTTTAATAAGCAACACATTGATTGTTAAATTTTAGGAATCTCAAGCACATAAAATATAAATTACATTATTGTCAAGACAGCTATGAAATAAAAATGAATTGCTTCCAAGTTACAATCTGTCATTAAAATATGTTTAAAATAATACTAGGAGAAAATACTGGGGACAATGGTTCATTTGCCAGAACAACTATTCTGACCTGGGTGGTTTAGTTGCAGATGAATGAGTCTTCTACCTTTGGAAGAAGGTAACCCAGATGAAGAATATGGTTGTTCTGTCCCGCAGAACTTAAGGAGTGCCTGTGACTCATCAAGCTGCAGTCAAAGTCAAATAGTGCTCCATAAGCAAGGAGCCTTCTGTGTGTCCACGGCAGTTCGTTTCAGTGGGAAGAATCTGGAGCCACAAAGCCTGAGAAGCAACAAGACCTCACCAGCCCCTTCAGTCCTTTAAACTTATCTGGCCAACCCACAATTTGGTTTCCCAACCAAGGCTAGCCAGAAAAGCCAGCTGCAGACGACAGAGCTAGTTCCAAGGTTTTAACCCTGGGGCTTGGATCTGGCAGCCACAACCCTCTGTGCTCATTCCTTTGCCCACGGCGAGGATTCCTGGATTCCATAAAGGCTTATGTCTGCTGTTGGTCAACAAAAAGCTGGAATTTATTCGAAGACATTGAGGTAAACTAAGGGTGCATCTGAAGCTCCAGCCGAGAGGGCAGCAGGGGCTGGGGTATTAACAGGAACTCAGTCTGCTTCTGTCTTCTGAGAGTTTGTTTTACTCTGTCTCCTTACTCTGGCTTTTTTTGCCTTCTGTCCACCTAACAGGAAATGACCATTTGAGAGCTGCTAAGTTTATTTCTCTTCCAGAAAGTAGCAAGAATGACCCCAACTCAGGCCCCTGGGTGGCTCAGTCATTACGCATCTGCCTTCGGGTCAGGTCATGATCCCAGGGTACTGGGATGGAGCCCCCGCATCAGGCTCCCTGCTCGGCGGGAAGCCTGCTTCTCCCTCTCTCCCTGCTTGTGTTCCACTCTTGCTGTGTCTCTCTGTCAAATAAAGAAACTCTTAAAAAAAAAAAAATGGGGCGCCTGGGTGGCTCAGTGGTTTAAAGCCTCCTCAGCTCAGGTCATGATCTCAGGGTCCTGGGATCGAGGCCCGCATCAGGCTCTCTGCTCAGCAGGGAGCCTGCTTCCTCCTCTCTCTGCCTGCCTCTCTGCCTACTTGTGATCTCAATCTCTTTCTGTCAAATAAATAAATAAAATTTAAAAAAAAAAAAAAAAACCCTTACCTCTACTCACTCACCCTTCTGTCTCGTGGAATCCTCTTTTTCCAGATTCCTACTGTCCACTTGAACCAGTCCTACTACCATTTCAATGCTCCTCTCCAATTCCACCTTTTTCATAAAAAACCTCTCTGCCTTCCGGAACAATGCAGCCCCACACACACACATTCTGGCACGTGTATATGTTAGCTATATCATGAGTTTTACAATTATCTGTATGTTTCTTACTGGTAAGTCTTGAGTCTACAACTTACATCTGAACTCACATCTCGAGGATGTATATTTCTATTTCACCTTCCATGGTTTCTAGCACAGGATTTGGCACCAGGGAGCCCAGAGTAAATATTTATTGAACTTTAATTTATACTCTTCCCCTTTTCACTTTTCCGTTGCTGCATTTTTGTTTAAAAAGGATTAACTACTGGAAATGGAAATGTCCTTGCTGTGTCGTCCTTCTCTAATTAGCAGCCACCCTTCACAATAAGCCTTTAAAAAGGCTTTTGAGGGGCATCTGGGTGAGTTGGTGAAGCGTCTGATGCTTGATACTGGCTCAGGTCATGATCTCAGGGTTCTGAGACTGAATCCCCCCATCAGGCTCCCCTCTCGGCAGGGAGTCTGCTTGAAATCCTCCCTCTCCCTCTCCCTCTGCCTCTTCCCTTCCCTCCACCTCTCTCTCTGTCCCCCTCCCTCCCTCTTTCTCTTGCTCCCAAAATACATAAATATACAAATCTTTTTTATAAAAAAGGGTTTTGAAATTGGTCATTTATGTCTGGATGCTCATCAGGGTGTGATGAGTCAATGCCACCAGCAGAACGACCGTCAGGAACTGCGCTGTCCTCCTAGCTCTCCACATGGTCCGTGTATGGCTCTGGGCTTAATTATCACCTCTTCAAGTGGGAAGAATACGACCCACCTCTTCTTTGCTTCCCATGAGGGCCGTGGGAATTAATTCGGTCTTTAATAAGAATGTATGTCTCTTAAATGCTTTATAGTTAATTAGAGGTAACAAAATGAAATCATGAGGTATTGTCAGGATATCATGAATGCTCCTGGTTGCTGGATTTAGCAATCGGCTTCCTTCTGAATGCAAGGATTATAGCAACAGCTGTCCTACACAGAATAACGAATAGGTGTTTGGTCAGCGTCTCCTCCAAACAAGCCCTGGATGGCCAGACCTAGGCGAAGGGTCAAGACAAAAATGATGTCTCCCACACTGGAGAGGGGGAAAGTTACCGGAGTTTAATCACCTGAATTTCACAGAGCCTGCCTGAACTCTTCAAAGTTATCAAATCTAGACCATGCTGGGGAGAACGGCGGCAAGAGAGGACTGACACTTTTGCTGGAACCTCTACAGCACTTCTCTCGTTTTGTAAGATCTCAAGGGAGCATCTCAAAATCCTTCTACCCATACCTTTACAGGACAGCAGGTAGGAGGCATTCTCTCTGCCCGACCGACACCTGAGAAAAGTAGAATATCCTGATGCTCCAGAACATGCTGGAGTCATCTGACACGAGTTGCTAAATCCTGCAGGGTCAGATCTGGACCAGAGTTTCTCAACCTCAGTTGCGTGAACGTTTGGGGCCAGAAAATTCGTTATTGTAGGAGGTGGTCTGGTGCTGCAGGATGTTTCAGCTGCACCCCTGGTGTCAAACAGCCAGATGCCAGTGGCACCACCCTTCCCAGTGGCAACAGCCAAACATGTCTCCAGATGCTGCCAAATGCCACAGAGGACAGGAGAGTCACCCTCTGTGGCAAAGCACTGGTTTAGACAAGAACCCAACCAGAAGAATCGAACCACAAGAGACTGGGATCCTGAGTCATCAGCATCCTCTGTGAAGTCACTCCACAATTGTATAGATTGTATTTAGATCTTGGGTATCCACAGTTCATCAATACAGCCCATGGCGGTTGGGGTCTCGAGGGGCAAGCCTCAAGATCAAGTTCTCCCAAATGTCTGTGAGCGGAGATGGACAAGTGTGTTCCATTTCTCCACAGCGATGCCCTCCCCAGCCTCATATCTGCCCCATCACCAGGACTATCAAGTATGACATAGGACATTTTTATCTTCAAAAATTATTCATGATTCATCTCAAATTAAACTTTAACTGAGTGTCCTGAGTTTCGGTTGGTTTATTTCTGGTTTTTGCCAGCTCTGCCCCTGCTACCCTGATACATCTGAAAACATGTCCCCATCTCTTGAGTTCTGGCTCCATAAACTTTGTAACTTCATTCAAACTGATCAAGAGGAATTACGGCAGAGGCTTTGAAAAGACAAGAAAAGTAACATTGATAGAAGCAGTAGCACAACTAAATTTCACTACAGTAAATTTCCTTCAAAAGACATTTATTTTCCTACTGACCATAGTGATGAGCTCCTTAGAATCTATTCGAGGCATGATGGAATCCATTGCCCGATTTATTTCAAGACCCTGCTGATGCTGACAGGCTGTTGAGCATTCCCACAGCCAGTGGTGTTCCAGTAGCCAAGCTGAGTAAGTCAGCATGCGGGGAGCCATGCAACAGACTGAGACATAAACCCCTGTCGCCTGACAGGCAGGGAAGAAGAGACCAGACCAGCTCTACTTCTGCGCAATCCCCCATCTCCTGGGAGCACAGACATGCATGTCTTGGGCCCTGACCCAAACCTACCAAATCAGAAATTTTACCAGTGCGTCCCAGCCATCGAGGTTTTAACAAGCCTTCTAGGTGATTCTGATGCATGTCCAGACTGGGGAACTGCTGCTTCAGAGCCCTCATTCTCGACTATGGCCTCAGAGCAGAAACATCCATAGGGTTTTTTAAATATCGTCCTCTGGATCCCACCCTGCAGACGTTCTGATGCTTTTGCTCCTGGCCCAGGTCATCCTCACACAAAGGCAGAACAGACAGGCCTTCCGTTCTTTCATCTGAAGAACACCCCAATTCCAAGCAATCCAGGGAGGTGGTTGCATCCTCAAATCCCCAAATCCAGTCTGTAAGGGTCTGCCAGAGCTGATATAATATAATAGAGAGAAGATGATCACCTGATCCCCAGGCCCTGTCCAAATAGTCATGAACATCCTGGGGTCACATTTTCTCATGTCTACTGTTGGAATGATACGAACTCTCCATAGGGTTTGGGGAATGATTTAAGGAGACCATAGAGGTAAAGAAGGCAGGAAATAAATAGTCGATAACCATGTCTGGACCTGGGGGGCTTTGTGGGAGGGGGACATTAAAAAGACAAAACTCAGAATGTAAGCTGGTGCAGCCATTCTGGAAAACAGCATGGAGGTTCCTCAAAATGTTGAAAATAGAACTGCCCTATGACCCAGCAATTGCACTACTGGGTATTTACCCTAAAGATACAAACGTAGTCATCTGAAGGGGCACGTGCACCCAAATGTTTATAGCAGCAATGTCCACAATAGCCAAACTATGGAAAGAACCTAGATGTCCATCAGCAGATGAATGGATCAAGAAGATGTGGTATATATACACAATGGAATACTATGCAGCCATCAAAAGAAATGAAATCTTGCCATTTGCCACAACATGGATGGAACTAGAGCGTATCATGCTTAGCGAAATAAGTCAAGCAGAGAAAGACAACTATCATATGATCTCCCTGATATGAGGAAGTGGTGATGCAACATGGGGGCTTAAGTGGGTTGAAGAAGAATCAATGAAACAAGATGGAATTGGGAGGCAGACAAACCATAAGTGACTCTTAATCTCACAAAACAAACTGAGGGTTGCTAGGGGGAGGGGGTTTGGGAGAAGGGGGTGGGATTATGGACATTGGGGAGGGTATGTGCTTTGGTGAGTGCTGTGAAGTGTGTAAACCCGGGGATTCACAGACCTGTACCCCTGGGGATAAAAATATATGTTTATAAAAAATAAAAAATTTAAAAAAAAAGACAAAACTCAGTAAGTGCACAAATTTCAATGTGTCTCTGTATAATTATTAATTATTTTATCTTTTATATTCCCTCACCTGTTGACGTATCTCTTGAATTGTGGCTCATACTTTATCCTGCTTCCTTTTTTTTTTTTCTTAAAGATTTTATTTATTTATTTGAGAGAGAGACTGAGAGAGAGCATCAGTGGGCAGGCAGACGGAGCAGCAGACTACCCACTGAACAGGGAGCCTGATGCAGGACTCAATCCCAGGATCCTGAGATCATGACCTGAGCCAAAGGCAGATGCTTAACTGACAGAGCCACCCAGGTGCCCCAATTTTTCCTGTTTCCAATGCAGGTAATTTGGTGACCTACCTGTTTGGGGCTCAGCTACCTCAGTGACACTTTCACCCCCAACTAGAAAGAGATTTTGTTTGGATACAGGGAGGAGACACAGGAAAAGGAAAGGGGTGCTAGATGACCTTTCAAGCACACAGCTGTCAGGCAAAAAAGGCAGTACCAGAGAGGGGAGGGCCACTGAGACATTTGGGCAGATATGAAGATAAGCAGCCTAATGAAAAGTCCCAAACCCAAAACATGGATCCAAACAGTGTTGCTGTCAGACATAAAGGGGCTTGCTTCCTTCTGCCTATATGGAAAGGAGATTCAAGGCCAACACAGTCCCAACCCTCACAATGCTTTGCCACCCTAAAGCTTGGCAGTTCCAGGAAGCACTTGAAAAACACTCCCCCAACCAAAAATCAGGATAATAAGGTCTGCTTCCCACCAACTAGGTAGAATGGGTAGCGGTGGTGGTAGTGATGATGGTGCTGATGGTAGTGTTGGTGATGGTGGCAGTCACAGTGGAGGTCATAGTGGTGGTCCTGGTCATGATGGTGGTGGTGGTGGTGATGGTGGTGGTGGTCCTGGTCATGATGGTGGTGGTGGTGGTGATGGTGGTGGTGGTCCTGGTCATGATGGTGGTGGTGGTGGTGGTGATGGTGGTGGTCGGTGGTCATAGTGTGGTAATGGTGGTGGTCATAGTGGTGGTTGTCATGGTGGTAGTGGTGGCAGTGATTATTGTGGTAGTCCTTGTGAGGGTTGTGTTCATGATGGTGGTCATTGTGGTGGTGGTGGTGAGTGGTGGTTTGTGGTGGTGGTCATGGTGATGATGGTTGTGGTTGTCTTGGTCATGATGGTGGTGGTCATGGTCATGATTGTGGTGGTCGTGATGGTGGTGGTGGTGGTGGTGGTCATAGTGGTGATTGTCATGGTGGTGGTGATGGTGGTAGTCGTGGTCAAGATGGTGGCGGTGGTGGTCATTGTGGTGGTCATCGTGATGGTTATGTTCATGATGGTGGCTGTTTTGGTGGTCATGGAGGTTGGTGGTTATGGTGGTATAGTGGTTGTGATGGTGAAGACATGGAAATTGAATGGAGTTACTGAGAATAAAGTTACATTTCCCCAACACTGGTATTTGGGAATTTATGGAATGAAATTTATATAAAATTCCAGAACTTGCAATTATCTTGAGGTAATTGTTTAAAATCTTAATTGTTGTGCTTACACTGTGAATGCTCATAAAGACACCAAGGGGCAACAGGACAAAATCAAGCCTTAAGAACACCTTGGAGGGGCAGCTGGGTGGCTTAGTGGGTTAAGCCTCTGCCTTCGGCTCAGGTCATGATCCCAGGGTCCTGGTCAGTGGGGAGCCTGCCTCTCTGCCTGCTTTTGATCTCTGTCTGTCAAATAAATAAATAAAAATCTTTAAAAAAAAAAAAGAACACCTTGGAATTTGCTGAACCCAGTGTCTGTTGGCATCATTGTACTCACTTATCAACATTAAATGAACCATTGTGCCTTGATGAGCAGCACATAAGACTTTCTATAAATGGGATGACAAGGTCAAAGGCTGGGAGCCTCCTTTCCCCAGTCTCTCTCCCTCCATAAAATTTGTTTTCATTTCTTTCATTTCTTTCATTTCTTGGCCAATGCCCTTAACTTTTTTTTAGCCTCATTAAAGTATTTTCTGTTATTTCTGCATGAGGAAGATTATGTGTCATTCCAACCTCCTCGCCAGCTTCTGTTTCACTTTCATTACATTTGCTGATTGAGTGTGAAGAAGGAGGCTCTGTCATCATTTCCAGATCTTATACTCCAGGGATGGATCTCCCTTGGAGCAATGCTGTGATCCCTGCTGTGATTTTGTAATGATGCTAGGGGGACAGAGAGGACACCAGGGAAGGCACCTTATCCACTCCTTCTCTCCTGTCATGGTTCTGGGAGGCAGCAAAACAGGGGAGGAGGATCCTTCTATTTCCCCTGTGTTCATTCATTCATTCATTCATTTGTTCACTTCACATATGTTCCCGGAGCACCTCCCAGTGGGCAGACACTGATTTCAAAGCTGGAGCCACAATAGAAAGCAAAAACCGTCCTCATGGAACCTATGGTCTGGCAATAACCAGTAATCAACAAAAATGCTAATTATTGCCTTGTTACCCCCAGAGATTAGATCCTGATGGAACTGAGCTGGGGTGCTGCTCAGGTATTAGTATTTTTTATAAGCTCCAAACGTATTTCTCACAGGCTGCCAGGGCTGGGAATCACAAGGGCCAGACCAGACAAGTTCTCATCAAGCACCATGAAGCATTTTGATGTTATCTTACAACAATGGTGAAGTTACTAAAGAGAGGTGATATGGTAAGATTTGGGTTTCTAAATTATTAGTTATTTTAATTTTGAAATAATTGTAGATTTCCATGAACATGCAAGAAATCATACAGAGAGATCCCATGTATCCCTGGTCCAATTCTTCCCAATGACAAATCTTGCAAAACTAGGACACAGTATCACAAGCAGGATATTGACATTGATACAGTCAGGTCACAGAATATGGCTAACTTCATTAGGATCCTTCCAGTTGCCCTTTTCTCCCCATGAGCACGCCCTCCATATTCCACCAACTCCTTAACTCATGCTGACCACTGTTCTCAATACTCTCTGTTTCTAGACTCTTGCCCCTTCAACAATGTTATTTAAATGGAAAAATATAGCATTCATACACGCCGTTGCATGTATCAATAATTTGCGGGTTTCCGGCTTCCCCCGACCCACCCCGGTCCCCCGTACCTGAGCCTCTCCACCTCCACAGGCCCTGCGGTTCCCGTGGGCTACGGACCAGGCATCGGTGAGGGCGGGAAGCTGCAGAAACCAGGCCTGGGAAGGGGCATGAGCCCTCTAAAGCCAGGCTTTACTCCCGGACTGCAGCTCCCAGCAGGATATGGCAACGGAAATGGGGTGGGGGCCCAACCAGCACCGACTCCTGCCATCCAGTGGGGGCTGAAACCTCAGAAAGCAGGATACCAGCCCCTGAATGGCTATGGATTGGGAACAGAACTGGGCTTTGGTGGTGGCCTCAAGCCTCAGAAAGTTGGTTTTGCTTATGGGAATGGTCTGGGAGCTGGGGTCTTCCCTGAGGCCCACCTGCAGCCAGAGTTTCCCAGGACCAATGGCTTTAGGAATGGTCAGGCCAAGGCCCTAAGGGGCTCTTCTTGGCCCTTCATGCAGCCTTGGGTGCTTGCCTTGAAGCCTGGATATGGGCCTGGAGGCACATACCCAGGGGTCGGAAGCCAGCCAGCGACATATGGACAGCTAAGGCCAGAGCTGGGCCCTGGACCGTTTGGCAGCCCTCCAGTGAAGAGAGACAGCAGTGGCCCACTGGAAAATGGCTATGGAGGCCACTGTCCTCTTGGGAAATGCTGAACACCGAGGCCCTTTCACTGCCCACCCTGACAGCCTCTCTACCACAGCCGTGTGTTGGGCGAGGAGGGCCAGACCCTGGGGCTTGGCTTCTGGCCGGGGGTCTCCTGCGGGCTAAGAGTATTAATAAAGGTGGCATGCTACCCTGTTGAAAAAAAAAAAAAAATTTGCTCCCTTTCGGACTGAGTAGCAGTATTCCATGGAATGGGTGTGCCGCAGTCTGTTCACCATTCATACGCTGAAGGGCGTCTGAATTGTTTCCAACGTTAGGAGATTATGCATAGAGCTGCTATCAACCTGTGTGCAGGTTTCCACAGGATGAATGCCCAGTAGTGTAATTGCTGGGGGGTGTGGTAGTAAGCAACAGAAACTATCATTTGTAAAGGAGCTAAAGAAGGTGTGCGGTAATACCTTGTGATCTTCGTTTGTGTTTCCCTAATGGCTAATGATGCCGAACATCTTTTTGTCTGCTTATTTGCCATATGTATATCCTCCTTGGTGATGTATTTTTGCCTACTTTCTAAATAGATTTTTAGATTTTAATATTGGGTTTGGGGTGTTCTTTTTTATAACCCAGCTGTCAGGCCTCTTTCTTGGGTATGTGGTTTACAAACATGTTTTCCCCACTTGCTAACTTTTTTCATCCTCTCAACAGTTTTTTGCTGAGCAAAAGTTTTTAATTGTGTTGAAGTCTAATTTATCAATTTTTTCTTTTATAAATTTTTGGGGGTCAAGTCTAAGAACGGTTTGCCTAGTCTTAGGTCACTAAAATTTTCTCCTATGTGTTTTACTAAACGTTTTGTCGTCTTGTGTTCTACATTTAAATCCATGAATCATTTTAAGTTTATTTTTGTATAAAGTCTGAGTCTCAGGTCAGGTTTCACTTTTTTGTCTATGGATTGTTCAACGCCACTTGTTGAAAGGCTATCTTTTCTCCATTGAGTTTCTTTTGCTCCTCTGTTAAAACATCAGCTGTGTGTATCTGTGTGAGCCATACTCTGGGTTTTCTGTTCCATTAATCTACATTCCTATTTCTCTGCCAGTATCATCCAGTCTTGACTATAGTAGCTATATAATAAGTCTTAAAACCAGGTAGGCTGGTTCCTTTCACTTTCCTCCTCCTTTTCCAATTGTTTTAGCTATTTAATTTCTTTTATTCTTCCATATAAATCTTAGAAAATGTCCATATGTATAAAAAATACTGGGATTTTGATAAGAATTGCACTAAAACTGTGTATTAATTTAGCAGAATTGACATCTTTACTATATTCGCCTTCCAATCTATGAACTCAGTCCATTTATTTGGATCTTCTTTAATATCATTCAGCAGCATTATTTAATTGTCATCTTACAAGTCCTGTAAATGTTTTATATATATAGATTTTTACATCTAAGCAGTCTCCTTTTTTTTCAGTGATTGCAAACAATTTTACATGTTTAATTTCAGTGGTCATATGTTCATTGTTAATACATAGAAATACAACTGATACTTGTGTATCCATATGGTATGCTGCTTTTTTTTTTTTTTTTTTTTTAGCTCACTTATTAGCTATAGAGGTTTTTTTTTTCTAGATTCCTTGGGATTTTCTATGTAGACAGTCATATAATCTACAAACAGGGATCACTTTACTTCTTGCTTTCTCATCTCTATGCCTTTTTCTTTTTTCTTCTCTTATTGCACTGGCTGGAACTTCCAGTAGTATGCTGAATAAGAATGGTGAGAGTGGACACCCTTACCAGTTCCTGATCTCACCATTAAGTGCAAAGTTAACTGTAGGATTTTGATACTTGCTCTTTATCAAATTGAGGAAATTCCTTCCTATTCCTAATTTTCTGATAGTTTTTTTTTTTTCAACCATGACATGAGTGTTGAATTTTGTCAAAAATTTTCTGCTTCCAGGGACGCCTGGGTGGCTCAGTTGGTTAAGCAGCTGCCTTCAGCTCAGGTCATGATCCCAGCGTCCTGGGATCGAGTCCCACATCGGGATCCTTGCTCCACAGGGAGCCTGCTTCTCCCTCTGACTCTGCCTTCCACTCTGTCTGCCTGTGCTCGCTCTCACTCGCTCTCTCTCTGACAAATAAATAAATAAAATCTTTAAAAAAATAATAATAAATAAAAAAAATAAAAAAAAATTTTCTGCTTCCATTGATTGATATGATTACTTGTTTTTTTCTCTTTAGCCTATTAATATGGCAGATTACATAGTCTTATTTTCAAATACTGAACCAACTTTGTATCACTGGAATAAACCCCACTAGGGTCATGGTATATAATTATCATATATGTTGCTGAATTCTATTTGCCCCTTTTTCTGGTTTTGTTGTTGCTGTTGTTCTTGTTCTTGTTTTGGGAGGGGTTGTTGTTTTTTGTTTTTTGCTTGTTTGGGGTTTTTTTTTTTTGGCAAAAGAGAGTAGGGTTTTCTTTTTTTTCATTGGGGCTTTATTCGTCTGAGCTCATTGGCATTTCTGGGATGCCACCTTCTTTATCTCAAGGTTCAGAATATATGGGTCAAAAAGATAAGCCAGGGGGCGCCTGGGTGGCTCAGTGGTTAAGCCGCTGCCTTCGGCTCAGGTCATGATCTCAGGGGATAAGCCAGGTAACAACCCCCTACCTTGTGTCTTGGGTCCTGATGCCCCTTGGGTCTACCTTCTTCTTGTACCTTTCAAAGGCTAATATTCATTTTAAATCTAATGTCTGGGGGTTTTAGTTGTACTTAGGGCAGGAATAGGAAAAAAGTAAGTCTACTCCATCTTCTCCCAACAGTTTCAGTTTTTAAGATATCTCTCTGAGCCTTGATATTATCCAACCCAGAGGTGGTCATTTTTCACCATTTCATGTCCTTGCTTTGCTGTTTATCATCCCTCATTCAAAAACATCCATTGATCCTCTACACCTTAGACATAATCCAAGACATGATCCTTGTCAAGTTAGACTGCATCTTATCTGCCTTTGACCCCCAACATCTAGATCTGTGACACATTGTCCAAGCTCTTACAAAATGTCTAATGAAAGAAAGAAAGCATACTGAACAACTAGATAATATCATGTAGAATAATGTATGTAGAAGTTTCATGATCTTGGGAGAAATTATTGGCCTTAAATAGTTGCTACTCATTCATCCAAACAGCACATTTTATGAACAAGGACCATTACTCCAATCCATTGCCAATACCAAAAAAGGATCCTTATCCTTAGCCATGAGTGAGCCTTTGACCAGTCAATATTTTTCAAAGCATGGTTTGCCAATCATCCGTATGAGAAGCATCTGGAAACCAGTTGAGGAATAAGGACATTTAGTCTGAAATCCTCAAGTAATGAATAACTCTTTTAACCAAGGGCATGCTATGAGCCACAAATCCCAACGGCGTTAACGGAAAGAGAAGTCCTGACGCACGGAGGACGATGCAAGCTATCGAGGGCTTCTCCCCCCTGCAGAAAAACTGTTCAGGACCAAAGGCACAGAAGGTTGGGCAAGGCACAGCCTCACTGGAGAAAAAACAGAAATAAGGGGTAGATTTTAGCAAGGGAAATAACACTTTCCCTCCAATGGAACAGCCCAAAGAAACTCACAATAAATATGGCTTACAGCCACTGAGAGAAACTCCAGTATTGGCGACTGGGTGACAGACTGTGGAGGTGAAGAAGATTGTTGCATTAAGATACATTCCTGGGGGACGCCTGGGTGGCTCAGTTGGTTAAGCAGCTGCCTTCGGCTCAGGTCATGATCCCGGCGTCCTGGGATGGAGTCCCACATCGGGCTCCTTGCTCAGCAGAGAGCCTGCTTCTCCCTCTGCCTCTGCCTGCCATTCTGTCTGCCTGTGTTCCCTCACTCTCCCTCTCTCTCTGATAAATTAAAAAAAAAAAAATACATTCCTGGGGCGCCTGGGTGGCTCAGTGGGTTAAGCTGCTGCCTTCGGCTCAGGTCATGATCTCAGGGTCCTGGGATCGAGTCCCGCATCGGACTCTCTGCTCAGCAGGGAGCCTGCTTCCCTTCCTCTCTCTCTGCCTGCCTCTCCATCTACTTGTGATTTCTCTGTCAAATAAATAAATAAAATCTTCAAAAAAAAAAAAAAAAAAAGATACATTCCTGACACCACTCCTCTTTTCCCTGAGTGCAAATTGCCAAGGTGCGAGGACATACCTCCCAGGTACCGGAAGTTAGATCAAGAAGCCTGTTCTAGGGGCGCCTGGGTGGCTCAGTGGGTTAAAGCCACTGCCTTCGGCTCAGGTCATGATCCCAGGGTCCTGGGATCGAGCCCCACCTCGGGCTCCCTGCTCAGTGGGGAGCCTGCTTCCTCCTCTCTCTCTGCCTGCCTCTCTGCCTACTTGTGATCTCTGCCTGTCAAATAAATAAATAAAATCTTAAAAAAGAAGAAGAAGACTGTTCTAACGAGGACCTATTAATGTGTAACATAAACAAGAATCAAACTGTTATTAAACGAAACTCCATTTTCAAATAACATGCTTTCATGAATCATCACATGGAGCTTGTCCAGCTCTCCATGTCGAAAGACTGTCACGTGGCCGGGGCTAGGGAACCACAGAGCAGGAATCTGTGAGCCTGGCTCTCCACTGGGACCACCTGGGGAAAGAGACTAGCGCTCATGCCAGGGCCCGCCTCTCAGAAATACTCATTCAGTGAGGCTCAAACCTGGGTATTTATTTCCCAGAAAGACATCACCACTCACTGGTTACCTGAAATGGAATCATTATGTCGAAGAGGAAATTACCAGCAGCCATGGAGTTGCGGCCAAACCCGGGAAGCCACAGACATTTAAAATTCACACCCTTGGCTGCTGCTTTCCACTGTGTGGGAGCTTGTAAAAATCCCGAGGTCCAGGCTGCGTCCCAGACCCATTAAATCAAAGCCTCTGCGAGAGGAATTTAGGCATCAGCTTCAAAATACTTAGGGCCAAGGTCCGCAAGCAGGCTTTCCATGGGTGGCTGTGCTGTAAGAGGGGAAGATGGTTGGCTCGTTGGTCCTGGGGAAACTCATCAATCAGAACATTGAGTTAAACTTCTGCTGAGCCTAACTGCTTCCATCTCTCCATCTTCAGCCTTTGTCTAGGGTTTGTGAGAAGACACGGGTTGCCTGGAATGACACTGCTCCTTCCCATCCCTGTCATCTGAGGTCATATCCCAATATAAAGGGTCTGGGCTACAAACTCTGGATTCTGTTGTGGTTAAGCTATGAGACACATGTATCTCAGCCTTGACCGAAACGAGACCTCCAGCAGGGTATTTCACAGCCATGTGTATGTGCATACGTGTGCAATTGAAGGACAGAGTTGTCTATATTATAAAACAAGCAGTAATGAATAGATGTCTCGCTTCAAACAAACAGATATTGCTAAGTCCATGACCATAATTTAAAAAGTTGCTAACACTTCACTAGTTTTTAGGAACAACTAGCATAGCACTAAATCTCTGATAGAGTTTCCATTTTTGAAAGGGAACATTTCTTTGGAAATGAACCCGAGTGTGTGTGTGTGTGTGTGTGTGTGTGTGTGTGCTTTAATACTATAAAGCAATTTTCCACAACCTTGGTTGCTTGGGACAAGCATTGTTCAGAGCTGCTTTTGTTCTTTTCAAAGCAGTCAACACATGTTATAATACCCCTGAAAATCATTTGAAACTCAATTTATTCCAATTCACTGGCAGACCATAAATATAGCTTTGTCTGCATGCAACAGTGAAAACAAAAGAGCGACCCATTTAGTGATGATATCCAATAACTTGGATTCCAAATTTAAAGAAAGGAAAACAGCAACACACCTGATTTTACTGAGAATCTTTACCATGGATGGCCCCAAGCAAAACTGGGAAGTAAATCTACACTGTCCTGGGGTTTCCCAGGCTTCTGAGAGGAGCCATTCAGGTGCCCCCGAGCCCCTCTTTCTGCTCCCCCTCTCACTCCTGAGCTAGTTTCCTCCCTTCTCAAATCTTATCTTTAGAAAGGGATGTTCATTTGCTCCTTAAAAGGAGTGTTCAGGGGCTCCTGGGTGGCTCAGTGGATTAAGCCGCTGCCTTCGGCTCAGATCGTGATCTCAGTGTCCTGGGATCGAGCCCTGTATTGGACTCTCTGCTCAGCGGGGAGCCTGCTTCCCCTTCTCTCTCTGCCTGGCTCTCTGCCTACTTGTGATTTCTCTCTGTCAAATAAATAAATAAAATCTTTAAAAAAAAAAAAAAAAGGAGTGTTCATTTTTTCTGATGAATCCCCTTCCAAGGAGTTTACATTTTAAGGCTTATTTTTATTATTCTTAAACGAATAGTAATGGTGGTGGTGGTTGTCATTAAGAAGGAAAACTCATACCCTGAAGGAAGTGGGTGAGAGTCATGTTGAATCAGTGGATGTGTCTGTACTCCCAGACTCTCCTGGGAAAGCAAAACAAAACAAAACAAAACAATAAAACCCATTCCGGGGTGCCTGGGTGGCTCAGTGGGTTAAGCCGCTGCCTTCGGCTCAGGTCATGATCTCAGGGTCCTGGGATTGAGCCCCACATCGGTCTCTCTGCTCCGCAGGGAGCCTGCTTCCTCCTCTCTCTCTGGCTGCCTCTCTGCCTACTTGTGATTTCTGTCTGTCAAATAAATAAATAAAATCTTAAAAAAAAAAAAACATTCCGTATACTTATGGCTTAAAGAGAAATAATGAGAAATTATTATACAAATGCCCTGTTGTGCCAAAAGGAAGAGAAATGAATTTAGAATACTAAAACAAAACCAAACCAAAGACCGATCAGTCTACATATTTTAAGGAAGATACTACTCAGCCTACTGGCTGACTGAGGGGCTCAGAAGCGAGGGCTCTGGGAGCCCCAGCAGGCGGCCGCTCTCACGGGGTGACCAGTGGGTGAAGACGGCAGGGAACCGTGAGGACACAGTTTAGGCGCTGATGGGAGAGCAAGCTCATGTGACAGTTCAGGCCATCAGCACATGTGATTTCACACAGACAGAGCATCTAGGTGATTGACTTCTTAAACCCAGGATAAAACGAATTTCAGGTTTGTTGTTGTTTTTGCTTTCAGAAAATGCCATCTTGGAAAGAATCAACCAACCGTTCCCTCGAAGGCAGAGGTCTTTGGATATACAGAGATATTGAGGGAGTTGATTGTGAGTAGCTTCCAGGCTATTTAAGGAAGGCTTATAAACTGATCTTTTTTTTTTAAGATTTTTATTTATTTATTTGAAAGAGAGAGACCGCAAAAGAGAGCAAGAGTGGGGAATGGGGAGAGGGAGAGAGAGAAGCAGACTCCCCAGTGAGCAGGGAGCCCAACGCAGGGCTTGATTCCAGGATCCCAGGATCCTGACCTGAACCAAAGGCAGATGCTTCACCACCCCAGCCACCCAGGCCCCATTAACCTGATCATTTTAGTAAATTTCAACCCTTGCTGCCTTCTCCCTAACATCCTGCAGGCATTACGTCCTCACAGCACCCCCTGGCTTCACTCCCTCCTCCAGACTTGGCTTCCTCCCAGACCACGGACTCCAGGACGAGGTGCAGACCTGCGCTCTCCTCCTCTCCCTTGAGGGATGGTCACCGCCCCTGCTTCTGAGTCACCCTCATGTGGTGGCAGTCTGGCCAGTGCAGCTGTCACCCATGCTCTCTTGAGAGTCGTCTCCCCAGAAGCGCTCTCCAGAACCAAAGGATGAAAAGACATTGCCAAGATTCCTAATGAAGGGGAAGGAAGAAGACAAGATGGCACCTCTGATGGGGGATGGAGGCTCAAAACACACATGTTGGGAGCACCATGGGGGGGGGCAGGGTTGGCTGAAGGACTGCCCCATGAAGCAGCCGGTGAGGAAGCCAAGCTGAAGCAGCCCTCCCTGCTGTCCCACCCAAGCTCAGAGCCTGCTCTGCCGTTCCTGCTCCTAGACTTTCCCAGCGCTGCCGGAGACTCACCCTGAGCCCTGTCCCTGGAGCCCTTGTCATTGTGCACAATTTGATCCTGGTCTACTCTGCTGGTTTTCTCTCTTTCTTTCCTCCTTCTGAAAAAAAAAAAACTTTTTAGATTTTATTTATTTATTTATTTATTTGACATGGCAGGGGAGGGGGGTGGGGGGAGAGCAACCACAAGCAGGGGGAGCAGCAGAGGCAGAGGGAGAAGCCGACTCTCCGCTGAGCAGAGAGCCCGAAGCCGGACTCCATCCCAGGACCGTGGGATTACGACTGGAGCTGAAGGCAGCCATGTCACCGACTGAGCCACCTGAGTGCCCTTCCTCCTTCTGACATTCTGGCTGAAGAAAACAACTCTTCACGCCCCAAACATGAGCCCCAGTTCCCCCATCTTGAGGTCTCTGTTCACTACAGACTCCATCTGTGTCCATCATCTCCACCTGTCAAAATCCCACCCACCCTTCGAGGAGGCCCAGCTCTACTCCTTACCGGGCGTACGAAGAGCTGAAAGAAGACCCAGGACAATCACGATCACGGTCATCACCTGGATTCTCAGGGCCGCCCCAGCCTGCAGTGGGACCGCTCTCTGAACAGCTTAGCACCGCACACTTGTAATCGACACCTGAGAAATTCCTGTAACTTAGCTTATCAAGTGTTAAAAGGAAAACATGTGTCTGAAGTTCCCATATCCAAGTCACAAATTTCTTTTGCACCTGTAGCAGTGACCAAAAGGTATCCAAGACTTCCCTCCTAAGCTACATGGTCAGTGTTCCACCTGTCCTCCACCCTCTGGCTCTACGTTGTCAACTCTCTCCTCTCTCTCTCTCTCTCTCTTTCTCTCATTTATTGATTTAAGTACCCTTCCTGGCACTGGTTGATGTAAAATAATCCTGCAGGGAATCAAGTAGATGCATCCAATTAGATGCATTACAAGTTCCCTGAAGAGCCGATTAGGAAGGTAGAATCCCACGTGGCCGATTCCCTCAGTAATCCCAGCAGCATTTTCGGGGTGCCTGCCAACACCAGCCCAGGTTTTAAATGTCACACTTACTACTCTATCACCAAGGGACCCTTGGAAGTTGGCAAAACGGTGTGCAACTAAGCATAGAGTTAGGCTTTACTGAACGCCTTCAAATGGCAATCGGGAGGAAGCCAGAAGTGGGAAAGCCTTGTGGAAAGGCAGTAAAGGGGGCTAGTTAATTAGTATGTGATCTCTGGAGTCAGATGGGGCTGGGTTTCAAGTCCCGTGACACCATTCACCAGCTGTAAGACTTGGGCCAAAGGACCTCTCCCAGCCTCAGTTCTCTCATCAGTAAAATGGGGGTAATGAGTGGGCTCTGGGGAAAATTAAATGAAGGTAGCCCAATACGTGGCATCCCATGTTGAAATAAGTGGCAGCCATTATCATTACCACGGAAACTGATGTTCCAGGGAACTGCAAACTGCCTCCCTCCCATCTCCACAGCCATGACCTTGCAGTTGCTAGGCTCTCTGTGAGCTCTTCGGGCTGTGAGGAAGACGGGAAGATGGGAGAGAACGAAGTTTTCCTACTACCAGTGGGCTCCAGTGGCAGCCAAAGTCTTCACACACGGATCACAGAGATTATATTCTGAAAATATTCTTCTTTCTCTTAAGTTATAAATTGAGTTCCCCGCTACCATGAGGGTAGTAGAGCCCAAGGAAATCCTTACCCAGGATAGAGGGAAATCTGCTGTAAAGGAAGTCCTTCTTTCCGGCCTGGTGGGCTGTACAGAAAATCACAGAGGGCAAAAGGACAAGCCAGTGGCCTGTGGTCTCCTGGTCACAACCCAGAAGAGGGGAAAAGGAGAGAGGCACAGGGGATATGTGCCCCAGTCCTTGTCAGAGCTCTGAGAGGAGGCTGCTGTGCAGAGGGGCTGACACGCTGGGATACCATAGCCCAGGGAAGAGGGGCAGGGGGCACGGTTCAGTAGAGAGAGGGCCTGGGCTCCCCCTTCCAAGCCTGCGCTGGCTGGTCAGAGGCATGGGAAGTCTCCAGAAGCTCCCACCAGTCTCCTATGGGAGGGCAGGGAGGTCACAGGGATGGCGGCCTCAGGGCCTGCTCCGGTAGGGCCTCTGCAGCCTGACAGCTAGGCTAAAGGGCGGACACAGACACCAGAAGCCAGACAAGACCCGGCTAGACTTGGTGGGGTCTGCAGTCCCAACAAGTACAAGGCGGGATGATGAGTCTGGGTGAGCCAAGGAGCAGCAGCAAACTTGGGGGAGCAGCATTGCAGGGTTCTGGGACCCTGGCTGGAGCCATTGCCTGAAGCAGAGGCATGGGACAGATCAGGGCCTGCCCTGAGATCAAGTTCTGCCTCTCTTGTCACCCAGATAGCACGCTGGCAGACGAGTGCAGATGGAGAAGTGGGAAGTAGACCAGGAAGGAACAGGAAAGATGGTTCCTCTATGGGGGGTCAGGGGGTGGGGGTTGGGGAGGATCATTAATTTTGCCCAAAAAGAAGCCTGGCCTTTGTCCTGAGAGGTACTCCCTAAACCCTTGGAAGGTCCTGCCTGATAAGAGCGTCTGTGTTTCTCTGGAAGTCTTAGCATTGTCTGATTTAACAATGTAATGCATGTGGGGGCTTTGGGCCACCCCAGGGGCTCAACCTCTGGAGGGGCTGGAAGCTAAGGTCTGCAGGGGGTCAGCCATCCCTACGGGACAGAGCCCCAGTAGACACTCGCTTGGGACACCGGGGGTCAGGTAAGCTCCCCTGCTGGCAGGGCTGCTGGGAGCCTGAGCACTGTCAGATCCTCCACAGGGAGAAGACGGCTGAAGGCCTGGTGCTTGGAACATTCTGGATCTCTACCCCAGCTGTTGCTTTCCCATTTTAACCTGTAACCATTGGCTGAAATAAATCACAATTGTGAGTGAAAGAGTGTTCAGTGAGTTCTGTGAAACTTTTAGTGGATAACTGAAACGGGGGTGGCCTTGGAGAATCCCCATCTCTGCCTCCCCCAGAGAGACCGAGTTACCTGGCATGATCAGGGCAGAAAATGACATCCGTTAGGGAAGATGAAGAAGCCTCATTGTCTTATCAACTTGGAGGGACACCCATGAATATGTGTACGTGCTGCCCAAGGGAGTCAGGACTCCTCACCACCCCAAATAAGGCAGGGCTGAAGGAATCGGGGTGGGGGGGTGAGCTTTCCCTCAGAGTAAGAAAAAGGACATGAGCACCGCCTTCTGACACCGTGAAGCTGTCATGTGAGAGAAGAGCTAGAATTCGTTTGTGTGGCTGGAGTATTACGTAACGCCCATCTGAGGAAGTCATGGAGGGCCAGATTTCAGTTTCTTCTCAGCACAAACTCAGTGACAACCAGTAGCCTCTAGACACAGAAGGGCTGGCTTGACGTGTAGCTCCCCGTCAGCAGGCATCTACAAGGAGAGGCGGGAGGCCCCCTTCGGACTGACTGTGTGTAAGAAGCAGCAGTTGACTCCACTGTCCTTTAAGCTGCCTTCCAAGCCTAGAGGCTATGGTTGGGATGGACAAGAATGTGACGAAATGCTGAGGCCATATACGGGAAGGTTGTTCTTTTAATTCTCCTGTAGATATGAAATCTGGTGAAAGTTGGGAAACAGAAAAGGGAAAAAAAAAATTGGAAACTGGTTGGTCGCTGAAAATCTTCCATCATTCTAGAAAGAAACACAAGGGCTTGTTTTTGTTTTTGTTTGCTTCACACGCTAAGATTAGACTAGAGGCTGACGGGTATTCTGTCTGATGAGTACGTGCGACGGCGCTTGTGTTTTACTGTTTCTGGAACATCTAATGTGTTTAGCCCTTTCGTCTTTACTAATTGCTATGGATTGAACTGTGTCTCCCCAAAATTTGTACGTTGAAGCCCTAATGCTCAAGGTGACTATATTGAGAGAGGAGGCATTTAGGAGGTAATAAGGTTATTACCTTATTAATAGTGGTACGGGTGCAATCCTAATTGGATAGGATTGGTAGCTTATAAGAAGAGGACGAGAGAGGGGGAATTTTTTTTTTTTATGAGAGAGAGAGAGAGAGAGCAAACTGGGGGGATGGGGCAGAGGGAGAGGGAGGAAAATCCTCAAGCAGACTCCACACTCAGCATGGAGCCTGACATGGGATTCAATCTCATGACCCTGAGATCATGACCTGAGCTGAAATCAACAGTCAGATGCTTAACCAACCGAGCCACCCAGACCCTGAGAGAGAAAGATTTCCCTCTGAGGACACAATGAGAAGGCATCTAGTCACGAACCAGGAAGGGGGCTCTCACCAGGAGCAGAACCCCAACTGGGCCAAAATTCTACTGTTAAAACCCAACCCCCCCATCTACGGTAATTTGTTATGGCAGCCCTAGCAGACGAAGACACTGACGTTTCAGTGGTGTACTGACTCATCTCCTGCCATTATATGGCAGACATATAATAAGGTATATGAAATATATATTCTCTATTATACAATACAAAAAACACACGTGTAATATAGAGAGGTAGATAAGCGTTCACTGTGGCGTTTCTGGAGATAGTGTTCAGAGTGCTGCCTTGTAAGCACATAGGCCAGAGGCAGGGGCAGCAACAACTACTATGGGGCTGCCTCCACAGCCCCTCGTCCTAGCAGGAAACAGCAAGAGAGAAACAAGATCTTTGTAGATAATAAGCCACTCTCTGAAGTCTGAATGACCCAGGTAGGTTTCACCCATTGATGAAACCAAGGCCGGGATTTGCTACAGACCCTAGATTCTGTATTACATATTAACATCTGAGGACACAGAGCTGGAATTTTACTATGGCCAGTTTACTCAGGCAGAATTGTAAGCAGGATGGACTGCATCCAGGGAAACCGACTGATCTTACTGCTCTCCACCAGAGTGGCACCATCTGCTGGACTCACTCCAAATGCAAATTTCCCAGCCCTGAAAGGAGCGAGGAGAGTCCCGGGGCTCCTCCCCTCCTCAAGCTGTCCTCTTCTCTGGACCCTAACATTCCTTTTCTTGCTTCCTGACCTTGGCTGGCACTCTCTTCCTGTGCTCGTAAGTACAGATGCCCTATTTATATTTTGTGTTTCCGACGGGTTTCCTGCAGATTGGTTATGCCATAGGTAATGGATGTTACGGGCAATGAATGTGAGGCATCTCGTGGGGAATTTTTTTTAATATGGAAGTTAGTCTATAATTTTGCAGAGTAGTGCCTTGGAAAGGGGAACTAATTCAAATGTATGGTGCTCCTTTAAGCTCAGTCCTTTCCCTCACAGTAGTGTGTGTGTGTGTGTGTGTGTGTGTGTGTGTGTGTATGCAAATGCTGTCTAACTTGACTAATTTCCTGTCTCTACACCAACCACTGACCAGACCTCCAGAGTCCAGACCAGACCTTTTTCCTCCTCCGACTTCACCGTATCCGCTTCTACCTCTCCAGACCCTGAGACCCTAGCCAGAGGACCTTTAAGGAGCTCCACACTCAGCACTAAATCTATTGCCATTTCCACCCCACCTTTGGCCCAGTTCTAGCCGAGGGCCTTCGGCCTCCAGCCTGAGCCCACTCCCCAGGGCTCAGTCTCCAGTTCCCAAACTGACCTTGACCTTGTTTCCCCACTGCCTGCTCATCTTTCCAGATTATCTGCCCAGATCCTCCTTGTTCGGGGCTCTTGTGGGGGAAATTGTGGGGAGAAAGAGCTGAAGGAAAAGACAAGTGGGGCCGGCCGAGAGATGGTTGACAAGCGCAGGCAGGGATGATGGAGGTGGTGCTGAGGTCCCTTGGGAGCCCGCTCTGAGACCGAGGTCAGTGTGTGGGAGGCGAGGGTGCTGAGCAAGTCGGCGTGGCCCACAGAAATCCCAGTGCAATTCAGTCACAGCTGAAGCCTCAGAGAATCCTGTGGAGGGTTTGAAAATGGGATGAGCCTTCAGTGATGACCAGACTAGGGGCAGGAGGGCTGAACCTTCATGCCCCTAGCCCATCAACCACTGGATGCCTCCAAGGGGGCATGACCTTGAGTATGGGGTCGTGAACTTGAGCTCAGGGCTTGATCTTGGGCATGGGGCTCTGTTCCGCTGAGGTGTCTTCCAGCAGTCCTCCTAGCAGCTGGGAGAGTAAGTCTCACAGAGACTCTCCCTTTCCTAAAGGAGAGATCTGGGCAGCGCAACTTGGTGCTCCCTGCCCCCCGTCATCTCCTCTGCCCAGCAGAGAACGCTTCATCTCACACCCAGTCTGGAAGTGGCTCTGAAGCCCTACCCCAGACACAAGGAGGACTAAGTCATCCTATGACGAGAAGCCCCAGAAGAAGCTGGAGAGAGAGTCCCAGGCAACAGAGGGAGCACTGGAGGAGGACTGAGGGAAGGAAAGCATCAGGAAGATCAGAGCACAGGCCTCGCAGGAGAAGCCAGGGCTGTGAGGAGCGGGGACGCAGAGCCCCCTGCAGCTGGACAGCGACTGTCCCAGCAGAGGACAGCCTGGAACATGGCTGTGATTAAAAAAAGAACAAAACCAAAACCCCTCAGAATGACCAGGGAGAATACCAGACCATAAAATATCAAACAGAAACCCAGCCTCCTCGCCACAAGCGAGGGGCTAGGGAAAACCTCAGTTTTCTTAAAAAGAAAGCAAGAAAGATAATTCATATCTGTTCTTGTTCCACAAATGGTTTTGAAGCGTCTGCCTTCTGCTCAGGTCATGATCTCAGAGCCCTGCAAGACCCACATGGAGTTCCCTGCTCAGCGGGGTCTGCTTCTCCCTCTGCCCGCCGCTCTGCCCCGCTCTCGCGCTCTTGTTCTCAAATAAATACATTAAAAAAAAAAAAAAAAAAGATTTCCCATGGCAGATCCTTAGTGAGCAGGAAGAGAAAATTTATACCATAATCTTCTACTTGTTTTAGATAATTCCAGGTAAATTGGACATAATTATCTCCCTTTACTATAGACAAAGTAGGGGAGTATCGATAAATCCTTTAGTCATGTTATGGACTAAATGTATCCTCTCCCCTCAAATTTCTGTGTTAGGATCCTAGCCCACAATGTGAGGGGATGAGGAGGTGGGGCCTTTGGGAGATGACTAGGTCATGAGAGAGGGTTTCTCAAGAATGGGGTTCATGGGCGCCTGGGTGGCTCAGTGGATTGAGCCTCTGCCTTCGGCTCAGGTCATGGTTGCGGGGTCCTGGGATCGAGCCTCACATCGGGCTCCCTGCTCAGTGGGGAGCCTGTTTCCCTCCTCTCTCTCTGCCTGCCTCTCTGCTTGCTTGTGATCTCTGTCTGTCAAATAAATAAATAAGATCTTTAAAAAAATTAAAAAAAAAAGAATGGGGTTCATGCCCTTATCAATAAGGAAGGGACTCTGGAGAGCTCCCTTACCAGCTTCTGCCATGGGGAACACAAGGAAGAAAATGGCTGTCTCTGAGCCAGGAAGCAGGTCCCCGCCAGACCCTGAATCTGCCGGTGCCTGGAAGTTAGACTACAGACTCCAGAACTGGGAGGAATAAATGTTTGCTGTGTAAGCCACCTGGTCTGTGGTATTTCTGTTACAGCGGCCCAGGGAGGTTAAGACAATCGTCTTATAAAGTCCTGAATTAAAGTCCCCATCTAGGATTTTATACAGCTCTGATCTGGATTGCTCAGTAATTATCTCCCGTGTCTAGAGACCATCTATCTGGTGAGCTGCTTGTTGCAGATGAGAACTTCCAATGGACTCATTCCTCCCAGAGGAGGCTACGTCGTCCGCAAGCCAAAAAGGAAGGGTCCAGGAACAAAGTTGCCAGAAAAGATCACTTACAAATTAATAAGGGAATCAGGAAGCCCAGCCTTGCCATCACACACGGCTGCAAGCAAGCTCCGCCTACATACAAAGGTGAGAACACAACCCGAAGGTTTGAACTGAGGGGGCTTTGCCTACAAAAAAGCAGAAGTTAAAAAATAATAAATAATTCAATTCTTAAAGAAATACATATTACGTGCCATCTAGGAGAGCCATCAGGGGATAAAACCAGACTGAGATCTCTGTGATGCAGCTTGCGTCTCATGGAGGAAAAAAACCATGAGCAAATTAAAAAGAGGGATACGAAGTGTGTTGACATGGGACTCAATCCCAGGACCCCCGAGACCATGACCCGAGCCAAAGGCAGACTGAGCCACGCAGGCGCCTACAGGTAATTTTTGCACCACAATCTGAAAAGCGCTGGAGTGGAAACTTGAAAACAAAGCAGGACGTTGGCTATCTCGGGGAGGGAAAGCGGGCATGTCAGGGTTCGAAGCAGGGAAGCATCAATGAGTGAGTGACAAAAGGAAAAGAGATGGAGAGGAAAGTCCCCTTATAAACTGCAGGAAAAGGAGACTCGGTTAATGATGGTGACTATTAGCCTGATTTCTCTTGATACCCGAAACGTGGGGCTTAGAAAGCTTGCCTTGTTTCTGGAGCCTTCTCTAGGAAGCAGGGGTGAAATGAATGTGTGTTTGGAAATCTTTTGTGGTAAAACGAATGACAGAAAACTTACCATTTTTAAGTGTATAGTTCAGGGACATTACATATACTCATGATCGTGTGAAAACTATCACGGCTGTTCCAAGAGCTTTTCCATCATCCTACACTGAATTTCTATACCCATTAAACACTAAGTGCCCCGACTCCCTTCACTCAGAGCCCCTGGTCACCACTAGCCCACGTGCCGTGTCTGGGAACTTGCCTGTTCAGGTGCACATCTTGTACGCCTATGTACATGCATTAGAGCTCATCTAAGTGGAACCCCAGAGTATACTGGTCTTTTGGTGTCTGGTTTATTTTATGACACACAGGAAGGAGAGATTTAAAGAGACCTTCTCTCATTTTACAGATGAGGATATTAAGGTCTGGAGGGAGATAGGACTTAGCAAAACTGCGGCCTTGAGTAAGGGCCAACCTGGGCCCTGACACCAGACACCAAAAAGCCATAGCTCAGTAGCTTTCAAAGCTTTTGGACTGCAGCTCTAGAGAACGTGACCCTGGATCACTGACACACCCAAAGGACTGAAGTTGTAAAAACAACTTATACTAGGTGTGACACAACCTGACTTTTCTATCCATTTTTTTCAGAATGCTGATTTAGACCCTTTGCATTAATTTCATAAACAAGAAGTTAGAAATTGAGGGATGCCTGGGGGGTTCAGTTGATTAAGTATCTGCCTTCGGCTCAGGTCATAATCCCAGCGTCCTGGGATTGAGCCCCACATCAGGCTCTCTGCTCAGCAGGGAGTCTGCTTCTCCCTCTACCACTCTTTCTCTCAAATAAATAAATAAAATAAAATTTTTAAAAAATTAAAATTAAAATTAAAAATTTTTAAAAAGAAAAAAGAAAGGAACAATTGATACCCTCAACTGAGCAGAGTGTAGAGTTTTTACATGAACCTGACCAGTATCTCAGTAATGACGATAAAAGCCACTGCGTGGAATGTAAGGTGTGTGGTTTGGAAATGTAGTTCCCCAGAGTCTTCATTAATGCAAATATTCACACAAAGCTCACAAGAGCCATAGACTGAAGATTCTAGCACACAATAACTATGACTGTTTAAAACTACCGTTAAAGGGGCACCTGGGTGGCTCAGTTGGTTGAGCATCTGGCTCTTGGTTTCAGCTCAGGTCATGATCTCAGGGTCCCAATCTCCAGGTTGTGAGATGGAGCCTCAAGTTGGGCTCTGCACTCAGCAGGGAGTCTGCTTGAGAATTTTTCCCTCTCCCTCTGTCCCTCCCACTCATGTGTGTACATGTTTACGGTCTCTCCAATAAATCTTTAAAATTAAGTAGACGTGAAATGTAATAAAATAGTTCACACATTAGTTTTTACTACATGCAAGCACCCTTGTAAGATTCTATGTCCACAGCTATAATCTTTAACCTTACAACAACCCCATGAGGCAGATACTGCGAAATTCCCATTTCGCAGATGAAGAAATGAGTAAACAATACAGCATACAGTCAATGTAAAATTTCCCACGTGTGCAACTAGTTTGTTCCCAGCAGCACGAAGGGGAAAAGTTCGGTATCCATGCAGACCTTGGCTGAAGTCTTGGCAGAGGCATGTGTTACATGTCCCTAGCACCTCTGGTCTCCTAGCTCCCTGCTGGACACCGAGAAAAGCGGCCTTGAGAGCGAACACAGTTTGATTGGCCCCCGAGGGGTGAGGGATTGGTGTTCTCTTCACAAGAGAGAGTGCATCAAGGGGAGTTGGACAACCCATCTTTGTCCTACTTCCTGCTTCCGTGTTCACCAATTACAAGCCCTGTGAGTTCTGCACACTGACCACCTCCCCCATTCCTCTGACCCCATTCCTCTGGCCAAAGCTGGTTGCCCTGTCTCCTAATGCCTTGCTGCTCTCAAATCCTCTCGAAGTTTTAACCCTTTGCTTCCCTAAGGATCTTCTTTCTTACCTGACTGGGAGTCCCTTCCGGGACATTACTGAGTGCCGATTGGGTCTACCGTGACTAGGACGGCTTGATGTTGAAATGTTCTAAAGGACCGGGATGTCTGTCTGCTGGGGCAGGCTAAACACAGGCCACGGAAGATATTCCCTCGGACCCCACCATCAGGTGACTCAGCTATTTATTTATAATGGTCTGATTTCAAAGTCTCAGCGGTAGGGAGAGAACCAGACGGGCAGCACAATTTATGGTAAGGAAGCTGATCCCAGTTATAAGGTGTTGCGTCATGACATCAAATAATATAGTGAAATCCAAGTGTGTTCATCAGGCATATTCGTTCTTCACTTCTTACTGGGGGGGAAGAGGATGCGAGAGAAACCTTTTATTTCCCACGGTAACAATGCAGGAATTCTGAATCTAACAGGCCAGCACACAATTCTACTGGTTGATTATTTTTACAACAATTCTAGCTTGCCAGGAGACAAATAACTTCTCGATACTTTAGTTTTTAGTCCCGGGAGTTTTTACAAATAAAATGACACATGTGTTGAGACAAATTACATGCTTAAAAATCTGTCACTAACATCAGTTTTGCATAAAAAAGTACTCAGCAACTGTTACAGTCCCATCACTTTGTTGGGGCTGGAAATATGTGTGAATGGTTATGCTAATTTAGGGGCAATTTTCAAGTTTCATGACTACATAAAAAAGCTAAGAGCTGTTCAATAGGGAATGTTTTGGGATGGAGCTGTTGGGAGACTTCTTTGTTGATTTTTATATCTTGACAGACTGATATGATTGAAATGAATTAAATATTAGACATGCTTCATGTTTCATACACGATGTCATCATAATAGCAATGTACATAGATCACATTATTGACTGTTTTTGGATTTTAAAAATCTAGATTGTTATCCAGATGAATACCATTTCATTATTGCCTGCCTTGCTCTGTCCATTTAAAAAAGATAATAATTGCCCTTCTTCCCATTTTAAAGCATGGCAGTCATCAAACACGTTGAAGCTGTGTTTTTGTAGGTGCTTAGAGAAATAGCAAGGGCCCCCAGTGAGAAAGTCAAGGCTTTCCTGGAGATCTCGGCGCCTTCCTGACACACCTCTGCATCAATGTCCCCACATTCCCAACTCCATGTTTGCTGCCAGATGCTCCTCAGGCCAAACTCTTACAAGTTTCAAGAATTTGGGAAGCGGGGAGGAGCTATTAGAAGTATCTATTTGGGGACACCTAGGGGGCTCAGTCGGTGAAGCAGCTGCCCTCGGCTCAGGTCATGATCCCAGAGTCTTGGGATCAAGTCCCGTGTCAGGCTCCCTGCTCAGCGAGGGATCTGCTCTCCCTCTTCCTGAGCTCTCTCCCTCCACACATACTCTCCCTCTCTCAAATAAATAAAATCTTTTTTTTTTTTTAAGTACCTCTTTGTCTTCAACAGGGTACTTCACCTTGGAAGCAGCAGACATCTACTCAAACTAGAAAAAAATTTATTATAAAGATACAGGAACACTCCAAAGAAATGAGCTACCAAGCCATGAAAAGACACGGAGGAATCATAAACGCAGACTACTAGGTGAAAGAAGGCAATCGTGCTGTACGATTGTATGGATTGTAGGAAGGCTACGTATTTTTTTTTTTTAAGATTTTATTTATTTCTTTGACAGGGAGACACAGTGAGAGAGGGAACACAAGCAGGGGGAGTGGGAGAGGGAGAAATGGTCTTCCCGCCGAGCAGGGAGCAACGGCTACATATTATACGGTTCTAGAGACATGATATTCTGGAGAAGGAAAATGATGGAGACAGTAAAGGATGGGGGTTGGTGTGGAGGGTGAGTGCGTGGAGCACAGAAGATGTTTAGAGAAGTGAGGATAGGCTGTATGATATAATGGTGGACACACGTCATCACTACACCAAGAGTGAACCCTCATGCAAACCATGAGCTTTGGGTGACGATGACGTGTCAAAGTAGGTTCATCATTTATAACACCTGGACCACTCTGGTGGGGGATGGTGACCACGGGGGAGGCTGGGCATGTTGGGGGGTTGGGGGGAGGAGATATATGGGAAATCCCTGTACCCTCCTCTCGATTTTGCTGTGAACCAAAACTGCTCTGACAAAAATACAGGAATGTTTCTTGGGCCCCAGGAACTGCAGGTGTAGTTTGGTCTCATGAGCGATTAAAATCTGGAACTCTGGGGCACCTGGATGGCTCAGCGGTTAAGCCTCTGCCTTCAGCTCAGGTCATGATCTCAGGGTCTTGGGATCGAGCCCCGTGTCAGACTCTCCATTCAGTGGGGAGCCTGCTTCCCCCTCTCTCTCTGCCTGTCTCTCTGCCTACTTGTGACCTCTCTCTCTCACTCTGTGTCAAATGAATTAAAAAAAAAAAATCTTTAAAAAGCTGGAACTCTAAGACCAACTCCGGCAGATATATCTGTCTCTGTGTCTTTGTCTCTGGGACTACAGACTCTCTTGTGTCTGACTTCCTCTGGGAAGGGGCCTTATTCTCGCTCTGGGAAACAGGCTCCTTTTTGCCTTCAGCAGAAGATAGCTTTACTCTGTTCCAGGGTATAGCAGAGCCTAACCAGCGCCGCTGACTATGGGTGCTCTCACTTGAGATTGTTCCTAACCTGGGGTCTGTGTCAGGCTCTGTGAATCTGGAAGGGATATAAAATTTGCACATTCCTTCTCACTAACGTTTAACAGGAGTTTGTTTGTTTGTTTGTTTGTTTTCAATAATACGCCCAGGCAACAAAGCACAGTAGAGCCTGGAAGACCTGTAATTCGTCCCTGTGATGTCTGTGATGTCTCTCGGACTCTGTTTCAGGAATGAGGACTTAGCCACCAGGTGCTCAGAAGGCTGTTGGGAGGGTGGCCCTCAGCTGCTGAGTCACGTCCCCCTGGGTCACAGCTTCCTAGGGTTGCTTAGAGCCAACGACTGATTGGTGCCAAGATACATAGGCCTTGGCCTCTCCTCTGATTGAAGACAGCCTTGACCTTCCCTTCCCTTCCCTTTCCTTTTCATTCCTCTCTTCCTTCCTGCCCCACCCCAGGTACACTTTTCCCAGTACACCTCCCGAATGCCAGTCTCCAGCTTAGATTCTGATTTCTAGGGCAGTCGCCAAGAGAAAGCAAGGGTATTTTCACATCACAGCTGTTGCAGATATGCTGAGACATTATAAACGCTCATCCCCATCTCAGTATCACAGGAGTTATTAGACGGCTGGATCTTGTTATTTAATACATTAATAAAAATATATTTTATGATATTAAATTTGCTTTTCATACTCTGATAACGGCATTTCAATATAATTGGGGTTTTGTCATCTCATACATTTTAGTTTATGCGTGCAAAGAATGGCAGACTGGGTCCCCCTAAAACATGCCACTTCGATATAAGGATTGTTTTGAGTGACCAGGAAGATTGGGGTTAGTTTACAAGGGTTGTTTGTATGGATTTCTCTAGACTCCGACTTCTGTCCCTGGTGACAAAAGTTACTTTTCTCCTGGGGCAGGGGGGACATCTTCCATTTGGGAGTTTTACCTCTTGCTTTCGTGAACAGAAGGAGGGAAGTCGGAGACTCCTTCTTGCACCTGTTTCTCAAGTGCCTTTAGTTCAAAATAATCCTGTCCAATCTCCACACAGACACAGGGTGTGGTTTTTAAAACAACCCAGCAGGAGATCCTGGGTGGCTCAGTCATTAAGCTGGTGCCTCCGGCTCAGGTCATGAGCCCAGGGTCCTGGGATCCAGCCCCACATTGGGTTCCCTGCAGCAGGAAGCCTGCCCCTCCCACTCCCCCTGCTTCTGTTCCCTCTCTCACTGTGTCTCTCTCTGTCAAATAAATAAAGTCTTTTAAAAATAATAATAACTAATAACTAAAACAATGCAACACGTTGCTGGAGTAAGAACTAAAATTATAGCTAACATTTCCCAAGTGTTGACAAGGAACCAGACTCTGCCACGATCGCATCAGCCCCGGTAACAAGCCTGTGAGGACGTCATACTGTTATCTCTATTCCACACATGGGGAAACCAAGGACTAGAGAAGACAAAGAATGCCCCAAATCACACACTCATAGTAAGTGGCAGAAGTGGGATATGGTTTCAGAGCCAAAGCTCCCTCTTTTTCACATTATGAAATAACTTTTTTAATCATAAAATTTTTCAGCTATGCCCCCCAATACAGAGATGTATATAATAAACTCCCATGTGCCTTTCACCCAGATTCAACACTTTCCAATTTTCTACAATTTTATTTTGCTTATCACTCCCCTACCACCCCCACATTTTTTATTCTTCTTTATAGCTGGGGTATTATTAAAAAAGATTTTGCTTATTTGTTTATTTGAGAGAGAGAGAGATCAGGGAGGGAGAGAGAGAGAGAGAAAGACGGAATCCTAAGCAGACTCTACCCTGGGTGCAGAGCCCAACACGGGGCTCGATCTCATGACTCTGAGATCGTGACCTGAGCCAAAATCAAGAGTTGGATGCCCTAATCAACTGAGCCACCCAGGTGCCCCTATTCCTGGAGTATTTTAAAGCAAACCCCAGACATCATAGGATTTTATCCAGCAGAATAGTAGAACCCAGAACACTTTGTTAGAACAATGATTTAAATATGCCAGTATAATTAGACAATTCTCTGTATGAAACACTCAGCAGATTTCTCTTCTACTTTGGGTAAAATCTTAACATGATCTGCACACCCCTGAGTCAGGGGCCGGGGCTCAGTCACCAACCCCATCTGCTGACTCTCTGCCTTGCTCAAGAAAAGGCTAGCAGACTCCCCTCCCTGCAGTATCTCTAGCTCTTAGTCACTGGCATGGCCTTCCTCCAGCTTTCCGTAACCCTGAGCGGCTTCTCCTTCCACCATCCTCCTGTTGAAATGCCCCTTCCTCGGAGAGACCACCTGTGCTAAGTAAGCTTCCAAGCTCTTCCCAGTCTCTTGCTTTCTTACATCATGCTGGGCTTTGCTTTCCTCTCACTTCTCACAGTGGATAATTTTGCTTGTATTGAGGTGTGCGTCAGTGTCTGACACAGACGCTGTAAGAGTCTTGTTCACTGGTCTACACCTAGTCTCAGCACAGCGTCTGGCACAGTGCACACTCACGAAACTGTACACGTGATGTGTAACTTCAAGTGAAAGTATAAGTATAAAAGAGAAATAATAAATTGTGAAACAATGGCCTATTTTACTTCCACATTTAATTTCCCAGTGTTACTGGCTGCTTAGCAGATGTAACCAGTTAGTGGCACCGACTGAAGGACTGGTAAGTTATTTCAGATCATCGCCCCCCCAAAAGACACCCTCTTCCCACCATAAAAAATTTGTCCCCATTATCCTCAAGAGCTAGAACTTTATAACATACTCTCCTTTTGGTTCTAAATACATACATTAAAAAAAGTTTGGGGGACACCTAGGGCTCTGTGGGCTAAGCGTCTCCCTTCGGCTCAGGTCACGATCCCAGGGTCCTGGGAGCCAGTCCCACATCGGGCTCCCTGCTCAGCAGGGAGCCTGCTTCTCCCTCTGCCTGCTGCTCCCCCTGCTTGTGCTCTCTCTCTCTCTGACGAATAAATAAAGAAATAAAATCTTTTTAAAAAATAAAAATATATTTAAAATAAGTAAAATAAATGCTTTGGAGGTCTTGAGATCATAAACGAGAAAATCAGGTGGTTTTCTTGGAGATGTTAGGAGTCAGATCCTAGGAACCTGTGCACGAGGTCGTGAGCTTAACAGTCGTTTCCCTCACAGTGAAGCGTGCGTGGTCTACCATGTGCTTTATCTGTGTCAGCTCCCGCGTCATCCTACCATCCCAAATTAGGGCTCTGGGCCGAATCTCTATCGTAGTCAATGCCCTGTGAATAAGACGGAGTCAATGCCCACTGCTTCCTTTGCTGCAGGGACTGACGGGAGGGGCTCAAGGGGCTGGGCCAGAATGCGTTTGGCCTTATGGTTGAGTCAAGTGGCCGAAAGAGAAACATTTGTTCCCTCTTTGTCCTCCTACAATAATGCTTTTATTAGAAAAGTCATATATAGTGAAAATGGGAAAGGGCTGAGAAGCATAAGGAAGGGAATGAACACTGCTGATGATCCTACCTCCAAGAAATACTCACCATTAATATTTTGGTTTATTTGCTTCGATTGTTTTCTCCTTTGTGAAATTGCTGCGATTTCATCTCTTCGACCTACAAATGTGTTAATTTTGTATGGTCAACACTAATTTATCGCAATCATGCCCTATCCACATTCTTTTACATATGTAAGAGCAAACTAAACACATTGGCTTCTAGCTTGCTTTTCTCGCTTAACATTATAATTCGAACGTTTGTTCATACATAGAAACTTTTAGGAAACACTGTCATGAACAACTATTATATTCCAGTGTACGGATGTGCTACAATTTACCCAACGATTTCCCTCCTAGACCCACCCGTTGTTCCCATTTGTCACCATTAGGAATCGTCCTCCAATCAACATTTCTCTGTATAATTATCTGTACTTATTATAGATTATTTCCATTTTTTAGAAAGCAGATTCTTGGTTACGGTTTTACAGGTACGGGTTTCCCTCCTTGTCCAAAAGTTTGGTTTTATGCCGCTTCACTTTTAAAACAGACAGGGGTACATGGGTGGCTCAGTCGGTTAAAGATCTGACTCTTGATTTCAGCCCAGGTCACGATCTCAGGGTTGTGATCATGATCAAGCCCTGAGTTGGGCTCCATACTGGACGTGGATCCTGCCTGGGATTCACTCTCCCCCTCTCCTGGGTACCCACTACCCCCTGCTCATCCTCTCTCTCTAAAAAATTAAATAAATTTAATTTAAAAACACCGATATTACTATACATGTTTTTTTGCTAACATGAAGAGGGTTTTTGTTTTTACTAAATAGTAATTGTTTCCTTGCTTTAGGCCATTATGGTTGACAAAACTTTCAGAGGAACGCTCTACTTTTGGATAAAGGAGGAAACTGTATTTTAAGGTCTCTGTGTACATACTGCCAGAAGAAACATATGTTTTGCGAATCAAGGGCTGTGTTTGCTCACCCCTGTTTCCCCAGTGACTAAAGCGTTACCCACTTTGAAGGTACTTAGTAAAATGTTTGTTCAGTGGATCAACATATGGCCCCAGCCAGTGAAAATACAGGAAGTTTCAGAAAACAGCCTCTACCCGTCAGCCTCTCTCCTGTATCTGAGATATTTTATAGTGGTTGATAACTCTATGATAACACTTCCTGGGCCCCCTTGCGAATTATATAACTTCTCTGCATCTAGTCTGCTCCTCGGCAAAATGAGAGGGACAATGTCAGCCTCAAGGATATGTAGTGAGCGTTAAATCAGGTGATTTGTAGAGATGCATTGAGGAACCAAATACACAGTGATTGCTCAGTGTATGTCTTCTACTACGACTTTACATAACTGGCAGATCCTGAAAAGATTTTTTTTCCTCAAAAGGTACATAAGGCTGGTGGTGGGTATTAAGGAGGGCACGTAATGCATGGAGCACTGGGTGTAGTGCATCAACAATGAATTCTGTTACACAGGAAAGAAATTAAATTTTTAAAAAAGGTACATAAAGAGAAGTGAGGATTCTATGAAAGCATCTATCTCAGCAAATGAGTCAAGAAACACAACTGTGAAGATGTTACGAGACTTCATGACTTTTTAAATTCCTTGTTTGTTGTTTTTTACTATCCCAGGCCTATTCCTCTTGAGTAGCTGGTAGAAAAGTCTTCACAGGAAAAAGAGCTCCTCTTACAGCAGAACAAGGAATGGGCAGCCAGAGAAACTGTGGTGAGGGGGACGGGGACAGCCAGCCGTTCCAGGGAAGCGTGGCCCAGGGAAAGAGGGGAGGACACTTGCATGGATTCAGAAGGCAGGGAGCGGGCCTAGACTGAGAAGGGCTTTGAGACCTGAAGACTGTCAGACTTAGACGGGCTGCTCTGTTGTGTGGCCGGTCTGGGTCATGAGCAGCGGTGGTGGTGTGGGTGCTGAGTGAGCATTGAGCAGGTGCTGGGGTCAAGGCCAGGCACCGTCTGTCACACTGAGCACTGACTGCAGGAGCTGTGCTATGTTCGGTCATTTAATCTACAACCATTATCGCAAGCCTGCCATGTGCCAGGCACTGGAGTAGGCTCAGGGCAGTCAGCAGTGAACGAACAAATGAACGAACAAAAAACACTTTGTCTTTTGTGGAATTATATTTTAGTGGGAGGATGCAGGCAGCAAACAATAAATATAATTTATATGTACATGATATAATATGTAAGAAGTCGATAAAGCCTTGAAAATAAGACAGCTGAAGAACAGGGATGCCGAGTGCAGGTGGGGGAGGGGAAGTCTGTGATAGTCCGTGGGGTTCATGCAGGTAGACGGTGTTTGAAAAGTGATGCTGGGGCCAAGACTTAAAGGATGTAAGAAAGAAGGGTGCACAGATACAGGAAAAGTGTGGTTTAGGCAGAGGACCAGCAAATGTGAAGGCCCCAAGGTCAAGTGTGTCTGTTTTTGAGTAAAATCAGGGAGGCCAGAGGGGCTGAACATAGTGAACCCGGGAAGAACAGGAGGAAGCAAAGGTAGAGAGATTAACAGGGGGCCCTTCAGCGTCGAGCCCAGGAGGCCATCAGAATGTGGGATAGTCCTTGATCAGAGCTTTTCAGTGATGGTCTCTAAATAAGAGGGGTTTCCTTGGGCTGTGCTCAGGCTGCTCAAAGGAATGTAGGTATGAAGAATATACTTCTAATTACCACCATTCAGGTGTTCTCCACAGTTCCTTCTCCCTGGGTGGAGGAACTTGTGGGCAGTCCTGGGGAAAGAAGCAGGAGAGGAACGTGGTCCCAGACAGGCACTCCCTAAGTACTAGCTTTGGGGATCTTCCGGTCTGTTGTAAGAGTCTGGTTGCTGGGTCCAGCCCTCCTGCTCCTGAACCTTCTACCCTTTCAAGTGCATAACTGGGGACTTCCCAGTTCTCGGGAGCATATGACTCTCGCTACAGACCCCAGCGTGGAAAGAGCTTGCCGACATGGGAAGCTCTAATTCCCCAAAAGGAAACCAACACTGTGGTAGGGCATTTCCACTAAAAGGATCCCTTTAGTGATTAACAAAAGTACTCGTGAGGTGCCTGGGTGGCTCAGTCTGTTAAGCGTCTACCTTTGGCTCAGGTCATGATCCCAGGGTCCTGGTATGGAGCCTCATGTTGTTAGTGGGCTCCCGGCTCAGTGAGAAGCCTGTTTCTCCCTCTGCCCTTCCCCCTGCTTGTGCACATGTGCTCTCTCTCTCTCTGTGAAGTAAATAAATCACTTCATTCAATAATGAAGAGGAGGAGCGTATGATTAAGGACTATGATTATGCAGGATCTCTATCAGTTAATGTATCAATTTAACATTGCTCAAAGTACTCAAAGTTCTCCAGCTTTAGAGTCAAAAGCTAAAGCATTTATTTATATTTTAAGACATTGAGGAGTGAAAACATTATCCCTTTAAGTGCTGCTTATTTTTATTTTTTTATTTACTTATTTGAGAGACAGAGTGAGAAGGAGGGGATGGGGCTGACTTAGTCGGTGGAGAGTCTGACTCTATTTTTTTATTAACATATATTATTTGTTTCAGGGGTACAGGTCTGTGAATTATCAGTCTTACACAATTCACAGCACTCACCATAGCACATACCTTCCCCAAAGTCCATCACCCAGCAACCCTATCTCTCCCCCCGTCCAGCAACCCTCAGTTTGTTTCCTGAGATTAAGAGTCTCTTATGATTTGTCTCCCTCCCCGGTCCCATTTTGTTTCATTTTCCCCTCCCTTCCCACCATGAACCCCCACCCTGCCTCTCAAGTTCCTCATATCAGAGAGATCACACAATAATTGTCTTTCTCCAACTGACTTATTTCACTTAGCATAATACCGTCTAGCTGCGTCCACATCATTGCAAATGGCAAGATTTTGTGGTTTTTTGATGGCTGCATAGTATTCATATATATATATATATATATGTATATATATATATATAATCTCACATCTTTTATATATATGTGTATATATATATATATATATATATATATATATATATAAAATCTCACATCTTTTTTATCCATTCCTCTGTTGATGGACATCTAGGTTCTTTCCATAGTTTGGCTATTGTGGACATTTGCTGCTATAAACGTTCAGGTGTATGTGCCCCTTCGGATCACTACATTTGTATCTTTGGGGTAAATATCAGTAGTGCAATTGCTGGGTCATAGGGTAGCTCTATTTTCAACTTTTTGAGGAACCTCCATACTGTTTTCCAGAGTGGCTGCACCAGCTTGCATTTCCACCAACAGTGGAGGAGGGTTCCCTTTTCTCTGCATCCTCGCCAGCATCTGTCATTTCCTGACTGGTTAATTTTAGCCATTCTGACTGGCGTTAGGTGGTATCTCACTGTGGTTTTGATTTGTATTTCCCTGATGCCGAGTGATGTGGAGCACTTTTTCATGTGTCTGTTGGCCATCTGGATGTCTTCTTTGCAGAAATGTCTGTTCATGTCCTCTGCCCATTTCTTGATTGTATTATTTGTTCTTTGGGTGTAGAGTTTGATAAGTTCTTTATAGATTTTGGATACTAGCCCTTTATCTGATATGTTGTTTGCAAATATCTTCTCCCATTCTGTCAGTTGTCTTTTGGTTTTGTTGGCTGTTTCCTTTACTGTGCAAGAGCTATTTATCTTGTTGAATTCCCAATAGTTCATTTTTGCCCTTGTTTCCCTTGCCTTTGGCAATTTTTCTTTTCTTTTTTTTTTTTTAAGATTTTTATTTATTTATCAGAGAGAAAGGGAGAAAGCGAGCACAGGCAGAGGCAGAGGGAGAAGCAGGCTCCCTGCTGAGCAAGGAGCCCGATGTGGGACTCGATCCCAGGACCCTGGGGTCATGACCTGAGCCGAAGGCAGCTGCTTAACCAACTGAGCCACCCAGGCGTCCCAGCCTTTGGCAATTTTTCTAGAAGAATTTGCTGTGGCTTAGGTCCAAGAGGATGCTGCCTGTGTTCTCCTCAAGGATTTTGAGGGATTCCTGTCTCACTTTTTTTTTTTTAAGATATTATATCCATTTTAAGTCTATTTTTGTGTGTGGTGTAAGGAAATGGTCCATTTTCATTCTTCTGCATGTGGCTATTCAATTTTCCCAAAACCATCTGTCTTTTTTTCACTGGATCTTCTTTCCTGCTTTGTTGAAGATTATTTGAGGGTCCACTTCTGGGCTCTCTATTCTGTTCCATTGATCTTTGTGTCTGGTTTTGTGCCAGTACCATACTGTCTTGACGATTACAACTCTGTAATAGAACTTGAAGTCAGGCATTGTGATGCTACCAACTTTGGCTTTCTTTTTCAACCTTCCTCTGGCTATTCGGGGTCTTTTGTGATTCCATACAAATTTTAGGATTATTTGTACCATTTCTTGGAAAAAAGTTGATGGTGTTTTGATAGGGATTGCATAAACGTGTAGATTGCTTTAGGTAGCAGATATTTTCACAGTATTTGTTCTTCCAGTCCATAAGCATGGAACATTTTCCCATTTCTTTGTGTCTTCCTCCATTTCTTTCATGAGTACTTTATAGTTTTCTGAGTATAGATTCTGTGCCTCTTTGGTTAAGTTTATTCCTAGGTATCTTATTGTTTTGGATGTAATTGTAAATGGGACCAACTCCGTCATTTCTCTTTCTTCTGTCTTGCTGTTGGTGTATAGAAATGCAACTGATTTCTGTGCATTGATTTTATATCCTGATACTTTACTGAATTCCTGTACAAATTTCTAGTTTTGGGGTGGAGTCTTTGGGTTTTCCACATAAAGTTTCATATCCTCTGAAAAGAGTGAGAGTTTGACTTCTTCTTTGCCGATTCAGATGCCTTTAGTTTTCTTTTGTTGTCTGATTGCTGAGGCTAGGACTTCTAGTACTATGTTGAATAGCAGTGGTGAGAGTGGACATCCCTGCCGTGTTCCTGACCTTACGGAAAAAGCTCTCAGTTTTCCCCCATTGAGAATGATATTTGCGGTGGGTTTTTCATAGATGGCTTTGATGATATTGAGGTATGTGCCCTCTATCCCTACACTGTGAAGAGTTTTGATCAAGAAAGGATGCTGTACTTTTTCAGCATCTATTGAGAGTATCATATGGTTCTTGTTCTTTCTTTTAGTAATGTATTATATCACATTGATTGATTTGCAGATGTTGAACCAACCTTGCAGCTCAGGAACAAATCCCTCTTAATTGTTGGAGCCCCGTAGAAGCAAACCACCTCAGTAAAGGACACACTATTCTGGGCTTTGAGTCACGAGACAAGTTAACAGAGAAGGCGATGGTCTAGCAAATAGACTAGATATAGAGGCTATTTTTACATTTTAGGCAATGCCCTCTGTGAGGGAGTCTCGGTTTGCCCCTGCTCTCTTCAGCAGTATTGGCGAGTTCCTTGCTGGATTAGATGGGCAGCTTCTGGCTCTCTAACCCGCAGACACACCGCGGAGTGAGGCCACACTGCCCCCTAGAGGTCTTCTGCGGGAGCGCCCAGCAGCCGCCTTCTGCGGGCAGAGCGCATCTGGCGAGCTCCGCGCGGGTGGGATCCTGCGGGAGCGAACAGCGCCGCCCACAGCCGGCCTCGCTCCTCCGCGGACCTGCGGGGTAGTCTTGGACTCCTGCGGGAGGCTGAAGTCGGGGAGAGTCATCAGCCCGCGGGCACACACTGTGAGGGCGGCTGCTGTTGGCCGTGTCCCCCACACAGGGGCCAGAAGGAGCCCTGCGGGACTGTCCCCTCCCGCCCCTGCCTCCCCTCCCCCGGCCTGGGCGCAGCAGAGCACAGGGGCCCCAGAGAGGCAGGGGAGCTCTCCGGCTCCGGCGGAGAAGGGGGACCCCGGAGGAAGCTTCCAGGCGAGGTGGCGCGGCGGGGATGCGGGGAGGAAGCAGGACCCGGGCGGGCACAGCAGAGGGGCTGCCCCGAGCACGGGGAGCTCTTCTGACCACCCGAGGGAGCCAGGAAGAGGCTCTCTGGACCGGACTAGCTGCCTCTAAGGGGAGTGGCGTTTACGGGTGACGAGGCCCTGTGGCCGCTGCTCCGTGAGGTCAGGAGCCATCCAGTTCCCACAGAAAAGCCTGCCCAGTCACAGCCACACCGCCACTTTCTACCGACTCGATCCGTGTCCTTCCAGTCTTCTTTCTGTGCCTCTGCTGTGTAGACAAGTTCATTTCCTACTTTCTCATTGACAACAAAATCTCTTTTCCTTAGTGCTTTTGAAAAAAACAGGGCCACCGCTGGGTATTTATCCCGGGGACATAAACACTGGCGCCCACACTAAGTCCTGTACACGCGGGTGTGGCAGCGTCACTCACCAACCCAGATGCCCCCAGCGCCCATACAGCGGAATACCACTCAGCAAAGAAAAAGGAAAGAGCTCCAACACACACAGCAGTGCGGATAAACCTCAAAGGCCTGTCAAGTAAAAGAAGCCAGTCCCAAAAGATCCAAGACCAGACCCCAAGTACAGAGAACAGTCCCGGTGGCCGGCTCAGGGGGAGGGGGCTCGGGGATACAGCGCAGAAAGACCAAGGCGGTGCTTGGGCTGATGTTCAGGCTTATGTCAGTCAACCCTCCCACCTCCCGTGTCTGGGATTCACCGGGTTGGACATTGTGAAGTATGTGAAATTAGGAGATTTATTCACGGTTGTTTGGAGAATCCTTGTAGGGAAGAAAGAGGAATAAGGGAAGCAGAAGTGGATGAACTTCTAGGACCAGAAGGGAAGGCAGACCTACAGATCTGAAGATTCTTTGTTTCCTATTTTTGTGCTTTTCTGGTAATGCCACCCTTTCTCCTTACCTTTCTTACCTTCCCCATAGCTATCAGGATTGATTTCTGTTTTCTAATTTCTTCTTCTCCCTTTCTTGTAGCCCTAATGCAGGAGCAAAGTTAGGTCACCCAAGCAGGAAGGCAATTTTATATAATTGACTAAGCAAACTTTTAAAAACACCAGTCTTGGGGCACCTGGGTGGCTCAGTTGGTTAAGCAACCGCCTTTGGCTCAGGTCACGGTCCCAGGGTCCTGGGATCGAGTCCCGCATCAGGCTCCCAGCTCTATGTGGAGTCTGCTTCTCCCTCTGACGTTCTCGCCTCTCATGCTCTCTCTCACTGTCTCTCAAATAAATAAATAAAAATATTAAAAACACCAGTCTTGTGAAAGGCACTATTCTAGCCACTGTGAGTCTCTGTGCAAAATGAGAAGAATGGAGTCTGCCGGCCCCAGACATACAGCAGGACAGGGAGAGAAGAAGATAGTAACACTTCCCAGCCCAGGACCACCTTTCCCTCTTCTGTATTGCTAAAGATGGCACCAAACACGGGAACACCAACACGTACTGTGTAACTCTTCGAGAAAGAGCTACGGATGGCTCCAAGTGGCGTTTATCAATTTCACAAGCCATGTAAAATTAAGCTGCGGCTTGTAAGGTGGGTGTGTCCATGTCAGTGCACTCCAGGTAGGGAAAGCAGAGGTGGGAGAGGAGTATGAAAGTGAGACTCTTTCCCTCTGATGTGCTTGTATGAAATCAAACAAACAGCAATCGAAAGCCTCCTCTCCCGAGGTAAAGGGAAGCTGACTCAACAGCCCATTTGCGTGTATCAGCTTGCTGGGGAAAAGGGGGAGGCCTATTCCCTGAAGCAGGCTTCCTTTTGTACAGATAGAGATATCACGTATAATAAATTGGGGAAGCTTGTGAAATGAGACATCTGTTGTACATGTTCAAGCACAAAGGCACTCTCAAGTTATGAATTTCCACTCTGTATTCTAGGTGCTTGTGATGATGGGCTGAGAATGAGTCTGGAAGGTTCATCTCTCTCCAATAAAAAAGGTTCATCATCTCTCTCCAACTTGCATAATAATTATTTTACAACGCTTTAGGTAGGAAATTGAAAGAGATCGGAGGAAAGGAATGATGACAGAAAGGAAGAGGAATTCATGGAAGAGTCAATAAAGCTAAGAAATGTTGGGAAATGAATATTAATGATGAAGAGAATAATGCCTTCAGCTAATTTAACCAATTCAACAAAGCCAGTATATTCTATATATGGTTTTTATTTTGCCACAAATCTACATAGACTGAAAGGTACATTATGAAATGCAGAAACATCCTGTTCTCAGGATCCAAGCAAATGCCCAGATGTCTGAGAAGATAAAATGTGGATATTCTGTTATTTTATGTTTTTAGAACAGGATGCTTAGTTCCCCCCGTAATAAACATTTTATTCTTTCTGGTTGCCATCAATTTCCCCTATAAGGCAGCAGCTGGGTATTGGTTTTCAAGTTCACTCCTGACCTTGTAATATACAATAGTAACTCATAAGTCCTGCCAGATGGCCAAGGTTTCTGCATAACAAATACTTAACAGGATGAAAAGGCAACCTATGGAATGGGAGAAAATATTTACAAACTATACATCGAATAAGGGGTTAATGTCTAACATATATAAGCAATAGCAGAAAATCAAATAACTCAATTAAAAAAACAGGCAAAGGACTAAATAGGCTTTTTTTTTTTCCAAAGAAGATATGCAAATGACCAATAGATATATGCAAAGGTGCTCAACAACACTCCACATCAGGGAAATGTAAATCAAAACCACAATGAGATGCCACCTTACACCAGTCAGAATGGCTATTATCAAAAAGGGTAAAGATAGACGTTGGCAAGGATGTGGAGGAAAGGGATCCCTCGTGCACTGTTAGTGGGAGTGCAAACTGATATGGCTATTATGGAGGGAAGGATGGAGTTTCCTCAGAAAATAGACCGAGCTACCACAGACCAAGCAATCTCCCTTTTGGGTATACATCTAAAGGAAATTAAATTTGTATCTCGAAGAGATGTCTGCATTCCTGTGTCCACTGCAGCATTATTCCTGATGGTCAAAAAATGGAAACAACTTGAATGTTCATCAACATGCATGGATGAAGAAACTGGGTGTGTATCAACACTGGAACATTATTCAGTCTTCAAAAAGGAGATCTTGCCATTTGTGACAACATGGATGAAACTGGACGACATCATGCTAAGTGAACTAAGCCAGGCACAGACAGACAAATACTGCATGATTCTCTTACACGTGGAATCCAAAGTATTCAGACTCTCAAAAGCAGAAACTGGAATGATGGTTGCCAGGGTGGGGAGGAGGCAGAAATGGGAAGATGTTGGTCAAGGAGAGCAAAGTCTTATTTATCCAAGATGACTAAATCAGGGAGTCCTAGTGCATCGCATGTGAATACAGTTAACAACAGTATACTTGAATTTTGCTAAGAGGGTAGATCTTAAGTATTCTTATCTCTCTCTCTCTCTCACACACACACACACACACACACAGAGAAAATAAATAAAATAACTATATGATGCAATGTATATGTTCATTAACTTGATGGTGATTATTTCACAATGTGTACATATATATCAAGTTCTATATCTTAAGAAAAAGAGGTCTTAAAAATATTAGACATTCTTTTTAAAAATATTTTTAAAGTAAACTCTTCATTCAACGTGGGGCTTGAACTCACCACCCCAAGAACAAGAGTCATGTGCTCCACTGACTGGAGCCAGTCAGGCACCCCTATTCGACATTGTTTTTAACTGAATAAAAGTGAAAACACAACACACTAAAATATGTAGAATACAGATAAATCACGACTTAAATGGAATTTTTTTAGCTTTAAATACTTATATGTTAAAAAATGGACAAAGAATTTGATTAGAAGTCAGAAAAGCAAAAATAAAGGGCCACTAAACCAACAAAATTATATTTATAATCACAGAAATGCAAATCAATATGCCACTTATTCCAGATCAGAGAAAAAAAGGAAGACAATCTTAAGTGTTGGTCAGGATGTTGGGATTTGGTGGCTTTTTAAATTTGCACAATGGTTCTGGAGCAGACTTCAACAAAATTGCTAAAGTTTGAAACCTACTTGTAGACAACCGCCCTGTAGAGACACTTGCACAGGTCCACAAGGAAGCCAGGATAAAATGCTTATTTCAGAAAAAAAAATGTTTATTTCAACACAGTAACAATGAAAATGGAAAACTGTTTGAATCGGGGGATTATTAATTCAAAACACATGATAAATTATATAATGTGTGTTCTATTCACAGATGGAAGATGACACTACAGCTGAGTAAGTGCATTTGAACTACATCTGTCAGAATGGATACTCCCAACACAGAATGTGAAATGAACACACACAGTAGTGATTATAGACAAATAATGCAGATGTGATGATCAGAAGCGCAGAGCAGCCAGAAAAGAGACAATGAAGATGTGAAAACATGGGTGGGAGTTTTCAGAACAACCTCCCCTGAGGAAGGAAAGCAGATGAACAGACTCTAGGAAGACCACAAAGGGAGGGGGGGTCTCAACTGTTTCCTCATTTCTTTTCATTGTAGTCTTTACCTTAAAACATAGGGCAAAATGTCAGCCACATGGAGCTTTATTTATATGCTTTTCTATATGTGTGAAATATTTCATAATAAAATGAATAGATACAAAACAAAATAAAACCATTAGTGGGCCTGTGAATCACCAGGAACCTTGTTAAAAAGCAGATTCTAATTCAGAGATGGGACCTGAAATTCTGCATTTCTAACAAGCTCTCAGATGATAAGGATGCTGTTGGTACCTAGGGCATGCTTGAAGTAAAAAGATTCTTAGGTGATAGTTCTTAACGTTGGCTTCCCATTAAGGAACTTTTATTTAGCAAAAACTGTTGGCTCTTAGTTGTTGAAACTAGTTCAGTATTCTCTTCTAATTCCTGTGTTGAGTCCTGGAATGGAAAGGCATTTCCAAGTGATGCTAATGGATAGCCAAGGTTGAGAAGCACTGGTCTACTGCAAAGTCAAGAATTCAAAGCATCTGAATGTGGGAATTGCCTGTAAATGACATTCACAAATGAAAAAAAAAATGTGGTTTTTAAAACTGTTGAAAAATAAAATTGTTACTCAGAACATATTTGATTAAGGACCCAATGAGTGCTACACATAAATACTGTTTAAAGCATTCAGAGGAGAACTCTATTAGTCTGGGATACTTAAGGAATGGAGGACCCGGATGAAGACAGGAACAAGACAGTGCCCGCCCAGAGTCCCAGGTGTGGTCTGAGCACAGGTGACAAAGGGAGGGGACCACTGAGCTCAGGTGAGCTCTTCTATTCCTCTGGAACTGTGCTTTTTCTGGAATTGAAAGCCCCTGAAGCCTCTTGTTTATACCGCTGGCTAGATGAGGTTGCTTTGCAACTCAAGGCAATCAACACCATATTGTTACAATTTTGCCATTCTTCCCTCCTACTATAATCTCATGGCTGAGTTTGAATTCTGATTGATTGAACTGTATTACTTGGAGCTAATTCCCATTTTTAAAAAGGCTAAGGTTCTTAGCCATTTTCTTATTTGAAACTGTTAAAGGTTGCTTTAGGTACTCTGTGGGATATGTGCATGATGGCGTCCTCCTCCTTGGCCTGGAATACCTTCCCTCCCTACTTAGCATTTCTTAGGCTCGCCTTTGGCAAGGGATCATGGTATTTGCTTTATTTTATTTTATTTTATTTATTATCAAGATTTTATTTGTTTGACAGAGATGGGGGGAGCACACGCATGAGGAAGGGAGAGGGAGCCGAGGGAAAGGGAGCTGCTGGCTAAGCAGGGAGCCTGACACCTGGCTCAGTCCTAGGACCCCAGGATCATGATGTGAGCCAAAGGCTGACACTTAACAGACCGAGCCACCCAGGGGCCCCAGATCATGGTATTTTAGGAAGAACTCAGATTCTCTGCGGAACTTAGTACCTCCGACTGTGTGGTGGTTTTAAAGATATGTCCACAAATCCTTTGATACTCCTCCCTAAAGAAAAGGGGCTTAATCGGCCCTCCTGAGTGCGGGATGGACTTAGTGACTCAGCTCTAAGTGATGGACGTGACAGAAGTCATGGACTTTTGCAATTCGGTTTCTAGGAGACCGTGGCTACTGTCTCGGGGTGCGTGCTCATCCTTTGGCTCGAGAATTGCTCACACTGGGGGAACCAGCCGCCATGTTGCGAGGCAGCCTGTGGAGAGGCACAGAGTGAGGAACTGAGGACTGCCAACAGCCACGGGAACAAGCTCGGAAGGAAACCCTTCCCTGGAGGGAAGCCCGCAGATGACTACGGTCGTGGCTGACACCCTGACTGCAGCCTTGTGAGAGAGTCTGGGGGAGAACCAACCAGCTGAGCGGCTCCTGGACTCCTGACCAAGGAAGCCCTGAGATGATGTTTGTTTTCTTAAAATTGCCAAGTTTGGGGTAATGTCTATACTGACGACCAGAATGGAAAGGAATGCTCAGTGTTAGCGTGACTCCGTGGATCAATGGGCCCAAGAGAAATGAAACGAGGGTGTGGGTCTAAAATATATCCCACTTCTTTGGAAGTGAAAAATGAATTTTGGAAAAAAATAACCAACCAGGTTCTTTGTTGTTATGGAAACCATTTGATAACACTTAATCACCCACCCCCCCACACACAATTTCTCTCTCTCTCTCTTTCTTACAGACACACACACACACACACACACACACACACAGTCACACTCCCAAGACAGTAGAGGATAGTAGTTTAGAAGGTAAGAGGATGACTGGTTGAACAATTTAGACCCATGAAAGCTGCCCTGCAAGCAAGAAGTACCATAAGTTAGAGCTGTCTGGCTTTATTTTTTTTAAAGACTTTATTTATTTATTTAAGAGAGAGGGCACGGGCGCGCACGCGCGTGCATGCGTCCACAAGTGGGGGAGGGGCAGAGGGAGAGGGAGAAGCAGGCTCCCTGCTGAGCAGACCTGACACGGGGCTCTATCCCAGGACCCCAGGATCATGACCTGAGCCGAAGGCAGAGGCTTAACTGACTGAGCCACCCAGGTGCCCTCAGCTGTCTGATATCAAAGGACAGAAACCCAATTCAAGCTAATAAGCAAAAAATGTAATTTATTTATTACTATCTGGGGATAGAATGGCATCAGGACTCTTGTTTATATGGGCTCAGCAGATGTCACCTGTTCTCTGTCCCTCTTATCACCTCCGGTTCTGTCTGTTTCATGCTTGATCTTCTCCTGGGGCAAATGCTTTCTTTGGCCACCAGCAGCCCAACTTCTCATCCCAAGTTTGCCTCCTTTAGGGGGAAGAGCCCATCTCTCCTGAAATCTATTCATCCAATTTTGGGAACCCTCTGATCCATCAGCTTGGGTCACAGTCCTTTATGGGAAGTGGGGTTGGGGTTGGGGGTCAGGGAATATGTTGTGATTGACAGGTCTGTCTGGATCACAGACAGATAGGGTGAGTGCCTAAGGGACCCGAGAAAGGGAGGGAGAGAGGGTTGGGCACATAAATATATAACCTCCACACTGCCCTACCATCTGGAGGCTTGTCAGAAACAAGCCCTTCTAGAATGCAGTTGCCATTCTTAAGGTGCTTCTCAGAAAATGCGATTTTCTTCTAGAAACTTCCAGAAATAGAAGTCCCTGGAGGCCATGGCAGGACTTCAGGGCATTTCCACTTACAAGTGTGAGAGGTTAACTGTCCTCCATTCATCAGAAGAGAAGAATTAGGTCAACTTACCCCTATATTTTGGAGAAAGCTCATTTGGAGTTTCAAAACACAGAGAGACTAAGGATGTAGGAATGTGTGGAGGTGGTAGACATCTGCTGATTTTTTTTTTTCTTAAGCAAGTTTGAGTTGGGATTCCAGCTTATGCAACCAAAAGATGCTAATAAAGCTGGTTTTTCAAAGATGCAGATTTTTCTATCAGAGATATGGTAAATGATATATAAGTGACTTTACTAAACCTTGTACTAGAGATTAAAATATTTTGCACTGGAAGGTGAATCCAAGAGCAAATATATGCAAAAATGTGCAAGCTGAATCCTTTATATTTAGAATCATAATGTGTTAGAACTGAATGAGGCTTTAGAGATCCTAATTGACTGGTTTTCTTTTAAATAAGAACAAGTATTTTTTCATATGTTTAATGGCTGTATTTCTTCTGCGGATTGCCTTTTTAAATTCTGCTGTCTTATGGGGCACCTGGGTGGCTCAGTTGCTTGAGCATCTGCCTTCAGGTCATGATCCTGGGGTCTTGGGATCAAGCCTCACATCGGGCTCCTTGCTCAGCAGGGAGCCTGCTTCTCTCTCTCCCTCTGCCTGCCTGCCTGCCTGAAATTTCCCCTGCTTGTGCTCTGTCTCTTACTACCTCTCTCTGTGTCAAATGGATAAATAAAATCTTTAAAAAAAATTTCTGCTGTCCTTTTTTTTTTTTTTTAAAGATTTTATTTACTTATTTGACAGACATAGATCACAAGTAGGCAGGGAGAGAAGAAGGGAAGCAGGCTCCCTGCTGAGCAGAGAGCCCGATATAGAGCTCCATGCAGGGCTCAATCCCAGGACCCTGAGATCATGACTTGAGCCGAAGGCAGAGGCTTTAACCCACTGAGCCTCCCAGACACCCCCAAAACTCTGCTGTCTTAAACCATGAGAGACTCTTAACTCTAGGGAACAGACTGAGGGCTGCTGGAGGGGAGGTGGGTGGGCAGATGATGTAACTAATTGGGTGAGGGCATTAAGGAGGGCACTCGTGATGGGCACTGGGCACTGTTATACGCAAGTGAGGAATCACTAGATTCTACCAGTGAAACTAATACTACACTATATATTAACCAACTTGAATTTAAATAAAATCATGAAATAAAATAAAATTCTGCTGCCTTTTTTCTATTAGAGATTGAATTTGTTAGCAATTTGTGTTTTTATATGAAAAATATAAACATATCTGTCATATACAGCACACACTTTTCCCCCCATGTTGTTCTGCTGTTTTTATATATACGAATAAGTTTTAGATTTTATGTATCTCTTTTTTATAGATCATATTTTTGCACTTGTAATTAGCAAAACTTCCCAATCCTGTAATACAGTTAATATTCACTTACATTTTCTCATAGTTATTTTATGATTTACTTTATCTAATGCAAAAAAAGATCTGTAATTTAATTATATGTAATTTAATTTGTGAAGCAGGCATCTAACTTTATTTTTTCCCAAATGCTTAGCCAAATGTCCCTGTACAATTTATTAAGTAATCCATCTTTTCTGTGTTCATTTGAAATGCCATCTTAAGTTAATATTGTCTTTCATTTATGAGGTGGCAAAATGGCTCAAAAACATTTATTAACAGAGAATAATGTTTTATGTAATTAGCATTTGACTTTATAGTTCAACATCCAGAGTAGGGAAAAAAAGGCGGGCGAGGATGACAGATTCCAACACCATGAACAGTGTTTGTTGATAATTTTGCAATCACAGAACTTGAAAAAATTTTTGACGTTGCTTTATTTCAGAGTGGAAGCTAGGTGCACTTGAGAACTTTATCCTCTCTGCATTTTCCCTCTGCCATTTGCAGATTTTCTAGAGGACTTAACATCTGGTATTGAGAAAGCCTGAGGAAGGAACTTTGCTGTCAGGAAATTTTTCTAGAAATGTTAGGATTGAAAAAGTTGGGATTGTACATTGAAGATTTGAAAAGGGATACTTATTCTTAAGATTTTAAACTCTAGCGATGTCTGGGTGGCTCAGTCACCTAAGTGTCCGCCTTCAGTTCAGGTCATGGTCCTGGGGTTCTGGGATAGAGTCCCCTGGCATCCTGCTCTCTGCTCAGCAGGGAGTCTGCTTCTCCCTCTGCCCATCCCTCTGCTTATGCTTCCTCTTCCCCTCTCTCCCTCTCACTTAAATAAAAAAAAGATTTTAAACTCTATCTACATAGCCCCTATCTGGGTTGGGTTATGTACCTTACACCAAAAAAAAAAAAAAAAAAAAAAAGAGAGAGTGAGTTGCTCAAGACCTAAACCCTGGTACTTCAGAATGTGAACTTACTTGGAAACAAGATCGTTGAGGATGTAATTAGTTAAATTAAGATGGTGTTATACCATACAAATAAATGGGAAGACAGTCTATGCTCATGGATTAGAAAGATTAATAAGAATTAATTAATTAATTAGAAGAATTAATTAAGAATTAATATATTAAGAATAACATTAATAATAACAAGTCTTTACTACTCAAAACAATCTACACATTTAATGCCATCCCTACCAAAATTTCCACGACATTTTTCATAGACGTAGAACAAACAGTCCTCGGAAGGCTGGGTGGCTCAGTCAGTTAAGCATCTGCCTTTGGCCCAGATCATGATCCCAGTGTCTTGGGATTTAGTCCCATATCAGGCTCCTTGCTCAGCCGGGAGTCTGCTGTTCCCTCTCCCTGCAGCTCCCTCTGCTTGTGCTCTCTCTCTCTAACAACTAAATAAAATCTTCAAAAAGCAAAACAGAAAAACAAAGAGTCCCAACACTAGTTTAGAACCAAAAAAGACCCCGAATAACCATGGCAATCTTGAGAAAGAAGGAAAGCTAGAGGCATCACACTTCCTCATTTCAAACTGTATTGCAAAGCTATAGTCATCAAAACAGCAGGGTTTTGGCATAAAATCAGACACACAGATCAGTGGAACAGAATAGAGAGCCCAGAAATAAACCCGCACATGTTGGATTAATTTACAACAAGGTAGCCAAGCACATACAATGGGGGAAGGACAGTCTTTTCAATAAATGCTATTGGGAAAACAGGACAGCCACACGCAGAAGAATGAAACTGGACCTCCACCTTACACCATACACAAAAATAAACTCAAGACAGGTTAAAGACTTGGACCTAAGACCTGAAACCATAAAACACCTGGAGGAAAACATAGGCAGTAAGCTCCTTGACATCTTAATCTTGGCGACAATTTTTTTGGTTAGGAAACCAAAAGCAAAGGCAATGAAAGCAAAAATAATTAGAACTATATCACAATAAAAAGTTTCTGCACAGCAAAGAAGAGAAGGCAACCTACCAAACTGGAGAAAATATTTGCAAATCATATATCTGATAAGGGGTTAATTTATAAAATATATAAAGAACTCACACAACTCAATGGCAAAAAAGAAAAACAATCAAATTTAAAAATGGACAGAGGATGTGAATAAACTTTTTTTTTCCAAACAAGACATACAGAAGGCTAACATATACATGCAAAGGAACCAGACATCACTAATCATTAGGAAAACACAAATCAAAACCACAATGATTTATCACATCTATTAGAATGGTTATAACCAAAAGGACTAGAAGTAACAAATGTTGGTGAGGAAGTGGAGAAAAGGGGAACATTTGTGCTCTGCTGGTGGGTACGTAAATTGGTGCAGCCAGTGCGGAAACCAAGAGAGAGGTTTGTCGAGAAACTAAAAATAGAAATACCGTATGATCTAGCAATTCCACTTCTGGGCATTTATGTGAAGGAAGTAAGAACACTAAGTCAAAAATGTACAGGCGCATTCATGTTCCGTGCAGCATTATTTAAAGCAGCCCAAACAGAGAAGTAACCTAAGTATCCACTGATGGATGAATGGATAAGGAAAATGTGAAATGTGGAAAGGAAATGGATAAGGGAAATATATACACAAGTTTAGTATGTGAATATATGATCTCACTTACAGGTGTAATCTCAAAGGCAAACAAATGAACCTGAACTAATTGATACAGAGAGCAAATTGGCAGGTTGCCAGAGGCAGTGGAATGGGAGAGGGGTCAAGTGTATGAAGGGAATCAAAAGGTATAACTTCTAGTTATAAAATTAGTAAGTCAAGGGGATGTAAGGTACAGCATGGTGACTCTAGTCAATGACATCTTATTGTATATTTGGAATATTTGCTTATTTGTATATTTGTTCCAAAAGAGAATCTTTTTTTTTTAAAGATTTATTTATTTGATAGAGAGAGACCACAAGTAGGCAGAGAGGCAGGCAGAGAGAGAGGAAGGGAAGCAGGCTCCCTGCTGAGCAGAGAGCCCGACACGGGGCCCGATCCCAGGACCCCGGGATCATGACCTGAGACGAAGGCAGAGGCTTAACCCACTGAGCCACCCAGGTGCCCCTCCAAAAGAGAATCTTTTTTTTTTTTTTAAAGATTTTATTTATTTATTTGACAGAGAGAGATCACAAGTAGGCAGAGAGGCAGGCAGAGAGAGAGAGAGAGGAGGAAGCAGGCTCATCACCGCTGAGCAGAGAGCCCGATGCGGGACTCGATCCCAGGACGCTGAGATCATGACCTGAGCCGAAGGCAGAGGCTTAACCCACTGAGCCACCCAGGCACCCCAAAAGAGAATCTTAAAGGTTCTCATCACAAGGAGAAAAAATTATAAGCATGTGTGGTGATGGATGTTCGCTAGATGGATGTTGTGATGACCATTCTGCGGTCTGTTCAAATATTCAATCGTGTGGTTTACCCGAAAATAATATAATGTTAGATGTCAATTATACCTGAATAAAAAATATTTTATATCAGCTATAGCTCAAGAGAAAAGATAAGGTCATCCCGGAAGTGGGTGACCTCCTAATTCAGTAGGACTGATGTCCTCCTCTGAAGATGCCACGGGGAGACAGACACACAAGGAGAACGCCACGAGGCGACAGGGGCAGAGATTGGAGTCCTGGGTTGGCTAAGGGGCCAATGTGGATTTTGGCAAGTTTCCGGAAGCTAGGCGGAAGACAGGAAGGATTCCCCGAGAGCCTGCAGAGGGAACAGGCCTCTGCTGACGCCTCGAGTTCTGACTTCCAGCCATCCCGTTGGGGGTCTCAGCTACCGCAGCCCTGGGACACTACTATAGCCCCCACGGAATTTCATGTCCTCATGGCTTCTGACCCCAAAACGCCCAGTGACATCTTTGATCTGAATTTTGCCAACTTCTGAGCTCTCCGAGGAGATGACATGACTAAAAGACTCTTGCTAACCACCTTGCTCGTCCAAAGGACTCTATGGAATGGAAATGAGTATAAAGTAGGCCGCTTGAGGGCAGAGCTGAAACAGGGTTCAATGCAGCCCGTTAAACAGGCACGGTGACCTTGAGTGAGTTATCTAACTGCTGGGGGCCTGGGTTTCCTCTTCTGTAAATAAAATATCTGCCCCACAGGGTTGTCGCGAGGCTGGGCTGAGGACTTCCAGGCACTGGTGCTTATAACAGCACCTGACCCCGACGTGTTGAGTCATACTGTCACTAGACCATGCTTGTTGTCAGTACCCCCAGCTGTCGCAAGGGGAGCTGACCTGCCAGCGGGATCTGGGGATGACGGGTGATGGCTGACACTCCCTGTAGTACTGTCAGTTTGCAATGGCAGCTTGGCCACGTGGCAAGACTGCAGCCACAGTCTCCATCCTGGTCATCCTCATGCCTACATACAGGTTTCTGGGACTGAACTGTGTCCCTCCTGCTCTCATTCATTTATTGAGGCCCTAATGTCCAACATAACTGGATCTGCGGATAGGGCTCTTAGGAGACTATTAAGGTTAAATGAGCTCCTAAGAGTGGGGCCCTAATCTGAGAGGACATTGGCCTTATAAGAGCAAGAAATGTCTCTCTTATTCTTATTCTTTCTCTCTCTCTACGTGTCTATCTTTCTAACTCTCTGTCTCTGTCTTTCTCTTTACCACAGGAGGACGCGGCAAGAAGGCAGCCATCTGCATGCCAGGAAGAAAGATCTCACCTTAATCCCAGACTTCCAGCATTTCCTGAATGACGAGAACATACACGTCTGTTATGCCACGCAGACTATGGTATTATGTTGCGGCAGCCCGAGCTAATACACACATTCAGCACTCAGAGGGTTAAATACACATTCTTCTTAGGACTTGGCCATGCGGCTTTCCCTGCCTGGCTATTTCGCCCTTGCCCACCAAAACCCCAAATCTAGAGTATTTCAGGGCCTTCCTCTCTGCCTGACCTACATCCTTTCCCTGGACCTTTGATCTCAACCAGCTCCAAGGCTTTAAACACCATGGAAACTCTGAGAACACCGAAATCCAGTCCTCCTCCCTTCCCTCTGTGGTAGGCTCGTATGTCCGACTGCCTTCTTGATGCCTCCGCTTGGCTAAATAATGGGCACTTCCAAATATATGAAAGTCCCAAATAAACCCCTGATCTGCCTACCCTGCCTCACCCATGGCACTCCCCACTCCAACCCTCATCCTCAACTTCCACTTCCTGATTCCCTCCGCCCGCATCCAACCCAGCAGCAAGTCTGGTCGGTCTCACCTCCGAATTAGGCTTTTTACATTCTCTCCATCTCCTGCTTTCATTGTCCCCACCCTAAGCCAAGCTACTGTGATCTCTTGTCAGAGTCTCCTAAATGGTCTTCCTGTCTCTATTCTTTTACTCTATTTTATAATCTTTTCCCCATTCAGTAGCCAGAGATATCTTTTTTAAATTTGATATTTTACTAAAAATCACACATGCACAGAGTTTAAGCAGGCAGAGTGATCAAGAAACAATGTCACCAAAGACAAACAAACCCAAGCCCTAACCTCCTCCCCTAAACATTTTCCAGAGAAATTAGTTTTAGTGCGTCAGCTCAGAGATGTCTTATTTTTCAGGGTAGGTTTACTGAGGTATAATTTACATAGAGTAAAGATCCCCAATTCACCATTTTAAAAAAAAAAGATATATAAGTCAATGGCTTTGACAAACATACATCATCATATAACCACATAGTATATTTATTTCTTCCACCCACAAAACTGTATTTTAAAACATAGACTGAATCATCTTAACCCTTTTGGTAAAAGGGCTTCCAGTGACTTTCTCTGAATTTGGATGAAATCCATACTCCTTCTCCATGCCAAGGCTCTGCAGAGCTCACTTCTGTTTATTTTTCTGAACCCTTAAAAACAAGCCCCCTCACTCAGCACAGTGAGTGAAACCTCACCTGGGTTTTCATCCTACCTCAACCTCGCCCACCCCACTGTGCCCCTTCCCTAATCCTGTCTTCCACGGATGCCCCGCTTCACTCTTCTCCTCTTCTGATCTTCTCCCAAGTGGCTTTCCCCTCATCCCAAGTAAGTGCCAACCATTTTATCCTGTTTATTTGCTATCACAGTTGGGAAGGATTTTGTTACTTTGTCTCTTTGTTTACTCATGTCTTGTGCCACCAGAATGTAAGCAAGAAGCAGCCTGGGATTTTGTCTGTCTTACCGAACACTCTATCCCCAGCTCCCACATCTGACCTCACACACGGAACACGCTTTCTATGAGGCTGAACCTTTCGGAATTGCTAAGTATGACCATGTTTGAGCTACAAAAACAGCAGTTTTAAATCATTCAACACAACGAATATTTGCTGAATGAAGTAATAACAATGAAATTTTATGTTGCTGCCACCAGGAGACCATAGATAGTTACATTTGTGTGCGGGTTCCTCTTTCTGAGTTCACTTGATCACTTTTTATCTAAACAGCCTCCAGAAGAACCACTGTAGTTTCCAAATAATAATTTTCCATTATTAAAACCTTCTTCTTTACTCAGATACCACTAATAACTTGAATGCAAAACTTCAAGGTAACACTTCTTTAGGGAAATTTACTAACATAAATGGAAATTTCTGTGGTTAGTTTGATTGAAACTTATTTTATACACAATAAAACCCATCCATTTCAGATGCATAATTGAATGAATTTTGACAAAATTGAGTTATGGCTACCATACTAATGACATAGAATTTTGCACAATGCTGAAAATGTCTTTCTTTTTAAAAATTTGTTTCCCGGGGTGACTGGGTGGCTCAGTTGTTAAGCGTCTGACTTCCACTCAGGTCATGATCCCAGAGTCCTGGGATTGAGTCCCACACTGGGTTTCCTGCTCAGTGGGAAGCCTGCTTCTCCCTCTCCCTCTGCTTATGTTCCCTCTCTTGTTGTGTCTCTCTCTCACACATAAATAAATCTTAAAAACAACAACAAAAAAAAAACGAAAGTTGGTTCCCTTGTCCCCTCCTATCCCCAGGCAACCAGTAATCTGCTTTCTGTCATTATAATTTTACTTTTTCTAGAATTTGCCTTCTAAGGATTTACATAAATGGGATCATATGTGTCATCTTTTGTGTCTGCCTTCTTTCACTTAGCATACTATTTTAAAATACATTTTATTTAAATGCAGTTAGTTAACATTCAGGTGTATAATATAATGATTCAACACTTCTATACAACACCCAGTGCTCATTACAGCAAGTCATCCCCACACCCACCTCCACTCTGGTAACCACTGGTTTGTTCTCCATAGTTGAGACTGTTTCTTAGTTTGCCTCTCTTTACCCCTGTCCCATGGTCATTTGTTTTGTTTCTTAAATTCCATATATGAGTGAAATCATATGGTATTTGTCTTTCTCTGACTGACTTATTTCACTTGGCATAATATACTCTAGCTCCATCCATGTTGTGCAAATGGCAAGATTTCACTTTTTTGATGGCTGAGTAATATTCCATTGTATACATTTGCCACATCTTCTTTATCTATTCATTAACTGATGGACACTGAACTGTTTCCATTAATTTGGTTATTGTAGATAATCCTGCAATAAATAGGGGTGCATGTATTCCTTTGAATTAATATATTTTTATTTTTTGAGTAAATACTAGTAGTGCAATTGCTGGATTATAGGGTAGTTCCATTTTTAACATTTGGAGGAAAATCCACACTGTCTTCCACAATAGCTGCACCTTTGCATTCCCACCAATAGTGTAAGAGGGCTCCCCTTTCTCTACATTCTCAGCAACAAGTGCTGTTTCTTGTGTTGTAGATTGAGTCATTCTGACAGGTGTGAGGGAGCTGTCTTGCTGTAATTTTGATTTGCATTTCCCTGATGAGTGATATTGAGCATCTTTTCATGTGTCTGTTGACCATCTGGATGTCTTTTTTTAAGTAGGCTCCATGTCCAGCGTGGAGCCCAACATGGGGCTTGAACTCATGACCCTAAGATCAAGACCTGAGCTGAGGTCAAGAGTCAGATGCTCAACTGACTGAGCCACTCAGCCACCCCATCATTGGTATGTCTTCTTTGGTAAAATGTCTATTCATGCCTTCTGCTCATTTTTAAATTGGATTATTTATTTTGGGGGGTGTTGAGTTTTTTAAGTTCTTTATATATTTTGGATACTAACCCTTTATCAGATATGTCATTTAGCATAATAGTTTTGAGATTAATCCACTACTCCATTAGTTTATTTCTTTTATTTATGGCTAATTCTTAACTTTTGTGCTCTTTGGTAGCAGGCATCTTGTGGGTCATTCTCAGCTTTGCAGAAGGTAGATGATTTCCTTCTGAGGTGACTTTGAGGTGACAGCATCAAGAGGTGGTAAAGGCACAGGGAGAGAGCCACCGCCTGTCACAGTGCAGGCACACACACACGTTCCCTGTACCGCTCACCTAGAGAAGAGACCTACGGAGGCTGCTGGCCTCCCTCAGCCTTTCTCCTCAGCTGGAACGAGGCTGATAAGGCTACCTGCCTAAGGGTCTGTGTGAGGAGCACATCAGTTAGCGATGTGAAAGTTCAGCACAGGGCCTGTCATGGAGAAGACGCCTGATACATGGTACCTCTCAGCATTTGGGGCTACAGAAGATCCTACCGCTCCCAACACGTCTCTAGCTTCACTTTTCTTTTCTTTTTTCTTATTAAAGATTTTAATGTATTGAGAGAGACAGAGAGAGGAGCACAAAGGGAAGGGAGAAGCAGATTCCCTGCTGAGCAGGGAGCCTGATGCGGGATTCGATCCCAGGACCCTGAGATCATGACCTGAGCCAAATGGAGATGCTTCACTGACAGAGCCACCCATGTACCCCATCTAGCTTAACTTTCCGTTTTCTACTCAACCTTTTACTCAACTCAGCTTCTCAATCCCTAAATGACAAAGCCGTGGAAAGGGAAAAGAAGACCTGAGTTGAGGCTGCCATTGGCTCTTGGAGAATTAAGCTCTATGTCTCCCTCCTTATCTGGGTTGACTTGCAAGGCAGCTTCCCCTGCCTGTTGCCCCATTCTGTGACAAGGGGCTCTGAAAATGGGCTCTCGTCTACATCTGCTGATCTACATCCAGTGCCTCACGGGTAATGAATTTAATGGCCAGCAGCAACTGGCCCTCAGGTCTCATGGTCAAAGCCTCCCTTTAAGTGGACCAGCCAAGAGAACAGGGCAGGTGGCGATTCCCTCCCGTATACCCCAGTTCAGTGCATGAGCAGGGGAGGCAGGACACTTCAGGCTGGGGCCCCGTTAGAGCAGCGCGGTAGGTAGCTCTGCACTTACCTCCCCTCAGACTGCTCTGCCTGGACAGGCGATGACGCTGGAGGAAACCCTGTGTCTCTCCTGTCTCGCACCAGCTCCCTCTCACCGACCCCTCTCTGCCTCCAGAGCTGGCTTCTCTCCCCTTCTCCCACCTAAACCACAGGCTACCTCCCAGGCACAAGGCAACCCAAACCAGTGCTTGCTTTTGTGTGGATCATTCCCAAATCCAACCCTGCTGGATTTCACTCCCGTTTACTACTATTTGATAAATGTTGCACTAAAATATTAATTCCACATGTCCCAGACTGGTCTCCTCTCTTCCCCCACACTCTAGCTACTGCTCTGGCTGGCTGCCCTCCTTCTGATTTCTGAGGTGAGAAGCACTGAAGGCTGGTGTGACCCTCCTACTCCATTCAAGGAAGCAGACTGTTACCAGGTTCTCTGTCCATCCTTTTGGATTCTATCCCGAGTCCCTCTCCTCTCTCTTCTCACTCTCACTGTCATCCCGACAGCTAATACTTCCTGCGTGTCTCTCTTCCAGACACAATGCCAGGTGGACCACCTCACTTAATCCACGTGGCCACCATATGAGCGAGCCAGGGTTTCGCTGTCTCACGAACAGTTAGAACTGCTGTTGACAAGCTCCCTCTCTTTCTAGGATGTCCTCTGTCCACATCGTTATGGAATGTCCCCTTCCTCTGAAGTCCTTGGGGAGCCCTCCTCCAGCTTCCCCATCTCACACGAGTCTCCCTTTTCACTGAAGGTCCATCAACTGCATACATGACCCCAACGTCAGGACAAAATTGTTCTTTGGCTGTAAAAAATATTAAAATCAGGGTGCCTGGGTGGCTCAGTGGTTCAAGCCTCTGCCTTCAGCTCAGGTCATGATCTCAGGGTCCTGGGATCGAGCCCCACATCGGGCTCTCTGCTCAGCGGGGAGCCTGCTTCCTCCTCTCTCTCTGCCTGCCTCTCTGCCTACTTGTGATCTCTCTCTCTATCAAATAAATAAATAAAACTCTTTAAAAAATATTAAAATCATTATTCATTATTTTTCCCATTATGAGAAGGACACATCCTCATAATAGTCAATTTAAAAGACAGGAAGAAATGATTACTATCTACACTGCTCTCCATGTCATCTTTCTGCATGCCTTTATCTGCCCATGTTCATCTTGTGTTTGAGAGTCACAATTTTGAAATCTGTATCCCTCTGTTCATCATCAACATCATTTGAAATTACTGAATAATATACCATCAAGTGAACTTACACATTTCCTGTACGACTGGATTCAAGGAGTAAAATGAATTATCTGACACATAACAGGTCATAAAAAGATTATCACACAGTGTATTAGCTGATTTATGTCTTACTAAAGGCTTCAAATGGGAAGAAGTCTGTTCTTTTTATTTTCCCGATTACTTAGTGCATTACTGCACTCATACGAAATGCTCATTTTGGGGGAAATGACCTTTTTTTCCCCCTTCTCATTATGAAGTAAGGTATGCTGACTGCAAAAAGTCCAGAAAATAAAGAGTAACATATTGAAGATGATCTCAGTCCTCAGAAGTAAGCACTTCAGGGGCACCTCAGGGTGGTTTAATTGGTTAAATGTCTACCTTTGGCTCAGGTCATGATCCCAGAGTCCTGAGATTGAGCCCCAAGTAGGGCTCCCTGCTCAGTGGGGAGTCTACTTCTCTCTCTCCCTCTCTGAAATAAATAAATGAATAATCTTTAAAAAAGAAAGGAAGGAAGGAAGGAAGGAAGAGGCACTTTAAACATTGTCAGTGCCTCTTCTTTGAATCTAGATTTCCTGTTTTCTGCATGTACACAGGCACACATGCAAAGCTTAAACACATACGAAACAAATATCAGACACTCAGAATTGTCCCCCCAAGACTTCACTAAATCTTGCACAGTAGCTCCCTCCACAGAGGAAAATGCCTCCTGCTCCATCTGAAAAAAGGGGCACCATGCAATAGGGCCAGGCTCTCCAACGTATTATTAACTTGGTAAATATTCTCAATGTGAGAAAATAAAAACAGAAGACCTTCAATCCTAGCCTAGCTAGATAAACAAATTTATCCTAGAACTAGAGGTTCAGCAAGCTTAAGGTGAAGAAGCAGGTAGGGGACGTGTCTTACATTTTTAACGTGTTAGAGCACTGGGTTTCTGGGCTCCGAGTGAAGTGGAACGGACTCCCCAAGGGCACGGGCGGGCTGGTCCCTTGCACACAGCGTGCAGTGTCAAGTGCAGAGGGAAGTGGGAGCCCAGGGAAGAAGCAGGTCCATTCAGTCTCTCACCTAACTAACGACCATGATTGACATTCCCAGACGGTTGCTATGAATAGCTGACAGAGCTTTTTACTTCATATATTACTTTCTTTTCATATAAACTTTTTCAGAAAAAGTCTCAGATAAAAGCCATATTCATTTCCTAATACTTAACAATAACTAGTTAGAGAAGCCTCTAATATGTTCTCATATTTTTGTCTCGCTCCAGTCTTGCAATTTCCCAAAATAGATATATTATTGGAAGAAAGAGTTCACGGGCAAATGTCACACTTGGCTTGATTCAGCTAATTATATTTCTGCTTTTGCTTAGGATAAGATTAATTTTCCTATTCTGTTAATAAACCATGTGACAGCAAAACGCCTTTAATATTTTTATGCTAGGAAATGCCTGTGACATTTTAAAGAATCGGGAAGCTATTTCAGATAGGCCATCATGTGCATAAAGATTAATTTATTCATGTGAAATGTTCAATAACCAGAAAAGGTTGATTTAAATAATACCATTTTGCAGTCATTTTTTGGTTAAGGACATTGATTTCTTGTAAGGTATAAAGTACCCAGGTACATGAAGAAAGGCTCAGACAATGGTAAACACATACTGATTGCATCTATCCAAGGAAGCACCGGCTTTGGTTTTACAGATGCTGTTGACCTCTCATTAACTGTATCTAAATGCTTATGATGAAGCATTGAAGTTAGACAACAGTTTTGTTCCTGAGTCCCATGAATATTTTCCAACTCCTTTTTCCTAAATTCCCTGCCTGCTAATCATCATTTTCAGGGAAGAAGAGGCCATAATACGTGATCAGCCTATATTGAAACATTTTTTTTTAATGTGAAAAGTTCATACACATCTTACTTCTAGTAAACCTGCTAACTAGAGGCATTAATTAAAACTTTTAATAAGGAGGGGCACCTGGGTAGCTCAGTTGGCTAAGTGGCAGACTATTTCGGCTCAGGTAAGGATCTCAGGGTCCTGAGCTTGGGCTCTATGTTGGGCCTGGAGCCTGCTTAAGATTCTCTCTCTGTCCTGGAATCAGAAAAGACCCCAAATAGCCAGAGGAATGTTGAAAAAGAAAACCAAAGCTGGTGGAATCACAATTCCAGACTTTAAGCTCTACAAAGCTTAAAAGACTTACAAAGCTGTCATCCTCGAGACAGCATGGTACTGGCACAAAAGCAGACACACAGATCAATGGAACAGAATCAGAGTCCAGAAATAGTCCCTCAACTCTATGGTCAACTAATCTTTGACAAAGCAGGAAAGAAGATCCAATGGAAAAAAGTCTCTTCCTCAAACAGTTGGGAAAATTGGACAGCCACATGCAGAAGAATGAAACTGGACCATTTCTTTATACCATCCACAAAAATAGGCTCAAAATGGAAGAAAGACCTAAATATGAGACAGGAATCCATCAAAATCCTAGAGGAGAACACAAGCAGCACCCTCTTCGATCTCAGCCACAGTAATTTCTTGCTAGACATGTCCCAAAAGGCAAGGGAAACATTGTCAAAAATGAACTACTGGGACTTCAAGATAAAAAGCTTTTGCACAGCAAAGGAAACAGTTGACAAAAACCAAAAGACAACTGACAGAATGGGAGAAGATATTTGCAAATGACATATCAGATAAAGCTCTAGTATCCAAAATCTACAAAGAACTTATTAAACTCAACACCCTAAGAACAAATAATCCAATCAAGAAATGGCATGAACAGAGGACATGAACAGATATTTCCCCAAAGAAGACATCCAGATGGCCAATAGACACATGAAAAGGTTTCAACATCACTTAGCATCAGGGAAATATAAATCAAAACCACAGTAAGATACCACCTCACACCAGTCAGAATGGCTAAAATTAACAAGTCAGGAAATTACTCCTGTTGGTGAGGGTGTGGAGAAGGGGGAACCCTCCTACACTGTTGGTGGGAATGCAAGCTGGTGCAACCACTCCGGAAAACAGCATGGAGCTTCCTCAAAAAGTTGAAAAAGAGCTACCCTGTGACCCAGCAATCACACTACTGGATATTTACTCTAAAGATACAAATGTAGTGATCTGAAGGGACGCGTGCCCCCAAAAGTTTATAGCAGCAATGTCCTCGATAGCCAAACTATGGAAAGAGCCCAGATGTCTACCAACAGATGAATGGACAAAGAAGATGTGCTATGTATATACAGTGGAATACTAGGCAGCCATCAAAAATGAAATCTTGCCATTTGCAGTGGATGGAATTAGAGGGTATTATGCTAAGCGAAATAAGTCAATTAGAAAAAGACAATTATCATGTGATCTCACTGATGTGAGGAATTTGAGAAATAAGACAGAGGATCATGGAGGAAGAGAGGAACAAATAAAACAAGATAAAATCAGAGAGGGAGACAAACCGTAAGAGACTCTTAATTAGAGGAAACAAACTGAGGGCTGCTGGAGGGAAGGTGGGTGGAGGGATGGAGTAACTGGGTGATGGGCATTAAGATGGGCATGTGATGTAGTGAGCACTGGGTATTATATAAGACTGATGAATCAATGACCTCTACCTCTGAAACCAATACTATATTTATGGTAATTAATTGGATTTAAATAAAAAATGTTTTTAAAAATGAAAAAACAAACAGAAAGGGTGCCTGGGTGGCTCAGTGGGTTAAGCCTCTGCCTTCGGCTCGGGTCATGATGTCAGGGTCCTGGGATCGAGCCCCGCATCAGGCTCTCTGCTCAGTGGGGAGCCTGCTTCCCCCCACCCGCCTGCCTCTCTGCCTACTTGTGATCTCTCTCTCTGTGTCAAATAAATAAATAAAATCTTTTAAAAAAAACAGAAACAAAAAGATTCTCTTTGTGTCCCTCCTCTGTTCACATGCACACACATTCTCTCTCTCTAATTAAAAAAAAAAAAAATTAACCTTTTTTTTTCTTTTCTTTTCATTTCTTTCTTTCTTTCTTTTTTTTTTTTTCCCTGAGAAAGAGTGAGTGATCCAGGGAAGGAACAGAGGAAGAGGGAGAGAGAATCCTAAGGAGACTGTGTGCTGAGTGTGGAACCCAACGTGGGGCTCTATCTCATGACCTGAGCCAAAGCCAAGAGTTGGATGCTTAACCCACTGAGCCACCAGGCGCCCCCCAAAAAAAGTACCTCCAATAAGGAAATCAGTGTTAATGTATTTTGGATGTTGTTACATTTTTAAAGGACTTTCTTTCACATTACCATATAGTTGTAGTTTTTTTTTTTTCTGATTTCCCACAACTAAGCTAATTACTTCTGGGATTATTTCACATTTATCTTCCCAATTAGATGATAAGCCTCATGAGAGGAGGAACTGACTTATTCTTAGCACTTATCACATAGTCTGCACTAAATAAATACATACTTTATAAACTTGCCACCTGCACTACTACTTGGAGGTAAGAAGTTTCCCAAATTTACTGCTCTTTTTTTCTTTACTCAAAAATTTATTTCAAACTCCTAAGGATGCTCCTTTGTCTCATTATTCTAGGGTTTGGTGAGCAGAATGTGTGTCTCCTTGTGTCCACACTTTCAGAACTATCTAAAGTGACATCACACCCTGAGATCTCCACTTTTCTCATCAGTGAGACCCAGCGTACAGGCTGCCCACAAAGCCAGTTCGTAACACCCTCATCAGTTCTCTCGGTTGAAGGACCAACCTTCAACCTTGGTGGAAGGCCAGTCCTGGTTGGCCATGACGTCCTTCTCAGGATGCCCAGGGATATGAGGAAATAAAGACAATGAAAGTAACCCCTTCACTTGGTAGCCCGAGCCGCACCCACCCCTTAGGTAACTCTCTACGACCGGAACAGAGCATGGTGGCACTGAGATTGCATAGGGCTTGGTGGGATGTCGGCTGAAGTTCTTGCAATCATCCATAATCTTTTCTCTTTCCCCTCTCCTTCAGAATGTTCTTCCACAAAAGATCCCTTGAAGAGCAGAAGGAAAGCTATTTTGAGCATGCAAATAGTCCTGCAGTTGTGCCAGGGTGGAAACCCTCAGTGAGCTCCTGCTGTGGACACCCATCGGGTGCTCAGTGCTGACTCCCTGAAGCTCCATGCTCTGAACGCTGGCCCTCATTACTTCCTGCAAATCCCAGCAAGTAACCAAGGATCAAACTTTAGAACTTCCCTGTGCCTTTCTCTCCAACCTTCCCTTCTTCCCAATGTTACTGGCCTCGTAGCCTCAAGGGTCCAGCCCAGAATCCACAACATACCTTATTCATTAAAGCCCAGATAATTACAAACATGATCTCAGTTTTCACTTTGGCTTGGTGAAAATTAATAGGTACTCAGGAATTTTATAGGTATGACTCCAAGTTTCAGTTTGTCTAATTCATCCTGACTTCTACATTTACAGTCTAACTCTAGAGCACTTTCTTCCAGCTTCCTTGAGGTAAAAGGCATCAGACAGCAAGTGTTCCACTTGGTTCCATGATGAAATGATTCTCTCTAGAGCGAGCTTCCTTACTCCAGGTTGAGAAGCTCCCTTGTTCCTGATGGAGATATTTTCTCTTGGACTTTGGTCATCTTGAAAGCAAGGTACTTCATTCATGTCTGTCTCCATCTTCTGGTTGACACATTTCCCATACTTTCAAGCATGGTTTCTCCAAAACAATTCATATTTATTTTATTATTAAACTCCCTTTTCCAAAGTTCTCCTCTGTAGCCTATAATCCTCCTTCCTGATGTCTTCAAATCCTCAAGGAGGCCTTAGACCCTAAGTATACATTTCCCTTCATCATTTCTCATTACCAAATTTAGAATGACAGAATATTTTATTTTTCACATCATAGATTCTTTTTAATCTTTTTTTTTTAAAGATTCTTATTTATGTAACACACACAGAGAGATCACAAGCAGGCAGAGAGGCAGACAGAGAGAGAAGGGGAAGCAGGATCTCTGTGAGCAGAGAGCCCGATCTGGGACTCCATCCCAGGTCCCTGAGATCATGACCTGAGCTGAAGTCAGAGGCTTCATCCCTTGAGCCACCTAGGTGTCCCCATCATAGATCTTTTATTCTTTTAAGGGGAGGCATTCTCAAGCAGTCACAGGTACCCAGAACTGCTCATAATATTCCTGGGAAGGGCACATAATGAGCAGATTAAGACATTGTTTGGCATTGATTTTTATTTTTCTTGACAATGCTGGTCCAATTTTTAAAAAACATGCTTATCTAATTAAAAAATAATACAATAGTAACAGATATTAATTGTATATTACTTAGAAAACTTAGCTAATATCACCATCCAGAGAGACTTGATTCCAGGACCCCGGGACCATGACCTGAGCCAAAGGCAGATGCTTAAACGACTGAGCCACCCAGGTGCCCCCTGATTGCATTTTAAAGTACAAGTTTAAATCCATGTGTATAGGAAGGAAGATTGAAAGGAAAAATATAAGTCTTCCTGAGTGGGGAGCCTGCTTCATGCTCTCTCTCAAATAAATTAACCCTTTTAAAAAGGTCAGTGGCATTAAGCACATTCTGATGTTGTACAATTGTCATTACTGTCTCTTTCCAGAACCTTTTCATCATCCTACATTGAAACCATGTACCCATTGAAACCATGGTACATCCTGCCCTCCCTACAGCCCCTGGTAAACTTTATTCTTCTTTCCGTCTCCATGAATGTGCCTATTCTAGGTGCATCATATATGTGGAATCACACAATATTTGACCTTTGGCGTCTGGCTTATTTCTCCTACTATAATGTTTTCAAGGATCATCCAGGCTGTAGCATATCTGAATTTCACTCCCTTCTAAGGCTGAATAATAGTCCATTTTATGTGTACATGTTTATCCATTCATCTGTTGATGAACATTTAGTTTGTTTCTACCTTTCGGGTATTCTGAATATTGCTGCAAGAACGCTGATGTCTGAGTTTCTGTTTGAGTCCCTGCTTTCAGTTCTTGTGGGTTTACCCCTGGAAATGGAATCGCTGGGTCACATGGTACCTCTATGTCGAACTTTCCAACGAACCCCAAACTTCTCTCAGTGACTTCATCATCTTACATTCCCATCAGCAATGCACGAGGGTTCCAATTTCTCCACATCCTCGCCAGCACTGTTTATTTCCTAGGCTTTTTGTTTTGTTTTGTCTTAATAATAGTCATCCTAATGGGTGTGAACTGGTTAGATTTTGTTTGTAGCAAACATACATTTATTTATTTATTTTAAAATATTTTATTTTTTTGAGAGAGAGAGTGAGCGAGAGAGAGAGAGAGGGAACACAAGTGGGGAAAGGCAGAGGGAAAGGGAGAGGGAGAAGCAGACTTCCTGCTGAGCGGGGAGCCCCGTGTGGGGCTTGGTCCCAGACTCTGGGATCATGACCTGAGTCAGAGGCTGTATCAAACTCTTAAAAAGCATGCAGTTTAAAATGTCAAATATTTTCTTATGGTTCACTAAGGAAAATATCAGTCTTAAATCCCTTCTCCTTCCCCCTAGGGCAATCATTTTTATTTCGTTTACTGGACTCCAAAGAACAAGCATTGACTGGTATTTCTGGATCTGCGGTTTCGGGAATCACCCACTGACTTCCTACAATGGGCGATGACGGCCCCTACCACACCTTTACTTTTTCACCCCCATGATATGGTTGCAGCAAATTTTCTTTTGATTATATCAACGATTGACAGTAACATGACTATGTGAAAACTACTCACACCTGAGACAGGTAAGAAACTATGGTTGATTTTCCTTTCCTGAACAGCTTTTTACTTGCTCTGCAGCAAATTGTCTTATTTCATCATAAGTCTAGTTTTTCAGGTTTTTAGGTACTTGTTACTAATTAACACACCAACTTTTTTTAACCAGTTCTCTACATCTTAAGACATATTGATTTTATTTTCCCAGTAAAATATCCTTTGGATTCTTCTGACAGCTCCCGTGTTGGTCATGGTGCCCGATCTACAGCCGCCATCCTGGGACTGTGCCTTCACCCTCCTCGTGGGCTGGCTTTCTTTGCTCCCTGGTCTTCCGTGTCCTGGGCCCCATTTCTTGTTCTGGTGAGGCTGTAACCATCACTGTGGAGAGATTGGGCTGGGAAGTTCCATTAGGGAACCTCTGAGGTCACTGCTTTTGGTATTTTCCTCCTGGGCTGGTCAGCTAAGATTCTTGCAGTCCTCTGTCTGGAGAGTAAAGTGGCAGCTCCCAGCTCCTGGAGCTGGGGAGAACCCGTGAGGGGAGGGTGAGCAGAGATGGCTCCACATGTATACATCCTCACTGTTTCCCAGGAGATCCCCCCAACTTGGACTCTGCTGGGGGTCCCACAGCCAGAAACCTGTTTTACTCTCTCGACATACCCCCAATGGAAGAGGAGCAGTAGGGCAGCTTCTCAGAGGTCAAAGGGATCTGGCATTCTGATTCTTCAATAAACTTTCAATGCACCTTCCTTTTCCAGTGTTTCTTCTTCACCTCATTTCCTGAAGAATCTGAGCCTGCTAATAATACCTGAGATCTCGCGGATTTTCAGTATAAAACAAGTTGCCCCTTGGCTTTGCCGATTCCAGCAAAGTAATTTGGTTGTGGGAGGCCTGCTAAGTCATCCACAGCCCATCCACCATCTTCCAAGTTTCCTGTTTTGTTCTTGTCATTTCTTCCCCCCATTTCTCCTATCTTAGAGGATTTAAAAATTCAGTCATTAGCTTTGGCTCAGGTGATGATCTCAGGGTTGTGAGATGGAGTCCTGTGTTCGGCTTTGTGCTGGGCGTGGACCCTGCTTAAGATTCTCTCTCTCTCGGGGTGCCTGGGTGGCTCAGTGGGTTAGAGCCTCTGCCTTCAGCTCCAGTCATGATCCCAGGGTCCTGGGATCAAGCCCCGAATCAGGATCTCTGCTCGGCAGGGAGCCTGCTTCCTCCTCTCTCTCTGCCTGCCTCTCTGCCTACTTGTGATCTCTGTCTGTCAAATAAATAAATAAAGATCTTAAAAAAAAAAAAAAAGATTCTCTCTCTCTCAGGGTGCCTGTTGAGTGTCTGCCTTTGGCTCGGGTCACCATCCCAGAGTCCTGGGATTGAGCCTTGCATTGGGCTCCCTCCAACGGGAAGGCTGCTTCTGCCTCTCCAACTCTCCCTGCTTCTGTTCCCTCTCTTGCTGTGTCTCTGTCAAATAAATAAATAAAATCTTTAAAAGAGAGAGAGAGAGAGAGTCTCTCTCTCTGCCCCTCTACACCTCTACCCCCTTAAAAATAAATAAATAAGTAAAATTTTTAAAAATTCAGTCATTTTCACTGGATTTGGGGGGACCCAAATCTTTTTAAATGTATTTCTTTTTTTTTTTAAAGAATTTATTTATTTATTTGACAGATTACAGGTAGGCAGAGAGGCAGGCAGAAAGAGAGGAGGAAGCAGGCTCCCTGCCAAGCAGAGAGTCTGATGCAGGGCTCGATCCCAGGACCCTGGGATCATGACCCGAGCTGAAGGCAGAGGCTTAACCCACTGAGCCACCCAGGTGCCCCGGGGGGTACCCAAATTTGATGCACGTGTTTAATTTACCTTCTGTACCTGCGAACTCCATGGAATTTCTACCAAGCCTAGCTGAGCCAGCAGACACCAGTGGTCCTGCCGATGTGAGCGTAAGGACGACGTTCACCAGTGGCTTCTTCACTGCTTGGTCTCTGGCATGCAGCTGTGGGGCAGCTGCCAACACTTTCCGCTGTGCTGACCCAAGACAGGATATAGGTCTAAGGGAATGCACGGACTTGTGCACGGTGTCTAATATCGGAAAGCGCTGGGGAAAGAGTCAGTTGAAAGAATGTGAAACTGGGAGGCTGCTGCTAAGGATCACAGGTGCACTGAGCCATGCAGAAGACAGGAGCAGAGCTAGGACGAGCCCCACGGGTGTGAGTCAAAGGGCCCCACTGGCAGCTCTTGTGTTTATTTTTTTCAAGGTTTTTATTTATTTGAGAGTGAGAGAGAGAGCAAGAGAGAGAGCATAAGCAGAGGGAGCAGCGGGCATGGGGAGAGGAGAGGGAGAAGTAGCCTCCCCAATGAGCAGGGAGCCCAACCCTGGACTCGATCCCAGGACCTGAGGTCATAACCTAAGCCAAAGGCAGATGCTTACCCCACTGAGCCACCCAGGCGCCCCTCGTGGACAGCTTTTAAAGAAACCCTCATCACTGGTGACCAGAGGGATAACAGAGCTGAAGACCAGACATGAACCTTGATTAAGACCAGCAGAACTTCAGGGAAGGTGACTTCTCAGCCCGGGCAAATCCCTTCCACAGTGTTCGAGCCTCATAGCAAAGGAGTGGAACCGTGAGTCGTGCAGCACAGACACCTGTTAGACACTCAAGGGCCCTTCACCAAGGTTCCCCTGAACACTCCAGACCTACACAGGTAAACCTCTCCCTTGTCGGGATACAAAACACCTCCCTGTTTGGAAACTATATAGAAGCTCCAAATGAGCAGATTATCTTATAATAAAACAATGCTGGCCCTGCTCAGAATTTGTCCCCACATTTCTCCGGGCCACCAGGCTGTTCTAGGATCAAACCGTCCTGTGATTACAGCAGAGAAGTGCAGGGTCTGCTAAGGGAAGAGAGGACTATATGGCAAAGGCGCTACGGGATGTGGCTGACTCAAGTGTCCACAGGACCTCAGAGAAAATCAGGCTGCAGCGAGGCCCCCCCGGGACTGGATCCAGCAGGGGGAGTAGGAGTTAACATGCTGGCGAGGGCGCTGGAAGGACTCTTAGAAGTTTGGCTTTCTTCCTATTTCTGTGACATTCAGAAATTCATTTCTGACCACGTTTACTAACGGGTTGTTTCTACACGTGTTTATTGGTCATCGGGTAAGTATGAGGCAGTGGGTCTTAAGGGCTCCCCAGGACAGATGTGCCCCTCGACCTCGTGGGGCTCAGTGGGAAGGACCGGCGCCGACTAGTAAACACACAGGTAAGCACATCAGGCTGCAGCCACGTCTCGGAAGAGAACAGGGCGCTGTCACAGGGACCGGTGGAAGGAGAAGCCTGGGTCGGCCAAGATGGTCAGGGAGCGCCTCTCTGCAGAGGTGACACGAAGCTGAGAACTACAAGATGAGAAGCCAGCCACCCGAACCGCTGCCGCAAGAGCTGCCAGGCTGAAGGGAAAGGAAACACGGCTCCCGAGGTGAGAAGGAGGCCGGGTGTCTTCTGGAAACTGTAAAAGGCCAGAGCTACAGCCACACGCTCCCTGGCTGTTGTTTTGCTACTTGGGCTTTGAAACTCGACTTGATATTTGGAGCTTTGTGGTTCTGGGAAAAATGCCTTTGACGGACGGGATAGGTACATATGTTGTAAAGTGTTTGCTATGAACTCACACATTGTTATTTTTGGATAGAAACAGTGACATCAGTCTCCATTTATTTATCCCACTAAATGCCAAGTACTTTACCAATATTTCTTATGTCATTTAACCGTCCCACCAATCCTGAAGAGAGTGAATATTACCCTATTTTACAGATGAGGAAACAGACTCAGAGAGGCTACGTAGCAGCCACAGGATTTCTTCCACCATCTGCCCCCCAAAACCCACCCCAGCAGACTCGGTTGTGGGATTCCGAATAGAAAATTGTAAGGCTTTTATTTTATTTTAATTTCAAGGTTTGGCCTGAAATGTAGCATATTACTTTAGGATAGAAAAACAAATGGGGGGTGCCTGGGTGGCTCAGTGGGTTAAAGCCTCTGCCTTCGGCTCAGGTCATGATCCCAGGGTCCTGGATCGAGTCCCGCATCGGCTTCTCTGCTCACCAGGGAGCCTGCTTCCCTTCCTCCCTCTCTCTGCCTGCCTCTCTGCCTACTTGTGATCTCTGTCTGTCAAATGAATAAATAAAAATCTTAAAAAGGAAAAACAAATGGAAGAGGGCTTCTCCTTCATAGGTACAATGAACACCAGTGTTCTGTTTTACTGGCCTGCGTCTAGCAATTCTCTTCTTAAGCCCAGAGGATGCTCCTTCAACCAATCAGCCCAGGTTTGATTTGGGTTTAAACCCAGCTCGGTTTAAGTTAAATTCAGCAAATGACAGGACCAGGACCTGATCAGCAATAACGACAAACACAAAGTAAGCTGATATTTGAAGAAACTTGTCAGTTTTTTATATCCCAAAGGGATGCTGCCAGAGACTTACCAGGGACGTCTGGAGAGCACCAGAAAAGAATTTACAAATTACACTCTCATTTTAAGGGTCAATCCAAAGGCTATAAATATAGTCATTAAAATCCAGGCATGTATAAACATATAAACAAGCAAACCGTATTGTTGCTAGGCCTCCAATTTCTTAATTACAGAGTAGAAAATCAAGGTTACCATCTCGACACCCCTGGGATAATTACAAAGGACTAAAGGAAGACAGATTTTTGGCCCCGAAATATGATTATCAAGTTAGCGCAGGATCAAATTCAAAGGCTGTTGCCTACGTGCAGTGAGCACAGTAATGAAAGGGTGCATCTGGCCAAATGATTCAAGTGGTGGAGGAGACGCGCTGTTTCAGCGCAACGGTGAGGAGAAGAAAGGGCAAGGGGAGTCTGTCTAGTCCAAGTGAGAAATCCATTCCAAGTCCCCAGTGACTCCTGCTCCACAGAGATGAGCTGATAGTCGCGTACGCCTGGCAAGGCCAGCCAGAGAAAGAGGTGGACACTGGCTAAGAGGAGCCGAAGAGACACTTGCTCTCAGCTGGACTATGTACTGCCCTGTGGTCATTTTAAGGAAAAGAAAATTTCAGCCCCAGGCCTCATCCCAGACCAAATGAATCAGACGCTCTGGGAGTGGGGCCTAGGTATTAGTCTATTTGGAGAACCCATGCCTGGCTTACGCTGAAAATCACCAGCTTAAAGGGACTCGGGGCTATGATGCGGAGTGGAGAGATGATAGAATGTGCACGCTGGGAATGCGTGGCTTTGAGAGGCTAAAGGAGCTGTGTCCCTTGGTGGGGTACAGGACAGGGAGAAGAGAATGAGGCACCACTCTCCACCCCCTGGCTCCCCGTGGACTTTGTATGGTTTAGGAGATAGGATTCAATCACCAGTTCAAGGAGCGCCGCTCCTTCCACACTGTTGGTTTGTGACTAGCTCAGATAACCAAGTGCGATACCAAACTGCCCCTCCTTCAAGTGCATGGTACTGATACATTATTCTCCAGGGTTGTTCTTACAACGGAAGGAGAAAAGTTTCTGATGGACTCACTCTCTCTGCTGCTTGTCACCTGTCAATTACTTCAGTTTGAGCTGATGTCTGTGGACCAGCGGGGCATGGTCGCTCAGTGTTGACGGTGACTGGGCCCCTCACAGCCAGATCTGGGAGAGTTTAACAGAGCTACCTAGATGTGGTTGTTGGAAAACCATTACAATGACTCCGTCACTGCTACTAGTGCCTATGAATAGAAATTCTAAGAAAACAGAAAGATGTTTCATCTTCAGACTTGAGTTAAGGCAAATTTCAAGCAAGTCCAGATTAAAGAGGAGACCAAGAAGCTGAGATTTTAAGGATCTCAGGACAGCTTTTTTCCCCCAACATAAATGTCTCTATGGGTCCTGATATGTCCCATGTTAACCATTTAATGGGCTCTGTACAAGTGCAAATGTTACCTGAGCTAAATAGCAGCATTCACTCGATTTATCACATTAGCCAGTCAGCTGGCAGAACCCCAGGGAAATTGAAAAGAATCAGTAAGTTCTAATAAATAAAAAGAGAGAGCTTCAGGGGCCCCTGGGTGGCTGTCAGCTGGGCGTCTGACTCTTGATCTTAGCTCAGGTCATGATCTCAAGGTCATCGGATCAAGCCCCACATTGGGCTCATAATGGGCATGAAGCTTCCTTTTGATTCTGTCTGTCCTTCTCTCTCTGCTACTCCACCCCTCTCTCTGAAAAAAAAGAAAGAGAGGGGCGCCTGGGTGGCTCAGTGGGTTAAAGCCTCTGCTTTCGGCTCAGGTCATGATCCCAGGGTTTTGGGATTGAGCCCCACATCAGGCTCTCTGCTCAGCGGGGAGCCTGCTTCCTCCCCTCTCTCTGCCTGCCTCTCTGCCTACTTGTGATCTCTGTCTGTCAAATAAATAAATAAAATCTTAAAAAAAAAAAAAGAAAGAGACAGAGAGAGAGAGAGAGAGAGAGAGCGCTTCAGTTTGGGATGCTACCTTGGGCTGGTAGACTTCAAATTGGGAAGCTCCAGACTTAAGCATATCTCTTGAACTCAGTGGGTACATATGGCTGCCAAACAAAGGGAGTGTGGACAAAGGAATAAAGAACATATATTAGCTGCTTTTTACGCTTTAATCTAGAGTCTTCTTGAACATGATAAATCCTGATCAACTAAGAGGAAAACATTGACAGAGCTAGGATGAAGTCTTTTGAGTTGTGTTCCCTGAGTTTCGTGGGAAATCTTGGGAAAATGTGCTAGATACTCACTTTGTATCAGGCTTTGAACCCCTCTCTCTAAATCATGTATTTCGTTGGAGACCTAAATAACAGAGAGGGTGATCATACTTTCCCCTTTGACAACATTTCAGTCAAATATTCAAATACTCCAAAAGCCTCTTTATGCTGGGGATGGAAGTATAGGACTACAGAACATTAAACATCAATCTTTAAGGAGTTCTAACTTCATGGGGAATAGACTGATGTGGAAGCAACATATTATCTGCCTAATATTCCATTTGTCACACATCTATCCTGCTCTTTTTGGCATGCTATAAGTTTTAAGATTCTCAAGTACACTGTATTTGCTATCTCTAATCAAATAGCTTTAAGAATGTGTTTTGTGGGGACAACTGGGTGGCTCAGTGGGTTAAAGCCTCTGCCTTTGGCTCAGGTCATGATCCCAGGGTCCTGGGATCGAGTTCCGTATCGGGCTCTCTGCTCAGCAGGGAGCCTGCTTCCTCCTCTCTCTCTGCCTGGCTCTCTGCCTACTTGTGATCTCTGTCTGTCAAATAAATAAATAAAAATCTTAAAAAATAAAATAAGAATCTCAGAAAGAAAAGGAAATATTCCCTTAGATTTGCAGAAGAGCACATATTATCCCATATTGTAAAGCCAGTTCTGATCAAGTGGAGAATTCAGTCCATTCACAAAATTATTGCTCTTATTCTCAAGACTTGTGTAAAAACTATAATCTTTTTCTAATCTTCTTTGGTTTAACATGAAAGTATTTTAACCATTTTATTTTTAAGAGAGAGAGAGAAAGCGAGCAAGAGTTGGGGGAGAAGGGGACAGAGGAGAGGGGGAGAGAGAATCTTAAGCAGGCTCCACACCCAGCACAGAGCCTGACATGGGCCTTGATCAAGATCTGAGATCTGAGATCTTGATCAAGACCTGAGCGGAATTCAAGAGTTGGGCAACCAACCAACTAAGCCACCAGGCACCCCAACAGCAAAGTCTTTCAAAGACACCTAGACTTTTGAGTCTATTGCTGCATCCTGTGAAAAGAACCTCATAATTGCAAGAATTCTGTAATTCTGAATGGTAGACTTATGCAATAATTTCTTGCTTGAGGAAAAATGTTGAAATTGATCTCTCTTTTCTGAGAAGGATAAATGCGTGCAAGATTACTTCACTAAGCATGAAGAGCTTCATAATGTCCTTTTTCTCCCTTCATATACAAAAAGGTAATAAATGATATGATTTTGTTGCATTCCTTATTCAAATCAAGGGCTTGAGAGTCTTTGTGTCATGTAAATTCACATTGCTAAGTGCTCTGATGGAAGTTAAACTAAGAGTCATCACAGTCAGGGCAGGGCGCCTGGTTAAGCATCTGCCTTCAGCTCAGGTATCGAGCCCTACATTGGGCTCCCTGCTCAGTGGAGAGCCTGCTTCTCCCTCTCGCTCTGCCTGCCTCTCTGCCTACTTGTACTCTCTATCAATGGGTCAAATAAAAAAATAAAAAATTTTAAAAAAAAAGAGTCATCATGGTCAAGAAGAAATAACAGTCCCTTCTGAGGACAGGGACCTGAGAAAGCTTCACCCAGGAGATGACATCTAAGATACTGTAATAGAAGAGTCGTATTTTTGCAAGCGAACGAGAAAGGAGGGTGTTGGTGAGGTAGTGTTTCTGGTGGAGGGAGTGGTGAGGCCTTGAAAACGCAAGCGCTGAAGGAGCACTGCCTGTTTCTGCATGGGGAGCAGTGGGAACTGCTTTCTCAGTGAAGTTGGAAGAGTTGCTTGGGTCAGATCAAAAGCTGAATGACACATTCTGGGACTTTAAGAAACATAAGCAGGCATGTGCAGTAAAATACTTGTGAGTAGGGGTCATGTGATTTGCTGTTCACTGAGAAATGTAAATAGCAGGAGGATGAAAGATGTATGGAAGAGAGGAAGACCCTGGTACAGGGTCAACATTTAGGAAACAACCAGAATAGTCTCTGTGAAAGATGACAAGGTCCGTGGCCATGGAAGGAGAAGGTGAGCAGAAATTCAAAAGGTGTTCTAGAAGCGTAATTCTCTGGAAATGAGAATGAAGATGGGAGCAAGGTTGGATATATCCTGTGTGTCTACAGGATGTCTCAGAGGTGAGAGATAGGGGAGTGAACTGCATGATTGCTGGAGGTTTTCCCCTAATCCTATTATCTGTGAACCTAGGATCATCAACGCAATCTATTTCAGAGGAAGCTATCAATAACAACTGAAATATACTCTATCTTTCGTCTGTGAAACCACCGCAGCATTTCTACTCTGGAGATGCAATAACCTTGCCCTGGAATGCTCCTCTTCCTCCAGAACGACTTCCAACTTTGCTCAGAGCTCTATTTCTAGGTGAATCATTCAACCACTCTTTACACATGCAGAATGAGTTTTTACCAAGACTCAATGCTTGGACAGTATAAGATACTTCTATAGATCCTTCATCTGTTCTTTCTGAATCAGTGGCTCCCATACTCTGAGTACTTTCTCTTTAATTTTACTATTTTTCTTTGTCTTTAAGTTTCACTCATGTCTATGGTAAACACTTTTGGTAATTTTTTTCACAAAGGATGAATTATGAAAATAAATGATACAAAGTAAGTCATTGATGTGTCATGTCATTAGGATAAATGATGTTCAGGACTTTTACAGTTCCAATTGGATGAAAAGGGGCTCACCCAAGCGATAAGTCCCAGCATTAAGGTACTCCAAGTTTTTATGTATTCAGATTTAATTTTAGAAAAGTTACGATCATGAAATATGCATTAACCAAATGAATTGATAAATTACCTTCATCTCCAGTCAACCATATTGTATCATTTTCCAAGAGATGAATTTTGAAATAATGTAGAAAAGCTCTATTCTTTGAGTTATCTGTAATACTTATTACTAGAACCAAAGACCTTATTGGTATTTTCATTATAAATTTCAAACTACCAATAAAAATTTAAAAGTCAACACCAATTTATAAAAGAAGGAAGCAGAGAGGAAACATATATTCCTATATATTTTGGAGTAATCCAAGAAAGAAAATAATTTTCTCTGGAAAGGTGAGACTGACCTGGGTATTTTGAGTGTGTATCTTTGAGATAAGCAAAATGTTTGGTTCTAGAAGCTGAGAGGACTATTACTGAATGCTTATTTAGCCTGAGAGGTTTATCTTCAAGGAAGTCTTGAAATAAGAACATATAATTATTATTTACCTCAATCTTAGCTGAATGGGTTTTACCAAATATCATTCATGTGGACATTCACTAACTTATCAACAATTTACACAATATCGGGACGCCTGGGTGGCTCAGTTGGTTAAGCAGCTGCCTTCAGCTCAGGTCATGATCCCAGCGTCCTGGGATCGAATCCCACATCGGGCTCCTTGCTCAGTAGGGAGCCTGCTTCACCCTCTGCCTCTGCCTGTCATTCTGTCTGCCCCCCTCTCTCTGATAAATAAATAAAATCTTTAAAAAAAAAACTCTTTAAAAAAATTTACACAACATCATTTATGAAGCAGGTCCAGTGTTAGAGAGAGAAGTGACCCAGATAAAAGATCCCTCATTTTGGGGAGCGTATGCCCTAGAAAAAGAGAGAGGCGTTGGGTATGTAATCCCCAATTCATTCATTTATTTATTGACAAGTATTTGTGGAGACTCTCTTGTGTGTCAGGCATTGTTCTAGGTACTGGGGACACAGCAATGCACAAAACCTAAAACTCCTTGCCTTCATGGAGCTTAACTTCTACTTATGGTAAGAGATAAATGCAGGCTGCTATGGAAACCCATTCAACCCAAGCCCCACAGCTGGTCTACTCACTCAAAGGCCTCCTGAAAGGGGCTGGGAACCTGAGCCTTGCTGTGTTTCCTGAGGAGTGGGAGTGGGCTGTATGAGGCCAGAGAGCAGGAGACTGTTGGAGGAGGCTTTGTTTATGCCTGTACCTGCAATTACATTTCTTTGCAAAAAAGACCCTGTACTTGCAATTACATTTTCTACAACATGCTAACCACCCGATTGATGAGGTGCCCTTGGGTCAGTTGAGGGGGTCTCTGATGCTCACCTAGACTGGGGTACATGCAGGAAAACTCCAGCTTTGTATGCATGCTTGTCTGGATGGATGGATGACTATACTTGAGGAGATTTCTCCGCTTCCTAGTCATCTGAAAGGACCTCACTAAACAGGCATTATCATCAGCATGTATCCTCTGGGAGGCAGCTGGAACCAGGAAGCTGCTCATTTTGGTTTGTTTTGGAAAGTTGCCCATGTATTTTACTTGTGTTGACATCCTTTGGTGTCCTTTAGGGGAATTAACTCTTATTGTCCAGGTGGTGTCCATGTCAGACCTTTCCTCCCATCTAAATGTGTTACTGAAATCAGTCAATCTAGCAGATGTGCAGCTTCAGGGAGATTTAACAAATTTGATACATTATCTGGATGTACTTGCAATTTTATGTTTTAGGTTTTTTTTTTAAGATTTTATTTATTTATTTATTTGATAGAGAGATCACAAGCAGGCAGAGAGGCAGGCAGAGAGAGGGGGAAGCAGGCTTCCCACCGAGCAGAGAGCCCGATGCAGGGCTTCTTAGGACCCTGAGATCATGACCTGAGTTGAAGACAGATGATTAACCCACTGAGTCACCCAGGCGCCCATTACTTGCAATTTTAAAGCTGATGATAAAAATCACAAGAGAACTTCTAAAAGCTTCCTAGTTTAGGCATTACACGATATGACTATACACTACAGGAGCCATGGAACAGGGTCAGCTCCAGCCCAGCTCATTTCACTATGAAGGCCACCAGAGGGTAACTGTGGACTCATCTCTGCACGGACCCGGCAGCTGCCTTGACAGGATGGTTTGAGGGAAGCTGGAGAGGACTGCTTTTAACCAAAAATGTTCCATTACTTCCTGCTCAGAATCCAACTTAGGAAGTGATAAGTATCTTAGTTTGAGTTCACCCCAAAGCAGACCACTCAATGAGGACCTGCGACCAGACATTTCATTTGACAGTGATCCTAGGAATTAGAAGTGAGGGAGCGGAAGGAGTGAGACATGGAAGAAAGCGAGCTCTGGAGAAACCTGAGAACAGAACGTCCGTCCTTATCTCACCTCATGTGAGAACTCGTAGTCTATAAACCACTTGCTGCTCGTCTAAGAGAGAAAAATACCCCTACGTTATTTTTCACCGAGTATTCTGATTTAAAGGAACTTAGGCCCATTTAAGAGAACATAACAGTTTAAAGAAAGGGTACTGAGTAAACGACTAGAGCAGATGACTCACACTCATACAGAAATAATGGGACAGGCAGAAGAGCTCTTCTGCAATGTAATGAGAAGTCTCAGGGAGATGGAATCAGCACCATGTAATTCCTGAAACTTAATACATGATTTCCACTTAAAATTCGGTAGAAAATCTGCAGAAAAAAGCAGTACCAGAAAAAAAATGACGTGGAAGAATAATGAAGGATATGTAACAGAAAGCCGAATATAAAGAAGTAAAAGTAATGAATGACAAGTCAACAAAAAAATGAAGCATAGATTCAGAAGACCTTAGGTGAATGGAATTTCATAAGATTACTGAACCTCAGATAAATAAAAAAATATATATATATTTTTTCTTTTTCCCCAAACAAAAGGTCTCACAGATTTATTACTGTGACAACCTACTGGTGCAGAAGCACTCTGTAACAGAGAAAAATCGCTTTGCTGATAAAGCATGTCTATTGCTCAGGTAGCAGTGATGTAGTTTACAGAGCATATAATGCAAGCAGGGGAACTTTGTGCAGCATAAATACGTGTGCTATGTCATGTATGATCAATCCCTCGCAGACCCGGCTTGGGTCTCCTCCAATACCTCCTCTTTGAGTTGTACATTACCTGTTTTCGTCTGAACCCACTGGGGAATGGGACGATTCTGTATTTGTTTCTTGGCCAGGAATCACTCCATCTTGAAAGTCTTGTGAGGAGACTCGGCGAGGACAGTCATACACACCGTGATGGTGGAGGAAGGGAGCCAAAATGGTCAAACTTTGATCCTGGGAAGTTCATAAGAATGGGAATATGAGCAATAATCAGAAAAACATTAATTCTGTGATGTCATCATTCTTGAAAATAAGTTTTGTTATCAAATTTATAATTTTTGCATATTCCTCTTTTTGTTTCTTAAAGTGGATATACATTGTGTTTGTGGAATTAAATGTTTGAAAATGTTTTTTGTAACACAAAATATTTCTTAAGTTTTTACATTTTAATTACTTATATAAGTAGTATAGATCTACTGAGAGAAATGTTGATGGTTTTGTGATTTTAAAATGCTAGTTTTTTTAAAAATATTTTATTTATTTATTTGACAGACAGAGATCACAAGTAGGCAGAGAAGCAGGCAGAGAGAGAGGGGGAAGCAGGCTCCCTGCAGACCAGAGAGCCCGATGCAGGGCTCAATCCCAGGACCCTGGGATCATGACCTGAGCTGAAGGCAGAGATTTTAACCCACTGAGCCACCCAGGTGTCCTGAAAAAATGCTAGTTTTTTATAGATATTCATATTAGTTTGCCAGGATTGCCATACAAAAGCACCACTGACTACGTACTTCAGGTACCAGGGACACTATTTTTTTTTTATGCTGCTTAAACAACAGAAATTTATTTTCTCACAGATGTGGAGGCTGGAAGTTCAAGATCAAGGTGTCGGCAGTGTTGGTTTCTTCTGAGGACTCTCTGTTTTGTGCATGGCAGTCTTCTCCTCGTATCCTCACAAAGCCTTCCCTCTGCGCTTTTGTCCACAAACAATCCACCTCATTATTTCTTACTCAGCATGACCCAAGGGAAAAAGAATGCCATCTTGGGCAAGCTGAAGTGGCAAATCTTGGGTTGTTGACTGGGTTGAAAGTATTCTGGAGGAGGGATTGAACGGGGATCAGAATAGGAGACTTATGAGCAGGGTCACATATGTGCCACTCATGGATTTTTATTACAAAGTTTCACTTATCATATCACAAGATTTTTTCCAAACCTATCTGTTGGTTTCTTATTGAGGCTCTCACAAATGACCACAAACCTCGTGTTTTAAAACAATGAAAATTTGTTCTTTGACAGTTTTAGAGTTCAGAAGTCTGAAATCACTTTCAGTGAGTTAACATCAAGGTGTTGTCAGAGCGGGTTCTCTCCAGCGGTGCTGAGCAGAGAATCCATTTCCTTGACTTTTTTTCAGCTTCTAGTGGCCTCCTGTATTCCTCTGCTTATAGCCCCTACCTTTGTCTTCAAAGCACAGTGCTCCATCTTCTGTCCAACATCCCACCACCTCCCCCTCTGACATGGACTCTTCCTCTGTGCATCCTACAAGGAGTGTCGTGATGACACCAGCCTACCCACATAATCCAGAATCATCTCCTGTCTTAAGGTTCTTAATCCATCTGCAAAATCCCTTTTGCCATATAAGGTAAAATTCACAGATTCGGCAGGATTAGGACATGGACCTCTTCAGAAATCATTATTCGGTTTACCACACTCTTCCTAACACATTTCATACATGTCAATTTAAATTTTAGAAAACTGAGGGTTTTTACTAGAATTGAGGTGTTCTGTAGGCTGGCTGCACCTAATTTTTATCCTTTCATAATGATATATTGACATAGTCTGTCGGTATCATTGGAAACTTATGTATGTCTTATCAGTACTTCACTATAATTACAGGGTCATCTAAATGTTTTATTTCTGGAAGATGAGAAAATGAGTGTGTGCAGTTAGCTTTCTTTAGGGGGGAACTTTGACCAATTTTTCATCTTGAAGCACATCTTCAGGTACTGGACTCTCATTGAAATGGTTACTGTGTGTGACTAGAGGTGCTGATCGGCTATTACCTTCTGTCCCCCAGGGAGATCCCACTTGCTGATTAACCCTTTCTTGATATAGGGTTTTTTTTTTGTTTGTTTGTTTTCTGTTTTTTGTTTTCAGAACTGTTGGAAAAAATTCATGAACATCAGTTCCTTCTTTCTGCCCATACAAATAGAAACAGGAATGTAACTTCATTGTGAATGGATACACTTACTAAAAATAGATATAGTATAATTATTAATTATATATTCTATAATAAACATTATACTACTTACTAAAATTAACAAAAGCTAAATATAATCTATTCACCTTTTTATGTATTGCAACTATCATTTTTATGCCTTGTGTAAGTTTTCCTTTTTCACATCATTATAATCTCATGGTCTTTAAAAAATTCAATGAGTTCTAATTTAACATAATTTTTATATTTTTTTGCAAGTTGGCTCAACTTGGTGATAGGGAACCCCCTAAAATTGGCCTCTTCATCTTTTTAGAATTGCCTCCAAAGATTTCGAGAACACCCTGACTTCCTAGAAAAATATAGGAATTTCTGGACGCCTCCTGATTGTTTCCTGCCCCAGGACATTAAGTTAACTATCCACAGGAGCCTTGATTTCCTCCAGTAGAGAATGATGCTAGCAATTGAAATGCAGGTTCCAGACGTGTATAACAGAAGTCATGGTAATGAGTGGAAGGGCTGCTTCTGGGGCTGCTCAGGATGGCCACAATCAAGATTTCTTTTCGGGGGTTCTCACAGGGTTCACACGTTCCAACTGAGTACATACTGTACCCCGCTTATTGGTATATGGCTTCATCAGTCACCAAGAGTTTCCCATGTTGATACTTGTGAACAAAACAAAACCAAAGCCAGCAGTGGGATATCATTTTTCATCTTTCAAAAAGGAAAAGATTAGGAAGATTGATGATGCTCAGTGTTGGCCAAAGGGAAGGGAAATAAGACATTCCCTGTAAACTGGTATAACACTTGGGTGCCTGGGTGGCATGTCAGTGAAGCATCTGCCTTCGGCTCAGGTCATGACCTCAGGGGCCTGGGATCAAGTCCCACATCAGGCTCCCTGTTCCGCAGGGGGCCTGCTCTTTCCTCTGCCTCTCTTTCTTGGTATCTCATGAATAAACAAACAAACAAACAAACAAACAAAAACCTGGGTATAACACTTTCAGAGAACAACTTGGCAACATCTATTGACAGCACAATATTCTTTAGCCTAAAAATTTTTACTTTTAGGAATTAACCTTACATATAAGTTCCTACACAGGATATATGACTACCGCGGCATGGCCTGAGCTGGTGAGAAACAGGAAAACATCTAAATGCCGTCATAAGCAGACAGGTTAAATAAATCATCATGGTACAACCATATATGGTGAAACACTACGGAACCATTAAAAAGAAAGAGGCTCTACATGTTCCCATGGAAAAATACCTACAATACATTTATGGGTTAAAAAAGTAAGGTAGAGAATAATTAGTTTAGACTGATCCCATGTGTGTATTTGTGTGTGTACATATATGTACACATACATATGGTTATATATCTAGATAGATAGACACATTTGCATTCTAATCAAATGGCTGGATGTATAAGAAAAAACGGTTTTACCTCTGGACATCTAAATGGAGGAGGCTAGAGAGTGGGAGACTTTCACTTTACAGTATTTTATAATGATAAACTATAAATACTGTCAATATGATCTCGGGGAAAATAGTTTTATTGTTGGGCTCCTCAGTTTATGTTCTTAAAAAACAAAATTCAACTGAGTAACCTTCAAAGACCTTTCGGCTGCATTCAGTGATTCACGGATTGGGCACCATCCCATGGAGCGGAGAGGAAAGTGCTCCCGGAGGAGCTGTACAAAATCAAAAGCTTCTATAGGCAGAAGGGAGCGGTGACAAGACAGCGACACTAGCAGGAAGTAGACTGCTTTAGGGGATGGCAGGGATCCATCGGGCAGATTTCTTCACTAGGGCTGATCAGGTGATTCCTGATTAACTGGTGTGAGATTCCATTTCTGGGAGAGATCAAAACTTGGTTTAATCAAGTCTTGGTTTGGTGACCCAGGGCTTAGCGTAAGTGACTCCATTTCGGTTCTGTTGTCTTGTTTTTAACAATATGGACTAAGGGTTAAATTTAACTTTTACTTCAGGTTTTCCCTACTACTGACTGAGAATTCCTTCTTCCAATAGTTCCTCTGTTTTCAATAGCATCATTCTCTACCCTGAGTCACTGCTGAGGGTTTTGTTTCCCCTAATTATAGCGTCAGTACCTGGTAAGAAGGTAAACGCCCTTCCCAAGGAATCTGATTGCATTAAAGGCTGCAGTGTTCTCATTTGACTGGAGTAAAACCGAGGCTGCATGGCCCACCAATGACAGGTTCTTAAGGGGGAAAGGTAAATTTTATTAAACAATGAAAACCTTTTACAGACTGCTTTCATTTTGCTGCTCTAGTGACTATTTTCTCTAGCAAAAGTGGTTAAAATGAACTGATTAAAAGAATTCAAGGGTGAATCAAATTCTTAGAGATTTTCAAAGAATGATACTATTTCCCTCAAAATCACGCATATGTTGTGTATCAAATAAATTTTCTCCTCCTCTTCAGAGGAGACTATAGAAATATGAGATCAGAGAAATCAAGACTACTTTTAAGTTTTATTTCTTTAGATATTTCCTCTCTGTGATTTCTTGTTCACACACCTCATTTTTACCCAACCAAGTAATTCATCAAACACCATACTTATCAAAATAAATACCATGACCAGGACTGGACTAAGATTTGGAACCATATATTTTTAAAAAAAAAAAAAAGTAGTGTTTACATTTACAAATGTGTGAAACAAAAAGAAAAAAACAGAGGGACAATCTATAGCTTAAAAAAAAAGTTTGAAAGACTATAATAAAGTAAGTTCAAGATGTGAACCTTGTTTCTATCCTGAGTCCAGAAAGCATATATTAAAAATGATGAAAAAATTAGAAACTTAAATTCTGCCTGGATATTTGATGATATTAAAGATATTTAATTCATTTCTAGATGTGATAGAGGCATTGTGGTTGTTATAAAAAGGACTACTTTTAGAAACACATACTGAAATACTTGCAAATAAAATCATACAATGTCTGAGACTTCCTTCAAGACAATATAAAGCTGTGGGGAATGGGTACGGGTGTGGTAGGGACAGGACTGTCCACGGTTCGTGGTGACTGGGACTAGGAGATGGTACATGAGGACTTATTATTTTATTCTGTGTCTTTCATATACTTTCAAAAAATTTAAAAATCTGCCCTTCTTCCCTTCCTTGGGAAAAAAAAAAAGACACAAATTTAATCCCCACTTTCCTGGAGTTTTCAGTCTTAAGTCAAAAAGCAACATTCACTGAGTAAATAAAAATGAAGTGTGTAAAAAGGAGAGTGCGGGTGCCTGTGTGGCTCAGTTAAGTGTCTGACTTGATTTTGGCTCAAGCACGATCCCAGGATCCTGGAATCGAGCCCCAGGTCATCAGACTCCCTGCTCGGCGGGAGCCAAGCCCATGACCAACCCCCAACCCCAGCTCTTGCTCTCTCTCAAATAAATAAAATCTTAAAAGAGAGAGAGAGAGAGTGCAGGGTGACAGCAGACCTTGCAACTGAGCAAGATCCCTGAAGATTGAGGGATGAATTAGTTGAAAGTTTCTTTAGTGAAGTTTAGTTGAAACAAATATTGAAAGCTGGTGTGGAGTTGTGGGAAGGGAAAGATAGAGGTATTCGCCAGGCAGGAAACAGCATGTTCAAAGGCCTGGAGAAGTGGATATATATGTATGTATCGTACAGTCTGTACAAGTTAAAATAGAACGTAAAGTTAAAAAGTCGGCTAAATATTTTGTTTGTATATGTCACAAGGTTTATCTGAAGTTGAAACAGGTATATACACATTAATCTTTTATACCGTGTCACCTCCAATCACTGCGACTAAATTCAGCCAGCTGTGTTCTCACGATTATGGATGTAAAGTCACATAATGTATGGCTGTTTCCTATAAGAACCTCACAGTCTAATGACAGTGACAGACGTATCAATATCTGTGTATCTTCTCATAATGAAAAAAAAAATTTTTTTACAGCAACAAACAGAGAACAGTTTATTTCACAACATTAGCAACCCCATATCCAGTACCAGAACAATCCAGGAGCTGGTGACGTCACACAGCTCGAGTCCACAGGTAATGTGTAACACTGCCAACAGTCTCGAATGACACAGACTCTGCTCCTAGTAACATGTCCCTAACGGTCCTCCACGACTGGTCTTCAGCCTCAGTGGTGTCCAGAAGGAAGTGATCCAGAAGCACAGACTAGGCGAGGTTTCAAATACCCTGTACATTGCTTTGTAGCTTGAGATAGGACACACAGTCTTAAATATTTCCTGACAAGATCTCTACTAACAGAATACAGGGAAGATTGTAGGGATACAGAGGAGGAGTGGTTCCTTCTGCCCTTGAGAACAGCGAAAGGCTCGGAGAAGCATGGTGCTAGAGCAAGGTTTTAAAAGCTAAGTAGAACTTTGTGACTCAAAAGCAGGGAAGATAGGGCATTTGGAAACGAGGAGAAGCATGAAAGTACATATGATGTCTGGGGATTCACAGGTAAATGATGTAGTTAGAACACAGAATTAAAATAAAATGTAAAATAACTCTTTAGTGCTTTGATGAGAAGTCGCATGGATGCCTGTGTTTTTCAAGATCTTCACAGATAAATGAACATTCGCTAGCTTCAGTCACAGGCATTTCAGGAAAGGAAATGCCTCAGCGGAGACACACACACAGAAAGTACGGAGGAGCAGTGGATAAAGACAGAAGCTGAATCAGGATGTCTCCATTTTTTTTTTTTTTTCCATCTAAGAAACTGCTGACAGGTACAACTGAGGTAACGCCAAAGCATCAAACCAAGCTTTTGGTAAATGAATTTGGTGATTTTCATGATGCCAGAGCTTCCTTGCTGGCTCTTCTCCTTTGGTCTACCTCTGGGTTTGGTAGTTTTTCTGGGCTTTGTCCTGAATCTTCTTTAAAAAATCATGTTAGTTTCTTTTTCCATGGTCTCAAATAAACACTTCCAATTGTATTTATCAACAACTTAAACGTCTCTTCTGAATCCCCAGTTGGATATATGGCATATCCAAGTGCTTTCATGCCACCGTGACTTGAATGTCCCACAAATATAAGATCCACAAAGCTCTCCTCTTGTTCTTCCACTCAATCCTGCCTGACCTCCAGACTTCCACATCTTCATTAATCACACCACCCTGGTCTCTCCTCCCTCTTCTTTCCCTACACATCAAAACTCTCACTAAGACCTTTTAGTTCTCCCCCAAATCTTGAATCTCTTCATATCTGTCCTTTATTGCTGTCGTTTGCACAAAAACCACCATTCACCAGCTGACACGTTGCCCCAACCATGCACTCTCCAACTGAGAATGACAAGATTGGGTCATTCCTCTGATTAGATCCTGTTAATGGCTCCTCTTTGCTCTTTGACAAAAATGCAAAATCCTCAATAAAGATGAGAGCTTTCTGCAAGACCCCATCCCTGCCTATCTCTCCCATATCATTTCTAATTATTTGCTAGGTTACTGTTGCATCAGCTTTTAGGTTCTTGAATGTGGGTTAAGAACTTTCCCAGTTTATAACCTTCACACTTGCTCTTCTCTGCCTGGGAAGTTCTTCTCCACTCTCTTGGCTGGTTATTTCTTTTAGACTCAGCTTTAGCTGGGGTTTAGATGGTGAAAATCAGCTCCATCTCTGACCAGGCTGGAATACTAAATATGGGTTAAACCAGCCACAAAGTTTACAGGAAACTACTTCTCCCAAGAACATGCTATTTCTTCCAAGGTCAAGTGTCATAACAACCTTTTCGTTGAGTGATTCCCGTTGAAAATCTTTGTTCCCTAAAACCACAGACTATCATAAACTTTGTTGTTTGAAACTATACATTAAGAATAAAATATCTCACTCTCACCTGGAGATTCTAAGACAATTTGACACAGAGACTCAGCCTTGATTTCCAACCCAAGTAAGATAAGGGGGTTCTGGATATAACACTCTGCATCTATCTTAACTTTGTAGTTTCTAAGGAAACAGGACACCAGACCCTTCTTGGACCTGATGCTAACCTCTGATTTGATTTAAGTCTATCCAAACACTGCTTCATTTCTATTTCAACAAAACTGCACTCTAACCCCAAATCCTATAATAACTTTATCTTTTCTTGGTTTGGTCAGATGCCTTACAAATGTGTGTGATCTCCCTCACTGCAATGGGTCAGTAAAGCTGATGAGTACAGGGTGGTCCCTTGTAGGCTAATTGTGCTAGGACAAATGACACTTTTGATGTTTCATCCCAGGATAAAGTAGTCTTCCCAATACACTCCATGATAAGCACATTCTGCTTTTATTTCTTGGTTTATTATATCCTTCAACACCCCTAAAGCAATGCAATGATTTAGTTAAAATATCTAGTTAGAAATATTAACTAGTTATTTTGTTCTTCTCTACTGGTAACTGTAGAAAGTTAAGAGCAACCTACATGTTCACTCTTAATGTCTGAAGCAATTTAAAAACATTCATTGCCTCCTACCCCACCTCAGGGTGGTACATAAAAGTTGTAAAAATCTGTAGCACTTGGAAACATTGTTTTGACCAATTTGGGAGAAAAATGTTTCTAAACAAATTAAGTAACATTGCCAACTAAGCAAAGCAGGCCTGACAAACTGCAAATGAAATCAGAAAGAAAAACACTGAAATAAGGAAAAATTCTAATTTTTCTTGTTTTTTTTTTTTTTTTTTTTTTTTTACATAGATTTTGTTGGTTTTTTTCTTACTCTGAAAGCAAGGCATATAATTACAAAAAAAAAAAAAAAAAAGGACAAAAAGAACATAAAGGACACCGTGATTCTAGCCCACCCGCAGAGTAACAGAATTTACCACTTGGGTACTGTTTCCTTCCTGAACGCACATTCTCGCTCTTCCTTTGAACACAACTACCTTTCATCCTCAACAAGCAGCAACGCTGTCCCTGGAAACTTTTGGTAACTGGTTTCCAAACTCCAAAGCCCGAGCGGGGAGCGGGAAGGCTGAAGGCTTGAGGACAAGCAGGGCCGTGAGACTGAAATACACCCTCTGTGTTGCAGTTTTTGCCTTGAGATCATTCTGAGACCTAAAGCCAACCAAGCAGCCACTGAGGAACTGTCTCACAAGCCAATGACCAACAGATTTGTCAATAAACAAAATTAGTTTAACACATGTCTATGTGGCGGTCGATTGTTTCTAAGCATGCCATTTCCACCCTCGGGATTAAAAAAAAAAAAAAACACAGTGTTTTCAACTCTTGACATGGGCTAGGCTGGGCACAAGTTATCTCCTGCCTGCCCCTCTACTATCCACATCCACCAGCCCGGGCTAACTAGCACCTATCGTTCCACATTTTCTCACCACCCCTAGGCGGTGACATGAGATATTTTGTTTAATCCTACTTGGTAACTGCTCCGGTCAAAAACTGATACCTTATCACTGGGATTTGACCTGAGGGCAGAAACTCCACTGTATTCAGCAGTCCAAATATTAAGAGCCTTTTCTTTTAAGGAAAAAAAAATATATAGATAGATAGATAGATAGATAGATACCAGCCATCTCTCATCTACATTCCAAATGAAATGTTTTTATCCACTCTTTACAAATTTTGAATTTCTTAAGAAATGGTTTATTGTGTTTATAGGTAAAAGAGAATAAATGTAAGTGGCCCAGTATTAAGCACCACTGCTACTTACTTCAAAGAATGCCTTCTAGATTTGCTATTGTTTGCCAAACAAATATATGACATATATTAAATATTCGTTATGAACAACAATTATGCAAATCTTCAACAAACGGTACTTGTGCCTAATGTATCATGTAACAATATTCTTTATGAAGTAGTTTTAATCTAGAGAATATTCCTTTTTCCAGAAATTGTAAGAAAATGGATCTTTCTTTCGGGAACATCCAGGGCGTGTGAATATTTGACTTTCAAATGCCCAAAGCAGAAATGGCCAGATGCTCCCATGCTTCCTGCTTTCCTAAACTCGCCACGTGAATGAGAGCCACGCTATCCTGAACTAAACTTTCCTGAAGACACAGAAGTACGCGTCCCAAATCTCTTTCTATCTTCTTTCTTCTCTCTCAGACTTCCACTCTCTTACCGGTAACAACTGCCTTTAATCTGTCACAAGAAACCGAAAGAGCTCAGCTCCTGGCTATTCTCCTTCAGCACACGCCCAATCATGCCACTACTGCAGGACCTTAAAGAAATTAACCTCATAGAGCCTGTTTCCTCATCTATAAAAGGAGATTACAGTACCTACTCGAAAAAGTGGTAAGAATTTTTGAAATAAAGTATGCAAAGCTTTTAGCACAATGCTTTGCTGGAGAATGCATTGTAAGTGGTAGTATTATCTGCATTACTCTCTTCAGCAAGGAGAACAATCCTTCTCAAACCTATAATCTTAAGTGAGTGATATAAAAATAGTGCTTGTGATAAAACTGTTTCTCAAAAAAGTAATAACGACTTTGGAAGTAAAATTTGTCATTGCATTAATTGGGTTGCTGCTGTAACAAATTATGATGACAAACTTTGTGACTTAAGTAACACACGTTTCTTATCATAAAGTCTGGAGATGGGAACATTAACATGGGGTCCACAGGACAGCTTTCCTTGTGGAGGCTCTGTAGAGAGAACCCATTTCCTTGCCTGTTCTGGCCACCGGCTCCGAAAGACCATCCACACTCCTTGATGAGTGGCCCAGCATCACTCTGACCTCTCTGCCTCTCATCTCTTCACCTCCTCTCCCAAAGCAGCATGCTCTCTCTTTTCACTCTGACCCTCTCACCTTCCCTTAGAGGGACCCTGGTGATGACTTGCTTACACCACGTACTCTACCCGTCTCAAGATTCTAAACCACATCTGCAAAGTCCTTTTTTATCATGTAAGGTCACATATGCACAGGCCCCAAGGATTTGGATGTGAACAACATTGGGGCCATTATTTAGCCTACCAGAGTCATTTAAACTGATCAGGCCGTTTAACCTTCTGGAAACTGTCCTGAAATTTCACCAGAATCTACAGGAAAGTTTCTATCTTCTCATTTTTTCACTAATAAAATCTGCTTTTCTTTAGGTGTAACCAGTTGATAAAAATAATGCCATTTTGGATTCAATATGTTTTCCTAATTTGGTTAATTATCAATGTTTTGATAGAGTAGTATACTACAAGGTCATGGCAAATGTGTATTCTGTGTACAAACTGAGATGCAAACAACCATTATGATATTTATCCTCTGGGTGAATTATCTCATAGTCCCAAACAATGTGCTCACCAACTTGCAAGACAAACTATTTTTTTATTGTGATAAAATATACATAAAGTTTGCCATTTTAACCACTGTTAAGTGTACAATCTAGTGTTGTTAATTATACTCACCATGCTGTGCGACTATCACCGCCATTTCCAAAACTCTCTCATCACCCCAAACAGAAACCTGTACCCACTGAGCAATAACTCATTCCCTCCCCCTCCCAGCCCCTGCAAACCTCAAATCTACTTTCTGTATCAATGAATTTGTGTATTTTAGATTATTTCATTTAAGTGGCATATTATATTTGTCCTTTTATCTCTGGTTTATTTTACCAGAGAATATTTTTTAAGGTTCAACCATGTTGTAGCATGTACTAGTACTTCTTTTTTTTTTTTTAAGATTTACTTATTTTTTATGAGTGGGAGAGAGCGTTTATGCAAGTGGTGGAGGAAGCAGAGAGAGAGGGAGAGAGAGAATCTCAAGTGGACTCCATGCTGAGCAGGGAGCCCAATGCAGGGCTCCATCTCATGACCCTGAAATTAGGACCTGAGCCAAAATCAGGAGTCAGACACTTAACCGACTGAGCCCCAGTACTTTCTTTTTATTACTGAATAATAGTCCATTGCACATGAAATACCACATTTTGCTTACCCACTGATCTGTTGATGACACTTGGGTTGTTTCCACCTCCTAGCTATTATGTCTCATGCTGCTGTGAATATTGCTGTGTGCATTTCAGTCTGAGCCCATGTTTGGGTTCTACACTGGGAGTGGAATTGCTGGATGATAAAGTATTCTACATGTGACTTTTTGGGGAATTGACAAACTGTTTGCCATGGTGGCTGTTCCATTTTACATTCCCACAAGGAATATACTAGAGTTCTACTTTCGCCACATTTTAAGCATCCTAATAGGTGTGATGTGGTATTTCCTGTGGTTTTGATTTGCATCTTTTCATGTGCTCACTGACCATCTGTGTATCTTCTGGCGGGAAATGTCTGTTTCAAGTCCTTTGCCCATTTAAAAAATTAGGTTTGTGTTCTTGTGGTTGAGTTATAAAATTCTCTATATGTTTTGGATATCTGTCCCGTATCAGGTATATGATTTGCTAACATTTTCTCTCATTCCATGGGTTGCCTTTTTACTCTTTAGAAGTCCAGCTTATTGTTTCTTTTGCCACTTGTGCTTTTGATGTCATATTTAAGAAAATATTACCACACCTAAGTTTATGAATATTTTTTCCTATTTTTTTTAAAGATTTTATTTATTTATTTGACAGAGAGAGATCACAAGTAGGCAGAGAGGCAGGCAGAGAGAGAGGGGGAAGCAGGCTCCCTGCTGAGCAGAGAGCCGGATGCGGGACTCGATCCCAGGATCCTGAGATCATGACCTGAGCCGAAGGCAGCGGCTTAACCCACTGAGCCACCCAGGCGCCCTACTTTTTCCTATTTTTTCCCAAGTTTTATAGTGTTTAACTTTTATAGCTTTTAAATTTAGGTCTTTGATCCATTTTGAGTTAATATTTGTATATGGTGTAAAATAAGAGTCCAACTTCATACTTTTAAATGTGCATATCCCAGCACCATTTGTTAAAAGACTGTCCTTTCCTCACTGAATGATTCTTGGCAACTTTGTTGAAAATCAAGTTATCATAGACAGATGTGAAGGTTATTTCTGAGTTCCCAATTCTCTGAAGTCTCTGGAGTGGTTTGTAGGTCTTCTTTAAGTCAGTCCCACACTGTTTGGAGTATTGTAGCTTTGTAGTAAGCTTTAATGTCAGGAAATGCAAGTCTTATAACTTTGTTCTTTTTCATAATGTTTTGGTTATTCTGGGTCCCTTGAAATTTCACATGAATTTTAAGATGAGATTTTCCATTTTTGAAAAAATACTGTTGGGACTTTGATAGTGATTATACTGAATTTGCAAATCACTCTGGTAAAATTGTCATCTTAACAATATTAAGTCTTTCAACCCATTAACACAGGATGCTTTTCCATTTATTTAGATTTTCTCTAATTCTTTTAGCAGTATTTTGTAGTTTTCAGTGTAAAAGTTTTGTGCCTCATTGGTTAAATTTATTCCTAAGTGTTTTATTCTTTTGGAAGCTGTTGCAAATGGGATCATCTTATTTCCTTTTCAGATTTTTCCCTGCTAGTATATTAAAATTCAACCAATTTTTGATTTTGTATCCTGCAGCTTTGCTAAGTTCATTAATTCACTCTAAAAAGAGTGTAGGGGGTATGTACGCATATTTGCATGTATTCTTTATGTTTTTTACATTTATATAATCTATGATATAGACAGTTTTACTTCTTCCTTTCCAATTTGGCTGCACTTTGTTTCCTTTTTTCTTGTCTAATTGCTCTGGAATTGCAATACTATGTTGAATAGAAGTAGCAAAACAAGCCATCCTTGTCTTGTTCCTGGTAATAGGGGAAAAGCTTTCTCTCCTTCCCCACTGAGTATGATGTTAGCTGTGGGTTTTTTATATATAGCCTTTATTATGCTGAAAAGGTTCCTTCTGTTCTAGGTTTACTGAATGTGAAGTAATATTCGTGTGGTATATTACATTGACTAACTTTGTATGCTGAACCACGATTACATTTTTGAGGTAAATCCCCCTTGGTCATGGTGTATTATCCTTCTATATGCTGCTGAATTCTGTTTGTTAGCACCTGTTGAGGATCTTTCGGTCTACATTCAGAAAGGATATAGGTCTGTAGTTTTCTTCTGGGGTCTTCTTGGCTTTGCTATCAGGGTAATGCTGACCTCATAAAACGAGTTGAGTATTTTCTTCCCCGCTATTTATTTAATAAAAGGCTTTTCTTCGTTGGGAGATTTTATTTTTCAGTGTTCCAAAATTCATCGTTTATGCACCACACCCAGTGCTCCATGAAATACGTGCCTCCATTATACCCACCACCAGGCCCACCCAATCTCCCCTGGCCCCGCCAAACCCTCAGTTTGTTTCTCAGAGTCCACAGTCTGTTGGGAGATTATTTTTAAATGCATGTGTTATTTTTTTCATAAATAGAAACCACATCACTTTATTTGTTGCAGTGAGTAAGGCAAGGCAATAATTCAAGAGGGCTGCAGAAAGCTTTTTCATCCACGTAATAGAAACAATAAGCACCTTCATCATCCATCCTTTTAGTTTTCCTGTTTGATCTCTGTTCCCCACCCACGTTACTATGTTACTTCCAGAATGAAACTCTGCCCTCAGATCTTATACTAGCTGGGAGGCCAGTCTATCACTTTGCCTTAATAAGCATGGAAGTTGTTGGGAGATTTTTCATTGCTGATCCAGTCTGCTTACTTGTTAAGGATCTATTCAGATTTTCATTTTCTTTTTGAGTCAGTTTGGGTAGCTGGAGTGTTTTTACGGATTGCCTGTTCCCTCCAGGATATCCAATTTGTTTGGCATACAAATATTCATACTATTCTCTTATAATTCTTTTTATTCCTTTTATCAGTAGTAACACCCTCTCTTTAGCTTCTGATTTTATGGTTTAAGTATTCTCTTTTTTCTTTTTCTTTTTTTTTAAGATTTATTTATTTATTTGACAGACAGAGATCACAAGTTGGCAGAGAGGCAGGCAGAGAGAGGAGGAAGCAGGCTCCCTGCTGAGCAGAGAGCCCGATGCGGGGCTTGATCCCAGGACCCTGGGATCATGACCTGAGCTGAAGGCAGAGGCTTTAACCCACTGAGCCACCCAGGCGCCTCTCTTTTTTCTTAATCTAACTAAAGTTTTGTCATTTTGTCGATGTTTCCAAAGAAATAGTGTTTGGTTTCACCGATTCTATTATTTTTGTATTCTCTATATATTTTTGTTCTAATCCTTATTATCCTTATCACTTCCCTCTTCTTTATGGCTTCAAACTCAATTTAATATATTCCTGAATTACTTTTTTTCCTCAAATACCCAAAATGTAGAAATAAATAAGTACCTCTGTGCCATCAGACAAAGAATAGCCTATTCATTAGATTTACTGTTTAAATCCAGATGAACAGCTCTCATGTAATTAGCAGAATATTACTATGTCTTTATGAAGACCTTCAGAAGAGGCCTAAGGTCATGGGGGAGAGCTACCCCAGACTGCATGTTAAGGGCATCCTCTAGTCTTCAGGACTGTGTCAGCCTGAGAGAGAGCAATACCACGAGCCTCTTGGCACTTACATGAAAAACTGAAATCAAGTCTCTCATTTTTAGACTATGGTGTCATCAGGGAACACATCAAAACTGTTTCTGTGGAAAATAAGTATGACAAGAATCCTCTGATAGTCTATAGACAACGATTCCTCCTCTTGAGAGAAAACCATGGATCTAAGTGAAACCATTTTACTATAATGCGATTCTGTAACTCTCCCCAGAGATGTGTGCCCTATGTCCCTAAGACTAGCTTTCTAAGGGTGTGCTGGGAAGAGTTGCCTTCTCTCTCATTCCTATTTGCATTTCTTACTTAGTGTTCACACTTCACCTTGTCTGACCCAGATCACCATGACCAGGTATCTCATTCTACCCACCTCCCTCCTACTCTTCTCTGACTTGCATGCTTCATAAACCATGCTCGTACTGAGTGAGACACCCAAGGTCAGGTCTAAGGAGATGGGATCAGGTGGCTTCAGCAAAATCAAGAAAGGCATGACAGGTTTAACTGAAGGGGTTAACTGGGATCAATAATTACTTACATCAATTAGAAGACATTCTATGGAAAACAGTGAAACACTAGTTCAGACAATAAAGATGGTCATTTCCTTTGATGACAGGAAGGCCACAGGTGATATACTCCAGGTTTACTTCATCAGCTCAACGGCATCAGGAAGGACTGAGGTTCTTTCCACAATTGGCTTTGTTTTCAAGCTGGGTCCTCACTGGTTGTAAGAGGGCTGGAGCAAGTCTAATCTTTGCCTTTGCACATGCTAGTGCCCAGAGAAGTCGCCTCTTTCTCAAGTGTATCATTCTCTTGCATTGTAAGAATGAAGTTTTGTGGTTTTTTTTTAAGATTATGTTTAAAATTATTGGCATCTCTGTGCTTTCAATCTGTCTCATCTTTCCAAACCAGGAATCGCATCAATTAAAAACAAAATGTTGGTATAAAATAAAATTTTAGAAATAAGCATTGTAGAACAGAGGCTGAGCGAGCTGGGTATTTTAAAGAGTTAGATAGAGGGAGAGGTGCATAGACTAGTAGAAGGTGGGGATCTAGTGGGGTTAAATCCTGCTGGAATAGAAGTTTAGAACCAGGAGCAAAAGTTTTAAGCCAGGACTTCTTGGCCTCTCCATTTTTTTGTTTGTTTGTATCTTCTTAATTCTAAAAGATTTGTATTCTATAACTTGTCTTAGCTAAATTTTCTTAACCTTATGTTTTAAACTGTCTTGCTGAATCACTAACAAGTACTCTACCATCTCTGAAATACCCATTTTAGGCATTTCATTCACTGAATACCATCTTCTTCCCTTCCAGGACATTTAATGTGCCAACTGTAATACTCCTTTGAGTCATTAGGACCTCTGATCCACTCATCCTATAAAGTGTTGTGTATTTATCACCCTATCATGTCTTTTTTAGAACCAAAGAAACTTTCTCAAAAACTACTAAGTAGACTATCCCTTCTATCTCAGTGACTGGAATTGAGTTACATGCTCTTTCCTAAACCAAAACTGGCAAGAAAAACATAGTTACCAGGATTGGTTTAAAACAATCAGGACTTTTTCTTTAAGTGGGGACATGTGGACCTTTCTGAAAGGTGAATATGTACACATTGATTCCACGAAAAAGGGGAGAATAAATGTTGAGTGGTTAGCTAATATAACTGCTACAGTTATATTATAACTATATATACATATTTATAACTATATATATTTATATATTATATAACTATATTATATACAGATATATATAATATATATCTATATATATGACTTGCAGTTATAACTGCAAGATTTATCCTTTTAGCCCCATCTACAAATGACACTTTTTGAGATCACTATTCATTTGTCAGGAATAGGTAGGTATCAGGAAAAGAAAAACAAAGATAGCTCTCTGTCCACTAATCATATTCTAGAACTGGTTCTACTATGTACTTGTTAGATGAGATGACTTTTGGCAAGACATCTAACCTCTCTTTATTTTGATTTCCACATCTACAATATGGTCTAAATGCTGTTCTTCAGAGGTCATGGGATAACTGGGAAGGTAAAATAATTATGTTGCATAAATACAAAGCAATATTATTTCCACACTTTATCTTCCCACACTGTTTTCTATCTCATTTATTCATTCATACATACACCCTTTTAACAAATAACTGCTGACAGTCTACTTGATGTAAGGGATGGATATTTGAGTATCAAAAACTTTCCCCCGGCTCTTGCATCTAAGGTAATAACTAAGAATGAGTTAGCAGCAATTGCTTTATCTCTTGGAGTACAGAATCAGATAACGTAGTGCTAGATATAAGACAGGAAAGGTGGGGTAATGAAGGGTGTCGTTTATGGAACCATAATGGTTACTTCTATTGGAGTGTGGACTGTCCTGTTTACTAAAATTGCTGCAAAGAAGTGTGTAAGTCCACAGATGCCAACATTGTTTTTCTAGGTTAGGGTAATGTTGGATTTTAATACTTATAGGCAAAGCAACTCAACCCAAGAAAGATGGATTTATGTTACAAGAAAATAGTGAACAGGGGAACCTGGGTGGCTCAGTTAAGTGTCTGCCTTTGGCCCAAGTCATGATTCAGGGCTCTGGGATCAAGCCCCATGTCGGGCTCTCTGCTCAGCAGGGAGACTGCTTCTCCCTCTCCCTCTGCCTGCAGCTCCCCAGGCTTGTGCTCTCTTTCTCCCTCTCTCTCTGTGTCAAAGAAAGAAAGAAAGAAAGAAAGAAAGAAAGGAAAGAAAGAAAGAAAGGAAAGAAAGAAAGAAAACAAAAACTGAAAGGTTCATGTATGGGCTAGGGAGATAATATGAAATTGACATGAATATACTAAGTAAAAAACATTTTTTTCTGATAAAGAGCTTAATGAATAACTTTTCTCTGAAAGTTTTCTCTGTACTCAGGAATAAGGAAACACCGATGGCTTTACAGTCAGCTCACCCATGGTCTTAAAGGTCACATTCTTCAAAGAGATTTTCCAATTTTGGAAAACTAACATTTCAGAAAAATGTAAGATGTTTCAACAATCACTATTGTCTATGCTTGTTCTTGAAAACTACAGGGAAGAAGAGATTTTTTCCCCCCAAGATTTATAACACATCAGTCATCTTTGTGATGGGGTAACAAGATATTTTGGAGGGCACTTCTGGAGGAAATTATGCCTCTGAGCAACAGTACTGGCATGTACAGAAAAACCAGTACAGAACAAGACTAAAAAGTGAATAGCTACAGTTTCCTCCTATTAAAAGGAAGTAGCAAAGCACAGAAAGAATGCTGGCAATTTAAATATTGTATCTGATTTCTAAAATATAGCTCAATGGATTTCGAACCAACATTTAATGGGAGAAAAGAATTCACATCAAAGTCCTACAATGTGTCAAGACACTGGAAGAGAACCTCTGTCATTATAAAATAACTCCCTTAGCAAGGCATAATAGAGAGCGTAAAAAAGCAAGTCACCTCCATCATTGTTCACGGTTCAGTGAAGTTCTACTCATCAACTGAAATACAATGTTAAACAATTCAGCTTGGCTTTTGCATGCTGGGGAACCATGTGGTGCTAAGCTACCAGAGATGCTGATTCTTTTGAACAGATACTGTTCTTTTGAACAAAGGTATCTTATCCATGGAGTCTGGTGATCTATGCAACCTCCACATTCAAGCACAGTTGAGGGACTGCTGTTGAAGCATGGATCACTCCAGCCCTGGCTATACACGCGAACCCTTCTTCTGTTGGCTGTTTCTAAACTGCAATAAAAAACAAGAAGCACTAAATTGATAACCAGGAAAGGAAAGAGGAAATATCAGGGTAGTAAGATACTAGAGTTAAAATGGTCTTGGAATAGGCACAAAGTTAGTTGCTTAATGTAGTTGTAAGATAACAAATATCTATAACAAACTGGCCATTGTCCATTTACTTGATTAGAGCAAAAGCGGTAGCAAGAAACATTTTAATTATGTTCAGTAAAATTTACAAATTGATTTGCGGCCAGAACTATATAAAGTCTTTATGTAAATTGCCTCATTTAATCCTATCAACAACCATATAACATAGATATCATGCCCAATTTATAGAAGAAAACAAATTGAAGCAACAGTTTAACTTGCTCAAGACCTCATAGATATCAAGCGAAAGCTAGAATTTGAGAACCAGAGTCTGGTTTCAGAAACTATGTTTTTAATCAGTAGTTTCTATGCTTACATAGATAGCCTGCCCTATCCCCCAAAGCATTTAGCCTTTTCCCTTCTTTTTTGTTTCTTCACCAGAAAGCCTCTTCTTTAGTAACCTTTAAAAAAAATGTCACAGATGTCTGTAATTTAAAATGTTGTATTTGACACCATACACTCTTTAGAATGGAAAAACTATTTCAGAAATCCTATGAATAAATAATCTGCAAAAACACCATATTCTATAATATAGTAGATTTATTAGAAAAGTTCTATTTAAGACCAATTAGAATAATATAGAACAATAGAATTCAACTTTTTTCTTTTCCACTAGGAAGGACACAGCAGATAATGTTCACTTCTGGATAAATTTGTACAACCACTGGCAATTCAAGTCTTTCATTCTCTGTTGGATATCCAGGGCTGACCAAACAACTTTTTTATGTTTTTAAAAGATTTTTATTTATTTATTTGACAGAGAGAGAGAGAGAGAGAGAGAGAGATCGGTCGATCACAAGTAGGCAGAGAGGCAGGCAGAGAGAGGGAAGCAGGCTCCCTGCTGAGTAGAGAGCTCGATGCGGGACTCGACCCCAGCACCCTGGGATCATGACCTGAGCTGAAGGCAGAGGCTTAACCTCTGAGCCACCCAGGGGCCCCACCAACCAACTTTTTACTTGCTTCCCATTCTTCTTAGTTGCAAGTTCTTTCCCATTTTTCTCAGTTCTAAATCCAATCCATCTCTACACTCCTAAGTCCTATTCTCCCATCTCTTCAGACTATCTTGCCTCCTACATCATTGAGGAACCTGAGGCCATCAAGCTTGAAATCCATCTCAGAAAAACAAGGTCTCCTCTTGTTCTGGTCCAAATCAAATTCTCTGTGCTCTTAGTTCTCTCTCATCTCTTCAAGGAATCTGAACCATTAGTTTTCCATTCTACCTCTTATTTTGTGGTAGATTTGTCAAATACATTGCTATCATGCTCGCAGCCTCCCATGAGGGTAAGCGATCCATCCAAGGTCTTTATCAAGGGGCAACCATGTTTTATACATGCAAACTCCTGGGTACTAGCTGCTTGGACAAGGTGGGCAACTATCTCAAAAGGCCCCCAATTTACAGACTGGCCAGAGAATGAAGACTTGGCCTGGAAACGAAAAGATAAGCAGGGCCTGCTGCCTACTTAAAACTTCTCAAAGGTAGTCACTACTTTAAGAGTGAGAAACCCATTTTAAGGAAGATGAGTAGATTTTTATTATTAGAAAAGTTATGAAATGACCTTTGATGCATATCTTGCTTCTGAAAGTTAATGTTGAGTGGAAGTTTATACAGAGTTATACAGTATTTGCATTCAGTGGAATATAAATATTGGAATTATAGTATATATTGGAAATAAAAAGTGTAACATATAAATATTTTAATGTTCAGTGGAAGTTTTTAAAGTGTTATACAGTATTTATACAGTAGTTGCTAGAGAGCTATGTATCTTAGCATAGAAATCACCTATAATGTTACTGGAAATTACTGACAATAATACCTTTTAAAGCAGCCTATTATACGAATTTTAAATGTCATCTGATTCTTACAATAATTCCACAATGTAGGTTCTAATATTCATAATTTTCAAATAAGGAAACTAAGCCTCAGAGAACTTGTTACTTCTGAAGGTCACTCAGTTAATGACTGGCAGAGTTTGGCGTCTGGATCCAAGGTTTATACTTTGATACTACCTCTGGCTTTTTCCTAGTGAAAAACATGAAGGCATTGCCTGCTTTATCATCTGTCATCTTGGCCATAACAACAAAATGATTGGAGCTGACTTAATAAACATCTAAAAAGCGTAACAGTAACAGATGAGGAATGAGAGGAAGGAAAAAAAATCAAGGTGAGGGCAAATTTAGTGTACAGCAATGCATGCCATTGATATTGTAAGTAGGTAGACAGGGTGTCTAAAGATTACTTCATTAAGAAGGATAGTGCCTTTGGGAAGACTTGGTAGCTCCTGAGGATACAAAAGATCAAGCATGAGAGGTGATCATTATTAGGCACATATATTAAGCAAAATACAATGACACACGACTGGCACACATGCTTGCTTAATGCACTTAGAAAATTTATCAGGCATTTCAGCCAATAAAAAGTGGGGGGGCGGGTAGGGGGGGTGCCTGGGTGGCTCAGTGAGTTAAAGCCTCTGCCTTCAGCTCAGGTCATGGTATTAGGGTCCTGGAATCGAGCCCCGCATCGGGCTCTCTGCTCAGCAGGGAGCCTGCTTCCTCCTCTCTCTCTGCCTGCCTCTCTGTCTACTTGTGATCTCTCTCTCTGTCAAATAAATAAATAAAATCTTTTAAAAAAAACAAAAAAAGTAGGGGTTAGGAAGTCCATAAAGAAAAGGTACATGTTTACCAAATATTAATTTGAGCGAAGTTCTGTGAAAATATCACTGACCCGTGAATATTCAGACATTCTATAAAGTGGAATATCAAAAAAAGAACATATGTCAATGGGAAAACGGCTTCCTGCTACAGACCGTCTTAAAATCTGCAGTGGCCAAGTTGGAATCTATTCCTGATTTTACACCATTTTGTTCATCGTTTAACATTTAGAAGTACACCTCTCTGAACCGGAGGCACCTCAACAAGGAGAAAAGTAGTTAAGCCAAAGATTGGCTTACCAAGAGCAATGTAGTGGTGTCTTTGAAGGAAAAAACCCCATTACAAAGTCAGGATCCACACTGCCTTGAATTTGGATCACCACATGACTTCTTTAATCTTGATTCTTTTCCCAACAAGCATACAAAATTGTGCTCAAGCGGAGAAGCCAAGGCATTGTTCAGATTTGTGATACTTTTTTCCTTGGATCAAAGAGTCTGAGCATCCATCTATGAAAACACGTAGCTGTTGATCTGAGTCTGTAATTACACGGGAGCAGTTTCAGCTTGGAGGGATGGTAAGCAGAGAGCAGGTTTGCTCCACAGAGCAGATTGGCTCACACTTAATAATGCACCGATCACGGGCTATGTATGAGTCAACATGCCAAGGGATCAGGGCTGTGCTGTCCCTACTCTGAAAGCCCCTGATGCCAACACGCACAGTCCTCCTGCGGTGCTGTGTCGCTGAGCGCAGCTCCACTGGCCCAGGCCCAGACACTACCAAAGGCTCGGGAACCGGATTTCCTGGAGAACAGAGCCTTTCTCCGGTTGTGGCCGGCCCGGCTGGACGCTCTGTTCAAACTCCAACCAGAGAACAGGTTTGGACCTCGGGAGGCAGGCTGGGGCAGAGGCCGGGGATCTGCTCTGTGAACAACAGCCTCAGGCGCCCGCAGCGTGGTTCAGAGAGCACGTTTTCCGCCCCGCAGGTGGAAAGGGCGTTACAGAGTGTCCAGTGTGGCCCGCCTCGGACACGCGGGCTCAGTCCCGCCCCAGGGCATTTCAAAGATCGGGGCAGTGGCTGAGTCAGTCCCGGAGGCGCCCGCCGCAAGGAAGCTCGCCCACGCGAGAGGCCCAGCCGACGCCAGCTCCGCTTCAGCCGCAGGTCTCCGAAGCTCCCCGGCGTTCTGCGCCGGTGCCACCGGAGCCGCAGGCAGGAGTCCCCGCGCGCCCCAGCGTTCCCGGTACGAACACCCGCATCTCCCCGCGCCGCGCAGCGAATCCTGGGGGCCCAGACCCAGCCGGAAGCACAGTCCGGGCCCGCCCCCTGCCCGCCGGAACCGGAAATCGCTGTCCCGGCGGGTACGTCGCCCTCCGCGGGCCGCGCCGCACCATGCTCCGCGGGCCGCAGCGCTTCATCAAGGTCTCGGTGGCGCCGGTCGCTGCCCTGGCTGTGGCGCTGCTCTCGTCGCTCTCGCGCTGCTCCCTCCTGGAGCCGGAGGACCCCGCGGTTTCGGCGCTCAGCCACTACTTCGGTACCAAGACCCGCTACGAGGATGCCAACCCCGGGCTGCTGCCGGACCCCGAGGCGCCGCGGAGGGACCCCGAACTGCTGGAGGACACCTGCACCCCCGTGCAGCTGGTGGCCCTCATCCGCCACGGCACCCGCTACCCTACGGCCAAGCAGATCCGCAAGCTGCGGCAGCTGCACGGGCTGCTGCAGGCCCGCGGGCGGGGCGACGGGCGCGCTGGCTCCGCGGGCGGCCGCGACCTGGGCGCCGCGCTGGCCGACTGGCCGCTGTGGTACGCGGACTGGATGGACGGGCAGCTGGTGGAGAAGGGGCGGCAGGACATGCGACAGCTGGCGCTGCGCCTAGCCTCCCTCTTCCCGGCTCTGTTTAGCCTCGAGAACTACGGCCGCCTGCAGCTGGTCACCAGCTCCAAGCACCGCTGCGTGGACAGCGGCGCCGCCTTCCTGCAGGGGCTGTGGCAGCACTACCACCCCGGCCTGCCGCCGCCCGACGTCGCAGGTGACAGCCTGGGGCCGCCGGGGGCAGGGTGCGCTGGCTCGGTGTCCCCTCGCTCCCTCCGTCCCCAGGCCCCGGGTGCCCATCTCGTGTCGCGTGTTCAGGGCTGGGTTGTCTGTCTCCCTTGTCCCCACGCATATTCATCTGTCCGTTCATCAGGGATGCAGTGCACAACTTTCTGGGGCTGGACGCGCCAGCGGGCGTCGGCGGACGGGACAGGAGAGGAGACGGCCGGGCGCTGTTCTTCGTGTCCCGTTCCCAGACAGAATTGCCCCTTCTCCGAGCACCAGCCCTGCCTTTCCTCCCTTCCTGGCAGCTAGTGCCAGCACTTTCCTTCCTCGAGCTTTGTTTCTGAAAACTGTTTGGGTTTTTTTTACTTACCGATTCTTTTCTTTTCTTTCTTTCTTTCTTTTTTTTTTTTTAATTACATTGGTTCTGGACCCACATCCCATATTAGGAAGCGACTCTCAAGCTCTCTTGACTGCTGTGCTTTTTTCCCTCTGTTTTGATCTTGTATATACTGTAGACTTACCCTCCCTGTCGCTGTGGTTCAGGGTCATTGTCAGTACTTGTCTGATTTATCCCATTACTTTTGCGGAACTGGAGAGATCATCTCGTGGGGCCCTGGTATTCCTGGTATTCCACAGGTGAAGAAGCTGAGCCCAAGAATGCCTTGTTCATTGTCCTTGGTTCATCTGAAGACCAGAGTCAGGCCTGGAATCCGTGCCAACGCTCCCCAAAAAAGTTTAGTTGTCACAGATACTAATAATAACCGATACTTAAGGCCTGCTTTATGGCTTTGTGCCAGGCATGTCTGGCATTTATTTCACTAATCCTTACAAAAGCCCTCTATTTTCCCTCTACCTAACAGATGAGGGAATTGAGCCACAGAAACACTAGTCTGCCTGTTTTTGCATGGCTAGGTATGGACCCAGGAAATCTGATTTGGAGCTTGGTCTCTTAACCCGTATACACTACAGTCCATTCGTCCTGTAACTAGGAGTAAGGATGAAAGCATATAACATGTTTGTGCTGGAGGAATGAGCAAGGGTTAGTATTTTGTTGGCCAGTTTTTAGGTCAGAGATGACATGAGACATTGTTTAGCTTTAAACCCAAGTGAAAAATAAATTAGACTAGTTTGTTATTTTTCCAGTAGCATTTTCTCTTAACACAGTTCAGCCATCTCCAAGAAGTCATTCTTTTGATTGTGTGTTATGTTGCTGCTATGTGGGTAGTTGTCTTGGCTGACTTGTTTACTCACTTGTTGAATTGTGCTTTTTAGTGATTAATATAGTAGAAATTCCCCCCACAAATCTGTTAAATTCAGTAAACATGCAAAGCAGAATATATTTCGCTCTGGCACAGTGTATATAGTGTACACCGAAAAGGGGCTACTGGCCCTGCTGGGATGAAGTCTTAGGGATTGAACCCCTTGCCTAGCTACTTCATTATGATCTCTGTAGTGTGTGTATGTGTATATATATGTGTGTGTGTGTGTGTATATGTATATATATATATATATATATATATATATATATATATGGAGAGGGAGAGAGAGTAAGTTGCCTGTTGTGTACATCTGGGTTTTCAGGGGAGTCCACTGAATTAGATTTTGTATTATAGCAATAGGACAATACCTTTGTTTCTGTTTAAAGAACAGCAGGAATGAGTTAATAGCAAGGACAAAGAATCCAGATCCACTTGGGAAGTTGTATTTTGAGGCCACAGAAAAATAGGACAAAGGTCACTTATTTTCCAAGTCAGGATGTTTTACCAACTATAATCCAGTTGGTAATGACATTGGGTAGAATTATCCATTCAGGAGATCCTGAATTAAACATGCAACATACACATAAATATGTTTTTTCAGACTCCCATCCAGAGCAAAACGGTATGACTGATTTGATTTTCTCATTTTGTAGAGAGTAGTGGTATTCTTTGTGTTCTTTTCATAGTAAATTATTGGAGAAATGATGATTGAAATCGATGTGCTTTGAATTATGACAAAAAACAGGCACCCCCCCCCCAGTAGTTGAGGCATGATTGCAGATGCTTTTATTACACATATTTGCTGCCAAATTGGGAAAATAATGGAACTTAGGGATTCTAAACGGAAAACATATGGGAGTTTTAGTTATAAAATAAACCAAAAGCAGAAGCACCAAGCACGATGAAATACAGAGGACCCGAAAGGATGTTTTGTGCTATTGTCAGTAGTTTTTGTCCAAAGCACTCTTTTGTGAAGTAACACAGTGTTGGGAAAGTTCATACAGAAAATACACTATGTAGGCTTTGGCTTAGAGGAGAAAAACAGATTTGATCTGCTGAATTAGTCTCTCAACATTGTAGTTAGGAACATTGCTAGTTTTCAGTTTGCTTTCTCCAAGTTTTCAGTGCCCGACAGAAGTAGTACTTACAAACGCGTTTCTGCACTTATTAGGCTTTTCCTGTCTGATTATTTTTGTTTTCTTTCAGAAAATATTTATTTCAACCACCTTTTTTTTTCAGCATATAGTAATGCAGTAACATTTTATCTCTGATTCCCTGTTTCTTTAGTCTTTTCTAGGATATACTTTCTTGAATTACTGCCATTACAAATGGGGAATAATTTTGCCCTGTCTCTCTTGATCTTTGTGCGCTAAAGACATGCCAATAAATAAACAGGTTTTTAGTGTTTTTTCACACTTGAAACAAAATTTTTAGTAATTTGAGATTATCATTTATGTTGGTATATGTATAAACAAAGTTTTTTTTTTCTGTTTCAGACATGGAGTGTGGACCTCCAAGAATTAATGATAAATTAATGAGATTCTTTGATCATTGTGAGAAGTTTTTAACTGAAGTGGAAAAGAATGCTACAGCTCTTTATCATGTAGAAGCCTTCAAAACTGGACCAGAAATGCAGAACATTTTAAAAAAGGTTGCAGCTACTTTGCAGGTGCCAGTCAGCAATTTAAATGCAGGTAATGTGCCCATTATCTTTCATTTGAACTCTGAAATAATTTTAAATGGTTCTCAAACTCCGAAAATGAAAAAATATGGAAGCTTAACATAATTCCTTTTAAAGGCCCACGATTGATTTTACATTAAGAAAATAATACACTCTTGTCAAGAAAATGGTACATATCATGTTTACTGTTTTGAGATTCATATACTTCTTTGAGCTTTATGTAATGAATGTACACGATTTTTGCTATATCCTGGAATTTTTTTGGGACAGAGGTATATAAAGCTTTGACTGTAAGCATTATTTATATAAATTACATTTTAAAAAATTATTTCCTCAAAATGATAAAAGTGGAAAATTATATAAAATTCTTTAGCTGTTGAAGCTGTTCAGAAGTGTGTATGTGTTTATGTTTTGAGGAGGGATATTAGAAAGTAAAAAAAGCAAAGTAGTGTGGGCATTTTCTTTGAGGCCTTTAAGCCTAGAGATGCTAAAAAGAATGCGCATTTGTGTCTGTCAAAAGGTGTTGCAGTAGATAGTCTGCCTGTTGCAATTTGTCATGCAGCCTTGTACACCGGGGGGTACAGGGGGGCACTGTTAATAATTATGCTGGAGAAAGCAATGTCTACAATAGCCAAACTATGGAAAGAACCTAGATGTTCATCAACAGATGAATGGATAAAGACGACGTGGTGTATATATATAATGGAATACTATGCAGCCGTCTAAAGAAATGAAATCTTGGGGTGCCTGGGTGGCTCAGTGGGTTAAGCCTCTGACTTCGGCTCAGGTCATGATCTCAGAGTCCTGGGATCGAGCCCCACATCAGTCTCTGCTCAGCGGGGAGCCTGCTTCCCCCTCTCTCTCTCTGCCTGCCTCTCTGTCTACTTGTGATCGCTGTCAAATAAAATAAATAAAATATTTAAAAAAATGAAATCTTGCCATTTGCAAGGACGTGGATGGAACTAGAGAGTATTATGCTGGCGAAGTAAGTCAATCAGAGAAAGACAGTTATATGATCTCTCTGATATGAGGAATTTGAGAGGTGGCAGGGGATTGTGGGGGGCAGGGAAGGGAAAAATGAAACAAGATAGGATCAGGAGGGAGACAAACTGCAGAGACTCTTAATCTCACAAAATAAACTGAGGGTTGTTGAGGGGAGGGAGGGTAGGGAGAAGGTGGTTGGGTTATGGACATTGGGAAGGTATGTGCTATGGTGAGTGCTGTGAAATGTGTAAGACTGATGAGTCACAGACCTGTACCCTTGGGGCAAATAATACATTATATGTTAATAAAAATAAATAAAAAAAATTATGCTGGGGAAGCAGGTGGAAAGCCAGGGCACATGTGCACCTGCCAATAGGAAACAAAGAAAAAATAATGGGATTTTTCTCTGATTTCTAAGAATTCATAATTCATATAGCAAATGTCGACAGCATACAAAGATTGGGGATTTCTTATATTGTGAATAAACTTCCAAAAGGCTAGAAGTTGGGAAAATAATAGACTAGAATCACAGAGCCTGAATGCTTTATAAGCATCAAAAAAATGAAGATGCTGGGACGCCTGGGTGGCTCAGTTGGTTAAGCAGCTGCCTTCGGCTCAGGTCATGATCCCAGCGTCCTGGGATCGAGTCCCACATCAGGCTCCTTGCTCCGCAGGGAGCCTGCTTCTCCCTCTGACTCTGCCTTCCACTCTGTCTGCCTGTGCTCGCTCTCACTCACTCTCTCTCTGACAAATAAATAAATAAAATCTTAAAAAAAAAAAAAAAATGAAGATGCCTGTACTAGCATTTAAAATTGAATTTTTTTCTTTCCCCAAAGTGGCTAAACATTGTGGTCACCTCCAGAGCTTTAAAATTTATTTATTTTAGGGGCACCTGGCTAGCTTAATTGATAGGATATGTGACTCTTGATCTCAGTGCTATGAGTCCATGTTGGATGTAGAGATTATTTAAAAATAAAAATTTAAGAAATGATTTTAGAGGCAAGTAATTTAAGCCTATAGATAATAATAAAGGCTGATACAATGAATGAATGTCGATATACCCACAACTCAGTTTTATCAAATTTCAGCATGCTGCAGTTAGTTTCTTTAGGGAATTGAAGTCCATCAGTCCCTCTCTGGAAGTTTATTTCTCTTCTTTTCTTCCTAGCGGTAGTCATCATGAATTGAGCATTTAAATCACCCCATGCCAGTTTTTATGTTTCTGTACATAAATGGTACTTTTTTTTGCAGGTTTTAAAACTTAGATGAATGGTATTGAACTATGATTTCAGTCTGAAATTTGATTTTAATTCAACTTATTTTCTATTCTTAAAATTACTTTAAAAGATTTTATTTATTTATTTGAGAGAGACCGAGACAAAGAGAGACAGCGCATGAGCAGGAGGAAGGGCAGAGGGAGCAGCGCAGTCCCTGCAGAGTGGGGAGCTCAGCACGGGGCTCGATCCTAGGACCCTGAGATCATGACCTGAGCCGAGGGCAGACGCTTAACCAGCTGAGCCACCCAGGCGTCCCTCAACTTTTTATTCTTTATTTAATGTGTGTGATTTTAGTCTTACATTTTAACTTTATGTACTGAATTCGTTTATGTAACTATACCAGTATCTAGCTATGCCTTTGGTTAGTAGGGGGTTAGACTGTTGGAGATTTTTTAAAAAATAGTTTTTAGTCTCAGATTATTTGTGTTTTACTGATGAGGTGACTGAGAGCAACTTATTTTTGGAGGCAACATAAGCATAGTGGTTAAAATCATTGGTTCTGGAATTGGACTGTTGTATTTGACTCTGTTTTACTGTCAACTAACTCTGTGGCCTTTACAAGTTCATTATTACCTCTAGGCCATAGTTTCTTTTTCTGTAAGGTAGGTATAGGAACTGTACCTTTCCTTTAGGATTATTCAAGGATTATGTGAAATTAATTAATGTGGAGCAATAGTACAGTGCCTAGCAGAGTAATGGCTCAAAACTACTGTAGCTATTTAAATCCTTTTGTTTTTAACATACAGGGGTGATAACATATGTATTTACTGTAACTCCTTTTTACTTAGCAGTGTATCTGTCTTATGTAGATCTCTCTCGTTTTTTCAAATTCTATGTGATTTCATAGGATATATGATTCAGATTCTAGGTCAATGACAGTTAAAAACTTATTTAACCCATCAGATTTTACCTGTGAAGGGGACTGGACCTAATACAGTGCAAATTTTTTTTTGTAGGAAATCATTTTCCTACTGAGATTTTTCTTAGTTTTTCACCCTTTCAAATGATGCTGCAGTAAATATTTTAATAATCTGGTTTTTGCCCTAGAGAATTTATAAAGTGAATAACTGGAGGTGGAATTGTTGGGTTTAGGACAATGAATATTTTATTTTTATTTTATTTTTTTTTTTTAAAGATTTTTATTTATTTATTTGACAGACAGAGATCACAAGTAGGCAGAGAGGCAAGCAGAGAGAGAGAGAGAGAGGAGGAAGCAGGCTCCCTGTGGAGCAGAGAGCCCGATGTGGGACTTAATCCCAGGACCCTGAGATCATGACCCGAGCCGAAGGCAGAGGCTTAACCCACTGAGCCACCCAGGCGCCCAGGACAATGAATATTTTACACCTTGACACATACTTCCAGATTGCTCTCTGAAAGTGTAGAAATTATGTCAACAATATATGAGATCTCCCCCTTATCCAACAGTAGCTGTTGTTAATCATTTTGATTTTTGCCAGTTTGATTAATGAAAAATGGTATCTGGCTTTAATTTGTATTTCTTTGGTCACTTGTGAAGATGAGCATGTCTTCCTGGGTCTGCTAGCTACTTGCATTCCTTCTGGGGTTTGCCTCTTCCTTATCTTGTCCATTCCATTTCTATCAGATTATTTTTGTTTTTCTTGTTCTTAGAGACCCTTTATGTGTTACAGATTTATTAATTATATATCCTTTAATTTTGCTTGACAAAGGATAAATCCTTTGCCTATTGTATGCTCTCTATGTATGTATGAACCTGTATGTAACAGGTTCTCTTCATTTATTGCTCACTTTTTAAGTTTATGGTGCCTTTGACTGAACCCTTTTTGTCTGTTACATAGCCATGTCTCTGTCTTTCCATCGTGGCTGTTTGATGTTGTATTTTGCCTAAGAATACTCTCTTACCCCAAGATTACTATATTTTCCTATGTCTTCCTTTATTTTACTTTAGTTTTTAATGTTTAAATCTCCGATCTATCTGAAATACCTTTGAGGTTCCCAAAGACCGGCCAGGAAGTCAGCATGGTCTTTGTAACACCTCCTGAAGAGTTCACACCTATTTTGCAGGTGGGATGATTGAGACTGAGAGACTGGAACCCCTTGCTCAGGATGATTAGTGGCAGAGTTAGGTCTCATAGCCTGTTGTTTTCTCAAGTGTTTTTTTGGTGAAATTTTTCCGATAACTTCCTTCCAGTTAAAGAACAGACCATTAGGATCGACTTTTATAGTCTCAGAACTAGAACTCTGAGTGTAAGACAGGTTCTTTTCATCGAACATCCATGGCCCTTAGAAGTCACTACATTATATTAGGTATTAGGATTATTAACCCTTTTGTCTATTCAATCAAAGTTTGTAAATGCCTTTTGCGTGTGTTCTTAATTAGATATTCTTTTTGTACTATATACTGCCTTAGGGGAAGTTCTTTAAACTCAAACCTGGTTCCTTGGGAACGAGGAGAGACACTGAAGTTAAAAAGCAAAGTGCAGGGCAGCCCCACAGTGGCTCCCGTTCGCTCTGTAGCATCGAGCAGCGGCCCCGTGCCTGTGACCAGACAGCACAGCCACCTCTTATAGCCAGGGACTTGGTGCCCCACCCTTCCCTTCAAAACCCAGGGCTATTTAACGGTCATATAATCCGTTCATTCTCAGTGTAAAAATCCAGGTAACTTAACCTGACATCTGCCACCTCACCAAGCAACGAAAACTGAAAGACGGGTGCCATTAGCATGCTCTCTCTCTCCCGTGTGCGACTTTCCCCTCTTCGACTCTTTCCTTCTGGACCCTTGGTTTTCCCTCCCTCCTGACCTCCCATTTACTCTGCCCTCTCTCCACCTTTTGCAGTCCTCATCCGTTTTTGCATCGTCCTCTCTGTACTCCTGCCTCACAGAACGTTAAGCATTGTGTCCTTAAGAGTGCGGTTCAGCAGAGGTAGTTTGTTATTCCTCATTTTCAAGATGGGTTAAACTCTGTTGGATTTGGTAGGCAAACATGCTCTTAACAAACACATTACTTTTTTTTTTTAATATAATTTTTTATTTTTTATAAACATATATTTTTATCCCCAGGGGTACAGGTCTGTGAATCACCAGGTTTACACACTTCACAGCACTCACCAAAACACATACCCTCCCCAATGTCCATAATACCACCCCCTTCTCCCAAACCCCCTCCCCCCAGCAACCCTCAGTTTGTTTTGTGAGATTAAGAGTCATTTATGGTTTGTCTCCCTCCCAATCCCATCTTCTTTCATTTATTCTTCTCGTACCCACTTAAGCCCCCATGTTGCATCACCACTTTCTCATATCAGGGAGATCAAATGATAGTTGTCTTTCTCCGCTTGACTTATTTCGCTAAGCATGATACGCTCTAGTTCCATCCATGTTGTCGCAAATGGCAAGATTTCATTTCTTTTGATGGCTGCATAGTATTCCATTGTGTATATATACCACATCTTCTTGATCCATTCATCTGTTGATGGACATCTAGGTTCTTTCCATAGTTTGGCTATTGTGGACATTGCTGCTATAAACATTCAAGTACACGTGCCCCTTTGGATCACTACGTTTGTATCTTTAGGGTAAATACCCAATAGTGCAATTGCTGGGTCATAGGGCAGTTCTATTTTCAACATTTTGAGGACCTCCATGTTGTTTTCCAGAGAGGTTGCACCAGCTTGCATTCCCACCAACAGTGTAGGAGGGTTCCCCTTTCTCCGCATCCTCGCCAGCATCTGTCATTTCCTGACTTGTTGGTTTTAGCCATTCTGACTGGTGTGAGGTGATATCACATCGTGGTTTTGATTTGTATTTCCCTGATGCCGAGTGATATGGAGCACTTTTTCATGTGTCTTAACAAACACATTACTTTTAAAACCAGAAAAAATGGTAACTTGTAGATACCAGGTAAATGTTTTAGTTTCATTGGACTGAAATTTCTACCTCCTCGTGGTTTCTTCCTGACAGTTCTAGTTCTGCCTGTTTGGGTGGTACAGAGTGGGTCTTCATTCTTCGATAATCTGATAATCAGGAAAAGGCCGAATCATCTTTTTCTCTATGCTGAACCTACCCAGGTCCTTGGACTGTGCCGCATGTGGCATTCTGTAGCTATTTAGCCTCTGGAAGATTATGGAGAAGAGTGACTCACAGATTGTACCTTTCTTTTTTTCCCCCCAGATTTAATTCAGGTAGCTTTTTTTACCTGTTCATTTGACCTGGCAATTAAAGGTGTTAAATCTCCTTGGTGTGATGTTTTTGACATAGATGATGCAAAGGTAAGTATTATTTTTGCGGTTTCTTTGCTATTTATTTATTTATTTATTGCATTATTTTTGTTGTTGTTGTTACTTGAAACAGCTTTTCAAAAAATAAGTGGAACAGGGAGCATGAACTGTCTTTGACAGACTTACAATTTTCCTTACTTAGGGAATGAATTGTTCAAATGGGGTCTACATGCTTACAGTTTGGATTCAGAAAACTTTGGAAAACATTCTTCCGTGGTGATTTGATTTCCAGATCCACCCAATTAAAACCCTATTTTAGGGCGCCTGGGTGGCTCAGTGGGTTAAGCTTCTGCCTTTGACTCAGGTCATGATCTCAGGGTCCTGGGATTGAGTCCCGCATCAGGCTCTCTGCTCAGCAGGGAGCCTGCTTCCTCCTCTCTCTCTCTCTGCCTGCCTCTCTGCCTACTTGTGATCTCTCTCTGTCAAATAAATAAATAAAATCTTTAAAAAATAAATAAATAAAATAAAACCCTATTTTACCCTTCATGAGATTTTATTGCTAGAAGGGATTGTAGAGCTGTTAAAATCCAAATTCTTTTTAAAGGAAGCCAGAGCTCAGAGAGGATGAATGGTTTTTCAAATACCTAACTTTTCTTTTTTAATAGTTTTTGTGATAAATTGAGCTCCATGTTCCACCCGGTAATGGCAATAAGCCCTCCACAGTTTCTCTCTGCCTGCTTTGTATGTTCTTTCTTCCCTCTTACTCATACTGCTTCTTTCAGACTCTAGAAAGAGAAGGCCAGACAGGCCTCAGCTGACTCTAAGTGAGGCAAATTCTGGTCATTTCTGGGATGTTGGGAGCCAGAAGGTAGGGTAGGAGAGTGTTAATTGTTTTTGTGAGCATTGAGGATGTCAGCATTGGATAGGATTCTGGTGTCTGTGTGGATCGTTCAGGCATGTGGACTTGTGAAACTTCAGTCACCTCTCGCATACATATAAAATGTTCAGTATGCCCTGTGAAAATCAATTATTAAGTTTAAAACTTAACATCAGGTTTTGAAAAGAAGCCTACTGTTTGCCAGATACTAGCAGGTTTTTAAGCCAAGAAAGAGCTAATGTACATTTGAGGATAAACAAGTGCTTTATTTTGTTACTCAAAGACCAGAGTGACCACAACAGATTAAAGGTGGTTTTACGTGTTACCAGGCTCACATGGGACTGGGGCTTACCATGTGATTGGAAGCAGAGGAGAGGACCCTCAGTGAATGACTCCTCTTAGACACTGAGCACCAGTGGTTATGGGTGTGATCTGTTTTCCTCTCTGTCTGCTTCTCTCCTCTAACTGTCCAGAACTCATCTCTTAGAAATTTCCTGACCATAAAATTAATAATTATGCCAGTATTAGTATAAACTGAAATTTAGGGTTACCATTCACATGGGTCAAAATACTGCCCTCCCTTTTTTCCTTCCCTACCCAATTTGCTCGAGGGAAAAAAGTTGATAAACAGAAATAACTGAATACTGTATAAATGTTTGGTGGGCATTGGCCCAGGGAAATTCACCTTTTAACAGAAGAGCAATTTCATTTGCCCTGGTTACTGCCCATGGTGGGATGTTTGGCACGTGCTCACCAGGCCCTGCTCTCTGCGCAGTTCCTTTTGTGAGAGCAGTATCCCTGGGGTCTCTTCCATGTACTGGCAGCTTCGGGTTTAAGTGCCAGCTGCTTTTCCAGGCCGCGGACACACACCTCCCATCGCCGCCAGCCACTACCTGTCCTGTTTGTCCTTGCGACACCTGCTGCTCTCCCTTCCTTTTCCTTATTTGGATCCTTCTCCTTGGAAACATTTTGCTCTTGCTTTTTGTGCATCTGTCTCTTTGGGAGGTAGTTTAACGCATTCCAAAACCCTGGAAATCATGATCTACTTCCTTTGCCTTGATTCCCACATGTGTTAGAAGATGGAACTATAGGGTTATGCAGGTACACCCCCTGAAGTTCTAGGATTCTGGACTACTCGACTTTCTCTTTCTCTCTCTTTCCCCTCCCCCTTTTTAGTGTTATCCTTTTGTCTCTTTATTATTGCCTGTGAAGAGTTTTTTTTTTTTCCTGCAACTTATTTTGAAAATTTTCAAACTGACAGAAATCTTAAGAATGATAACAGTAAACACTCACATTTGTGAGTTGTTTACTTTTCTTTGCCACGTTTGTTTTTCGTCACAGATAGGAGTTTCCTGTTGCTGCCATCATGAATTACCACAGACTTAGTGGCCTAAAACAATACAGATTTATTATCTTACAGTTCTGGAAGTCAGGCATTCAGAATGAATCTTACAGTGCTAAAATCAAGATGCAAGTAGTGTGTTCTTTGTGGAGCACACAAGAGGAAAATCTCCTTGCCTTTTCCAGTCTCTAGAAGCCCCCTGCATTTTTTTATTTAAAAAAAAAAAAAACCTCTGCTTCTATGGTTATATCTCCTACTCTGTCCTTCCTAACTACTCCTTATAGGGATCTTTGTGATTACATTGGCACATGTATGTAGCCCAGAATAATTTTCTCATTTTAAGATCCTTCATCACACCTGCAAATTCCCTTTTATCATGAAAAAGAATACAGTCTTAGGTTCTAGGGATTAGGATGTGGACATCTTTGGGGAGCATTTATTCTGTCTGCCACATATATATGATCTTTTTTCTTTGCAGACTTCAAAGCACTTCTTGAAATACTTGAGTATGTATCTAAAAAACAAGAACATTCTGCTACATAAAGTATAATTGTTTTACGTATATATGTAATAGTGCAGTATTCTCTAGTACATACAATATTGAACTTTTCACATTTGTCTTAATAAAGGTCTATATTTAGACTTTTCCCCCCCTTAAACTCAGGGTCTAATGAAGGGTCACTCATTGCATTTACTTGTCATGTCTTTTTAGTTTTCTTTAGAGAAGTACTGCAGCCTTTTGTCTTTTGGACATTGGCATTTTGCAGGCGTCTGGGCTTTTTTTTTTTTTTGACAGAATGTGTTTGTGTCCCATTTCCAACTTTTGATTAGGTAACGTAGACTAAGGTTTAAACGTTTTTGACAAGAATACTGTGTAAGTGATGTGTCTGCACTGAGGAATGCGTATCTTTTTGTCACATTATTGATTACGACATGTCTGATCATTTGGTTAAAGTGATTCCTGGCAGACTTCTCCATTGCAGAGGTGCTTTTTTAACCTTTGTAAATAACTTCTTTATTTAATTGGCCATGATCTGAAAATTTGAAATACATGTTTATTAAGTTAATTGAATAAGAGCTTCCTTTTTATATATTAAAGAGCAAGTAAGTTTTCTTCATTTAAAAATATCAAGTTCTCTTTTGATTTGTTTCCTGTGATTATTTTCTTTTTTAATGATTTGATAGAAAATAACTTCTGTCTCTGCTTAGAACTTTCCACTGTGAAGTAGGTTTATATACTGAAGTATTTAGAGATGAAATAACTTTACTTTAGATTTAAATTTACTTTAGAATAATCCATTGGTGGGGTGCCTGGGTGGCTCAGTCGTTAAGTGTCTGACTTTGGCTCAGGTCATGATTCCAGCATCCTGGGATCAAGCCCCATATCTAGCTCCCTGCTCAGCAGGGAGACTACTTCTCCCTCTCCAGCTCCCCTGGGCTTGTGTACCCTCTCTCACCTCTCTCGCTGTCATAAATAAATAAAATCTTAAAAAAAAAAAAAAAAAGAATAATCCAGTAGGTGATGGTGGGAGATAACTAAAACAGGATTAGCCAAATGATGATTGTTACTGAAATTGGATGATGGATACACAGGGGTTCATTATATTACAGTTCCCTATTTTTCACATTTGAAATTGTTTATTAAAATATTTTTGAAGGGGCGCCTGGGTGGCTCAGTGGGTTAAAGCCTCTGCCTTCAGCTCAGGTCACGATCCCAGGGTCCAGGGATCAAGCCCCACATTGGGCTCTCTGCTCAGCGGGGATCCTGCTTCCCTTCCTTTCTCTCTCTTCCTGCCTCTCTGCCTACTTGTGATCTGTATCTGTCAATTAAATAAATAAAATCTTTTAAAAAAAATTTTTTTTTAAATTAAAAGTGAGTAGACATTTATTAAATTCTGAGAATCACAGAGATTATTGGATATCCAGAACCTTGTGAAGTGCTGGACCATGGGTGCCTTCATAAAGCAGATCTTGTTTGGGTGCCTGCTCTCTGCTAGGCACATGGTTGGAATGGAAGATTCTAACATAACATAGGCATTATCCCCTTTAAGGAGTGAAAGACACAAAGCATTGGAAGGCAATAGGATGGCTGTAATTAGGTATAGGGATACATAAAGGAGAAAGTTGGTGTAATGGCAGTCGATCTTTATAGAAGAAATGACGCATGAACTAGGTACTTTTTTTTAATCTTGTTTTTATTCAATTTTGTTTTTATGCTAAGATTTTATTCTAGTGGCGAGAGAGAGTGAGCTGTGGAGGAGGGGCAGAGAGAGAAGCAAACTCCCTGCTGAGCAGGTAGCCCTGGGCGGGAGGGGTGGGGAGTGCTTCCCAGGACCTTGAGATCGTGAACTGAGGTGAAGGCAGGTGCTTCACTGACTGAGCCACCCAGATGCCTCTATTCAACATTATTAAAGATTTACCTATGATGATGCTATAGTTCACTTATTTTCATTGCTATATGGTATTCCATTATATGAATTAATCACTTTTACCTACCCCCCCAAGTCCATTGTCTTATTGGTAGACGTTGGGGCTATTAAGAACATTATCGTGTAGGTCCGTTGGGGTGTATGCAGACATATTTCTGAAAGTCTGGGTCTGTGGTAGAATTGCTGGATCACAGGTTATGTAGAACTTCAAATTTACTAGATAATAATGCCAAACTGTTTTTGATGTCCCAGCTTATGTTTCTGTCTTCTTTTCATATCTTTTTTTTTTTAATGCTTTTGACTTTATTCTTTTAAATCTTTGGAATTCGTGTTAGTACGTTCATTTACTCAGCAGTTTTCATTCGGCTGACTGTTTCAGGTATATAGCAGTTTTCTTTTTCTTTTGTGTGTTTGTATAGATGCTGTGCTGGTTCCCCTTTTTAATTGTTACTCATCTTTGCAGCAAGTTCAGCTTTTCTTCCTCCCTAGCCGGCCAGTGTGGATGAACAGCTATTCAGAAAGGAGTAGTGTTCCTTCCGCTTCAGAGTTGCTTTCCTCTGAGATCCTCTGCAGGTGCTTCCTGCTGACCTTGACCACCAGTCTGTCTCCTGGGAGCAGTATTACAGACTGTGCAGGGAGGCTCCCCTCAGGCTTCATTCTGTGGCCTCCTGGTTTCAAGCTAAGAGGTGTTGATTGTGCTCCTCCTAGTGTTCCCTGTGCTTTTGAGGATCTGTCTCTCTGGTTTTGTGAGATGTTTTGATTTTCAGTGCACTTGGGAGCCCTCCCTTGTTTATGACTGTGGTCAGGGGGATAAAGGTCTCCTGAACTCTATGACGAAGGCATTTGTATTTCTGTTTTTCATGCATTTTCTTTAGGGTGATTTTGAGAGAACAGAGAAGTATATCCTTATTCCATCATATTAAAACCCAAGGTTTTTTTATTTTCCAGTGAAGAACACTTGCAATTCTTTGTCATAAAATGTGATGTGTGTTTGGGGTAGTCTCATAGTTACTGATGTAGTTTTTGAATGTTGGTGTGTTGGTAGGGTGAGGTCTGGAACGGACGGCTAAGAAAGAATTCTTGAGACATCTTTGGTGCAAAAAGGTGGTTTTATTAAAGCAAGGGGACAGGTCCATGGGCAGAAAAAGCTGCTGCCCCGTGATTGTGAGAAGCAACTGATTGTATACTTTGGGCTTGGGGGAAGTAAAGATGAGGGAGGCTTCGGAAGGATTTTCACATGCTGAAGAGGACTCGGGAGAAACTGGAGGCCTTGCTGTTGTCAAACCGAGGTGATTGTTCCCTCTAGCAAGGAATTAACTTGCTAGAGGGGAGCTTCCTAGAGGAATGTTAATACTCTGCCCTATCCCGAGTATTTGTCAGTGGGCTGCAGGTTGTAAGGACATTTAATTTTGTTTCCCACATCAGTTATCATTACCAATTAAGGAAATTCATTTCTTGCTTACTGAAGCCTTCTATTTATTGTTTTTAAAATCAGGGATGTGTGTTGAATTGTTGTCACCCAGGAAGATGATTGTGGTTTTTATTTATTTATTTTTTAATCTCCCAACATAGTAAACGGTTGGTGCATTTTCTAGTATTGAATCATCCTTGCATTCCTTCTTTCTTAAGATAAATTCTCTTACAGACTGCTTTTTCTCCTAGTTAGAGCTCACATTTCTTGTTTCTTCATGTATTTCTAGCAATTTTTAATTTACTGGACATTGTGAATATTACATTGTTGAATGCCTAAATTTTGTTGCCTTCCTTTATAGAGTTCTGAATTTTATTTTATTTTGCTGTTAGGTTACTTGTGGGTCACCTTGATCCCTTTGATGTTTATTTCTGAGTTTCATGCTCTGGATCTGACCTACAAAACCTAGAAACAAATCTTTATTTGTAAACATACCTTTACTGTTAAGTGTGACCCTTCTGGGGTCTATGTTGGATGTCCAGGTGTCTAGTGAAATTCTCCTATTTAGGCTGCTTGGAACTTGAATATCTCCCAGCCTTGTGATAGCTCTGGAATTCAGCTTATAATTCTCACAACACTGAGCAACAGAGTCAAGAGGACCCCCAGATTTCTGGAGCGGTTTTTTGTGTAGCTTCTTCCTTTCTCATACTCTGTCCTGCTAATTCCAGCCCCTTAAGACTGCGTTCTGACTCCTCTCCTCAGCAGGACTGCATGATTCTGCCTGACATCCCTTCCCCTCACTACCCCTCCAATCTCCGCAGGCCACAGTTTCAAAGTGCCTCCAGGCAGAAACCTGGGCGTTTGTAGGGTTTGCTTTGTTTTTCTCCTCTCCGTGATCACAGTTCAGTGCTTAATACTCAATGACTGAAAACATTCGTTTTACATATTTTGTCCTGTTTTCTACTTGTGTATGTCCAGCGGGCATGCCTGGTGTTACTCCATCATGACAGATGATACCTTCTTTCAGTAGACTGCTGTATTTTTTTTGGGAATTTCATTAAATTGTTTAAATGAATTAAGCATTCATTAAATTGTGTTTGTAGTGAGGTTGTTTATGGCCATGGCTCTCATCTGTGAGTGGTACTGCTGGCCCGGCCCTATTCCTTTTCCTGGCTGGGGGGTTAGAACACAAGGCGGGGATTTCTTTGTACACCAGTGATTAAGAGCCATAGTTGAGAGCACAGGAATTGCAATGCAGCGGGCTGAAGTTTTCCTGGCCCTTTTCTCTGTGCTTTCTTTGTTCAGTTTTGGGTACAGGCTTCCATTGTGCTCCTAAAATGAGTTGAGAAGCTTTCTGACATAAGAAAAATGTTAAGGTTTGAAGTCGGCAGTCAAGAAAGTATTCTTGTGACGTCTTTGGTGCAAAAAGGTGATGTTATTAAAGCACGGGGACAGGACCTGTGGGCAAAAAGAGCTGTACTGGGGTCATGAGGAGTGGCCTATTACATACTTTCAAGTTGGGAGGGAGTTAGGGATGACGTGAATCTCTAAGAAATTTTGGAAGCAAGGTTTCCAAGACCTCGAGGGGGCTAGCTGTTGTTGCGAAAAGGTCATTTATTACCGTCTAATAAAACCTGAGTCACGAGACCCTTCAGATGTGTATCGGTCGGCACTATGCTTGGGGGTGGGTGATTGCCAACATGTATCTTGGGGGGTTTCGAGATAAAGAAAATTTCCGAAGGAATTTTTATGTTAAAGTAGACTTACAAGATCCTGGAGGTCAGGTTAATATTGCCTGTTGCTCTCAGCAAAGTGTCAACATCCAGGCAGCTGAGTCTCTAGAGGAAGGTCACTCTGCCTGTTTCAAGGACTTGTCTGTGGGCTCTAAGTAGTGAGGAAATTTAATCATTTTTTTCTGCCTGTGTTTCCCACATCACTTCCCATTGTTTCCTGTACCCTGGAATAACTTAATTATTAGGAACTAACTCTTCTTGAAGGTTTGGTAGAACTCCTACTTTAAACCAAATATGCCTGGTCTCTTTCAGATAGACTTTTATCTCTAGTTATTTTGTATAGTCAGATTTTTCTGTGTCAATTTGGCTAATATATATTTTCCTAGAAAAACTGCTTATTCCATTTACATTTTCTGATCTTTTTGAGATAACATTTCAATAGCATGCATATGTGATTTTTAAAAAATCTTCAGGCATATCTCCTTTTTCATTTCTTTTTTTTTTTTTTTTTTTTTAAGATTTTATTTATTTATTTGTAAGAGAGAGAGTGAGAGCGAGCACAGGCAGACAGAGTGGCAGGCAGAGTCAGAGGGAGAAGCAGGCTCCCTGCGGAGCAAGGAGCCCAATGTGGGACTCGATCCCAGGACACTGGGATCATGACCTGAGCCGAAGGCAGCTGCTTAACCAACTGAGCCACCCAGGCATCCCGTCCTTTTTCATTTCTGATACTGTTTTATTTCTTGGATTTGGCAGAACTTTAATTCTTTTAATTTTAATTCTTTCATTTAAAAAAAATTTTACTTTGTCCCTTTTGCTAACTTCTTGATTTAGTTGCTTCTTTAATGTATGGTTAGTTTTGTTTTTGGTATATGGCCTTTTGCTCTTAAATTTACTATGGCTTGCACTTAGTTTCTCTAGGGGCTTTTTTGGGGAAAAATAACAATTACTGCAGTCTTCTCTTGTACCCATTAAAAAAAAAAAAGATTTTATTTATTTATTTGACAGAGAGAGGGACAAGTAGGCAGAGAGAAGTGGGGGTGGGGAGCAGGCTCCCTGCTGAGCAGAGAGCCTGAGGTGGGGCTTGATCCCAGGACCCTGAGATCTTGACCTGAGCCAAAGGCAGAGGTTTAACCCACTGAGCCACCCAGCCGCCCCGTACCTATTTTTGTTTTTAGGTAAGCTCTACACCCAGTGTGGGGCTTGAACTCTCCCCTCCCCTCCCCCAAGATCAATAGTCACAGCCAGTAGCCCAACTTGTATCTTTTTCCAGGGTATGTTTTAGTCCCCTGGTTTTGGTGTTTATCTGATCATATGATACATGAATACAAAGTTTAACATTCAGAGAAAGTCTGCCTTAATCACCAGTTGTAATTCAAGAGATTCCACAGAGATCAGTCCCTGCTGTCTGTTCAGTGTGTACCTTTTAACCCTTTTCAGTGCTGCTATTTATAATCTGTATCACTCTTTTTCTTTTCTTTAAGATTTTATTTATTTATTTGACAGAGAGATTACAAGTAAGCAAAGAGGCAGGCGGGCGGTGGGGGTAGCAGGCTCCCTGCTGAGCAGAGAGCCCAATGCGGGGCTCGATCCCAGGACCCTGAGATCATGACCTGAGCCAAAGGCAGAGTCTTAACCCACCGAGCCACCCAGGCACCCCAATCTATATCACTCTTAAAACAGTAAACAGTATAGTGTGTGTTTGTAGGTATGCATGTCTTGGTAATAAATGGTATTATACTGTAATTATTCTTAACCTGCCCTTCTCATTCAGTGTGTCTTGGAAAGATCTATCCATATCAGTACATAGAGGCCTACAACATACAAGTTTTAAATAACTGCCTAGTATTCCATAGTATGTGTATACCATTGTTTAGTCAACCATCTGCCTATTAATGAAATTTGGGTATTTTCAGGAATCTTTCTCCTGCCTTATAAGCAGTGCTGCTGTAAGACGTTCTTAGATGTGCTGTCTTGTGTTCATCTGTGACTATGACTTCATAAGAAATGAAATTAAATGGGCCATAGAAATATATGCTTTCATGGATTTTGCCAATTTGCACTTTAGAATGTCTGTACCGGTATATATTCCTTTCCTATATCCTTCATCTACTTTTATTACCATTTTTGCAAAAGTGATACACGAACCAAAGTAACTTGTTTTCTATCTGGTTTCTAGCTTTATAAAATTCTTAAAAGTTCCTGCTCCATTGTTCACATCTTCCTGTGGTACAATGAAGATTCTTCTGTTTTTCTCTTTTTTCCTGTACATATTTTTGCTATCACTTGAAAGTAATTTTAGCAGCAAGGGGAAGTGAGCGCCTGTCTTTAGCCCTCTGTCTAGAGCGTCCGTGGATGCTGGGTTATTGGCCATGAGTACTAACTCACTTTTGCATGCCGGTCCCCACGTCCCCACAATTCGAGTTCTTGTTTCATCGTAAATCTCTGCATGGCATGGACTTTTGGGGCAACTCTCAAAAGCTGAAAATGCAAATATAAACTCAGTGAATGCTAAGATTCTACTATACTTTGTGGAGAATGGTAATTAAACAATGTCACCTTTTCGGAGAGTCATTAAATCAGGGAATCTGTTAACATTAATGATTTTTGGAATTTTTATTTTTAGGTATTAGAATATTTAAATGATCTGAAGCAATATTGGAAAAGAGGATATGGGTATACTATTAATAGTCGATCCAGCTGCACCCTGTTTCAGGATATCTTCCAGCACCTGGACAAAGCAATTGAACAGAAACAAAGGTAAAAACTTAAAATAACTTTTCTTGATATGTATTCTCTTTAGTGCCCAATTAAGCTTCTTAAAAATGTTTTAGAATGGATGAATTTCTAAAAATAGGTTTTGCTTGTGTTTTTTAAAAAAAATATTTAACATAATAGCTAGGCTTATGAAAAAATTAGATGACATAATGTGAGTTATAAAACGTTTAAACCCTTCGTTCATCCCAACAATTATAGAGCATTACTTATGATTAGCATGGGCGGTGGTTCCCTTTTCCTGCTGCCTTTTGCCCCCTCTACTCCTTATCCCCTGTGACTGCTCCTCTCAGGTTGGTGGATATCATTGCTTTGCCTGTTTAAAAATAGTCTTTATTATAAATGTGTGTGTGTAAACAGTATGTTGTTTTGTCCAGAGTTATATGCTCATTGTCTTCTGGGACTAGTTTTTTTTACCCCCCTTCAGCATTACATTTACAAAGTCAAAAACTAAACATTTTTACTATAGTGTAATATTCAGTAATGTCTGATATTCAGTAATATCTGATACTCAGTAAAGAAGTACCACAGTTTATAGCATCTTTTCTTATCAGTGGACATTTGGATAGTTTCTGTTTTTGCTGTTATAAATCGTGTAATTGCACATGGCTTCTGGTAGAAATACGAAATGTTTTTATTTTGAATGAGAGTTTCTAATGGAAAAGCCTTTGTTAACATTCATACTTTTCAACTTTTCAAGGTTTAAAAAAAAACTTCATAATTTAAACCTGTAATAGAACCTAACTAACTAAGTTAACTCCATTTTATTTGATAATATGCTTCTCTGAGAGCTTATACATTAATAATTAGAGGCAAAAATGCTATAAAGACGAGACAGAAAGACTGAAGATTGTGTATTTGTGTCTGCAGTGCCAAGTTTTATACACACATGTAGAGAGAGAGAGGTGTGTGTGTGTGGATATGACTCTAGTTTAGGAAATTTTCTTGGGCTGGATGGGAGTTAGGGAAGAATACTGGATTGAGTATTTAGTTTCTGCTACCAGACACTTTTCGTGGGGTGGTTAGTCAAAGCAGGTCCGTCTTTGATGTAGGCATTAACTTCTTTCCTACTTAGTTTTATGTGTTTATAAAAGTGGTTTATAACCTGTTAAGAATTTTTTAAATTCTTAAAATTGTGTCAGAAAGATTCGTAAATAATTTTTGCAGGATTTGCTACTATAATTTGATATCATATTTAAAGTTTGAGAAGTTACTGTTGTTTCAAAATTTTTGTATCCTGAAAACTGTGAAACATTAGGGAAATTACAGATGGCCCAAATAAATGGAGAGATATGCTTTTGGTATGGATTGGAAGCCAGATTGATCATCTATAGGCTGAATGCGGTTCCTACCAATTTCAGTAGGTCCCTTTGTAGAAGTTGAGAGGCTTACTCTAAAATTTGTACAGAAATGCAAAAGAACCTTGAAGAGCTAAAACAATTTTGAAAAAGAACAGCAGCAACAAAAACTTTTAATTATCTCATTTCAAAGCTTATTATAAAACTGTAGCCATGGACAGGTAGATCAATGAATAGAATCAAGTCGATAATAGACTGTTATGTGGTCAGTTTTTGGCAAAGATGCTAAGGGAGTATACTGAAGTAAAAAGGATAGTCTTCAGCAGATGGTGCTGGAACAGTTGGATGCCCGTATGTTAAAAATGACATTTAGACCTGTAGTTCATACTGTACACAAAAAATGGGTCATAGATTTAAGTGTAAAGTTGGGAATCTTTTTGAAGAAAATGTGGGATCAGCAACCTAAATGTAAGAGATGAAACTATGAAACTCTTAGGAGTAAATCTTCACAACCTTGGATTAGACCAAGATCTCATACTAAAACACTCAAAAGCTTGATCCATCAAAAAATTGATAAAATGGACATCATCAAAATTAAAAAATTTTGTGCTTCTAAAAATACTATTTGGAAAATGAGAAGATAAATTGTAGACCTAGAGAAAGTATTTGTAAAATATACATATATGATTAAGGATTTGAATCCAGAATCCATAGGATGTTACATCTCAATAAGGAGACAACCCAGTTTTTAAAAAGCAGGAGATTTTAACAGATAGTTAAGATGGCAAGTAAGCGCGTGAAAGGGTGCTCACCATCATTGAACAGTGAGGGTCACCTGGGTGGCTCAGTCGTTAAGCGTCTGCCTTCAGCTCAGGTCATGATCCCAGGGTCCTGGGATCAAGCCCTGCATTAGGCTTCCCTGCTCGGCAAGAAGTCTGCTTCTCCATCTTCCACTCCCCCTGCTTGTATTCCCTCTCTCATTGTCAAATAAATAAATAAAATATTTTTAAAAACAAAGAAAAAAAACCACAGTGAAATACCATCAGTATACCCCCAAACTGGCTGTGAAATAATAGAAAAAATATATATTGGTCTCTGCCCCAGGTTCTTGACATAGGGTTCCTGAAACCATGTGGTTTCCAAGCCATTATAGAAGCTTAGAATTTTCAGCCCCGAGCCCCATTGTCTTGAGAAGGGAAAAAGGCTGGAAATGGCAATAATGATCAGTCATGGCTATATGATAAAAGCCCTAAAATGTTTGAGGTTTATGGAGCTTCTGGGTTGGTAGGTAAATAGGTAGCAGTGTTGAGAGAGTGACTTGCCTGAAGAGGGTGTGGAAGCCCTGTATACCGGCCCTTCCCATCCCCCATGTGGACATTCATCTCTATTCTTCATCCTGTCCTTCTATAATAAACTGGTAAATGTGCTTCCCTGAGTTTTGAGAGCTGCCCTAGCAAGTTAGTAAACCCAAGGAAGGGGTTGTGGAAACCTTTGATTTGTAGCCAAGGTGAACAGAAGTTGTGGGTAGCCTGAGATCTACTTGTCATTGGTACCGGAGGGGGCAGGAGAGGCAGTCTCATGGGCCTGAGCTCTTCGTGGACTCAGGTGCTGTCTCCAGGGACACAGTGTCAGAATTGAGGTAAATTGCTGAATAACTAGCTGGAATGCAGAGATCTGCTTAGTGTGGGGAAAATGCCCCACGTGTTTGGTGACCACAAGTGTCCAGAGTGGTAGGAGTGTGGTGTGAGAGTAAAGCAGAAACACAGGACGAAAAGACTGGGTGTTTTCTTTATTTACTGGCTAAAATATAAATTAAAAAATAAAGATTGTCCTGAATGTTGGCAAGTTGTCTAGAAAGTGGAAACTCTGTACTTTGCTGGTGGGAATGTAAAATTAATACAGCCACTTTGGAAAAGTTTATCAGCTTCTTTGAAAGTTAAACGGATATCTACCATATGATGTAGGAAATTTAGTCCTAAGTACCCTATAGAAAAGAAACTACATGTCTACACAGACTTCTGTGTGACTGTTTACAGTTTTTAGCGATAATGAATAGTGCTACAGTCAACAATTCAGACGCCCACCAGCAGCCGGATGGGTGAACACAAGGTGGTGTGTCAATGGGACGGAGTACTACTCGGTAAGAGAGTATGAACTGCTGGCGCACGCGACAAAACCAAAGACTTCAAAAACATCATAGTGCTAACAAAGAAGCTGGTTGCATAAAACTGTACATTGCATCATTATGTTTATTTGAAATTTCTAGGAAAGGCCAAACCTTAGAGGTGGACGTCCATCATCAGTGGCTTCCTGGATCTGGACGTGGGAGCCAAGATTGGCTGTGGGTGGGTACAGGAAAGTCTTTAGGGCCATGGAAGTGTCCCAAACTGGATTGTGAAGTTTGCACACGCAGATGTTTTATTCACTAAAATTCATCTAAGTAGGGGCGCCTAGGTGGCTCAGATGGTTAAGTGTCTGCCTTCTGCTCAGGTCATGATCTCAGGGTCCTGGGATGGAGCCCTAAGTCTAGCTCTTTGCTCAGTGTGGAGCCTGCTTCTCCCTCTCCCTCTGCCTCCTCTGCCCCGCTCAAGCTCTCTCTTGCTATCTCTCTCTCTCTTTCTCAAATAAATAAATCTTTAAAAAAAAGGATTCATCTAACTCAACAGTTAAGACCAGGTGGATTTTATGGTACTTCCATTATACTTCAATAAAAATTGTAAAACAGTATGGGTATTTAGTAGAAGGGAAAAGGGGGGGAAAGAATAAAATAATCTTTTGGTAAAAGTGGGAATAATTTTTGAAGAATTTACTTATTTACTAAATGCAACTAATTGGTTACTTCGTCGTGTTATCTCTGTAAGATGCTGCTGAAGTTGATTTTCATGCATGGCTTATGGAATCAGATGTAGAGGCAGCATGAGGTTTTGGGCAGATGCTTGGATTTAGTTGGAGTCCTGCTTCTTGATTGAGGCTGCAGGTTCCTCATTTCTGACGGGGGGGGGGGTGTCTCCCAACTCTCGAGGTTGTTGTGATAATCAAATGAGATAATGTTTTTAGAGCGCCAAATGGGATGTTTTCATTGTCAGGATGAGGAAAGACTATGCCCTTTGCATGATTACTCCTTTGTGAATTGAAGAGAAGATTCATTCAACAATATTTTAGAACACCTGCTGGTGTGTGTTAGGTAGTGTTATAGGACCTGGAAACAGTGAGGTGTATGATAGACTCATTGCACTTGTGACTCTTTTACTATCTAGAGAAAATAGAAATGTATGTTAAAGCCCTGGGTAGTGGTGTACTCATTCACGCGAGATTGTGAAACATTTGATCGAGTCCCGCATCGGGCTCTCTGCTCAGCAGGGAGCCTGCTTCCTCCTCTCTCTGCCTGCCTCTCTGCCTACTTGTGATCTGTCAAATAAATAAATAAAAGTCTTAAAAAAAAAAAAGTTAAAGAAAGGAGAGATTGACCTTGTATGATGAGAAGTCATCTCCTTTTTGACCTGAGGAAGGAAAGTCAGCAGTAATTCTGAAGAAACTGGAAGGTACTTTTCAGGGACTGGTTATCTCTGTCCAAAAAGACTGATTTAGGGTTTTAAAAAAAAATTTATGTAGCTGAATCAAGATTAAATTGTCTTAAATAGATCAAGGGAAGCAAGTGTATTTAGAGACTTTTGTCAGATTTCTATCCAAACCCAGATGGGTACTGACTGGTTTTATACACAGTTAGGGTAAGCAGTTAGCCAAGAGTACTTCTAAAGAAAACTGACATAAACTCAGAATAACAGGCTTAAAAAATTAATAGACTTTGTTTTTCAGGGCAATTTTAAGTTTACACCAAAATTTGGGATGGAAGTTATAGTTCCCATATACCATCCCCTCTTCCACATACACAGCCTCCCTCAGCATTCATAGCACACGCAAGTGTTGTAGAGTAAGATTGTAAGAGAGTTTTCTGTCTTTGTACTTATTCTGATCTATTCCATCAAAACAGTAATCTTTTTTTTTTTTTTTTTTTTTTTTGTCAGAGAGAGAGAGAGGGAGAGAGAGCGAACACAGGCAGACAGAATGGCAGACAGAGGCAGAGGGAGAAGCAGACTCCCTGCCGAGCAAGGAGCCCGATGTGGGACTCGATCCCAGGACGCTGGGATCATGACCTGAGCCAAAGGCAGCTGCTTAACCCACTGAGCCACCCAGGCGTCCCAATCTTTTTTTCTTCTGACTCTTAAATTTTTTCTTGTGTTTGGATTAGATTCTGTAAATGAGTATGTTTACATACGAGTAATATTTTATCGTTAGCTCTTGTCTGAGGGAAATGTCTCTCACTTACTTCTACAGTCCCCAGGCTACCCTTGCTTTCCCTGTTCCCTCCTCCATTCCACACTGTGATGGTACCGTGTGCACAGGTAGTTTACGTTTTTATAATAATATTAAATCAGAGATGGTCTTCAGTGTTTCTATTTCTTCAACGTAATTTTAAGAGCATGGTTTTACTTTCACGGAGAAACTGAAGGTTGCAAATAATGTTAATTGGCAAATGTCAACCTTTTGGCTGAGTATTGGGACCTGGAATTCTATTTTCTTTCTTGGACTGTCATATCAGTGATGGGATTAAAGTTTAGACCAGTGCATCTATTATTTAAGCAAATTTAAACAGCTTTTGCTGTTTAAGCAACTGTGATTAGAAAAGCAGATTGGGGGATGCTTGGGTGGCTCCTTTGGTTAAGCATGTGACTTTGGCTCAGGTCATGATCTCAGTGACCTGAGTCACTGGTGATGGGGCCCCACATCAGGCTCCCTGCTTAGCAGGGAGTCTGCTTCTCCCTCTCCCTCTGTCCCTCCCCACCACTCCGGCTTTCTTTCTAAGAAATAAAATCTTGAAAAGAAGCAGATTGGATTTACAGAAGAGATGAAACCTATTGGATTTTATTCTACTCTTCCCTTCCCCATTACTTCTGTTGATGTATTTTTATCTTTCTGGGTTGGGGAATTCAATAAGGAATTCAATAAGCAGGAAGTGTCCTACTTTTTTAAAGTACGGTTTAGGGGCTCCTGGGTGGCTCAGTTGGTTAAGCATCTGCCTTCAGCTCACTTCATGATCTTAGGGTCCTGGGTTTGAGCCCCATATGGGGCTCCCTGCTCAGTGGGGAGTCTGCCTTTCCCTCTCTCTCTCTCTCCTCCTGCTTGTGCGTACACTCTTTCTCTCTCTCAAATAAATAAAATATTTTAAAAATTAAGTGAGGTTTACATTCTGAACTGAAATTGCTAGCCTTGTGAGAGCTTCATCATGTGTATTCTCCGACACCAAAATTAACTGCAGTAAATATTCATTACTGTCATTAAAGTCTCATTAACTTTTGTCTACCTATTCATTGACTCAAATCTTTTTGATATTTTCAGTTCACTGTTGAGTAAGGATATGGCTTTTTAATGTTGTGTAGTTCCGTGTTTTAACATAAGGTGGCAGCACTGAAACACATGTGTAGTGGCAACAATTTTTTTTCTTTTTTTTTTTTTTTAAAGATTTTATTTATTTATTTGACAGAGAGAGATTGCAGGTAGGCAGAGAGAGAGAGAGGAGGAAGCAGGCTCCCCGCGGAGCAGAGAGCCAGATGCGGGGCTCCGATCCCAGGACCCTGGGATCATGACCTGAGCCGAAGGCAGAGGCTTTAACCCACTGAGCCACCCAGGTGCCCCAACAAGTAATTTTTCAAACAGCTGCTTTGGTCAATTATGTAGCCCAGGGAAATAGGGGGATTTTTGTCTTTTCACGTTCTTAGCAATGTGTGCAGTTCTAAGTCCTCAACTCCTTGTTTTGCTCTCTTTGTGAAGTCAGGGTTCCCTGGAATCTAAGTAGGTATAGCAGGAAACTCTGTTAGCACTTGTTGAAAGAAACTGACTAACTAAAGGTTAAAAATATAATTAGCCTGGCTGGACTCTGAGTTCAGTTTCTAGTGTCCAGCTGGCTCCTGGGAAGACTCTGACTCTCGGTGGACTGCTGGCCTGTTATGTCTGGAACTCTCTTTCAGTGTTCACTCTTCGGTGCCGAGAGCAAGCCTGAAGTTCAGGTGGGGGTCAGTACGCATTAAAGGAATATCTGACATCCTCCCAGGCGTCCGAGCTGCAAACTGCTTTATGCTTGACTCTGCCTCCCTCACCTTCTTCATCTGTTCACCTGGTTGTGTTGTGGTCTTGTTGGTTTGTTTTATTCCAGTTTTACATCTGTTCCTCCCACTTTTCTTGACGCTTAGTGCCACAATTTCAATTCGGGCTAATATCTTTCTCCTAGATTTTAGCACATTTTCCGAAGTGCTGGTTTTGGTGTTACTCGGACTCTACTCCAGTGGTTTATGCAGGCAGTAGAGGGTAAACATTTAAATTACCATCTCAGGGAACCCATGTTCTAGTTTGGAGGATATTTATGTAATAACACTAAAAAACACATTTTTTTTTTTTAAAGTGCTAAAGGAGAATTAATTTGATCTGTGGTTTGGTAAAGGCTTTTTGGGAGTAGAAGTCTTTGAGGTTGGTCACTTAAGACTTCTTTCCATAACCTCAGCATATCCACTCTTAATACTTGTTTTAATTTCCTAAAAACAGTTTTATTGATGTAAAGTAAATGGCACATATTTAAAGTGTACAATTTGATGAGTTTTTGCAGGCATATGTATGCATGAAGCCATCACCACAACCAAGATAACGAAATATCCGTCACATGCAAAGATTTCCTTGTGGCTCTTCCCACCCTCCATCCGCACACCTCATCTGCTTTCTGTTACCATAGATGATTTTTTTCTGGACTGTTATATAATGGAACCATATGCTTGTGTACATTTTTTGGTTTGTCTTCTTTCACTCAATGTAGTGGGTGTGAGGTCCATCCACGTTGTATCTGTAGTTCACTCCTTGTTAGGACTGAATAGTATTCCTCAGTACAGATACACCACAGTTAGCTAATACATTCTCCTTATGACCAAGATTTAGCTGTTTCCAATTTGAGGCTGTAACAAATGAAGCCACTGTGAAATTTGGTTGTCTCGGTATGGACATTGCTTTTCGTTTCTCTTGGGTAAGACCTAAAGATGGACTAGCTGAGTCATATGGAAGGGAATGTTTATGTTCTGAAAACACTGCCAGGCTCTTCCCGTCTGTGTCTGAAAGCTCAGCTATTGCACAATGCTGGCGGAAGCTTGATGAGGGAGGGCTTTTTAATTTTAGCAATTCTAGTAGGTGTGTCGTAGCTTCTCAAGGTAGTTTTAGTTTGCATTTCCGTAAACACTATTGCTTTTGACCGTCTTTCCATGTAGTCATTTACTGTCCCTCTGTTTACTTTGGTGAAGGGTCTATTTACACCTTTGTCATTTTGTAATTGGGCTGTTTATCATCTTTTATTGTTAGAAGAGTTCTTTGCATATATTCTAGGTATAAGTCCTTTCTCAGATTTATGTCTTACAGATAGATACTCCTGGTCTGTGGTTTGCCTTTTTGTTTCTGTAATACTGTCTTTTGGGGGCTGACTTTGGCCCACTGTGGAAGCAGTTCCTCTAGAGCATCTGTTTGGTACGCTGTACATTTTAAGGTTTTCCTAGTCTGGCTTATGGAAGCAGACTCTTCCTGGCCGTGTGCTACCTCTGGGAAGTTTTTTCACTTGTTCTTTTCCAGTGATTTCCCTGAATTTGGATAGTTCTTGCATGTGCATGCTGATCGGTACCAGCTGAAAGCTCGAGGGCAGTCCCTGTACATCTCTGTTCTCTGGAACTCTGCCCTGTGAGCTCCAGCCCTTGTGGCCTCCCTAAGTTCTCAGTCCTGTCTCACATTCTCAGGAAGATTGTCGTGCTCGCTGTGGGCTCCTCTTCCCTGTGCTGTTCCCTGGAAACTAGGCCGTGAACTGTGAGGGCCTTAGGGTTTACCTTGCCTCACTCGGGCTCTGCCTAGTGCAGTGTCTCAGAACTGCTGTCTCATTTATTGTTTCTGGCTTTAGAGGAGTTGAAGGCAGGAAGGTAAACCCAGTCCTTGTGGCTGGAAGCAGAAGTTACTTCTTTTGTATTTTTGCTTGAGAAAAAACGATGCTAAAGTGATTTTAGTTTTAGTTATACATTTGTGCTAAGCTGTCCAACTGATGCTTCTCCAAATGCCTCATTGGAGCTGATGTTTCAATCAAATATATTAGAAGACTTAAAAAATATATTTGTTTTTCCTGGTAATTTTCTTCCCAGAGCATCTCTTGTCTCTGGCACTTCGTGTTTTTATGTGTGCTTATATAAGTATGGGAATTGTCTGAGTTGTCTAAAGCTTGATTTGATATTCTTGGGTCATGTTTAAAAATACACTTTGTGTAATACTAGTTGAGTGTGAAACATAGATTAAGAGCTTAGAAAGATCTGAGCTGAGGACATTGAGAGGAAAAACATTCAATTATTAGTTTTTCTGGTTGAGCTTTTTGAATGACTTTTAAGTACCTTCTTTGAGCTATTTTACCTAAATTGAACACATACATAGTCCTCAATCCTCATTTAACAACATAATTTTAGACTTCAAATTAAATTTAGTTTTTTGTTGAAGATTTAATAAGATCTCCTTACAGACTTATCTAAGTAAAAGGGGAGGGGAGCTGTTCAGAGACCTGCATTCTTACCCCACTAGGTAGCATCCATAGTGCACTTGTCTTTTTCTTACTTTAAAATGAGAGGGCTTGACCACATCTCAACCCTCAGACTTTAGGATCCCAACTTTGTATTTCTATATGTATTAGTACAGATTACTCATTTGTTTTCTTATATTTGCATTAATAGTTTACATTTACTGTTTTTTTGTTTTTTTTTTTTTAAGCCAAAATGGTGTATCTTTTACAGTGGTTTTTGTAACGTTTTGGGAAGTGTGACATCCCAAGCTTAATGCCTTTTTATCAGAAGAAAGTATGTTAAAGGTGTCCTATTTCATGTCTTTGTATTCCTTGTTCTTTGGGAGACCGTTCTGGTAAGAGTTCTAGAGAAAGAATAGTCACTACAAGTAGGGATAGAAGTTAATTTGAGAAATGTGACTAGTAGAAATCTGTGTTAGTTAATGGATCAGAATATAGAAAGCAGGGGTGCCTGGGTGGCTCAGTCGGTAAGTGTCTGCCTTCAGCTCAGGTCATGATCCCAGGGTTCTGGGAGCGAGCCCCTCATCAGGCTCCCTGCTCCTTGGGAAGCTTGCTTCTCCCTCTCCCACTCTCCCTGCTTGTGTTCCCTCTCTTGCTATGTCTCTCTGTCAAATAAATAAATAATATCTTAAAAAAAAAAAGAATATGGAAAGCACAGGAATAGAAAGATGCAAGAAAAATAAGCTCAAAGCAAATTATAGGAAATCTGAATTATTAACTTGAAATTAAGTATGCAAATGTTAAATGTTAATTAATCTGTTAAGACATTTTAAATATAAGACTCACTAGGGTAAAATCATTAGACTTCCCTAGGATACATGTGATTGATGCAGGAGATAGAGACAAGTGTGGGACAGAAGTTTAGTGGACTGTTCTCAGGATGTCAAACAAAAACACTTCTGAGAGGAATTCTGGGGACGTTAGAGAGTCTGAGCTCCCACAGCTGGATTCATATATTTGTGGGCATGTGCATTTCTCTAGGAGGAAGTCCCATTCCTTTGGGCAGATGCTCAGTGGTTTTATGTCCCCCAAAGGTAAAAACTACAGGTACAGTAGGTATTGAACGTGCCTTACTACTGATTGCCATGGCAGTTCCTCCTCTAAAAAACATTTACATCTTCTCACCAAAAGATTGCGTTCTTTTGTTAAAATCTTGGTCCTTTCTTTCATGGCATCTTGAACCTCCCAACTTTGTTTATGGAATGGTCATGATAGAGAAAGCTACATGGGATCATAGAGTGGAATGTAGTAGCAATCTTCCGAAAGCCATTATGTGGGGTGGTTTTAAATTAGGAATTGAGTAAACTGAGAAGTGATTTTTTTCCCCCCAACATTCTTTCCCTTTTTATTCTCCCGGACATGATATTCTCTCTTATTCCGGCCCTCCATGCCAACATACACACTTGCTCCCTTATTCCTTCATTCAGACACATACGTTCCTGCCCATTTTCAGTTGCCAGTATTTTAGGCTTAATCATAGAGCAGCTTTGCTTTGAAGAAACTTGGCAATGAAAACCAGAAAAGTTCTTATGCCATTCTTAGGACTTATATGTGTTCAAGGGGAAGCTGGGGATTTGGTTATTTTAAATACCCATGGGGCCTGTACTAACGAGTTACTCAATTCCTAGCAGATGACCTAGAACACTTGTAAGACTTACTCTCTGTTATAAGACAGCAAAGAGCAGTGTGTTTTTGAAATGAAACCAACTTTAGAGAAATTACTGATTTCCTGTATAGAACCTGGCATGTACCTTTAATGGCTTCTGATGAAAGTTGGACCTTAAATACTCTTATGTATTTACTTTGACGTCTTTAGAGTTACAAAAAGAAACAAAAAACCCTTATTGTGGGATGCCTGGGTGGCTCAGTCAGTTAAGCATCTTCCTTCGACTCAGGTCATGATCTTGGGGTCCTCGGATCAAGTCCCACATCAGGCTCCCTGATCACTGGGAGTCTACTTCTCCCTCTCCACCTGCTTGTGCCCCCCGCCCCCGTCAAATAAATAAATAAAATCTTAAAAACACAAAAACCCTTACCATGTGTGTGTACACACAGACTCCACAGTTCTGTAGCTGTCCACTTATTGAGGAATCCAAGTCCCCACTTTTAGTGTGTAGATATAATTTAAGATGGAAATACAATATGTTTTTCCATTTAACATTAATGCTACTTAATTCTGTCAAAGAAAATTGAAATGTGAGTAAGTCTTAAAAGGTGGCAATCAGGTATAAGCTTGAGCAGCTGTTTAAGAGGGATTATATTAACTCTTTGGAGGGGGAGTATACTCTTTTTGGTCACATATATTCCCATAGCAATAGTTGGTTCTTTGCTGTTTTGTTTTTTTTTTTTTTAATTAGTGAGCTTTATTTTTTAGATCAGTGTTAGGTTCGCAGCAAAACCGAGCAGAAAGTCCAGAGTTCCCACACACTCCCTCTGCCGCCCCAGCACAGCCTCTCTTGCTGTTGACAGCCTCCCACAGTGGTCCCTTCCTTGTAACTGATGACTCTCCCCTGGCACATAATTATCACCAGAGTCTGTGGTTCGCATTGGGCTTTACTCTTGGTGTGACACATTCTCTGGCTTTGGACAGATGTATACTGTCTTCATAGTTCTGCCTTTTCCAGAATGTCATATTGTTGGAATCATACAATATATAGCCTTTTCAGATCAGCTTCTTTTTACTTAGTAATATGCATTTATGTTTCCTCCACATCTTTTGATGGCCTGATAGTGCTTTTTTTTTTTAAGCATGGATTAATACTTCATTGTCTGGATGGACCATAGTTTATTTACCCATTTACCTACTAAAGGGCATCTTGGTGGCATCTTGGTTGCTTCCAGGTTTTGACAGTTATGAATAAAGCTAGTATAAACATACATGTTCAGGTTTTTGTGTGGATGTAAATTTTTAATTCATTTGCATAAATACCAAGGAGCACAGTTGCTGGATTATATGGTAAGAATAGGTCTAATTTTGTAAGAAACCTCTAAAGTGACTGTATCCACAGTGGCTGTACATTTTGGCCCCCCCCCGGCATTAATGAGGGTTTCTGTTGTTGGAAGTTGGTATTGTCAGTGTTTGAGATTTTTACTCCTCTAATAGGCGTGTAGTGGTATCTCATTGTTTTAATTTGCAATACATAGTGATGTATGTTGTTGAACACCTTTCAGTATGCTTACTTGCCATCTGTGTATCTTTTTTCGTGAAGTGTCTGTTCAGGCTTTTTACTCATTTATTAATTTAGGGTTGGTTTGTTATTTTTGAGTCTTAAGAGTGTTTTGTATATTTCAGATAACAGTCCTTTATCATGTATGTCTTTTGCATATTTTCTCATAGTCTGTGACTTGTCTTTTTAATCTCTTGACATTGTCATTCATTGACAAAGTTTTTAATTTTAAATGTTTTTTGTTGTTGTTAAGATTCTATTTATTTGAGAGACAGTGGAAGCTAGAGAGCACAAGTGGGGAAGGAGAAGTAGGCTCCCCACAGAGGAGGGAGCCCGATGCTGGCCTCAGTTGCAGGACCCTGGGATCATGACCTGAGCAGAAGGCAGAGGCCCAACCAACTAAGCCACCCAGGCACCCCAGAAGTTTTTAATTTTAATGAAGTCCAGCTTAAATTAATTATTTGGCCATGCCCTTGGTGTTGCATCTAAAAAATCCTTGCTATACCAGCGGTCATCTAGGTTTTCTCCTATGTTTTAGGAGTTTTACATTTAGGTCTGTGATCCTTAGTTTTTGTGAAGGGTGTAAGGTCTCTGTCTAGATGCATTTTTTCTTCCATGTGGATGTCCAGTGCTCCAGCTCCGTGTTTTGAAAAGATGGCTCCATTGTTTTGCCTTCGCTTTGTCAAAGATGAATGAACTATATGTATGGGATTCTGTTTCTGGGTTCTCTGTTCTGTTCTGTTGGTCTGTCTACTTTTGCTGGACCACACTGTCCTGATTACTGTAGCTTTACAGTAAGTCTTGAAAAGTTGTAGTGTCAGTCCTACAACTTTGTTCTTCTCCTTCAATATTATGTTGGCTTATCTGAGTCTCTTGCTTCTTCGTATAAACTTTAGAATCAGTTTGTTGTTATATACAGAATCACTTGTTGGGATTTTTATTTGGATTGTATTGAATCTGTAGATGGAGTTGGGAAGAACTGACATTTTGACAGTACTGAGTCCTCCTGTCCATGAACAGGGAATATCTGCATTAATTCAGTTCTTTGATTTCTTTTGTAAGAGTGATACAGTTTTCTTGTATGGATCTTGTACATACTTTATTTTATACCTCAGTGTTTCATTTTGGGGATACTAATATAAAACATAACGTTTTTAATTTCAAATTTCAACTTGTTTATTGTTATGGAAAAGCATTTGGCTTTTATGTATTAATCTTGTATTCTGCAACCTTGCTATACATTTTTATTAGTTCCAGAAGTTTTTTTGGTGATTATTTGGATTTTCCACATAGATGATAATGTCATCTGCAAAGCCAGAGTTTTATTTCTTCCTTCCTGATAGGTATACCTTTTGTGGGGGCAGGGGTGGGGTTCTTATTGTGTTAGCTAGGACTTCAGTATGATGTTGAAAACCAGTGGTTAGAGGAGACATTCTTGACTTGTACCCAATCTTAACAGGAAGTCTGCATTTTTTTACCATTAAGTATGATGTTAACTATAGCTTTTTGTATATAACCTTTATCCAGTGGAGGAAGTTCCTCCATTCCTAGTTTGCTGAGAATTTTTATCATGAATGAATGTTGAATTTTGTCAAACACTTTTTTTGAATCTATTGATAATGGGATTTTTCTTTTTTAGTCTGTTGATGTGATTGTTTACATTAATTGGCTTTTGATTGTTGAGCCAGCCTTGACACCTGATACAAATCCTACTTGGTTGTGGTGTATAATTCTTTTTATACATTGTTGGATTCAATTTGTTAACAGTTTGTTTAGGATTGTTGTGCTCATCTATCTTAGTGTATATTGGTTGTGTATATATAGTTTTTAATTGACTGCCTTTGGTATTAGGGTCATACTGGTTAGGAGTATTCCCTTTGCTTCTGTTTTCTGCAAGAGTTTGGTAGAATTTCTTCCTTAAAGGTTTGGTAGAGTTCACTGGTGAATCCTTTGGGGGTCAGTGCTGTTTTGGAAGGTTTTTAATTACTGATTTAATTTCTTAATAGATACATGCTTATTTAGATTATTTTTTTCTTGTGTTAATTTTGGCAGATTGTGTCTTTCAAGAAATTGGTTCATTTCATCTTGGGTATCAAACTTGTGGCCATAGGGTTGTTTATAATATTCCTTTATTACACTTCTAATGTTCATAGGATCTGTGGTGATCTTTTTTCTTTTCTGATTGGAGTAGTTTGTGCCTTCCCTCCTTTTTCTTAACCTGGCTAGAGACTTATTGATTTTATTGATCTTTTCAAAGAACTAGTTTTTAATATTATTGATTTTTCTCTGTTGCTGTTTTAAGTTTCATGGATTTCTGCTTTTATTTTTAATTTGATTTTCTTCTGCTTACTTTGGATTTGACTTGTTTTTTTCTTTCTATATTTCAAAAATGGAAGCTTAGATAGTTGATTTTAGGTCTTTCTTCTTTTCTAATGTATATATTCGAGACTATAAAATTCCCTATAAGCACTGATTTCACTGTATACCATAAATTTTGATGAGTTGTGTTTTCATTTTCATTTAGTTCAAAATGTTTTTAAATTTCTTTTGAGATTCCTTCTTTGACCTAATATGTTATTTAGAAGTGTGTTGTATAATCTCCAAGTATTTGAGGATTTTATGATTATCTTTCTTTTTTTTTTTTTAAGTGTTTGTTTTATTTATTTTTAAAGATTTTACTTATTTATTTGTCAGAGAGAGAGCGAGTGAGAGCGAGCACAGGCAGACAGAGTGGAAGGCAGAGTCAGAGGGAGAAGCAGGCTCCCTGTGGAGCAAGGATCCCGATGTGGGACTCGATCCCAGGACACTGGGATCATGACCTGAGCTGAAGGCAGCTGCTTAACCAACTGAGCCACCCAGGCGTCCCTATGATTATCTTTCTGTTAGTGATCTAGTTTCATCAACTGAGCAGATGTTGCATGATTGCCTTTCTTTTAAATCTTTCTTAAGATATAATTTATGTCACAGAATGTGGTCTCTTGGTAGATGTTCCATATGAGGTTGAGAAGAACATGTAGTCTGCTATTGTTGGATGAAGTCATCTATAGATGTTGGTTGGATCCAGTTGATGGATGATCTTGTAGAGTTTACCTGATCCTTACCAATTTTTGGCCTGCTGGATATGACCAATTCTGAGGGAGAGTTATTAAAGTCTCCAGCTAACAATAGAGAGTTTATCTGTTTATTCTTGGACTTGTATCAGTTTGCCTCATGCATTTTGTGCTCTGTGAGGCATATATATACATACTAAGGAGTATTATTTATTCTTGGGGTATTGACCCCTTTGTCAATATGTAATACCCCTCTTCATCCTTAGTAACTTTTCTTGCTCTGTAGCCGGCTCTGTCTGAAATTTATTTAGTTATTCCTGCTTTCTTTTAATAAGTGTTAATTAGCATGTTCTTTCTCCATGACTTTACTTTTAATTGGTATGTGTCTTTACATTGAAAGTGGGTTTCTCATAGGCAGCATATAATTGGGGCCTTGTTTTTGATCCATTCTGACAATCTCTTTTTTAATTTTAGTATATTTTGTCTATTGATTTTGACATAGTTATTGATTATTGATATAGTTGAGTTAATATCTACCATGTTTGGTACTATTACCTGTTTGTTGCCCTTGTTCTTGGTTCCTGGTTTTTTGTTGTTGTTGTTGTTTTGGTTGGTTTTTTTTGTTTTTGTTTTTGTTTTTTGTCTTTCACACTTGAAAAAGTGTTGCCTTTTGTGGTTTCAGTTGAACATTTTGTATCATTCAATTTCCTCTCATTCCTTAGCATATCAGCTGTCTGTCTGCCTTCCTTTCTTTTCTTTCTTTCTTTTTTTTTTTTTTTATTGGTGGTTGCTCTACAGTTTGCAGTATGCCTTTACAACTAATCTAAGTCTGCTTTCAAATAACACTGTACCACTTCATGGTTAGTGCAAGTACCTTGTAATAACAAAATATTTCTAATTCTCCCTTCCTGTCTTTTGTGTCATTGCTGTCGTTCATTTTACTTACACATACATAGTATATGTGTGCACAACACGTACATGCATACATAATCAAATGCATTTTTGGTATTATTATTTTGAACAAATTGTTATCTGTTAGGTCAGTTAAGATTAAAAAATGTAGGGCACCTGGGTGGCTCAGTGGGTTAAGCCGCTGCCTTCGGCTCAGGTCATGATCTCAGGGTCCTGGGATCAAGTCCCGCATCGGGCTCTCTGCTCAGCAGGGAGCCTGCTTCCTCCTCTCTCTCTCTCTCTGCCTGCGTTTCTGCCTACTTGTGATCTCTCTCTGTCAAATAAATAAATAAAATCTTTAAAAAGATTTATAAAAAAAAAATGTAAATAAAGGCTTTTGTTTTATCTTACTCCTCTCCAGTGTTCTTTCTTTCTTTCTTTTTCTTTTTTTTAAGATTTTTATTTATTTATTTGACAGACAGAGATCACAAGTAGGCAGAGAGAGACAGGGGAAGCAGGCTCCCCGCCGAGCAGAGAGCCCAGTGCAGGGCTCGATTCCAGGACCCTGGGATCATGATCTGACCCAAAGGCAGAGGCTTTAAACCCAGTGAGCCACCCAGGCATTCCTCCAGTGTTCGTTCTTTATGTAGCTCTGAGTTTCTGACCTATAACATTTTCCTTCTCTCTGAAAAACTTTTTTTTTTTAACATTTCTTGTGAGGTATGTCCATTGGCAACAAATTTCCATAATTTCTGTTTGTCACTTCTGAAGGATAATTTTGCATGGCACAAAATTCTTGGTTGGTGGGCTTTTTCTCTCAACATATAACTATTTCACTTCACCACCTTGCTTGCATGCCTCCTTCAAGATTTTTTTCTTTGTTTTTGATTTTATGAAGTTTGAATATGGTATGAGCTTCCTGGATCTGTTTTAGGATCTAACATTAATTTGGTGACACTTCCCTGAGGCCACAGTGGGCAGCTTTTCTGCCGTAAGACTTCCTGGGAATGCATTTGTCACCCTGCTCAGACCCACCTCCTCGCAGAGCACAGCTAGCTTTTCCCGGGACAGGAGGGCATGCTCTCCTGCTCACCCACCCGGTTCCCCTACCCCTCACACAAATGCTGGTCTGTAAGAGCCAGGAATAGCTTTCCTTTGTTTTTGGTCTTTCACCTCACCGTCCTTCTAGAAACAGAACAAAAATCAGCATGGTACCTAGCACTTGGCAGGGAATGATTCAACCTATGGCATCTAAATAAGAAAGCCAAATGGATTTTTACTCCTCTTTTGTTCTGTTTTGGAGAACTGGGTGCAGCTGTTATGTGCAAGGCCTTGTGGTGTGAATGCGGACAGCACCAGCCAGTTGCTTCCTCCAAAGTTGTAACAGCACCTGCTGGGTGTGCAAGGCACAGAGGGAAAAGTAGACAAATAGAAGTGATCACAGTGAAGCTGTGTATTTGATATTACCTCATAAACATAAAAATATTTTTATCTGATTCTTGTAGAAAATCCAACCTATGTATAATTGTAAGTTTGTTACTTTCTACAGGCACTTTTGGATTTCTAAGCAAATTAGTGTTTTTAGTTTTTAAGACTGTTTTGGGGAAGGCTGCATCAGTTTTCACTCTATAATCTGTAGTTATCCCTGTCTTAAGTTATTATTATTGTATTGATGAATTTAACGAGAACTTTAAAAACAAAATTTTTTGTGTTGCCAGCTTCCGTAATAAAGATTGATCTGTATGGGAAGATAGTAGTCTTGGCATTTATTTAAAAATTAAACTTTTTCTTACTATTTGCCTAGAATTCTAAAATTAAAATTATTTATTGAAGTGTAATTAACATGCAATGTTATTAGTTTCAGGTGCGCAACATAATCCACAATATTATATGTTACTTAGTGCTCACCATGATAAGTGTAATCACCACCCGTCACTAAACAACATTATTACTGTCATACTGACTATGTTCCTAATAGTGTACTTTTTATCACCCCATGGCTTACTTATTTTGTAACTGGAAGTTTGTACCTCCTGATCCACTTTTATCTATCACATCTATAATCCCAGCCACCTCTCCTTTGGCAACTAACTACCAGTTTGTTTCCTGTATTCAGGAGTCTGTATTTTAATCTCTTTTTTTGTGTTTGTTTATTTTTTTCTTAAATTTCACCTATGAGTGAAATATAGTTCCTGTCTTTTTCTGTCTGATTTATTTTACTTAGCATAATAAACTCTGGGTCCATCCATATTGCCACAAATGGCCAGATCTCGTCCTTTTTTATGGTTGAATAATATTCCATTGTGTGTTTATATCACTTGTATATAACACATCTCTATCCATTCATCCGTCGATGGACACTTGGGCGGCTTCCGTATCTTGGCTATTGTAAATAATGCTGTGATAAACATGAAATAAAATTTTTAAAATTTAGATGTATCAAATGACAGAAGACAAATATTTTTGTTGATATAGCTGTCTATGAATTAATATATAAACTTATTTGATTTCCCATAAAACTCCTATTAAGCATTTTTAAAGCATAGTTTTGCTCAAGTTTCTTCTCAAAAGTAGCTGATTTTAACAATAAAGCAATTCAGAGGAGGAAATGTATTGCTTTTTGTATATAAACCTAAAGCTTCGGGTTTAAAACTTAAATTGGGAGGGGGGCACCTGGGTGGCTCAGTTGTTAAGCATCTGCCTTCGGTTCAGGTCCGGATCCAAGGGTCCCGGGATCAAGCCCCTCATCAGGCTCCCTGCTCAGCAGGAAGCCTGCTTCTCCCTCTCCCTCTACCCTCCCCCAGCTTGTGTTCCTTCTCTCGCTTTGTCTTTCTCTGTCAAATAAATAAATAAAATCTTTAATAAATAAATTAATTTTAAAAACTTAAATTTGGGTCACAACCCAATTTAATTTTCTTCTGTAGCTCGGATGTAATTACTAGAACTTCTCTCATGATTTGTACATAGCCTTATTGTTTTTTTCCCCTTCCCCAGTGCACACTTTTTGATGTGTGTTTGTTATTTGTCTTGTATCTTTTTTCTCTCTTTCTGTATTTGATTGAGTGCCGCCAAGTCTAAGAATGTGCGGCCGTGTACCCTATCCCGTACCAGCGATAGTACTACCAGCCCCGTGTGCATTATTCAGCACTTGGAAAGGGGGCTGGTCTGAATGGAGATGTGCTCTAAGTGTAAAGTATGCACTACATTTTGAAGACTTGACAGAAAAAAAGAATGTCAAGTAGTTCATTGATCATTTTGATGTAACTTGTTGAAACTAGACTATTTTACATTATATATGGTCTTTCATCCTGCTCCCAGTTTGTTGGAGTTCCTCTGTCAGTCAGGTCTTTCTGTGAGACCACAGAGGTGTTGCTGTGTCCTTCCTGACCTCTTGTCCATCCTGTTGGATCTCCTAGACCACAGTAGTGGGCATTAGGCCAAGGGTTGTGCTTCGCTTTGAGCTTGCTTCCTTCTGGTGGGAGGGCTTAAAATGTAAGCCAGAACAACACAAGTTTTAACTGTGGGTTCACATACATGTGCATTTTTTTAAAATAAATTCACAGTGCTGTGTATATATTTCCTCTTATGATTTTTTAAAATAACATTTTATTTTCTCTTTATTATAAGAATTCAGTATATAAAACTACAAACTATTTGTCAGTCAACTGTTTATGTTAATCAGTAAGGCTTCCGGTCAACAGCAGACTATCAATAGTTAGGTTTGTGGGGAAGCAGAATGTTATATATGGGGGTGCCTGGCTGGCCTAGTCCACAGACTGTGTGACTCTTGATCTCAGGGTTGTGAGTTCGAGCCCAGCTTTGGGCGTGGGGCCTACTTTTTATACACAGATTTTTGCCTGCTCAGAGGGTTGGCATCCCTAACCCCCACATTGTTCAAGGGTCAACTAACTGTATATTTACATTACTTACTTTCTTTAATTTGTATTACTATTAAATACCATTATATTTACACTGTGACAGTGCTGTCGTTAGCTTTGACTTGCGTATGCTCAAATACATAAAGGCAAGGCAAGTAACGAACCCATCCTTGGTTAGACAGTGTGCCGTATGTCCTCTTCTGGAGTAACCTGATTCCTGTTCAGCTGATTATTGCCTTATGGGAGTATATATTGTCAGATCTTTCAGGGTTTCAAGAGGAGCGAAATATTTGGATTGTGAAGAATCTGAAATCACCCTATCTTTATATACTGACAAATAATGCAAAATTTAAAAATAGTTATGCAGGTAAAAGCAAATAAAATTATGTTCTGAATGATACTGCTTTGTAACTTTGGGCCTAAAGGGATGCTTCTTGAAAATAAATACAGGTTTTAGATATTTTAAATGACCTAATTAGGAGATACCAGTTAAGAAAAGGGGCTTACAGTCACCTGTTGATGAATGGCTTTAAAATTTCCCTTTTAGAATATTTTAGATATTAATATTAATAGTTAATATTTAGAATATTTTAGAATATTAATCTCAGACTAGTGGATGATTTTGTAATAGTATGTTACAGCTTCTATGTATTTTTTGAGTATATATTTCTAGTACTCTATATTTTTATTTTTATTTTTTTTAAAGATTTTATTTATTTATTTGTCAGAGAGAGAGGGAGAGACAGAGAACAAGCACTGGCAGGCAGAGTGGCAGGCAGAGGCAGAGAGAGAAGCAGGCTCCCTGCCGAGCAAGGAGCCCGATGTGGGACTCCATCCCAGGACACTGGGATCATGACCTGAGCCGAAGGCAGAGGCTTTAACCCACTGAGCCACCCAGGCGTCCCTATTTTTATTTTTTATAGGGTTTTTTTCTGCTCCCTATTCTTCTGTTTACTTTCCTCTTGCTCATTTTAATGTGAACTTGGTTTCCCTGAACAATTAGAAAAGACCTCATGTCAGGTTGCTTTCCTAACCTCATGGAGCTCCCTTTCCGGTATTGTGTGTGTGTGTGCTGTTCAGAAGTCTGCTGGGTGCCTTTCTGAGATTTTCTGGCTCTGGTCCCCTCCCCTGACTTGTATCCCAACCTGCTTTTCCCTTGATCTTTGCTGTCCCTATCTGGCTCAGTGTAGAGCCCGCTCCCAGGAGTTTCTCGTGTCTGTGGCCTCAGTCTTGGAATGGGGCCTTGGAGTGGCTGTTGCGGGAGCTCACAGGGACTAGATTTCCACAGCCCCAGGAGAGGCCTGTGCTAGTCCTCTCTTGTACTCACCAGATAAATACTAGATCTGTCCGCATGCTGTGTGGCTTCCTGCTGCACTCTTCCTCACAGACACCGATAATAATATTCAGGTCTTCAGGCTGTTTGTGATTCACTGAGAAAACTTTTCCCTATGGTTATTTGTAAATGTTTCTGTGGGTTTTGGACCTACTCTCTAATTCCATCTGTATTTTGTGGGGATTCTGATGCAGATTCTGCTGGCCTCCCAGAAAACCCAGCGCTAAGTTTGTAGTCTCATGTGTGGGGTGGCAGCAAGAAGTCAGATGGTTACTTATATTTGAATAGATTTACAAATTATGTTCAAGAAAAAAGTCATATTCTTCCTATTAAAGAATAGGGGAAAGACTAAGCAGTCATTTGCTGCTGCTTAGTTTTAAAAAGGCTTTACCCAACAACAACAGCGAAAAACAAACAAACAAACAAAAAAACAACCAGAAAACTTGGATTAAATGTGACTTAGCTTGCAGTGTTGAAAAAGCTGTTGTACTCCTCACATTGCATAAACTCTGCTCTCAGTCACAGACCCAGTCAACCAGTGAGAATAGGTTGCATCTCTACCCTTTCATGGCTGTCTTACAAATTCAGTGCCCAAGTCAGGTCTCGTAAAACATTGAAGGATTACATGAGTTACCATTCACTGTTCAGACTTGGTTCCAACCAGGAAATTTATTGAATATTGTTTGTCTTTATTTCCTAGAGGCAAATAAAATAGCATTTGAAGTTCATTCAGAAGACCTCCCTGGAATAATTTATATCGACTAAGGACCAGTTTGCTCAGTTTCATTCATGGAAAAGCAATACAATTTTGAAATACATATCTGCTTCAGGTTCCTTAATCTCCTAATTAAAAACTTTCTTCTGTCTGTGAACTTAGAGAATAGCGAGTATGCAGTGTTTTAGATGGATTTGCTGTACCACAGGGATCCTGAATTCGGAACTGAACTGAGTATAAACAGTTTAGTTCATGGCCACACAGAATTTTAACCATATTGTTGACTTGTGTATATAAAGATTAGAAAAACAAGGACATTGTACACTGCTTCTCATTACTGTAGATGCTATCTTCCATGACATGAGTCTATATATATACTTTCTCTCCATTTGTTTTTTAAGGTCTCAGCCAATTTCCTCTCCAGTCATCCTTCAGTTTGGTCATGCAGAGACCCTTCTGCCACTGCTCTCTCTGATGGGCTACTTCAAAGACAAGGAGCCCCTAACAGCTTACAATTACAAGGAACAGTTGCATCGTAAATTCCGGAGTGGCCATATTGTGCCCTACGCCTCGAACCTAATATTCGTGCTTTACCACTGTAAAAATGCTAAGACTCCTAAGGAGGAATTCCGAGTGCAGATGCTGTTGAATGAGAAGGTATTACCGTTGGCTTACTCACAGGAAACTGCCTCCTTGTACGAGGATCTGAAGGACCACTACAAGGACATCCTTCAGAGCTGCCATGCCAGTGAAGAGTGTGAATTACCAAAGGTGAACAACACATCTGACGAGCTATGAGTACCTGGAGAACAGTTCTCATTCATCGGGGACTGATCCAGAGGGAGTGATTACATGCTTGGAATAGGTGGGCAACCCACGGTTACAGAAAGCTTTCACAGTACTTCAGTATTTCTGTCTTTTCACAGAAAAATGTTGAGTTTCTTTTTGACTCTGGAACATGGATGTGTAAGAAACTATTCTTCACTGGAGCAGCTCTCTTAGGAGAAAAAAATTGATTCAAAGAACTAGCTGGCCCTGCAAACATTTATAGAAATTAGATCCTTCTTGTTTATATGAGAAATCTCACACTGAGATGGAGTATGATTTCAAAGTGATACTTGAAAGTGCTGGACTCACAACGTATGTCATTTGGATGATCTCTTACTTGACCGAGTGCAGGAACTTTCCAGTTGTGATGCCTTCTCTGTCTCTCCCTCAGGTAGCTCAGCTTTGGCATCGTTCGTCTTCAGCAGACGTAGTGTGGTGCTGGGACTGTCGCTTTGGAAGAAAGCTGACACCTCTCTAGTTAAGATTTGAAACCATATTAAGAAACAGAGTGTGATTTTCAAAGGACAGCTTCACTTGAAGACAAAAAGCATAATAAAATAGATATTTTTGATAATAGTATTTATAAAGTATTTGAACGCCTTTTCAATAATTCCTTTTAACCTCGTAGTAAGTCTTGCAAGGCCTTTCTTTAGTATCTTAGCTGTTTTACATTTATAACCATGGAGGACAAAGAGGACCATTAGCAACAAGGAAGACGGATAGAATCAGAGTTTCTTAAATCCATTGCTTTACAGTTTTTTTCATTCTGTCACTTTGCTTCTATTTTTATATTTTGCTATTATGTGAAGTGTATCTTGCTTATCACTTTTCCATTATTTTTTTCCCCCCTAAATAAAGACTTTATCCTGGCTGGATTAGTTTCACAGATCTGAATGCATTTCAACGAGATACTGAGTTTTGTCAAATGCCGTGAAGGTGTTTGCTATAAAAATAAACAGAATTCTTGTGACTTTACTTTCAGGTCTTTTTGCTGTGTCAATATGCAATCAGTAATTGATGGTAAAAGGTTGGAACTTCAAGCAGCTTTGACAAAATCAGGCAATATAAGGCAATTTTCTTCTATTAAAAATTTCCTCAAGTAAATTGCCACTTCTTTTTTGGAAATATATTTTATTAAAAACTAAATAAGAAATATCACAACTACATATTGAAAATTATAAAAGATGCATGGATCATCTGTTGATCATTGATCTTCAGATGAATTACATCCATAAAATAGGTCATTAGCTGATGCACCGGTACACTGCTGATTGTTCCCGCAAGGGGCTGCTGCTGTCTAATTTTTTTCTTTTTAATTTTTAAATGGGTGGATAAGAAGAGAATAATCTAGCAAGCATTCCTGTGCACCATCCTATTCCATCAGAATAACATTGTAACATATGGCTTAGGTCCAAGTAAGAACATCTGAGGTCTTTTTTGTGTTCTGAGCCTCGAGGTAACCACCAGCATAAAATTCAGTACTCACCATTCCATTGCATGCTTGACTCTGGAAACTTACAGTATTGTGGGGATTTTAAAATTTTCTAGAAAACAACCATTCTTGAATATCATGTTAGTCTTGAATGGGTGATTTATTTTAACTGCTGTGTTTTCTTTTCAGGACTTTCTTTATCCAGATTATTTATCACAAATTAATATTGTCAGCTTGTCAATACTTGCTCAGTACTTTTTGTGAACAAACACTAGACTCAGGCTATAGGTGTATAAAATTGAATGAACCTAGTTCTTTCAAGGGGGTTATCTCAAAAGACCTTAAAACAAATTTACTTGGTGTCTGACATATTGACTAGATAATTTTTTTTTAAAGATTTTTATTTCTTCATTTGACAGACAGAGATCACAAGTAGGCAGAGAAGCAGGCAGAGAAAGAGGGGGAAGCAGGCTCCCCGCCGAGCAGAGAGCCCAGCGCGGGGCTTGATTCCAAAACCCTGGGATCACAATCTGAGCCGGAGGCAGAGGCTTTAGCCCACTAAGCCACCCAGGTGCCCCAACTAGATAATTTGATTCACAAACTTCTCCTAGGCTATGAAAGTTTTATAGGAGGTATTTAATTTTGTTATTAAAACAGGACCATATAATCAGCTTGATAGTATTTTAGGGCAAGTGGAGTCCATTTTTGCTTAATACTACAGAGATTGTGTTATTGTTTCTGGTGCTATTATTCCCATTTAGGATATGCCTGAAACTGAAGAATTTCATCATGAAAACTGAAAGCTCTTTAGGATAGGCTATATAGAAAGTTGAACATTCAAAAGTCATCTTTGGCTAACATAGGGCTCATTCGGAATAGGTGACCAAATCACTCAGTTAAGCCACATTTAAATGACTATTGGTTCTGACATTTTCATCAATTAATAAACAGCTATTGACATTAGCCATTTTCCTGTCTAATCTACAATTTGGTGTGCACAGTGCATTTTACTCCCTTTTCTGTAGTCATGTTTTGTTTTAAAGCTTCTGCTCTCCAATACATAATCATTCACTTGATACTAATTGGGTATATAGTTTTTTGATTGTAACTTTAACACTGAAAGCAAAACTCCACTTGAAAAAAGAGCTGTTTTTTCCCCCCCAGGCCTAATAACTTTTATATGTTCATTAGATTCCTTTTGTAAACCACAGAACTGGTGCATGCCCTTAAATACTTGGGAGTCACGTACAACCAAACCAGAACATATTTCCTCTAAGATGGATATTTCATGTGGTGTTCATTAATGATCCTTGCAATTTGGCCTGTCTTTTGCCAAATGGAAGCTGAAAATAAATATTTGCATTACCATATCATGTGCCTCTATCTAGCCATCATAAACTTACTTCTCAGATCATTGTGTTCTCCCCAGGCCATTCTTTGTCTCTTGCTCCCTTAGCATTTCCTTCCACTCACCTCACAGCCCAGTCCACTCTTAAGCACCTTCACATCCATCTGTTAAGCTGCTTTTATTGTGTGTAAGTGGTATTTTTGAGAAAATTCCACAGCACCCCCTCCCCCCCCCCGCCACGCCCCAGCCCCAAAAGATGTCATGTTCTTCCAGTTAAAAGACTTATAGTTTGAACTGTCTATCTGGAACTTGGCAGGAGGTTAACCTTTAGAGCTTTAGCAGTGGGAGGTGCCTGGCTGGCTCAGCCCATCTCGAATGTGTGGCTTCTGGTCCCGGGATCGTGAGTTCTAGTCCCATATTGGGCATAGAGTTTAGCTAAAAAACAAACAAACAAACAAAACCATCATTACTGAAGTAATACATCTTAGGGTAGAAGGATTCTTCATTGTCTTCTACGACTAGTCTCAATTCAGCATCTTCCATGTACTGTTCCCAGATTTTAAACCATTGTTTATACCTAAGCCATTCGTATACACACTCTTGTTTGATGAACTGGGAGAAGAAATATTTGTTCATTAAAATGATGGCCTTCTAAAATAATACTCCTAGTATAAAGAGAAAATGCCATTAGAATATTGCACATGATTTCTGAAATAGCTAATACGGAAAATTATGGTGGGATGAAAATCTGTAGATTATCTCTGCTTTTTTCATTGGAGTTTATCCTGCCAAACTTGGTTCTGATTGTCTTTTGACTAAACATGAACAATACGGATGCTTTGGGAAACTTTTTCAACAAATATTCTATAAAACAAAAGTCCAGGTTCAATATAAATTATGCCAATATGTATTGGTGAAACATGTCTTTGGATACATCCAGATGAGAAAGTTCTATTTAATCGCTAAGAAGCATTCTTACATGGAGATAGGAAGGACACTAGTTTTGCTCTCTCCCTGAGAAACCAGCGTTACTCTCTTTTCCTTAAAATTTCTGTCCTTGCTCTTGTCTTCCCCAGGAGGTGTGACCACTGGTCTCGGTGTGGGACAAGAGTGTTTTTCCTGTCTGCAGTGTTGCTCCCTGAAACTTGCTGCCGCTCTTTGTGTTGGGGAGATCAGGAGGAGAGCCTAGAGTTCTAGCTTGACTATGTTAGTTTTATAGTCTTCTTAACCCACCCCGAATTCTGTCCACGGTGGGGAAAAAAGCAGTTGGGTTTCACAGTTTTTCTTGCCACTTTACTGCTGGTGGCTGAAAAGAGGCTCAGGAGAGATTAGAGTTTGAGGGGAGACAATGGAAGGAAGGAATGAGAAACTATCCCCTGCCTTTTCCTTGTTGAGTGGGAGCCAGTCCACGGAACTCCCAGGCACAGACAGGGAACCAGAAGGAGCTGGGATTCTGCTTGAGCCTGCTTGCAGGTCTTCAGGCCTTTCTCATACTGGAAATGGAAGGGAGCAGCCAGCGCTTCAGAACTCTTTCAAACAGGTGCTGCTGATTTTTGTCTCCGTCACCTGCCAGAGGGAGGTTAAGTAATACTTGCTTTTCAAGTCTAGCTGTTCTCATTCTTGCTCTTGAAAACATAGAAGCCCAGCTGGAAGACTTCCTTGCAAGCCAAGGGCGCATTATAAATGTCAGAGAACTATATTTTTTTTAACAGCTCTAAAAACTCTGGTTATGGGGCACCTGGGTGGCTCAGCTGGTTAAGCGTTTGCTTTTGGCTCAGGTCATGTTCTTGGGGTCCTGGGATCGAGTCCCATGTTGGGCTCCCTGCTCAGCGGGGAGTCTGCTTCTCTCTGCCCCTCCCCTTGCTCGTTCTCTCTCTTAAAGTCCTTAAAAAATGAAAGTTATTAAAGATGTTACAAGCACCACCACCGACAGGGGGCCATGCATTTGTTAGTATTTGTCACATCTCATCTTTGGAGAAACATCACCTCCTGTTACAAAGTCATATTGTAACAAGTTACTTGATAATTATCAGTGTACCTGGTGTTAACGAGGTCCCCCATAAGATCTTGTGTAGAATTCTAGTTAGCACTGGGTAAGGGAATGGCCTGAGCCTACCATGTACTAGAGAAGGTGTTTCACTGACTCCACTTAATCTCCATTACGGATTACCAAATCGGCCGTGTGAAACCCATTTTGCAGATAAAGAAATGAGGTTGAGAATGAAAGTGCTTTTTAAAAAAAAAAAAAAAAAACCACTTGACGCTCTACTCCATGTGTTTGTTCTATCAGTGATAAAGTGGAATTTTGACCTGGTTCATACGGGGCACTCTGGTGTGCAGATTGTTTGAGTAAGGCGCTGTAATGATAAACTCCATAAATCTCTCGACTCTGCTCACCGGTGCAATAAAAATGCTGCCGTTCTTCATCCTTTTCCGTAGCTACTGGCTTTAACTGCTGAGCTCAGGAAGATGCACCCTTAGCAGGAACAAAAGGGGACAAAAGCGTCACCCAAGTCTTTCACACGACTTTTTCCAAGACAGATTGCTTCCTTCTGTCCCCCCAGGCTGAGCCAAGTGCACTGGGCACCTGGTGTGGAAGGCTTTCCAAGTCAGCCGGGAGGGGCAGGTTCATTGCCTGCGGTATTACACACCATCCCTTAGAATTGAATTTGTATTTCACAGCAAAGCACAGTTCAGCTTTGCTGGAGCATCTAGATGGTTTCAGTTCCAAATTAATGGGAACAGTAGATACATTGTGTGTTTATTTTCCCTTCCCTTCACTCAGTAAAGCAGCCACTTCTAGAAGCCTCACTCCCATAATGCACCTGTTGAGTCCTTAAAGCCAGGCTCCTTGAGCACACAGCAGGGGCAGCTGGCAGATCCCCCACCAGATAGCCATGAGGAAGATTCTAAGGGGGAGTGAAAAAGCAAGAATTTACTGCAAGTGGAGTATGTTACGCCACACCAGTGATCTCTGCCCCACGCCGCCACATAAATGTGCCTCTCTAATCCCCATTTCGATGACAGTGTGGCTTACAGCAAACAAATGGCTACTCAGTTTCCTTAATGCTGGTAGAGTCCCACTGCATATGGGCATTGCTAGAAAGTGTTTCCCAGTCTGAGGACCCAAACACAAAACTTGATCTCCTGTTGATGGCCACTTGACGGGCAGCCTGCAGACCAGCTGCATTTGGCATCATCTGGGCGCTTGGGCGTTGACAAGTGGGATGTTTCCTAACCATGTGCGGCTCATTCATTTTCCTGAACCTTGGCTGTGGTGGCGGGGGACACAGGGGGAGGAGTTGGTCAGACGAGCTGTCCCCTGCCCTTTGTGAGCTGTCCTGATTCAGTTCCAGGCCCCATTTTTGGGTCTGGGCCTTCTCCTTCCTTTCCCATTTCCGTTCCTGTCCTGCTTGGTATGGATTTTTATTCCCAGGAGGTTGTCCTCAACATGGGGCCATGTCCTAGAAGGGGGTGTCAGCAGGGGAGGTTTGTGGGGTCCCAGGGCCCCTGCTCAGCCCCTTTCAGAGCTGAAGTTGACCCAGCCGCAGTCTGGCTGCTGTGCTCTCAACGAGTAATCGTGGGTGACTCTGGGGTCCTCCCTTCCATCAGCTGCTCCATTGCTCCACACAGAGGAGACGCTCGTGTGGAATGGGCCATGGGGGTTTGACCCAATGTCTCAGTTTGGGGGACTCTTGGGGGATACCTCACCAGCTTGTGTTGTAGATGTTGTCGTGGGGTGTTTGGTTTTATCATTTTTGCTGCTCTGTGTTTATGGGAGGCAGTGGGTTGGAGAAAGTTAAAAAGTTATGCCATCATTTGCCATCTTCTCCGATTCTTTCCAAGTCTTTTAAGAGAGTCACCACCATTCCCCTCTCTTCTTTTTTGAAGTACGTCTTCACATACTTGGACCAAAATTGGGTTGTCTTCCATTTACTGAGATGTATACGGTTCTTTACATATTCTGGATATAGGTTCTTTATCAGAGGAATGTTTTGCAGATATTTTCTTCTAGTCTGTGGCTTCTTTCGACCAACACTCTGGCGTGAGGTTTATTGGTGTGGTTTCATGAGTCGTGGTTCATTCACTCTCATTGTATTACATTGTTCACGAATATACCACAACTTACCCCTTCATTTCTTGATGGACATTAGGGTAGTTTCAAGTTTCTGGTTACTAGCATGGTGCTTTTATTAGTGTTCTCGTGCCTCCTTTGGTGAGCATCTATATGCATTTCCAAATCTGTGTGCAATTCCATTAGGAGCAGAACTGCTAGGTCATAGGGTATGCACACATAAGGTTTTGGTACTCACGGCTAAACATTTTCCCAAAGAAGTTGTGCCAGATCACCTTCCTGATGATGGTACGTGGAAGTACCATTTGGCTGACATTCTATTTGGTCTTACCTGTCTTTTTACTTTAACCATTTTTGTAGTGTGTTGTTTCATCATGGTTTTCATTTGAATTTCTTTTTCTTTTTCTTTTTTTAAAATTTATTTATTTAACAGAGAGAGAGAGAGAGATCACAAGTAGGCAGAGAGAGAGGAGGAAGCAGACTCTCCACTGAGCAGAAAGCCCGATGTGGGGCTCGATCCCAGGACCCTGAGATCATGACCTGAGCTGAAGGCAGAGGCTTAACCCACTGAGCCACCCAGGCACCCCTTCATTTGAATTTCTTAGATAATTAATGAAATTGAGCGCCCTTTCAAACGGCCGTGACAGCTTCCTTCGTGACATGCGTGTTTGAATCTTCTCCACCTTTTCCTGCTGGACTGTCTGCCCTTTTCTTGTGTTGAGCCGTAGGCTCTGGTAGAATTTTTTTCCTCTCTATCCCTGATATTCTGAAGGCTAAGTGTGAAATTGTCTTTGTTCTGTATGAGAGGGTGGGCCTCAAAGCCCATGTCATTTCCCAGCTCTGGAAAGTCTTGATTTGTCTTTCCTTAAGTATTATTTCTCTGCCATTTCCTCCTGTGATTGGTTCCCAAGCCTCTTCACTGCTTTCTGTATTTTTTTTTTAACCCTTTGTCTCTCGATACTGCTTTTTTATTCATTTATTTTTTAGAGAGGGAAAGAGGGGAGGAGACACAGGGAGAAGGGAGGCAGAATCATAAGGAGGCTCCATGTGGGCCCAGCAGAACTGAGGTGAGGCTCGATCCCATGACCCTGAGATCATGACCTGAGCTGAAATCAAGAGTCTGATGCTTAACCTACTGAGCCACTCAGGTGTCCCTCTTAATACTGCTTTCTGAGTAATGTTCTTAGTACTCCAATCTGGTGCGGTGGAGTTTTTTGTTTTTTGTTTTTTAATTCATGACTACTCTTTAAAAACTTTAATAATTATATAAATATAATTTCTAGTACTTGTAATTGGTTCTTTTTCATATCCATTTGCTTTGTTTCTGTGTTATATCTTTTTTTGTTCTCTTAAATTGAAGGTTAATCTTCAGTTTATCTCTTTGATCATTCTGAACATTTATTTTAAGTCTTTGTCAGCCTGTAGCGTAAAATTAATTTTCATTTCATCCTGAAAGAACTCGTTTGCTTTGTTGATTTTACTTATTTTTTTTCTTTGCCTAGCATTAGATTTCTTTCTGGAAATGTGTCTGGCACACTTGTTTGGCAGAGAAGTTGTGTGTGTTTCCGCCTGCTTTCTTGTCTTTCAGTCTGCCCTCGCCTCGAGTTGCTGCAGCAGAGATTCCCGGTCCCAAACCACATCTTATGACAATGCTCGGGGGTGTGCTGTGTCACTGAGCCACTCCTGGTCCTCAACATTGTTCTGCCGATTCCCGAGGCACAGTGCCCCCAACCCGCTGTCGGCTACTTCCTCTTAGGCCACGTCTCCTGAGAGTGCATATGCCCCGGTTTCATTTCATCCTTTGAAACCCCAGACCCTGGTTTCAAGCAGCAGATCATTAATCTCTCATCCCATTTGGAACATTTTTAGTCCCCATTAAATTCTGGAGGTTGTGGGCCCCATGACCTCTGCTGCTTCCTGGTTGGGAGCAGCAGCCCCTCTCACGGCTCTGTGCTGCTCATTTGTTCCGGTTCATAGGCTCTGTGGCCTGTGTGTGAGGCCTTCCCATCTGGTCTCTTTTTAATACCATATTATTATTTGAGCAGGAGAGGTATGTCAACGTAAGGACCAGAAATCCAATTACTGTGTGAGTTTTCAGTATTGGTGGCTACTTCGAAATGTGGAGGACATTATGAAACTTCTCCGGACCCTGGCTTATTCAGCTGTAAAACAAGGCTTTTGCACTGAGGTCCTCAAAGTCCATTCTACTTCTGAATTCTGTAGTTTATAGGACCTAAAGCCTATGCTTGTGTCCATGTTCACTCAGGCCATTTGTAGTAGGGGGTTGGAACCCTCGGCTTCTGCTTTCTGGCTCAAGAATTGCAGCTGCCGTAACTGCAAACAGAAGGCCGGACAAGGTTCCCAAAGTAGAACTTCTCTGATCCAAAAGTTGATCTTTATGCAAAGACCAAAAGGCAGCCACTGAAAAAGAAGCTTTTTAGTGTGGTCGTTACAGTCTCAGAAACCCAGGAGCAGTAGTCAGGGTGAGCGCCTTGTCCAGAGCAGAGATGGAAAATATTCTGCTTGGGGAATGGATGCCTCTTGGGTCGTGAAAACAGTTACAGCTATCAAGGAAGTAGGGCCCGGCCAAAAGTACCGGTGGCTTTTCACCTATCCGCTAGACGAAGCCACAAGAATGTGAAACTTTCAGAAAACTTATAATGTTTTTTTTCCCTGCCAATTCAAGAAACCCAGGCTCTTGTTCCACCACGCTAGCGGCTAGTTTGCGGAGTGAGTAGCTGAAGCCCAGGCCTGTGACGGTGCGAAGCTGTATTGTGTTTGGAGACAAAACAAAAACACTAAAGGTCAGCCCCTGGGGTCTCCCGTGATCTCTGCCACGAACTAGCAATGGGACTCGATACCTTCATGTCTCACCTGCTTGTCCTCCTCTGGAAAACGAAGAGAGAATGTTAGTGATAGACCAAGCAAGAAAACACCTGTACAGGGAGACCTGTTGGTGGCAGGGCAGGGTGGGGGATCTTCTTCCTCCGTGATTTCTGTCCTTTGTTTCTTAAGCACAAAGGGTCCTGATCAGCTGAATTAGTTGAATTTTCAAAACCCCAAAAGTCAAAAATATAAGATGTTAATAGACGTTGATTTAATTTTCAAAGGTGGTGAGGGTAAGTGAGTGGGAATTTAGAGGAACAGCTGGAAAAATCCAGCCCCGCTCTGACTTTGAGGAGCCGGTGCTGAGCCCTCTGTCCGCCACACCTGCAGCTCCATTTTGGGAGCTACGCTGGCATGACCCAGGGTGTGGATTGGCCTGGAAAGGAAGCATCTGGTGGGGCATCTTTTTATTGTCTCTCGCACTGGACCTCAGCTCAGCTCACCATGCCTGAGTGGATCATGACCGCCCACGGCTAATCCAATGCTCAATTCTTCCTGCTTTTCGTGATTTAAAGCAAGCACATTAATTCCCAAAGCAAACAAGTACAGGCTTTCCCCAGTCCAGACCAAATGCAAATTTTCTCCCTTTAGCCAAACAGCAGCCCAGTGACAGTGAAGTGAGGCCTGCAGTGACTTGGGACCAAGGGGGAAGAACTGAGGCTTTTGTGCCTTCCGCAAGGAAAGAGGCTTTGTGAGGGCAGTCCCCCAGGGGGTAGCAGGACCCCCGCATCCTGAGTTCAGAAAATGAAACCAGAGGAAACAACCCAAAATGTCTGTCTCTTGATGCCTTCTGTGACTTGCTAGTTCTGGAAGCTTAAGCCTCCCTTCTGCCCACTCTCATCCCCTCTCTCACCCCCTGTCCTCGGCCCAGGGCAGGGTAGAGGGCAAAGCCATTGACAAGGGAAGGAGTCAAGTTCTGAGAGTAGAGGGCAGGTTTGGAGGGCATCAGGTCAAGGGCCTGCGTCTGTCCTCTTTGTCCGTGTAACTAATTGACTTCTAAACTAGGGGGTGGGGTGGCAAGGGGGCTGAGGGGAGGGAAGGGGAGGAGAGAGGCCTTTGGAAGCCCGGTCTCTTCCTTCTTTCCCCATGTAAATGTGACCTGGAGGGGGCTGTGGGCTGAAGCCGACACACCACCCAGGTGCACGCCAGCTTCCCGGTTCCTCTGATCTCAGGCATGCCGGCGGCAAACAAGAGCCAGAGGGACCGACCCGCTGTGCGTGCACCGGGCTAGCCCGGGACAAAGTCTCTCCCCTACAGTCTCGCCCTTGCGGTAGCGCGGGAGGGAGATACTCTTGTTATGGGTATTTCTCAGAGAGAGGTGCCTTGTCCAGGTCAGGGAGACAGAGCCCAGCAGTCGGACACCCTAGCCAGTGCCCTCGCCCATGGTGTGTGCTACCCTCCCTCCCCCCGACACACAGCTGCCAACAGTGTGCCCGCCGTGGCCCAGCCTCGCCCATGCACAACAACACACTGGTCACACCGCAGGCTTGATGTTTGCCACTCCACCAGGCGACACCCTTTCTCGTGACGGACAGCTGTGTCCCGGACTCTGAGTGACACACCACACCGCGTCAGTCATTTCCCGGGAGAGAAGGTGTTTGTTCTTTCTCTGAGTGGGTCGGTCCCGCATTCACGCTTCTGCCAAAGCTCAACTGCCACAGGTCTGTTTGTCTTCACAGAAATTCGTCAAAATCTGTTTGTCGGTCATTCCTCAAATGCCAACTAGTTTAAACAGCTCCTTTTTGTAGCATTTACGTGTCATTTTGGGAAGGGAATGGGCCCATGATTATTCTTTTCTGGAATGTTTCAGGACAAGAGCTGCCGAAGTACGGTTGGACAGCTGAAGGCCGGGGATGGGGGTGTTTCTGTTCTCAGTGAAATAGGGCTTTAGTGACACTGATGTGAAGTCAGTTCAGGATGATGAGGAGGTCAGCCAGGGGACAAGAAGACCGTATTTCTTCTCAGGAGTCTGATTGGGTGTCCTTGGCAATCACTAGGTCTGCCCAGAGGAGGAAGGACATAGAGGAACTCAATATGCACTAGAATTACCATCCACTTTTAGGTGATTAAAAAAAAAAAGTCTCGAATGTATTCAAGGAACTACTTCAAGGAATAACACCTTTCCCTGCCAAACACAAGCATCTTTAGCACATAAAATGACTTCCTTTTTCATGTAAAATTGACTTTTCTAAATGACCGGCTTGAACTTTGCTGAGCTAGAAAGGTGAGGCTCAGATTCTCTTCTCCCTCCTTCCTGTCCACATATTAATGGATATTAACTGAGGCTGATTCATTCTTAGTTGTGCAATAACAACTCACACAAGTGTCAAAGGTCACAGTGAAATGGGACCATGAAAAGAAATGTAATGGATAGAATTGTTCCCAAGTTCAATGGTAAGACATTATGGCTTCCTTGCCGTTGTTTCCAGTGTTGTCATTTTCTGATGAGCTTTTCAAAGAAAGCCAGGAGACCCATTGTTTCCCAGTCGGCCATCCCATACACGCTAGCAGAGTTCATCTGAATCTGATGCCCAGGGGCACCTGGGGGGCTCAGTCAGTTGGGCGTCCAGCTCAGGTCATGATCTCGGGATTGCAAGATGGAGCCCTGCCTGAGGCTCCACGCTCAGTAGGGAGTCTGCTTGAGATTCTCTCCCTCTTCCTTTGCTACTCCCCCCTGAGCATGCTCTATCTGTAAAATAAATAAATCTTTTAAAAAAGAAAAAAAATCAGATGCCCAGAAGGTATGCTTCCTACATCAGGCACGCCTGAGCATTTCCTGAAGCTTCCTCCCCATGCAGGCCTCAGAGAAATGACACAGCCCCTACCTCAGAGCTCCCGGTCTCCTGAGGGAGACAGACCCTGGAGAGGGCCCCTGTTACACAAGCGCTAAAAGGGAGGCCCAGAGCTCTCCGCTGTCCCTGGGATGGGGGGGGGGGGGATGGGGAGAAGCCTCCTGGAGAACACGACCCCCGGGTGGGCCGCGAGGGTCCAGCAGCCACCACCTTGTGAGAAAGCTCAGCAGAGCAACTCTGAGGGAACAGCAAGAACATGTCTGTTAATCTCACAATTAGAAAACTCGAATACTCTTTTTTTTTTTTTTTAAGATTTTATTTGACAGAGAGAGACACAGCCAGAGAAGGAACAGAAGGAAGGAGGTGGCAGGCAGAGGGAGAAGCAGGCTTCCCGCTGAGCAGGGAGACGAATGTGGGACTCGATCCCAGAATCCCAGGATCATGACCCCAGCTGAAGGCAGACGTTTAATGACTGAGCCACTTGGATGCCCCAAACCTCAAATACTCTAGATGTAGGTCTAAACAAAACAGTTGTAGCAACTGCTGGTTTTCCTGAAAAGCATGAACACCAGGCCTTTGTGTTGAGGCAGATCTAGCTTCACGTCCTGATTCTACCATGTACGGACTGTAATCTGGAGGCTCTAGTGTCCTATCTCTCTCGGAGCCTCAGTTTCCTTATTTGTAAGATTAGCATCATACTTACTTTGTGGGTGGGTTTTAGCGATTACAAGAGATGGCATATGTACAGATCTGTGACGAGTAGGATTGCTGGATTGGGCAAATAAAAATACAGGAACCCAGTTAAATTGGAATTTCATAAAACGACAAATAATTGTGGAGCATAAGTATGTCCCAAACATTTCATGGGACATACTTACACTCCACAATTATTTGTTGTTTATCTGAAATTCAAACTTAACTGGGCATTCTATGTTATTTTGTCTAATATAATAAATTCTCATCATAAATGAACTGTAACTCAGTAAGTTATTGGCATAATGAGTATTTTTTTTTTTTTTTTTAATTCTGGGAAGTACTGACTTGGAGTAAGCAGGAATTTTGGGCACTACCTGATATGTGGGTATGGATGTACATACATGTGGATGTTTACATGTTGGGGTGGGAAAGCTGTTAGTTAATGTAAGGAATTCAAAAACTTCTTCAGGATTTACAAACATATAAAGAATTTTTTTTCAAGTTGGTTACCACCAGCAACAACAGTAAGAAAATCAAGAGATTCCTAAGAACCATTTCAAGTCTAAAGTCCAGTCTAATGTTCCCCCGCCCGCCCCCCCAGATCTGACTTTTGGCACTTCATAACCTTGAACTTCTTAGGAAATTGAAATGCTATAGCTGTTGACCTTTTCTCAAGGCATAAAGATAGCTGCTGGGCCCTTACTGGGTCAGATTCTATGTTTATGGCCTCTCTCCTAATCGCACTGCTGGGTCCTGGCATCCTTGCCAAATGAGAGGACGGCACCCGGCAGCCCAGCCAGAGGAGCAGAGTCTAGAACTTCACAGCACATAGCTTACGCCCTCTGGGGAGGGGTTCAGAAGGGGATAAGATAAGTCCCCTGCTCTCTAAGAGTTTATAATGATGCTATTGGGTCTGGGGAAGGAAAGAAGGATCATCGTTACATGGAGTCACTTCCTGCAACGTCTGCTGTGCACGGGCGAGGTCAGCTTCAGTCTCCCCAGAGCCCCCCAGTTCCTGACACACAGTACCGGCCTCCTGAACATTTTCTGGGTGAATGAATCGGTGTGGGCCAGATTCCTGCAGGAAGGACTCGGAATCGTTGAGTCAGAAATGGGCCTTACAGGAAGAACCCTTGCTGAGCAAAAAATCGTCCTCGTCTTCATCGTAGAGCTGCCCTGTGCCATGAACCAGCTACGGGGCAAAGTAATTTACAAGGTTAGGTCCACATGGCCCAAAAGCCCATTTTTCTTACGCAAATCAGCTTGTGTTTGGACTCTTCAGGGAGATCTTCCCTGACCGCACTATCAAAGAGCATGCCTTCTTGCTCTCTCCTCAGGCCCTATTGCTTCATGGCTTTTATGACCACTGAATATGAATTTATTCATTCTCTTTTGCCTCTCTGCAGTTCCTGAGGGCACAAGATGTGTCTGTGTCATCACTGCTGCATTCCCAGCACCCACCAGCCATCTCATTTCCTGGCACTTAGTAGACCCTCAGTAAATATTTATTGAGCAAGTACATCATCTGCACAGAATCATCTCCTCAGCCAAAAAACCAACCAAACAAACAAAAAACACAACACCTAAAAACAAAACAAAAAAAACCCCGTACTGACAAGGACTAGCTTCAGAGTTCCCAGATCCAAACATCCAGTGGTGAGCCTGGGCATCTTTTTCTTTTCTTTCTTTCCTTTTTTTTTTTTTTAATTCTGTGTGTGACTTGAATGTGTAGCTGAAGAGGAGGGTCTCCTGGCGGGCATGCCACTGTAAGGAAAGTGTGCGGACCCATGCTAAAATCTCACAGATGAAATGTCCTCTCTGCAGTTTTCCACATAAAGCTTTCTAGAACCTTCTCTACTCTAGAAACACGATGCCCAGGACCTTTACTCAGTGTAAGCTTGTTTTTGTGGAGAGTTTCTAATCACCCATCAGAATGTTGCAAATGTTATTTTATTTTAATTCCAGTAGAGTTAACATACAGTGTTTTACTACTTTCAGGTGTACAGTGTAGGGACTCAGCAATTTTCTCCATTCCTTAGTGTTCATCAGGACAAGCGCGCTCTTCATCCCCAGCACCTGTGTCCCCCACCCCCACCTCCTTTGCTCTCAGGGCCATCCGTGTCTTCTCTGTAGTTGAGAGTCTGTTTCTTGGTTGACCTCCCTAGCTCTTTTTTTTTCCTTTGCTCTTGTTCTTTCCTACTTTAAAAAGTGAGACCACACCACCATAAGCAACACGTATATTTGAAATAAAATTTATTTTCCATGACCTTTACACATGAAAAGATGCTCAACCTCATTCAAAGTAAGAGACAGGGAAGTGATAACTACTGATATCACTTCTCATCTGTCAGGTGGTGAAAATGCAGAAGTTTGACAATGCATCTTATTGGCAAGGCAGCAGGGAAGCAGCCACTCGGTCACATTCCTGGTGGAAGGCAGCCTGTGGCGTGCACACATAATGGTCTACTCAGCCATTAAGAAAAGTGGGGAAGCCATCTCAAGTACTGGTATGAAGTCATCGCCATGTATTTTAAGTATTTTATTTTGTAGTATTTTAAGCAAATGTAGTATTTTAAGCAAAAAAAAAAAAAAAAGCACAGTGAGGGGCAGATCTTTATAGTATGATACTTGTTGTGTAAATAGGGGAGGGAAATATTAGTATCTATAGACATTTGTTCATGTTTTTTAAAATAATGGAAAGATAGGGGACGCCTGGGTGGCTCAGTCAGTTAAGCATCTGTCTTCTGCTCAGGTCATGATCCCAGGATACTGGGATTGGTCCCACATCAGCTCCCTGCTCAGCAGGGAGTCTGCTTCTCCCTCTCTCGGCCCCTCCCCCTGTCCATGCTCTATCTCTGTCTGTCTCAAATGAATAAAATCTTAAAAAAAAAAAAAAGGAAAGATAAACCTAAAACTAATATAAATAATTAGCTATGAAGAAGGGAAACTAGGCTTTTCTCAATATATATACTTCATTTAAAATTTTTATTTGTGACATATTTACACTGAGAAGAAATATTTCACACTAATTTAGAATATAGTATTTTGGGGCAGCTGGCTGGCTCAGTCAGAAGAGTGTGCGACACTTATCTCAGGTTGTGAGTTCAAGTCCCATGTTGGGTATAGAGCTTATGTTAAAATGAAAAGAAAAGGAAAAAACCCATAACATCTTAGGAAATATTTTAAGAGCAAAAATAATTTTAAAGAAACTTAATGTATAGCCTGTAGTCTTATTGTTAGTGGTTATGTTTGGTTTTTAAATGTTTGATATTAATATTTATTTATATGATTTATCATGTTGTTAGAAATCAAATCTTTTAGCCTAACAAAGCTGCAAATATAAAATAAAAGATAGTAAGTAAAGTCTTTGCAGTATTAAATTTGAATTGAAACTATTAGCATGACCTTGATTACCTTTCCCCAAAACACACAGTTAATAGTTCTGTCCACTGAGGCCTAAGAACAGTGGCAGTCGAGTAACAAAGACCAGTTTCTGTTCTCCAAATGCCATTTCCCACCAGAAGGAACCAGGGCACATTGGAGGAGTGACTGGTTCCCGGTCTGGAGCAGGAGCCTACGAGAGGAGCCTGGGGAATCTTTGGGGCCCATGGCAAGTCTCAGGCATCTCAGACTGATGGGGTCCTGTCAAAACACCAGAGCCAACCTGGAGGAGCCCCTAAATGGCCAGAGATGAGACCATTAGAGCATCAAAAACAATAGCTGCCATCAACTAAAACACACTGAATATAGAAAACGCTGAGTTCATAATGATACTTAAAACAAGAAATCCAAACGTATGACATAAACCATTCCCTGCTGAAGGCAGCTAGCACATTAATTCCTTACTTTGAAAACTAGTCATTAAAAGAAAAGAATTAAAATGTACCTTGCCTCATACTCCTCTTCTTTGCAGAGTGACGACACATTCCTAGAACTGCCTGGTTGTGGAATTTCTTTAGAAGATTCATTTATTTATTTTTAAAGATTTTATTTATTTTCGAGAAACAGAGAGCACAAGCAGGGAGGAGAGGGGCAGAGAGAGAAGGAGAAGCAGGCGTCCCACTGAGCAGGGAGCCTGACATGGGACTCGATCCCAGGACCCTGGGATTATGACTGGAGCCAAAGGCAGATACTTTATTAACTGAGCCACCCAGACACCCCAGAGATGTAGAACCTGACGCGGGGCCTGATCCCACAACCCTGAGCAAACCAAGAGTCGGATACCCAACTGACTGAGCCACCCAGGTGCCCCCTGGAATGTTTATACACCCAAGAGAAACCCTCATGTGTTTAACTCCCTTTGTTGGGATCTCTGTTGTGTACAACCAAACTTAATTGTAACTGAGGCAATGTGTATAAACAAAACACTACATTTTCTTGGCTAGTGAAGTTGCTTTCTCCCCCCATGGCTGGAACTCCTTCAGTCTTTGTTCAATGTACAGTTTTCTCCGCCGGTACTGCGTTGAGATAATAATGATAATCAGGGGTGCATAATTTCAGCTCTGAAGAGGAGCGGGACAGACTCTTGGTTCACAACAATAAAACAGATATGGTGACTGTGGCTGCCTTTCCACGCTGAAGCTGTCCAGAGGAGAATGAAAAATATTTTAAGGATGATGGGGAGGAGAAGGGGAAGATGGTAGTGGAAATTTTGTGAAAGAGTGACTTTTGAGCAGAAGCAGATGAAAGCACCTGGGGTTTCCGCACCAAGCCCTGGGCTAGCTAGAGGTGTTCACTGCATTCCCTGATTCAATCACCGCTAATGTAACCTCGGGTCTCCATTTTCACCGTGTGATTCCCCTTCCTTCCAAACTGTTATGTTGGCATTTTCCCATTTTATCACCGCTCCTCTCTGGAGGTGCCAGTGAAAAGTTAAGGGCCCCAGAAGCACAACCATGGAGGCCGTTGCCATAGGCAGAACAATGGAACCACAAAGACGGCTGGGTTCTCATCACACACCTGCCAGACTGCATGGCAGAGAGGAACGAAGGTAGCAGACAGCATTAAGGTTGCTAATCAGCTGACCTCAAGAGAGAGGGAGCAGGCCCAGTGTAATCACAAGAGCCCTTCAATCCGGGAGAGGGAGGCAGGAGAGAAGGTCAGGGTAATGCTGTGTGTAAGGACTCGGCCAGATGTTGCTAGCTCCAGATGTGGATGGGGGCCAAGTTCCAAGAGCTGTGGGTGGCCTCTGGGAGCTGGCAAGGGAAGGAGAAGAGACCCGCCCCTAGAGACCCCAGAAGGGAGTGTAGACCTGGGGACTCCACGCCTGGAGTCCCATGAGACCCATTTCAGACTTCTGGTCTCCAGAGCTGGGAAGTCATAAATCTGAGTTGTTTAAGCCACCAAGTTCATGCTTTCTTGTTGGAGCAGCAGTAACGGGTGGATACTCTTATCTACGGCCACAGACCGAACCTCCAATGTGAAGATGAACTGCCAGTAGCATTGGTGGGAAGCCCTTCTTTCCAGAGCCCAACGGAAGGGTGAATCAGTCAAAGGAGTCCAAGAAGTTACTGAGGATAATTGGGTGTAACTTGAGCCCTAGTGTTAGCACGTACTTTTGCGAGGAATCCCTGCTGTCCGCCCAACTTGGACCTCTTGTTCTTTCTATAGACCACCTTCCTGTCGGGGCCTCAATCTCTGTGTGAGAGGTAAGGACCACATTTCACTTCAGGGCTACATTTTCTGCCTGTATGTGGAACACCCCTAAAAAAATTTTTGAAAAGAAAAAAAAAAAAAAAAACGGGTTATGTCTAGGTGTTAAACTTTTTCTTATTTTCTTTTCATTTGTGGGTCACAGGATGGGATCTTGGATACCCTGTAACATGGCCTGTTTTCTTATCAGTAAAGTTTTCTCTTCTTATTAATTCCCTGCTTACGTTTAATCCTGGCTTGTGTTTTTGGAGAGCGGTTACCTTCTTGTTGGATCTCCAGTCTCTGCTCTACATACTTGTCACATTTTCACCTCTCACTTTTCCCCTTCCTTCTCCCCTCTGAGTTGAGCGTCCACTCCACTCCCACGCCCATACACACGTCCAGCGCGCGGCCCCCTGGGTCCCTGGAGCCACAGACTGAAGAGAACACATGATCCAGGGGACCACTGGGTCATTCTGAAGGTTTCAACACAGAGTTCACGCTTGGACCTGGTGAGGAAAGCCAATGCCGGTGGGGGGGTGGGGGGGAGCTTGGTTAATGAAAGAGCACACTGAGCGTGGATTCCGAATTCCCAGATGGTAGGAAATGTTTGAGACTGTAATCAATGAAAAAATGAGCAGATGAAAAACACACAGAAGAAAATAGGATATCTGTTTTTTGTCATACTTTCCTCTTCTCAGGCTTAGTCTCCAAATCACTGCTCCGGTTCCCTTTCCTGTTGATGTGTGACCAAGTGTGTGACTTATTTCTAACGTTTTATTTTATTTATTATTATTATTATTTTTTAACCGTGGTCCCATTATCTCATACAGCTTTTGATTTCTGATTCCCTCTCAACTAACTCCTTTTTCATCCCTTTGTTGTCTTATCCGTATATGGTCTTCTAGTTCAGAGATTCGTATCTTCCTCGATCTTATGGAGAGTTCAAACCTGATGTGTTCTAAAACGAGTTAGGTTTCCTGTAGAAATATTTTTTAAACACACGTTCTTCTGAAAACATCAAGTGCCAGATTCTCTATTTTGTAGGTTCGTAGGTTCCCCACATCACTTTTTCAGTATTATTCTTAAAAAGGAGATCTGTATTCAGCTCTAGCCAATGCCCATAATCATGGGGAGATGGTCAGTGTCAGAACCCTTTCTTTTGCACCTGAGACCGGAGGACGGATATGCACACCCCGGAACCCTTCTTTCTGTTAGCTTGTAACTTATTTTCATTCCAAATCTTCTCACTCTAAGGGCTAGGTCTCTGAACCTTCCAGGAAAGAGCTTCCGGTCTTCAACGTTGATCCTTCCCACAACCCAGAGGAGAATAAACTCTGGCAGTTCTGCCCGCGTTTACGCCTCCCACCTAACCCCACTCAGAGCCCCTCTGTTCTGTCTCTGGGCTTCTCCCTCCGGGCTTTGGTACGTAAACATCTGGCAGATAACCAAGCAGCATTTCCAGTTTCAAATGCTGCTGTAACTTCTTTATCTGCTCTCTTTGGTTCATGAGCATTTTCATAGGATGTAGGAAAAGGGTCATCAGTGTTGCCTGGTTTCCCTCTGGAGACTTCTCTGGGCTTTCAGAAACTCTCTGCACTTTCTGATTTGCGTAACCCCAAATAAGAACCCTATGCCAAGGGTCTCCTGGTTTCTTCCCCTCCTCTCTGAAATAGCACTTGTATTCCAAGGTCGCCCTCTGCAGAGTAGCTCCACAGGCTGGGCTCCCGCATAGCTGACTCTGAGATGGTGATAGGGTCCAGGGAGTCACTAGGGAGAGCATCCTAGGAAGGGTCCACATCCGCAGAGGGGTCTCAGGGGAGCAAGTGTAGGCAGAAGCAGAATTGAGACAAAGGCCTCAGTCGACTCTACAAGGAGCTCTGGGGTTGGGATGGCCCTTTAGATATCCCAGGTTGGGATAAGGGGGTAAATGATTGTTCTTGGGATGTTGGCCACCCTGGAAGGAGGCATGACCTTGGGTCAGGCAATTTAAATAGAGTGGATGGTGAAAACCTCTTCCAGCAGCTCTCCAGCCTCTGTGGGAACAAATCCTTCCTTCCTGAAGGGGAATCTGGGTGGGAAACCAGTGTGTACCTTGGGCAGTCAGTGGATACGACCGCCCGGTACTCTGACCTCTCACTTTTTAAGGAACCAGGTGGGAACATACAGAGTGCTATCTTCAGTGGGTTGCTTCAGGTATAAGGGCAAGATTATAAACTTTTTGTAATTAGTTAGGGTAAGATAATAACCAAATGGCCTTAGATCGTTTAGAGTAAGTACTTTAAGCTAAAAATATTTTTTTAATGTTTAATTTCTTAGAAACATTTAAAAAATTTGTTTTCAATTGAGATGTAACTGACATTGACATGTAGCATGTAGGTTTCAGGAGTACAACATCATGATTCCGTATTTGTATGCATTGTGAACTGATCACCACAGTAAGTCTAGTTAACATCCATTGCCTTACATAGTACCAAAAAAAATTATTTTTCTTGAGATGGGAACTTTAAAGGTCTACTCTCTTAGCAGTTCTCACATATGCAATGTGGTATGATTAGACATATTTATATTATCATAACTATGTATATTTATTAGCTAAAAACATTGTTGACAGCTGGGGAGCAAACACAGAATGGCATTAAATACATACAATCCTCCAGAGTAAGTGGTTAAAACTATGAAATGTTGCCTGCTCTGGCAAGGAGAATTAATGTAGAGACTCTTGGATCCTCAGAGGGAATTGATGCTGTCTCTGTTGTCTCCCTACGTGTTATATAAGAGCTGGAAAGTAGCATGATCCCAAACCTTAAGTACCTATAGAAGAGATTTTTGTCTCATTCAACTGTCAAGTGAATCCCTCATGTGCCTCCTGTCTCCCTCAGAGATAATGAATACCTAGTGATGGCAGCAATTCCAGTGGGGGTTCAGACCTGCAGAAGAGCAGGGGCGGAATGGGAATACCTGAGAGCTGGACAGGAGCACTCGGATTGAGGTGGCGATCCCTCCTGCCATCTGCTCCTCACCATCTCTCTGTGGGGTTCGGGCCCAGTGCCACCAAACTGTGATTTTGCAAGAGAAGCTAGAAATCCAGACTTCCATGTGAAATTCGCAGATTTTTTTAATATGGGAAATGAATTGATAATTAAAAATGGGACAACAACAACAACACTGTGTAAAGCAAGCAATAACTGTTAACCAGGTGAGGTCAGACCTATAAACTGCCAGATTATGACTCTCGAGTGTTGTCTTTCCTCAGAATTCTTTTCAGTAAACTTAGTGAGAATTAATGACTCTATCATTTATAGTTTTAATTGGCCCCAGGGTATTATTGTTGAAATAGACAGCCAATACCAAGAATATCACTAACAGGCATTATCAAGATCATAACTATGCATTCCGTTGTATTTGGCAATAGTCCAAGTCAGTTAAAAAACCCTAAGGCTTTTGACCAGAGGCCATTATATAGCTTTTAGAGATCAAAGATCTAATCCCGTTTGCTCTTCAAAGTCAATTGTGATGTGGACACTCACTACTTTTTATTAGTACTTCCTCTCTCCACTGGGAACGCCTCCCTGTTCTTGGGAATTAGACTCCCTCTTCCCCGTCCCAGCAGTGCGGCTCCATTGAGAGCTGCTGTATTCTTCTCTCATCTGGATTTCCTGTTCATGGTTTACTCATCGGATCCTGAGTGCCTGACCCAAGGCAGTTGAATCAGAGCTCCCTGAGGACAAGCTTGGGCCCTCTGTGTGGGGGAGGGGCAGGATCTGAGGCAGCCCAGGCAGCAGCGGGTGGTCCCAACAAGACGGAAGGAAGCTCTGCCCACGCAGAGCTTAGCCCAGCAAGTGAGAGGAGGACAGGGGAGTCTCGGCTGCATTTTCGATCCTCATTCTAGATGTTTCCCAGGCCCCATGGCCTCCCTTCCCTGTCTTCGTTCTCATTGTTTATGAAAACCAACAGCATTCATCATTAGGGAGCTACAGGTCAAACCACAATGAATACCACTTCACTAATAAGGCTATCATTGAAAAGACAAGACAGTGGCAGTTATAGGTGAGGGCATGCAGAGATTGAAACCCTCATTGCTGATGGGACTGTAAAATGGGGCGGCCAGTTTGGAAAAAGGTCTGGAAGTTGCTCAAGAAGTCAAGCATGGAGTTACCGCGTGACCCAGCAATTCCACTCTGAGGTGCATGCCCAAGAAAATTAGAAACACGTGTCCACCAAAACTTGTACTTGACTGTTCATTATTCATAATAGTCAAAAAATGGAAACAACCCAAGTATCTCTCAACTGGTGAATAGACAAATAAAATGTGGTCGATTCATACAATGAACTATTATTCAGACTTCAAAGAAATGAAGCACTTAAATGTGGCACAGTACGTATTGACCTTGAACTCATGCTAAGTCAAAGGATCCAGTCGCAAAAGGTCACCTGTCATGTGACTGCCTGTGAATGAAGTGTCCAGAAGAGACAAATCTGTAGAGAAAGATCCAGAAAGATTAGTGGTTTCCCGAGGCTGGAAGGAGAGAAGAGAGGAGAGTGGGTATTAATGGATATGGAGTTTCTTCTTTTAAATACAACTTTTATTCTGAGGCTATATGGTGGTAATTATTCCATAACTATGAATATGCTAAAAAAAATTAAAACAACACTGAGTTGTATACTTTCAAAGGGTGAATTTTAGGGTGCCTTTTAGTCTTTTAAAAAATTAAAAATAAAAGGGTGAGAATTTTATGCTATGCAAATTATGTCTCCATAAAGTTGTTGTAAAAGGCAGTGAGGTATACTTGTTCCCAGTAAGTTTGTGTCAGATAACGTCAGTAATTTTGTGTCAGATAATGTCAGTGTTTCATTTCCCTGTCCTATTTCATCAGAAGCCTTGTAACTAGCAAGACTCAGCAAATTAATATGCTAACATTCAACAACTACAACAGTGTTTATCACAGGGAGTGGAGGATGTGGGAGACAAAAGTCCTGGGAATATAAAAAGCGCTTCAGAACAAAGCAAAGATTTAAAAGGTGGAGGGTTTGATGCAGCCCGCCCCAGGCGTGGTCTGGTTCAGGATAGAGCGTCCTCCGCCTGCCGGGCACGTGGTTCACTGCACAAGGGCACAGAGTGAACAGCTGAGTAGGGGCTGAGACAGTCTGTTCTCTGTCCCCAATGCCATGCGCCCCCGTGCTTCTGTCCAGAAGGACGCCTTTCTCTAACCTGCACCAAGGTGCCCTGCAGCTTGGTGACAGCCCTCAATGAAGCAAGAGACAAAAGGTGATAAACAGCAAAGCAGAGGGGAGTCACCATGCAGTGGGACAGTTAAGAAAACCTTTCTGAAAGATGTGAGGGTAGCAATGGGCCTTGAAGAAAGGGTAGACAGATGTAGACTGAGTGAGGAGGACAGTGAGGGGTTGAGAGAGGCGCTAAAGGAAAAGCTGAATGAGGAAGTGGAAATGTTGGGGGCATATTTGGGGAAACACATGTGGCCCAGTTCATTCACTGGTCACACATTTCCTGAGCCAAGCACTAGGACTAAAACATCACCAAGACATAGCCTCCGGCCCAAAGGGCCAGAAATCTGATAGGAGAGGAGAGACCAGCATCCCACCAGAGGGAGACAGGTGTGACGGTGGAATGTTCCACAGCCTCTAGGTTCTCTATAACCAGAGAAAGAGCAGTTCACATAGGGGGTGTTTTCTAGTGTTCAGATGACCAGGAGAAAATCCTGGATGCCAAAGTGCAACAGGAAAAAATGTCCCTGAAAATGTTCTCCTGTCTAAATAAAACAGATTTGTAAGTTCTGTGCTTGGAAATCTCATGGAGTTAGACCTGGAACATAGGCTCTCTGAGGCTCATTTATCTTATGGCTACTTAATTGTCCTCAAGCTGTTGTCGGGGGTCAAACTGATTATGAGCCAGTGTGTAAAGGGCGTGGCCTATGTTTCGCTTCTGCTTCGATGTTGTACCCTCAAAGTCAAATGTCAGAGAATTTCGTCTCATTCCTGTGAAAGACAAGAGAGGACATGTGATTTCACACTCATGTGGTACAGAGCAATTAAAGCAAGTTTGTTCTCGGAGACTCCTGAGTTATGTCGTGATGAGAAATGAATGGAACTTCTGTGTAATCTTACTCTGTGGAGGTGTGGAGAGGCGGCTGCTCAGCAGCCAACACAGTTATGAGCCTCTCTCTCCAAACATGAGGCCTCAAGCACGTCACCAGCCTGGATCTGTGCTAATGTTTTTTCTGGAAAGCTTGTTTTAGAATATTGGACCATATTAATTTAGAGTCCTCAGGATTCAAATCACCTGAATATTTAGGGGACCCCATTCATAACCATGATCAACTAATCAGACAAATGAAGATTTCAGGTCAAATGGTTAGTCTTCTGGGCCAGTGTCATCCAACTGTTAGGCTCATCTTACATCTTGAAGCCTTTTCTACAGATGAGCAAGAGGCTTCCAATCAGCTTCCAGCTTCGTGTTCTAACATGGGTGGCACTCATGGAATGGAGAAGGTCATGGGTCAGAATGCACATCTGGCATGGTCGAGTCATTGGTAGAAGGCCAGGAGCCCTCTTGTCCCTTGCATCCTCAAGGAAATGGGAGAGGTCAAAGGACCTGACATCACAGGAAGGAAGGGAGCAGCCCTCTTCTGTCCTCCGGAGACTTAAACAAGGATACCAGGCTGTCTTCTCTGATAAACTTAGGTCTGTTTTAATAGAAGTAGACTATGAATCCAGTCTTTTTTATAAAAGAATATGGTTTCTGGGGTTTTTGTAAGCTAATTTTTTTGAGGTATAATACATATAAAATGTAAGATTTGCCATTGTAGCCATCTGTGATTGTGCACTACGGTGACATGAATCACATTCATGATGTGTGCACCCACCACCATTAACTGTTCCAGAATTTTTTATCGACTCCTGCAGAAGCTCTATACCACTAAGTGATAATTCCTTCTCTCCTTTTCTCCACAGCACCTGGTCACCCCGAACCTACCTTCTGCCTCTATGAATGTGTCTCTTCTAGATATTCCAGGTAAGTGATATCATGCAATATTTTCCGTTTTATGTCTTGTTTGTTTCACCTCGCTTTATGTTGTCAAGGTCCATTCATGTTAGAGCATATGTGAGGACTTTCTTCCTTTTTATGCTTAATAGCATCACGTTGCATGTGTATACTACATTTTGTGTTTACCCATTTATCTGTCATTGGACACTTGGGTTGCTTTGAAATCTTGACTGTTATGAATAGGACTGCTGTGAACATTGGCATATGAGTGTTTGAGGCCCTGTTTTCAATTCTTTGGGGTATATACCTAGGAGTGGATTTGATAGGTCGTATGGCAATTCTATGTTTAACTCTTTGAGGAACAACCTAACTCTTTTCCTCAATAGCTGCACTAATTTCACATTCCCACCAGCAATGTACAAGGGCTTCCATCTCTCCACCTCCTCGCTGACACTTGTTATTTTCCATGTTTGGATTATATTCCAGTTGTTGTGAAATGTTTTCTCATTTTGGCTTCAATGAGCATTTCACTAATGATGGATGATGGGGCATCTTTTCATATGCTTTGGATAATTTGTTTGTCTTCTTGGGAAAAATGTTTGTCCATTTTTTAATTGGATTGTTGAGTTCTAAGAGCTCTTTATATATTCTAGATATTAAATCCTTATCAGATATATGACCTACATATATTCCATGGGTGTCTTTTCACTCTCTTGATAATGTAGTCTGTTTTTTAAGCAATATCTTCAGTTATTTTTTTTTTAAGATTTTATTTATTTATTTGACAGAGAGAGATCACAAGTAGGCAGAGAGGCAGGCAGAAAGAGGGTGGGAAGCAGACTCCCTGCTGAGCAGAGAGCCCGACTCGGGGCTCGATCCCAGGATCCTGAGATCATGACCCGAGCTGAAGGCAGAGGCTTAACCCACTGAGCCACCCAGGAACCCCCAGTTCTTCTTTTTTTTTTTTTTTTTTAGATTTTCTTTTTTTAAAGTGACCTCTACACCCAACATGGGGCTGCAGCATCTCTAATTTTTAATGGAAGGAGGAAGCCATAATAGGGAATGAAGAAAAATGCAAGGAAGAGATCATGGGCATAAAATGGAAACAAGCAGTGGGAGGAAGAGTAAACGCACACCTCCATGGAACAACTATCACCTTCCCCAGAGCCACAGACTTCTAAGAGCATTTGAAGCCCTCTCCACTTCATCTTATCTGGTTTGCTGGAAATGAAGGATAGAAGTGTAGAGCCCATATTTCAAGAGTCATACATACCTGTGCTAGAATCTCAGATCAGTCACCCAGTAGCTGCGGACCTGGGAGGAGGTATCTGGTCTGTGTGAACTTCAGTTTCTTCAACCATTCAGTGAGATAATATAAAGAAAGCGTTTAGGAGCGCCTGGGTGGCTCAGTGGGTTAAAGCTTCTGCCTTCTGCTTAGGTCATGATCTCAGGGTCCTGGGATTGAGCCCCACATCAGGCTCTCTGCTCAGCAGGGAGCCTGATCCCCACCCCCACCCCCGCCTGCCTCTCGGCCTACTTGTGATCTCTGTCTGTCAAATAAATAAATTTTTTTAAATCTTAAAAAAAAAAAAAAAATAGAAAGCATTCAGTGTACCTGGCACACAGTAGGAACTCAGTAAGGGGTAGCTTTGAATATCATTATTGTGCTACATCAACATCTAGCCCTGAGTCTTTCTGGCACCCTCTTAGCTCTCCATGTGACCTAGAAGTCTGCAACCTATCTGCTACAGGACAGCTCCCTTGAACATCTCCCTTCTCTGTTGGTCATTGACGTCGCTCACCTTATCAGGTGGGAACTTTAGTCCTTACCTTTAAAGCACCTACATGTATTTTCATATCTTGGTATCCCTGTATGTTCTGCTTATTACTTTCAGAGGGATGTGAGGGTTGGGGGGGCAGTCTGTTTGCTGTCTTTCTTTTGGTACATTTTCCCAGATTCCCTAAAGAACGGAAAAGGGTGGAGTCCTGCATACTTTGCTTTGTTACCTGTAGGATTTGGCTCCTAATTTAAATGAAGGCATTGAGCATCAATGGGCTTGGCAGCGTTCTGTATAGAATTCAGATTATGAATGAGGAACAGATGTGCAAAAATTGACAACAAGGCAGAAAATAATTAGTACCATGAAAATGACACAAGCAAAATATTACAGGTTTATGCAAGGAAATATTTACTTACGGTCAAAGGATTCATAAAAGGCTTCATGGAAGGGGTGTCTGTCTGGCTCAGTTGGTAGAGCATGTGATTGTTGATCTTGGGGTTGAGTTTGAGCCCCATACCAAGTGGTGAGATTACTTAAAAATAAAATCTTAAAAAAAAAATCAGGGCACCTGGGTGGCTCAGTGGTTTAGGCCTCTGCCTTCAGCTCAGGTCATGATCCCAGGGTCCTGGGATTGAGCCCTGCATCAGACTCTCTGCTCAGTGGGGAGCCTGCTTTCCCCCCCACCTGCCTCTCTGCCTACTTGTGATCTCTCTCTGTGTTAAATAAACAAATAAAGTCTTAAAAAAAAAAAAAGTCTTCGTAGAAAAGGAAGAAGTTGAAAGACTAAGTTTTTAGATTTAATGAGAGGATACAAGATTAGTGCTCCAGGTACACGGAAGAATAACAGCACAGACACAAAGGTCGAGTGTTACACATGTTTTCTTATTTAATCTACTAATCAGCCTATTAGCAGGGGCCTCTGCACTATGCCCATCCCTGGGATCCAGACATGTTTATGTTTGCCTGGCCTGTTAGGTGGCCCTTAAGAGTCACTTGTTTACTCACTCACTCTTCAGTAATAAATAGGCTTGTTGGAGTACAGCCCAATGTGCTGCTTTTCATGTCTTCCCTTTGAGTGTGCACCCGACCTCATGACTTACCTCTAAGAAGAACGTGGCAGAAATAATGGGATGTCACAGCAAGATTCAGTTATAGAAAGACTGCGACTTCAGTCTTGGACACTTTCCCTCTCTTAGTCTCTCTCTCGGATTTCTCACTCTGGGGAATGTCAGCTCCATGTTGCATGCAGCCCCATGGAGAGGCCCACATGGCAATATCTGTGGCCAACAACCAACAAGACCCTGTGGCTCATCATCAAGCCTGAGTGAGGTTAGAACATACCGCAGGTGAGAAGCTCCACCAGACACCTTGACTGTAGCCTGGGCCAAAGGCATTCATGACGTACAGAAAGTTAGGAGAAAATAAAAGATTTTTTCTTAACTTTTAAGTTGCTAAGGTTTGGAGTCATGTGTTACACAGCACGTTATGCAGACTTTGTTGAAAGTTTAAATTTAACTAGTATCTTTATCTCCAAACAAAAAAAGATAAGACACTTAGCTTCTTTTACTTTTCTCCACACTTCTCTCAACTTTCATGTTACTACTCCCTAAAATTTTGGCTCCAGCTTGTTTTTAAACACATAATTTTAAAAATATATTATTTATTTTTATTCGCATCAACGATTTTTTAAAATATTTTATTTATTTATTTGACAAAGAGCTCAAGTAGGCAGAGAGGCAGAGCGGGAAAGGGAAGCAGGCGCGCCACTGAGCAGAGAGCCCGATGCGGGGCTTGATCTCAGGACCCTGAGATCATGACCTGAGCCGAAAGCAGAGGCCTAACCCACTGAGCCACCCAGGTGCCCCACGCATCAACAATTTTTAATAATTTATTTGCTCATGGTAGCTTTCTGCAATCTTTCTTAAGATTCACTTTTTTTTCTTGCTGAAGTACACCCTAATTTAGTTCTTTCAGAGACAATCTTTTGATAGTAAACTTTTTAAGTATTTGTAGGTCTGAAAATGTTTTTATTTTGCCTTTACTCTTGGATGATAATTTGGGTAGAAAGAGAATTCTGGGTCCCAAATTACTTTTACACATTGAGTCCTGCCTTCAGTGTTGCTGATAATCTCATTCTCATTTCTTCTAGATATTATGTCTTCTTCCCCTGGTAGTTTTTAGAGTGTTCACCTTATTTCTGATATACTGGAATTTTACATGATATGTTCATGAGTGTGTTCTTTAGAGGTTCTGCTGTACGCTTCATGGAAATATTCCAATGGAGGACTCATTTTTTCCCTTCAGTTTTGGGATGTTCTTGCTAGTATGTATGTTTTCGACACCCTCTTCACTATTCCTTCGACTCTGCTTCTGATACTCTTACTAAATATATATATCAAAGCATCTGGATGTGTTGTCATGTTCTTCTTAAACTTTTCCTTAAGATTTTCCCTCTCTTTATCTCCTCAGGCTGCATTCTGGTAGATATACTTTGACCTTGGGGTTCATTCATTCCCTCTGTAGCAGTGAAGACCCACCAGGAAGCTCCTGTATTGGGTATTTTCTTCCCATAGCTGTGTCTTTCATTTTAATATTTCTAGTTGATTCTAATTCTAGCACATTCTTGTTTCAAACTCTCTTTTGTTTTATGGCTTTTTATTCCCACCTAAACTTATTTCTTTGAGGAGTTTGAGAATATCGTCCTTGGGGAGCTCACCCTCCACCCAGCACTCATAGGTACTGAACAATACATGTTTATGAATGGATCAAATTGAAATAAATGTTCCAAGAGCTAGAAGCTTCTCTGGGAAGGAGAACCAAGAACACTCCTCTCTCTTTCTGCTTTCCATCTTCTCAAAGGACACCACATGAGGATGAAATGGAGATGTTTCTAAAATGCATCTTACACACTCAGAGATTGATACAGGAAATTATATTCCTCTGGAGAGGTGCTGGGAAGTCACTTCCCTTTTTCCTCCCCTTCAAGCCTTAATATAGAAAGCCCAGAGGACATATCACTCAGGAACTGTTCGTCATGATCAAAAGTTTGTGAGGAAGTATCATCGCAAAGCAGACCAAGACAACAGACCTATAAACTCACAGTGGCCAAGACTCTCGGCCTCCACTGGGTAACAATCGGAAGCTTAACTCAATCGTGGCACAAACTAGTAACAAGAAGTGAGAGCTCTGTCTTTAGCATTTGAAACCTGAGATCAGTAATCGGGTTAATGTTGTAATTTGGATTTAGAGGAGATTTTAGCCTAACAATTCTAGTTTGAAACTTGAGCTTTGCTGGGAGGGCTGGGGATGAGTAATTCAAGTTTCTTTGGGCCACATTGAGAAACCTTGAGAACAGCTTGATTGCTGTTCAATATGGAACAAAACAAAATATAAAACAGCTGGTTCTGAAGGTGGGGTGGACTTTTAAGCCTATGAAATGTGGAAGCATCCTATTAGAAGCCAGTGTCACCAAATATAATGTTGCTCTGATAATTTCATATTGCTAATTATGCTTTCCATTTCTTCTTATACCCCCAAGTGATATTTGACCCCATGAGGTTTGTTTTCCTTCGGGGTGGATTTGTTCCTTCTTTCCGAGATACAATGGTTTGAAATGATCGTTGATAAACAGGGACTTTGACAACCCGATAATACCACGGAGCAAAGGGAAAGCCACCAGACCGTTCTGTCTGCTTCGAGTTTCATAGGTCACATACTGTTTGAGGACCCCTTCCTGCAGCACTTTCCAGAGTCATATGTTCTGCCCACCATGGATCAGCAGGTGTTAAATGACAGTCCTAGTTTGTTTGTTTACTTGTGTGTGTCCTTGGGAGGAATTGTCTAACAAGACGTCAGGGCAGGAGAAAGTAAACTTATCAAGAAGCCCAGACCTTCCTCTGTGCCATCACCAAAGTCACTTACAAGCTCTGTTTGCTGGAAAACCTGTTTTACAAGTAGATTTTCATTGTGTTTTGGTGAAACCTTTTGTGCCAAATGAATCGGCAAAAAGGTTTTCTAGATCTGGTTAGCCCTCCACTTTAAAGCCGCTAATGCTGTTCCAAAATGACGTTTTGTTAGAGAAGTGCTTGGGCAGTAAACATGATGGATACAGGTTAAATTCCGTTGTAGTTTCCATCTGTGTGAGTGAGTGAATCTAATGTGAGTACATAACGTGGTTGTCGTTGGTGTGAGTGAACCGCTGTGCTGTACAAACCTTACACACCAGGTGAGAGCACAGCTTTTCAAAACTGTATTTTGAAACCTGAGCACGTCAGATATACTCGCTCCCTCAGCCTCTGCTTCTACCCTGTGAAATGAATGGCTTCATTAAAACCTAGTTCTTTCCAAATCTAACAAATCGCCTTGTCATACACGGGCTCTACATAGTTAGTCCATTTTAAAATCTTCTAAGAAGTGATCCTCCAGCTTTCTGAGTATCTTGGACATGGGGTGTTTTCACGGTTTGCCTCCCCTTCCAGAAAGAAATCCAACATTTGTTGAGAACCTACCGCGAGCCCAACACTGCACTGTCCTTAGATATGTTCTCTTATTTCAACTCTGTAACAGCCTCCATGCCGTAGCTGTCATGTCCCCATTTTACAGATGAGAACACCACGGATAGAGAAATTGAGTGAGATTCCCAAGGCCAGTAAGTGGAAGACCAGGAATTTAAGCCCAAGTTATCTGGTGTTCTTCCCACGGGGGTACCCTGTGGGAAGGAGGAACCTGGAGGGACAGGCCCACCAGCTGGCAGTGGGGGGCAGATCGGTGCCTCCTGGCTTGGAGCTCATGGCACAAATCCCTCCCTGAGGAACAGCTCATGGGCAGGCCCGCCCGCCTGCCCAGGCGCAGGCTTTCCTCTCAGTTTTCGCTTCTTGTATAAGAGTGTTCACGTCGGGGTTTCAGGAGCCAAGGCTGGGGGCCAGCACGTCGCTCAGGCACTCTCTTTAAACCAGTAGCAACCTGGCAGCTGTATTTTCCAAGTCTGGCCAGACAGATCCTTCTGTTTGGCTTTGTTACTTGCAAGGGAGCCTCCCGCCCTTTCACAGACTCGGTGCTGGGTGGAAAGCTACATTTATAGAGTGTTCTGGATAATGAGGTCAGGCAAACACTTGGAGAGACAGCTCACAGAGTACAGGGACACCACTGTCTTTTTCCAGGGTGATCTGGAAAAAGAAATTGGATGCTGGACCAGACAACGTCTGCGGTTCCCTCCGAATTGGTGCAGCGCGCCAGTGCCTGGCTAGAAGGGGACGCAGCTGAAGGAAGCACTGTAACAGCATTATTCTCGAAGGTGGTATTTTTAGTGCATAGTGTGTAAGGTGTGACCCTCTTCTGTGGGGCGACACAGAATGGAAACTTGCTTCATGCCAAATTGCCACCGCATTAAGAACTGAACTGAAGTATTAAGATACCTTCAGAGAACTTTCCAGCAGAGATCCTCAGATTTGTTTTTATTTTAATCAGACATACAGACTTACCAGGGGAAATTAAAATAAGGTAAGATCTGGTATGTCGGTACCTCTTGCTGATTTTCTCCCATCGGTTTCCCTAAGGTTTTTTTTTCTTGACTGTCCTCCTAACCACATCAAGGCACTGATCTCTAACCTTTGTTGACTTTGTCTCTCTTCACTACAAACCCTTGGGCACTGATCTCCAGTATATGTATATTTACGTAGGAATTCTAGCCCTTTACTGTAGTACTGACATTCTCTGCACAATGTTAAACAGGCCAAAATTAAATTTTAAAGGATAAAATAAATAAAGATCAAACTTTTTTTTTTCATTTGAAGACCTAATCAGCTTTATGCAAAATTCATGAATCAGGCAGCATCCCGTCTAGTGAGTAGAAAGAGCTCCAGGGAGCTGTACAAAATGCACTTTTGTAGGCAGATGGGGACAGGAAAAGGAAGTTTCTTAACAAGGAGGGGGCGGTGCTTGGATGGCTCAGATGGTTGAACGTCTGCCTACAGCCCAGGTCATGGTCCCAGGGGCCTGGGATCGAGCCCCACATTGGTTCCCTACTCAGTGGGGAGCCTGCTTCTTCCTTTCCCGTTGCCATTCCGTCCGCCTGTACTCTCTGGCTCTCAACTAAATAAATAAAATCTTAAACAAAAACAAAAAACGAAGAGAGGATTCTTCCAGGCAGGGTCTTCCTTTGGATGAAGGGTAGGGTCCACCACACAGACTCCCTCACTAATACAGATCAGACGGTTCCAGAGTCCCTGGTGACAAGTCCCATTTCCGGGACCTGGCTGAAATTGGGGTTAGATAGTCTTAGTTTGCCGATGTGGGGCTCGGCACGAGTGACCTCATCTTGGGCCAATGTGCCCTTAGCACCGCCCTCCACTACTGCTCTGTGGTTCTCTTGGCCTCTGTTGAACCTTCGTGTGGTATTCATGGGTCGTGACATTTTGTGCTTGATTCCAAGACACAAGCCATGACTTTGGATTCAGTTCTGAAAGCAGTCTCTCTCTTCATTCCTCTTCCGACATTCCGGTCTTCGGGAGATCATTTGCTTGGTGATTAGTGGCTATAAACATGCCTTTAAAGTTTTTGACAGAAACACATCAGGGAGATAAGTTATAACTGTCTTAAACAGGATAATTCCTCATGTCCAGAGTGGCCTTTGGGGCCACCGTCCCCCCTTGACCTAAACCAAGTAAGTTGAAGATCCTATTGAAGGAGTCACTCTTTTTTTTTTTTTTAAAGATTTATTTATTTATTTGACAGAGAGATCGCAGGTAGGCAGAGAGGCAGGCAGAGGGGGTTGGGGAAGCAGGCCCCCTGCTGAGCAGAGAGCCGGATGTGGGGCTCGATCCCAGGACCCTCAGATCATGACCTGAGCCGAAGGCGAGGCTTAACCCACTGAGCCACCCAGGCACCCCAGGAGTCACCCTTTTAAAGGCAAGTAGCTTGCTCAGGTATTTCTGGTCGTTGAATTTCAGCCTCCCCAGAAAATTTTCTCCAGCTACAGCAGTGGTGTTGGCCACAGCACTGAGCCTCCTAGCTCAGCTACCCTATTATCGAGATCAACTTTGGCCAGAGAGTCTAGGACTTTTTTTGAGAAACTGTTGCTTTAACAACAGATTCTGTGGTATTCTTAGGAGAGGTTCCTGATTATTTCACACTTAGTCCTAAACAGGGCAGTAGGGCCCCTGCCAAAGGAAGGGAATCCTGAATCAGGAGTGCCTCTTGGCCATTCCCATTTGAATCTGTGGCTCAAGACTGGGTAAGTGATAGCCAGTAAAATTTTAGGAGGCCAGTAAAATTTTAGGAGTCTGTAGACCACACAGGCAGTTTTGTTCTGGTTTATCTTTCCTCGGTCCCGGTTTTTTGCTAAAAGCCAAGACGCAAAGTTCCCCTTGGGTTGAACCGGCCGACATCAACAGTTGGAAGGGCAGACTGAGGGCTCCACACTGACGGATCAGGAACAGCACACGGCCACCGACAACGCCCACGCAGATCTGCAGGCAGCTTGAAGGTCTGCTCAGAACCCTGGGAATTGTGGTCCGAAAGGCTGAGGGCGTGGCTCTGGACTAAGTCCTCCGCCGACTCAGCTGGGCTCCAGATTATAGGTGGATTACATCAGCCTGCCCTGCCCCTCATGGGAAAGTCAATTTCCCATGAAATTGTCAATGACTTTGTGGAAAAGTCAACCAGGAGCTCAGGGCAAAGAGAACAGAGCTCAGAACCGAGAGGAACTTACCCATGATGCCCAGAAACATTGAGAAAGACAGAGAACTCAAAGAGGGGTTCACAGGTCCTAGGCCTGTGTTTCTCATTGTCCCCAGATACCATCAGAATTTCACTTTGGATCCCACCACTGCCACCAAATCTGTTAAAAAACAAAATTCAACCAAGTAACTTTGAAGGTCTAATTGGCTTTATTCAATGACTCATGAATCACGCAGCACCCCATCTAGCAGATAGAAAGGCACTCCCAGGTTAAACTATTTTAAAATTACTTTTAAACTGGGTTTTATTTCATAACAGTACAAAAACTACTGCTTTTGCTAGAGAGAACAATATGATTATTTAAATATACTTCTTTCTCTTTAAGAAAACAGGATTTGGAACTATGATACTGCAGTACAGAATTTGGGGCTAGTTCAGTTTATTACAATACTTTTTTTTAAAGTTTTATTTAATGAAATAATCTTTATACACAACATGGAGCTGGAACTTATGGCCCCAAGATCAGGAGTCTTATGCTCTACCGACTGAGCCAGCCAAGCACCCCATACTTGTCTCCTTTTAATCTTTCTTTCCATTAAGATATAATTCACATACTGTAAAATTTGCCCTATTTAAAGTGTACAATTTAGCTGTTTTCAGGACATTCACAAATTGATGTAACCATCACCACTATGTAATTTGAGGATATTTTCATCACCTCTGAAAAACCTCATACTTATTAGCAGTCACTGCCCTACACCCTCCTTCCCCAGCTGGTGCAACCACCAATCTGTCTTCCATCTCGGTGGATTTGCTGATTCTGGACATTTCATGCAAATGGAATCAGGCAATATGTGGCTTTTTGTGCCTGTCTTCTTTCCCTTGCCGTGACATTTTCAAGGTCCATCCACGTTATATCACATGTCAGTACTATGTTCCTTTTCATGGCCAAATAATATTCTGTTGTATGGATATCCCACCTTTTCTTTATCTCTTTTTTCAGTTTCTGGCTGTTTGAGTTTTTCCCCCTTCTTGGCTGTTAGGAATAACATTGCTATGAACATTTGTGTACGAGCTTTTGTGTGGACATTTGTTTTCATTCCTCCTGGTTAGTATGTGCCTAAGCTTGGAATTGCCGGGTTGTACGCTAACTTTGTGTTTAATCATGCAAAGGCTATTTGCTGAAGTGGCTGCAGCACTTTATGATCCTGCCAGCAGCGTTACAGGGGTTCCAATGTCTCCATAGCCCCAGCAGCCCTGGTTACTGCCCATCTTTTATGAAAGCCATCTTCATGCCTGTGAACGGTATCCTACTGTAGTTCTGACTTCCGTTTCCCTAATCACTAAAGTTTTTGAGTATCTCTTCATGGTCCTGTTGGTCTTCTTTGGAGAAATTTCTCTTCAAATCATTTGTCCATGTTCATAATGAGTTATTTATCTTTTTATTGTTGAGTAATAAGTATTCTTTGTATATTCTGAACACTAGACCCTTATCAGATATATGATTTACAAAAAATTGTTTTTTCATCCTGTGGGTTATGCTTTTCACTTCTGATAGTGGTCTTTGAAGCACAAAAGATTATTTTGAGGAAGTCATTTTATCTATTGTTTTTTGGAGGTTGCTTGTACTTTTGGTATCATATCTAATAAAACGTTGCCTAATCCAAGGTTGTGAAGCTTTATATCTGTGTTTTCTTCAAAAAGTTTTATAGTTTTAGTTCTCATGTGTAAGTCTTTTATCCGTTTTGCGTGAATTTTTGTGCACAGCCTGCGGTAGGAGTCCAGCTTCATTCTTTGAATGTGAATAGTCAGTTATTCCAGCATATTCATGGGAAATACTATTCTCGTCCCTGTTGAATAATGATGGTACTTTCTCAATTCTGTTCCACTGATCTGTACATTCTAGTACTTGCTTTTTTTGTTTTTGTTTTCAGAGACAGAGAGACAGAGAGAGAGAGAGAAAAAGTTCATGTGTGCAACAGGGGTGGGGGGTAGGGTGGGGAGCAGAGAGATAGATAATCTCAAGCAGGCTCCATGGCCAGCACGGAGCCCAGCACAGGGCTTGATCTTATGACCCCAAGATCATGACCTAAGCTGAAATGAGGAGTCTGAGGCTTAACTGACTAAACCATTCAGGCATCCCCCAGTACTTGGTTTTTAATGTATGTCACAGCTGAAAAGTTAACTCACAAAGATTTTAGATCAAATGGAAAAAAAATGCATCATTGGCTGCTTTTACTAAGCATTTCCTATCATATCCACCAATTAACCAAATGTTTGGCTAAAGATCTAGCTAGTGAGTTTCCATCTTTTCTGATGTCTGTGAAGTGATCTTGCAAAGATGTTGCAAAGGTGTTGCATTTTTTTCCGTTTTAACATCTAGATACAAAATTCATTAAAACTCTTAATTTGGAGAATTTTTTAAATGGGTTAACAAATTCTTTTTCTGTGTGTTCAAAAATGCAACTATGAGAGTTTTTAGTAAGTTCTTGTTACACTTTTGTAATTTTAGCAACAAAAACTGCAGGATAAAAAAACATTTTGAAGGATTTATTTTTAAATGGATCTTACCATAGCTGATGTTTGTTACCTTAAGGAGAATATAATTTCTTTCTTCGTGTCATTCCAATTTTAGTATATGTGCTGCCAGAGCATGTAATTTCTTTCTTAAAAGCTGTACTAGGAAGTATCAGAAAAGTCTCATTAATTCTATTGTTATTCACTTGTGATTACATTACTAGTATCCTCTTCAACCTATGTATGGTTTCTTTGCAGCAAGTATTTTTAAGCTACATGTCTGTATTGGGAGAGTTATGTTAATTAAGACTTAATAATATAATCTGTTGATTTTTTTTTAAATGTCATTAATTACTTCATTTGCTGTCCTTTCTTTCTACATTTTTAGGGGTAATTCTAATATTTAAGTTGGATGCTATTCATTTTTTACTTCAGGGGGTTCCCCAAACCCGGCTCAGATTAATGATTTGCCAGAAGGACTCACAGAACTTACTGAAAGCTCAGTGGTTAAGTTTTCTCTACAAGGAAAGGAGACAGTTTAAAATCAGCCAAAGGAACAGACACATAGGGCTGAGTTGTGGCGTGGCAAATGCAAAGCTTTCCTTGTCCTCTCCCCGGGGGCCGGCAGGTGTTACCCTCCAGGCATCGATGTGGGACAATCCCCAGGGGGCTTTGCTGACCAGAGAAGCTCTTCTGAGCCTGTGCTCAGAGTTGTTGTTGTCATTGTTGGTTTCAAATTTTAAGAAGTTGAAGATGTACGATGCGTTTGATTTATTAAGTGTCCAGAATTCGTACCGTGGCTCCTTTCTGTGGACATCATGTATGGATTGATGATTGCTGGCGTGGCTGAACACAGTATTCAGGTGGACCCAAACTGTGTAAGCCAAAGCCCCCATGCACAGGTTCTGTGCAACAACAGGAGTAAAGCTTGGGATTAAGTCTTGCAATTTTCTCATTTCTGAAAACCTCCGTTTAGCCACTGACTCCAGCCAAAGTTTCCCTGGCGCAGGTCCCACTTTCCCCAGTGGGTAAAAGGTCTCTTGAATTCTTAACTACTCTCAGTTGGAGGGCTGCACTCTCTTTTGTAGGCCTGATCAATAAGGAAAGTGGATCTTGGTCAGGAAAGCCAGTCCCCCTCAAACTCTTCTCAGCTTGCTTTCTCCTGCGCCCACTCCCTGACCCCTCAGTTTGAGGGATTCCCTCCTCTGGTTCTGTTCCATAGAACTTTCTTGCTGGGTTAGAGCACTTACCACATTCTGTTCTTCTTGTTTATTCACTCCTTACTAGCCCCTGAGTTCCTACCTTACTCATCTTTGTATCCCTAGCACAGCCTAAATGAGTAATAACTACTGTACGGAAGGGACTGGAGCTTTGAAACACAGAAGACCGGCAGGAGAATAAAAATGACACAGTCGGTACAAATTTTGAATCGACCTAATCGTTGGTGTTTCTGTAAGACTTTAAGCTCGGGGCACCTGGCTGGCTCAGTCAGTGGAACATGAGACTCTTGATTTCGGGGCTGTGAGTTCAAGCCCCAGGTTAGGTATAGAGATTACTTAAAAATAAAATCTTAAAATCTTAAAAAAAGAAAGGAAGGAAGAGAGAAAGAAATTTTAGAAAGAATTTAAAGAAAGAATTTAGGCTCAAAGATAACATAGAGAGATTATCTTTAAATGTGTGACACAGTTTACAGAAATATTTTAGAAGAGGCAGCCAGTGGATTGTGCAAATTCTTGAGGTTCAATCATAATTTGTGCAATCCATGTCTAAAAAAAACAAAAGACTTTATTTGAGAGGGAGAGAGAGGGAGCACAGGAGCAGGGGGAGGGGCAGAGGCAGAGGGAGAAGCAGACTCCCTGCTGAGCAGGGAGCCCCACACTTGGGGGCTCCATTCCGGGACCCTGAGGTCATGACCTGAGCTGAAGGCAGATGCTTAACTGACTGAGCCACCCAGGCGCCCCTTGTTTAGGAATTTAGAAGGTACTGATTAAATAGTGTCTGACTACATTTTCAGTTTGAACATGTCATTTTGACTAATGTATTTGATTCTTAAATTTGCACAAAGACAGTGACACAAAGACAGGATTTCAATTGCATGCAGTGTTTTCTAAAAGGAAACGGATGCACCTGCCCCACTGTGGAGAGAAAAACTCCCGAGAACTTCTGTATTGTAAGCACCTGACTTTAAGTTCTTGATTGGAAAGGCTCCATTTCAAAGGAATCCATCACAAGCAGGAGACCCAGCTTCTACTGAAACAGCGAGATAAGCAGCCGTGTTGCCCAATCTATGAAGTTCCCCTTTGAGAAAGCCCCTGGGTACCCACATAGGTGACCACTTGGTGACTCATCCTCTCCCTTCCTGGACCCTCATTGCTGCTCTAATGCTTTAAATTAGTCAATAGAGGGTAAACTTGTGAAGTTTCAGGCACCCACACTCAAATCCTAATAAAATGAGGCCTTGGGGCGCCTGGGTGGCTCAGTGGGTTAAGCCGCTGCCTTTGGCTCAGGTCATGATCTCAGGGTCCTGGGATCGGGCTCCACGTTGGGCTCCCTGCTTGGCAGGAAGTCTGCTTCTCCTTCTGTGTCTCCCCTCCGCTGGTGCTCACTTGTGCTCTCTCTTATTGTGCCGAATAAATAAAATAATTGTGCCAAATTAATAAAATCTTAAAAAAAAAAAAAAGGAGTGCCAGGTAAATGCTCCCTTCCTCTTCCTGTACCTGTGACCTTGCTGTGTAGCCTCTGAGTGTGCGTGCCAGGTTCCCCTCAAGCTTTGTAATAAGCCTTGTTCTTCAAGATTCCGTGATGGTTTTGCTGAGGTGTGTCTTCCAATCACTGTAAGAACGTAGAGAGCAAAATGAGTCTCTCACATCAAGCAGGGGCCAGGGTCAAGCAGGGATGTGAGCAGTTAAGGTACCACGGCTAGTCGACATCACGGGACTGGCGTCAGCTGACACCCCGAACTAATCAGGAGCAGAAGCAGAGGAGGTCTGCAGGGACCCCAAACCAGTGAAATCCCCTTAAGAAGGGGAAGACTTTGGCAGCTGTCTGACTCTTCAGCCATGACCCCTCTATCTGACCCCTCCGCGTAAGAAGCCAGGTGTAATCACCTGCTGAATGCCCTTGAGTTCAAAATCCTGAACCTGCTTGATAATCTTCATTTCACTTTGCTTTATGACTGAAACCAGCTGAGGTTGTGGAAAGACACAACTCATAGGTGCACCTTCAGAGCTGGCTGTGATAAAGGACCACAGGGCCAGCCTGACCACAACACTGGCCCCAGTGGTGTTGGGGGAAAACACCTGTAGGGCTTGCCTTGCATAAATATGGCCCTCCTGAGGGCCTCATGTATTTCTAGGCAAGAACATCACCATGGGTAGACTGAGCAGTCATAACGATTTTTTTTTTTAAGATTTTATTTATTTGTCAGAGAGAGATCACAAGTAGATGGAGAGGCAGGCAGAGAAGAGAGAGAGAGAGAGAGAGAGAGAGGGAAGCAGGCTCCCTGCCGAGCAGAGAACCCGATGCGGGACTCGATCCCAAGACCCTGAAATCATGACCTGAGCCGAGGCAGCGGCTTAACCCACTGAGCCACCCAGGCGCCCCAGACACAACGATTTTAAGTAACTTCGGATGGAATGCTTCCAGAAGAAGCAAGTGCAAAGGATTTCCTAGAGACAGCGCCCTCAAGTTCAAGCCTCAGGCAGTTCTCACAGAGCCGCACAACAAATCTGGGCTCAGAAAAACAAGCAAGCAAACAAACAAAAACCCACAAAGAATATTCAAGAAAGTAAGTCACCATGAATGAGAGGCAGCAGAAACTACAAATCATAAAAGTAACCCCAAGAAGACTTCAGCTAGCAGGATGTGGCTGGTTTGTTTTGTTTTGTTTTGATTTTATTTTTTTAAGATTTTATTTATTTATTTGAGAGAGAGAGAGAGAGCTGAAGCATGGGGAGAGGGAGAAGTAGTCACCGCACTGAGCAGGGAGACCTACGCCAAGGCTCATCTCCGGACCCTGAGACCATGACCGGAGCCAAAGGCAGATGCTTAATGACTGAGCCACCCGGATGCCCCGAGGTGGCTGTTTTGAGTCAGGCATCCTAAGGTACTTTTTTTTTTTTTTTTAAATTCAGGTAGCCAACATATAGTACATCATTAGTTTCAGACGTAGTGCTCAATAATTTATCAATTTCATGTAACACCCAGTTCTCATCACATCACATGCCGTCCTTAATGCCTATCACCCAGTTACCCCATCCCCTATTCACCTCCCCTCCAGCAACCCTCAGTTAGTTTCCTAGAGTTTAGAGTCTCTCATGGTTTTTCTCCCTCTCTATTGACTTTCCATTCTGTTTTCCCTAAGGTACTTTTTAAAGAGAACTATACCAATTAAATTTACTCTAAATACATATATTAAAATTCTAAGAATAACCACCCAAATAATAGAAATTGAATATATATGCTCCAAACTGTTAAGGGGCAGGAAAATGGAATGGAAAAAAAAAAAAAAACACTTTAATCAATCCAAAAGAAGACAAGAAAGGAGAAGGAAAATATGAAAAAAGCAATGCAAATAGATGACCATCTACTATGCAAATGAGAAGAGGGCAAAAATAAATCCAAATAAATCAGTAATCAAAATAAGAAAGGTCAATGACATGAACTTTTCAGTTAAATGTCATGGACTCTTTGGCTGTATAAAGAATTAAATCCAGATATGTGCTGTTGTCAAAAGACGTAACAGAAATAGAAGAATAGAGAAAGGTAGAAAATAAAATTCTGGAGGATATATAAGCAGGTAAAGAAAGGAGGGGGGAATGGATTACACAGGTGTTCAGGGGTGCATCTGTTGTGATGAGCCCTGGGTGATATACAGACATGCTGAGTCACACCGGACTCTAACATCACACTGTATGTTAACTAACTGGAATTTAAATAATAACTTAAAAACAAACCAACCAGGTAAATACTAAGCAAGAGATAGCTGGTGCAGCTGTGTAAATCAGAGTCAAAACAGATTAGAATTTTAAAACCTTGCCAGTAAGTTATCACTGAACGATAAAAGGTGTATTCACCAGAAGAGTATAATTCTAAATGTATGGTACCTAATAACATAAGTAAACCTTCAAAGTATATTGGGTAGAAGCAAAATGAAAAGGAGGAATAGCTGTATCTACCATTATTGTGGGAAATCTTAATACATTATTTTCTCAATAATTGCTAGATCAGATGAACCTTTCTAAGGCTATAGAGGTATTGTCAGCAAGCTCTCACCACTAGTCAAATGTAGAACACTCGATTCAGCAACCAGAGGAGATACTGTTTTCTTGAACACAGGAGCGCTGTGCAGTAAGGAATTTGACCTTGCCAAAGAGTGGTCAGGCTTTTCCCCTTGACTTCTGGGGGCTAACGTATGTTGTACGTCATGGGGGTATCCGTGTTTAGGCTAGATGTGACTGGCCACACCCACTGATCTTCGGTTAGGGGTCAGTCATGCCAGAACGACCAATCATGTGATACAGAGTGGGGGACTTTGGGTCACACAGTATAGAATATTGGATTCAACCATGTGGGCAATTAATCTATCAACCAGTCATTTGTATGTAACGAAGCCCTAACGAAAATCCTGATTATTGAGGCTCAGATGAGCTTCTCTGTTTGGCTATACCCTGTGTGCACTGTCACAAATCAGTGCTGGGGGGTCTTGTGTCCTGACCCTATAAGAGAAGACAATTGGAAGCTTTACCTCAAAACAAAAAATAAAGACTGTTCCCCTCTCATATATTAGGAATTTTAAAATAACTTTAGTAAATAGCTTATGGATTGATATAGATCTAAATGGGGAATTTTAGTTTTGTATCTGTGTGTTAAAAAGGAAAAAAAAGGGGGCGCCTGGGTGGCTCAGTGGGTTAAGCCTCTGCCTTCAGCTCAGGTCCTGGGATGGAGCCCCACATCTGGGCTCTCTGCTCAGCAGGGAGCCTGCTTCCCCCTCTCTCTCTGCCTCCCTCTCTGCCTACTTGTGATCTCTCTCTCTCTGTGTCAAATAAATAAATAAAATCTTTTAAAAAAATGAAAAAAAAAATGCAGCATCGTACTTTTGGTTTGCAAGATCATTTCACAGACATCAGAAAAGGTGGAAACTCACCAGCTAGGTCTTTAACCCAAACATTTGCATTATTGATGGATGTGATGGGAAATGCTTAGTAAATGGAGCCAATGATGTGGGTTTTTTGTTTCATTTTGTTTTGTTTTTTTGCCATTTGACCTAAGAATCTCGGTAAGTTATCTTTGTAGCTGTGACATACATTCAAAACCAAGTACTGGGGCATACAGATCAATGGAATAGAATCGAGAGTCTAAAAATAACCCATACATTTATGGCCTATTGATTTTTGACAAAGGTACCATAACAATTCAACAGAGCCAAGAATTACAATTTTAGCAAATGTGCTGGGACAAGAGACTGTTCTGATTCAAAAACTGAAATCAAACTCCTACCACATGGTACGTGCAAAAATGAACTCAAAGTGGATCAAAGACCTCAACAAAAGAGCTAAAAATGCTAAAGCACGGATAGAAATCTTCACCAGCTGGGAGTAGGCGATGCTGTTTTGGGTAGGATCCCCCAAGTGCAAACAACCCAGAGAAAGGACCGTGGAATCGGAACTTTGAATCGCGTGTCCCTCTGGATCTGGTGTTGTGTCCTCCCTTTGACTCTGTGTTACCATTCTTAAAATGAAAGTCAACTACCGAAGGAGTTACTGTAAGAATGCAAGGAGATATGGTTCTAAAGCATTCGGTATGGTGCTGCATGCCACAGACACGCAGTAATGGCCATCATCGTGAGTATTACAAGGATAAGGCTGACCAAGAATCAAAGTATACTAAGGCTTCATCTAATTATGAAACCCTGGGATCAATTTGAAGAGCTCGGTAATTGGTAGATAACTGATCACAACGCAGTGTCATTCTTGTCTGTAGATACGTAAATTCTGTCCTTTTAGTGGTTCCGTTGACTTCCTGCTCCTGCCCAAGGGGCAAGCAGTTTGCCTCTTTTTGCATATTATTTTTTGATATTCCTGATCTCTAAGCGGGAACACTTTGTTGTATACTTTAAGTGGTTAAATTGTATGGTATGTGAATTTTATCTCAATCAAGCCGTTAGAAAAAAAAAAATTTTTTTTTAAGTGCCCCAGTGCTATTTAGCACAATTCTGTGAAAGAACCCGGGTAGGAACATTTCAGACCACTCTTCTGGAGCTAGAGGTGGGCCATAAGCCCCTGGGAGGAACCCCTTGGTATGGATCCCAGGGCTCCTAGGGGCATCTGGTTGACCCCACAGGCATGGGGCAGAAGACCAGAGAACACTTCACAGCACATGGGAGAAAACAGATACAAGGTCAAGTGGATGGCAGTCAAGGTCCCAGACCGAAAGGGACTTACAGAATTCCAAGGAAGGCACTTCAAATGTGGGGGCCCTCGGGGGCAGGGCTGGGGTAGAGGCCCCTTCGGCCAAGGGCCCTTTACCACCAAGAAGATATTTCTTTCACAAATGCTTGCCTTCCGTGTTGAGTTCTATGAATATATCTAATTAAATTGGAAAGCTGAGTACAGCAGAAATAGAATGAAATTTTTAAAGTCCGAGCTACAAAATCCTTATCTTCTCCAATCCTTTGGGTTGTTAACCTCTAGACAGCTTTCACACTTTGAGGGGCCTTTCCCATTTCCAAACCCTGTTCCTAGAATCTTTTCTACCCTCCACAGATCACATTCTCCTAGAAGATATCCTTCGTGGCACGTCTTATTTCCATTTCCAGGAGGTGTTTTACATCTGCATTGCAAAACAGCAGCCCTGTCCTGCTTCCTTTCCAGCCGAGGGTAAATGTTATTTTCCCCAACAAGCCACCTGGATGCCTTCCAACCCCCAAGGCCTGTGCATCAGTCTCTATGGAAACCCTTTTCCTTTCCAGACAAGCTTGTCTCCTCCAGTAGGAAATGGATTTTGCAATCTTTTGCCCTAATTCAAGTTGCCCCCCTCCAACTCCTCTCCAGAGCTGCAATTCTAGCAAGAAGGTGGAGGAAACCATTTCTGGCCGGTCAAGCTCATCTCCGCACATCCACGCTGGACTCCTATCCCCCACTCGCCACCTTGCTGCCTTTGGTCCTATTCCTGCCTGCACCTGGAATTCCCTCACCCAGTTTAATCACAAGGCCGAGGTAAAGAACCACCTTTTCCAAAGCATGGTGTGGTTGTTTGCTGCAGAAGAGCCTAAGAAAAGAAGCACAAAGTTAGCTACTTTGGCCACTGTACCAGGCCGGCAGGGAGAAGTCCAAAGCAACCCATCTTTGTACCCAGCCAGCAGCTGATTTCTAGTAGCAGGCTACTCAAAATTATATATATATATATTTTTTTTTTAAAGGGCCCAAATTATACTTCTTTTTTTTTTTTTTTAAAGGCACAAATTTTGTGTTTTGCAAATTCCTGCAGGTAGAACTCATAAGGCCTTGTGCATTTTGGGCTCGTGGGCCTCCTACCATCATAAAGGCTTTTCATGGGCCCTGTAGTTTTCCTTCCTTTCTTTTTTTGGGGGGTGTGTGCCAGATGGAAAAAAAAAAAAGAAAGAAAAATTTTCTTTGATTCTAAGTTTATTTTTCTCTTCTGCTTTTAAAAGAAATGAAAACCGTTTGGCCTCTGAAAGTACTGTCATTTCAGGAACGGTTCCTAATGGAGATTCAGCCCTCAGACCGCATCTCATAATTCTCATGATGTAGCATAAAGGGGGTAGTTTGGTGGAGTGGGTCACAGGAGCTATCCTGGTGCCAGGCTGTCCGGGTGCGAATCCTGTCTGCCATTTCTAGCGGTGTGGCTGCAGAGCAGCTCTCTAATGTCTTTGTGACTCAGTTTCCTCATTGGTAAAATAGTTCGTCAGGTCATGGGTACAGTTCAAGGGGCTAATTTGTGCCAAGACCAAAGACTGACACACAGCACTGTTTAAGTGTTAGCTATTATCATTATTAATTATTGCCAATGTTAGGTACCTAGGCAATACATAGTGAATGAAACGATGAATATTCTTCTTAAGCCAAGGTACTATTTTCAGCAAAATCAAACCACCTTAAAGGGATTTTAAACCTGGACATAATTATTTCTTTTTTTGAGAAAGAGGGAAAAATCCCCAGACCCCCCGAGAATGTTCTTCTGATGCTGACCCCAAACCATGGCCCCTGCCATTTCCATCCTATCTGTGAGTCCTGCTTCTGTGTCCTTGAAGCTACTTAGAACAAGGCTATTCTTTTTCAGACAAGCTTCCAAGTATTTTTAGTTAGAGGTCATGTATCCGTTTATCTTCTGTATTCCAAGGTCGTATCCATACGTTTTCATCAATGCTCAAGGGCCCATGACTCACAGACTCCTGGCAAAGCTGGTCTTTCTCCTCAGGGCACAGACGAATTCCACTCTTGTTGCACGACCCCCCAGCGTGCCGTTCTCTGACCAGGCAGGGAAGCCTGGTACCCTCCCCGCCTTTAGTCTGGCCCCTTTCTACATTCATACAAATAGAGGTTGAGAAGATTCGAGATGTTTTGTCAGTTTCATTATACCATTGGTTGGTTGATACTAAATCAGTGACCAAGTCCGTTCTCTCTTTTTTTTTTAAATATATATATATATATTTTTATTTATTTGACAGACAGAGATCACAAGTAGACAGACAGGCAGGCAGAGAGAGGGGAGGGGGAGAAGCAGACCCCCTGCTGAGCAGAGAGCCCGATGCGGGGCTCGATCCCAGGACCCTGGGATCATGACCCGAGCCGAAGGCAGAGGCTTTAACCCACTGAGCCACCCAGGCGTACAAAATCATGAGGCCAGGCTTTCTTCGTCCTTCACTTCTACAGTTGGTTTTATAAACCTGAATGGAGGACTTTCCATTTGATGACTACTTCAGATCTTACCTCTTACAGCCCAGTGTCTTAGCCTAGTAAATCATGGTTTTCTTTGGGCAGTCACATTAGTTCTTCCAAATTTTTATCACCTAAAACTTGGTGAGCATACTTTGTCTGGTTTTATCTAAGTCGTTTATATACATCTCCCCCGGGCAAGGTCAGACCATTCACCTAAGGGATTGCCTTTGGGTTGACATATTTTTTGGATAAAGTTACCCAGCCAGTTTTGAATCCTACCTGCCATCATTCACCTCTAACATGAGCAGGAAATACTTTGTAACAGGCCAGTTCACATGACATTTAATTTGTCTGGCACAACAGTTTGCAGACTAGGATGTCCTTCAGAATCACCTTTCCAGGGGCACCTGGGTGGCTCCGTTGGTTAGGGGTCTGACTCTCGGTTTCAGCTCAGGTGGTGGTCTCAGGGTTGTGGGATCAAGCCCTGTGTCAGCTCCACGCTCAGGGCAGAGTCTGCTTGGGATTCCCTCTCTCCCTCTCCCTCTGCCCCTTCCCCGACTTGTACTGCCCTCTCCTCAAATAAATAAATACACCTTTAAAGAAAAAATACAGATTCCTGGGGGCACCTGGCTGGCTCAGTTAGTAGAACGTGTGACTCTTGGTCCAGCCCCATGTTGGATGTAGAGATTACTTAAAAATAAAATCTTTTAAAATATAATACAGATTGACATAGAGACTCTATGTCAATAGGTTCTAAGTTCTGATAATTAGTCATTTTTAAAAAATACCCCCAAGTCATTCTGCTCTGGCTAGTACCTGGGGACCACATGCTCTTGCTAATCAAACTGTAGTCTGTAGATCAGAGGTAGCAGCCGGCCCAGGGGGATAGTTGGAGAGGCAGAACCTCCACTCCTACCCGAGACAGGCCAGCTCGGTCAGCATCTAAAGATCACCAGCTGATTTGTAGGCCCATGAAAGTAAAGGAACATATCTAAGCCATTCCTAGAAGTTAGCTGAGTAATTATAATGACTCAAGAAGGAGACGGAAGAGGAGAAGGAAGGAGGAGAGTAGTTCTGTCCCCTCCACTTATTAGAAATTTGGAATTGGACACATTATTTCACCTCAATCCCTTCATCTACCTCAAAAGGGCTTTTAAGTTTTAATGAGTTTATGCCTGTGAATCACTGAGCACATTCCCTACCCCCAGGTGTGTCTGTTCTGGGTTGAATTGTGTCCTCCGCAAATATATCGAGGTCCTCCCCATTGGTATCTGTGAATGGGACCTTATCTGGAAAAGGGGTCTTTGCAGATGTGATCGAGCTAACATGAGGTCATTAGGGTGGCTCTAATCCGATATGGCCAGTGTCCTTATAAGAACAGGAGGACGCCCTGTGAGAATGCACAGGGAGAGTGCCACGTGGTGAGGCAGAGACTGGAGTAGCAAGGTGAGAAATACCAAAGATTGACAGCCACCCCTGAAGTACAAAGAGGCAAGGAAGGATGCCCCTATAGTTTTCGGAGGAAACACAGCCTTGCCGATTTCAGACCGCTAGCCTTCAGAACTGTAAGACACTAAATTTCTGTGTTGTAAGACCCCTAGTTTGTGGTTCTTTGTCACCACAGTTTAGCAGCTGGACAAGGCTCTCTTGGTTCATCTTGTCCCAAGATCTCGCCAAGGCAAGCCACTCTATAGCCTTTTCAAAACCGTTTCATCGTCAGTTGTATGCTGGAGGTTCATTTTCTGGAGTCATGCTGAGGGAAGGGTTGCACCCAACTCATAGGTTGCTATGTGTGTTGGCAAAGTGTGAGGGGAAAACCTAAACATGTTTATTTAGTCCTTTTTTTTTTTTCTTTTTAAGTGAAAGCCTTATTCATGTTTCCTTGAAGCACACTGTAATGCTCAATTTCCCGTCAGCCTCAGCCTCCGGAATCTCTGTAAGCACAGCACGGAACCCCTCACTGCCAGCAAACCAAAAGGCTCTGTTTCAAGCTAAGGTTCTTTGCATACACCTCCCCACCCCCTGAGAATGAATCCCTCTTGGCCTAGAAAGGCTTGGGATCCAGAACAGAATGGCTAATGTATTAACAGAATGAAGAAGAATAATTCAATGCAATCCTACTGGATTATGCCAATTTCCATAAGTTCAGTGCCTGAAAAAGACTATTCCATGAACATTTAATTGGTGACATACAGGTCCGAGGCCCAGAGCTGTTGGTGAGGGGAAGCTCCTGAGACGTGGTCCTGCCTTCAAGGAGCTCACAGCACATGGAGGTTCCAACACCTTACAGGCAACTGTAACCTCAGCCAGGGGGAGGGGAGATTTGCTTCAACAAGCCCAGAAAGCTTGGCAGAGAGAGTGGGCATAGAAGCCTTGGAAATTGGGGGGGTTTCAACAGTAGAGATGGGGGAGAATGTCGTCTTAGGAAAGGGAACAGTGTGGGTCAAGGCACATGTGCTCATGCGTGTAGTCCCCACAGTGAACCATGGCTTGACAGCGTCAGGTGCATAGGGACAAGTGACGAGGATGAAAAGGCTCAAGATATGGCTTCTATCTTAAGGGACTCGAATGCCTCTATAAGGAACTGTAGTCAGGAGGCAGTAGGGAGCCATGAAGAGCTCTAGGCAGGATGTGGCATGATTTGGTTTGTGCTTGGGGTCAGTGACTCTGGGTGCAGATGGTGTAATGGATGGATTTAAAACAGAAAAGGTGGAGGAGCCCTCCTCAGGTTTCTGCTTGTCTTCTGAATCCCTTACCACATAGACTTGATTACACAGGAACAGGTACAGGTTGTTTGTCCACATGCTTCTTTCTTAGAAGGTGGTCTGCTCGTCTCAGGGAACCACTCCCTCACCCCGTCATTACGAAGATCATCTCTACAATTATAACACGAGCAGCTTCTTGTCTGCGGCTGACTCAAGCGTTTATCCCTTTCTGAAGGGTAAAGTGCGTGCTTAAAACATTTACCCATTTGGGTTAAAATTGAAATGTGAGCTTTATTTTACAATAGGTGAACTCTTGGGGTGCCTGGGTGGTTCAGTCGGGTAAGCATCCAGCTCTTGTTTTGTTGGGCTCAGGTCATGATCTCAGGATCCTGGGATCAGGCCCCGTGTCGGGCTCCGTACTCATCTGGGGGGTCTGCTTGAAATTCTCTCTCTTTCTCCCTCTGCCCCTCCCCCTGCTCGTGTGCACACACACTTTCTCTAAAATAAATAAATAAATCTTTAAAATAAAATAAGATAAACCATGTGAACTTTTTGATCTGGCAATTCCATGGATCAAAATTTGCCATAAGGAAATAATCAGGGTGGCCACAAAGACTGATCTGTAGTTGCATATAGTAATAGAAAATTGCAAGCAGCCTAAGCATCCAAGAGAAGACTGGGCAAATAAGTTATGTAGCCTATTAAATGCTTTTTTGAAGACTATCTAATAATATGGGTAAATGTTGTAATGTACTGTTGAGTTTAAGAAGCAGATTACAAAGCAGTATGATTCCATTTTTGTTAAAAAAAAAATTAAAGAATTCATGGGGAAAGATTGGAAGGGTATTGACCAAGATTGTAACAACAGTGGCTATCTTTAGTTGATGAGTAAGGATTATGAGTGATTTTTATTTTATTCTTTGGTCTTTCTTATAATTTTTTAAGTTTTCTACAATGAAAATGTATAATTTTGGTTACCAGGAAGAAATGCTATTTACAAATTGCTCTTACTCTTGAGGGGTGGAGTAACATTCAGGACTGTTCTTAGCTACTTTGCCTCCCTTGGGTGAGTCTGGTCTCCCTTTGAATGAGAGGCTTAGTTCAGATCATCTCTAAGATCCTTTAAACCATAAGCTGTCTTACCACATTGTCTATGCCTTTCGTGTTCTCCCAGAGCCAGGTGCAGACCTTGTCCGAGCATCCATCACAAGGCTACGTGTCTGCCTCTCCCCAGCCGTTCAGCCGTACAGCCCTTCAGGAGCTCCTTCAGCCTCTGTCTATGAGGGGCAGTCTGGTTTCAAGTGACATACATTACTCAAACTGACTTGAGCAAACAAAGGAAATTATTATTAGGTCCCAGCCCTAGAAGATCTATTTTGTTGTAGCTGGATTTAATATCCAGATGACAGCACCCAGGCTCTGTCTCTTTCCGCTCTCCTTCTGTTCCTGTTGGCCTCTTTGTCAGCTCCCGGCAGCCTTGAGCTCACATGCTCACAGCTGTAGCCTCAATGGAGCGGGGAGATCTTCATCCTCTCTGCAGTTCTGCAGAAGTTCCAGATCGCTTTTCTTTGAGTCCAATGCACTTCCCTGTGGCCAGGGTCTTCGGATATACCAGGAACCCCCTGTAGCTGTGGTTGGTGGTGGTCAAGATGGGATAGGGTGCAAAGGCTAGCCCCTGCTGAAGAAACCACATGAACAAAGAACAGATTCCCAAAGATGCTATCACTAGGTAAGAGGAAATGAATTCTAGGCTAGAAAGGTGCCTGGCATCAAGTGGGTGAGGACTCAGTACAGCCTGTGGGATGGAGGAGGGACCAAAGTAAGCTGTTGATTTTCTTCCCCGCAGATAAACAATCATCTTACCTGATTCCGATCAGCCAGGTGCACTCCAGACTGTTGTTTTCTGTGGCTATTCATTCTGGCTCTGATCATTTTTTTTTTTTAATAATTGGCTTAATCTTAGCTACTAATAGAAATTTGAACCTGTTTTTATGAAGTCATTTTCCCCTTCAGCCTTTGTTACACATTCATTTTCTCAGGGTCAAGTGAGAATTTCTATTGGATTAATATAAAATGAGAAGGACTACTGTGACTCCAGGCACTACAATGAACTGATTTATGCTTTGTCTTTGAAAGCCTGTTGGAACATTTCTTTCTATGGTATGCGGGAAATTGTCGATCTCAAATAGGGACTACTTTACTTAATGATTGCAAAACTCTTTTGCTAGAAAAGAAAAACCAAGAGCCATAGGAGTCCTGTCACTACTCTGCTTTGATACAGGTGAGATGCAGATTTTTTTTTTTTAGTTTCCTAATGATTGGGCATTCATATTCTTATTTTTAAAAAATGTAATAAAAGAATATATAAAGTGTCCTGGGATCAAGTCCCACATCGGGCTCCTTGCTCGGCAGGGAGCCTGCTTCTCCCTCTGCCTCTGCCTGCAATTCTGTCTGCCTGTGCTTGCTCTCTCTTCCTCTCTCTCTCTGACAAATAAATAAAATCTTAAAAAAAAAAAAGATTTCTTTAAAAAAAGAAGGATATAAAAAAAAAATTCAAACAGTATAAAGGAATATCCCATGAAAAGTAAGCCTTTCTTCTACCCCTGATATTCCTGTACAGAAGCCACCACAGCTAATAGCTTTCTATTTATTTTTCCAGAGGTCTGCAATACAAAAGTAAGCTGACCTATGTGTATTTGTCTCCATAGCTCCCCTTTGCCTGTTCTGCTTCTTGGGTTTTTTAATTTTTTAAATTTAATTGTTTATTTTTAAAGATGTTATTTATTTATTTGACAGAGATCACAAGTAGGCAGAGAGACAGGCAGAGGGAAGCAGGCTCCCTGCAGAGCAGAGAGCCTGATGTGGGGCCTGATCCCAGGACTCTGGGTTCATGACTTGAGCCGAAGGCAGAGGTTTTAACCCACTGTGTCACCCAGGCACCCCTAGTTTTTATTTTTTTAAGATTTCATTTATCTATTTGAGGGAGAGCAGAGAGCACACATTGGGGGAGGGGCAGAGGGAGAAGCTTAATCCCAGGATTAATCTCGGGATCCTGAGATTGTGACCTGAGCTGAAGGCAGACTCCCAACCGACTGCATCACCCAGGCACCCAGGGATTTGTGTGTGGGTGTGTGTTTTAATTTATTAATGTGTCTCAGAGAGAGTGCCATGTGAGAACAGATAACTTAACCTTGTTCTTTTTAATGAGTGCCCAGTATTCTAATATAAGACTATACCAAAAAAAAATTTTTTTGATGCAAAAAGATGTTTTTATTAAAGCATGGGGACAGGACCCATGGGCAGAAAGAGCTGCCAAAACGATACCATGCCTTTTTCACCACTCCTCTATCAATGGGTATGTAAGTTGTTACAGTCTTTTGCTACCTCACCGACAAGGACTTTCCCCTTTATCTGACAAGATGTTTTTGCCTTTTATTGAAAGGTATCACTGGAGGGTTCCTCAGAGGATAAATAAAAATAAGAATTTTTAAAATTCTAAAGCCATGACATTGGCACAGTACCACTTTATACTGCCAGGTAAATTCTGGAATGCCTTAACTTTCCTGGCAGATGGTACCTCTGTCCTCACACTCTATTCCTACCAACTCCTGTGAGAAGATAAGGGGAGGACTGTTATATTCTTGCCTTAGGTTCTTACCAGCCTCAAGTTCTGGAACCATGCTACTCCCCAGAGTAGACCCTGAAATCTCAGATTCAACCAGATTGAACTCAAGTGAGCTTGTGTCACACTCCTTCTGTCTCAGGAGGGGAAACCTAGGAGCTGCCAATCACCTCAATCACAAAAAGATTTGGTGGGGTTTGAGCTCTTCTTGGACAACCCTGAGGGTCTTTCTCCTGGGGGGTTATTCATCCCTTTGCTAACTAATTTAGATTTTCCTCTACTTACTGTGGGGTTACATTGCGATAAACCCATTGTGAATTGAAAATACCGTAAATCAAAAATGCATTTAATACCCCCAACCCACAGGACCTGATAGCTTAGTTTAGCCCACCTTAAATGTGCTCAACACCTGCATTAATCTACACTCTTGGGCAAAATTACTTGACACAAATCCTATTTCACAGTAAAGTGCAGACTCTCCCACATGATCTACTGATCCCTGTGCCGAGGTGACAAACAGGACAAGTGGGGAGTGGAGTGCAGAATGGTGGGAAGTGTGCAGGTTGGGGGCGCTGCCTAGAGGCTGCTGCCTGGTGTCCCGGAGAGGATTGCACTGCACCTTGCCAGCCCCAAAAAAGGTCCAAACTCAAAATTCCAAGTACTGTCTCTACTGAAGCATGTCACTTTCACACCCTCATAAAGGTGAAAAAGTTGAAGGACATCGAGGACCATCTGTAGATACTTAACAGCAGAGTCACATCATACACATCTTTAATGTGCAAGAATTCTATCGTGTGTCCTTCGCAAAAAGAGAAAGAATTCAAGTAATGCAGGAACGTCCCCACTAGTGGCTGGAGGAGCATGTCCCCCGGGGGGGTACGTGATTGTGCCTGAGACCAGCACCGCTAGTCAGCTGAGAACTTCGGAAGGATGGTGTGAATGACTATAAGGGTTTGATCCAAAGAGTGAAACCACTTTTTCCTGGCGGCAGGTAAGAGAGATGGACAGATGAAAGTAAGGAATTTGTTGAGCATAGTAATGAAGAGTGAGGGAACCTGGTAAAAGTATTTTCACACTGACCACACTAAACCAAGAATCGGAACCGTACTTGGTTTTGTTTCTGAAGGATTTTCCAGGTTACTGTTGCCTGTCGATGAATCGTGCCCTCTCTTACGTGGTAGAACTTAAACCACGTTAAACATGACCTCACCGTATCTCATCTGAGCTTCTGGCAGGCTCAGGGGCGTAATGTAGCATGCCAGAATCTGCAAGCCAATAAGTAAGCGTCGGGGCTAGGATTCAAACCCATGCTGCCAGCAATGCCTTAATATTATTGCCTCCTCATTTATAACTCTGTCATGTAACAAAGAGAATGACAGTGGCTCTGGGCTGACCAGCTGGGCTTACCCAATACTAAAGGATTTCCTGGAACTTTCACTTTTTTTTTTTTTTTTTTAATAGAGAGCACGGAGACAGAGCGTGAGAGAGCATGGGGGTGGTGGGCGGAGGGGAGAAGGGCAGAGGAAGATGGAGAGAGAGAATCTTAAGCAGGCTCCACGGCCAGCACAGAGCCCCTCACAGGGCTCCATCTCAGGACCCTGAGACTGAGACTTGAGCCGAAATAAAGAGTCGGGCCCTTCACTGACTGAGCCCTGGGACTTTCACTTTTAAAATTAAGATAGTCCCGGGCAAACTGTGGTGGTCAGTCAGCCTGTTTGGGTTTTGGAAGGTTTAATTGATCTTCCTATTCTTTTATTTATTTATTTATTTATTTATTTATTTATTTGAGAGAGAGCACAAGCAGGGGGAGGGTGGAAGGAGAGGAAGAAGTAGGCTCCCCACTGAGCACGGAGCCCGATGCCAATGCTGATGGGAGGCTCCATCCTAGGACCCTGAGATCATGACCTAAACCGAAAGCAGACGTTTAACCGAATGAGCCTCCCAGCTGCCCTGTTCTTTCTATTCCTGAATGCTTCCTCTGACCTTCTGTGACTGGACCTTATTCTAAGCCATAGTTCAGGAATAATGCCTAGAAGGTTAAAACAGAACCTATGGATAAATTAAGCCTATGAGACCTAAGGGAGGCCCATCTGCCAATGACTTTGAACCCTTTGAGTCTTTTTTTGAAATCCTGAGCTCTATTGAAATCAATATTCCGATGATGCAAGTAATCACCAGATGACTCAGGTGCTTTGTGAATCTGTTTTCGTGATTTTCTGGAGCTCGTGGATTGTAGTAAGATGAGCAAAGCCAGGGGCACCTGGGTGGCTCAGTGGGTTAAGCCTCTGCCTTCTGCTCAGGTCATGATCTCAGGGTCCTGGGATCGAGCTCCACATCAGGCTCTCTGCTCAGCAGGAAGCCTGCTTCTCCCTCTCTCTCTGCCTGCTGCTCATCCTACTTGTGTTCTCTCTCTCTGTCAAATAAATAAATAAAATCTTTAAAAAAAAAAAAAAAAGATGGGCAAAACCCATGACGAAAGTGTCAGTTTGCAGTACCTTTTCCCGAGAGAGGTTGAAGCAGAAGCAGGTAAAAAACAAGTGATGGCTAGGAAGCTCTCCAGAGAAGATACACAGATGGCCAGTAATCACATGAAGAGGCGGCCATCGCCATCGGCCTTCAGGGAAATGCACACCCAAACCACAGTGAGATCCTGCTTTGCGTGCGCTGCGTCAGCTCTAATAAAATAAGATGATCAGTAACAAGTGTTGGTGAGAGTATGAGAAATTAGAACTCCTGCACCACCAGCAGGCAGGTAAAACAGTGCCGACTTCAGAAAGAGGCTGGCACTTCCTCAAATCGTTAAACACAGAGTTAGCGCGAGACCCCTCAGTCCTGCTCCTAGATCCATACCCGAAGGAAACGGAAACACGTCTACACAAAAACTTGCCTGTGTATGTGCACAGCGGCACTATTCGCAACAGCTGAAAGGTGGAAACTACCCAGATGTCCATTAATAACGGATAAAGAAAATGTGGAATTTCCATACAATGGGATATTGTCAGTTATAAAAAAATGAAGTGTTCATGAATACTACTAAGTGGGTGAATCCAGAAATATCATGCTAAAAAATGAAGTCAGACGCAGAAGTTCACATATCGTCTAGGAAATACCCAGAATCGGCACATGTGAAAGATAGAAAGATAGTGGTTTCCAGTGGCTGAAGACCGGGGAATTGTGGGGTGATGGCCTAGGAGCGTGGAGTTTCTTTGGGGGGGGGGGCTAATAGAAACAATCTAACTCTGGTTTTGGTGATGGGTGTACAGTACAACTTTGCGAATGTACTAACTCCCGCTGAATTGTGTACTTGAAACCGATGCATTTTATGGTACGTGAGTTCCATGTCAATGAAATGATAAGGAAAAAAGGAAAAAGAAAGGAAGGAAGGAAAGAAAAAAGGAAAAGGTGGAAGATTGTTCTCAGCCTTGCTTCTGTCTCAAGGCACAGCCCAGACCACGTTGCCAACCTTCTGACCCAAGGAAGTTAAGTCAAACCCAAGGTCAGCAATCCGCAAGTCATCAACTCTCCCTCCAGGTTCAGCCGGAAAGTTCTGGGGGACTTTAAAATCTCTTTTATGATAAGTAAAAGTAGGTGATCAGATCACCACCCTCCACCACAGGCCATGGAAAGACTAAAAGGGTGTCCTGTTTGTTGAGCTATTACCAGATGGCTCCCCACTGAGTAAAGAGTCCAATGCGGGACTCGATCCTAGGACCCTGAGATCATGACCTGAGCCGAAGGCAGGAGCTTAATTGACTGAGCCACCCAGGCGTCCCTTATTTAGGATTTTAAAATAATATTCTGTCCATTCCCCATGTCCTGGAATCTAGCAAGGAAAGAAAGCTGGTCACTAACATGCTTTGAGGCCAGTTTTTTGTGTTTTTTTTTGTGTGTGTCTTTTTTTTTTTTTTTTTTTTTTTAGATTTTATTTATTTATTTGACACAGAGAGAGAGAGACATTATAGTTAGGCAGAGAGGCAGGTAGAGAGAGAGAAGGGGAAGCAGGCATCCCGCTGAGTAGGGAGCCTGGGATCATGACCTGAGCTGAAGGCAGAGGCTTAACGACTGAGCCACCCAGGCGCCCCTGTTTGTTTTTTTGTTTTTGTTTTTGTTTTTTGTTAAAGAAGTCAAGATCCTTCCTTTGCACTCAACTAATAGGAAATGTGTGATTATTCAGCCTGGGGAGAGCACACACTAGAAGTGCAGAAACACTGTCTCCAGTGAAGGGTTTGCTAAGCAAACTGACATTATTGACCTAACACACCTCAAGGATTTATTAAACCTACAGGAGAGAAACTGTGTCTAAAGTTCACCAGAGGAGCACGTGTGAACGAAGCTGGTAAGCACAAACTCCCCTTCCCCGGCAGTGCCTTGTCTGGAAGCATCTCTCAGGAGCCGGGCGCTAGTTCTTGCCGTTGGAGGTCATTTGAAAAGAATCAGAAAAGCATTTGCCTTAAAGCAATAAATAAGAAAATATTGATATCGTCTCCACAACTATTTAAGCTTCTCTTTTCACTTATGCAGGATGAGCTTTCCTCTAATCACTCCACGCTTAAGACTCGTTATTCTCTTTGATAAGTTTTTAAGGAACTATTTCATGCACAGGTACGGGTGGGCTGTGTGCCTGGTTGTTAGAAGCGTGGCGGGTCAGGCACACCCTGGGTTGGTTCCTGGCTCTGCTGTTGACTTAGCTACTTAACCTCTTTATGTCTCATTTCCGCTTCCGTACAAGCAGAGCAAAGCGATGTTACAAGCTTCTTGCTTCTTGCTGCAAAGATTAAGGAAGTGAACAGATGTAAAGCACTTAGGATAGCGTCAGGTGCTCTGGGCCTTAGCTCCGTTGTCATCAGTTAGCCAACCAGGCATCAAGCCTAAAACAACAAGTTAATTTGAACCGCTCAGCCTCACTCTGTTGCACCACCCCGGGAATCTGTACCTGTAAAAGGATCCAGTCATTGGACCACAGATGGGTGAAGCTGATGCTTTCTGAGCAGAATTCTAATACGAAGAAAGGGGTCCGAGGCCAGGCGGGTGACGGAATAGAATGGAAAACTGGAACTAAGGCTGAGGATATGTCTTCTTAGGCAGGGAGAAGTCTGTACCAAGTTTACCTATAAAGAATACAATGTGTTATTTCAAGAGACCGTCATCTCTCCATCATTTTTCAGAATGTCTGTCTGGTGAGAGTGTACTAGCTAAGACAACACCACCAGGCATGTAATGTGACACATGAGTTAAAATAAGTGTTTCCTGTTAGAATAGCTTTTTAGGATTTTAGATGTAATAATTTCACATCTCCTATTAGATACAAGTGTTTTTCTCTGATGCAAGTATATACATGCTCAGTGTGTTAGCATTTAATTTTCAGTTTTGTTCAAAAAACATGCCCACTTTGGTGGACCTCATGTTCAAAGGGTTGAGAATTTCACATGCCAACGTGAGAAATGAGTAGTGGGTGTGGACAGAAAGTACATGTAATATGTCGTTTAAATTACTTAACAATTGATTTACGAGCATCTCATTTTGTTAAAGCCCTCACTGCACCTCCCGGGGCAGCAACACTGCAGGATGGAATAGATGATGTTGGTATCACAGCGTTGGCCATTGGGAGTCCTCCCAGGTGTGCTCCTGGGTTCTTTTGATGAGCTGTCATTCTTTTTCCTTTTTCTCCTGTTCTTCCCCTCCTCCCCCTTCTCCTCCTCCTCTAACTCCTCCTCATCCTCCCTCCCCTTCTTCTTCTCCTGGCTTTGTTTTTGTTTGTTAGCATTTTCTTTCTTTCTTTTTTTAAGATTTTATTTATTTATTTGACAGACAGAGATCACAAGTAGGCAGAGAGGCAGGCAGAAAGAAAGGGGGAAGCAGGCTCCCCGCTGAGCGGAGAGCCCGATGCAGGGCTCGATCCCAGGACCCTGAGATCATGACCTGAGCTGAAGGCAGAGGCTTAACCCACTGAGCCACCCAGGCGCCCCATGTTTGTTAGCATTTTCTTACTTTCTGATGCCTTGAGTTGCTCCCGCCTCATTTTGTACTCTTCCTGCCCTAGACTTGACCAGTTCTCCATGGGACGCAGGTTCCTTTTATTGGAGAAGGGCATTTAGAAACTGAAATCCGGGCTTTCGGGGTGCTCACTGCTGCTGTAACGTGTGTTTTTAGACTCTTTTGGGAAAGAGTCTGGGAAATAATGAGCACGTTTATATGTAACATGTGTACTCATACACACCTATGTTTTTTTATCTACCAATACGTAGGTATATTAAAAACCCATGAATTCACACCAGTATCTCTGTTTCCAACCCGATACCACCAGGTCAATCCCAGCTTTCCTCTCTCCTCGTTTGTAGATTTTTTTCAGTGACTGAGGAACTTGTTCTAGTTACATGGAACATATTTCCCTTTTTGATCAGACAAAATACACATGTGAAATGGTCTCAGAATTGCTAACCCTCATCCCGGGGGGAAACACCCCACTACCAAGAGGGCAGCCTTCCTGCACAGTCCTTTCTGTCTGAGCCTTTCAGCGGCCCGTCCCAATACCGTCTTCTAATAAAACTTAGGTTAGTTCATTACCTGCTTCAGTAGAGTCGTGTTATTCATGGACAGTATATTTATGTTCGTTTTTCACCATTTTTAAAAGATAGTATTTATTTATTTAAATATTAGCGGGAGAGAAAGAGAGAGAGAGCACGAGTGCAATGAAGGGCAGAGGGAAGAGCAGATCCCCTGCTGAGCAAGGAGCCTGACATGGGGCTCGATCCCAGGACCCTGGGATCATGACCTGAGCCGAAGGCAGATGCTTCCACGACTGAGCCATCCAGGCACCCCGTTTTTCACTATCTATATTCCATTTTACATTCCCCCCCCACACTGCCTTTTTCTTTTCTTTTTTTTTTTAAGTTCACATGCAGGAAAATTCACTCCTTGTAGTATACAGTTCTCTAGGCGCTCTCTGTTGCACGTTTGGAGTTCCATAGGTTTCACAAATGCATAGTAGGTATTTACCTCTGCAGTCAGGTACAGAATAGTCTGGACAGTGCCCTTACCTTCCAAACCCTCATCGCTGCCTTTTAGAGATCAAAACCCTTCTTCCAACCTCACTTCCTGGCAACCCCTGAGCTGTTTTCTAGCCGTGTGGTTCTCTCTTTTACAAAGTGTCTTGTTAGTGGAATCACGAAATACATATGACCTTTGGGATCTGGCTTTTTCCAGCTAGCAAAATGCTTTGGACATTCTCGTGTATTGTAGTATGAGTCACAGTTTCTTCCTTTTTACTGCTGAGTACTGTCCCATTGTATGGGGTAAAATGTGGTCTGTCTGTCCACCAATTTATCCATTCACCATTAGAAAGGTATCCAAGTTGTTTTTAGTTTTGCATGATTATGAATAAATTTGCTGTAAACATGCATGCACAAGTTTTTGTGTGAACATAAGTTTTAATTTCTCTTAGGTAAAATTTTAGGAATGAGATTATTGGATCTATGATAAAGATCCATACTTTTTTAGTAACAATTTCTTTAAAGATTTTGTTTACTTCTTTGACAGAGAGAGAGAGAGCACAAGCAGGGAGCGTGGCAGACAGAGGGAGAAACAGGCTCCCTATTGAGCAAGGAGCCTGATGCAGGACTGTGCCCCAGGACCCTGGGATCATAACCTGAGCCAAAGGCAGACACTTATCTGACTGAGCCACCCAGGTGCCCTTTTAGTAACAGTTTTGTTGAGATATAATTTAGAGAGTATCAAATGTACAATGAAATGTTATTAGTACATCTGTTTGTAATATATGCATATATCAAATCATGTTGAACAATGTTACATGTCAATTATGTCTCAATGGAAAAAGAAAACAAAACAACACCACCTCACTGAGTTTAAGACTTAAAAAAAAGGTCATTAGTATAATCACAGAGTCATGCAAACATTCCCACCACTATGCAATTTCATGACACTTTGGCACACAAAGGAACCGTATACGCCTCGGCAGTCATTCCCAGTCCCTTCATCCCCCAGCCCCCGGCAACCACTAATGCATGTTCTGTCTCTATGGGTTTGTCGATTCCAGACATTTACGACAGATGCAGGTGCCTGAATGGTTCAGTCCTTAAGTGTCTGCTTTTGACTCAGGTCGTGATCCCAGGGTCCTGGGATGGAGCCTGGCATTGGGCTCCCTGCTCAGCAGGAGGCGTGCTTCTCCCTCTCCCACTCCCCCTGCTTGTGTTTCTTCTCTCTCTGTCAAATAAATAAATAAATAAATAAATAAGAAAGACAGATGGAATCATACAATCTTATATAACCTTTCATAATTCGCATCTTTCCCTTAGCATTATGTTTTCAAATCTCATCCATGTGGTGACAGATATCAGTGGTTCATTTTTTTAAATGGCCAAATAATAGTCCATTTATATGGACTGACCACATTTAGTGGTCAGTCATCAGCTGACGGACGTTTGGATTATTTCTCTTTTTTGGCTATTATGAGTAATGTTGCCATGCACATTTCGGTGCAAGTTTTTGTGTGGATGTTTGATTTCATTTCTCTTGGTATATAGGTATCTCTAGGTATATACCTAGGATAGGGATTGCTGAATAATGTACTGACCATTTGAGGAAATGCCAGACTGCTCTCCAGAGTGGCCGCATCCCTCTACAGTCACACCAGCATTGAGTAAGGCTTCCAGGGACCCCACTGCCTTGCCAGCACTTGCTGTTGTTTGTCTTTTATATTATGACACTTTCTCTCCCTCCTTTTTAAAAAAAATGTTGATTGGGACGCCTGGGTGGCTCAGTTGGTTAAGCAGCTGCCTTCAGCTCAGGTCATGATCCCAGCGTCCTGGGATCGAGTCCCAGATCGGGCTCCTTGCTCAGCAGGGAGCCTGCTTCTCCCTCTGCCTCTGCCTGCCATTCTGTCTGCCTGTGCTCGCTCTCCCCCCCCCTCTCTGATAAATAAATAAAATCTTTAAAAAAAAAATTAAAAATAAATAAAAAAATAAAAAAATGTTGATTGAAGTACAGCTGACCTACAATATTATGTTAGTTTCAGGTGTACAACAGTGATTTGACAATTACTTACAAAATGTTCCCCATGGTAGGTGTCGTTACTGTCTGTCACCATACGTATTTGCAACATTACTGACCACCTTCTGTATGCTGTCCTTTTCATGCCTTCACTTATTTATTTTATAAAGAGAAGTTTGTACCTCCTAATTCCCTTCATCTCTTTCACCCATCATTCTATCCCCATGATGTACTTTTTTAAAAATTCAAATATCAGTGACAAACAGTGTTACGTCAGGGTCAGGTGTTCAACATCAGGATTCACGAACTTTACACTTGACGTTGTGCTCACGGCCGCAGCTCCCGTCCATCACCACACACCACCGTTACCGTGGCATCGACTCTGTTCCCCCTGCTGTGCCTTTCATCCCCGTGACTGACCCACCCCGGATCTGGAGTCCTGTACCGCTCACGCCCCTTCACCCACTTTGTCCCTCCCTCCGCCCCCTTCCTCTCTGGCGACCGTTAGTTTGTTCTCTGCATCCACGGGCCTGTGTCTGTCTTCTGTTTGTTTTTTAGAACCCACATCTAAGTGAAATCATATGGTGTTTGTCTTTCTGTGTCCAGCTTATTCCATTTAGGATTATACCCTTTAGGTCCATCCATGTTGTCACAGATGGCAAGATTTCATTCCTTTTTAATTTTTTTTTTGAGGCTGAGTAAATTCCATGTATATATATCCTTCTATATATGGACACACGAAGATGTGGAGATGTGAAGATGTGACAGATGATGTTTATCTATACATACATATATATTTTCCTCATCTTCTTTATCCCTTCATCTAATGATGGACACTTGAGCTGCTTCCCTATCTTGGCTGTTGTAAATAACACTGCAGTAAACACAGGGGTGCCTGGAGCTTTTTGGATTAGTGTGTTTTTGTTTTCTTTCAGTAAATGCCCAGGAGTGGAATTACCAGACCATACAGTATTTCTATTTTTAAAAAAATTTTTTTGAAGATTTTATTTATTTGAGTGAGTGAGAGAGAGAGCCTGAGAGGGGGAGGGTCAGAGGGAGAAGCAGACTCCCTGCTGAGCAGGGAGCCCGGTGTGGGACTCCATCCTGGGACTCCGGGATCATGACCTGAGCCGTAGGCAGTTGCTTAACCAGCTGAGCCACCCAGGTGCCCTCTATTTTTGTTTTTAATTTTTTGAGGAAGCTCTACACCACTTTCCAGAGTGGCTGCACAGTTTGCATTCCCACCAACAGTACAAGAGGGCTCCCCTTTCTCCACATCCTTGCCAACAGTTGTTTCTTGTCTTTTGATTCTAGCCATTATGATGGGTGTGAGGTGGTACCCCATGGTGATTTTAATTTGCATTGCCCTGATGAAAAATGATGTTGAGCATCTTTTTGTGTGTATGTTTGCCACATGATACACTTTTGATTTAAAAAAAAAAAAAAAAAAAAGGAGAGCCATGGAATTAAAATAAAGAGCCACTGACTTGGAAATCCTTCAAAATACACAAAAAGTTTCTTAGACTTGTTGCAGCTCACAGATATTTCTTTTTTGTTTGTAAAGATTTTATTTATTTATTTGAGAGAGAGCACATACCAGCTGTGAGAGAGAGGGGGAAAAGCAGACTCCCTGCTGAACAGGGTACCACTCCCCGCCCCCCCCTCCACCCCCGGGATGTGGGACTCAATACCAGGACCCTGAGATTATGACCTGAACTGAAGGCAGTCACTTAACTTACTGAGCCACCCAGGCATCCCTCATAACTGTTTCTCCTTCTCTAACTAATCCACTTCTCCCCAAACCCCAGCATTCACCTGAAGAAAAAAATAGTGATTTCTGAGTTTACGCATTGTATAAAAATATTATCTTCCCCTGCATAATTGCATACATACCAAATTTCAGGTGTTTTATTGACTGAATAGATTTTTCTCTCCGGGGCTGGTGATCAGAGACCTAGCTGAGGAACCTTGACATAATATATAACATTCTGTCTGTTCAAAACCATTCAAAGTTCCAAACAACTGAAGAATAAGTAAAATGTGGCATAGACTCCATTAGGAAATTAGAAACTTTCTGAGGTTTCTCTGCGTGAGAAAGCAGATGAAATGTTATTTTGCAAGTGTCAAAGGAGCCCCCACGCCTTTGCCTATGGAAACCGAGGATTCCTCAGTTGAAGTCATACTTTGAGCTCCTTATTCCACCCTCGATGGCTGGGTGGCCGGGTGGGAGAGTCAATCCATGACTTTCCCTTAGCCAAACCCCCTGGCAGTTCGAAACTTGAAACTGAAAGGGGACCTTGGGGGCGCCTAGGTGGCTCAGTGGGTTAAGACCTCTGCCTTCAGCTCAGGTCATGATCCCAGGGTCCTGGGATCAAGCCCCACATCAAGTTCTGCTCAGCAGGGAGCCTGCTTCCTCCTCTCTCTCCGCCTGCCTCTCTGTCTACTTGTGATCTCTCTCTCTGTGTCAGATAAATAAATAAATAAATAAATAAATAAATAAGTAAAAAGCTGCTGCCTTAAAAAAAGGAAAGGGGACTTTGAACACACATTTCTCAAAGTAGAGCTCATCCAACAGCAGTCCCACATTAACTTTAGAGATCATGGCTACAGATTAAATGGACATGATTTCCCTGTTTGCCAGATTTTTTTTTTTTTTTCTGGCCATGATGTCTAGAAATCAGAAGAACTTAGCCATTAACATGAACCCTTATGCTAAAGGAACACATTTTAGATACTATGCAGAACCAAGAACTCTGTGTCCAGTGTTCCTGGCTGATAAAGGAAATATGTTCCTTTCTTTTTTTTTAAGGCTAAAGACCATGTGTCATACATCAGAGACATATTCTCATTATCTTTGCAGAATAGGAAAACTTTATAGAAGTCGTCACTAGTGATCTCTTTGACAGCCTAATTAAATAATTGGATCCAAATTATCGCAGGGTTACATGGAGCATCAGCAGAAGAGACAGAGGCCATTTGTAATAAAATGAAATGAGCAGAATTGAAGCAAAGTTAGAATGCGCAGAAACATTTCACACCGAATGTCATTAAATCCACACCTTAAAGGGAGCCTAGATTTAATATGCTCTACAAGAAAGTATTGTTTAATATAAACTGCAATAAATAATCGGGCTACAGTTGGCTGTCGCTGTTTGCACGATAACCTGAAGCTGCCACCAATTTTTCGTACTTCAGAAGATCTTCACCTTTTGGATGGGATTCTAGCCATTGTGAAATAAGCCTGGAAGTTCTGACAGAAGTTTCATCAGTCTTGACACCTTGAATTGTCCTAAATGTAAAGGCAAGTTTGAATCATCATGCTTGACTCAGCTCTGTGAGGTAGATTGTTGAGCAGTGTTTGGGACCATGCTGGGAATTTCATAGCCCGTCATGCAGCATCCACAGCGGTTCAGAAAGGTGGTTTTAAAGAAGTCAGGCCTGTTTGGGTCCCAGAAGAGAGCACCCGAGTCAGATGATCTGAGTCAAAGTAAGCCAGTGTGTTGGGGTAACCCCAAGGCAGAGGATCACAAGAAGAGCCTGGGTGAGCCAAGGGTTCTGGGAAGCTGGAGGTAGATACTAGGAAATTGAAGCCATGGGGCTTTTAGTCACTGAGACTCCTCCATGTGGAGCAGATGTGGCCGTCCACATCTCTACACAGAGTAGATACCATCCTGACCTTCCTCAGGAAAGGGAAAGGCCTCCTTCCAACAGTGAAGCTGCAACAGGAGAGTCCTGGCAGAGGACTCAGGTTGGTCCTAGGGGCTCTTCTGGGACTATGCTCGGCCTCCATCCCATGCCTGTCTAGCAGAAGGGAACTGCTCGACCAACAAAAAGCCATGAATCTAGGTCTTCTGACACCATGCCTAGGATCCTTCTGGTGTGTCCTGTCCACAACTCTTTCATGGTGCCGGCCCAGCCTTGCACTGTAGCTCAGAGAGCTGGTGAGGGGCCATTTGTGGGTGTGAGCCCTGTCTGGGCTGACCACTCTCCGAAGCACCTGAGCCACCCTCCCAGAAGGACCCCTCAACTGGCCTTGGATTCTGTTCTTGAGGTCCCCGATTCTCAAAGCATGTCTCCATTATGTGTGTCGGGGAGTAGAAAAGGAAAGTAGTTTTAATAAGTAAATAACCTAGTTTGTTTGTTTTTTTTTAAAGATTTTATTTATTTATTTGACAGAGACAGATCACAAGCAGGCAGAGAGGCAGGCAGTGAGAGAGGAAGGGAAGCAGGCTCCCGGCTGAGCAGAGAGCCCGATGCGGGGCTCCATTCCAGGACCCTGAGATCATGACCTGAGCCAAAGGCAGAGGCTTAACCCACTGAGCCACCCAGGCACCCCAATAACCAAGTTTTTAAAAGTAATTGAATATAATAATCCTTAGCATTCCTTCAAAACAAGAATGATAGAAAGGAGGAGGATGGGAAGGTCCATTTCTAGTTCCATGGGAAGGTATGTCCATGGGCATGAAATTCAAGAGACCAGAACAAAGATACCATGTGCTAGAGAAGAAACCTGATGGTTCTGTCATTCTTCCTAAATTAAATGTGTAAGAGAAGCCCTGTACAAATTTAGGGGGCAGGAAAGGGGGCTTAATAAAATAAGTCATCAGTTCGTCTGGAAGAACAAACAGGCAAAAAGTTCCAAGTTATAATTTGTAACTGAGCTGCTTCTCCGCGGACCTCCGTGGTGGGGGAAACCTCAGCTAACATCGTGCCTCCTGGGGGGAGCACCCCAGACCAACAGAAGAAGATGTTAATGATTCAGTGAATAATGTCAGAAAAAAACGATACAGTGGGACAATATTTTAGGTCTTACCTGATTTTTACACCTAATATTTCCCCATTCTGGCCCTCTGCCAGTCAGTCAAGACCATTTTGGACTCAGGATGGAACACAGAAAGTATAACTTGATTCTTTTCCTTGTTTTATTTATTTTTTAAAAAGATTTTATTTATTTATTTGACAGACAGAGATCACAAGTAGTCAGAGAGAGAGAGAGAGGAAGGGAAGCAGGCTCCCTGCTAAGCAGAGAGCTCGATGCAGGGCTCGATCCCAGAACCCTGGGATCATGACCTGAACCGAAGGCAGAGGCCCAACCCACTGAGCCACCCAGGCGCCCCTCTTTTCCTTGTTTTAAAGTAAAAAGCCCTTCAAGAAAGGAAAAAGGACTCTGAAGAAACAAAGCATCTGGGGAGATAAAAAGGACTGAGGCTTCATTAAAAAACCCTCCGTGAGAATTAGAAGTACACGTGACCTCACAGGGGACTTCTGACGGGGGGGCGGGATTCGGGACTGGGTGTTTCTACAAGCACCCCAGGGGATCTTGTCGTGGTGCAGTGGAGAACCAGTGGGCTAGATTAGTGGCTTCCCACCAGGGGGCAAAGCAGAATCTTGCCCACCGTGTGGCATGTTCTGGGGGAAGCCCCAGTCCAGAGATCTGCAGACTGACAGGGAGGGAGGGAGCCCAGGCAGCCAAAGGCATCACCGTGAAGGCTTCCGGTGAGATTTTAATAGAGCTGGGAACTCCCGGCAAAATCAATTTCCTTCCTGTCCACACATTTTATTCTTGGTAGTGGGGTGGTTTTTTAACAATGTTACTCAAGTTTGTGTTCCTAGCACACCTGTTTCTTCTCTTTCTACTTATTTTCTGAATTTCCTATAACAAATTGAAATATGCAGGCAAGTTGGGAGACCTCTGTTAAGGCAGAGATCCGCAGAACTGTGGTCCCTGGGCCAGCAGCATTGGCATCACCTGGGAACTTTCTAGAACTGTTGTTTCTGTGTCCTAAGCTTGATAGCGTCCGGCATGAGAAACTGTGTGTATGTGTGGGGGGGGGGAGCACTCTGCGATTTAATAGAGGTCATCTTGACACATCCTCCCCTTTCCGAACCACTGATGGTCTTACAGAGAAACCTTTAAAACTACCCATGCCTGAGACCCACCCCCACTCCCGACTTTGATTAATCAGGTAGTTATAATGTTATAAAGTTAGTTATAAAGTTGGAGAACCATTAGGGCTTCAGAAGAACAACCCCACCCTTTCTAGAACAGAATTGTCTTTCTTGAAACTAAAAGTGAACCAAAGTAAAACAAGTGTGTGTGTGTCTGGGGGTGGGGGACGTATAATTAAGAAAAGACAGTGTTCTGAAAATAGAATGATTTCGAGGTTTTGCGTAAGTTTGTGAGGGCAGTATATATATCGATTTTGGCCAATATTGATCATTTTTATTATAATGGGACCGTTGCCCATTTTTCTTTAGAAGACTGATTTCTCCTATGATTGTAGTTGTTTGTACCTTTAGTATCTGATGACTGAAAATATTATATAAAGATTAAGAAATGAATCTGGTAACATTTTAAATGAATTTTAATTTTATTCTTTACAGCAGCATCTAAAACCTTTGAAAAATAGCAATATAGGGACGCCTGGGTGGCTCAGTGGGTTGGGCCACTGCCTTCGGCTCTGGTCATGATCCCAGGGTCCTGGGATCAAGTCCCGCATCAGGCTCCTTGTCCAGCAGGGAGCCTGCTTCTCTCTCTGCCTCTGCCTGCCACTCTGCCTGCTTGTGCTCTCTCTATAACAAATAAATAAAATATTAAAAAAAAAAAAGAAAGAAAAATAGCAATATACAGAGAGAGCTATCACTTTTTCAGAAAATGTCAGTACCCATAAAAACTGTCTTATGATATTGTCAGGAAACCTGAGGTCTCTAAGTTAGGATTTTAATACCTTTATGTAAAAGAGCTGGAGAGGCATCAGGCTGCCTCAGTCAGAAGAGTGGGTGACTCTTGGTTTCTGGGTCATGAGTTTGGGCCCCATGCTGACACATAGAGATTACTAAAAAAAAAAAAAAAAAAAAAAAATAGATAAACTTAAAAAAATTTTTTTAGATAAAAGAGATAGATTATATTGATTTTTAAAAACTGCTTATCTTTACATGATGTGAAATTTATAAAATCCTTTTAGAAGGTTTAGGACACACTAATAAATTATGCTCAACATATTATATTCCAATTATTTGCAATTTAACTACTCATTTATAGTATCTCTGATATCCTCTAGTAATTATATTAATTTATTATACCACCACCTTTCTCCATTATATTGGAAAAGAGCACTTACCATATAACTCAATGTGACTTATTTCTGAATGGGACACTTCTGTCCTTTCACAATTAAAGACATTTCTAAAAGGAGGACTAATTTCTCTGAATTTGTCATCTTTTGTGACGTTTTCTTAATTTTAGCTCAAATATCACAACTTCCATTTCTTTTTGCTTTTTTGTTCTTTCTTTTTTCTTCCTTCCTTCTCCCTTCTTTCCTTTAAAATATGCTCTAAAATTTCACTCAGTGTAAAGACGCCGGGTGACTCAGTTGTTAAGCATCGACCTTCAGCTCAGGTCATGATCCCAGGGTTCTAGGATTGGGTTCCACGTTGGGCTTCCTGCTGGGCAGGGAGTCTGCTGCCCCCTCTACCCCCTCTCATGTTTGCTCTCTCTCTCTCTCAAATAAATAAATAAGTGTAAAATCTTTCAAATTTTTCAATCAGTTTAGTTGGACATTTTCCTAATAATTTAAGGGACATACTTTGTTAACTACATAATTGTTAAGTAAGTCTAGTTAGAAACTGTTCTAATGATTTAAAGCCTCTTAGCACCAGGGGCTGCATTACCTTCCTCCTTGCTGAGCACCTTTTAAAACAAAGGCTGAAGGCTGGAAACTCAGCCAGCGACCAAACGGAACTTGTTTTCACTGCGGTTTATGGAGTTTTGGAGTGCATTTCCCTAACTCCCCTGAATGTTTCTGTTTTGCATAACGTGAGTGTGTACTCATAAATGTTCTTCTCTTCAAATCAGTACAATGAGTCAACAAAACTGTGGACCGTGTTCCACCCCAGAAACGGTGGCAGAGCCTCCCTTTTGCCTTGGGAGTGTGGCCTTTTCCTCCATGGGCAGGCTCGGGGCAGGAGGATCCTGGCTGCTGTGCACCCCGGCTTGCAGCAGCTTTGCTGTGCCCTGCCTGGGTCTTTACAGAAGGCTGGGGTGCTTCAGGAAGCAGGCCAGGGAGTGCTGGGGTAGCAGGAACGTCAGCCTCGAGCCCGATTCCCCTTCTATCTGCCTTATCCTTGAAACTCAAGTTAAACCATCACCACCCACTAGAATCTGTTCATAGGCCAGCACTCACTGCCTTCTTCGAGGTCCTCTCCCTATCACTTCGAATATGCCGTTATTCCAGCACGTCGTATCACGTTTCCTTAGAATTATTTGTGTACATCTCCCCTACCAGACCAGGGACCCTCAGGACGGTGACTTTTCAGCCTGGGATGCAGAAGTGTCCCATATGGACCAATGCAGAGTTGGAAGATCAGCCCTGTTGGCTGATGTCCTTGGATGAGCATGAAGAAGACAACGTGTGAATTCATATCGCTGTGGAGTCACACGGGGCACGCCTCTCCTCCTACAGCCTTCCCCCCTTCTTCTGTTTTATGTCCCGGACTCAGCCACACAGATATTTACAATTTTCTGAACATACCATGTGATGTGATTTCGTGCAGCTCTGTGCTTTTCCACTTTTACATTTACACACACACCCATTTTGGGGAGGAGAGGGGAGAGTGGGCAAAACCCTAGCCTTCTTTCAAGTCTCAGCTCATGTATTTTGTCCCCCACAAAATTTGACCTCTGTCTTCCAAAGTTGAGCTGGATGTCCCTCCTCTGTGCTCCCACAACATCCTTTCTTTTAACTGAGTGGCCTATTTAATCCATGCCCTCCATTTCTTCTAGAAAAAGAATGACAGATACCCACAGCCGAATGAATGTTCTCTGATCGTCGGATGCACTGAGATGCCCACAGTCTCCTGCATTCCCACCCCCCCACCTAGTTGTTTACTAAGCTCCATAGCATGTGACCCCAAACCTATTTCTGCCACTTTTAACTGTGAGTGAAGTTAAGTCATTGCCTTTCATGTGACTTAAATGAAAAGCATACAAGTGAAAAAAAGAGTAGTGTTTTCTCCGAGGACAGTGGATGCTTTGGAAAGATAAACATCTATAAAATTGTCCTGTTGACTCAGGTGTAGGCGACAGAACAGGGATGGAACGGGCACACAGAAATCTTGAAAGGATCTCCTCTCACATCGCTTAAGGGCACGGAATTTTTAAATGGGCCATCCAGAATCCCAAACTGGAAATTGTTGAAGATACCCCAGGAGAGTGGTTTTGGGAACTCCCGTCAGCAGACCCACACCACAGTGGAACCCTTCAGATGTGCGTTGAAGATTAATGGTTAGGTTAGATTTTTTACCTGCTCAGCCAGGGTTTGCACTGGAATGACTGGGAGGGAGGTGGGACGCTGTTTGTCTCCCTCACTTGACTGTGAGTTTCTTGAACACAGGGATCGCATCTTGCTTCCCTTGGGAGTACCTATGCCTAGGAAGAGTGTTTGGCTCCTTTAGACGACTTTCTCTAAGGGCTTCTTGACTCAAGGGGACTCCTGAATTTATTTTTGGTTAAGGGGATCAGGGGGTTTCAACAATAAGGTCTTTTTTCCATTACGACCACTAGGGGGCAGTGTCACCGCATTCTCTGGGAATGGCCATCCTGGGGAGCTTGTTTCCAAGCTAGATCCCCTAAACTGTGATGAGCCCACGTCAAATGTGTTGGAGAACCTATGGCATAAAGCTCGCACCAACACTGATGTTCTTTGTATATGTGTTTCCTTTGTTTATTTTTGGGAGCTCACTGATTCCATCTTTTCTAAACAATAAAAGACCAAGTAGTAACCACCACCTCATTAAGTTAATTATTAAACCTAGCCAGTTCTGGAAGGAAGAAAAGTAAATAGGCAGTAGAGAAAAAAGCCCCTCATGCAAATTAGTGTAAGGATTACAAATTGGCACAGGGTAGCTCACGGTACTTTATAGCGAGGGCTTGGAGGGAGCATTACTGAGAAATTTATGGAGATTGTGTCCTTATGAATGGACAGACTTTAACACTTCCTCGCTCTTCCTGCTTTCGGCTCTGATGGGCTGGAATCACAGACTCCAAAAATTAAGCTACTGGTTGCTCACAGGAAGGAATGTCCTTTCCTAGGACCAAGATGGTAGTGAGATGAAAAAGAATTCAAGACATTGCCTTTGAAAGAAGACAAAAAAACCTGTGAAAGTAAAAAAGAATGATTAGTTTGCTTTTGAGTGAGTTGCCATGCTGAATTACAGCGGAACGGATGGCCTGGGCTGTGGAAGGGTCTTTGACGATGCAGCCTGGACCCAGGGGAGGGGAGGGGAGGCAAGGCCGCCTACGTCACCAGAACTGCTTCCAAAGAAGTAGTAAAGCATGACTGTTCCAAAGTACTACTTGAGAATTAATTAAATCTAAAACGAGATAAGTAGTCCTGTGTGTAGTTTTCGTGGTGTCTTGAACTAGCCAACCTAAAGGTGGAGTGATTTAGGTCACAGGGCGTGGAGGGAGCCTCTGACCCAGGCTGGAGGCTCACCTCTGCCTCCAGCTGGTGACGAAGGTCAAGGGTCCCGTTCTATCTCCCCTCCGGGTACCAGTTCGACATGGCCCCTCTGTGAAATATGGAGACGGGCGATTGGACAGTAAAGGATCTCAAGACTTCCCCTAGGTCTAGACATTCGCATCTTCCTTTTCCAGAAACTAACCCTTAGATACTCGTCCTCCACTTCCTTCTGTTTCTGAAACACTACTATTTTAGAGATCCTGTGAAAAAACACAGCAATCACACCAATTGCTCTTTCCCCATCCACACTTCATTCACCTTTTTGCTTACATCTGGCAGGGTTCGAAATATGGTTGGAATGGATACAAGAGGATTTTTCTGATGAAACAAGAATGGATGTTACTGCTCAAACCACATGAATTCAAAGGGTTTGTGTTCAGAACAGAAACTCAAATCCAGTATCTGCCCTCTGGTTGCTCACAGTTGAAGGGAGTGGTGGCCGCTTACTCCAAATGGGTAAGAAAATACATATACTGACATTTTAAGTCTGTACAAACATGTAAGACTGCCTTTTAAGGGATTTTTTGTTTTGTTTGGGTTCCTGGTTTTCGACTGCTGACCATTTTCTTTCCCACTTTGCCATGGAGAAGGCATGAAGGGGTCTGTCTGGCAAGCTGTCCATGGTCCAGAAGTCCAGTTAGGTCTGAAACCAAAGTTCTACCCTTGACCTCCTCAGAAGAAATAACTTCTCCAGCCCCTTCCCAGAAGGGCCACGGCTGCAGGAGCTGTGTGGCCCCTGGGCATCTTAATGGCTCCTTTTCAGAAAGTGTGGTCTTACTGATCTGTTTGTGGCATTACTCAAGGAGTTAAGATACAAAGAGGGGTGAGACCCAGCAACTGCCCTCCAAGTGCTTGTCACTAATTACAGCTTCCCTCCCCTTGTACCTCTGCTTCCTCCAGACTTCTGGGTTAAGAGAGTGGCCTCATGCCTTCTTCGGATAAAACCTTGGTTTCCTAGGATTTAGGCCATCAGTGATTTGGGCCTCCTTTTTGCTCTTTCCTCGAAGAGCCCATCTTAGTTGCTGAACCCACAGAAGGACTATAGAAATACTTAGGGGCAGGAGGTGGATTGAGAAAACTCGCTGGGCTACCCATGGCCATTTTCTGGGGCTGCCCTTGCTTAATTGACTTTGTGAGTTGCAGCTGAGCCTGAGCGGGCCCACCTGTGACAGGCAGACATTATCCTGAGCTCCAGGGCGCAAATGCACGCAAACCCCTTAGGGCCATGCCTGCTCGGGAGCGCAGGTAAGCCCCGGGCCCCTTATTTTATCATCGCATGTGATGACGCTGGTATAGAAAGCCTGGGTTTGAGGCCCCTCACTTGGAATATAACTTGGGGGAAAGTCTGAAAGCCTCAGTTGCTTCTTAGTAAGATGGGGAGAAAGTAGGCCGAGATGGCTTCGCGGGGACCCGGGGGCGCAGGAGGAGCGCACGGCCGGGTGCAGACGCAGGATCAGTAACCGGAACCCTCGCCGCGGTTGCCCCCCGAAGACCCTGCCCACAGGCACGTCCCGGAGGCTGGAATCCTTCCTGGAAGAGACGCGGGGTGGGGCGGGAGGCGGGGGCGCGCTGGCACCGGCTGGGCGCGGGCGAGGGGAGGGCGAACTCGACCCCGGCCTGGCCGGGGCGCGGCCGCTCGGGCGAGTAGGGGGCCGGGCCGGGACCCGCCCAGGCGGCGGCCGGGTCCCCTGGGCTGGGCGCTGCTGGCGGAGCCGACGGGGCGGAGAGGAGCGCGGCGGGGGGAGGAGTACGAGGAGGGGGCCGGTCAAGGGAAGTGCGACGTGTCTGCGGGAGCCTTTTTATACCTCCTTCCCGGGAGTCGGGCCCCAGCAGCCGCCGCCGCGCTGAGAGTTCCCGCACCTCCGCTCCCGGGAGTCGAGCTCCGAGCGTCCGTCCGCCGCGCAGCGTCCAGTCCGCCAGCATGTCGGGGATTAAGAAACAGAAGACGGTAGGCTGCGGGCCGCCTGCCCCCACCCCGCCGCCGCTCCCGGGCACCGGGTCCCCTTCTCCGGGAGCGGGCGAGCAGCCGGGCGCGGAGGCTCCGGCGCTGGGAGAGAGGAGGAGGAGGAGGGAGAGCTGGGAGGGGGGACGCGGGGCAGCCCTCGCGGGGCAGTCCGTCTCCGCCCGCGCCCCGGGGAACCTGCGCGGCCCGGGGTTGCCACGTCCGGGAGGGGGGCTCCGGAGCGCACGGCGGTCCTGACCGTGCCAGAGGGACAGGGACGGGAGATTTCCTCTCTTCCCCAAGAGCTTCCCCGGACCTGCCTTTTCTTCCGTGTCATCTCCGCGCCGCTCGTGGGTGGCCCAGAGCCCCGGCCGGTTCCGCCGGGTCTGTGCGCTGGGCGCACGTCGGCGGCACTCCCTGGGGTTTTGTGCCTGCCACCTCCTCGGAGGGGACGTTAATGACAGACCTCGTGGAGGAACCGGCAGCCGCCTCCCCTGGTGGCCCTTAGCCCTTCAGCTTGACTCAGCGCCGGGCTGGCAGCGGGCGGCACCTCGGGGTCCGCCCCGGGGCTCCTCGGCTCGGTGGGTTCAGATGAGTGGACTGTATTGAGGAGGTTCAGCCTAATCCAGAAGTGATCCGGGCCATCCCCTTTTGGGAAATAGATTGTCAAAGAAAAGTTCCTTTCTTGGCAATAGGGGCTCCTATTTTTCTTTTTTCTTTTTTTTTTTTTAAAGTAGGCTCCACGCCCAACGTGGAGCCTGTGAGGGGCTCAAGCCACGACCCTGAGATCAACACCTGAGCTGAGATCAAGAGTCGGTTGCTCCACCGACTGAGCCACCCAGGTGCCCCCAGTAGAGGCTCCTATTAATTTTGCTTCCTAAAAATGGTAGCAGTGATCACTGACAATGTGGGAAGACCCCTGCAGACAGGGGTTTGGTCCACACCAGAGGTGGGCTGCGAGCCTCGCTTAGGCCTCAGTGCGCAGGCCGACTGCGAATGGTTGATCTTTATCACACCACAAGCCTCAGGTGGTTTATGCTGGTTCCCAAGAGGGTTCACTGCCTCATAGAATTAGACTTGAACTTGGCACAGAGTAGGTGCTCAGTACGTGTTTATTACTGTTATTATGCTTATCACTGAACTATCTTTGAGGTGTATTCCTGGCCGGCTGGGAGGAGAGATGGCCAAGGAGGACTTGGGGGGGAGGGTCCTGAAGGGGGCTGGGTCATGACCAGGGCTGGGCAGGGGTGGCAGCAAGGAAAAGGCAGTGGGTGCTCCGTTTTAGGGGATCACATAAGACAGGCAAGAAGGTCCAGAATGAAGGCGGCATCAACTAAAGAAGCGAGAGTGATCGCGTCCAGCTGCCTTTTATAGGAGCGATCTTCAAGTGCGGAGACTCTCAATATTGTACTATCTTTAAAAATATTAAGTGAAAAGCATCTGTTTTATTCCCATCTAATATGGTATCTTCTACTTGACAAGCTGTGGTGGCACTTGGCGGCTTTGCCTATCAGTGGGGTTTTAGTACTTCTTGCCTGCTTCAAGAATCCCTTGCCGGTTCTGATAGGGAGCTTTGTCAGGCATTAGTAAGGAAGGGGTAGGTGGTCTTTTCCTTCACACCCCAGTCAGCAGACCCTCCTGCGGTGAGGAGGATCTGAGAGCAGGGCCTACAGACTGATGCCGGGCCCTGTGCAGTCAGAGAGTGAGAAATTTGAGGGCCCAGAGGGTTTGCTTTTCCTATCTGCTCATTTTAAGCCTTCTATTTTTTGTTTGGGTGTGTGTGTGTTCTGTGTAGGATTAAATTAACACCTGAAAAAGCTAGCAGCACTTCTGAACTTTTATTTGGCCAACAGGATTATAATCCACATACTAACACGAGTTCCAGAAGGGCCCAGTAGAGGCGGCTAGGTAAAGGAAGCCAGCTTTAAATGCATCTGAAATCTCTCAAGCTTTTATTTATTTTTTTCAAAGATTTAATTTATTTATTTATTTGACAGAGATCACAAGTAGGCAGAGAGGCAGACAGAGAGAGAAGGAAGCAGGCTCCCCACTGAGCAGAAAGGCAGGGATCATGACCTGAACCAAAGGCCAAGGCTTTAACTCACTGAGGCACCCAGGCGCCCCCTCTCAAGCTTTTAAATGTTAACTCTGAATGTATCTGAAACCTTGCGGCCCCAGACAAAATATGTCCACACGCTTGGCCTTCGAAATAATCATTAGTTGAGAAATAGGTCGTGCTGATCTAGAAAGCTATCCTAAAAGTGAGGCGGGGCTGCCTTTTTCAGAGACTCACAGGAATCCCTGCATTATTTTCTGCGTTGTCCACAGAGGGTGGTCGATGTACACTACGGTCACTGCGATAATTGCAAATATTTGTTGCACTCCTACTGTGTGGGATGAATACAGTACATCTTTCCGAGGATTTTTTTTTGGGGGGGGGCACACTCTGAATGAGCAATTATAGGATGACTTTCTTTATTTTTTTTTTAAGCTTTTTTTTTTTTTTAAGATTTTATTTATTTATCAGAGAGAGAGGGCGAGAGAGCAAGCACAGGCAGACAGAATGGCAGGCAGAGGCAGAGGGAGAAGCAGGTTCCCCGCCCAGCAAGGAACCCAATGTGGGACTCGATCCCAGGACGCTGGGATCATGACCTGAGCTGAAGGCAGCTGCTTAACCAACTGAGCCACCCAGGCGTCCCTAGGATGACTTTCTTAAGAGCTTGAGAAGAAAATGAAATTATTTATTTATTTATTTATTTTATAAGGAAAGGTAGCACATTCCTTCTGGGCTAGACATCCTTACCAGGAAAAGCACAGACAACACTGTGTCCCATCCGTCTCTCCCTCCCGTGCCTTACTTACCTCCAGCTCTGGCCACCAAACGTCCCGCCCGCATGCACCCAGACCCAGGAAAAGGAAGGAGGCAGTCAGTCTGCCTCCACAGGACTGGAAAGAAAGGCAAAGGCCTGATTCTTTCTTCTTGCATCATTTCCTGGATTAGCATTTTTTTCAAGGCAGTGTTGTTGTGTTCAGACAATGTTATTATGTCCCAGAGATAAAAAAGACAAATGAGATAGTAAAATACTTTCCAAAGGGCGCCTGGGTGGCTCAGTGGGTTAAGTCGCTGCCTTCGGCTCTGGTCATGATCTCGGGATCCTGGGATCAAGTCCCGCATCTGGCTCTCTGCTCAGCAGGGAGCCTGCTTCCCTCTCTCTCTGCCTGCCTCTCCATCTACTTGTGATTTCTCTCTGTCAAATAAATAAATAAATAAAATCTTTAAAAAATATACTTTCCAAAACATCAAGCAAACCAGTGGTTGGGAAGGAGTGAAGGGGTATTGGTACCTTAAAATGATCCATAAATATAAGCGATTATTTACCTTTTATTATTATTATTTTTTTAAGATTTTATTTATTCATTTGAAAGAAATCACAAGTAGATGGAGAGGCAGGCAGAGAGAGAGGAAGGGAAGCAGGCTCCCTGCTGAGCAGAGAGCCCAATGCGGAACTCGATCCCAGGACCCTGAGATCATGACCTGAGCTGAAGGCAGCGGCTTAACCCACTGAGCCACCCAGGCGTCCCGACCTTTTATTATTTTATGGAGTCTGTACAATACCACATTAGTTTTCCAATAGGAGTTGCTTCGAAAACTATTTGACGATGCTCTATAGGGGGAGATAGGAATTTTCAACGAGTATCCATTGGAAGGAAGGAGAAACCAGCACTACTTAGAAGCCAAACCATCTTTCATTTCATCCACGTGGAGGCCTGTGCCCTGCCAAACTGAGCCTTGTCTCTAGGGGAGGAGCATGCCTAGAGCCGGTCAGGGTTTCAGTCCAGATCTGTCCACCTTCCATGCTCATGCTCCTGCTGTATCTGTTCCAGGATGTAATCTCTGGTGCATAGTATCCATCTGTAAAATGGAGGTAATGATGCCTTAGCCCCTACAAGGTTGTGAGGAGTAAAGAACTAAAAAGTATCTCGCACAGTTCCAGGCCCCGAGGAAGTCCCCTGTATATGGTAGCTGTAGTCACTCCACTATAATGTCCTGGTTCGTCAAACAAAAAGCAGAAAATACAGGTCCTAGTGTTCCGAAAGCTGGGTAAATTAGAACTACCAGAATATTTAATAAGAGCGAACAGCTGCAGAAGTACAGAAGTCATGATCTGAGCCGTCGTCCATGAAAAGCTGGAGAAGAGCAGGGCCGGTCATGAGTGCGCACACACCAGAGTCACCCAAAGATCGGCAAGATCTTGCCAACAGCGTTGGCCTAGAAAGAAAGGCCTTCTGTGTAGGTGTCACTATAGGACTAACCTCTCTCCACCCTTCCTGTGCCTTCAACTGTTTCCACATCTGCCTTAAAATTAGTGTTTGTCCAATTCATGCTGTTACCCCAGACTCCTCTGTGTGGACCTTTGCCATTAAAGATAAATGCAGCTCTGTCGGAGATCGGTATCCGTGTCTTTCATCATGTTTCTGTCCAGGCACAGAGACTGCGGTTTGCTTAGAGGATCATTAGGCCTAACTCGAACGTGGGTTTGGGGACCTGAAGAGGAATCAACAGTGTCAATGTCAGTCCTCTAGGAGGTGACTGTTTATTTCAAAGTCCTTGAATAAATAGTCCCGGGCACTCCTTAGTCTTTGTGTTTGGAAGTCTTAGGAAAACACAGAGACCAAACATAAATGAACATGAATATAATGTCATTTCAACGAAGCTTTCACCCCCTGGGTGACTTGTTCACAGCACAGCTGCGATGACACAGCTGACCTGACCTGATACAGCACCTGGTACATACTAGGTGCTCAGTAAGTTGTTGTTGCACACATGGCCACAGAACTCATTAAAGGGTGAATGTGCTTGTAGGATCTCAATTTTTCTGAGAGTTCCCCTTCTCTCTCCTCTGTCTGCTCCTGTGTGCTTGCTTATTTTTGCCTGGGCATTTGTCATTACCAATGAAAAAGGACTTGCAGGGGTTCTTTGAGGCGTAGGATGAATGGCCTTTTTTTCGGGGTAGAATTTGTTTTGTTTCTGCCTGGTCTCTGGCAGCATCACAGGTCTGGGACCACGTTGACCTAAATTTACCACTTCAGGTGTTTCAGACCACCCAGGTGAGATGAATTTGAGTTGCAGTTTTGCACACAAGGGCCAGCTTCTGCAAACAAGTTCTCACACCCACCCCGCCTCCCCGCAGGAATACTTTCAATGCCAAGGCAAACTGTCTTTGCAGCCTGTCCGTGTGGGAGGTGGGTTTCTTCGTCCATGTAGGGGAGGACTCTCACGAGCCTCTGCTTAACTTGACAAGGCTTTTTTATTCTTCCCACTTGGGTGCGTTCCGGGCTTCAATTTCTCCTTCAGCTCCCCGTGAGGCTGTCCAAATCGTTCACACCTGCTCCTGCCAGGAGAGACGTGCCTCCCTGCTTGCCTGCCTCTTACGTCCCTACTTCCTTGTGGATTTTAACCTGGTAGTTTCTTTTTCTCTTGTCAGCTTCTGATGTTTCTAATTAGATTATGTTATAACTTGCATTTCTTATTTGTTTGCATGGAAGGAAATGTGTGTAACCTAGACCATCAGTGCTGGAGACAAACATCTCTGCCTCTTCTTGATTCCTGTGTGTCACTAACGTTTCCTATGCCACCTTTATCTTCCCTACTTGTATCATTCTTATAAAGGGAGCACTTTAAAAAGAAGTGCTTTAAAAACCAAAATCAGATTGCTAGTCAGAAGTATTTAATTTAATCCTTTTTCCTTACAAAATACTAAATACTAATGTCAGGGCTGGGGGGGGCTCTTACCTTATCTGGGTAGGCATCCTTTGAGATGTGCACCATTCTACCTCCTCCTTAGGGTTGGTCTAGTTCAAGTGCATTCTGGTCTGAAAGGCCCCTTCTTCTTTTTCCATGTCCTTGGCTACCTTGAGGTCACAGCAGCCCCAGCACAGTTCTGGGGCTGAGATCCTGACACTCCCCGCCATTCCCAGGAGTGTGGGAACCAGGCTCCTGCCCTGGTGTGACCAGGCTGGCACTTTGAGGGGCTCTGAGGGCTGCTGGAATCTGTCTATGCCTCCTGTCCTCTGGGGTCCGTTTGGGATCACAGGCACATTCAGTGTCCCCTGCTTTCAGAGTCTCCCAAGCTACTTGGTCCCCTCTCTCCCCGAGCCCAGCGCAAGGCACAGGACACTGCACTCTTTCGCAGACTCACACTGGTGTGTCAGCGCCCTTCGCTTTCAATAAATATGAAATAAAATTTTCCAGCAAGGTCAGTTAACAATAACATTGGATATGTACAGATTTGGTCTTCTTGTTCCTCTTTTCTGCCTTTTCAGTCACCAGATAGTTTTTTTTCAACTTAGCATAAGTTGGTGCACAAGAGGGAACTATTTTTTTTTCTCTCTGTAAGGGAGCCACTGTCCCAAACTTGAACTTGAACTCTCCTCTGATAACACATGGTGACTTCCATCCATTGGCTGGGGTGACTTCCTGTAAAACCTTCTCAGCAGCTCTTTCTGCATTTCAGATTTTCTCTGGAAGTTGATTTTGCTGTAACTGGTATCGAGGAAACATAACTACCACATAAACACAGCAAACTCAATCCAGCAGCAAATATTAACTTTTGGCAATAAAACTGTATGGCCTGTGACCTGTTACAAAGCTTTTCTAAAAGTTGCGTGAATGTACTATGTCACCTGCTACATCGTTAGAGGTGATCATTTCTATGCCAGCTTAAGATTTGCTGTATATATCTACTTAGCAAATGCTTTCTGTGTTTTGTTATGAAAAATACTGATATTTATCCACCCAGTGTCTATAGCTAGTGTAGTGCTACTGCAGTTATTTCTTTTCTTTTTAATGTATGAGGGGTCTGTGCTTTGAAAATCATTTGCAGACTTTGGTTAGAGACCTACATCACCTACGTTAAAGTCTGAGATATTATCCCCAAAACCTCTTTCATTCACTCCCTCCCAAGTCATCGTTTATTTACGGATAATTCATGCCTTCCCAATTTCTAGCAAGATGAGCAACCCGAGATATTGGCGACAATTTTTATTTTATTATGTATTTCCTACTGTTAAAAACCTGAATTCTCTTTTCAGTGCCCGGCTCCTGGTCCCGTTGTCTACTACTTTGTTTTCCTTAAGGTCTCTAAAATCTTTTCCCTTTTTGTTCCTGTCATGTCCTCAGTCCTCACGTACCTCAGACTCCGTTCATTCAACAAGGCTTTACTGAATAACCCGCCTAGGATCTGGGCTTGCCGTCATTAGCTGTAGCTAGCTACTAAAGCCTTGTATTTTCTAATTATAGTTTTTTAGTCCATTCAAACTCTGTCATTAAGTCTTTTCTAAACATAGCATTGACTTTTTCTAATTGTAACACCCCACCCACAACCTTTATACTCTTTCCACCTTCTGCCCAGTCAGTAAGTACTACAGTACCCCTCGTCCAAATCCACACAATTCTCCCACTGACTTCTCATACAATTTAAAATATCCTTTTCTCTACTAAGCTAAAATTTTGAAGACTATATTTATTTATTTGTCTGGGAGAGAGAGAGCGAAAGAGAGAGCGCAAGCAGGGGGAGCAGCAGGCAGAGGGAGAGGCAGGCTCCCCACTGAGCAAGGATCCTGATGATGAGGGGCTCGATCCCAGGACCCCGAGATCACAACCTGAGCCGAAGGCAAACGCTTAACCACTGAGCCACCCCGGTGTTCCAGAATTTTAAATGATTTACTTTTAATTCAGATTGTTTCTCTTTATTTTTATTTTTTTGAGCCCAATGGCAGGGCTTGGACTCAGTGACCCTGAGATCAACCTGAACCTAGATCAAGAGTCAGATGCTTAACAAGGCTGTTCATACTTTAAAAATGTATTTTTAAATACAGGACCTTAACATTTTACTTCTGGAAGAAAAATTAAGAGCTCATCTTAATAAGCCCTGTGTAATTGTGACTGATACACAGCTTTTCCAAGCTTGCGCAGGGCCATCTTCCCTGCCAGCTGGCTGGTGAGCCAACCATGGAGCTGGAAATCTGGCCCCTGACTACACCCCCACCACTTCTGTCTGTAGCACATTCCTTTTGAAGGAGGCCCTACCCATTTCTTTCTACAGTTTTGCTTCTTCTTTTATTGACTTGGAAATATTTTCCATAGATTAAAAAACAAAACAAAACACCACTCCTGAGTTGATTATCAATGAGTCATGATTACACCCTGATTTAGCTCTAGCATTTTGTTTTGACCTTCTGGAGATACAGCCCAAAAACCAGTTTCCCCCAAATGTTAAGTTTACTATTTTGAAATATTTTTTGAGTGGGCAGCCCATATCCCTTTCAAAAATTCAACCTATTCCCTTAACCTCACTCACTCCCTTAAGCCTTCTCAGTTTAATTATTTTATTAAAAAAAAAAAAAAGCAAGCGATGCCAGTGATTATATGGTGTGTGATACAGATAAAACTGTATTTGGTAGAAGTCGGACCTTGTCAGTTACACACTCAGACCTTCGATTCTGTAGTTCTTGGAATTTCCATCTTAGCCTGAAAATCCATCCATCTCTGTTTATCCTAAATTCATGAAGTACCATAAAGTCTACTATAATGATTGTGTGGTCCTGCCACGTGAATCTACCTAGTCCACTGAGTCCCAGTAGAGAGGGGCCGTTCCAAAATTATATGAGTAATTACAGCTCTTGGACCATAGGATCAGTAGTAATACAGCAATGCACTGAGTCCTTACTAAAAAATAAAAGAAAAAACTTTATACTTTGCGTATAAATTTTTTATACTTTTTTATCCATTGTGTTTACATGAGTCATAGAAGAGAGCTCCTAAAACGTTGACATTAAGATTCCACCTGAGGGATTTGCATATTTATCAGGAGTTTTGATTTCTAGAGCATGTTTTCTTAGAAAATTCCTACGGTGTTGCGACTTGTTCCTCTCCAGCACTGAGCACGAATGTGACAGGCCCTGTTCTAGGGGGTTCCTGTGCTTTATTTTAGCTCACCTAGGGCTCTCATCATCTCAGGAAGCAAGCTTATGAACAAATAGTCAGGAGGGAGCTCATTTAACTGAAAGAAGTCTTTAGAGAGTTACTCACAGGAGAAGCTAAAATCTTCTTAGCTCCTCTGTGGTTAATAAGTTGTTTATATCATAGAGGGAAGGAGACTGAGGTAACTAGTATTACTGCTTCATTTGCAAAATATTTTGGCAGCTGCCTAGTGCTAATATCTCAAGATAATAGTCATGAAAGCTTTTCTTTCTTTCTTTTTCTTTTTTTTTTCTTTCTTCTTTGAGAGCGCGAGAGCACACAAGCAGGGTGGGGGGTGGGGCAGAGGGAGAGGGAGAGACAAAGTCTCAAGCCAACTCCACGCCCAGCACAGAGTTCGAGGCAGGGGCTCCATCTCCCCATCCTGAGATCACGACCTGAGCTGGGATCAACAGTCAGAAACGTCACTGACTTCAGCCACCCTGGTGCCCCAGTAATGAATTCTATTTAGAGATACTTCCCAGCATTTTTTTTTTTTTTAAAGGGTAAAGGAAACACGATAGCAAATGTGTGTTCCTTTACCTTTACACACATTTTCCCCCCTTCAGGTGACAGAAGGTGAGTAATTGGAAAATGAATTTTCTCTGTGTTCAGACCCAGCATGCATGGGTAACAGTTTTATTTGTCAGCCTCACCACTATGTTCCTATTCAGCCAACACAGAATGGTTTGTTTCCACTAAAGCTGCTAGTACTCGAGCCAAGTAGTAAGTGTGATTCGTAGACACAATAAAAGGTGACCAGGCCACCAGTGCATTTTTCATACAATAAAAATTTGACCCAAATGGAGGTCAAAGCTGACGGGTGTTGGCAGCCAGATGGAGATGGCTTTGATTTCAGTAGGGACCGACAAGGCGCATGTAGAGACTCTGAGAGTTAGAAGGCACCTTCTGTTTTGGGGGAACGGTCGCATTAGCGTGAAGAAGAGGGAGCAGCACTAGTGGGTGCGATTCTGGGCATGAGCGTGAACTCCTTTACTGGAGTCAGGGTTACGGTATTTCTTTATTTTTATTTTCTTTCTTTTTTTTTTTGAAGATTTTATTTATTTATTTATTTATTTGACAGACAGGCAGGCAGGCAGGCAGAGAGGCAGACAGAGAGAGGGAAGCAGGCTCCCCGCTGAGCAGAGAGCCCGATGCGGGGCCCGATTCCAGGGCCCTGGGATCATGACCCGAGCCAAAGGCAGAGGCTTAACCCACTGAGCCACTCAGGCGCCCCGGGTTACCGTATTTCAACGAAGAGAGTAGAGCGGTAACAGCAGAGAAATGGGATCACAAGAAGCCATGTCTTCACTGTGCCAGACATGCTGGATGCACGCTTCTGTCCAGAAGATGAGCTGTAGCAGCACAGTTAGCCACTTTAATGAGTGGGAAAATCTGGGTCATCATGAATACCTGGTTTCTTCCCCCCTTTTTTTTTCCCCCAGTGTTGAGTCTACCTATTTTTTTCAGAAGATTTTATTATTCATTTATTTGAGAGTGAGACACAAGTAGGGGGAGTGGCAGCAGGAGAGGGAGAAGCAGGCTTCCTGCTGAATAGGGACCCTGACTCGGGACTTGATCCCCAGGACCCTGAGATCATGACCAGAGCTGATAGCAGACAGCCTGAGTCTTTCTTTTAAGAAGTCTTTTAAACAGCACACTATGAGATGAATTCTTTTTTTTTTTTTTTAAAGATTTTATTTATTTATTTGACAGAGATCACAAGCAGGCAGAGAGGCAGGCAGAGAGAGAGGGGGAAGCAGGCTCCCTGCTGAGCAGAGAGCCCGATGTGGGGCTCAATCCCAGGACCCTGGGACCATGACCTGAGACGAAAGCAGAGGCCCTAACCCACTGAGCCACCCAGGCGCCCCTGTGAGACGATTCTTGGTCGTAGTGTAAATCTCCCTCAGGGTTCAGAAAGGCATCTTCCTTGATCCAGCTGGGTTCCCTAAACAGAGGGAGCGAGGAGAGATCAAGCATCTATGCGGGGACTTTCCACGGTATCTTATCTCACATATCTTATCTCACAGTGACCAACGAATAAGTGACTGACGGCTGTTCTCTTCCGTGGTCTTAGGAGGTCAAACAGCTTGCCTTCAGAGACAGTGCTGGGAGTGACCACAGGGAAGCATGAATGCTATGTTTTCCATCATTCTTTTTCTTTTGTTCTTTAATGTAATGGAGATCATGGATGGTAAGGCCATCAGGATGAAGAAGATTATTCTGATTATTTAAAGCCGGCTTAGAATTTTGTCTTTGTGGATGCAGATGAAGGCAGGGAGGAAACTGAAAAGACGCCCCTGGTTGCCCTGACAGGGATTTTCCTCAGTGGCTTTCTGGAATGTGGTATCATCTGCAGAAGATGTGGATTTTAGCAAATGCTGTTAAAAGGCAATAAATTTTCATTTGGATGAGGCTCGGTAGCCATTTTTAGGAGCGGTGGTGTTTGGAATGAAACCCAGCATCTTGTTTTAACAACACAAAGCTTCAGTGTTCTAGCAGTTGAATGCACGCACTCAAGAAGAAGTGTCCTTAGAAATCGTGGCAGTGACTTACATGTAACTCTAGATCTTGCCTTGTTCATTATGTGAGCGCCGCACAGACCAGCATTCATGACCTTGCCGTTCCCAGAGCCCCGCAAGCTCGGCGCCTGTTCAGGGGCTGTGCGAGGGGCTCCGCCGGCATTTCCACAGCTCCGTGCGGGACTGTAATCTTTCAGGATTCAAGGAGCCCGTATCCTATGCACAGCTCATTACAGAACTGATTGTGAAAGTGTCAAAAAAATACAGAGAGGTAATAAAACACAGCCTACGGTGGGCAGATTGTAGGGTCAGTGTTTGCAGAAGGGCAGCCCAGACCTGTGTCACACCCTACAGCTCTGTGGTTTGAAGCATGTTCTGAAACAGTTTCCCGTTTGAGAGGGACACAGTTTGCTGTGTGCTGTGTTTCCACGAGGGGGGTTGTCACCTCCCTGAACCCTAGCGGGGCTCCTTGGGGTAAGGCACAATCCCTTCCTTTCATCACACTCGTCCAGGCTTCCTCATAAATTCTAGGTAATCCCAGCAGCTCTCCAGAGTGGGTGGTTACAAGTATTACAAATCCTAGACAAGGACACTAAAGAGATGGAGCCTTCTCATGAGCCAGGGGGAGAGTAGCAACAAGCCCAGCTTCCCAAGATCCCTAGTATCTCATTTTGTCCCCCAAGACAGAAGCTTGGGGACATGAGTGATACTTGAATGAAGGGTTTCTTCCTGGGATTGCCCTGACTAATTGTGTGTCGCGAGGCACTATCTGGCCTCATTCCCACTGAGAGAGTAAGTCCTGTGTTACAACACCTGTAGTTAAGTGGTTCAGCTAATTACATGTGTTTTTATGTGTCTCTAAAAGACACACGTGTCTCTAACACGTGATCCTTGAAGTAGAGTTGTACATTCAAATGTTTCTGCTGTGTGTGTGTGTTCTAACAAGGACACTGGGAACCAAACCATTTCTTTGTTGCTAATTCATCCTGGAGTATGTTCTTATTTCCATGGAACATCAGACTGCTGAACCCATGTCTCTTCGTGGTATCATCTGGTTGGCTTTTTGAGGATAGTTGGCCTGTGTAATGTGGAAATGGTCATTATCTAAAAAAAGTTGATATAGACAGAAGCTAGAGGAAAGAAATGGGCATGAGTCAAGGACCTCTCTGGAGTGGGGGAGGGGTATCCAGGCCCTGTGGGTGAGGAGTCAGGGGGTTAGGCCCCAGAGGTCCCAAATCCAGCCCCTTGCCTGTTTTGGTACGGCCTGTATGTAAGCTAAGACTGGTTGTTACATTTTTTTAAATGGTTGAGTAAAAAAATCAAAGAGGAATTCTATTTCACGACATGTGAAAGTACGTGAAATTCAAACTCCTGTGTCTACATAAAGCTTTGTTTTAACTGGGCACTGGTCATTCACCTACACGTTGTGGCTACTTTCCCCAGAGACATGACTATTTGCAGGAGACCCCATGGCCTGTAAAACTCCTTCTGACCCACCCTTTTTTAAAAAAGATTTTATTTATTTCAGAGAGAGAACGAGCAAGCATACGCAGGGGGAGGGGCAGAGGGAGAAGCAGAGTCCCCACCGAGCAGGGAGCCTGCTGTGGGGCTCGATCCCAGGACCCTGAGATCATGACCTGAGTCACCCAGGGATCGCTTCTCTCTGCCCCTTTCAGAAATGTTTGCCACCTCCTGCTATCGACCGTGGGGTACAGTGCCCAATTCGGATCCACTGTGGCCAGCAGCCTGTGAGCCTGTCCTCACATCTGGATTCAGAGGGCTGTGGGCCTGGCCTTACTTCGCCAGCTCCCCCCGCCGCCACCACACTGAGTTGTGTTTGGTGTGTTGCCATTCCTTTGTTTTTTAAAAAAATTACTTTTACAAGAGTTCAAGAAACTCATTGTCCTGTCTCCTGTAATGATATTACAGAGTTATTGTTCATTTGTATTTATATTCTCCTTAGAGAGACTCAGGGAACAAACTTCCATCTGCTCTTAGTACAAAAAGGGTTCTATTTTTTGGAGGTGTTTGCTTGTTTCTTTGTTTTGTTTTGTTTTTGTTTTTGATGTCACCCTTTGGAAACTGGAAACTGTGTGACTGTCTGGGCTTCCCCCCTCAAAGCGCCTGCCAGTGAACTCGGGTGTGAAGGTGCAGCCCACGGTGCATGGTTTTGCTCCAGCTTCATTCTTGGTGCCCTGTCCCTTTATGTCTCTGCACCGTTTTCTCTTTTCTTTTTCTCCTTCATTTCTGATTCACGAGCTTTCGCTATGCTTTATGTATCTTACAAGCCACTGTACATTCCTTAAGGAACCATGCAGAAAATATTAAAAAAAAAGACGTGTCTAAGTTTTTGTTCCAGAATATCACAGAGCTCTCCTTACGGACCCACTTCAGAGAGCCCTCCGCCTTCTCCCTGTATTGTGTGACCGTCCAGGGCTCTGTCTGCAGGGCCATCGACACTGGTTCCCAACAGGCTCATTGGCTCTCCTGGGTCTCGCGTGCCCTCCACCTTGCCTGCAGGCTTACAAACAAGCCACTTCAGGTGGGACGATCAGATCAGAGGCTCTTCATCTAGAATCCAGAAAACTCAGGACAGTTGTGAGCAAGGATAGGGATTTTTTTTTTATCTTCCTTTAAGGGTCATCAGCGTGGGGGGCGGTGGTAGGGAGGGGCAGAGGGAGAGAGAGAGAAAATCCCAAGCTGACTCCATGCTGAGCACAGCAGCCCCCCTTGGGGCTCGATCCCACGACCCTGAGATCATGACCTGAGCTGAAATCAAAAGTCTGACATTCAAGTGACTGAGCATTTAATTTTTTAAGGCCTCATTCAAACAGATCACTTAAAGGACTTCACTTACAGTGCCCTCGTGGAGGATTGATTCTGGCTGTCACCATTCATCATCACTTCTTTCTTCCGTAAAACGAGGAGTACACATGTCCTCATACAGAAATCTCTTGGCTTTTGCCATATCAACTCCTTGTATTTTCTGGTGAGAAACAAAAAACCTGGGGCACCTGGGTGGCTCAGTTGGTTAGGCGACTGCCTCCGGCTGGGGTCATGATCCCAGGATCCTGGGATCAAGCCCGGCATCAGGCTCCCTGCTAGGGAGCCTGCTTCTCCCTCTCCCTCTGCTGCTCTGCCTGTGCTCTCTTGCTCTCTCTGTCAAGTAAATAAATGAAATCTTTAAAAAAAAAAATGTATGAAATGAAAAACCTACCACTTTCACACTCTGATTTGTAGTTCATAGTAAAGAGATTTGTGTCTCCACATTTTCATAGCTTGATGTGGAAGCGTTTGTAGGTTTGGAATTGGATAAAAAGAACAAACATTACCAGGGGTTAATGACCTAATACTTTTCATGTGGTTCTGTGCCTCTAGTGGTTCTGTTGTTGTTTTCATTATTAAGAATATTTATTGTTCATGGACAGGGGAGCCAAGCTTCATTGAGAGTATTATTCTCTGCTAATATCTGGCTGTCTGTGTGCTTGCCCATGTTCGGTGCTGTCTTGTGTTCCATTCATTATGTGGGTTCTGCATGCTTCCCTGAATTGACTGAGACCTGAGTGGGAGCTTAGGGACCGTCTTGTCCAATATTTTCAATCCTGCTAAGCTTTACAAAATACCGAGGCCTGCACTGCACTCCCAGAGAATCGGATTAAATCAGTGTGTGTTGGTTTCTTTAAAAGCCGATTGGGAGTTTCCTCAATTCTTCCCCGCTAGAAAACCGTGGTCTAGCCTGATTTCTTGCTTGGGCAGATGTGGAGCATTGCAATGTGCCTGAGGGCCAGCAGCTAGCCAGTAACAGGCTGGGTTTCTCTACTGTGGGGTGCTGCTTGCCCTTTTTGGATTTTTTTCTTTTTTCCAGAAATGTTAGGCCATTTCCTAGCTAAGGCAGACTTCTGTGATGGCTGCATTCCTCGTGGAATATTTAAAATGAAATATTGCAACTGGAATGTTTAAAAGCTTGCCAGGCTTGTCCTGTTTTGCCATTACCTAATGAGCAGACAGCTTTCTGGAAAAACCTGGAGAGCATTCTTTTAGTCAGCTCTTCTTGGCTGTCGTGACCATTTGGCCTTGGAAATGTGCCTCATTCTCATCTCACAATCAAGAGGGTGGCCCATTTTTGTAAGTTGCTTGTGATTCTTGATAATGTAAGTCTCCAGTCCTCGCTGTTGAACCTAGTGTGTTCTAGTGGGAATACAGTTAAAAGAATTCTTTTGTCACTTTTGAGACTTGAGTATCAGGAACCCGCAGTGGAAGAACTCTCCAAAAATGCCTTTGCTTTGTGAGTGGTCAGTGTAACTGGCATTTCTGGGGGAAAATGTGGAAGTACCTCCTGGGCAGAAATGCTGGCCCTTTATGTTTTTCATTCCTAGCACTTAAAATTAGTTACAATGAATCAATTTAATTTATAACCAAGCCTTTTCCACCCATTGTGACTTTTCTTGCCTCAGTTTTTCTGTTTATGGGTTTGATCAACTTAAATTTATCTCACTAGGTTTAAAAATCCATGTTTCTAGCACTTACCTTCCCAGAGATTATTCATTCTTAATGCAGTACCTAGAAGAACAAGTTGACATTTAATACAGATATTTAGGCTTAAAGAGATTTGATGACTCAAGCCCATGGCAGTTCTTAAGGTAGTGGTAGACTTTGTGTTTTACAGTTGGTTTCTTTAAAATGGCACCTTTCTTTTTCCTTCTATCTTATTTTGAAGTGAATTTGGTTATAGCTCTTTTGAAAACTGTGTACCCACCTTTTATTAAGCCTAAAAGAAATTAAAAATGATCCTTTTCCTCTAATTCTCCTATACAACTATCAGGAAGAACACCAAATTTCACCTATAATGGGTCAGGAGACCTTGGGATCCAAAATGGCGGAGAACAGGGGGGCCTGGCTGGCTCCGTTGGAGGAGCCCATGACTCTTGATCTCAGGGTCATGAGTTCAAGTTCCATGTGGGGTGTAGAGCTTTCTTAAGAAGAAAAAAAAAAAGCAAATGACTGAGAACACATGGTGTGGCATCTCGGAAGCAGGGTGAATAAGAGTAGGGGATTCTTCTTTAAGCTTCTCACCAGCCTATGAGAAAGCTAGCAGGGAGAGCTGCCAAGTGAATTTCCTCCTCAAGAAAGCTCTTTGTGCCGCTTTTGGATGCTGTTCATTTTCATAGGTGGTATAATTTCAAAATTTCGTAGAGTAGAACATCCTTACCAAGTCACTACCAGAGACCTATCTGCTATCTCTTCATAGGAAAACAACATTAGCTCTCTAAGGTTTATCTTCTTGCCCCCATGTGGACTATACCTTGAACCAAACCGCATCTAGAGCTGATTGATTCTAGTTCTGCCTGCCAAGGATGGAGTGTAAAAAAAAAAAAAAAAATGTGATCATAAAGTTGAGATAACAATCATTTTTTTAGCTATACTTAGCCTTATGAATAAAGATAAACATTTTAATGTGTTTTGAGAACTTATTTTGAAAAGAAATGATTTGGTGGAGCAAAGATTTAAGTGTAAGAGAATAAAATTATAAAGCTACAGGAAGGAAACATGGATCTTTTATAGTCTCATAACCTGGAAGACCTTTCTAAGTGTGATGCCAACTCAGCTATTACACATACACAAACTTGTGTAAAAATACTGGTTAATATAAAACCATTTTTAAAACTACGTGCCAAAGGGTTTTTTTTTTTTTTTTTTAATTGAAACAAAGTCAAAAGATAACAGCCTCGGGTGGGGGAAATTTGTAACTTGTAGGATACATAGAGCTGCGTGCATATATATATATATATATATATATATATATATATATATCACTCCTACCCCCCAAAAAAAGAAAGAAAAAAAATCAACAAAAAAATGTGAAAGAATATGAAATTCACAGAAAAAGAAATACAGATGGTTCTTAAACATATGAAAAGGCACTCAGTCTCATTCATTAGCAGAAATACAAATTAAAGGTGGAGATTTAACTTTTCATCATCAGATTGGCATAGGTAAAAACTGAAGGTTACATGTGTTGGCAAGAATGTGAGGAAATGAGCATTCTCATACATTGCTAGTGAAGGTGTATATTGGTACAGTCATCATAGAGATGTTTGGAAATATCTGTCAGTTAAAATAGAGCATATTTTTTGAGCTAGCAAGTCAAATTCTAGAACTTTTTTTCCAGAGAGATCTTGCACATGGGTAAGATAATATGTGTGTGTGATATTCTTGGCAGTATCGTAATAAAGACTTGAAAACAAGCTAAATATCAATCCCCACAAGAGTTGGATTAGTACATACTCAGCACTGGCTTGTTATTCTAATATACCCATAGTACAGACTAGTTTGCCACTGTTAAAAAAGAATGAAGTGTCCCGGTGTCCCCTAGGTATACCAATATGGAAAGATCACCAAACACTCAAAAAACAAAACAAAACAAAACAAAAACAGTGCAAAACAATGTCTATAACCTGGTAACATTGAGGAGAAAAAAGAAACAAGATACATACAGTTATAAATGCCCAGAATATCTGTAGAAGGATACATAGTAAGCTAATAGTATCTTTCCACCAGCACGAGTAGCTAGGTAGGAGATTTTCTTTGCAAAAATAGAAGACTCTGTCTATCTACCTATCCATTTACCTGCCTACCTAGATAATGTATATAGTTAAGACCTGTGAGGTCTGTGATTTTATCCCAGTTACCATCTAATAAGAAGCTCTGTAACAGTAAGCTTGTCATAGTATCAAGGCAGAAGACATAAGACCCCGTGGGTTAGGGACAAAGAACTTTATTACTCCTAGCACAGTAAGCAGTACGAACATTAGTATGTACGTTGGTTTCTGTTGCTCCCTCTCCCATGGGGGTGAGTGACATGGATGCATCTAGATGGGTCCCTGCACAAGCAGTGTGTTACATGACTGGAGAGGAACTCTGAGCTTCGGGAATCTGAACTTTTTACCAATAGGCAATAGGCAGGCAGGCCCGTTGCTCTGGGTGGAGGTGCTCTCTCTCTAATCCAAGGCTATTCCCTTGAAAAGACAGCCTGGGATAGACAGCAGTTAGCACCCTACTCACACGGTGTGCAGAGACATGAGAAACCCACGGAGATTTATTGCTCTCTTATTTATTTGTTAACTTGGACACGCGTATATACATACGAGGTTGGAAGGCGAACTTCCTTCAGGTAACTCCTTATACTTTGAGGCTTTCAGGAGCTAAGTTGTGTAGAGCATGAACTCACTGGTTCCATTAGTGAGCCTGGGTCTAACTAGTCCCCCTAACCCTGCTTAGATCAAAGGTCGTTATGGCAAGAGACTCCATCCTTGGCTCTGGTCCGCTCTGGGCAAGGCACATCGCTGGTCTGGAGAAGCCCCAGCTGAAAGTGAGAGCATGAATGACCCAGCACAAGCCATTCTCCACGAGTGTAGCAGACAACGGTCGTTGCCTCCTCGGGCACGTGGGCTGCTCTCAGATTTGGGAATCAGACCCATTCTTTTCTTTAGCCCTGGAGTGAGCCTGCCTTTGTTCTGTCTCCTGCAGCTCCATTTCACACTGAAATTAAATGGAGGCCTGTGCTCTGCAAGTCTGAATTGAGAATGGGCTGGAGTGGGTGGGTGGCGGTGGCTTTCTTGGTTTTGGCACCTGGATAGCAAAGTAGCCCGGGAACAAGCCATCATTCATCAGTGGAACACACTGGATTTCTGTCTTATGGGTCAGGGTGGGCTGAAGGAGTCACGGTGGAGGAATGAGTTAGCACCCTGTTAGTCGCTGCCGCGCCCCTCCTGAGTTACCCTGAATGCCCTGTATTCTGCTCCAGCAGCAGTGGCCCCTATTTTTAAACTTTATTGAAGGGTACTATACATACAGAAAAATATATAAATCTTACCTATGCTGCCCAGTGAATTTTCATAAACACACCTGTGTCACCAGCCCCTAGACCGAGAAATAGATGCTGACCAATTCCCAGAAGCTCCTTCTCCAGTCACTGATTCTCTCTCCCAAGGTCACTGTGGGATTAGTTTTGTTTGGTCTCGAACTTCATCTGCATCGAGTTGTATATGATCTGTTCTTCCATGCCTGGCTTCTTGTGTGCCAGCTTACATTTGTAAGGAACTTCCGGATTGTGTGTGGTGGTCTTTGTCCATTCTCAATGCGGTGTCCCCGCGATTCTTAGCGAGGGCTGACTGTGCCCCTCAGGGGGTGTTGACAATGTCTGGGGACATTTTCTGGTTGTTGGAACTGGGAGTAGGAGGAAGGTCACCGCTGACCATCCCAAGATACATAGGACAGTCCCCCACGTAGTGCCAAGGTTGAGAAAGCCTGCTATATAGTATTCCATTGTGTGAACATACAATTGATTTACCCGCACATTTCTTATCTTAGGGCTCAGTCCTGGCTTTGAAATCCTTTTTTTTTTTTTTTAAAGATTTTATTTATTTGACAGAGGCATAGTAAAAGAGGGAACACAAGCAGGAAGAGTGGGAGAGGGAGAAGCAGGCTCCCTGCCAAGCAGGGAACCTGAAGCGGGGCTTGATCCCAGAACCCTGGGATCTGAGCTGAAGGCAGATGCTTAAAGACTGAGCCATCCCTGCACCCCCTGCTTCAAAGCCCTTGAAACCATGCTCACCCCAGTCTCATCAAAATAAAGACACTACCCAACAGGAGATGTTTCCCACTTAGGATAAATGTTAGAGTCAAGATGAATTATTGTGTGTAGTCTTAGTCATTGACAAAAATTTTGTATTTTGGAGCCATGACAAGAATTTGAAGAGATTCCAAGTGAATGAAATAGGCTAACTCAGCGTTTTCATTAAACAATGAACATGTGAAGGACATCCTTAAAAACAGCTTTCTTGAAGAAGAATCTACATATCACAAAACTCAACCCAGTTTAAAGATTCAGTGATGTACAATCATAGATTCATAGGAAATTTACAGAGTGTGCACTCATCATTATAATCTAACTTTAGAACATGTCCATCACACCCAGAAGATTCCTTATGCTCATTTGCAATGTTCCTGTTTCCACCCTGAGTCCCAAGAAGCAATAGTCTACTTTCCGCCTCCAAATATTTCCCTTTTCTGGATGTTTCCTGGACCGTAATCCTATGATCTATGGTGTTTACTGTCTAGCTTCCTTCACTTCATTCACTTCATAAAATGTTTTCAAGGTCCGTGTTGTAGCAGGTGTTACTCATTCTTTTTTATGGCAGCATAATATTCCATCTTGTGGCCATAACTCATGTGTATTTGTGAGTTGGTGGAAATTTGGGTTGTTTTCAGGCCTGTTGTGAAAACTTGATGTGAAGTATTGTGAAGCATGGGTAGGTAAATAAATGGCCAGCACAAGTTGACTTTGGAAGTAGGGACAGGATTCTTGGCCAGAAGCTACGTGTCATTTTTGAGGGTAATTTACACAATTAAAAATGGAAGGGAAAAGACCAGAGAATGATACAAAGAGCATTAGGCTAACAAAGAAGAGGGACTTCCGATGTTTACCTGTATAGACCCTGGCATTTTGAAGGCACTTTATAACCCAATCATAGGGTGGCAACAGTCTGCCTTAAAGGGAAGGAAAATAGAGAATTGATAGCACGAAGGGAAGTCATTAAACATGCCATGCTTTTTAAATCACATTTTTTTAATGTCAGTTCAAAGAAATTGTGGTTACTGTCTTTATTCAGGTTCAACACATGCCCAACATAAGAGAGCAAGCAAGCAAGCAAGCAGGTGGGCAGTGGGGTTGGGAGGAGAGGGGGGAAAACCCCGCAAACTAAAACTTCAGCTCACCTGATCCAGATTTCCATTTTGAAACCAGATCTTCCATTAAAGATCCCTGTTTGCTCAAGGTTTGCTGAGTTAGCTTGTTTCTATGGGTCTACAGAAGAGCAGAGTGTAACGCCCCACCCTGTCCCCGGTCTCGTGGACACAAGTCAACAAAGGGACAGCTTGTGAGGTGGGTACACAGAATCCAGTCAGCTTGGCCTTGAGGCTGATTTTTCCAGTCGAACCCAGAAGACCCTTGTGTTTTGGGCAAAGTTAATCACCAGCATTCAGACAAGGCATGTTTATGAGGTCCTGTGAAAGGATTTCCTAGGGCTGTAAAACCACCACAACTCCATGGGAGTTGTCTCCTTTCTGGAGTCAGAGCTTTCTGGTGAGTCCTTCAGATGGAAAGTACATGCTGGATAATCACGTAGGATATTTGTATTCGAGAAAAGTTAGGAAGCATGGCATCTAAAAAGACCTTTGCAGAAGAAAGGAAACACTCCCTAAAAATAAGTGTGAAAGGGTGAAGAAAATCGTCCCATCATCCACATCAGGCCGGACCATCCATGAGACTGGGGCTATTGATTCTGGCGCTGGAAGAGGGTTCAGAGCTCAGGGGTGGGACTGGGTTGTGGGGGCCTCTGCAGTGCTCCCTCTTGGCCTCCTCCATACAGGCAAGAAGAGGGGTGTGCACGTCCTCAGGAGGAGGAGGGACACAGAGGACAGGCGTGGTCAGGTTGAGAGGCTGAGGTGGAGCTGGGCCAGCCCACTGAGTTGACCGTCAAGCCCAGGTGTCTGGAAAACTCACTTCCTTGCCTGGGGAGTGGGGCTAGAGAGAAGGAGTCTCCTAAGTCCTGTGATGCAGTCCACTTTCCCCTACACTCCTGAGGCTAGAACACAGTCTTCCAAACTGTGTAGCCTGTCACATGCAGGTGAGGCCCAGAAGCACGATGTCGTTCAACGGCGGGAGCCTTGTGTGTGTCCGAGGGAACGTGCTTCCCTTCCCAATGTTTCCATCAGCTGACGAGAACCCAAGAGAGTTCTGGAATGCGCACGAGTTGTGCAAAGGTGTTGATCCTGCAGGATTGTGGTTGGAAATACTTTGTCCTCTTGTGGATTCTCAAAGGTTCAGACACATGGTTCAGGGAACCGGGCTCACGAAGAGGCACTCGGAGCCCCTTCTGGTCCCTCAGCTGAGTTAGCTCACACATACAACACGGAGGCAGGAAAGCAGGGAATTGCTATCCAGCCTGCCCAGCCGTTTTGAATCCATTTCTCGTCTGTTGTACCAAAGCATGCAGTCCGCAAAAGGCAGCAAAATCGAGTTCCACGATTATTTTAATGCATGACTGATGAAACCTGTCAGGTTAATCCTGTTAAAAAAACAATCCCAGTTGCTCCCTGTAGGACCCCAGGCTTTGACTTGACTTGACAAGCTAGGTGATGGCAGCCGGAGGTCTCTCCCTCTGCGTGTGTCACAGCAGCCACGGGGTGTGTGATTAAATGTCGGCCGTCTTGTGCTCCACGAGGGGGGCCTGCAGTTCCAGAGGCAGGCCAGGTCCCTCAGGCTCCCCTGCGCCCGCCCCCGGCCCACTGAGGCACTGTGCCGTCCTCGGCTGGGGGCTGACCTGCACTGCGACAGGCCCAGCTCACACGGTGACCGGTCAAACACCCTGGATGTCCATCCCATCTGCCCATGCTACAGGTGGTGTTGTGTGGCCTGTGTGTGAGCTCCTGATCACTGCCCTCGGACAGTACTTGGCCCTTTTGTGTCTGGCCTCCTGCCGCGTAGTGTTCAGAAGGAGCATCCTTCTTGTGTGTCGCTGTACTTTGTCGGTCCTCACTGCTGTGGAACATTCCATTGTGTGACTGACTGACTGCACTCTTGCTGAGTGGCCTTGGGGGTCTTTTAATATTGACTAACCATCCTGTGAGGTAGGTGCTATGGGGAAACTGAGGCCTGGCACTGGTTTCAGATTTTTTGACCACAAGCTGTGCGGGTCATTGTGGCCCAGCCAGGCCTGCAGCTCACCGCCTGACTGAGCTCCATGGGGAAGCAGCTCCTGGGCCTGATTGTCTTCCTTCTGTCCCCTTTCAAGGGTTCAGATGTGCATCTGGGGGACAAAAACCTCTGTCACCGGGCCCCATGTGGACTCATCCATGCCCCTGGAGCTAAGCTTTGTGCCGAGGCCGGGTTTACGGCGCTCCCCAGGCGGCCCCACTAGTTCCCCTGACATTTCCAAATCCCTGGTAAGTCCAGGGTGTGTTGGAGCTGGGCACCCCCTTACTAAAGCACATTTAAAAGCGGGATCGAGGGGAGGAGAGATGACAGGAGAGTTAGTGTATTTTTGGCTTATAAGTGTTCAGGCTCCACTTTGTTGGGTGGAATATAGGACTCTTTGTTTTGTTTTTTTCTTTCTTTTTCCTGCATGGAGGAATTCTTTTTCCTCCATTGAGCCTTCTCTGGCTGTTTATAGAAAAAGAAATATTAACTCACATTTATGTTTTTGTGATATTCAAGTAGAGGCTACAGATTAACATTAAGAAGAAAGATGAGGGCCCCTGGGTGGCTCAGTGGGTGAGGCTTCTGCCTTTGGTTTGGGTCATGATCCCAGGGTCCTGGGATCAAGCTGCGTTGGGCTCCCTGGTTGGCGGGAAGTCTCCCTCTGCTTGCTTGTGTTCCCTCTTTAGCGGTCTCTCTCTGGCAATTAAATAAATAAAATCTTTAAAAAAAAAAATCTCCTAGGCCTTCTGTAAAAATTTTTAAAAAAGACGAATTTCCCAGCCTTGGATCAGGAACAGGGAGTTGAAGATGGATGGTCAGTTCTCAGCATCTCCAGAGAAGGAAACAGAAGGGCTCGAAGAGGGCCGCCAGTTTCCAAATTCCATCCTCAGTAGGGAGTGAGCTACTCTGCTTCTTCTTCTCTCCCTGACCATTTTAGAACATGGGCAGGAATTTGTTGGCTCTTTGGGGAAGTGGTGGCCAGATATTACGCACCCCTTGGGCAAATCACACCCTTTGTTTCCTGCCCTGGAGAATAAGAAGTCATGTTGGCTGCCACCTTCCAAGGTGGACAGAAGTTTCTGTTTGTTTGTCTGAATGACAAAGCTAGGTTAAAACAAAGAAACAAAGTTTCTTCTCAAGACATTTTATTCAGGTTACATGTACAGGCTGTCCTCTGCAGAACTTCATCCTTCTATCCTTTTCTTCCAGACACTTCTTTCCACTGTGGAATCTGTGAGCCTTGCCAGTCAGGAGAGAGGCAGTTCTCCAAAAAAAAAAAAAAAGAAAGGCTATTTTACTCATTGCTTAATAGAGGGGGAGGGTGCAGCTACTTGGGATGGTCTGAGCGCAGTCTGGGATCCTGAGGTTGATTTCTCTTCCCCCAGTGTCTCCAGACAGCCCTCCACACGCCTAGCTGCACAGCCTCCCCCCTCCACTGCCTCCCCTAGCCCACGACCGTGCTCACCACCAGTTTCAAGGTCATGTGTGAAGCCTGCATGTTCTTAATACAGCTCTTAGGGCTTGCTGGGAAAGATGATCTAAACTTTGAAAAATGGTGATGTCTGAAATTTTAGAACGGGTAAAACTCTCATGTCTTGAGACAATGCCTACCATTCTCCCACGCTGCCGTTGTTTCTAGTGGCCAGAACTTTGGAACCAAGACCTTGAAATCACCCTTGCCCTGTGACTGACACCAAGACTTCCCTTTGAAAAGACTTTTGAAGGAGAGATTTTAATAAATGGAATATTAAAAAAAAGAATGAGGTAAAGAGACAGACATCCTCAGGTTCAAATGTATGTGATAAATTCAAGGCTAGTCCTTATTTTCTAGAAGGAAAGCCCTAGTAGGATGCCAGGTAAAATACAAAACTTCCAGTTATGTTTGACCTTCACATAAACAATAACTTTTCCCCCTCGGTTTTGTTATTTATTTACTTTACTATTTATTTTTATTGAAGTATAAAATGGATAACATTATTTATTTATAAATAAATACAGTAAACAGCATTAATTAGTTTTAGCTGTACAATGTAGTGATTCAACTATTCTAAGCAGGACTCAGTGCTCATCCTGATATGCGTGCTCCAATCCCCTTTATCTATGTCACCCCTCCCCCCTCACTTCCCCTCTGGTAACCGCCAGTTTGTTCTCCACATTTAAGAGCCTATTTTATGTTTGTCTCTTTTTTTCTTTGTTCATTTGTTTCTTAAATGTAACATATGAGTGAAATCATATGGTACTTTTCTTTATCTGACTGACTCATTTTGCTTAGCATAACACCCTGTGGGTCCATCTGTGACACCACAGATGGCAAGATTTCATTTTTTATGGCTGAGTAATATTCCTGTGTGCATGTGCACATGTGCACGCGTGTGTGTGTGTGTGTATGCCACATCTTCTTTATCCATTCATCTATCAATGGACACTAAAGTTGCTTCCAGACCTAGTAGTGGAATACCTGGATTATAGGATAGTTCTATTTTGAATTTTTTGAGGAACTGTCATGTTGTTTTCGACAGCAGCTGCACCAGTGTGCATTCCCATGAACGGTGCACAAGGGTTCTTTTCTTCATCAAATCCTCTTCATCACTTGTTATTACTTTTTTTTTTTTTAATTCTAGCTATTCTGACAGGTACAAGGTTGTATGTATCATGTATCACATGTGGTTTTGATTCCCAGTTCCCTGATGATGAGTGATGCTGAGCACCTTTCCATGTGTCTGTTGACCCCAGTGTATGTCTTCTTTGGAAAAGCTTCTATTCAGGTCCTCTGTCCATTTTTTAATCAGACTTTTTGAGGGGGCTTTTGAATTATAAAAGTTACTTACCTATTTTGGATGTTAACCATTTGTCAAGTATACCGTTTGCAAATACCTTTTTCCATTCACTTGGTTGCCTTATTTTGTTGATGGTTTTCTTCACGGTGCAGAAGCTTTTTATTTTGGTGGAGTCCCAATAGTTGAATTTTGCTTTTATTTCCCTTGCCTCAGGAGACTTGACTAGAAAAGCGTTTCTACAGCTGATGTCAAAGAAATCTCTGCTTATGTTCTCTTCTAGGAGTTTTATGGTTTTAGGTCTCACATTTAGGTCTTTAATCCATTTCGAGTTTATCTTTGTGCTGTAAGGAAGTGGTCCAGTTTCATTCTTTTGCATGTAGCTGTTCAGATTTCCCAACACCATTGGTTGAAGAGACTTTCTTTTTCCATTGCCTATTCTTGCCTCCTTTGTGATAGATTACTTGACTGTATATGTGTGGGTTTATTTCTGGACTCTCATTTCTGTTCCATTTATCTTTTTGTCTTTTCAGTTTGTTTTTGCCAGGACCACACTGTTTTGATTACCACAGATAAGATACAAGATTCTCTAGTTAACGTTTGAAGTTCACATAAACACAAATAATTTTTAGTATATCCCAAATACTACATGGGACATATGGTATTTTTATTTTTTGAATCTGGCAATTCTGACGAGGTTTTCAATATATTTTCAGCACAATTTCAATCCCTTAATGTTTTGTGAGTACTTTGTGAATCGTGGTTAGGCTTGGAGGTGGTCTCATAGGCTACAGAGCTGGCCTTGTTTGTGTCTCTTTTGCTGCTGTACCCATAGCTCCTGGCACGTTCTTTGGCATGTAGCTGGTGCTCTGTGAATATTTTTTGAAAAACATTGAATAATTGAAGTATGGGGTATGACGGGTTTGTGATTTGTGATGCTTGTGACCTGCATCAGATGAATACAAGTTCACATGTGTACAAAGACTGTGTGACTAACATAGTCTTTGTTCAGATTTTAATTGGTTAATTTACTGAGTAGACTAGCCACTTAGGTAAAGGAACTGGAATCTAGATACATGAAAAGGTATTTCCACTTCAAAACGAAGTGATGGTTGAACAGGAAATCGCACGTTGTCTTATCTGAGTTTGATGTAATCTATTAAATTATCTGATTTAAAACTGCCCTCCTAGACATAATGTCACCCACATTCCTTCATATGCTTGTTTGTTCTAAAGTTCTAATCAAATGAGTTGTATATATCTTTAACATTCTTATTTTTACTGGGGCTGAGTTTGATCAAGGGGAAGATGGATGTATACTAAGTAGTCAGGTGTCACCTGAAGCTTTATAAACCGAAATTATCGTAGGCTTAATTTGTGTTATTCTTCTAAGGAATTTATATCTCATTATAACACTTTCATTTGCAATAGCACTAAATAAAAAGCTAATTAACATATATTTTTCCAGAACGAGGCATGTGGTGGGCACCTGTGGGGACACAGTCTGTTAAGCATCTGACTCTTGATTTCGGCTCAGGTTGTGATTTCACAGTCATGAGGGCTCTGTGCTGAGCTGTGCTGAGCTGCCTGAGATTTTCTCTCTCTCTCTGCTCCTCTCCCCGCTCCCACTCATTCATGCGCTTGCTCTCCCCCTCTCTGTCAAAAAAAAAAAAAAAAGGCATGTGGAATTTCTCATTGTCATTACAGTTTGTTTTATTATTTTTCAAAATATAATGGTAAAATAGATAAGTGGACTTAATATAATCATAAATTCATGAAATCTCACTATTTGTAGGGACTTGAAATGTACTCCTTTCCATAGAGGTTATATATTCTCTGTTCTTCAGAGGAAAATCCTTAAGAATTAAGAAATTTCTTTTTTTTTTTTTTTTTTTTTTTTTAAAGATTTTATTTATTTATTTGACAGAGAGAGATTACAAGTAGGCAGAGAGGCAGGCAGAGAGAGAGAGGAGAAAGCAGGCTCCCCGCTGAGCAGAGAGCCTGATGCGGGACTCGATCCCAGGACCCTGGGATCATGACCTGAGCCGAAGGCAGCGGCTTAACCCACTGAGCCACCCAGGCGCCCCAGAATTAAGAAATTTCTAAGAAACAAAAACACAGCCGCTCTTTTTCATTCAGACCTTGTGTAAGACTGACCAAAACAACCCTGTATTTCTTTTCTTACTGTTCTTTTCTTGATTGAAGTGATTCTCATGTTCAACCCCATCAGCTGTGTCCAAGCCATAGTATAACCAGAAAAATTAGAGTCCCAACTGAAAGAGCAGGTTGATGAATTTAACTTCATTAAAAACATTCACTCTAGGTTAAGGAACATCATAAGGAAGGTCATAAGTAACACCAATGATGAAGTCAGGGAACAAAGAACCTACGGTAAGATTACTGCAGATATAAAGATCTCCTATAAAACAATTAGGAAAAGACTAAGAATGCAGTTAGAAAATAGGGGATGGGTATAAATGAAAGTTTAAAAATAAATAAATAAAGCAAATAGAGTCCTAAACATGATAAAAGGTGTGCAGCATCACTCAGAATAATAGAAACTCAAAGTATAATCCTATTGAAATACCCATTTTTTATCCATCAGATTAGAAGAAATCTGAAAGTCTTGGTAACATACTCTGTGCCGGTTCCAGACCCTGGAACTCGTGTATTGATGGTGAATGTGTACCTTGGTAGAGTTTCCAGAAACAGATCTTTGGTGGAGGGCAGTTTAGCTCTGTGCATCAGTATTACAAATGACCGTGCTGATTGGCCAGGCGATCCCACTTCTAAGAATTCATCCCATTGACCTATTTTCACATGTGGAAAATGTAGTATATGGTAATTCATTGCTGCATTGTTTGCAGTAGTAAAAAAGTGGAAATGTCTATCAAAGGGGAACTAGGTGAATATATTATGGTACATCCATGATGTACCATAATATATGCTGGAGTTCTGTGAATAAGAAAACTCTGTAGGGACGCCTGGGTGGCTCAGTCAGTTAAGCAGCTGCCTTTGGCTCAGGTCATGATTCCAGGGTCCTGGAATTGAGTCCTGTATTGGGCTCCTTGCTGGGCAGGGAGCCTACTTCTCTCTCTCCCCCACTTTTGCTCTCTCTCGCTCAAATAAATAAAATCTTTTTAAAGAAGGGGGGAAAAATATCTCTGGATTGATGTGGAAAGATTCACCAAGATAGGTCCGAAAAAGCAAGATGTGGAAATAGTGTGGAAAGGAGGATTCAACACATATCTCCACAGAGTTTAAGCGTCATTTCTGTTTGCATAAAGAAACCGAGAGGATATACAAGGAACCAGTAGAAGGGGTTTCCTGTCTTCAGAGGTGGAAGGGGAGGAGGGGGGAAGCAGGACTCTTCTGGAAACCTTTCTGTGTAATAGTTCCTGAGTCACGTGGATGTTACTGAATGATTCAGTATTTAAAAAAAAAAAAAAATGTGTGTGGGTGGACCCAGAAAAATGAGACCGCTTGGACTTTAGGGGGAAACCCAGGGATCCAGACCAACGTGTGGGTAGAATATGGAAGTATGGGGTGAGCAGATGGAGAGGAAAAGGTATACGTGTCCTGGTGGAGGGCCAGCCTATGTCAGACCTGCCTGGTGAGTGTCAAACCGGCTGAGCAAAGGTGGTTTCTGAGAAGCTTCAGAATGAGCAGCTGGTGCTTGAGACTCCTTGGGGAAGGAGAGGAGAGCGGTCCATGTGCCCAGCAATGGATCTGGGGTACAAGCGCCCAGGTAATTCCCAGGAGACAGATCTAAGGAAATATAAGCAGGGGGGTCAGGAACAAATGTTATGAAATAAGCAAAACCTGAATTTTCGAGAACGCGGACTGTATCCTCCAGAAAAAAGTGGCTTCTTTTAGGGGGCATGGACTCACGCTTTTTGTTTTGTCAGCCAGCCCCAAACACAGCTTTGTAAGGAAGCCATGGGCAACTCGTTTGCCCTCTGTGGTCTCAGGACTAAATTGTGCCTTAAGGATCCTCAAGGATTGCTCAACTTGGAATAAGAAGACTTGGATTTGAGATTCTGTGTGACCCTGGATAACATATTGAATGTCTTGGAACCTTAGTTTTGCCATCTGTGACATGGACACAGTGAGGCATGCCGTACTCTGAAACTCTTAATTTCTGTGACACGGAGGGGACTGACCACTGCAGATGTTTGTATACATGCTTTAGTTTGTAGACACAGCCGTGCATTTTGTGCATGGGCAAGAGGGCCCTGTGCTGTTTGCTGTGTGCTGAATCAGAAACGCAGAGAAAGAGGAGTTTTTACAGCTGGAAACCAAAGGAGAATGCTCCTGAATTTTGAGGGAAATCGTTAGATTTCTTTCTCAACTCCACGTTTTGTGGCAGGGGAAGACTGAGCAGAGGGAGACCCTAGGGCTGTCTCGATAATCTTAGCTGTTATCAGTCACTTAATTGTTGTCATTATAATTATTGTATTAGTAATAATAACTCTTAATTATCATTAAGAACAACTATTTTTATTACCATAGCTAACATTTAGTGAGGGCTCACCTGTCGGTCAGGCCCTGCGCTGCTTTATGTACATTTCCTCATTCAGTCCTGATAGCCCCATAAGGCAGTGGCTCGCAAGTACGAGGGTTTGAGAGGTTAAGTCATCGGCTCAGAGTCACCCAGCTGGTGGAGCCACGAACCAGGGGCATGAACAGGGAGCCTGATGCAGGACTCTATCCCAGGACCCCGGGGATCATGACTTGAGCTGAAGGCAGATGCTTAACAACTGAGCCACCCAGGCGGCCCTTTAGTGCCCTTTCTTATCCTTAGGAATCCACCTCACTGTGCACAGAGTATAGGCAGTGTTACAGATGAATTTTTAATTTAATTGTGCTTACGCAGAGAGTAAAGCAAGCTTTTCATGTGCAAGTTTTTTTTTGGTATGAACTTTTCAGAATGGTGATTTCAGGCTATTTCAAGCTGAAGGACTCCTCTAGCTCATAGTAATACACATTTTTGTTGGCTGTCTTGGAAAAATAGTACAATAATCCATGAACTTATTCTCAGAAAGTATGTGGCCTGTTCACTTATTCAAGCAATGGGTTGAATGGATGTCCGGTGTCCTATTTTACCAGATTTCAGTGATGCTAGGATTTCAGCACCAGCCGGAATGCACTGGATCCCATCAGCTTAGCTGAGTCTCCCCAGATAGGGGAAACTCACCAGAAACCATAATCACAGATTGTTTCACACAGGTCTTGGATGCAGATTTCAAAGGCTGGTTTACAAATGCACGTGCAAATGGGAACTCTGTTTATTTTAATGTGCAGACTGCTTTGCCTCTGCTTTGGAGTCACATCCTGAGAAGATGCAGGGCATGGTGGGTCTCCCTTTAGGAAGACTTGAGCATGTGACCTAAGTAAGGGTGCTCAGATGCGAAGTTAACAATCTGCCGTTTGCTCCAGGGCCCCGAAAGCTGTGTGCCCATGAGGGATGGGAGATTGCTTAAGGACATCGACATCGCATCTGTCAATCAGCCAACAGGTTATTTATCACACTTCCTTCAGTCACTCAACAAACATTTACTGATCCCTTAGTAAAGTCCAAGTATTCCATATTTGCTACCTCTTTTTTAATCTTTAATTTTATTTGAGAGCGAGGGAGCAGGGGGAGGAGCAGAGGGAGAGGGACAAGCCAGTGGGGCTTGATCCCAGGACCCCGGGATCACGACCTGAGCGGAAGGCAAACGCTTCACCGACGGAGCCCCCCAGGCGCCCGGTTTGATAATGGCTTCTGACAAGTGACTTAAATTGCTCTTCTTGGGAACTTGTCAACTCACTTGTTCCATTTTCCCAACTGGTATTTCTCAGCGGCTACCTGACTGGGTCCCCACCTTCTAACTCAAGAGTTAGCCTGAGCAGTAAACCCATTTCACTGTGAAAGGGGTGTGCATGGACTGGAGTTAGCATGCTCAGGGGTTCACCCAACATCTATCTTTCCACCGAATGCCGCAGAACCGTGTTTTCTAGCAGGTGAACCCCTCTTTAAAACATAGCGTCAGTTTTGTCTAGTGACACATCTTCTGTCAAAATTCCCCCGTCTCCCAGTCACCACAGGATTGGAGTGGAAGCGTCCATGTCCAGTGGGTCATCACGCTGTCTGCAGACGTCGCTAATGTTGTCAGGGCCCTTTCTTGGGGAGACTTCCACCAGGTGGCTTTCACTGACTCAGACTCTGCCTCACCAAACAGGATGTACGGACGAGGACACAGGGCTTCCCATTTGGGATATCAGCTTCCAGAAGCTCCACAATTCTCTCTCCACGGGTATTTTTTTTTCCCCTCTGAATGAAATAACTAAAAGCCAAAACAACTGCCGCTATGGTCAGGTTAACACGGGTTGTACTTTCCAGGTTGTCTGTTAGAGTTTACTGTGCTTCATTAGATATTTGAGAGAGACTGGTTGGCTTAAAGACTTTTTTTCTCAGGCTTGCTGGTTTTCCAGTTTGCTGGTCGGGGTTGGTCGCGGGCTGCAAGGTTTGCTCCCGTCTCTTTGCGTGTCTGTTTCCCTGGGGCGTGGCATCACCGTTTTCTGGTCAAGATTTACTTTATGTTTTAAATATGTAATTATTTCTAAATTTAATATAGAAAAATCAGAATATAGACACAGGAAGAAAAATAATGACTTAGAATGACCTATGTCTCAAGATAATTACTGTTAGCATTTTGTCCTTTATTGTCCAGATTTTTTCCTTTGGAGACTTAGACCTATAAATACATGTATTTTAAAAACAGAATTAGCATTAATTTAGTCTGTAATCTGGACATCTATGGTTATATATTTTTAGGTCAATAAATATAAATGTGCCTATTTATCATATAAATGATAAGTCCTATAAATGAGACTTCTAGGGAAAAGCTTACTGAGACATTGAATGTTGCAAATAAAACTTGAAAATTTTATTTCTATGGAGGAATGTATTTTAGAGTAAAATAAAAAAAATTTTAAGATTTTATTTATTTGAAGGAGAGAGAGCACACATGAATGGGGTGGAGGAGGGGCAGAGGAAAAGGGAGAAGCAGGCTCCATGCTGAGCAGGGAGCCTGATGTGGAGCTCGATCCCAGGACCCTGAGATCATGACCTGACCCGAAGGCAGATGCTTAACTGACAGCCACCCAGGTACCTGGAAAAGAATTTTTAAAGGAAGGGTTTTTACCTTTAAGATTTTAAAACATGTCACAGAGCAACAGCCATCAGAACCATAGGTGACTACCCTAAGAGAAAACTTTCATAGAAGTTCTTAAGAATACATGAATTGCATGTATGGAGGAATTATGAATACGTAGGAATTCTAGAAATAGACTCAAAATATTAAAAAATTTTCAAAGTAATAGGGAAGTGAATTGTAATATAATTTGAGATCACAGGATATAATGATGGAAAGAAATAAAGTTGATCCTTATAAGCACACATCATATGCAAATGTCAGATGTAGCAAAAAATTAATATAGTTTAATCATCTCAAAATAGAAGTCTGAAGAACATATTTGGCCCAGCTATAATCAATGACCAAATGGAAGCCATCAAAGACAAAAGGAATATTACATATTCTTAAAATACCATTTACTGTGAGGGGCACCTGGGTGGCTTAGTCGTTAAACATCTGCCTTTGGCTCAGGTCCTGATCCCAGGGTCCTGGGATCGAGCTCCGCATTGGGCTCCCTGCTCGGTGGGAAGCCTGCTTCTCCCTCTCTCACCCCACCTGCTTGTGTTCCCTCTTCTGCTGTGTCTCTGTCAAATAAATAAAATCTTTTAAAAAAATACCATTTAATATGAAATATAATATGTAATACATATAATATATGTGATATACAATAGAGTACATATCAAAAGGAAAGCACATGAACAAATAGTATATAATTAATAAAAATTTACTATACAGAATACATAAGAACAAAAATGTATTTAAAAATTTTTTTTATTAATTTTTTAAAAATTTCTTTTCAGTGTTCCAGAATTCATTGTTTATGCACCACACCCAGTGCTCCATGCAGTATGTGCCCTCCCTAATACCCACCACCAGGCTCACCCGACCCCCCATCCCCCGCCCTTTCAAAACCCTCAGTTGCTCAGAGTTCACAGTCTCATGGTTCATCTCCCCTTCCGATTTCCCCCAACTCCCTTCTTCTCTCCATCTTTTTTTTTTCCCCTCTCCATCTTTTTAGAAAGTGAATGAAGTCATTGTCCAGATTGTCATTAATTAGTGACAAAAAAGACAAACTTGCAATTGACATATATAACTTACTACATGGAAATACATGTTCTTCCTAGTAAAGTAATCAAGGGGGGAGAAAAACAATAAAATTGCAAACACAACAAATCTAAATAGTTGGACTGTTTAGAGACCAGTATAGGGTAACCTGGTAACTTGGCTTTGTCTTTTTGGGAAATGAGTTGGCCTGCACAGTGAGATCTATGAAGCATTCACCACTTTTAATACTAAAGCATTTCATTCTGGGTTCTATGCCACAAGGAAATAATCTGAAAGGAAAGAAATACAAATCCACATTGGTAATTATAAAACATTTAAAGCTCCTCATATTAAGTAATGCAAATGACGTGAGAATGATTTTTTAATTATTTATATCCTTACGTGGTATGGAAAGCCTGAATGGGCATTATCTCCTCTAGTCTCTAGCTCCCTGCTCCGGAAGTCACACAGCCAGGGCTGGAGGCCTGGAGCTCTGTGCGGTCAGAAGTAAGACCTGGACTGGGTCAGGAAGCCTGGCTCGGGGTCTTCCATCTTCCAGGTTTAGGACTTGGGCCAGCAGTTTCCAGATATGTAAGTGGGTCTCCGGCCCAGGCTGCGTAGCTCCCAGGCTTGGAGCTGTCGCTGAGATCACGCATGAGAAATGCAGCCCCTGTTAGCCTGTGAGAGCAGTAACTGGAAAAGGCATCTTGAAAAGACTCAGGGAGTTTTGGAGTTCGCTCTGTCCCCACAGACCCGGGACACCAACAGCCCCTCAGCGCTGAGGGCTGAGTTCAGAGGGACAGAGTGGAGTTGCAGTTGAGCAGTGAAATGCATGTGTTTGTGCTGTGTGGGTGGAGAAGGGTGTAGAAGAATCCGAATCCACTGGCTGGTCTTTTATTGACGATCTTATGCAAAAGTCAGAAAAGCCTTGGAGCTCAGGGAAACCCCTGATCTTGCCCATGGGCTTCCTGCTTCCTGGTTCCGCAGGCACCCTGACTTTCACAACAGCTCTCCCTGTGGCAAGTGGCTTGGACTCCGCTCTGGGATGCCGCACCCCCAGCTGTGATACCATCACAGGTCCTTTCCCTCTCTCCCAGTCACGCAAACTGAAGGCTGAGGCTTTCTGCCATCACCTGGCCAGGCCGCCCTGAGTTCCAGAAGCTCCCTGGGCACCCCCTTCTGCAGCGCCAATGGGACTAAGGGGTGGGCCTGGCAGGGGCGGCACTGAACCTGTGACAAGGTCCCTTCTCCCAGCCCCCCAGGAGCACAGGAGGCTGACCTGGGCTAAAGGCCAGCCTGTGCTGGTAACTAAGGGCTCCTGACCAAGACAGCTAGCATGGGAGTGGGGAGTCTGGGCTGCAGGGGGGAGGCTGCAAGCTGGCTAACTGGTGGGCGCACCTCGGAATGGTGTATTTACTGGCTGGACTTTGGGTCAAAGAAGAAGAATCGGAGCAGCAGCTCAAGGACATCGTGTGTGTGTGTGTGTGTGTGTAACTCTTTACCCCTGGCAAAGGACTGTCCTGCCCATTGCCTGATTTGCTCATGACCCCCATCTCCCCAGACCCGCCTGAGAGCAGAGCCAAATCCCTTGGACGCTTCTAAATCTGACCGATTTAGACAAATGACCATGATTTCTCCCGACTCCATGAAATGCCACCGGGGCCCATGAGGTTCGACATCTTACTGCATATTCTGTCGTTTCTGTGATGTTTTATGTAGAAGACCATTTTATTGAGTCCTTTCAGCAACCATGTGGGGGAACAGGACGTGGGGGCCCAGTGCTGTTACTTACTTGCCTGGGGTCCCCAGAGCAAGGAAGGCCACGAAGCAAGTTTCAGGTCTAGCTTTGTTGACTCCAAAAACCCATAGTCATGCTACTCTTGGGCATGCTGGAGGGAGTTTTTCTCGGTCAGTGACCTGGAAAAAGATAGGGATGTTGGCCAGATTTTGTTTAGAGACCCAGAATAGAAGTTATGCCAGCAACTCTCTGGTTTCTGCTAAGTGACAGTGTGAGGTATGGTGCTGGAGATGTGTGTTCTCTTTATACACACAGGGAAGCAAACTTTTTTTTCCCCTTCAACATGTGTTGAACTCTTTTTCTGACAGCTCCTCTCTTTCCAACGCTTAGAACATCATATGCTTTTTAGAAGGGAGTAAAGGTTTCAGCAAAGCAAAGCAAAGTTTTGGCTGCCCTGGCCCTTTGCAGTTCAAATGTCATTCAAAATATCTGCTTCTATTTTTGTTAGCCTTTTGGAGAAAATCAAGGGTAAATAAAAGATAAATAAGAAGCAAAATACTTCTGCTGAGCCCGAAAGCCCAGTACCTGGCCATCCGAAAAGATTTTGTTTGCTTAAACATTGTTGGGATGGTGGAAAGCCTGTACAAACACCCATGATGAAGATTCAGCTAATAAAAACCCCAAAAGTTCAGAGGTGCACTCTTAAAAACACTGTAGTGGGAGCTCCTTCCTGTGGATGCCGAACGGTTTTTGAAAATCGAGCCCTTGGTTGGAGACACGGTTTACAAGATCCTAACAAAGTTTCCACACATTAACAAAGTTTAGAATTTATTCTGGATCTCTGCCTGGAGGAAGGGGGAAAAAAAAATCAGCCAAAGAAAGGGGGGACAAAAAACACTCTTTGTGGACAAATGGAGCTTGGGTGGGCTTCAGTCTCCCAGGTGGGGAAGCCCACCCCTGACGTCACGTTTGGTGGAATTGGGACCCGAGCCCTTTTTCAGAAAAGGCAGCTGTGTTGAACAAGAGAATTCCACCATGTGAGTCTTGGTATAGATTCTTTCCTTGCCTTGCCTTTTTTTTTTTTTTTTTAATGCCTTCTTTTTTGGTGTGTGGTGATATTTACATGTAACGAAATGCCCATCTTATGTATACATTCTGTGAGTTCCAACCAAGGCAGACACCTGTGCACCTCAAACCCTTATGAAGACAGACAAACCCCGCTGTCTGTTCAGGACACCTGCTTTTCCAGCAGCAGTGGTGGTGGTGGTGGTGGTGGTGTGTGTGCGTGTGTGTGAGTGTGACTGTGATCTGTTTTCCCATGGATGGTTACTTGGCTCCTGGCAGTTTTTGTCCCGGTGAAGCTGTGGACACCTGTTTTCACTTGACAAAGTGCTGTGTGTGCAATTGCTGACTCGTCGGGGAGGTAAATGTTTAGCTTTGTAGGGAACTGCCAGGTTCCTCTCCGGGATGGTTGTCCCACTTTATACCTCTGCTGTCAATATGAGAGCAAGTCCTTGTTGCCATTAGATTTGGCAGCGGTGTCTCGCATGGGTTTTAATTTGCTTTCTGTTGTGACTAACGACCCTGGCCCTTCATGTGCTTTCTGGCCATTTGTGTATTTTGGTGAAATGGAACTGTCCAGATTTTGGACTCATTTTATTGTTGAGTCGTGGGTGTTCCTTCTGTATCTTCATGTCATGTCCAGTACGTGTGGGACCCCTTCCACGGGGCGTGGGGTCCCAGTTACTTGGTCTTTTTGCCTGCACTCCCCCCAGAATGATGCTGGCGGTCCTTCATTTAGCCCTAGATTCCCAGGGCGTGGGATGGCCCCTGGCCGTAGCAGGGACTCATTTCTACAAGCATTTGCTGAGCAAAGCCATGGATGCCCACATGCACTGACGTTTGGGCCCGATACCCAGACACAGTTTCCTTGAATAAAAAGTAGTGAGGAACAAGGACAGAGGAAAAGGAAATGTTACTGGTGTTCTTGAGCTATCAGTTACACTTGGTCCAAAGGACTCTGGATCCCTTCAGGAGACCCGTTCAGCCAGAGGGAATGCTTCTAGAACATCTCCTGAGCTCATCTAATGTCACCTCATTTATGAAGCTTCTAGGGCTTCTCGGGTTCTGCGGAAGGATGGTCAGCGCGTCTGGCCCCAGAAGCTTCTGTGACTTCAGCCACCGATCCCACCTGTGCCTTCAGCACCTCCCTCGGCTCCTGGCAATGCCTCCGAGCTCCCTCGGACCCTGGCAATGCCCGTCTCCTCCGCCTGGCCTGCGCCTCTGCTGGGCTCCGGACCTCCCTGGTGGGCTGAGTCCCGCTGCTGGGTGCTACCTTCCTGATCCCCCAGCGACCAGCAAGGTGCCCCTTCCCCTTGCTCTTGAAGCCATTTTCCCAGCCGTGCCCCCGCTGGCTCCGGCCTCTCCTGTTGGGGTGTACACGCAGTCATTGTCTGCATCTGTTGGTGCAGAGAACCTGGCAGTTTGCAGAGTAGGTTCCCACCCATCGTCTCCTATAAGCCCCCGACAGTCCTAGCTGTGTTCCCCTTTTTAGTTTTTTTTTTTTGTTTTGTTTTGTCTCCCCCTCCACCCCGACCCCAAGTGAGGGGCCATAAAGAAGTGATTTAATTTGCTCCAGAAATACAAAATGGTCCACATGTGGCCCAGAGTTTTCTCTGCGTCTTGCTCAAAGAATATAGATGCTTTTTTCTTTCTTTCTTTCTTTTTTTTTTTTTCCCCTAAGCCTGGTGGGTTTACACGTGCGGTGTTTAAAAGGCTCCCTAAGTTTTTGTAGTTCACAGACTGAGATTCCATCTGACATCAGAAATTCTGTTGCCACGCCAAAGACACATAGGAGTTGTTCCCAGCCTTTTTATTTAACCGCTGCGACGGGGTCTCTGCACCAACTGCCCCCCATCTTTGGATCACATGGTATTTGAGCAATGTCCGCCGGCAGCTGTATTAACCAGCTGTGCCACCATTTTGATTCATGAGACCCCCAGCATCCGGAGTTTAGGATCGGGTCAGCCCTTACTGGCTGATTTAATCTCAGCCAAAATAAAGATATTCAAGACTCGTGTTAGTCTCCAAGATTAGTAACTGGCCCATTTCTGTTCTGCGGGGCTTTCTGAAAGACTAAAAGTTCACACACTGACCCTGGGGAAAGTGGAAACTGAGGGTAGAGCTTGGGAAAAAGCAGCCTCATGCACCGTACCCTGCTCTGGGACTGTGCGTGAAAGACGGCGTCCCTGACTGAGCGCTTTGCTCTGTGATCAGAGCCTCTCCCTGGCTCCTCAGAGAGTGGGGCTCAACCGGCCCCTCCCCAGAACTTCCCCAGGGGCTGCACGAACTGGCTTGTGTCCCAGCCACATCTGTAGGATCTGCTGCATGAGCTTATGGAGACAAAGACATTCCCTTAACCGTCCCCCTGAAGGTACACAGTTTTCAATGTCACAGAACCAAGACTTTGACGGTGTCAGTGATTGTCACGTTCAGATCATATTTTCAGAGGGTCATGATGGGTATTCTAAAGGCAGGGTCTTTTTCTGATTTAGTAGAATTAATAAATGTCCCTCTGTGTGCCGGTCACAAAAGAGGAGTTCCAGTTAGAGAGGACTGTTACTGTCCTCTGTTATTTTATTGTTTCTGTATACATATGCATGTGTGCACTTATTATATGTATACATACTGTATATGTATTGTATTATTATAGGTATGATATATGTGACATATATGTAGACTCTCTGTAGTATTATATGTGTACTTATTGTGTTTTTATTACACGTATACATGTTGTATTGTTCTATTGATGCCGTATTGGGCCTGCTCTTGTTTCGTAGGAGAGCCAGCAGAAGTCCACCAACGTCGTCTACCAGGCCCACCACGTGAGCAGGAACAAGAGAGGGCAGGTGGTCGGGACGAGGGGTGGATTCCGAGGATGTACAGTGTGGCTGACAGGTATGCCTTGTTGCTACCTTTCTCTTTTAATTGAAAATTTGACATGTGACATAGAATTAGAAGGAACTCGAAGTGACCTATGGACATGTTTTTTTTAACACGGGGATGAGGCTGAGCGCAGTGGTCAGCCCTCCCTGTGCCATCAGTGGGAAGGAAGCCTGAGGTCGAGGCATGGGACTCCTCTCATTCTTGGTCCTGTCCTTCCGGCAGGACAGGGGCAAGCTCAAGAGATCGTCCCCTTCCAGCCCGAGGCGAGCCCGTAATTCTCGTAATTCTCGGGCTTGTGTCTCCTCGCACGTACTGGCGCTCAGGGTGGGGCTTTACTCGCTTGACAGCAAGCATTTGGCTGTCTGTAAGGTTCTGGATGTCTAGAGTTATTCTTTCATGTTTTCTGATGTTTTAACGTGGTAGAGGACTATTTCACTTAATTAAAAAAAAAAACCTGAAAACATAAGGATCTGCACAAGAAGGAAAACCAGCCTTTTCCACTTAGCTGAGGATTACGAAACAACTCACTCCCATGGAGGTGACCTGATGAATCTCTTCTTTTTGTGGCCTCAGAATGTGGCAGCTAAGACTTAGTGACAGGGCAGGAATTAGTCCCGGGCTGTTGCCTTAGGCTCTGAGCACAGGGTAGAGGAAGTTGATCCCTGGGAGTAGAAGTCCCGGTGTAGACACGGTGTTTACCCAGATGGTTACCTAGGTTCTGAGATCAGCTGCGTGCTACTGCCTGCTCCCGCATGCTGAGTTATTGGGGCACCCAGGGGGTGCAGTGGGTTAAGCGACTAACTGGATTTCGCCTCAGGTCACGATCTCTCAGTCACGAGATCAGGCTTCACGCCCACGCGGAGTCTGCTTGTCCCTCTCCATCTCCCTCTGCCCCTGCTTGCTCTCTTTCTCGCTCTCTCAAATAAATAAATAGATTAAAAAACAAACAAACAAACAAACCCAAAAACCCAAATGCGGATTTCTTCCTTGTGAAGGGACGGCTGAGGAGTGTGGCAGTCTTCCCCCTTCACTTGCGGTTCCTGGCTCTGTCAGCCTCTTCCTCCTCCCAAGTTTTTCTGGGAGTTCATTCACCTGTGGTGCAACACCTTTCCCCGCGGGCGGGCTGGGGACACACAGTGGGCGAGGAGCTTGCTATATTCCAAAAGGCAGGGTTCCCGTGCCGGGAATCCTGTCGGGACGTACCCCTGACCCTGTCCAAGAGACATGCTGTGCGGCCGTAGATCAAACAGCTGCCTTCTAGATGCTTCCTTCTTATTACGTGTTTGCCTTCATGGCAAATTGTTCAATTTCTGTATTGGAGCCAACACAGAGTCCACTTTCTATAATGTGGAACAACGTTCAAAACAGGTGACTGGTACAAGAGGAAACACACCCTAAACGATGGACTTTGTCTGTCTTTCCTTACTCGTTAAAAAAAAAAATCTTTTCCCAATTTATTCTGTCTTATTATGTTACAGAGATACGCTGTTGAGGCCCGTGAGAGAAACCAACCCCTTCTAAGACTTGGTTTTGAGCCCCAGCTCCACTTACATTAACTGGGTGACTTTGGACAAGCCGACTAGGCAGGCTAAGCCTCAGTTTTCTTATTTGAGAAGCGAGATAAGAATAGAACCTGCCCCGGGGGCTGACGAGGAGTAGGACTAAGTGAACGAAAGCCTGCATAGCCCAGGGCCTGGCCCCTAGGAAATCAAGCTCTCATGAGGTGTAATTCCTGTGACCTTCGAGCATTGAAATAAATCCACCAACAATCCGTTTAATCCAGTTTACTGTGGTTTAGCCCTTGGTTTTGAGACCCGAAGCAAAGCTGAAAGGAATTTCTATCCTTTCCCTCATTTTCCAGCGTGAGAGAACACGAGTCTACCCCACGCTGGACTGGACGCAATTCTAAGAGGAATTTATGACCTAAGTCCCTATTCAAATGGAACGGAGTTACATGAATAGTACAGTACTGTCTTCAGAAATGATTTCCAAAGATGGCAGCCCATTCCTCTCAGAGCCATTGCTTCTCATGATTGTCTGTGAGGGCCAAGGGCATGACTTAAAAACATAACTAACCCTATGGAAACTGTTTGTTTGCATTTCATATATCACCTTTCTTTCTAAGTCATTTTTTTTTTAAGTTTATTTGTCTTTTCGTAATCTCTGCATTCAACATGGGGCTCGAACTCACAACCCCCCAGATCAAGAGTCACGTGCTCCACCAACTGAGCCAGCCAGGAAGCCCCTCTTTCCAAGTCTTTATTTCCCTCTTCCTTTGTTCCTGCTTTTCTCTTACCTTTTTTTTTTCTTTTCCCTCCTTCCTCCTGGCGTCTTCTCCTAAGCTTTTGACCTCCTCTTCTTCCCCCTAACCTTTCCTCTCCCACATCTGGGTACCCCCCGACAGTGGCTTGGCACAGTGCTCCATTTCTCAGGTCCAGAGATCTTCAGGACAAGGGGATTTTTGGAGTGTTCCCTCCTCCTCATGATTTCCCTCAGATAGAAATCATGCAGTGCACCTCCCGCCACTGCACTTCGAAACCATGGTAAAAGGTACATCGTGGTAACACTATTCTCACGGAAAGACTCCAGACACTGAAGGGTGTAGTGCAGCTCTAAACACATCTAGAGCCTAGCTCGGGATGACTGTCTTTATGTTTTGAGAGTCATTTTAGAAAAATCTCGAGGCCAGAGGGGTCTGTTGTCAAGTGGTTGTTTCGCAGGCTCGGTAGGAGAGGTGGGTCCCCCAGTCTCCGGAACTGGCTGTCCCCTCTACTCCTGCTGAGTGCCGGCAGGAGGGGATATGAGAACACAGTTTCCAGAGCTTCTGATTTTTTTTTTTTTTTCCCCAAGCGAAGCCAGAATCTGGATTTGTATGCACAGTGTTCTCATCTTTAAAACCCGCTGCAGGCAAAATAGAACATACCAAGAACCACGTAAAACCCCCCAGGTTCCCCATACTTATGAACCCCACTTGTTTTGCCGTGCAAAACATGGTTATTTCTATGTTTGGAAGAAATGCAGGTACTTGACTTGTGGTCAACTGTGCTCTTCCTGGATGGTAGTGATTTTGATTTTGATTTGAGGTCATATGATTATAATGAACAGGTCTCTCTGGTGCTGGAAAAACCACCATCAGCTTTGCTCTGGAAGAGTACCTTGTCTCGCATGCCATCCCGTGCTACTCGCTCGATGGGGACAACGTGCGTCACGGCCTTAACAAGAACCTTGGATTCTCCCCCGGGGACAGAGAGGAGAATATCCGCCGGATCGCCGAGGTGGCCAAGCTGTTTGCCGATGCGGGTCTGGTCTGCATCACCAGCTTCATTTCTCCTTTCACGAAGGTAAAAGGATCAGGCGGGGGCACGGACGACGCTGGGGAAGGAGTCGCTGGGGGGCGGGCACCAGGGACCGCTGTGCTCCCCGCTTCCTCCCTCCCTTGCTCCTCGTTTCCTCTGCTTAATCTTGATTCTGTCAAGAGAGCACCTTCGTTCCCAGATACCGGGGCACCAGCGGACAAAGACCCGTCCACGCTCACCTTCTGGCCAGGGTTGGAAGGAAGGAAAAAGTTAAAGAAGAAAAAGTCAAAAGCTCTGTAATCTTGTGTCTCCAAAAAGTCCGAAAGCTTAGTTTGCTAAAGGAAATGGCAGTTCACTGCCAAAGCAGCAGGTCATGTGTGTTTAATGTGGAAATCGCCAAGGAAGAGGGACCCTGTTCTTGTTTTAAAACAGGAAATTTCTGGGAGCTACGAATAAGATGCCACATTCTTTGGACACCCCCTATGAATGAAGTGCTCCTGGGTGGCCAGCCTGTCTTTCAGCAGGGATTCTTTTCTGTGGTTTTTCTCTGAAAGACCTTGAAAGAGCTGTGTTCACCGGAGGGACATTTCTGGACTTTTCTCTCTCTCTCTCTCTCTCTTTTAAAAGGTTTATATTTACTTATTTGACAGAGAGAGACAGCAAGAGAGGGAACGCAGCAGGGGGAGTGAGAGAGGAGGAAGCAGGCTTCCCTCTGAGCAGAGAGCCCAATGTGTGGCTCAGTCCCAGGACCCTGGGATCATGACCTGAGCCGAAGGCAGACGCTTAACCGACTGAGCCCCCCAGGCACCCCTGGGCTTTCTCTAAAGGACTGGTTTCCTGCTGCCGCAGCAGAGCACACATGCTTGTATAAAACCTGAACCTGTCAAGCACCAGAGCAGACCTCGTTTCATGATGAAGAATTCCACTGTGAAACCTCTCGCTCACCTTCTCGAATGTGTTCCCCCCACCCCCGCCCCAGGACCGTGAGAATGCCCGCAAAATCCACGAATCGGCGGGACTGCCGTTCTTTGAAATCTTCGTGGATGCGCCTCTGAACATCTGTGAAAGCAGAGACGTGAAAGGCCTCTACAAACGTGCCCGAGCCGGGGAGATCAAAGGTGGGAGCACCAGCCTGTGGCTCTTTTGCCGCTTCTCGGGCCTTCACACTCTGTCCCTGGAGGCTGGTCCAAAGTCTCAAAAACAGTTGTCCACAATTGCATCTAGGACACACAACTTTTGATCAAACCACAGGCTACTCAGTACATCCATGGGCTCATCAACATGTGGGCTGGGTGTTTCCAGAACTGTCCCCTCAGCCATAAGCAATCAAGTTCATGTCCAGTGGGTGTGTGCCCATGAGTGTGTGTCTAAGGGGGCGTGTTCCAGAGTTGTTTCTTCTTCTCGTCTTCCTTTTGGGTTCCAGTCAGCTGCAGAGAGCTTGGACCTAGCCAAATCTTGTTGGTACTTTGGGGGCTTTTGATACTGAAAATACAGCTGTGCATTTGTATGGTATGACATGATATGATATGATATTTTTATCTATGGCTAGAGGTTAAGGACAGCTGGTAACTTTTCCCAGCCTGCTCTAAATTCTCAGTGTAACGCATTATTCCATCATGGCTCATGTCTTCCTGTTTAGAAAGCCTATTCCCGTCAGTGCTGGTGTGATTTCCGCCCTTCTGCCTTGCAGGGTTCACGGGTATTGATTCTGATTATGAGAAACCCGAAACCCCTGAGCGTGTGCTGAAAACCAACTTGTCCTCTGTGAGTGACTGTGTCCAGCAGGTGGTGGAGCTCCTCCAAGAGCAGGTGGGTGGACCCGGCGGTGCTTTTGTTTGTTTGTTTATTTCAATTGCATAAAGTCACAGAAGGTCATTTATTCACCGGAGTATTCTTTTTTTTTTTTTTTTTTTATTTATTTTTTTAAATTTATTTGTCAGAGAGAGAGCGAGCGAGAGTGAGCACAGGCAGATAGAGTGGAAGGCAGAGTCAGAGGGAGAAGCAGGCTCCCCGCGGAGCAAGGAGCCCGATGCGGGACTCGATCCCAGGACGCTGGGATCATGACCTGAGCCGAAGGCAGCTGCTTAACCAACTGAGCCACCCAGGCGTCCCTCACCGGAGTATTCTTTTTGCAGTTTTTATTTCAAATTTTTACCCATTCTGCTTCCTTTCAGAACATCGTACCGCACACGATCATGAAAGGCGTCCACGAGCTCTTTGTGCCCGAGAACAAACTTGACCAGGTTCGGGCTGAGGCCGAAGCTCTCCCTTCATTAGAAATTACCAAGGTGAGACCTGCGGGCTGGCCCCAGGAGAATCAGCCTCACGGCCATCATTATAATGTGTTTACAACTAGTCTAGGTAATAAGGAAGGTATGGATCAGGGAAATGCAGTGTCCATAAGGAAGAACACTTCATCATTGCCTTTTATTTTTCTAACCTCTTGCCAAGCAAATCTCTCTCCGGGAGCTGCTGCAAGGTAGTGGGGCAGTGCCCAGAACGGAGGCAGACAGGCAGGTAACTTCTGTTTTGCAGAGGACACTGTGAACATTCAGTTATGCCAAAGTGCAGGCATTGGGCGGTATTGTTGACAGCGGCTGAGGAAAGTTTGTTCAGAATGCAAGTAAAGAAAAAAAAATGCAAGTGTTTTTTTTGGACAATCAAGAAGGAATGTGGAGAAAAGATCCACCCTGATCTAAAGTGATAGGACTGTTTTCCTACTCTGCAAATCCCATTTTTTCCTAACACAGCAGAGTCCAGCCTAAGGAGCAGGTGTAGACCCTTTGGTCATGTTGAATTTACTGCCTGGAACGTGTTCGCTGCAGCCCGGTCAAGGGCACGGCAGATGCCTTTGGCTCTTTATAGGTCAGTGTTATTGGTCCATTCCAGCTGTTCAGATCTTCATTGGTACCTTTTTCTTATCCCTTAAAACCTTGGGCATTTTTCTAAGAGGCAGAGTAAGGTGGGAACCTGTTGCAGGTTCAGTCATACCTGAACAAGTCATGACCAATTTATATGCAGAACCCCCTGACCTCACAAAAGAAATTCTGAATACTCCAGTGCTCTGGGCACACAAGAAGTACGTGATTATAATTATGGCGTGGAACGGTAATTCCCATAATGAAATGGGCTGCGAGGTACAAAAGAACTTCAAATAATCTAATCATTGTTTTGGTCCTGGGGATGGTAGGAAAGGTCAGCAGAGCAGTGAACCATGCTTCGGGGTTTAAAAGATGAACAGGAATTTCAGGTGGGAAAGAGGATAGGCCTGGGAGGAGGTAGAAATCTCCCCATCAGCCCAAAGGGCCAGAGCTTGAAGTGTTTCCAGTATCCTGCTAAGAATGTTGGACTTTTCAAGTCAGGGGTTTGCCAATTTCATTCAACTACCTACTACATTTGGTGAAAATATGTAGCCCGACCAGAATATTTGTCGAGGAAAAAAAAAAAAGCAGGAACAGGGAATGTTAACACAGTTGCCCATCATGAGGCTCTCTGCACCTCAATCTTAGATCACTGCTCTCCAGTAGGAAAGTTCTAGGCTCGAGCTTATCTGGGCCCTGGATCATGCTTCAGCATCAAAACGGAACACTTAACACATGAAAGATTCTGCCTTCATTCTTCTGCCCAGCAGAATAAGAAAGGCCTGCCCTGGGGCCAGCTGGCTGGGAAACAGAGCTATGGAAATGTTCACCTGCTTTTGTGTTTTGCAGCTGGATCTTCAGTGGGTCCAAGTTTTGAGCGAAGGCTGGGCCACTCCCCTCAAAGGTTTCATGCGAGAGAAGGAATACTTGCAGGCCATACACTTCGACACCCTGCTGGACGGTACGTGCTTTTCTTACTTGCTTTTTACTCTTCATTGTTTAAAAAAAAAAAAAATCGTGCTCAGAAATTTTCACAGGAACAAGAAGCATTCATTCTTGGTATTAATTCTCACATCATCCCTTTTACTCGAGATATTTAAAGGATTTGTTATATGTCTAATTCTATTATGTATAAATTCGATTTTTTAGGATTTTTTTTTGAGGGTAAGGGCTATCCTAAAAGGATTATTGACTATTGGAAAGTAAAGAACTGAAAAATGAGGGCTTTTCCTTGCATGCGAAGCCAAGAGAAGGTTAAGTCTGTTTGGCTTTGCTTGCCTCCATACTCAGAGTAGAGGGCGATCGGGGGCCGTTGCCTGCTGCTGGGAGCATCCTGGGGTGGGCGGGGGTGAGCTTAGCGCATGGGGTGACCTGCAGGGGCGTCTCACCACCCGGCTGCCGGGCCAAGCGGCATCGTGCAGTGACTTTTCCCACTGGACACTCAAATGTCGCTCTTCGTGCCCTTCCGTGTGCTGTAGGAGGCTGGTGGCATCCTCCAGACCCCCCTGGGGCCGCACTAAGCCCGCCTTCTGGGCACAGGCCGAGGGACTTGAGAGCACTGATCTGGTCCAGATTGGAAGCGTGTGTTATTCGGAAAACTTCTGGCCCCTTCTGTGATCATTTCCTTCCCAGAAGGGCCTGAGCTCGTCAAATGGAGCTTGTCTGTTTCAAGCCCCTGAGGAATGGCTGCTAGTGGGGGGAGGGGGCAGGGAGCTGGGGGACACCAAGTCTGTGACTCGGAGCAGGGCTCCAGACATTTTAGGGAGCAAAATCACATCAGATAGTCTTTCCTGGGAAAAGATGTCGGTGGGCTGGGCTTGTGACTCTGACTGGGGGGATAAAATCACATTCCAAAATTCAGTTGTTTCCCTTATAGCTTGCCTTAGCAATAATCATCATATCTGTACAGCACTTGTCCATCTGCAGAACATTTTCTCAGGCATGATTGCCTTTAACCAGGCAACTCTGATCACGCCCTTTGCAGATGAGGAAGCTGATCCTGGCCTTAGTGCCCTGCCTGAGTTCATACCACTGGTCCAAGACCAGAGACCAGAATCCAGGGACTTCTGGCCCAATGCTTTCCCTGCCAGGCTGCTCTCCCGGTGTCCGTTCTGAGACAAGTGAGGAGGCTAGGCTCTCTGTCTGAGGAAGGCTGACACTTCCTTTGGTGTCTTAATTCTGATACGTGCTGGGCACAGGCCGCATTGAGTAAACTTCACCGACACCGCGGCCAACCACAGGCAGGAGATGGGCCCTGAGCCTCCCAGCCAGAGCTGTGGCTAAAAGACAGCACTTGTTCCGTAGAGAAAAATACCTGGGCTCTGGGTGTGGATGGAAGCCAGGGTCCTTTGCCCGGGAGCTAGGACATCACGGAGGGGAGACAAAAACCATCCTAGCGTAGGCAGAAATCCTTTGTGATTTAAGAAGGGGAGAACGGGCGTTTTCCTGGGTTAAGAGTTCTTAGCTTTTGATAGATTCTTAAAGGAGTCTGTGATCCAAAAAGATGCCGGACAGCAAACTGTAATAAGCTATCCATATCTTTTAGGCAAATCTCGCTCCCTCCCTCTCACATCCTTTTAATTTCATTTTATGGTGCTCTGCAGTTTATAAAACACAGCGATTTTCTTTTCTTATTTGGTCCTCGCTATCATGGGCTGGACAAAGCCCTTGTTACAGGTCTCCCTGCCCAGGTCCCCCACGTGTCTGCCCCCGGAGCCCCAGCAGCACGGAGCTGAGGGAGGTCACGTCCCCATGAGTACTGGACTCCCACTAGCTCCTGATTCCTACCGCCCATCCAGAAATCCCAGCTCTTCTGAAAACCCATGCCCAGGGGCTTGCGGGAGTTCTCAAGGTGGGATGCTTCCTGTGCCCCTGACTCCGGCCCACACCCGTGTGCCTCTTGTCTTGTGGATGCACGTGGCTCTCTGCATCCACAGAGATGCAGCTCCTGCCTGTTCACGAATGTCCTGAGACCCATGGGGCTGTGGCAGCTCACAGACTCCCCCTCAAGTGGGAAAGCTCCTGTCCCCTTGCTCTGGGCAAACTTCAGCTGAGGACCCTCTAGCAGTCGCTTGAACCCCACAGCATCAGAGAACTGGAAGAAACAACCCTGTGAACTGGCCTTTCTTCTGTGGGTGCCTGGGGGGGCTCTGGAACCCTTCCAGCTGTAGGGTCTGTGTCTGGCACCCCCTACAAGATTCCTTTTCTCCCTTTGACTTTCTGCTGGTGTCACTGTCTACAGCAGAGTCCACCCCAGTCCAGCGGACACAGTTCTGCAGCCCTCATTGTAGTGAGGATCCAGAAGTCCCCCCACCACCACCACTGCCACCTTCCAGAAGCTTTCTCGACTCCTATGTAAATCCAGTAATAGAAACCAAGGATATATGGTGCTAAGTCGAGACAGAATATCCTAGTGGGGAACAGTGTAGTTGTGGATCCGAGCGGGGCTCGTGGGCTAGTGGTTTGCTGTGAACCTGAGGCGCATTACTTAACCCTGCAGGCCTCAGTTCCCTCATGCCTTCCATGGGCTGCTAACACCAGTCCCTACCCCATGGGGATGAGGAAGAGTCAGGAACAACTGGTCCAGGAGTAAATGTTCCCTATGTTGACAGACCCCTCCCCTCCCCCGCCCTGACGCATACAATGAAAAGACATTGACTGAGGGGACTCTCTGGCTCACGCATAGTTATGTCAGTCTGGAAGTAGCACAGATAAGATGTTCATTCATCAGCCAACAAATGTTTACCTAGTGTCCTCATATGCCAAGGTTTGTTCTAGTGGCTGGAGACAGAGTGGTAATGAAGACAGATGTGAGCTTGGAGGGGCAGATAGTACACCCATCTTCTGAACCCTAGTTCAGTGAGTTCTTCTCCCCATATCAGTGGTTGTCAGGCCTTTTGTTATATTTTATGATTTTATTTATTGAGAGAGAATGTGCGCAGGGGGAGGGGCAGAGGGAGGGAGAGAGAGAGAGTCTCAAGCAGACTCCCTGCTGATCGTGGAGCCCAACTTGGGGCTCAGTCCCGCGACCCTGAGATCATGACCTGAGCAGAAATCAAGAGTTGGAGACTCAACTGAAGGAGCCACCCAGCCGCTCCCTTAGCCGCCCCCCCCCGCCCCAAATCATGTGTCATATCTGTGAACTCTGAAGCAATACAAAGAGCAGATGAAAATAGAGCTGCTCCTGTGGAAGGGCTGGGCTCGGCGTCCCTCCTGCCTGGACAGCAGCCATGAGCATGCCTGCAGGAAGCTTCCTGAAACCCTGTTCCTACCACAACATGAGTCTCCGGGGAGAGAGCTCCCCTTGATGGCTTTCGGGCTGTATAGACATAGTTAAATTCTAGAAGGTGATATATGTGTATCTCAGAAGGCCAAACAAGATCTCATTCATATGGATATCATTTAATTTTAATCAGCTCATGAAAGTCATGAGTCACCACCGACTGAAAATCTGAAATTTCTAGAGCCACAGACGTGTAGGCACAGTCATCTGCTATCAAAAAATTGCATGTTCCTTGGTCGCCTGCCATCTGCAGGCAATATATATATTTTTTTAATTTGGACCACATCTCTCAGGAATACTCTGTTGGTTTTAATTTCCTTAAAAGTTCACATTTCCCCTTAAATTAAAAAGCAAAACAAAAGAAACAAAAAACTCAGTCTACTCAGTCTAAGGAAAAAAAAGAAAAATTTAAGTGTTTCTGAGGATTACACAAGATGAATTATTCCCTCTATTGTTCAAGGATCTACTTTCATTGGTTCATTATATCACCTTATTTTCCACTGGATGTAGAGTTTTTTTTGTTTGTTTGTTTTAAATTTTATTTATTTATTCAATAGACAGAGATCACAAATAGTCAGAGAGGCAGGCTGAAATAGAGAAGGGAAGCAGGCTCCCTGCAGAGCAGAGAGCTCGATGTGGGGCTCAATCCCAGGACCCCGAGATCATGACCTGAGCTGAAGGCAGAGGCTTTAACCCACTGAGCCACCCAGGCACCCCTGGATATAGAGTTTTGAGATTGTTACAGATTCCCCCCCAGTTGTAAGTATCTCATCTAAATTAAAAAAATGGAACCTCAAGCTCATCTTCTTGACTGGTGGCTTCCAAGGAAAGTCACAACATGGTGGCCTCATGAGACTGGACCATTTGAAGACAAGTCCTCCACAGCTCTGACTTGCCAAGGCGGGTGGGGAGGCCTGAGGGCTTTCCACAGGCACCGCCAGCATTTATTTGGTACCTGATATCTTCTGACCCCAGCATCTGACACAGGATATCACATTTAATCCAGATAACACTTTTGGAAAGATACTTTTCTCATGAGGAAATAAGTACTTGAAAGGTTAAGTAACTCACCTGAAGCTTGGATTCAAATCCAAGTTATCCTGGTTCTCGTTCTTACTATGCTTGTTCTGCCAGGTAGAATTTCATGTCCTCTAAACATCTGGGATTCTAGAACGTTCTAGAGCAGTTTGCTATTAGACCTAGACATCACACATTTGTAAGAGGCAAATTTGCGAAGCTGGAGGTGCTATAACGTGTTGTAATTATTTCAAAGCATATAGTCATCTGAGTAATGCTTCAGGATTGCACTGAATGACGTTCACTACAAATCCTGGTCTCAGCCTCTTTTTGCTGTTACACATTCTTCAGACCAGTAGCAAAGAGCATCGTATATTTGTATGTTATATATGTGACGTTTTGTAATAGGAATCTGTTCCTTGATATTGTTGCTTTAAGATTATCTTGGTGGAGAGCTGAAAACATGTTTCTTAATTGTGTTTATATTTCTCTAGGCACAGTCCTTCCTGGTATGTACTTCAACTTTCCAAATAGTTAAATTATTATAATTAGATAGTTACATTAATTAGAAATGGTTAAGAACATAATTTTAAAAAATCCAAATGATCCAGCTGGAATTGTTGTAACAGTTCATGATCTAATCAGTTATAATAGAATAATAATGCTACATTCTTCTGTTGATCAGAGTCCAAATAACAGGAAATTTCTGGATCAGATGCAGCTGTTTATAATATCCTATTTGGCTGACAAAACTGAACTTGTTTCTAAATTATTGTTGTACATTTTGTCCCTGAGATTAAAAACAATTATGATCCTCTCTGTTAATTAAATCTATGAGTCCTCATTTGATTCACAAATCTAGAAATTTTTTCTAATGCATTTATAAAACATTTTTAATCGATGAGGGAGAAATTGATTTTAGATGTGATTTAAATGGACACACCTGGTTGGATTGTACAGGGCCGTATTTCATTTGTCTGTGGTGTGATTATGCATGAATTTTTTTTTTTTTAAGATTTTATTTATTTATTTGACAGAGATCACAAGTAGGCAGAGAGGCAGGCAGATAGAGGAAGGGAAGCAGGCCTCCTGCTGAGTAGAGAGCCTGATGTGGGACTCGATCGCAGGACCTTGAGATCATAACCTGAGCCGAAGGCAGCGGCTTAACCCACTGAGCCACCCAGGCGCACCGATTATGCATGAATTTAATTTCAAGCTATGATGATTGGTAGTCATAGAACCAGGAATGAATACACAAGTTGCTTTGACTGTAAATTTCTTCATTCTCCCAGAAGGGAAAGGTAAAATTGTGAAGGTCTCATTTATCTTTGGTGCTGTTTTCATCATTGTTGCTTTCCCTTTAAAACTTACGTTCAGAGCAATGATGAGGTAGCACAAACACCTGTCAGAATGGCTGAAATCAACACAAGAAATGACAGATGCTGGCGAGAATTCGGAGAAAGGGGAACCCTCTTGACTATTGGTGGGAGTGCAAACTGGTGCAGCCATTTTGAAAACAGTATGGAGGTTCCTCAAAAAGTTAAAAATAGAGCTACCCTGGATCTAGTAATTGCACAACTAGGTATTTACTCAAAGCATATAAAAATAGTGATTCAGGGGGCGCCTGGATGGCTCAGTTGTTAAGTGTCTGCCTTCAGCTCAGGTCATGATCCCCCGGGGTCCTGGGATCGAGCCCCGCATCCCTGCTCAGCATGAAGCTTGGTTCTCCCTCTCTCACTCCCCCTGCTTGTGTTCCCTCTCTCGCTGTGTCACTGTCAAATAAATAAATAAATAGTCTTTTAAAAAAATGCTGATTCAAAGGGGCACATGCTTCCCCATGTTTATAGCAGCATTATCTGCAATAGCCAAATTATGGAAAGAGCCCAAGTGTCCATTGACTGATGAATGAATAAAGAAGATGTGGTATATACCATGGCATATATAATGGAATATTACTCAGCCATAAAAAAGAATGAGATCTTGCCATTTGCAAGGACATGGATGGATCTAGAGAGTATGATGCTAATCGAAATAAGTTAGGCAGAGAAAGACAAATACCACAGGATTTCACTCCTATGTGGAGTTTAAGAAACAAAACAGATGAACACAGTGGGGGAAAAAGAGAGGCAAACCCTAAGAGACTCTTAATGCTAGAGAACAAACTGAGGGCTGATGGAGGGAGGTGGGTCAGGGTATGGGCTGGATAGGGGGTGGGCATTAAGGAAGGCACTTGCTATGATGAGCACTACAAATTGTAGGTGGTGAATCCCTGAATTCTACTCCTGCAACTTAAAAAAAAAAAGGCCTAGTTAAGCAATAGAAAGTGTTGTCACGTTTGCTTGGGAAAAGTCCTACGCAAAAGTTCTGTGTTGGACTAACCATGGACTCAGCAGCCAAGGCCCCCTGGCAATGTGAGGCAGCCCCCGTAAGAGCCATCTCACCCACAGTGGGCGAGGCCGAGAGCCCCAGTCGGGTGGGAAGCCATGGAGGAGGCCTCAGCAGAGCATCACGCTGTTGGACGAGTTCCTGTCGTGGAAGAGTTTAGGAAGGTGGTTGGGGAAGCTGCTCGCACCATGGGGAGCTGTAGCTCCGGGCGGATGCAGTCAGCTGGCATCATGGGACTCCCCCACTCCACGCCGAGACTGGCTTTCTTGACCACCATCAGGAAGTGCTGTTTCTCCAGAGCAGGGTTTCCCTCAAGGCCAAGAGGAACGTGGGTCAGAGGCTACATTGGGCAGGAGCCTAGCGGATCAAAGGACACAGCTGCGTGGGAGAGTGGTGTCGCCCCTGGGTTTCACCCCAGATGAACAGATGGAAGGTAGCAATGCAAGGATGCGCTGGGCAGAGCTGCGCTTGTCTCACACCCACCTGGGGCTTTGTGTTTTGTTTTACTTGAATTTGGTTCGATCTATGTGAGCAGTGTGGTCAGTAATCCACAGAACACAGGGCACCCTCTGCTTGGTGGGCCTCTCTCCCCTCTCCTCAACTGGATTGTGCGGTGGGTTGCAGTATCTTCGATCACACACCTCCAGGGATAAAGGGCTGTACCATGTGCCCACCCCCAGCAATCCGTAACGAATACGGATTATTCGTTATCCCATCTCTCAAGTGGGGCAACTGAGCACAGAGAAGGGGAATGGAGCCCAGAAAACGCCTGAACTTTGAAACAAAGGAGTCACTGGAACATCAAAACCCATAACTTCTGGTGCAGAGAACGTACTTGTGGTTTACGCAGTGTTGGGGGGGAGTCACAGGACTTTGATAGACCGGATTTGTTTGTCCCCTGCAGTTGCTGTCTTTATCCTGTGACATTCTTTTACACTCTAGTGACTTCTGGAGAGTATGTAGAAGGTGCAAAGTGCTAGGCCTATAGACGGGTGTCATAGCTGACTCAGAGCTCAGATCTTTAACTCTATCAGAGGCATTCCAGGTGTTGGATTTTGAAGGTTAGGTTTAAAAGAATTCATTAATCTGTGGGACGTTCCCTCAAATCCATAAGTAACTGCGGTGGTTTTTCATGGAGCTGAATGTTTTCCTTATTCACATGCTCTTGTTCCCTTCTGAGTCTTGAACTTGGGAATCCCCCGGATCTCCCTAACCTTCTTCAGTGTTGTACACTGATGGTGGGCCCTGTTTTCTCACCTGTGAGTACAGCCGAGAGATGGACGTCATTGGTGGACATCAGGCATCCCCACCAAAAGGGTCACATCTTTAATGTTATCTGGCCTCATTAAGAAATTAAATGTTTCCCGAAAGCTGAATTGTAATCTTTGAAGCCCCAAACTGAAAAGAACTACATCTTTTAACCATTTTGCCTAGAAACATTTAAAAAAGCTCTTTCCAAAAAAAAAAAACCCCAAATAACTTCATATTCATTTTTTAAAATGTGTTAAACACAAGGAAGCTTTAAAGGGATGTCATCTTCCCTAGTTACACCAGTTATTGAACTGAGCTCTAGTGTAATGGTCCCCCGAGGGGTTGTAGGCCCCACACGGGACGAGCCCCGCCATGACTGTAGTTTTATTAGTCAGGGTTCTCCAGAAAAATAAGGCAGGGTGGACAGAGAGGGTGAGGGGAGAGATTGATTTTAAGGAGTTGGCTCACACAGTTGCAGAACCTTGTGACTGGCAGGCCAGAGACCCAGGGAAGACTTGAAGTTCACGTTCAAAGTCTGTGGGCTGAGTTCCCTCTTCTTCCTGGCATAGGGTCTTCCGTTGAGTCCTTCAGCTGATTCTGTGCAGCCCATCACCTTATAGAGGACACTCTGCTCTACCCAAAATCTACTGACTCAAATGTTCATCTCCTCTTAAAAATACCTTCCGAGAAACATCTAGAACAACATTTGATTGACTGTCTGAGCACTGCAGCCTAGCTAAGGAGACACACAAAATGAGCTTTCACAATTTCTTTATCACCTTTTAAGTAATTCTCTTGCCTCTTCCTTTGAGATCAGGGTGTCTCTAGGCATGTGCTGAAGATAGAAATTCTCTGAACAGCACACCCCGTACCTTCCAGTTGTCATGTTGTATCCTGAGAAACCAGATTGCCAGTTTACTTAAATTCCTTTTAAAGTAAGAAAAGTAGTGTAAAGGGGAGAGGAGCTCACTCTCCAGAGTAAGTGTGTGAATCCACTGTCTATGGCTTTCCCTCTGCCTGGTTTTTGCCTGATGGTGGAACCAGCAAAGCTGTGACCCCCAGAGAAGTCTTTTCAATATCACGTAAAGGTGACACTATGTCTGGACCACAGGAAACAGACATCAGGACTCCCTCCTTGGGGTCCTACCCCTTGGTGTTAATGGTCTGATTTTTTTTTTTTCTTTTTCAATTTGGTGTGTTGGTACCACAATTCAGAGATCTACCAACGTTATTACAAGGTTCGTTTCTAAGAAAGACTAGAAGTTTCTGTTTGAGCTTCTTTGGCCAGCCTTTATTGTGTGTAATTGGGTTGTTGAAGACTTGACACTCTCTGGTATGTTGTGGTCAGGACCAAGCTTTTGAACGGAAACTCAGAAGGGAGATGCCCCCTCCTCGGCCCCCAGATCAGATCACTCACTGAAGGCCCCTCCGTGTTTGTGAAAAGTTTTTCACAACTCCCGTGTCTTGCGTTGAGAGGCCTCTCAAGGACTTCTCATCGTAGACTCTGCAGAAGCTCATGCAGCCAACACCACCACGTAGGCTTGAGGCCTTCCTGGGCTTTGCAGGCAGTGTTTGGAATGGACGTGCACATGGGAGTCCCCTTCGAGGACAGCACAGCTGGCGCCCTGTACTCAACTCATCACATGGCTCTCTTTCTAGATGGAGTGATTAACATGAGTATCCCCATCGTGCTGCCCGTCTCTACGGACGATAAGACACGGCTGGAGGGGCGCAGCGAGTTTGTCCTGACACATGGTGGACGGAGAGTGGCCGTCTTACGAGACCCTGAATTCTACGAACATAGAAAGGAGGAGCGTTGTTCCCGTGTCTGGGGGACAATGTGCGCAAAACACCCCCACATCAAAGTAAGTGGCAAGACCTTTGGAAGGGCTTCCTTGGTCTCTTTCAGCTTAAGACAAAAAATGATTTCTTTCATTTGTTTTTCAAGGATTTTATTTATTTATTTGACACAGAGATCACAAGTAGGCAGAGAGGCAGGCAGAGAGAGAGGGGGAAGCAGGCTCCCTGCTGAGCAGAAAGCCTGATGCGGGGCTCGATCCCAGGACCCTGAGATCATGACCTGAGCTGAAGGCAGAGGCTTAACCCACTGAGCCACCCAACCACCCACATTCCTTTTTATTTCCTCATGAAGGACTTAAAAGAAATACCGGGGTATTGCAGAAGAATGCTTTTTTTTTTTTTTTAAATCAATTTATTTATTTCAGAGACGAGAGCGTGAGTAGGGGGAAGGGCAGAGGGAAAAGGAGAGAAACTCCAGCAGACTCTGTGCTGTGCGTGGAGCCCAATGGGTAGCTCGGTCCCATGACCTGAGACCATGACCTGAGCTGATGTCAAGAGTTGGACCCTTAACCAAATGCGCCACCCAGGTGCTCCTGAGGTGCATTTCTAAGGGAGGTCTTGTAGGCTGAGATCTTTCTAGAAAGGGGCAGAGAAGCGTCTTTCTGTTTGAGGGCTGCTCTGAATGACCCACTGAGTCTTCAGAGTCTGCAATGGTTGGGTCCCTCCACTAAATGGGAAACAAGTGGACCGGGTAGAGAATTTAGTCTGGCACCTTGAGTAAAGGACAGAAATCCAAGTCATAGCTATGCCCTCAACCAGAGCTTGTGGCGTTCTCCTCCATCTTGGAAACTCACTAGGGGAAGCGATTCCTTCATCCAGAATGGGTCCAACCAACCACTGGAAAGAGACTGCGGGCATATGCCCTGTGGTTGGCGGGGGCAGGACGGGGGTCAGTGGCATTCTTTCAATAAGAGGGGACAACTGGGGGTGAGGTGTGGCAGAGTCTCCAGAGGGGAATAGCACATTTTCATCAGTGGTTATTTTAAGATTGAAAATGTGTTCATCTGATTGGGATCATTTTGAGTCGCTCCTGCCTAAAGGCAAAATGGGCTAAACCTCCTCAGGTTCCTTCATAACTTCTACCTGGTGGCCACGGGGGTGGAGGGGCTCCTGGAATTGCCGGGTGTGGCAATTTCCTGTAAAGGAAAGTATGTGAAACCGAATGTCAAAGCCATCCCTCCCTGAGGATGAGAGCCTTAGGGCTGAAACTTGAAAAAGCCATATAAAAGGAGGAGCCAGACTCAGAATAACCCTACAAGTAACCCTGGGCCCCTACAAAAGATGTTTGAATGAACTTACTGGAATTGGTTGGGCAAATGTTTTGGTTTCATTTCTTTAAGTTGTGAAATGTGGCAAGGTAGGAAGGGCTTTTTCAAGGCCTCTGAACACAAGAGGTTAATGAACGAAGAGTTAATGAGCCTTCCTGTAAAATCTGCCTTCTCGTTGATCGTCTTAAATCCCAGTGCACCTCTTGTTTAATCTGAACAGTGTGTCCACAGGCTGGCAGGCAGCCTTGGAAATTGCAGGATACTGACTGAAAGCAATTTGAGGAACCCTGTTCTGGGCCTTGATCCTGCCTATGTTTCATCCACTCGCGGGTCCTTAAGGTTTCGGGTCGGAACCTGATCTTCAGTCAGTGACCCAGGGAGGGAAGGGTGACCCCCTCATCCCCCTGCTTCAGAGACGTCCCCTCCCGGGGCCCACCCTCCACATCTCTTCTAGTAGCACTAAAAGAAACACCTGAGGAGGCTCTCGAGAATTCTTTCTTTTCATCTTGGTGGCAGCTGGAGCTCAGGATTTCTTCGAAGCCAGGGAACGTGGTGCTGTGCCTAGTGGTCTTGGTGGTCTGGTCAGTGACCATCCTGTGAGGTCATTACAGGGACTCTGCAAACATTCCTCATGAGCTGATGGCGAGAAATGGGCCCCGGATAACCCGGCAGAGGGAGGCACTCACTGTACACACCACGCCTGGAGTGGGACGTGTGTTTATCAGATGCGCGACACTGGCCATTTCAGGGAAGGGACTCTTTTCACTGCCCCTTTTTTTAGAACCTTGAAATTTACAGTGAAATTTACACTTTGGTTTTTTTTTTTTTTCTTAACCCAAAACTTCCCAAATAACCCCTTCCCAAAGTGGCCATGGGTCTCCTTGCATTTCCATGTGGCCCAGGGCGTCATTGGCTGCGTCGGTTCTGGGGGTTGGCGCCGGACGCTCCCTGTGAGTCCGTTCAGGCTGGGAATCCTGGCGTTAGAGCAGTGTTCAGGAGTCCTTCCTGGATGTCTCCAGTGGCAAGCACCTCACCCCCAGCTCACGCCCCTTCTCTCCCAGACCCACTCCCCAGTGGGAGGCCTCCGCCAAATCCCGGGCGACCTCCTTGCCTCCTCCTGTGTTCATTCGGCTGCTGGGTCCTGGCAGTCCCATGGATGGCTTGACTTTGGGCACGTCTCTTCTCTTGACTTGGGCCAGGGCACTCCGTCTCCTGCCTGACTCCTGCAGCGACCTGCCTGACCCATTCCCGGCTGCCGTCATCCCCCGTAGCGGGCCAGCCTGTCGTCCCCTCTCCTGCCCCTGCCACCTCACCTGGCTGTCACGCCCTTCCTCCCCGTGATGCGGTGTGCCTTCTTTATGCTTCCAGAGCACTCTGCCCTTGTCTGACCCCAGCTGTCCCACTGTGTGGTTACCCATTCGGTCTTCTGCCAGCCCAGGAGATAAAGGACCGTGTCGTCATCCACTGAGCCCCCAGCCAGGGCTGCGTTCACACTCTGCAGGCGGAGTTCGGGGGAGGCAGCAGGTGTAATGGGAGCAGCAGCTTGGTTTGGGGGTCCTGGACATGGTGTCCTGGCTTCTGGGAGCCCCTGTGCACCCTTGAGCGCTACCTCTTCTCCTCTTGTCTGCAAATGACGTGTCAAGTCCCTGTCACCTCTCCTTTGTCACCCCAGAGCTACTGGACCAGAAATGAATGTGTTCTCCATGGGGATCACCTCGGTTTTCTACCTCTTGATCCTTATCTCTGAACCCTCTTGTTGTGACCCTGTTTTCCCAAAGCCTCCATTCCACACTCCCTCCTGGTTTCTCCTCCCCGCCCCCCGTGCCTTTTCCTTCCGCGGAGTGTACCTCCCCACGCACAGTGGCTGCTCTCGCGCCAGCCCCTACACTCACCCTCCTCTCCAGGCTATGCCTGTCAGGCTTCTCCTTACCCCCTCAAGGCTCCTCAGAACAGCTTTCTTGTCTTCGTGCTAGGGTTTGAACTCCCCCTCTCCTTTTTGTATTGCTGTTGCCTCTGCTTCCAAGCCCGGTTCCCTTCTCACATTCTCTGACTCCCCAAAAGCCTGTTCCTCATTTCTGTCCATGCGCCCAGGTTTGCGGACTCTCCGGAGGAGGTGAGGGCCCCTAGGCCACAATGCCTGGGAAATGGGGCAGAGCCACTGAACCTCCCTTCCTGGGAGTGAGATCTCAGTTCTGGGGACAGTAGGGCCATCTTGGGGCGGGAGGTGCTTGCTGCGTCTCCTCGTCTCAGCAATAACAGAAGCATAGGTGCAGCATTGGCCATCAAATAGACTCATCTTTAGGCTGAGTTGTGAACCAAATTGGATGGGTGTTGCCTTCACCAACTGAACAGTAGAGGGCAGACCCCTAGCGTCCAGCAAGAGTTACTACACGCCTAGGGGTGTGGGGTAAGTCTCCAAATTTTAATCACCTAACTGAGCAAGGAGGAGAAAGTAAATGCACAGGTACGGGGATTTGACAGTATTCTGACTGAGTGATTCTCCTCCCTCCATCCCCACAGTCGTGTTTTTTCTTTTCCATTACTGTTACCCTCCCTTCCCGCCAGGCTCACCCCTCATTTGTGGGGCCCATGGCGAATGGAAGCCCACAGACCATGTTTAAAAGTTACCTATCGAACTAACAAACTTTTAGATAAAATGTGTTCTGTCCTTCTACGTTGACCACTATTCCTTGAGAATAACCTGGAAGGTCAGGTTCAAATTTAAATTCTGCACCAGAACACGGGTGCTGTGTGAAGAGATGGCTTTTGACCTGCCACGAACCCTCTCCTTCCTTGTCTGTGCTTGGCCTTGTTCCTCACATGAGGGCGCCCCAGGCTGTTCGGCTGAGCTCCACCCACACCCCCACAGACTCCCCTCTGCTGGCCTGTCCCCAGAACCAGGGCGGCCTCTGGGGCTGTGTGGTCCACCCTGGAAAGACAGGCTGAGAGAGGAAGGGCGTAATTCCTTCTAAAGGTGTGTGTTTTCTGTTCCTTACTATCCCCGAAGTCACTTGGTCAACAGAACGGGTATTGATAAGGGAGCGTATTGATAAGGGAGCGTGTTAATAGTAACCTCTGTGCTTTCTTTTAAGAATCTTATCACTTTAGATCTTACATTTAGGTCTTTAACACATTTGGAGTGAATTTCTTTACGGGGTATAAAATAAGGCTCTAACTCTGTTCCTCTGTATGTGGATATCCAGTTTTCTCAACACTGTCTTCCAAAGAGATCTTCCTTTCCTCTTCCAGTGGTTTTGGTGCCCTTGTCAAAGATTATTTGAGAGAAATCCAGAGTTAGCTAGTTAGTCTGTGCTTAGCCTTGGGTGTGGACTTGGCGACATACTGCTACTCTTTGGACATTTTCTTTTGTTTTCAAACTAGAGCGTAACTAAGAAGGATACTTCTTTTAAAGTTTTCTTAGAAATTGTTATTAGCAATAATTAACTGGTAGAAAACGACTTGCCCCGCCCCCTGCTTCTCTGTTTTGGGTTCTTATTGAAAACAGTCGAAGACACATCAGGCTGTATTAGGAACATGCTGGCAGTGGCGCTCAGAGAGTGGTTTGCAGGGCACTGGGGGTCCTCAAGACCTTTCCACAGAACCCCAATCTCAAAACTACCTTTCTAATACTGAGACATCATCTGCCATCATCACTGGGCTGATGTTTGCAATGCCGGTGCCATAGCCATGGTCCCCAGGACTCAAGACAGGGATGCCCGGCTCCACTTGGGTTGTCCCCAGACAGCAAGCACTTGCAGCAAAAACAGGGCCAGCTTCGGTTAAGAATGTTCTTGATGACAGGGTGCCTGGCTGGCCCAGTCAGTTGAGTGTCCAACTCTTGATTCTGGCTCAGGTCTTGATCTCAGGGTCTTGGGATTGAGCCCCCTGCTGGGCTCCCCCTGCCAACCCTGGGCATGTGGAGTCTGCTTGAGATTCTTTCTCTCCCTTTGCCCCTCTCTATGTTCTCTCTCTCTTTTAAAAAAAAAAGTATAAAAGGGTTGAGAGACCAAAAAGTTTGAGAAATACTATGCTAGAAATGGCTAAGAATGGAAGGCAGTTCTTCAGGAATAACCCAAGGTTGATCTAGGAGGAGAAAATGGTTTTCAGATCCACTAGAAGCTGATACTCACCTCCAGCTTTACTCACGGTCTTTCTAGATGGTGATGGAAAGCGGGGATTGGCTGGTTGGTGGAGACCTGCACGTGCTGGAGAGAATAAGGTGGAACGACGGGCTGGACCAGTACCGCCTGACGCCTCTGGAGCTCAAGCAGAAATGTAAAGAGATGAACGCTGGTACGTGGGTGGCCTGGCTCTCATGCCTCCGTCAGTCCTCCTCCCACCCTCTGATTACAGAATTCAAGGTACCAGGAATCGGCCATTTATAGTTGCAAAAAGCTGGAAACCTCTATCGGTGTGTGTATTGATACAGACTGGAGCGGTTCAGAAAGCTAAGGACAGCCACATTTTGGAATAGTACGCAGCAGTTAAAAAATAGGCAGACACAGAAAAAATATCCCAAGTGGCTTTATTCAGTGAAAACACAAACTGGAGAACAATCTGTACAGCACAATTTTGGAAAATACAGTAATCGTTCTCAGAACCCTAAGCTACTTCTGTGTCTCGAAGAGAAGTCTCTGGGGCGTGTACCCTAGACCACAGGTGACAGGTGCCACTTGGGGATGGAGTTAAGACCAAGAAGCAGGAGGGTTTTCACTTTATAAATTTTGAAAAAGAGAAAAAGTAATGGGATTATAGGTGAGTTTATCCTATTTGGGGCTTCTGTGGATTCCCCAAGTTTCCCATAATGGGTCTTTCTTCCGTAACTAGAAGGAAAATTTAAGCCTCTCAGGAGCCTGTCACTAAGTGGAGTAGTTTTGAAGACTTTTTTTTCAGTGAAGGTGAAATATGTTTTTACATCTTTAGCTTGTTGAAACTTTTCCTGGGCCCCAGAGGGCGCTGGTCGTCGCCCACCCCCTGAGGGAGCGAGCCTAGAGCAGAGGGTGGCGTGGGGACTGCTCATTGCCGGCTCCAGCCTGAGCTGTGCTTGGCGGCAGAGGTCCCTGACAGATGCTTCATGTCTGAGGTGGGTTCCTCGTTAGGGCTTCCTGCCTGTGTGTCCCCTCTGGTCTGCTGGGTGCCTCTGGAGTCCCAGAGTAGCCCCCAAAGACCCAGGTGGAGTCTACTTGTGCCTTTTGAAAACGAGTGGGCATAGTGGATTCTCTGAGCTGTAAACACAGTGTTTCCTTTCTTTCTTTAGATATTTAAAAAAAATTTTTAAGTCCTCTCTACACCCACTATGAGGCTCGAACTCACAACCCCAAGATCAAGAGTCCCTCGATCTACCAACTGAGCCAACCAGGCGCCCCCTCTTTCCTTTTAAAATTCAAGATCTAATTGGCTTTATTAAATGATTCTAGCAAGCAGAGGGGAGCCTCCCCCTGCATTTCTGTTTTGTTCTTGCGGACAAGCGACAATGTGCATTTTGTTCAGCTGGGCCTTTGTCCGCTCCTTTCCCAGACGCGGTGTTCGCGTTCCAGCTACGCAATCCCGTCCACAACGGGCACGCTCTGCTGATGCAGGACACCCGCCGCAGGCTGCTGGAGCGGGGCTACAAGCACCCAGTGCTCCTGCTGCACCCTCTGGGGGGCTGGACCAAGGACGACGATGTGCCCCTGGCGTGGCGCATGAAGCAGCACGCGGCCGTGCTGGAGGAAGGGGTCCTGGACCCCAAGTCAACCATCGTTGCCATCTTCCCGTCCCCGATGCTGTACGCTGGCCCCACAGAGGTGAGCAGTTCCCTGGGCTGGGGGGCCTCGTAAATGGGGGCTCAGACTTTACTTATGAGAGCCAGAGTCTCTGTGATCCTTTCCCTTCATGAACAGATTCTCGAATCTTCTAGTCTCTCTTCTTTATCCAACTTAATTATGATTCCATGTAGAATTTGTAAAAATGCTGGAAAACACATCAGACCTGTTATACCTGGGGCAAAGTGTATCGCACCTGATACTCATTTGCCAAAGTTCAGTCACTCTGAGTGGGTCACCACCACACGTGCCCGTGAGCTCTTTGAGAAAGACTTCGTCCCTAAAAGCTTGGTGTCCCCTTCCGTCCTACCACAGTAAGCCCGTCAAACAGGGACATTCTGTGTCCCACGGCACCGAGTGTGTGGGAAGCATGATGAATTGGAAGGGTCTAAACCCTTTGGAATGCCCCAAATTGAGTTTCAGAAATTAATCTTCTTCAATCAGATCACAGTGCCAGGCCTCTGGCTCTCCTCCCCATCCCCTGTATCGGTCATTGAGCATCAGAAAGGGTGATTCATTCTGAAATCCCAATGTTGTGTTGAACTAGAATCAGTGTTTTCATGGGATTAGCTCATCATTGGCAATCGGGTGATCAGACAGGTTGGAATTTGTAATTTCCTTTAAACTGTGATTTATTCTGAATAGGGAGGGACTGGAAAGTAAAATTCACACATCTGAGTGTTCCTGGTCCACGTGCCTATGTGGAGAAGCACTCAGGAGACAGAACCCTGGGTTCTAGGAAGCTGGGGTCAGGCGGTGGGGATTCATGTCTACAGCTCCTGCTGCAGCAAACATGAAGCATGAAGGGCACTTAGACAATCCACTGATATCTTCCAGCTGTTAGCTGATCACTGGATTACTTTTAGAGCAGAATAAAGGCATATCTGTAAACAGGAACCCCAGAGCTGAGCAGCAGTGACCAGCATCTCCCTTGGGTGATGTTTTCTAGGTCCAGTGGCACTGTAGGTCCCGGATGATTGCAGGGGTCAATTTCTACATCGTGGGCCGGGACCCTGCAGGCATGCCCAACCCTGAGACCAAGAAAGACCTGTATGAACCCACTCATGGAGGCAAGGTCTTGAGCATGGCCCCAGGCCTGACCTCGGTGGAAATCATTCCATTCCGTGTGGCTGCCTACAACAAAGCCAAAAAAGCCATGGACTTCTATGACCCCGCAAGGTAGGTTTCTGGAGGCAGAGTCCTTAATCACCTCCATACAATGAGAGTGCTGGCCCTGTGGAAGTGCATCTCCACCTGCTCCTAGTGGGGTGGGAGTCCCGGTCTTAGACATTCTGTGTCCCCCTGAAGTGTAGCACGGCCCCTCATATGTCAGTAGGCGGTCCATCAGTAGCTCTCTTTCAACAAGTCTTCCTCGAGCAGGCATTAAGGGAAAGGAAGCCAGTGTAGCAGCAGGATATGGCTTCCCATGAACAGAGTAGGTGCCCAGGCAGTGTTGAGCATGCGGCTGCTGTCACGCCTGCCATCACGCCCCTTTCTTCTCCAAGTTCCTTTACTGAAGAGTTAGTGAACTGCTCGTGCAGAAGGTGCAGCATTTTACAGAAGGAAAAAATAGGGTCTAAAATTCGTCACCTATTGCAGGCAGCTCTGGGGATGGGGTGAATTACCCACTCTGAGCTGTGTGTGGCTGCCCCATGACAGGCACAACGAGTTTGACTTCATCTCTGGGACGCGGATGAGGAAGCTGGCCCGGGAGGGCGAGAATCCCCCAGATGGCTTCATGGCACCCAAAGCATGGAAAGTCCTGACAGATTATTACCGGTCCCTGGAGAAGAACAACTAAGAGCCCTCCGGCTGCAGAGTTTCTTCTCAAAGTGCTCTTGGATTTGCTTTTCTATTTTTGTGATTAGATGCTTTGGACCCAACTGCTTCTCAGTGACTGATGTTCGTGTTTTACAATGAGGTAAACAGTGTGTCGATAATTTGAAGTCAGCTTCAGTCATATATAAAAGAAAGTCCAACTGCAGCTGCCTCCTGGCAGGTGCGGGCTGTACTGTTAGCATTTCAGAACAAACTTGTCTTCTCGACTGCGTCTGGTTCAGTAGGTCCCAGGTTTCTGAAAGTTTTGACCATATCTTGTTTACTTGCCAAAAAGTGAAGTGTACTTTCCAGCTTCAGTCTTGCCCGGTGTCACGGCAATGTGAACCGGAGGAACCACCTCTTCTGCACAACCGACCTAAGGGGGAAAAGAACTCTCCGCCCTCACACGTAGATTCTCGCCCTTTGGACTCCTGCCTCCAGCCCCGTCTCTTCGGGCTCAAGCACGGCCTGCCTGGGGACCCCAGCACCTCGGGTCCACGCAGCCTAGCTCTGCAGAGAAAGTGATGTTGTCTAGGAAAGAAAGACCATCTTACCACACTTACATGAGAACTCAGTTAAATAGTGATTTTCAGCTGGAGAGCAGAGGGCACTTTGAGGAAAAGATTTGCCCCCAAAGCTCAGACGATCTGGCGTTGTTGTGGGAAGTTAATTTTTCTCCTCTTTGCTGTGGTCACTGTGTCCTGGGAGAGGCCGCACTGATAGACTGCAGCTTTGGCCCAGACCAGTCCAGACCATCAGACTAGCGGGCTGCTGAAATGGGAAAAGACTCCAGAAACTCTATGTCTCAGAGGGGTCCCCAGTAGATGATGCCTAGCGTGTGCCTCAGGAGCTGCTGAGCACGCTCACAAATGCTCACGGTTGGCATCATTAGAAGGTACTGGCGGCACCCGACAGGCTTGCCGTCACTTGACTGGCAGTCTGGGCCTCCGTCTACACTGTACAACATGGGAGCTGCCTCTGGCCCCTCAGTTGCTCCACAAAGCTCCTTGCTCGGAAAGCACTTACAAAAGCAACCTTCTTGGATGCCAGGTGCAGAGTTTTCTAAATCCAGCTGATCTTCGGCAGCTGGAAAAAATACTTCTCCAAAGACTCGTGCTGTGCTGAGACATCTAACCTCTGATGGTTTTACTTCTTGGGAGGTAATCCTTGTCCTTTATGCACAACTGCTTGTTGCTAAAGAATATATGAAGAAACCATACCTTTTGTAGCTAAGTCTCTCTGGAAGAGACTTAAACTGGAAAGAGAAAACTGTGATTTTTTTTTCATATTTTCAGTTTCTTTTTTAGGAAAATGCTAATCTTAGCTACTTAAAGTTCTTTTGAGAATCAATTACACACAATGGCCACAGCAAAGCCTCACTGCCTTGACTAGTGTAGTGCCTCCGTTGATTTAATCAGAGCTACTCAGTACTGCCTTTTTAAAGAACAGCGTATTTATTGAAATCATGAGATGGAATGTAGTGCCTTAATCAATATATTTTGTGATTTTTAAGATATATTTAAAACTGCTTTTCTGCTCTTAATAATACTTAGTGCAAATGACTATTTCTATGTACCTGTGAGGCTTTTTATTTTAATAAATTGCTCAAAATGAAAGTGGAGTCTCTTCTGCCTGTGACGCGGAGTGTGGGTGGGCTGCGGGACCGCTGAGGGCTTTGACTGAGTCATCGGGGAGAAACAGCAGCAACCCTCTGACTACAAGGAAGAGGTTGTTCTCCTGCGTTAGAGTCACTTAAAAAGCGCACGGTGGGCGTAGAGGTGCAGGGCTCCTCATGTCTTCAGGGGGAGGAGGCTGCTGGGGGCTCCCCATAGGATGTCACGGCAAGAGAGTCTGACCTCTTCTTTCCAACTTGTTCCCTTTTCTCAAAGTGCCCCCAGGGAGTGAGCCAGCAGGGCTGGGGCGGGCGGTCTGCTGTTGTCTTGTTTTTCATCGGGGGTGCTGAACCTCAGCCATGGATCCTTTGCCAGGAGACGAGGTACCTGTTTCCACCCCTACTTCCAGTGGCCTTCGTGCACCTGCCAGTTTGGGGCTGTTCTCCCTGCGGACCTGAAGGCTTCATACAAATTCTGCCACCGCCCCTTGCTGGGCAAAGAGCCCTCTTCTTGCTCAGAGCCTCGCTCACTCGCTCGTTCTGAGTGACAGCGGGACAAAGTAGGCTCAGACATGTGTGAGGACACGAGGACACAAGGGTGCCGAGGGGGGGGATGCCAGGCTGTAAGGGCAGGGGAACAAACCCCGAAAAGGCCTTTGTGAGTCGCCGGGTCCAACATCAGCAGACCTTGCAAATGTATCAGCACTTTGGCCCTTGGGTTTCTCTCCAGCCCGTCTCCTTTGCACGATGAAACAATCGTGGTTACTCAAGAGCAAGTCAGATTGTGTTTCCTCTTCCTCCGATTCTGGGACCTGGCCGTCAGGTCTGGCGTCCCTGACGGACACGGCACGGTCAGCTGCTGTCACGGTGGAGGTCGGGGGGACTGCTCCTGCCACTTGGCCACAGATTCTGAATGCAGGTCTCTGACACTTACGCATTCCCTCATCACCATATGCGTCAAGGATCAGGAATGACGGCACACCGATTCTGAAAGCCACTGACTTCTTTTCTGGCCTCTCGTGCGCATTTAGTTCTCTGATGAATATTAACTATCACTGGGCCACTTGGTGTGTTCACTGAACGGGGAAGATGATATCCAAGCAATTCACTGATACACACTCCAGAATCTACCTACTGTTTCTGCTTATATTGTGAATGATTTTAATGAAAAAAAATTTAAATTTCTCAATTTATTGATATTACTAAAAATAAATGGGTTACTGGCTAGAGTTTGCAGATTCAGTTAAATACATGAAAAACCTAGACAGTTACACACATCGCACTTCTATTCAGGGCCAGCAGAGAACGGGGGGTGCCAGCGAGGACTCCCCCAGCTTTGTGAGCACAGCTCGTTTAATGTCATCACACATATTTATAATTGCTGGCGGTGATCATACACACTTTATTTGGTAAAGTTCTTAAATACAGTTGGTTTTGGGTATTTTCTTCCAGAAGTATAAGCCTGCCGTGTACTTCAAGTTTCACAAGACAACGTATGTGACTGTTCTTATAAACTGTAACAGATGATACACATACATGGAAAGAGCAATCTTGATTTGTATTTATTTCGTAAGCCTGTTTTCCATAAACAGTTTGGTGGTAAAGTGCAGCTCAGTGCAAGCTGTACGGACTGCTTTCATGTAGAAAACCCAATACTGATCGGGTATTCCGAACTAGTTAAAAGATTGGCTTCTACAAGGGTATTCACCAAGAAGAACCTATATTTACCAGGAAGATATTAATCCCATGAACCACTAAAGGGGTTGTATCCCCATGCTATCCTCAGATGATTCTACAAAGTACTAGATCTCTGGGTATTCAAAGTAAACAACAAAGAAAGCTTCCAGCTCCAACAGTCACAGACATTAAACACGTTTAACACACAGCAACCTCTGGCACGCTCAGTGTCTCCAACCTGCCCACCTGATGGCATTTTGGTGACCTGTGCCCATCGGAACTGCATCCCCCAAGGCCAACACCCATCCCCAGCTGACAGAGCCCCCCCATTTCTGAGTGCTGCCAGTCAGAGCTGCGTCACTAACTAAGGGCCCTGTGTCTACCAACACAGCCGCCGTGGCTACCGTGCAGCTTAGTGAACTGGGATGGGAAAGTAGAGAGATCTACTTCAGCAAGCCCATCACCGGCAGACAAGGAAATGGGAGGCCTAGAAATGGGCGACAGGAGAGGACTTCCTTAGGCAACATGAGAGCCTACAGCCAGATTCACTTCCAAACTCCCAAAGCATTTCCATAGGATTCTTAAAACAATTCCAGAACGTACAAATTAGGATTTCTATTTACAGATAAGGGAACAGATGCTCAAGGAAACAGAGGTTTTGCCCAAGGCTACAATGCCATATATACATGGCACACAAACACAAATATAAAATTGTATTACATACAAAGAAGTTTCACAGCTGGGGTTGAAACCTATAAAGTTGGGAATGAACTTCACAGGACATAAAATTCCACTAGAATGACGCAGATTCCGATAGTACTGACCGAGATCCATAAACACATCACCTTCAAAAACAAATGGCCAGGGGAGACAGTCCCCCATCCTTAGATTTCACAGAGTAAATGGTGAAAGAGGGTCTCTGAGTCTTGTGTGTCCTCATCAGAACTGGGCATGTGGAGGGAGCCATGAACATCTGACCCCTGTAAACCCAGCCCTTTTGGGCTTCAGTACTGCTAAGATCAAAAGGCTGCCGCTGGAGGGGACAGGGGGAGGGCTAAGCCCAGCAACTCCTCTTACTATGGTACAGCCCAGACCCAGCATGACTGGACTCCAGAATGGGGACGATTAGGCCTCTGCCACTACCGCCTGTCAAAGGAAAAGGTTCGCCTTCTTTGGAACCCAAACAAAAACCAACACTACTTCAATCTCCAGTGTTTTGTACCCATCATCTGGAACAAAAGACATGACTAATCAGAAGTGATCACTTAGCTAAAAGGTGGACATGCAAAGCAGCCGTCCAACATCGGGGGGGAAGCAGAGCGTCTGGGATCCCTGAAGGCTGTCCACGCACCTGCTAGTCAGAATACCACCTTCACTGAGCACATGACCTGAGGCCGCCTGTGACTGGCTGGCTGGTCATTTATCACTTTTTGTTTGTCCAGCCACATTATCCACCATACTGCATTTCCTTCGGTGGAAATACTGCTCTCTTTTGCATTAGCCTTGCTCTCAAACCACTGAAGCCAGGAGTCCTGGAGGGCCCTTTCTCTGAGCTTCAGGACCCTAAGCAGTGGTTTTCACTGGGGTTTGCACACCCTGGGGCAATTTAAAGATAAATGGAGTTCATTTAATCCAGTAGAATAAAAGCAAGATTCTTGAGCAGTAATTCCTGCTACAAAACCTTCAGGAGCCTTCTCTCCTAAGTCTAGTTTTTGAACTTCCTTTGGAGCTCACAGCTTTCAAATAAATTCGTTATTGCTGGAGTCGGTTGTCTGCAGTGGAACCCCACTCTTTACGGGACTAGGACTCTGGCCCCATAGACAATGCTTGTTTCCCTCACACCCACCTGCAAAGGCATTTGCTTTACTGGACAATATATGACCATCCCCTATTCCAGCATCTCAGCATTTCTGGAAGTGACGCATCTCTGGCACACCACTGTGCTCCAGGCTCAGCTCCAAGCATTGGGGTCGGTGATTACTCCACTAGGGCTCTGGCTCTACTTTTAAAACTGAACTGTCATGATTCACAAGCGTGGGCCCTTGACACATTCCACACCAGCATTCACATTAACTGCCACTGCAGCTCAAAGCACAAAAGCTCATATTTGCAAGTGTTCTCAAGCACAGTAATTCCTACTATAAATATTAATCACAAACACATACTCCCGTTCCAGTGTTTTGATGAGACCTTATGCTGTTAGTGTAACAGTGTTAACACTTACACCCAGCGTGACTGAGGAAGTTTCGTTCTTACTCACAGTGCTCATCGGTCTCCGAGAGGGCTGATCTCATCTGCGTCCAGCATGTGTCACTCTTCTCAGTACTTTGATGGACGTGAGGGGAGCACAGAATGTCCACCTATTCGTGGAAAGACACGTAACTTTTGACAAGATTGGTGAGCTCTGTTGGATGGCTGAGTCGAGAACAAGTTAGGTCAAACCAAGGCCCTCTGAGGACTTCTGTCCGCTCTAAATGGAACAACTCTAAGCCTTGGAGAGCAGGATATATGATCAGCATGTTGGAATTCTACCCAGTATTCTGACCTTAAAAGAAGCTAAACAGAGAATTATAAAATATACATCATGCAATTCGTCTTCTTTATCTAGAAGAAAGTTGTAACAGTGGTTGACAAACACAATTCCGCTGAAAGCACCTCCTACTGACAGGGGACACCGCTGTTTTTACACAGATGGACTCAAGGCCTGAGCCGTCCTCATGTAATGCCAACCCTTAAAATTACAGCCACCAGCCATGGCAGAATATGACCCACGTGCACTATTTAGATGAACCCAACCCAGCTCTTACTAGCGTGGTGGGTTCTGGGTTGCCCTGCGGTCGGGAGCGGAGAGGTAGAAGCGAGGGCAATTCATAAACAGAACTGCTTTGGATATGGAGTTCCTAAACTCTACATAAAAAGGCCTGGGAATAGTTGAGATACACCAGACTTACCATAAGTCTTCCAACAATGAGGGTTTTAGAGAAATATCACATAGGTGGTCGTTTCCATCTCTGTCCCTAGGGAATAGGCCTCAGGATTCTGGCAGCATAGAGGATGCTCACAAACGCAGCTTGGCCAACAGTGATGCAACCAGTGTGCAAAAGTAACACAACTAACAACGGGAGGTCCCCCTCCTGGGCAGTCACTGTTCTAGGTGCTGCCCCCTTGCAGCACCTCTCCGCTGGGTGCCCTGGTGGCTCCTCTTTGTCAAGGAGCAGGGGGATCTCCGAGGAGTGAGGTCATGGGTGCACGGGACAGGGTGGGTTCACTGGGTTCACAGGGAGCCTGGACTTAAACCAGGCAGTCCCACTCCACAGCCGGTACTCAGAACTGCTGCCCACAAGGGGACAGCAGAGAACCCAGAACCCAATTGCCTGTGCCAAGTGCATGTCTGCAGCAAGCATAGATCACAGGACACTCAAAATTCTTCAGAGGAATACAAGAAAGTGTCCTTGATTATCTCGAGGCCTTAAAGATGAGTTGCGGTTGATGGGATTAGTATGTTTCTCAACCTTCCTCTGGTGATTAAAGCCATGATAAACATAAGAGCTATATACTACTGCATAGTCTGAATTTAAGAAGGGACAGGAGAGACAGAGCCTCTTACTTTGAATATGCCATCAGATGAAAATCAAATCATTACTGAATTCCGTACTGAGCCACAATAATGACTGCTTACTAGAATATACGCTGTACCAGTGCAAAAGCTACACAGAGAGAGAAAACACTCCAAGGGCAAGGTGTATACCCAAAAGACAACCCAGAAAATGTTACATACCTGAAAAGACCAAGAAGTAGAGAAGAATTAAGAGTCCTCTTTATTACAGATTTATAAAATACTAGTATAATAGTCATTAAAAATGGAGACGAAACTTTATTTTTGGTATCTTGTGTTTTGCAACCCACTTGCAGTCATTGTTACCATGTTCGTGACTTGCTTTCTACTGTAGCCTCTGCCCCACCCGTCATTCAAAGCACAACAGAATGCTCTGACAGCTTTCGTGAGAGACTTTCTAGCAAATAAGTTAATCCAATAACTCACAAAAAAAGACTGAGTTTTCAAAGAAATACAATAAAAACAAAACTATCTGAAGCATAATTTAATCTTTCAGGTGGTTCACAGAAGGCACCTCAAGATCATATTGTGCCATTTTCCTCATGCGGTGTGTTACGTGCCTGTAACAGAATTCTGGTTAGTGACATTTTGGACAAAAAAAAGTTTCACATGTAGGGCACATAGCATCGAATGACTACAGATACAACATGGGGATTGTGATGTGTAGATCTGTACTAACTAGGGCATAATTTAAAATATGCTAAGAAAACTTTAAAAAATTAAAGTTACAAAATGAGTACTTTTAGCACATTTAGTTAACAGCTACTTGCTTTTAACTATCATTTCATTTTTGATGACCAAATTATATTTGACCATAATTAAAGAATATACAACTTTAAAATAACATTAAAAAGCCATGGTTACAACAGAACTATGTCCCATGAAACGAAGAAAGGACAGTCATATACATATAGCGAATGGCACCATGGTGTTTCAAAGCCATTCGTGGGCAAGACTTTCAATCCATGTGTCAGAATATTGATCTGAAACACGTCTCTATCTGGAGTGCTGCCAGGAGGAGGTGAAATCCGCGTTGATCGCCCAACTGCCTGACAACCAGTCAATGCTCATCACTGAACAGGTATTTTTATTTGCTTATCCTGATACCACAGCAGCGGAGCCACATCCGGAAACGGAGAGGGGGCTGACTGCAACTATTCCACAGCAGAGAAATGCTTGACTTAAAAAAAGCTGAAACAAAGGAAAATAACTACAAATGGCTGAATCGCTGTACCTCAGACACAACCATAAATCTTCATTTTGCTATATACTGTTTGGTACTTTCTGATTCAGTAGTTGGGGTAAAAAAAAGTTTCTGTATTCAAACATATCTACAGAATTCAATATAAAATGTGTGAATATATACATTTAATATACACACGCACACTCACATCCCCTTCCTCACGAATGACTCAACGAATCATGTTTGAGGCCAGCTTAGACGCTCTCGGGCTGCCACACGTGGCTACAGAGGTCAGACACACACGCCCAGGCAGGCTGGATCAAACCACCTGATTTCAACGAGCAGTGATACTGCTCACACAAGTGTATCTCAGTAACATAGAATTCAGAGTATAAAACCAGTGTCGGGAACACAGAACTCTCTCAGTGGGTGAAGAACATTTCTCTCTTCATTCTATTTCCACTGATGTAAGAGAGCACATTGAACTAGATCACACTGAACTGTACAAGTGATCTTTACTCTTAATCTAAACAAACATGTGTTAAAACATTCTGAAATGCCGCATCCTTTGATTTCTTCATTTTTTCAATCGCCCGATGCAGGTCCTGTTGCTGCACGGGCCGGATTTCATCCTCATCGTGGCTGCAAGGCAAACAATGCAGATGGTCAAATGACTTAGGGCTACACCTCCCTCAAATATGCTGCCCAGATTAGAACGTGACGTCTCTTTTCCACATATCTAACCCCGGAAGAGAGCCACACTTCACTGCTCCATGTGAATGCCTCCAGGAATTCTCCACGCGTATGCCCATTGGGGGAGATTCTGAAGCACCACTAACTGCTAGGAGGCAGGAGGCCAGAATGGCTGATTGTAAATACACATTTCAGACATGGGGATGAAAACCAAACACCGCACCCTAAGAATCACAAGCCGAGTATTAGCAAAACGGGACAATGCTAGACACAGGTGTGCAGCTAATCTAAACGGGAATGGAATTCCAATCAAGGAGTCACACGTAGCATCCGTGGCCACATATTCAGGAACATATTTAGCATGTGATGAACAGAAAAGAGAATTCTTTGCTATTAACAAAACCAACAACTCTAAAAACCTCCCCTCTTTAATAATTATATATAATGCCTCTTCATAATCTACAACACTTAGAAAGAAACATTTGGGGAAAAAGTTATGAAAAGCCTAGTCTACTAGCTAGATTTTTCATAATGAAATATAAGTTTTTCAAAGGCTTTGAGGACAGCAGGAAAAGAGGACCTTCACGAGTAATATAATTTATTCACACAAAATGTATGTATTCATAGGTTTGTTTTTTTTTCCCTTTTCCTCATTATCTTATACATAAGAATAAAAACCTTTGGAAAGTGGTCTCTTGGCTACAGTCAGAGGTCAAAAGTATTCTCAAAGTTAGCATCAGAGGAGCTGGATAATTTAACCACAAGTAAATGAAGTGAGCCTCTCTCTAATGGGGCCCCAGGGAGCACTACTGGCAGGTGCAGAACTAGCATGCGCGCAGCTGAGGGTTCGGTGCCACAGGACACCCTGCTGGGGAAGCCTGCAACGGCCATGTGCTGGGCGGGGGGAGGGAGGGGGTCTGAGAAACCAAAGGGCAAGAGGTGGAGAACTCATTCACCACAGGTCCCGGAAGTACACGGGTCTGCTAAGAGTTACAGCAACTCCTTGTTGGAAGGTCAAAATGGAACAAGTCGCAAAGCTTGGGCTTGGGCAAGGGGCCTTTTGAGAAAGGTCCTTGCGGGCTGGGGTTCATCAGGGGTGGCTTGTTCCTGTTCTTTAGTATCTCTGAGTATGAACTGGTTTCTCAAACTCCTGCTTTGAAGTTGGCTGCAGTGACAACAGTTTCTGTTTGGTAAACATGTCACTGTCAACAAGCTGAAATCTAACCCCCAGCCGGGTCCTCACCCCCATTTACGTGTGAAACTCCTGCAAGACCACAGGAAGTGGGATCAGGAAGTTAGGGGGAAAGCAAGCCAGGAGTGCTGGAAAGCCCTGCTCTCCTAGCACAGGCTGCGAGCCTAAGCTCCTGTTGGCCTTCTGCGCTCCAGTCCGTGCATATGCAGCAGAAATTTGGCTTTTCCTTCTCTTTATTCCAAAGCCTCCCCATGACCCATGTCTCTAATTCACTTTCAGAACTTCCCTTTAGAAAAAGAGGCAATTCATCAAGTTGGGGTAAGCTTTCATTCAAGCTTACTTTGGTTCCATAGCAGGGTTGTTATTGTAAAGAAAAAGGAACCAACCTTAAAGTTCTACAAGGGTCTGACACATCTGAGGGATCATACCTTTCTTCGGACGTAGAATTCACATACTCCCTGACACAGAGGAGGGCCGCATCCCTGCACATCTCTTTTAGGTCGCTGCCCGAAAAGCCATCCGTTTCCTGGGCAACTTCCAGCAAGTCCACATGCCTGTCCACCTTCCACAGGGAGAAAGGAACATAAAAAGTGCTGCAGAGCATCGAGCCAAACACCTTTTTTTTTTTGATTTTTAAAGATTTTATTTATTTGTTTGACAGACAGAGATCACAAGTAAGCAGAGTGGCAGATAGAGAGAGAGGAGGAAGCAGGCTCACTCTGAGCAGAGAGCCCGATGCAGGGCTTGATCCCAGGACCCTGGAATCATGACCCGAGCCGAAGGCAGAGGCTTTAACCCACTGAGCCACCCAGGCACCCCCCAAACACACTTCTTAAAAAATGCATACTGGAATAGCACAGAATAACTTTCAGTTTCTAGTTTTTTCTTTAACCATAAATGCTGAAATTTTGAAACCTAATTTTTTGTTAACTGTCACTATGACTGGAACAGCAAAATAAAGCCTTACCAGACATAGGGTACAGGGCCCCGGAAGACAGACACGCCAACGCTGTTGCGAGACGGTTTATTCTCTTCCTCTGTCTGAGAAGACTTCTCAAATGTGCACATCAGCAATCACACACAAACTACTCTACTGCTTGTAATATTTGTGAAGGAGTACATACATTACACATCTGTCCATGCACACTCAAGGGACTGATGGACACTGATGACTTCAGGACAACAGGCTACCAATGACAGAGACCACAGGAGACGAAAAGCAAAGCACGTGAAGAGTACCTTTTAGATCTGGGTGGTAGATTTAAGCTTATTAAGTGTGTACAGTTAAAATATATCTTAAATTAAATAACTACTTAAAAACACCTTCCAAATCATACTCTGAGATGTTAAAAATTGGACTTCCTCCCTTAAACAATCAACACCTCCACTCCATTTTTTGGCCACTCCTTTGTTGGGCCGCACCGTGTCCTAACCATTCACAAGCCTTGCACATGACACAGTGATCAAGTCACAAAGATGAACAAACCACGTATGAGAAAGGCTGGAAAAGAGAAGATCCCAGTCACTGCAGGAGCAAGAAGAACAGAGGCAGTGCACCACAGTGGTTAAGAGAAATGCCCCACCACTCCTTTGCTGTGTGAGCCTGGGCAATTTATTCTATCACTTCTCTGCGTTTCAGTTTCCCCAAATGTAAAATGGCAGGACTATGTGCTCCTTAGATGGACGGAGGATTAAGTAAAACAAAGTATATCTCACCACTATGCTAAGCACAAGGCAAATACTCTAAAAGCAACCCTTTGTACAAAATAATAGCTATCAGACAAACCACAAAGTCACAGGAACTGTTTTCATAGGAAACTAGGAAGGCAGCTCCCAAGTTAGATATGGTTTTGTGTCCCGGGAGCCACACTGGCAAACACTGAAGGACTCCTACGATAGCCGAGAGCACAGCACCTGCTATGCACAGTCGCCGCATGTACCGTGGAGGGTGCACAGGCACGGCACTCTCAGTGCTTCACACACATTTAAAATTCTTGAAACCAATCTATGAGACTGTTGGCATTACCTCCGCTTTCCCAGTGAGAAATAACTAAGTAAGGCGTAGGGACGATTAACAGTTATCTGCCCAAGGTCACCCAGCAAGGAGCGGTCAAGAAAGAATGTGGGGCCCTTGGGTCTGTCTCCAAAGCCCATGCCCGTGAACTACTCCTGTTTTGTTACGGAAAAGATCTAAACTCAGATTCGTTTGTAAAAGGCACACCCTGATGATCTCACTACAGAGACAGGGTATCCATTTTATTAGTCCTAATTCTTTTTATACTTGAAACTTAAAGCAAAAATTGCTACCCTGTTTACATGAGTGAGTTGTGCTAAGGGACTATCAGTAAAGAGATGTGAAAGACTAGAAACAGTATCATTTGAGGCATCTTTTAACAAAACTACAATAATTTCTTTCAGATTCTAGTGAAGTAATGATATGCCTTCAGCATACAAATACCAGCTAGTGGGAAATAAAATGTTCCCGTGTCGACAGTTATCCAGAAAGCATTCAGAATTATTATGAATCATAAAACTGGAGACTTGTTCTTTGTGCTTTTAGAAACAGAATGCTAAAAATTCCTTATACCCATGGCAAATGCAATTCTAATCGAATTTCCAAAGATGCTACTGTTAAAAAAACAAAACAAAAAACAAAACAAAACAAAAGCAGAATATGTAATCAAAGTTTAGAAATAATGAGGAGTTTAAGTTAAATGTGAAAATGTTACAGTCTGTGTAAAGTATGGCTATCTCATGAGACAGAGCTTAAATTGCATCATTTATATTCATCATCTCTATGTAAGTCATCCACATCATCTCTATCTGTATTAAACTACACAAGTTAACATCTGTCAATACCATCCTTCGTTACACTTTTTTGAATTAAATAGCTCTATTAACTTGAAGTCTACAAAATTGTCAGCAACTACCTTCTAATATGTGATGGATTTCAAGCCACAGCACAGTCATCCTAAATCAAAAGAACTCACCAAATTATATTATCTCTTTTGTTTTCTTCCCTGAACTGCTTAATGACGCCTATCTTTGTTAAAGGTTCACCAATTAAGTGTCTTTTATCTAAACAGCACTACAATTACACAATGTCTTTTTCAACGTGGTTACCGAATATTCAGCTAAAAGGTAAATGTAATACTTGTTTCTTGCTCATACAGGAGTTCTTTACCCAAAACACATGGAAAGTATTAGGAATTCCCCGAAACTGTACAAAATATTTCATGTACAAGTAGCTTTTAAGAAAAGACTACACAGCCTTTATCTCTTTTATTAAATGACTCCATCATCCCCACAATAGTAATCTCTTTCATTTGCTAAGTTCTTCAAACTTCTGCAAATATCTGCAAATAGCATATGTTTTCTATGATTGGTTTTTTAAAATTTTTTATTTATTTACTTGACAGAGATCACAAGTAGGTGGAGAGGCAGGCAGAGAGAGAGAGAGAGGAGGAAGCAGGCCCCCTGCCAAGCAGAGAGCCCGACGCAAGGCTCGATCTCAGGATCCTGAGATCATGACCTGAGTTGAAGGCAGAGGCTCCAACCCACTGAGCCACCCAAGTGTCCCCCATCTATGATTGGTTTTAAAGAAAAAAACGAGCAGGATGCTACTAAAAGAGATGGGAGAAGACTGGAAGAACCACAAAGACATACCTGCTTTTGGACAAAGATTAACATCAAAAAGATCTTAATTCTCTTGAATTATGATCCATTAAAAATACTACTGTTTTTATCTTGAGTAAGACAAATAAATTCTAAAATTCATACAGAAAAATCAGCAAAAATAGCCAGGAAACTTTGGGTTGGGTGACAAGGGCAAAACTTAGACTACGGAAAATGTGGACAAACCCAACCTGACTGTTTCAACAAATAAACTGAAAGAAGGTGGAGAAAAGGGAGAGAGAGAGATGAAGGAATAATCTATAGCCTACAGATTAAGAGACTGAAAAACTATCAAATAATCACAAATTATGAACTTTATATGGATCTTGAGTCAAACATTTACACAGTAAAAAGAAAAACCAACAAGCCATTTAGCAGAGAACAGAAAATATGGACAAGGTATTCAGTGATAATAAGGAATTAGTACCAATTTTTTGCAAGTGTAACAATGTTTATGAGGTCAAGTCAAAAAAGTTAAGAATTCTTCCTTTTAAATATATAACTAAAATAAACCCGGGAGGTGGGGAAGTAGGGGAGAGCTGGAGCAGAGTTAGTGACCCAAGGATGGAGGCAAGCCACGGAAATAGAAGAATTCCTCACTATGGGAATCTTTTTGACTTTTTTAGTTTGGCTACAGCAAGTTCAAATAGTGAGTTTATTTAATTATTATTATTATTTTTTTTTTTTAAGTAAGCCCTATGCCCAATGTGAAGCCTGAACTCCCAACGCCAAGATCAAGAGTCGTATGCTCCGGCCCCTGAGCCAGCCAGGTGCCCCCCAAATAAGGAGTTTAGATATGATGTTTAGGACAGTGAGGAATACGATGTTATTGAAAACTCAGATTCTATAAAGGGGGAAAATTCCCAGTAAATTAAAAAAGATAACCCAGGAAAAAATATTTTCAAATTTCAAAAAAATATTTTGAAATTTTGAAACAAAGAAAAATCTCCCTAATGTATTAGAGTTCCTATAGATTAATAAGAAAAAGAACACTGCAATAGAAAAATGGGCAAAGCATATGAACAAGTATTTCAGAGATAAGAATTCAAGTGGCTCCTAAACATACTCATTTCATCCCTAAAAATACAATGAGATACACCACCTTCTACCTTTCATGTTGGCACAAAGTTCCACAGCATTCTGTTGGCAAGGTTACGGGGAAGAGATACTGTACTACTGCTGGTATGAGAGTAAATTAGCACAGACCATTTGGTAATAGCTATAAAAATTATAAATCATATCCTCTGATCTATCAATTCCTCTTCTGGAAAATCTACCCCACTAATAATCCTGCACAAGTGTGAAGAGACACATATACAAGGCATTTTATAAAGAGTAAAGACAAAAGTCAACCTGAATGTTCTTCAGTATGGCACTGACTAAATAAATTATGGTATAGCCATATAGTGGAATCCCATGCAATGCAAAAAAAAACAAACAAACAAACAAAAAAAACCAAAAACAACCCAGAACAAAAACCACACACAAATACACAAAACCAAAAACCAAAAACCAAAACCCAAAGAGAGAGAAAGAACAAAGATACAATATGCTAATAAGGAGAGATCTCAAAGATGCATGGAAAAAAGCAATGCAAAGAACAGCATACACAGTTTATTAATATGATCTACGTAGAATAGGGAAGAGGAATAATAGCATATTCTAAGTGGCTGGTATGGACACAATGCCATCTGAAAGGATACAGAAGAAATACAGGAAAGGAAGCAAGATTCTTCCCTGAATACCATACAATGTACTCACTTTAATTCTGAAGCATGTCACCTTAAATATACAAACTATTAAACATTTCAATTATACCTTCTTAAATCTAAATTCCAACTTTAAAAAATATTGCAGTTAAATAAATTTTTAAAATGCATACTGCTGTACAAAAATAAATGTATCTTATATAACTGGAGAACAGTCTGAAAATATCAAAGAAGATGGTAATCCGTAGACGTGAAAACACAGGGCTTTTTAAAAAAAAGCAGACCGTCTTTGTTAAGTTCAAATGCACCAGGGTTACTGAGTTGCATGAACAGGCAACAGTTTTACAGTGATTTATGCCAAGTACAAAGCTGTTTATTCTCAGATCACTTTTACATTTTCTTCTAAAATGGTCTTATGCACATAAACATATTTATAGGATGAGGAAAATTGTAATTTTCTACTTACATTTTCATTTTTCAAGATGAGTTTCAGGATTGCTTCTCTTTGTTTTAGAGCCTAAAACCAGAATAATTTCCAGTTAGTACTAAAAAAAAATTAGAATCAAATAGTTCTAACATTTCTTCTTTCATCTGTACACCATCTGACAATACCTACAGGAAATGACAGAAACTCTAAAGTATCAGCCTAAGCAAGGTCTAGGTTCTAGACTCTAATCGTTTGTGGTCAACCTACTGAATTCCCATCTTCTTATTCTGAATCTTTAGTGATTAGCACAATGTCTGGGAAATAACATGTTTGAGTGAGTGAATGAATACCCAGGATGACCGAAGTCTCTCCCCTGTAGCTCTGCATATCTCCTTCTCTTTTTTATTCAGGAAACTTCTAAAAACTCAATGCTGTAGTAAAATCTTTACCACTAATTAGAAGATAGAGCAATAATACCCTCTCAGTTCCTTCACTTCAACCGTAACTTCCACACTTGCTAATTTTATTAGTGAATTTTTGTTTAGTGTTGACAGTACCTTTTTTTATATGCTGTCAACGCTGAACAAAAATGCACATACATTCTACTGTACATCGTTTTATACTGGACTGCAAGAGGACATTCTATCAATGTAATCTTTGTCTTCAGAACCATCAAAGGAAATTTTCTTTAAAAATGTCCTGTCTTGGGGGTGCCTGGGTGGCTCAGTGGGTAAAAGCCTCTGCTTTTGGCTCAGGTCATGATCCCGGGGTCCTGGGATCGAGCCCCGCATCGGGCTCTCTGCTCAGCAGGGAGCCTGCTTTCCTTCCTCTCTCTCTGCCTGCCTCTCTGCCTACTTGTGATCTCTGCCTGTGAAATAAATTTAAAAAAAAAGGTCCTGTCTTGCAAACAAAATAAAAGTGAAATTCTTGGTCGAGTCACACAAAGTTCATCCACAGCTGACAGCAGCCTACCTTCCCCACCCTCCCTCGACCTGTTTTCCGGATGCGCTAAGTGAACTACCCCCAGAGGTCATCATTAAACATGTGCTCCCACATCTTCTTGCCTTTGTTTATTCTGGCAGAAAGACTTTCCCTGCCTCACTCGCATATGAAATTCCTGCCCTCCTTCAAGGCCCAGCTGGAGTCTGTATAGTTCACTAACTACTCAGATAGAATTATTAGTTTTCATCATCATTTCAGGTTCTCGCAGTTCTTTAAATTGTGTTCTTTATTTATGTGTCTTGCCTTTCCTGTGTCAGAGTGGAGGACAGAGATTGAGCTCCTTCCTCAGAGCCTGGCAGGTGCCCAACACAGAGACAGTGTCAACGCTCATCAAACTCAATTTTAGAGTCTCCCACATCAAGTTAAAGAACTTCTTCACTGACTTCTTGGGTACATTTTCTAACACAGTGGCTGACTTTGCTTGTACCCTCAGAGGGGCCAGAAGCAGTAGCTACAGAAAATAACAGGTCAGAGCAATTAGAGGACACAACCATCAATGCTAGGAAACCACGTTTACCGCTGCAAACCGGCAAGCTGCAGAAACTCTCTGCAGGAGACAGGGAGTTTTTACCTAGAGACTGTATTAGAACATTTTTATTTCAAGATCTGAAAGGAATGACACTGAGCATTTCTCTACACAGCTATACATGTAACATGCCGATCGCATTGCACACATGTTCACTTAATAACCCTGTTTCCTTCTTCAATAAAAAGGCCCATAAAATTCAAGAAGTGATGACTTTGTGAAAAAATACACAGTACGGTTAAGTTATAATCACTGACCTCAGAGTATTTCTTAATGAAAAAAATAAAGGTACTAGAAAGGAGCACTGGTTGAAGACCGCCCTCACACCTGCATTAAGTTAAAGTATAATACCTTACCCACTGGTTAACCACTGACCTTATCAGAGGAAAGCCCCCACTACGACCGCCAATAATGAATCAGATCAATGGCAGTCCTTCCAGTCAGCCTTCTGAAGGGAGCCATTCATCCTGTGCTAAACCAAAACTGCAGTCCAGGTTTTCCACATACCTTACCAGATGATTTGCTACACTCTAAAGAAAATCACAAAAGCAGCTAAGCAAACCTGGGGGTAATTACATACTTTGAAGAGAAGCAAGCAATACTCATCTTAGGAAAGTATGAAAGAAGGAAGACAAAGTGGAGAGGACAAATAAACAGTTACAGGGCTTCTTGACCCGTTCCTTTCCTGCCTGTCATAAATAGTAAGTCTGATTAAAAAGAAACATTCCTTTCCTGTAAAAAGCGGAGTATTTAACTGGGCATAACATCAATCGAAAGCACTCACAGGCTGGTTGATATGAAATCTTGTGGGCATTCTTCTCATGATGGCCGAGTCAAGATCCTGAGGACGGTTAGTAGCTCCCATCACTATGACCTGGACAGATAAAGAAAACACAAGGTATTATATTAAATATACCAGTAATGCTCCTTTTAAGATGTTATTACTAGGGCTTGGAAGATACAAAAATTAAGAAGTATTAAAATCTTCTATAAGAAATTATTTTGATCCACTATTACTCAAAAATTTATAAATACAAATTGAAATTAATCCTAAAGAGAGCAAATCATGGCCAAACTGGTAAGACTGATGCATTTCACCAGCCTTTTTGTAACTAAAATAACATACTGTCCAGTTAACGAAGAATTATAAAGATTTAAAGTAAAAAAGGTTGTATTCTGTAATAGATGGTTGCTCTATGGCTGCATGATGAATGATTAAAAGCCACATATGGTACAGCTTGGGAGCCCATACAGGGGCGATACTTCAAGGCTTCAAGGCTGCTGATACTAACATAAAGGAATCATTTGCCTTGAGTCTAAGGATTCTGGCGGTAGGAAGAGAGAGCATGTACTTTTCCCTCTGGGTTTCGCATCACCACTTCATGGGTGTGTCAGCACTGTTGGTTACACCCTTTCAAAGCTGTAATACAACCACCAGCAATCAAACTTTCAACAAGGGCAAGAGAAGAAGAGTAAACATTGAACAAGAGCAAACATCAAAATGATGGGTAGAATTAAAAAAAAAAAAAAAAAGAATGGGCACCTCGCTGGCTTAGTTAGTGAATGTACAATTCTTGATCTTGGGGTCATGTGCTCCCTACCCAATGTGTAGAGATTATTAAAAATAAATAAATAAACAAACTTTTAAAAAAGGAAGAAAAGAAAATGTCTTATAAAAGACGTGGACATGAAAATTCAACACAAATAAAGACAAAATATCCCAAACAAATTAATTTCTGAAAGGCTTCAAAATTACCATTACTATTGGTATTTCTGTTTAATCCAACAGTGGCCCACATCTGCTACCCAAAATGAAATTTACTGTTATTCTAATGAAAACTTTTTTTATTTCAGCCTAAGAGGTTTTAGATTTCTGAGACAATCTAACTCCAGAACATGTTGAAAGATCCACTAAATCTTATATTCTACTTCTACTCTTCACATTTAATGACATTCAGAGCCAAATTTTCAGTTTAACTGTGAGAGGTTGCCACCTAGAGGGAAAAAATGTAAATACAAACATATATTTGAGAAATGTTAGTTCCAAAATATAATGTAATTTTGTATTTAAGTTGTCCTAAAATAAAAATATTAATGCCCTTATTTATTTTCCAAATTTACTGACTTTCCACACCCTGTAGAATAAGGTAAAATTTCTATGAAATCTAAAATGAAGAAGTCTTTTCTTTTTTTTAAAGTAGGATCCATGCCCAGCATAAAGCCCAACTTGGGGCTTGAACTCACGCCCCTGAGATTGAGACCTGAGCTGAGATCAAGAGTCCAACACTTAACTGACATAGCCACCCAGGCACCATGATCAAAAGGCGGGGGGCACCTCGGTAGCTCACGCCTCGGTGGCTCAGTGGGTTAAGTGTCTGCCTTCAGCTGGGGTCATGATCCTGGGGTCCTGGGATCGAGCCCCACGTTGGGCTCCTTGCTCAACGGGAAGACTGCTTCTCCCTACGCCCCTGTTTGTGTTCTCTCTCTTGCTCTCTGTCAAATAAATAAATAAATAAACTCTTAAAAAAAAAATCACAAGAACTGCACAAGATGAAGAATGAATACAAGTACATTTTGAGATAGAGCATATATTAAGTGTTACAGGAGATTCAAAGTGGGAAGCTTATAGAAGACTGACCGTATCAGATTGTAGAGAACCACAAAAGACACTGTGGCTGAGGCAGAACTTTAAAAAACCTGAACACTGGGGTATTTTGAGAAACATTCTAGGTGAGCAAATAGCCTAAAACAAAAAATTAAAGCCAGTATGGAAGACAGGATGCTAAAAATTTGGATCAAGAAATTTAAGTAAATCTAGCACAACTGGGGCGCCTGGGTGGCTCAGTGTATTAAGCCGTTCCTTTGGCTCAGGTCATGATCCCAGGGTTCTGGGATCAAGTCCCACCATCAGGATCCTTGCTCAGCGGGGAGCCTGCTACTCTCTGCCTCTGCCTGCTTCTGCGTGTGCTCTCTCTGACAAATGAAAAAATAAAATCTTAAAAAAAAAAAAAAAAAGGTGCCCCAGGTATGTAGGTGCTCCATATAAAAACCTAGCACAACATGGTATAACAAATACCTATAGGATGAGAACAGATATTTACGATGATAAAAAAGCTAGAGTGATTCAAACTACCTGTTTCACTTAAAGAAGCTGTTTGAAGGAGCGATTTTAAGAGGTCAAAACGGATAAACTATATACAATGCATTAACTCTAGGGCAAATAAGCTGAAATTCAAAATGGGAAGAAACAGTAATTTTATAGTACAGAAAAATTAGCGTTTAGTAGACTTTTTACAATCTTTCTTTTATGTGTCACATCTCTGCAGATGAAGAACATGTCATCAATTAACCTGAATTTCCAGAACTGGTGACAGGTTGACCTGGGTCACTCAGCAATTTTTGTTTCCACTGTGGCATATCATACACACAAGAAAAAGCAGGGGTACTGGGCTGGATCCATAATCACAGAATAGACAATCTTAAAGAAAAGCTAACTTGTTCATACGAAAGAATATGTCTAAAACCAATATTCAAGTTAACAACATCAATTTTAGACCCCTCAACACACAGAAAAGGTTAAAAAAAAAGTTACTAGAGTTTAACAAAAGCCACGGCTTTATTTGCTCCTACAAATACAGACTTATCACAATGAAAAAACTGAATACTATCAATGTAATGAAGAATTATGGTTCTGAAAGCTCAGTTTTAAGTTGTAGCATATCAGCACCATGCTGTGTGCTCTGGAGTTTACCTGACCCACCTGCTCCAATATCCATGGCTTTTAAAACTACACTCATTATGAAAGAATATGAAACAATTTTCTATTACACAGGCTAACTAAGCGCTTTCAATACTGTTGCTTGGGAGGATAATCTGTGTTTGGGAACCTGTAAAGTATTCCCATTGAACAGCTTTATTAGCACCTATTATTAATAAAAATTCTTACCATTAGTGTCACCTAAATTTATCTAAGTTGTGCTTTCTTCTCTAATCATCCAACAAACACTAAAGGCAACTTTCCCTCATAATGAAACTGTATTTTCATAAAGGGGATGTAGAAGGAGGACACATAAGACTTAATGTTCTCCTTGAGAGGGATGTTTTAACTTTTGATTTATGGTAATATGGTGGATGGAGGAGGTCCTTAAGCCCTCTGGCTATAAAACAAAAATAATAAAGTATTAAGAAACCTCAGATTGAACAACAAATCTCCAAAAATGCAAAGCAATTGAGCTGAGTCAGCAGTGAAATTTATCCCTAAGGGGAGAAGCTGACCACGTACCACGTGGAAACGTGCAGATCTTAAAGACAGTAGGGTGTACACTGACAGCTTACAGGCTTAACGCTAAGAGGCCACCCTACATAAAGCTGGGACTCGTGAAGTACTAAGGCCTGAAGACAGTGAAATATTAGAAAATGAATGCATTCAGTGGAGTCAAGCTTTGGTTTCTGGAAAGACATATAAACACATAAAACACATACACAATCTGAGATTTCATGGTTCTTTGCCTGCTATAACATGGATCTCAGATCTGAATCTTCCTATTGGTATTGAAAAAAATCTGGCAGAAGACAAATCAACACAGGTTCCAAAAATTCAGGCACCAAGTTCCACCAAATATGATTTTCCCACAAAATTACAAAACACACAAGGAAATAGCCACCATAAACTCAGAACAAATGAAAGAATCAGATGTTCAGTCATAGGTTAGAATTGTTGTACACGACTATAAACATAGTTTAACATATTTAACATATTTATAAGAATATGTTAACATATTTATAAGAATATGTCTTTTAACATATTTATAAGAATAAAGAAGGAATAAAAAAATCATAAGCATACACTTCTGCAGTAAATATATACCAGGCTAGTTAAACGCACTTTACTGAGATTCCTTAAAACCTTAAACAGTTCTGAGGTGGATCCTACCCTTCCTCTTTTATAGACAGTTCTCCCTCCTTTCAGATACAGAGTCACTGTATTATTTGGCCAGCGGCACACAGCTAGTTGATCCTGGGCTTTAGTTTTCTAATCTAGCTGGAAACATGAGTTGATGGGGAAGAGACCATCAAAACTGACCTGGCAGACTTCATAAGGATCTAGAAGAATTTCTAGAACTGAAAAATATAATAAGTGAAATAACAAGCTCAATAAAAAGAATAAATAGCAGAAGAGATACAACTGAACCTAGAATTAGCAAATTAAAAGAATGAAAAGATTACCCAGACTGTAGTACAAAGACAAAAAATATGAAAGAGAAGTTAAAACATGTGGAATATAAATAAGGTACATCCCACTGGCTTTCCATTAAAGAGATCACATGGAGACTGAAGGGGAAACAGTATCTGAAGAAATAATGGTTGAATTTTTTAGAAGCAATAAAAGATACAATTCTAATTATGAAAGGGCAAAAACACATTACAAAATAGAAAATACCTACTAAAGTTAAAAGAGCAAAAGGACATCATTAACTTTTCTAATACTTTTCCATGAGATATAAAATAGGTGATTCATGAAAAAAACAAAAAACAAAAACAAAAATGGTTCTAGAACTTCCATTTTCAATGATAATGGCAGAAAAACAAACATGCCAGGTGAATTTTTTTTTAATTTCTTTTAAAATACATTATTGTTCTGGCAAGAAAGTATGGAACATTCAGGTGCAAAGAACTAAGAGAAAATGGGAACCTTGAGAGGTGAACTGAACAACACAGGTATGTTCCCTTCGGGGCATACAACGGGACCCTAATTCTGGTGCTCACAGCCCTGCAGGGCGAACAGACAAGGCCCAGGCTAGAAGAATGTCTTTTACAAAACTGGGATCCTGAGGAAGGTGCATGTGGCAGAAAGTGGGAAAGTACGTATGTTCCAGCAACTAACGAAAACCGCAAAATGAAATGAAGGTAAGGGACAGAGGAACGGAGAGTGAAGATCTATGGTAAGAGTCTAAAGAAACATGCATACAGGATCCAGTCACTAGTCATTTCCCTTCCCTTGGCAGGAGGATTCTAAAAACTCCAAGGAGAGGCTTCACCCTGTTTTCTCTTCTCTGTTGTATTTGTCTCAGGCACTTAAGTAATCTTTTAATGTTTTCTTTAACATGAAGCCCTCAAAATGGACGAAAATGTGCGCAAACCATTCTTTCAGATCCCCATCACTTAGTAAGTAACTATTAAAAAAAAAACTTTTCTGAAAAAGCCTATAAGTAGCCCAGTGAATCTTCTCTTACCCCCCATGCCCACCGCCATGAGCTCGTGGCAGATTTCTTTCACGCACCTGGCAGCTGTGATCAGTGTCCAATCCATCCCACAGACTCATAAACTGAGCTTTCATCATGGCTGTAGCTTCATGGTCAGCACTTGAACGGTTTCGCAGGAAGGAGTCTATAAGGAAAAAGTCCTCAACCTTAGAAATTAATATTGAATTATTTCCTCTTCCTGTAATTTCAAATCCTTAATCAAAAGGCACCAACTTTGTTTAAGAGTAAAAGAAGAAGGGTTCAACTATGCCTTTTCACACGTAAGTCTGATTTAACAATTCTAGCAAATAACCGGGCAAATTAAAAGGCAATCAACTCTCAATCTTCATTTCTTTCCTAAAAATACTTTCATGCCAACATATTTAAAGAAGTATAGACTCTGGTACTGAGAGGCTTGAAGAATATCAAGTAGTGTCTTAGAGGAACGTCTGTGTGCTTTGGCTCTAACTTTCCAGGTTATCTGCATCCTATATATTTTTAATTATGGGGTCACATTCTTTTCTTCACATACTTTTCCTGGAAATAAAGAAAAATGACATTGGAAAATGTCAAAACACTACTAAGTGGGAAATGCAGGACAGAAATTGGTTTCAAACACACATGGTAGCATGCATGGGTGTATATGTTCTATAATGTGAAAAAGCCTTTAAAAGTACTCCAAAATGGCTGCCTGGGTGGCTCAGTTGGTTGCAACTGCCTTCAGCTCAGGTCATGGTCCTGGTGTCTAGTCCTGCGTCAGGCGCCCTGCTCAGCAGGGAGTCTGCTTCCACCTCTAATCCCCTCCCCTCTCATGCTCTCTCTCTCTCAAATAAATGGATAGAATCTTACCCCCCCAAATAAATAAATAAATAAAGTTCTCCAAAATGCTAATCACTTTAGTTATCTCTCAGAAATAGACTTAGGGACGATTCAAATATTCTCTTGCATTATTTTCTGTCTTCCCAATTATCTAAAAAGAACATGAAATGCTTTTAAAAGGTTGGGGGGGAACACTTTCCTCCTAGAATGAAAAGGCCTGGAAGACAGTACATCTTGTTTTTATTGTGGTCTGAAATTCTACACCTTTATACTGTTAACTCTTTTCATCTGAGTTTGTTTCCTTGGGTCATTTCTGACATTAGCTAGCATACAGCTTGTTTTTATATAAGAATTCTGTGTTGCCTGAGCACAATCAAGAGTAGTTTTCCTGGGGTGTCTGGGTGGCTCAGTGGGTTGGGCCTCTGCCTTCTGCTCAGGTCATGTTCTCTCAGGCTCCTGGGATCGAGCCCTGCATCATGCTCTCCGCTTGGTGGGGAGCCTGCTTCCCCCCCTCTCTCTGCCTGCTTCTGATCTCTCTCTCTCTGTCAAAAAAAAAAAAAAGAATAGTTTTCCTTTCTTCCAGAGAGCCTGTGGGGTCTAATCACTCACAACCGAATTTTATGATAACTTTATTTCATTTTAGAACTGATGAAATATGGTACAGAACTCGATGATAAAACTGTGGAAATGACTCAAAATTAAGGATAGAGCTGAAGTGGATGTATGTACATACATATATGTACACACCATTATTTTATGCATCAACAAAGCTTTAAATATTGCCAATTAAGTTATAATGCTAAAGAAGAAAAAACTCTGCCAATTATAATATGCTATCCCAATTTCAGTGAGGTTAAAATATAAGGAACAAAATGGTATATTTTAGAATGGATGAAATAGCACATTTTCATCCAAAGAGAATTTACTGTATTCATGATCTCTGATGAAAGAACTTCAACAGATTTTGGTTAAGGAGGAAATTAAATCCAGAAAAGGCAGGTATTCAAGGACCAATAGTGAGCAAACAAGCCATTGAATGTGGGATCTCTGAACAAATACCGCCAGTGCAGAAACAACCACCAGTGTGGCAGGCCACAAAGGAGAAGAAAATGTTAGCACGTGAGAGACGAATGGAGTGGTTAGTGTTTGAGAGCTGTACGGTCCCTGCATTATTTGGGAATAGGGCAGAAATGGTTAGGGTAGACTTTTAAGGCAAGTAAGTATGCTGAATGTTTCACTAAGAGAAAAACAATATGTAACTTCAAAAACTATGGCAGGGAAAAGGAGATACAGTAAAAAAAAAAGTACACTGGGCTGGTAAATAAGAAGCGCACAGTGATGTAATAGAAGTAAATCTAAATAAATCAGCTATTGGAATAAAGGCAAACTGAACAACTCCTAGTTAAAGCATCTTAGGTTAAAATTTTTAAAAAAATCTAGCTATACCGGGGTGCCTGGGTGGCTCAGTGGGTTAAGCCCCTGCCTTCGGCACAGGTCATAATCTCAGTGTCCTGGGATCAAGCCCCACATGGGGCTCTCTGCTCGGCAGGGAGCCTGCTTCCCTCTCTCTCTGCCTGATTCTCTGCCTACTTGTGATCTCTCTCTCTCTCAAATAAATAAACAAAATCTTAAAAAAAAAAAAAAAATCTAGCTATACATGTGCCTTTGTACAAAATTCACACCCAAACTCCAAAACTGTTGTAATAAAGAGAGAAATACACAAGGCAAAGAAGTAACCAAAGTACTATATACCTGTACCTATTTTTCTCTCTAGAGAAAAATTTTCTATACAGTCTCCCATAATACATATAATGGTATAATTAATTCAAAGCTGTAGCTTTAATTACTTAGCTTTACTATGACTTACCATACCAGGAACAAAAATACTGATGATCCATAAAATACAGAAAAAGTGCACTTATATAAAAGTCATCACATATATGGAAAGATGATCTATTTTATAAGCTGGCTGTCCATATGGAAAAGAAAGAAATTAGATTCCTACTTCACATTATATATTTTAAAAAGAGGAATATTTATGGTGCCAGTGAAGGGATTTGTAAGCCAGACACAAAAAGTATAAATCATAAGGAAAAAAAAATGGATAAATACAACTGAACATAAATCCTTGTTTAAAAAAAAAACTATTACAAAGTGAAAACACAAGCCCATCTAGAAAATATTTCCAATCATAATAAAGACATCAACAAATTACCAAGAAAATGCAAATAACCCCAAAGAAAAACTAGCAATTTAAAAGCAAGGAAACCCAACATTTCAAAGATGGCAGTATTTACTAGCAACACAGGGAAACACAAACCAATGATGAGAAAATTCATGTTCTTTAAAGTGACAAAAAAATCAATGGTAGTGTCTGAAAAAATAAATTTTAGAGAGTCTGTAGGGAAGCTATATAATGGTGAGAGTGAAAACAGGCATGAGTGAGGTTGAAGACGAACCCATCACATGACCTAATGGCTCAAACTTCCAGAGATCCACCCTGAACAGACCGATACACATAAGTAGACAGGTACGTAATGTCACTGTATGCTGCCCATGTTAGGGAGAAAACAGAAAATTATGATCAAGTAGGGTAATGAACAGATTATGATTCATTCTGTAACATGGAAATTATACAGAACATACAGAGATGTTGGTTACCCCTTTTGTTAATTTGACCTAATAAATGTTAAAAACTAAATGTGGTCATCGAAATACCACCCTTAAGAATGGTGCTTTAGCAATGACCACAGTCACCAAACTGTGGAAAGAGCCAAGATGCCCTTCAACAGACGAATGGATAAAGAAGACATGGTCCATATATACAATGGAATATTATGCCTCCATCAGAAAGGGTGAATACCCAACTTTTGTATCAACATGGACGGGACTGGAAGAGATTATGCTGAGTGAAATAAGTCAAGCAGAAGAGAGTCAATTATCATATGGTTTCACTTACTTGTGGAGCATAAGGAGTAACATGGAGGACATGGGGAGATGGAGAGAAGTGAGTTGGGGGAAATCGGGCGGGGGTGGGAACGAACCAAGAGAAACTGTGGACTCTGAGAAATAAACTGAGGGTTTTGGAGGGGAGGGGAGTGGGGGCTGTGGGGTGAACCTGGTGGTGGGTATTACGGAGGGCACCTACTGCATGGAGCACTGGGTGTGGTGCGTAAACAATGAATCTTGGAACACTGAAAAAAAAAATTAAAAAATAAAGAATGGTGCTTTAAAATGCTCACATAGAAAAGTCACATACCTATTTCATCTATAAAAATGATGGAAGGCTGTAGCTTTATGGCAAGGGAGAAGACAGCAGCAGCCAGTTTCTGAGATTCTCCATACCATTTATCGGTCAGTGTTGAAGGCTGAAGATTAATAAATCGACAGCCTGCTTCTTTGGCGGTAGCCTTGGCAATCAAAGTTTTACCACAGCCTGGAGGCCCATATAGAAGAACACCTGGAAATAAACACGTTATTTTATTTTTCCTATTTGCTTTAGTTTATTTGATAACCAATATAATATTAATGCTGTCCGCACTAAAATTTTCCCTAACATTCACTTGTTACTGTTAACCTTTTCTGAATAGTAGAAAAGGAAAGCGCCACTTTCTCTAAGTTCAGTGTCTGTGATGATACACATTTGGGGTTATAATTATAGCATGCTTATGCCTCCTCCCTTCATGGAAAGATCTAGTTCAGGGTACTAAAGACAATCACCTCGACAACCAAACTCACGCCCCTCAATCAACAGTTGACAAAATTTGGTCTAATACCGCCCACCTTCACAAGCTAACAGCATGATGGTGCATTAACAATAGCCCAGAGAAAACTGAGAACTTCTTCAAAAGACTGTAGCGAACACTGTTACGCTGTTACTCAGCAAATTTAAGTTTCAGCCAAAAGGGCATGGGCTTCTTCCCACACAGATAAAGATCTCCTCTTAAAAGGAACAAAAGCTGCTGGTCACTCCTGTTTTATTTTCCAAGGAATAAAACTGTATTATTAACCTAAAGTCTCCACTGATAGCAGTTTGCTGCTTAATACAACTTAAGGTAATTCTTTTAATATGAGAGATCTAAATTGGTCAAGGTTTTAAGCATTTTGGGAATCATCACCAACTGTTTTTCAACTAAAATGAGGAAACATTTTTGTAAGTTAATACTAAAATCATGACCATGCACAAGTCTGACTTAAATTTTATTTGCTTAATTCAGAGCTCCTCTACTTTTCTCATATAACTGCATCTAAAAAGACAATATTTACAGGTGGCATGCTGGGGTAAAATGAAGAGGCTTTGGAGATTTCTGAAGCATTCTTATTATATAATAAAAATAAAATGTAAGAAAAGTAGATATTTTGTATTAAAATCCCATCCTGCCCCAATTCTCATTTTTTTTAAAAAATGAGAAACTTGAGCTCGATTCCACAAGAAAACTAACAACCTTTTTCACATCAAACTCTTCAAAATAATGTCCAAACTTTTCTTCCAGTACAATTTTTCCGGTGGTCTTAATAATTCCTTTAAGATTCAACTAAGCCAAGTTTAATTATCCTAAAGTTTTCTGAAGCTATTTTAGAATTTAAATCAGTAACTTTTGCCAGAACACGTTAATATTTCCATGCAGTCCTTTAAAGTTTTTAATTAAGTTCATTTAGGTATAAAGAATTTAACTAAGTCAGTTATAACTTGAACCCTCTATGGACACTGTTCTTCTGGACGGAACATGTGAATACAGAACATAGTTGTCATTTAATTCAAATCAAACTGAAAACATATGGGATGACTGCAGAAGCTTGGAATTATTATTACATTTGTTATTTTGATCAGATAATTTAATATGGAATGCAGATCTACGAGCCAATTTTTATATGCCTATTATTTGAATCTTGGGGTTTTTTTGAACCATCTATTGAGCAAAAGTCCTCATATCTTGTTGATTTTGCAGCTACACTGTCACTTTACAAACATAGGCAAGTATTCTTAGAATGTCCTCTTTGTTTCACAGTATCCACTTATCACTTGGAATATTTTATTCCTAATAGTTTAGTTCTGGCACTTCTGCAGGATTAAGTTTTTCCCATAATCGCTCTTCAAGGATTGTAATTAGGGTTATTAAGCAGGTTTTTTAAAAACTTTATTTATTTGATAGAGAGAGATCACAAGTAGGCAGAGGCAGACAGAGAGAGGGAAGCAGGCTCCCTGCCGAGCAGAGAGCCCGATGTGGAACTCGATCTCAGGACCCTGAGATCATGACCTGAGCCGAAGGCAGAGACCTAACCCACTGAGCCATCCAGGCTCCCCTAAGCAGTATTTTTTTTAATGTCTGGAGATTTATTGTGTAATGAAAGCTTTGGGATTTCATCATCTGCTGGAGGACAGCGATATGACAGCTGAGGTAGCGGGGCTGGAGGGGGCAGTCACTGGTCACTTCCTGACGTGGGTGGTAGTTATGTGTTACCTGAATTTTATTAAGATTTTTATTTATTACCTGACACAAAGACACAGTGAGAAGGAGTACACAAACGGTGGAGGGAAAGGGGAGGAGGGAGACACAGGCTACCCACTGAGCGGGGAGCCCGATGCTGGGCTCAATCCCAGGACACCAGGATCATGAGCAGACACTTAAAGACTGAGCCACCCAGGCACCCCATGTGTTAGCTTTATAATTATCCATTCAACTGCTTTATCCCCATTTCTGTATGTATGCTGCTTCGCCAAGATTCATGTTGTTTCATCTGGCACGTTATTAAAGAATCGAGCAACAGTATTTAAAAGTGGCACCTCTTCTGTATCTTTTGTTCATGTTTATGAAGAGTGATCATCCGTGAATGGTCCTGCAAATGAATGTGAGGCATTTGGCTTCAATTATTAGTTTTGCAACCCTTCAACTAGTTTTTCTGTTGCTTTAGTTTTTCTGAGTCTGATACTTTTACAACGATTTTCCACAAAACAAAAAACTGCTTGTTACTTCGTGCTTTGCAGAGGCTACAAAACTCAAACCTCTCTTTAATATGGATGTTTAGGTAAGGGCTTTACTTCATAAACACCACACAAAAATAAAATATTCAGGGTGAGGAAGAAAAGAATTAGGACAAAAGATCCAAATTTGAAATAATTCTCATTAGTGACAAATACCTTACTAGTAACCAACTTTTTTCTTTTTCGAGATACTTTATTGACTTCTGAGCTTTAATAAAAATTTTGTTCAAAAGGTGGAAAAATAAGTATCTGTAAAAACTACATCTATTTAAATTCAAAGTACTCAAGGAAGTGGAGGGAGGAAAGGAGGGTTTTACAGCCTCAAAAAAATCACTTTTCAAAATAAATTTTTCTAAGTTATCTACATTTTCATGATCCATTGAAGAGGAACATGGTAAAATTCACAAACATAAAACTTTTGTGTCAAAATGATTATGGTAGTTAAGAGTTTATAGAACTGTATAGTATTCAGATAGAATTTTAATTGTAAATTTTGGAATAACAAAGGGTTATTTTTTAATACAACCATTAATATTTTATGACATGTTCTTGTGACCATTTATTGGCCTGACAGCTCAAACTTTATACCTTTATGAGACTGTATGAGTTCATGTGCTAGTATGTATGTCATTATCAAATTACCCTTGTGTATTCTTTGAGGCAGTGATGACTTCTGGCTTAGATAGCAATGAACTGTCTAGGGATAACATAAAATTGGCAATAAAGCAATGTTTCTAACCTAGGTAACCTATTTCCAGTTCAAAAATGGAACAAGTTACGGTATGCAACTGATTTTATGCTCTGCTTCTGTATACGAATATCCAATTTATGTTCCGTGTCAAAAAGTCAGTCAATGGTTTTTCAGACTTCTGTTCCTGATTTTAAAAAAACTTTCCAAAAATGCAAGGCTGAGAAGGCTCAAACAGTGTAACTTTGGATTACATAATCAAGAAATACTTGTGTAACTTACAAAAATTTGAAATACTCATAGAAACCACCTCTAGTTTTGGATAATGGTTTCCAATTAGCAACAGATTTAAACATAACACTGAAGTATCTCATAATTTGGTATTTACTGTGCCAAGTCCAGCTAGTGAAGTCACTCGTTTACCTGGGCTAAGAGCTCGCTGATGAGGAAAGGGGCTTTCTCTAATAGCATGTGAAACACAACTCATTTTTCTAAAATCACTAGTTTTGTGAAACTGAGACATGAAAAATTATAAAAGTTATTTCTTGTTCAGACTACCAATGACCTGGAAAAGGGTAGTAAAGAATGTAACTGAATAATTAAACTTTTACTTTACTCTTCTGATCTGGGCTCAGATAAATCAATTGCATTTTCTTTGGGGGAAAAATTTTTAAAAATGTATTAAACTAAATGCTTTTTATTGGGGGGGGAGAGCTTTGTTGTTTTAAAAAATAAAAAGAAATACCCAATAAACAGTTTTGTTATTTTAGTTAATGAAAAGAACATGTCATTTTTGGTGGTAACTGTTATCATCCTCTATTTACCAAAAGCAAAAGTTACCTATTTCATGAAAATGTACAGATATCGGCCATAATTACTTTTGAAATATAATTTAACGCACTTTTTGATATTAATGGCAAAACTAGTAAGATTATAGGAAACTATAACTTACACATAATGCCATTTTGATACTTCTATAGATCCTATTTTTTTAAGTGTATGTCTAATAATTTGATTTCAGCCTCGACTAGCAACAGAAAAGCAAACCTGTGCAGTGCTGGGCATAGAATGAAGAGCAGTTGGAAATCAAGCTCTGCTGTGGCATCTGTATCTGAAAGCTGTGGTAAACATATCTCCATTCATCTGCCAATTATCTCCTAGGCTGCATCACCTGAATCATCTTTAACACTTAAACATGATTAATATTTCAATGGACACAGAAAAAAGTACTACATTTAAGGATGGAGCTATAAACATTTCCTTTTTTTTTTTTTTTTTAAATAAGCATTTCCAATTCTTGAGTTCCAGGACTTTCAAAATGATTACTAGTAACTAGGAATAAAGAAGTTTCCCTTTAAAAAAGTAGTATTTATTTATTAAAATATTTTATTTATTAATTTGACAGATCACAAGAAGGCAGAGAGGCAGGCAGAGAGAGAGAGAGAGGAAGAAGCAGGCTCCCTGCTGAGCAGGAAGCCCGATGTGGGGCTCGATCCCAAGACCCTGGGATCATGACCCGAGCGGAAGGCAGAGGCTTTAACACACTGAGCCACCCAGGCGCCCAAATAAGTAGTATTTAATTTCTAGTTCATCTGTACTTCGATATTTACTCTAAAACTCCACTGCAATTAAGATTACTAAGATTAAGATTAAGATTAAAACAATTAACATTACTAAGATTAAGATTACTAAGAGAAAAAAAAATCACTAAATTGTGAAACAATAAAAAGAAGTCTTACTTTGAAAACAGAAGAACCTGTATCACGACCTGAATTTTTTTAACCTCAATTTCCCAAATTTTTATTTACTTGGAAGTAGTAAAAATGACTGAAATAAAGGGGTTGTTCTGACATGTAATTACAGGGAAAAAATTTTATTGAAATTTGGGAAGCTGAAGAACGAGCAATTATTTTAAAACTATTTATAAAACTGCACACTAGATCTCAGTTTTCTCTTGAAAATCCACCCTCCATAATACCAGTTCTATAATGGCAGAAAGTTTCAATGTTTCCTACATTTTTAATACTTTAGCAAATATAATCTTGTACTATACCCTTTGGAGGCTGCAGAAGCCTGGAATTTTCAAACAAATGCTTCTTTTTGATGGGTAAGATGACAGTGTCTTTCAGATCCGTAATGACATCATCTAAACCTGCTATATCACTCCAAGTAACCTGGGGAAAGGTAAGGTTGACATGGATTTTACAACTTAAGTACACTCCATGAAGTAAAAAAAATCCCCCCAAAATGGTAAACCCTAATCTGATAAATATACATAAATAAAAAAAGATTAACATATAATGTGAGTAAAGACTTTTCAGAGCAGTAATTAAATTGCTAAACAACTAGGAAATTACAAAAAGGAACTTAATAGTCAACTATCTACTATTTAAAAAAAGGGGGGGGGGGAGCACCAGGCCCACTGCTCAGAATTCTACATGGATCTAATAAACTGAATTCATTCCACTTACGAGGAGACACTCTGCCAAGAAAACCCAGAACCAACTCAGACAGTTAAGTCAGTGCTGGGTGATGGGGAAGAGCTTACCAGGAGTACCCCTAATTCATACAGGATACTGTCAAATATAACGGGAATAGATTTTAGAAATAAAGTCACACAAAACTGGAATTTTGAATTTTATTAATCTAAAGTAAAACTGTGCCCAAACTTCTGTCTTTATAAATAGTAAACAGGAGATAAATATTTTCAAAATAAACACAGCGTGTATATTTTAAAGCCTTCTGACTCAACTTAAAAAATCTGGGGTGTGAGGGGTAGAGGGGAGAATTAACTAACTAAAAAAGACCTAAGTAAAAAACATCAACCTAGCTCTAACCTGACAGAGTAAAGGGACTGCAGAAGGGGTGAGTCAGAAGCAGTATTACCAATGATTTACTTCCCCTACAACTTAAAAAAAAAAAAAAAAGTGAAAAGCCATAGCCAAATCTGAAACAAATCATCACCTACTTCCACTGTAGCTACAACAAAAAACCAGAGTCTATTGATACAGAGTTACTCAAAAGTGAAAGCAGGTAGGGCCTAGAAAGTTTCACTGTAAATCTATAGATCAAATTCAAATGGAGGATTTCTTCCGGGGACTTCTATTTCTCCATGCACATGGATACTAAAAGACATTATAGACTTAGACTTTTCTTTTTCCAGATTTAGAGATAGGAATATCGTATGTATTCTATTTATTTGTATCTGTTGTACAAAATTCATTTACGTTTGTTATAAAATACACTGAATTTTAGAATTTATAAATTACACTAATCTGATGTTCAAATCATCCTTTTGAAGTAAGTGGAATAGACATCACAGGGTCCTTGGATTATACAGGAGGGAACTGACACTCAGAGAGGAAATAATTTGCCAAGGCCATGAACAGAAAAACTGGAATTCAGAATCTTGTGTTGGCTACCATACGTTATCATGAAAATCTACACTTAAGACTCCAAAATCAAATATCCACATAACTTATATGCCACAAAAGGTGAATTAAAGTACAAGTTTATCTAAACAAGTGTATGCCAAAAAAAATTAACGCAGCAGGCTCCAGACTGTTGTCCATAGAAAGGCCTGCCTGCAAGGAGGGCCCGGGCTGGAGTATAGGAACTCAGATTTCGGGAGAATTCCTACCACTCCCCAATAAGAACACCTCACTGTGCCTCAACTTTTGTGCAAACAAAATTGTTTACAGTGGATATCTGTCTTCCCTCTGGAAGTCTGGAATTTGGGGAGATGTTAGGAAGTATAGTCTACATGACTAGTCCCAGTTAAAACTGTGGGCACTAATAAGTATCTAGGGAGCCTCCCTGGTGGAGGGCACTTTACATGTGTTCTCACAACTTGTTGCTGAAGGAGTGTGACTTCATTCACAGCGGAAGACTCCTGGAAGCCTGTGCCTAATTTCCTCCAGATTTCATCCCAAGCCCCTCTTTTCTTGCTGATTTTGTCCTGTATCCATTTGTTGTATGAAATCGTACCTATGAGCACAAAGCTATGCGGACTCCTGTGATTCCTCCTAAACAATCATCAAACCTGGTCATTGTCAGGACCCCTGACACAAAAATCTAGACCAAAAAAATCTGAAATAAGATTAAAGATACGTACATGCATGTTAAGAGGGTCTACTAGATGAGCAGCAATACTCATTTCATATTCTGAAAGCTTCACATTTTTCACACCAATCTGTTTCATTAATTTTTCTGCCTAAAACGAAAAAAAACAAGCAACTTCCTTTAGTTTGATATTTAGGTACTGGAACTCCAAAGGAGATGATTTGTGAAGTCTAAAGAGCGATGAACAGACATACAAGAATTTTCCAGGGAAATTCTAAGCCCCTTGATCTCATCTTTCCCCAGTGTAAATCCTCAGGTAGATTTGAGTATCCAACTCCATAGAAATCAGAGGAATTTAAACCAGCTCCTAGGAAGTGGAAAATACAGGGCACATGACTGAAGAGATACATGGAGGGCCTTCCATTCCTCCAATGAGACTCCATGGTCCAATATGATGTCTTTCCTAGTAGGGTTATCATGACAGGTGGAGATGAAACCTCAAAATGAAAGACAGGGGAGTTAAATGTATCAAAAAACTGACAAATGAAGTTTCTTTCCTTGAAACAGGTTTCTGAAAACAGGTGCCTAACTTCAAATTACCCATATATCGACACCAGATGCCCCTATCTATCAAATCTCAAATTGTTCTGAGAAGCTGTCCTTTTTAGTTAAAGCCAATTCCTGGGACTAGGCAACCAAAGATAGTAAAAATACTACTAAATTAGAAATATACTTACATTTATTTTTAGAGCTGGGCAAAACTAGCTTTAAACCTTTGAGCTTTACCAACACATTAAAGCTTTTGATTAAATTTTTAAATAAATGGTTATAAATATTTGCTGAGCATGCTGAGTATTATGCCAAAATACTGAAAATAGATTAACTCACTGAATCCCCCGAGCAAGCTTATGAGGTAGGTACAATACACATGCAGGTGACCCAACTCCAGGGACCATCCTCTAACCCACATGACCTTACTGTCCCCAATTATAAGATAGGAGTCTGTGACCACTAAGGAGTCTTCAAAAATCTCTAGAAAACACACTCAAATTTCAATTAAGTGAGCATATTTAGAAATAAAGACTGAATTTTTTTGTTGTTCCATTTTCCTAAAATACTTTAAAAAAAATCATATCGTATTCTTTATTTATTTTATGTATTTTTAAGTAGGCCCCATGCCTAACGTGGGGCTTGAACTCATGACCCTGAGTTCAAGAGGTGCATACTCCACCAACTGAGCCAACCAGGCACCCCCTAAAATACTTTGTGATTCTATAAGATCTTGCTCTTGTCAGGGAGTATTCCTGCGTCAGATGAAATTCATATCACACAGCAGTATAGTCAGAGATTCGTTGGAGGATTAGGATAAGTGTGAGTAAATTAGGATAAATCATATGATTGTAATGTAGCATTTTTTCAAAAGTGCTATGAACCACACTGTTTTTCCTCTTTAGCTCTCCCCTGTAAAATTACTAAAGAAATGGATAAAGTAACCCTTCCAAGGTTTTTGAATCTCTTCCTTATTAATATATATCTTCTCTTTCGCTGACTTAAAATCTTTCATGCGTCAGCTATGAGAGGTATCCTATTTTAGAATCTGTAATAACATCAATTTACACTTCTTTTTCATTCTGCTTTTATAAATGTGAAGCCATCCCACATGTGTTCTTTCTAGGCAATGCAGTAAACACTGATTTTTCAGCCAGGGGTGATTTTGCCCCTCAGGGGACATACTTTTGGCCATCACAACCTGGGGGGACAGGGTGCGACTGGTATCTAGTCAGAAGAGACAAGGATGCTGCTGAGCGTTCTTAAAGGCAAAGAACAGCCTGCCCCTCCCCAATTATCTGGCCCCAAATGTCAGCATTGCTGAGTTAAGAAACCCTGCTTTTTTTTCCCCATTAGCTATTTGCTCTTAAAATTTTACTCTAGGCCACAACTGCCCCTTGCTTTAAATACTAACAACCTTTATTTATATCTGGGATTTCCTAAACAAGTATAGAGCTAGAAAATACTTCGGTAAAATTTACCTAAAATCTTTTCCCCACAAAAGCAGTCCCATTTAACAATACCTTCAAGTTGCATTAACAACACTGACAGCAAAAAGAAATTAATGCTTACTGGGCAAAATTCATTTTCTTTTTCTTTATTTTTCCTTTTCTTTTCTTTCTTTCTTTTTTTTTTTTTTTAACAATAGCCCTTAAAATCATCCTGAGAAGTAGCTATTACTATGCTTATTTCTAGGTGAGAAACCTAAGGGTCAAAGAAATTAGGAGAGCTGCCAAGATTATGAGCTAGAAATTGGCATTTCCAGAGTTCAAACCCTGATCTAATTCCAGAGCTCATGTTCTGCTGAAACACCAATCCTCATTTGGGAAAGAACATGGTTAACAAATAAAAAGAAAGGACCCCAAAACACATCATAACAATTCCAAACTGTTCCAGAAGTTATCCAACTGTTTCTAGCTTTGACAGCTTTAACTGAGTGAGCCTCTATTTAAAAAATGTTTTACCAAGAACAAAATTATGATTATACACTCTAAAAATAGCTTACATTCATGCACTGCTTTATCATTTACAACTCAATGACAATTATATTTTCCAGTTAGCCAACTTTTGTTTGGTTTTTAAAGTGAGTCTCTCCAAGTAGTTGTTACTCTGTGGAGGAAAAATGGTGGGCTGGGCAGGGGGCAGGGGGTCAGAGGTAGGAGGGAAACTTAGTTTTTACTGTACACTCATTTTTTTAACTGTTTCATTGTATTTTTTATCCTTCCACTCTATTTTCTTTTTTTCCCAAGTAAAGTATTTGTAACAAGATTAAGAAGTAGGGTAGGAAAGAGTGAACTAGTATTTTTGTCTAAAATGGGAAAAGAGGAGATGCGAGAAAAGGAGTAACAAAAAAGAAACATTTTGTTCAATTTTTGAAAGATTCATAACATTTGTTGTTATTTTGGAAGAAGAATTTTAGAAAGTTAGAGATAGCATTAAGAAGTTAAGGGTGAAAAACCAGAGGTGAACTATAATTAAACTTAAGGCTTTTTTTTTTTTTTAACAGACGTCATAGCTAACAGACTCTTAAGTGTGGACAGAGGAAATCATGGCTACAAAGCTCAAAAATACACTGAAATAGGAAACACCAAAGAATTTGAGTAATTAGCTCTATATATTTGATATAATCTCTTATAAACTCATATTAAAATTCTTGAAAACACCCTTTACAAGAGGACCCAAGTCATCTTCCCTTTCAGTGCACATGTCTCTTCTGGTTTTACTGGGTGTATTTTGGAAGCTACAGGATCCCATGGCTTTCTACTATCGTGCCCTTCCACTGTCCAGGGCATACAGCACAATGCTGCACACAGTTTTCTCTCCTCCAGGTTCCCTCTCTGCGGGCTCCTCTTTCCCCATCACTTCTACCCATTCCGTGGCCAATCAGGCAACACTAACCGTGTATTCCTTACTGACTTCCTGTCTCAAGTGACTTCAGATTTTCAGGCCTCAGATTCAGTGCCAGTAAACCATAGTTGCAAAAGCTACCTGATCCATAATGTAGGTCACAATGGCTTCCTGGGGTCAGCAAACAGCTCGTTCCAGCGTTAACTGGCATTCAGTGCCGGCCACTCTCAAAAATAATTGGCAGCTGACAGTTCGTGATTTTTTTTGAAAGGTCTCAGTGTGTATCTCTTCATAAAATACTTTGGCTAATTTACTTCTCTCAAAATAACTAAAAGATTTGAAGACTAAAGTGTCATGACAGGACTAAAAATATGACATTAACTTCACTAAGGTCACAGTATATGACCTTCATAAGTAGGAAGAATTCTCAATAGTCATCTTTGCTGGCCTTTGACAATTAATCTAAAATCTCAGAAATACTCTAGGTCTAATTAGTATGCTAACCCAAATACTGTATTTATTAATACTCAGAACAGGTCAAGCATTAACTTATACATCCTGTGCTTGAAAGCTCTTCAGAGAGCTTACCTAAACACTCCATTTTTCTCTAGCCCAATGAACCCAACCCACCCTTTCATTAGACATACCCAGCAGAACTCTTCTACTACATCTAAATACAGCCCAGAAAATCCCCAACCCTGTGTCACACCCTGCAGAAACCATCTCCTCTCTCCTGACTGACAGCCTACATTTCATCAAGCTGGCAAGTTTTCCGGGCTTCAGGCTAGAAACTGTTTACAAATATTCTAATTCAAACATTAAGACTACTTCTAGGTTACTGTTCCTGATTTGAATACATGGACATCATTGTTTACCTTTCTTTCATCTGACCACTGCACTGCCTTTAAATTCACATGAGGTCCGCTGATTATTGGTAGTCTCAAAACGTTATCTCAGCTTCTATATTCAGTGTTCTGCCTTTATGACCATGGAAGTCATAGTTTCCTCCTCACCCATAGTCACACATGATCTTTACCTTCAATGTATACCCTTAATTCTTTAATTCCCTTCTATACTCCCAGTTAATTATCCCCCATCTGGCAATATCTGACTTCCTAAATGGCCTGGACCACAGCTCATCATTTCAACAATGTGTTCTGCTAAATCTTAGAACCCTAAGGTTCTAAGGGACTTGTACCAGTCAGCCTTATCCTCAATGCTGACTCCGTACCACCATTCAGTTTATCTGCTACCAAGATACTGAGAAATGCTTGGAGAAGTTAATAAAAACAACTAAATTCCCAATACCATCATGCTTCCTTCAACTATGCCCTAATGTTCATAATCCACAATGATTTATCTCATTAAACCCTGATCACATACTTACCTCAGCAGGACCTAACCCTCCAATTCTCCTTCCCATTCAGTTATAACATCTTCCCACTTCACTGAGAGTAAATTAATTATTAACCTTAAAATGTTCCTTTTTTTTTTTTAAAGATTATTTATTTATTTATTTATTTGAGAGATAATGAGAGTAGAGAGGTCAGCAGGAGAAGCAGACTCCCCGCCGAGCAAGGAGCCTGATGCGGGACTCGATCCCAGGACTCTAGGATCATGACCTGAGCCGAAGGCGGTTGCTTAACCAACTGAGCCACCCAGGCGCCCTAACCTTAGAATGTTCTTAAACTACTAATCCCAACCCCTCTGGGACCTACACCTCCATCCTCTTTGGCAGTAGCTCTCTACTTCCTCCTCTTCCACTAGTCTTTTCCCTCTTCATCTTCAACTTTCTGCTAGCAAACTCTGGAATAACCACCTTTTTAAATTCACATTGTACTTGCTGTCCCCAGTGAATGGAAATGCTCTGATTTTGCTAAATTTATGGATCACTTTCTTTGATTGAATTCTTTATGTCCTCCTTTTCTCCTGGATCGTTCTATAACACAGCATTTACAACTAATTCTCTTGGGGCCCCTGGCTGGCTCAGTTGGTAGAGCATACAACTCTTGATCTCGGGGTTGTGAGTTTAAGCCCCATGTTGGGTGCAGAAATTACTTAAAAAAAAAAAAAAATCTTAAAAAAAAAAATCTCTACAACTAATTCTCTTTTGCAACCTTCTCTTCCTTTGGTTTTGACGACTTGACACAAATGATTTTCCAGATAGTGGGAAAGAAAAAGTGAAGAGGGGCTTTTTATTTTATTTTTATTTTTTTATAAACATATAATGTATTTTTAGCCCCAAGGGTACAGGTCTGTGAATCGCCAGGTTTAAACACTTCACAGCACTCACCACAGCACATACCCTCCCCAATGTCAATAACCCCACCACCCTCTCCCTACTCCCTCCCCCTGGCCATGCTCAGTTTGTTTTGTGACTTTAAGAGTCGAAGAGGGGCTTTTAAAAATTATATTCAACACCCACCAATTTCCCCTAATTCTTATTTCAGAATGTAGGCCTTCCAGTTGAAATTTACTGCCATAATGAATGACTACTACAGCCTGCAGTGTTTTGTACACTTCACGCGTGTTCAGGTGGGAAAGACTAGTACCAATACCTTATTATTTTTTTTCCCTATTCTTCTGGCCTTTTTTGGGGTGCTTTTATTAATAATTGGGTAGATTTTTAAAAAAGGTTATCTTTAAAATATACAGATGAGGTAAAAAGAACCACAAAACACGTTCTCAGTAAATAGTTATATGAATAAATTCAAGTTGTTAATCCAAGAAAGAGATTACTGTAAATGGTATCAAGTAAAAATCAAAATTTATTCCCTCTCACATAGAACCAATTGTCCAATTGCCATTTATTGAAAAGTCTATCCTTTCTCCAATAATTAAAAAAAGCAGAGCCGGGGCGCCTGGGTGGCTCAGTGGGTTAAGCCGCTGCCTTCGGCTCAGGTCATGATCTCAGGGTCCTGGGATGGAGTCCCGCATCGGGCTGCCTGCTCAGCAGGGAGCCTGCTTCCTTCTCTCTCTCTCTGCCTGCCTCTCAGTGTACTTGTGGTTTCTCTCTGTCAGATAAAGAAATAAAATCTTTAAAAAAAAAAAAAAAAAAAAAAAGCAGAGCCAATTCTATAATACATCAGGTTTCCAAAGTATGCCTAAGTCTATTTCTGCAGTCTATCCTGCTAAATTTGCCAATCCATCCCTGTGCCAATAGCATACTGTTTCAGTAACTATAGCTTTATGATACATTTTGATATAAATTAAGGCAAATACTCCCTCCCCAATATACATCTTTTTTTTTTTTAAATGTCTTGTTTTTCAAGAGTATCTTGCCTACACATAAATTTAAATTCTTCCATAAAAATTTTAGGGAAAAAATTTAAAAAGCCTGTCAATATTTTTTATTGCCATTGAATTAAGCACAGCGTCAATAGTTTCATAATTTTCATTAAAAATTTGTTGCACAACTTGTTTGTCAGTGACTGTAAATGTTTGATACTACTATAAACAGTACCTTTATTTAAAGTTGCCTTTTCAAAGTGTGACGGGTATGCAGAAACAGCTGATTTCTGTACACTGATTTTATATCCAGCAGCCCTTAAACTTAACCTTATTAACCCCAACATATCAGCTACAGACTTTGCTTCCTATGTAGATTATCATATTATCTGTGTATAATGACTGTTTAATTTCTTTTCCAATCCTTCTACCTCTTATCTTTCTTGATTTATGCAACATTAACAGTAAAATGCTGAACAGAAGCGATGACAAGAGGCTCCCGTGACTTGCTCCTAATCATAAAGGAAATGCTTTAAATTTTTTACCATGAAGTATGTTTCCTACAGTAAATTCATTTTATCAGGCTAAAGACATTATCTTCTTTTTAAAAAAATTTTTTTTTAAATTAACATATAATGTATTATTTGCCCCAGGGGTACAGTCTGTGAATCATTAGGGTTACATACTTCACAGCTCTCACCATAGCACATACCCTCCCCATGTCCATAACCCAACCACCCTCTCCCTACCCCCTTCCCCCAGCAACCTGCAGTTTGTTCTGAGATTAAGAGTCTCATGGTTTGTCTCCCTCCAGATCCCATCTTGTTTCATTTTTTCCTTCCCTACGCCCCAAACCCACCACGTTGCCTCTCAAATTCCTCATATTAGGGAGATCATATGATAATTGTCTTTTTTTTTTTTAAGATTTTATTTATTTGACAGACAGAGATCACAAGTAGGCAGAGAGACAGGCAGAAAGAGAGGAAGGGAAGCAGGCTCCCAGCCAAGCAGAGAGCCTGATGAGGGGCTCGATCCCAGGATCCTGGGATCATGACCTGAGCTGAAGGCAGAGGTTTTAACCCACTGAGCCACCTGGACACCCCGGTAATTTTAGCCATTGTTAAATTTAGCCATTGTTAATTTTAGCCATTCTGACTGGTGTGAGGTGGTATCTCATTGTGGTTTTGATTTGTATTTCCCTGATGCCAAGTTATGTGGAGCACTTTTTCATGTGTCTATTGGCCATCTGGATGCAAACACATTATTTTCTATTCCTACTTCACTAAGTAAGAGCTTTTCTAAAAAGAATGAATATTTTAATTTTAACAAAGGCTTTTTCTGCATTTATTGAGATAATCACAGTTTTATCCTTTAATCCGTTATTATAGAACATTATAAATATATTTTTTCCTCAATTGAAGCCAGCCTTAAGCTCCTGGAATAAATCCCACTGGTAATATGTTAACCTTTTTTATGAACTGCTGAATTCAAAACTTGCTAGTATTTTAGGATTTTTCTATTCATTTAATTGAGATAACTTATAGCCCACTGCAAGTTTTAGGAATATTAAGCTACCCTCATAAAAAGATTTGGTGGCTCTTTCCTTTTTTAGAGTTTGTATAAAATTGTTATTATTAATTTGTTCCTTATATGTTGCTAGAATTTGCCAGTAAAATTCTATGGGCCTGGGGTATTCTTTTTCAAAATATATATCCAATATTAATTTATTTCATAGGTATGGGACTAAATATTCGTGTCTACTTCTTAAGTCAGTTATAGCAATTTATATTTTTCTAAGAGTCTATCTGTATCATCTAAGGTTTTTAAATTTATTGGCAGTTATTAATTTTCCTTATTTTAATGTCTATAGCATCATCATTATGCCTCCTCTATCATTCCCTAGTAATATTAATTGGTGGCTTTATTTTCTTCTTTACTGGTTATACAGAACTGTCAAATATTTCCAGATATTCAAATAACCAACTTTTTGGTTTCACTGGCTTTCTCTGCTGTCTATTCATTTTCTATATTTTTATTCACTCTTTACTGTATAGTCTATTTTCTATTAATTTGCCTTCCTATTATTTCCATTCTTTTATTATCCATGGGTTTCTGTTAAAAATCTTGTCTTGAGCTTAAGTTTGATATTTACTTTATTAATTTTCTACCTTTTCTAACAAGCAAGACCATAAATTTCTCTCTAAACACTAATATATTGTTTAATTGACATTTCTTTTTTTTAGGATTTTATTGTTTTATTTGAAAGTGAGAGAGAACATGCACACGCATGCATGAGCAGGAGGAGTGGCAGGCAGAGGGAGAAGCAGACCCACTGTGCAGGGAGCCTTGTGGGACTTGATCCCAGGACCCAGAGATCATGCCCTGAGCCAAAGGCAGACGCTTAACAAACTGAGCCACCCAAGCGCCCTCATCATAAATATTTTCTAATTTCTACTATTGTTTTTTTCTACCTAAAAGTTCTTTAGAGCTGTTTCTTACTCTCTGAACTTACTGGATATTTAATGATCTTACTGTTCTGCACAGGAGCAGAACATAAATGGGGAATGTAATGAACTTGCTACCTGTGCTTTGAAACTTGACATCTGCTTTACAACTTAGTATCTAGTTAAATTTTGCAAATCTTATGGTGCTTTTTAGATACTTACCCTGCATTAAAAAAAAAAAAATTATTTATTTGAAAGAGAGAAATACAGTGAGAGAGGGAACACAAACAGGAGGAATGGGAGAGGGAGAAGCAGGCTCCCCGTGGAGCAGGGAGCCTGATGTGGAACTCCATCCCAGAACCTGGGGATCAGTACCCAAGCCAAAGGCAGACACCCAGCAACTGAGCCACCCAGGCACCCCAAGATACATACCCAGCATTTTTTGACGCACAATATACTATATGTGGCCACTAGATAATGCTGTTACTTATGTAATCTGCTGTATCTTTACCATTAAAAAGAAAAAGTTTCATCTGGCTACATCAAAATAAGCTTCTGGACAGCAAAAAAGGAAGTAATCAACAAAACTAAAAGACAATCTACTGAATAAGAAGATATTTGCAAATTACATATCCGCTAAAAGGTTAGTATCCAAATTATATGAAGAATTTGTACAACTCAACAACCCCCCCAAAATAATCCAATTCAAAAACTAGAGAAAAAACTGGTTACCAGAGTGGAGGTGGGTGGATGGGAATGGTGGGATTAAGAGCACACTTGCCAAGCCGAACACTGAATAATGTATAGAATTGCTGAATCACTATTATTTTTACACCTGAAGCTAATATAACACTATATGTTAACTACACTGAACTCTTGTTAACTCTACCAGTTACTGAAAGCAATGTTAAAAACCTCCCACCAAGATGACAGATATGTTATTTCTCCCTATAGTTTTACCAGTTTTTTGCCTTATATATTTTGAGGCTATATTAATGATGTATACAAATATAGAAATGTTCTATCTCTTGGTGAACTGAATCTTTAATCACTCTGTAATGAACCTTATTTACTCTAACAGTGTTTTTGCCTTGAAGTTTATTTTTATTCAGCTTTCTCTCTGTATGGTATAGGCATTTTCCATCTTTTCACTTTCAACCTTCCTGTGTCTATACTTCGTATGTGTCACTTCAACTAGTAGTATACCGCTTAAAATTTCTCTTTTCAAACCATTCTTACATCTTTATCTTTAGATGAACTACCAAAGAGGGTGCAGTCTTTTGGAGTCAAAGATGTATGGGAGTATTATCTATGAGACACCCTACCCTGGAATGGTCCTGTGCTTTGTATCCTGAGCTCCTCTGAGCCATAAAAACATAAGTCCAAATTCAGTAGCTTCGGCAAATCCCCCCAGCTTTCAAATGAAAGCTGGCCATCAAGTTCATGTTATCTTTTCCAATCTTTGCCTTCAGTATTTTTTATCTGAGTTTCTTATTTTCTTGCCAGCTCATTAATACCTTTAAGAAGACTTAAAAAAATATTTTATCTAGATCATTTAGTTGTTTTTAGCAGGAAGATCAGTTATCCCAACCGACCTGTTCATTCTCCACTGGCTTCACTTCATCCTTCCATTCCCTAAATGAAGGCTTAGTCTTCAGCCTACTATTTATGGTGTTTGGCACCTCCTTTAGAGACCTCCTCACTCCCAATAAAGTTATCAGCATTTATCCTCTTCACAATTACACTCAATATTTGAATGTATAAATGCTGATGGTGGTAGGAGGAGGTGAGGAAAACCCCACAAATGATCTTGATCTACGTAAGAATAATCCCGGGGCCTACTGTATTCCAGCTGAGTTCACTTCTCTAATAAGCCCAATAACTTCTGAGCATCTGATGAGGAACCTCTGTGGACTGACCTTTTCTCTGAGACTTAGACCTACGATTAACGGCTAGATAAACATTTACCCCTAGATGCCTATCCCTAACACAAACTCAATGTGCCCAAATCAAGTATCATCTTCCCATAAACTTGCCCATCTATCAGTTTCTAAACCTCTATGAAAGATACTATGAGTCTTCGAGGACTCCAAACAAATCCTGGATTCATTTGTTAAGATGTCCTTTTTCTTTTCCCGTATCATCATGAAGTCCTGCCAGCATCCATTCTTATTGGTCTATTTCACCCGCTCCATTCCTTTCGTCACCCCCTTATTCTACGTCTTTGCTAGGCCTACTGCAGTCTGGTTAAGTCTATGCAACAGATCTTGCTTCTAGTCTCCTTAACCCCAGTTCCTGCTATATAATACTGTGACGTTAATTATCCTTAAAACATGCCTTTGCCTATCACTCACCTACTCAAAAATCTTTAATAGGTAGTTTGACAGTTTAGTAGTTTAACACTGCCTATCTAGAGGACTTCAACTGGTCAATAGGGTATTTCAGTAGCTGGCCAGGGAGGTAGGGAAGGAACAGAGGAAGGCTATCAGAGAGGCTAGAGCCCCTCACCAAGCAAACAACATGCTTCGTTCTTGGTTAATAAGGACTTACAAAATGCTGTGGAATTTTTATCAGCCTCTGTCCACCCACCAAAAAGAACAGGGTAAGGGAAAGTAGAGGTCTTTTCCCCTGACTTTATACTTTATTCCCTTACCTCTCCCTTCAAGGCCTACTAGCTAGTTGCTTAAACACTCTATTCCAATCTGACTAGTCTATTTACTGTTCTTGCAACAGGTCTTGCTATTCCTACAACCATCAAGATTCTGTTCAAGATCTCCTTTCTACTCCAAATTGTCCTTGCCTATTTAAGTGGCCACACTCAACTACCTTAATCATTAGTGACTGCTCCTTCCTCTAAATGCCATATAGTTTTTGTCTACTCATTAGGCAATCAGAATATGCTACTATAATTTATATTATCATGGGCATGTCTTTTTAATCCCACCATGGACACTTATGAGGACAGACATACAGTCTAACACTTCGTGTACTGATATTTATAATACTATGCACACGATTATTAATAAAGGCTTAAAGGTAACAATTCATGTATTATTTAATACCTTTGTCTGGCTTTCTACATCTTCCATAGGTACGTTCCAGGAGCTCTTAGAAGCCAAGAAAATAAACAAAACTCTCTGTTTTAATAGTCACATCTTTGCTTTTGAAATTTTTGAAAATGGTATGACTTACCAGTACCCTGACCTCGGACTCAACCTGCATCATGTGGGTGGCAGGGAAAGCTGCACTTCAGCTGACACATGGATATACTCAATTAAAACATACATACACTGCACTGGTCAGACTTCTCGGAGAGTTATAAATTGACAGATATTATGACATAATCTAGACCCCGAGTCACCTATTTTATAATCAAATTCAGGGAACAAACTCAAAACTGTTCAAATTGCTTTTTGGATACGAACAGTAAGCAGTATTTGCAAAACTGTGATTTTCACTGATTTAAGAACTATGCACAGCACCCTAAAGCAGTCACTTACTGACATCCTGGTCTGCCACACTAGCCTATAGTATTTGAAAGAACAAGATTTAGCTATCTTTTATCCTTGGCACCAAGAATTTGCTAGGAGCTCAGTAAATGTTTATTTACTGAATGCATCACAGTTACAACACACAGAACAAATCTAAAAATCAATGAATACGAACATCTTGCCCTCAAATAGCAAGAGAACTTAAAAGGCTTCTTTAAGTCTTTTATGTTTTTGAGAAAGAACAGAAACCAAAACAGATATATCGGACTAATAAGAAAATGACTACAAGAGGCAGTTACTGAAAAAAAGAAAAAACACCAAAAAAAAACCTACTTATAGTAATAACATTAGTAATTTAATTTAGAAATTAGTGAGTTTGCAAGTGTAAGACAGCTGATTAGTATTACCAACACTTAAAATGTTGTGCAAAGCAAAATGCATACCATTACTAAAGGTAAACTGTTTTGATTAGTCTGTTGAAAACTTTTACCTAGATTCCTTCACTCATTAGCTGACAAAAAAATTCTAATGAAGATGTTCACAACAAAATATTGGATTATCTTTATTTTCACCCCTTTTTATTCTAATAAATTACACAGAAAGGATTTGAAAAACAAATTTTTTTTTAGGAATAATGAAATTAAACAGGACATTCAAACACATTTTCACATGGGTCTTAGAGAACTTCTCATTAATTTATAATTCTACCATATCTTTGGTTTTATGGAAAAATACCAGCTAGCTCCAAGAAAAAGTGATCCTCAAATGTTTCAGCCATACCTGTTTCTGAGCTTCTACTTTTTGCTTTCTGGTTGGGTCAATTGCATCTACCATCCATTTGATTGTAAAGTATGTTACTGCACCAAATATCGTCAAACGGAAAATTAAACCAACAACTTCATTCCGACTCAAGGGACGAGAAAAGGCTTCAGCATGTACCATCTTGATTAACCTTAAAAAACAAACAGAAATGTCACTAAATTACTAGATTCATTACAATTGGGAGACTGATAATAAGTAGCTTAAACTTAGCAAGAAAAACTAACTTCTAGTCAAATTCAACATTACCTGCCTAAGTGTTTTAAGGAAAAATGAACATACCAAAACCTGAGGTTTAATGGACTTTTTAATGAATTTTCCTTAAAGCTCATAGAAGTAAACAATAATTCTGCAACAATGCAGTCAACATCTTATGGTATTTACTCTTTTAACAGTTTTAAAATAACTATTTCAGAAAACCTAGAGATATATTGACCAGAACACTAATTCAACTGAAGAAAGGCAGCCAGACAATGAAATACTTTACTAACGTGACAGTAGGAATTCCCCCTAAGTACAATGTACAACAAACAATTTTTGAGTGAAACTAAAACTGAACAGACTCGCTTTTTCCTCAGGCTTACGTTTCAGGTTTTCGAGGCCTGCTTAAATTTAAACATGCCATTTTCTCTATTAATAAGTGACATTAAATGTTTTGAGCCATCCTATTGTTTTCAACCACCCAGCTAAATGTGAAGCACTAGAATCTTCAAACATTTTTAAACCACAAGAATACAGTAGTCACCGAAGACAGAAAAAAAAAGGCAGCATGCCTACTTTTACCTATATTTCTGAGCAGATACCTCGATCACATACAGACTGGCAGAAGGCATGGACACCCCTGTCAATAAGGTAATAACTACCCCAAACAATAAGGTTGTTATGGACGACGGGACTGTCACATTTTGGAAGACAGGATTTCAAATTCAAATAATGCTATTTTTCTCTCATGGTACAAGACTAAGCTGAGTGCTATGCTATGTCAGAAAGAGAGAGAATATATTCTGCACTCATGTGAAAAGGAATAAACCAGAATTTGCACAGATGGCTCAGTCATGGGTAAAAATTAGGAACTGCATAGATTCCTATCTATGGTCCTTCCTCCACCAAAATTAGTTTCCTTTGTCAGTACTACTATTCAATTAAAAATCGTCTTCCCCTCCCACCCTCTGGAACAGTTCCAAGAATTTTTAGATTCCCTTTTAGATTCCCTCCTTCTTAGATCCCTCCCTCCTTCCATTCAAGAGTATATACTTCTCTCTGATAAAAAGACTTCAAAGCTTTCCCTTTACAAGACTGCCAAGTGTTCAAGACTACCCTAACCTAGCCTCAAAGAGTAACATTTAAGCATTTTACTTCTCACCACTTCTCAACAAGAACTTTCAATAGCTGGAGTGGCTGGTGTTGGAAAATGCCATGTGTATTTTCCCTCCACCGTATTTGCCTGGTACCCTGGATAGGACATTTCTCTCCCTTCATCTAGGATTAGTCAAATTCTATCCAAACTTCAAAAACCAACTTTACCTTCTTCATCTTTGTCACATACAAGAGACACATTCAGTAATTATCTGTTCAACAGATAAACTGCAACTGCAGAAACACTTCCCACTCAATTATTCCAACAAAAATGCTGCCAGACTTTGAACGATTTCCACCCCCCCCCAAATTTTTATGTTTCTCCCTTACTAGGGCCCATTTACTTCACAACAGTACGTTATTTAACTTAAACTTAACAACAAAATAATTGAAAGCCTTCATTTCAGATACAGAACCTTTGAGCTAGGGACATTAAGTGATTTAATCACACCATTAAGCTCCTATTGAACATGTATTTATAATGCCTACTATATACTGGGCACACAATAAGGGCTAAGATAAAATTACTGTCCTCAAGGAACACACAATTCAGTTATTATATTAATTATATCTTTAGAAATGGAGCTAGGGAGGAAAAGCCATCTAATTAAAGCCATCTAATTAAAGTCTCTCCTCATGCAACAAATCCAAGTGTGCTTACATCCATCAGCATGGATTCCTAAAGGTAAGTTAACAATAGTCCACTGCTTAAAAGTAAAAAATTGACTTCTCTACCCTTAATTCCAACAGAGTAAATTCGAAAATGCAGCTGGAAGATGTGATATCATTACGCGGGGATATTATTCACAGATGGAGACAAACCAATAGGCAAAATCAAGGTTTTATTCACTTAATCTGTGAAAACTCGTGATATTCGAGTAAAACGTTCTCGTTTATTTGAAAGTTTGAGTTAGTAGTGATAGAACCGCCACCTACTGGATGTTCACGGAACTACATGAACAACTAGGGCAAGTTTCAGTACATTCCAGTCGTCGAGGCAATGAGAGTTTTTAATCCTATAAAAAATTTCAAGACATCAAACCTGTTACCTATACATTTTCCTATATTTATATTAGTACCTGCAGGAGAGTACTCTAGACCTACGGCATCGCTTAAACCAGTAGTCCGTCTTTCACAATGACTTTAAAATCCTGAAATGAAACCGAAAGTCCTCCTTGTAGGTTGTAACCGTATATACTTTATTGTCCAGTCATCTATCATTCATAGGACATGGATCTACCTGCAATGTAAGCAAGCAGCACTGCAACAGAATACACAACAAAAGCGGCGTGTGCACCCGATGGTAGGGAATGTATTTCAGTCTTGTATAAGCAAACATTAAAAATCAACAAAATACACAAAAATGTACAGACATACGGACGCTGTTACGTACAACTAAGTAACAGGGCAAAACTCTGCAATGCACAGTTACATGTCAGGCAAACAAGGCACCAGACAGTTTTCATTTAAGAGAGTTCTCCGTCTCAGGGCAGAAAACTTTAGAAATCGTACCCCTCGTCCATGAGCAATCTACGGATCTCGGTTAGGGACCGAGAGTATGGTGAGAGTATGGTGTTTCTGTCCGAATTCACTGCAAGGTTGTAGGAAAGTTTTTCTCAACCCCAAAGTCCCAGGCTCGAGGGCAACAAGGCCCTAGGAACACAGCCTGTCACAATGACTGCCAACCTCTCCATAAAGGACAGGTTATTATTAACAGCACCATCCCCTGCGAATGCCCCGGCCCGAAGAACCGCCTCCGCCTCTGCACTAGGGGGTGGCAGTGCCTGTGCGACAGTCACACCCGGCTCCATCCGGCCGCCTCCGCCTCGGACCCCCGGTGCTGCTGAGGTCGTCCGGGGCGCCCCAGGCCCCCGCGGCGACCCGACTGTCTACAGAAAGTCCCTCGTAAATGGCCTACGTCGTGGGGGGTGTGGGGAGGAGACGACGCTAAGGAAGACCTAAGAGCCTAGGACGGGCCGGAAGCCAAGGCGAGGCCCGGGACGCCCTTGGAGGTTAATCTGCGGGATACCAAGGGCTGCGGGAAGCCGGGGGGGCGGCACGGACGACGGGCTGGGAGGAAGGCGCCGTGACCTTCCTCGCGCGGCCTCCCAGATCCCAGCCGGTCCCCAAGGGAGCTCAGCGGGTTCCCGCGCCCGCCCCACGAGGCCCGGGAGAACCCCGCTACTCACCCCGGGGCGGACGCTGAAGCGGCAGGAGCCCTCAGCCAGCCTCACACGGGAAGGAAAGGTCGCCGGGGAGAGAGTGCTTCCGGCGGGAGCCCTGCCCCCGTCCCCTCGCACGGAGCATGCGCCGACCACAGCCGTCGGCGAGGAGGGGGCGCGCTTCCGGGTTTCAGACGAGGCGGGGGCGGGGGCGCGGGGCGGGAGGGGCCTGAGGTTTTCCGCGAAGCAGGTGCTTCGGCGGGCCGCGCTCGCCGAGGTTCTGAGTTTAGCTCCTGGGATGGGATAGGGGAAGGCGCTAATCGATTACAGGAGTCCCCTGCCGAGATCGCGGGCTCCGGGCGCGACGCTGACAAATCGGGGAGCCTGCTCCAGTGTGCGAAGAAATGCTGTGCGTCCCCGCAGAGTTCTCCCCTGACTCCTCCTGGAGCCTTCCGCCCGACCCTTGCCCCTCACCCCGCGTGCACACCAATAGGCTGCTCTTCTGTCTGTCCTTTAGCTAGTGCTGACGCGCATGGCCACCCCCCACCCCTCACCATCTGCCTTTCAGTTTCTAGGGTGAGCTCACCCTCCTCCCCCGTCTCCGCTCTGACAAACACCTGGGGGTGGCGCTTGAAAGCCGCGTGAAAGGACTTTGCAGCCCACCCAAGCAGGACTGCCAAGTCGGGACGGAATAGGTTATCTGGTGGCAGGATTTGCATTTCAGTGACTTCCCTTTTTCTTCTACACCTTCCCCTTTCCAGAATGAGAGACGTGACCCAAGAGGTCCCAAGGGAGCAAACCTGAAAGCCCAGCGCCTCTTGAACACACAGACTGCCAGGGGGCGAGATGATATTAGCCACTGTCTCCAGATAGAAGAAGCATCGCTTCCTCCAGGTAGAGGCGTCAAGACTACCCTGCTCGGGAAGGCAGTTTGTGCCTTTCTGCTTTAGACATCGTCTTTGATGTCTAAAACCCTGTAGCCTGATTGTGGGAGTTAATGTATGCTGCCCTTTTTACAAGCTTATGGTGCCGTAGTAAGGTTAATAGTTACAGTTTATTGGATCCCTGCCAGGTGGTCCCGCGCGATCTGCTTCTGTGTGTTTCACATCCATAACCTAAATTCCTCCAAAAAGCAGTCCTCTTCAGTAGTCATGATTTTCTGTTTTTCTAGATGAGCAGATTTTGAGACTTAGGGAGAGAAACTTTCCTAAGTTCGTGCAACTAAGTGGCAAATGTTACTGGAACCAAATTTGATTCAGACCCTACCCTTTACACTTTCTCTTTGAGATAATAATTTAATACCAGTTCTCTTTAAGTCCAGTTGAAAGAAGATCATGAAATGACCAAATCCTAAGTCTTTAAAGGGTGAGGATGGGATGGCAGGCATGTGTAAATATTTTTAAAACTATGATTGGATTCATTAACAAGAATCAGAATGGAATTTAATACTGAATGATACGAAGCTAGGTTTAAGAGAACTAGACTCGTTCAGAGAGTTTATAGAACTTTGGGAAGAACAGGATGGTTATGAGATCAGGACAGTGTTCACCAAACCAAACCAAACCAAAACCATGGTTGCTCAATAGTCTTGGAAGTAGACTTGGAAGAGACTCTCCATTGGTTCCCTGAGATTATCCTCAGTCTGAGTCATTGGGATGCTCCTGGGAACACGAATTGGCAGAGCTAAAAGGCAGAGATTACTGAGGGAAAGAACTTTAGGTGACTAGGATAGGCTCACAAGTAAGGAAAATGAGCTGAGAAATTCGAGACGGTAATGGACTTCCATTATTTGCTTATTGAAAATGCAGCAACTAAGGACCTTATGCCGAGGACCAGGGTGGCCAGTCTACTCTGTCTGACACTAAGTGGGTTTTTGGACTGTAGGACTTTGGTTGCTAAAACAGAGAAAGTCTTAGGCAAACCATGACGAGTTGATCTATTAAGGACATCTTACATGGATTCTAGAATGAGGTGGAACTCCTGATATGATTGCATTTAGTCTCAATTCACCTGGTCTATGATTGTACAGGAAGTTGTTGGGTAAAATATGCAAGAGTCTGCATGCCCCCAAATAAATTCCCTGCTCATTTCTTTTCCAGTGGTTTGGCTATAAACCAAGTACCTGCACCTGTACCTTTTGGATCTAATTTTCATTTAGCAAATTCTCAAGAAAGCTCTTATGTCTGGGTCCTAAGACACAAATTACTGTCTTCTCACATACCATGCATGTTCATTTCCAGCTATCACTAAGTCAGCTAAGTTCTTCCAGAATAGAATGGAGTGAACATATGCTTTTCATCCCAGGATAGCTTTATATAATTCCTGGCAGCACAAAACACCATATTTGGCCCACAGTAGGGGCCCAATAAATAATTCATTGTGTATAATATTAATCAGGAAATTATAACAATGGACTTTTTTGTAGACTTTCTGGGCCTTCCCACTGTGAATGTTAGAGTCAAGATATTAAAAATGATTATTACATTTATTATAGAATGTTGGGTTTTGAGTGTTTTTTTGGTTTCTGTTTTCTTTGGGGGGGGTTGTTTTTGGTTTTGTTTTTGTTTTTACCAATGCTTCCTAAAACAGTTCATGGCAGTTCTTGCTACTTGGAACTGAATTATCCCTTACATTTGTTAGTCGGTTGGGAGTGTGATTAATTTGCTCTGCAGCCAAGGTGAATCTCTGCACTGGACCCTGAAGGGGAAGGGATTCCTTGTATTAGGGGTTCTCAGATTTCATTGTGGGTCTGTTCACTTGGACAACTTGGCAAAAATGGAGATTCCTACGTTATAGCTTTAGATGCTCCTAAATGGGAGTAAATGACTGCTCTAGGTTTTGAGGATTTGAATTTTGAGTAAGCATCTAAGATGGTTTGGATGTAGGTAGTTTGGGGTCACATTTTGAAAAACTACCCTAGTCAGTGAGGATTTTAGATGTGTTTTTACAAAAACCTCTGTGTTCCATCTCCAAAAGCCTGTCTGGCCAGCTGAACCATTAAGTCAGCTGGTGTATATTAAAAAAATCAAGGCAAGGGTGTCTCACATTGAGATTCAGAATAAAATCTCTTTGGAAGGAAAAACAAATCCGAAATTGTTGGGTAACTAGACACACTACACCGGACCCTACTTGTTACTCGTTAGAAATGATTCTCTTGGCAGTGATGTAGAAAGAGCAGAATTTCAACAAATTTGTAGAATTACATAGCAGTAATTATACCAGTACAATAGGCACTTGGTAGCCTTGGTTCTTTTAAAAATATTTCATCAGAAAGAATAATCTTCATTATTGTTTTGACAAGTTAAATAGGAGGGTTGGAGAAGGAAAAGTGAAGCCAGAATAGGAAGCTGTACCTGAAGCCAGAAAAGCACCAAGAAAGACTGACATTAAGTGCTTGAAGCTCCAATAGAAAGAATAAGATGGCACAGAGGCAAAAGTAATGGAAAATTAAAATTTCAACAGAATGGAAGGAGTGGAAAGATGAATTGATAGCTCCATTTTATAAAAAGCACAGAGAGCCAACAGATGCAATATAGCAAAGTTCAAAGAACATGTTTCAAATTTACTTTTCTTGCTTCTTCATTTAAAAAATTTACACATAATTTAAAATGTAGGCATGTGTAATTTCCTAATGTTATTAGGGTCGCACTAAGCCACCGTCTTACATCGCTGCATAGTCCTTTTTCTTAAGCACTACTGCCAACTGGACTTTTTTACAGTTTATGCTAGCAATAAAGATCGTCTAGAACTTGGATATTTTAAATCTGCAATGTTTTGTTGTTTAGCTTTAATACAGTACTAAAAATATACCGCTCGAGTGATACTATCTGCGGAAAGTCAGGAAGGATCAAACGGGAATTGCTTGGGAAGGGGGCTAATCCCACTATAGACTCATTAGCAAAAGTTTTAAAGCATAGATGAAAGAGTAATCTCCCTAGGATTCATTTAGGACCTTCATAAATACCTTCCATATGCTTTTCTTCAATGGGAGAGGGGATGCATGGGATTGGGTGAGAATGACAAAGATGTGAATTCATCAGCCAAAATGGAAGGAACAGTAGTTGAAACATTGATTCTCAATTTCTGTAACAGCAGATTGATAGATGAAGCGTAAAACAGGACCAGATGCTGTGGTTTCCAGGATGCAGTTGGCTTCCCATGCTTTATGACCTGGAGCACTTATTGCTGTAAGTAGGCCACTTGCTTGCTCTCGTTTACCTGATTCGAGGAAAATGCCCTTGAAAGTATTTGGAAAAGAATGTGTGCTGGTACTTAACATTCTAAAAATCAAGATTGCGTAAAACCCCCTTTCCCTTCCTTTTCTCTATTAGTGTGAATAAGTCATAACCCTGAAACATCCATGAAACTAAAATGGAGGAGAAATATTTGAGATCACCTTTTCTAAGCACAAAAACCAAAATCTGTGTCTATTCTGTTTGCCCTCGTAATTCACCCTATTGAGAACCAACACAGGGTTCATGTCACAGAATTCTAATTGGGGTGTAAGTTTCTGTATTCTTTTATCTGATGTGAACTTCTTGAGGAGAAAGGATGCCTGGGACATAGAAGGGGCTTAACAAATCCTTCTTTATTTATGTAAGTGTAATTGACACACAAACGTTATATTAGTTTCAGGTGTCCAACATAATGATTCCACAACTTTATACATTCCACCGTGCTCACTGCAGTAAGCATAGTCACCATCTGTCACCATACAAGGTCATTACAATATTGTTGACTATATTTCCTGTGCCATACCTTCATCCCCATGTCCTACTTATGTTAAAAACAGAAGTTTAATCCCCTTCACCTATTTCATCCATCCTTCCACTCTCAATGGGTGTTTTAATTAACCAATCCCCCCAAAATCTGACATATCTAATGGGGCTTTTTAGGCTCCATTCTTATAGGTTTAACCTGACCAAGGGTGAAAAAGGAAGGAAAGATGTATGGCTCAAGGATAGGAGATGTGGAATCAAGTCTTTTTACTGACCATAGGAATATTATTGCCCTGTTGTGATAGGTCCATTCCTGATGTGTCCACCAGAGAGCAGTTCCATCCTTGGTACTTATAGGATTTGAGAACATGGACACTGCAGGGGTGCCTGGGTGGCTCAGTCATTAAGCGTCTGCCTTCAGCTCAGGTCTTGATCCCAGGGTCCTGGGAATGAGCCCCACATTGGGCTCCCTGCTTGGTGAGATGCTTCCTTATCCCTCTCTCACTCCTCCAGTTTGTATTCTCTTTCTCACTGACTTTGTCATTTAAATAAATAAAATCTTTAAAAAAAAACATACCATGGATACTGCAGTCCAACAGAACTGGGTTTGAATGCATCATCTTTTTTTTTTTTTTTTTTACTAGCTCTATGACCTCTGGGCCATTTATTAAGCTTACTAAGCCTCAACTTCCCCATCTTTAGTATGGGAGCAATATGCATGCCATGAAGTTGCATTGAAAATTAAATGAGACAGTGTCAGGAAAGTGTTGAGCTCTATGCCTGGCACTTAGCAAGTACTCAATAAAAATGCACTGTAACACTGATGTCTTTAATACTGATGTTTTTAATACAATGAAATGATGTTCCTTCCTTTCCAGAAGTCTGTAAGGACAAAGATTCCTTCCCATCTCCACAATATTTGCATGAAGACTTCACCTCTCGAGGTTCTAACCATAGCATCTTGTTTGGCAATGTTTCCACTGACTGGTGAAGAGATCATGCCTCTCTCTTTGACCTCTTGCTTCTCTCATTCTCAATCTTAATACAGCCCTCTGGCTGACTCTTACTGACTAGTAGTCAATAAACCATTTTTGATAGTTATATAAAACCTATAAGATTCCATCCTTATGGCCACCAACAATTAAATTTAAAATATTGATCAATCCATGAAAATAGCTATCTGGATATTTCTCAGTTCACTGAAGACCATTATTGACATTGGCTGCTGTTCCCATCTGTCTAATAACAGCCATTTATCGAGCTTACAGTTCTTGCTTTCATGGAGTTCTAAAGACTAAAACATCTTATAAAAATGCAAGTCCTCACAGGGATATTGATTTTTTTTAAAGCTAAAGGTTTATCCTGTATTTCATTCCCATTTATTATTCGTTTAGGGAAAACTTCCTCTCTTAGATTATTAGGTAGGTTGTGCACAAGAAAGAGATGGGTTCAGTGGGTGAAGGTGGGATGTTGAGCCAGACTAGAGATTTTAGAGGTCGAGAGATGTGCCTCTCTTATCTTTTCTTTGCAAACTACAGCTTTCTTAGTACACTTGGGAACTATCATAATATCAGAGCTGCTATTCTTTGTATAAAATTTAATTTTATAATAATTTTAATTGTAAATATTTTTATATTTATAATTTATTTATAGTATATATGTAAATTATATAAAAATTTTATTATATAAATTTATAATATAGTTATAAACATATTTTATTATAATTATTATAATAATTAATTTATCTGAGCACAACATATTTAAAAAAATTAACTATGTACAACTCATGGAAATGCTTCTAAAATTGAGGGAGTTTTCCTGAGCAAAAGAAATGCTATATCCTGTTTAGAGACAGAGTACGTGGCTTTCAAAAGCAAAGATAAGGTCAAACCTCGCTGATTTTAGATGCTTAAGAGGGAGATTATACTAGACCTTCTTCTTTCACCCTAGAGCGGCCCCACAATAGTGTACTGTCAAGCTAACATTAAAATCACCCTTCTCATCTTTTTATTGTCAGTGTTTCTGGAACCAGAAAAACAAAACAAAGGTGAAAGTAAGAAAAGAAAGAAAGAAAAAGCCTGTAACTTGAGTCACAGAAGTACAGGAAACAAATTAAGTATACTAAGTCGGCTGTGCTCAAAGATGCATTCAACTTCAGAACACTATACCTGATAGAGTTGCATACACTTTTCTCCTTTCCAGTCCACCACTGATTAAGTTTAAATTCCAGAGCCATTCTGAGAGCTGTCAGTGTTGAACGAGGCCAGTACCAGAGGCATGGCCCATACCTGTTTCTTTATGTCTCCTATGTTCTCAGGTAGATGGTGTATATATGTGGGGGGGCACACAGGGGACAATTAAGGAAAGGAGACAAAGAGATTGACCCTCCAACAGTGTTTCCCCACCCCACCATGGTGTTGTGCACAAAGCAGAAGATATGCTAAGGATTCTATTCGGCTGAAAGCAACATGAGAATTTTGTCTAGATGATCTTGAATCTCGAGCTGGACAGTGTTCCACCTTCCACATTCCAATCTGTCCATCATTCAGTCCCACTTGGGCTAGATGGACTGGCTTTCCATAGTCTGTTATCATGTTGTCCTCATGGGCTAGTGTTTAAGGAGCCTCCCCCCACTCCTTTCCTAGAATTCTTGGAGGTAGACAAGGAAACAGTTTGAGTGGTGTCTAAAGTCGTGAAATACATTGATTGTTCTTTTTTTTTGAAGTGGGGCAAGGGAAAAGAGTAAGTCATCCTGTTTCTTCAGTTAAGTGAATCATAAACGTTTCTAGCATGTGAACTTGCACATGTAGACAAAACCAGGAGACAACCAGAAACCTCTCTGGGAACATTCTTCCTCATCTGATAGGAAGGTGGGGGTCTAGGGTATTCCGTTTTAATGACCGTCTCCAAATTCTGTCTCTGTACCCAACACAGGAAAGTATTGCCAAGTTCAGAGTGTCAGGTACAAAAACGGCCTCTCGCGAAATAGTTTCAAGCATGCAAGATGCAGATTATTGAGTACAGTATTTGAGAAATTCTGATAATACTAAATGAAAGAGCCCGCTCTGTGGCCTGTCCTGTGTTGGATAACTTTTCTGGGTCACCACTTCTAGAACTGAGCTAGTTCTACAGGCTTCGTCATTCCGTGATTCTGTGATTCTCTCTGACCTGAGTGTGAAGCAACTTCTTTGAATTTCTTCCCCCCTTGGACCCAACAAATGAAGGCTAAATTTGAATAGGTTTGCTAGGTTTGGGAGTATAGTTTAAAATATTAAGTGATGAAGGTTTCCAAGAAGATTTGCCGGCCCCCATTCCACCAGTCATAGTTGGGTCACAATGTGGTTTCACATTTGTATGCTTGAACTATAAGATAATTGATCACTGTATGTCTGGAAGAGTTCAGTTCCTTTAAGTTCAAGGACTTAGCCACAGTTATCCCTACCCTCATCTCCACCCCTATCCCAGTCTTAAGGTCAGATGGTAAAGATGGAGGAGGTCTGCTTTTCTACACCCTGTTCATGTATGACAAGTAGAGAATAACAGTAGGAGGGCAGGCCTGGAGAAACCATGCCCTTCTTTTGTGGAAAAACCAGCTGGCTACTAAGAATGTTGCCAAGGCTTGCAAAAATGGTACTAGAGAGAAAGCAAATGCAAGAAGGCATTAAATACCAATATACTAAGGCCTATATCAAGAACTTTTTAAAAAAAGAAGTGTGGGTAATGTAAAATAAACCCCATCTTCCACAGCAGATCTGAGCTCATGAGCAACTGAGGGAAAGGCGTCTTTTCTGCTTTATTACCAGTATGATTTTTCATGCTCTTGTAAATTCCCTATTTTCTATGAAACCTTGAACTTGCCAATGAAGGTCTCAGTTAACAAGACACTTTTCAGGAACGCACCTATCAGCACCTCCAGTTGGTGAGAGATTACTATGACAAATTCTGAAAACACTCACATAGATTCTCATGAATCATGTTTTAATTGAGAGCTGTAGAGGAAGCGTGCAAGAGTAAAGACATAGATTTATTTCTACCTATGAGTTCCCTTGGTACTTTCCTTAACAGAAAATAAATTTTACCTCTTTAAAAAAAAAATTATTTGTTTGACACAGAGAGAGAAACAGCGAGAGAGGGAACATAAGCAGGGGGAGTGGAAGAGGGAAAAGCAGGCTTCCCACTGAGCAGGGAGCCTGATGCAGGGCTCAGTCCCAGGACCCTGGGATCATGACCTGAGCTGAAGGCAGACAGACACTTAATGACTGAGCCCCCCAGGCGCCCTACCTCTTTTTTTTTTTTTTTTTTAAAGAAGATTTTAAAATCTCGTTCTCTGGGAAGTTAATTCAAGAGTAAGAAATTCCATCCCTTTTCTACATGGTACAGTTCACTGTTAATTTCATTGACTGTTGACATACTGAGTGGTGTGCTAATCTTGGGACACATCTCTCTCACTGAAGTAACAAACCAACATTAAGAAAGATAAGACATATGCATTCTTCCTTTGATAAAGACAACTGCTCCAGTGTTATAGAAATGGTTAAGGAAGATCTAGATATATTTTTAGGAGGATATAATTTCAAGGAATCACATTCTCTCAGGATTGAAAGAAATATTACATGTTATTGAATCTTAGTGGTTACCTCTGAATCTTGCTGTTATCCTAATAAAAATTGTTTTCAAATATTATAACAATATATCCTATTTGAGTTTTATTTTAAACTAACATACGGTAAAATTGTGCATATGTGTGTGTGTATATAGTTTTCTGAATTCTGATACAATATGTTCATACAACCATCACTACAATCAAGACACATAACAATTTCATTCTCCTAAAAAACCACCTTGTGTGACTCCTTCCTAATTAGCTCCTCAGCCCCTGGCAACCATGGATCTGTTCTCCATCACTGTAGGTTTGTCTTACGAGAATGACGTAGCAATTAAATCATGCAGTATGTAGCCTTTGAGCCTGGCTTCTTTTATTCAGGCATGCCTTCGAGACTCATCCAAGATGCTGCATACGTCAATAATTCATTCGTTTTTCATTGCTGAGTAGGTGTCCATTATACTACAGTTTGTTCATTCCAGCACTGAAGGACGTTTAGGTTGTTGCCAGTTTTTGGTAATTATGCTGAGAGCTGCTGTAAACATCTGTGTGTAGGTTTTTGTGTGAACAGAGGTTTTCATTTCCTTAGGATAAATACTGAGGGGTAGAATTGCTAGGTCATATGATAAGAGATTTTCAACTTTATGACAAACTGCTCAACTGTTTTCCACAGTAGCTGGACCATTTTGCACTGCCACAAGAATGTATATGCGTTCCATTTGTTCTGCATCCTCACCAGAATTTGATGTCAACTGTATTTTTTAAGTATTCTTATAGGTATCTAATTGTGGTTTTAATTGACATTTCCTTTAATGACTAAAGATACTCACATTTTTTCATGAGCTTATTTGCCATGCAGTTATCTACTTTGGCAAAACACCTGTTCACGTCTTTGGCTCATTTTACAATTAGGTTGTTTTCTTACTGATGGGCTTTGAGGATTCTTTATGTGTTCTAGGTACAAGGCCTTTGTCAGTATTTGATTTGCAAATGTTTTCTTCTAGTCTGTAACTTCTTATGCTCTTACTAGTGTCTTTCGTAAAGTTTTAAATTTTGATCAAGTCCGATTTGTCACATTTTTTCATTTATGGATCATGTTTTTGGTGTCATGTGTGAGAAGTCTTTGCCATACCCCAGATCATGGAGACTCTCTCTAAAGGTTCTTCTGTAATTTTTATATTTTACATTTAGACCTATGATACATCTTGAGTTCTTATTTGTATAAAGTGTGAGATTTTCATTTTTAAGTATACGGATGTCTAACACCTTTTGTGGAAAAGACTATCCTTTGGAGCTTTGTCAAAAATCAGTTGGCCATATTTGTGAGGGCATCTTTCTGGGTTCTCAGTTCTGTTCCATTGAGTTGTTGTCTGATCTACGTAACTATCCCTTCACCATGACCACACTGTCCTGTTAATCTAACTTTATAGCATAAATTAAAAATCAGATAGTATGATTCCTCCAACTTTTTTCTCCTTTTTCAAACTTATTTTTGTCTTTTTCTAGTTCTTCTGAATTTCTGTGTTAATTTTAGGATCAGCTTGGCTGTCTCCACAAAAATTCTGCTGGGATATTTAATAGAATTGAGTTAAATCTGTGCATCAGCTTGGGGAGTTAAGTTTTCTTGTCCCCAAATAGATTTATTTATTTATTTATTTTTATTAGTGTTTTGTAGTTTTAGCACAGAGATCCTGCTTATGTTTTGTTAAATCTATTCTTAAGTATTTAAATAATTTTGGAGCTATTCTAATGATTTAAAAAAAATCAGTTTCAGTTGTTCATTGCTGGTATATAGATAAGATTATTTTTGTGTTTTTACCTTATCTCCTGTGACCTTCCTTAACTCAGTTCTAGGTGGAGTTTTTTGGGTCACTTTTGGTTTCAACCATGTCATCTGCAAGTAGGGACATTTTCATTTCTCCCTTTCAATGTGCATGCCTTTTATCTCTTATTCTTGCCTTATCATATGGGCTAGGAGTTTTTGTTAAATAGCGATGGTGAGAAGGAACATCTTTGCCTTGCTCCTGATCTGAAGGGGAAAGTAGTCAGTCTTACATCACTAAGTATGATATTAGATGTTAGCTTTTTGTATGTGACTTCTATGAGGATGAGGAAGTTCTCTTCTTTCTTAGTTAGCTGACAATTTTTTAAAAAATCTTAAATGGATGGTGAAATTTTTCAAGTGCTATTTCTGCATCAATCGATATGGTTATGTATCTTCTCTTCTTTAGTCTGTTAATATAATAGATTACATTAGTTGATTTTTTTAAATATTGAAGCAGCTTTGCCTTTTCAGGATAAGCCCTGCTTGGTTGAAGCATATAATTTTATTTTATTTTATTTTTTTTTTAAAGATTTTATTTATTTATTTGCCAGAGAGAGAGAGAGAAAGGGAGAGAGAGAGCACGAGCAGGCGAGCACACAGGCAGAGAGAGTGGCAGCAGAGGCTGAGAGAGAAGCAGGCTCCCTGCGGAGCAAGGAGCCCGATGTGGGACTCGATCCCAGGACGCTGAGATCATGACCTGAGCCGAAGGCAGCTGCTTAACCAACTGAGCCACCCAGGTGTCCCGAAGCATATAATTTTAAAGAATACTTCAGTGTTCAATTTGATAAGATTTTGTTTGACTTTTATGTCAGCGTTTATGAGAGATATTAACCTATAGTTTTTTTTTTTTTTAATTGCCTTAGTCTTGTTTTGGTATCAGGGCAATGCTGGTTTTATAAAAATAGGTTGGGAAGTGTTCTATCCTCTTCTATTTTTGGAATAGTTTATATAGAATTGGTATCCTTTCATCATTATATATCTATTGAATTCTACAGTGTAACCATCCTAGGCCTGGGAAATTATATTGAAAGGTTTTTTAAAAATGTCCTTGCAGCTATAGGATTCTTTAGGTTGTCTATTTTCTCTTTGATGAGTTTTGGTAGTTTGCTCTTAACAATTGTTCATTCTACATAAGTTGTCTTGATGTGTTTTAAGATACTGTGTTCCCTTAGTACCCTTGTAATATCTACAGGGTCTACAGTGATTTCCTTTTTTTGATTCCTGATATTGATAATTTATATCTTTTTTGGTTAAGATTTATAAATTTCATTTATCTCAAAGGGTCAGGTTTTTTTTTTTTTTTTTAAGATTTTATTCATTTGAGAGAGAACACACGCAGGGGGAGGGGCAGAGGGAGAAGCAAACTCCCCACAGAGCAGGGAGCTCAATGTGGGGCTCAGTCTCAGAACCCTGGGATCATGACCTGAGTTAAAGGCAGACACTCTTAACCCACTGAGCCACACAGGTGCCCCACAAAAGATGTTTTTTATTTCATTATTTTTTTCTATTAATTTTTTATTTTCAATTTCATTTATTTTTGCTCATAGCTTATTTCTTCTATTCTGCTCGATTTAGTTCTATTTTGCTCCTTTTTTGGTTTTGTTTTAAGATTTTGTTTATTGATTTTAGAGAGAGAGTCTTGGTGCGAGCAGGGGAGAAGCAAAGGGAAAGGCAAAGGGAAACAATCTCCAGGAGACTCTATGCTGAGTATAGAGAAAGATGTGGGGCTTGATCCCAGGACCCTGAGATCATAATCTGAGCCAAAGTCAGATGCTTAGCTAAGCCCCTCAGGCACCCCTTGTATTTTGTTTGTTTTGTTTTGTTTTGAAGATAAGTATTTGAGATTTTTTTTTAATCTTTTTTTTTTTTTGAAAGATTTTATTTATTTATTCGACAGAGAGAGATCACAAGCAGTCAGAGAGAGAGGAGGAAGCAGGCTCGCGGCTGAGCAGAGAGCCCGATGCGGGGCTGGATCCCAGGACCCTGGGATCATGACCTGAGCCGAAGGCAGCGGCTTAACCCACTGAGCCACCCAGGCGCTCCTGAGATTTTTTTTTTAAGTCTAAGCATTTAATACTGTAAATTTCCCTTTTGCACTATTTTGGCTGAATCCTATAAATTTTGATTGGTGTATTTTCATTTTTGTTCAATTCAAAATACTTTCACATTTCCCTTTTGACTTCCTCTTTGACCATGGATTATTTAGAAGGGTGTTTTTACACGTTAGATTTTTCTTTTCTTTCTTTTTTTTGTTATTTTATCCTAATTTAAATCAATGATGATTGGGGGGCGCCTGGGTGGCTCAGTGGGTTAAAGCCTCTGCCTTTGGCTCAGGTCTTGATCCCAGGGTCCTGGGATCAAACCCCACATCAGGCTCTCTGCTCAGCAGGGAGCCTGCTTCCCTTCCTCTCTCTCTGCCTGCCTCTCTGCCTACTTGTGATCTTTGTCTGTCAAATAAATTAATTAATTAAAAAAATAAATCCATGATGATTGGAGAGTATTATTTGTATGATTACAGTTCTTTCACATATTTTTTAGGCTATATTATGATCCAGGATATCGTCTGTCTTGCTGAATGTTCCATGTACATTTAAAATAATATGTGTTCTGCTATTGTTGAGTAGAGTAATCTGAAAATATCTGTTGAATCCAGTGGGTTACTGGTATTGTTTGATTCTTCTATATTATTGCCAACTTTGTTTACTAGTTCTATTCATTACTGAAAGAGGAATGTTGAAGTTTCCAAATATAAATGTGGATTTGTCTGTTTCTCCTTTCAGTTCTATCTGCTTTTAATCCATGTATTTTGTAATTCTTGTAATCTGTTTGTTTGTGGTTTTTTTTGGTTGTTTTTTATTTATTTTTTGGCTCTGTGGTCTACTTTGATATTAATATAGCTACTCTACCTTGTTTTGGTTAGCGTTTGTATGGCATCTATTCTTCCGTTTTATTTTTAACCTATATTAATATATTTGAATTCAGATTTTTACAGGCAATACATAGCTGCATCATGTCCTGTGTACCCACTCTGCCAATTTGTGGGTTTTAATTGCTTTATTTAAAACCATTTCTATTTAATGTAATTATTGGTATATTTGGAGATTTGATATATTTACTTGTTTTCTGTTGGTTTCCTTTTTTAAAATTTCCCCCTCATTTCTGTGTTTTCTCTTTACTGCCTTCTTTTGGGACATTTGAATGTTTTTTTAGTATTCTGTTTTACTTACTGTGTTTTTCACTATATATCTTCGTGAAAAATGTTTTTTTTTTCAATTAATTATTTTTATTAACATATAATGTATTATTTGCCCTAGAGTTACAGGTCTGTGAATTGTCAGGCTTACACACTTCACAGCACTCACCATATCACATACCCTCCCCAATGTCCATCACTCAGCCACCCTCTCCATATCCCCCTAAAAAATGTTTTCATAGCTCTTGGGATTAAAATATAAATGTTTGATTTTCCATAATCCACATAGAACCAATCTATGTTACCATTTTGGGTGTAATATGGAGGTCTTGCCATCATTTCATGTAGATCCCTTTATGCTCTGTGTTGCAATTGTCTTATGTACCGCATTTATATACATTGAAAATTTCATCAGACATGTTGCCATTTTTGCTTTCAAACATGAAACATATTTTAAGGAACTCAAGAGAAGAATAGTCTAGATATTTACCATTTATGTTGTTCCTCCTCTATTCCTGATGTTTCAGGGTTTTTTTTTTTAAATGGTATAGCTTCCCTTCTATCTAAAGGAAGTCCTTTAGAAATTCTTTTTTCTTTTTTTAAGACTTTATTCATTCATTTGACAGACAGAGATCATAAGTAGGCAGAGAGGCAGGTGGTGGTGGGGGAGGGAGCCCGTTCCCTGCTGAGCAGAGAGCCCAGTGCGGGACTCGATCCCAGAACCCTGGGATCATGACCTGAGCCGAAGGCAGAGGCCTAACCCACCGAGCCACCCAGGAGCCCCTTCCTTTAGCAATTCTTTAGCACAGGTCTGCTGGCAATACATTCTCTTTGTTTTCCTTCCCTGACTGACAATGTTGTTATTTCAGCTTCACTTATGAAGAATATTTTTCCTGGATTTTGAGCTCTGGGTTGAAGGGTTGGTTTTTTTGTTTGTTTTGGTTTATTTTTCCCCAGCACTTTGTTGTTCCATTTTATTCTCCCCTCCATGGTTTCTGATGAGCAACCTGTAGTCATTGGATTGTTGTTGCCTTCTAAGTAATGTGTCATTTTATTTTCCTGCCAGCTTCCATGATATTTTTTTTTTGTCTTCAGTTATTAGCAATTTGATTTTGCTGTGTTTGGGCATGGATTTCTTTAGGGTTTATCATGTTTAGGGTTCACTGGGTTTCTTGAATCTGTAATTTATATTTTTCACCAAATTTGGAAAATTTTTAATCATTTTTTTCCAATATGTTTTACTGTATTGTATTCTTTCTATTCCTCTTCTAGATATCCAGTAACATGAATATTAGATCTTTTGGTTTTGTCCCATTGGTCTCAGAGGTACTGTGCATTTTCTTCCCATTTTTTTTTTCTCTTCATTGTTCAGATCAAATAATTTCTGTTGAATTATCATCAGATTCACTGACTGTTTCCTGTGTTATCTCCATTCTGGGATTGAGTCCCTCCCATGAGTTCTTTATTTTGGTTATTGTATTTTTCAGGTATAAAACTTTAATTTTGTTGTTTTTAATCTTCTGTTTCTCTGTATTTAAGAATATTTCCCCTTACTCCTTGGTACACTCTTATAATAACTGCTTTACAGCCTTGGTTAGTTAATTCCAGCATCTCTATCGTGTGTTCATAGACCTCTGTTACTGTCTTTTCACATGTGAGTTGAGCTTTTCCTGGTTCTATATACGCTGAATAATTTTGAATTGTATCCCAGACATTTAGAATATTATACGACTCTGGGTTTTGCTTAAATCCTATGCAGGATATTGGTATTTTTGGTTCTAGCAGGCAATAGAGGTAGTTGCATTCAAGCTGCAAATTCTAACCAGTATTCTGTGAGTTGTGGTTTCAATGTCCATTCTGTTTTCAAAGCATTTGCTGTACTATTTGGATCTATCTTCGATGTGTGCCACTACTCAGTGATCAGTCTGGGACATGTGTGGTAGCTCATTTTTGGTTTGGTCACAATCTTTGGTATACTGTTTAGGCCCAGCTCTGGCCTTGGGGAGCTTGTCGGGGAGCCTAGGAGTTTATAATCAACTTTATGTTACTTTCCTGAGTTTCTCCTTCTCCATGATCTCTGGTCCTTCCTGGTTCCCTGGACTTCCTCTTTTATTCCCATCACCAGAAAGCTAGTGCTTCAATTATCCTGTTCTGCTGCATGCTTCCTGAGACTGTGCCATGCCCTGGGCCAAGCAATAGAACCGAGAGAAAACAACTGTGATTTCCCACCCTCCAGGAGCACAGCTTCTCCACAAAGGAAAGTTTCCCTCCCTCTGAGATTTTGGTGCCTGTGGGCCCCCAGTGCCATTGGAGTCCTTGCTACTGCTGGGGTGGCAGGATTTCCTGGGGCCTGGGGTACTAGAGAACAAAAAAGAAAAAAGAAAAAGAGAAAAAAGAACAACAACAACAAAAAAGAACAAAAAATGACAGATTTCCCTGACACTCTCTGAGCATCAGGAAATGAGCTAGACTAGAACTAGAGGGCTTCCCTCAGGAGTTCTCTCTGTCCTGGCACCCATTCTGAATTTCAGGCTGCCTTACATCTAGACCAGGGGGTTTTGGTAGGGGAAAAAACAGAATGGAAAACCCACTGCTGGGGTGCCTGGGTGGCTCAGGCGGTGAAGCATCTGCCTTAGGCTCAGGTCATGATCCCAGCGTCTTGAGATCGGGCCCAACATTGAGCTCCCTGCTTGGAGGAAGTCTGCTTCTCCCTCTTCCTTTGCCCATCCCCCTGCTCCTGTGTGCTGTCTCTCTCTTGCTCTCTCTCTCTCTCTTAAATAAATAAATAAAATCTTAAAAATATCACTGCTGATTTAGTGGTGCTTTGGATTCTGGTCTTCTTTCCTGGTTCACCTGCTACTATTTATAGGCTTTTCAAATAGTTGTTCCTCGGGTTCCATCCAGGTCTCATAGGTATATTCAGTGAGAAAGGCAGGGTAGCGTGTGCTTACTCCATTTTAACCTAGAACTGGAATAACATATATTTTTTTAATTTTTTATTTTTTATAAACATATATTTTATCCCCAGGGGTACAGGGGATAAATCACCAGGTTTACACACTTCACAGCACTCACCAAAGCACATACCCTCCCCAATGCCCATAACCCCGCCCTCCTTCTCCCAACCCCCTTCCCCCCAGCAACCCTCAGTTTGTTTTGTGAGATTAAGAGTCACTATGGTTTGTCTCCCTCCCAATCCCATCTTGTTTCGTTTATTCTTCTCCTACCAACTAAGCCCCCTTGTTGCATCACCACTTCCTCATATCAGGGAGATCATATGATAGTTGTCTTTCTCCGCTTGACTTATTTCGCTAAGCATGATATGCTCTAGTTCCATCCATGTTGTCGCAAATGGCAAGATTTCATTTCTTTTGATGGCTGAATAGTATTCCATTGTGTATATATACCACATCTTCTTGATCCATTCATCTGTTGATGGACATCTAGGTTCTTTCCATAGTTTGGCTATTGTGGACATTGCTGCTATAAACATCCGGGTGTACAGTGCCCCTTTGGATCACTATGTTTGTATCTTTAGGGTAAATAACCAGTAGTGCAATTGCTGGGTCATAGGGCAGTTCTATTTTCAACATTTTGAGGAACCTCCATGCTGTTTTCCAGAGTGGTTGCACCAGCTTGCATTCCCACCAACAGTGTAGGACGGTTCCCCTTTCTCCACATCCTCGCCAGCATCTGTCATTTCCTGACTTGTTGATTTTAGCCATTCTGACTGGTGTGAGGTGATATCTCATTGTGGTTTTGATTTGTATTTCCCTGATGATGAGATATATGGAGCACTTTTTCATGTGTCTGTTGGCCATCTGGATGTCTTCTTTGCAGAAATGTCTGTTCATGTCCTCTGCCCATTTCTTGATTGGATTATTTGTTCTTTGGGTGTTGAGTTTGCTAAATTCTTTATAGATTTTGGACACTAGTCCTTTATCTGATATGTCGTTTGCAAATAGCTTCTCCCATTCTGTAAGTTGTCTTTTGGTTTTGTTAACTGTTTCCTTTGCTGTGCAAAAGCGTTTGATCTTGATAAAATCCCAATAGTTCATTTTTGCCCTTGCTTCCCTTGCCTTTGGTGATGTTCCTAGGAAGATGTTGCTGCGGTTGAGGTCGAAGAGGTTGCTGCCTGTATTCTCCTCAAGGATTTTGATGGATTCCTTTCTCACATTGAGGTCCTTCATCCATTTTGAGTCTATTTTTGTGTGTGGTGTAAGGCAATGGTCCAATTTCATTTTTCTGCATGTGGCTGTCCAATTTTCCCAACACCATTTATTGAAGAGGCTGTCTTTTTTCCATTGGACATTCTTTCCTGCTTTGTCGAAGATTAGTTGGCCATAGAGTTGAGGGTCTATTTCTGGGCTCTCTATTCTGTTCCATTGATCTATGTGTCTGTTTTTGTACCAGTACCATGCTGTCTTGATGGTGACAGCTTTGTAATAGAGTTTAAAGTCCGGAATTGTGATGCCACCAACGTTGGCTTTCTTTTTCAATATCCCTTTGGCTATTCGAGGTCTTTTCTGGTTCCATATAAATTTTAGAATTATTTTTTCCATTTCTTTGAAAAAGATGGATGGTACTTTGATAGGAATTGCATTAAATGTGTAGATTGCTTTAGGTAGCATAGACATTTTCACAATATTTATTCTTCCAATCCAGGAGCATGGAACATTTTTCCATTTCTTTGTGTTGGAATAACATATTTTATTTGCTATTATGGACTGAATGTTAATGTCCCTCCAAAATTCATATGTTGAAGCCCTAACCCCCAATATGATGGTAATTCAAGAGAGACTGCCTTTGGGAAGTAATTAGGATTAGATAAGGTCTTGGAGACAGGACACTTATGATGGGATTAGGGAGTTTGTAAAAAAGGGACACCAGAGGGCGCTTGCTCTCATGCTCTTGCTCGTCCTGCCTGCTCCCTGCGATGTGAGGTCCTAGTGAGAAGGTGGCCATCTGCAAACCAGGAACTGAATTAGTCACCACTTTGATACTGGATTTCCCAGCCTCCAAAACTAAATTTTTGTTGTGCAAGCCTCCCAGCACTTTGTTATGGCGGTCCAGCCTCACTTAAGACAGTTGCCAAAATATTCATGAAAACATTCATGGCACTACATACTGTGATACTCTTACCAACTCAACTACAGCTTTTCCACATAGTTCTATGTAGTTCCACCCAGCATATTTTCTGCAAGGTTTAGTAACAAATTTTACTTAACTAAATTTCCAGACAGAAAAAGAAACAATCCCCCCAAACTAGACTGGTCGCTTTAATACTTTTTATTGGTCTAGTTATGTATCAAATATATGTTTTTTTATATGTCAACTTCTCTTAAAGATTTTATTTATTTATTTGGCAGAGAGAGCAAGAGAGCACAAGCAGGCAGAGCAGGATAGGGAGAAAGAAGATTCCCCACTGAGCAGGGAGCGCAATTCAGGGCTCCATCCTAGGACCCTGGGATCATGAGCAGAGCTGAAGGCAGTTGCTTAACCAACTGAGCCACCTGGGTGCCCGATATGTCAATGTTTTGAATAAATTTACTGCTTGATTGTTTGGGTCCCGGTCCCCTTGACTTAATAAGCTCTATGTTTTCGCTGTCAATAATCTCAAGGCTAAATGGTTCAGGTCCTGTTTGGACCAATTCTTTTTATTTATTTATTTAGGTCTGGGAGAAGCTCATTTCAAACGCATATGGTAAGACACCCACAGTCCATTTCTTTCATATACAGCATGGGAAAATATAAGATACAGAGTAATGCTGAAAAAATGTAAATGTGTAGAAGATAAAGAAGCTATGGAACCCTGCTTTCTTCACTTGATAAAGGCTTGTCTTCAGCAGAGAATAGTTTTAAATAAATTCATAGATGGAAATAAAACACTAGTCATTCTTGACCATCAACAATGAAGGATAATTCGTCATAACTGGAGTGGAACGAGGCTGGAACTAGGTTATTGTCTCAAGTGAGCCAAAGACTCTAGAATATATCAGTGAGCTTTGGTGCCTAAGGCAGTTTCAGGTCATGCTCTATTGCTCTCCACCAGATGGACTTTTTTTTCCCTACTCATCTTTTCCATCTCACCTGCTCTCTTTTCTTTTTCCCCTTTGCACAATATTTTACCTCTGTGAACTTGTCTTAATCCATAGAGCCGGCTCGAAGGGAGCTGCTGATCCTCGAGGGTAATGCCTCTCCTTCCTCTGCCTCTTCCTCGCGTGCTGGCTCCACCCCCATTTCTAGTCCGCCATATTGTCCTGCTCCCTAGGACTGAGTTTCAGCTCTGTCTGTGTGGGCAAGAAGGCTTGGCTTTCACTCTGCTGGGGTTCCCTTGAAAACAAAAGCTCATTACTCATTCTAGAAGAAAAATGCTATAGTTCCCCCCCCCATTCACTAGAGTTTTATTAAACCATTTCAGTGTTCCAGAGTTAATATGTATAATCTGTGAAACTAAACCTCACTTGTGATTTGACCATTCTGTCTTAGAGAAAATTAAAAAAGCAATGTTAGAAACAAATAATTTCACCAGAACCTGCTTGAAAGGGAAGTTAGTCTCTTAAATAAAACCAGGAGTCCACATTCTGGGCATTTTGGTTATTTATGCTGCAGCCGAGGGAAAGGTAAGGTATATTACTGTGTTTGGTTTGTATTTAAAACAGTCTCATAGGTTCCTCTTCCCACCCCCCCTTTCAGGACACAGAATATTAAGTAAGATGGACATTTCCTCTGTTAATGTTCTCTTTGGGACCAGAAAAAAAAAAAAAGATAGAAATAGTGAGGAAGGTCTTTCCAGATAATACCCCCCACCAAAAGTATTGGAAGAAGAGGTTTATGTAACAAGACATGATAATGTTGTGTAATCTATGAGTATTATTACCTAAGGATTATATTATATCCAGCTGATAAGTTGTATTTGTATGTTCAAGTGTACATTTGTACATAGTACACAGTCTTTCAGTTATTGAGTTTATAAATCCTTTACTGAGTGTCTGGTAAAAAGCGGTGCTAGGCATTGTGAGAAGGACAGAAGTTTACACAAGAGGTTGTTTTTTCCACCCTCCCCCAACCTTCAAGAAACTTCAGTGCTAACCAGGAGTAGCTTCACTGAAGTGAAGACTGAGATGGGGTTAGGAGTTGTCAGGGCTGAAGCTCGGGAGTCTGGGGGCCGTTTTGATTCTGCTACTGTACCTTCTGAATGCTGTGAATCAGGCGGATTCCTGGGAAGCCCCTGCTGGTTTGTTCTTTACACGGCTCAGCTGACATTAGCCTCCCTCCTAGTTTGTAGGAGACACTACCCAGGAAACGGTCTAGCCCACGGGGCCGGGGCTGGGAGGGAGGTGACATCTTCAGAACCGGGCTCCCCTCAGAGAACTTTGAATAGGTGGAAGAATGAGTTCATCTGCGGTCTTGCTCATGTCACAATGTTGGGCATGTGACTTAAGCATGTGGCTGGTCAAGATCAATGTGATTGGACCGCTGGACCAGCAGGCCCTGATTCTAGAGTGACTCAGCGGCCAATGCTCCTTGTCAAAACTCTTAACTGCCACGTGGTTATGGCATAAGATGTATCAATGAAAGACGTACAATTATTTTGAAAGTACTGTTTATTGGGACATCTTGAAGGACTGGGGGTGAAGGGAGTCCTTGTTTCCTTTCCATCTCCCATCTGGCACTTGTTGATCGTTATTTGTCACTCATTCAGCATTTACAGAAAGCTTACCAAACGGCAAACCATGTGCAAGGTGTGTGTAGGGGCCAGTGAGGCAAGTTAGAAGGAACAGGAGCCTCTTTCCCACAGTGACAGTTAGTGGACACTCTTACAGTGTTTACCACGTGCTAGGCTTGTTCTGAGTGCTGCGGATCTCCTCACTTAACCATTACAACCGCTGCATCCGTTAGTACTATTACCATCCCTATTAGACACTGGATGACGCTGGCATGCAGAGAGATGAACCAGCTTGCCAAAGATCTCACCACTGGTACGTGGCGGAGCAAAATTTGAAAGCAGACTCTCTGGCTCCAGAAACCATGCTTTTAACCTCCATGCCAGATAGCTTCTCAAGGAGTTTGTGGTCTGAGTATACATGGCTAAGTCTGTCCCTTTTCAGGGTAAGGCAGCAGGGAGCGATGTAGAAGGAAGCAAGAAGTGACTCAGGTTGAGTGTGTTTGCTGTAAACTAACCCCAAGAGTGTCTGACACAAGAAATGCTCCATTTTGTGCCCCAAGGAGAAGACTGGAATGATAGGAAATTATTAAGCACAGCAAAAAGTTGGAAAGATTTACCAGCAATGGCAATGCGGTTTAATTTTATGTCCAGGGCTACCAAGGGCTACAACCATGAATCTTCCTTTCACACACATACTATGAGGGTCAATGGATACAGTCAGTCCAATGACATCGTTTTCTCCCTTTCCTCCACTTTGCTAGTGGCACCTGTGTGAAAGCTGCTTCCCTGTGGAGGTTCATACCTGTGGGGGCATGTCTAGGAAACTGATGGGATGAGTTTGCTAGAGAGTACTTGCAGCATGCTGGGAAGTTTCAGGAGCAGATTCCTGCAGACATGATCATCGAGCCTTAGCTGTTACAAGAGAGGGGTGACTTCAAGGGTTGGGGTAGAGAGGAAGATGGGGTCAAGTTGTAAGAAATACAGGAGATGTATTTGTGTAGCTCTCCTAACAGTAGTATGTTATCGACAAATATTCCTTATTATTTATATAATATATAACATGTAAGTCCTCACCCCAGGCTGTCTTTATAAAAACATGTTTGCAGAGACCTGAAAAAGAAAATGTAAACATGCCCAAGGTCTTCCTAAGACCTCCTGTATGCCCTTTAACGAGCTTCTACATTTCTAAATGTTAACAAATGTTAGTAATAATAAATGGTGGTATATAGTATCGTTATTGCTCTTATTCCCATTTTTTTGTTGTCACTAATTTTGTATCATGGTCAGTTGGAAAATAGGATTTAATTTTTGAAAATACTCAACTATTTAAGTAGATTTTTCTAAACAGAAGGAGAGGAATGAAATTCACCCAGATAGGTAAGGAACTTAATGGTTATTAGTGGGCCTTACGGATTTTGCATTCCTACAGAAACAAACTTGTGACCTAGGATTTTATTATCATAGAATGAATTTCTTGCTAAGAGTTGCTTTCTGCTTATCTCACCATTTGATATTTACAAGATCACTAATATTTCCTCTCTCCACCCTAAATACCTTACTTCTTTCCAGGCAAGTAAGATTTCAGAAAGATGATGGGGAAATTCTTTTCCTTCTAATTGGTTCTTTGGCCCTTTTAATCCCCCTTCTTCCACTCCCAGCAGGGCATTAGTCATTAAAATGCGTCAGACAACTGTGGAACCCTCAGGATTGTAACTTTGATATGATCACGTTACACACCCATTCAAAGTCCTCTGCTCCAGGGTCAAGGTTTGGATGATGTCACACAGCCTATGGAGCTCATACCTCCTCGACTGGTTTTTCTGTTGTGAGAAGGATGGGAAAGGGGAGGAAGGTGAAACCCCCATCATTCCGAGGATCACATGTAACTATAGTCTAGTAAATCAAGATACTCCCATGTTGACAGGTTAATCTAGTTTATTCCTATTAACCTGGTATATAATATTCTATTACATGAAAATAATCACATTTTATTCATCCATATTGATGGATATTTAGGTTCTAACTTCGTGCTATTTCCAATACTGTTGCTGTGAATGTCCTTATGTGTTTGTATGCCATCTAGGAAAGTTTCTATAGAAGAGGAGTCTTTAGACTTTTTACCCCACAATTTGGAAATTGGAATCAAATTTTTTATCATAACTTTTGGTTGCAAAGGAATTGATTTGCTTGTAATGTAAACATTAACATTTAAAAGTAGATTTCTTTGGGCACCTGGGTGGCACAGCCTGTTAAGCGTCCAACTCTCGCTTTTGGCTCTGGTGGTGATCTCAGGGTCTTGGGATCAAGCCCCGTGTCAGGCTCTGTGCTCAGAAGGGAATCTGCTTGAGACTTTCTCTCCCTCTCCTCCTGCCCTGCCCCTGGCTCTTGCTCTCTCAAATAAATAAATAAATCTTAAAAAAAAAAATAGAAGTGGGATTCTTAAATGTATTCAGTGGCATAAAAATACCAAAGTAATCTGATACTCACCATTATACATCAAACATTAATTATATGAACAAGGTCTCTTATAGTGGGAAATTCTACATCCCTTCTTTTTCTTTTGGGACTTGAACTTTCTACTTCAGTCACAGGTTCTTATCTAAATATAATATACATTTTATGTGTTATGTGTGAGTGTTTTCTACTGATCACTTTACCATATTTCTTTGCCAACAAATTTTACATATAAACTTAAATTACATTGAATTTCTTTAACCGTAATACTCCAAAGTGTTAAAAATTTTTCTGAATTGAGTTATCATTATTTTTAGTTCACAACTGACCAATTAAATGCTTTTAAATTTTTTATCATATTGAAACACACACACACAAAATCAATGGAACTTTAAGAAATTGGTTTGTATATCATGAACGAATTTCACTTCTTTTTAGAAGACCAGTTCAGCATCGGTTTATGCCCAGTTCTTGCTTTTATATTATAAACACTGAGGACAACCATTCACATACATAAATAAGTAGGTAACAGTTAGAATAAATTGAGTAAATGATGTTACTCATTTATTTGAAAGCTTTCCATGCTGTATGCCCCACATCACTTAGTGGTGTTATTTTTAATGATTAATGATTATTTTTAATGATTAATCAGTGGGTGCTGTCTTTCTTCAATTCACTAGGAAAGAAGAAATGTTAATACTCGTATTCAGAAGTGTTTGTCGGTAGGCTCAGCTTCTTAACGTTGCTCTCATTATTTTGGATTGTCTCTTTAGCTTCTTGTATGTCATTACCCTTTGGGGCAGCACAACCTCAAGCACCCAGATAAAGAACATGGGTGTGCCTTTCTCTTCTAAAGAAGAAAAAAGGGCCACTATGAATGGAAGGTAGGGATTAGGAACCACAGGGGTGCTTGACTCCATGGGTTCTCAGGTAGTTCAGACTTAGGAGGGAGTATACATAGAAGATAAAGATCTGGACTTAACCCCCTAAAAACTGTCTGTGTGCCCCCATTTTCCAGTTTGAAACTCCTACTCTGAGATTTCTCCCCAGCAGCAGAATTGCTAGTGTTCGAGTCTCCTATGCCGTGTGACCGTTTCTCCAAATCCATGTCGCTGAGGATGTTGCTCTGGTTCTCAAGGACTCAGGAGAGGTTCCCTTTTGAGGATCCCCATACATGATTTATAGGAGTCTTCTAACTTTGGGAAAACCCCATGGTCATTGTATTTAAATGACTGGTGGCCAGTAAGTGGTAAGCGACCAGAGTTCTAAGAGATGTGTAATTTCTACAATTTGCTTTGGGACAACCTCTGAAAGTATTTTCATGCATAACTTACTTTCTTTTAAAGGGCATCCTGAGTCTCCATCAGCCACGGTGGCACAAGAACAGCACTCTCCTTGGGTGGCGGTCTGTGCCCTGAAGCAGAAATGCCTTTAATTGTTCATTGCGAAACAAACAGATGTCTAGAGGAGAAGGTTATTAAAAATATTTTGTGCAGTTTGGGAGAACTAGAAGTCTGGATTGCTTGACCTAGCCTCACCAGGCAAACCCAAGTCAAGGAAGCTACCAAGGTATGTAAGCTACAAACGTGGCTTATTCTTAGGGCAAAACTTTCCGGTCTGCAAATTTCTGGATATAGTTAAAAGGGGCAGTGCATTTCAAAAATAGAGTAACAGCCATCCTCGGGCAAGAGAATTCCACTTTAAACACAGAAGACTTGGGGCGCCTGGGTGGCTCAGTGGGTTAAGGCCTCTGCCTTCGGCTCAGATCATGATCCCAGGGCCCTGGGATTGAGCCCCATGTCAGGCTCTCTGCTCAGTGGGGAGCCTGCTTCCTCCTCTCTCTCTCTCTCTGCTTGCCTCTCTGCCTACTTGTGATCTCTGTCTGTCAAATAAATAAAATCTTAAAAAAAAAAAAAGAAATAAAAACAGAAGACTTAATGTGCCAAATTCAAATCATAAGGAAAGGTTGCCCAGTTAATAGGACAAATGCCTCAACATTGTAAAATAAACAGAATTTGAAATGCAGACAATCCTATTTTACAGTTATAAGTTATTTTAAGAAATATAAAGACCAAATAACAAAGCAATAAAATATATTACAGTTAGCGAGTCTATAAGAACACATTGACGGTGAGGCACAGCTTAATTTAGGTCTCCCTTCCACTTACCTCAACAGGTGACCTAAGAAGGGGGTGGTTCTGTAAGCTCTAGCAGCCAGTGGCCTGGGGCCACTCTTTGGGAGGCAGCCAAGACAAAGGTACTATGTCCAGGAAAGAAATTTCAGAGAGGACTTAAGTCCTAGAGCTAAGAAAATAAGGGTTTGTTTGTTTGTTTGTTTGTTTTCTCCTTAGAAAAATATACTGTTTCTATCCATTAGCTTCCACTTCTTCCCAAGTTCCCTGGCTTTATGAAATTTATGTTTAGGATTTGAAGTATTCCCAGATTAATTGTTAAGTTTAATGACCTTTTGCTTACAGACCTCCTTTTCCTCTTGGGTTTCCTGAAATGTAAAACCTGCACATCTTTTTTTTTTTTTTTTTTAAGATTTTATTTATTTGACAGAGAGAGAGAGAGAAAGAGCGCGTACAAACGGGAGAGTGGCAGAGAGAGTGGGAGAAGTAGGCTCCCTGCTGAGCAGGGAACCCAACATGCGGACTCGATCCCAGGACCCTGAGATCATGACCTGAGCCGAAGGCAGATGCTTAACCCACTGAGCCACCCAGGCTGCCAAACCTATCTATCTTTTAAGAAACGCAGCATACTTAAGTACAACTAATTAGCAGAAATCCACCAAAGAAAACTATTCACCTTTTGTATTTAGAAAAGATAAAATTTCTCTTCTAAGGTAGATCTGATGTTAGGTTTCTCTATGGTATTCTTTCTGAAGTTGCTGTAAGATGGAAAAACCTCAATCACCATGAGAGTACTTTTGAACTTACTGACCCCGAGACATTGTTAACAAGTCTATAAGGCATAGACTCTAGAACTGCTTTATTTTGTCATTAAGTGGAACCATGGAAATTAAATGGTGCCCCCCCCACTCCACTGGGCCACTAGGTTAGGTTTAAAAAAATTAAATGTAAATTAAAGATACTGTATTCCTGTGGTTGAAAAATCAAAAGGCACAGAGCAATAGCATAATATACGATGGGAATTACAGCCCTTGGAGCCGTGTAACTGGACCGTGCTGTAAATGTCACCTTCACACCTGTCTTCTAGCTGTATCAGTATGTTAATAAGATTTTTTTTTTTTTTTTTTGAGAGAGAGGGAAAAGAAGAGAGAGCGTGTGGTGGGGGGGGTCGGGGAGCAGAGGGAGAGAGACAATCTTAAGTAGGCTCCACAGCCAGTGCAGAGCCTGACACCAGGCTCAATCTCACGCCCGGAGCTGATGAGATCAAGAGTTGGATGCTTAACAGACTGAACCACCCGCGCACCCCAATAAGGAGAATCTTGAAATGTAGAGGTGAGTAGGAGGGAGATGGGACTAGGATGAAAGAGAACGGCAAGAAAGAGGACAGGGAAAGGGAGAGTAGGATGGAAGGAAGAGGATGTGTTAGTCCTTTGGGGCCACTGCAGCTAACCACAGTAGCCTGGGTGGCTTCCAGGCCATGGAAATATACTTCTCACAGTTTGGGAAGCGGAAAGCCCCAGGTCAGCCTGCCTGCAGGATTGGGTTCTGTGTTTGGGGGAGGGTGAGCTTCCTGATTGACCTCACCTGGCATGGTGGAAGAGGGACGGAGCTCAGACAGGCCTCTTTCCTAAGGGCACTAGTGCCATTCATAAGGTCTGCATGCTCAGAACCCAGTTGCCTGCCAAAGGCCTACCTCCTGATACCAGTTTCAACCTAAGATTTTGGGGGAGGTGGTGGTGGCGGTGGTGGGCACACACATTGAATCCATGGCAGCTTGGAAAAACCGAGGCCGTGCACAAAGGATCAGCACCTTTCCCAGCCCTCTCTTGCAAAGGTCCTTTCAGTGTATTTGTATAAGGATAGAAGAGGAAGGGGCATCAGGCTGGCTCAGTCACTGGAGCATGCAACTCTTGATCTCAGGATTGTGGGTGTGAGCACCATATTGGGAGCAGAGATTACCTAAAAAATAAAGTTTTGGGGCGCCTGGATGGCCCAGTTGGTTACGCATCCGATTCTTGGTTTCAGCTCAGGTTGTGACTCCTGGGTCATGAGATAGAGCCTCTTGTGTGGAGCGGAGTTTGTTTGAGATTCTCTCTCTCCCTCTTGCCCCCCCCCCAGCTTGCTCTCTGTCTCTCGCTCTCTCTAAAATAAATAAAACCTTTTAAACATAAAATCTTTAAAAGAAAAGGATAGAAGAGGAAAAAATGGGAAGTTAAGTAAAGGAAAAAAAAAAAAAAGACCTTTATCTGGGGAAGAGTATTAGTGAGCCCGTGGGAATTCTTAACCACATGAATGTGTTACTCGAATGAACTTATCTGTATTGCTTTTCCCTCCCCTATCTGTTTTACTTAGCCTCAACCAGGCATATTTTATTATTTTGGGGTTTAGGTTTTAGGGGAAATTTCAGAACGAATAGGCATAAATATTTGTGGAAGAGAGGCAAGCAGGGGTGCAGCCTCTCCTGCCTTCATACCAGAAACAAACTAATACTTCTCTGGGGCAAACTGGCCTGTTGAAACCCAGAGTCCAGCTGTCTCTCTGCAGTGACCTGTTCAGACTGCAAGGAGCTCCCCTGTGTGGTGTTGCGTCCTACAGAACATGTCCTGTTGATTATACCGAGCACCGTTTATACAGTGTCCTGCTCTTCAGCAGACGGCAGTGTTCCCTCTCTTCCCAACCACCTTGGCCATTCCCTTCCTTTTCTTTTTTCCAGGCTCCATATGAGGGCTGCCTCTTTAATGTCCTTGGGAGATACTCTTCCAATGATCCTAGCACTGAGGGGGAGCAAACTAACAACGGGTAGCAATTCGTGTTTTCACATTTGACCTTTAGAGTCCTAATCTCCTGGTGTAATGAATTGTCCCAACTCAGGGCAAGAGAGTGAGCATTAGTAATCATATTGTTTCCTTACTTATCCCTGTCTTACCCTGTTCTCAACCTTGAGGGTCCTCAAGCAGTCTTCTTGTTCCCTTCATTCCCCCTGCCCAAGGCTTGAAAACACTATTAAAAGCTACCTGTAGCCAAATTTCTCTCTAATTAACCTTTTGGGATTTTATCAAAATGAGGTTTTCTTCCCGTCTTTATTTTCAGTTGGAATAGCAGAAATTTTCCCAGGCTGCAATCCAGGGTCCCTCCCCAAGTAGCTGTGTAATCTGGGCATATAAATCCTTTGGGCTGCAGGTCACCATGTGTAAAACGGGGTTGGTGAAATAAGGGAATTTGAGGTTTCTCCCAGCTCTTACAGCCCCGGATCCGAATATCATGGGCCACTGCGTTGAATAGTGGGGGTACTGTGACACCAGATGAGTGTTTCTCTTATTTTCTTTGAGTGGCAAAAGTTATTCAATAGCATGAAGAGTCAGAAGAGGAGAGGGAGTCGATCCAGGGAGAGAGGGTACCTAGGGTAAGGTGCGACATGTCAGCCACACTAGACCCCAATGATGACAGATGTTCTTGAGTACTTCCCTGGGGCAGAGGACACCAAACAGACATTCAGTCTTAAATGCCAGAACTCCTTTAGTGTGCTCATTTATTTAAAAGTGGAATCAGGGGGCTCTGGGTGGCTTAGTGAGTTAAAGCCTCTGACTTCAGCTCAGGTCATGATCTCAGGATCCTGGGATCAAGCCCTGCATTGGGCTCTCGGCTCAGCGGGGAGCCTGCTTCCTCCTCTCTCTGCCTGCCTCTGCCTACTTGGGATCTCTGTCTGCCAAATAAATAAGTAAAATCTTTAAAAAAAAAAAAGTGCAATCAGAGTTGAGCTCTCTCCCTGGTTTATTTGATATTCTTCTGATATTGGGCATCTGTTGATTTTTAGACTTAATTGTATTGGCCGAGGTCCCCCCCCCTTTTTTTTTTTACCTTATGAAAACATTAAATGATCATTGTAAAGAACCTTCAGCCCGTACAAAAAGAAAGAAATGGAAAGAGAAAGTCTCCTCCCTCGGAAGCCCTCCCTCCCCAGCCTGTAGTCAGAGATAAGCAGTGTTATCTTCTCTCCTGTTTATTCTTTTGGATATTTTCCATGGATTTATGTAAATACAGATAAATGTATTATCACTTCTGTTTTATTTTACTGATGGATAATTTTGTGGCATGTATTAATCCTAGTGTAGAAATATGCAGGTAACATTGATGAGAGAACCAGTGAAAAAATTATAGGATTAGGGAACAAGATGGGTAACAAACAGAAAACGGTTTCTAATCAAATTGTCAACTAATAGCGATGATTCTTTTTAAAAAAAAAAAAGAAAGGTTTTTTCTTTTCTTTTCTTTTCTTTCTTTCTTTCTTTCTTTTTTTTTTTTTTTTTTTGAGAGAGAGAGAAAGTACAAGCAGGGAGAAGGTCAGAGCAGAGGGAGAGAGAGAATCCCAAGCAGACTCCCCATGGAGCACCACACAGAGCTGGGTCTCAGGACCCTGACATCACAACCTGAGCTGAAATAAAGAACAAAATGGTTAACCGACTGAGCCACCCAGATGCCCTGATATCAATGATTCTTAAATGATAGAGTTTCCAGGAAGAATTGACCATGAAGATTGGTCAATTCTAGGGAGGCATTTCTAGGGGAGTGAGCTGGGATCATGGTGGTAGAGAACTACCTACAGTTCCTCCATTTCTCTCCATGCTTACTACTGAGAGGTAGATTCTCTTTTCCCGCCGCCCCACCCCAACCGAGAATCTTGACAGCCTCTGTTACTTGCTTCGGTCAATAGAACAAAGCAAAAATGAAGCTATTCCAGTTCTGTGCCTACACCTGGCAACTTACGTTTTTTGCTCTCTTGGACAATAATTATCACGTAAAGAACACTCCCAGCTGTGTTGAAGAGGAAGGCTTCATGGAGGCACCATGCCTCTGGAGAATGAGACCCTGTGAAGGGAGACAGGCCCAGCTCCTTGCTATTCCAGCCCACTGTAGCTGAACTACTAGCCCTGTGCTGGAGGTCGTCTCACATCCTCCAGCCCCAATCAAGCCACCCCAGCCAGCAGTACAGGAAGGAAAGACAAGCTGTCACCATTGTGCTGTCCATTGTGCAGAATGGTGAGCAAGAAAATGGTCAATGCTTTTCAAGCTGCCACATTTTGGGGTAGTGTGTTATGCATAATAAATAGTGGAAATCAATGTCTGAAAGTTGGGTGTTGGCTTAACAAAAATCTGAGACCCATGGCATCGGCTTTGGGACCAGGCATTGGGTAGAGATTGGAGAGATGATGAAGGAACCATAACTCTTTTTTTTTTTTTAAATTCAGTAATTTTTAAAAATGTTCTATTTTGAAACAATTTTCAAAATAGTCACAAAAATGGCATAGAGTTCACACATGTTCTTCACCCAGCTTCCCTCATGGTGATAAATTGCATAGCCAGGGAATAATGATCCAAACCAGGAAATTGACATAAACCACAGGTCTTGTAGGAACTTTGCCAGTTTTTCTGGTGATGTTCTTTTTCCATTTCAGAATCCAATCCAGGGGAGTGTGTGGGTGGCTCAGTGGGTAAAAGCCTCTGCCTTTGGCTCAGGTCATGATCCCAGGGTTTTGGGATCAAGCCCCACATCCAGCTCTCTGTTCAGCAGGGAGCCTGCTTCCTCCTCTCTCTCTGCCTGCCTCTCTGCCTACTTGTGATCTCTGTCAAATAAATAAATAAAATCTTAAAAAAAAAAAAAAGAATCCAATCTAGGGTCCTGCGTTTGCATTTAGTTGATGTTATCTCCTTAGTCTGGGAAGGAGCCTTTTAAGGGAGTCTCTGAGGGTCATGAGGAAATTGTACTACAGGTTGGAGCGGTGATCCTGTGTAGGGCAAAATGTCGGGCAGCCCTTGTGTGCAGTGAAACACAGAAAAGACAGAAAATGTACCTAATGAACCTGTAGATCTGGCAAACGGAAGTTTCAAGCTACACATTCAGAGTATCAGTTGGCTTCTCTTAGTGATATGTGATAGTGTTACAGAGAGAGATGTGTTAAAAAAGGCACTCTTCAGTTTTCAAGCAGAATGTAGAGGAAATAGGGCCTTGGAAATTCTGTGATGTCAGCAATAGTCTCAAAGGAAGAAATGGCCTCTGGGGCCTGCCTTTCAAATGGGGCCTTGAGGTAAAAATCCAATCAAGACTCCATGTTGAAGCCTCTTCAGGTGTTAAGATGTTGTCTCATAGACCATCTCATCTAGCCCAAAGGGCTTCTAAGAAGAACCTTCAATGAGTCCAACAGCAGCTTTGGTAGGGCCCGAAGTTGACACAAGTTTGTTTTTAGAAGAATTACAGATGTTGCTTTGTGGGCAGAGTTGTTGTAAGCAAGAAGTAAACTCCATTAAGAGTCATAGGAGACTCACAGAACGTTGAAGACAGTTATATTGATGAAGTCAGTGCTAGCCTGAACTAAAGAGGAAAGAGTTCAAAATGGAAAAAAAGCCACGGGGCCCCCAACTTTCTGTGCGTAGGACCTAGGCCAAGAGAGCTGTTGGACCGTAAAGGGCAGGCAGTGGCCTGTGGAAAAGGGAGCTTCAGAGGTTGTAGCCTGCACCCCGGAGGTGCGAGCCAGGAATAGTGGGTTGGAAAGCGCCTCCCAGGAGAAGAACCGGACCGTAATGGTGGTCTGGGTCCAGAGTGAGGGTGACAGTGCTCAGCTGGCTTTCTGAACTGCTAGGAATGGTGGCTGCTCCATGCCTTCTGTTTCCCCCCTGCTTTGATCAGGAGCATCTGTCTAGTTATCTTATCCCTGCCTCAGCATCATACGTTGTGTCTGTAACTTGTCTTTTCAGCTCACAGCAGCTAAATGTATCTAAAATGCCTCAGTCACACTTGGGCCTGGTGTCTATCATTAGATCTGGGCCCTTTGAGCCAGTGTTGCACAGAATGACAATCTGGGGGGCAGGAGGGAGTGTATTTTGCTAATCTGGTGGTGTGTGTGTGTGAGAGAGAGAGAGAGAGAGAATTATTGTGGCCCGTGATACAGTGTTTCCCAATGTGACTGCCAACAGTTCCTCCCATTCCAGGCACTCCTTCCATTAAGGAGTATGGTCTCTTTCCTGCTCCCTTGGGTCTGGGCTGGCTGGCTCTGTGACCGGCTTTGGCCGGAAGAACACAGTGAAAGTGATGTTCTGGGACTTCCAAGCCCTGGCTTTCACTGGCTTCTGCTTTCTCTTTCTTGGGATCCAGGCTGTAAAGAAAGTAGAAAGGAGCTCGGGCTGGCCACTGAATCATGAGCAGTGACATGAAGAGAGGGGGCCACCAGCCATTTCAGTGCCCCAGTGGAAGCATCAGACACCAGGGAAGCCATCTAGGCCGTCCCAGCCCCAGCATAACTCACAGCTAGAGGCGACCACACGTCTGACCCCAGCTGCTGCCCTGGGAAGGCAGAACTGCCCAGCTGTGCCCTTTCCAAATTGCAGAATCGTGAGCAAAGAAGTGGTGGTGGTCCTCTTAAGGCACCGAGCTTATGGTGGTTTTTTATGCAGCAATAGATCATTGCTAATTGCACCTTACCAAATGTCAAGGTTCTTTCAACTGCTTTGATTTTACTCCCTGGGCTGTGAAGAGGTTTTAACAGATAAAGAAGCCAAGTTTCAAGGAGAGTCCATTCCATAAAGGCTGGGCCCTCTACGCCAGTCACTGCTCTGTCCACGGAGCTTTGCACAGAATGAGCACATAACAGATGACCAAATATTTGTTGACAGGACAATTATGAATGGTGATAAAAGATGCCACACCATGAGAAAGAAAGACAAAAAAATATATTTTAAAAAGAGTTTGTCTCATTCTTTTTTTTTTTTTTCCTTTCAAAAAGGTGCTCTTCATCTTCAGAAACAATGATGCCTCAGATGCCAGAAGGATGTCCTGAAGCGAAAGATTTGTAGGAGTGAGGCACGGGAAACCTTGACTCCTTCTCTATGTCCCTCCTACACCTAGACGAAAGAGGGCGACTCTGGGATGCACCCGGCAAATGCACCAACACCTGCTGATAGATACAAATTATTATCTTTTTCTATTCTTGGAAGAGCTAAAAGCAGAATATATGTTCCATAGGACTATAATTAGAGTTAGTACCAAAAGGACCAGAGTAGAATATAAAATAGCCAGTGTTAGGTTGGATAGTAAAATAGTCAAAGCTAATTTGTCATGTTAGGTCTTTTCTTTCCCATCACTCTCTGGTTCAGTTTCTGAACACAGTGACCCCATGCATGCCTGTTCCTGCTCTGTGGTTCTTCCAGGAATACCTGGCCCCACCCTTGTTTCTCTGAGAGTGATCATTTCATACAGCACACCTCTCTACTGGGACATGAAGGGAGACCCAAGTGCTGTGTGCAGTAGCTCTGGGAGACCTTAGACACAAGAAGGGAAAGTTCTTTTTTAGGGTATGGTTACTTGCAGTGCCTTCTGGAGATATGTCTTGGGCAAAAAACATCTTTATTTAAAAGAACAGCAATATTTGTAATTAGGATAAGCAAAATAAGGGGAAAAGCCTTGGACCCTTGGAATAATAGGATGGTTTAAAATTCAGACCTATAATTATTATATTTTTCTATTCTGTGTGATTTAGAAAACAGTGGTTAAACAGATAAAAATAGAAAAGATTGCTTAAAAATTAAAGCCATTGATTTAGATCTCTATTTGAAAGGTCAGTGTGTGGGAGCTGAGAAAGGCAGTATAGTGATCAGCGTTCAACAAAAGACATTTTAGCAGCAGAACCTACAAAGAGCACATCAACTATTTATATCGCCCACATCAAGTTGCTGGTTATTTCATTTATCAAAAAAAAAAAAAAGAAAGTTATTTTCTTTGGACATTCTTTGGGTGCAGTAACAATACAGTTTTGGAATCAGCTGTTAGAAACTATAATTAAAGCTGGTTTATCATGTTTACTAATTATTTGCATAGTTAGTCTCCCTGAAGCTTTATATAATTCTCCCTTTGTTACAAGCTTCTGTTTCTCCCCAGGGCAGTCTGAATCCAGACAGGTAAAGAACTAGAGTGCCTGGAAACCAATGTCTGGTAATATCTGTACAGCCAAGCAGATACCTGCAGGTGAAGTGGAAAAACAATACACAGATTTGAAACTTCCTGTGAATTTGATAGAGTTAGCTCTTTGGAGATTTCAGCTTTACCACTCGGGTAAGGCGAGCCCCTGGGTACAAGGAAGAAGTTAAGGAAAACAAAAACGGAAAACTGAAGTTTCCTTCAGGAACCTATTTAACACTGGGGAGGGAAGGAGGTGTTTATTCGGTAATTACTAATAATGACCTGATAATACTGTCTGGCTGGCCAAACATCTGTCAGCATCGATGATCCTTTTTGTTTACTGCTCGAGAGAGGCAGAGGGAGCTCATGTTCAGAAAAGCAGCAAAACCCCGGTCCCATTTTGTTCCCTCCTGCTGTGGGCCACTCTCCCATTCCAGCACTTCAAGGTGGTGCACGCCTTCTCTCCACAAGAACTCTGTGCCATGGGAGTGGAAAAGCATCCTGTCTCCTCATGAACCCATTTCCTTTCCAGGAAGTGGATTTCGGGATGGGGTAGGCTCCAGGGGCAGGGGCGGAGTAGGGCAGCACTAACACCGTGGACGCTGGAGACAAGATCAGTGACTTGAAAAACTGAGGTGGGACATTTTACCCCTCCCCAGTCTACCTCCCTTCAACTTCTTCATTTCCCCGTTCCCCACCAAGTGGTATTGGCTACCTAATGGAGCACAACTCAGTTTCTTAACACATAGTCTAGTAGAACACCTACAAATCAGGGACTCCTTATTATTGGTTATTTGTAAAATAAGGAAATCTCTGGCTTACCCTAGGCTGTGTGGATTGGGTTTTCATTTTTGGAAACCAAATGGAGGCCTTTCTCCTACTCTTTCCAGATTGTGGCAGCCCACCCCCACTTCCTTTTCCACTTGTGGCCTTCACCTCCCACAGGCTGACTAGGATCATGCACAAAAACAGCCTCCAGTGAGTATCAACGTGGAAGATTCAGCAGGTTGCTAACTCCTGTAGGGCTATCTTAAAAGGATGTAGTCTATAAATGCAAAGTGTTATGGAGCCTGGGAGATCTCTAAGAACACTGTAAATATCCCTGGTTTAATTAGTACTTGTGGAATTAGGTAATGGCCTGTGGCTTCTAAGCAAGCCCTCTTGGGGTTTCTAGTCTTCAAGGGGCTGCCTGCAACCATGATGTGCTCATGCACAGTCTTCTTTTGCAGATACGGAATAAATCCTTTTAGACCTTCCTAGGCACCTACTCAAAATTACTGCAATACACATGCTAACTGATCCCATTCTCCCAGGTCTTTTAAAAAAAAAAAAAAAAAAGCAAGCCAGCCAGCCAGTGCCTCAGCCCAAGTCTCAACTCAGATACTTTGGACTCCGATTGTCTCCTTGAGTTCTACTTCCCAGGGGAAAGAAAAGGAAGAAATTCCTAGATTGATGTTGATTGATACTCTTTCTCTTCGAGCAGAAAGTGGACAACTCTCTTTGCCGCAGCTGATCAATGTCATGGTAATTGCGCTCCAGCTCTCCGAATTTCTGAACCGGCTCTCTCACGGGGATAGGTCAACCAACCAGGGCTGTTAGCCGACTTGACAGGTTTGTTCTGGGCTGATGGCCATTGACTAGGTTCTCCGACCAGATAAGTCACTTGGCTGAGTCTACAGTAGGTGGGGCGCGCTCACCAGCTTAAGGGTAGTGACTGGAAGTTTGTCGCAACGCTGGTGAATTCAGGCAGCGGGCTGCTGCGGGAGATCCCGTTTTGCCCCCGGTGCACAGCGGCAGGAAGGTGCGTCCCTGCCAGCGCAGGGCACCAGGGAGGGAAATGCCAGACCCCCGGGGCTCTGCCCCTTCTCTCACGGTGAGGAACGCGCACTGTTGGCCGCGCCAGAGCTCCAAGTCTCAGGTCTTGGCCCTTTAGCTGGCTCAGTAGGTAGCTCGCGAATGGGTAGGACCAGCTTGGAAGCTCTCCCTCCGTGGTCTGCGAGAAGCCGCGGCCAGCGGTGCGGGGAGGCGGGGGCACGTGCTCGAATGTGGGTGCTTGTGTAACCAGCTCCCCAGGCGCCAGCACCGACAGCGCTCGGGCGGGAGGCCGTCGGAGCCTGCGTTTCCGCCGCGACCCGGAGGCTCGGGGTTCCGCTGCCGACACACGGCAGCCACCCCGAGCAAAGGACGAGAAGCACTTGCCTCCCCAGCCATCATAGGGGAGTGGGAATTTGGAAAGTTCCCCAACTAGGAACACACGTGACCTCCTCCTGAAAGTAGTTCCGACTGTGACCCGCGTATCCCTCCACCTCCTTTTGAACCCTCCTCGGTCTCCTCGGCCACGCCCACTCGCAGGGGCTGCCGCTTCCTACCGTCCGGTATTTCACATTCGGGCCCGGGCAGCGCCGGCCGCCGGCGTGCGCAGCCCGGCTCGGGGGAGCGCGGAAGCCGGCCCGCGGCGATCCACCCGGCCGGGTTTTCACAGCGCTCCGAAAGGGGGCGGGGCGAGGCAGCTCTTGAGTCCCGAGCCCTCAGTCCGCCGCGGTGAACCGAGCTGGAGCTCGGAGGGGAGGGACGCGCAGCTCTCCAGGGGGCAATGCGGGGGGCTGCGGTGTGGGTCCGTCCCCCGGGGTACGCTTTCGGGGCAACGCGGACAGTAGTCCTTGGAGGCCCAGACATTTAGGGACGGTGTGCTCACACGCAGCGCGCTCGGTTGCGAGCTCTCGTTTTCAGGGCGAAGGAGCCGAGCTGCTGGGGAAGCGGGAGGTGGGGCGGGGAGAGCGAGCCGGATGAGGCGATACACACGGAGACACAATAGGGGGTTGTTCTTTGTGCAAAGACTGACACCTTGAGGACACGGGCGGGGGGGTGAGCAGAGAGGTAGGCTCCCTCGGCAAAGGCTGCTGTCGGCGAGTCCCTGCCAACGACAGTGATCGGACAGCGGTGCAAAAGGAGGACGAGGCTGGGGGCCGGGCTGGGGAAAGCTGGGGGCGGAGGCGCGGGGGAGGGGCGCCCTCGCGGCGGGGACCGTCCCCGCGTTTCCCTGGACCCTGACCAGCGCGAGTCACCTGGGCCTCCCTACCTGTCCACACAGGTAACTCAGACTCGAGTCAGTGACACCGCTCAGTGCACCCCTCAGCTCTCCCCTTCAGCCCTCCCCGTCCCCGACCGGGTGTCTGAGCACAGGCCGAGGCTTGGCTCGTTTCCCCTCCACCGCTCCCCCCCGCCCCAACCCCCCGCCCCGCGCTGCTGCAGAAGCCGCGGCAAGTGCAACTCCTGGCTGGCGCCTCGCACAAGCCCGAGCGAGCCCCGGGCGCTCGCACTGGGCATGCTCAGTGGCGGCCGCAAGCCGGAGGCTCGGCGCTCGCCCCCGGAGCTGCCGCCCCTGCCCCTGCGCGTCCCTCCCTCCCCCGACGCGGTCTCGCCCGCCTCCCACCTCCCCTCGGGCTCCCAGGCGCCGGGCTCCCTGCGCGGCGGCGGCGGCGGCGGCGGCGGCGGAGGGGGCGGGCGGGCCGGCGGGCGGTGATGTGGCGGGACTCTTTGTGCACTGCGGCAGGATACGTGCCGGGGGCTGCGCTCGGCTCTCTCCTCTCGGAAGCTGCAGCCATGATGGAAGTTTGAGAGTTGAGCCGCTGTGAGGCGAGGCCGGGCTCAGGCGAGGGAGATGAGAGACGGCGGCGGCCGCGGCCCAGAGCCCCTCTCAGCGCCCGTGAGCAGCCGCGGGGGCAGCGCCCTCGGGGAGCCGGCCGGCCGGCGGCGGCGGCAGCGGCGGCGTCTCTCGCCTCGTCCTCGTTCTCTCTTCTAACCGTGCAGCCTCTCGCTCGGCTTCTCGTGCAAGGGACGGTGGAAGCCGCGGGCCCGGGCGGGAGCCGGCTGAGGCGCGGCGGCGGCAGCGGCAGCGGCAGCGGCAGCGGCACCTCCCGCTCCTGGAGCGGGGGGGAGAAGCGGCGGCGCCGGCCGCGGCGGCTGCAGCTCCGGGGAGGGGGCCGGAGTCGCCTGTCACCATTTCCAGGGCTGGGGCCGCCGGAGAGTTGGTCTCTCCCCTCTTACTGCCTCCAACACGGCGGCGGCGGCGGCGGCACGTCCAGGGACCCGGGCCGGCTGTAAACCTCCCCTCCGCCGCCGCCGCACCCCCCCCGGCCCGGGCTCCGGAGGCCGCCGGCGGAGGCAGCGACCGTCCCGAGGATTCGCCGTCTCCTTCTCGTCCCGCGGCCGCCGCGGTCAGGCCTCTGGCTGCTGAGGAGAAGCAGGCCCCGTCGCTGCAACCATCCAGCAGCCGCCGCAGCAGCCATTACCCGGCTGCGGTCCAGAGCCAGGCGGTGGCAGAGCGAGGGGCATCCGCTACCGCCAAGTCCAGAGCCATTTCCATCCTGCAGAAGAAGCCCCGCCACCAGCAGCTTCTGCCATCTCTCTCCTCCTTTTTCTTCAGCCACAGGCTCCCAGACATGACAGCCATCATCAAAGAGATCGTTAGCAGAAACAAAAGGAGATATCAAGAGGATGGATTCGACTTAGACTTGACCTGTATCCATTTCTGCCGCTGCCCCTCTCTGCCTTTCTGTCACTCTCGCTTAGAACGTGGGAGCAGACGGAGGCGAAAAATTTCCATGGTTTGGGTGACCGTAGCAGCTAACCCTGCTCGAATTTCTAGATCGTGTCTCTTTGGTGTCTCTCTTGAATGCATCCAGCCTAGGGTGTGTTCGGCTACATGGAACTCTGGCCCGCTTGCGAGTGTCAAGGCACCGATTGCTTTCTCGGGTCTGTGTGCGGGGTCTCTTCCGAAGGGCTATTGTCCGCTAACACAGAACGCGGTACACTGTTGGTGGATTAGTGAGCTCGGTAATCCGGTCTGCTAAATGAACAGAAAAGTAGACGCTTTGAGGTTGAGCATATTTCGATTAAATCTTGGCTTTAGGCCCTAGATCAAGGGTATAGATTAGATTAAAATGAAAATTAGTGTTGCACGTATGCATATTGCATCAGAATCTTGCACTGATTGTTTTTAGTTTCCTGGGTTGCATTGATAGACTTTTTTTTTTTTTTTAATGTGAGTTGTGAGCTGATTTGCATAACTTTGGAAGCAGAGTCGTTTTCTGCATGTATGGGTGTTCTTTGGAGGGCAGAAGTAGGTTTGTGTATTTAAGCTAAGTTTAATTACAACTTTGAACTGCATTTAGAAGTTTTGTAGTTTGAAATCAGTAGTGTCATAGGGAATATGCCTCATAAGGCGCTCTTACTGGATCTTTGTTAAATTTGCCCCCCCCCCCTTTTTTTCTCCTGATGGGGTGATAGAGGATAGGGCATGAAATTTGCAGCTCAGTAGCGTTTTTTATTCAGTGGTCCTGTCACATGTAATAGAATGGAGATTGAAGGTTTTTTTGATCCCAGATGATAATGTTGTGTGGTTCCAAGGGTATTGTGTGCAGCAAATTGTGATTGCAGAGATTAAGTGTCAGTTCTTCCTTGAAATTTAAGTGTTACTGTGATGCCGGAATGGCTGCTCACCTAATTCAAGTTGCAGATCCTCTGACACCGTTGGGGGTCCATTAATCTTACTCTGACTTACGTATAATGTCAAGTGTAATTTAACCGGCAAGAGCGGATGATTCCAGCGGCAGGCTGTGTAGGTATGTTAGCTGTTTTTCACCCATTGCCTTAAATTTACTGACTCAGGTTGTTGAATAAGACAGAAACCCAAGAATTTTAAGAAGCATTATTGTTTCGGTTGTCTACCAGTTAGGCCTTTGTACCTCAAAAGATAGTGGTTATCGAAAGGCATTGATCTTTGCAGTTTCAGGTATAATGTACTGGTTTTGATCAAGGAGGGGGATAGAGCCCTCCTGGTTTGCAGAATGGAAAGTATCACAGACATTCAGAGTTCCTGGTAGGCCTGTGTTGTTCAAGGCATGAAAAAACAGAATTAAGTTGTTGGTTTGAGGTGGTTGAAACATCTTATTGAGGCTGCTCTTAAGACCAAAAATTGGGTGATGTGAGTTATCACAGTGGACAATATTTAGTTAAAATTATGTAATTGCATCAGTGTTAATATTCTTAATAGAAATTATGTCTTAGCAAATATCAGTAAACATTCTGCCTAAAGGTTGAGTGGCGCTAAAGTGTCCATATGTCCTGCTAAAAACTGTGGGGGAAGATCTGTTTTTTGAAGAAACTGTTTTCTATCTGAAGAGGTTTTATTCCTTTGGATTATATAGCTGCACGTAGATGTGCGCAACTAATTTTGCCCAAGTGTTTGTTTTGAGATGAAGGTAAAAGTTACTGAAGAAGGAGCTTTATAACACACAAAACGTAAGTTTTCTGTTAAGTTAAAAAATTAATGTTTGAGAAGAATATTTAGAAGTTCTGGAGTCTGCATTAATTGCAGAACTAGTCAGGCTGAACTTGACCCACTTGCCTAGAAGGTAATTAATTATGGAAAAACTTCTGACTTGTAATTTATTTCAAAAGCAGTGTACTGTTGGTGTGAACTGACAGCCATCTGGATGCATAGGAACAAATTGATTAACTGTTTCTTTAACTTTTTCAGAAAAGTCCCCATGCAAAAAAAATGCCTCTAATGCTGTTTGGTAGATTGCTTTTATTATTCAGAGTACGTTTATAGTATTTTTACTTTACTCATTTGTTTTAAAATTTAGCAGGATTTTATGTTTAAAATTATTCTACCAGGTTATTTCCACGTGAGATGATTGGCCAGGTCTCCATTGATTTCAGAAGTGTGCCTTTACACATGAAATTTATGTGAATTAAAACTTTCTCGAGCACTGTGCTTTTAGTTATATATGGAAAGCAGTGTCAAATATTGCATCAAATAACTAGTAACATTTAATTTCTAGAGTAGTGGTTTTATTGAGCCAAATATTGATATGAAAAAAAAAATCACTTAGGAAAAAGTCAGTGAAGGGCTCTTTTTTGATAGTTGCACTTCCAATAATTTTGTTACACCAAAGCACTTTGGTTTGCTTGGTTTCACTTTAGTGTTCTGTGTTTATTGTGGGAGGGGGGGATTAAAATGGCCATTGAAGACGGTCTCTGGCAGGTATCTGTTTCAGCAGCTAGCCTGTGAGAAGTTAAATTTCTTTATGAAAGTAGTGATTGGAGTGTTTCTATCTGATAAGAAAGATTAAGAATGTAGTGATTTCTCAGCAAAATTGAGAACGATTATTTGCAAATTTTGCAATATTATTTGCAAAATTGAGTTATTCTAAAAATAATTTGTTGGTATCTTATTGTTAGTCTGGAAAGTAGCATTGACCGTGAGACTGTAAAAAAGTTTAGTATCTTTAGATTTCCTGGAAATTTTAGGCTTTGGTTGTATGTATTTTTATTTTTTGATAAGTTTGCATCTTTTCAAATGTTAATCGTTGGGAGTTTTTTTAACTTGCAGAGGGTACAGGGACTGTTGAACTATTGTTTTTTAAGATTAGTGATTATTGAAATGACCATACTGTGAGATTTTTTTTTTTTTAATTCTATTAACAATTTTTATTTTGCCCTGTTTCATATCTGCTAAGTTGCATTTCTTTTCAGAGTAACATGACTGGGCATCCTAATTGCTGTGTAACAGTTTACAAACTTCATTTTCATGAAGATTATTAAAAAATAAAGTGCCTCTGAGAGGACAATAAAATTGCAGTCTCTGACTTAATGTAAGGAAAAAGGGATTTTATTGCTGTGCATTGTGAAGGTTTACAGAGTAGTGCAGTCATCTGTGGATTCACATCGTGTATCGTGCACTAAAGGAATAGTACGTGAATAAATGTTCTGAAATATGGTGACTTACAACCACCTCAGTTTAAAATTTATTTTTAGAAACTGTAGAAAAAGAAAGATGCATTGCTGTTCCTTCCTTTTGGAATTTTAACAACATGACCAAGGCAGCAATCAATGTTTTAGTTTTTGTGTGGAATAGTACATCTGTTTTTTTCCTAATAACCACTTAAATAAAATACACAAACTTCTTTATTCTTATTTTCACATGTTCTCATTTTGAGATTTGCTCCATTTGCTGTTTGTTCGTTTGGTGATACCTTAATACTTCTTAGTATTTTTTAGGCCACTTTAGTAATTATACTTCAGTGACTTTAATGGAGGAATAGTTACTATGGGAAAATGAATGCACAAAGTTTCAACATTAATTCACTCTCAGTAAACATTTTTTTTTTAAAGATTTTATTTATTTATTTAAGGGAGAATGAGAGAGTGAGCGAGCAAGAGATGGGGGAGGGTCAGAGGGAGAAGCAAACTCTCCACCAAGCAGGGAGCTTGATGGAGCACTCCATCTCAGGACTCCAGGATCATGACCTGAGCTGAAGGCAGTCGCTTAACCAGCTGAGCCACCCACGCGCCCCATTATTTTACTTTTAAATTTTAACCTCAGCCTTTGTAGTAAGACAAATGTGTAGGGAATGTTTTTATATTAAAACCGTATATGTGAGATGGCGTTTGTAAAGAGAAATTTAGAAATGTGCATGCGCTTGGTAGTTTTTCACTTACTTCAAGTGTTTGGCCTTGGTTGTAGTCCAAGGGTTTAGCTTCCAGGAGCTATGGTATTAATGATTGTATAAAATACTTATTTAATATCTTTTTTTTTTTTTCCGAAGAAACCATGAGTTCTGAAGTTTTATTTCTATTTTGTGGAGCCCTCCCTCTTCCTCACCTTCTCTTCTCTTTCTCCCTCGTTTTTTGTTAGATAAATTTTGATTTCAAGTGAAGTCAGTTTGGAGAATTCTTTTGAGACCTGAATTCATTAAGAAAATGAGAATTTATTCTTAGAACCTGTTCTAAGGATAGTGATTTAAGACCTTTGTATCAACTTCTGAGGTAGGGGTCAGTAATGATTTCTGTAAATAATTCAGTTCTGATTTACAGTTGCTTTCTGTCTGGTAGCTTTGAAATTAATGCATTTGCTGTCAGAGTTGTCAATAATGTTGAGGTTAGACTGCATGACCTTAAGTTGGTAAGGATTTACTGAGTGAATTGATAACCGTAATTGTTTTATAAAGGCCACTTACTGCCACATGCATTCTTTGCTAGGTGGTCAGAAGTGTTCTGGTCTGTCAGTAATGATTGCTTTTTTTTTTTTTTTAATAAATGATTGTCTTTCTAAGCATTGGGTATGTGCACCTACTGATAGAAAATGCTTTCATTTGTCGGGAAAGGTGAAGTTAGTGTATTTGATTTGATTCTTCACCTATCGTCCAATTTTTTGGTGAATTTTTTCATTGGTTATGGAAAAGGTGTTAGCAATTTGGTTCTTTTAAGGTAATTTACACTGGATTAAAGCCTCTTGCAAAAATATTAATATAGGAAAAACATTATTTAGGCATCAATTTCAGAGAAATTTTAGTTCAGTTCAGTGTAGTTAAGGCATATTCTTGTTCATTTGCAGCAGTTTGCATTAAGAGGCAGATGGACATCTTTAGGGTGTTAGGTATACACTTGGTACTGAAAATATTGAGAGATGGATACTGTGGCTACACCTGACGGCAAAGAATATTCTTACCCTGTACATAGTGTGGACAAGAAGACTGTTGACATATTATATTTTAGGTATTTATGCACTTTGTCATCCATAGTCATCACTTTATATATGGACAGTGAATCTGTGTGGATATTCTGTGTATATGTATAAATAAGTACAAAGTTTGCCAACTCTCTCATAGTATTTAGAAAATGAGGTTACCTTGGTGGCTCTTACTTTATCATTTTCACATAAGGTTAAGTTTATTTTAAATGACATTAAAATGTTGAGTATTAATTTTATCTACACTATTGTTTCATGGTAGATGTTAGGGTGGCAGTGTAGGCTCTAGACCCAGACTTGCCTGTGTTGGAATCTGGGCTCTCCCACTTTGAGAAGGTTACTTAATCTTTCTCAAGCTGTTTCTTTCGTAAAATTTATCTTAAAGAATAAATGAGATAAATATGGGTAATTCTCTTAGCATACTACCTGCCACATGGTAACTGCTGCTCTTAAAAATTGTAATTTCAAATTACCCATTATGTGAAATTATTTGTATTTTCATTTTTGGGAGGAGCAGTGATTGTAACCGAATTTCCTCAGTTTTGGACATCTTAGAATTTTAATTGGTTCAGACTGTGAGTATTTTTTGAAATAGGGGTATTCCTTTAGGAGTTCCAAGTATAAGTGTCTGTGATTTTGTTGTTTCATTACAAATGAAATATAAAAGTCTGCTCACTCACACTGTTGACCAAAGAAATTTAAATAGGCTAATCAAAAAGTGTTTGCTTTAATATATTAAGGTTAAGTTGGAAACTTCATACTATTATTGCATAATGAAGTAGACGTTTTAAAATAAAAATTTGTTATAATAAGTTTTTCTTTAGTGTTAGAGGTAGGTCAACTTAAATATATGTTATTCACAAAGAGTAATCTTGTCAAAAAAGACTTTAATGTATGATACAAAACTTAGATCACTGTTTATCCGTAAAGATATATACTTTTTAAGTTTGTTTTTGGGAGAGGTATGCAACTTTGAATGCCAAGTTACACTTATTACAATACAACTTACACTTAACATAATCTGATACTGCCTCCATATAATGTAGGAATTTTTTTTTAAGACTTTATTGATTTATTTGACACAGAGAGCACAAGCAGGGGGAGCAGCAGGCAGATGGAGAGGGAGAAGCAGGCTCCCTACTGAGCAGGGAGCCTGATGTGGGACTCAATCCCAGGACCCTGGGATCATGACCCAAGCCAAAGGCAGCCAGCCACTTAACCTACTGAGCCACCCAGCCGCCCCAGGAATTTTAATTTAGTGTTAAAACGTTTGTACTACAGCATCCCATTTTCACATTTGATCATGAGTTTCAATATAATTTTAGGCCTTGGAAATGGGAGGAAAATGAAAGGATTTTTTTTTTTTCTTATTCATTCTTGCCAGGTATGGGGAAGGATGGAATATGCTTGAGACCTACCTGGTAAAGGCCATTTTGTGTGCAGAGGGATGATTCTTTTTTTTTTCTTTTGCCTTTGCTGGTCTCCCAGTTGTCTCCCAGTACTATCACTAGTGAAGCACTTGATTTCCAGTGAATTTTTTTGCTTGCTTATTTGTTTTACATTGCAGAATGAATGATGCTCTGTCTCATTTTATTTGTGACTGTCTGATGATATGATTTTTATGTATTGTTATGTGTTGCATAAACTAGCTGTATTTTTGGTCTAAGTCTCTGTTATAGAATTCAACATTTTGACATCTTCTAGGACAATTGAGTTGTCTAAAACTCTTGCCTGACACATGCCATCTATGTGCTACCAAAACTCAGTGGATTTAATATTATTTAGACTTCAGAATAGTTTCGAATTTTATTTCCTTTGATTTTTGTGGATTTTCAGGCTAAAATGCCAGGTTTTTTTCTTTGCTAGTAATTGCAAGGATTGCATTCTGCCAATTTTGTATGTTTAATATTTTTACCTTTAAAAAGAGAGTATAGTATTGTTTAATGTGTTATGAAATGCATTGTGATTTGAATCACATAGTCTTTCAATCCGGTGTATTCTTGAAGTGAGTTATAAGTAGAACATACATGTTCAAAGTTGCAAACAACTCTGCTTTAAAATGTATGCAATTAAAAAAAAAATTTTACTTATTTATTTGACAGACAGATCACAAGTAGGTGGAAAGGCAGGCAGAGAGAGAGAGGAGGAAGCAAGCTCCTTGCTGAGCAGAGAGCCCGATATGGTCCTCAGCCCCAGGAGTCTGAGATCATGACTTGAGCTGAAGGCAGAGGCTTAACCCACTGAGCCACCCAGGTGCCTCTGTATGCAAGTTTTTCCATTTAAAATACCTTTACTCATGAATTAGTGAGACTTCTTTTTGAGTATTCTAGTCATTCTGAACTGATTAGAGATTAAATAAATAAAATTGAAAACTTGTTTCTGCTTTTAAAATGAAGTTTGAGGGATGTTAACTAAGCTTGATTTTTAGGTGTTTACTTTTAAAATGTGTACTTATGAATTACTTTGTTCTGACTCTGTTAGAGATCACATGGAATGCTTGGGCTTTTCCTATTTTTTTTTTATTTTTATTTTTTTTATAATGTGAAGACTTTTGCCAGCTTTGTAAAATTTATTTAACATTCCTAACTTAATCATTCAAGAAATATGAAATAAGAGAAAAATGAGGACTTGAGTCAGAAGATTTTTTTTTCTGCTTAATTAATGTACTAGTAGTATTAGCTGGCATATATCTTAACAGTGTCTTATATTTATTTAGTTTTTTTTTTTTAATTAACAAAGCCCTTTCTTAATCTTTAGCTCATTTGGTTTTGCATAGAAAAAAAAAAAAGCCTAAAGGAGCAAGTATTACTGTCTATCCTTATTTATTTTTATTTCCTTTTGTAATGTAGGAATCATAGCTCTGGTAAGAATCAGTAACTTGTTAAGGGCTAGTAGAAATTGAGTCCAAAGAAGGGTGTAGGGTTTTTAGGTACTTGGTGCAGTATTTTCCCCGTTATATTAGTGGTTCTCAAACTTTAGAGGGCCTCAGAATAACCTAGAGGACTTGTTAAACCATCAGTTTCTTGTCCCACCCTGAGAATTTGTGATTCATTAGGTCTGGGTTGGGGCCTGATAATTTGCATTTGTAACAAGTTTCCAAGTGATGCTGATGCTGGTGGTCTGGGGTTCACACTTTGTGAACCACTGTATTATGTTCTCTTCAATTAAACAAATCCTTAATGTGTTATTTCCTTTAGGTTAATAGAATTTATGCATACATTACTTAATTTGATCTGTAAACCCTAAATAGCTCAACATGGCAAATTTTATTCTGATTATGTAGATGAGGCAGTAAGTTTAGAAAAGCAGCATGCTGGGGCAGATAGAGCATGGACTTGGGAGTCAGCTAGTTAAAGTGTAGCTTAACTCCTTGCTCAGTCACATATCAGTTGTGTAATAAGAGATACACTGCTTAACATTAGTGAACCCTACTTTCGACATCTCTAATGTGGTAAGAATCCTGATAGGGTAGTTTTTAGGTTTGTTAGAAGTATAGGTTAGGTGTTCAACGAATATTGGTTGCGAACTGGGAGTGACCGCCCCCCACCTTGTCTGGGCGCTTGGCGGTGTATGGAGACATTTTGGGTGGTCACAGCTGGGCAGTCAGTGTGGGAGGGGTTCTCTAGTAGAGCCCAGGGAAGCTGCTGTGTGTCTTAAGTGTACAGAACAGTCCCTCCCACAGCAGAATTGTCTGGCCCAAAGTGCCAATAATGTGAGGTTGAGAAACTAAACTTTACTACTCTTTTTAAAGATTTTATTTATTTGTCAGAGACAGAGTGAGCACAAGCAGGGGAGAGGGTCAGGCAGGGGAGAGGGTCAGGCAGAGGGAGAAGCAGACTCCCCACTGAGCAGGAACCCCATGTGAGACTCGATTCTGGGACCTTGGGATCATGACCTGAGCTGAAGGCAGATGCTTAACGACTGACTCATCCAGGCGTCCCGAGAAACTGTAAAGGTATAAAGTGTCTGGTACCTGGTAATAAGAGAAGTATAATATTTGATAAAAGTCCGTACCTTTGGCCTTAGGCTGTGGTATTTAAGAAGGTCAGTTTGCTAATACGTGATGGAGTGAGGCTTTTAACATCTAGGTTTTCTACCTGCTGCTAGGCCAGTATTCTTTATAATAGGAACTTTGTCCACAGAAGATATGACTGGTAACCAAAAAGCCTTATTTCAAGAAGGCTCATGTGTTATTTGGCTGGTTGTGAAAGTGTTGCTTTGAACTTTTAGAAAAGACTGAAGATGTTTTCAGTAAGCGTGTAAGTGTAATGCACCTTCAGAGGTATTCAGAAGGGCATTATGTAGAATTGCTCTAACAGAGTAGATGTGCTTTATTAAAAAAACACTTTTTTAGAATTTTTATTTTGGCAATAGTTTTTAAAGTAATCTTTAGCTTGTTTCCTTTAATTATGTGGTTGTTGAGTTGTTGAGAGATACTTTGCCCCCCAGTGTACTTGTTTTTTGTTGTTTAATGCATTTTTTAGTCTTAAACTTTATTATAAAGCAGCTTTGTTATATACTCAGATCTGGTGGAGTTAAATGTGTTGATGTAAAATGGCAAATTTCTGACAAGTTATGAAAAACTAATATCTTTCCAGATAAAGTACGGCTGACTCTAAGGTTCTCTGATGCACGTGTTTTGTTACATTCCTTTCTAGATCCTAACTTTGCTAGGTCAGCCTGTTGAATCGAAGTGCTTTATTTGTCTATTTAAAAAACTTGCATTAATGTGAAGTTTTTAGAAAAAATTAAGATGGAGCTTTAGATTAATTCAGAGATGAGAAAATGTCAGGAGAGTAGCTTAGTGGATTCTGAATTTTGTATTGTTTTTAAGGCAGACAAACGTAATTACCAAAGTGTTCTAGCAATTGTTTGCGGTGATTTTTTTTTTTTTCCTGTTTGCTTGATTTTACCATTTACTTTGCCTCTTGCTTGGCTCAAACAGAATAAAATGTCAGGCCTTTCTTAAAAATTGTTATGAAATTTAAGTTTTGACTGAATGTTACGATTTCTTTTTGAGATTATAGGAGACATCCAGAGATAGTGATAAATATTTTAAAACCAGGACTTCTAATTATATGATAGCTTCAAATTTGTTAAGAAAACAGATGGTATTTATTGCTGTAATTTAATTGACTAAGGCTTATAGTATTTATTTCAGTATGTGAATAATCTAATTTGCTATACTTAAGAAAATTTCCTTTGAAAAATTCATTTTCTACAAATACAACTAAAGAAAAATTTTAAAAATAGTAGTGCCTGTTGTCCTACTTCTCTGAAATGTCATGCTTTCTTTCAGCTTCTAGTTTTCTTTGTATACATCTAGTTTAAAATGTAATTCATTGTAGTGAACTTAAAAGGTGTTTGTGCATTTTTAAACAATTTCCAGAGCCCTTCATAATTGCCTTAGTTATTTTAAGTGGTGAAGCTATCAGAAATAATTTTTTAAAGGATTTTATTTATTTGAGAGAGTGAGTGAGAAAGAGCACAAGCGTGGAAGGGGCAAAGGGAGAGGGAGGACTCCCTGCTGAGCAGGAGCTGATGTTAGACTTGGTCCCAAGACCCTGGCACTCATGACCTGAGCCCAAGGCAGAGGCTTAACTGTTAAGACTGAGCCTCTCAAGCACCCCAGAAATACTTGTTTCTCTGTAGTTAGTTACACATTAAACTTGTTTCCAATATTTGGCTAATATTTTTTTCTGTTAGAGTGGATTTAAGATGACCTATTAGGAAAGATTCTCGTGGTTTAGATTGACAAAATCATAATCTGCACACAAAAAAAGCTAAAGTGTTGGACTCTAGAAACTTTTTTCCCCTTAGTTATTTCTAGGAAAGCTATTACATACTTAAAATTTAAGCATATTTTACTTCTTTGAGTAAGACAAAATAAAATTTAAATACTTTGGATCTGTCAAATTTCATTTTCCTGTTGTGGGAATATTAAATTGTATTGCAATTAAAGTGGATATAGAAATGATTTGAATAAACCTTCACATCGTTTTATACCAAAGTGGATATAACCAATCACTTTCCTGCCTGTAATCAGGACATGGCTTATCATGATGATACTGTTCCCTGGAGCATACTTTGAATGATACAGTTTATATTTGCATAGTTGCCCCGGTAATTGGTGATATTTACTGATGAAGGTTTGCTCTACATTTCACTTATAATCAAAAATTGCATTTGTTAGTTTCAGATTTTTAAGAGTCACGTATTAAAACAGGGAGATAATTTTAACCTTATTAGCTAAATGATGTCTTGAGCAAATGTATTAAGTCATGTACTTAGAACAAAAGTATTGAGGAAGAAACAAACTCTTCTCTTTTTTAAACAAAATTACTTGTTAGAGTAACATTTTTTAAATGAGATAAAATTCTTTCAATAAGCATAAGGAAATTTTGATCTAGGTATGCTATATACCTTTTTGGTACTAATGAAAATGAAGTAATGGTAAAAATACTTTGTAAATGTGTGCCTCTATGTTTTTTGAAAACTGAAGAAGCAGTCTGACATCTGGATAGTTTTCGTGGGCTAGTTGTAGGAAATTTATGGAAAATAAGAATCAGCACACCAAAAAGTATGATGCATTTTCGCATATCTAGTTTCTGTTCACTATGATCAGGATTATAGATAATGCTGTAAAATACACTCAGGTGCTGGTTATTAAGGCTATTTGGATTCTTTTTAATACTGAAAAGGTCACACAGATTGTGATTACTGTGTAGTGTCCAAGAACTAAGGTTTGCCATCTGTTACTCAAATACAGGAAAAAGTTAAGATAATCTAGTGATATGAGTGGTTTTGACATTTCTGTTTTTTGGAATCATCTATTAATTATAGTCTTTAAAGACTAATATCAAATTTTAAGCTTTTGCAAAAATAAAGCTTAGAGGTTATGCCAGTGTTTATATTTTTCTTACAAAATGTGAAGATATTGGTTGAGAACTAAAGCTTATGTAATGGAAGTCTGGCTTTTAGTCATTTTAGTTTTACAAGATTATTTGGATATTTAAGTGGGAACACCATGTTTTATCTTGAGATATTAAGTTATATGAGATTTTGATAGTTTTAAGCTGTAATTTTCCTAAAAGTTGATATATAGAAATTCATTATTATGGAACTTCATCAGGGAACTGATTTAATATGTATTCCTTAAATATTTGCTTTAAATATTTTTCAGGTCCTCTGCTTTCTTGTACAACTCAGTTCTTGTCTTTCTGCTGTGAAGTGATTTTTCCCATTTAAAATTTTGCTTTTTCAAGCTACAATATATAAGTTGTTTCTGTAACATAATTCCTTTTCACACCCTCCCTCTCCCACCCCAAGAACTGGTGTTGCCAGGTTGGATAGATGTCTTTAAAATTGCATATTGGGCTTAATAGGGTCTGATTAGTTTTAATCTACTTTATTTATTGATATTTTTACTGAGAAGTTTGTTATGCCAAATGATTAATATGATCAGGCATACTATTTCAGTGTAGATAGGATCTAACTTTGTGTTTAGGGCCTCTATTTTTTGTGTAAGAATCATCTTGCCAATTTAAAACTCATGTCTGATGAAAGTAGATTGTTTGACAAGCATCGCTTTATAGAATTTGTTCGGGTCTGAGTGGTAGGTCATGAAGAGAATGGTGCCCTTTTGGATAAACAGATAATATGTGTGTAAATTCTGTCTCTTATATTAAGTGAGGGAGCATGTATGTAGGTGAGATTTTAATCCAAATTTTCAGTCTTTACCTGTTTTGTTTGCATAATAGTATTTAAAGGGTGTGAGGTGTTATGAGCTCCTTTCCCTTGTTTTCATTTCTGTCCCTCCCATCTAACTGTTGGTATTTCTGTTTTTCTGTATTTTGACCTTTTTATGTTTTTAAACAGTTTTTTGGTTGACAGAGTTGTCTTCCTTTTTATCTTTCATGTTTCAGCTTAATAATTTTCGAAGTTTTTTTGTATATTCTCCTTTGCATATGAAGATTCCACAGCTAATTGATTAGTAATTGTGCTTTTTCCCCCCAATTGTGATAATTGGATTTATACTAAAATGATACTTGCTTTAGGAACAAGCATTTATGGGTAGCTGACTAAAACTAAAAGTACTGCCTTTTCAAACCAAGCAATGTAGACTTGCTCTCATATTTTTTAGTATATTTAAATCTGCATATTACTAAAATTTAAAATATGAATTTTGGCTAGTATTTTAGTATATGTAATTTCAAAGGTTTTTTTGATGATCCACTTATTCAAGTGATTATAAAGTTGATATAATGATAAAAATATCCTCACTGAGAATATAAATCATGTTTTTCAGTATTAGAACCAAGGCAGTTTTCATAAAATCAGTAATATGATTCTTATTAATGTAGTAATAAATGCCAATATCTGTGCCTTCATATTTTAAAGTAGACCTGTATTTCTAGTTTATATTAGTATAAACCCTTCCAGGATTAAAATACAGCAGTTAGGCAAAACTATTTTTGCCACTTGGAAAAAAAAAAAAAAGCAAGTCATTTCTAGATGATGTCCTGGCTTAGATATAAAATAAAGAGATTTGGGTCTGTTATATTAAAGCCAAATATAAAATGAAGCAGCCTAGCACACACTTGTTTGGAGCTTTCTTCCATTAAAATGGTTCAAATTAGCACTGGTTTCATTGAAAGGTAAATTTGATAGAAGTAAATTTAGAAATTTTACAGTTTTAGCTTAATTAGTAGGAAAATGAAAACCCACTTGCTGGCGATACGTTTTGTATTGAGCTTTTTTCCTTCGTATTATGTATGTGTAGTAGTTTCGAACATTAGGAAATTTGTGCACGGCTGCATCTAAAAGATCAATAGAGTTGGAAAAGTTGGAATCTGTTGTGTTTTTTTTTTTAATGTAGTAGTATTGAGTAAATTTGCACTAAATATTATTAGGCCTTTGTTCTCAAACTATTGATACATCCCTTATCATCTTTTTTGTCTTACCTGTTGGAATGTCTTTCTTTCTGTGGAAGTTAGTGACCTTAAAGACCAGCCCAAACCTAGTGTTTTAGATAGTTATCTCTGGTAAATTAAATGATAAAAAGCATGGCTTTTATAATGAAATGAACTACAGAAGTACCATAAACCTAACACTGAATATAAAGATTAGAGCGTAAAAGATACACTCTTATGTACTTTACAATAATGCTGGATTGATGTCATAATTTTAAGTTTTTTAATTTTTCATATACTTTATTATGATTTTGCTGTAGAAAATTAGGTTAGCGTTTGGCTTATAGTTCAGGTATATAATGCTGACAAGTATATCTAATGCATATTGGACTGATGATCTTTCTGAAAGTTGTTCTGTAAGTTACAACCATATTTTATTTGATTTGTCATTGGTAGTCAATCTTGGATGTTTGTTAGTGGGAGCAGAACCATGGCAGGGAGGGGGCGGGGTTTACGTGTGTGTATTTTAACAGCAGCAGAGTTCTGAAACAGGAAATCTGCCTTATCGTATTCATCCAGAGAGCTAGGAAGGAGGTAATTGTTTCTTACGCTCGTTAAAACCAGTTAGTTGGGCAACTTAAATTTTAGAGATTCACAGATGTAGGTTTGAACAGTTGTAGATACATTATTTCATAACAGCTCTGAAGAAAAATTGATTAAATTTGTTGAGAGGAATAATCCCTTAGCTAATACACACAAAAATTGTACTTTGGGTTTTGGAGCATTGCTAGCATTATCAGTGACTTGATTAGATATTTTTCTGTGGTTCTGGTTTGCTTACATTTAAATAAAGTTCAGAGGGCCTTGATTGTTCCTAAAAAAAAGTATTTGTTTAAAACTGTAATCTTCAATTTAAACAATAGAAGAAGTTGATTCTGTGTCAGGTATTTGTCACTGGAAATTATCATTCCCTCTTTGTTAATGTGTTTATGCTCATAATTACCTTCTTAGGTATTCACAGCTTAATTTTTATCTGTCAGTGGGTATTTGTCATTTTTAAAGCTATATAGGTAGCATTTCATTGGGCTAAATATCAGGCATTGCTTACTGTGCTGTGTTAGGATTATTTCCATTTTTTCCCTTTAAAAACAGCATATTGTGACTATCTTTGCATAGTTTACATTGTTTTCTTAGTGCACATTGTTAGAGTGGGGTTTCTGGAATAAAAGGTAAAACAGTTTCATAGTTCTTTGTTACAGATTGCAGATTTTGTGCCAAATGAACCAATTTATGGTATTGCTACTAAGTAGAAGAATTACTAGCAATTCTTGATGTTACCTTTGAAGAATGTGGTATTTTCCTTCAAAAAGTAAGATCTAAGCCTGGCTCAGTTGGTAGAGCATGGGACCCTTAAACTCTGGTTTGTGAGTTCAAGCCCTGTGCTGGGCATGGAGCCTGCTTAAAACAAAGGAAACTACAACAGCAACAAAAAGAACTCCACATAGTGACATCTAAACTTCTTTTCAAAGCAAAAATGTGTATAAACTCTTCAGTCAAGGCAAGTTGGTATAATGTAACAATTTTAGACGAAGTTGTGAGGTCCTAATTGTTTCGAGGACTAGAAAGCTCCAGTAGAGCTCATAAATTACTTGGCAGTCAGTTTTCCTTTCTGGTTTGCCATTGTGGGCAGCTAATTTAGAAGTGTTAAAAGGAACCTAAAATTTATGTTAAAGTGGATTTAAGTGAATATATTGGAATTCTTTTCTTTTATAATTTGTTTATAAAAACATCATATTGAGTTGCCTTGTAATGAGACATTGAAACTAAAATTAAATAACAGGATATTTCTAGTCCATGCAACCTCAAATCATAACAGCTTCTTATTACAATTCTAATAGCCCTTTACAGTTTATAGTTTTAAAGATATTTCCAGAAACCGCATTTGATCCTTGAAACAACCAATAAAGAAATTACATCAGGTGTTAGGATCATCATTTTGCAGAAAAAAGAAACAAAAATATTTGAGGCCCAGAGACTTAGTAACTTACCTGCAGTCATAGGCTTTTAAGTTGCAAAGCTGAGAATGGAACTTTGGTCTTCTATTTATTAAATGACACTATGCACAATGAATCATGGAACACTACATCAAAAACTAATGGTTTACTGTATGGTGACTAACATAACATAATAAAAATAAATAAACAAACAAACGACATTATGCATGAAGTATTTTAATGCAGGCCTGGCACCTTGGGAATATTTAAACAAATGTTCCTGTGTCCTGTGCTGTTTCTGACCACTATGCTTTATTCTTAAAAATCCCCAATTTTTTTGGAGCAATATTTTTAATATTTTTGTAGTTTTCTGTATTTTTTTGAGAAATATTTTTAATATTTCTGTAGTTTAGGCTTTGGTGCTTACGCACCCTTTTCACTTTATAAAATCAGATTTTAGGCAGCATTAATTTGCTCTGTACAGGAATATTTATATGCTTTATATGTTAGGACAAATTGTTCTCAAATAATGCAATTAGCACTTTATCAACTGGAAAAATCATCATCTCCTTTTTCTGCTTTCCTACCAATATGAATCTTATTTTAGAAACCAGATATAAACATTTTACACATTTAATAGAGAAAAAGAATACCTAGTCAGAAATAAAAAATCTTGCATTAAATGAGACTCCCGTATAAGTCTATGAGTGGCAGTTGTTTAAAGCATAATTTGATTAGTGAAGTTGCTAATATGGATATAACTGTGACATACCTGGAAGCTCTTCGTTAATTTTAAACTTGTTAAAATTTGTTGGAAAAAAAATGTAGACCTGATGTAGCTTATGAATCAGTGGCTGAATTTTTTTCCCCTCACCTGATCCTTAAGCATCTGTTGGTTGATAGCCCTGACAGAAAGCAGGGGAAAAGCTCCAGAAATTCCTGGAAAATAGTGCAGTCTTGGTATTTACTAACTAGCTTTCGATTCTTCTTGTCTCCTCTTGTTAGTCTGACTTTATTCCTTCATTCCTGCTGCCAATTCAGCTCAACGTCAGTTCCTCTTGTGAGCTAGGCAACTTCAGGTTTGCTCTTACTGCTTTTTGATCACTACCTCTGTAATCTACATGTCACTTTCTATTTGCCATCTGCGTTCCATGTATGTTACCGCTTCCAGTTAACTAGAATTTTTAAAATAACTTATATGTGATCTGTGGAAGTAATTTTTCTTAAAATAATTGTGGCAGAAAAAAGGTGTTACTGGTTTAGATACTAGTACTGTATACTGGTATTTTAGTTTATAACTTGTTTGGGGATAAGTATATCTATATATTATGTTGAGTAGTACTACAAAGAAACTTCAGAAGTGCTTTATTTTTAATAATTGTACTTAAAATAAGACTGTCTATATTCAGGGACACATAAAATAAGGCTTAAGGAGCTATTTTTGGTTATTCTCTATTTGAAAATTCTAGTTAAATTTGTAGTGCAAATGACATTAATTTGGGTACAAGTAAAATTTTGAGACAAGGTCAATATGAAATCTCAGCTCACATGTTTTTTTCTAAAGGCATTTTGTTAATTTGGTGTAACTTAGAATATCCTTTTAGTGTTTTAAGTCAGGATTGGATGTTAAGAACAACCAGTAAAAATTGAGTTAGCTCATATACTAGCTGCATCATTTTATAGTGTGTCAGTTCTGTTATTGGTGAAACTGACTTCTATGGACAGGCTTTAGAACTTAATTATCATGTATTATTTTCTTTCTTGCAGTCAGCATTCTATGTTTGAGATGGGATTGTTGCAGCACTTGAATCAAGACTCTCCAACATGATATATATGATTATCAAAACTCATCAATGAATCACTTAAGATCTTGTATTTTATTGTATGTAAATTATACCTGAATTAAAACAAAACAAACTGAGCTTATTTGCTTAGAGGTGGGGTGAAAGGTCATGTACTGAACGTCGTATGTCTGTGTCTGCAGATCTGCCATAGCAATGGTAGCTGTCCCTCTGAGGGCCGACAGAAATTCCTTCTACCTCTCTGCTTACTTCATGTAGCCACTGATAACAAGGGGAAAGCAGTCTTTTGTTTTGTTCCCTTTGGGAAATTTGGGAATATTTTACATTTGTTCTGAAGTTAAATACTTAAAAGGCAAATTGCTATAGTCAAGATTTCAAAGAGTTAAGGTTTCTATTAGACTTTGATGCTCTTTAGAAGGATTAGGTTATTCAGTAAAGAGTGTCATTGGAAAAAAAATATATCCAAATCGTTACAGTAAGCCCTAATGGTATAGGTCTGTCCCATTTGTTTAACTGATAGACAGCTATCACTATGTTCTAGTTGTTTTCCATAGGTTAATGCATTTAATCCTTATCACAACCCTATGTGATAAGTACTTTTTTTTTTTAATGAAGGTAACACTTTCTTTTCTGTTTAATTTTTAATTCAAACTTTTATTTAAATTCCAGTTAGTTAGTATACAGTTAACTACATGCAGTTAATTTCTACACCTGGTTAATTTCTATACCTGAAATTAATATTATACTGTATGTTAACTAACTGGAATTTAAATAAAAGCTTTAATAAAAATTAAGCAGAGAAGAAAAGAAAATGTTACCTCCTACCAGTCCCATTTTACACAGGGAACTGAAGATGGGTAACTTGCAAAAGATGACTTAGTAAGTGACGCTAGAGTTCAAATCCAGGCAGCTTGGCTCTTGGAGCATATGTTCTTTTTTTTTTTTTTTTTAAAGATTTTATTTATTTATTTGACAGAGATCACAAGTAGGCATAGAGGCAGGCAGAGAGAGAGAGAGAGGAGGAAGCAGGCTCCCTGCTGAGCAGAGTGCCCATGCGGGCTCTATCCCAGGATCCTGAGATCATGACCTGAGCCGAAGGCAGCGGCTTAACCCACTGAGCCACCCAGGTGCCCGGAGCATATGTTCTTGACCATGTTGCCACATTGCCTGCGAGTAGATCACTAGATGGCAAAAATATTTGGCTTCCTGCAGTGATCTAGTTAGTATAATTCTTTATGCGCAGCATTTATAAGTAATAAGATGAGAATTTCATATGAAACACTCTCGTTATTTGAAAGTGTATCCGGTAATTGCAAGTTAACACTATTCCGTATTAGAAATATATATATATAGTTTTCTCAGTTATTTTTATTTGGTTTAAATTGTCCAAAAAAAGTATGTCAGAAATTTTAACATTAGGAAGCAAAAAAGTCAAATTGGACATGCATTGGTATAATTCTTGTCATAAGAAATATGTGTCTTATAATTCATTACTCAGTTTTGGAAATTCCAGTGATTCTGTATTGTCTTTTAAAAGTTTTTCAGCTTTAACATTTGATTAGTAAATTCACTTTCATTTGAACCTGCTTCCTTTGAAGCTTTTATATTTTTGTTACTGATTTGGAAATATAAGGAACTCTTAATCTTTTATGAGGCAGCATGGTATAAAAAGCTGGGTTTGTACCTAACTGGTTTGAATCATAACTCAGTACTTACTGGCTGTGGAACTTAATGCAAATTACCCAGTCTTTTTGACCCTCAATTTTGTCATTCATGAAATGGAAATAATACCTTGTAGGGTTGCTAGGATTAAATGGGAATGTATTTCCTGTAGTGTGGCACATGTTCTCTGCATCTTTCTAACTTATGATGGAGGTTAAAGTCTTGGGTAAAATCTCAAACTGTGAATAAGAAAGGTGAGGATCTGTGAAAACTGAAACCTTCAGAAGACTGGATGTTTAGATTCTGTGTAAAGGAAGCATTGGATTGTTGCTCTGTCAGAGACCCCCATGCCGATTCTGGCCTTTGACTCCTTATATGTCTGGTTAAATTGAACTCCCTCTCACAGCTTCCTTCAAACTAAATGCAGTCTTCTGTCCTGCCTTCTCCATACAGCTCTGTGTGTGAGCCACACTGGCCTGCTTGCTGCTTTCTAATGTTGTATGTATTTCCGCATCCCTGTTCTGTTCCCTGCCTGAAGTGTTCTGATTGCTTGTTTGTTCTTCTGTCTACTGATGTCTGACTGACTTCTTAAGGATTTTCTAACATATCACCTATTTTGTGAAGCTTTAATTAGAATTAGCCCCTCTCTATCTCTTAAAATATTTCGGTCTTATATTCAGTAGAATATAAGTCATGTGGCACCGCTGCATGTCTGTGTGTCTATCTGTCTTTCCTGACAGAGTAGGGACTTTTCCAGTGCAGTAGTCTTTGCTTACTTAGCCTCTGCTCTCACTGCCCCTTGCACGGAATGTTCACTGTGTGTTTGAATAATTAAGTGAATGAAAGGGGGCCAACTGAGTTTACTTTAATGAGTATATAACATTCCTATTTATGTATAATTAGAGACAAATGGTTTTGTTTAAATAAGGTAACCAAGTCCTTTGCAACTTTAACTCCTTTAGTAGTATTCATAGTGCAAGGATACATTGGAGTTTAGTCCTGGTTAAAATGACTGCATTTCAAGGGGCATTGTATTATTGTGCTTTTCTGTAAGGCTGAAAATTATACTAGTGTCTTTACTGAAATTAAGCATTCAGTTGGAAAGTTGATTAGGAGCAGTAATTACTATTACTTTGAATAAGAAATATTATGCTGTTGCATTGCTCAGAATAATTCAACTTAAATTTTTTACTTATATCTATTTATAATTTTTTATGTAGGAATTCTGGATTGGTGGAAGCTGCCACTGCTTTGGGTCTCTACTGCTGCCTCATTTGTCTTCTGAGTGTTATTTTCTATATGTTGGTGCTCCCAAGACAGGGTTACAAAGTAAAGATTATTCACTTTCAGGAATTACTACTGCTGTAGGCTTGATTTGAGCCTCCAGTCTCTCTCTTTTTTTCTTTCTCATGAACGGACATAATACCCAAAATATTTTGATAATTGAACATAGTTCTTTGAATGAGCTATGTTTTTAGGTGGAACTACTTTCTTAGGTGAGAATAATAGATGACAGCTATTATTTGTAATGTGTGATAATCCTAGTAGTTTTGGAGTCTCCATAGTAGAAGAACACTTTGAGATTGGGGGTGAATTTATATATTCTTAAAGTGACAAAATTGCCACATAGTAAATGCTACTTAAATCTTTTTTCATTACATATTTGTGTGTATGTATGTGTATATATATATATATATTGATAGAAATTCATCATTTTTTAAAAACTAAATACAGAGCTGAATTTAAGTCATGTGGGACAAAACAATATTTTGTCATGATACTTGGTAAATAGACCTGGAGGTAATTATAAAGCAAACAATTTTTAAAAATCTGTTGCAGAAATAGTGCAGGCATTGTATCAACAACAGAAAATAAAAAACAAAATTGAGAAAAATATATATTCCCACCTCCTAGAGATGATTACTTTTAGTACCTTAGTTTGTAATCTTTTTGTCTACATATGTCTATCTGGGTATATATGCATTCTTATTCGATTATGGCATAATGCTGTGTATTCTCTTTTGAAACCTTTTTTTTTAGTCAGTAATGTGTGCTTTTCCATTTCAGTCATTTTTTTATCCCATATAATGCCCAGATCATTTTCAAATTTCTCTGGTTGGCTCAAAAATGTTCTTTATGGCTTGTTCGTCTAAAACAATAGCATTGTACCTATGAACTTGGCTCTTAGAATCCTTAAGTCTTTTTTTTTTTATTTAAAAAAATGTTTTGGAAGATTTTTATTCATTTATTTGACAGAGAAAGGCACAGTGAGAGAGGGAACACAGCAGGTGGAGTGGGAGAGGGAGAAGCAGGCTTCCTGCGCAGCAGGAAGGAGCTAAAATGATGTTGGCCTCGATCCTAGGACCCTGGGACCATGACCCGAGCGGAAGGCAGAGGCTTAACGACTGAGCCACCCAGGCACCCCAACCCTTAAGTCTTTTAAAAACAAGGGATACCCATTCCTCCCCTCCTTGCCTTTTAAAAAGACATTTGAGCAGAGACTGGGCCATATGTTTCAGACCTTTTGAATTTGTCCAGTTTATTCTCATGTCCTTTAGCTTGTTTTTCTATCTCTTGTATTTAATGTAAATTAAAATTTATATCTAAATACTTGGTTGAGTCTCAGGTTGAAGATACCTTGGATATCATAGGTGATGCTGTGTCCTTCATATTGTATCACACAGAAAGTTACAGGATCTCTGCTTAACTTCCTTGGTGATGCCCAGATTGACCACTGAAATTGGGTGGTGGCAGTCTTTTCTGCCCGCTGTTCAGTTACATTGGTCTCCTTACATCAGAGGGTATTTTGGGTGGTGTTGCTTTGGCTCTCTTAAGAAAAAAAAGTTCAGTTCTTCATCATCCACTAACCTGTTGGTTTAGAACCAGTTGTTGATCCTTGCCTAAATCAATAAATTTATTAGGGTTTGCAAAATATGACTTTTAAAGTTCTATTCTTTTGTGTTTATTAACACAGTGTTTTTCTGTAAAGTAGATCTTTACTGTATGAAATGGTGCTATTTGGTTGTCGTGAAATACAGCACCTACAGGAAAAGTAGCATAAATACTTAATCTCCCCCTTTTTCTACTTTCAGAGTAGAGAAAGAACTGTTCTAACAGCCACTTCAAAAGGTGATAAATGAAAAATAGTTTGTTCTTTTTTTCCTTTGAGAGTCTTTATCTAGACTCAAGGGTTTTAATTTTATTTAGGGTGTTTTAATTTACTACCATTTAAATTGTTTCTTTGATACTCAGTTTGTTAGAGCTTTAGGTCCTGGGATGTCCTTCATTTTAGCTCCTATATCTGTCTGATAGAGATCATTATCTCTTGAGTACCTTCCTTGTCTCCTGGCACAGAAAAATATCCCAGACTCGTCTTGTACCTTCCTGCCACAGACCTGGCATCCATTGTAGTTCCAAGTTTAGTGCCTTTTAATATATTAAATACTAGAGATGCAGTCTGGGTCCATCTAGGGATTGTTTGCTGCTAAGATTGATATGCTTTTAGGCCATTTCAGTGAAAAGACCTAGAGAACATAGATTTTTATAAACATGAGTTCATATTGATATTTCTAATTAAGGTTTTTACTTGATTTCTTGATTTTATACCTATAATCATAAATCTTAAAATCATTAGTAAAATTTCATTTTTTTGTACAATATAAAGAAGAAAGCTTGAGGATATCAATACTGATAATAGTAAAAACAAACTTGCAGAAGAAGTTTAAAATTTCTTTGTAGTTCTTTTTTTTTTAAGATTTTATTGATTTGAAAGAGAATGGGCATGAGAGAGAATATGAGCACAGGGAGAAGAGAAGCAGACTCCTCTGCTAAGCAAGGAGCCCTGTGTGGGGCTCGATTCCAGGACCCTGAGATAGATGTGTAACCAGCTGAGCCACCCAGGAGCCCCTCTTTGTAGTTCTTTTTGTTCTTACAGTGCTTCCTACCAAGAGGTACAGTAAACTTGAGGTAGCCAAATAACTCCTGTGAAATAAACTCTATCTCCTGGTTACCAATTTGATATTTAATTGGATTTGTTTGTTGCTGGTTTTAGTGTATGTTTTTCCCCTTTGCCACCCCTTCTCTATGAAGCAAACATGTTTATTGGTTTCTCAGTTATCATTTGTGTGTGTGCAAATGCACATGTGTGCTGAGAAGTTCAGATTCAGGCAAATTGTGTGTAAATCTTACTCATTTTATCCAAAAAGAAAATATTTTTTGTACAAAAGGTAGCATATTGTATATGCTATTGTGTGCGGTCTTTTTTCTTTTAATGAAAGGTTTTTATTTTTATTTTATTTTTTAAATTTTATTTATTTGAGAGAGAGAGAGATGGAGACAGATAGTGAAAGAGCATGAGCAGGGCAGAGGGAGAGGGACAAACAGAGTCCTGGTTGAGCAGAGAGCCTGATGTAGGGCTCTACCCCAGGACGCTGGGATCATGACCTGAACCACAGGCAGATGCTTAACCGACTGAGCCACCCAGGCAACCCTGTTTTTTTTTTTTTTCCCCTTAAAATATTTTTAGGTCTGTCCAATCAGTGTGTGGTAAAACTATGGATAAAACCTTTTAAAAAAATAATTTTAAAAAGCTTTTAGTAACTTGATAATTATTTTCAATTGAAAATAATACCAAAATTAACTCCATAATGTGAAAGCAGCCGAAAGTGATGAAAAAAGATCTACAAAAAGGCACTGGATTTGGTGAATTTTGGATTGTACTTGAAGATCAAATGGGGTCCAGGAGTAGGTAGGTGGAGAACTTCAGGGAACGTGTTGAAGGGAGGCTTGGGGCAGATCAGCTTGGCTGTTTTGGAAGGTCCATCTCAGAAAAATCACGAGATTAGAGAGAGGAATATTGGTACTCGGGAAGAAATGAGGTCTGCCACTATTGACAAATGCATAGAAATGTAGATTGGTTGGTATTTTTTGTTTTGTTTTGTTTTTTTAGTTTGATGCAGATTCTTCTGGAGCACAAAAGTTTGTTTTTATGCTGACTACAGTATGTAACATAAGTAAATAGAATGGCATGCTAAATGTTGATTACCTTGATGGTGAATGAGGAAAACTTTCTACCTTAGTTCAGTATTACTAAGTCACAAATACCAAGGACTTGGAAGAGATCATTGTGGTTGGCTCAACCTAATCTTGTGGAGTAGGAAATTGAAGCCTGGAAAGATGAAGTCATGTCCAGGTTATACAACGGGATGGCAGCATAAGCCAGGTCTTAAATCTGGCTTCCTAATTCTTAATTGTATCTACTTTTCTCTATGCTGTGGTGCCTTTTGTAACAATGAAAAATGAGAAGTTGTGTAGCTTTTTTTGTTTTTATTTTGATACTTGGTTTTTGTCCCAAGGTAACTTCAGTTCTGATTTATAGTCTGTGGTTTTTGTTTTCATGTATGTGGGCCTAAATAGTGTAAATGTGGAAGTTACTTTTTTCCTTAATTTTTATGTACTTACTTTTAATGTACTAGGTAAAGAGATTTGAAAATTATTTTGCCATATAATTATTTTGAGAATTTTTTGGCGGAATTAATTTTATGTACCTGTGTTTCTTAATTACACATGATGGTTTATAGATAAATACATTTGACATCCTTTTACTAGCATAGGTATAGTGATTTTTATAATCAGCTAATGTTTTACAACAAGTACATGTAGTTTGCATTGTTGTATATTTCAGATGTTTCCTTAACTTAAGTACTCAGATATTTATCCCAACATTATTGCTATGGGGTTTCCCGCAGAAAGACTTGAAGGCGTATACAGGAACAATATTGATGATGTAGTAAGGTAAGAACTCTTAATTTTCTGTTGCAAATATTGATGTATTCATGCTATATTTTCATTTAGAGAAGATTTCTAAGTCTTAGAAAATGATGTGCTTTGTGATGTGAACTCTTTTTATTATGTTGGTGCTCTATCACTGCTTTTTGTTTGTTTAATGGACCTCAATGGGATACAGCTCATTTGATAAGAACTAACCTTTGACATGGTTAGGTGTATGTAATAGGATTTCCTGGATTCCTTTTAAGGCTTCTTACCAATTTAAGTCCTGGATTCAGTTACACTATGGTTTTTGTCTTTTATTTTCACAATGGCGATTAGATTTAATCCTTGAGTGTATTCAGTCACTTAAATTTATTCATTCTAAGGTAGAGATAACTGATACCATGTATTTTTTTACATAGAACAGTTTATAATGGAGCATAAGTATACTAAGCATTTGAAGAAGTAATTTGGTACAGAGGATCTGGACAGGAATTGCTGGGCAAACCAAGGCCTGACTGACTTTTGTCTCTTTTATAAACTTGCATGATTTTTTAAGTGTAATTATTATCCAGCTTGAAACCGTATTTCTCAAGACTGATTTAAATAATTTTAACACATGTATAACCTAAGAGTATGTGATATATTTTATGAGAGAAGGAATTTGTTTCTGTTGTAGTCTTAATATATTTTCTCATTTCAAAGCAAAAATATATATGTATGAAAAATTAACTGTAAACATCAGAAAATTTAATGGCTTTTAAAGTTTAAAATTTTGGATTATTTTGTTTATCTTCTTAGAGAAATCTCTTTCTTGGAGACTTTCAATTTAAATATTTGATTAGAATTAATGTTATCTTGAATGGGAGAGCACTTTGTAAAGCATTATGCAAATGTAGAATCCTTATATAATTGAGTATATGAATTGTCTGTGTCCTTATTATGAGCTAGCCATAAGTTGTTTTGTTAAGTGGTTAATTTTTAACAATTTGCTTTGAACCAATGTATATATTTACATTTTGCAGTATTGAGTTGTGTCCAGTTGGACTGTTGTTGTGTTTAAATTGTTCAGAATTTTAAAATCAGTATCAGTATCTACAAAAAGTACAGAAAAAGCAGACTACTTTTTCGTAGTTTTATTACAGTTAGAGGTACATGGGGCTGTCAGAAGTACTGTTTAAGAATTTGAAAATAGGGAAATAAATGTGTCTTCTCATGGTTGGGCAGGACACAGTTGGAAGGATGCATAATATCAGATCCACGAGAGCAATAGCCTGATATGGCTTAGTCAGTGATAATACACATCTACAGAAAACACAGTGGGTGATGGGAAACAGAATGACGGGTGTAAATTTTGCATCGAGAGAGATGGAGAATCTGGAAAATGAGCAGTGCATCTCCTGAAGTGCAGGAGTGTTTATTAAGCCCCCTTAGGACCTAGATGAAATACCTTGCAGGTTGATCTGTTTTATATTACTACTATATAATTCTGTATTCAACCAAGTACTACTTAACCAGATCAGATTAGTACTCATGTGGAAAAAGAGTATGAATACTATGGATAGAGGACAGGTTTTTGGGTCACTGTAAGGGCCTCCTTGTGGTGGGTTTACCTGGGGTGCTTGCTCCCTTTGCTCTCTTCTGTGAATAAGTCACTGAAGCTGATTGATCATCTTTAAGTTACTGATAAAGTTTGGTTTCTGGATCAGCACATTTCATTTTCAGACCTTAGACTGATACTCTCACCAAGAAAATACTGTGCTACCAGTGCTTTGATCTTTCATCTTCCAACTTTGCAACTCCTGCCTTTAAGCCACTGAATTAAGATTCACAAATTTAATTTGTGAAATAATAACCAAAGTTGAAGTTTATTCTATCCACTTTAATGTATCTATTTTATCTAGCTTTTGTCTTTTTCAAATCTGTTATTCCTTAAAAAGATTTATGTGTATGGTTTGTTATTTAGCCAGTAGTTGCTTTAGCCAAATGATCTTGTCACCCTTTGGCAAGGGTGGTAGCCTGTAAATGACGAAGAATGATCTGCTGAGTAGAATAGCTAGGGCGTGCATGCCTGGCTTGTCTTGCCCTCCTGCTCCCCTCCAGTTTTGTGACTGGGGATATATATGGCTATTGAGGCTTTCGTTGGCTTCATTTGCTCACTCTACTCCACTTCTTTTATGAGAAAAAGGAGGAACAGTCACCCCAGGAAGGTAGCTGTAGCTTTTCCCCTATGAATAAAATAATTTCCAAGAAGAGGATTAACTTCTCTAAGGGATTGGCTGTCTCTAATACCTAAATGATTCATTTCCTTGATTGGTTCCCACAATATGGGAAATAGTAGTAATAAGCAGTAGTGATTTCTTTTTGGTTCAAAGATGATAAAGTGATAATGAAAAAGCGTGTCTTTTTTTATCTTCTTACAAGTTTTCTCATAAATGTATTTCCATTTGGATTTTCCTTTGCCCTATCTATTTGAATTTTTACTTCTCTAAATCCATGTTTTTTTTTCTATGATTTTCCCCCAAACAAGAAATATTGTTCCAGGTTCAGGTTTTGTTGGTGTTGTACATCTTTGCTCTGAGTAAAAGAAACTGAAATTGCAAATGCCTTTATGCTTAAATTATGCAGTATTAAACTGTTTTGGGATATGGATTGTTATGGCAATGTGAAATTTTATACTTAAGGTACTCAAGTAACAAATATTTAACTTCTCCTTTTGAGGTTACCTCCTAGGGTTAGGAATTAATGTAAAAAAATAGAAAGTGGGGGAGAAGTGAACCAAGTTGGAATTTTTTACTATCTTAACTGCAAATGTTAGGCTTAATAATCAGAATTGACATGTCAGGACAAGGACATTTCAACAAAGGAAGATGAAGAGCTAACTCTTCCCAGATTGTTTTTTTTTTCTTTTCCTCTTATTCCTACCTTCTCTTCCCCTCCTTTATTGCCATTAAGCTCTTGTTCTGACCAGCTGGTAATTTGAAACAATGTTTTATTCAGATAATTGATTATTCTTGGATATGTGTGGTAATCTTATCCCCCTGGGCTAATATTGAAATTACCCTAATTTATATGTTATCTGGTATAAATCTAAGCAGCCTTTAACAAAATGATGCATTATGTGTTTAACCGACATAGCTTAAGAACTGTTCTGTACTTAATAAATCAGCCAAATGTAGGTTTAATAGAGGTGAACTGGCTTTCTTACTGCAGAACCTTTAATACACTACTATGCCTTGCAAATCTCCCAAGAATGAAATTTGAATATGCTGCTTTCCTTTTCCTTTTTTTCTTTTTCTTCCCCTCATTCTCCCTTCTCTCATTTCTTTTGTACCGTGTTAAAATAACATCTTTCTAAAACAGTGTTTCTTGGAGCACAATTTGGGTAGTGTTGAAAATGAAAAAAGATGCATGTAACAATATTTCCCCCTAGTCTGAAATCAGTAGGAAGTAATTTACTTCCCCTTTTATTGGAAAGATTTTAGATGCGGTTAGATTCCCATATTTGTCGTAAGAGTAGGCTTAGAGCTGAGCTTTCTGATACATAGTGATTAAAAAAAAAAAAAGACTTTATCCATTGTCTTCTATACTATCAGCTATTTTGTTCCTGTGTGTGTGTGTGTGTGTGTGTGTGTGTATCCTCCAACTTTCCTGTTTTATACATTCTTCCCAAAGAAATTTAAAATAATCTTCTCTTAATTATATGTCGATCTCTCAATCAGCCTTTTATTTATGTGTTAATGTCCGATAAAAAAGGAATTGTTTGTCTTCCCAACAATATCATTATTGGCTGTTCAGTTCCAAGAATTAAAAAGAGAGTATAGAGAGGAAAGTGTCACACTAATTTAGAGGAAAGAGTATTGTTTCCATTCTCCATTTCAACAACTTTTGACTTCTCCTTTATACTGCCTTTCTTTTTCCTGCTTCCTTTTTTCTCTTTATTGTGGCAAAAATTATATAACATAAGATCAATCATTTTAAAGTGAACAATTCACTAACATTTAGTACCTTTCCAATATTTTGTAACCACCACCTCTCTCAAGTCCCCAAACGTTTTTTAATACCCCAAAAAAAAGAAAAGCCTATACCCATTGGCTGCCTCCCACTTCTTTTGTTAGTTTTATTTCCTTACAAATAGCAGATCCTTGATAGATTTGACAGTGTTTATAGTATCTGCATCAATCTAGGATGATAGTATCTTTCAATCTTTTAGGATTTTAATAATAGGTAACACTTATTTTTCATTATTTCTGTTGTATAAGCTCTTTACATGTGTCATTTTATTAAAAATCTTTACAATTAACCTGTCCCCATTTCATATATGGTTTAAAAGAAGTTAATTTCCCCAAGTGCCATAGTGGGTAAGTAGTGAGCTGAGGGTCGAGTCTAGTCTGTGAGATTCCAAAGCTGATTGTCTCAGTAGCCATATCTATGTACACCAGAATATGCCTATATAGGCATATTCCAGAAAAAATTTATTTAGGATTTGAGTTTCCAGGTTGAAAAAAAAGCTATAAAGTGCCAAGCACAACGAATGAAAACAGGCCAATACCAGGCAGTTATTACAAAATTTCTTTAAGAATATCAGAAATAATGAGAATGTCTCAAAAGCTTTTGGGATCATTTAGGAGGGATTAGGAATATATATGTCATCTAACTTCTCATAATCTAAGATTCTAATTTAAAGATGGAAGATGGAGGACTAGCGCTTTTCAAGTTCTGCATTCAGCCTAGAGTTCTGTATCCAGCCAAACCATTAGTCAAGTGCAAAAGGAGGAAAGAAAGACCTTCAAGAACAAGAAAAAATATATATCCACCATGCAGCATTTCTTAGGAAATTCCTAGACCATGTGCCCTAACAAAATGAGAGAATAAACCATCAAAATAAAGAAAGGGGCTTTAAAATTTTGTTTTAAATTTTTCTTTTTCTTTTCTTTTCTTTTTTTTTTTTTTTGAGAGAGGGGTCAGTGAGGGGGCAGAGGGGAGAGGAAGAGTCTTAAGCAGGCTCCATGCCCAACCCAGAGACTAATGCGGTGCTCCATCTAACATCCCTGAGATCAGAACTTGAGCTGAAGAGTCAGATGTTTGACCAACTGAGCTACCCAGGTGCCACTAAACTTTACCATTTTAACCATTTCTGAGTGTATACTTCAGTGGCCTTAGGTACATTCATATTGTACAGCCTAAAACTTTTTTTTTCTCCTACCACACTGAAATGTTGTACGCATTAAATAGTAGCTCCCCCATTTTCTCTACTCTGAGCTCTTGGCAACCACTGTTCTACTTTCTGTGTCTGTGTATGTAACTATTCTGGGCACCTTATATAAGTGGAGTCATGCAATCTTTGCCTTTTTGTGACTGACTTAGCATAGCATGTGACTTCGTTTAGCATAATGTCTTCAAGGTGCACTCATGTTGTGGCCTATATTGGCCATGTTTTCTTCCCTTGTATGTATATAGCACATTCTGTTTATTCATCCATGGATGGACACTTGAGTTGCCTCTGCCTTTTGACTGTTGTAAATAATGCTGAATCTTGCTGCTTTCAGTTCGTTTGGTTGTATACCCAGAAATGGAGTGGCTGGGTCAAATAGTGATTCTGTGTTTAATTTTTTGAGGAACTACCATATTGTTTCTCCCAGCAGCTGCATCATTTTTCATTCTCAGCAGCAAGAATAAATGTTCCAGTTTCACTACATCCTTGTCAACACTTGGTATTTTCTGAGCTTTTTTTTTCCTCATTCTTTTTTTTTAAGATTTTATTTATTTATTTGACAAACAGAGATCACAAGTAGGCAGAGAGGCAGGCAGAGATTGGAGGAAGCAGGTCCCCTGCAGAGCAGAGAGCCTGACAGGAGCCTCGATCCCAGGACCCTGGGATCATGACCTGAGCCGAAGGCAGAGGCTTTAACCCACTGAACCACCCAGGCGCCCCACTTTTTTTTTTTTTTTAATAGAGCCATCCTAATGGGTGTGAAGTGGTATCTGTAACTTGAAGAAGTCACACATGTCAGCTACAGAAGCAGAAACCTGAGAAACTTCCTTCTCTCTATGAGCCTTGGTAACTGACCTCTCCTGCAAAGCCCCTTCCCCAAAAGCAAGAGGAAAAGGACGGGGCATAAAGCACCCTTATTTTAGCTAGACTCTTTCTAAGATTTTTCCCATTCTTTACCTCTGGAGTATGATAGCTGATGATTGCTTTGTTTGCTGGGAACCAGCTCTCTAGGAAATTCGTGTTAGCCACTTGGCCACTCTCATGTACCCTGGCCCTCTGTTTTAAAAAATGAACAAATGCTAAAAGAAGGTTTTAGAAACAGAGGTATTTAAAATGTGCACACTGGACACATCAGTACTTCTAGCGTACACACTTAGAATGACTGTAATTATCTTGAAACAACTTACAAAGTCTAAATTTGAGGTCTATGGTCTCCCTTCTTGGAAGGCCTATTTAAGCATCTGGTTGATTCAGTCTTATATTTCTCATCACCTAATAGGAGGCCTTCCATCTCTTTCCTCTTCTGTTCCTCTTTTAAATTTGAGTCTAGACAATATAGCTCAAGTTCCAGAGGAACCAGAAAAATGACCAATGATTTTCAGTTTTGGGGACTCTGATTTTGTGTATGATCTTTTTGCCGCATGATCTTTTTTCTTTTAATTGAAGTATAGTCAACATATATGTTATATTAGTTTCAGGTTTATAATGTAGTGATTGGAAAAATCTAACAAGTATAACTGCCATTTGTCACCATAGAATACTCTGACTTATATTCCCTTTCATCACCATGACTTATTCATTCCATAACTAACCTGTATCTCCTGCTCCCCGTCACCCATTTTTCCATTTTGTCCATAGCCATACCTGCTCCCTTTTGTATTTAAGGGTCTGTTTCTGCTTTTTGTTTTGTTTTGTTTAAAAAATTTTTTTTTTCAGATTCTACATATAAGTGAAATCATATGGTATTTGTCTTTCTGTGACTGACTTACCTTGCTTAAGGTAATACTCTATATCCATCCATGTTGCAAAAAAAAATTTCATTCCTTTTTAATGGCTGAGGTATAGTCCATTGTTTGTGTATCAATCATCTCTTTATTCATCTGTCATTGGACACTTGGGCTGCTTTCATAATTTGGACATTGTAAATAAATGCTGCAGTAAACATAGGGGGTATATGTATCATTTTGAATTAAAGTTTCTGTTTTCTTTGGTTATATATACTTATTAGTGGAATTACTGGATCATAAGGCAGTTCCACTTTTAATTTCCTGAGGAACCTCTGTACTGTTTTCCATAGTGGCTGCACCAATTCACATTCCCACTAACAGTACATAAGGGCTCCTTTTTTTCCACATTCTTAACCAATACTTGTTTCTTGTCTTTTGGACTCTAGACGTTTGGCAGTTGTAAGGTGGTAAGGTGGTAACCTCAGTGTGGTTTTAATTTGCACTTACATAATGATTAGTGATGTTGAACATCTTTTCATGGGCTTATTGCCCATTTGTTTATCTTTTTGGAGAAATGTTTAGCAGTTTGTGTTTTTGTTGTTGAGTTCTAGGAGTTCTTTATATATTCTGGATATTAATCCCTTATCAGATATGTGATTTGCAAATATTTTCTCCCATTCTCTTGCTTTGTTGATAGTGTTCTTGATGAACAAAAAGTTAAAAGTTTGATGCAGTACAGTACAATTTAACTATTTTTTGTTGTCTGCCTTTGGTGACGCATCCAAGAAATCATTGCTAAACTGGTATTATGAAGCTTTTCTTCTGTATTTCCTTTTAAGAGTTTTATAGTCTTTGGTCTTTTTTGCTTAGATCATTAATCCATTTTAAGTAATTTTTGACTATGTTTTAAGATAAGGGTCTAACTTAATGCTTTACATGTGGATATCCACTTTTCCCAACACCATTTGTTGAAAAGACCATCCTTTCCCCATTGAATGGTCTTTCCACACTTGTCAGAGAATTTTTGACCGTATATACAAGAGTTTATTTCTGGGTTCTCTATTCTAGTCAGTTGGCATACATGTCTGTCTTCATGCCAGTACAACACTTTGTATCTTTATGGTAGATTTTGAAATCAGTAATTGTGAGTCTTATATCTTTGTTCCTCTGATTCAAGAGTCTTTTGGCCATTGAGGGTTTTTGAGAGTCCAATTGAATTTTAATGGAATTTTCTAGTTCTGAAAAAAAAAAAGTTTTGGGGATTTTTGAATAATATTAATCTGTAGATTTTGTTGGATGATATTGAAATATTAACAGTATCAGATTGGGGTGTCTTTCCATTTTTTTAGGTCTTTAATTTTTTTTTTCAACAGTGTTTTATAGTTTTCTCTGTATATCACCTCCTTAATTAAGTTCTTTCCTAGATTCTCTTTTTTGGTGTTTATCATGGATGGAATTTTTCTTTTTGGATTGTTCATTGTCAGTGTATAGAAGTACAGCTGATTTTTGCACATTAATTTTGTATGCTGCTGCTTTGCTTAGTTTGTTTATTCTGATTTTTTTTTTTTTTTTTTTTTTTTGGTGTGGAATCTTTAAGGTACATGTAAAAACATATAGAACATGTCATCTGCAAACAGAGATAATTTTATTTCTTCCTTTTTAATATGGTTGCCTTTTTGGATAGAAGTAGCAAAACAGACTTCCTGTTTTGTTATTGACCTTAGAGGACAATTTTTGTCTTTTACCATCGCATGTCATGGTAGCTATGGGGTGTGGAGTTTTTCTTTTTAAACCGACTTTAGTTTTTGGAGCAATTTTACATTCACAGCTACATTCAATTAGAAGGTACAGAACTTTCCTGTATGCCCCCTGCCCTCACACATATATGGTCTCCTTCATTATCCTTGCCCTCTACCAGAGTGGTTTATTTGTTGTATTGATGAACCTGTACTGACATCATCATCAACAAAATCCGTAATTTCCATTAGGCTTCACTCTTGGTGTTGTGTGTTGTATGAGCTTGGAAAAATTTTAATGACATGTATCCACCATCATAGTAACATACCTAGTGGTTTCACTGCTCTAACAGTAGTCTGCAGTCTGCCTATTTGTCCCTTTCCTCCCAGCCCAGCCGCTGGCAACTGCTGATTTTTTTTTACTGTCTCCATACTTCTGACTTTTCTATACTGTCATATAGGTGAAATCATCCAGTATGTAGCATACAAAAACTCTGGTACTATCCAATATGGCAATATATGAAAAACCCACAGCATGCAAAATGGTATGGCCACTTGGAAGACAGTTGGTAGTTTCTTAAAAAACTAAACATACTCCATAAAATCAAGCAATTGTATCCCTTTGGGTAGTTACCCACAAGAGTTGCAAACTTATATTCAAACAAGAATGGATGTCAAGTCTTTAATGCCTGGCTCCTAAATGAGGAAAAGGGGGGGAAATGAAGGGGAAAAATGGGCTCTGGATCTTTAAGTCCCCTGGAAGCCTTTTCCATCAGTGGGGATTTCAGCAGTGGTGGCCTGCTTCTGTGTGTGCAGGTGTGTAATCAGAAGCAGCAGCCAATGATCAGAACACAGATCACTGATATTTGGAGGACAAGGTCCCATAAGCTGGTGTAGGCTGTGCTAGGCATATGTGCATGGCTTCCTGTTGCGAGGTGAGGGGGTGGGCACTGGGGTGGGTAGCTGCTACCATAGTGAGAGTTGAAATTGACTGAAATTAACTGTGATTTACTGTCTAAGCCTTTCCCTAGAAGCTGCAAGCTTTTGAATAGACTCCAGGATTCCAAAATAGTTACACTAGTCAGATTATGCCAGTACAATTCTTGTTTAGGTGGGGAGATGGATTCCTGGTGACTCCTACTTTGCCATCTTCCCTCAACTAATTTCTTATTACAAGTTTTTTTTTTTTATATCTTTTGGAATACGTGTTTATGTATTCCTTTGACAAAAATAATTTTAAAATGCACTTTGGCAGCTCATAGGAGTTCATAGGAATTGAGGAAAGAAAAGACTTCTAAAAACTAAAGACTGTATTCTCACAGCTGTCTTTAATGAATTCAGATTATTATATATTGAAATTATTTGAAGTAAGGTATAGTGTGTCTTAGATTGTACTCTATTCCACATTTTGAGGGTATTACCTCTCTGCTCTTAAGTTTTTAGTCTACTTTCCAAGTTATCTGTAGTTAAATTTTCCCATTTCCCTTTGGAAAATGTGCTTTCTTTTTCTTGCTTTTTTCCGCTTTTCCATTGTATCAAATTTATAAGGCAGTGAGCCAATTGTGGGCATGAAATCCTTGGGAGGAGAGAGGAGGAAGTGGGAGGGGCAGCCATGGTGAATGTTTTCCTAAGTAATATTCAAGTTCTTTGAGAGAACTTACCCTCCCCCCTTTTTAAAAATGCTGTGATATTTTCTCTTAAATAGATTGTTTATCCTCCTGCCAGTCTCACTGTTGGGCAAAGTGCTAGATAAGAAATTGTATAGTTCACATTATTAAAGGGAATACAAAAAGTATTTTACCAACCCTTAGTCAAAAAAAAAAAAAAAAAAAAAAAAAAAAAAAAAAAAAAAAAACAAACAAAAGCCAAAAAAACAGAACAGCTATAGGATAATAAATAAAAGAACAGAGTCAGAGTTCTGGGTTGCACATGACAGAAAGTAGCTCTAATTAAGCAGAAAAGAATTATTTGAAAAATATTAGATAGCTCATAGGTAGAGAATCAGGAAGCAAGGCATGGTCAAGAGGTTACAATAAGGTAGACTCTGCTTAGGACATGGCTGCTTGAAAACTTGCTATCCCGGGTACTGCTGCCTTGACTGCATGTTGTTGACTGTGCTTATAAGCTTTCAGCACTTCTGGAGCTTTCTTTCAGTGATCTGACTCCTTTGCCCCTTGCTATCACCACCTAGGATTCAGTGTCCAGAGTAGGAGGACCTAATTGGTGTTAGACTTGCACCCATGATGAGGAAGATAAGGAAGGGAATATTTGCTTCTCACTTTTTGAAATTCTCTCCAAATTAGAATGATTGTGGATGCTGAACAGCCTAAAGAGTACTAAAACCTCCTATAAATTTCTCTTACTTCACACGTCCTATCCTCAGACTCTCTTCCCAAAGATACCTACAATTAAAACTTTCAGGTATTCTTTAAGAAACTGTTTTCTTCTTACATCCACTTTTTAAGAGAAATAGTTGGGAACATAGTGCCTACTCTTCTGCATCTTGCTTTTTTTTTTTTTCCATTTACCATACTTAGGAATTTTCCATACTGACATGGAGATGGAACTGATTTTGTTATTGGCTTTTATTCCATTTTATGATCATTCCATAATAAACAGTCCCCTCCAATCCATATTAGGTTATTTCTTGTTTGTCACTATTGAAAACAGCACTCTAATAAACATTTTCTCACACATACCTTGGTGTCCTTTAACAGGTATTTACTGAAGGTAGATCCTTAGCAGTGGAGCAGTGGAGTTTTTCTCTTCTCCACAGTGGAATTTATTCTCACCAACATGTATGACAGCATCTTTCCCCCTTCAGTCTTGGCAAACAATATTATCAAACTTAAACTTTTTGTAATTTGTTGGGTAATTTGAGTTTTATTGCATTTCTTTAATTGTGAGATTAAGCGACTTTGTGATCTTTATTGGTCATATTTTTTTCCTTTTGGTTTGTACATGTATACTGACTGACCCTATCTTCAGCATATTTAAAATTTTTTTTTCTTAATGATTTTTATGAATGCTTCAAAAATTAAGGAAGTTAGTGGTATTCTTTCTTAAGACAATTTTATAATGCCCTGCCTTGCTGGTCTTTTGAATTTTATGATTGCGATATTCAGGTGAAGCTGTTACAGAGAGCTTTATGGATTATCTCTGTTTCAAATTATTGATTGCTAACTGTATGCTTTACTAATATGTCTAATCATGGAATGTCAAAGATTTTGTTAACAGTTGTTTGTTCAGGAATATTCTTTAAGAAATAACCTTGCTTAAATAGCAACTTGAAACAATTTTAATCCAGAAAAATGTCATGCATCCACCACTCTTGAGTTACTGAATCAGAGCAAACCTTCTCTTGGACAGAGACAATAGAAGTGAAAGGGAATTTAGTGGCTCCTAAGCCTAGCCTTGCCTTTTCTCTCTCTTTCTTTCTTTCTGGAGTTCTGCTTATCCTCTGGCTCTGGTGTCATATGACTCTCTAACCTGTACAGTTCTACCTTATTTAATGTTCTTTTTGGATCCAGACATTTTCCTCATTTCAAGCCTTTTCTTTTGTCTTTACTATTCTTATGTTCCTTTATATATGCTCTTTTGTATTCATCTAGGATTATTTCCCTTTTTTCCACTAGGATTATTTCCCTTCCCCCACCCCCGGTTGTAACCTTTTAAATCTGAACATTGTGAGTGAATTCTCTGCAACTGTATTGATTGGTTTTCTAAGATAATTTCTGTTCATTTGCCTTTTTTAAACTAGTATCGCTTGTGATTGTTTATACAGAATTTTAGTTTTTAAATTAGTCTCTCTGTAATCTTTCCTTTTGGATTTTGAGTTATGAATTCATAGCCTGTTATTTAAATGAAGCTTTTGAAATCCGTTTTACTGATCTGTATCATATCTAACTATGCCAGTATTTCCTTCCTTGTCTGACGTGAACTCTAAAATTATATGAACACTTTCTCCCTGTTTCCTGGCATTTCCACTGAAACTTGTTCCTCATTCTAGGTTAGAAATACGTCCAGAATTTTAGTTTTCTTCTTTATTGTATTAATCTACTAATAAAATTAATCAAACATACCAGGAATTTGTTAGAAAACTGCGTATGGTTGAAAATACTTTTTCATGGGCGCCTGGGTGGCTCAGTGGGTTAGGCCTCTGCCTTCAGCTCAGATCATGATCTCAGGGTTTTGTGATCGAGTCCCGCATTGGGCTCTCTGGTCAGCGGGGAGCCTGCTTCCCTCTCTCTCTCTCTCTCTGTCTGCCTCTCTGCCTATTTGTGATCTCTGTCTGTCAAATAAATAAATAAAATATTAAAAAGAAAATAATACTTTGTCAATAGGTATTTTGACAGTTGTAAAGTCCCAGTAATTACTGTAACTTTCCTCTTTTAATTTTATGCTCTATTCCAAGAATGTACCCATTTCCACTACCTTCCTAAGCATATGTATTGTGGTCTGTTGTGTTTTTTCAATGATCTCTGTGTTTTAGACCTGTGCTGTCCAATATGTTAGCTATTAGCCACATGTAGCTATTTATGTTTAAATTAGTTAAGATAAATTTACTCATTAATGTTCATTTGCCTTAGTTTTCAATAGCTACATGCGGTTAGTGGCTTCTGTGCTGGACAGCATAGGTACAGAACATTTTCATCACTGAGGAAAGTCCTATAGGGCAGTGCTTTTTTTTTTTTAAAGAATTATTTATTTTTTGAAAGACACAGCAAGAGAGGGAACACAAGCAGGGGGATTTGGAGAGGGAGAAGCAGGCTTCCTGCTGAGCAGGGAGCCTGATGCAGGGCTCTCAGTTCCAGGACCCTGGGATCATGACCTGAGCCCACGGCAGATGCTTAATGACTGAGCCACCCAGGCACCCTGGACAGTGCTTTTCTGAATGTCATTTTGCTTTTCATTCTAAAAAGTTCTCATTCCTGAATGTGATATACTTGTTGTATTTCTATCTCTGGTATTAAGCAAAATACATTTGAGATATTTTGACGTGGGTTGCATTTTACATGTTGGTAGTTGTAATCAGATTACTTTCAAATTTAACTTTATTGAGGTATAATTTATTTGCAGTAAAGTATATTCACTTTAAGTGTACAGTTCAGGGAGTTTTGACATGTATATACATCCATGTAAACATCACCACAGTCATGATTTAGAACATTTATAGTGCCATAAAAGTTTTCTTCATGTCTCCCTATAGTCAGTCCCCCAGCCTTGATTCTGGGCAGTTTCTAATTCTTCACTGTAGTTAAGTTTTGACTGTGTTAATATTTTATATATATGCAGTTATAGAGTATGTACTTTTTTTGGTTGGGTTTCTTAGTCTTTGCATAATTACCTTGGTTGTTGCTTATTTCAGTAATGACTTTTTTTTTATTGCTGAATAGTATTCCACTGTATGGTTACGATATAATTTATTTATCCACTCACCTGTGATGGGCAGTTGGGTTATTGTAAATTTAGGTCTATTATGAACAAAGCTGCTGTGAGCATTCATGGCCAAGACTTTTGTGGACATATATTTTTATGTCTTTTGGTTAAATGTCCATGAAAAGAATTTCTGGGTCATATGATATAATTACTGAAAGAAAAAAAGGTATATATATTTAGGTTAATGGAACAGAAGAGAGATTACAGGAAAACTCAGACATAGGTTGTTAGAAAAGATGATAGAGAATTCACTGGGGACAGGATACTCATATTAACAAATGGTGTTGGAACAACTGAATATCAGTATGAAGACAATTACTTCTGATAATACAAAAAAATCTCATATTACATACAAATGGATATTGTAGATAGAAGTATAAAAGTAACATGTAAAACTATAAAAACGAATAGATAAAAACAGAGAAGAAAATCTTTGTGACCTTTGGTTTAGTCAGAGATTTCTTTTTTTTTTTTTTAAGATTTTATTTATTTATCAGAGAGAGGAGGAGAGAGAGCGAGCACAGGCAGACAGAATGGCAGGCAGGGGCAGAGGGAGAAGCAGGCTCCCCGCCGAGCACGGAGCCTGATGTGGGACTCGATCCCAGGACGCTGGGATCATGACCTGAGCCGAAGGCAGCTGCTTAACCAACTGAGCCACCCAGGCGTCCCGAGTCAGAGATTTCTTAGTACATAAGAAGTTAACCGGGTAAGAAAAAATTCACAAGCTGGACTTGATCAGCATTAAAAACTTCTGTTGTTTGAAAGACACCATTAGTAAAATTAAAAAACAAAAACAGCAAATTTGGAAGAAGTACTCACAATGCATATATCCAAAGGACTTGAACTCAATGCAATATAAAGATGATTTTAAAAAATTCTAAGAGGACAACCCCATAAAAAAATTTTGAACAGAAACTTTACAAAAGAAAATACTTAAATGATAAGTAAATATATTAAAATATATTCAAAATAAATCATTGGAGAAATGGAAATTAAAAGATAACGAGGCCCTGTTTCAAATTTTACTGGGATAGCTAAAACTTCAAGGGGTAATAATGCGTTGGCAAGGATATATAGCAATTGGAACTCTAATCCATGTTGGTAAAAGTGCAAAATGTTACAACTTCTTTGGAGAAGTGCTTGGCAGCTTTTTTAGTTCATAGTAATAGCTTTCTGAATTTTTTCACTGATAGCTCACTTCCTCTGCTGTTTCTTTTTCCTCTAGTTCTATTCCTCTTTTGAGAGAATAGATTTTCTTTCCTACAGGGGATCCTAGTCTTTGATCAGACTTTAATATAAAACTCTTAGTTTTGCTTTTGTGTTTAACTTGAAGTAATAGAGGAGAAGGCAGTACTGTGCAGGCAAGTGTTAAGATTGCTTTTTTAACAGGATACTTTACTTGTCTTGGATGTATAACTGATCTTAAGTTTGACAACCTAAAAATGAGTAGGATAAAAGAGTGTTTGGGGCTTGCCTGTGTTAATGGGATTAAGGCAGAGATGACTTACATGTTAAAAAGAAAAACAACAACCCAATTTCATGTTTTAGTAGTAGCAATGGCAGCTTCAGGTATATTAGAGTTCTAAGAGCAAATTTTAATTTTTAAAAAAGATTTTATTTATTTATTTATTTATTTGAGAGAGACAGAGAGAGAGAGAGAGATCACAAGCAGGCAGAGCAGCAGTCAGAGAGAGGGGGAAGCAGGGTCCCCGCTGAGCAGAGAGCCCGATGCAGGGCTCGATCCCAGGACCCTGAGATCATGACCTGGCCTGAAGGCAGAGGCTTAGCTTAACCTGCGGAGCCACCCAGGCACCATATGAGCAAATTTTAATTTAACATGAATGCAGCAGAACTAAATAGGGTGCCAAATAATGAGTTAGCTACAGAAAAATGTAGCAAATAAGTAGTTATTTTTTTTTTCTTTTCAGATATGAATTTTTCTTTTTTACCTATTTTTGGAGTAGTAGTCTTTTCTGAATGGGATATCTTTAAAAAGGATTTGCTTCTGGGTTTCTCCCAGACTTCTAGGAGCATTTGTTATTATGATTGTGGTTGTCAGTGCTACCCTGTAAATACAGTAGTAGTTGTCACAGATGAGGTACTCAATAAATATTTGTAAGATGAATTTTTATCAATTCTCCAAGCATTTAAAAGTGATCAAATGCTCTAATAATATAAACTTTAGTAGCAGTGTATATTGACAAGCAGATATACCAGTTCACTTTCAAGAAAGAGAATGACTCAGGCTTTCCAATAAAGCTTGAATTTAATTGTCTAGAATAGATTTAGTCTACATAAAGCCCTTTCAGTGGGTGGATTGATCAGTTAGCTGTTGAAACATGGAAAAAGCATGGCCAGGCTTTAACCAATGAACCTCAGATATTTTTGGCAAGACAATTCCTGTTGTAAAGATGGAGACATCAAAATGTCTTTGTTAGAAGTTGCTTTAACTATCTTCTTTTCTTTGATTCCACATTTATTCAGCAGCACTATACTTTCATTTTTTGGTGGGTCTCCTTATGGAAATATATTGAACTTGTCATAAAGGTGTGGATAATTCCTGTGTCAGTTGGACTTTTTAAGGAAATTAATATATTGCTGTTATGGTCTTTATGATATTTATGTATCAGTCATATGACATGAGTTTGAATTTGTTTCTGAACGAAAGTACCATTCACTATACTGATAGGATTACATCTTACACAGAAGGTAGCGGATCAGACCCTGGACTGTCATAGTAACTTCACCAGAGTAGTAACAGAATTTCTGAGGCCTATAAAGAAGGTTTATCTTGTAACCCAGATTCCTCCCCCCTACCTTTATTGGAACAAGTTTATTAATTTGGTATAAGTGTGTAGAGCACCTAGATTGAGTTTTTCATTTGTTTAATGTAATCTTGCATTCCTCACAATTGAACATTGTGTTTTATTTTGCCTGTAGAGTGCTCCAGTTTATATAGCATGTATATGTAAACCTACATAGACTATATTTCATTAAAAAATACTATAAGATCAAATTTAAAATTGCTTTATAATCACTGACTTTCTTAATTGGTGTATTTAGTCCATTTACATTTAATATAATTATTGAAATGTTTTGTTTACCATTTTTCTGTTTGTGTTTAGTTGTTCAATACTCCTTTGTTCATTCATTCATTCTTATTCTCTTTCATTCCTCTTTTCCTGTACTCTTTGGGATTAATGGAATAATTTTAGGTATTCCATTTTAATTCTGTTGACTTTCTAGCTATATATACATACATACATACATTTTAGAGGTTGTGCAATAACGATTAGAAAACACACTTTTTAGTTTATTCTAGTCCTCTTAGAGTTGATATTGTGAGCATTAAATGTAAGAACCTTATAAAACAATTTATGTCTACCTATGTATTACATCCCAGAATACAGTGTTACTTTATTTGCTTTATACACTTGTATTTCAGAGAAAGGGAAGGAAAAAATGTTCTTTTACCTTTATTCCCATTATTCCCTTCAGCCTGAGGGGCAGGTCTGATGGCAACAAATTTTCTCTAGTTTTTTTATTTTTTTTTTTAAGATTTATTTATTTATTTGAGAGAGAGCATGGGGGGAGAGGCAAAGGGAGAAGGAGAGAGAATCTTCAGACAGACTCTGCATTGAGTGCAGAGCCCGAAGTGGGGCTTTATCTCAGGACCCTGAGATCATGACCTGAGCTGAAACCAAGAGTTGGATGCTTAACCCATTGAGCCACTCAAGTCCCATTGTCTTTCACCTGTCCTTCTGAGACTCCAGTAATACAGGTGATAAACTACTTTGTATTGTTACACAGGTCACTGACGAGCTGTTCATTTTTTCAATTTCTTGTTTCTGTTCTTCAGATTAGATAATTACTACTAATTTGTTGTCAGATTCATATTTTTGTGTTCCAGCTAATATTTATGCATATCAAGCTGCCTCTACACATATTTATTATCTAAAGCATTTACTTACTTTATCTGCAAGTGCAAATTCAGTGAGTTAGGAATTCAGAATAGGCATGGTGGAATGGCTTGTTTTAGCTCCAAAATATCTGGAGTCTGGGACTCCCTGACTAGAAATGAGTTGGCAAATTGTGGCCAAATCATGTACAGGTGTTTTCACTCACATGTCTGGTAAATGCTGGCTGTTATCTGGATCTTTAGCCTGGCTATTGGCCAGCACCCCTCTACTTGGCCTTTCCAAGTGGTCTCTCCACGTGGGTTAGTTCATGCTTCATCATATTGTGTTAACTTCGTGCCAAGAGTGAAAATCCAGAGTCCAAGGTGGAAGTGCTTGACATTTTTATTATCTAGTCTTAGGAATCACATAATACCACTTCTGCTATATTCTCTTGATTCAGGTTGTTACAAAGGTGTGCCCAAGTTCTAGGGGGAGGAACAACAGACTTTACCAGTTGATGGAAGAAGTGTTAAAGTTAGGTTGAAAGGAGAGCTATGTGAGATGGATGATGCAGTCCTTCTTGAAAAATGCAGTCTGCCACAGCTTTCTTCTGCAGTCTCCAGTCTTCTTTTAAGAGTAGACTTTTCTTTCCAGATACTGAACTTTTGAGGCCTAGAATTTCTGTCTTTTATAGTTTCTGTTTCTTTGTTGAGAGTTTTCATTCTTTCACTTATTGTAGTTATCTTCCTTTGTATTCATGTATGTATTTATAATAGCTGTTTGAAGTCCATATCTGCTAATTCCAACACCTGGTTCATCTTGGAATTAGTTTCTATTGACTGCTTTTTTCTCTTGGTCATGGGTCTTATTTTTCTGCTTTGCATGTCTAATAAATTTTAATTGTTTAATGTCGTGATTGATATGTTGTATGTTGTGAAAGGTAATGTTTTAGGGAATCTGGATTGTTACTTTTTTTAAGGGTATTGAGTTTCATTTTGGCAGGCGTTTCTTCTGGTATGGTTAGGCTTGGTTTTCTTTGTTAAGGCAGGCTTTCAGGTTTGTCCTTTGTCTTAGGGCATGGTCCTCAATTCTAAGGTGTGGCCTTTCTGGGGGCTCAGCTGAATACCTCGTATGCTTCAATGAAGTCTCTCCATTCTGGCTGGGCCAGAACTCCTCCTCCTGGATGTGCTATCTCTGATGTCATCTCCATTATGCTTTCAGATCCTGCACATACGCAGCCCAACTCTTGGCCAAGGACCAAAGGTGAATTTCCACACAGATTTCTGAGGTTCTCCTATTCAATCCCTTTTCTCTGCCTTTTTGTTCTATAAACTTCAGCTGTCTTAGCACCCCCAAACTCAATCTCTGCCTTTACCTCAGTGAGACCTTTGTTGCATTTGTTCTGTTTCCCCCCTGTGTCAGAAGAGAGCCTTCACACTGAAAGTGAGGTAGTCATGGGAGTTACCTCATGTTCCTTTTTTCTGAAGGACTGTAAGCCTGTGCTGCCTTTTGTTTAGTGCCCAAAATGGTTTGCCCAGTTTTAGATTTGCTTCTAGTCAGAGGATAACTCCTGTACCAGATACTCTATAATGGTTGAAAGTATATACATGCTACTGTAAGAAAACTTGCAGTAGATGACCCCTTTGTATTGAAAACCAATATAAAACGATTTTAAGAACAAACTTATTTAAGGCCTGAAATTTTTACAATAATCTTACTACTGTAAAATAATTTATAATGTTCAAATTTTGCTTTTTATTGAATTTTACCCATAAATTTGTATTGATTTTTTTCCAGAAATAGCAAATGCAGTGAAAATTTTAATATCATTCTCTCTTCCTGACTGATGTTAGACATTGCTAATCATTAATGATATTCTTCCCCAGTCTCCAACCTGGATGTTGTTTTAATAGCCTTAATATTGCACACTGGTAAGCAAGCCACCAGCAGCTTGATGCTTATTTACCATTTTAGTGTTTATTTCCATTTTACTAGCCCAATCAGTATTATTTTGTGGGATATATAGTTTTTATGAAAGATTTCCCTAGTAAATTGTTTACTTCTCTAGAACTGAAGTGATTTTTTAAGAAAAGTCATGTTAAAAGGAATCATTAAGGCTATTAAGTTCTCAGTACTTCCTGAGTGAAATGTAAGAAAATATAAGCTTGTGAAGCAGACATTCTTAGCACTTGTGTCTCTGATAAATAATACTTGAAATTTAAAAGAGAACAAAAAGCTGGTTTTGAATATAAGTTATAGACACCAGCTAAAATAACACAGGAAGTGTCTTGCTGAAATTAAAGGTTGAGCTTTCTATGGCTGTGCCTCTAGGAGGGATTTAAAGGTCAGTGACCAGCATTTTGACAAATTGTGTTTTGTTAATCATTGTTTTTCACTGAGATCAGATTTGCAATTTTGTGGTAGTGTATGCTAATAATTTTTTTTAAAGATTTTAATTATTTTTATTGGAGAGAGAGAGAGAGAGACCACAAGTAGGCAGAGAGGCAGGCAGAGAGAGAGGGGGAAGCAGGCTTCCCACTGAGCAGAGAGCCCGATGCCCAGGACCCTGAGATCATGACCTGGGCTGAAGGCAGAGGCTTACTAACCCACTGAGCCACCCAGGTGCCCCTGCTAATAATTTTTTTAAAAATGTCCTCGAGACAGGCTTTGGATGAATGAAGATACCACTTAAAAAAGCCTCATGAGTCCTTTTTTTTTCAAGATTTTATTTATTTATTTGACAGACAGAGATCACAAGTAGGCAGAGAGGCAGGCAGAGAGAGAGAGAGAGAGAGAGAGGAGGAAGCAAGGTTCCCGCAGAGCAGAGAGCCCTATGTGGGGCTCAGTCCCAGAATTCTGGGATCATGACCCGAGCTGAAGGCAAAGGCTTTAACCCACTGAGCCACCCAGGCACCCAATCATGAATCTTTATAAACAGGAATTGCATGAATCTCATTAAAACCATATCTGGGGGCACATGGGTGGCTCAGTCAGTTAAGCATCTGCCTTTGACTTCTGGGATTGAGCCCTGCATTGGACTTCCTGCTCAGAGGAGAGCCCTCCTTTTCCCTCTCCTCCTCCTCTGCTTGTGCTGTCAAATAAATAAATAAAAATTTAAAATATCCCAAAAACCCCAAACTGTTTCTCAAGGAGGACGGTTGTCATGTTAAAAAAAAAAAAAAACCCAGGTTTCCATTTTTTTGTAATTCAAAAATAGTATATAAAAATATTTATTTTATGTAAACTAAAATATACTGTTCAAAAACAGTTGGATTTCTAAGCTCATCAGACTGACTTTCTGGAGGTAAAATAATTAATATATAACTTCGTCAATTTATACTCTTTTGGAAAATACAGTAGGACACCTTTTTTTTTCCATTGGAAAGTAGTATATGCTTATGTTTTAACAGTTGCGGAAGTGTTGAAAGTGAATAGTGAAAACCTCCATCTCTCCCTGAAAACTTGTGATAACTGCTATGACTGTTTTGGTATTTCAGCCCCACTTAAGTGTGTGCAGGGCAGCCACATGTGAATCATGTTCCTTGGATTTGGGCTATAAGATGAGTGTTTGCTCATTTATACAGTTTTGGTTTATATATTTGGATTCAAAACTTAACAGTCCCAGACTCAAAATGTACTAAAAGTGAATTGTTAGTCCCCCAAAATACCTTTTTCACTGCTCACATTTAAATTTTAGCTTTCTTGGAGAAAATTGTATTTTGCAGATCATTCTTGCTTACTCATTTTCTCTCAAAAACAAAAACAACCAAACAAAAAACCCTTGGAGGAAAAGATACGGCAGATAGCAATGAGTTATGTTTTCTGAATTTTATAGTCACTGTCCTTCAAATAATTTGTTTTTGTTTGGGTTATCCCAGTTATCCTTAGCATTTATCTAAATTTCTAAATTTCTGACCATATTAAAATGCAAACTGAGAAAAAGCTGTAGAAGTATAAAGCTTCTGGAAGAAAGCATAGAGAATATCTTTGTGAACTCTAGGGGTAGGGAAAGAGTTCTCAGAAAGGATACAAAGTTGTAAACAAAAGAAATATTTGATATATTGGATTTTTATCAGAATTTTATTTTCCATTTTTAAGATTCTATGTATTTATTGTTTGAGAGAGAGACTGGAAGAAAAGTGGAATGTGGGTGCAGAGAGAAAAGCAGACTTGAGCAGGGAGCCCAACGTGGGACTTGCTCCCAGGACCTGGAGATCATGTCCTGAGATGAAGGCAGACACTTAGCCAACTGAGCCACCCAAGTGCCTTTTATCGGAATTTTAAATTGTTGATTATCAAAACACATTATTAAGGAAAGGAAAAGGCAAGTCCTAGATAAGGAGTAAATATTTATGTCAATACATATATGTGATAAAAGACTTTTACCCAGAATATATAAAACATCTATAAATCAATAATAAAAAGCCAGTTAATTCAACGGGGCTGGTGGTGGTGGCTGGGGAATGAGCCAATGAGTTGAACAGACATTTTCAAAGAAGAAAGTATAAAAATAGCTAATAAATAAATGGAAATATGCTTAATATCATTAGTCATCAGGAAAAGGATGTTGAAAAACCACAGTAAGGTACCACTTTATACCTGTTGGGAAAGCTGTGATTAAAATTGACAGCAGCAAATGTTGATGGGACTGTGGAGCAAATGGAACTCTTAAAATGCAGATAAGATTGTAAAATTGTATAACTGTTTTTGGAAAACTGTTTAGTAGTTTCTTATAAAGTTAAACATACACCTGCCCTATCTACCTTATGACCCAGCAACTCTACTTCTTAGTTATTACTTATTTACTCAAGGGAAATAAAAGTATGTGTCTCCAAAATTCTTGCACAAGAATATGTACTTATTCATAATAAACCCAAACTGTAAACATCCTAAATATCCATCAAAGGAGGATGTTTAAACAGATGATGGTGTAGTCATGCAGTGGAATCATTTTCCGAATAAAAGGAATCAACTATTGATGCATGTAACATGGATAAATCTGTAAAACATTACATTAAATGAAGGAAGCCATGTACAAAAGACTGCATCTTATATGGTCATATTTATATGAAGTTCAAGAATAAGGACAAATCTGTGGTAATATTAGCTGCCTGGGAGCTTAGTGGGGTTTGACTGCAAATAGGCATAAGGAATTTTCTGGAATGGTGGAATATTCTGTATTTTGATTGAGTTGGTTGTACACCTATGATCTATTTCACTGTATGTAAATTTTATCTCACTTTGAACTGAAAATCCAAAAGTACAAATTGAGAAATGTTTAGGAATTGGGAAGATAAAGAGGGTACGAGAGACAAGAGTAGAAGGGTGTGTAGCACCACTTTTTTCTGTAGTAGGCTAAACTGAAGAATCCTAAAAAGTGACTCATACCTTAAATATTTAAAGAAAAGTACACCTGAAACATTAGGATGAAATTGTTCTCTGTGGTTTATTAACAACCACCACCAGAACCACAAAGTAGTAATTTTCCTTCGTTTCCCTTTGCCCCTTGGCAAGAGTTCTTAGTCTTTTTTTATGCCGTGTACCTTTTTGGCAGTCTGGTGGAGCTTATGGACCCCTTCTTAGCCCTTCTTAGAGTGATTTTAAATTAGGATTACAAATATACCTGTTACATTAATATTAGTCATTTGTTCTTGTTTTTGTTTTGCAGAAGAAAAAAGGTTAGAGATAATTGTAACCAGAGACTAGAACAACAGTAGAGAAAATCAATGATCCTCTTTACTTTTCCTTCATTAATAGAATACCACTTGTTTGCTGTGTACATGTTTTCCCAGAATGCCGATGGTAATTCTAGCTTCCCTTGTGGCTAGATTTGATAATGTGATAACTTATGATCTGTTGTTCTTAAGTAGAAATGATGAGTTCTTAAAGGAGGGGCCTATCCTTCTTTCCCTTCTCCAGTCTGCTTATACAAATATGATGGTGCACCATCGTAGACCTTGCACTGCCCGTCGTGCTGGCTGAGCATATGATGGAAGGGTCCTGGGTCCAGTCCTGTATGAAGCAAATCTACCCAACCAGCTGTACACTACTGATCCGGGAATTTATGTGGGAGAGTAGTGTATTCGGTGTAATTAGTAGCATATTTGTTTATGAGCCCCTCCTCCCTCCACCTTCTTCTATTTCTCACAGCTGATACAGTTACTCTAGTATTACTTTTGATGGCAGGGATAATAATTCATAAATAATTTTATCTCAGGGAAATAAGCACAATTTCAGGTACTTAATTCACGTTTTCTCAATACATTTAAATAAAAGATAATCTTGATAGGAGTGGGTATCAAGGAATGAAAACATGAAAGCATACCATTAAAAAAAAAATAGTAGGGACCCAGAACCCTTAATGAAACATGGTCATGCAAGGAAAGAGCCTAGTCTGGAAACTGCTGAGTGGTTTATGGAATGAGGGCCTGACTCTGCAGAAATTAAGAGGAACCCATCTTATCATACTAAGTCCAGTAGAGAAGGTTTTGCTGGTATAGGAGAAAGTCATTGTTATGTTCGTTTTGATTATAATAGTTCAGAAAATACTAAGAAACCAAATATGTGCTAGAATACTATAGTTAACACATTATATAAAATTTATAGTCTAATAACCTAATTCTTAAGTGTTGATTATAAGTAGTATTTTGCCATTTGCAACTGTTTTAGTATGACATACAAATACAAATATATCATTTCAATTAGTGACAAAGTTATGAGTAATTATTATGTGGCATGATATTTCACATCCAAATGTATGAACTCTCTTTCCTCTCTACCCAACCACACACATTTTCAGCCCTCTTTGTAGTAGCTAAATTTGTAATTTTGGTTATATCAATTTTGGGTTTTATGTGATTATGACTAGATTAATGCAGTTTACAGTTAAGTACTATAACTGTTTTTTCCTGAGCATTTTATTTTCCCTGGAGGTAAAATTCTCTCTGTCTCTCTCTCTCTCTGTCTCTCTAAACTTCTTTAGTCTTTATGTTTTTAACTTCAGTTTATCCCTAAACTATATAAATCTCTTAACATGTTCAAGCCCATTGGGCATTAAATCGATTTTATCTTCTTTAGGAGCCTTCTGATCTACCGTGAGTTGGGTCAGTTGTTCCCTAGGTTTGCCTTATAGCTGTCTACTTCAGATGTTTCTTCACCATCATTCTGAGGATTCCCTTTTCCCCTTCTCATGAGTTGGAATTGTCCTGGAATTGTCCTCTTTCTTGGTTTCCCACCTTGTTTTGGTGGAACACATCTTCTAGTAACTTCCTGAGAGAGAAAATGTGGACAGCAAAATTATTTGAGATTTCTCTTGTTTAAAAAATGCCTTTACTATATATTCACACTTGATTTAATGTCTCTTTTGGTATGGTATTCTAGGCTGGAAATAGTCAGAAGGTTTTTTCCTGGAAGTTGTTTTCTAGCTGCTAGTGTTGCCATTAAAAAGGGTGGTGTAATTCTGATTCCAGATACTTTTTATGAAACCTCTTTCCTCTTGGGCAGCTTATAGGATCCTACGTTCATCTTTTCAGTATTCAGAAATTTCACTGAGCTATATATGCTGTATTTGGGTCTATTTTCATCACTTTTGCTGAATACTCATTGTATCCTTTGACTTAGGAAACTCCTGTCCTTCAGTTTGGGGTATTATTCTCGAATTATTATCTTGGATTTCTTCTCCTTGTGTTTTCTGTTCTTTTCTCTAGAACTCATAAGTTGAAACTCCTCGACTTTAAATCTTCTCATTTGTTTTCCATTTGTTTTTATTTTTATTCTGTTTATCCTGCTGTTTCCTCAGCTTATACTTTTCTAAACTCTCTCGCCTATTATCTACCTCCTAACGGTAAACAAATGTATATACATGAAGTACATACTTGTGGTAAAAACACATGGCAAGTGCTTTTATTGGCTGTAATTGTTGCTCTTGTTTAGGTTTTTGTTTTTTTTCTTGTTTAGTTTTGTAATTGTTTGGAGGGAGAGGTCTTTGGTTTTGATTCTTTGGCTTATTAGCTGTATGACTTTGGGCGAGTTTTATAATTTTTTTGACTCCTATTTTCCTTGTTTGTAAAATGTGAATAAGTTCTATCTCTCAGATGTTTGTGAGCATCAACTGAGAATATATATATGAAAATACTTAATAAACTTTGTATGGAGTTAATAGTTACTACTTGCATCTTTCAGATATGGAAAGTTTCTTTGAAAGAAAATGATGGCTGAATTTTCATGTTATTTTTAAGATTACTTGATTACACATGTCTATTTTTCTCACATCTAAATGAGCTAGATGAACTTAAGCTAAGTGCTAATGCTGCCTTTTAAATAACTTACTTAATACTCAACCTCATAATGTTAGGCTGAAGAGAGATGAAAATATTTATTCTGTGAAAAGCTCTGGCTTTACTTCAGATTGTATAAATCTGTGTAATGTAATAATTATTTAAGAATGACATGATTATTAATTTAAACCCATGAAGGGAATATTTATTGGAATTTGTTTGTTTATTTTTCTTAAATGGTACTTGAGATTAGGAAAAATGGAATCTTTTAGGTTTTATCAATAGTATAAATGTAATTTCAAATGTTAGCTCATTTTTGTTAATGGTGGCTTTTTGTTTGTTTTGTTTTAAGGTTTTTGGATTCAAAGCATAAAAAACCATTAGAAGATATACAACCTGTAAGTATGTTTTTTATTTGTATGCTTGCAAATATCTTCTAAAATAACTATTAAGTGAAAGTTATTTCCTTGTTAGAATCAGGTAGAGTTAATGATATATTTTAACAGAATTGTGTTCCTAAAACAATTAGTCCATGACGTTTGATTAAGAGCATTATTAGGTCATTCAGAAAGCATAGTGATGAGGTCAAAACAATGTTGGCACACATTCACTTTACTTGATCTGGTTTAAATGACTTGGCATCTAGCCCATCTTTGAGCCAGTAGCCTTGTGGTGACTTGAAGTGTAATTCATAGCAGAGCTTTTCTGTTAAAGCTTTAATAACCTCTTCCATGGAGGTGTGCTTCAGAGTGGGTGTGGTTCTGTTTATTCTGGTCTTTAGGTCATTCAATTGAAACAGCATTTAGGGTATTCTCCAACTGTATATAACATAAATAAGTTACCTAAAATTGTTGAGTTGGGTGGTTTCTGTTGTTTGGGGCAGGGATGTAAGGCTTGCCCGCTTGGTACAGCTGATTTATCTTATCTTTAACCTTTTGTTTTTCTTTTTGACTTTGTCAGTAGGGATGTGAAAAGGAAAAAAGAACAAAAGAAAAATGGGAAGAAAATATTTTGTCATTTTTGCCCTTGAAGACTATTATTCCTTCCCAAAATACTGACCCATTTTCTACCTTTTAAAAAATGGTATATGAAATGTGTTATTTTTCTCCTTGGTTTTTATTTTTCCTCTGTGATGTCTGTAAATTATGCAACAGAAAAAATTTTAATCTGTAGTTACATTTCCTGATTGTCACAGTTTCTGTAGAATTTATTTCTCAAATGTAAGAGCAAGATTCTTTTCTGCCTTTGGTGGGCATTTAAATCGTCACCAGAAAGGATGAGAGATTCTGTGTGCTTTGTTGGCTTACAGGATGTTGCTTTTCTATCTTTAATTTAGTGATCTATCTTTAATTGAGCAATAAGACCTCAGAAGACTTACGAGTAAAGTAGACACCATTATTGTTTCTTCTAGTGAGTTTTCATTAATTTCCTCAGATTCACAAAGAAGCAAACATTTATGCTGATTCTGCCACATATTAGACCTTGTAAAACTTGCTGGCGGTACAGAGGTGAATAAGATACCATTTCAGTCTTTGGTAGTTTTTATAGTCTAAAGTGATAAGTAGACATAGTATTGCAGAAGAGGTAACTTGTATACAACAGAGCTGTGTGGAGAACAGTGGAAATAGGACTTGTATCCTCTAGGCAAGTTTTCATAAAGAAGGGCATTTTTGAGCTGGGGTGAAGGAATCCGCTGAGACTCTCCTGGAGACCTCCAGGTGGGGCATATGGCATTGCGGGCAGAGGTTGGCATGGAAGAAGGCGGTTGGCATGGAAGAAGGTGGTTGGCATGGTGGGGTTTAGAGTATGGCAGATAATCCATTATGGTCAGATTCGGGGGTAGGGTATGGAGGGTGTGGGGTGACAGGTAACAAGGTGAAAGAAAGGTGCTGCAGAGACTTGGCGTGTAGGTGGGCCCCAGCTTACACATGATCTGTGCATAGATCTTCCTCTTGTCCTGATTAACCTCCTGTAACAACAAGCCTTGTTGCAGATGCCAGAATGCTTCAGTGGAGGAAAATAAAAACCACAAAGCTTTATACTTTTGAATAACTAGATTCAGAAGCTGAGTTAAAAAAAAACAAAAAAACAAAAAGAAAAGAAAGCACAGAACAAGAAGTGTCAAGCTGCAGTCTATTAAGTGAGTCAGTGCAGGTTTAGACTCTTAAGATTAGGCATTTAGAGTCCCAGAAGGAAGGTAGAAAGATACCAAAAACAGATTCTGCCTTTTTCAAAATTTTATTCGAGTTTAACATTATATCCAAAGAAAAGGAAGGAAATTCTTTTCATTCCTGTATTCAGTGGCTTCCTGCTTCCAGAATTTAGGACCTAGGCTTGCACTGTTAGTACTGTGGCTCACTTAACATTATTACGGCTATAGGTGGCATGTGAGCTAGTCTGGGAACTTGGCTGCCCTTTTACTTTTGTGTTTCTAAACACAGGATCCCAGAGTTAATGAACCGTCTCTTTGTTAATTGAGTGTAGCTTTTGGTATATATATTTCAGCTCCCCTTCCCCAGTTCATTTGATGGAGTCATAGACTTTCAGAACTGGAAAGTATCTGAAAGAGATCATTTAGTCCAACCTTCTCATTTTACACATGGGGAATCTGAGGCCTAGAGAAGTTAAGTGAGTTGAACAAGGTCACATGGGTACATATGGTAGCAGACCACCCACCGTTGACGCCAGTCTTCCTTTCTGGTTTTGTTGTCATTTGTTTTAACCTCCCCAAATTTTACTTCAGAAGTTTCTAGAACTACCAGGTTGTAGCATGTTTTGATTTCTGATGTCACTTTTTATTCTCACTACCCCTATTTGTATTTCTGGCTCTGGGTAAGTGAGTCTGGCAAGCAGCAGCTGTTTCTCTTTTCTTTCTTTTATTTTTGGGATGTTAATTCTATGTGATGTATATCTTTGCAGATATATACACTGAAAGGTCCTAAAATATTGACACTAGACGTACATGTATTTAATGGTATATTAAACTTTTTATGGCAATTGTGATGTGCGGATGAAGAACAGTACTTAATATGGACTTTTTAATAATTGACTGAATCTGTTTATGTCTCTATATTATGAAGCATTCAATAAATTATCTTAAGAAAGGACAAAATTAGCTTCATATCATTAATCAAATTTGGGTATGATGATGCTTAGTGAATTTGTTTTGGGCAGTGTGTGTGTATTTCATGGTTCTATGTTCCTCTGTATACCTGTAGGCTGGTGAGGGTAAGAGGAGAAGGGAGGATGATGGGGATAGAGGCATAACACACTTCTTGCCTTTGAGGACCTTAACTGTTCACTGGATACTTGTTTGTAAGAGGGTTACTCTATTTCATTGTGTATTCTATTTGACACACAACTCTCCATCATTTGGTGATGAACCTCTACCTGTTGTTAATTTTTATCTGTTAAGGTTTCTTTTTAAGATAGTGATGTTGAAGAGAGTTAGAGACCTGTATACTTCCCTAATGCTTTGGGAAGTCTCACTTATCTGGAAGCTTTTCCTGTTAGTCTTACTCTTCCTTCACTTTCTGTCAACCCCTTCATTAGAAACTCTTGCAATGCTTCTTCATCTCTCTTGTCTCATATAAGCCAATATAAGGTGAGGATTTTAAAAAAGGTATCTTTTACATTGAATTTTAATTTTAAGGAAGTGTAAATGGTCAGATTTACCTACTACTTGTCTCAGTCAAATCCCATTTTCCATTTATGTATCTTCAGTTTTGGTTTGTTGAAGGACTTATCAACTAACATACCACACAAAAGTTATAAGGAATTGGGTATGTGCACATGCACGTGTGTGTGCACGTATGCACGGTTATTGGAGAAGGTCTTAATTAAAGAAGAGAGTCATCATTCTTATTCTAGCAACCCCTCCTCCAGATCACTTCCATTACTACAGGCCCCGGTATATGTTCTCACATACTCTTCATCCACTTCATCGATACCTGTAGAGATTTTCATAACCTTTTTATGTTTTCATGGTCGCTTTTTGTTGGTTCTATCTTTTATGCCAAATACTGCTCTAGTAGGAAGGCTGATTTTGAGTAGAATTTGTTATTGCTTTTGTTTTTGAAGCTGTTCTCTATTTTGTATTGTAAGTGGAAGAAGTATGGAGCTGTATTGGGAAAAGTTTTGACTTTTGTAACCAGAGGACCTGGGCTTGAGTCCTGGCTCTTCTAAATCTTAGCTTTCTCATATATAAGATGGAGATTATATTTTCTATTATTATATTGGTGTGACTATGAATTAAAAAACATGGAAACTCCTTTGTAAGGTTGTGTACATGTGGTAAACATGTAGAAGCTCATTAGTTCCATTTTTCCACCATTTCTGCCTCTTAACAGTAATATTTGAGAATCAGTTTATGATGTAGTCTTAAGCAGTACTTGTCAAACCAAATGTGTGAGCTCCTGAAAAAGCAGGAGAATTTTAGAAGACTAAAGCTGTGTGAAACTCAAAATGTTGATTTTTCTGTTATGCTGCCATGAGACCAGCATCTTAGAGCTTTGTTTCCTAGCCTGCTCCTTGTCCCTCACCTTTTAAGTCCTATCTTTACATGAGTCTTTATAAAATATTCTGCACTATTTACCAGACCTCTTCTTTAATCTGTATTAAAGATAGTGTAAAATGTGACTATTTTCTTGGTCAGTCTTCCTCTTACCTGTCATGTTTTGCATAGGAGTGAGTATGAAATTATTTAGCAAGGGTACATAAATATGCATATGGCATTACTAAATGATTTTTTGAGCAAAACTCAATATATTATAAGTGAAAAAGGGGGAAAGCTTTGTTTTAAGTAGTAGTATGAAAGTTGATTTATTTCAGGTCTGACCATTTAGAAAATAGTGGATTCTGATTTGCTTATAATTAGTTCAGCTTTCATGTGGATTAGGATTTAAAACCATTTAAAGTAGAGGAACCATACAGATATCTTTAGGATTTCTTAAATGTGAAATACATGTCCACAATCACATATTGAAACTCTTAGGGCCAGTGTGTCTCAGCATTCAGAATTTTTCCCTTTGCAGAAAGATAACATGGAAGCATAAACTTACTAATATTACATAACACTCCTCTGGGGTCTAGGGCAAAATGGTCTTCCTACCATTTTCACTCTTTACTCTTAAGTGTATTAGTTAAAGAGTGCACACTGTCATAAACTCAGATCGGATGCTGCCACAATTGAGCCTGTCATAAGTTTAACAGAAAATGTTAGATATTTCAGACTTTTGGGATTTCAGAATTGGAGAGGAAGGGATTGTACAATGACCTTGACTTGTTTTAAAACGCTAAGTTTTTATTTTAAATAATTTTTAAAAATCTCATTTGGTTAGTAGCTGTAGTTACCATGATTTTGCTGACCACAAATTCAAGTGTGGGATCCCTTTCAGAGCCTTCTTAATGTTTGTTAACACACCTATTAACCATGAGTAAACCAGTGCATGATGACAAACATGTCACTACTATTAAAGAGACCAATTTTAGTATGCTCTAAGTAATATAGAGTTAACATTTTACTACTCTGTATTTATTTTACTTCTTATTCCTTCATTACTCTGAGACTTTAATTAAAACTCGTAACTGAGAGATTTTTGACAAAGATTACCTTTGTTAGAAAAGTCTGCCTTAACAATATTTTAGTAAGTGTAGTTTTTGAGTAGATTAGTGTCATTCACTTTTTTTAAAAAAATTTTTCTTTGCCCTTATAATTTTACTATTTTAAAAATTTATCTTTTTAAATAGTACTTCAAGAAAACGATGTATGCTCAACTCTGGGGTAAAGACAGTACTGTGGCTCATTAGGTGTTTGTACATACTTGGTGAAGTCAAACATATACTCCCTCAGCATGCAGGAAGTTTCAGGGGACACGTGCAGCTGGGTGGGAGGTGTGTGCCTGAGCGGCATCACAGGTTTTGTGAGCAAGTAATGGAAGCCCTAAGTGCATAACACCTAAGATCAGTTTTCTTAATGGTAAAATGGGGATAATGACACTACCTACTTCATAGAATTGTTAGGATTGAAAGAAGTAGTTAATACAAAACAACATGATGCCTGGTACAGTATAAAAGTTCAGGAAATGTGTGTTACTATACTTTTTTTTTTTTTGCCAGTGCAAAAGATAACTTTAGATCACATTTAAACTTTTCTTTTAGGTGTGCTGAAAGACATTATGATACCGCCAAATTTAACTGCAGAGGTAGGTATTAACTGCCACGTAATGTATTTCTGTTATATAACTTAAAACCAATAGACCAAATCTTCTTGTCATAGCAGTAGTGAATAAGCTCAATTATTAAGTGATGTAAATATTTATCTTAAAGATGGTCTTAGACAATTTGGAAAAATTTAATTTTACTTTTGTGTTTTAGGGAACAGTTACCATATAAACCTGCCAGTACTAGTAGGAATACTAAAATGCAGGGTTGACTGTAAGAATTAGGAAAAGTTTCTAGACAAACCATAAAATAAAGAAAGGGTTATATCTACTGTTGGAGGCATTTGGTCTAATAGTAAAGGATTATAGGAAGAGCAAAGCAGACAACGGAGTAACTCCGTGGAGCCGTGACCTAAAAGGGGCAAAAGCTTATGACAAATGTGGATAAGAGGAGCCTGACAAGTGGGAGCAGGAGCTGCTTTAAATGAGTTCTTCTCCAGGTGTAGTGAATTTTTCTGAGGTCCCACAAAAACCTTCCCTCATTGTTTGTGGAACCCCTTGAGCCATGAGAGACCTGGAGAGTGAAGAAGCTTGGCAGATGCTACCATGATAGAAAGAGAGGGTGGAGTCCATGCGCTCCATGTTGATGTGTTTGCGGTGGATCCCTTCTGACAGTCTAGATCGGATGTTCAAACAGCTGGTTTGAGAATTCAGAAGTGCTAGTGGTGAGAGCCAGTACAGATCCACTAAGAATTTTTCCTTTTTCGTGAATTTAAGCTACTGCTTACTAGGCAAAGCGTGTTTTAGTCAACGTTTATCTAGCTTTAAATAGACGTTTAACAGTTTCCTGGCTGTTTTGTGTGCCCGTGGGGAGATGAAGATGGAATGCTGAGGCCCAGGTGAAAGCATCCCAGCGACTCCTGTAATGGTCATTGTCGTCTCCCAGGACCACTCACCTGACACACTGAATCCGGTTCCATATTAGTGATGATGTGACTGAAGATAGAAGGCATACTTCTCACATATTCAGATGACACAGAGGACCATTATGTACATTAGATGTCAGTCAGGATTTGTAAGGGTTTTAGTAGAATGGAACTGCTGAGGCAGGGACCAGTAAGAAAAAATTTAATAGTGATATAGTTGAACTCCTGTTTCTGAGCAACTTAAAAAACACAACAACAAAACCCCTCTGACTATAAGCAAAGAGAAACTTTGGGTTTTTATAACTCATGTGAAAAGACCTGAAGCTTCATTAGATACACTTTACTACAACTGTATACGTTTTTATAAGTAGTTTTTTTCAGCTTCTTTTGTAAATGTCTTTAAAATCACGTGTAGTATACAACACTAACATTTGCAAGACCATCTTTAAATAACACGCTTAGCATTTTTATTATATGAAATATAAAAATCAGTCCTTTCCATTGTTGATTGATTGGTAATTTATATCTTCTCTGGAATATATGTTTTGTGGTGATGTAATATTATAAATATTACGACTCCTTTTGTCAGAAAACGCATTGAGAGCCCTGACAGGAAACCTGCCTACATGACATTTCATTTTGAGTTTGCCTCTCTCTCTGACATGTTGCCTTCTGCTACCTCTCCATTACAAAGTTTCCTCTTTCATTAAGTGGGGAAAATAATGCTCAGCCTCTGTCTAGTGGGTAGGTTTAAGAATTGAGACACTAGTTTCTATTCAAATATTGGTAAATTATCAGGCAGCAAATTATTTTTTCTCTGGAGTTCACTTTTTTTTCTTTTAAACATCTATTAAGCTTATATGCAACATTTCTAAAGTTAATCTACTTTAATAAACAATTCAGGAAGACTTTTTTTTTTTTTCCCTAATTCTGAGGTTATCCTTTTACCACAGTTGCACAGTATCCTTTTGAAGACCATAATCCACCACAGCTAGAACTTATCAAACCCTTTTGTGAAGATCTTGACCAATGGCTAAGTGAAGATGACAATCATGTTGCAGCCATTCACTGTAAAGCTGGAAAGGGACGAACCGGTGTAATGATTTGTGCATATTTATTACATCGGGGCAAATTTTTAAAGGCACAAGAGGCCCTAGATTTCTATGGGGAAGTAAGGACCAGAGACAAAAAGGTAAGTTATATTTGATGTTTTTTTCTTTCTTCTTCCTTGATCTGAGCATTTATTAGAAAACAGCTTTTTAAAAAGATGGTTGGTAACCCTTCTACCGTAACTGTTGTATGAGCAAATGACTGAATCTCTCAATTTTTCTCTTCATGCTGGCATTTTCATATCATGCTAGTAAATCTTATGCATTAACTGTATGGCATATTTCGTCTTATAAAATCCTGGCAGAGCATTTAAAGAAGCAGTATGTTGAACAAAAGTAAGCTTGATATTTCTGAACCTTGCTTTTGAGTAAGATGTCTTTGGGTAATAACTTGGATGCCATTTCCTACTAAAGTATGATCCTTTATAAGTACATGAAAATTATTCTTTGATATGAATATTCACGAATATAGTTATAATTAAGATTAGTCAAAGGTTCTTCTGTTATTCAGAAGGCTAATAAAGACGATGTTGAAAATCACTGACAAACTTAATCTGTGTAATATGTTTGAGGGGAGAACATAAAGTCAGGAGAAGTTTCATAATAATTTCTAAGAGATTCATTTCTTTGGATGGTAAATGTGACAAAATATGTTTATGTTTCTTACAGAGAGATTTTGTACATTTCTCTGTCTCTGAGAAGGAAAAACCCAAACCGCTCCAGATAGAGGGAGAAACTCACCTAGATAAAGAACTCTCTTGAGGGAGACATTACAACTTTATGAAGAAATTTATTCTAGTTTTTAATAACATTTACAATCAGGAAGATTCTCTTCCAGTTTAAGTTGCTTGCCTGCCTGCCTGCCTTCCTTTAATTTTTAGTGTGGGCTTTGAGCTCGTGACCCTGAGATCAAGATCTGAACTGAGGTCAGGAGTCGGACGTTTAACTGACTGAGCCATCCAGGCGCCCCTAAGCTGATTTCTTTTTAATTCAACTTCAAAACAGAAACATGATCACTTCTATTATTTTAGCTGGTGATTGCATTGATTCCTGCCTCCTTTTCTCCTTCCTCATTTCTTATTTTATTTATCTTTGTGATTTTTAAAAATTACTTCTAGAGATGCTAGAGTGTTGTGTATTGGTGATAGTTTATAAAACTGAATCTCATGTTAGTGCTTGATTTTAGTAAATATTCATTATAGTAGATTGCCTTACATTTCTTTAGAAGTTGTGTATGTCCTGAGATGATAGTAGTGGAGTGAATTCTTGAGTGGAAGGCCTGAGATGTTTACTTTGGTTGGTTTTTTTTTCATCATCTAGAGGGAAATAGTTGCTGTTACTGATTAAAAATATAAAAGGTAAATTGTTCTACACTTAAGTGAGTAAGTCCAGGGCAGCACAGGGGAAAGAGACTGAATGGAAAGAAAACAATAGAGAAACAGGTCGAATCAAAGTACAGTAGCTAAAGTAGTGGTAGAAGTTTAGAGCAAGCAGGGTTGATGAGCAGTAGACACTGTATGTAGTTGTGGGAAAGAAATCAAATCAAAAGAATTTCAAATAAAAGTAGAGGAGCTGTGTATTATGGAGCCAGAACACTAGATTTAAGCTCATGGCTTTTTTTTTTTTTTAAAGATTTTATTTATTTGACAGAGAACACAAGTAGGCAGAGAGGCAGGCAGAGAGAGAGAGAGAGAGAGAGAGAGAGAAGCAGGCTCTGCACTGAGCAGAGAGCCCGATGTGGGGCTCAATCCCAGGAACCTGGGATCATGACCTGGGCCGAAGGCAGAGGCTTTAACCCGCTGAGCCACCCAGGCACCCAAAGCTCATGGCTCTTAAAGGATTTATGTGACATATGTTCTAGAAATATGATGAAAGCTATAGTCTCTCACTAAAAATGTACATGGTATACATGAACATAAAATTTTGCTTATAGTTTTTAATTACACAGATTTTTTTAAATGTGGAAAATAAAAGGAGTCTTTATAAGAATTATGTCCCCTTTTATTTTTTATTCATTTATTTTTAAGATTTTATTTATTTGACAGAGAGATCACAGTAGGCAGAGAGCAGGAAGCAGGCTTCCTGCTGAGCAGAGAGCCTGATGTGGAGCTCGATCCCAGGACCCTGAGATCATGACCTGAGCCGGAGGCAGAAGCTTAACTTACTGAGCCACCCAGGTGCCCCAGTGTCCCCTTTTTAAATGGAAAAAGCAGTGGCTCTTTGAGGTTAATGACGAAATCTCAATGGTTACAGATTAATCAGAATTAAACTTTGGTTTTGCCAATAGGAAGTTTTATGAAAGGGCTGCTAGTATCCCCTTTTAAATGGAAAAAATACATTAAAATTATGCCATTGTCTTTGATTAATCAGAATTAAACTTTGGTTTTGCCAATAGGAAGTTTTTTGTCATCTAATTTATTATGCCATTGTCTTTGACTTGACAACTTCTTTGTCATCTTTTATATGATTTTGACTATGTTTTTTGGTGAAAACAAGTGCTTAAAATGCTATCTCATGAAAGAATGAAAAGAGCAAATGAAATCTGTAGATTCTTTTGTCAGATGAAAGTAGGCTTGTATCAAAAAATTAAAAATTCTCTAAAATTCTCCAGAAAAATTCATGTTGCATCATTTTCTTTGCCTTGGTTAATGAGATCATTTTTGGCAAGATTCTGGCATAACGCTATGTTAGGAAGGGAAGGATTATGACTTCACATTTTTAGTTTTAAGGTTAAAGAATTAAACTGTGCAAATGAGTTTGTATTTTATCCAGTTGACTGCATTTAAAATCCTGGCTGTAGAATTTTGCCTTCTGAAACTAGTGAACTTATGGGTAGAAAAGCATTTCATAATTGCTCCCATTTCTTGACAAAACCTCTTGAGAAGCCCTTGATTGAATGTCTTGGCTCTCCTGAATTTGGCAATTTTCATAGCAGTAGATTTTTCATGAAACACCCTCTTGTACAGGCTGTGATTCGAGGCTTGGCACTGCTAGAGCAGGCTACTTCCCCATCAATGGCTAGAATTTCTCCCAGGATGGAGCTAGAGTCTTGTACCCCATGCACAGTGAGGAACACAGCAGTGAGTGCCACGGTGATGTGGAGAGTGCTGTCTTTCCCCAAGCAACAAAGCCAGAAGTTTTGCCAGGTGTTAAGGTGTACTATCTGCCTAGAAAATACTGAGATTTCTTGAGGGGAAGGTTTTTTGGGGGCATTTTGAAAATGTTAATGTTCCCCCGAAATTTCCAAAAGAGTACTCTAAAATAAGTATTATTCTTTGATTGTGTTACCATGTGTGTGTACTTGATGAAAAACAGTAGCTGGCTAACCCGGTAGCTGGCTAACCCGAGAAGTCGTCATCATATACTGAAGGGAAGTGGTATTTCCAGTCCTCTCATGACCTGCTTCATAGTCTTAGGAAAAGAGGTCAGTTTTTCTGGGAGTGGACAGATTTGTTTGCTAGAGATACTGCAACAGTCTTAACTTTTCTTTTGCAAGCTACAAACATGTTTGACCATTTCTAAAGTATTTGTCTTCACCATATTGAACTACACCTTTTTTGTTTGTTTGGCATTACAACCAGCAGACTTGTAGAGTGCTTTACTCGGGATTTTGAGTTAGAGGGTAATCAAAAGTTCTTGTAGTAGTCTAACTTTTTCTGACCAAGCTGTGCTTTTGCATGTGCCCTCTTTTCCCCTCTTCCGCACACACCCACACACATACCTCCCCTGTGTGAGAGTTGGCTAAATGCTTATGATCATGAGAACCAGCTGTGTAAGGAGCACTTGGGATAGTCTTTCACACCATACTCAAGGATACAAGTAAAACCCAAGGATGCTTAAACAGTTTAAGTTAGATCCAGGAGAAGTCTTCTTAATGAAAAAGTGAAGACATGTTTTAATTTATCATTGGGAAAATACTGTATTCCTTACCATCTGAAAATATTGTCAGTTCTCTTGCTCTGTAAAGGTGAAGAGAGACTTAGTAAACTGGCAAGGCCCAAGGGATAGTGTTGTGAAATAGGGGTCAGAGTGAAAAGATAGCAAGAGAAGTGTTTATAAAAATAAAATACAGTATACTGTAGAATGTGAAGATCCCTCCATTATCAGCAGAAATGCTTCAGGCACACAGCACTCTTCTCTTACGGGTTTGAATCTCCCCCAGGTGGAAGTTAACAGGCTAACAGAATGGAGTTCTGTGTGTACTGTTAAGGGTATCCTCAGTAAAATTGTTATGCTTAGCTAATACATTATATCGAGATTCAGAGTTAAGTAATTTGGCCAAAATTGATCACTTTTAGCATCTTGGAGTCAAAATAAATCATTGAGATCTGTCGTGCTTTAGTTCATGATTAATCAATATACCCAGACCATTTTTGGATGAATTAGTCACAGCTGTCATCTAAAGCAGTATCCTAAATGTGCTCCTACCTTTACTTCTGTATATATTTAAAAAGGCAAAAAGAAATTTACGAGCAGAAGCTGTTAATGAAGCTCTGTTCCATTTGCACGGTTTCATTTGCATTTTATGTTGAAACAGTGTTAGAAAGTTCGATTAAATAGATAAAGATTATGGGCATAAGATTATGAGCCTTTTTTGGCAGGAATTTTTCTTACTTTAAAAATGATAAAACGGAGGCCCAGAAAGGTGAAGTGCTTTGATTAAGATGATTCGAACAGTTAATGATAGCATTTAGAGTAAAATTTGAGTACCCTGAACGTTGTTGAATCCTGGAACTGCAAAAGAATTTTGCGGCTGTTTAGAATTAATCTCTATAGGGACAAGCTGTCCCCAAATGGGCCTATTTTGACAAGGCTCCTCAGTTTATACCCTTTTTTACTGATGCCTAGGAATTTGGTGGCCCCTGACCTAAGTACAGATAAAGGCAGCTTGAAGTTGTTAGTCTTATAAATATAATGCTGAAGGTTTCCTTTAAATCTTTGAAATTTAATTGTCTAACAATTTTCAGACATATCAGACGTTTAACTAATGGTTAGGGTGCTAGTGAAATAATCTGTTTTTAGCCTTTAATAAGTATAGTTTCATCATGAGAAATGAGCTAAGCTGAACATGGTAAAGCTGTTGTCATTCAACTGTGGAATTCTTCCAGGGAAGTAAGTATCTTATAGTAAATATAATTGATTATCCAGAGTAGTTTTATTCTTGAAACACCTGCTAAAAATTTATCTTCTTGCCTGTATTTCCTTTTAGGTTGAATGTATAGATTTGTATTTTTGTAACTGTGAACCATTATTACGGGAGATACATATATTTTGTCAGTTTTTCAGCTTATATAGCATTAATTTTACTAAAACTGTCTTTAATGTGACTTTGCCTGTATCCTTAATTTCAGTTGTAGGGAAACATTAAGAAGGAAGTTGTGTTCTGGTGACGTTTATATGGGAGGATATGGTTTCTTCTCTTCTCCTCCCTCCCCCCCCCCCCCCCCCCCTTTTCTCCCCCCCCCCACCCCTCTTTGTTATGGAGAAAGAAGACCCAGTTGGCATGTTTTAGTGAAGAATTTGTGGACTTGGCAGGGACTCTCCTCAAACTAATCTGGTGCAGCGTTGTCATTCCCTCAGCTTCCCTCAGTGGACTTGGTGCAAATTAAATGGCAAAGCGGTGGGTGCCTGCTGACCCTACAGTGTGCCGTTGTGTTAGTGATGCCCAAATGGTGCTTGAGGCTTTGAGTGTTGCCGAGAATTCAAAGTACAACTGATACCTCCTCTAAAGAAACGTATTTCCCAGAGCAGGATAACTGCTTGATGGAAACAAGAGTCCTTCTTTTATTCAATAATTGAGAAGAAACTTGTGTTACACTTCCCTAAGAGTAATTCCTTTGGAGATTTGGTCCTTTTTCTTCATGAGTGAAACAGGCTCTCAGCAGCTCCCTGTCCTGCCCCCCCAGGAGAGCTTGGTGCAGGTTAAATCCCAGGGCAAGTGCCTGTCTAGTCCTGTGCTTCACACTGTCTGCACTTAACACTTATGTATCGGAATGAGAATAAACTCACAGCATTTATTGTAAGCTATGAATAAGTGTTAAAGCATCCTACTAATACTGGTAAGTATGTATTTTGGAAAGAGTCCCCAAATTTCTGAATTCAGAAGCAAACTTTAGTTACATGACAAACCCATCCAGAATTTCTGCTACTCCTCTCTCTTTCTGTTGCTTTCCCCCTTCTAGAATGGTGGCAGGCAAAGTACACATTAATCTTTATTTTCTTTGATTACTCTTAGGAAAAAATATTTGAGCTTTTGATTTCTTTTTTTGTTTTGCTTTCAAAGCAATTATTAGACAAAATTCATATATATTATGATCTCTGTACATGAGTTCATTAGCTTATCTGTAATGAAGACTTAAACTTTCTAGAAATAATAAGTATTAACTTTATTCTAAGTGATCCCATGAAGAGGAAATTTTTTCTGGTTTCTCTGAGGAGTGAATTTTTATGTCCTGATTGTATAGTCAGCTTACTTTTTTCTAGCTACTAAATTTCTCCATATGATAACATAAAAAAATTTTCTAGTTTTCCCCTTCACTTAAACTCTAATTGTTCTCATTTTCAGTAAAAACAAAACAAAAAGAACTCCTAATACAATATTCTTATTTTTTTAACATATTAATTCTTTTGGGATAAACTGTGTTCCTCTAATACATGGTATTTAAGCCTGTCATACAATCTATACATTCATAAAATTATAAGGTTTTTATACCTTGAAGGATTTTAGCAATGATTTAGTTAAGGCCTGTTCTAATATAAATGATCAAATAAATCTGTAAAGATCAGTCTCTCCTAGGTCATTTCATCTGTCTGTGTAATGTTATTCAAAACTGTCTCCTAACCTCAAATCTAGTATTCTTTCTACAGTACTGTGTTCTTCTGTCCAAATTATACTTCTGTATTATTTTGATCCCCAAAGTAGAAATAGAAAGAAACTAAAAAAAAAAAAAAAGAAGTAGCTATATTATAACATACTAGAATTCTCTCAATATCTACTCACAGAAGCCCAACTCAAAGAGTGTAAACCCAAGGAGACCCCTTTATATTGTTTTATATAACCTTAAAAGCTCTGGCCTATATTGACTTAGAGATGCTTAATAGATGTGTTGGTAATCTTTCTCTCAGCTCTCCTTTGCTCTGTATGTGCTTTCTTTTCAGGCATTCTCCTTGCAAATAATAGCAAGGTATGACTCCTGGCGACTCTGGTGTTACATCCTGGCTACTTTAGCAACTACAGGAGGAAGAGAGCTACAGTTTGAGTGAATATTCCTAGATTAGGTTCTGATTTACCTGGATTAGGGCATGTACCCATCCCTGAACTGAACATTCTGGCGAGAGGCTTGGGACATGTATCTGATGCTGAAGAATAGATCCCATCCCATCTCCATCGGACTGCAGGGGGAGTGATAGCTTTCCCAAAGGGGAAGGGGTGCTGTGCAGAGAGACCTGTGCCCCTTGTCTGCTTCATACTACTTGCAGAGATCTGTGATTTGTGCAGCACTGTTGTTGATAGGTTACTCAAAAGTAGTTCCATGGAGCTGGAGCTCTGTGATACTCTAAACTTTGTGGAGGCTCTTCATAGTTGGGAAAAATAGTGCTCAAACAGGTCACGACTTCTTTGCGTGCTCTTAGTGAAACCCAGGACATCGGAAGATGAAGTTCTAGGCTCAGAGTCACATTTAGGTTCAGGTCCAGGTTTTTTGAACAGGATAATCATGTGCCCCAGGACTGTTTTCTCACCCTTGAAATAGAGGTGATAGTGTTTGTCTTACAAAGTGTTGTGGTATTAGGGTCATATGTACAATGCCCAGCACTTAGCTTCATAACAAAACTCCTGCCACATGGCGTCATCGCAATAGTAACCATTCCTAAAGAGCTATATTCCTTCCTTTGTTGAGTTACTTTCCTGTGACGACCTTGTCAGGATTCTGAAACATACTTTTTCAAGCTTCCAGAAAACACTGTTATTTTAAAACACGACATTATTTCTGAGTTTAAAAGTGCCAGTGGAAAGTTTACTGAAGTAGAAAATTACTTTTTTGACTGAGGAATCTAGATTGTGACTTCATCTTAGAGAAGATGATCTGAAGGTACTGATGCACAGAATACGAGCAAAACATTACGTAGCTTGTGTTGTGGTATCCAGGTGGAATTCTGGCCTGGAAGTACCATGATAATATCCTAGGTTTGAAAGATGTGTTTAATCTCTACTTCTAAGTTTCTGTTCTTTAAGAGATTAATTATATACAAGAGACGTAAAACAGCTCAGGTTAGAAAAATAAGCGGTTCATTAAAGATACATCAGGCAAATGTAAATTTCAAGAGCAGATGACAGGATATCATTATCAGAGTGCATTTACAACAGAATGTGTAAAACTAGATCAGGAATGTCATTTTATATTAACACAGGGTGCACTCCACAGTGAAGAGTTAGCAGGTATGAACTCTTACATGCTAAACATAACATCAAATACAGTAAGAAAAGCTGAAAGAAATGAAGAAAAAACTGATGGCAAAACAGCAATAATAGGAATCTTTAATATACTTAAAGATCAAGAAAGTACAAAATAAGAAGATGTGTAGATGGATTGAATAGTATAATAAAAAATGGCCCATAAGATCTGTCTTTTTTCTTTTTTTGTCATCCACATAATAGTTAACCAAGATTGATAATTCATTAGGCCAACTACAAAGAAAATCTCATCTCCAGGTAGAAATATATAAACCCCATTCCTTGATTATAATTCAGTACAGCGAGAGATTTTCTTAAATGTATAATTTTGATTTTTTTCCCTGTTTTTATAGATTTTATTTATTTGTGTGTGAGAGAGAGAGTGTGCAAGAGGGGGGAGAGCAGAAGGAATCTCAAGCAGACTCTGCACTGAGCCTGGAGCCCCACGCAAGGCTCAATCTCATGACCGTGAGATATGACCTGAGTCAAAAACCAGAGTTGGGTGCTTTAACTGACTGACTGAGCCACATAGGCACCTCCAGCTAGAGATTTTTTTAAAACGTTTAATCAAGTAAAATCAACTATTTGGAAATTTAAAACTAGTTACTTAAATAATTTGGGGTCAATTATATTTGGGAAATACAAATATATTTTAGAGATTACTAAGATAATAACTAATAGAGAGGAATTAATAAAGATGAAAATATAAGTTGTGAATTAGCAAACAGTAAACCTTTTGAACTAATCATTTCAAACATTGTATGAAATTGCCAATAAAAGCAATACATCTCTTTTAAAGTTCTTTTTGAGGAGAAAGAAAGGGGAAACACAAATTATACATTAAGTTTGAGAAAGGTGAAGAACTACACTGTGGAGGTAACTAAGAATTATTTAGGTCCCCGCTAATGAATTTGACTATTTCAATGGGAAATAAGCAATTTTCAGTGAACATCATTGCTTCAAGGTGAAATCCAAAATTTGAGCAGACCATCCCAAAATGAAAATGTGTAGAAGCCCTCAACATGTACCTAATCTGAATTCTGTTTCAGGTGGTGCTATCAAACTGGAAATACTGAATAATTCTGTTACTTGAGTTGGTCTAGGTGTTAGAAGATAGTTAAAACTTCCCAGATGACTGCTTGCAGATCAGTGTCCTTAATCTGGTAAAGATAGCATACTTTAAAAAGCAGCAAGTATAGCATGGGAGAAATTAAGTACTTTGGTTTGACCAAAAATAAAAGCACATTCAGGGGAGTTGTGTGAGGTAAGAGCGGAAAAGAGGTTGGGCTGTATTTTTATGTTGTTAATGGATTTATATAATCTGTGATAAGTTTTCTTATTTGGATAGTCACTGGGAAACCATTTAGCATTTTAAATTGTTAGTGTGATTCATCTGACATTTTCATAAAGTTAATTAAAGAGTAGGTGTAAAAATAGAAGAATAGATCAATCAGAGGCTGGTATTCATTTGACTATTACAGAATTGCAGGAGGTGATTGAACTAGAATGGCCACAGAAAGCTAGAACTGGTATTTTGAGAGGTATGTCACAAAGTCTGGATTTTGACTCTGAATAGATGTGTAGAAGTCTACTAAGAGTATCCTAAAGAAACTGAACCACTGGTGTGCTTTCCGTGTTGTGTGGACAGTATGTGTGTGTGTGTGTGTGTGTGTCTGTCTGTCTGTGTCTCTCTGTATGTATGTACTGTGTGTAGATGCTGGGTAGTTGGCCTGGGCCTTTGCTACAGTTCTGGGATTTCCTTATTCCTCTTTTATAGCCCTGTGTAGATCACTACTCCCTCTCAGATTGTTTCCTTGACTCGAGCAGGAAGAAGATGGCAGCATCAGCAATTGACTGTAAACTCTGGAGCTGGAGTACTAGGGTGAAACTTAGTTCCATTACTTACAAGAGTTGGGACCTTACCTCGTCTATAAAATGGTGTTACTGATAATACCCACTTCATGAGTACTAAATTATACTTAATGAAAGTACTTAGAACAATACAAAGAACATTGTAACAGTTCAATAAATAGTAGCAGTGGTGGTATTAGAAGAGGTTTTGAGCTTTGAGCACTGGGGAAAATAGTAAATATCATTAATAAAAATAACAGAGGTTGGTCCTGCAAAAATAGGAAAGCTTCAGTTTTTGGATATGTTGTGTTTAAAGTGCTTCTGAAATTTCCAGGTAGAAATGCCCAGCTAAGTATTAGAAGTTCTGGACTGGGAGTTGGGAATCAGGTATGGAGAGACACAGGTTTTGGAGTTCATGTTAATTGAACTACTAAGACAGAGAGGATTGACAAAGAGGGGCTCGCTCAGATCAGATTTTCAAGGTAGGCTTACTCTTAGGGAAAGAGGTTAGGTAGTTTTCTCTTACCCAGTAAGGTTAGGACAAAACTTTCAAGAGTGTGTTCTAGGATAGAGGCAGAGAATTTTCAAAATGGCAATGAAAAATGATATAGGATGGGACTGAGAAAATAGTAGGAAATGACTGTTAGTGACACTTAAGAACTACTACTCACCATTAAGAAATCAGCCTTATGAAAACAGTTTCCTATGGGGTAAGGGGCAGAGGCTTACCTTTGAGAGTTTATATAGAGAAGAAGGGTGACAATTTGAGAAAGATAAAAGATTTGGGGAGAGTGTGCATTTTTAGCCCATGAATGGCTTTGGATAACAGGACAAGGGTTACCCGAGCTGTTTATTAGGAGGAGACAGGTGAAACAAAGACAAATGCCAGAGAGGGAATAATTAATAGAGCACTTACCAAAATGGAACCTAGGTAAACATGCAGTCAGTTTTATAAAATATCAGAGAATATGAGAAAATTTTAAGATGGGACAAGGGAATTCTGAGAGTGCCACACTGGGTGACCCAAGGTTCCCAGTAGAGTAGGAGCTACATTCATTGAGGATGATGTCTAGGACAGGATAGAAAGGTGGGTTGAACAGAGTGCTGAAATCATCACTCAGCTCAAGAAGTGTGTTTCAGAAGAATGACGTATGGAATGATAGAGATTCAGAGTCATAGGTGAGACTGAGTAAAGGCAGTAGACCTTGGGAGGAACACGACACATCTTTGCAGGCACTCCTCTAGGTCTGTGAACATCAGGGAATCGAAGAAGCAATGGTGGTCTTTTGCGATGATGGCCAGGAATGTGGTGTAAAGGCAACCCTGAAGAATGCCAAGTTTAGCTGAGATTAGAATGTTTAAAAGTTACCTTTCGGAAAAAAAAAAAAAGGTCAAGAATACAAGTAATTTTCTTCACATTTAGAGTAGAAAAGAAGAATCGTTGGTGGTAGAGGGCGGATACTTTGGGGATATAGGTACAAACCAGTTAACTTAAATGTTCTTGGTTAATTTAAATGAAAATGGAAATATTAAAAACACATAGTTATTTTTTAATCTCTAAGAGCTTCGAAGTTCAGCCCTCTTTTCATATATGTAAAATAAATTTTTGAAGATCTTTAAAATGTTCATTTCTTAGATTTTAAAAGAATCTAAGAGATTTATCTTTATAGTCAAAATGCTATAGGTAAAACATGCACGTAAACCATTGTTTTCAGCATATGCATTCAGGAAATAATATATTTGAGGTGTTATAAATTGCATTGTCAATTTATTATGGACGTTGTATTCATTTTATTTCAAAATCTACATTACAATATGGTTCATTGTACCATTAATTAAATTTGAGTAAGTGTGCATTGTGGCCATGAGAGATGTGACTAGATAGAAGGATACACTAATGCCCCATGGTTGGTACATATTTGAGCCTTACAACTCAATTATTTCTGCTAATCTGACTGCATTGAATTTGAGCATGCTGCTAGGTAGGAATTGCAAAGTTAAGTTACAGAAGCTGAATTATGCATAATTTGATAGTAAAAGAATTAATTAAGTTAAATTGTGCCTTTCAGTGTTTTTCTTTGAATTGTGTCAGTAATTTTGTTTAGCTCATATTTAACACACAAATTATTCGTCCATGTTTGACATCTAGTAGATTCATATGTTCTTCCTCTATCCTTTTGCCTTGCCCTTTGGTAAGAGTTATTAACTCACTATATAAAAAGCTGCATTATACATGTGCTGCTAATCACTTGCTACTTGAAAAAAAAATTAAATCTTTGAAAACATTTTAATTATTCATACAAACTTATACCAAGAAGCTAAAGAGGAAGAAATCATCTATCATTGTATTGAATCCCAACAAATAACTTGACAGCTTGGTCTTCTTCTACACTCCCATTGATTTTAATTTTATTTAGTTTTTAGACTAAATCATAAATTCACATGGTTCAAAAAAGCTTCCTTCCTACCCAGCCATCATCCATCTGCTATATTCCCCCCACCTTGCTTTGCAATTCTGTGTCTTATCTTGATAAATATGAATAAGTTGTTTACTGAAGTAACATTTAAGTAATGTAATACAATAAACCATTGTAAGTTTAAACACTTTTTATTAATAATGATTTTTAACATTAGTTTTTTATAGGAGCTTTTCACAGTAATAGTATTTTACTACTGTTTCTTTAATACAGAAAACCAAAATTCTAGTTCTTCCAAAATTATACTTCAAATGTAGATAGGATTTCTAAAACTGCTAATTAGGATTTGTGTAACATTTGTAGGTTTAGCATTTTTTTTGTGTAACTACACTTAGTATTTACTCCTCATGAGAATCCCGTGAAGACAGGGTAGGTATTAATTGTGTCTTCATTTTCCTGAAGAAACCAATCAGAGTTGATATTTTGACCATTAGCTTTTAAATTCTAGTGTTTGTTTGCACTGCAGCCAGAATCTTAAGTCATTTGTCCTTCTTTGAAATGGCTTTTATCCATTTTTTTGACATTCTATATATTTTTTAATTGTAATGAAATCATGCTAATTTTTTGAAACAAACCTGAGAATACTAGAGTGAATACCTGTTTACCTGCCATTCTGTGTATCTGTCTTTAAATTCATATGAACGTACTTTATACTTTATTTAGAGGGAAGAAAAGCATTTATGTCCCGAGTGTTTAACAAATGGGGAGATTCAGATGCCAGTAATAACCTGAAAATATTACAAATTCTTTCTTCTCTTGAATATACTTCTAAGTTTTCTGCAAGTCACTTGTAACTGTCAGACGTCTTCCTGTTACTATTTGCCTTCTGTTTCTTAGTTAAATGCCTGAATTTTCCTGAAGTTATATACATCCTAGGAAAGGAGACCTCAGCCCTCATTTATTCAGCAGCATTAATGAATTGCATGGCTGTACACACTAGATTTTTTTCTTTAGATAACTTTTTAAAAAAATAGAACATGAATTATATATATTTAGCATTTGTAATACTTAAATTTTCTCAAACATTATGTATATCCATGGTTTCTTCTACAGAGAGATGCATGTGGCTCGAGGACATTTCCTAAGTCCCTCTGTTAGAGAATTCTTGCATACATTTATCCCAGCCACATATTCCTGTTCTTATTGGGGGGTCTCAGGGCATCATTTTTTTCTGCTGCTATTTCTGTCTCTTAAAGGCACTATGCCTTTATGTGTTCTGCTGATTCTGATATGTTTTTGCCTAAAAAATAAGTAACCAAGCTTTTGAGGAGTTGTGTGTTCAATAAAAGTCCATAAATTTCCTACGTCTCGGGAGCACAGCTGTAGTGCAGGTGCCTTTGACACGTATTTTGGAACTGCTGAGGCCTTATCTTATTGGGTTCATGGGTTGGAGCATTGTGGTGACCATTGAATAAATGAGGGGATTATGATAATTTTAAGGGAAAAGGTTATTCTGATATTTCCTTTGTACTGATGTTGCTCTGATTTACTCTTGTTGAACTAGATTTAAATATTAATCATTTAAGGTCAAATATCTAATGTATATATGGTCTTCAGTGGATACAACCCAGTAACAACGCAGTTATCATAACAATTTAGTAAAATAACTGTAATGGAATTTTTCTTTTGAATTTGGCTTTTCTTTTTCTTTTCTTTTCTTTTTTTTTTTTTTTTTTTTCTGTCCACCAGGGAGTAACTATTCCCAGTCAGAGGCGCTATGTGTATTATTATAGCTACCTGTTAAAGAATCATCTGGATTATAGACCAGTGGCACTGTTGTTTCACAAGATGATGTTTGAAACGATTCCAATGTTCAGTGGCGGAACTTGCAGTAAGTGCTCTAAATTCTCATCCCTCCATGTACTGGAACATTTTTCTGGACATATCTAGACGTTTACATAGAAATCTAGAAAGAAATTTACCACACTTAAAATGTACATAGGGGTATATATTTCTGAAGTATCCAAACTAAGTAGCTCCGTTGTTCAGCTTATTGGGCTAAGGAGGCCAGCAGCCATGGGTTTTAATGTCTTAGAAGCCAAATTGTATTTATGAAAGAAACATTCTTTGCTGCATCTACCAAATGCAGCTTAAACTGTGACCAGATGACTAAAAAACCTATCCCAGTAGAGATCCAGCATCCGAGTAGCAGTGGGATTCATTAGTTCCCTGTGTGGGGGCAGGGACCAGTTCCTTCCTATCTTAGGAAGATTAGATATTGGTAGTAATGGTGACAGGGACAATAGAAAGGAAAGGAAGAAATTATAAGACGTGGCGACCTGCTGAAATATGTTGAGTGAATAGGGTTGAGTCAGAGTGTGTGGAGCATTAGAGACAACCTGGGATTAAATCCAAGATCCAGTGACAGTTTTGTTAGCTCTCTCATTGCTAGATTGTATAACCTCAGGCACACTCTACTTGTCTTTATGTTTGCTTGTCAATAAAATGAAGACATTTCGAAATCTGAAAATTTCTAAGTATGTACTAAACAGAGTTCATGTCGGTGATGTCTGCCTCCCATTGATTTCTCTTACCCTAGCCTCTGTGAGCCTCCCTCAGTGATCCTGATCCTGGTCTGCTTCTCTGCTAGTCTTGGCTGGAGTTCTTAGACTGAAAGGAGCCTTAATACTGAATACCCAGACCCAAGCAGTTAGTCAAGAGAGAATGCGTGGGTGGAAGTATTATCCAGCCCAGTAAAAGATCAGACTGTTGCTGCTTTTTTTCTGTAACTGCCTTGGCAGTGATCAGTCATGTTTTCATGTTTAAGAAATATGTTTCATTTATTTAGAGAGCAGTTCTGTAGTTTGTAGATAAGCAACTACTACAGTATTTCTTTGAATACCTCTAATAATATTTCAGTGAGGTTTTGTAATTTGTTAGTGGTTGTAGTTTTTAGTTTTAAGTTTTGCTTCTTGAAAATATTTATGTAGTTAAAAAATTTCTATCTCTAAATTAACCTGTACTGAGGAAATTAATTTCTTGATAGTGTTTGTCTTTCTCAGGTACTACCACCTTCATATCTTTCCTGTGTTCTTAGAGCTGGACACCTTTATCATAGGCCACAGATTTATTAATAGAGTGTGATATAGGCTCACTGACTTGATTGCCTTAGCAAAGCACAATGGGAGCCCTAACTGATGGCTGTCGTCATCTCTGTACAGCAAAGGCCAAGCACCACAGCAGTGCTCCGTGGAGACAGGCGGTGGCTCTGCTGGTGGGGAGCGCAGCATGGTGTGTAAACCTGTGGAATCTCTGTGTTGTACACCTGAAACTAATGGCACATTGAGTGTCAACTCTGCGTCAACACAAATAATAGAGTCTGTGATAAAAAAAGTTCTAAATGCAAGGCATTAGACTGTCAGAGGTGACTGACACAGAAACTTAACACGTTCATAGAGGAGAAGGAAAAAAGGAAGAAAACATTCTTGCTCTTCCTGTAGGATAAATATCAGGTGTAAGGGCCAAAAGGAGGGTTTATTTTTTTAGGGAGAGAATAAGAGAAAGAGAACATTCAGTTCAATAATCCACCTATCTAGTGTAATTTTTTTCATTGGCTTCTCTAGCAAAAACCTGACAGTTCTGCTCTGCCTGCAACGTTCTGATGGATTTTTGTTTTGTTCTTGTCTTTTTCCACTATTACATTTAAACTTTCAAATTACTGACTGCTGAAAACTTTTCATCTTTACTAATTTTCTCCATTTATGCCCTGTGGTTTCATACTATGTAATAAAGCTGTATTAAAAGTAAACATAATTGAATGGGAGGTTATACGTATAAATTATAAATGGTGTATTCAGAAAAATAAAAGTTTTAGGGGTTGTCATATGGTTTCACAGAGGAAGTCCAGCTCTTCCTTGCATGGTAGAGAAAGTGTACCTTTTATATTGGCATTAAAACTGAAGGAAGTACTGCAGGTGTGACTTGAAGTACAATAGCAGGACATGAACTGGACCCAGAGGCATGGAGGGTGGCATGTGTGGCCTGCTGTCAGAGGAGCCTAAATGGGGATGTTAGACTGGATTTGATAGGTGCTGTTGCATCAGTGACAGGTCAAGAGGCTTAGGCTCTGTTTTAAGTCTGGCTGGGTAGGAAGTGGTGATTGCACGATGGGGAACCAGTGGTGGAAAGGAATCCAGTTACGGGACTTCTTGTGAGCCAGATGTGCTTTGCTAAGGCAGTCAAATCTCCTTTCCCTTTTATATTTAAACATTTTGTCAGTTTTGATTCTGGCCATATGAATAATTCCCAAAAGAGGGGAGAAGGGAAAACGAATTTCACTGAGACTTGGGAGACATGAATGTTTTTTGTTTTTAAACATGTTTTGGTCAGGTTAAGGTGAGCTGTTTATATGAAGATCCTCAGTGGGTTCTTGAAAGTGGGTTTAAATCTTAGGTGAGAGCTAGATCTGGTATTTTGGGAGCATCAGGCAGCAGGCATAGTAATTAATTAGCCTTCTGTGTAAATATGGTATTGGGCTAGAGGTTGGGAAGGCTGAGGGAAACAGAGTGGGAGGAGTGTGAGACCTGGTGAGTTGGGAGTTTGGGTTCAGGGGAAAGGTTGGGACCCTTGAGGAAAACGAAGTAGTTTCTGCAAAGTTGTCAGGGGTCAGCAGCTGTTTTCTTACTGAATTATTGTCCTAATATTCCTAAATAAAGGAAAAGTTACTATACTCTTCTCTTCACATCTGAAAGGGTTAAAACATTAGTAAAAGATGAGCAGTGTGATTTTCTGTCAGTAGGCATATGTCAAAACAGTTTAATCCTGATTTTTGTTGACCAGGTATTGACTTGTCATTTCTTTAGAACACAGTCAGTTGTATCAAAGAGAAAATACTTGACTTGTGTCTTAGAAGTCAGCAGAACTGCACTGATGTTGGACTTCTGATAAGTTAGCTCTTGAAGATCTAAGATGGGGAATTTGTATTGTAAATGAACTGATTTTCTGTAGTGATTTAAGGAAAACTTTTTAAACTTAGGTTTTGGGGTAGATTCTAAGTGACGCTGATTTGTAATTAGTTTATGAATGGATTACACAGTTTTAGAATTCCTGAAGATGCACATTTTAGATGTAGTTTAATTGAAATCTGGCTTCTACTGTTAATACACTTTTTAAAGTCCTAAAAAGAGGATTATCACATTCTGAACTAGTGGAGTCTTAATAAGATTACAAGGCATTTCATCCTGGCTGATTTTTATCATAGCTTTGGAATCATACCTTTTTGTTTGCTTTTTCAAGCTAGAGTTTCTAGTGAAATTTTCAGAATCACATAGTCTTGTAAAATGGCTTGCTGTACTTTGAACCTTTAGTCAAGGAAGTGAAAATTATGGACAGATTGTTGGTAATGTTTCCCCTTTTTGGAGTGCCCTTTTTCTTGTGATAAATGGCTCACATTCATATTAGAAAAACCCAACAGGCTGTTATCAGACCTTCTGTTTATTATGTGAGTGCTGGTGCTGCTCTAGATATGCACGGATAAGCCCATACGTGTTTACTGATGGGAACGTGCATCTAGCTTGGATACGCCTTTTGCCTTTTTCTCACTTGTTGGTCACATTGATAAACAACGTGATACTTCTTTCTGCATCTCTAACGATGATGCCTTTTAGCGTTAAGGATTTTATGCCAGTTTTTATATATGTGCATATTTTATATATAAATATATATGAAATACACATGATGAATTTTTTTCATGTACTTTTTGCAAGCTTATGATTTTATTTCTTGATGGTCTTGGCATATTTCCTTCAAGACCCACTTACTCGTAAGGTTAATCACTAAAACATATAATCCTTTCCTTTATTTTAAAACAGACAGGGACCAAAGCCAAAATACTTGTTAATGAAAGTGGAGTGTGTTTTGGAGGGAGGGGGATTTTGCTACAGTTCCCGCTTGAGTCTTGTATTTCTTTGCCGACATTTCCAATCTCTGTCTTCCTGTTTCTCATGATGATGGCTTTATATCCCTTTAAGAAATTAAATGTGAGCTATAGGTAAAATAAATGATAGTTAATATTTTTATAAATAGAGTCTTGTGTTTATGGAATTTATTATAACTTTGTTACAGATTGTATTCTCATGCGTCTTATGAACATGTAATGATTTGTGTTTTGTGGGTTTTATTACATGGTAGAGACATTAAAATACTGCAGCAAATATCTGTTTTTAAAGTTACTTTTCATGCAGTTCATAGATGTGCCAGAAGATTATTTTTGCATCTTAATTATAAATCTAATTTATATTAGATTTTTAACATTTTAATGTTAAAGTTTTGCTGTTATTGTAGTTCCAGAAGTCTACTGTTGGGATTTAGTATTTGTGAACTAGAAACCAGTAAAATTAGAACTTTATGCTGAGAGAGAAATCACAAATTAGGGAAACTGCGGAGCAGAGAGCCCGATTGTACTGGCTATCATGACCTGAGCCGAAGGCAGCGGCTTTTTTGCCCTATTTTCTGACCTTTTTAAAAAAATATTGATGTGTTTTAGATCTGGGCTACAGATGCCGAATTACTATTCTGTGTGTATTGCTAATATTAACCATTAAAATGGTTTTTGACAGTTTGACATTTGAAGGCATTTCCTGTGGAATGATGCTAACATGTATTTAACCATGCAGATCCTCAGTTTGTGGTCTGCCAGCTAAAGGTGAAGATCTATTCCTCCAATTCAGGACCCACACGACGGGAAGACAAGTTCATGTACTTTGAGTTCCCTCAGCCTTTGCCTGTGTGTGGTGACATCAAAGTAGAGTTCTTCCACAAGCAGAACAAGATGCTAAAAAAGGTTTGCCCTTTACTTTTATTGGGAAGAATATCCAAAATCATCAGTAACCTACTTTGTTAAGAGTAACCTCAGTCATACTGATTTAAATCATTGGGATCGTTTTGCTTGAAAATCCAAATAATTTGGTTAGGCAGAAATCATTCTGTAAGGTAAGGAGAGATTACAGGATAATATTTTGTGACTGACCATTCATTGAATTAATTATAATTGGTTTTCTGTTAGATCTACGCATGGTTTGCTTACTATAGCACTGATGAGCCATTATATTGGTAAAAAAAAAAAAATCTTACTAGAGGAAAAGTCCTTATGTCATTGTAATTTGAAATGAATTTTCTTTAAGTTGGGTTATGCAGAGAAATTTTATAAAAATATTAAAGATTGCATACCCCATTAAATCAGTTACCATCTTTTTAGACAGGATGATCAATTACCAAGAAAAAGTTAGCAAGGGGCCAGGGGCCATGGGTTTATAAAAAAAAAAATTCTCTATATGTATAAATAAGATCTGTTCCATGGTCTTGTGTAATGACACAAAACACTTTCCCCCCATTTTGGTTTATTTTTTGTGACACTATGTCATTTTATATTTGGCTTTCTCAAATTTATTGAATATTTCGAATTTTAGTTAGAGTGATAAGTATACAAAAGAAGTAATAACGAGTGAAAAAGTGTGATATTAAGTATACAGATTCAGAAAGTTAGTGGGGTTTGCTTCTTACTGAGCCATAGTTAGGGAATTCAAGAGCTCATTCTTAAAACCGTCTTGGTTTAAGATGTGAAGTGTGAACATTTGAGATGAGTGCGCCTAAGGTGCAACATTTTGGGGTATAATGAAAAAAGATTCTAGCTTTGTATGTTGTTACTGCCTCATTAAACATACCACATAGTGTATTGCCATTCTTTAGACATTCTCAGTAATAGAACTGATTTAGTTTTCCTGATATTTAGCTAAAAAAAAAAAAAAGGAAGTTTCATTTATTATTAAAACTTTAAACTCTACCTTGATTTATCTAAAGAAATACAATTTCCTATACCCAGAAGCCATATAGCTGGGAAATGACAAAATGTTAAACTGTTTTTTTTTTTTTTTTTCACTAGAAACCCATTTCCTACCTATTCTGTATAAGTGAAAGTTAAATATATCTTGATAACTTTGGGAAATAATTTTTCTGTAGTCCAGGAAGCATTAGCAGGTGTTTAAAATTATCTTTTCCCTTCTGCTCATTGTAAGACTGGCACACACAAAATTTTATTTATTTATTTATTTATTTATTTTAATTATTTATTTAAAGTGGGCTTCACGCCCAATATGGGGCTTGAACTCATGACCCTGAGATCAAGAGTCACAAGCTCTACCAAATGTGACAGCCAGGTGCCCCTAAAATTTTATATTTTACTTTTAAAAATAGGCACCTGCATCACTCTGTCCCTATACCTTTAGGAATGTGTAAGTCCTTATTTTCAGTTGTCTGTATGTTACTTTAATACATACAAATTTGAAGATTAGATTAATATTTGTAGTAAATCTGGGATTACTTTACATATATTTATTTGCATTTTATGTGATTTTGCTTACCTATTATAAATGTTGCTGTGATTTAAACAAAAATAGATTTAATATAATCATTACCTATACAGAATCCACATTTTTTAAGATTTAAATATTACTAGCTTATTTTTTTCTGACTCTAAGTTAAATATATGTACTGTTACTAACTTAGTGACTTTGCTAAAATAATTGAAATTAACAAAAATTTTTTTAAAGACTTAACATATGAGGGACGCCTGGGTGCCTCAGAGGGTTAAAGCCTCTGCCTTCGGCTCAGGTCATGATCTCAGGATCCTGGGATCAAGTCCCACATCAGGCTCTCTGCTCAGCAGGGTGCCTGCTCTTCCCCCCCACCCACCCCTGCCTACTTCTCTGCCTACTTCTGATCTCTGTCGAATAAATAAATAAAATATTTTTAAAAAAAGGCTTACATATGAGATTGCTAGGTACTGTTAAAAGATAAAAAGAATGTTAAACGAAAGATACTTGAAGGTCTTACATCTTTGTGGGAAAATAGCAAAACTATTAGAATAATAGTTCTAATAGGTAAATTAGAATAAAAGATTTGATGGCAGTTCAAGGCACCAGATAAGATGTCATAAAGCTGCACATCATTAACTGTCACATGGGCCATGTCAGCCAAATTCCAGTCATGAAGAGAGAGAGAGAACATTTTCTGTGTTGGTCATGAAAGGGCTGACGTGATGAACTTCTGATTGATATGTTTTTTTGATTAACAGGACCTTGTATTATTTTTAAGAAGTAATTTTTTAAAAAAATAGGCATTTTTTATAACCTAAAAAAGTCAGAATGACTTGTCTTCCTTCCCTCATATTCTGAGGTTTTTCAGGCATACACATTGTAGTGTAAGAAACTGGAGCCACTTAGTGTTTGCATTGCTTCTGAAGTAGAAATGTGTCTGCCTTGCTTCTTTGGGAAGTTGTACGGACATTTCAAGAACTTTTGTTAAAGTAAATTTTCTAATGGATAACTTTTTTTTTTTTTTTTTTAAGATTTTATGTATTTATTTGGGAGAGAAAGAAGGATTTGGGGCGGGAGTTGTAGAGGGAGAACCAGACCCCACTGAGCAGGGAGCCTGATGCGGGACTTGAGCCCAGGACCCTAGGATCATGACCTGAGCTGAAGGCAGACACTTAACTGACTGAACCACCCAGGTGACCCTGTAATGGATAGCTTGTTGAAATAGACCATAAAACCCATTTCTGATTATTTAATACACACATATATACAAACTCAAACTCAAACATTTTTTTAAGGCTAACATTAGACAAGAAAGGAAATACTTTACCTAAGGTTTTAAAACAAAAGTATGTTATCTTAGAACCTGTGGAGTTACATTTTTGTCTAAAATTTGAAAAAAGAATAAACATACATGAATTAGAGCAACAGATAACCAGTAGCTTGCCAAATATTAGTCTGTACGTTTGTCTTTATTCAGACTACCAAATGACGTGTCACCTATTTTATTGACTTCTTGGGATGAGTATTAAATATAGGTGATATATTTTCTTTAAAAAAAATTAATGTCTTTTTTTTTTTTTTAAAGGACAAAATGTTTCACTTTTGGGTAAACACATTCTTCATACCAGGACCAGAGGAAACCTCAGAAAAAGTAGAAAATGGAAGTCTCTGTGATCAAGAAATTGATAGTATTTGCAGTATAGAACGTGCAGATAATGACAAGGAATATCTAGTACTCACTCTAACAAAAAATGATCTTGACAAAGCAAACAAAGACAAGGCCAACCGATACTTTTCTCCAAATTTTAAGGTAAGTTAAAAACATTTTGAGGAATTAGTGGGTTACTCTGTGTGTGTGTGTCTGTGTTAAGTATATAGCTGGTAAAGGACTTGTGTGACTGAGGTTTAAATCAAATTAAGTATTAATTAGAAGCAATATTTAGGTATCAGTAATGTGAGTTTCTAACATGGATGCACACAAAATTTTAAAAAGCTGCCTCCCCCACCACCCCGGCCCTTCTTCGTTGTTGTTTGGTGAAATCTGGGGCAGGGGTTGGGAAGGGGAATTCAGTTTATGGGACATGAAATAGGAATGAGGGAAGAAAGAAGTTAAAGGGAATTCAGTCATTTGGGAATGATTCGTATGGAATGTTCTTTATTTTTTTAATCTTTTATAAACATGTATTTTTATCCCCAGGGGTACAGGTCTGAATCAACACTCACCAAAGCACATACCCTCCCCAATGTCCATAACCCCACCCCCCCTTCTCCCAACCCCCCTGCCCCCAGCAACCCTCAGTTTGTTTTGTGAGATTAAGAGTCACTTATGGTTTGTCTCCCTCCCAATCCCATCTTGTTTCATTGATTCTTCTCCTACCCACTTAAGCCCCCATGTTGCATCACCACTTCCTCATATGATATGAGGTTGTGATATGATGAGATATGATAGTTGTCTTTCTCTGCTTGACTTAGTTCGCTAAGCATGATACGCTCTAGTTCCATCCATGTTGTCGCAAATGGCACGATTTCATTTCTTTTGATGGCTGCATAGTATTTCGTATGGAATGTTCTTAACTGTTCCTACTTTTGTCCCCTTCCAGTTTATTCTCAACTCCTCAGAGTGATCTTGAAATAGATAGATTGTTATAATTGATATGGTGTTATCACTCGTGTTTATACTTTTTAAAGACCTTGTGTTTTTTTTTGATATGACCTACAAGGACCTACATAATTCAGCCCAGGATTACCTCCCACATGAGCTCTAGCCACATTCTGCTCCTGCTCCAAGATTCACCCAATCTGCTCTCTCTTCAGTTCTTCCAAATGCTAAGCTCCTTCTGCCTCCAGTCTTTTCAGTTCTTTTTCTCTCCCTGAGGACCTCCCCACCTTCCATCTTTCCCCTGCTGTTCCCACATTTGGCTACCCTTCCGTGTGGTAGCCTTTGCTTCAGTCTTGTTGGTCTGAAAGGCCTCTTGTCAAGCTCTTGTGTTACTCCCTTTATAAAGCTCTACTTCCTCATATTGTGGAATTATTTGGGTCCTTACTTATATCTATATGTGATGTGTGTGCGTATTTTTAGTCCTGTGTGTTGATAAGAATTTTCCAGGTTAAAAAATCTGATTTGTCAATATTTCCAAATGGTAGTTTGCCCTTTTTTCCTTCCCCTTTCCTGTTTCTCCTTCTACCTGATTTTCCTCCTTCCTTTCACCATACCCTTCTTTCTCTTTCAAAAAAATTTTCTTACTTATTTTGCCTCATTCCATTTTTATAATATGCAGCAAGCCTACCCATAGTTGATAAGTATAAGAATATTGTGAGCAATCCTAAAAATAAATGGGAGGCTACATATTTTAAGTGAAAATAAATCCAATATTAAGTGCCTTTAAATCTTAGACTTCTTTTAAGTGATTAGAAGGGTCTTTGAGAATTCACAGGTTTCCATCGACTATGTCTGCGTTTTCCTTAATTATTAGCTTTTATGGTGTGACTTCCTCTGGTTTTATTGTTTTAATATTAAATATTTTTTAATATTAAAAGAATATATATTTGTGATTACAAATTAAAACTCTTTCAGTTATCAGTAAACAGATATAATGCTGTAAGTGTTGATGAACAAATGAGCAGAGGTGGCATAAAGCACGATCTTGGTGTGTTTTTTAGCCCAATAGTTAAGAGAAGACCTCTCTAGCAGGTGACCTTTTATCAGAGGCCCACATGGAATGAGTGAGCAGTACAAACATCTGGGATGGGAGGGAAGGGCAGATACAACAGCCCTGAGACAGAATGATTCTCCCATGTTTGAGGAGCAGTAGACAAGCAGCCATTTTGACTAAAGCACATCGGTCTGACTGTGAAGACATTGGTGTGTTTCCAGCACAGGAAGGATGTCATCTGAATTTTGTCTTTAAAATGTAGACTGGAGAGGAGGAGGCAAGGACAGAGCTGGGGAGATGAAGTGAGAAGCTGCCACCGTGGTTTAATGTAGCTGAGAGGTGGTGGCTGCAGGGACTAGCGTGGTAGCAGTGGGCACACTGAGAAGCTGTCAGAGGAGGTAGAGATGGCATCGTGTGGGTGGACCCAAAAGGGTTTGCTGATGGAGCGGATGTTGGATGTAAGAGGAGGAGAAGAAGTGAGGATGACTTTTAGGTAGTAGTGGGTCGGGGGTAGGTTGTAGATCGAACAGAAAGAGCAAGGGTCTTCCTGGCGGATAGATAGAGCCTCAGATCCACTGCCTTCTGGGCCTCTGCTTCCTCTCTGGGGAGACGGAAATCCCTGCCTCGCTGAGTTGTTGGACGGCTCTCCAGCACTGCTGTGATGGCCCTTTGTCCACTGTCAGATCACTGTCTGATGTTCTTAACCTTCAGGGCTGACGGGATCCCAAACATCGCTGCTAGTCAGTGTTTTTATAATGTAGTACTTGTTTAGTGTTATTTGTGTCAGAAAATACACTGAGGCTCAGAGTGGTAGTAAGTGCAACATTCTTTTGGATCTCAGCTATTTGTACATTGAAGTTTATTGAAAAGACACTTTTTAAATGACCAACGAACTTCAGTCTCAGTGCTTTTTTTTTTCAGTAGAATTATTTAGTTAATGCTTACAGCTTATGCTTATTATGTTTAGTACATCCCAGTGTATCTTTTCAGTGTATAACAAGAAAACATTGGAAATCTGAAGCAGACGGTCATTTAAAAGATAGCTGCCTTTTCAAGATCCTGTTTGTCATTGCATTTTTAAAAAACAAATCTGTTAAAATATGTATCTCTACTAAGTCATTTAAGATTAGTCAGATTTATGGATTTTCCACTTAAACTCTGTCTTTTTTCTCTAGGTGAAACTGTACTTCACGAAAACAGTAGAGGAGCCGTCAAATCCCGAGGCTAGCAGTTCAACTTCTGTAACACCAGATGTTAGTGACAATGAACCTGATCATTATAGATATTCTGACACCACTGACTCTGATCCAGAGAATGAACCTTTTGATGAAGATCAGCATACACAAATTACAAAAGTCTGAATTTTTTTTTTAATCAAGAGGGATAAAACACCATGAAAACAAACTTGAATAAACTGAAATTGGACCTTTTTTTTTTTAATGGCAATAGGACATTGTGTCAGATTACCAGTTATAGGAACAATTCTCTTTTCCTGACCAATCTTGTTTTACCCTATACATCCACAGGGTTTTGACACTTGTTGTCCAGTTGAAAAAAGGTTGTGTAGCTGTGTCATGTATATACCTTTTTGTGTCAAAAGGACATTTAAAATTCAATTAGGATAAATAAAGATGGCACTTTCCCATTTTATTCCAGTTTTTTTATAAAAAGTGGAGACAGACTGATGTGTATACGTAGGAATTTCTCATTTTGTGTTCTGTCACCAACTGAAGTGGCTCAAGAGTTTTGTGATAACACAGGTTCACATCCTACCCCTTTGCACTTGTGGCAACAGATAAGTTTGCAGTTGGCTAAGAGGAGTTTCTCCAGGGTTTTGCTACATTCTAATGCATGTATTCGGGTTAGGGGAATGGAGGGAGTGCTCAGAAAGGGATATCTGTTAGCTGGACTCTGGACCATATACCATCTCCAGCTACTTCACGCACCTTTCTTTAGCATGCTACAGTTATTAATCTGGATGTTTGAGGAACTGGCCGCTGTCACTGCTTGTTGTTTTGTGCATTTTATTTTTTTTTTAAAGCATATTGGTGCTAGAAAAGGCAGCTAGAGAGAGTGACTCTGTATTGGGGTACAGGAATGAACCTTCCACAACTTGTTAAGAATCCACAAATGAAGGGATATAAAAATAATGTGGTCATAGATAAGAAACACAGCAACAATGACTTAACCATATAAATGTGGAGGCTATCAACAAAGAATGGGCTTGAAACATTATAAAAATCGACAATGATCTATTAAAATACATTTTCTGAATTGTAACGACTGCTCCATCTCCTGTGTAATCAAGGCCAGTGCGAAAAGTCAGATGCTATTAGTCCCTACATCAGTCAACCACGTACACTTACTTTATTAGTTTTCAATCATATACCTGCTGTGGATGCTTCATGTGCTGCCTGCAAGCTTCTTTTTTCTCATTGAATATAAAATATTTTGTAATGCTGCACAGGAAATTTCAATTTGAGATTCTACAGTAAGCGTTTTTTTCTTTAAAGATTTATGATGCACTTATTCAATCCAATAGCTGTCAGCCGTTCCGCCCTTTTGACCTTACACATTCTATTACAATGAGTTTTGCAGTTTTGCACATTTTTTTAAATGTCATTAACTGTTAGGGAATTTTACTTGAATACTGAATACATATAATGTTTATATTTAAAAGAACATTATTTGTGTTAAAAAGGAAATTAGAGTTGCAGTAAATTTCAACACTGCACAAATAATAAGGCATTTACTTTTTCAGTAGAAATTGTCCCACATAACGCTTTTATCAATTTTTTATTGAAAGAATAGTTCTTGTTTTTTTTGTTTGTTTGTTTTTAAATGTGCAGTGTTGAATCATTTCTTCATAGTGCTAGACTTAGGACTAGGGCTTCAATTTCACTTCTTAAATATCATATATTTAATATGCCCAGACTGCATATGATTCTAAGCAGAGTACAACTACTATTGTAAAGCTAATGTGAAGATACTATTTAAAAAGAAGTTTTTTTCCCCAGAAATTTGGTGTCTTTCAAATTGTACCTTAACCTTGAAACATTTAAATATCCAGCCAATTTATTTCTTAATGGTGTAAAATCTCATTTTCAATAACTTATTGGTGCTGAAATTGTTCACTAGCTGTGGTCTGACCTAGTTAATTTACAAATACAGATTGCATAGGACCTACTAGAGCAGCATTTATTGAGTTTGATGGTTAAATAGATAAGGCAGAACTTCATCTAAAATATTCTTAGTAAATAATGTTGACATGTTTTCCATACCTCATCAGTTTCATTCAACAAATAAAATTTTTACATTTTTAGCAAAGCTCTTAGGATTTACACATTTGTATTTAAACATTGATATATAGAGAGAATTGACTGACTGCTCAAATTAAATTGGTGAAGTTAGAAGACAGCTATTCCTAAGATCTCAGCATTGAAATTTATATGCCACCTTATCTTTCATAAAAGCTGAAAATTGACTAAAATGAAAATCCACTCTTCATGTTTTGATGATAGTTATTAATACTGTTATTTGTTACAGTTTTGGGCACAGTATATTAAAACATAACTTGTGTTGTTCCAATATGTAACATGGAGGGCCAGGTCATCAGTAATGACATTATAATGGGCTTTTGCACTGTTATTATTTTTCCTTTGGAATGTGAAGGTCTGAATGAGGGTTTTGATTTTGAATGTTTCAATGTTTTTGAGAAGCCTTGCTTAGGGTTTTGATTTTGTGTAGTCATTGGAATGGAAAAATTCCTTACATTTTATGGTGTATCATATATATATATATATATATATATATATATATATATATATATTATACATACTACTCTCCTTTATTTCAGTTACCATCCCCATAGAATTTGACAAGAATTGCTATGACTGAAAGGTTTTTGAGTCCTAATTAAAACTTTATTTATGACAGTATTCATAATTAGCCTGAAATGCATTCTGTAGGTAATCTCTTTGAGTTTCTGGAATGTTTTCTTACTTAGACTTTTTGGATGTGCAGCCGCTTACATGTCTGAAGTTACTTGAAGGCATCACTTTTAAGAAAGCTTATACAGTTGGGCTCTGTGCCATCCCAAGTCCTCTGTAGCTCCTCGCAAACTTTTTTTTTTTTTTTGCCATAATTATTACAGGGCAGTTGGATACCTAGCATCCCCGTTCTTTGCTGTGGCACAGGTTATAAACTTAAGTGGAGTTTACCGGCAGCATCAAATGTTTCAGCTTTAAAAAATAAAAAGTAGGGTACAAGTTCCATGTTTAGTTCTAGAAAATGTGTGCAATATGTTCATAACGATGGCCGTGGTCGCCACAAAGTGACTCGTGTACCTTTACATACTGTTCATGTGTCATGCATGCAGACGGAAGGGGTGGAGCTGTGCACGGAAGTGGGGGCTCTAACCGCAGTGTCTGGGAGAGTTGCCTTCCACCCTGCTGGCTCAGCAGTTCAGTCTGTTTTCCTAGAGCATATATATACTCAACATTTCAGTCTGTTAAACAGCCTTACTGCGATTCAGCCTCTTCAGATACTCTCGTGCTGTGCAGCCGTGGTTCTGTGTGTAAATGCTATGCACTGAGGATACACAAACACATAATGACGTGTGCAGGATAACGCCTCATACCAATCAGATGTCCGTTTGTTACTGTGTTTGTTAACAACCCTTTATCTCTTAGTGTTATAAACTCCACTTAAAACTGATTAAAGTCTCATTCTTGTCACTGTGTGGGTGTTTTATTAAATGAGAGTACTAGTCGTTTGAATTGTTTAAATCATTTGAATTGAGTTTTAAAATAAAAGGCAGCCAGATGTGGTTCTCTGTAACACCACCACCCACCCCTCCGCCCCGTGTTCTTCAAAGCCTGCGGTTATAAAAACATGGGCCTTTGTCAGCTTGAGGGAGTGTCCCAACTACTCATGTTTAATAAGAGACGTGCCTTTTTTTAGGGCCGCAGCCAACACTTAGTAAGTTGTTTCAGGCACATGAAATAACATTCTAGTCCTGAAAAAGTTTAAGAGTCTTGAAAAAAATTGTCTTTTTCCCCCCCACTTAGCCAGATGTCTGAAGGAAAATCTCCCCGCATGGATTTGATACTTCGGATTTAAACATGGTGACTTTTCCATCCTTTGTATACTGCCATCAACATACAGGAAGCCTCATCTACTCATCATGACTTGTGCCATTTGAATATTGATAGTCCTGAGTAGTCTGAAAGACTCCGTGTGCTTGAATTAATCTTGTGATTTCTAATCTTAGTCAAAGTTTAAAGACTAAGGCGTATCCTCTTTTGTCGGAGCACAGTAAGATCTAGTAGGTGACGGTGTAGCTTGTAGGGATGTTGGGAGAAGTAAAGCAGACCGTGTATGGAACAGTGAGACTTCATGTCCTTTCAGGTTTACATTTTGTTGTGTGGCTTTTAAAAAACAGTAAGTGTGAATAATGTATAATCATCTAAAAAAGTATGCAGTGTGTGGTTGTGTATGCACTTCCATTTGGTATTGTGAGGGTTACCATCCTGGAGTTTTAAGTACTGGGTTTCATAAGAGGATCTTGGCAATGTCTGAGACGTAGGAGCATTGTTCTTGCGTGTTGCCCACACTGTCTCTTGCGTTCGTGGGATTCAGTGAATGCCACCACCATTTCTACTGAGAAGTAAAAACCACCCGTGTTTACCTGCAGGCTCCCAGTGGCAGATGAAACATCAAGCCCTTAAATCTCCGGAATTTGTTGCTGATGTCCAACTCCTTTTGTTCTTTAATTCCTGCCAGATAACAAGCCACGCATCTTGATGACTGAAGTCTAGGTTTTGATGGGCCGTGCTGTTAACGAGCACAGAGAGAAAAGTTTCTGAATGGAGATGGATAGCATCAGTCCAAACGGGTATAAGGACAGTATTTTAAAACTTTTAAAGGTGGAATGTTAGAGACCGGTTTTTCTGTAAAATTGTAGAGCCATAGGAAACCTAACGACTAAGTTGCTTATCGGTTTTTTGTTTTGTTTTTTGATTTTGGTTTTGGAGCAAGTCTATTCTCTTGTAACCATGATCTTGCTCTTTTCTCCATCCTTCAAGGAGCTTCCTTCCTACAAGTGTATTAGAATGTTGCTATCCACTCTTGGCAAATTCCTATTGGCCAGTGACTTTAAAAATAGATAATGTGAAAACAGGAAAGGACGAATAATTTCATTGGTGGTAATACCCTTTGGTTCTTCAGTTAGCTCTTTTGAGAATCCTTTCCCATAACAACAATAATAAAATACTCATAATTCGACCATGTGGAGACATGGCCATTGTGGATACTTTCTGTGACTCTGCAATCATTTTTTTTTCTGCATATTCATGTGTATTCTTTAAGAAGTGAAGTTTGCACTATGCATACTCATAGCCTTTAAGTTTAGTATATGCGACACGTATTTGTAAAGCGTTGAGTCACATCAGACAATGATCAGTGACTTTAGTGCTGTAGGTGCAGATCGTGTGCAGAGCCCTGTCCAAGACCCCGGATTCCTCATGATGTGTAGATCCTGTTAGCATCAGGGTGATAAGTGAGTAAGTAAGATAGTTAACGTTTACTTAGCATAGACAAGCTGAATATTGTAGATCTGTCTCCTCAAAAACCATTTTAAACGTGCATTTTGGGATTGCGTGTTAAGTGGTTAAACAGAACCTATGAGACACCATGCAATAGTTCATTTCACTATTGCCTTTCCACATCCTGCGAGGTTGGAGAAGGATGAGCTTTTCAGTTTTTATAGTTCCCAAACAGGTGTTCAATTTGGTCTGAATTGATTTGACACCTGCCCAAAAGGGAAAGCTACTGCTTATTTATCAGTCAATTGTTTTGAAATCTGTGCTTGTGTGACTTCCAGCATCTCAACGAGACAGTATTTCATGCGTGGTTCACCTTCAGCTCTGGAATTCACCATGTTTAAATATAGGGGGGGGGTTTCTAACAAAACATGCAGCTCTTCTTTGGTAGTTATTTGAGGATTTTGGTGAAAAAAATTCGGCTGCAGGGCAACACATAACTTAGAAATGTATTGATTGACATTTAAAGAATATTTTTACATGAATGAGTGAAGTCGGCTGCCATCTTTGAGCATTACCAAGTTATAAAATAAAGCTGTGTATTTTTAAACGAAGTGTTTAACAAGGATTTATATTTTTTTTCATTCTTTTAATTAAATATAATTTATGTCTCTTGTTGCATGTGGTTTCTCATCTGTTCTTGAAAGAGTCAGAGGTTTTGTTTGGAATGGAACAAGGCTCTAGTGTTGCAGATTGTCAACTGTTCACCGCAGCGAAATTCTGAAAATGTTCCTGTGTGGCTTCCTATATTAGCCTGTAATTCACTGGCATCAGTTGACGTGCACCTTCGGGATTTTTCTCCCCACTCTATACAGCTGTCCACATGATATCTTATGTTGACAAATGCCTTTCAGTTTTTACTTTCATCTCTCACTAAACTGCCCTACTGGGAAGTTTTATAAATGTGCGTTGGGTGGGTGGGTGGATGCCTTAAATTTTGGAGTGCTGGAGTCCAACTTCAGGGTTTCAAATAGTTTGATTCAGGCAAATAGTTCTCCATGAAATCTCACAGTTCACTGTAATGAAAGTAATGTCAGCCTTGGACGACTTTGACATAGAGGAATGACTCTTGGATATTAATGAATTTGTTAGTAGCATCTTGATGTGTGCATTAATGAATTGCTTTCAGGCCTGTGCATTTAACCAAAGTTGGGGCACTGGAAATGTCTATATCATGTTCCATTTGGCTACCGATGGACATAAAAACAGAAATGCTTTCCTATGGAGAGTATTTTTTTCTTTAAAAAGAAAGTTATTTTGAGTATTTGGTTTTGAATTTTTTTTATACAAGTACTTGAAAACCTTAGGCTGCTCGAATCTTTCCCAAGGAAGTTTCTACACAGTTCTACCTCAGAAAACCTGAAGATACAGATTTGAAACTCATAGGAGTCCTATGATAAGTCACCTACCTGGAGACCAAAACACAGATCAGAAAGGCAGGAAGTTGAAGTGGGAAGAGAAGGAAAAGGGAAGACAAGAGGGCTCGGGGAGCTCCTGCTATCCCTTAGTACTGGAGGGCAGCGAGGGAAACGCTGTGCCAGCCCCGCGGCGGCAGATGCTTGCCAGGTTTTACCTACCCTTCAAGGTGGGTGGTTTCACCTCAGTTTATGCACAAAACCTGCAAGAGTATTCGAATTGCCCAGGCCTCACAACTAGTAAGGAGGGAACGGAACTGGAGCCCACTGGAACTATGCTTCTTGACCACACTAGGACACTAGGCCCCCTCGTACACATAATCAAGTTTACAACACAAACAACGAACGCATAAACAATCAGTAATGGAATCCTGCCAATATCCTTTATCGCGGGCAGAAGAAAAGCCCATTTTATTACAAGCCTTGAGTCCTGCAAAATGAATGAAGAAGAGAAATGTCTAACAGGTGTTCGTACCATGAAAGAGAACTCCGCATCCTTGCAAGGTTCTTGATAGGTACGATGGTGAGGGGTTGACACATGTTTTTACAGCAAGACCCAGAACGAGAGCAAGATGGGCCAGTTTGGCCTTAAATTTGTTGAATAAACTTGTACCTTACTTGTGGTTGAACTTAGAGATGCACTGTGGTTTAAAGTAATTCGTTCTCCATTAAGCTGGTCGACCAGCGGCCTGTCAGGTGTATGCCGCGTGCTTAGCATGTCCACTTGGAATGATGGTGCTGTAGAGCTCAGAAAAGGTCACTGACCTTTTAGAGCAGCGAACAGAGTTGAGCAGAAGGAAGAGAGAGTACAACAGCTTGTTGCGGGAACAAACTTAGCCCTTTTTGGAAACTATAAGAAGAGAAAGGCTAGAGCACAGTGAGTGGCGTGGAAAGCAGGGGAAGGTAAAATTTGGAGAAGTAGATGTGGGAACTTCTGATTCCAACCAAGGTGGAGTAGAACCACTCAAGGCCATTTCTGCTGTGGTTGTCAAAAACTGGACCAAATGCAAAGAAGCAAATACCTAAGAACTCTGAGAAGGGAAAAAACACAAGCAGACAGACCGGGAAGGAGGCTTAAGATTCGGAGAAGCACCCTATATGAGGATGATTTGCTTTTTTTTTTTTTTTCTTTCTTTTGTCTTACAGCTTTGTGGCAGGGGTCCATCCCACTTGAGGGCTGTGCAGCCATGGGAGACACGAGCGGCTGAAACTCTAGGAGAAATCCACCTGTTAGCCAGAGGAAACCAGGAAAAGTGTCTCCTGTTGGCCAGAGAGTGTGGGTTAAGGGAAGGAGGAAAATCCTGAACGGGGAGAGCTGGGATGGGGGACCCTCTCATTGTGTATACGAACTTCTCCAAGTCCTGAGCTCAGTCCGGAGCGGGCGTGCTCAAGACAGACCTAAAGAACCATAGCAAAGTCTACAAAAAAATGAAAATGAGATGGGAACCACCACCAACAGAAGGTGATAGAGAATTTGTGGTCTGAGCCTGACTGTGTTGATTACTTGCTTAAAAACAAAAACAAACAAACAAACCGGTAAATAAAAGGTTTTTCAGAAAAATGTACCCAAAGGATACAACCCAGTATCCAAAATTGCTTAAGAAGGAAGAACCAGGATAATGTAACCCATTTCCAAGGAAAAAGTCCATCAAGAGATGCCAGCCACGAGGTAACCCAGATGTTGGAATTATCAGACATAAAAGCAACTATTACAATTATGCTCCATGAGGTGAAGATAAACACACTTGAACAGAAAGATAGAAGTTCTCAGCAGAGAACCAAATTATAAAAAGAACCACATGGAAATTTTATGGCCAAAGATACAATATCCGAAATTAGAAATAAAAACCACTAGATGGACAATAGAAAAATGGAAATGACGGGAAAGAATCAGCACACTTGAAAGTAAATTAATAAGTGTCCAATTTTAATGATGACCCTAAGTTCTTTAAGGTGGATGAGGCTTTGAAAAGCAAACTGTATCGGACTGTAATTAGCTACAGGGATCCTTGATAAGATATTAATCTAAGTACATTCATGTGGCTCCTTGAGATACATATGAAGAAGTTCCTGCTGTTTGTCAATTACGTTGAATAAGGAATTAGCATTATCATAGGTCCAACTGTGATGATTATGCAAATTTTCTGTGACAGTGTTTTTTTTCCGGGCTTAATACGTAAAAACATGTCACATATGCATTGGGGAGGGTATGTGCTTTGGTGAGTGCTGTGAAGTGTGTAAACCTGGCGATTCACAGACCTGTACCCCTGGGGATAAAAATATATGTTTATAATAAATAAAAAATTAAAAAAAAACAAAAACCATAAAAACATGTCACATATGTTCTGCAACTTACAATGTCTGAGCTCAAGCATGCGTTGACGAAGAATGTTCCCTAATTGGGTCCATTAAGTTGTGTACCTGCAGCAAAAGCAATTTCGAAACCTAAGAGAGTCATCACTAGATAATTGCCAAGCTCATCATCAGAGTCAGTGCCTGATAAATTGCTTTGCTCGCCTGCTCATGTTTACTCTTTGCTTTTTTAAAAAAATTTTAATTTATTTTTAAATTTTTTGAAAAATTTTATTTTTTATTTATTTGAGAGAGAGACAGTGAGCGAGAGCATGAGAGGGTAAAAGGTCAGAGGGAGAAGCAGACTCCCCATGGAGCTGGGAGCCCAATGTGGGGATTCGACCCCAGGACTCTAGGATCATGACCCGAGTTGAAGACAGTTGCTTAACCAACTGAGCCACCCAGGCCCCCTCATGTTAACTCTTTGAATCAGCGTTTGTAATAGGGCCTTTTCCCAATGGTGGATGTGATTACAGAGATGTCACATGAAAATCGACCTGTCTCATAGGCCCAATACATGCTTTCCAATCTCATAACACAAAAAAAAAATTACAATTGCAATGTTTACTTGCTGCTAATACTTAGAAATCTGTTAAGACGATTTCATCATTAAGGTGAGTCTGGAGGAAATGGGACTGGTATTATGTTTTGGAAAAAATAACTTCCTGATAAAGGAAGACAATTTCAAGGCTTTAGAATATCTCTCATCATTACATTAGTGCCATATTATTTTTAAAAAGCAGTGTGAATTCTTGTAATAGTGATAATTCTGGATTTAAGAGTTTAACAAGTGCTACCATTTAATTCCTGTAAGATAGGAAGCACAGGGGCGCCTGGGTGGCTCAGTGGGTTAAACTCTGCCTTCAGCTCAGGTCATGATTCCAGGGTCCTAGGATCAAGTCCCACATCAGACTCTGCTCAGCAGGGAGCCTGCTTCCCCCTCTCTCTCTGCCTGCCTCTCTGCCTACTTGTGATCTCTGTCTGTCAAATAAATAAATAAAAAAATCTTAAAAAAAAAAAGATAGGAAGCACAATTATATCCATCTTATGTGTGAGGAATCAAGGGAGGCTGACATTCGATAACTGGTCAGCACAGAAAAACTGGTAAGTAGTGGAACCAGGATTTGAGTTCCCCTCTATCTGGTTCCTGAGCCTAGACCACTAGCTACTGTGTTACATAGTTACTTCCTATAACAACCAAATGAGAATCTTTATTATTTTTTTTCTTTAAAGGGCACAGTTGTCAAGTTGAAATGAGTAGGACAGCCGGGTAAGCAGTGGTTTTCACGTGTTTTGGTCTCAGGATTCTTTCAGACTCTTAAAATTTATTGAGGACCTTGAAAAGCTTTGCGTGTGTAGGTTATTTTTACCTACAGATATTTTACCCTATTGGAAATTAAATCTGAGACATTATTACCTGAGAAATATTTACTAATTAAAAATAACAACAAACTTATTACATGTTAACATAAATAACGTTTTTAGTGAAGATAATTATGCTTTCCAAAACAAAACTTTAGCAATTAAGGGTGGCTTTTAAAAAAATTCTATATCTATTAATACTTGGCTTAATAGAAAACAGCTGGATTTTATATATGCTTCTGCATTTAATCAGTTGTGAGATGTTGTTTTGGTTGTAGCACATGAAGAAAATATGGCCTCTGTACCAGATACTTGGTTAGAAAGGGAGAAGTTTTTTAAGAGCCTTTTTAGATGATTGTAGGTATTCTTGATACTATCAAACTCAAGTTGTACTTTTTGAAAAGTTCACTGCAGTGTGGGATTGGGACCCCTCAGTGAACCTTTTGTACTGAACCTTTTGTTTGATTTGAACCTGTTAGTATATCTTGTTCTTCTTTTTTTTTTTCAAGATTTTATTTATTTTTTTGACACAGACTAAGCATGAGTGAGCACAAGTGAAGGGAGAGGCAGGCAGAGAGGGAAGGAGAAGCAGGCTCTCTGCAGAGCAGGGAGCCCAAGCAGGACTTTATGTGGGACTTGATCCCAGGACCCTGAGGTCATGACCCGAGCTGAAGGCAGATGCTTAACTGCCTGAGCGACCCAGGCACTCCTATCTTATTCTCTGAATGATCTTTTACTCATGTATAATTCTGTAACATTATGAATGGATTATTTAGAAAATATTGGCTCACGGATTTGTGTAGTATTCCAAATATTGACACACTTCCCTGTAAACATTAAAAAAAAAATCACATTTGCTAACACCACCCTGAGCTCATTAGAAAAGTCTTTAAATACTGGGAAGCTGTCAAGTTCAAAGTGGCAGATATAAGTTTTTTAAAATACTAACGTTTACTTAAAAGCTTGAATTTTATCCCTGACGGCAAATACCGTTCGTCATTCTCCTTAAAGGGTCTCGATATCCCACTGGGGCCATCGGCCACGCTTTGAGGGTCACTGGTGAAGATCTTTGATTGGGGAGAAGTAAAGAAGAGAACATTCATCTAAAGGTCCTAACAAATTAATTTCCAGGGTGCTGAAGAAACATGAAAATGGTCTCAAAATCACTAGCCGTAATCTGTGATAAATTAGGAGAAGTGGGAGAGAGTTCAGACATGCAGGAATGAGAAAAGATTGCCTTCACTCTCCCAGCGGATGTATTCTGGCCAACTCTGATTCCCAGAAAAAGACTATATGATATCCCATAGCAGGTAGCTTCAGAACCCTACAGAATAACTCATGGGAGGTCATCTTAAGTTTTGTTTTCCTGCACAATCACCTGACAAGTGCTTCACGTGGCATACGTATACCCTGAAGTATTTGAATAACTACGAAGAGACAGTTGAAGGATAATTTGTATGGCTACTGCTTGTACAAACTGAACCAAGCTCATTTGATTAGACACCGTTTATAGAGTAGTACCCGCCATATGCAAAATGCCGTGGTAGGGAAATGGCAGACGGGAGGGGCACAGAGAAAAGAATTGGCCTTGAGAAAGGAAAATACCGAGGGTATTATCCAGTATAAAATCTGTGAACGCCACCTAATGAGAGGAAGTAGCATGGCCTTACGGGAACATCATAGCATGAGGAGTTAGAATATTTGAAAATGTGCTCATCCTGGTTTCTGCCAACTCAGTGGACGCCCTTGGGCAAGTGACGTCAAGTCTTGACCGGTGTTCCGTGTCTGTAACATGAGAGGTTAAGGTCCCTGGAAGGAATGGAGTTGTGGTCTCTCAGTTTACAGAGCATCACCAAGAGGGACTTTGGAGAAGACAGTTTGCTGTCCTAGCTCTGTGCTGCCCTTTACTAAAGCCACTAGTCACATTGTGGCTATTGAGCACTTGAACTAGGACAAGTCCAAACTGAGATGTGCTCTAAGTGTAAGTGACACACCAGATTTTGAAGACTTAGTATGAAAAATAGAATGTAAAATATCTCATCGGTAGTTTTTTTTAATAGGAATTACTGGTTAAAAAGATAAGTTTTAGATACATGGGTTTATATGAAAATATTATTAATTTCATCTATATTTTAAAAAAATATATGGTTCCTAGAGAACTTAAAATTACAGATATGGCTTAGATTAGAAAGTGGACAGTGCTGTCCGAGCTAACAGTTTCCAACCAAAGAATAGTAACTTGAAGAAGAACCTAACTTTACTTTTAACTGTTCTTTCTGAGGTTTGCAGACAGAGCGTGGGTCCCAGTTTTGACCAGAGGGCCTCCCGGAAGACTCCGTTTGGTCTCTGTTGTGTTCTCAGTCTGCACTTTGAGGAATTCTAGGGCCCCACGAGCTCTCCTCCCATGATTTGTCCGCAGTAGGCGAGGGTCAGGCCCCAAAGGGACGGCTGCTATGGGACACAGAGGACTTTCTCTCCCCTTCTTAATTCAAGCAGCAGACTGTTCAGCGTGCACTGACTGAATGAAGTAATGAGCATACGAAATTTGTGTGCGTTTTTGTTTAAGGTTCAGGCTTTGGACCGGCTCAGGCCACCGGGCTGATTCTTGGTGTCACCGTTCACCAGCCCTGTGACCTGCCTCCCCCTCGCAGAGCCTCCGGCTCTTCAGTCTGAAGCAGGAGAGCTGCGTGTGCCACCATGTTTTGAAGAAGCTTCCGGGTCACCCTCGGTCCAGGCCTCCCGGTGATCTGAGTCCTCGCAGTATGAGTAGGGGGAAGTGTGTGTCCGCCCTGACCCGCAGGAGTCTGCCACTGAGGGCTGGGCCATGAGCAGAGGGGCTTCTCCTCATCCAGAGCTCCCTGGCAAACCCGGCCTCCTCCTGGGTCCGGCTCTCTCCTGCTCCACAAACCTTCTCTGCCTGTGCTTTCTGTCCCTCCCACTTCCCCCGTTCTCCCTCAGCCCTACCCCGGCCTTTTCCAAAATAAATAAAGACTCTCAACTTCCTGCCCTTCTATCATCAACCCACACTCTCCCTCTTTCAATCTGCTTCCCTGTGATGCAAAAGGAAAAACCCTCTTCCTCTTGTGTAAGGCCAGCTTTTTTACTGCGCTCCTTGTCCTCCCTTTCTTGGGACCTAGGTCATGTCTTCTTGAATTATCTCTTTTTCATCTCATTTTTGACATTTTAATCTCCTTTGGGTCATTTCTTAGAGCCTATTAGATATCCTTTTCTTCCCCCTCTTTTTTTTTTTTTTTTTTTTAGTAAAAGGAGAAAAAGAAAACCTTTATCTTGCATTCTACTTACATAGCACTCTCTTTATTTTGTATTATTTTTTTTATTTCTTTAAATCTATTTTTTGTTGACGTAGAGTTGACACACTGTGACGTTACTTTCAAATATACAACATAGTGATTTGACGTCTCTATACTGATGCTATGCTCACCACACGTGTCACTACCATCTGTCACCACAGAATGCTATTACAATATCAGTGGCTATATTCCCTACGCTCTGCCTCATATTCCCATGACTTACTCATTCCATGACTAGAAGCTGTGTCTCCCACCTCCCTTCACCCATTTTGCCCATTCCCCATCCCCCTTTTCTCTCTTTTTAAAAATCAAGTTAAAAAAGAAGAATCTACCCTTGTTTTGACTTCCTCATATCTCACTCACTCACTTTTCTATTTCTAGTACTTACCATATTAATTCAGTTACAAAGGCACGTTCAAGAATCACCTGTAGAATAATACACCGATTTAGAACTACTCCGGACCTCACGCAATCATCAATCAAGTCAAAGGTAAGAATAGACAGATGTTCAGATATTTAGGGATTCCGAATTTTTATCACCTATGCAACCTTTCCTGGCAAGGTCTGGGAGAACGTGTCCTGGGAAAATGCGGAAGTAAACCAAGAAAGAGGAAGACATGGGATCTGGGCAAGGGGAGGGAGAACAGCAAAAGGAAGTCCTAAAAATAGAACGACAGAGCAGGCCTAGAGGAAAACTAGTCCAGACTGAAACAGAAACATCGAGTCCTCAGGGAGGCCTCAGGTCTCCAGGAGGAGTGGAACCAGTGTTTTTGGAGTGCAGGCAAAAAGTTATCAGGAGGTAGGTGACACAGATGCTGGAGAATCTTGGAAAAAGCATGTAAGAGTATTAGAGGTACACTGAAATTCAAGCAAATGCAACACAAATCTCCTGGTAACTGCTGATCTACTCTGGGTCTCAATAGATGTGTACAGTGGACATTTTGTATTAACGAAACCATGTAATACGTTTTTGTGTGTGTGTGTGTGTGTGTGTGTGTGTGTGTGTGTGTGTGTGTGACTGGCTTCTTTCACTTAGTGTGACGTTTGCAAGTTTCATCCATGTGATATCTCACCCCTTTCTGTGGCTGAATACTATTCCATTGTTTGGATATACCACTTTTCGTTTGCATTAGAATCTTAAACTCTCTTGTTAACAATATGTTATTGAATGAACAGGGGACCAGGTGGTGTGATCTAGTATACTTTACAACACAAGTCCTTGTTGTGTTGTGAATTTGAAAAGGTCTATTTTTAACACGTTTTCTGAGAATATTTAGATATGAATTAAGTACATGTAGGGGAATCAAGAAATCATGCCAGCTGCCACAGAACTTTTGGCAAGGATGGTAACTTATGTATACATTTCTGAAGCTCTTCTCAGAATTGGAAATGGCCAAGAGACATTAAAGAAATAAAAACAAAATACCCCTAGCTAATTTGTTTTGAAACCAGGGAATGATGCCAACCACATTTCAAAGAATTTCAAAATTCAAAGAATTTCTATTAAGTACAGAGCAGTGGGACCAGACGGAAGTGACAGAGAGAGAAGGAAATCCTAAAGCCCTATCAGCACCCCTTAAGTTAAAGTGATCAAAGTTGAGAATGAGGATGGGATATGTGGCTAAAATAAGAACATGACACATGGCTTACGGTAATGAAAAGCAAATTGGGGATTTTCTCTGATCCATCTTCTCAGTAACTCAGGGTTTCACATGGAGGCAGATAAGGACTTTCCCAAACAGAGTGGTATTAACGTCTACTTTCTTCTCTAGAGGATGAAGGGCTGTTTCCTGTGAGCGGATGTATCAAGAGTGGTTACCAAGCCAACAGCAAACTGATGTGGAGAATTGCCTTCCTACAACAGAGAATGAAATATGGAAGTCAACCAACAAAGACAAATTAGCCCAGTGCAGTGGGACCCGGGGACAGACTCTGGCCTCAGTTCTTTCCAGTCTTCTGTAGACTTCTTTTGGAATGGTTTTGAGAACACAAGTCAGCTCTCCAGCTGGATCTACTCATCTCTCTTTCTGTGCTTTTACCCATGGTGCCCTCATCCATTCACGTGATGTGAGACACCTTCCGTAACCCGAGGACTCCCAAATTTATATTTCTATCCAAGATTTCCCTTCAAAGTCCCAAGCTTGTCTATTTTTCAAATGGCATCACAATTGTGTCCCAAACCCGACTCCTGATTCTCACCCTTAAACCTGTTTCTCTGCTGAGAGTGTGGCATTATCCACTCCATTGCTTGAACTTAAAGCCTAGCAATTTCTTCCTCTTATTTAATGAAACCCTCTATGCCACATTTGATCCAGTTCACTTAATCCAAAATTCCAATTCCAAAAATACATCTTGAATCCTTTTGCCAATATCTGAACTACTGTGACTTCTCATTCGGATCACTGACTTTGCATCCTAACAGACTTGTTTTCCACCTTGTGCTTCTCAGGAGCAGCCACGGTAGATCTAAAGTCTCAGTCAGACCATGCATTCCTTTCCCTGAACATCTTAGTAACTTCTTATAGCATCTCCCAGAACATCCAAGCCTGGGAGTGACCTGGTTTTGTCCATCTCTTTCACTTTAGATTCTGTAGAGTGATTAGGACAGAGAAGAGCAAGAGCGTTCCCAGCCTCAGGGCATTTGCACCTGCTGTGCTTCATACCTGCCTAGTTCACACCTATCCTTTCTTTATCTGGATTGCTCATTTTCATCTTCCAAGTCTCATCTTAACTGTCACTTCCCAGGAGGTCTAGCGCATCACCCAGTGAAAGGCAGACTCCTCCCCCTTTGGTATTCTCTCTTGAAGGACTCCCTTCTTTTTCTTTAATAGCTTGCCCCAGTTCATACTGGATATTTGGTTTCTTGCTTGTTTATAGTCTCATTCACAGCAGGGAATGGGACTGGAAGCCACTCCTAGGATTTTTTTTTCCCTTTCACCATTTTCCTTCCGATGCCTGACATGTGGAGATCTTCTACTAATATATTTTTCAATTAAGTGAATGACTTAAAAAATAAGCAAACATCAATAGAACAAGACAGAAATGAGATAGATGAAAAAATTCTGCCGCAGAGAGAATTAGAGGATCGCCATAGCTTTTGAAACCAGGGGATGAAAGCATTTCAGGAAAGAGGGAAATCCCAGGGAGCATTCGCTTAATGCTCTCAGGGCACTGGGAGAAATCATGAATTCTTACAGAAGAGCTAAAAGATGTTATGGTAAGACAACAAAATGGGAGAGAAAGGGAAATGCAAGGGGATGGTAGGACCGTGGCAGAAACTGCAACAGCATTGGAAGCAACAAGGAGCAATGTCGCCGCTGCAGAGAATAAGGTCAGTTCAGTGAAAGGCGAGTGTAAGGTGCTCTGAGAACACAGAGGAAAAGGACAACGAGAACAGAGAACTGGAAGGAACATCCCGGACCTGCAACGGGTAGACAAAAAAGAAAGGTGCAACGTGGATCAATGGCGGTCCTGACAGGGAGAGAGGAAAGGGAGCAAGGCTGCTTCTGAACTCAAGAAAGGTCCAGATACGCCCGTGCATGAATTCATGACAAAATTAACAGCACCTGGAAACAGCTTGGTGACTTTCTTGAATTCAGGCTTACGGAATTACTTACTTACACTTTGCCGAGCAGAGTCCTACTTGTGATGGGAACATGAGCTTTGGGTGGGCAGGGGTCTGTGCACAGTAGGTACTCAATACATATATGCCAGTTTTAACATAAAAAGTTATATACTCGTGTAAAAATCAGCAATGGGAGGAAGGATTGCAGTCTTTTTGCTGACATACACAAGCTTCAGTAAAATTACTATAATAAAATTATATGCACTGGACAACAAAATATATACTACAAACTCTACTTGTAATCTGTGAACAGAAGAATCAAAACAACAGTGGAAAGAAACCTTAGCATAATTCCTTTGAGTTTTTACCTAATCAGAGAGACAAAAGTATCTGTGATTATAGATAAATTGAGTAATATAAATAATACTTAAAAATATGTAACAAATTTTATTCTTTATAAAAAAAAAGTCTTCTTTTTTTAAAGTTCCTGGAACACTAAATGACAAATCTTTAGCTAAAAATATCTCATGTGCATAATATAATTTTATTTTTAAAATTCTGCATGCATGTATACAAATATATTTTTCTGGGTAAAAATAATGCAAGATGGAGACAGCAGTAGGAAAAGTATTTTCTCTGGGTGGTGGGATTTCTTTTTTGGGGGGCATTCCAGTTTTTAAAATTATTTTTATTTAAATTCTAGTTAGTTAACATACAGTGCAGTGCTGGTTTCAGGAGTAGAATTCAGTGGTTCATCACTTACCTACCACACCCAGTGCTCATCACAACTCGTGTCCTCCCTCAGACCCATCTGGGGGGTGAGATTTCTAATTATTAAACATTTTCCTTTTACTTTTATGAAATTTCTATCCTTTCTACAGTGAAGTTGTATTACTTGGATAATTAAAAAAGCAAAGGGGGGAAGCTAGCCAGCTGATACTCACATGAAATATTATTAGTAAAGAGATGGTCCGTCCTAAGAGAGGGGTAGCCAGGAAGACAGAGGAGACGTGCGTACAGACAACAAAACCTTCGGTGGGGCTTGGGAAGCTTTACTAAAGTGTAAGAATTGAGAGAAATCCAAGCCAAAACGTTCTATATGGAAAAGGCTGCCAAGGGTGCCGGCGCCCATCGCAGGCAGAAGGTTTTCCCAAGCACAGCATCCCACAAGGTAAAGAACAGAAACAGAAATAATCTCAAAGGAATATGGATATTAAAATAAACATAACCTTGGAAGGACTATGTGATGCTGCTGCTGGTTTGGGGAAGTGAAGAAGACTTCCGTCCTCTGGGAGTGGTAAGAGACAGGGCGGCATAGTAAAAAGATGATGACTGAGGTTACTAGGTTACTAGGTTACCTCAGACTAGTAACCTGATTACTGAGACGTCTCTGATGCTCAGTTTTCTCATCTATAAAATGGGGATAAGGTTACTTACTTTGGATGCTTGGTATATTGAATTATCCAAAGAAAGTCTGTGAACACATGTGGAAAAACATATCTGTATGCGTGTATAAGTATATATATATATATATATATATATATATATATATAGTATCAGGCACAAGTGAACCTGGGGTTGGTTAGGAAAGAAATGGGGCTGGATCTTGAGGAATTAATTCGGTCTGTACATGTGGAGCACGAACCACAACAGGCAGAGGGGCACAGAGTACTTGTGTCTACCTTCACAGAGCTGACACACGGCACCTTACAGGGAAGCCAAAATCTGGATCATGGATCCGCAGGCGGGAGGGAGACAGCTAACAAACCCCTCCCTCCCGCATTACGAGGGAGGCTGGGAAAAGCCAGAGGAGAAAAATAACAAACCGTCCACAGAGAATTATTCGATTTTATTCGATCAACAATGATCACAGCCTCATTTTTCTTCTCCCGATCGTCCAAGCCCATTACTGGGGAGGGCAATGCAGGCGCGGAGAATCGAGAAGGTGGGGCTGGGAAGCTGGTAAAAACCCCAAACGTTCCTGGGTTTATTTCTGCCTGCTTGTCCGGGACCAGTGTTTCACAAAAGGAGTGAGAAATGAGTAACCACATGCTGGGCAAGATGTTCCTGAGAATGTCAGGAAGCTTGTTTGTCAACCTTAATTAATTGACAACCGATGTTTCAGGACAAAGCGTGATTCTCATAATTTAATGGGACAGCATTGTTACTTAATGCCAGAGGGGGCAAGAGCGACTATAGGGCCAAAGCCTGTAGAAAGGAGAAATACGGACAAAATAATCCCCTTTTTGTTTTAGGAAAATGTAAAGTGGTGCCCCAGGGATTGTTGGCAAATATTATCATCTTTGAAAGCTACTACTTAACACAAATTCCGGGAAACCAGAGACTTCTGGGTAATGTGAATCACAAGGAAAGAATGCCCTATTCTGTGGCTGCAACTTTTTAATGGAATACTGGTTGATTTTGAGTGAAGAAGGCCAGGGGTCAGGGTCAGTTTGGGAGAATTTCCTGCCTGTTTCTGTCAAGGCGCCTCCGCAAGACGCTTCTTTCTTGGCCGTCTTGAAAAGTTTCCTGGGATCACCCACATGTGGGAGCCACCCATACCTCTAGGGGCAGGGCTCCCCTTTTTCTCTACATGGCTTAACTGAGGGTAGAGCTCAATAGCTCTGTGTCGACCTCTGTGTGCTGCGATGGCTTCTGAAGAAGATCTTTTCTGCGTCAGTTCCTAATGAAGAGTTCTGTGGTAGGAAAGGGCAGGGTGGGGACTGGGGCAGAAGGGTGCTTCCAAAGAGAGGGCCAGACTTGGAGGGCTCAACGTTTCTATTAGAGTCAAGGAATGATAAACAGCAATTTGGGGTTCGAGCATCGGTGGAGGGCAGGTGTGCAGGGGATGAAGCTGGGAAGAGTTTGGGACCTCCTAGCGCTTAGGGAGAGGAGCTGGCCCCAGCTAGGATGGAGAGAGTGCCCCTAGAAGTCCCCTCCTGGATCCGTACCGGTGCAAATATGGTGGAAGGGGGAGCCTGAGGAGAGGGAGGTCAGTTAGGAGAAGGAGAGAGTGAGGGGGAAGGGCAGGACTTGCCAGGGTGGAGCACACAGAGAGGAGGGGGACCCAGCGACATCAAGAACGTGGAATGGATAGGATTTGGTGATTTCAGTGCAAATGATGAAGGAAGATGAGGCAAGCCCCATTGGATGCCAGTGGTGCTCTTTACCCAACAGGAGCAGGGAACTTCTTATTTACTTCTCTGATATTTTCTCTGTACGCTGATGCTTATTTTTGGCTGCTAGTGGAATCTGAAATGGAGAAAGCTAAAGATGGCTGACTGGTTGCTGCCCCATTGCTGACAGGAAGAGAGTAGATAGAACAGCCACTGCTTTCCCTGTGAGCCAGCTTTGTTCCTGGGGGAGAGACACGTATCCCAGCACGGAATCACGAGATCACCTGGCAGCTGTGGACTGGAGGTGGGTCCAGATGCCAAGGGGCTGAAGGGGGAGCCCACCTCTACCTCTGCCTGGGTGGACGTGGAAGTTGGGCATTTGTGAGGGCTTCCAAGAGGAAGCGACTCTTGAACTGAGGCTTGAGGGACACGTGGGCGTTCTGTGGGTGGAAAAGTGAGATGAGAAGTGGGTAAAGACATTGCATATGAGAGAACATGGCAAAGTCGGGTGATGGCAAATGGCGCAGTCTGGCCGAAGGCTCGTGTGAGCAGAGGGAAAGTGTGAAATGAAGCTAAGAAGGAAATCAGGGGCAGAGCAGGAAGGGCCTTGAGGCAATGACAGGAAGTTACAGTCTTTGCCTTGTAGCTGATGGGGAGATGTTGGGGAGCTTTGAGGAGAATTACAGATGCCATTCTCTCGCCCACTCACGCACTCACCAGACGTTACTCAAGTTCCATGTTGGACCACTCTGGCAGCAGAGTGAATGGGGGGGGCAAATAAAAGATGTTTAGCGGAGAACACCAGCTGTTTTCCCAAATGTACGTCTTCTGCCGGGATACACAGCTAGATGACAGTTCTCTGTCTTTCTTGCTGCTAGGTGTGGCCATGTGTCCTTATGCCAGTCTACGCCATGTGTGCAGAAGGGAGTTGTGCTGCATCCTGGCAAGGGCCTTTGAGACCTCTCCTGTGCTAGGCTTTATGATTTTCTTCCTACCGGCCAACTGAGTTGAGACCTTGGAAACCAAGTCTGAAAGATCCTGGTGCTGCCATGAACACAGGCCTCCCTACTCTCCGGAATCGCAACCTGGACTGTTATGCGAGTCAGTCAGAAATAAACATTTATTATGTTGAGTCATTGTGTGTTTGGATCTATTCCCATAGCTTAGCTACCCTAAGCGTACACAGTTGGTGTGAAGAAAATGGAGGTCTCAGCTAGGGCCATGATGGTTTTCAGATTTGAGGATGGTCCCACCACTTCCGGTTGTCTTTTCTGTGGTTTGGAAGGAAGCCCCAGGCTTAAGCAGGAGGGATCCTAAGATGGATCCAAGAGCTGGAGGCCATCTCCTGCCATCGCTCGTGGAAGTTACTAAGTGCTGTGTGTGCCACTGTTTCTTGTTAGTGAGAAGGCAGGAGAACGTGTTGCTGAAGTCATTTTGGTGGTGTCTAAGGCAATTCCCTCCAGGACTCCTTCCCCATTTGCTTCGGCACGTTCAAAGAACTTTCTGGCTCTGCCTCGACTTGTCCCCGACCACTGAGCTCTTAGTGACTCTCCTCGTTCTTCCAGATGTTGACACGCATGGGCACCGTCTACATAACACATTCAAGCTTTTCCCAGCTTACAAGTCAAGTCGCTCGTGCCACGCAGCCCCTCCTCTAGCTACAGCGCTCTCTGTTCTCCCTCATCTCCCATGTTGGGAGCCAGGACTCTTCTCCAGCGAGCCCTCCAGAGCTGTTCCACACAAGCCTACCAGCTTAACTCTTTCTTTGCCAAACCCCGTGGATATTACCCAGTCCTTATCCCTGGTGACCTTGAAGGTCTCCCCTCAGCTTCCCTGACTGCAAACTCTAAACCTTAGTAGGAGCGTGACTCCAATAACCCAATAATAGAATACATAAATATTCATGTATATGTATGTACATTTACACAGGAATATACAAAACGGCCAAGGAAATGTTAACACTGCTTGTGAACTATTAATCACGTATAATCACGTATTGATGGAGCCAAGGCCCCCCTCCCAGTCTTCGTATTTCTCCAATCTGTGTGGAGGGTCTTGCGTTCTCTTTTACTCTTCATAGAGTTTTTCTCTGGTGTATGTTTCTTTCTCCTAGTTTCTTGTGCTTGGTGGGTTTATCCCTGTTGTCCTAAAAATCTGGCAGTCATCTGCGTTCGGTCTATCACCTTGATCCAATTCCAATACCACTCATGCTGTACTTAACGAAAAAAAAATTATGTCTATTTTAGATCTTTCTGTCCTATTCCAGTCTCTTTTTTGGACTGATAATTTTTATTAATTGCTTTGTTTTTTTTTTTAGGTCAATAGCGATATTAGATACAGACCACAATTTTAGCTCCTTCCCCAAAGCTCCCTCTCGCTTTTCTTTTCGTTGTCTTTTTTCATTGAATAGAAATTCCAGATTGCATTAGACATGGTAAGAGAGGACATCTTTATCTTATTTTTGGTGTTAGTGGGACTCATTTTTTTCACCATGTATATCATATTAGCTGCTGGCTGTACGTAGGCATTCTTTATCTTGTTTGGGTTCTATCTCTTTGTTCCCTCTCTTTCTAGGTTACTGAACAATTAAAAAAAAAAGTGTTGATGTCGTATTTTTATCCAATTCCTTTTGACCTTCATGCAGAAGTGAGTTTCTCCCCATTTAACTTAATCAAATAAATACATTTCCTAATGGAGAGAGGTCATCTGTTACCCTGGTCTTCTTGCTTTGTGTCCAACTGTCACTGCAGAGTAGGATGAAAACAAGACCCTGAGTGACAAGTGACAGGACATCCCCCGCCCATGAGGAGGGCAAGATGGATAGACTGCGGTCTGATTTTCTAGTTGTCGTTGTTGTGTTTTTTTCCCAGTCACAACAAGTTTTCATTACCCTCTGAGAGCAGAAGCCCGCCCCACAGAGAACAGGAGTCTGATCAGGCAGCTTCCAGGCCAGGACCTCAGGGCCCTGTTGCAGCCATGGAACAAGACAGAGCCACCTGGGGAACAGGATAGAAGCTATCTCTCTGGCTCTTCACCAACCACATAACCAGGTGTAGACATGGCATGTTTTCTCCTCATCAGCTCAACATGCCCGGAAGGGAGGCAGGGGCCGAGGTAACGAGGACCTTCTACTGTTGCTTCTTGCCTTCTCCCCCTTTTCTGAGTAGGGGCTTTGATTCTGCACTAGTTCATATCTGACAACTGCCCTTAATCCTAAACCTTAGGACTAAGCCTCAGGAGTTCCAACAGCGATGGGCAAATCCTCTTGTGAGCACTGGTTGGCAAATGCGGCCAATTATCTCAGGTGTTCACAATTATTTCCATGAGGTACATCCTGGACCTTTCCCACAGAGTAGACCCTAATGAGTTACATGGGAGGGAGACCCTCCTTTTTTTTTTTTTTTTAAAGATTTTATTTATTTCTTTGACAGACAGAGATCACAGTAGGCAGAGAAGCAGGCAGAGAGAGAGGAAGGGAAACAGGCCCCTGCTGAACAGAGAGCCCGATGTGGGACTCGATCCCAGGACCCTGAGATCATGACCTGAGCCGAAGGCAGCGGCTTAACCCACTGAGCCACCCAGGTGCCCAACCCTCTTTTTTTTTAAAGAAAGAATTCAGCAGTCATGGAAGTTGAGCCATCTTTCCATGAATGTGTGATCCTAAATCCTGTCATAATATTTAACTGTAAAGTAAGGCAACAGCTGAAAACATTTTAAGGTCCTAGTGAGGAGCCTAGTAGGCTAGGTTATCAAACTGTGAAAGAGGCTTCCCAGTGTGCTCGCTACCCCAAACAGAAGTGGTGAGGGGAGAACTGGGAGCTCTGCCACCCTCACCCCCTCCAGCATCTTTCGCATTGGATCCTGGAGGGCTCCTGGTGGGCTCTAATCCCTGCCCTGCTAGAAGGAAAAACTTCTCCTCATGAGTGGTCACACCTACCACGTGACTGATTGCTACGAAGACCGCCCCCTCGCACTAACACAGAACAGGCCGGGTGGGAGCCTTGATTAGGCTGCTCAGGGACCATGCACAGGGTTTTCAGGTAGATCACACTGCTCTTTCAGCAAGGTAGAATGGGGGCTGAGAGGTCCAGCCAGTCAGGAAATGGACATGAAGATCCCAGGTCAAGTGAGACCAAGAGAGGAGGGCAAGGGGATCAGGTGAGAAGCAAGAGAGGACTTAAAAAGCCAAGGGCAGGTGAACATCATGAGGAAGGAAAGACTGTGAGGGAACAGGACAGACAGCGGAGGACAAGAAGGAAGGAACAGGTGTGCTGAGTAATGTGGGTGAGTCTAAGGAAATAATGGCCTAGGTTCTAGAAGTTTCCAGGCTGTGGTTCTCGGGAGGCACCCAGGTGTGCTTTTCCTTCTTGTTCTTGGATTTCTGTGACAGTCCTATGGATTCTCAAATGACTGACCTGTGTATGTTAGCTTGTGTGTTCTCGCAACCAGAAGACCCAGCCCTAGACCCTGAGCACAAGAGAACCTCCTTTTGTAGGCAGTGGAACCGCGAAACTCTGTCTTTCCCCTCATCCTGTTTTTCCTAATTCTCCCACCTCATGGGAATCCCACAGGGACAAAGCATGGCTGGGAATGTCTGGAGCTTGAGGATTTGAAGGTCACCAGCAGGACTGAGAGCTCGCTCTTCACACTCATGTACACGAGGCTGGAGATCTTCTATCCCCGCAAGGAGGGCTCATTGAATGTTCTCAAGTTGCGAATGATTATCTACCAACAGTGCTGGGGAGCCAGTCTCCTTCCGTCCTACTTGTACCCCCCAAACTGGCCAGGACAGTCCCCCGATTCTCAGTCCCATTCCTTGGAAACAAAAGAGCAAAAGAACAAAAGGTGAGAATTATTTCACTCAGCATAATCTCTTTGAGTCCTGTCCATGTTGCTACAAAAGTTGGGTATTCATCCTTGCTGATGGAGGCATAATACTCCACAGTGTATATGGACCACATTTTCCTTATCCATTCATCTGTTGAAGGGCTCGAAGAGATTATGCTGAGTGAAATAAGTCAAGCAGAGAGAGTCAATTATCACTTGAGAGATTGACAATTGACAAAGAGAGTCAATTTCACTTATTTGTGGAGCATAACAAATAGCATGGAGGACATGGGGAGATAGACAGGAGAAGGGAGTTGGGGTAAATTGGAAGGGGAGGTGAACACTGAGAGACTATGGACTCTGAAAAACAATCTGGGGGTTTTGAAGGGGCGGGGGGTGGGAGGTTGGGGTATCAAGTGGTGGGTATTATAGAGGGCACGGATTGCATGGAGCACTGGGTGTGGTGCAAAAATAATGAATACTGTTATGCTGAAAATAAATAAATTAATTTTTTAAAAAGGTGAGAATTAATTGTAGGGGATGGGCATATCAGGAGAAGATTTCCGATTGTGGCTCCGAGGAGAAAAGAGGGCCTGAATGTGATTTGAGTCAGCATGGAGAACTTTCTGTATGCCCTAGGATTCCCACAGAGGCTCCCCCCGCACCCCGCTTGCTGACCTTAGGACCCATTTCACGGAGCAGCTCTTCTCAGATTGGGGCTCAAGGGTGGAGAGAAATTAGAGGGGCATGCCCAAGAAGAAAGGCATTCCCTGTGGAGAAAGCAGCACGGCAGAGGGTGCGGGGAGGGTCAGCATGCTATCTAGACGGAGAACTAAGGACAAGAAGGTAAACTGAGGCTCAATCCTGCCGTGCTCTGTGGGCGGGCAAAGTGGGCATCAGAGTTACAGGAATAGGAGAGGGATGTATCAGAGGCTCTGGGGAAGGGCTCGGCTTTGTAAGGACTGGAATGAAGATGATGGGGGAGGAGAGGCCCTTCTTGAATCACTTTAAAAATCTGCAGAGACTCGACTGACAGGTTTACCAACAGATGTAAACATACTCTGTCTCAGTTAGGGGTAGGCTCAGAAAGACACACCGAGATCATGGCTAAATTAGACCGAATGTTTCATGTCTGCACTGGGGGAATGGTCTATGTCACTAACATGTATGTCACTAAATCCTTGGATGTGCTTGTAATTTATATGAAAATGTTAAACAAAAACAAAAACAAAAAAACCCCAAACACCCCCACCTCCCAAAACCAAAAAAACAACAAAACCAACCCGGTCTCCCATTTTTTTTTTTTTTTCCCTAAGAGAGTTTAAGCTATCCTATGGTCTCTAGCCTTGGATTTTTAATTCACGGCAATGATTTTCAAATCAGTGAAACATTTCCTGCATATTATCAATTTCTGACTACAAATTAGAAAAATGCAAACCCTCTGTCTTAGCACCCGGCATCTCTGAGAAGACATTCTTTTCACAATGACATTTGAAGGCTTTCTGGAGGTGACCGATGGGACAGTCATTCTGAGTGAATTTAGAGATTTTAATTACTGTTGTATTTAATTGCAAGTGGGTGCTGTGGAAAAAAAAAAGCTGTCAACAAAGGAAGTAATTATTCCAAAGCATTACATCTGCTCCCCGTTCTCTGTCAAAAATTTCTCACTAAAAATGTGTTTCTTTAAACGTAACTCAAAGCAGCTGATGAAATGTAAGACCATGGAAAGTTTCAAATCCCAGAGCAAATGCTGGGGACTTGACTCAGTGGCAAAAGACCTCCCCAACGTCCCTCGAATCCCTTCCCAGGGCTTCCTACGTAAGTAAGTTCGGATGCCTGCCGTTTTGTTTCCAAAGCTCCGTATTTTCCACTTAAACACTTCCTTTTCATAATACTTCTGGTGTCTCTGGAGTGTTATTACTGTTTGATTTTTCCCTTTTAATAATGACTCTGACTGTGTGCCTTTTTTTTTTTTTTTTTTTAAGAGAGTGGACAGAGCAACACTAAAGCTACAGACAACTGTCCAGACAGGAGGTAATCCCGCAAACCCTCCCAGGATGCCTGCGTCAACAGCCAAGGCCAGCATGTGGAAGGTAGCCTTTCCCAAGATCATTCCTCAGTGTCCTCTAGCCTGCTGGGAACCGCAAAGACACACACCATCCATAAGGCCCTGGGGACCTAATAGATGAGCAGAAGACGAGGTCAAAACCCAGAGTTAGACCGACCCTTTCTGGAAGACAAAGAGGCAGCCGCCTTATCAGTGAATTTAATGAGCACCTATTTGTGTGTGTTAACTTTGCCAAATGCAGAAATCCCTGTCTCCGGGGTGTTTATGATATATTGACGAGACAAGGTGCATACAGACCAAAATGATTTAATTACCATCTCCCCAGGCAGAGGCTCCTAGATGATCTTCCTCGGTGGAATGTCTCTTGTTCTTCCCCATTGGAGAACATCATGATTTTCCTCTTTTCTCCCCCCACATTCGGGACCCTTTTCTACAGATGGAATTGTACATTTATCGGCTTACCTGTTTCTTGTCTGTCTTCCCGTGCAGAGCTGAGCTGTAAGAACAATTAAGGCGGGGGCTGTGTTCATTTTGCTGTTGCTCTATATCCAGAAGCTAACACGGTGCCCGCAACATAATAAGTGCTCAATAAATGTGTCTTGAGGGAATGAACAAATGAATGAGTGAGTGAACAAAGGAAAGAGAAGCTTGGCTGGGGAAAGTCTCCTAGGCCAGGAGAACATGTTGCAGGCCCAGCTAGAAAGGAAGCTGGTTGAAGCCCCTTTTGACAAGGATAAGCCACTTTCCTCCCCAGAAATGACTCCAAACGGCAGGTGGGTGGGTATCTCTATTCCTAGAGGGGCCTCCTAACTGAGGACCTCGTGGAAATAATAAAGGAATCCAACAAGGGTGACAGAGATGCCATTGAGAAAGAACCACACATATTTTATTCTATATTAACGCAATCATTATATAGCCAGGGGTAGAATTTATCTATCTATCTATTTATTTATTTATTTGACAGAGAGAGGTCAGAAGCAGGCAAAGAGGCAGGCAGAGAGAGAGAGAGAAGGACCCTGCGATCATGACCCGAGCCGAAGGCAGTGGCTTAACCCACTGAGCCACCCAGGTGCCCCCAGGGGTAGAATTTTGATGACAGCCACCATCCCTTCCTCCCTGAGGAAGCAACAGCTACACAGAGCTGTTGCCCAGTGTGGCTTGGGGAGCTGTTTCTGTTCTGGCTTGATCTAGATTTCTCTTCTCCCAGCCTCTGCTGACCTCCTTCTGAGTCTGACATGGGTCCTTAACCTACTCTGCCTGCTTGGGAATCCATTACTTCCTTGTTTCGGGGTCTTTATTACTATGTGCAGAATATTCTCAGTCTCTGAAAATGTGATTGCTCAAATTTCACTTTAAAGACAGTCGGTATCAGCTGATATTTATAGGAGTTTTACCTCCCTCCGCTCTAGGCTGCAGAAAGCCTCTTGCTGGTGAGAATTCTCTCTCTGAGTTCTTTGCCTCAGTGAGAGCAAGGACGGGCCCAGGAACAATGGTAACATACAGCCACTATTTTCGTGTATTTCCCGTGGGGCCCGTGCCGTGCTGACTCCCCTAGGTATCTATATCCCCCTGCATGAGGAATCTGAGGCAGAGCATGTATTAAATGGAGTGGAGTAACCATAGACCATGCAAAGCCTTATGTTTTGCTGCTGTTACTATCCCTGTAGTGTGGTGGTCAAGGTGATCCCCTGGACCCTGTTATCTGGGGACCTTCCTAGCTCCCTCCCCTAGGGTGTGAGGATTCCTCCTACAGTCCCCTGAATCCAGCGGCAGTAGAGAAGGGGAAGGAGAGAGGACCAAGCAGAGGGGTTTAGATTCCAAGTCTAGAAGTGGGATGTCCCAGCCCCATGCTCAAATTCCATTGGCCCCCGAAATCAATTCCGCGGCTCCATCTAAATGCAAGGGAGCTGGGATGCACAGTCTGGTTATATGACCAGGAAGAAGAGGAAATGGTGTTACTGAGAAACTAGTTTCTGCCTCCCAAAGGTGAAGTGAGTCATAATACAATAAATAACCCAGATCTGGGACTCACCTATGTGTCAGTTGCACACTGCTAACCGCAGGACCGCACTCCCTCTCCTCCTCCCCTCACCCATCAGTCCCTTGTTGCTGTTGTTTATTTCGTTTTGTTTATATCCTGTCCTGTAGCCATCCCACGAAAGGAACGTTATAATCTGTTCTTTGTCAGGAGGACACTCCTCTGATCGAGGGCCAGGAGGAAAATGGATTATTGGAAGGGACAGGATTATTGGAAGGGACAGCTGAGACCCTTCCTCCGAGAAACGATGCGACCTCCCTCTGTTTGTGTCAGCAGCTAGCTCGGGGGTGCTGCTCCTGCTGCGGCCACACACCATGAGGCCACATTGGTGCAAGGACGTTGGACCCCTCTGTGGCCGGCTTGCTACTGTACCCTTTGCTGGATGCCTTTAAGTGGCAAGTGTAGTCTACCCTCGCTACACCTGCGTGATGGGCACAACTTTATTTTACCAGCTCAGCTGCGTACCATAGGTGCCCATTAAATATTTCTTGAACTCAAGGGCTCATACTTCATTCATTCTAATACATGCCTTTTCATGCGTGGAGATCTCTGAAATCCGGATCTCACTATTCATGTCATCTCTCGATCTTGATTAGTGGCCAGGTGACAGGACCAATGCAACGGCCTGTGAATGTTTGAACTTGTTCACTGGCATTTATATTCTTGTCCCTTCTGTTGGATTCTACGAATTGTCTGTAGCGCCCAAGTTGAGTTTAGTCGCTGTTTGAAATGTTTTCAAAATGATCATCCTGAGTTTCAGGATCGAAATGAAAAGTTGGAGTTGACAGAAAGGTTGGGAAGCAGAACAGTGGGGTGTAAACTTGGCATGAGTAAAGTGAACATTCGTGTTTGGGGAGTCCCTGAAAAATGACCACGTCATGCAAGGTCCGAGAGGTAGATTACTACAAGGATTGGAAACACGGGTACATTTTATTACCGAGTGATGTGAAAAGACATCGCCTGCTTGTACACGTCCAACAAGAACACACCCACATTAAGCCTCTTGGAATGGGTGACAGCACCTGGGAAGGAAGCCTAGAGCCAATCGTGGGGACCCTTGTAAGAAATGTTTTATCATCAACACCTAGACCAACAAAATGTGCTGGACCAGGAAAATATGAACATTGGTTTGGCATGGTTCGATTCTGAAGGCAAAGATAACTTCTGGAATTTCTTAATTAATTTATTTTCTTTTTTTATGCATACACAAAAGTGATATCTAATAAAAGCCTTTGTCCCCATAAGTCTAGAAAAGCTTCTTCAGCAAGCATAAAATACCAATTCTAAGTGATGAGAAAGCATTGTTTCATAGACTAATTGCCATCTTTCTTTCTTAGTGGTACATAAATTAATGATGCATTTTACAATCGATGGCTTCTTAGTATCAATGAAATAGCAGCTTTCCCATTTGAGTTCCCATTCCCTGGGGTATTAGAAATTAAATTTCTGTCAGTTCAGCAACCCCCCTCCCCATGACTACACTGCATTTCCTGGGGCCTTGCACACGGCTACCACTGAGACTGAAGCCCATGCATTCGCTGAGTGTGATTTTCCATCTGTACTGGGAGCCACCGAGATGGCCGTGTCTGGTGCTGGACAGGACACGGGTCATTACTGGGTCCTTCCTGTTCTCATCTCAGAGCTTTTTCAGGGTTGGTGGATCTCTCTGCTGGTTCTGGAGGGCTTGGGGACAACATCCCTGGATACAGAGACTCTGAGCCAGGGAAGCCTTGGGCCCCATGAGGGGGCTCTCTGGAGCACGAGTGTATTTTCCCGCTGTGCACCCTGCGGGGTGGCTGGGCACAGGATGGGAGTCCTCCTCTCTACCACTCTTAGACATGGGGAGGTCCAGCTTCTCGGCTGCACCCCATGGGTTTGGGGAACCTCAGTAGCTCTTTGACTGCTTCTGCTCTGGTGTCTTGCAGCCTCCCCATCCCGGGGAGGGGAAGGGGTGAATGTACCCTCTGGCCTGTGTGGGCTTTGTGCTTTTTCCCTGCCATCCACACATGATGAGGGGAGGTGGCGGGCAGCAGGACCGACTGCTGAAGACCCTCCCAGCCTCCTTTCCAGCTCCCCCATCCTCCTAGTCCGGGCAACACCTTCTAATCTGGAAATCCAGCAAACCTGGCTCCCAAGTCACGTCTCCACTTTTTTTGCAGCTCCTCAGAGGCTCTGGGTTCTAAAACCGAAGCCAAGAATAGACTCGTGGTTCTCACTGTAGTATGAACAAGGGCTCTAGAACGCACAGCAGACTAAAGACAAGGACGATCTACTGGAAAGAAGCAAGAAAATCACACAGGCAAACCTGTAAACATTATTACCTGATTTCCTGTTCTTGCTGTGGGGACCCTTTTGCCTTTATTTTAACATGTTCATGTGGATCTGTTTCTCACAGTGTTGATTTTCTGCCTCTGTCCCAGGAGCCAGTGATGCCTCAGATTTCTTGTTTCTAAAACTGCCTCAGAAAGCAGGGTGAGGGGACAGCCACTCCCTTCCTTCTCATCCTCCTCCAACTGTTATAAGGTTTATAACCTTTGTTCCGTTCTAGAGAGTCGGTAACAGCAGACGAGTTCAAAGGAAGGAAAGAAAGTCATGCGGATTCTCACTGTTCTAAGACCTAAGACACTCACTTCCAGTTGGTTTTTAGTGATTACGTAGCTTGTGTATGTTTTTATGGAGCTGACCTCCCATCAGGAATAAAACCCTAGATCCTGCTTAGTTCATTCAACTATGGCTGAGTCTTTTCCTTTACGATCCTGAAGTCTTCAGAAACATTAAATGTAGCAGTTTACGCAATAACATCTAAACCTAGTGTTGAGCACTTAGCCTATCCCCATCATCAACATAAATAAACAACATCACAGTGATGACACTTTTGTGCATGGACGTTTCCCCACAATTGTGACTGTTTTCTTGAGATAGACTCCCAGAGCCGGAATTCCTTGTAAGAAACAATCCAGAAACAAGGATTTCCCTAAGTGTCCTCTCTCCCCGTGAATCCGTTGTTCCACTCACACCCGTCTGTGGGTAGTACATACTGTTTGTCCAGGAGTTTTCTACAAGCTGGGTTTTTTTTTTTTTTTCCCTCTCCCTCTTTAGCTTCTGTGGATCCTGATGGCTTTTTCTGGCATCATTACAATGATCTAACATTTATTCACACAAGGAGATGGGCCATACCTACAAGGACAAGTCTGACTCAAACGGCTACTTCTGAAGTTTTACTGTTTCTTAATTGAAGCTGTGGACAACCTGTGGCTTTAGAGCGGGAGGATTATGTGGGACATAAAAGTGACTCTGAAAGTTACACAGCGGATTTGGTTTTAAACCAGGCCCCAGTGCTGATACATAAAAAGCATTGTTCTCTCCAAGAAGCCGCTCTGGATGGTGGAGGACTTTTCTAGAGATGTGACATCGCTCACGATGTTCTCAGGCCTCCTCTCTTGAAACTGCTGTCGGGGTCTTCTGAATGCCTCAAGGAAGAAAAAATAAAGATTAATCCTTTGAGGAAGAATTGGATCTGTCGAGTCTTTCCGTGGTATTCGGAGTAAAGTCCGAGTGGACGCTGGGGTAGGTGAGAGGATGGGCAAGGTCAGTTAGACGCCCAATGTCCTATTATCAAGCAACGAGACTGATTTTTTGGGAGGGTGGGGGAGAGGGTTGGCTAGTAAGTAGCATGGCTTATGAAGACAATACTCCAAGAGAAAAGAATTATATTATAAACCACGTTCTTGGGATTATGGTGGAGGCATGATCTCTACTCCCAAGTGCATGGATTTGTGTTTAACCTTAGCTTATTACTTAACAGTGATATCCTTGCAATGAAAATATTTACATATATATTTTTTAAAAGTCTGAGATCAAGAAGAAAAAATAAAATGTAGGTATTGAAATGCATGGTCTTGATCCATTTTAACACCTCAGGGAGGACCCTGCCTCTTTTAAAACAAGGCCATTTTGCTCATTTAAAATAATACAGACTCATCCCAGAGGATTTGGAAAATCCAAGAATTTCGTGTCTTCGAGATATTCCCTCATAAAATCTTGAGGTAAGAATACCTTAGATTGGGTTCCTTGGACACAGACTGCTACCCCCCCTCCCCCGCCGCTAAGGACAAAAACTGCACACTGAATGTTTCCTGGGGAGATCACCCTGTAAGAAGGGAGGGATACTCCAAATGGGGTTTCCACTGAGATGTGGTTCATCTGTCTGGGGAGCCAAGCAGGGCGGGCCTTTCACAGTGGTTCCAAATTAAGGGAAGTGGGCAGGCTTTTGTATCCCTGTATCAGCAAGTCCTTGGCCCCCTGGAGGGGCTGATTTTGGATGAGTCTACTTCCTAGGGCCCAGAACAATTCCCAGTGAGGGGTACAGCTGTGAGGTATCAATGGGGATGGCCCAGCAGCTGGGGAGGGATCTGGGCTCCAAAGAAGGGGATTCGGGTGAAGCCGGCCTTATCTGCTACATTACGTCAACATTGGGTCAACATTGGGATTCACACAGGACATGCAACCTCACAGCCGATTTTTCCACTTAACATTTTTTGCTGAATTTTCCCCCTTTCCTGGACTTCTTTTTGAAACCATTTAAAGTAACTGCCTATTTTATCATGTGGAAATATTATTTATTTAACCATTCTCTCCTTGTCGAAGACTTAATTTTGAACAAATTTTCACTGTGAAGAATCATGTTGCAACGAACACGTCTGTGTCTCTGTGATGTACACGGTAATGAGAAAAGAGCCTCTGGATAATTGACTGCTTCTGACTGACCAGGTCAGGCTAATATTTTTCTTGCTTTCCTCATGAAGTTTTTTATGAAAAATATATGAGCCAGTGTACATAAATATATTACATTTACTAACTTGCTTAGTCCGCATTGCACGTCTGAGATGCAGAGATAGTCATCATCTCCATTTTGCAGGCGAAGAAGCCAAGGCACAGAGAGGTTGATCACTTCTTGCAAAGTTGCCCAGCTGGTGAGAGGGCAGACACTGTGAATCCAGAGGTAGAACAGTATTACCAGACTACTGCTCTTAGCCCACTTTATTTTGGTGATTTTCCTAAACTCACATCCCTAGAAGGAAAATCCCAAGGTCAAAGGGCATGATTTATTTTAAAGCTCATGAGAAGAAGTGCCAGGAAGATCTTCCAGAAGCCCTGTGTACTTCCACCGGCAGAAGGTATGAGGGTTTATGTACCTGGAGTCAAGCTCGAAGAGCTCGAGTCTTTAGAACCATGATGGGGAACTTGTCATCTATCTCTTATCTTCACGTCACGTGTCGTTCTTAAGCAGAAGGCTCTCTTCCTGTTTTTTTTTTTTTTTTTTTTTTATTAGCAGCACAATTATCTCAGGATCTTCCTGTAAGTGTTGACTAAACTGTGCCACCGACATTTCAAAGGAGAATTTTTCACTTGTGGGATGAACGTGTGAATGAGGGCAGGAGTGAGCGTGGACTGGCCACCCTGTGTTGGGAGCTGTGTGAGGGAGCACGGGAGTGAAAACCTTGGAGAAGCAAGTTCTCCCCACAACAGCGGAGTGGTTTTCCACAATTGAAAGGCTTTCCAAAAATTCTTCAGTGGGGTCTCTCCTTGTCTCGGTTGAATTGCCTACTTTTAAAAACACTGAACACCCTTTACCAGCTGGACTCTATCATGTGCTTGGAAATACCAACTTTTAGCGCTGGAAAATAACTTTGGGGTCATCTAGCCCCATCCCATTATTTCAAGGAGGAGGAGCCCACACCAGCCCCGTGAGGGCATTTCCCTGTCCCGGAGGTAGGGCTGTGGGAGCTGGAGTTCTGTCATCTTTCATTCAGGGTCAGAAGAGCCCTCCAGAAATGTCTTAGATGTCACCAGAGTTATTTTGCATTACTTTAGCAGTGACTTTGACTGAGCTCAGCCTCAAATACCTTGCTGTGTAGTTTACGTCTGAATTCCGAAGGATTTCTTCAGAAAACAGAAATTTTTTCCCTTGATATTTTGACCTCTGGCACCGTATCGAACCTCTCCAAGTTCATTTCCCCTCCATCTCCTCTTCCACCTCGGTTTTTGTGAGGCTTAAATGAGCCAAAGGATGTATAATTCTTCATAAAATACTTCCACAGAGAGAGCGCTCAGTAAATATTGGCTTCAACTCCCTTCCCTGTCCCCATGTCCCCTGCCTTTGCTTGTTCCGGAAGTGCTGTAGAGTTGTGGGACCTTCTTGAGCTTCAGGACCCTTTTCTGAAAAAATACAGATTATGTGTTACTATATATTCACTCCACAGGGTTTTAGTGGGGATCAAATGAGGAGTGTGAAGAAACTAGTACAACAGCCCCCGGCAGACTCCGTTATCCGTGGTTGTGGCTACCTCAATGCCTTACTTCACCACTGATGTCAGTAGGCCAGTGTGTTGGTCATTTAATAAAATGGATGGTCTATAGATCTTGTGCATTTTATTAATTTTCAGTCCCGCTGCATATAGACAAAGGATGGAATCTGTACAGAATCAACATAGAAAGAGTACGATATTTAGATTTTTAGGGAGTAGGTAGGTATTCATCTCAGCCCAGCTATCTTCCACTCCTGAGTTTTTCTCATCTCTTTGTTCCTTCCCATTCTCACACTCTTCTTCTTTTCTCTTTTTTTCTCCATGACACCTGAAGTACGCTTTTCCTGGTGATTCAGCATGAGGGATAATTTGTGAAGAGCAGTTGAAAGGACTGTCACCACACCATGTGGTCTGTCAGTTGCTAAGTCTGAGGGATTGGTCCTCGTGGCCTGGGGCAGCCTATAGTACACCCCTTGCTTCCCTGGGCCTCAGGGACGTCACTTGCTCCTTTCTTCCTGTTTTGCCTGTCCTCCCATCCCTGACGGTTTCGTCCTCTTCCTCCTCCTACCACAGAAGTTCTGAAGTTCCCCTGAGTTTCACGTGCAACTATCTTCTTTACTCATTTCCCACTTTTTTCCTGAGCGATCTTTCTTGTATTGTAATCCTAAGTCTGTGCCTTTGACGGTGACGGCTCAGCACTGTCCGTGGTTGGAACCGCCTCTCAGGTATGTCTCTCATGCCAGTCTACATGCCTCTACACATGCCAGGTCAATGTGTGGAGAACACAACCCATCGTCCCTCTCCCCCAAAGCAGCTCCAAATCCAACTCTTCACACTATGCAGCAATGAGACAAAAATGCTTGGTCCGGGTGACACGGTAGAGTGAATAAATTAAATATTTTGTGTTTTCTGAGTAAAATCTCTCTCACTTTTCAAATGTCACCTTCCCTATGAAGATGTTGATTTGACCCATCGTTCCCTATTTCTTTTTTTTTTTTTTTTAAGGTTTTATTTATTTGACAGAAAGGGATCACAGGTAGGCAGAGAGGCAGGGAGAGAGAGAGGGGGAAGCAGGCTCCCCACTGGAGAGAGAGCCCGACGAGGAGCTCGATCCCAGGACCCTGAGATCAGGACCTGAGCCAAAGGCGGAGGCTTAACACACTGAGCCACCCAGGCGCCCCGGTCATTCTCTATTTCACGCTCCCTGTGCATTTATTTTATTTTATTGCTGGGCTCCATTTATGTTTCTTTTTTTCCGGACCAGGCAGGAGTCAGTAAACTTTTTTGGTAAAGGGCCAGAGGGTGAATACTTCAGGTTTTGTGGACCATCTGATTTCTGCTACAACTACTCAAGGCTGCAGTTAGTGAAATTGGCCGTAGACAAAATATGTGGCTGTGTTCCAATAAAACTTTATTTACCAAAACAAGCAGTGGGGGCTGGATTTGACCCGTGAGCCATAGCTTGCTGCCTGTGTTCTAGACTCTGAATTCTTAAAGAGTTGCTTCATGGGAATTTAAAGTTTAGTGATCCTTTCACCAGCCAGAAGCTGTACAAGGCCTGAGGATCCAAAGTCAGGTGAGGCTCAGTCCCCGACCTCACCGAGCTCCCATGGTGTGTTGGGGCTGCCGTAACAAAGTCCCATCAACTGGGAATTTAATTATTTTATCGTTTTGGAGGCTAGAAGACCAAAATCAAGGTGCTGGCAGGGCTGGTTCCTTCGGAGAGCTGGAGGAAAATCTGTTCCTTGCCTTGTAGCCTCTGGTGGTTTGCTGGCGCTCTTCAGTGGTTCCTGGTTGTGGATGTGTCCTTCCGACCGTCCACTGTCACATGCCGTTCCTCTCTGCATCTCCCACACCGTCTTTCTCCTGTTTACGTCTGCCTCTAGGGATGGGGGGTTTAGTTCTTCCACGTATCACCTCTGGAGGCCACAGTTCAACCACAACAAAGTGCATGTGTTTACTGTGTGTATGCCAAGGGCACAGGGTGAGGGAGCGTCACCCTGCGGATGGCGGGAGAGGGAGAGAGAAAGGGCACACAAAACCCAGCGCGTTCCGCCGGAAAGCTGACTCCTGTTTTGGCTGACCGGAGAGAAAGGAAAGAGAAATCCAGGCCCAAGAGCCTGAGCAGACAAGCAAGGGCAGGTCTGGAAGGAGCACCTGCTGTATACTAATCCTGAGGCAGGTACTCAGTGGTGAGCTGGGCGGCCGGGGCTCCCGCGGAAGCCGGGAAGAGAAGCTGGAGCAGTGCTCTCCGTGTGCAACTTCGGACCATGTTCCCCGAGAGAAGGAGTTAATGAAGTCGCAGGGAAGGATGGTGGCTCACTGGCTGCTGGGAGCCCCTTCTTCCAGGATGCGGGGCTCGCCTGGTGCTCCAAGGGCTCGCTAGTGTCTGGGCTGTTACCCCGAAACTCCTCCTCTCACCGACGTGGGCTGGGTCCGTCGCTCATCCTCGTGCCTCCGTGTGTGCTGGAAGCACCGAAGGGCGGTGGAGCAGGAGGTCTCGCTCGCAGACCACTGTTCTCCGACGGAAACAGGCCGCGGGCTGATCGCTCAGGAATAAAAGCGGCCGGCGCTTGTGGGATGTTGACTCAGCACCAGACGTGCTTCTCAGATCTCTGTCCCAACGCCTTTAATCTACACGGGCCTCCCTGAGATGCTGAGAGCTCCGTGGCCCCATGAAAGAGTGGAGGCTCAGAGCCCTGAACTGGCCCAGTGCAACCCGGCTGGTGAGTGACTGGCCGGCAGCGCCCCCGCAGTCCAGCCTCGCAGCCCGCTCTGTCTCCCCTCCTCTCTGTCTGGCCCCGCGTGTCTGTCTAGGGCCCATCTTGGGCCCTTCACCCTGCTTCTGTGAGCCTCCACTCTCCATCCATCGCCGTCTCCCATTCTGATTCTCCTCCGGCTCCCCCTTTCGCCTTCCTCCCTTATTCTCATATGTCTGCCCCCCCAACACACACACTCTGGGCCCCTCCTTCACTCTCTCTACATTGGTTTTCTGGCCTTGGGTACTTTTGGGGTGAGCCGTAGCTGCTCACGTAAAGGACTCCTCATTTTTCTCAGCAGTACCCCAAGGCTTACCAGATGCCCATAAAACTCAGCCCCCACTAATCTGGGGGGCGGCCTGAGGATGGACAAACGGATCCCAAGTGAAAGTCCAAAACCATGCAAGGTGCGATAGCCATGCATAGCCCATTAAAGAGGATTATGGACGTGCTCGGAATGATCATTTTCTAGAACAGAGTGTACAACACACTCCAGGGGCTTGCGCTGGGAGCATAATTTTCTGGATTACTGTTATTCCGCATTTTACCCTTGTCTGACTTTACCAGGACATATTGTTCGGGACTGAAGCTTGAACACAGTTTCCTAGACCCGTGATTTCGGATTCTACTCTGGGAATGACTTGAGAGACAGCTTGCGGCAAACACCCAGCCGCAGCCCGCTGGAGGAAAGGCCGTGAACTTTGTACCGAGGGGAGCTTTGGAATTTCAGAGGCTTGAGCCTGGAGAGGAATTCTGGGATGGTGGTGGGCGGGCAGGGCGGTGGACAATGGGGCCATTTTCACAGTCATTACACAAGATTAACTTAACTTTTCCCTATAAAGCGTCCTTGAGGTGCCCCAGTGCTCTTTTCGGGTAACTTTCTTGAATAGAAAATAAACAGAGGGCCTTTGGCTCCCGATCAGCACTGTACCTACAGAAGGCTGCTTTTCAGGACTCGTGAGCTGCTTCTGTGTGCCTGAGTGGCATGTTTGGCAGGAATTTTCTGGAGCGGCATGAAGCACTACTTTTAATTCCCATGGATGCTGCTTGTTCCTCAGAATGGAAAATGTTCTATTTTTGGCCACAAGAATATTTCTGAGGGAGAAAAAAAAATTAAACAAAGCACGACAACAAGTTCATGGGTGTCGTTTTATGAGTCTGAAGAAGTTTTCAGTCTCCTGTGCCTGGGGGAAGAGGGGCAGCCCCTTGGATGCACGTGGAGTGGAGACAAGAGGGGCCGTTCACTGGGGATTGCCCGGGTCCGGTGGGAGGGCACTGGGCAGGGGCGGCCTGGCCGGGAGGGGGCCGGCCCGTGGAAGTTGCAGCTGGGCCTTTGCATGGCAAGGGAGACCGCTCTGAGATAGGCATCCTTTGCCCATCCCAAATCTGTCTTGGATCATAAGGTGATCTCCCCCACCAGCCCCAAAGCAAGGCGGCCCTACCGGCATATCGGCCTCCATGTTACAGTTGGCCGCCAGCCTTTGAGGGGAAGAACGTCCAGGGGCAGACTTCCAGCAGCATCTGATCTCAAGGCCAATTGCAGGGCCAGCTACATGGTGAACGCAACCTTTTTTGGCCCTTCCCTCCACCAGACACCTTTCCAGGAAGTAGCTCAGTGCCACCGTGACCTTGTTGTTTGCTGCCTGATAGCTTTGCTGTGAAAAACAGACAAGCATGCAACTCTAGGGGAGCATTGCCCATCCAAGCATCTTTTCTTGGGAGGCCAGAGCCCAGCTAGTGCAGCCCAGTGGCCCAGGGGAGCATCTCGGAGGGGATGGGGTGTATTGCAGACATGGCCAGGGTCCCTGGGAGGGGTAATCACAGGCATGGAGATGGAGCTGGGCTCTGCCGGCTCTGATTGAGAAACCCAGGCTGGGTGGGAAGGAGCCCTGTGATCCGACTCCCGGAGCGAACGGGTGGGGTTTTGCCAGGGGCCTGGGACCTTCTCTCCCCATCCAATAGCCCATCTGGCTGTTGAAATCGTCAGGAACTCCTGCCATCTGCCTCAAACCCAGCTGTCAGGTACAGATGGGGCCATGTGTCTGGGTAATGTCCGATCCTTGGTGGGAAGGGTTGCTGTCCTCTCAGGAAGGGGGCCCCCACCTTCCAGTGATGAAACGCTGGCTGAGGGCAACTGCTGTACTTATCTTAAAGCCCTGCCCTCCTGGGGAGCCCCATTCCTGCAGCAGCTCCGAAGCCATGCCTGTGAGCTTGCAAGGCTGCTGTCTTTAGAAATATGGGTTCAACATGGAGGAACTCACATCACACTGTGTCAGAAATATGTGCGGATGCTGCAAGGCACCGTTACTGGGAGCCGGCTGGATTTCTCCTGCCTGTATGCTCATTTATTCAACGTGGATGTACTGAGCACCTGGGATGTGCCGGGCAGGAGGGTGTACGCGAGAGACAGTCTCTGCTGATGTGGGATTTACAGTTGGTGGAGGACACAGACAACACATAAACCTAGTCCCATTCTGGCAGTGCTAAGCAGGAAAAGAACAGAGTGCTGAGAGACAGAATAATGGTATGCATTAGAAAGGATGGGTAGAGGTGACCATTGTGGGAGGGTGAAATTTAAGTGAAAGTCAAAGAAAGAGGCCAGTCATGTGAAGAAATGGGGAGATGGAGGAGATTTTCTGGCAGAAGGAACAGCAAGTGCAAAGGCCCTGAGGTGAGAAGGCTGAGCATGTCTGAAGCAGCTCACAACACCTGAGATGAGCTGGAGCAAAGTGAGTGAGGGTGGGAAAGGTTTGAGATGAACTTGGGCAGTTAGCCATTGGGCTGGATCATGGAGCACCTTGTAGGCCAGAAAAGGAGCTTTAGTTTTATTCTCGAAGTGCTGGAATGCCAAGAAGGACTTGAAGCAGGGGTGTGACATGATCTCTCTTCAGTTTTGAAAGAACATCAGCCGCTATGAGGGTAATGGATGGGGACATCCAGCTTCTGTCCATGCAAGAGGCTTCACCTGGGGAGTGAGAGCGCCTTCTTTCTGTCTGCATTCAACCCAGTCTCTTTCCATGTCTTGCCTTCCCCACTGCTGAACTGGTGGAGACTTTTACCCAGTTCTTTAAAGTCAACCATGGCTTATCTCAATAAGCCAGCGAAGGACCCAGGGAGCTTAGGCCGTGTCCCCATCTGACAGGTAACACGGAGCTCCCAGAGGGTTTAGCAAGTTCCTAGCAGGGCAGGTTCTTGCCTCCCCAGCCCAAGGCTCTCTGCTTCTCCGTGCACCCTGCTCCATTGAAATTTGATTTTTTACTGTCACTCTGGCTTACACATGGTGTTAGAAAAAAAATTTCAAAAAGGGGAAATTTTTACTTTCAGAGAAACATGAAGGGAACCTGGCCAAAGATTTTATGGAGCTCATTAATTAATGAAGGGACCATGTTATGGTCTTTTTCAAAAACTAAGAAGTGAGGGTCTTTATAGGTAATTTAATACAGAAATGTAGGGATAGGATCACTGAGTTATATATAAACTGGTTAATATCCGAAAGGCCATAAACCTTAGGGGTTATCTTTTCCACTGGGCAGAAATTATCTGCATATCTTATAGATATGGGAATATGACCTGAGCCGAAGGCAGAGGCTTTAACCCACTGAACCACCCAGGTGCCCCTGGTTCCGTTTTTTCAAGATTTTATTTATTCATTTATTTTCGAGAGAGAGCGATTGGGTGCACAAGCTGGAGGAGAGGCAGAGGGCGAGAATCTCAAGCAGACTCCTTGCAGAGCATGGAGCTCAATGTGGGACTCGATCCCAGGACCTCAAGATCATGATCTGAGCCAAAACCAAGAGTTGGATGGTCAATATGGAATCGTCCAGGTGCCCCAAACTTTGGCGATTTTTCTGACACTGTTTCTTAGAGCAGTGATGGCTTAGTACAGTGACTGTGTTACAAAGTTCACAGAAAGCCAGGAGAGAGAGAGCTCAAACTGAGTAAGAAGTGGGTCTGTTGAAAAGCAACCCTACCTCCCCCAGAATTACTTTAAATCCAGTCACGTTATCAGATACCTTTTGGGCCCTGACCGCCAACGTGCAGAAGTCTGTGCAAGTCTGTGGGAACACAACCCTTCCTACAGAAGACCTCCTGCCCCGTGGACCTCATGGTCTAGACGGGGAGACAGACATGCAAATGCCCATGTTCCACTTCATCCTGGTCAGGCCCAGGCAGAGAGGCGTGGGGGCTGTGCAGGGCCTGGGGTGGGGGGTTGGGGCACTTCCCAGAGAAGGTGCATTTGAGCCTGGGCTTGAAGGGTGGGAAAGGACTGGCAGGTTGAGAAGGATGGGGGTGTGAGGAGGGAGAGGCATTCGGGCAGGGTGTCAGCCACTGACCACATACATAATTTAAACCTGCCATAACCAAAAAGGGGAGTCTCTCTGCCCGGGATGTGCAGAGAGACTCCCCTTTTTGGTTATGGCAGGTTTAAATTTTTTCTCTTTGATTCTCACCGCCAGTTCTAGAATTCTAAGGGTAGGGAGGGGAGGTTGGTGGAAAAAGGAAGGAGAAGTTGGAGTCTCTTGGGCAAGCTTGCAAAATTTTCTTTAAATATTAGGTCAAATTCTCTATCAAAACCCTATTTAAAACTTTCTGAAAGACTTTGAAGTCCCAGAGAAGCAGGAAGTTAATTAGAGAGGCTTTGATATCTTAGGGTATGTTTTAACAGCTGCTTAGGACAGTTGAAACAGTAAGAACTTATGTGGTTTGGGATGCGTCTGTGATAGTCAGCTCTGGTCGGAGTAAAATATCCCCGCGTTGGAGAGCAGGAGCAGTTGGCTTTAATTTTAGAAAGAGCTCAAGCCAAAACGTTCTCTAAAACCCAAGAGAGGAACTTCTAAAGAGGAAGATTGCTCCAAGAGAATGTGTTTGGGGGTAAAAGATGAATTGAGTAGGGAACAAATGATCCCAGCTTGGTTCTTGGAAGCGCACAGGACATGTCCATTTCTGGAGAATTCCCTGAAGGTGTATTTCACCAAGGATGCGTGTTGGCAGCGGCCATTTGTAAAGGGGTCCCCATGGGGTGGATCAGCCTCTATAAGGGGCACACACCCAAGGGGTGTCCGACCACTTACATTTTCTGGGGATTGTCATTGTGCTTGAATCAACACTTAATTTGCTTCCCTGGCCAACAACCTGGGCCTTCTTAATTATTTCCTCAAATCCTGCCCTGGATCGGATCTTCTCCAAGCTGGAGAGAGAGAACATTGAGGAATCCTCTGGAGGGCAAAGGGAGCTGCCTGTGGAGAGGGTCTCAAGAGATTCTGGGAAGCCCTAGGTGCCGCTGCTGGTGATGATGACGGTGCTGGTGTTGAAGAACCTGGGGGTAAAGACGAGGAGGAGGGCGTTAGGGAGCACGGGGAGAGCCAACTGGCTGAGCGTTCGACACCGATGCTCAAGCAGTAGGATTCTTACACTCACTTCACGGAGGGAGTAAAACGACCCCTTCATCCATGCAGTCACTGAGCCCCGCCTTCTCTCAAATCCCCTACTTCCTAGCAATTTGTAGAGAGGTACTTTGGTAAGGGGCCAGCCGCTGGCTGACAGATGACTGTATCATCCCATTCAAGATACCAATTTATCTTCCAAAAATACTGCCTTGGGCACGTTAGGTGAATCTTCCAAGGATGGCTCATTCTCCACAGAATAAAGATCAGATTCCTTTGCCTCGACCTCACACACCAGGTCACTCTGTGTGTCCCTCTTGGGTTTGGGCCCTCACCGGGCCCTTGCATGGTGCTGCGGTTGGGGAGTGTCTTGTGAAGACTGTTGTTTGTTCCTTTAAAAAAGTGCCACCACCACATTTTTTCCGGAGGAATGTTGAATTTCTCACAACAACACAATAAACCAAAGGCCGCTCAAGACCACATTTTGGCAGCACAAGCACTCACACTGAATGGATTGAGAAAGGACTGGCAGAGATCCTGACACAAAGATAACCTATTTTTTTTTTTAAAGATTTTATTTATTTATTTGACAGACAAAGATCACAAGTCGGCAGAGAACTAGGCAGAGAGAGAGGAGAAAGCAGGCTCCCCGCTGAGCAGAGAGCCCAATGCAGGGCTCGATACTAGGACCCTGGGATCTTGACCTGAGCCGAAGGCAGAGGCTTTAACCCACTGAGCCACCCAGGTGCCCCAACCTATTTTTTTTTTAGAGTTTCATTTTTGGGAGGAATAGTTACATGAAGAACTTTAAGATGGTTAGTTCTGCTGATGGGATCACATTGGTACATGAGGAAACCTGGTAAAACGTTCCCACAGACAATAGTCTTCTACCATAGTCAACTTTTCTTGATAAATTACTGCCCTCAAACTTGGAATTTTTTTTGCAGTATATACCAATCTTTATACATATATATATGTGTGTATATCTTTATACATATATATTCTTTATATATATATATCATACATATATATACATACATATGTATAATCTTTATACATATATATTCTTTTTATATATCATACATATATATACATATATATGTATAATCTTTATACATATATATTCATATAGAATATATATTCTATATATAAATATATATAGAATATCTATATCAAAATAGATATATATAGAAAATATATATCTATATCTATATATAGATATATATAGAATATATATTCTAATAATATATATTCTATATGAATATATATTCTATATGAATATATATACACATGTACATGAATATATATGTGTGTATATTACATATTATGTATTTAAAAATCTCTCTATGTATTTACCTCTCTATAGAGTTACACAGGTGAATGGGGAGCTCTGGCAAGCTCAGTGGGGGAAAGGTTACATGAGATGCATAAGGAAAGTTGAAGTAGAAAACAAGTAGAAGGGAGTAATGTCTTCTCTTAAAGAATAGGCACTCACCTTACAGGGGACAGGGCAAAGCCGAGGTGTTCTAGAGCTCAGGGTCAGCCACAAACAGGAAACAAGAGATACAAAAATAAGAGGTGTGTCAGCTTCTCTTCTGTCCCGAGCCCACTGGTGTCCTACCTAGTTCTCAGGGAGCCTTTGGCACTCCCCATCTGGGATATTCTCCGGGGTCTTCGTCTCCTCTGGTCTTGGAGCTTGTGGCGTGTCCCCACTCCTCTATCTTCTCTACAGAGACATGTTTTTCTCTAGGTAGTGGTTGCACAAATTGGGTGGAAAATTCTAACGTTCACGTCTTATCTCGGGAAAATCGAGCTTGTTTCCTTTGGATTTAGGTTTGGTTTTTCTCCTGTGCTTATTGGCCCTGGAAGTGCCACCCCAAACCTAGAGGGATCGTATCGACAGTGTGGTGCTGTATCGAGAAAAGTGGTCTGAATTCTGGACACTGCTGTGGGCACCTCAGAGTTCAGAGCTCACACCAGCAGTGACGGGTTAGCCACTCCAACCACTCCATGTGAGACTTCTAGTGTTTCCAAATTTCCAGCAGCTCTTAATCATCAGGATGTAGGAATGAGAAATCAGAGCTCCCAGAAATTCTTAGGAATTCCCCCAATCCCAAGCCCTTCTTCAAATATCTCCACATTCTTCTTATTCTTATTATGATGATGTCTAAGAAAATGTATTGAATAAATAAGAAACCTTTGACTTAGAGGATTTGCAAGGAGCCGTAACTTATAGTAAATATTCAGAAGTTTGAAAATGCCAGCAAACATTGGGCAGTATTTGAATAACGTCACATTGGATCTCCAAGCAAGGTTGACATCATGACACAGGATATCATGTTGAAACTGCCAATGTAAGAATTCATTTTACTACCGAAATGTTTTATTTGTTGGTGTACTAGTCATTTTTATCAGGATGTAAGCACATATATTTATTAATGTAACCTCCCCCACCCCCCAACTATCCACTGCAGAGGACAAACGGGATCATGAACACACACTCGAAACATGGTGACCTCAGAATATGGCAACAGCTACAAGGATCGACTGAAGGGTGGGGTCAGCATCCCCCTTACATGCCCCGCCCCCCAGGTCCCCGAGATGCTGGCCTAACCCTTGGCTGCATGTGTGCGTCATTCTTCTCTAAATTCCTGCTTAATGTCTGTGGATTCCCTTAAACAGGAATGTCTCTCTGCCCATTGATAGGCTCTGGTTCTCTCAGAGTGATTATAATACTTTCCCCTATTAGCTCAATTTCTTGACCAACTTTTCTTGGAATTTGAGAGTCAGAAAAAAAGCATCTTATAATTTCTAGGGATATGCTGGGAGGGAATTCCCCCATGGAAACACTAAAGTATTCCATCATTAGTTTCTGTATTCTCTCTGCTTCCTTATTACATGTCCAGTCTTGGAAAGGATCCCTCTTTCGGGAGTAATCCAGGACACCGCCATGGAGACTGAGAGGCTGTCAACTAAAAATATCTCCAGTGGCTGATCTTGGACATGCACGACAGTGGTGTTTGTGGGGTCTTTCTCCTGCAGAGGACTGCTGTAAATCTCGTAAAAGCCAAACTACAGCCATCAAGGGCAATTGTTAACTGGAACAGATTGGCATACAGCATCCTTCTGGGAGCCTATGGGTCTTTGATGAAGATGGCTGTCTTGGGCTCTGTTGGAGGCAGACATCTCAGCCACCTCCTTTTCTCATGGAGTATAGAATAAGCAGGTAGCAAAGGGTAAGGGTGTCAGGCCACCAGAGTCGAAAGCCCGCCACTCACTAGCTGTCAGACACTGAACAAGTCACTTAGCTTCTCTAGATCTCGGGTTTCGTGTGTGTGAACCTCCCAGAGTGGATGTAAGGATTAAACATAATAATGCAGGTGACGGGGCTCTGACCCATGTCGGCTGTGAACTAAAGAGATCCTGCTGTTGTGTGTTTCCTTCTAGAGAATAGCGCATGGGATCAGAGAGAGGGCTTCTTACCAGCACATCCATTCACCGTTGGGTGGTCTAGGAGCCCGAACCTACTCAGGGTTCTGAACCCCTGCCATCTCCATACATTTCTAAAATAGTGTTGCTGTGCTTAGACTGAAGCCCTCATACGAAATCTGAAAAAATGGTTTCAGGAAAGCACCTTGGGTTTGGTAACCCTTTACCTTGACAGAGCTTCAAGGCATAGATGTGGGCTTAGACACTGTATCAAAAGCATTGGCAGAGGACAGGCTGAAGAGGTCAAGGACCAGGGCATGGTGCAGACTCCCTCACCCAGCCCAGGCTGCCGGAGGGCTCTGTCCATTCTAGGTACCTTCTAGGGCATGGTTACAGGTTTTGTAAGAGAAATGACCCCTTGTAAAGAGTTTGTTTTTCTGCACCTGGCTCAGAAAGATAGAAGAACTCTCAGATCTGGTCACGTAATCTGATGTCAGTGCCCCTTGAGTAATTTTGTTACTCAGTAAACAATTTGCATTGGAGTATGGTGGAAGGTTCTAGGTTAAGAGTATTATTGTAGATTTTAGCACATTTAAGTTTAAACACCACTTCTTTTACTAGCTCTGTTGACTTTGGATGAGTTACTTATTATCTCTTGTGTTCTGTTTCCTTGGTTATGATATGAGGATTGTGACTGTACCTACCTCCGAAGGTTAGCTTGAGGGTTAAATGAAATCACATATGTTAAAAGCTCTCCACATAGATCTTGGAACACAGTAAACACTCAAGAATTATTAATTATTATTATAGTTGAGTCAAGGAGGTATACAAATACTCCTGGGCATACTTAAATGTTGCATTCTTGAATAGATCAAAAGGAATGTACTCATACAAAATATAGTATAGAAGGCAGTGAAGTGAGTGCAGTTACCCCAGGGGGCGGGATTTTCTATTATCCTGGCCCATGTTCCCACAGCAGAGTGTTTCTGGACATGGACAGCGGGAGAGGTGGAGTAGGGCAGAACGGGAAGCAGGGAGGAGGTGGTCCAAAGGTGCAGAGGGTGTGGGATGTACAGGAGTGAGCTGTGCATGGCCAGCACTGCTTCCCAGCATCCCCAGAGGACGATGGCTGGACAGGCTTCTTCAGGACTTTCTTAGCAGTTTAACTGATTCCAATCCTGGTTTGGTTTAATCACAAGATTTTAAAAAAGAGACTCTTGAGTAGTGTCCCATGCACAGGGCTTTCAAATCCACCACCTTTAATGCCTTGCTGGCGGAAGACGTCTCTGCAAGGACCAAGTTCACCGGCAGTTGATCAAATAAATACCAGGGCGTGTGAGAAACACCTTTCACAGGGTCCAGATGGAAAAATCTTCAAGGGTGAAACCAACCAACCAGTGTCAGATGTGGGGAGACTTGAAAGACGTCATTTTCTGATCCATTCTTGCATTTCTGATCCATTAACTTTTTTTTTTTTTTTAAGATTTTATTTATTTATTTGACACAGAGAGAGAGAAAGAGAGAGAGAGCACAAACAGGAGGGAAAGGGAGAAGCAGACTCCCCCTGAGCAGGGATCCTGATGCGGGGCTCGATCCCACAACCCTGGGATTGTGACCTGAGCCGAAGGCAGACACTTAACTGGTTGAGCCACCCAGGCGCCCCATCTGATTTGCTAACTTTTACAAAGGAAGTAAGAAATGTGAAACTGGAAGATTCCGGGACCTTCTCCTCGTGAATCCTGTGGAGTTATTCCTGACGGTCATGAAAGCATGTGCACTCAGCTGTCCCTGGCTGTAGGCAACTCTGGGAGTATCTTCCCAGCTCCTGATGGACACTTTTCCCAGAGGGAGGGATGACTTCCCAGCACGCACGTACACCAAGTGACCTCTCCCTTCCTAGATTTCTTCTTCTTTTTTAAAATTCAGACTCAAGTTAGTTAACATACAATGTAGTATCAGTTTCAGGAGTAAAATCTAATGATCCACCACCTTCATACAACAACAAGTGCCCATCACAACATGTGTTGTCCTCAACACTCATCACCTACCTAGCCCATCCCCCAACCCACCTCCCCTCCACCAGCCCTCAGCCTGTTCCCCTATAGTTCAAAGTCCTTTACAGCTTGCTTCCCTCTTTGTTTTTATCTTGTTTTATTTTTCCTTCCCCTCCCATATGTTCATCTGCTCCACTTCTCAAACTGAAACATATGCGTGAGATCATATGATATTCGTCTTTCTCTGACTGACTGATTTTGCTTAGCATAGTACACTTGTTGTGTATTAGGTTGTTGCTGCAAATGGCAAGATTTCATTCCTTTTGATGGCTGCATAATATTCCATTGAATATACATACGCCGTATGTTCTTTATCCATCCATCTGTTGATGGGCATCTGGGCTCCCTCCACAACCTGGCCATTGTTGTTAATGCTGCTATAAACATTGGAGTGGCTGTGCCGCTTCCAAGCAGCATTATTGTATCCTTTGGGTAACTTCCCAGCAGTGCAATTGCTGGGTCGTAGAGCATTTCCATTTCTGACTTTCTGAGGAGACTCCACCATTTTTCAGCATGGCTGCCCCGACCTGCATTCCCACCAACAGTGCACGAGCATTCCCCTTTTCCTGCATCCTGGCCGACACCTGTTGCCTCCCGAGTGGACAATTCTAACCTTCCTTTCTGGAATGATTTCTGACTTGGTGCTTGCGTGATAATAATCAACATCACAGAAGTGACAGCAGCTGTTTTCAGTGGCTTCTGTAAGTCAGCCATTTAACTCGTATTCTTTCCTTCAATCCTCAAAAACAGTCAAGTGCCATTGTCTCTAGTTTACAGATGAGAATACCGAGGCTTAGACAAGGTCATTTATTTGCTGCTCAGGTGAATGGAATCGAAACTTTATTTATTTATTTAGTGAAGATTTTATTTGTTCATTCATTCATTTATGTAAGCAGGCTCCACGCCTGCTCGGGGCTTGAACTCACAACCCTGAGATCCGGACCTGAGCTAAGATCAAGAGTCTGACACTTGACTGGCTGAGCCCTCCAGGCATCCCAAGATTTTATTCTTGAGTAATCTCTACCCACAACATGGGGCTTGAAGTCCGAGACCAAGAGTCGCATGCTCCACCGACTGAGCCAGCCCCTGGAATTGAAATTTTAAACTAGGACCATGTGATCCCAAGGTCTTTGCCTTCAGCTGCTGAACAGTAGCTTAAATGAGGCGGCCCTGGCACCAGCTCCTTGTTTGGGAGGATGGGAGCTACGCGTAGAGACATATGCCCGGGGACGCTCTCTTCTTGACACCAGCCATGCCCTGACAGTGTCTGCAGATTCCAGATCTCTCTTGGCTCTCTTTCAAGACAGAGGTTATTTTGCCCCTTATTTTTGCCCCGGTGCATGAATTTACCATGCATGTTTTTGGATATTACAGTCCAAAAGACATCACATTACGGTCTCAATAGTTCTCGGTTGTGAACGTGACCCTATAGTCAGATTCCAACCACAGCCCTACAACATACAAGGTCTGTGACTCTGGAAAAGTTGCTTCATTTCTCTCAGTTCTTACATTTATAAAGTGGGGACAGTAGCAGCACCTCATAGGATGATCGGGAAGATTAAAAGCACTTAGAAGAGCCAGTGGTCGGTGTTAACTGCTTAATAGAACGACTCAAGCTTAGGAGAGTTTAAGGGTTAATATACCTGATGACATGCCACAGATTGGCACAGCGCCCATTATAATCTTGAATTTCCCAATTGGTTCGATTCTTTAACAAAGATTTATTGAGTGCTGACTCTGGGTCACACACACTCTGTGACACGAGGGCCATGGATGCAGGGAGGAATAAATGTCCTCGGGAAATGTATGGGTGCGGGGTGTGGGACCGTCATATAAGCAGACACCTTCAGCTCAATGTGCTGAGTGCTGGGTGCATTAGTTGCCTGGTGGAGGGGTACATGTGTCAGCCTGGCTCTGTAGGGAAGGAGGAGAATGAGTTAGCTCCAAGCAGAAGGATGGGAGAGGGTTTCTATGCAGCGTGAATGTGTAAGAAGGCACAAAGGTGGGGAGCAGCGCTGGGGGTGAGAGGTCCAGGGAGCGACCTGTGGATGCTCAGATCCAGGCTTTAAGCTGGGAAATGAGGCTGGAGACAATCCTAGGGGTGTGGAGCTTGACGTTCACCTGTAGGTCATGGGGGAGCTGTTTCAGTGGGGAGTTGCAGTGTGGTGGGTGGGTTTAAGGAGACCATGGGGTCTGGGGACCAGGGCAGGGAGACAAGGTGGGAGACTGTGGAGAGGCAAAATGACCCCAATCAGAGCAGCTGAGCCAGTTGGAGAGGAAGGGATGCACGTGAGAAATATTGAGGAGGTGAGACTGTGGGACTCGTCATTGAATGGATATGGGCAGCAGGAGGCAAAGGTTGGTGGACTGTCACCCTTTGCTGCTGTGAAGTTTGAGTTAATGCACTTCCTACCCTGGGAGTTCTCACTTGAGAGAATAACTCTTTTTACATGTTTTTGAAAGGATCACTTAGCTAATTGTACAGACTTTTAATGTCCAGTAGAGAAACTATAGCCAATTTTGAGCAGTTGACTTAAATCTTTTTTTTTTAAGATTTATTTATTTATTTATTTGACAGAGAGAGAGATCACAAGCAGGCAGAGATAGGCGCGGGGTGGGGGAGGGGAAGCAGGCTCCCTGCTGAGCAGGGAGCCCAATGAGGGGCTCGATCCCATGACCCTGGGATCATGACCTGAGCTGAAGGCAGAGGCTTAACCTACTGAGCCACCCAGGCACCCCCTCAACAGTCGACTTAAAAAAGAGCAGTGCTATTATAGTACTTAACATCCCCGCGACTCGGTTTCCCAATCTGTAAAAGTAGTGCAGGCTCCCTTGGATTGACGTAAGGATTAAATGAACCCAAGCTTCTCTAACGGTGTCCACCATCAAGCAGGCACTCAAAATAGGTGAGCTGCAGTTAGTTTCATGAAACCAGATTCATGGGATCAAATCCAAGATCTGTGCAAAACTGGAAAAAAAAAAAAAGAATTACTTGATCAGTCAGCCTCAGTTTCCCATCTGCAAAATGGGGACAATGATAGATGCTTACTACAAAGCGCCGATCTCCAAGGCTGGCGAGCAGATTGAATGTTGGAATGTGCACTGCAGGAGGGAGTCAGGAAAAGTGAGCTCCCGCTCTGGCCTTTGCTGTGTGCTCGGCATTTTATGTGTGTGAGATAACGGTGTTTTCCTTGCATCCAGTACGGTAGGTGACACAAGGCTTGTCTTATGCATGAGGAGACTGAAGCCTGGGGAGGTGAAATGCTTTGTCTAAAGTCAAAAAAGCTGCAGCTGAGCCCACACCTTTCCTGGAAATCTCCACAAAGCTCTAAGGAACATACTTGGAAAACCACTCATTGGAGAATTCCTTCTGTGACTGATAAGGAACGAAGGGTGGAGGGTTAAAATCGCTCTCCAGGGTCCCAAGCCAGGAGCTCACTGGGACTGAGGTTAACCATTGCTCCTGTGCTTGTGCCAAAGTCTTCATCACGGGCATGGCCGCTCTCTGAGGAAGGGGGCTCCCCTCTTGGGGAAAGGCTGTATTCATGTTCACAGGATGGATACTGCATTTTCTGTGACTTTTGGGAATTTTCTACAGTAAGCATATATTACTTTTACAATTAAAAATTTCTTTAAAAAATACTGTCTGTGGAAAGAAAGAGGCTATCGGTTAGACTAACATGGAGTAATCCCAAGGAAGTGGACTTTTCTTGCCTTTCGATCCCACTTTGGGGTAGCCAGGCAAGTTATTCCAAAGAGCTGTGGGGCCGGTCCGTGAAGGTGTGTGTGCTTTCCATTTGTTTATTTTTATTGCTACCCCAAGTGAGGCCCAGCTTGGTAAGCCTTCCCTCAACCACCTCCAATGCTCCCCTCACCTCTTCGCAGGAACTCTGGTCCCAGCTTGCCAACTGCCGAGCAAACCAAGTCATTTCTGCCCCTTCTGCTTTTGCCCACGTGGTTCCCTCTGCTTATGAAAGCCTTTTCCCTCTCTCTGCTGGTCTGTTGCTGACATTACTTTCCAAAGGCCCATATCCATCCACGTCACTCGTCCGTTGATTTGCTCATCCATCAGCAAAAATTTATTAAGTGCTTCCGTATGTCTGGCGTTGACTGTTCTAAGCCCTGGGCCTGGAACTGAGAGCAAAGTCGACACATGTCTGTGATGACAGATGTGAACTCTCGGGGACAGAGACCGATCTTAAGAGGTAAGCTCAGGAATTCACATGCCGTCTATGCATCTGTCCAGTTTCAAAATGTTCTAAGTGCTCACAGGGCCTTGTAAAAACCAGGCGGACGAAAGGAAAGATGGTGAGCACACGAATTCCACTGGGTCGAGGTTCTGGTGGCGGGGGTAGCGCGGAATGGAAGGACAATATATAGAAAAAATGAATGAACAAGGTGGTTTTGTGCTATTAAGAGTGGTGAAGGAAGACCAGTCGTGAGGCTGTGTTGTAGCTAGGGCTACAGCGCGTGGTGCCTGGGTCAATGGCATCGTGGTGTCGGCATACCCTTGGCAATGACCTTGTTAAAACGCAGAATCTCAGGAGACCCCTGAATCAGACCCCGCATTTTAACAACGTCCCCCTCACACTCCCCATGATTCCCACCCATGTTCGTGTTTGGGAACACTAGTGAGTGTTTGGAAAGGGGATCTTTCATGTGGGGTTGTTATAGAAAGTCTGTCTGTGGAAGTGACATCCCAGATAAAGCCCGAGTGAAGAGAAGCCGTCCAGTTAGAGATCCACATAAAGCACAGCATTCCAGATGGTGAGGATGGAAATCTCGGGGGGCTGGATGGTAATCAGCTTAGTGTGTTCCAAAAAGAAGATCTGTTTCCACATCATGAACTCTTCTCTTCTCTCCTTACCTGACTAGCCCTTACCCAGCCGTCAGATATCAGTCTGAACCTCACTTCCTTCTGGAGGCTTCCCATGAGTCCCATCCGTACCCTGTTCTAGTCCTGTCAGAGCGGTCCAATTGCTTATCTCCCCAACGTACCTGCCATCTTGGTACTGAATGGGGGCTTTATTTTTATTTTTTTAAGTTTTATTTATTGTTTTTAATTTTTTAAAGCATTTAATTTATTTATATGAAAGAGAAAGAGAGCACGGGGGGAAGGGCAGAGGGAGAGAGAGACACAGATTTGCCTCTGAACCGGGAGCCCTGGGGCTCGTTCCCAGGACCCTGAGATCATGACCCAGGAGCCACCCAGGCACCCCTATTTTTTATTTTTATTTTTTTGCCCCTATTTATTTCTAATTTTTAAGTAATCTTGACACCCGATGTGGGGCTCAAACCCACAAACCAGAGATCAAGAGTCACACGCTTTACCAACGGAGGAAGCCAGCCGTCCCTGAACAGGAACCTTATGATTTTGTTCAATGAATAGTTGAATGAAAGTGAGAAACCCAGACAGATGGAAGAGGCAGGCTATAAAAGCAGTCATACCGAGGCTTTGCTGAGGGGCGAGGTCTGTAAGCCTTGAAATGCTCTGGTCTTTGCTTGGGCAGATGAATCCCCACTCCGCTCTCTGGGCCACAGTCCCGCTACGTTTCCTTCCTCTTGACCCTTATTGCTCTGCAATCCGTGTTCAGACTCTCCCTAAATATTTCCTCTCAGTCAGGGTTCAGGGTCCGGCAGAGGATATGACCTGCTAGAAAGGATACGCTGTAGAGTAAACTGAAATGCTGTGTGCTAGACGTAGTCACATCTCTGAGAACAAGCAGCCACTGGAGCTCAGAGAGGGGCTTAAGCTCCAGATTCTGGAAGGACTGAGGAAGTTCTGTTTGAGCTGGCTCCTAAGTGAGGAAGAATTTCTTTTTCCTTCAGGTTTAAAGGGGGACTGGTGAGGCGGCAGGCCCTGGGTGGTGGAGGTTGTGTATGGCCCGTGCTGGTGGTGGTAGTGATGTTGGTTTTCAGTGGAAATGGTGGTGGGGTTTGCTGGTTTTGGTGATGGCGGTGGTCATGGCAATCACACTGATGGCTTGGCAGTTTTCACACCGAGATCACAGCATATGCCCATGAGCAGGAACTAACGAAAGATCTCACTGAGTCCAAAAACTGGGAGAGGTCCCCCCCGGTAGGGATGCTGCCGATGAGATGGGTAGGTAGGTAAAAAGCCATTTTCATTAAAGGTGTGAGTCAGTGATAGACTTGGGTAGCCTTGGTTTGTGGGACGAGAACTGGCGGCGTTGGTGGGGCGGGGGGCGGGGATACCTCCTGTCCTCACTGCCTCTCTCAGTTTGTAATTGTCCAGAAGGACTCTGAAAGGGAAGGGTCAAAGGCGTGTATGGACTATGCACACATCCACTTCTTAAATCCAGAGTCCTAGAGAAGGAAAGAATTTTCCTTTTCAGGCCGGATGATATTGAAATCACTCAAGAATGATATTTACCGGGTGCCTGGCAGGTTCAGTCAGAAGAACACGCGACTCTTGATCTCAGGGTTGAGAACTCAACCCCCATGTTGGGCATAAAGCTTACTTAAGATGAAATAAAATAGGGGTGCCTGGGTGGCTCAGTGTGTTAAGCATCTGCCTGCAGCTCAGGTCATGATCCCAGGGTCCTGGGATCAGGTCCCTCATCAGGCTCCCTGCACAGTGGCGAGCCTGCTTCTCCCTGTGCCTGCTGCTGCCCTCCCTCTCCTTCTTGGACAAATATATAAATAAGATCTTAAAAACAAAAAATGAAATAAGATAAGATAAAATAATGATATTTATAGACCTTTGTTGACTCACGAGGGGGCAACGTCCTGATAAGCGCATTGCAAGTTGATAATATTAAACATTGAATTGCATTTAATGCACTAACCCACTGAACCTCCCAGCTCAGCTAAGCCAGCCTTCACGGTGCTCAGAACACTCACGCTGCCTGCAAGTGGGCTAGAGGGTCTGACACAGAGTCCGTCTGATAACCAAGTGCTGACTCTCCCATGTGATCGACGGAGCCCTGTGCCGAGGTGAGAAACAGGACGTGTGTCGGGGGGCAGATTGGTGGGAAGCATGCAGGTTGCTGACCCTTGTGATGGGGGGGCTGCCTTGAGGCTGTTGCCCGGCGTTCCAGGAGAGGATCACATTGCATTGTCTGGGTAGCTCCGGAACAGATTAAAATTCGAAATTCAAAGGGCGACTTCTACCGAATGCATATTGCCTTCCCACCATCATAAAGTCCCAAAACCCTAAATCGAACCATTATAAGCCGGGGCGACCCTGTGCATTGAGCTTATCCGTGTAACTGCTTCCACGTATTCTTTTACTCATTCAAAATATTTGTATTGGGAGCTTGCAAAGTCCAATGCCTAGCCCAGGGGAATCAAAAACTGGAAAGCACTTCCTCGCAGCCCGCAAGGAGCTTACACAAGAGTTAGCACTGTGGGGATCAGGCAGAACCCAGAGTCAGGAATTCTGATTTTGTAGACTTAGTACAGCTCTTAACCTGCTTGTTCCCGAATCCTTACTCTGTTCATGGTACCGTGTCAGAGATTGCTAGGCTAAGTGCGATAGTTCACAGCGAGGGGTTGACCAGATGGTTTTTAAGGTCCTTTACAAACTTAATGTTTCATGATTTAAAGATCCAAGGAACATCGAGAGCCCTCGGATTAGAAATAAGCCCAGAGTCTATACTAACTCTTCTCGTTGCCATAAAAATCACGGAAAGCCCCCTTCCCACCCATATACACTGAAGAAGTTCTCCAGGGTCCTTGTAAAAGGCGAGGGGCTGTCAGTCTGTTTGCAAAGCTGAGCACAGGGCATGGGACCATCCAAGGGAATTCATGTGGGGTGTGGCTGGGGACACGGTCATAGAATGAAAGACCCAGTTGTTCTGTATTCGCACTGGGGAATGTGGTCGGAGCGGCTGTGGGAACTTAAACTTCGTGACTTTCTGCGTAACAGAAATCTCAACCCCCAAGTGTGTAGAAGTGACTTCTCTGACACAGGACATGTAACTTGGCTCCCTCCTGATGTCTGTTGTTCTTGCTCTCAGAAGAAGAAATGGCCTGAGCAATTCTCATGGGCCAGCAGTTGAAAAAATATTTGTTTTGGTTTTGTCGAGTGTGTTCCCTATGAAAATGCAAACCCTCGGAGGGGAAGGGAGATTCTCATTGTGTACATGGGATTCATTGATGCTGAGCCCATCAGTTGTTTTGAGGAGAGACTCTGTGTCCGAGAAGGCTATAGAAAGCTTTACGGCCCCTTTCCTTTTGAACAGGAAGTTGCATTTTGCCAAGAGTAAACACATGTGAACCCGGGAAGGTTTGTTTAGTTTCTAACGCTGACTTCAGGACCCGAGAATGGAGACTGCGCTTGGCAAAAATGCCTTGTGTGGGATCTCTCTGGGCCAAAATGTTCTCTGCTCGGGACCTGGCCTTTAGGCTTTGGTAAACATCCTTCTCCCATCGGCCCCCAGGAGTGCACTGCCAAAGGCCCTCAACAGCTTTGCTCACTTATCAGGAACATTCTGAAGCTGATGGCAACTTGCAAACATGCTTTGAGAGGGACATCACTTTCCAAAGAGTGGCCGCTTTATGGAAATGGCTGGAGGTTTGGAACTCTCAGGGGACATGAGTATAGTGTGGTAGTCTGGCTGAAGAAGCTTTAGGACAGGCAACGCGGAGGTGCCAAGCACGTTGTAGTTTCTAGATCTGCAGATCTTATAAAGCTGCACCCGAGGAGGAAGACACTATCATTGTCTGCAACTCACCCACGAGGAAACCAAGGCTTACGAAGGGTGAGAAACAGCTCAGGGTCACACAGTGGGGTAAGTGAGGGAGAATTCTGGTTTCTCTGCTGTCTGGTTTGGAGATTTTTAACTAGTTCAAGATTAGTATCTGAACTGCAGGAAGTTACAAAACTCTTAGGAGAGACCCACACGATTCAGGGCAAGACCAACCTCAGAGCATTTGCGAGGACGGGCCACAGAACCGAGCAGGATGCTGTTACAGGTTTCCATGAATACGTTCGACAGTAAATCTCTCTCGTTCCAGGACAGGTTTCAGGCAGTGTTGAAAACTGGGGGGGGGGGGGAATGTCTGCGCAAGTGGAAATGGGGGTGCCAGGGGAATCTGTGATGATTCTCCGAGGAGGGGCTCTGGTTCACCCTTGGTGAGGAAGGAACATCTCCGATTTGGGAAATTGGAATGGACTCTTTCTGTAGGGGGCTTGTATGAGAAGCCACTTCATGTAAACATTCTTAGGACACTTGGTGACCTTCCCAGGGCCTGTGCTGCACTCTCTAAATTCTCTTATGTCCGAGAGATATTTAACCCACCTAAACATACAAACAAACATAGGGCCTGTGATGCCATTCATTATGGAGAGGCGGTGGCTAAACGAGCCGATTCCAAACTCTGCCACATCCTCATGGCTCTGGTCTTGTCAGGGCTCTGAAACCACACCGTTGCTTGAGGGAGCTTCTCTACTCTACGGATATTCTTGTTAATCCTCACCCCTGCTCTCACAGTGTCCCCGAGATTAGGCCCATTTCACAGCTGATAAAACTGAAACCGAAGGCGATTAAAAATGTTGCCCAGGGTCATAGAACCTCTTGATGGTGGAGCCAACTTTCTGACGGAAGAAACAGGTCTGATGCTGAGATGCCGGTCCTCCCCCCAAAACAAGTGATCTCCTTGGAACTGAATAAAGACTCCCCAGACAGTTTTTAGCCGGTATCCTGGATTTGTTTAAAGTCCTTACGAGATGTTAACAGCTTGAAGTCCTGTAATGGTACAGAAGACCTGAACACCCTGGTGCGTTTTCTTTTATTCAATCTAACAGGGACACAGACCTCTGGCTTCCCTTGTAGAAAACCCTGTTTGAAGTGTCTCTGTTTTCTTCATTCAGGAGAACAGATCAGCATCTCTCATGCAAGGCCTGGCTCGTTGCCCACCTCACTTTTGCAATGAATTTAGCAACATCTGCTTTGCCCATTAAAGTGATTTTTCTCTTCCTGGCCCTGAGCCTGTGTGCTTGCTGCAATTGATTACCAGCAATTTCCTTCCCAAACCAGAGGGTTCAGTGAACTCTCAATTGAATTGTTGCTCACTGGTCTCCTTTGGACCAGTGTGTACAGCTTACGTGCAAAATGGCCAAGCCACTTAGTTCCCAAATCTATAGGCTGATGATTCTGGTCACACACTGGGGGAGGACCGGTGAGTGACATTTCCCATTTCTGCATACAGTGACCCGGGGCTGTGGCCATCTCTGAGTTTCTCAATTTTAAGCCTAAGGTGGGGGGCAGGGGGTGAAGTCACCTTGCATACCGTAAGGCTCTTGCCGTGTTCACACCCACCTTTCTTCTCATCCAATCGTAGCACCAATGGCCTTGGATGTCACTGACTGGAAGGCTTACCTAAGAGACAACCAAGAAAATTTATCTCTTGCTTTAGAAGTAGCGTATAAAGACCTCAGAACGAGGTGTATCACTGCATCATTTCAAAGGCAGCTCTGAGTCCTCCTATGGGTTTTAAGCAGCTTTTCTTTTTTTTTTTTTTAATTTATTAACAAATAATGTATTATTTGCCCCAGGGGTACAGGTCTGTGAATCATCAGTCTTAACTCAATGCACAGCACTCACCATAGCACACACCCTCTCGAGTGCCTATAACCCAGTCACCCTATCCCGGTCCCCCCACCCCCGAGGCAACCCTCAGTTTGTTTCCTGAGATTAAGAGTCTCTTATAGTTTTTCTCCCTCCCTGGTCCCATCTTGTTTCATTTTTTCCCTGCCTTTCCCCACCCCAACCCTGCCTCTCAAATTCCTCATATCAGGGAGATCATATGATAATTGTCTTTCTTTGATTGACTTATTTCACTCAGCATAATACCCTCTAGTTCCATCCAAGTCATTACAAATGGTAAGATTTCATTTCTTTTGATGGCTGCATAGTATTCCTTTGTATATACACACCACATCTTCTTTAGCCATTCATCTGTCGATGGGCATCTAGGCTCTTCCCATAGTTTGGCTATTATGGACATTGCTGCTTTTCTCTCTTTCTTTCTTCCTTTCTTAAAATATTTTATTTATTTATTTGAGAGGAAGAGAGAGAGATCAGAGAAAGTAGCGGAGGCAGTGGGAGAAGAAGGCTCCCTGCTGAACAGGGAGCCCAATATGGGACTTGATCCCAGGACCCTGGGATCATGACCTGAGCCGAAGGCAGATGCCCAACTGACTGAGCCACCCAGGCACCCCTCATGCAGCTTTTCTTAATCAAGCAATGCCCAGAGAAAGCCGGGCCTGTGGATCTGGCCTACCATTCTGTCATTTCTCTCGTAGGTTCCTAGTTGTCCTGTAAGAGGAGGGCTGAATGTTACCCTCCAGGAAGTGGGCCTACACTCCCTGGCCTCACACTCTTCACATGCTTTGCTTATCACGCTTATTGTATTTTTTTTTTTAAGATTTTATTTATTTATCAGAGAGAGAGAAGGGGAGAGAGCGATCACAGGCAGACAGAATGGCAGGCAGAGGCAGAGGGAGAAGCGGGCTCCCCGCTGAGCAAGGAGCCCGATGCGGGACTCGATCCCAGGACGCCGGGATCATGACCTGAGCCGAAGGCAGCTGCTTAACCAACTAAGCCACCCAGGCGTCCCACGCTTATTGTATTTTGTTGCTTACGTCCAGCCCTCTTACACAGTTTCTTCCAGGGCACCACCTCCTCAGGGTGAGGGATCCCTCCCTCATTCACTGCCGCATTCCTACACCTGGAGCAACACAACAGGAGGTGCTCAGGAGGAAGACGGAGCCTGAAGGGCGCTGCCTGCCTCGTGGGAAGGTTTTACACCGGTACTTTGAGCTGTTCCTGAAGAATCCAAGAAACTTCTCCAATGCATGTCCTGAAAAAACATAACCAAAAAAAAATCAAAAGATCCCACTACCCATTCCTCGTCACATTGCTACTGTTGATTGGGGTGTTTAACTGGAAGCTAAGTGTCCAAAACAAGAAAAAGGTAGCACACAGGCCTAAACCCAGTGATGGGGATGGCTGCTTGAAATTATTGGAGTCATCGTATTTTCTGTTTCTTTGAGAGACATTCCCCATTTCCACCAGGATTGCCGAAGAAAACCCGCTTATAGCCATAAGCACTTCTATTGAAATGGTTATTGTGCACAAGGTTGCCTGTCTTGTTCATATCTTATGCTCACAGACCTCTTCAGAAAACACCTTTGACCCTGAGCAAGGCTCTTTGCTTTTACGTTATTATTGCAGAGAGAAGTATTAGAGAGAGCATAGGGTTCCCAAAAAACATGGTTCAGCCTGTAGGTGTGAGACCCACATCTCTTCACCAGGGAGATTCGCTGCCGAACCTCCTAAGCTTTGCGTGAATCCTACAGTATTTCACTTCTAGAAAGGCCTTTGGTCTACATTTCACCCCCAAGAGGGGGCCCTTGGACTTGCTGAGGAGGAGGGAACGTGAACTTCAAGTGAGGCTCCGCTGGGGCTTGCATGAACATTTACAGTAAGGGAAAGGACTTTGAGCATTTCTCTCTGTCCAACTTTGGAAACCTAACAGAGAAAAGGCTGGAGAGATATTCCAGTCGCCCCTCTTTGCTCTGATAAATCCATTTGTCAGGTACAGTGGAAGCAGGAGCCCACCGCAGGCCAGCCGCAGAGAGGGAGGGACCTTGGACGAGCGTAATGGGACGACTTGGGCTGTGCTGAGTCATGGTGTTTCGGTTCTGCTGCGAGGCACCCCAGAGGCTGGGATACAGAAGCACCTTCTTCCCCTTTCCAGAGCTTTGGCTTGAGTTAACCAGGACTCTGCTCAGAGAAACGCATCTCGCTGATAGTCAACCCATCAAGCCTCTGCGTAGTCCAAAATTCCAGACTGAACAAAGCGTTAGGGAGACAGGGATGGACCCGAATCCATCCAGAGCTGACCAGACCTCCTCTGACCAATGGAGCAGTTCATTGAGATGAACCCTGGTCACGTTCCAGGCACTGGGTAGGGACTTCGACAGCTGATTTCATGCTATCGTCACACAGCTTCACGGCGTGGGTGTCATGATGGCGAGGCTGAGGATTTGGTTATTTTAGGAAAAGAGTATTTGTTGAGAGGATGGGGCACTGTGCTGAGTGCTTGGGACATGGCAGTAGGTGACGTGAACACAGTCCTTCCTTTAGGTGGTTTATGCTGGTCCGAGGGTGGCAGGCCAAGATTACAGTCTTTGTTGGCCTGTTTCAAGAGCTTGCCACAAGTACCTAGCACACAAGTACTCAGAGTCTACCACATGCCTTGGGGAACCTCTTGGAAATGCCACCTGGTCAGGGTGGATATTGGCCAGGTGGAACATGAACTATATTTGTCCCTCTAATGGTGCACTGCTGTGAAGGGCTAGCTCCCCTGGGCACGGACCATGTCCATCTTCTGCTAGGCACCTCATTGTCCCTGAGTTGGTTAAGTGAGTATCGATGGTTGTATTTTGGCGTTGGGCTTCTGCTTGCGGTGAAGACACAGGGAGACCCATGTGCTGTGACAGGCCACAGAGGAAGTCTTTCAGCCCTTTACATGTAGTGAGTTTAGGTCTTCTGTTCTCTCCCTCTTCACACACCCCCACACTTCCTGTTCTTTCCTGGGCCTGGAAGCGGAAGTACTGAAACACTGAGACAGACTGTTCTTATAGTTTTTAGAGGCTGATCGAAACCAGGAAGACCGGGAAGTCGGAAGGCTGCTGTCTCTGTCCCAGACACAAGGGCTGGGTCTCAAGAGCCTTGACCATGTTTCTCCTTTGGGCCGGCTGGGCTCAGTGAGATTGGTCAAAGACTTGCTCATAGCTGCTCTTTCTTTGTGCACTGACAGGGAGGTTACTCTTTGTTTTGGCTTCATTTTCCATTTGTAAGTAGAAGGATGGGTCTTCAGTGGAGACACTGCCAATAGGATTTCCTCATTATAGAGTTGTGTACTGCTGATTTATTCATTCAAACCTACTTCTCAATTACCTATCAGATGTCCTTCATGAAAATCCTTCCAAGAGCTATGTTCCAAGGGAGGAAACAAAGGCAACCAAAGGAAGGAAGTACGTGTTATGTTAGAAGGCTGAACTAACTACGGAGAAACCTGGAGGAGGGCGTGAGAGTGTTTGGTTGGGGTTATTGCCATTGTAAGTTGGGTTATGAGGGAAGGCTCAAGGAGAAGGTAGTATTTGAGTTGTGGGAGAGAGCCACATGGATATGAAGCCAGAGGCTTCTAGACACAGCAAGCGGCATGTGCAAATGCCCTGAGGCTGGAAGCCACCTGGTGTGCCCCAGACACAGCATGGGCGCCGGAGTGATGGGAGCAGTATCAGCAAAGGGAAGAGTAGAAGGACGTACAGTCAGAGAGGAAATGGGGTCAGATGGTGTCAGAAGGGCCTTGAGAACAGGGGAAGTCTTTAGGTTTTCTGTTAGTAAGAAGGGGAGCATCTGGAAGGTTCTGAGCAGAAAAGGGACATGGTCTGATGAAGTAATGTTGAATTTGCTCCTTTTGCAGAAGCACTGCCACTTCCTACTGACTGGCCTGAGCGTGAGGAGCCAGGGGTCAGGGATCTGAAAGCTGAGGGAGCCTCCTGACTCCCTGATAAGCCATCGCCCCCACTGAAGTGGAGGCCAAGGAGACTCAGATAGCTGGAGTGACATTCTTGGGCCATATAGCCAGGAAGCTGATGAGGTAGGAGAGGCAGGGTATGTAGTCTCGGAGTGACTTCTGGCTGTGTTCCTTCTCGAGGCTCTTTGGGAGAAATTGGTCCCTGGCCTTTTCTGGTTCAGACGCTGCCCATGTTCTTCGGCTTGCATCTCTCTCCTCCATCTCCAAAGCCAGCAATGTCACATCCTTACGACCTCTGACCTCAATCTCTCTCTCTGACCCCAGCTGGAAAAAAACAGCTGTCTCTCCACTTCCAAGGAGTCATGTGGTCATGGTGGGGTCACCTGACTGAGCCAGGATAATCTTCTCTTCTCATGGTCTGTCCCTTTAATCACACCCGCAAAGTTTGTTTGAAGTATATATATTAAAAATATGTAAACAGGGGTGCCTGGGTGGCTCAGTGGGTTAAGACCTCTGCCTTCAGCTCAGGTCATGATCCCAGGGTCCTGAGATCGAGCCCTGCATCGGGCTCTCTGCTTCGGCAGGGAGCCTGCTTCTCCTCTCTCTCTGCCTGCTTCTCTGCCTACTTGTGAGCTCTGTCTGTCAAATAACTAAATAAAACCTTTAAAAAATACGTAAATAGGTAATTCATGTAGTCATATATCATTTATATTTATAGATATTTTATTTGTATTTATGTATTTATTTATTTAGAGAGAGAGCATGTGAGGGGTGGGGAGGGGAAGAGAGCAGAGGAAGGGTCTCAGGCAGGCTCCATGCACAACTCAGAGCCTTATGCAGGGCTCGAGCTCACAACCTTGAGGTCATGACCCGAGCAGAAGTTAAGAGTCAGATGCCTGACCAACTGAGCCACCTGGATGCCTATTTATTTTACATAAATACAAAAAATATTTATGTATTTTTACAACAGATATTTTATGTAGATATATCTTTATATATCTGTATCTGTGGTGTATACACACACACACACACACACACACATACACAAACGTTGATGTCCTTGGCCAGGTCAGGCATTTGGAAGTGATGGAATATAAATAGAAATGCCTTAGGGCCCCACAGTAGCCTCTAGCCACACTACAGGTCAGCAGTTAGGAGAAAAGACCAAGGGGAGTGAAAAGAACAGAGGACAAAGCAGATGAGCCTTCTTTTGGAAGGGAAAGTGAGTGACCTTCTATCTGCAGATTTATACATGCAAATCTATGTGGAGCAAAAAATTGAGATGAAATAGGTCAAATGGTAATGGTTCATTCTATGTAATATATGTATGTATTATATTATATAACATTTTTATACATTACACATGCACATAATGCACGAATATAATGTTATATACTAATGCAATATAAATATATATGATAACATATTATATTACATAATCACATATCATACTATAATAAATATATATGATAATATTAATTATAATATAATGGACTAATATAGAATATAGTTGTATTGTAACATGCAAGATATAATACAATATAATTAACGCATCACTACTGTCTATCAGAGGAACAGGAGAGATCTAGTTACCCGGGGGTCCTTGATCTTCCCCTTTCCCGTCTCCCCTTGAATCACTTTCCAGGTCCTAGAGAGATTCTCTGTAAAGCCAGCGTTTTGATCCCTCAAATCCACACACTTATTACACTGCTTCTAGGAGATCACAGTAACCCAAGGCTAGGGCGACCAGAACCTCTCCTTACAGCCCACTTCCAGGCTCGGTTTCCTCCAGTGCAGGTAGGATCATGTTTAAAACTGCCCAGTGGCCTCCCCCACACCCCTGTTCCTACTACAGGAAGTATAACGTCTGTAGTCTCTCTTGGAGGCTGAACCTAATCCTCTGCCTGACTTCCCTTCTACTTCTCAGCTACAGAGAAGGGACTTTCTACCCTCATCCCACTTCCTGCTCTGTGCCAATGTGGGAGTGTTTCTCCCTCTTTGGAATGTCTCCCCCACTGCCTCCCCCACCTCCATCTCTGCCTTTTGGTCACTGAAATTCCATCAGACTCTCCCGGGCTTATCCCAAATGCCACCTCCAATCTCCATGAAGTCTCTCTTGACCTCCCCCAGCGGGCATGACTTATCCATCCTTCAAGCACTGTACACAGGGACTTTGTACCTCCTCTTGGGGGCTTACCCCATTTTACAGTGATTTGCGTGTGAGTCTTCTCTTTCCCCTTCACTGATCCTGTCTTTAGATCAGCCTCAGGGTCGACTCTTGGCCAAGCTCCCTGTGGCCTCATCACACACACGCCTGGAGCCTTCTGAGCGACGGCCGCCGGGCCACGTGTGCTCAGGGCACTTTGTGAGGCCGTTGCTCCATGAGGCATTATTCGGGTGCAGGAGCGAGCAAACGCCCACTGAGGCAAGATTAGAACCTCTTCTTTCTCTATGGACCACACGCATTTTTATTGTCACTCTTGTTCCCTCAGTGGTTTAAAAACCTCACTTCTTTGATGGATCTTTCACAGGGTTTGCTGGTTTTTTGTGCCAACTCCGCTGTGGCTGGTTTGCTTTTGGAAAAAAACCTGACCCGTTCTTCTTACCTGGCCTTGTCTTAAGCCATAGCATCCCTGAAAATACCCACATGTGCATTACAAGTTGCCTTTTGGTTCAGTCCTGACTCTCCTGTGTCCTCAGACATTAGTTAAAGGGGTGAGGTCGGTCCGGCTCCCCTCCGGCCCGTGGCTGCAGCTGGGATCCGCTGGCTGCCCCGCCGCGCCCCCCCAGCTCTGGGGCAGCTCTCCGCTGCTTGGCCTGCAACCACCTGCCCCCGCCTGGAAGCACCTCTCAGGATACAGGACGTGACAGAGGCTTCGCCACCCCCCTGGGCCTTTTGGGACTTGGCACAAGAGCTTGTGCCTGAGGCTCCATCAGGTACCTTCCAGAAGACACGGCTCGGAGGCCATATCTTGGGCAGGACGTGGAGCCTCGGTGGTGACAGTTCGGGGACACCGGAGCAGCTTCATGTTCCCTCTTTTCTCTCAACCCCTGCCTTTTCCTCACGAGGCACCAGGATGCTCGGACGACTGAATAGTCATGTACACCCTGTGGGCCCATCTCATATCAGATCCGGGTGGAGATGAAAATAGATCCTTCTCTTTCTTTGGAGGAAGATCCTGGAGTCTCCTTAGCCCCTCCGTGACAGAAGGCTCCGTTCTGGAATTGCCACATGGCAGGAGAGGCTGCCCAGCAGGAGAGGCTGCCCGGCAGGAGAGGTGAGGGCTGTCCACCTCGAGCACCAGGGGAGAAAGGCCGTGAGGAAGGCATGCAAGCCGCAGGCCATAGGCCCCAGCAGAAGCAGCACGCTGGTTCTGAGAGCCCAGAGTTCAAATCCCGGCCCCGCCGAAGCGAGTTCTTGGGATCCTGAGCCGTTCACTGGACTTTCCTGGGCATCAGCTCTCTCACTGATAAGAGGGGAGGTGGTTCCTGTTTCTCCAACCTGCTGCCCACACGGATACAGGGGAGGGAAGACATCTTAGCACTGCATCAGGGCATGGTGGATGCTCAAACGTTCTGCTCCCCTCCTTCCTGTTGCAAAGTGTCTCCGGCTCCCCTGTGACCGAGGGATTGTGGCAGCGTTCTCCCCGTTCACACTGTGAATGCCTTCCAGTGAGACAAACGGACCCACAGGGAGCGACCTCGAAAGCTTTAGGAGGCCGTGGACTGAGTGGGCTGCTTCGCAGAACCTAAATCCTGTCGTGGGGTTTAGAAGGGGATCCCAGGTACCGGAGGGCTGCTCAGTCCGTGGGGCTTTGACTTGGAGAGCCTATGATTTGGTAGACTCTAGTCTCACATTACAGGTAGGGCACACATATCATTTATTGTCCCAACTAGGAAACGGTTGAGAATGAAGGAACCTGCCATTGAACATTACAGCGGGAGAGCAGGTGTAAACCAGGACCGTTTCAGGAAAGCGGGTGGGTCTTTACTCTACTCAGGGTGCACATTTTGGTCCCAAGCTTGTGTGAGTTTTCAGCCTTCATGCTTACCTGGTTTCCAGACATCTTGAATCATGTCCGTATTTTCCCTCTTTAGCCAGTGGCTTTGTTTCGCAGGTGAGGGCCTTCTGGAAAGAAGGTTAAAGGCCCATGGCACAGGACACATGTAAATAACATGTCAGACGGACATAAAGAAAATGAAAAGCCAGAGGGCGAGCCGATGCAGGATCCAGAAAATTCTTCAGTCCTCCACGCCAAGACCAGCTGTGGAGGGAAGGGACAGGCCGGGGAAAGGCCAGACAGATGCGGCCCGCAGACAACCCAGACCGAGATTCGTGCTCTCCTGGGCTGGCTCTGATGTTCCAGACCCGCAGGGGAGAAGATGAAAGAGAGGCCTTCATCTCTGCATTCGGCAGGTCCGGAGTGAGCCTCCCGAGTGTCTCTGGGGGACCGGGATGCTCTAGCAGCAAGCTCCAACACACAGAGCACGCTCTGTTGGGGACAGGACCCCTGGAGCCAGGAGCACGAGCACAGACCGTGAACTTGAAAGGGACCTTAGACATGTTGGGGGCAAAGGCGGAGGAGCTGTGGATGCGAACCAATAGATGTGGGTTTTCCTCTCTGCTACAGAGAACATCAGTGCCCTCACTGGGAAACTGAGGACAGTGTACCTACTACATACTGTCCAGGGTCATTGAGGAGAAAACGATGCAGTGGACATGGCGTAGCTTACAGACTGCACATGCCTGGGGGGGATGTGTGGGGAAGGAGATCTTTTCACATCTTTTTTTCCTCTCCATTGTGGTCACGGACTGGAGTTGATCTCATCTGAGGCTTCCAGGTGAGAGGGGATGAGGCTAGCCATGCAAATTGGCCCTTCTCTTAATAAAGATGCTCCTTTGGCCTGACCGCCCCGTTCGGACACTAGCATAGCTGGTGGGGACCTGGCCAGGTTGGAAAAGAATATGCAGTTCAGAGCAGATGTATCTAAAGTAGGAGAAGGTCGAGGCGGCTTAGAGAGCCATGAAGGCCTCGGCCTCCAGAGATGGGCTGCCTGGAGAAAAATCCCCGTTGTGCTGCTGGCAGCTGTGCTGCCTGGCAAGTTCCCCAAGCTTTTCGTACCTTCGCTTTCTCCTCTGCAGAATGATAGTAGGAACCGCGCCCACACCACAGTGTGATGTGAGGCTCAAGCAGGTTAACACATCGAAGCTGCTTAGAAAGGGACCTGGCATGCCTTCAACTCTCTTCAGCTGTTTCTTAAATAAAAAGACAACGCATAAGAGTGTTAAAGGTGGACATGAGTGAGAGGCAGTTGTGAGGAGTAGTGGGAAGGACGCTGGATTTGTCAATTGACAGACTTGCATTCAGTTCTGATTCCTCAACTTTTTCTATCCACATTGGTATTTTTTTGGTTATAAGGGGCATGTGAGTTTATAATAGAACATTTAGAAATCCCAGAAAGCCCCCAGGGAGTAAATAAAGACAAACCCCAATTCCAGCACCTGGAGGGGGTAGCCACGAAGGCCTGCTAGCAACGAGACCCATGGGTTTGGTTCTGATGCTGGTCACTTGCTGGTTTTTTGATTCCTCCTCTGTTTGCGTATCCCTCAGGGAGAGGTCCAGGAACTGGCTGAGGGCAAGGGACTATGATTGCCTACTAAATAAAGCGTTTTTTTTTTTTTTTTTTGACAAGGATGAGACCCTTGATAGGCACCTCGGAGCCCTTAACCTACACCCTTTTACAGTTCTCTGTTGAACTGTGGGGAGCTCAGTCCTCCAGCCAGACAGCATGCCAAGCATCTAGACTGAAACCCATAAATTTCTTCTTCCAACCTCCCTGCTGTCATTACTTGGCCGCCCACATCATTGTTGCCAATTGCCAAGTGTGGCCGTGAGTGACAGGTAGCTTATTTGTGCCTGATGTGGGTCACCCTTGTGCTTGGTCTGAGTGCTTTTGTTAAAGCTCCATGAGGAGGCCAGAGCCGCGTAGCAGAGCAGGAGTAACAGGAGAAGTCTGCTGGGTGATGATTTGGCAGCTCCAGGAAAGTTGTAAATTAGGCTGTCAGAAGGGAACTTTCTGGCAAACTCAGTGAACAAACACGAGGTGTGAGGTGGCCAGACCCTGTAATAAGCTAACTTTCTCTCTCACTCGTGGTTTCCTCTTGTTGGTCTTTCGGTGAAGTGGTTAGATGTGTTAACTATCACCCAGACAGAGTCTGAATGGCTTTGGGGCTGGGGGGGGATGGAGTTGACCAATGGCGATCAAGAGAAGGGACACGAATGTGCAGGTCCACAGTCAGAGCAGCATCTGTGGCCTTTGAAGGTTGGTTGATGATGTCACCAAATCTCCTTCTGGGCATTATCCATGAGCAATGGCCCACAAGCCAAGTTTCCCTGTCATTTTAGTGACTTTAGTTGGACATTCCCGTAGTAACCATAGGAACCCATTCTCTCTGCTTTTAGTGTCAGAGGAGGAGAGGGCCTATAACTATAGTAAAGTCATAAGATTAATATTATAGAAACTTGAAGAAGGTTTTCTCTCTCTTCTCCCATTCAGTGGACCAGAAACAAACGCCACCCCCAGCCCCACCACCACCAAACAAAGCAAAACAACCTTAGAATCTCTGGTTCTTTTTTTTTTTTTTTCTGCTTTCACCAAAGGAGTGGCATTCATGTTGATGTGACAGGTGATTTTTATTTTCTTTGGACTTTTCTCTGTTAGTCATGTTTTCTGTAAGAGTACATTCACACATAGTGGATCCACCCAATAACAACAACAAAAACCCCAAAACCCTTGGTATGTATGGTTACTCCAACTGTCTGAGTTAACTTCCCTATTGGAACCATGTTCTTCAGTCGAAGTGACAACAATTCACACTGATGACATTCTTAAAAATAGGTCTATCTTTTGCACCAAGGCCATGGACCCCTGCCTCTTGACACATTGCTTTCCAAACCTTTTTCAGTAGCTGAATCTTTTTTTTTTTTTTTTTTTTTTTTTTTTTAGAGTGAGAAGTTATACAGGGGGATCACTATTTAAAAGAGATGGAGTGAAGTTTTCCCGGGTAGAGTGAGGGTGAGGACCTCAGATGCCTACCCACTTGGCCTATCTTTTCTCCTCAGACGGTCTGTACGGAATCTCATGGCTTTGTGGGGCGGTGGTTAAAATCCACAGACAGAGTGTCGACTACCATCTGTTTCGAGTGTAGTCACTTCATAGGGGAAATCCTCTTGTCCCCTAGTCAAGTCAGGTTAGCAAAACAGTATTACTTCAGCTTGGCACAAGTTAGCGATAATCAGACTCTTAAAAAATAGTAGCACAGTACTCAGCCTCAATTCTACAGTGGGCTACACTAGTGTCCTTGAGTCTTCAAACCAACCAAATCTTGACCACCAGCTCTGTGGTCAGGTCACAGAATATGACTGAGGAACGACCATGCCAACCACAGGTCTTCTAGCCTCTGGTCATGGTGGTTCCCTGACCTCACCTGTCCCCTTCCACTAAATTTTAGCTTTGTGCCTCCTCCCATATAATTGTATCATTTGTCCTGGATTCAAAATGCCATTCCAATAGACTTATTTTCTCTTTGTCCTCTCAAAGCTTGAGCATACCATCTTGGGGGGCCCCTATTTTGTTGAATTCCCAGCTTATTTTCAAGTTCCTTGGATTTTCAAAAAGGCCAGACCCTATAGTAAGACACGGATGCCTTAAAAGCCTTCGTGTTCAGTCTTCATGGTCAGGCCCTGCTTTGCCAGCTCCATTATGTCCGACATCCTTGCCAAACACAGCTTTCATCAGAAAGAGCCACATATATGCTATCCCGCACCTATAATTCAAACACAGTTGACTCACTAGCCTGACGACCCCCATCAATTCTCAGTGATTCTGGGGAGTGGGTTATTTTCCTTGGCATGGACCCAAGACATTGAGGCTAGAATTCAATATTAAGCTGGTCTCCCTAGGATGTCATTAAGAGGGTTTAGTTACTGAAACACTAAAGGATATTGTCATAACACAGCAATTGGACCCAAATGGCCTCTTATCCAGAACTGTTGTAACTGTCACATCTTAAAGCCACTGGGGTGGGGGCGGTTTGGGGTGGGGGCCCCAATCAGACCTGCACGCCGTTGCCTATATGTTTATTTGTTTATCCAAAAATATTTAGAAAGAAGTAGGATTTGCCTGACAGCTCAATTGAGGTACTAGTAATTATTTCTAGATGTACAGAAATCTTCACATGAAGGTTTTCTTCAGTGGACTCTTATTTACTCAGGAGATTGATGGAAAGAGAGATTTATACTCGGAAGAAAGTGTATACTCATGTATCTTGCAGGTTCTATACCGAAAATTGGCTTGGATTTAAAACAGGATACTTTTTCCATATTTGGATGCATCTTTACCACACAACTGCTGAGACTCAAGCTTACGCACTCTTACAAGGGGGAAGACTGAACTCACTTCAGTGTAAACCTTAGCACCGGGTTTCTCAGCCTCAGCACTGCTGATGTTGGCCCAGATGATTCTTCGCTGCTGGGCCGAGACGTGTGCCGTGGGCTTTGGCAGCAGCCTAGTCTTCTCACTTCTGTGCCAGGAACGCTTCCCTCCCCTGCCTCTGTGACAACCCCAAATGTTGTCAGATACTGCCCAATGTCTCCCGTGGAGCAAAATCACCCCTGGTTGAGAACCAGTGCCGTAAACACACGAGAAAAGCCGCAGGAGAAGGGTTGCAGATGGAAGGACCTGTGGCAGGACGGTGGCTGCAGCTCCTGTGCCCGTCCCTCCAGCAATGAGGGTGGGGGGGTGTACCTTCTCCCACTGGAGCAACAACGTGGTTCCTCCCACCTGGCCTCGGGACGTCCCCGGCACTTCTGCTCTTACCAATCCAGCCTCTGGAAAGCAGGCAGAGTCAGAAGTACTAAGCAGCTGGCATCCTTCTCCTCCAGGTCAAACTCCTAATTCGAGGGTGTGCTTCTATGGGTTGGTTTTTGCTCTGGAGCCCAGCAAACGTGTCTGCAAATGCACGCTAAGTGCAGTGAGCTTAGTGTAGCACGCGTGAAGCACGGTTACACTTCTGTGCTTCTAGAGCACGGAAAAGCCTGGGTTTGCCCCATGTGGTGGTAGAGAGGAAGGTATTTGCCAAGATGTTTGTGAGAATAAGATGTAAAAACCCCCATTTTTAAGGATTGGCGGATGGCAGAAGTGTTGGCCAGAGGAAGGCCGAGCGAAAATCTCTGGGATGCTTCAGCAACCTTTTTTTTTTTTTTTTTTTTTAAAGATTTTATTTATTAATTTGACAGAGAGAAATCACAAGTAGACGGAGAGGCAGCCAGAGAGAGAGAGAGAGAGAGAGGGAAGCAGGCTCCCTGCTGAGCAGAGAGCCCGATGCGGGACTCGATCCCAGGACCCTGAGATCATGACCTGAGCCGAAGGCAGCGGCTTAACCCACTGAGCCACCCAGGCGCCCCGACCTTTTAAATTTATTGCCAGGAAATGGGCCCTGCTCGCCTTCTCTGCATCTTTCCAAAAGGTCTCTTGTGAACGCAGTCGAGTTGGGGGGCAGGTGTGGAGGGGTGTGGACCGGGATAAGGGAAGGTGCCCGCCCTCTGGCCGGACCAGACGCCGCTAATAGGTAACCAGAATTGGACTACTTCTTCTGTGTGTACATTGGGCTGTGGTATGATTTTTAAAGAGGGAAAGAACGATTCAAAGTGGTCTTTCTTGGCGCTGGTCCACCATCTCTCAAGGCCGTGAGTCACGTCTGGGGGATTTGAGTCTGGTGCAATTAAAAACCACTTACTCTATTCCACACGAGAAGGTGCTGACGAGGGATGGGTCAGTCTGTGTGAGGATGACACACCGTATCAGAAATGATATTTAGCTGTTTGGGCCGAGACCACAGATTTAGGGGATGAACTACGTGTGTGGTACGCCATACCTCTGAGAAGGGCTAGAACGAAAATGATACGTGGACAAGGACAAGCGCTGGAGAGGATGGACAGCGACGAGAACTCTCCGGTGCGGCTCCCTGGAAAGCCCAGTGGTTCATCCACTTCGGAAAATAGTTGCGCGATTTCCTTGGAAACCCCAATGTCTCAGCCACTTTGGAAAACAGTTGTGCGATTTATTATGTTAAGCGTATGCTTACTGTAAGACCTAAAATTCCCACTCCTAGGTAGCTGACCCCAGAGAAATTAAAACTATTTTCTCGCTAAAGCCTCTCCGTGAATGTTTGCAGGGACCCAAGTCACAATCACCAAATGTCCTTTAATTGGCAAATGGTAAACATGTTTTGGTTCACCTGTGCAACCAAGAATTAGTTGGCAGTAAAAAGAAATGAGCTTCTGATCTATGTAATAACGTGATTAAATCTCTGATGTATTATGTTATATGAAAGAATCCAGACCCAAAAGGTTATATACTGGAGAATGCCACTTATATGACATTCCGAAAAAAAGGCACACCTAGAGGGACAGAGAACAGATCAGTGGTTGCCAGGAGCAGGGGAAGGGGGTTGTCTTTAAAGGGACATGTGGGAAATTTGGGGAGTGATGGAATTGTTCTATGTTGATCGTGGTCGTGACTGTGTACATAAGTCAAAACTCACAGAACCGTGAGCTGAAAAAGAGTGAGTTTATACCCCAATAAACCTGACTTTTAATAAAGTGTGTAGTTTATTGTCCCCCAGAATCTCCTATTTTTATATCTGACAACGTGACCTACCTATTGGTCTGGCTACCTAATTCATTCTGCTTCTTTGAAAATGACCCTTTGTTGCTCAGTCCCTGCTGAAAAGGCGGGCATAGGCTGTTGCTTCTTCCAGGTGATCCACACTCCGAGCCTTCGCTTGAAAGGATCATGGTGGACATCCACCGTGGACGAAACCAGTAACAGGCTCTCTTTTGAGACTCTGCTCTAAGACACATGGAAACCACAGTCCAGAGGGTGTAGATTTTGGCTTGTAGATATGTTTTGTTTGGCCCACATAATGTTTAAAGAAATCGAATTAATTGCCAACATTAAAAAATGGGAGATTTCACATAAAAATCCAGATTTCCGGCTTCTCTTCGAGAAGTGGGAGGATCTGGTAAAATGGACCCAGATTCCCCCCTGGAGACAATGGCTGGAGCCGAGACTCTCTCCCGCTTCCCACCAGTGCACCCCTTCTGTGTGTGCTGCTCTTCCCACTCCCCAGAGAAGCCCCGCCGTGGCTGTGTTTCTGCGGTTAGTTGGCCTCTGGAGGAGTGTTCAGGGAAGTATGAAATATTTCTTGCCCCTTCCACTTCTATGAAAAGTGGGAAAGCAAATGGTAAGACCATGTTTTATGAGAAATGAGAATGGGTGTGCTTTTGGAAAGCAAGCTTTCATCTAATGGCATAGGACAAGTAGCCCAAATGTGTGTGTGTTGGAAGAACACAGATTTAGCTCTCTTTCTGACTCGCGTGTGACTGTCTGTGCTCCCCCGTGTTACCTGCCTGGGCTCCAGACTCACCTGGGTTTGCACTAGGCTGCTAGTCTGATGGTGGAGTAGCGGGGTTTGCTGAGGTCCTCTAACGTTGGAGGTAAGTAGGCACCAAGAGTGTGCTACGTATGGGCACTCCAGTGTCCAGGGAGGGGGGACTGAAAGCCTTAGAAATAAGAAGCAAGTCTGCCCAAGTTTTACAGTCGTGTGTGTGTGTGTGTGTGTGTGTGTGTGTGTGTGTGTGACAGAGAGAGGGAGAGAGAACGGGACAGATGTCCAGAGGAGAGTGTTCGTGGAATCCCTTCGGTCACCTATAGTGAGGAAGCAGGGATCTAACCCTAACCCTACACTTGACACTTGTCAACCTTTAATGTGCACCTAAGTCCCGGGGCAGTTTGTGCAAAGGCCCGATCTGATTCAGTCTGTCGGTAGCAGGGCCCGAGATTCTGCCTTCAAAACAAGATCCCAGATGACATCAGTGCCGCTGATCAGCTGATCACATTTTGAACAGCAAAGCTCCAAACCATACCTCCACAGAAACCGTCCAAGTTCACCTGCCTGAAGTCTGTTGTGGAGTCATCTGCTCTCGGTACAAGAAGTACTTGGTAAAACCAGTTTTTGTTTTCCTCACTCACCAAAGAAACTCACTCCTTTTGGACAGGGGTCCAGGGAGCAAGGGAGTGTGGGCTGGCAGTCTGGGAAGCAGGAATAATTCTGCAAACAAGTGCCTGGCATCGTCGGAGAAGCAATCTGGGTTAGCCGCCCAGTAGAGAGACGGTGCAGCTGGCCTGCCTGGTCTTCGTGGCTCGACTCTGTGGCCTTAGGCACAACACAGCATGTCTGCTTTCTCACCAGTTCAAGGAGGGGAGATTTTGACCTTGGAGGCCATTGTGAAAGATTTAATTAGCATTTGCGAAGGCCTGCAAGATCTATGGAGGAAAGGTTCTTCAGGAGAACAGAGTAATTTATAGTCACTATCTCATTTCATTATGGCTTTCGCTGATATTCCAGGCAGCACGGCCTACGAGAAGTCTCGGCAAGATCTACGGCTCCCTCATGGTCGGAAATGCCACACTGAGGAGGGTTACGGCTCTCTGTGGACCAAGATAAAATGCGCTCCTTCTTCACAACCCTTGATATTACCCAGGTGTCTACGATTTCAGGATTTAATACGATGATTTTTTTTTCATGTAAAGAAGAAGATTCTCCTTTCAGTGGTGTCCTCCTTCCAAACGGGGGGAGGGGGAGGGCGGACAGTGATGTCTGTTTAAAACTGATGGGGGGGCGCCTGGGTGGCTGAGTGGGTTGGGCCTCTGCCTTCGGCTCAGGTCATCATCTCGGGGTCCTGGGATTGAGCCCCACATCGGGCTCTCTGCTCAGCAGAGAGCCTGCTGCCCCCCTCCTCCGCCAACCACCTTCCTCGCTGCCTACTTGTGATCTCGGTGTGTCAAATAAATAAATAATAAAAATCTTAAAAAAAAGAAAACCGATGGGCTCTGATTTGAGAGAAAGATGTTCTTCCGTGTTTCTTTCTTAGAATCAGCAGTCTAGAGAAACCCGGTCCAAAAGAAATACAATGTGGGCCACAGGGGCAATATATAAATTTCTCCCAGCCACACCGAAAAGAGAAGAAGAATCAGATTAACTTAATTTTATGAATGCATTTTATTGGATCTAATGTTTCTAAACTCATTTTTCAATAGGTAGAGAATATAACAATTATTAATGAGAAATTCTGTCTTTTGGGGGGCACTGTCTTTGAAATTTGGTATATGCCACGCTTCGAGTGGGATGTTAAATTTTTCTTACATGTGTCGACTTTCTAAGACTCACACTTGAAAAAGGAGTCTTGCCTGTCCAAGCTGTTCCAAAACTTTAATTTTTTCTATTAACTGAATTAAGGATCATTTTTTAACTTTAAATGTCTATTATAGAATAAAATAACATTTAAAAAAATCAGTTCCTCATTCACAATGGCTGCATTTTAAGGGTTCCGGAGCCACACGTGTCCAGGGACTATCTGCTGTCGGACAGGCCAGGGCTAGTCCCTTGGGAGGGGGCGGCCACCAGGCTGGGGCTCCAGAGGTCCTGCCTTCATCCCCATGGCTGGCAGCATATGTCTGTCCTTTGTCGATGGACTTGCCTGCGAGCTGATGAGTCCTGCGTGGGCAGAAGGCCTTCCCTCTGTCCATACACATTTTTTTTTTAAGATTTTATTTATTCATTTGACAGACAGAGATCACAAGTAGGCAGAGAGGCAGAAAGAGGAAGGGAAGCAGGCTCCCCGCTGAGCAGAGAGCCCTATGTGGGTCTCTATCTCAGGACCTTGAGATCGTGACCTGAGCTGAAGGCAGAGGCTTTAACCCACTAAGCCATCCAGGCACCCCTGTCCATACACATTATTTGTCCTCTGCGGCTCACAGAGCTGCTGTACGAGGTCCATCTGTCCCTCAGAATGAGCCGCATTCCCCAGAGGGACCTTGCAGAGATCCAAACCGGGCGCCATGAGACTCAAACAGTTTGCATCCACCCCCTACTCCACTTATCCATTCAACAAATATTTATGGAGCAGTTTCTGTGCCTCGCCCGCTAAGCCCCGGGACTGCTTCAGCCATGAGAAAGGACAGCGGGGTCACTGCCCTCATGGAACTTTGTGTCTCCAAGCGGTAGCCACTCGGTGGATTCTCACAAATCATGAGTTGATCACAATACGGTATCTATGAAGAAAAGCAGAGGTCTCCACAAGATCCTTAGGGAACCTAATCCAGTCTGGGGGTTTAGCAAATCTCCCTTTAAAAAAAAAAAAGGATTTTTCCTTTGGGACTGGAAGGGGTTACGCCGTGCAGCACTGGGAGACCGGGGCCTGTTCTTGGCAGAGGAGACCGTGTGCTCCAGAAAGTGCCGGAAGGTCAGGGTGGCTGGGGTGTGGCGCGCCAGGAAGGATGGAGGGATGAGTGGTGGCCAGATCTGAACGGCCTGGAAGGCTTTGGGAAGGAGCTCCGTCTTTGTCCTGAGAGCAACTGGAAGGCCACTGAAAGGTTTCAAGGAGAATGATGGGACCAGGCTTGGATCTCCCTTTTGGCTTTGAGCAGATGCCATGCCATGCAGATGTTCCTTGGGATTATCCTGGTACATTCAGCCCCAGCCGGAAATGACTGTGGGGAAAAAACGAAACGGAACAAAATATGGCGTCCTCCTCTCATTGTCCTGTTCGCCAGCTGTGGACTCCCGGGCTCTCTGAGGAAGAAATCGCTCCAGACAAACTGAGGACAGACGTAGTCTGCAGGCTCCAAAGGGATGAACTAGTGTGACAGAATGACACAAAATACCCCAACACACAAAACCCTGGGTGTCCCAGGTCATCAAATTTAAATGGACTCTGAAAGGGCTAAGACTCTATGATTATATGATCGTTATGGGCACAACTGCTAATCATGCAGAATGCCTGGGCTCTTCTGTCCAGTAATCTCTAAGGTGGTTCTCTGAGGTCCGGAGGGTGTCTATCACATCCCGACAAAAGGAAATGAGCTTGATCCAACCGTTAAGGATGGAGGTCAGGGGGACTCGTTTAAACTTCATTCATTCCACAAAGCTTCGTTGAGTGCTAAAGGGGGAAGCATTCAGGTAGGCTCTGCCATGAGTTGTCCTAGGTGTTGAGTGGAATTCGTTCCCTTAGCCCGTTGCCTTTGGTGCCAATAATTAGGCTTGCTATTGCTCTTTAGGTGGCAAAAGTTCTCGTTTCCATTCACAGGATCTGTAATAGTTATTAAGCATAAGACTAGCACAAGATGGGGTTTTGAAGAGGTGTGAGACACAGTCTTTGCCCTCAAAAGACCTCTTCACCCAAGAGTTCATGCAAAGGTGAGAAAAATAGTATTACCAGGCAGCAAGTGGTGAGGGCTCTGCGAGCTCGCCATGTGAATGGTGGTCAGTGGACGGAGGGCGGGGAACGCTTCGTGAGAGGAGTAGAAGGTTTGGGGCTTAAACGAGAATGGGGCTAGGAGGGAGGGCAGGCAGAGGAGAGAGCTCACGTCCGGCTCTGGGGGAGGAGGGGAGGTGTAAGAAATCTGAATTGCCAAGCAAGGATCCAAAAAGAGTGAGAGCGTGGGGAAGGGGGGTCGTCCAGAGAGATTACTGGACAAAGGAGCCATTGACTGAAGTGGGGATTTTTCTGGACGGGTGATTACTTTGGGGGAAATGTTGACTCGGGACTTGCTAGCATGAAGGATGAGATACCCAGCAAGGGGGCTGCCTCATTCACGGGGCCAGTCTGAGCTGGAAAGGTGCACTCAGAAGTCACTTCCAAGGCTCCTTAAAACGATAAGACGGGATGAGTTCTCGAGCGCTGGAGCAGGTGCAAAGCCTCGTCAAGTGGAATCAGGCTTACACCTGCCCACGAGGAGGTGGCAAGCCCCCGGTGGTACAGTGGGGCTAGAAGGCTCTCTGCAGAAAAGGCAGAAGACAATGTCAAGAAAGTGGAGCATGTTCCCTTCTTGGCTGCCACTGAGAAGCCAAGAAAAAGCCTTGAGAGTCAAGACTGAACATGACCCTTGGACGGAAGTCATTGGCCGCCTGGAGAAAGCAGCCGTGAGCCAGTCAGCTTGGCAGGTGTTTGCAGTAGGTGATGATGACGTAAATGGAGGGAGGAAATTTTTGCTGTTGGTTTTTTTTTTTTTTTTAAAGTAGGCTCTATGCACCTTGAGATCAAGACTGAGCTGAGATCAAGAGTAGGACTCTTAACCAATGGAGCCACCCAGGTGCCCCTAGACCAGAGGTTTTTAAACGAGGTGGAAAGTACTAATCACCTGGAGGAAACCTGAGAAATAATGACTTCCTAGGCCCCACATGAGACCTCTGAGTCAGATCTCTACAGGTGAGCTCCGGAAACAGACTGCTCACGGGTGGCTCTGCAGGAGCCAGTCCCCAGATCAGCGTCTGAGAACCCTGATAGGCAGTAAGAGGTGAATAGTAGCATGTCCTTAAGGGAGAGGGGCTGAGGCCATTCTCTTGGTGGTTTGTTTTTTCTTTAATTTCATTTTTAGAATAGAGGAGGCCTGAGCTCTTTTTCCAGGCCACGGAAGAAATAGTTTGATTGAAGACATAAGACAGAGTGGGACACGGGACATGGTCAGGCATCCCCACAGAGAAGGAGCCAGGTGCAGGAAATGGGAGAGGTTCTCCTTAGCCAGCATGGGGAGCAGCCTGGGAGGAGGTGGCCTGGGGCGGAGGGTTGGATGTGGGACAGACATTCAGGAGAAAATTCGAGTCAGTGAAGGGTAACCCCTGGATTCTCTCTCTCTCTTTTTTTTTTTTTTTTTAAGATTTTCTAAATATATTTATTTGACAGAGAGAAAGAGAGACATCAGGAGAGGGAACACAAGTAGGGGGAATGGGAGAGGGAGCCTGATGTGGGGCTCGATCCCAGGACCCCGGGATCCTGACCTGAGCCAAAGGCAGAAGCTGAACCGACTGAGCCACCCAGGCTCCCCTCCCCCTGGATTCTTCAATGGATTCGAAATGCAGCTTGGCAGATTTTTTAAAAACAGAGTCAGTGCCCCTAAGCCAGCCTCTTGTTGACTCCTCAGGAGTGTTGAGCAAGTCATATGTCACTTTCGTCACGCCAGCTACACCCGGGAAACACAGGTTATGAAAGTGTAGAATTATGAAACGACACCCGTAGTGTGGTTACACAGGAGCTTTATCTTTCGAAAGTTTCTAATTCGCAGCTTCCGAGGGGATGTGCTCTGCCTGACAGTTGATACCCAGGTTGTGGGAAGACCGGGGCTAAGAGCAGAAATGCCCCCAAGATCCTGTTTTGGACCCGGGCAGCATCACCTGTGAGTCCTGATGTCAGGGCGGAAGGGGACCCCTTGGGCGCTGTGCCCGCGGGCTGTGCTGAAAGTGGGTTCTCAGCTTTGTGGCAGGAAGTATTGGGTCACGGATCACATCTCACACCCTTTTCTCACTGGCGGGCCTGGCTCCGTGTGACATTGGGTCTGTCATCTTTTCCTTCTACCTCTCCTCCCTTCTACCCAGCGTCTGCCTCGTCCAGCGTCACCGGTGGATTGTCTTTGCTTCCAGAGAAGCATGTCTACTGTGTTCTTACGATAGTCATGAACTTAGTGGTCCAGGGAGTAAAACCACTATGATGCTTTGAGCTCTTCCTGTGTGCGCTTTACCTAGCATGTCCCTTTGAAATGTGCACTGGCCGCATTTCTGCTTTACTATCCTATGACCATTAAGCAATCTTTTCTTCCTGCAAAAGACAATACACATATTATTACTAATAATACTGCTCACCGTATGCTGGGAGCTGTTCTAAGTATTTTAGTGTCTTGATGCACTTGAAACTCACAAGAACCCTATGAGGTAGTCACTTTTTAAAATTTATTTTATTATTTCTGAGATTTTTATTTATTTATTTGACCAGAAAGAGAAAAATTGGGCAGCAGGGAGAGGGAGAGGGAGAAACAGGCTCTCCACTGAGCAGGTAGCCCCACGTGGGACTCCATCCTGGAACCCTGGAAACATGACCTGAGCCAAAGGCAGCCGCTTCACCAACTGAACTACCCAGGCACCCCTGATGTAGTTATTTTGATCCCCATTTTATAGAGGGGGGCTCGAGGCTTAGAGCAATGAGATGTGTGGCTCTAAAGTCACACCATTACTGTGAGCCAGAGCTCTGTAGCTGTAAATGACACCATTCATGGAAATGTAGTTTCCCAGAAGGGGAAGCCATGCTTGGGGGTTCCAGCTGTTTGTCCTTTTGCTGTCTGATGTCTCAGTACCGTCTCGGATAGGCGTTCTCTGGATAATCTCAGCCGAGATCTCGGCCGGAGGGGTCAGGCTGCCCATCTTCATCACGTGCTGCTGGAATTTGGAAAAACCAGTTGCATTCACCCCCTCAAAGTTTGCAGTTCCTTCCCTGAGGTTGTGTAACAGAAGAGTGAGGCTGAGGCCAGCCCTGATGCATAAATCTCAGAGAGTCGATGGACAGGGAGGCCACTCATTAATTCATTCATTCATTCATTCAAGAAACAGTCCACGCCACCCCGGCGTGCCGTGTTTGCGTTGTGGAGACAGAAGTGTGGGAATATGTAGTCCCTGGAGAAGACATTCACAGGCCACTGCGGTGATCTGCCTGTGGTGGGTGGAGGTTCAGAGGAGGCCCTAACCCAGACAGCAAGGTGAGTGGGAGGTGTTACTTCCTGTGAACCCAACGTTACCCCATGCATGGTGCAGGGTGAAACCCACAGATGGCGGGCTTTCAGGATTTAGGGTAGGAGGCAGTACATTCCCATGGTGCAAGGCCCATACTTAGGGGATTATCTCTCTCACCCAGAGAGCAAAGTACGACAAAGGCAGTCTTCCCAACAGCCACCTCTCGAGGTAGTGGCCACTGGGCAGCATGCCAACACCAAAAAGCTTCAGACTGAGGGTCCAACTGGGGGTCCTTTCTGTAATCAGCCGGCCGAGTGACTTTAAACAAGGTATCTAGTCCTCTGAACTTCACCTTCTTGAGGTAGAAAGCTGGAGATAAGACCAATCTCTTTGGGTTGTTGGGAGCTTAAGGATCCAATGAATGTCATGTTCAGACTTACTTCTGGCACATTCGCAAGAGCTAGCACTGTTTTGCATAGGTGGTTCTCAGCCAGGGGTGATTTCTCCTTCAGGGGACATCTGGCATGCTCTGGAGACATTCTGACTGTCACTCTGGGGAGGAAGTAGTCTCAGCAATTCGGGGGTAGAGGCCAGGGATGCCGCTAAGTGTCCGAGGACAAGGCACAGGACAACCCTACAGCAGACAGTGACCTAGGCTAAGTGTCCATAGTGACAGAGTCCAGAACGTTTATTCTGTGGATATGTTAATGCACATAATCCCCAAAGGTGCCCCCTGCAGTCGTGCTGTTCCCATTCCCCTGTTTTAGATCAGGACATGCTGGAGGGACTTAAACACTCTGGAATTTAAGTGTCTTCCTCAAGTATCACTAGCTGGGGAGAGCTGGGATTTGCACCCCGGGCTCCCGGGTCCAGAGTGCTCAGTGGAAGGGCTTATCCTAGGACACTTTCCATGGGGCGAGGTGGAAGGGCAGGGCAGGTGGGCTAGCCAGACGCTTCCTTTCCCCCGTGCCAGTGACTCCTGAGCTCCAGTGAGGGTCAGAATGACACGAAGAACAAAGCAACCTTGCAGATCACAGGGCCCCACATCCAGGCCATGGTGCTGTGGCTGCGTTTGGGGCACGAGGCTCTCCCCCAGTCCTCGGGGAAGCTTTCATGGAGAGCAGCGGTGTGAAACCAGACCTACAGTTGTTTGGTTGTTTTCTGAATCTCAGCTTTTCAGGAGCTACTATGTGAAGAGCTTACCATAATTTCACGACGTTGTCTCAAGGAGAAAAATAAGTGCAAGAGCTTTGGGGCCTGAGGATGACTAGTATCTTCTAAAGGACACCCCATCCGTGTGAATCCGTTCCTAGCCTATCTCCAGGTGAGGGCGGGACCCTGGCACTCGGCTGTCTCCCGTCGCCTCGAATGCTCAACACGGAACTCGTGCCTTCCTGTTCCCACCCTCAGCTGTTGCTTCTTAGGACACTGCCCTCCCTGCTGTCTCGGCATCACCCGGGCCCCAGACATCAAGCACCTGGAGTTCGCCTTCCTTCCACGAATGCGGCCAAAATTCTTCTGTCGTTACGTTTCTCCTTTTGTTCTCCTCCTCTTCCCGGCCATCTCCGCTCTCCTACAGGTCAAGCCTTTACCCCCACCCTGGGGAGAGGGGGTAGCAGACTCTGCAGAAACCTTCTATGTGTTCTACCAGCCTCAAATCCTTGTCCTCCGGTGCGCCCAGCCAGAGAAATCTCTGCAAATGCTGCTTTAGGTCCTTTGCGGATCTAGGGATTCATTCACTGGTACTTACTGAGCGCTCCACTGTGCCACGACGTGCAGGGCTGGAGAGACAAAGATGAGCGTGACCCCAGGAGGTCCCGTTCTTCCTCCGTGGTGCCCAGCTCAAGCTCCACCCCTGAACTCGTCCCATACTGTATTGCTCTACATAGCCTCTCCGCTCTGTCCCCACTCGCTCATTTCCCACTCTGTGGCTTTGTCACGTTCCTCGAGACCCGAGGCATCTCCTCTCTCATTCACTTACCTAACTCCCATTCATCCCTCAGAACCCTGGTCACATCTTCTTTCCACAGTGAATGCCTCCTTAACCTTCCACTCCAGGACCATCTCTCTCTTTTCATCATCTTTACCATATCCAAAGTCACCGTTATTTTTGGAACTGCTACTTAACATACACATATGGATTCATTTTTATGCATGTCTGGTAGGGGATAAAAGGTTGCAATCTGGAACAGTTTATTGTAAAGGATTTAGTCACTCTGGGCGGCATGGTGGGTACAGACACAAAATAGGCATCAGTCTGCCAATTGTAGTTTTAAATTCCTGTGGATGGACCTTTTCAAGCCCAGATCTGCAGGCTGCGTGCCTGGCTTCCCCACTTGGACCGAGCGTAGCTGCTCAGAATGGCCCAAACCCACAGAGGCCCCGGTTAGTATCTGCGTCTGGCAATAATTCCAAGAATTTCTGGATTTGTCCTCCCGTGATTCTTCCCGGAGTTCTCTGACGGCTCAAGGGAACGAGGAATACTTCAGCGATGGCTCATGTTTATCGACTGCCTTACTATGGGCCGAGCATTGCGTGACATGCTTTACAGGCACTGCCTTGTCTGACGCTCGGAGTCCCCGCAGAAGTCTGGGACCATCACCTCCATCTTCCATGTGAACAAATCCATGCTAAGGGAGGTTCAGGGGTTTGGACAGCCTGATCGGAGCTGCCATCAGGGAAATCCAGGCCTGCTTGTATTCCTAACTGGTGACACTTCTAGGCAATCTGGGGTTGGGTCTAAAAACTATGAAGACCCCCAAGTCTTTCCAATTTCTACACGGATCCTGGAACTTAGAGCCTTTGTGATCTGCGGTACTCTGTATCAAAATGAGGATTATTTTAGCAATAAGTTCCAGGTGAAAAGACATTGTGTCCTATTTAGTCAGAGAAGATTTTAAAATAATTGCTGCTTGGTCGTAAGCCCGGCTCTGGATGACTGAGAGGGTAGCGGGTAAAAGGGCGCATGCACGAGTTACCATGTTTTCTAGGAAAACCAAGAGATGAAAAGCCTCCCTGGGACATTTCACTCTGGAAATGAATACGCCTGTTGGTTCTGTTTCAAGGCCGCTAATGAAATCTTTTCTTTTGGGCACGGGCTCCTTGTCCCGGGTAGTTTTCTCTCCTGCAGGTGGTCTGGAATGCTTGATGTTGCTGCTTGGGGTTCCCCACTGGCAATGAAGGAAGGTAACATCTCCTAGCCTGATGGAGAACAGAGCTGTGAAGCTTAGAAATGTGGAATTCATACCCAGACCACACGTGCCAATTTTCATGGTTCTTAAGCATCTCTTTGAAGAGGCAAACTTGATGGGGGAGTGGTTGCATCCCTTGAAAAATTCACTTTTGTTGTGTTTTATAAAAACCCAAATTCGGAGAGGAGTGTAGTGGAGATGAAGCGAGCTAACATTTGGGTCCAGAAGGAATGGCAGGCAAGAAAGATGCTCTCAGTAATTCTGAATATTACGGAGACTTCTCTTTGGAGTCAGTTGTACTTTTTGTGTCAGTTCTTATTAAAGTAATAGCAGACCCCTTGATAATAAAACTTCATTAAAGATGGACAGGTTCCTGAGCGAATCTTGAGCACTAAGAATAATAATAAAAAATGTTTCATTGAACCTGCTTTTAAGGTCTCCGATGTTTTAATTCCCCCAGTCTCTCAGAATGCAGCTGCTCGAAGAATGCCTCACATTTACAGTTTTTCTTAATCCTGTGAAACACCAAATCACTTTTACCCTTTTTACCTTTTAGCATTGAATAAGCCTTATCACTCTTGTGTTTTCCCAGTTGAGATACTTAGAATTATGTTGGGAAAATATAACTTAGGTTCTGTTTCTTTCAGAATTTGCTCATGTGAGAAAAGCATTTTTTAGAAAAGATTTCACCAGAGGTCACATGTGTTTCTTCAGTTTCTCAGAAGATCAAAGGCCCCTTGTTTCTTTTTTGTTTACTGTCCAGTATGGGGATACTATTTTGGAATCTCCAGCATGAGGTCTGTGCCAATCGAGAATTATATCTGTTTGCTAGTAGAGATCTAGCTACCCTGCTTAAGCAAGTAAGTGTTTAATTCTCTTAACTAAAACCACAAAGACAGGGCAGTCTTTGCTTAGTAAGAAACTTCACGGTGTCATCAGGAAACCAGGTTCATTCTATCTTTCTGCTCCATTAGTTGGAGACGTCTATGGTTAAGGACGCCTCATCAACGAAGGTGGCTGCTGGAGCGCCAGTCATTAAATATGAGTTCTTATCAGGAAAGAGAAGGGAGGACTTCTTGAAAAACTCATATATTAAGTTCTACTTTATCTTGTTGGTCACATGTGGGTGATATGTCATGTCATTTTTTCACCTAGGCACATGTCCAAGATTTTAGTAGTAAGAAAGAAAGGAAGAATGGATTACCACCAGAAATACCTAGCACAAAGTTTGTGTTTTAGTCTGGTGATTCTCTAGTTGGGCTAGATGATGTTGCAGCAACAAATTAACCCCCAATTGGTGACTTGATGTAGCAAAGATATTTCCCTTGCTCGCACAAAGCCCGATGTAAGTCCCGTGGCTCTGAGGTGTTCCTCCTGTCTGTGTGATGACGGCTTCCTTTTACGCGCCCCTACACTCAGCATGTGGCGTCTGGGACACTGAGGCAAGGAGAGATAAAATGGGGGTTCTCAGGAGGGCTTTTCACGGTGCCCTCATGAAAGTGACCCACGTCACTTCTGCTACAGTCCTTGGGCCACAACTAGTCGTACAGACCCTTCTTAGCCCAACAGGGCTAGGAAGTACTGTCTTCCTTATGGCAATGAATTTGGCTATGCAATTCAGTTTTATTTCCAAATGAAGCCAATTGGATTCAACAGGTCCCAAAACAGAGTAAAAGCCTGGTTTTCAGCAACCCTATGTCAAGTGTTTACTATGTTCCAAAGCATGGTGTCCAGTGTTCTGGGTACAGATATGAAAAAGACCGGAATTTCCTTTCAATGAACTTACTGTCTAATAAAGAAGACATTAGCACACCTGGAGAGTAATAATGGCAAAAATAAAAGTAAACGTTGGGGGCTCTGGAAATTGAAAGTTGGGAGGATTTCTAGCTGTTGCCCAGGGAAAGTTTTTTGGAGGAGGTGATAGGCAAATGGGTCCTTGGAAGATTAGTGGAATCAAGCTGGGGGAGGTGGTCCAGTCACTCGTGTCTCCCTCCAGAAATTTTCTGAATCAGTAGGAAGGCCAGGTTATAATTTCAAGGCTACCAGCTAGGTGGTCTTAGGAAAGTTTTTTTTTCTGTAAGATGAAAGAGTTGGATAAAGTGATCTCTTTTGGCTCTCCTACTTCGAATAACTCTAATGTGATTCTCCGTTTAGTAAAAAAAAAGTCTTTTATTTATTTAGTTTTACATAATCTCTACACCCAACCTGGGGCTCACACTCATGACCCCGAGATCAAGGGTTGTATACTCCACGGACTGAGACACCCAGGCATACCCCCGTCATCTGCAGTTCTTAAACCAACATCTCAAAAGCCTAATGATGTGGCCTGAGCACCTACAGACAATAAAGCCTTCCAAACAGCATCATCAATGCTCATGGAAACATACCTGCAAAAGAAAGGAAAAAAAGAAGAAAAATCTAACTGTCAGGCAATATTCACTATTGTTCTCTCATTTTATTGCCATTTCTTCCGGGAGTTTTCATGCCTCGGTTTAAAGATTTGGTTTTGCTTCTTTTTCTTTTGAACGTAGTCGCCAAGTAGAGCATGGGCTCTATTAGAGATATCTTTATCTCTTAGTAGACTACCTTGAGAGTTTTCTTCTATGTTATTTCAAAGTCTTCGGGCACATGAGCAAATACGATAACTGTGACATTCAGATCCATTCCTGTGCCTCCTTCTGACTAGCTATTTAAAGACCAAGTTTCCGTCACATACCAGTGAGGCTTAGTAGAAATGAAATAATACTGTAGGAACTTTAATCTTGCAAGAGTGGGCATCAGGTTGCTTTTATTATAGTTTGGTCGTTAAAAAATTAGAGCTCCAGTCTGCTGGACCCCAACCACACATCAGCAACTTTAACACACGCTTTAGGTAGATTATTGACTCATTGCTCCCAGCAACTGATACTTATTTTGCAGATGATCAAACTGAAACTGAGCTGACATACCTTGGTTAATGTCTCGTATCTAGAGAGTGGCTGAACCAGGAGTCACATTTAGTTTCTGTGAGTTGTGAGTCTTTGTTAACTACCAGGTAGTATGGTCTGTCTGCATGGCCAATAACAGAAAATGAACTGAAGTTCACGTAGGCTTAAAGGTCGGATATAACTAAAGCCCACACAGATCTTGCAAGCTTCAGGTAGGGCAGGATTTAGGTGTCCACCAAGGTTCCCTCTTGCCTCCCTTGCCAGCACCTGCAGTTAGGTTCTCCAGATGGCAACTTCCAGTGGCTATCACAGGGGGTGACTTCCGTGCCCATAGAACTTTCTATTCCAGAATGGCCAGTGGAAGTTCAGTGGTATGATCTCACTGGCTTATTTTTCCTATGTGGCCATCCCGGCCCCAATTACAGTTGTGGGGGTGGACATTTCCGGTTGCTCAAGTCTCAGTCACAGTTGGTGGGGGAGGGGGTGGTAGATTTCAGTCCTGTCTGAATTTCATGGACTGAGAGGGGCTGGTGTTCTCCGAAGGAAAGGTAGCAAAGAAAGGTATCAAAAGAAGGCAAAATGGGTACTGGAAAGGCAAAACCAAGCGCTGTCCTCCACACTGAGTTTCTCTTTAAGGCGTTATTTTTTCCCCCATCTGCCTCCAGTAGAGCGAACACTTTGCCATGTGGTGTTACCTCCCAAGAACACTTCACTTATGTCTTAGAAAAATAAATACACAGCCAATTTGCAGATTATACCTTCCTTAGTTCTGCTATAAATTATATGACTTGTTCTTGGCAAAGCTGGAAGTCAAAGCGGGTTTTTTCTCCTTGCCCTCACCAACTCGAAGAATGAGTGGCATTCACTAGAGTGTGTGTCCAGGGATGAATTTGCCCATCGGAAGGGGAGAGCTAAATTTATGGGAAGACTCACACCTTTGCAGACGGTTCCAAGCATTAGCAAAAGGGTGAGGAGCCTATAGGCAAGCAGGAGATATTTTTCCTGCTGACACTGGGCCAAACCTTAATTTACAGTATTGAAAAAATTCGTGAATCTGGAGGAAACCCATTATGGTCACCTTAGTCACATTAGAATTCCCCAATTTTTTCAGCACGTCCCAGGTGGTTTGAGAAGACCATAATGTGTAGAATTCTAGCCGCAGGAAAAGACAAAACCAGAAGTCCAAAAACCTGGGTTCTCGGCTCGACTTGGACCCTCATCAGCAGGGTGGTCTTGGACTGGCCCCTTCATGCCCCTCACTCTTGATTTCCTCCTCTATAAATGTAGGATTTGGTTTATATGCGTTATTCAATGCTGGGGGACCCGGGAAGTCCCAGTCAGATATCCATCAGAAACACAATGCATGGGCCATTGGAACTGTTCCCGAGGCTCAGTCCTTTGAATATCGTTATTCCAGATCTTTTAGGAGTTTCTATTCCTGGCTATATAGTTTGCCTGCTTGGCACTGAGCCCTTCTCTACCTAAGTGTGCTGCAGGGACAGATTGGCTTTACCAGCAAGGAAATCTGGTTGATTTTATTTTGAGAACTTTTAGGTATTAAGACATCCCTTGGTAGAACTGTAGGCATCTCCACATTTAGAAATTACGGATTCAAGTAGTTCATTAAGACACTGTGATATTAGGACTGTAGAAGGCCCTGTCAAGGATGCTGGTGTTTATTTAGTTTTTAGCTGGGCCACTATCCTGATACTTTATGGTTTGGGGAGCAATGTGCACTAGGCTTTTCTGTTATGTCCTAAAATCAAGTATTTTTAAAAACCTCATCTATTGGGAATTTGATTGTGAGGTTCTCATATATACTCATTCATTCTCCGTTTGTTAAGTGCGTATTATCCACCAGGTGCCGTGGAAGAAATGTACTGACACACATTTACATAAGTGGCTCTGGCAGGCAAAAGCTCTTTTTGAAGATGAGGAGGCAAACTGGGAACTCATTTTTTTAAAGGTTGATTCAATAAAATGCAATGCCACTTATCAGTCCTAACTTTCCTGTTTCTTACAGCCTTTTATACTTAAGTTATTTTTTTACATTGATATATAATTCACGTAAAATAAAATTCATGATTTTTAATGTAGGCACATTAGCAGTTTTTCATATATTCAGTGGGTTATGCAATAGTCACTGCTGTCTTATTCCAGAACATTCCGCCACCTTAAAAAAAAACAAAAACAAAAACAAAACCCAAAAAAACCCATATCCATTAACAGTCAGTTCTGATTCCTGTTCTCTTACCCACCCCCCCAACCACTAGTCTACTTATTTTCTTTATGGGTTTGCTTAGTCTGGACATTTCATGTAACAAAATCAGACTGTATGTGACCTGTTGTGTCTGGCTGCTTTCGCATGGTCCATCCATCCACGTCGTGGTGTGAATCAGGCTTCATCTCCTTACACTGCTGAGTGACGTTCTGGTGCAAGGACTGACCACGTCTTCCTCATCCACTCACCATCTGATGGGCATTTGGGTTATTTACACTTTTTGTTACAATTTTAAAAGATTTTATTTATTTATTTGAGAGAGAGAGCGCGAGTGAGCACAAGCAGGGGGAGCAGCAGAGGGAGAGGGAGAAGCAGGCTCCCCACTGAGCAGGGAGCCCGATGTGGGGCTCGATTCCAGGACCCTGGGATCCAAGCCAAAGGCAGACGCTTAACCGAATGAGCCCCCGGTGCCCCTACCTACACCTTCTGGTTATTATCTACAATGGCTGCTATGAACATTTGTGCACAGCTTTTTGCGTGAATGGACGTTTCAACTCTTTTGGGTCTATATCTAGGAGGGCACTGTAGGGCTCTGTGGGGATCCTGTTTCCCTTTTAGAGGAACTGCCAGACCATTTTCCCGAAGTGGATTCACTTGGATGTTCCCTAACCATCCCAGGAATTAGTTTTCCTCCCAGTTTCCCGGTGAGGGCGCTAAGGCTGTGAGCTGACAGATGCTTCCCCAGGGCCCCCAGTGTGGGGTTTATGTATGTAGTTGGCTTTCCCCAAACCCCCGTTCCATCCCCGGCGTGGTTCCCAATGAGGGTCCACAGAGGAGTCAAATACGGGGTCCGTGCGGTGTTGGCCCTCGAGTCTGCGGGACTTCTGCGGGAATCCTTACCCGTGGTCGTGAAGGCGCGTCCAGCCATGTGCGTTGGTTCAGATGCAACCAGCCCAGAATCAAAGGACAGACGGAAACAGACATGCCTCCGTTCCCGAGGAATTTCGGGGGATGTGCCTCCACTGGGGATGCAGCTTCCTAGTCTCCACGCTGCCCCATCAGTTCGGGTTTGATTTTCTTAAAGGAGAGAATGTCTGAGCAGCTGGCATTGGCCGTGTCTCTGAAATGAATGATTTTATAGTGAAATCATGTCATCGTGGGAGTTTGGGACTATGTTGAGAAAGAATAACAATCCTGAACATATCTATTATTCTTCCCCTTTTCCTGCACTGGAGTGTGTGTGTGTGTGTGTGTGTGTGTGTGTGTGTGTGTTACCGCGTCTCCGACCACGGTCCCATGGGCTGGGCCCAGAGAGTGCACGCTCTTCCCCTTCCAGGGACAGTAACTGCACCTCGAGGAGGTGGAGTGATCGGCTCTGGGTCACATGGGAGAGCCAGAAGAAGCCTTTCCCAAATCCTGTCCCTTGGACTTTTGCCTGGACAGGACCGTGTTTCCACAGAGGCAGGAGGAAATGAGACCAGGAAGGGCAAGGTAGTGAGGTTTTCACATCACTAAACTTATTCCATTTGAAGAACTGTCTTTCATTCTAAAATCAAGTACCTCTTATTGTGATGTTGGTAAACTCTCTCTCTCTCTCTCTCTCTCTTTTTGTTTTTGCTATTCCCTGAAATCTGCCTGAGCGGGGTCAGGCTGGCTTCCAGCCTTTCTGATTAATCACGTTGCTGTTTTCCCCTGAGCACCTCATCCTGGGTAAAGCAAGATACCTTCTTACAGATCTGGCCATTTTTCCCACCTGCAGGTGTCCCGTGCAATTTTGGTAGCTGGCCTCCCGGTTTTCTGCTGCATTTCGGGGATTCACAGACTGGCGGGCTCACCACGCAGGCAGAAATGACTTGTTCGGTCCTCTGGTTTCTTATGGTGAGTAAATACGTCTAACTGTTGGATTTGCTAATTATTGTGATTTTTCGGGGTGAGGGGAGGAGGTTGGAACTGATGTTTCTAGCAAACTGTTATGGGCTATATTTGAAGGGCTGTAACAAGTACTCATTTTCTGCCTGATTCTCCATCTGGTGAAAAGCAAGGCTCAACCCAGACAGGTTAATTAACTTGCCCACATCCCATTCCAGTGAGAGGAACTGGAAGTGGAGAGCCTTCTACTTCTAAATATTACTCATCAACTTTAAGCTGTAATCGTGGGAACAATGTGCAAGTTACCAGTGGAAAAATCCACTCGACTTTCTGGAAACCCTGAGCAAAAAGACACGGCAGGATCAGAGCAATGTCAAGTCGCTGAGTGCCAGCTGCCCCTCCCCTAAAGCAGCCTTCCCCCAACTTTTCCAACCAGAATCCACCCTGCTCCCCTTGCCGCTTTTTCCTGCTGCCTTCGGGATCTCCTGAGAAGAATTAGTCTTCTCTCGAAGGTGGTGTTTCATGTGTCTTCCAGCTACTTCTCATTCCCTTCTCCTCTATAGGTAACCATGTTCTCATCCCCACTTTACAGATGGAAAGCCCAAGGCACAGAGATGTTAAGACACTCACCCAAGGTCACACAGGGCTGGGGTCTGTACGTCAATCTGGCTCCGAGTCCTCTGTGCTGTGCTGCCCCCTCTGGTTCTGTGGCTTTCCTCCTTTTACCTACATACAGTGTATTTCTTTACCTAAGTGAAGTCAGTCACCTAAGCTATATAATACACTGGAATTTCGCTGGGGAGACCATTGCAAATGTCCAGGAAAGACCACGGGCTCTGGAGTCAAACAGCTGTACTCCCTTGTTTCTGCAGACATTTCCTAGCGGTGTGACCTTGACGGGTCGGTGAGCGGAGACAGCCTCGACCAACTCATCTGTGTGATTGAGAGAATGCCGGGATGTGTCCTGCCAAGGAGTCTGGCTGAGAGTGTGAGCTCCGGCTCAGGACGGCCTAGGGCCCCCGTTTTGGGGTCAACAGGTGCATGCCCGTTTGCCTCCCTTCATTCCCTCTTCCACCTTTCTCCTTTCTTCTACTGAAACACTCACTTAGGCTTGGTGTTTTCTCCTGACTCCAACCACCTGCTCCTTTGCTGGAAGAGGGCAAGGGCGCATCCCCCGAGAGGTCCATGGCATGGAGTGATACATTCAGAAAGGGTGTGAGTGTCAAATGTGTCAAATTAGAAACGCCATCTGAGAGAGAGAGAGTGAGAGAGAGAGAGAGAGTGTGTGTGTGTCAGTCTACGGAACCCTGAATTGTCCCGCATGAGCATTTGCACCACGGGGAAGTGAGAAATGGAGTTGACGGGATGGGCGTGGAACACCAGCCCCATTTCTCACATGTTGATTGATTGGGAGGAGGCCTGCGGGCTGGGGAGGCCGCCCCTGTGGTGTGGGCTCACCGCCCAGGGAGTCCAGGCCTGCCTGCTGCCCGTCTACCCAGAGCCCTCCCCAGAAAACCTGAGGAATTTACCAAACTCAACCAGATGTTCTCGCTTCTCCGCTTTTGTTTTGAGAAATGACTCTAGGTCATAATTCTTCCTGTTACTAAAACTACATCATAGGCGGAGATGGCCTGGTATGCTCTATGCCTATAGATCCTTCTGTCCCCTGGGCCAACATGAGTATGTTTAACGGAAAAACAAAGGTGCTGCTGTGGAATGCCCAGCATTGAAAACACGCTTTTTCATCCTTTCATCTAAAGGACAAAGCTACAGTATTGAAGACAATTTTGAGAATAGGCTTAAAAAATCAGCCACAATTCGGCCAGCTTCAATTTCTACGATTATTTGCGTGCATTAGATTTTAACCTTCTCCCCCAACTGCAGACATTCTGCACGAGCAGAAGCATCGTGTGGGGGAAACTAGGTGTGTCTGGGGCCTAGATTTTGCAGCCGTGTTCTTTGTAATTGTCACTTTAATGGCTTTCGTGGGAGAGGGGAGCATAGGCTCCTCTTGGGAATGAAGAGAGTGACTCCTGGGCACAATGACAGTGACGTGACATCATGTGCTAACCCATGTCCCTGTTGGTGAGTATTGCCAGTTTTGTGCAATTCTAGGTGGTGCTGGCAAGCAGCTAAGAACAGCTTACCAGACACAGAGACCTAAGTCTAGTATCTTCAGCACATGAAAAGAACAAAACGAAACCAAAGGTGGGCTGCTCAGAGCTGGTCTGTTGTCGCATGAAGACATCAATGGCCTGGGCTGTTCTTGTTTTTCTGCTTTGCCATCCTTCCCGCCTTGCTTCCAAGTTCAAGGTTACAAGATGCCTGGTACACTGAGGCCCCAGGGTTTGCATTCCAGGTGAGAAGTGGGAAGAAGAGAGCAAGGCACTTCCCCACTTCTGCTGTCTGTTCTGTTTTGTTTCTTTTCTTTCTTTCTTTTTTTTTTTTTTTAAAGATTTTATTTATTTGAGAGAGAGAGCGAGCCCACACAAGCAGGGGAGGGGCAGACAGGCAGAAAGTAAAGCAGACTCCCCACTGAGTAGGGAGGCTGACATGGGACTCCATCCCAGGGCCCCAAGATCATGCTCTGAGCGGAAAGCAGGTGGGCTGAGCCACCCAGGCAGGGGCTCCTGTCTATTCCCTTTTAAAGAGCCTCCCCAGAAGTTCAGTGTCAGAGCTCCTCGGCTGTGTGACCTTGGGCAAATTAGACAGACTCTCTGAGGCTCATTTCCTCATCTGTAGGCTGACAGTAGCAGCTCCTGCCTCCCCGCGTGTGTGGGAAAGAACGCGCAGATCCAGCCCCGGCTGGGTTGTGTGAAAATCGCGCTTGCAGTCGGGTGCGGGCCGCACGAGCTCAGTGCTCCTGCTGCAGAAGATCGTGGCCCGAGAATGCAGAACCACCCCCTTTCCTCGTCCCGAAGTGCTGCTGGGAGGCACGGAAAGCGGAACTGGACCCTGTAAGGTTCGTGTCAAAGGGAAGTTTGGGAATGGCGAGATTCTGGCCGGCGCTGGGAGCCATCCAGGCTGTCACCCTCCAGGCCTTCGCTGTCTGGGAGGGAGACGGGCCACCGCTAAAATCAGGCTGGAAAATCCTAATGCAGGCAGTTCCTCAAAAACTCACGGGCCTCCAGGCCAGTGGACAACCCCCTGCCCGTGGATGGAATGGTCCATAACTCAGTAATCAAAATAGTAAATCACATGAACACTGAGGCCAGGATCCGTATCTGTTTACTTCTGCATTCCAGGGCCTCACACTTGGAGGCGCCTGAGCAAAGATCTATTTATTAATTCTAGCCCCTAAGACCTAGGGCCAGTCTCCCATGTGTCCTCCTGTATGTCTATGTCCCAGATGTGCTGCTCAGCCCCCACGGGTGCCTGGAGCAAAGGACTGCCCTTGTTTGAGGCACATATTTGAACAAAGGTAGTTACCGTGGTATTACAGATAACCTGAGCACGCACTCTGTGCAGGCCCTTTGTTTTCTCCACGACTTTGTTCTTTTAATCTCCCTGCAGTAGTGGGTATTATAGAAGAAACAGAAGCTCAGAGAGGGTGAGTGATTTTCCCAAGGTCACAAAGCTAGGGAAAAGCAGAAACTGGCCCAGAGTTACTAAATCAGAACATAGATTTTTTTTTTCCAGGAAAATCACTGTGAAATCCCACACACGGATTGTTAAGTGTCCTTTAGGGAACTTTATTTCAGCTGATTCACTGATTCTTAAATGGCCCACTGTAGGCAAATGATTTAGCATCTTCAATTCTTGGTTTCCTCATCTGAAGAAAGGGAAAACAACGGCGTCTACCTCCTAGGGTTTCTGGGAGGATGCAATGAGGTGAGTGCGTACGCCATGCCTGGTGCACAGTGAATGTTCGGTGCATCTCAACCGTCATTAGTACTGCCAGTTTTGTTAATTGGACGAGTAGTTCTTCATTTGTGATGTATATCACAATCATCAGTGGATGGTTCCTTTTCACAACGTAGAAGTCTAGGTCTCAAGCGGGGTATTTTGAAAAAGTTCCCCAAGTGATTCTGATTCATGTTCCCGCACGACAATCACTGTTGAGTGTGGCCCCAATATCATTAAATTTCGTTCATGATGCCAGGCTATGTGCTAAGATGCCTCCTGAAAAGGTCGTGTGAAATGAGCACATTCCTATAGGAGCTGAGAGGCAGGGGCAGTCAGGAAGGCTTCGTGGAGATGGCCATGACAGGTCTGGGCTCAAGGCTTTGCAGGGTTAGCTCTAAGATTGGTATCAGGGTGGTGATAGAGACAAGGGACAGAGGGTGTCGGTGGTGACACTTGTGACCTTACACTTAGGTAAGGTCTGTTCTGGGGGTACTTGGGAGGTGAGTCCAGTTGGTTGGTTGGAGTCAGAGGGCAGATGGGCTTGAATTCCTGACCAAGAGGGTCTGTCCTCTGATTGGAGAAGCAGGACCAACCACTGAGTGTTTCCAAGCCAGAGAGCCAAATGCTCAGAATCTTCCCTCGGCAGACAGATCTGGTGCACTAACAAATCAGAACGTGCAGGCAAGAAGCACACAAGACCAGAGCCGACTCCTGCCCTGCACCTGCTAGGTCTGGAAGGATACCCATGGCCTGTCAGGGTGAAGGGACAATTACACAACCCGGAGACTCATGGTTTGGTGGGGGAGGGGTGGTGAGGGGAAGAAGAAGTGAAGATGATTTTGAGATTTGAGCCTGGGTGATGGGAAGAGCCATGCAGTGACCAGAGAAAGGGAAGTTGGGGTATGAGCTGGGTTGGGGGTGGTAATATGACGAGTTGATGTGCTGAGTTTGAATGTCCAGGAAGTACGTACACATATTTGGGAGTTTGGTGGAAACATGCAAGTCAAAGGAGAGACTGGAGGTACACAAAAGCAAATAAACAAAACAACACTGTGGGGTGTTGCCTGGAGTCTCCTCAGTAGGAGAACTCCGAGGGAGGGAGAGTAGAGCAAGGACTCTTAGCCTAGGGTCCATGGACGGGCTTCTTGCATGGAGAGATGCCTGTAAACCTCTCAGCATTTTGAGCAGAACATTATGTCTAGGAAAGAGTCCACAATTTCATTGGCTTATTTACGCTAAACAAGATTAAGAACCACTGCTATATATAGAAAGAGGGGAACTGGCATGGTGCTCATGGAACTTTCACATAATGGGTACCGGGAGAAAAAGCCCGGCCAATCTTGGCATCGCTGGCGTCCATAGCTCGGACCCTGTCCTGGTTGCCCTCACCGTGGTGGAGTTGTCCATCAGAGTTGTTTCAGAAATGTTTCTTCTTGCTAAGACAATTCGGCAGGGGGTCGGGGGGGGGTCATCTTTTTAGTACATGGTCTTGAGAAACTGAATATCCACCCATAGAAGAATGAATTTGGACCTCTACCTCACACTGTATACAAAGTTAACTCAAAATTAGTTAAAGATGGGAGCGCCCGGGGGGTCAGTCCTGTGAAGCATACAACTCTTGATTTCCGTTCAGGTCATGATCTCTGGGTCGTGAGATTGAGCCCCGTGTCATGCTCTGCACTCATCACGGAGTCTGCTCAGAGTCTCCCTTTCCTTCTCCTTCCTTCCCTACCCTGACTCATGCACTCTGTAAACAAACAAACAAACAAATAAATAAAATCTTTTAAAAAATTGGTTAAAGATATAAATATAACATTAAAATGATTACACTCTCGAACACTTTTAGCATGTAGATCTTTGTGACTTTGGATTAGGCAATGATTTCCTAGATGTGGCCCATTAAAGCACAAGAACCAAAGAGTGAATTGGATTTCATCAAACTTTAAGTTTCGTGCTTTAAGGACACTATCAAGCAAGCAAAAAGAGGGGCGCCTGGGCGGCTCAGTTGGTTAAGCGTCTGCCCTCGGCTCAGGTCACGAACCCAAGGTCCTGGGATTGAGCCCGCATCAGGTTCCAGGCTCAGAGGGGAGCCTGCTCCTCCTTTTGCCTCCCTCCCCTCCCCACTTGTGCTCTCTTTCTCTTTTTACTCACTGTCTCTCAAATAAATAAGTAAATGAAAATCTTTAAGAAAGCAAAAAGACAACCCATGGGATGGTAGAAGATATTTGCAAACCATATATCTAAAAAGGACCTACTGTCTAGAATATATGTAAAGAATTCTTACAACTCAACAAGAGAAAGACAACCCAAATAAAAATGGCAGAAGACTTGAATAAACATATCTCCAAACGAAATACAAAAGTAGCCAAGAAGCACATGAAAAAAAAACTGCTCAGTATGATTAGTCATCAGGAGATTGCAAATAAAAGCACCATGAGATACACTTTATATTTACTAGGATGGCAATAACAACAATAATAATAACGACAGACAATAGCATGCATGCATTGGCAAGGACGTAACGAAATTGGAATCCTTATACGTGGCAGGCGGGCACCTTGAATGGTACGGCCATTTTGGAAAACCAATTTGGCAGTTACTGAGAAGGTGAAATATGGAGTTAGCACATGACCCAACCTTTCTACTTCTATGTATATACACAGGAGAATTGAAAACAGACGATCACCCCAAAGCTTGAACACAAACATTCGTAGCAGCATTATTCATAACAGCCAAAAAGTAGGAACAAGCCAAATGGCCATCAACTGATGAACGAAGAAATGAAAAGTGTGATATCCATACCGTGAAGTATTTATTCCGCCGTCAAGAGGAATGGAGTATTGATACCTGCTCCCATGTCAATGACCCTTGACATTGTTAAGTAAAAGATGCCAGACACTAGAGGCCACATGTATGAGTCCATTTAAATGAAATATCGCGGGGTGTCTGGTGGTGCCGTCAGTTAAGCGTCTGACTCTTGATTTTGACTTAGGTCATGATCTTGGGGTTGTGAGATCAAGCCCTGCACCCAGGCTCTGCTCCCAGTGGCAGGGAGGTTTGCTTGGGATTCTCTCTCTCTCTCCTTCTCCCTCTCCCCCTCCCCCCACACTCATGTGTACACACTTTCTATCTCTCTAAATAAATAAATAAATGAAATATCTGGAATAGGCAAATTCATGGAAACAAAAAAGTGGACTAGTGATTGCCAGGAGTTGGAGGAGGAGAGGAATGGGGAATGACGGCTAATGGGTAGGGGGTTTACTTGGGGGTGATGAAAATGTTCTGAAATTATTTAGTGGAGACAGTTGCATAGCCTTGTGAATATACCAAATATCACTGATGAGTTTTACAATATGTGAAATTGTATGTCAAAGAGATATTCTTCTGCCTTCTCTAGTTCTGATTGTCCTTCAACAGGGTGGAAACACTATACATATTCCAAGAAGAAGGAATCACATGAACAAAGTCACAGAGATGGGGCAGACAGGTGTCAGGGAGGGCTAGATGTGGATGGAACACAGGTGTGTGTACAGAGCAATCAGGGGATGAGGCTGAAAAGATCAGTTGGGATCAGAATGTCAAGCCAGTCAGTCATTGAGTAAGTCGTGTGTGTGTGTGTATTTAAAAACACTACTTTGAGCATTTGAACAAAAAGACCTGCCTCTCCCCATGCACTGCCCAGCAGTCTAGCTCTGGTGGCATTAAACAAATACTTAATTCAAACTCAGTTAACCAGTTATCGAGTGAAGGACCGCAATCTCGGGAGCTTGGGAAACAGGGGATGGGGGATCCCTGCTGTGAAGGGGTCCAGGGAAGCATTCTGGGGAAAGAGGAGGTCCAAGGCCAGTGGCTTGGGGCTGACTGTGAGGGCAGCTGGGAGCCATTTAAAGGGTTGGCCTGGAGGGTGAAGGGCCTTAGGAAGACTTAGCCAGTGGTCTCCTCAACACCCAAGGCTCTTGGCAGTGCGGATCTTGCCAGACACCTGAGTTGTATCCTTCAGACACTCCGGGGGACAGGTTACTCTGGAGCTCCACACCAGCCTCGATCAGAGCTACACACTTGGGGTGGAGACGCCCACTTCAGGAAACCCTGCCCCGGTTCCCCACCACTGGGTGAGCCTGACCTTGGGGTTGGGTCTGGACTCAGATCCTGGGTTAGCAACTTACAAACTGTGGGACACAAGGCGAGGGTTACTCAGCCTCTCGGAGCCATTGAGGAAAGGCTTTTAAATGGCGTATGACACTGTTTACCTGAACATTGAATATAGGCCTTTCACTGCCTTATCTCACTCATGTGACTTAGAGATTAGAGACAACGAAGGGGGAGGGATTTGAGGGCAAAGGAGCCTTTAAAATTTTGTTTCTGAGCATCTTCACTCCTACCCCGTAGGAAGAAAAGAAGGAAGAACACCATGACTGCTTGGGGCCGTGGCTGGGCCTCCATGTCCATGTGAATTTGAAGCCTGACTCACTTCACAGACGCCCTTGGTTTCTGTGGCTTTGCCTCCTGCTCCTGGACCAAAATTTAGTTTGGCAAGCATTGGCCAAGGGCCGGCCAGGGGCCAGGCTCTGGGAAGTTCTGAGGGACACAGATGCATCTCACAGGTGGGCCTGGGCTCGGTACGTGCCCCCTCTACTGAGGGACACGTTTGGATGCTGTTATGACATGACGTGAGGGCTATGGCGACTCAAGGGAGGGAAAGGCTAGTTCCAACCGATGGAAAGGAGAAGAACAGGTCCACACCGACTTACAAGTTTCTTCAAGGGGAAAACTCCCCTTCCCACATCAGAGCTGCAGAGATGTGCTTGGGGCCTGTCGCTCCATGACGAATTCAGCTGACTCACTGACAAGTCCTGTAGCTCTCGGCTTCCTGGTGCCACCTGCACGTCAGTCCTGGAAACCCCTTCTTTGTGGCCAGGGCTTGTGAGACAGTCTACAGCAATTCTTGCCTTTATTTAACAAACAAACCAACATACCATGGCAAGGAAATCTCATGAAAACAGCCAGCACCTTCCTGCCTCTTTCTACCTGCTCGTCTTGCTCCCCTGTGCCCCTGGAGGATTGTAAGCGCCTTGAAGCCATGACTTCCTCGGTGGAGAGCTGGAGTTTGGCCTGTGGCTTGGGCTCCTGGCACCTATTTTTCCCTAGGATTGTCTTTCTGGAAAGGAGGGTGGCCAAGCCAGCTGGGTTGAGCACTGGGCTTTGAAAAAGTGGGAGCTTGGGAACGGAGCCCCTAGCTGGGAGGAGTTGCCTCTGTTAGCCATTAGGGTGAAGGGGTCAGTCACCTGGACTGCCCCCATTGTACTGGTTGCTATGGGCTCCTATTGCTAAAAAAAAAAAAAACAAAAAACAGCAAAGTGGAGGTTTGCTTAAGGAGCTTTTGTTCAGTGGGGAAAAGTGCTACTACCTTGGAACAGGAAAGGCGTCAGCAGTGGTGGGAGAAAGGGTGGACTGTCTTCTTCACAGAGAGCCACCTGCTGGCCCTTCCCTGTAAGCACGGCTCCTGGAGCTGCCTCCCTGGGGGAAGAGTTCGCTTCTGGTTCTGGGCAGGGGGAAATGGCTCCTTGGCGCAAGGGTGAGTCTCCTCTCCACCACAGTGTCCTAAGCGGCTGCCCACTTTGGTCTACCTCACTGTGGCTTTCAGGGACCTATGGGTCCTGGCTGTGGGCTTCCTGACCACCCCCTCCCCCATCCCAGTCCCATGAGCCCTGCTGCCCTCCCCAGGGCCTTTGCGCTTCCTTTCCTAGGCTCAGAGTTCCTCTCTCCAGGATCTTCCCAGGCTGGCTCCTTCTCATGGCTCCTGTGTCAGCTCAAATAAACGTCTCTCAGAAAGGCCCATCTGGACTCCTCCGTCTCAAGCAGTCCCCAAATCAAGGTATTCTGCACCACACTCCTTGGCTTCATTTTACTCATGTGCTGTTTCATGGCACCTAAAATGATCTCATTCATTCACCTCCTTTCACCCCTGTGTGTCATCTGTGTTAGGTCTCAGAGAGCAAGGCCTTGTCTGTCTGTTCCATCTCTGTTTCTCTGGCATCAAAGACCGTACCTGGCTTATGTTCGGTGTCCAGTAGGCATAGGCGGAAAACATGGATAGAACTGAAAGCATAGAACTCGGAAAGGTAGACGCTTTGGAGCCCAGACTGGTCTGTCTGAGGCTGTGCTGGATTCCTCCTCATTCCCTCGAAAAGTCTATCGAAGGGCCTCTTTCTGTGTCTGGCAGCCGTGTTCCTCTGGGACTGTATCTTCGTTGTCAGGAATTTGGTTCTGTCTACCTCCTGATGTTGCTCTGTCTCTTTCTTGGTTCAGTTTGTCCCACATGCTTTAATGGCTCGAGCGGGGCTGTGTGGATAGGGGAAGCCACCTTCCATCTTTGAGGAGCCAGCCACCGAGACTCCCCCTGCCCAGCTTCCTCAAGGAGGCTCCCTCAGATTCCGGGGAGCACCTGCTCGTTGGCCCAGACTCAGCCAAACGTGTTCCCTTATTCCTTGCTTTAGTTTCTTCCGTGTGTGTGTGCGTGTGTGTGTGTGTGTACCAGGGCTGTACACACACACATGCACCCATACATGCATGGAGTCTTTGCTCCCACTGACATCTAGAAAAAAGCAGCTTCAGCCATCAATTCAACGTACTGTGAATGTCCAGCAACTTCTCCACATTCTTTGGGGGTTATTTTCTTGTAATCGCCCCTGGCTCCCAATTCCTGCTTTCTTCTTTTGTGGCTCGGCTCTTTCTGTTTTTCTCTTCAGCACTGGACTCATCCTTGAAATGGAGCCCATCCTTGGGTTCCGCCAACACAAACAAAAACAAGCAAACAAACAGTCCCATTCATGCATGAGAATTTGTAGGGAAGATTTCGGAGCAGAATCCAGAGGAATATGGAGGGCCTATGGAGGGCCTGTGAGTGCAATGGGATGTAGCTGTCCATGGAGAATCATGGTTGTGGGGTGCCTGGGTGGTACAGTTGACCATTGGTTCCAGCTCAGGTCATGATCTCAAGGTCTTGAGATCCAACTCCCTGTTGGGCTCCCCATTTTCCTGGTCCCTCTTTCATCCATATTTCTTTTTCTCACCCTTTCCTTCTGGGTTTCTCCCCACTAATTCCAGTTCTTGGGATGAGTTGTGCAAGTTGTCCAATGCCACGCCAGCCTCTCTTCCCACTCTCCATATCCCAACCCGTCAAGGTGTTCAGCAGATCCTGACGGTTTCCTGTTTGCTCAGAGCCCTTCTCCTCAGAAGGCAACTGTGGTCTAAACACATTTTCCATTCTGCAAGTGAGTTCTCCTAGCGAAGGCCAGTGGGAATCTGACGGCCTGGGTATCATCCAGAGAATGACCCCGAAAAGTACTCTTCAGGGGCTGGCTCGTTGCCTACTTCCTGATTGATTCTGAGATGCTAATTGGCTTGAGGAAGCTGAGGAGGGGCTGAAACCCAACTGTTGAAGTTTCTAGAACAGCTTTATCTCCACAGGCCAGCCGGGAGTCCCTGAGACCCGTTTACCCTTTTCCTGGGAGTGCTCCCCCTCACCCCCACCTAGGGTGAACCAGCAGTTTTCACGATCTTTTCTTAGCCTGGGACTTAATACAAAGAAACATCAAAGAATCTTTCCACTTTCCATCCCGGCAGAGGCCAAGCTGGGCGGGAGGCCGAGTGTTCCTTGTTTCTCGAGAGGACCGCTCTGTGCAGCGAGCCCAGGAATAAGAAGGGGATCAGAGAGGCATAGAGTGTGTGAGCTCGGTGGCCTTTGGAAACCTGCAGAGACGCATCCCCTTCTCTGTAGCTGTGGGACTCCAAGTCCAGAGCGGTGAAACCATGAACTCCCTCAGGGTCACACATTAAGGCTACGTGATTTATAGTCCACTGTTCAGTTTGAGGAGGAAGCAGGAGTCCCCTTGGGTGGCCTTGGCTCTTGGACAGGCCCACTTAAGGGATGTCGAGGCTGCTGGAGGGAACTCGCAGCTCTTCGAAGCAAGGAAAAATGAGTCAATGGCTCGTGGTTTTGAGCTGTCAAACTTGAAACGTCTCAGCGGTGGTTCCGTACTTGAGGTGGTAGGCGCTTTTGGTGAGGAAGGTGTCAGGAAGGATCCAGAAGATGGTGATTAGGTTCTTTGAGCCATCTGTGGGGAGGAGGAGGACAAGGGCAGGAGGTGGGTTCCTCCCCAGTGGTGAAATGGAGACTCATAGATGGGTCAATCCACTGTCCTCTCCTTCCCGCCTGGACTGCTGTGCCAATGGCATCCAGTTGACTTTTTCTTCCATGGAACAGCTGCTGGGTCAACGGGAATCGGAGGAAACAATTGGTGCAAAAGATTGTTTGTGACAGAGACCGTCGTGGCCAGTTCAATTCTGCTCAACAAGGAGTTCTCAGGCACCCAGGGGGTGTCGCGTGCAAAGCCAGGTGTGTTGTAGGGAACAGGAGAAAGTGTTTCCAGTCCTGTTACACCCAGCACCGGACAATCTTAGGAGGAAGCCGAGACCCATCTCAGTGGCGAAGAACAGGGCATGAGACTGACGAGCTCCACTGCCACCTGTCGCAGTGCAGACAATATGTGTTCTGGAAAGGGGTTAGGGGAAGGGACCACAAGGCCACGGCACCTCAGCTTGAGTGAAAGCATGTGAATCCCCTCTCCTGAGGCTCTGCCACAGCAGGTGCTCCGCAGGGACCTCAGTGACGGAGGAGAGGAAGGCAGACGGAACAGCGGAGCGCATGCAGAGGAGAGCAGATGCCCCCAAGAACCAGCCGGACCTGGAAGAGCAGAGAAGGCTTGTGGCCAAACTGCTGGCAGGGCAGGAGGGCTGGACTGTCTCTAGGCAGAGTCTGGACTTGCTCTGAGGTCCAGGGAACCACAGGAGAGGCAAGGGGTGGTGTTGTTTTCTTGTTTTTTTTGTTTGTTTTTTGTTTTTAATTTATTTATTTAACAGAGAGAGAGAGAGAGAGATATCACAAGTAGGCAGAGAAGCAGGCAGAGAGGGGGAAACGGGCTCCCCGCCGAGCAGAGAGCCCGATGTGGGGCTCGATCCCAGGACCCTGAGATCATGACCTGAGCCGAAGACAGAGGCTTAACCCACTGAGCCACCCAGGCACCCCCTGTTTTCTTGTTTTAATGGAAGTGTAGTTGGCACACGTTACGTTAGTTTCAGGTGGATGAGATAGGGATTGGACAGCTCTGCATTATGCTGTGTTTGCCACAAGTGCAGCTGCCATCTGTCACCAAACAATTCTAATTCTATCAGCTTTACTCCCTGGGCTGCACCTTTCATCCCCATGACTTACTCATTCCATAACTGGAAGCCTGTACCTCCCGTTCCCCTTCCCCCATTTTGCGTCTCCCCCCACCCCTCTGGCCACCATCAGTTTGTTCTCTGTTTATGGGTCTGTTTTTGCTTTTTTTGTTTATCTACTCTTTTTTTTTCCCCCCCAGATTCCACATATGAGTGATATCATGCGTTTTTCCTCTTTCTCTGACTTGTTTCCATTAGCATCACACTCCAGGTCCATCCATGGTGTTGCAAATGGCAAGAGCTCATTCTTTTTAATGGTTGAGTAATATTCCATTGTCTGTCTGTCTGTCTCTCTCTCTATCTGTGTCTGTGTCGCATCTTCTTCATCCATTCACCTGTTGATGGTCACTTTGGCCACTTCCATATCGACTATTGTAATTAATGTTCCAATAAATACAGGGGTGCACATATCTTTTCAAATTAGTGTTTTTATTTTCTTTAGGGTAAATGCCCAGGAGTGCAATTGCTGAGTCATAGGGTAATTCTATTTTTACCTTTTTTTTTTTTTAAGATTTTATTTATTTGTCAGAGAGAGAGCGGGGGAGAGAGCGAGCACAGGCAGACAGAATGGCAGGCAGAGGCAGAGGGAGAAGCAGGCTCCCTGCCGAGCAAGGAGCCTGATGTGGGACTCGATCCCAGGACGCTGGGATCATGACCTGAGCCGAAGGCAGCCGCCCAACCAACTGAGCCACCCAGGCGTCCCTATTTTTACCTTTTTGAAGAACCTCCATACTCTTTTCCACAGTGGCTGCACCAGCTGACATTCCCACCAACAGTACATGAAGGCTCCTTTTCTCCACATTTTTGCCAACACTTGTTATTTCTTGGCTTTTTGAACCTTCTGACAGGTGCAAGGTGATAGCTCATGGTGGTTTTGAGCTGCATTTCCCTGATGATGAGTCATGTTGAGCATCTTTTCATGTGTCTGTTGGCCACCTGGGTGTCTCCTTTGGGGAAATGTCCATTCAGGTCCTCTCAGGGGACGATGGTCTGGACAGCCTGCTGGCCTGTAGGTTAGGGAGATGTGGTGCTAGACTGGGCTCTGCCTTTTTGATCTCTTTGCCTCAGCTTTGTGACAAGCCAGATGCAAGGTTGTACTGTGAATTCTCTACATTCTAGAGGATATACCTTAGGGCAGCGTGCAGGGTGAGCACTTGGAAGAAGAGAACTCTTTGGTTTCAGGAAGTCAGGCCTGAGGACCTGGAACCAGGCTGGTGGTTAAAGGGGACATCAGGAAGAGAAGTTTTCTATAGATTTGGAAGTGGCTCTCAGAACGCTTCTGGGATACACTCTGTGGAGACGGAGGAAATGTAGGAAAAGAGATGTCTTGAGGGCTGCTGTTTGTAGCATGAGGTGACTAGGAGATCTTGGAAGGACCCAAAAATATAGGATTAGAGGTTGCGTGGGCAAAGCAGGGCTGGAAAAAGAGGGCCCTTGGTGTCAGACAAGGGGTGGTTTTGAATCCCACCTTTAAGATCCACCAGCTGTGTGACTAGGGTCGGTGACCCATTCTTCTGGTTTGCCTGGGACTTTTCCAGTTTCAGCCCTGAAAATCCCATGTCCTGGGAAACTTCCCAGTCCCAAGTGAACTGAGACAGACTGGTAGGAAAGCTGCAAGTCACATGTCCTGGGAAGTCCCTCAGAGATGGCAAGTGGAGATGATTGAATCTACTCGACCAAGGTTAGCCTCAGACTCCTTGTCCGCGAGGTGCAGAGAACAACGGCGCCTTCTTCTGAGCGTCGCATGGAGGCAGTGACAAAGTACATGGAAAGTACTCGGCAGAAGGATTGGCACAAAAAGGTGATAAAACAAATATTTGTTGAAAAGGATGAGTTCAGGGAATCCAGCCGATGAAGCAGCTGGAGGCAGAGGGGACGGATAAAATAACCTGGGGTGGCCATGGGCATTTGCAGACCTGGGCTGCTTTGTGTGCAGAACCCGTGAGTTGGGATTCTACCTGTATTTGTAAAAGAGGGTCTGCCAGAAAATTTGCACTGTAAACAAGGGAAATGTTAGCCCCCTGGAGGCAAACCGTAGCAGTAGCATTTGCCTTTCGGTAATGCTCATGTTAATTGTAAGTGAACGTGTTCCTGCATGAGAGAGGGTTCCTGAGGCTCCCGAAAGACATGCATCCCTGCTCTCTGACCTAGTTGGTGCTGCGGCTGTGGGCGCACATGAAATAAAACTACATTATTTCTTCAGTATTCATCCATTCATTTATTCCCTTGTTCAGCAAGTAGTTATTTAGTATTTTTCATGTCTTGGGCTCAAAGCCAGGCTCTATGGAAGCTATGAAGAGACATGAGAAGTAGCCTGTGTTCTCAGAAAATTTACAATCAAACTGTTCTATCATTATGCTTCTTTCCCTTGTTTAAGCTTGAACTGTAATTCCTTCTTTCTTTTTCTTTCCCTACCAGCTTCAGGGCCTTCTGATAGGCATGTATATGATTTTTAAAATTTTTTAAAGATTTTTAAAAAGATTTATTTATTTGACACAGAGAGATCACAAGTAGGCAGAGAGAGAGAGGAGGAAGCAGGCTCCCTGCTGAGCAGAGAGCCTGATGCAGGCTCGATGGAGGCTCGATCCTGATCCCAGGACCTTGAGATTATGAGCCGAAGGCAGAGTCTTAACCCACTGAACCACCCAGGTGCCCCAGGCATGTATATGATTTTACACTGCCTCTGAAGTCCTAGAATCCAGAAAAAGAGAAATCGGAAAGTCTTCATTAGGACATCTTGAAGAGATGGTCTGGGGACAAGAAAAGTAGATTCAAGGAGCAGGAGAGAAGGTGCGGGAACTGAGAGGAAGGGGAGCAGGGGGGAGGAAGCAGGGGGGAAGGAAGCAAGGGGGAGGGAGAGTGGGGAAGGATGAGGAGGGGGAAGGGAGCAGGGGGGACTAGGTGGGAGGGAGAGCAGAGGAGAGCAGAACAGAGGGGAGGGTGAGCCAGGGAGAGAGGAGGGGAGAGGAGGGGAGAGGAGGGGAGAGGAGGGGAGAGGAGGGAAAGCCAGGGGAGGGGAGAGGGGAGGAGAGAGAACAGGGGGAGAGAAAGTGGGGGAGGGGAGAGGCAGGGAGAGCAGAGGGGAGGAAGAGTGGAGGGGAGGGGTTGGAGGGGAAAGGAGGAAGCAGGGGGTAGGCAAACGGCAGGGAGGGGTTCTCGGGCTGGAGTGCAGGGTGTGCAGAGGGGAAGCGGGACAAGCCGCAGGACGACAAGGTCAGGTCGGAAAGGAGGAAGGACGTTGGCTGCAGGAGCAGGTGGGAAGGAGAACCCGAGGGGAGAACCCCTGAGCCCAGGAGGAGGCTTAGGCGATGTGCTCGCTTAGCTCACCACCCCAGCCCCCCCCCCCAACTGAACAACATGTTGAAATTACACACGTGAGGGTTTTTTTGTTTTGTTTTGTTTTAATCATGATTTTTTTTTTCTTTAACCACAACTGAGAGGAAACCAGAGTATAGACCAGAGCAAGGTGACGAGGGTGGGGTCCACAGCCCCCGGGGCCGGGTCTGCCTGGGCTCCCCTCAGCCAGGGCTGTGTCTCCTGCTCCCGGGGTCACTAGCTGTAGCCCAGGCAGGGCAGGAGCAAGACACAGTTGTCCCCACCTGCAGCCCAGGCTCCCTCCTGACAGAGGCCACCCCCTCCAGGGGGAGGCAGCTTCCTCTGAGCTTTGCAGGCCACGGCTTCCCCAAACTGCTTCCTCCTCAGAACCGCTCTGGTGCAACCCTGACCCTCCCTTCCTCTCTGTTCACCTGGAGAGGCAAAGCAGGGTCAGGCAAGAGCACTCGTGTCCTCCCCTGGCCTTCCGTTTCTCTTCAGAACTCCTTCTCCCTGCCTCTTCTCCTGGGTTCTAGATCCCTGAGGCTTGCCTCAGGCAGGAGATTTGGGACCAGAAGGCCTAACACACCCTGGGCCCGAGAGTCCAAGAAGGAAAAGTCGTGGTAAATAATCAGTTCCCTTTGCCTTGGACAAGGACCAGGATGGAAGGGCTTGCAGAGCGTAACTGTTAGCCAAGAGCTGTGGACCAAAAGGTTGAAACATTCCGTGATCCCAGCCAAGTGGTCAGATGGCTGGCTGCCTCAGTCAGCAAAACACCAAGGCTGGGTCTGGCCAGCCCAAGACTGGGCCGCCATTTTGGTGCATCTTGGCACCCCCATGCTGGTTTATCTCTTGGATTATGGTGTCAAGGGGCAACACCATTGTGGATGGTGAGCTTGAAAGGAAGCCGTGCTATCACATATCAATTTGAGGAGTTAAAAGAAAAAAATATTTATATATATGTATAGACACACACACACACACACACACACACACACACACATATATACCCAATCTGTTTGAAAGATGCTAAGCTAGCAAGTACAATTATCCCGGCAATTCTTTTCTGAACTTGGCTCTGCTCTACATCTCAGACCCCTTGCAATTCAGGTTCTCACATTCCCGTGCCTCATTTTTGCTACGCATCACGAGACCCCCGGGATGGTTTTAGGTGTGATTCAAGTGACCGGACAGTCTGTCTTCGGATCGAACTCACGTAGATGGCATCTGCCCAGCGTTTCCAGAGGCTCAGGGAGAGCTGGAGACGATTACAGTCAATTATGCTTTGTACATCATGTAATGGTTTGCAAGCACTTTCCCCACGCAGTAGTTCACCTAAGCCTGGAACAGCTCTGCCAGATGGATGGACTGACTGACCCCAAGTCTTAGGGCTAGCAGCAGATCCAGATTTCCTGTCCTAAATTATATGCTTTTCCATTAAACCCATTGCCTGTCAAGAATGCAAAAATAATCACGAACACGGACCGAGTTTTTGCTGGTTACCAGACACCACGTGAAATACACTAACACGCATCATCTCATTTACTTTTTCCAACAGGTACACGGAGAGCATATGATAGTCCCCATTTTACAGATGAGAAAATGAGGGCCTAGAGGGGTTGAATGCATTGCTCGCAGTAGAGTAGGGACCTGGATCCAGTCAGTTTGATCCCAGAGCTGGCCTTCTTTATGCCCCCACCTCAGGCAGCAGGTCAGCATGTTTCACCGTCTAACCAGTTTCTTTGGCTCTTTGTTTATAACGTCCGTGCGCTGGGATAACAGAAGTCGTCCTAAGTCCTCTGCAGGCAAACACAAAGCCTTCCGGGTTGGGGGGACAGGAGAACGGGAGGCTCCAGGGGGCATCGGGGAGCAGGGGGCTGGAATGGAGGCGGGGGAGGGGCTTTCCCATTCCAATATGGCCACGGTGACAAAGACAGAAGGGCAGGACGGTGTCATGCTTTGTGCAGGGACACAGGGCCACCGCCATCCCTTTCCAGCCATATGGGCCATTGTGGTCCTTTTTATAGCGCCACATATGGTCCTTTCTTAATTGAATTTTTCATAATAATTGATCTGACCTGTATCATTCTGTTAGCTTTAGCAAAACAAATTCTGACAGGTTTTGATATTAGAACTAAAAATATGTTTCCAACTAGCTGAGGAGCCATAAAGCAGGCTGAAATCATACTAATGATAATGTACAATCTGCTTGCTACCATAAAGTTCTATTATTTACATGTAGCAAACCATCCAGAGATAATGTGAGCCTTGAGTCTCCTTCCAGCTTTGGCTGATCTTCTCTAATTTACTGAATGGGGGCCAGGGGGAGGGCTGAAAAAAAGGCTCCCCAGGTCACCTTCCTGCGGGGCAATGATTCTGGAAGGGCTGAGGCTCTGTGTCTACTCGGAGCCCATGCCCCTCCCCACAGCAGGCTCCAGGAACTCCAGGTTCTATCCAGACACTCAGGTCTCTCTTCTGGGTCTGACTCCTTGACTCTAGCACACTCCTGTGCTCTGAGCTCTGAGGGGACATGAAGAGGAGCTACCACAGCAGGGGGCCGTGGAGGAAGCCTGGACCCATGGCCACAAGAGTCTCCATACCTGTGAATAAGGCTCCTAAGAGTGTGGGACAGAGCCAGGGCTGGGAGGCAATGGGAAGCAACCTAGCACAAGGGGTCCCCTTTTCCTCATGTGTCATGTTCACAGAGGGACTCTGAAGAGTTTGAGATGTGAGCTTGGTCTTCCAGTCATTATGAAAGTTTATTTGCCAAGGCAGGAAGTTAGAACATATTGCCTTCAGCAGTGCATTAGCTGGACTTATCCCTGTTATGTGCTTAGCCATATTTCATGTGCCCCTTGGGGTGCGGACAGAGGCTGATGAGTTGCATAGGTGGAGGGCTGGGAGAGCAGATCGTAGGGTCTCTCCTTAAAGTCCCCGTGCCCATAGTGGTAAGGTCATGGAAAGAGCTCACTAAAGAAGGGGGGAGTGGGGAACTTGGCTTCTCCTTTGGATTTGACTGAGTAACTGAATGTCCTGGGTTAGATCTTGGTAGGTTGATGGATTTCAAAGTGTGTTCTAGACCCTGTGGCTGCCGAACAACCTCAAAAAAGGGGTTCCATGGTCAATTTGGGAAACAAAGTCTTTCTGTTTTGAGAGTCATAATGCATATTTGCATAATCAAGCCTTCCAGAAATCCCAGAGTTTAAAAATAAGCCTGATTAATTTTAATTTACCTAGTTCCTGCACCAAGAATTTACTGGGTGTCTATTGGGGCTGTGCTGTGTGCTTTATATAGGTGCATTTTATTTAATTATCACACCAGCCCTACAATATAGGCCTTGTTAGTGTCCCATTTTACAGATGTGGAAACCAGGAGTTAGAGAAGCCAAGTAACCTGCTCAGAATCAGAACGGAAGCCTTGTCACCTGACTCTGGAGCCTCGTTACCTGTCTCCTGGGCTGAAGCCCACACTCATCTTCCAAAGCAGGCTCCCGATCTCTTTTTTTCTTGTAGGTCATTAAGACACCTTTTCTGTACTTTTCCCTTTTGGTGGTTATTACCACAGGCTCAGTGGGTTCAATTTACTTCATATTTATTAGAAAGAAACTATTTTGAGGACGCCTGGGTGGCTCAGTGGATTGGGGCCTCTGCCTTTGGCTCAGGTCATGATCTCAGGATCCTGGGATCGAGTCCCACATCAGGCTCCCTGCTCAGCGGGGAGCCTCCGTCCCTTTCTCTCTCTCTGCCTGCCTCTGAGCCTACTTGTGATCTCTCTCTGTCAAATAAATAAATTAAATCTTAAAAAAAAAAAAAAAGAAGAAGAAGAAGAAGAAGAAAAAGAAAGAGACTATTTCGGTGCACCTGGGTGGCTCAGTTGGTTGGGCAGCCAACTCTTGATTTCAGCTCAGGTCTTGATCTCAGGGTCCTGGGATGGAGCCCCGCTCTCCCCGCTCTCCCCGGAGATCTGTTTTTTCCTTTGTCTCTCTTCCTCTGGCCCTCCCCCTGTTCGCACACATGCTTTCTCTCAAATAAATAAATAAAGATCTTTAAAAAGGACACTATTTCTGTTTCCCATTATCAATATCCTTCTAAATTACAAAAGAAGATTTAAAAACAATATCAAATATACAAATGGCCAACAAACATTAAAAAAAAGATGTTTGATGTCATTTGTCATCAGGGAAACACAAATTAAAATTTCAATATCATTTCATATCTGCTAGGATGGATATAATCCCAAAGCCCCCCAAACAGTACACATTGGCAAGGATGTGAAGGAATGGGAACGTTCCTACACCACTGGTAGGAGTGGGAAGTGGGGCAGCCACTTTGGAAAACACCCTTGCAGTTCCTCAAGAAGTTAAACACGGAATTGCCAGATGACCCAGCAATTCCACTCCTAGGTGTGTGCCCAGAGGAAACGCAAATACTGCCTCTGCACACAAGCTAGTACATTGATGTTCATAGCAGCATTAGTCTTAATAGCCAAAACTACCCAAATGCCCATCAATTTTGTGGGATATCATTCAGCCATAGAAGGAACAGAGCACTATTATCCGCTACAAAATGGGTGACCCTTGAAATCATGATGTTAACTGAAAGAAACTGAACACCGAAGAACAAATATTATATCATTTCATTTATATGAAAGGGCCAGATTAGATGAATCTATAAAAACAAAGAGAAGATTAGGGGTTGCCTAAGGTTGGGCAACATGGGGGTTTTGCGGCTGCCTGATAGCTAATGGGTTTACCTTTTCTTTTTTTTCGTGCTGATGAGAATGTTCTAGAATTGATGGTGGTGCAGCTAAAAGTTCCATGAAATACTAAAAACCATTTTCTTTTTACAATTTAAATAATGGAATTATATCTCAGTAAAGCTGTTGAAGCCACAGACTCACCACAATATTGAAGACGTTTCGAGAAAGAGATGATTCGTCTGTGCGATGTTCTTTCCCATTCTACCTGCATTGCACACAGGTGTGTATGCGCTCAGATAGTTGCTCAAATACGAGAGCAGGAAGGCTAGTAGCAATTCTGTTTCTTCGCTGGTTCTTTCACTGATTCAATCATTGCTCATTATTGTTTTACTGCATCCATCCAACGCACATCCAATATAGCTCTTCCATTTGCTGGCACTATGCTAGGATTTAGCCTTGAGTGGAGTAGACACCATAGCACATAACCTCCCCAACGCCCATCACCCAGTCACCCTATTCCTTCCCACCACCTCCCTTCCAGAACCCTCAGTTTGTTTTTTGAAATTAAGAGTCTCTTATGGTTTGTCTCCCTCTCTGGTTTCATCCTGTTTCATTCTTCCCTTCCTCCCCCTATGATCCTGTCTTGTTTCTAAAATTCCTCAAATCAGTGAGATCATATGATAATTGTCTTTCTCTGATTGACCTATTTTGCTTAGCATAATACCTTCTAGTTCCATCTATGTCGTTGCAAATGGCAAGATTTCATTTTTTGATGGCTGGATAGTATTCCATTGTATATGTACACCAGATCTTTTTACCCATTCATCTATTGATGGACATCTGAGCTTTTTCCATAGTTTGACTATTGTGAACATTGCTGCTATAAACATTGAGGTGCACGTGTCCCCTCGGATCACTACATTTGTATCTTTAGGGTAAATACCCAGTAGCACAATTGCTGGGTCATAGAGTAGCTCTATTCTCAGCTTTTTGAGGAAGCACCATGCTGTTTTCCAGAGTGGCTGCACCAGCTTGCATTCCCTCCAACAGTGTAGGATGGTTCCCCATGTTAGGGGCATAGATATTTAAAATTGTCAAATCTTCTTGTGGGACAGACTCTTTAAGCATAAGCATAAGATATAAGATATAGCATCCTTCCTCCTCTCTTATTATAGTTTTTGGCTTAAAATCTAACTTGTCTGAGATAAGGATTGCCACCCCAGCTTGCTGTCCATTAGCATGGTAAATTTTTTTCCACCCCCTCACATTAATCTGGAGGTGTCTTTGGGTCTAAAGGGAGTTTCTTGCAGACAGCATATCGATGGGTCTTGTTGTTTTATCCATTCTGATACCCTGTGCCTTTTGACTGGGGCCTTTAGCCTATTTACATGCGGGATAACTATTGAAAGATATGAATTTAGTGCCATTGTATTGCCTGTAAGGAGACTGTTACTATATATTGTTTGTTTCTTTCTGGTCTGTTACTTTAGGGAACAGACTTTAGGCTCTCTCTTTGTTTAGAGGACCCCTTTCAATATTTCCTGTAGGGCTGGTTTGGTGTTTGCAAATTCTTTTAGTTTTTGTTTGTCCTGGAAGCATTTTAATCTCTCCTTCTATTTTCCTTGACAGCCTAGCTGGATTCAGTATTCTTGGCTGCATAATTTTAAAGAAAGAAAAACTTATATGTGTACAAGAAATAAGATTAAATACAATGAAGGGATTGAATATGACTATAAAAATGAAAATAAAAATATTTTTAAAGAGGTATTGATAAGATAAAATAGTTAGAAACCTTAAAATAGGAAAGAGGGAAAATTAAAAAATAGAGTAAGAAAAAATGAAATCTAAAAAATTTAACTTTGAAACACTAAAGAATCATGGGGGAAAAAAACCATGAATTCTATGTGTTGCTTTCCCCTACTCTGGAGTTCCGCCTCTTGTTGATCAATGAACTTGGTCTTGGCTGGATGTTCTTGCTGATTTTCTGTTAGGTGATTCTCAAATGTCTTTGCCTGAGGTGGAATTGTCCCTCCCTTGCTAAGCAATCTGCTCAGTTTTGCGCTTGGGAGCCTTTGTTCCCTGAACGCTTTCCGTAGAGCTCTGGAGGACAGGAATGAAAATGGCGGCCTCCCAATCTCTAGCCAGAGGAGCTGAGAGCTCGGCCCTCCAAGAAAAGCAGTCAGTCCCTCCCATCTCCCTGGTCTCCGGCTGCACTCCAAGCTCACCCAGCCCGTGATGAAACGTATCTGTCTCTGGTGCTTGGCCCTGTTTGGAGTCTCCAGACCTAGCCAATTCCTGCTGCGCTCCTGTGCCACCACCGCACCCCCCCCCCCGGGGGGGATGAAGGTGTGTCTCCCCTGATCTGCCACTTGTGGAGTCCTGGCTCAAAGAGCGGTGGTCTGACTGTGCCTTGGATCATGGTTTAAGGTAACCCCGAGCTGAGAGCCCCTCCTCAGTTCTGTCTCTACTGCCTGCTTCCCCGCTCTAATACCTAGGAGCTCTGCCACCCTCCAACACTCCTGATACTTCTGTGTCCCCCAGGGACCTGAGACCACACTATCCCTGTGGGGGCTCCACCCACTACTTAGCCTCTGGAGCCACGTCTCTCCACGGAGCCAACTTCTAAAACTTCCGATTTTGTGCTTCATGGCTCTACCGCTTGCCGGGAGCCGGCCCCTGAAGCTAGCTATGGTCTAGCTTCCCATCTATCACCTTGGATTCACTTCTCTGCACGTCTTACCTTCCGGAAAGTGGTTGCTTTTCTGTTCCTAGAATTGTTCTCCTTTTGAGTTTGATCTCCTTTTGAGTTTGTAAGTGTTCATAATGGTTTGATAACTATCTAGCTGAATCCCTGGGACCAGAAGAAATTTAGTTCTCCTACTCCTCTACCATCTTGTTCCTCCAGCCCGAGATCTCGGTTCAAAAGGAGCTCTTAGTTGGCTTAGGGCAGTGCAAAAATGCACAGGCAATTGCAGTGCAGGGAAAATGCTGAGACACAGAGATTTGTTGCAAGGAAGATCATGAAGTGATCTTGAAAAAGTGATGTCTCAGCTCATTGCCAAAGGGTGATGTGTTGGGCAATTTCTAAGGTCGCTAAATACTCAGAGCTGGGGCAGTCAGGGAATGGGATGAGTTAAGGCTGGAGGTGCAGGTAGAGACCAAAGAAGGGCCCAATGGTCATGTTAAGAAAACTGCGTTAAAACCCAATGGAAGCCAGTGAAGGCTTTAGAGTAGGGCAGTGGAATATTTTCAAATTATTGTAATGGAAATAGCCATACTTAATATGGTCCCAATATTTCTGTCCTCCCCCAAACTCATATGTTGAAATCCTAATGCTTGATGTGATGGTATTAGGAGGTGGGGGCACCTGGGTGGCTCAGTCTTCTGAGCGTCTGATTGAGCATCATGGTTTCAGCTTGGGTCATGAGATCGAGCCCCATGTGTGGCTCTCTGTTCCCATGGAGTTTGCTAGAGATTCTCTCCCTCTCCCTCTGCCCTTCTCACTCTTGCTCTCTCTGTCTCTAAAATAAATAAACAAAACTAAAAAAAGAAAAAAGAAAGGTCTTATAAAAGAGATTCTCAGATCCTCCAAAGGGATTCTGAGTGCCTGGGAAGACACAAGCTCCCAAATCTGGGCTCTTTTGTTACAGCAACCAAACAGACTGAGATGATGCTGTTTTTGAGTCTCTAATATTTCATTCAAGGTATTTTTTATGTTGAGACTGACACTGTTTTACCATAGTGCAGCTCAGTTGTTGGGTGTGGAGGTTTCTATTTCCAATTTTGCCCCCGTAACCCTTCCCTTATCTTAGTGAACAAAGCACTGGGTGTCCTCATCTCTTATGCATTAACCCCCCCATCCTGCTCTCCCTTCTGGTTAGCATTGCCATGGACATGGTTTCTTTGATGAGTTGTTTCTGGGAATACCTGTCAAAGGGCTTGAGAGTCTTTCAGCGCTGACTTGGTTCTGCCATTGCACTTGCTAACCGAGCTGTCAGCTGACACCTGTCACCAGCACAAGAAGAGAGGGATCATTTCTTCATTTTTCTCTTTCCCTTTTTTGGTGCAGGGGCCTTTCTTTCTGTGCATACCATTTGCTTGCATCTGTGGGCTAATCGCCCTAAAGGCCAAACCAGTCATCATAGCTTAGGCATGACATGTCAAAAAAGTGACCAAACCATAAAGAATTTGAGACTATTAGTCAGGGATGGAGTCCCTGGAGAAGCAAGGTGTCAGGACCACGAGTTCAACAAGATAAAACTGAGCTTAAATCACTAGCATTGTTGATGCAACTTTGCCAAGTTCCCTACCCTATAGTTTTCTGTCAGAATTAATTTTTTCCCCCATGAGATCCAAATATCCCCAGCTCCCTTTCTCCAATTTTGGAGCCTTTTGTCCATCAAGAGAATCCTACAGGGCAAGGCACCAGTCTTCGGTATAATAAAAGACTGTCTAAATGGAATATGGCATTAATGCCTTCCTCTGAAATACTATCAAAATAAAGATGACATTTAAGCATTCTTGCTACTACAGCACATAAAAAGAGAATTGCCTCTTATTCTGTGGAGCCCTACAAGTAATAATATATTTTTATACCAGCAATAGCAGTTACTTCTGTTGGATTCAGGTTTGTCTTTAGCAGGAAAAGTTGGTTCCAGGAAGGTTCTGGCTGAAAGACATTGTCCTGGCTAATGTTCTTCATGTAGGATGGAGTCTTAGGTAGCATGTTGGCTGAAACGTTGTTTGATACTCCATGTTGAAACCCATTGTTCCCTCTTAGAGATGGGCAAGAACACTGGTGCAGGGGAGACTTTCAAGGAATACAAAGTATCCTATCCGGAGAGTCAGGAGACCAGAGTCTAGGCTCTACTCTGTCCCTCATTGCTTCATTCAGTATCTGTAGTGTCCTGGACAAACAGCTTTGTGAGTCCCCTGATACAGTCCACATGGATTTATTGTTGGAAAGGAACAAGAGGTGGTTTACTACTTGCATGGAAAAGGAGGGTATATTCTTCCTGAAGGTTGTCCGAACCGCTGGCTTGGCATGTGGGTAGCGCCAGGGGCCACACAAGCCAGGCTGGCCTGATCAGGAGGCTGGGGGAGTCACGAGTGGGAATGCTGCAGGAGGAGGTTGTGCGGGGCAGCAGGAAGGGCATAGTGTGGGAATCAGAGCCTGGAATGGCTCCTCTTCCCCTTTACTGGGATTGAGCATTTCAAACATCTTCCCTGGCTTTTAGGGAGGCATCCTCAGCCACTGAGGGGGTGAGCTGATTCTGTGGTATCTGGGAATTACTTCTGGCTTGGGCATCTTATGATTCTGTGATTTCTTTCTAAGGAAGTAGTAGCTGCAGCCTCTGTTTCCATATGGAGTTCTCATAGCCTTCAGTGGACCAGCCCCTTGAGTCTCATCCAAGTGACTGCCTGTGGAACTGAGGGGACTCTCCTATGCTGTTTAGATCACACCTATGCAGTGTGATTGTGATGGCCTATGATATCATGTGTCGTCAAGTGGAAATGCTTTAAAAGCCGAGGAAGAGAAAGACAACATTCATATTTCTTTCAGTCTCCATATGGAAATACAGACAGGCAAGTGACTCATGGGCTTGGGGATCTGGGGGATGATCACGTAGTGGTGGATGACTCTTTTTGTGACATAAACGGCAGCAGTAAGTATTCAAAGATTAGGTAGCTGGAACTAATGAAATGTTTCAGGTGGGCCTGGTAGAAGACCCAGGTCCACTATTTCATTGAAAATAAATTTGGATCTATTCTTAGCTCAGCAAGAAAGACTCAAGAGATACTTCAATCAATGTCTCCGGCTGACAAGATTCAGGAGATTTAGTTTCATGTGAACATCTATTCCCTTTTGGACACCATGTTTACATTTCACTCTTGCACTCTGTCTTGATGGATGCATACATGTTATAAATATTGTCATTTTTTTCAGGACCAAACAAGCCTTCCTGATGCACGAGCTGGTCACAAAAGTAGTTGCTTAGTGCTTGCTGGTGTATGATTAGATCAATACGATGAAAACTCTCCTTTCGTTCTGTTCTTTATTGCCATTCTGACTTCCTTCTCCATATGATGAGATTTTATTCAGGTCTCAGGAAATATTTGGAGCTCTTCAACCAGGTTTCTTTCTGGAGGGTGATGGTGGAAGAGGGGTGGGAAAGTGAGGTGGGGTCATTTTGTTGCATCTAGATCCTTCCCTCGAAAGAAGATTTCAATGGAGAATTAATTGGGCCTTCAGAGGTGCCTGGGTGGCTCATTCGGTTGAGTGCCCAACACTTAGTCTCAGCTCAGGTCTTGATCTCAGGTTCCTGGGTTCAAGCCCTGCCTTTAGCTCCATGCTGGGTGTGGGGCCTACTTAAAAAAATAATAATTAATTGGCCCTTCAAAGAAGAACCAGTACACCTTCACTTGTTTTCTACTCCTTGTTTCGATGAAACCAGCTCAACAGTACTAACCACAGGCTCTAAGATTTGAGGCCTGGTGTTGAATTTGCAAACATTCCATCTTGAAAATGTTATTCTAGGTTGAAAGAGCTCAGTTCAACGAAGAGCACGGCTTCCAAAAGTTCTCGCGATGCGCACCCACCTGGTTGTGTAATGTAGAAGGAGTTTGTACTCCCAGATCGAGCCTTCCCTGTGAGCGGGGGTGACAAGTCACATTATTCCTTGGTCAAGGCTGTAGGTTCGTCCCTTCAGTACTCCAGCTAAACTGTAGTAGTAGGAGGCTTCAGTAATGTGGTTCAGGTCCCTGTGGTTTTTGTTTCTGAAGGTGGTTAGCAGTGGGGGGATTCCCTGGGATTTACCAAATAGTTCCTCCATGCAGAATTCAGTTGCTGATTCAGAGGAATGGGGATTGCATACTGTGATGGATAATTTTATGTGTCAACTTGACTGGACTATGGGAAGCTCAAATAAGCTGGTAAGCATTATTTCTGGGTGTATCTGTGCGGGTGTTTTGGAAAAAGTTCCTATCTGAAAAAATAAAGTGAGTAAAGGAAATTACCCCCACCAATGAGACTGGGCATCATATCATTCCTTGACGACCTGAAGAGAACAAAAAGGTGGAAGAAAGGAGAATTTGTTCTTTGCTTGAGCTGGGACATCCATCCTCTCCCACCCTTGGACATCAGTGGTTCTGGTTGTCAGGCTCTGGTTTAGTCTAGGACTTACACCATTGGTTCTCCTGGTTCATAAGACTTCAAGTTTGGACTAGAGCTAGACATTGGCATTCTTGGGCCTCCAGATTGCAGATGGGACATGGTGGGGCTTCTTAGCCTCCATAATCCTGTGAGCCAACACTTCCAATCAATCATCTTTCTATGTATTTCTATATATCCTGTTGGTTTTATTTCTCTGGAAAGCACTGACTGATACACACACTAAAACATTTTCAAATTATGACTGCATTATTATGTTCATTAACACACAAGCATTTCTTTTCTGAGCGTGAAAAATGTGTCAGTCACTGGGGACACCTCCACATCAAGGACATGGCCCCGTTCCTCAAGGCACTCTCTCTCCAGTGCGGGAGATTCATGAGCAACCCCAAAATACGATAGTGGAGTGGAAGCAGAGAAGGGGTCCGGGCAGACCCCCAGGATCAGTCAGACCTGAGCAGCCCCTTGGGAACCTGCAAGCATCAGCGAGGGAAAGAGCTGGGATGGGTGATCTAAGCTTGGGGGCAATGTATGCAGAAGCACCTTGAAAAGAACATGTGGGAAGGTTCCAGTACAGGTGGTGTGTGCGTATTTTGACGTAAGGTGGGGCGGGTAAGTGGTGAGAGTTGAAGTCAGGGAGGGAAGCAGAGACCCAGTTATGAAGGTTCTGCCTTGTGTACAGTTTGGAGGACTTTGATCTTCAGCCTCTACTGATAACACAGGGAAGCTTCCAGAGGTTTAAGCATGAGAATGGCATCCACTCGGTAACTCAACAAATACTACCGGGTCCCTACCATGTTCCAGTGCGGTGTAAGGTGCTGAGGTCACAGCAATAAAGAAGACCACGTCATGACAGATGTGGTCTGATGGGCATCTTCAAAGGAGCTGGACGGCAGCAGCGGTGGGGGAGAGGCTGGGTTTGGGGACAAGTGAGAAATGAGAATCCCAGACCCTTGTTCTCTGACCTGTATCAAGCCTGCCTGGTATGTGTCCCTCATTGTCTTCAGCAGTCCCTAGGGCAGGGCAGGGCAGTAGCTTATCTGAAATACTTCAAAAAAAAAAAAAAAAAAAAAGAAAGAAAGAAAGAAAAGAAAAGAAACCCTGGGACCTGGGTAAATACAAATGAGAAGACGGATGAATCAGCCAGCTAGGACATATATTATAGAAATAAAAGTCACAGTTTTTGTAGATTACGTTACTAAAAGCCAGAAACACATGAAAGTGAAAGGAAGCCATGCAAAGAGCTTGGGAAGTGATTCCCGGACATGTCCACGAGGGAGCAAGCGAGTGACGGTGGGGGTATGTGTGCCTGGAGCACCGTACCGTGGCCAATGGGGTCGGATCTCACGCGGGTATCCGCTTCCCATTTGCCCCGCTTGTAGGCTGCCCCTTCTCCTGCGCGTGGGTGTTCATGGGAAGCGGCAGTAGTGTGCTGGGATGGATGCTAAGGGTACAGGTAGCACAGTGGTGGCATCTGCTGCGGGAGTTCCTAATCCTTGAATACTTTACCTTCATTCGTAGGCCTCAGACTCTATTTGCCGTAACATGTACAACACAACAGTCCTAAGATTAGGTTAGGTCCGGGGTCCTCAGTGGTGGAGGATTTAGCAACCCCCCCCCCCCCCCAGGGGCATCAACTTGTGTCTGGCATCTCTGCTTGTCCCAGCTGGGAGGGGGACGCTACTGGCCTCTAGTCCGTAGGCCAGGGATGCTGCTAAATGTTCTGCCATGCCCCACCCCCCACAAAAACTGATCAGTCCAAAATGTCCCCAGTGTGGAGACTGAGAAACTCTGCCTTGAGTTAATGCTATTTCAGAAAAAGAACTCCCGAGTTTCAGAGAAGTCGAATCACTTTTTTTGGTGGTGGGGGGGGGGATTATCAACCCAGTGCATGGCCCAGACGGACTCTAAATCAAGGTTTATCTGCTTCCAAAGCCCATGCTTTTTGATTTATGTTGGCCTGCCTTCCAGAGAAAGAGAAAGAGAGACAGAGAGAACCCGAATCCCAGAGGCTCGCTGAAAAAAATGCTGCATCAGGACTGGCCATGCCTTCTGGCCCAGGACTTCAAAGGAGCTGGCTGGAACTGGAAGGAGGTGGGGAGCAAACACCTTTTCCATCTTTCCCTGGCTTCTCTCTCATGGGCAAGTTGGGGCAGGCTCCGTGGGCACAGATCCTGGATCCGCATACCAGGGCTGGCGAGGTGCCCTCGGCTGGAAGCCCTGACTCCTTCCCAGTGCACAAGGACGCCCTTCTCTGCCAAAGCTGGCTGGTGGTTCTTTCTGGAATGGCAACTCTCCCCATCCCCCCAGGCCTGGACAATCTTCTGGCAGGCGTATGTGTTGCAGAGTTACAGGTGGTGCAGACACGGTTTGGAAGTAATCCCAGCTGGGCCTGCTCCCAGGAGCCTCCTGATCACTCACCAGATCAGAACTGGCTGCTCTCAGAATCCCGGGAGTCCTAGCTGCTCCAAGGACCCAGCTTCAAGGGAGGCAAGAGCCTCTGAGAAGCTATGAGCATCTTGGAAGCTGCCGCTGCTCTGTCCTTTTGCCTCCTTAGGTTGGGAATATTTTTGCAATACCACTGAATTCCCGTTTTTTGGTTTTTTTTTCCCCCCTCCTTAAGCTGGGGAGTGAATCCCATAATTAAAAGAGGAGGGCAAAGTACGAGGGGAAGAGGGACGGGCTCAAAACTGGGGGATCTATCCAGATACCTTGGGGTCTGCGCACTTGAGTCATTTTTTTGTGGGAGTTCAAGTGTACCCCAATTTTCTCCACATGCAGGACAGGCTCTCTTTGAGAAAGTCAAGCTCTCTGTAACATCAAGTCTTCTGGTCTCCAGAGCTAACCACCTGCATGGGGGAGTACACAGCGATCCAATATGCTGGTTCCGGGCTGTTTAATCCAACACTCATTTGATGTTGGTTGGAATTCACATGTGGACCAAGTACAGAAAATCTAAGTGATTCCAGCAGTTTAAGTCCAAAGGGAAACATTAGCCGTTGGTATTACATAAATTTAAACAATACCGCATCTCGGTCATGTGTTTTTGGTGGCACTAAGTACTAACTAGTTTACTTGTTTATTCATAATTCATTTTTTTCATTTATTCAACACACAGGTACTGAGTACTTAACTATGATTAACGTTTTCAGTAGGTGCTGCAGAGACACGAACATACGTACAATAAAGTTCTTGCCATTGAAAAGCTTAAAATCTAATGGGGAAGGAAAGTTTAATCCGGGCTGGTTCCGGGCTGTTTAATCCAACACTCATTTGATGTTGGTTGGAATTCACATGTGGACCAAGTACAGAAAATCTAAGTGATTCCAGCAGTTTAAGTCCAAAGGGAAACATTAGCCGTTGGTATTACATAAATTTAAACAATACCGCATCTCGGTCATGTGTTTTTGGTGGCACTAAGTACTAACTAGTTTACTTGTTTATTCATAATTCATTTTTTTCATTTATTCAACACACAGGTACTGAGTACTTAACTATGATTAACGTTTTCAGTAGGTGCTGCAGAGACACGAACATACGTACAATAAAGTTCTTGCCATTGAAAAGCTTAAAATCTAATGGGGAAGGAAAGACAAAGCACGAGCTCACGTTGTGGGATACTCATATTGCAGGAGAAGCGTGAAAAACTACAGTGGTTCTTTTCTGTTCTGGGCTGTGAAATACTTCTGGTGTGGTGATATGGCCGCAAAGTGGGCTACCTTTTTTTTTTTTTTTAAATTAGAATAATTGGAGAGAAAGAGAAAAATAGTCCTTTTATCTGAGGGGTTGGTAGGATTTGGGGAAAATATGGCAAACAGGTAGGGTTGGGTCCAAAATAATTTCTTTCCTTAAAAACTTCTCATCCTCTTCTCCCATGATCATCTCGGTTAACTCAACTAACATTGTATTGCATATCAGCCCTAGTCCAGATGTGGCCTGTGGACCCCTCTGGCCTACAAACACTATGGCTATTCCACGCTGAGATAAGAACAGAAATTGATGGCAAGTGTTGAGAAATGGTTCCAGCAATTTGACTGTCCTTTCGAATCCATTGATGCTCATCATTACACAAAATTGGGGACTGTATTTTGTATAGGTTTCAAAAATTCCATTTTGCTAGTAGTTTATTTTTATTATGTTTTCCAAAACATCTGCCACATATTGGAAACAAAATAATATAAAATTTCTTCTTTACCCTTGGTGGCTTGGGAAGCAGTGGTCCCATACATCTGTTTTCCCGCCAGACTAGAAGCTTCTTCAGGAAAGGAGCTCTCTGCCCTACGTTTGTACTTGGCTCCAAGCCTGTGAATACTGTGCGTACTCCTTCAGAATTCATGGAATGAAATAAAAACTTGAATGGGGTTCAGGCCCATCATCAGTGAATTATTTTCAACTGCTAGAAAACCAATTTGGATTTCTGAGCTTAAAGTAGCGCATGGATTCCTAAGTTCATTCCGTCTTAGGAATCAGCTGTGCCTGCTTTTATGGCCCTGGCGATATATTTAAGCTTCAAGGTCGTAGTCCTGAATGCTAATGTTCTCTTCTTTTGTGAATGTGTACCTGCTCCCTTGCCTTATGTCCTTCATGAGCTGCAAGGTTGAATCCTTAGCCCTCTCCGGTCAAATGTAGTATATTGGACCTGTAGTATATTGGACCAGTTTTATATTTTTCTTAAAGGGCCGACGCAGGAAGCTCCCACATTATTGTTCTTCTAGTAATGGCCATTGTTTGACTGCGATCTCATTTATTCATTTGATCTACCACATATATCCCAAATGGTTATTCTCTACCTATTCTATTATGCACTTGACACCCTGCTAGCATTGGGGATACAAAGAAGAGGAACATCTGTTCCCACTCTCAAGGACTTCCAGTCTGGTGAGGAGAGGGACACACAAATACGGAAGTGCACTAAGGAATTACAGGTACCAGGCTGAGAAAGAGAAGAAGCACGAGGTCTTTAGGAGAAACAAAAGCAAGATGGGGAGTGGTCCACTCTGTGTTGGAAGCTGGAAGAGGCTTCATAGAAGAGGGGTTTCTTTCTTTCTTTCTTTTTTTTTTTTTTTAAGATTTTATTTATTTATTTGACAGACAGAGATCACAAGTTGGCAGATAGGCAGGCAGAGAGAGAGAGAGGAGGAAGCAGGCTCCCCGCTGAGGAAAGAGCCCAATATGGGGCTTGATCTCAGGAGCCTGAGATCATAACCTGAGCCGAAGTTAGAGGCTTAACCCATTCAGCCACCCAGGTGCCCTGGAAAAGGGGTTTCTTGAGTTGGGTGGGAAAGGTGAGAAGGTGTTTGTCAAGGAAGACAGCACTGCTGGCCGAGAGCACTCACTGAAGATGTATGGAGGGTGACCACAGACAGTCTAGCCCAGTTCAAACCCTGACTGTGCCATTACAGCTATGTGATGAGGCCCATTAGTTCGTGGACCTGGGCCCCAGGTTTCTTATAAGTAGAATGGGCATAATAATAGCCACGGCTTCATAGGGTTTTATGAGTTCTAAAGGAGTGCTTTTACATACGAAGTGTTTGTAACAACAGGTGTTTAGAGAACTCTTTGCATTCCAAAATGAAGGCTCGGGCAAATAAACCCTAACAAGCCTGGAGAGTTTCACCGAGGGTTATATCATAGGGAGCCATCTGTATATGCTAAAGGAGTCTCTGCAGTTCAGGTGGAAGGATTGAACACCCTTCACAATGACTGACTCTATCAGATCCGTGTTTTAGAGGGTCAGTCTGGTTCAGAATAGTGAATGGAGGGGTGCACTGCCAATCAGAGTCAGCAGCAGCCCTCCGGAGATTCAGCGCTCTTCCTGCAAAGACCTGCAGAGTTCATGGATGGGAAGAGTGAAAGAAGTGGTCAGTGTCACTGAGATGAAACCTGAAGGACTGAGTGGTGAGTTACAGGGTGTGGGGGCAGGACGTAGTGGACGTAGTGTAGGATGACTCTGCTGTCAGCTGGCAGGTGACTGGTGAGGTCACCAGGGCTGAGAGCTTTCACGGAGCTAGAAGCTACCGGAGAAGAAGCCAGTGTTGGTGGGGAGATGATGAGTTAAATGTGTCTTGACATCTATCTGCACGGCATCGACGTGGAGTTGCCCAATAGTTAACTGGATCTAGGAATATGGAGTCCGGTGACAGATGTGACCCCGCTCTATAAAGCTGAAAGCCATATCTTGCTTAGAGAAGGCAGTGGAATCTGTGCAAGTGGGTGAATGACTTGGGAATTTCTTTTTGTTGCAAGGGTGATGTTGAGCGGACATTGCCCCCAAATAATCTCTTTCTTTCTTTTTTTCCAGCCCCTAAGTGGGGCTTGAACACATGACGCTGAGATCAAAGCCTGAGCAGAGATCAAGAGTTAGATGCTTAACTGGGTGCCTCTAGAGCCTGTGCATCTCTTTTTATAATTTACATCTTCCATGATGACCCCCCTCTAGGTATGGTCCTGCTACCACCATCATCACGGCCAACCTCATCATTGCAACCACCACCATCACCAATATCATTACGCCCCCGTCCTCACCATTCTCACCAATGCCACCCTTAGCTAATATCCACTGGTCACTTACTATGTCCTGGCACGTGCCAAGGCTTCATGGGCATTCTTCTATGACCTGCCCAGCCGGCACTCTTAATGTTCCCACGTTACAGGAGAGGAAATGGAAGCACGGACCGGTCACACGACTGGCCCCACTCATGCATCTAAGAAGTGGCAGGATTCGGACTCAGGTGCACTGGATTATCACCAGCCTGTCGTTTCCTACCTGAAAACCCGTTCCGGAACCTGAGAGCACGTGACCCGCTCAGAGCCCAGGTACGGAATTTTATCGAGGATTTTGGAGAGTCTCAGAACATTCTGTGTTACCAGTTTTGTCTTATTCACATTCTTATATCAATTATTAAAGTGAGTTACTGATAGAAATAAGGCTTGCCACCCTTCAGAGCTGAAGTACCATGAACTATGCCAAGCACTTGGTAGACGTTATTTTTATTTATCTCAATCAATATCCCCATTCATCAGATGGAAATATCGAGGCTCAGACTGGTGAAGCAACTTGCTACAGCCAGTCAGTGGCGCAGCAGGGATCTGATCGCAGAGCTGCCTTTTCATGCCATTACTGAGAAATTGGAATAAAATGTGAGACAGTGAGAGTGTAGGGGAAATGTCAGCTTCACGAATGTCTCTATCTTCCTAAAGTGCTTATTGTATTTGGTCCTGGTGTTCCAAAGCCTGGTGAGATGAGGCAGAGGCAGAGGAAACACCCAGAGGCTTTCCCTGCGCCGGGCTTTCCGAGCTGCCTGGGGTGGTGTGGACTCTTCCCCTACGGTTTCCTAATGCACTTGTCCTCACCCAGCCCACGCTCATGCACAGCTCCCGGGCAACACCATGTCGCTTTGCCTCCCGCTAATGGGTAAAGTTGTCCACTTACTCGATTCTGACAATTATGGTTTTGAAAGAAGCTTCTGAACGTTTAATCATTGGGAATGCTTAGTCACGAAGAGAATGTCTAAGAGACTTGCAAAGCAAATAAATAATTCTGCCCTACCACCCCTAGAAGGTGTGGTGGGGGCTGTTGGGGTGATAATTTTTGAAATGGATTTGTCAGATACATGCAATATGTTATTAGATCTTGACTCTTGTGCCTTCTAAGTCAGGGTGCCCTGGTATGGTCATTCTGAGAGCAGATGAAGAAGTCAAGGCTGGGCAGAGAGTGGCAGGGGAGGGACACCAGGAGCGTGTCATCATCAGACCCAGAGGCTTTCCAGTTTTGCGAACTTGGACTAATGTTCTAACACCCCTAAGCCTTGGATTCTCTATCTGAAAAAGCGGGGATACGGAGAGAAGCTCTTCGTAGGGCTCCCGAGATGGTTGCCAAGAGTGACCGCAGCAGAAACAATAGCTATTCTATTATTTTTCTTAATCACAGTCTTGATCTACCTGATAATCTCATCTACACAGACCAGCTGGGTGAGCCCCGAGTTGTCCCCTGCTCTTTATTTAGCCCCATTGTTCAGATGGAAGGTTAGAAGGCTGCCTGGTGGCTGACCAGGGATTTTCTTCTGCCCATTAAAATGCTATCATTTACCTGGCACCAATCGTGATGAACACAGGGGCGGGACACGGGCCTCACCCACTGGGTTGTCCTGAGTCTGTTCCCTGTTTTAGTGACACAAGAGGCTAAGCAGGGGTTTCATCTTACTCAGGGAGAAAAGATTCTGCTGGTTTTGCAAGTCCAGAATTCCGCAAATTGGCCAGAGGGCTGTCCCTCTCTTCACCCCTGTCCTCAGGTCCTTCTGAGAAAAAAAGAAAGAAAGAAAGAAAACTAGAAAGAAAAGGAAAAAACCCTCCACGTCTCTCTTTTCCCAGCCTGCTTCTTTAATTGGGTGGTTTAATTGAGTGTGGCCTGGCTTACCCAGTGGCTGTGCTGGGGTTTAAAGACTCGATCGGTTGTTTGCACTAGCACTTGTCCTAGTTATTTGATACTTTCTGCTGTAGGTCAAAGTGACTAGACATTCTGGTTTTACAGGGACTGTCCCCACTGACATGGCTCAAAGTGGTTCTTTTTAGCCACCGTATGACGTAATTGGGCCCTTGATTGTTCCCCTCTCTCCACACAGACTGGAGACACGAAGGGGTTGCTCTTGCAAAATGTTAATTGGAAGGATTAAATATCATCCCTCCCCTTTTTTTCCTTTCTTTAAGTGGGGGTTGGAATTAAAATGGAGAAGGTCTAGGGTCGCCTGTAATTGCAATCTGAAAAAAATGAGGGATTCTAAAAAACCAAACTGTGACGTCATTTCTGTCGGAGAAGGCAATACAGATCTTGGTCAGACCTCCTTGGAGAGGCAGGAAAGTGGCCTCATCGGAGCAAGCCGAAAACAAAGCGTCAGGCCCCCTTGGAACAGAGAGTGCCTGCCAGGGCGAAGAAGGACACTCATCAGAGGAGTGCACTCCAGTCAGGGCCCAGAAGGCGGCCCGGGAACACGGAGCTCCAGCCTTGAACAGGCCCGACAGGCTTTTGAGGGAACATTCCCACCGGATCTATGGAAAAGGTTCCATTTGATTTCCAGAATGTTAAATGGATTTTTAGCCAATCGGATGCTAATGTTCTAGGATTACAAGGGAGGTCAGTGCTCCTTGTGTCTGACTCCCAGATGAGGATATTTCGAGAGTGCTTCCATGGGTCAGGCCGGGCTGTCCCTGTAAAGAGATCTAAAAGATGCCACCAGAAACTCTTTGCCCATTTGCCAAGTTGCAGTCATTTTTGATTGGGTTTCTCCCCAGAGCCCGTTTTTATCATTAGACTGAGGGGAACGATGGCAGGGCAAGGTGCTTGAGGGTTATCATTGGGTTATCTGCCTTTGAGAAGTGGTGCGTTAACAGGTTCAGTTGTGGGCAAGATGGGCCCCTGCCGTTTTAGAAAATGCTGTGTTACAGTGTGTGTGTGTGTGTGTGTTGGGGCATCTGGCTCAGCCTAGGTATCTGTGGTCATTAGAAGCTCACGAAAGGTTGAATTAATAATAATAATAATAATAATTAATAATTAATAATAATCATCATCTTTGGGGGTGCCTAGGTGGCTCATTCGGTTAAGCATCTGACTCTTGGTTTTAGACCAGGTGATGATCTCAGGGTTGTGGGACTGAGCCTCATGTGTCAGGCTCTGTGCTCAGTGTAAAGCCTGCCTGAGTTTCTCTCTCTCCCTCCCCTTCTGCCCCTCCCTCCTCCCCTCCCCTCCTCCCCCTCCCTTTGTCCTTCCTCCTGCTTCCTGCTTATGAGCATGTGCAAGCATGCTTTCCCTTTCTCTCTCTTTATAAAAAAAAAAAAAAGTGGTAACCTTTGTATAACTTCTGATATACTTTTGGATCTCATGTCATAGGGGAAATGAGTCACTGCCTAATAATGACAATGATGAAATTTATTATTATGGCAGCTAATTTTACTGAGTGCTTACCAAGTGCCAGGAACTGTTCTAAGCATAGATAGATAGGTTTATATGTGTAGTATGTATGTATGTAACTACTCATTTAATATCTGACAACATATAATCTTTACAACATCCTTCCTGCTAGAAACTATTATCTTTGGTTTACAAATAGGGAAATCAAGGCACAGTAAAATTGAATGACTTGGTGCCCACTACTGAAGCCCAAGTTAGATGTGACAATATTAAAGCAGATAGCCAAAGTCTTGATTCACAAGTAGGAATACACACACACACACACACACACACACACACACACACACACATGAAATCCTGCCATTTGCAATTGTGTGGATGGACATTGAGGGCATTATGCTATGGGGATTAGGTCAGAGAAGGTTGACTGCCACAAGATCTCACTTATATGTGGACTCTACAAATATTAGACTCAGAGCCCCAGAGCAGCTGTGTTTTGGGGCTGGGCAAAATAGGGGAAAGGGGCTCACAAGGTACAACCTTCTAGTTATAACATGAACAGTCCTGGGGAACGTATGGTAGAGCAAGGCCACTCAAGTGAACGGTAATGCCTTGTATATTTGAAAGTTGCTAAGAGAATAGGTCTGCAAAGTCTTCACAAGAACAAAATTCGCAATGAGGTAAAGGGGTGGATGTTACCTTATTGTGGAAATCATGTTGCAATGTCTGTGTAGATCAAGTTACCATGTTGCACCTAAAATGAATCCAATGTTCTATGTCAATTATATCTCAGTAAAACTGGAAAAAGAAGTTTATAACTTTCCATCCAAATGATGGCCCCGCCCACCATTCTCAAACTTTCCTGGGTCACTGAGGGTATATTGCCTCTTTGGTGAAGATTTTTTTTTTTTTTTTTTTAACTTCATTGTTCTCTAGCGATACTCCAGTGCTTAACACAGAATTCTGCCAAAGGGAATATTCCGACTGTTTGTGGATGACTTGTTGTATGACTGTCCTCTCGTCTTTCAAGGTGGTATGTGTGCCTTTCCAGGGCTCTCCCTAGGCCATTCTACTTCCTCAGACCTGAGGCATGTCTGAGAAAAATGTCGGTAGCCATTCTACCGACATGGGGCAGGAGGGCCGCAGGGGGGGACCTAGGCCTTCAGTGTATTCCTCACTCTACCCTAAGATGATACCTCCCTGTCCCAAGAGGAACTGAAGACTCAGCATGTCCAGCTCTGACCAGCTGGTTTGTTCCCGAAGGGTCTTTGTACAGAGCTTTGTTCAGAGAGTCTCGGTTACTGAAAAAGCCTATTTTGTTTTCTTTCTCAAAAACAGGCTGTTCAGCTGACACTGGGGTCAAGTTGGGGCCAGGCCTGGCCTCTGGTCTCTATGTCTCCCAGAAGGAACCAAAGCTTACCTTGTCCCTAAAGATGGGGATTACCTATCTCTCCCTCCCTGCAGAGCCAAGGGGCACTCCAGGATAAGGCCAGTTCTCAAGAATTTTCAGCCTCTCTTGGGAATCTGAGACTTAGAGTGGCATCTTTTTGGTGCAAATAGGCGGTGTCTACCCATTGTCTCTGAAAATGTCGATTGTCTGACAGATGACATAAAGCCCCGCCTCCTCCCAGTCTCCCTTTCTCCTCCTCCTTTTCCTCCTCTTCCTCTTCCTCGTCCTTCTTCTTCTTTTTCTTCTTCTTCTACTTCAAGATTTATTTATTTTAGAGAGAGAGAGCAATCGGGGGAGGGGCAGAGGGAGAGAGAATACCAAGCAGACTCCCTGCTAAGTGTAGAACCCAACACAGAGCTTGGTCCCAAGGCCTCAAAGTCATGACCTGAGGCAAAACCAAGAGTTGGCTGCTTATCTGACTGAGTGACCCAGGCGCCCCCAGATTTTGTCTTCTTTACCTGGTGATGGCTTTCTGGTTCTAAGTCCAGATGAAAAAACAGCAACACCACCACCACAACAAAACTTTCAACAATCAGAAGAGATCTTGGCAATTATTTGGTCTGGCAATTTTCTTTTTTTCTCCTTTCTTCAATCCTTCAAAAAAGGTAGAATCTAAGAAGAAAAGTGTATAAAGCAGACATACAATAATACAAATGATTATAAAGCAAATAATACCTAGGTTTCTCTACCCTGGCCAAGAAATAGAACATCACCGGCATTCTGCAAGTGTCCTGGGTTTCCTTCAGAGTCACAGCTCTGTCCCTCACTCCTGAAGGGAAGCACTACCTTCAATTTCACCTGATCTTCTGTGTAATGTGACTATCAGGTCACATTATCTCTAGCATTCTCCTATATAGATAGGCTCATAGTACATCTGTCATTTCATGTCAGTATATTTGTAAGATTTGTTATCATGTGCAGCCATCACTTTGCTCCTTTTCATTTCTCTTTAGTTCTCCCATGAAGTAATATGTCAGCATTGATGAATGCATGACCCACACATGGATTGCCCATTTTGGGTTACTACCATGGTGCTGTATAGATATCTTTTACACCCAATCTGGTGGACACATACTCGCACACCTCTCTCTAGTCTAGGGTGCATACCTTGCATTGGGATGGCTGGGTCATGGGGACATGTCTATAAGGTCAGACTTTTCACCCTCATCACACTCTGGCCAGCATTTGCCTTTGGCAGACCTTTTAGTCTTTTGCCAATCTGATGGATGTGCATGTAGTGGTAGTCTACTGTGGTTTGTGTTTTCATTTCTCTGATTAGCAACGGTGTTGGACACTTTTCCACATTTTTTTTGACCACTTGGATTCACTCTGGGAAGTGTCTATTTATGAATTTCTTTTGCTCATTGGCTTTTCTGTCTTTTTTATACTTGATTTGTAGATATTCCTTTCCTATCATAGAGTTGCATGTCTTTCAAATAATTTCTCTCATCCCATAGCTTGTTTTTTTTCCACTTGCAAGATGATGTCTTATGTTAAACCAAAAATTTTTTTTGAAGATTTATTTATTTTTTTAACAGACAGAGACCACAAGTAGGCAGAGAGGCAGGCAGAGAGAGAGGGAGAAGCAGGCTCCCTACTGAGCAGAGAGCCTGATGTGGGGCTCAATCTCAGGACCCTGAGATCATGACCTGAGCTGAAAGCAGAGGCTTTAACCCACTGAGCCACCCAGGTGCCCCTAAACCCAAATTCTTAATTCAAATGCTCATTTGTCCATCATCTGTGATATGGATATTACTTTTTGTATCTTGTTCAGGAAATCGTTCCCTGCCTAAAGATTTCTTTAGTTTCACTCTAAGAGCTTTATAGTTTTGTCTTTCACATTTAGCTCTTTAATTCTTATGGAGTTGATTTTTACATATGATGTGAGTTAGGGATCCACTGGCATTTTTTTTTCTCCATGAATACCCCGTTGTCTCCCTACAGTGGGACAGACCATCCTTTCCCCCTCTGGTCACCCCACTGGTCGCAGTATATACATGTGTCTGTTTCTGAGTTCTACTGTCTTATTTTTCTATCTTTGGGTCAAGATCCCACTGTTTTAGATCTACAGCTTTAAAATAAGGCATGGCATCTGGTAGAGCAAATTCTCTCATGTTGTTTTTCTTCTTCAAGAATGTTTTTGCTCTTCTTTCCCCTTTGCATTCCCATATGAGAGAGAGAGAGGGAGAGTGAGAGAGAGAGAGCGTACCAAGCTTAAAATCATGCAGGCATCAGTGGGCCATGTCTCCTAAGATCCATTTTTCTTCTGGGATCAAGAATGCTTCCGTACTTCCTCTTTGGGTGCTGGGCGACCTGCATGTGTTTGGTATCATTATATTTCCAACTTCTACCTTAATGGCCTTAACCAGGACCCCTACGAGGTCCTGATATGCTAAAATATTACCACGGAATTGTCAAAGGGAATCACAAATATGATTTTTTGAAATTGTTTGGTGAAATTTGTGAAAATGTGGAATGTTGACTCCCCCTCTCTGAACACAAGGCCTGGGCATAATGCTCCCCACCTATACTTTTCTTTTGATCACCTGCAATACCCTTTGGCTGCTGTGAACCCTGCTCATTGCCCATTGCCTTCAGAAAAACGGATTCACACACCTGGTCAGCCACGTGGCCCTTGCTGCCTCCCATGCTTCCTCCCTCTTTTCCTTCTAGCAAATTATTGGTTTTTGCCATTAGTCTCATGAACTAGTTTTAAACCACTAAAGCATCTGACTTTCCCCGAGACTCTGCTCTAGAGGAACTAGTGAATATAATTTTTTAAAGATGATGAGGTGACCAATTAAACTCTTCCTCCGTGATGAAGGAGGATGGGGGGGCGGGGGACATCACATGGCACCCTGATCCAGGGTACTCGATGGCCAGAATCTCTGTTCAGTGACATGAAGCCAGAGCTAGACTTCAGGGGACATTCTTGCTTATGAAGAGAGTAAGCCCTATGCTTCCTGCTTCCCAAGCCAAGTGGAACCCAGGCTTATGTGTAGGAGTCTCTAACAAACCATTAGGACATCATTTATTCATACATTTCTCCCTCCCAGGCCATTTAGGGAGAAGAAAACCGTGATTTGTTTTCTCCTTTCAGTGAGGAAGATGAAAAACGAAACAAGCAAAACCAAACAAACATCTGAAATCCAGTCCCTAAAAAGACGAATTAGAGTTTTGCCAACAAAACAAGGATAGGAGGGCTTGGCTATGGAATTAAGGCTGCAAGGGAAGCCAGCAGACTCCCAGCTCTCAGCCGGGTGGTTTGATGCCAGTGTCCCCCGGCAAAGAGGTTGTCAAGCATTATTTTCCAAAATTTTGTTATGAAAACAGTGCCTTTCATTTTCTGAATGTTACAATGTGTTATGATATTGAATGTGCTTTTTAAAAATGGGGTTCCTTGTCCCCCCCCAATATTGGTCCCTACTACCCATCACCCTCTGCTTGAGGATCAGTGAACAACGCAGGTCAGTTGCTCTACTCATCACACCAGAACTCACAGCCAATTCTGGTCAAAGTTCTCGGGGTATGCTCCACGGGAAATCTAACAGCAATCTTTGCAATATTAATGAAGTAAAGTAGGGGAAGGTCGGTGTTTCTCTAAAAATATAATGTGCATACCGTGGTCCAAGTTCCTTGAGACACATAAAAATCATCACGTGGACATGAATTATGCTCTAAGGGATCTATGACATTCCAATTGGCTATTAATACCCTTATGAGTTTTGGATGAATGAGATTTCTTATTTAAGCTCTCCCTAAGCCTTAGAAAGAAATTTCTGATTTTTGTTTCTTGAACTGTGGCTAGAGAAGTAGATCACTGGGGGCTCAGTGGGTTAAAGCCGCTGCCTTCGGCTCAGGTCATGACTCCCAGAGTTCTGGGATCGAGCCCCATATCGGGTTCTTTGCTCGGCAGGGAGCCTGCTTCCTTCTGTCTCTCTGCCTACTTGTGATCTCTGTCTGTCAAATAAATAAATAAAATCTTAAAAAAAAAAAAAGAAGTAGATCACTGGCTAATGAGGGAAGAGGATACAAAGAGGAAAATTTGTCCCACGTCAAGAAATAAGTCCAAACCAAGAATTCTTCACAATTCCTCAGGCTTAATATAGTGCAGGGTGTGTAGGCGATAATCAGTAAATATGTTTAGACAAACCGTTTCCTGCCTAGACACACATACTTGAGGGCTAGTCTTGCTGCTCTTGGGGGAAAACGTTGGGTGCGGTAGCAGAGGTATAGTGAGGAGAAGACAGAGATCTTGATTTCAAAGGCTGTCTCTGCTACTTACTACATGACCTTGGAGAAATTACTTAACCTTCTGAGCCTCGATCGTATCATCTGTGAAACAGGAATTATAATACTTTGTAATATTATTTATAGGGATTATAAATAAAGTATGAGAAGTGCTGGGCACATACTTGTTTCTCATTAAGTGGTAGCTATTTTTATTGTGGATAATAAAAGAATAACAATATTAACTTCAGCATTTTTTTTTATGGAAAAGCTTCCCTGAGCTAGCTCCCTCTTAAATCCCTATAGCGTCTGGCTTTACCCCAAATTTCTGAAACATGTAGCCTTGGTGTGAACTCTGCATCCATTCCCTTTTCTGTAATCCCCATAGACCCCAAGTTCAGCTGACCCCAAAGTGCCCAAGTCAGAGGGGAATTAATGGGATATTTGGCCAAGAACTCTAAATGGAGATCTTCCAAGGACAGAACATTCTGGAACCCATGAAGTTTTATATCTTCTTCTCACAGTGGCCAGGGTCAGAGCAAAGCTAGAGGAAAATTGGTCTAAGGAGACCCAGACCTAAAAAAGGCTAAGAGCTGTGTGTGTGTGTGTGTGTGTGTGTATGTTGTCAATAATATGGACTGGTATCATATATAGATTTCTTTTGGCAAACTGGCCAATCTTGTGAGTGGTGATGTTAATTTGAAAAATGAAACAACTTTTAGTAGCTAAAATGTAATAGTTTTAAAAATTCACTGTAATGATTTGAATGTCATTTTTAATACTATTATATTAATTTTATATGCTATAGCTCCAGTGAGAGTCATTGTCCCATTTTAAATTTGATCATCTTATTCACAAATACAGCTTTTAAAAACATGGAGAGTCATATAATTGATGAAGCTATTCTCTTTTAAATTCCCTCAGGTTGTCAGGGGTTGGAAGAGGATTTTTTCTTAAATTAACTTAATTAGAGGACAAGTTCTTCCTTTTATTCATCTTTGGATCAGCAGAACCTACTTAGCATAGTGACTGACATACAAAAGGTAAAAAATAAAGGTTTGTGGGATAAACAGAAGAACAAACTATGAAGATACAGCATGGGGGTGGTAGGAAGACCTCCATTTTGGCCTTGGCTCTATCACTCACTTGCTGTGTGACCTAGACAAGTGACTTACCCTCTCTGAGGCACACTCTTCCAATGGTGAGGCAAAGCAGTAACAATACCCAAGGGTTGTTCTGCTCCCCTCACAAGATTGGTGTTGGAGTGCAAATGAAATTGTGGAGATGCTTTGTAAACCAGAATGATTATAAAAACTATATAGGACTCTTTGCTGTTTTTTTTTTTTTAAACTTTATTTACTTATTTGACAGAGAGTGTAAGCAAGGGGGGCGGCAGGCTAAGGGAGAGGGAGAGGCAGGCTCCTTGCATGATGTGGGACTTGGTCCCAGGGCCATGAGATCATGACCTGAGCCAAAGGCAGACGGTTAACCAACTGAACCACCCAGCCAACCCCATCTTTGCTGTTTTTTTACATTTTTAGTTGAGTTGCCTATTTGTTTCTGAGAGGCCAAACAAGTTGGGGATAGCTCATATTCTCACTTAGGCCAGGCTGTATAGTGACTTAAATAATGGTAATAATATTGATGGTATCATTTATTGAGCAGGTATTATAAGCTAGATATTGTGTTAACCACAGTGCATTATTTTTAATTTGCACAACAGCTCTATAATGCAAGAATTAGTATTATTTTACAGACAATAAAATGGGGGCTCAAGTGGCATCCATCATTTGGTCGGTCGGACTCCCAAAATTCATACTCTTTCCACAATGTCATAATGTCCCTCACATTTGCTCATACTGGCTGCTGGAAACCTAACCCTGATCGGCTTTTCTAGCCGCACAAACCCAGGAGCCTTCATCAAATGAAGCTCAAAACAGCCCCCTCCTGATTAAACTAGCCAGGGTCGATTCTGTGTCTGGCAAATAAAAACCGTCCGAGATCCGGAGTCGTGACATTCAGTCTGTAGAACGTCTCGGCCACTCCAAGACTTTTGCCCCAGGTGGGTCCCCTCCACGGTTCTGTGGCCTGAGCCAAGGGCATGGGAGCACTGTTTCTCAGAGTACTTCCTGACATTGTGCTGTAGCTTCTGACAGCCCACTGGTCATTTATTAACATTTTCAGGAGTTTTGGAGGCCACTGACATTACTGGTAGAAATCAACGATGGGGGATTTCTATCACAAGCAGGCAAATGCTCCAAATCAGGTCCCTCTTACCTTCTGGAAGGTTAAACATCCACCAACCCATCACTGTCCCCATACCTTGTCATTTGTACTTTTTGCTACAGGACATTCTGTGAAATGTGCTGCTAGGTTTCATTCAGTGCCCAGAGCTTCCGGAGACTTCCGCTATGAATCAATCTCCCATCTGAAAAATAGGCTTTGTAAAAACTCTGCTGTTTTCCTTCCTAAGCCTAGAAGCCCCTTTCGTGGCTTTTGTCTCCAAAACTTCAGGATCCAGAACGAATGTCACCTTCTTGGGCCTCTAGGGGCTCCCCAGGCAGAATCAGTCACGCCACATTCGAGGCCCCTGCCGTGCTGGGACATGAATGGGCTCACCTCGATCCTGCCCTTTGTAAACAGATCCTCTGTGCTTGCACATGTTCTACTCTATTCTAGAGGCTCATGCAACCCTCATAACTGCCCAAGAAGGCAAGTGCAATGATCAGGCCCATTTTATAGGTGAGGAAACAGAGGCACCGAGTTGAAGTAACTTGCACATGGTCACGAGTGTTTGAGCTTGCCTGGTCTGGCTCAGAGTCCTTGCTCTCAGTGCTCTTGCTTCTGTATCCGCCCCCCTGAAGATGATGAAGATGTATGGTGTGTCTTCTTGTTTTGTGTGTTTTGAGGCCATGGTCTGGGTCTTACTCATTTTGGTGTCTGTGCCTACTTGACCCGCACGGGGCTCTTGGCCCACACACCCTAGGGGGTGGATGTCTCTGTTGTTTCCTGGCTGTCTCCTTCTTTTGCAAATCCTTGCGTGGAAATACACTTAACAAGGAATTGGGAGGGGAGCTGCTCTGGAAGACAGGTGTCCCCCTTGGACTTCTCTGTGCCCCTTGAGGCAGGCCCTCCGGCTCTGCCCAGACTCTCTGGCTCCCACAGCATGATTTTGTGGACCGCCGGCTTGGAGCACAGCCTCCAAGTTTCTATGCAGGAAATAAGGTCTCCACATCAGCTGTCAGAGCTGAAGACTGAGTGCTGCCAGAGCTCATGTCGTGCCCGTGATTTAGGGGAAGTGGGGCCCACAAGGAACGGAGAGGGAAAGCCCTTTGCCAGCCAAGAGATCCCCCCCGTGGAGGACAGCCAGTGACTCTCTGAGGCAGGACAGACCTGCAAGAAGTTCAGCTGGAGGAGGGGAGACAGAGACAGAGTTGGAAGGACGGGGCCCTGCTTCCTGGATTTGCCGGGCTTTACTGGATTTGCCGGGCTGCATGAGTCACAGGGCCCCACTGCATCTTCGAATGAATGGGCCTCCCAAGATTAGGCCTTGGCACCAGTGGTCCCTTGAACCTGGACTGGTGGGTCTAGGATCCTGCGTACATATTGGTGTCTCTGGGAAGGCTCCTCTTTTCCCTGTGCCACTAAGTAGAACCTCAGTGTTTTTGGGGAATCCATCAGAGTGCCTAGGACGGCTGCTGAAATAGCAGCACTCAGTATCAGTAGCTGCTTGTGGAATACCCAAGCCAGTGCCAAGGACTGGGAACACCCTTCCTGTGATGGCCTGGAGGGAGCCACGCTCTCTATTGCACCCCCAGCTCAGCTCTCCACCAAGCGATGGCCCTGGGGACACGGCCACAGGTGCTGCTTGGAAAGCTTGCACCCAGAGCCCTCCTACAACCTCCTTTCCTGGCAGATGGGGACTGGGATGGTGGGAGTCATGCTTGGCTCCCATGCGTGGGAGACCGTGTGTGTGTGTTGGAGGATTGCTGACCTGTCCTTCCTGCTGATGTCCTGCCTCACCAGACTTCTCTCTGTATGTCACATAATGATATCTCTATACATGGCCAAGGCCATGTTCACAATCCAGCACACTGTGCAGAAAAGCCTGCTCTCCAGAATGTACCCAGCCCAAGCAAAGCATGACAAGAGATGCCCAGTGACAAGCCCAGGAGCAAAGCTCCAGTCAATTTGATCTGCAGTCAGCCAAAATTCTTTCCACCTTCCACCTCTGGGGTGTTTCCAGGACCCAAGGGTTGCCTCCCATGGGTCCATCGGACAGCAAGGGGGAGCAGACCGAGAAGGAGCCCAGGTAGACACAGCATGTACAACTGTTTGGTTTATTGTTGGCCTTGGTAATAGCAACCACATGGTTCTGTGCAGACCTTGCCATGCCTGGAGGGCTCAGGTCCTCTTCTTATCCAACAAGATCTCTGACTACAGCTAGGCTGAAAGTGACATGGTCTGACTCAGAACTCACAGACAGGATGTGATCTCAGCCCCTTGCAAATCCTCATGCCCACGGGCATGGCTGTGGGCTTCCTCCAGTTTTAACTGGGGTGGAAAGAAATAGTAAGCGTATGTGTGTAGTAGAGCAAGAGGAATGTCTCAGGGAGGGTCTTGGGGAGGCTCAGGGAGCTCCAGAGGACCGTTTCTTCTTCCTGACTGCTTTCCCTGTCATCCAGCCCTCAGTACTTTCTGCAGCAGTGACCATCCAGGAGGCACCTGGCTGGCCTCCTTTTCTTTAGTCTCTTAACCTCAACGCATCTTCTGTGCGGGTACCAGAGCCTCTGTACTCAAGACCTGCTTCATTGCATCCAGCATGTTCTGTCCAACCATGCCCTCCCTTCCCCGTTCCATTCTGGTCCACAAAGTTGCCCACCACCCTCTCCCCATTCCTCTCTTCCCTACCTCCTTGCACTCCCCTCTCTTGCTTCTCCACGGCCAGCTGGTCAGTTTTCTTGTGGTTGAAACCATCTATCCTGTTAGTTCCTCCAACTAACACTTGAAGTCTATCCTTGCTGGAAAAGCCTGTGTGGTGCACAAGCCCTTCCTGGAAGTACCGCCAACCATCGTCGTTGCCACGGCTGCCAAGTAGCACATCCTCACATCAGGCACTGGGCTAGGGACGTCACAGGAACCCATCTTCAGAATCGTCCTACAAGGTGCGCACCATTATTACCCCCACTTTACAAACACACGACCACCAAGGATCGAAGGGATGAAATGATTTGTCACAGGCCTCAGAGCATTAGGCTTACATCAGGGACTTGGACTTAGATTTGTCTAATGTCAAAACCTGAGCTCGTGATCATGATAAGACACAGTCTCCCTCATCAATCCTATACTCTTCTTATCTTGAACCCCTTCAGTGTTTATGTATGTAGTTTGGGATCCATCCTTAGATGCTTGGATTATTAGAGATGAAGAAAGGTTTTTTTTGTTTTGTTTTGTTTTGTTTTTAAGATTTATTTATTCATTTGAGAGAGAGTGAGTGTGTGTGTGAGCAGGGGGAGCGGCAGAGGGAGAGGGAAAATCTCAAGCAGATTCCCTGAGTGCAGAGCCCAACATGGGGCTTGATCTCATGACCCTGAAATCATGACCTGTGCTGAAATCAAGAGTTGGAAGATTACACTCTGGAGAAAAGTATGGAGGTTCCTCAAGATGTTAAAAATAGGGCTTCCCTATGACCCTTTAATTGTGCTACTGGGTATTTACCCCAAAGATACAGATGTAGTGAAAAGAAGGGCCACATGCACCCCAGTGTTCATAGCAGCAATGTCCACAATAGCCAAACTGTGGAAGGAGCCCAGATGCCCTTCAACAGATGAATTCATGAAGATGTGGTCCATGTCTACAAGGGAATATTACTCAGCCATCAAAAGGATGAATACCCACCAGTTACATTCATGGATGGGACTGGAGGAGATTATGCTGAGTGAAATAAGCCGAGCAGAGAAAGACAATTATCATATGGTTTCACTCATGTGTGTAACATTAGGAATAGTGTGGAAGCCCACAGGGGAAGCGGGGGAAAACCGAAGGGGCAGAAATCAGAGAGGAAGATAAACCATATGAGGTTACAGACTCCAGGAAACAAATGGAGGGTTTCAGAGGGGAGGGGGTTAGAGGGAGGGGTAAGAGGGTGATGGGTATTAAGGAGGGCACATGTTAAAATGAGCACTGGGTGTTACACGCAAACAATGAATCATGGAACACTACATCCAAAACTAATGAGGTACATTTAAAAAAAAGGAGTTGGAGGCTTAACTGACTGAGCCACCCAGGTGCTCCAACAAAGAGAGATTTTTGAGATCAGATGGTACAAGGCAATCTTTAACATTTATTTATTTATTTGGAGAAAGGACACAAATGCTTACATGACGGCCCTTGAACGGAAAATGCGGGAGAAGCTGGCACGGAGGGTCTGGTGCATGGTAAACCCTCAGTAAGCACTTGTCAATCGAGTGAGTGAATGAATTAAGTCACGTCAAGAACTAGAGTTGAGTTTGGTCTGGGTGGTGGTTGGTGGGGAGGTGGTGTGTTTCCAGGAATATGGATGAAGTTTTGCAACACAGGACAAATAACTGGCTTTGAATGCTGCTGACAAGCTGGTCTTTAAAGAAAATTGCAACACATGTGTACGAAGAGATGAGTCAGTGAGGAAGAGTTATAGAACCTGACAGGCATGGTGAAGAGATCAGCAGTGGTCTCGGATTGCTCAGTGAGTGTGCTGAGCATCTGTACAGCAGCCCCTGGACCATCTCTGCCTACTGGCCGGGGGGATGGGCCTCTGTGTCACATGGTGGCCTCCGGCGTTTGGCATTGTTCATCCCAGGGCTCCGAAAAGCATGATTCCTGCTACGGGTAAAGTGCCAGGTGTTTTAGGCATTCTGCTCTATGGTGTTATCTGGCTCCGTGCTTTTCAAACTTTAATGAGCGTATGAGTCACTCGAGCATCATTTTAAAAGGCTGACCCTAATTTAATAGATCTTGCATGGAGCCCAAGAGTCTGTATTTCTGATGAACTATCAGGTGATGTGGAGGCTGCTGGTCTGACCGCCATACCTGGAGTCCCGTGGTTCTAGAGGCGGCGTGGAGAAGCACGTCGGATTGCGTCCGAAGCTGTTCTCTGTTCTGTTCATGGCACCCTCTTCTGATCAAGGATCGACACTCCATGGGCCAGATTGTCAACAACAGGCTGGCCTCCCACTTGGCTGGTGACGATCCTTCCCTTGGGACTCTGGATCCAGGGGACCGTGGGGTTATTATGGGAACAGAAATAGAGAAGCATCCAAACTCCTGCTTCCTAGAAATGCACACCAGACATCCACCCCAGGAAGGCCTTAGTCACTCAGAAACTCATGTTTATTTCCAGGGCCTCGTGCATTGGAGACCATCCCCAAATGCCAAATGAACCAACAAAGGAATCGGGAGGAGGATCTCGACAAAGAATCTATAGTCACCCTACATATTATTAAAAGTAATTCAATGACAGGATGAAGAACTGAGGCAGAAAATCACCTAAGTAAACAAAAAAGAGATGTTTTAAAGACCTTACATGAACTCGTAGGCATATGACTCACGGGGACATCCTACCTCCTCCGTCAAAGCCTACTTGTGCTTTCATATTTGTAAATGAGAGTCAAATAGTTTATTATCAACATAAACGGAATGATGTGGCATCTCACCTTTTGTACAATTTCATCGTCTGCTACTCGTTTAAAAATAGCTTTATTGAGATATAATTCACATGTCATAAAACTTACCCTTTAAAGCTGTTGTTTGTACTTATCTTACAACCGACTTTACAAAGCCCGGCTGTCTGTGATAGATGAGAAAAGGCAGTTGAACATGAAGCAGGAGGGGCAGCAGGCAAACGGAAAGATAGGGCTCATGGAGAGAGACGAGACAAAAATAATACTGAAAGAAACCCAGAGAAGCCCCAAGAAAGCCCAGTAATCTGGAACTGTTTAGTTCAGGGGAAACCCCTCTCTAACAGGCTTCCAAATGTCCCAAGAGGATGACTGTATACAACCCAGTAAATAATGGATGTTCATGAGGATGTCCTCGGGAAACCCCGAGTTATACTCTGTGTCCTCTGCTTAAAAAGGCAGAGATGCCTGTGATCCATTAACACACTTTCATGGCAGTGGTAATAGTAATATATATATATATATATTTATATATATTTTTTTAATTTTTAATTTTTTCTTTTTTTAAGTTTTGGGTGCTTTAGGAGTAAGTCTTCAGCTCCGTCCACAATGAGTCAATCCAGGGGGTTTCAGAAAGTTGGTATTTTACGGTATGAGGGTAGCCGAGACTGAGGTTTGGAAGGAGGGCTTCTAAGTCCAGAAATTAAACATGATCATGGCTACAAAGTGTTGGAAGCTGTAAAGATCTCAGAAATAGATGAGATCAGTGCTCTGAGGTTATCTGACAAGACCACGTTAGAGTCTGCCTCTGACCTCTGCCTTCCTAACTCACCTTCCTGGCTGGCCCCTTTCCAGGCCACAGTGGATGTTAGGACCCTACCAGCCTCCCACGTTGCTTCTGATAGCTCCGGGCAGTGGGCCTCTCTGACTACGGGATCTTGGGTGTCGTCACTGGGATCTGAGCCTTTGCCATCACTGATTTTGACATATCACCGGTATTGGCCGGATCCTACCAGGGAGAGATGCATCCCCCAAATCTTTGGTAAGGAAGCATCCATACTGTCTTCTCCTTGATTTCTTATCACTGGAGAAGTGATAGGAGATACCGCTGTTTCCCTGGGTGCTCACTCTGCTGATTCTCGGTTTCCTTCCCTTGGTCGATTCTACTCGTCTTTGCCTGGCTGCGTGACTTGCTCTGAGAGTATCTCAGTTTTATCCAGGTTCATGCAGCCCGTAAACACAAGTTACATCTTCTCCTACTACCTTATATACTATACTCTGCATATATATCCCGAACACTCAGAATGGTTTCCTCTCCAGACTCGGAGCCATAGCATTTACCATTGAAACATGCTCGACGCTGCATTCACCGTCTTCTGACTTTCACTGGTCAAAACCTCCGATGACCTCACTCCTTCACCAGCACCATCATGCAAATCTGACATGCGAGGATCCTTCTGACCGTGGCCTGTTCCTCTTGCAGCACCGTCACCGACAGGATGCCGTGAGCTCTCCACCTTCACTACCCCGTCCAGGACCACCATGCTGAGTTCTCTCCCTCCTGCCTTGCCCTTGATACACTTGCTCCTCCGACCAAGATCAGGAAGAGCTGTTGGTGTTCCCAGAGCCCACAGCACGAACCAAGGAAGCAAACAAGGCATCCTGATGATAGCATGAATTTCCCTCGAATCAGTAATTCACTGTGACCCGGAATGTTCGAAGAAATTGAGATCCGGCCTGACGCCATACTTTACAGACAAAAGAAAATGAACAGAAGTCTAAAACGAAATACGGTTCGGGACATGGACCAAACAAAATGGAAACAGCTCGCAGAGTGATGAAAGCTCGATAAACTTCTTTATGTTTCGATGGGATTGCTTTTGCTGAATGCAAGGGCATGGCTTAAATTTTGTTTTGAAACCTATCTGTGTTACGTAACACAGTAACTGTGCCTTCTGCCTTGTCCTTGTATGAATGCAAGTACCCTGAGATCTTACATAACGTTCACGCTGCAGTTTAATGGAAAGCAGAGGCTGAAGGCATCTATCACAGCAAATAAAATGCCCGGCGAAGGAGATTATTGTCCATACACATGAGGACAGGTCCTATATTTCTTCGGAGGTGGCCACCAGGATCAGAAATTTGGGGAATGGCTAACCGGCTTCCAAAGTCCGGGGAGCCAGAAGTGAGCACAGCGTGGGCTCCTTTCCTGCAAGTGCACCCTTCCTGCGTGGCCTATTTGCTGCTTGTCCTGCTCTCTCCTGCTCTTCTCTTAGTCCCCTCATGCTCGCAGGGGCTCAAGGTTACTTGCTACCCCTTGACCTTGGTCACAGTGCCCCTCCCTGGACAGATGACATCTCAGCAGGCTGCATGGGACCCTCCCAGGAGAGTTTACAGGGTTCCCCATGGAGCAGAACCTCTGCTGGTCTCCATTTCCCCAGCGTGGCTCCCGTGGCATGCGTCATCATGGCCGAAGCCTTGTCTGAGAGCCCTGGGATCTGAGGGGCTCATGCCACGTTCCTCCTCCCCAACCCACTCTGAGCTTTGCCATAAAGCTTCAGTCCCTTCACGAACCTATGATTTTCTTTTTTAACATAGAAGGTTCTTCTTAAGTATTGGCAGGTTTTCTTGCTCGGCTTCCTCTCTCTTGGTTCTTCTCCCTTCCTGTGCTCCACTGTCAAAGTTCTGCACAGGCACGGATGGTGTGTGAATATTTGCTATCAAGTAGCACTGTCACTTTATAGTAGATTTAAAAAAAATTTTTTTTTCTTGTAAATGGAAAGGGACCAGAACTTGAAGTCCAGGAAACATCTAGAATCTGAGAATGTAATCTGAGTGGGGAAGGGGATGTAGAAGAATAGGGAACATGGTTTGGACTTTATCGCCCACCCCCCCACGCCTTCTTTTCCTCTTCCAGGTTCTCTCCTACTTTACAGCTATTATTTCACTCTCTAGCTTTTATTTATTTATTATTTATAAAGGAGCCTGATGCAGAGCTCGATCCCAGGACTCCAGGATCATGACCTGAGCCAGAGGCAGACGCTTAACCCATGAGCCCCCCAGGCACCCTCCAACCTCTAGCTTTTAAAAGAGCCCCCTCTTCCATGCCTCTATGCAGTACAGACTCCGTTCCAGCCCCAGGACAAAATCAAACCCTTTCTAAAAAGCAAATGCAGACTAATTTTCACAGCAGGGGAGAGGCATTTAAGAAATTAATTCATTATGCTGCTTTTGACATTTCTACTTTCAAGGATAAATATTTCTTTAATTACGGCCTCTCGAGAAAGCATTTGCTAAGATGGGCTCCTGTTTATGAAATAGAAGGTTTGCAGACCACCACGGCCAATAGGCCTTGAGGGATGATGATGAGAATGTAAGGAATACACAAAAAAATCTCAGAAGCACAACACAAAAATTTTGGAACTGTTTGGAGAGAGAGACACATACATTGAACAAGTCTGTTCCTTGTTCCCACTGCCGATGTGCCAGAGTTTAATCTCAGGTGTGTTTACACATGTACCTGCCCAAAAGCGATCTGTAGCCACTGGGCTCACTGGCCTTGGGTTCTGCCTCTAGGACACTGGTTGTTGATTTAGTTTGGGGGCGGAGGATTGTGGTATTTTCTCACAGGGACTTTAGGATCTTATATCAAAGATGGATCACATGTCCTGAATTTGACATTGTCTTTAAAGAACTTTAGCAAGACAGCTATAAATATATTTTTGGTCACCTTCATCATGAAGATTCCCATACCTAGAAATGGGTTTGAAAAAAGCAAAGCATTTTTTCAGGAGGAGGCCTGAGAGGCACTCACTCTTCATTCTTGACCAACTGGGTCTATGTCCTACATCTGTCTTAACTCCTTGGCCTTGGCTTTCCTTTGTATCTAGAGTTAGCTGTTGGCTCTGAAGATCCTCACGATAATTTAGATCAATTTTTAGTCTATTTCTTTATTGTTATTTAGGAACTGCTAAGAAAACAGCCCCTCAGGGCCAGATCCACCCCCAAAATTATAGATCTGTATAGCGTTTGATTTGCCTCCTACTTCTCTCTATCTAAAGGCACCATGGATTATCCCAGTGACACATACCTTTTCAAACTCCAATCTGACAAATCTCTCTCTCTCTTTTAAAGTATAAAAGCAACAGAACCCATAAAATCGATAGCTCTGTGCTATTTTCTTACAGTGCTATCATTTTGAAATCATTGAACAGATACTCTTCAAATTGAGGTTGTTTGATGTATTTCCTGTCTCAGATCTTCTGTCCGTCATCAGTGATTTTCTTTTTGGCCTTATTTGGCTTAGTTCTAGGGTCCATCCAAGGAGAAATTTACTGTCAAAATAATGCTGAATTTTTTGGGAAGATAGTTCATTGTATCTCTTACAATGCAGAAAAAGAAAAAAGATTTCTGTATTACCGATGATGAAGCAAGAAAATGATCAAGAAAAAAAAAAAAAAAAAAAAAAAAAAAAAAAAAGTCTTGTGATCCCTAAATGGAAGATTACGGCTCAGGCTCCTACCTGAGTAGAATTTCTGACTATCTTGGGAAAGACTCAGGGTTCGGTACTGAAGGCCATAGCTGTGGATAATTTGGTTGCAGTTGCTTTGAATAAATAATGGATTTTTACCTAAGGTGGTGGCCATCTCTGTCAGCAATGACCAAATGAATCATCACAGTAGGTCAGTAATTTTTCCACCGCCAAAGGTATTCAAGACACAAATTCACAAATATATCAGCAGCCAGAATCCAATCTTTTTCAAGGCTATTCCCCTGTGCCTCTTTCCTTGTATTATTCCTACTTCTGTACCATGGAAGGAGAGCCCCACTGATCACACAGTGGGAAAGAGCCATGACTTTTTCTTCCTTGGGTCCTGAGAACCATGTTGGTCTCTGGTTATGTTTAAGAAGACAGAGGGGTTCTCCTCCTGAAAGTCCAGACCCCATTCTAACAAGTTGATTCTTGTAATTTCAACTCTTTCACTGCTGAGAAATGGCATTTGTAATTTCTCACTGAAAAAAAAAAAAGTGGGGGGAGAAAGAAAGTTGAAGCTGTCCTGATGTTACTGCAGAACTGTGGGGGTCCTCATCCATTCACCAAACCCTCTGTTTTCTTCAGCAGTGATTGTGGGAGACTGAGCTCCAGATTCCCTCCCTTCCCCTCGGATTCTCCCAGCTCTGGTCTTCTGTGATTCTGAGATATTGCTCTAGGTTCCGCCTCCCCCGTGTCCTCACACCTAAGAATCATCTTCTGTGGCTTTACAGTTGGGTCAATGCCTTTCTCTTCTCCGGGGTGGCCAGTAACTGGTTAGAGGAGGTCAACGGATCCTCATCATGTCTTCAGAGAGCCTCAACTGAACGTGTTCTTGTTGGATTTCTAGTCATTCTCCTGCAAACTTCTGAGCCTCTCTCTTCCTAGAGATTGAGGCCTGAAGTTCATTTCCATGATGTGAGTGGGCAGGTGTGATCCATGGTCCAGGTGGGGCTCCGAGATCCAGGTGCTGCACCATCATGTGTTACAGTCTACGTGTCTTCCAGGAAGGAGCTGAGATATCTGTGAGCTTTTCTCTCTTTTCTTTCCTTTGTTTGTTTTATTTGAAATATAACCCTGAGCAATGACTTTTCTTTTCCAGTTTGATTTCAAGTATATTACATAGTTATCGAAAATATGAGAGAACACACACACACATACACACATACATGCATGCACACACACACATTTCCATGTATTCATGGAAGAAGGTAGAAATCACCCATAATCTTACCTCCCAGGAGGAGTAACTATTGACCTGGGGTCTTTGTCTTTCATGTAGCTCTGTCTCTGTCAACAGCGGGGAATTTATTTCCTCTTTCTGCTGTTTCTTTCCATGTTGAGGAACATTGTCTTGTCATGACATTCGCAGGCTCTGACCCCACCCCTGGCTTGACTCCTGGGGTACGTGGGGTGTTCCTGGACTGGCAAGTTTGGGAGAGCACCTGGGTGTGAAGGGCCCACTTCCTCTTCTTTGCGTATTGGAATGTGCTCCTGCCAAGGACATGTGGCCTCACTTGCTGCCCATCATGCAGCAAGCTCAGTGGTAGGTTTGCAGGAGATCTGGGGGAGGTCAGATGGTTCAATCTGGCTGACCAGGTGTTCAGGACTAGGAAATTCCTTCACATGAACATGGGAGTTGAGTCTTCGTCTGCCCTCCTCTTCTGGGTTTCTGGAACCTGGTGCAGAATTCAGCAGGGGAGAGAGTTGTTGGTTATGGTCCCCCTGGAGTACCAACATCTCACTCTCTTGCTCACCTGGAAGTGTGCTGGACGGGTTGAGGGGAGGACCAGATGCAGCTGGTGCTAAAAGCAGACCCCGCCTCTCCTGTACCTGGGAATCTACTTGCACATGATGGCACAGAGAGAGCTTTGTATTATCATTGGTGAAGGAGGGGAGAGTTTGGATTGATGGAGAAAAGCAGAAAAGCTGCTTTTGACTCACCCTTGATTCAAGGGTGATTATCTCACCCTTGCTCAAGCATTTGTTGGGGCTTGAACTTCTGTGGTCAGAGGGATGAGGGTCCAGATTACAGAACTGTTCAATAGAAAGTGCCAGTCTTTGGGCCTAGCAGAGGTGCTTTGGGCCCCAGTGACCAAAAGTGGTACAAGATTGGAGAGGGGAACTTTTTGCCAATCTCTGAATCTAACTCAGTAGTATTTGGGTTCTCCGAGGATTGGAAGTGAGCCCTGGGTGCAGAAGAACCCATTTTGCCTATAGGCAACAATGACAGTGATGTTTCATGGGTCAGAGGGTGTGGCCAGATGGACCAGCACAGAAAGAACTGGGAAGATGTTGAGTCTGACCCATGGTGGGAATACATGAGATGTTCCTTCTGAGACACCCTGAAACGACTGGTGAAAATTTTGAGAGGGCCCAATTTCTAGAAAGAATTCTGATAGGAGCCTGGGTTTGGATGGCCCTCCATTTACCTGATAAAGTATATACCATGAGCCAAATACTCCTTTTGGTTCTAAGAGTGAGCAAGATAGACAAGGCTCTAATAGGAGAGGGGGGAGACAGATCTAATGATGATAATGGTAGTGAAGACGGTTACTTGGACTTGCTGAGGTCTGGGACATTTGTGCGCAACTGCATGTGTAATACTTGCCTAAGGTATATGTACAGCTGTATACGCATTGCCAACTTTTTAATGCACTTCAGATATCATCATTGTTTTTTGTAATTAAATATTGTACCAGCACACCATTTTTAATATTTTCTGCAAAGGCTGTGTCCGCCCAGCTGTAATGTTGGACGGTAGTGAATCATCTTATAAATCAGGATGCTTCATCCCGATGACCAGACTCCAGTCCCACCCCTTAATGTGCCTGAGATTTTCTCCTCATCCTTGGAAGCTGATCTCATCTGTGCTCACACAGTGCCCTTCCCTGTCTCTTCTGAGGCTCAGCGGCCTTGACCGCCCCTTTATGTGCCTCAGTTTTGGCCTACCCCTCCTTCTACCAGAACTGGGCAGGCTCTTGAGGCAGAGTGGGGGGAACAGCCCTTTCATTCACCTGCTTAATTTCTCCCGAAAGTTTCCAAGGCAGTGGCCATTGGGCCCCAGAGTGTGGCCCCGTGCAGTGACATGACTCGGTTGCCCTTCCTAGCCCCCCTCCTCCTAGGGCTCAGATGTGCCTCGAGGTCCTTGGGTTGCCAATGCCAGGGAGTAAACTTCTCCTGCCTTAGTGCCTAAGGTCCGAGCCTTTGCTCCAAGGCCTGGTTTGGTTCCTCTGGCTGAACTGCTTCCCAGGACACTTTTCAGCCCCCTTCCCCACCCCGCCCCAGGCGTGGACTCCTGTGCCACCCACCAGTGACCCTGACAAGCCCAGCTTCTTCTCCACCCCAGTGGTGACTCCCGTTCAGCTCAGGTTCTCTTGCGGGTCCTCCAACCAATGATCCGAATATACTCAGACCTCCCTGAACCCCCAGCATTAAGTGTGACGTGGCAAGATGCAGTCCCTGCTCTGATCAACTTATTAGGATTAGTAATTATATATCCCTGATTGTTTCTTTTTTCTCATTTGTTTGTTTATTTATTTGCACGAGAGAGAGAGAGAGAGAGAGAGAGAGAGAGAGAACAGAAGCAGGGAGGGAGTGGCAGGCAGAGGGAGAAGCGGGCTCCCTGCTGAGCAGGGAGCCTGATGTGGGGCTTGATCCCAGGACCCTGAGATCATGCCCTGAGCCAAAGGCAGATGCTTAACTGACTGAGCCACCCAGGTGCCCCATCCCTGGTTGGTTCTTAGGCTAAAATTCCCCAAAATAAAATTACTGATCCCAAGAATGTGACCATTTTTAAGGATTTTGATCCACGCTGCTGCATTTGGCCTGAGGTACTGTGAGTGGACTAGGCCAGCACTGGCATCAAACTGGGAGGGAATAGAGGCCCCGTTCTGTTTGGAGCAGGACGGCGTCTGGGGCACAGACCTTATGTAAAAGCATCCACATCAGACCTCTCTTTGGCCGATTGACACGGGCATCAAAACGAAACCCAAGGTCACTGGGGGCAAAAGTCACAAACAAGTGTCTCATTTTCTCCTTCCTACTCAAGCACCACCACCCCCTAACCCCGCCCTGGCTGCCCCATGGTCACACAGTTTCCCAGGGCTTCTGTCCAGTCAGGTGGGAGGGTTGCTCTCTGACCCCCCAGAGAGATGGTTCCAGAGCCTCCCTCAGTCCGCCCGGGACCAGGGCCTTCTCTGGACTGGGCTGCTGAGGGATTCCTGAGTGTGCCGTCAAAAGATCAGGCCCTTTGGATTTCTTCATCCATCTTCCTTCCGTCCTTCCTTTCCTCCTTCCCCCCCTTTCTTTCCTTCTCTCTCTCTTCCTTCCTTTCCTTCTTTCTTGGGTTTATTTATTTATTTGAGAGAGAAGGTAGAGCACAAGTGGGTAGGGAGGGAGCAGAGGGAGAAGTAGACTCCCTGCTGGGCAGGGAGCCAGATGGGGCTCGATGCCAGGACCCTGAGATCATGACCTGAGCCGAAGGCAGAGGCTTAACCCACTGAGCCACCCAGGCGCCCCAAGGGATTCCTTCATTTTCTGAAAAACATCTTCTAGTGATATTCTTTGGCAATAAGGCCCAGCACCTGAGGATGACGTTGGCTGACTGTGGGGGAGGGGAGGGATGAAGCAGCACCTTTCCACCCGCGGCCCGGAAATCCTGCCTGCCAGGGTGACCACCTGCGGCTGTGGCACTGAGCATCTCAGGCAAACGGGGACAGCTGGTCTCCCTGTTCCTACATAAGTGTTTCGCTGAAAATCTCCCCCCTTTGGGACACCAACCGGTTAGGCAAGCAGAGGTTGGGGATGCTTTCTCTGGGGGGAGGGTCTGATTACAAGGCGGTTGAAATAACTAGGAGCTGAAAACTGGAGGCCCAGGGTTGAGGTCCTCTGTTCCTCTTGGGATGAGCTCAGCCTGGAGATCTTGGGGAGCTAACCTTCCTCCCCGTGTTCCATTTTTCTCATCTGGCAAAGCTGGGGCATGAATTTGCCCTGCCTACCGCCCAGAATGGCTACAAGGATCAGATGTGACATTCCCAGAGAAAGACCTTTGTAAAGGTAAAGAGCTGGGCCAGCCGAACATGGTTTTATTGTTCTAAGGCATCGATGGTCAATGACACATGAGTTTCGGTGGTGACTTATTCTATTTATTCCGAATTCCATTTCTCGGCCTCACCTTTAGCTCAGGGTAAATAGGCATACACTTCTGATGCTGTACTCTGTGACTGGGGCAGAATCCACGCTGGGGACCAGGAGACGGGTTTCTAGCCGAGCAGGAAGCAGCCTCAAGGAGCTGCTGGGAGGCCATCCCTGGGACAAGGCTGCGTGTTTATGTTTGGGGCCCCCAGACACCTCCCCCACCTGTGGTCTTCTCCCCACTGCAGTCTTGAAGGAGAGAGGATGAGTTCAGAGTGAGGACGGATGACGATTAATTCAATTCTGGCTGTCGCAGGACAAGCTTCTCCCAAGGGCATTCAGTAAATGACTTTCGAGAGTGGCAGAAAGGGGTTGCATCGCGTTGTCTTTTTTCCTTCCCTTCCTTATTTTTTTCCCATTTTGTAAGAGCCCAATTTAGTAAAATGGGCCTTTTAGTGGGATGTGTTTTAAATGAGACACTCTGTGGAGCACAAAACACGATCGGGAATGGGAGTGATGTTTTGTGCTCGGCGTTTCTAGTGCCCACATTCGCCTGACTGTAGTTCACTACTTGAGAGAGAGGAAGAGAATGGAAAATGCTGTAGGCACTACAGAGGGCCCATTATCTCAAAATAATCCTTCCCTTTTAGAAAGTCACCGCAGCGAGGCTGGGGGCAGAGAACAGATGTGGCTTCTAGTCAAGAGTACTTAGAACCCAAACCAGAAAGCCCACTACGGGAAGAGTTGACATCCAGGAGACAAAAAGGCCATGCTCAGTTCTAACTGAGCAAGAGCGTCTAGACCCTCGCAATGCAGATGCTGTTGTCTGTAGCACAAACGTCCTGATTTTCCCTTCAACAGAGTTCCGACTATTAAAATAGCATGTCTTGTGTGTAGTTCCCGCACATTCTTTCCGTTTTTTTTTTTTTTTTTTTTTTTTTCTGTGTGAGTCAGAGTGCAGATTCTCGACAAGGCCAAAAAGAAAGAAAGCCGTCTAATTTACATGGGCACAGAGTATCCACATCTGGACAGAGTTAGACTGAGCGGGAATTACTCGCATCATTGAAATATAGGCAGAGCTTCCTTCTCTTGACCATATGAGGCATTCCCATACAATTCCATGAAAGCAAAACCTGAAAGTCTACTTCCTCTAAAAAGGGGCTGTCGCTAGCGTGATTCAACCATGACGGGAACTGACCCAAACTTACAGGAACTGACCCAGACCTGAAGATTGACCCTGAGGGGCACGTGGCCACCAGCCTCTCAGCAACCCTCTGATTCCCCGCATTACTTGACTGTTGGAGAACTCTAGAACATGCCGTGTCTGGGCCAGGCTGCCTGCGTGGTCCGAGAGCTCTCCCACTTCCAAGCATGGAAGTGACCAGCAGATGCCGGGAAAGCTGGATGGAAACCATTGATAGCATCAGGCCCTATGCTGGAGGGATCTTGTGCACATTAACGCCAGCTCTGACTGGCGTGGTTTCAGTTCTAATTAAGTGTGGAGGAAGGGAATATGAGCATCAGATCCCTGGGCACTGGGGAAGAGACTTTCTGAAGAGATGGTGTTGGCACCAGGGGAAGGGAAATAGCCGCCTTTCCCAGGGAGGCTGGGTCTCCCCAATACCTCCTTACTGGCATCAGAGGGAGAACCACACACATTTCACAATGAAGCAGATACCTTCACTGCTGTGTAGATGGTGGTAATACTGGTAACGACGTTCATGAGGACACCAGTAGGCAACTATAGAAGATGATGTTGTCAGAGGGCTAACAAGGCCCCAAAGAAATACCACTTTATGGACTTGTTCTTGAAACGACTCATGGGAGTGTTAAGATGATGCTCAGCTCCATGGATTAGCTGCACCCCACTTTCTCCGCATTCAGTTGGTCTCAGGGAACATCTGGCAGGGTTGTAGGCATTTGGCCTTGATGTCTCCATCCTTTCCTGGGTCGCCTGACAGCCTCCTGAAGCAGCAGAGCAGTATTACTGCCTTGACGGTTGTCTCTGTCAGAGTTCCTTCTAAGGAGGGTATCGAACTCGATTGAGGAAAGGTTCTTGTTTGTGACAAAAGTGAGACTCTGAGGCATGGTTTCACACTGCTGAAGGGCAGGGAAGAGAGAGGAAGCCTGCTTTACATGGGATATGGGCTGGGGAGCCTGAGTGGTTCAGTCATTAAGCATCCTACTCCTGGTTTCAGCTCAGGTCCTGATCTCAGGGTCACAAGATGGAGCCCCGCGTCCGGCTTCTCCTTGAGCTTCTCTCCCTCCCCTCCCCCTCCCCTCATGTTCTTTCCCTCTCTAAAATAAATAAATAAATTGTTACACCAGATATGGGCTGACAAATAAGTGAGTGAGAGGGAGAAGGCGGGTGGAGAGGGGGCGAGTGAGCAAAGACAGCGAGTGGAGCCTGGACGAGGTCCCAGCACTGTGACTGTCGTGGCGGAGGGAGACAAGAACAGAGACACCTGCCATTCGGCTGGAGGTTGAGTGTACCGCGGGAATGGAAATCTTGCTTTCCAAAGCCACGGCTTCAGTAAGCGGACCTGCACAAATGTAAATTACTCGGGTGCGTGAATTTGGGGGATCAAGGAACTGATGCGATGTGCAGAAATGATGAGTGGGAAGACACCGCATCAGCTGAGGAAGCAGGAATGCGGAGGCAGAGATACAGTAAAGGCCTTTCGGTGAATTCTGATCTCCTCTCCTTCTTTTTCCTATCTTAAAACAAAACAAAACAAAAACCAAAAAAAAACAGCCTGCTGAGTTTTAGTTGGGAACATCCTCATCCTTGTAGAGAACACATTTCTAAGCCTTTTCTTGACATTGCACACATGCGTGACATAAGGGAGCCAGCCGATGTGGTAGAAACGTATGGTTGACTTCCAGGTTGTGTCTTTGGAAGGAACAAATGTGAACTTCCCTGATTCTTTCTCCATTTTTTTTTTGCTGGCTGGTAAGTGAGGGAGCAGCCACCTTGGACCCAGATGGGGCAGTCCCATGTTGAGGACGGTGAAGCTGTCATACCTGTCCTGGTTTGCCAATGTCTGGATTGTCGTCCTTGAGAAGAATCTTATCTGAGATGTCATAAATTGCAAAGCACTATTACTTTACAGAGTCTTAAGAAGAAAACACATGATCAATTAAGCTACGACAAGGTGTTAAGATGCTATTGATTACAAGACACAGTCCCATTTTAGAATTGTTCAAAAGTAAAAAAAAAAAAAAAGTATTTTAAAACCATTAACATGTAGTATATATGTCTTGTTCAAGCCACTGCGCTGCGGGTTTTCTTGTGACAGTAGCTTATACCGTATCCTACTTAACAAAGAATTTGCGATCAGTCCTGGAGTGTTACCATAACAAAACCACAAAATAAGTGCTGGGTAGCAGGAAGCAAAGAAAAACACTGCAAACTGGAAATCTGGTGAGTCTTGTTGTACCATGGCAAAATATTTGGAAAAACTGTCTGAAAAGAAGTCTTGGAAGGCAAAATGTATGGTGCTAGATCCAGAAACTTTTGGGAAACTGATTGAGAAAGCTGGAACATTCATGTGTTCTAGAAGCTCCTTGATACTTTTAGATTGATGACTTCAGGCTAATGACAAGAGGAGATTCCTATTCTAAAGAGGGTACTTCAATAATGTTAGAGACCCAAGACCTTCCCAGTTACTTCCCACTAACACTTCTGGTCCAGAGAGTGGAAGCTAAGTTGGAAGCAAAAAATCGATGAAGAATGTTGTCTTCCTACTCAAAGCTATTGTTTCAGATAATCCCAAGGGAACTACAGTGAATCAGAAGGATGGGAAGAGAGAGAGGGAGGGAAGGAGGGAGGGGGAAAATAAAGAGGAATAAATATAAGATTAGTTAAAAAAAAACAACTCTATTTGGATAAGCTCTTTGGCTGTAGCTACACCCACATGTAATCAACTGGAACCAAATAGAAGCCTGTAATTCTTCCATTCCTAAAACCCTCAAATATGTCCCAAGCAAGTAGCACCCCCCCAAAAGCTGTATGGGTCCCAAGGAAGGTCTTCTCTCCAACACTTACTTCAGATGTGCCAAGTGAGAAGAATGGAGAAGGAAGAAGGTCTCCATGGACAGAGGCAGGATTGAATCAAGGAGATTCGTTCAGTCAGAGGAGAGGAATTTTGGTCACTGCTATGGGCACGTGAGCGCTGTCTTTTCCCATCTTCCCTTTTCCTACTGGGAGTTTTACCCTGTAGTTCCTCTGCCATTTTGGTCCCCACCCTTGTGCAGCAGGCGTGTATGTGGGCGGGGGCAGAGAGCGCTCCACTAGGCCCCAGACTATGGAGAACACTGCTCCTCTCGGGGGAGTCCAGGCTTGGAGCTGGATATAGGGCCCCAACGGGACGTGGGCTCGAACCCCTCAGGGATGAGGCAAGTCTGTTTCATGCCACTGTGGGAAGAAGGTGTGAGTGGATCTTTGAGCTGCTGGAGAGGGGGCAGTGGTGGAGACTACGGGAACTCTCCAGCATCTGTCTTTGCCCCAGCTTTATGGATAGAATTTCCTTTTCGTGGTTAGAGCTGTGGTGGCCCAGCTCATGACTCCAATGCCAAGTGTCTTTTACGTTGTGCAGCGTGATAAGTTCCAGGCCACGAGATGTGGGCAGACAAGATGTGTGCCACTCCTGGCGTGTGCCTTGGTGAGGTGTGGGCATGTGCTCTGTTCCCCTCTCCTCTCCCTGAAGTCCGGGGGACAGGTGTGGCTGGAGCTGGACCAGTTTTCTGGTCTGCCAGCCTCCGCACCATTACTGAGAGAGAGTAGCCTCTGATTTTGTTGAACTTTAAGTCATAAAAGCAGTAACCCAAGCGTGCCTAACCCATGATCTCAAGAGATCTCATGGAAGGCTTCTGAATTAGGGATCCCAGTCAAACTTATCTACATCTCAAGGGGCAGGAGAGAAGATAAGATCCAGATCTGTGGGCTGTCCACTTCCCAGAACAGGCCAGAAAACCTAGATAGGAAGTGGAAATGCTAATATTTCCCCAGCAGCCAAACGCCAGCTCTCTCTCTGCCCAAAGATGTGGGTAATTTTTATATGGTCCCTCTTTGACACACTATTGCCTCTAAGCCAATATTTTACTTCTGTCAGGGCAAAGAAGAGAGACCAAAACACTTTTATTTTTTCCCTCCAAACAGGAAAATGAATCCGATCACTTTTAAACCAAGAAAATGCAAAAGAAACTTCTTTCTAAATTTGTCAGTCAGTAGACTAAACTGGGAAAGTTCTGTTATGGGTTTCTTGAGAGAGATTATGCAAGCCAATCATTAACATTGCCCGGGATTCTGCAAGAGTCCCAAGATTCTTCAAGATTGCTCGGGCGCCATCTTCCTATGTAAGTGCCCCGGGTGCTGTGGCCAGGAGTAAATGGACAATAGAACTTGCTCTGTAGCCTCTAGCCAGGCTTCCAGAAGCTTTGATGAAGGGCAACTAAGCAGACGGACATTAAACAAATGCTGAGCTAATCGCTTATTTCCCCAACCCCCTCATGAAAATATGGACGTTTTACATCCAAAGGAGTCTGGACCAATCACTGGGATCCCTTTAGGTTCAGGAATGATTGAACCAATCTCCCAGGCAGGGGTGGCCGTGGGGCTGGAGGGCAGCTTCCAGCGCTCCCGCCTGCTGTCCCATGTCCCCTGCTGTCTTGAGAACCTGCATTGGGGACCTGTCAGGGGGAGGCTCCCACAACGTCTTCATATACCCACCCCTTGTTGTATAAATCGGGGCATGCAGAGGTTGACTAACTAACTGGCCCCTGGTAACACAGCTAGTAAAGGCCAGGGACAAGATTCAGACCCAAGGAGGTGGTTGCCTCAAGATTTGGTTGGAGGGAGAGCCCACACTTTGAACGACCACGCTCTACACCGCTGGGACAGTGATCTGCTGGGACACTGTCTGCAGTCTCATCTCGGGTGGGGGTCAAAGTCTTCGCCAGGTCTTCTAAGAATGGACCCCACATTTAGAAGCTAATTCTAAGTATGATCCCCAGGGTTTGGGAATCTTCCATAAACAGGAATGGTTGCTGAAGGGGATTGAAAAAAACTCTCTGTTTTCTTTAGAACAAGAACCTCCAAGTTACATGGGAAAGCACCACATGATTTTTGTGAATTGAAGTCAATTTGGCACCAGCAGAAATAACCTTAGGAACAAAGTTTGTATACAGTATGTTCTTACGGAAACCGCATGGGAACGCAGAGTAAACTGTTAAAGATAGACCCTACTTTCTGGGGCTGCGTTAGCTGTCTCTGGGTGGGGACAGCAAATTGCTTCGTTTATAAGCTTTGTACATCAAAAACTAGATCTGCTTACACTTTAAAACCAAAAGGAGGAGAAAGACTTATTTTTAGCTATCTGAAATTTAAACCAAACCCAACGTTGACATATGGATGTTTCAGGCGGCAAAATGTCAGAAGATTTCTCAGAGATGACACGAGACAATGTCTGATTGCAGCTGTAGAGGTTCTTTTCTTGTAACCGGTTTAATAGCTACGGGGCCACTGGGCTAAAGATACTGGGTTTCTCAGAATTCGGGCAGGCTGCCAGGGATTGGAGTTGTCATGTGGGAACCCAGTTCAGTCCCATGAGAATGAGAATATCAGTCGGAGAAAGAATTTTTGGTATTGTGGGTGGGTCCGTTGTGTGGCCAAAGGGCTCTATCCTTGTAGAAGGTTTAATTTTTTAAAAATTTTATGTGTGTGCATGTGTGTGTGACAGATATGATACTTAATCACTTATGTAAATTCAAAAAAATCTTATTCTAAAGAAATTCATCCCCTCCTCAAATAACCACTCCACATTTTGGGGTAGACCTTTCTACCTCGATAGATCTATAAATATTGACTAGATGAATAGATTCGAGATACAGATTGTTATGTAGACATATCCATCTGTAGATTATTTTTATTCTATAAAAAAATGAGCTGAAACCATCCATACAACTGGGGAGCCTGCCTTTCTTCTATTTTGATGCTTTCCAATGTGATATTTCACGGAGCATTTTTCCATGCCATTGAGTATCTCTCAGCTCCATTACTTTTGTTTGTATCCCATTTCAGTTCACACATGTCCTGCGCTTTACTCAACCCAGACCTGTCGTGGTAGAGGTCCCCTGAAGATCAGCGTGCCCTAATCCTTGGGATCTGTGACTGTGACACGACTCCACAAAAGGAATTTTACAGATGGAATGAAGGTTGCCAGTTTTCAGGGAGGGGGATTATCCTGGGTTGTCAGCTGGCCCAATGTAATCATATGGGTAGTTCCTGGCCCAAGAGGAAGGCAGTGGCCCAGGTCACAGAGATTGGGGGAGGAGGGGGTTTGCGGTGGGGGGTGGATGGGGTGGGCGTGGCGAGGAGTGGTTCTGTGGCTCAGAACATGGAGGACGGGAACCATGGACCCGCAGATGTGAGTGGTTTCTAGAATCTGCGAGTGCCCTTAGCTGAGATCCAGCAAGAAAATGAGGAGCTCAGTTTTGCTATGGCAAGGAAACTGGGACCGATGCTCCCCTACGACCACTAGGAGAGAGTACAACCCCATTGATACCTTGACCTTAGCTCAGTGAGACTCCAAGTGGAGATCCTGCCCAGCCCGCTGGATATACACAACTGAGATAATGAACTTGGGTTGTTGTAGCCCCAGAGCCGGTTGTAATATGTTAATTATAAGATCAATAGAAAGCTAATGCACCTGTTGTTGGGTTTCTATGACATTTTCAATGTTTCCTTGAGGAAATAATGCCATAATGAACATCTTTGTAGCTACAACTTGGTGTGTCTCTTTGGCTATTTCTCTAAGATAAGTTTATTTAAGGGGAGCCCCTGGGTCAGCCGTATATGAAAATTTCAGGCTTTTGATGTGTGGTCCATTGTCAGATTTAAAGAGCATGATCTTCAGATTGGGACAAAGGACTAAGGAGGGCCACCATACCTTTCTTTCAACTATGGGTTCTGGTCATTGGTTTCCATAGTGTGTACAAGGTAACTATCTTCCTTGAAGCTGGGTACAGTGCCTTTGTGTTTTCTACATTGATTGAAATATTCCTATGTTAGTGGAATCATTGCCAGCTCAAGAGCTGTTTGACAAGCTCTCTATAGTGAAACTGCTTCCTAAAATTTGGAACATTAGTCTAAGTGCATCAGATGACTCTTCGAATCAAAATGAAATTTGCTGTGCTCTTCAAATACCACTTGTGCTGGCATTAGGGAAGGGGGGGGGGTGTAGGTCGAATACCTATTACTGGGCAAACAACCAGAAGTGTGTTTGTTTTATGGGTTCTTTCCATATATATTAGTCAGAGTTGGTCAGAGGCTAACTACCTCTTTTACGAGCCTCAAGGGTGTCAGTGCTCAAATACACATAACACATCAGAACTGAGAATTGTTGCTTGAGGGGCACCTGGGTGGCTCAGTCAGTTAAGCATCTGCCTTCTGCTCGGGTCATGATCCCGGGGTCTTGGGATTAAGTCCTTTATCCGTCTCCTTGCTCAATGGGGAGCCTGCTTCTCTCTCTCTCTCTCCCCCTCAAATAAATAAATAAATAAAATTTAAAAAAAAAAAAAGGAAAGAATTGTTGCTTGGGAGGCTGCTGATAGAGGCAAATCATTTAAGAAAAAGTGTCACCCTGGCTGACTGGGTGTCACTTTAGCTGTGTCCCCAGCTCTATGCAAGTCCCTATCTTTCATGCTTAGGATGGCTTACAGTTTGAAACAACATCAGGTTTCAGATAATGTAGTTCACATTTTGGCTGTTTATTCTTCTCTGGAGCTAAGCACCGATCACAGTTTTTTTGTTTGTTTGTTTTTTTGTTTTTTATTCAGTGATATTCATGTGTGAAATAATGAACGATAAATAAGTAGCCACATTAAGAAATTTCATTTACAAAAGGACCCAATTCAGTGTCTTTATTTTTTTTTTTTTTAAGAAGATCTTATTTATTTATTTGTCAGAGAGAAGGAATACAAGCAGGGTGAACGGTAGGCAGAGGGAGAAGGAGAGCAGGCTCCCCACTGAGCAGAGAGTCTGATGCAGGGCTCCATCCCAGGACCCTGAGATCATAACAGGAGCCAAAGGCAGACACTTAACCGACTGAGCCACCCAGGCGCCCCTCAGTGTTCTTTTAAATACTAAAAGTCTCTGGGTATCTAACATCACACTTAGTTTGCAGAACTCAGAAGTATACATCAGTAATGTATGGTAGGGGTACATCTCTCTTTTTCTCTCTCTGTCTTTATTTCTGCCTGTCTTTCTGTGTGTGTGCACACGCAAGGACAGGTGTGTGTGTGTGTGTGTGTGTGTGTGTGTGTGTGTGTGATTTTTCAGTTTGCATGATGTAGACCAATTATTGCTTTTTGCAAATCAGAAACTCCATCAACGGTGAATCTCTCTCCTTTCTTAAAATTGGGACTCTAGTCAGTGACTGTGGAGACAGTACCATTAGCAAGTTGAGATGTAGAAAGGCAGTCCAGTAGAATGGAACGGTTTTGAATTCTACTTCCCTGACATATAACAGATGTGTTTCTTAGGGGTATTTTCTTTAAACTCTCTGAGCCTCAGTTTACTGCTTTCTAAAATGGAGACAGTATTCATCTTGCAGAAAGTTTATTACTTAGCTCAATGCTTGGTACAGATTTGGGGTTCAGTGAAGAAGGACATGTTAGTTTTCTATTATTTCATAGTAATATTCAGGTGCAGGGGGCCAAATCTGTATTTCTTTTTGGATCCAAGCCATGATGGCTGGAATGGCTTACATGTAGAAGGAAGAATATAATAAATGAACAGATGAATTAATAAGAGAAATGTGGGGTTTCTCTTTACTTCATCCTACATTCTTGTCAGCCAGCGTGTGAAGTTACTCTAATGGAAGTTTATTAGATAGATCAAGCCTTCTTTCATACTTTTATATAAATTCATAAATAGTTGCTGGGGGGCACCTGGGTTGCTCAGTTGGTAAGTGTTGCACTCTTGGCTACAGCTCAGGTCATGATCTCAGGATCATGAGAGTGAGCCCCATGCTGGGCTCCATGCTCTGTGCAAAGCCTGCTTGAAATTCTCTCTCCCTCAGCCCCTCCCCCCACATGCATTCTCTCTCTTAAAAAAATCTTTAAAAAACCCTTATTTGTTTCCTTGTTTATTTATGAACATTCTCATTTAAACACACAACTTTCCCATAAATATACAATCTTAATGCATCTAATAAACTTTCTTTTCCATGAAAGAGCATTTTTAATTGGATATTTGAAATTAGAGTGTCATTTGAATCCAAACAGTATTGTCCTGTTCAAAAGTCTTCAGTGATCTCTCATGTTTTGTAGCCTAAATCTATACCATTTTTTTCCTGACTTTTCCTCAGTACTTAACTCTTACCATATTTTTTTTATAATGCCAATAAGCTATAAGCTATCTTTTGTTGATCTCAAGTTGGTCTATACAACATCCAAATGCATTAATGTTCTAGTGAACTTCTCTTATTTTGTCTTTTCAATAATGTCCAACAATAGCCAGTTATATGGCCTCGTTGCCTAAATCTATGGTAAGCATGTAGCCCAGATGTGACTGATCAGTGTGTCTTATCCTCCTGACCCCAGGGATTGGTTCAGGCATGGCACTTGGGCAAATAACCAAGATGGTCCAATCAGAGGCAATCTTGAGATGCCTTTCAGGGCCATGGAGGAGAGAGAGAATGCGAGCCTACAGCCAATGTTAGTTGTTGTTATTATTTTTTTTTAATTTGCAACATTTCAGAGCCCTTCCTGAATACAAAGTCAAAACAGGGAAAAGCAGAACTGACAGACGGAGAGAAATACTGTTCTGGTGGTGGCAGGTGAGTCCCTAAAGATGGACCCCTGTACTTTTCAGTGACATGAGCCAAGGAATTCCCTCTCCATCCTGAGCCAATCTGAGTTAGATATTCTGATCAACACAAATGCTTTCTTGCTGCAAACCATGGTTCTCACTTCTTAGATCCTCTCTCTCTCAACTTCTTTACTTGCTAAGGAACTACCTTCTTTGAAGTCTTCATTTAAGTTCCAGCTCCTTGATGATGATGCCTTAGCCAACGACCCAGGGACACTCTTCTTGTAACCAGTTGAGAATTAGCACATAGGTCCTTGGACAGTCATTCAGCTCTTCGAGAGTACATTCTGTTTCCTGAGCATTCCAGTATCTTGCATGTTTTTCAGTGAGTGTTGATTAAGATGACAGTGGAATGGAATCACCAGTATGCATCTTTTCTTAAATCCTGGCTTGAGGAATTAGGCTAGAGAACACAGACAGGCTCCCTTCTCTTTCATTTACTTTTTTTCTCAGCCAAATGCCTGAAAAGAAGAAAAAAAAACAGAGTTTAGTTATGAAGTCCTTCTACACATTCATAAGAACTATTATTATTTCTGTGGGCTCAGTCCACTGAGGTGAGATAACCCATCTTTTTGGGTCAATAGGTCACCTGAGCAGTAGGCCAAGAAAATTGTCCAGACACTGCAATTAGTTGAGGACAAACAAAAAGCTCTTATTATTTCTGAATGTCATGCCAAGACAATCTAGTGATACATGGACTCAAATATAAATCAATATATTATTATATTTTACATAATATGTTCCATTTTATCCCTAAAGTTCAGCTCTCTAGAACGTTCTGTTGCAACCATGCTTCTGTCCCGAGGAGCCTCTCTGTGGTCCTGAGGCACTGCAGGTCTGAAATGGTCCGATAGCTCTTGGTCACCAAAGTACTGGTGCCCAGAGCCTATGGAGAAGGAGCAAAATTTGCAGTAACCCCATTTTGGGGGTATATGGATGCCTTTCATTGTGCAGACTATTGAGATAAGAGAAGAACTAGATTTGTTTTTGTTTTTTGTTTTTCTAAAATCTCCAGGTGCTTTGCCTTTCCTTTAGCATCAGTTGATCCAAAAAAAAAAAAAAAAAACCAGCCTCGGAGATCATCATCAGTAATACAGACAGGGACAGTCAGTGATCCAGTAAATTCCAACTGGGTGTGTCATCAAAAAGAATATGGGAGCAGAAGGGGTTTAAAAGTATTGGTTTTGCTTGTTACCATCAATATGACACAGATTCATTCATTAGTCATTTGCTTCTACAATTGTCACTTTTCAATCCCTCCCACCTGCCACCCCATTGGTTATTAAAACCTGATCATGTTGTCTTTGAGACATCACTCCTCTGTCCCTCTGTCCTCATTCTCATTGTCACTGGACTAGCTTTGGTCTCATTTAAACTGCTGTCCCCTTAACTGGTCTTCTTTCCTTCGTGTTCTTTTTTCAATTTTTTCTTCATACTGACAAGTTTATTTTGTTAGAACAAAGAGATGATATATGGCCTCAAACCTTCTAAAGGTTCTTTATCTTTTATTTAACACATTCCAAACTTCTGGTCATGGTCCTTGGTATTTTCCATGATGTGGTTCCAAGCTAACTTTCACATTTTATTTGGTTACTTTTGTCGTGTAAGGACATGGTGTAGGTTGAGCATTGTTTTCTTTACTCAGTAGACACATTTGTGACTAAGTCCTATGAATCAATGAAATATTTTGATGTCAGTGCTATCCTAGATTTTTCGAGAACTGTTATGTGATGAAGTGTTAGAGAAAAAGAAACATCAGGCTTAATCTAACAAAGAAATGTAATTCTTAAAAATACGCTATTAAATCTGCATCATTGGGCTACAAAAACAATGCAAATTTAATCAATATCCTTTGAAATAAAATGTTACCAAGCACATTGAAAACATTGCCAAAAGCATCTTCTGGTCTTGATTTTACTAATCAATTTTAATGGAAAAGTCTTTTCTCACCAAGGGTCTGTTAATATTTCCAGGAATCAGGTCCCCAAACTCTTCTTTCCTGGAAAGTATTGCTCAACTGTGCGTTTCTAATGTAATGAGCCCAGAGATTACAAGTGAAGACCAGCAGAGATAAGGAAAGCCATAGTCTGAACAATCCCAAAGTAAATAAATAAAATTAAATCAGCTGTTAAAATTAAAAAGGGAGAGAGAGAGAGAGATTTTCCAGCTTGGTTAGCAGACACAAAGACAGAGGATTTAAGTAGGCTTGAAACAAACCCATCACTTTTTGCTAAACAGCAACTGGGAAGTGGAACAAGGGATTCTGGGGGTTGAGGGCAAGGAAAGAAGTTATCTTAGAAGACTACTCTTATTACATAGATCTCCGCAGTAAAATCTGCTAATCCCATCTTTTTTTTTTTTTTTAAACCACGAGGATAGAGTGAACATCTTCCATAAATGATATATATCACGTACATGCATATCCAACTCCTCATGCCTCGCTATTAAAATCACATAACACCCTCCCTTTCCTCCAGGATCATGTATTTACACATGTCATCTCTGCTCATCTCTCACCTCTCTTTGGAAACCCAGCAGAGCAATGTTGAGGGACCCAGTCAAGGTCACAGTGTGACGAAAGTGCTGGGGAGCTGGAAGAGAACCCAAGACATCCAAACAGTGCCACCCGCACGAGTTCACACGGCTGGGTAAGGCGCATTGCAATTGCATGCATGTTTAAATGATAGATCAGTGTTAAATGGTAACACATGTAGTGCTTCCCACTGAAGATAGGTTCTTGGCTAAGTCTGTTGGAAAATATTATATGAAGATCTCTCCATGGCAAAAGAATTTTTTTTTTTCGAGCAAAGTTTAAACAAAAAAGACTAAGCTCAGAAGCCCAGAATATTCCCACCCCCATTTTTCCAGGAATGGCAATGGCCCTAGCAACCTCATTTTACCAAGACTTTAAGTAGGAAGGTAGAATTGCACAGTTCTATTCTTTCTAGAGAGAATCATCAAATGTAAGCAAAACCATGTCCCGAAGTAGAAAGTAATGTAACAAAGCACATTCTCCTTGGAAAGAAACAAAAACCCTTGACAATACTGTGCATTCAGGTCTCATAAATGTCTAACCAGGGCATCCCCAGTGCTGGGAGATGTGTAGGAACCACAGGAGCTGACCTAGGAACCCAATCCTTTGGCAGGTTGAGAAACACTGATGTCTGCTAAAAAGGCTTTTCAGAAATGCAATAGGACTCAAGCATTTGGGGAAGGTGAAAAGGTTCCTGAGTAATCTGTTGTAGGTATAAACTAATCCATTTCTAGCGTTTGTGTAGGCAAGAATCAATCTAACCATTGAGAAATGGCTGGAGAAAATCTTAAGGAGAACCAATGGGATTAACCTTCAGCATCTCCCAACAGGTTAAGGTCACACGGTGGGACAGGCACTTAGTTCTCACGGACTATCTCTTATTTCCACATCTCTCAGCTCCCTTGTAGGTAGATGGTCAATGGGTCAAAGCATTTAAAAGTTGAGGTGCTAGAATGCAGGACTGGCTCAGTCAGGAGAACATGCAACTCTTGATCTCAGGGTGGTGGGTTTAAGCCTCCCTTTGGGCATAGAGATTACTTAAATAAAATAAAATAAATATATTTTTTAAAAGCCAATGTGCTACCTTGGGCACATCTCTTCCGATGCCATGGTGACCTTGAAACTATGATTTCATAACTATTTCATGCAAGCAGATTGAGTCCTGAGCTGCCTGGAAGGACCTCTGCAAGGGCAGAGATTTTGTGGGGCAGAGAAATAGGTAAGCCAGTGAGATTTAGGGAAGTGTTTGTTTCTACAGCACAACCTATCTTTTTTTTTTTTTTAAAGATTTTATTTTATTTATCAGAGAGAGAGAGAGGGGGAGAGAGCAAGCACAGGCAGACAGAATGGCAGGCAGAGGCAGAGGGAGAAGCAGGCTCCCCACCGAGCAAGGAGCCTGATGTGGGACTCGATCCCAGGACGCTGGGATCATGACCTGAGCCGAAGGCAGCTGCTTAACCAACTGAGCCACCCAGGCGTCCCTACAGCACAACCTATCTTATTCAGACCAATACACAGAGGATTGAAATCACTGTTGTCCCCAAGGAACTTGAGTAATTATCATTAACATCTCATTTTCTTAGGATTCAACTCGTGTCTTTCTCACTCTAAGGGCACAGGGACATAATTGTAAAATCTCAGACAATCCCTTCACATGGACAATAAAACCCTACATTTGGTATTAAATTTACATAAAAACAAATATTGGCTCTGAAATATTTGTCTGTCTCTACTGGACACATGCCTTGTTCTTTACTTGAAAATAAATTCTCAGCTGTCTCTCTATCTTGAAATTTTCTCAAATGCACTTTAATCTACTTGACATTCAGTGGACGACATTCTCTCTTTCTGATAAACTATTCATCTACTGTTCCTTTGAAAACATCCCTCCTTACCATAACAGCATTAGGGATTTTTTTTTTTTTTACTAAGCTGTTAATATGACATTTCTGATGTCAGACATATTCCATTACAACAGCTATTTTATAAAATCGGGCTTTACAAGCAGAGTATTCAACCACAGGTGATTATCAAACAGAGATGGTGGTTACACAGCTTGTTTCTTTGGACCACACCCCGTGAATGCTACAAAGATGGCCCCTACGAGGAGCTACAAGGATGCACCGTGTCAAAGGTCCACACATTGCCCCAGTGGCTGAGCTCTCACATCATCCTTGTCCAAACACTGATTTGCATGCCTTTTGGGGTTTATTTCAAAATGAAATATTTAGCTTTTGAAAAAACCAGCTTCAATTTCTAGGAAATGCCCAATAGTGACTGTTAACTACTATGGTCGCCAGCTGAACAATATAAGTAGATAGAATATGTGACAACTTCTTGTTCATTTGATCTTTAGTTTGCTAATTAAAATTATCACACTTTGGGAGTTTCTTTTTAAAATTCTTTTTGCATGTCATTGACATACATGTGATGTTAGTTTCAGATAGATATACAACATACTGGTTCAATGATTCTGTACGTTGTGCTCACCACAGTGCAGGAACCATCTGTCAGCACACACACTATTACAGAAGCTCTGATGATATTCCCTCTGCTGTGCCTTCCTCCCCGTGACTGACTTACATTTGATAACTGGATGCCAGTATCTCCCTCTCCCCTTCACCCATTTTGCCCATCTCCCCACCCCACTTCCCTCTGGCACCCATCACTTTGTTCTCTGTATGTCTCGGTCTGATTCTGTTTTTTATTCATTTGTTTTGCTTCCTGAATTCCACACATAAGTGAAATCATAGGTTGTTGGTCTGTGTCTGACTGACTTACCTCACTTAACACAATACCTTCTAGATCTATGTGTTTTGTCACAAATGGCAAGATCTCATTCTTTTTTATGGCTGAGTAATATTCCATTGTATATATACGTCACATTTTCTTTATCCATTCGTCTGTTGATGGACACTGGGGCAGCCTCCATATTTTGGCTCTATTCAACAATGCTGCAGTAAACAGAGAGGTGAATTAGTGCTTGAATCAACGTTTTCATTTCCTGTGGGTAAATACCCTGTAGTAGAATTGCTTGATTGTATGGTATTTCTATTTTTAATTTTTTTAGGAAAGTCCATACTGCCTTCCACAGTGCCTGTTTTTTAAATGACTCATCTCTTAACAAATCTTTGATTGGCACACAATGCAGCAAAGCACTAGGGGACAGAAGTTCATGGCACTGATGTTGTCCTTGGGTATAAGAAATGTTTTTGTCCTTTTGTTGCATCTTTACAAGTGTCCCAGTTGAGAGTGGTGGGTAGATTTGAAACCCTGACTCCCTGCTCCTTCAACACTGCCCAATCCCCCTTCAAAATATCATAACCACCCCTGTGTTGGTCTCCTTCTGGGCCAGGGATGACTAATTGGTGACATGAAGTGTGTTCTCAAACAAGGGCTGTGGGATGAGGGCATTTGCTGGGGGTCAGCCCTAAGTTTGGTGTTCCCACTCTTTGATGTTTTTCCTTTAACTTCTCTGACCTCTGGGCTTTGATGTTTTTCCTTTAATTTCTCTGACCTGCTGTCTTCATCTTAGATCCCTGTTTAACATCTCAGGATGTATTTGTCTCCCTAGATTTTCAGGCGATCATCTGCTCTGACATAGACGCAAGGCTTATTCTTTCTCTTTCTCGGACCTGGACTTCTCATCCACCATCTGTTCTGATCTTGGCGACTCGACTGAGACTCAGAGCCAGGTCTGAATCCTTGGCTGTACACTCTTCTGCTGTCTACACCCTGACCTGACCCATGGAGACAAGAGAAACATAGGCGATGCAACTGGAGACTGTGGCACAGAAAGGGGAGGTCCGTGTGGATTATAGAAATGAGGGGAGATTTTGCAGGGGGGGTGGGACTTAAAGGGTGGATTAACTCCGCCTTCCCTCTTCTCATTGGTAGAAATGTTACATGAACCCACATGCAGTCAAAAGGAATTTCTTCAGTATGCTGTAATATTGAGGCTCTTTGAATTCCTACCAAATCTTTCTAGTTTCTGCCTATTACAGGATTTTTCTGTTATCAACTTCTTGTGCTTTGAGTTGGGCATAGGATTCTGTCCGTGTGTTCTCCCCTTCCGTCGCCCTCACTTGCTTATGCACATCTGTGCTTGCTTATTTTCCATCTTTTCAGGTCATAGTTTGTGGCCCAGAAAGCTCATCTCAGAGTTAGAGTAACCCATTCGGCCGTGTCTGCCATATTGTGTGCAACCGTCCACGTTACATACCGAACAGTGAGGTCCAGGGTGGGTCTGGTCTGGAGCACAGGAAGGTTTCCAGGGCCAAGTGGCAAGCCTGTCCTGGCTCTGCCTGGTCTGATTCAGGCCTTGGAAGGGGAGGGAGAGAGCTGTGCCAGGAGCTTTCTCTAAGAGCTCCTGTTCTTAGACCTGGCAGGCCTGGCTCAGTGACAGCGACATGTGTGGGGGGCAGGATATGTGCTCCTTTACCGGGGACTTTGGCAGCTGCTACAGTTGTGGGGGTGACTCCCGAGTCTTTCCATCCATGCTAGCTTCACTTGGGGCTCCTCTCTTACCTCTCCCGGACCCAGCAGCTCCCTTCTCCCAATGAGCTTTGCATAGTGTGTCTACCCGGTGTAGCAAGAAGGAGATTTTTGGAGAAATTAAGACCCTGCATCCTGTCCGGAGCTTTGGAATCTTAGTCACAGAGAACTCTATAGGGTGAAAAGTACTTTGCTCTTAAGAAAAGCATGCTAGGGGGCACCTGGGTGGCTCAGTGGGTTAAGCCTCTGCCTTCGGCTCGGGTCATGATCTCAGGGTCCTGGGATCGAGCCCCACATCTGGCTTTCTGCTCAGCAGTGAGCCTGCTTCCCCTCTCTCTGCCTGCCTCTCTGCCTACTTGTGATCTCTCTCTCTCTCTCTCTCTGTCAAATAAATAAATAAAATCTTAAAAAAAAAAAAAAAGAAAAGCATGCTAAATCTTTTGATTCCCCCCCCCCTCATTTAGGAAACCAGATGCAGAGGTTGGGAGCTGGGAGGTAAGTGAGATGGGCTGAGCCCGTGGGCTAGGCATCCTGGGTTGGTTCGGTGTCAGTAGAGACCGACTTTGGATGGCTTCTGACAGCAGAGTGACTCAGTCAAAGCTACTCTCCATCTTTAAAATTAGCAGCGATGGAGTTACGTGTAGGAGAAAGTCTGAGACCAGGAAACAGGAGCCCAGCTGTAACTGTGAACCAGGTCCAGGTTCCTCACTTGGCTGTAAAATGAGAGCCATGGACGATGTTCCCAAAGTCCTGTCTGTGGGATCAGCCTGGGATTTACGACACGGTCTCTGGCTTCAGTGTACCTCTGAGACCACACTGTCCCTTGCTTTGTACACCCTGCTGGCAGCTGGCCCCTCGCCCTTTCAGCCTGGGTTGACTGATATGTCCCCTTCTCTACCTTTGCCTCTGGCCCATCATGACAGAGAGCTTTTTTGTTCAACCAGAGCATAGATACCAACAGGGTCTCTGGAGGTATCCCAAGTAGATAAGGGAACTCCTCAATGGAACAGCCAGATTGCCCTGTGTTCTTGACCGATCCCCCAGGACACTCTATTTTCGGTACCACCTTCCAGTCATCAGTTTAAAAACTTCAACTATGAAGCCTTGGGGCCTGGATGACATGGGCAATATAACCTCGCTTCTCCCCTGCGCCCCTGCTTTGTACCTCAGTTTTCTTGTCTATAAAATAAGCCAACACTATCCACCTCATACACACAGGATGAGGATCCCATGGGCAAATATTTTGTGACGGGTTTAGAATAAGACCTACTATGTGGTGAGTACTTGTAAATACCCATGGAGCCATGAAACATAGCAGGTGTGCTATTTTAAAAAAATCAATGAACAGGTCCCCAAATAAAATAAGCTATTTGGAAAATCTGGGTTGATCAAAGTCAAATACATTTTTCCCCCTTTCATACTCAAAATACTTAGTGCGATGCTCAGCAGGGGAATTTTGTAACTTCATTGGAGCCTGTGGAATTTTTCTTGACACTTCCCAAATTGCCTTAACCGTGGAGTTGTTTTAATGGAATATGTAATACTGCTGCAGGGAGCACAGGTGTGTCTCCTGGAACACAGTTTGAGAAATGCAGCTCTGGGTACATAGACCCTGCTCCCCAGCACACGCAACTTTCATCTAAGGTCTCTTCTGCTGGCTTGGTCCTCACGCTCTCCTGTACCATCATTCCGCTCATTATACCGTCTTCTATTTATACTGTTCACGTTTGTATGTGAATATACATGCCTTTCATATTTATATCCTCACTTGAGCAATTACTTCCTAATTTGAAAGATTGAGGATAGCTTAGACGGAATCCCTCTGTTTAAGAAGCAACCAGGAGCACCTGGGTGGCTCAGTGGGTTGAACCTCTGCCTTCGGCTCTGGTCGTGGTCTCAGGGTTTGGGGATCGAGCCCCATGTCGGACTTCCTGCTTGGCAGGGAGCCTACTTCCCCCTCTCTCTCAGCCTGCCTTTCTGCCTACTTGTAATCTCTCTCTCTGTGTCAAATAAATAAATAAAAATCTTTTAAAAAATAAATAAATAAAAATTAAAAAAAAATAAAGAAGCAACCAAAGATTGATGTCTACTGACACTGAGTTAGCAATAGCAGCCCCAGCCCAAGGTCATGGCCCAGCTCACCTGTCTCTGCCTGTCCCTGACCTGGTAGCCGGCTGCTGGCTCTGGTAAGAAGGAGATGTGTTCTCTGAGCTGCTGGGGTCATTGAGACCCATGCAGCTGTATCCATGGTGTTTAGGCTTGTGTTGTTTTTGTACAGGCTGGAAATCCTTCTCCTTATACTCCTTATACTCCATATGATATGACCTCTAAACAGCAAAATGCTCTTACCTGCCATGTGGCTCAGTATTTCATGGTCTTCTAGAGAGCCCAGTGAGCAGCTGAAAGCAGGGGGCTACATCTCCCGGGAAAGAATGTGCCCATGTGTGTGCGGACTCTGCCTGAGGACAATGAGAACCACAGGGATTGGGTTAGGAATTAGAGCCTCCTGGGACCAGGACGTTGGGGGCCCCTTATTACCCAAACACGTCGACCCAGGACACAGACCCTTCCCAAGCCAGACCAAGTCACCTCTTTCTCTCACCTGTCGGTGATACCTTCCGGCTCACTCTCTGGGACACCCTCCCCAGCGCCACCTTGAGCTGTTTTGCCTCTGAATCTTTGCTTGAATAACCTGGTTTTCATGAGTTCTGTCAAAAATCACAGGATCTTGAGCCCAGACTCAAGAGGATGCCACATGCTTCCCCACTGCCTATCTCTTCTCTGCCCATCAGGAGATCTGGGACCCCCTCTTCTGTTGACACAAGTCTCATATGCTCTGTGTTCAGTCCACCCCTCCTTCTGTCTGTGCTCCATCCTGGCTCTTGGGGAAGACGTGATCTCCGCTCACAGAGAATAGCATATTTGAGGGCAGGGACTGTGCTGTTTTTATCCATCTCCCCAGACACATCTTAACAGGTTTGTTCCAAAAAAAATTTTTTTGCTAAGTCAACTAGTGTCTGTAATGTGGTTTCCTCATTGTGTCGCAGGCAATAGACATATGTCTGCTGAGCGCTACTGAATCTGTGTTGATCCGGACTTAGTCTTCTCTAAGCGTTTGTGGGCAGAGGTGATTTTTCTTCGTCTCCTAAGCTCACTAGCTGTGAAACAGTGTGTACAGCATAAGAATGGCATCCAACTCCCTCCACGTCTGGGCTCATTATACCTTCAAGCTCATGGAGAGACGGGGTGTAAACTCTCCAAATTCTCTTTGAAAAATGACTGGAAGTAAAGTGAGGTTTCTGGCCCTCCACGAGGTTCACATTCCGCGCTGGGTCATTCTTTGCTGTGGCTAGCTGTCCTATGCGGGATTTTAGGACCCTCCCCGTCTCTACCGGGCGGAGTCAGTAGAACCACGCTCCCCATCCCCGCCCCGAAGAGAACAGTAACCCGGGTCGTCTGGGGACATTGTGAGCTGTGGAGGACACAATCACTCCTGGTTGAGAACCGGTGATCTAGAGGTTTTTCTAGGAACTTAGGAGGTATCTCCCTCATCTGGAATCCACAACAAATGAATGTGGCCAGAGTTAGGCAAATGCTTTCTCAAAAAGCAAGAGTAAGCAGTGCGCGGTCTAGTTCTCACTGGTGGAGTCAGAAATAGATCACAGCACGGGGGATGTCGGCGTAAACTAAAGAAAACCGAGAGGTAGTTAGATCGGTGCTGTTCAAAGCTGTCCCTGAACCACATCCTTCAGAGAAAGGATAGAACATGGAGTTTCCTGGGCCTTTCTCTGGATTGGCTATAATGAAATTTAGATTGTTAACAATTTCCAATGGGATTCTTAGGTACCCTCAATTTAAGAATGACTGCATTAGACAATGCTGCTTATTTCTTTCTTTATCTTTTAAGACATTCTTTATTTTTAAATAAATAGACATGGTGTATTAATAGCACACACGTGCGCATGCACACACACACACACACACACAACCCTGGGCTTTGATATAATAAAAAGTAGTGTACCTTACCTTTGTTTTCTCTTTTCCACTTGAAACTTAACTGCCTCCTAAACCCTAACACAATCCATATGTTTGTGGGGAAAAAAAATAACACCCCCCCGCCGAGTGTGAGGCTGTTCGGGCACACTTGGTTGAATCTGTCCAATCCTGAGACTGGGGTGAGGGGGGATTTGGTCCACATTGCTTTTTCAGGGCCGTGGGGGCACCCAGAACACGCATCGCCCTGTTTTCCGCTCTGCTCGGTCTGTGCTGTTTCTTCCCAACCAGGAGGAGGTATTTTGGAAACTTAGAAGGAGACATAAAAAGAAAGGCAAGCTCAGATAAGTTGCTTTTTGGCAAAAGAATAGGATAAAATGCACTGTAATTGTTACTAAATGAGTTACCTTATCTGATTCAGAGCAGTGTTTTTATAAGTAAAGCCCTAAACTCTTCACCCCCAGCCCCCCTGGGTATACTGAAATTAAAGTCACTGCAGCTCGGAAGCTAATGAACACATTCATTTCGGTGCCGAGACTACGTGCTGTTGGCGGCCTTCAATACCTTCCCCCACCCGGCAACAGGGCTCGGACATCAGGAGATCTGTAACAGTCTTGCTGATTGCAATTTAGGGCTGTACCATGTCGTGGACCCTACAGTTTGGCACCAAAAGGCATTTGGCTATCGATCTGTGCACTAAGCTACATGGAGGATTTTCCTAGGGTTCATGACAGATTGGGAGCAGGAAGATGTCCGGACAAGGCACGGACCCCTAGAAAGAGCTCATTCAGTGTCCCTGCTTCCTAGAATCAAGATACTTAGTACCCCGGAGCCTGTGTGCCTAACAGGGAAAACAGACAATGATGCCAGGGGAGATCTTTATTGAAAAGACGGACTGAGGGTGCCTGGGTGGCTCAGTGGGTTAAGCCTCCGCCTTCGGCTCAGGTCATGATCCCAGGGTCCTGGGATCGAGCCCCACATCGGGTTCTCTGCTCAGCAGGGAACCTGCTTCCCTTCCTCTCTCTGCCTGCCTCTCTGCCTACTTGTGATCTCTGTCAGTCAAATAAATAAATAAAATCTTAAAAAATAAAAAAAAATAGAAGACTGACCTAGTGCTGGATTAGAACCATGTCTCTGGCTCAAAAACAGCTCCATCGTCGCCACCGCTGAGCCGGACAGGTCTAAATGTAAACACAGCTATATTCAGGAATGTGACACCACCGGAGGCCTTCCCTGACTTTCTGGCCACAGTCTCTCAGATTTATGTTTCTAGAGCCTTCCTTTCTTGCTATATTAGCACACTTGTTCCTATTTGCTGAGCAGTTAGGCTGGTGTCTGTGTGTTTGCAGCTTACAGGGTCATAGATAAAAGACCACATGGGGACCTAGAGACCCAACGGCAGAGGGACGAAGTTTTCACAGACATTTGCCAAATGCTCCTTCCTTGTGCTATTGCTTGAGACTAGAGACTAGAGGGATCGCTCTTGTTAGCCAGGCTCGCCTAGCATTCGGGCATCCTACAATTGTGTACATTTCTTCAGGAAAAGGGAAAGGAAAATGGTAGGGTGGGGTTGGGGAGGGTGGTTTGTCTTTCAGGGAGATGGTGTTTTATTCATAGGCAAATTCTTCCAGCAAATCTTTTGAAAGCTGGTAGGATTTTATAGATCTTCTCTACCACTCCATTCCCTCTATGTTAGCCTTGTCCCCAAATCAGAAAGTGTCCTCGGGAGATAGAATGGTGGGCCTCAATCCTTAGCCCACACTCTTTGCCGTGTGGCTTGGCCGCCCCCCCCCCCCAAAGGCAGAATAAATTTTCCCATGGCCTTGTGACCTGCTTTGGCCAATGCGGTGTGACCACACATCGGTTCTGTACTTGGGCCTTAAGAGGTATCACTTCTCCCATCTCTAGAAGAGCTTTCTCCTATGTAGCTGCATCCTGTCTGCCTGGGGACAGGGAATCTATTACATTGACCTAGACCTACAACTCTGGGCAGAGCTGTTCAGCTGAACCCAGCCTCCATGAGCTATCCCCGTGGACCTGTGAGCAAGGATAAATGATCATTATCTTAATCAGTAACAAATGATAGCCAACCAATGCAATGTCCTTAATCCTTCTAATTTCCAAGTTCATACATTAATTACCAGCTTGATAGGTTTAGAAGCAAAGATAAATTTTCTAGCCCCTTCAAAATGCTGCAATGCTGCAAGACCTGATTCTACACCTCAGCTTCGGTGACCCACTCTGCCAGAGACCAGCTCTTCTTTCTAATTAAAAATGGTCTCTGGGGGAGGGATGATGTCTTCTGATCTCTGTGTCCAGAGCACGAAGCTTGCGCACAAGAGAGTAGAGCCCAGGAGGAAAGGGCTTGGCTTTGGGATCCAACAATCTTGGAATTAAGTGAAGCTTTTGTCACTTAACAATGTTGTAGCTTTGGCGAGGCCACTTAACTCCTCTGAATCTCCTTTTCCCCATCTGGTGAGGTCGTTGGGAGAGTTAGTGGAGAGAGCGTTCAGAAAGTGCCCAGTACATATTCGGTGGTAAAGAAATGGCAGCTGTCCCATGTGCAAAATAAATCGATGTGTGCAGATTTCTGGCCATGCTGGGGACCTGGTTCCCCCCCTACCCATTCCTTCCTGCCACATTCGGCACCTGCCCTGGGCTCTTTCCAGTGCCTGGTAGATCTGTACTGTCTTCTTTCCCTAGTCCCTACTCAGTAAACTCCTCTGTGCATGGCTGTCCCACGCCGTGGCTGCAGAGGGTGCAGACTGTTATGTGGATGATCTCTAAAGATGAATCTGAGTTCTGTCTTCTCTCTGTACTCCCTCCCCCCCAGCCAGTTTTTACATTGAAGTCTTCACCTCTCATGTGAGGATATTTAGAGATTGGGCTTTTAGGAGTTATGTAAGGCTCACGAGGTCATAAGGGTGGAGCCTGGATCCCAGGTGTTGGTGTCCTTCTAATGGGAGGAGGAGACACAAACTCATTCTCTCTCCTATTCACTCTCGTGCTCTGTCTGCATGTGCCCAGAGGAGAGCCTGAGTGAGGCCACAGCAGGAAGGAGGTTCTCTGTCTGCAAGCCTGGGAACAGGTTCTCATCAGAAACCAGGCATGCTGGCCCCTGATTCAGGCGTCCAGCTCCCAGGGATGCGAGCAAATGAACTTCTATTGTTTCGACCACCCAGTCTGTGGTGTTTTGTTATGGGAGCCCGGGCGGACTAATGCTCCCTGTGTGGCTGATACTGTCCCCGATGCATTTTGCAGTGAAAGATTCTGAGGTTCAGCAAGATGCTGTGACTTGCCCGCTTCTACCTCCGCAGCTGTGAGAGCCGTGTTCCCTTTAGCGGCCTCTCTCCAGAGCTTGTGCGGGGACACTCTGTGGTTCTGGGTCCCAAGGGCTCTCAGCACCTCTGCTGCCATGGGCCATGCTCGGACCCGGGGCAGGGAACCTTCAGCCAGCCGCCCATGGAAGGGGGCAGAGCCCCAGCCCTCAGCTCCACTTTCAGAGGTGGAGAGAAGGAAGAATGAGCTTTTGGCTGGAGTGGGACTTCCAGAACAGTCCAGCAATACCAGACGGGAATCCACCTAGAAAAGAAGACGCCCCCAAGATTTTTTTTTTTTTGTAGTAATAAATTCTTTATAGTATAAGTAATTCCATTCAATGCATATTTTATCAAGTCTCTGCCTGGCATCAGAAAAGTAGCTGATTATATAATATTTATAAATATTAATAGAAGTACAACAGAATATTATTTCTGCAATACCTCTCAGTTTATCTTCCCTCAGTGATAAGTTGGTTTCTCTCCCCGCACTGTTTTCACCATGGAGGTCCCAGAGGAAGCGCCAGGGCAAAAAGCTTCTTGCAAAGGAAGAGTGGGAGATGTCGGGGGAAATTTCTGTCCCACAGAGAGGCTGGGTTCGCCGTTTTGCCCCCAGTGAGATGTGGAGACAGGAGAGAAGGCAGAGCCGGGTGGGGAGGTGCCCAGGGCCCTACCTTCCTGCTCACTCCACTCCCAGATAACACCCTGGGCTAGCAGGCAGGAGAGGGAGGTGGTGCTGTGTGGTAGAAACATCTAGAAGGCTGATGGTGACAGAGACTCTTGTATCCAGTGGCCTGCTTTCCCCAACGTGGAGCGGGGTTCTCTGAGCCTCGGTGACAGATTTTTCTCAGCCTCAGCACAGTGGACATTTTGGACTGCGTTATTTTGTCACAGGGGTCTGTCCAATGCATTGTGGGATGGCTAGCAGTATCTCAGGTCTCTACCTATCAGAAGCCGATAGTGTTTTTCCAATGGTAACAACCAGAACTGTCTATTATTACCAGAACTATTATCCAGTGTGTCCCGGGGGCCAAATTGTGCCTGCTCCCCATAGGGACCGCTGTCCTGGCGACACCCAGCATCTGACTCCAAGCTTCGATGACAGTGATGCTGTGGCTTAACAGGGAGGAGATCATGGGTAGGTGAATTGAGGGGGGCTCCTGATGCCCTAGGACATGCACACGGTGAGCAGGAAACCCAGAAATTGCAGATGGCCCTGACAACGGGACCCAGAGGGACCAGGAAGGGCAGGAGATGCAGAGAGCTGGAAGGGACGGCTGGGTTGCGGCGTGCAGTGTAGCAGTCTGGGGACCTCACTGCTGAGACAGCCAGGACCGAAGCAGGGCTGTGGGTCACAGGCCCTCACTATCCATTTATAATGACACCCTTTTTGGTGCGAGGCACTGCAAGGGGAGGCACTCTAGACGCCATCAAGGTGATTGAGCCATCCCCCCACTGCCCCAGTATTCCAACCAGAGAAGGTGAGGTACCATTAACTAACAAATTCAAAAATCCCTCCCCAACTGCCCAGTGCAGTGGGAGAACTCCTCAGGAATTTTACATCAGTAAATAAATAATTAAAAAGCTGTATTTTCTGGGGCGCTCGGGTGGCTCAGCGTTGTGAGTTCAAGTCCCATGTTGAGTTCCACACTGGGCATGGATTCTACTTACAAACCAAACCAAACAAAGCAAAGCAAAACAAAACAACCCCAAACACTACATTTTCTGTGAACTCCTGCAGAACAGTGTGAGGGTGCGTGAGTCCATGGTGGAGTAATAATAGGAATAAGAACAACACGAGCATATATTAAGTGCCTACTGCATGCTGAGCACCTTGCAAGAGTCAACTCATTGAGCTCCTGATGAGCAGGTCTAGGAGGTAGATGTTTCTACTGTGGCCTTTTCCTTCCCTTAGAAGAAGAAGAGGTGCCTCTGAGCTCATCTCTTGGTCCGAGGCATTGTGGCTACAAAGCCATTGCTGGAGCATGGCTCCAAACCCAGACCAGGGGACTCTGGCACCCACGTGCCCCTCTGCTCCACCATGCTGCTGCCTTATTGCCACGGTGTTTATATCGATGGCCCAAGTTCATTCATCTGTTCCTATTTCCTAGCTGTAGGATGAGTGGTGCCTTTCCGCTTCTTTCCCGCAGCTAGGCTTTAAGAGAGCATTTCTAGGATTTGATTCCTGTTGAGCACTGATTGCTTGTCTCTCAGTAGCTCACACACTCTCAAGACGGAGAAGGAACTAAGGGAGCGTTTGTTGCACTAGATTACTTGTGGCGAAGAATCTGCTGCACCCAGAGGAACAAAAGGTCCATTTGTTCATAGGCCACACGGGTGTGTGTCACACTGAGTCACACTGAGTACCATAAGCAGAGCGCCATCGAGGTTAACCCCTGGCCCTAAGAAGTGGCCCCCAGCAACCATGCTTTGTAGCTAAAGTTACTGGATACTTCTTAGCGTGTCCCCTGCCGTTCTTCTACAACAGCGGAGGACTACACATTTTCAAAGATAAATGTTAATTACATGAAAATGGGTCTTTTTGTTTATAACAGCTATCATCTACATGGTCACCATAAAAGGGACCTTCCTTAGCCAACAGCTCCTTGTCTGGGTTTGAAAAGTCCGTAGGACAATCATTGGCTATCCGCCACGGTCTTCTCCTTTCAGGAAGGCTAAGTCTTTAGAGTTTTGTGAAAAAAGATTTCTTTTTTCTTTTGAATCATTGGTGTCGGGTAGCTTTAATGATGCTGGAAATCAATTTTTATTTTCTATTTAAATGTGGGCTGTGGTAGGTTAAAGACGGCTGGAAGTTTCCCAGCACTCCCCCCATGGAGCGGTGGGCTCTAGGTCTCCACCCACATCTGGGTTGGCTTGTGATGTTTGACCAATAGGATCCAGGGAAAGTGATGTTGGGCCAGCTCTGGGCCTCGCCCTTAAGAGTTCTAGCAGCTTCTCCCTTGGCCCATCAAAACGCAGCTGAGGATCCCCATGGGGAGTCCGACAGCCCTGAAGCTGCCATGCTGTGAGAAACAGGAGCCATGTGGGGGGCCCTGGAGGGTGAGGTGCCAAGTGTGGAGACAGAGAGAGGGGGTGGAGAGAGGAAGAGGGAGGAAGGGAGGGAGGCAGACACCCAGACAGCTGAGGGAAGAGCCCATCCCAGAATCCTGGAAATGGAGCCTCAGCCCCAGCTGGAGTTCGAGATGAGTCATCCCGCTGAGCTCTTCCCCATTTCTTCACCCACAAAAATGGCGAGCAAAAAAGTGGTTGCCTTAAGCCCCCAGGTTCGGGGTAGTCTGTTACACAGTAAAAGAGAACCGACTTTCCAGCTACTACCTACGGACACGCACCGCTGTTTCCGCACCGGTGTGGTCCACGCAGAAGTTGACCACATCACTCTCCACTTAAAAGGGAAGAAAAGACCCGGCTCCACTGCCTTCCCTCAGCTTTAAAAGTTCCTGGTGGGGAAACCTCTCTGACGTTCTGTGGTGTCCAGGTGAGGTCCAGGACCAAGTATTCTCTACCACAAAGACCCCGCCCTACTCCTTAAAAAGTCACATTAGCTTTCAGAGAGTAAATAGTTTCCAAAAATGGAGTGTGTGTGGAGGGGGGCGAGAGGGGAACATTTCCCTGTGCAAATGATGGGAATTTTAGGCTTAGTGAGAAAACTGGGGAGAGTAGTTAAAAGTCATCCCCCAAAGAATATGAGGACGGAGAAAAATGGAAAGAGAGAAAAACATCAGCCTCAGACCAGCACTTTACAGAGCGGTTCAAGGGCCATTTGCATCAGAATTACATAGGACGCTTGTTAAAAATAAAGGTTCCAGAGCTCCATTCTGGACCTACTGAATCAGGCTCCGTGGGGGTGGAAAGAGAAATTTTCAGCAGCTCTCCAGGTGGTTCTTGCTCTCGTTGAAGTCTGAGAATGGTTGCCTTAGATTTGTTTTACAAACAAATTTCATGAAACATTTTCTGGGAAGTCAATGCAAATTTCAGCTTTGATTTATTGCCTCCTTCCTAACGCCTGCATGCACACACAGGCCTGTGCACACACATGCGCACACACACACACACACACATACACTCTCACACACGGGTTTATAAGCTTCTAGTGGGAATGGGAGGAAGAGGATGGAATTGAGCTAATTGAAATCTTCATGTGTGGTTTTTAGACTTCAAGACCCACCCGCCCTCCACGCTGGCTTATCTTCTTCCCTTTAGCATTTCTTTTATGCATGAAGCATCCTCCCCTCCCCCACCACTTTCAGGTTTTCTGGCCACAAGGGAAATTCCCAGGTGCAAGAACACTCAGTCCTCAGGCTCAGGAAAGACTCTGATGTGAATCTTTGAAGATGGAGGAACTGAAACATTAAAGGGTCCAGGTGCCAAGAGATTCGATTGATTCGAGCTGGAGTCCCAAAGGGGAATTTGTTTTCAACACAAATACTAATAATACAGTAATTGTGCCGTGAATATTTACAGTGTGTTGAGTGCTCTGATCAGCGTGGCCCTGGTTCTCTTGGGGGGTTGTCAGGGTGGGTAAGTCAGGCCAAGTATGGGGAAAGTGGGGACCTGGGGAATTTGTGCTGAACGCGGATTCCTTTGTCTCCTTCTGCCCTGACAGCTTTTGGTTCCAGGCTTCGTCCTCATTAACCCTTCGGTCACAGAGCCTTCTGCAAGTGGTCTTACCCACCGGAGGAGGTAAAACTGAGAACCGATCAGAAGCTGGGAAAAGCATCAGGTTAAAAACGTCTATTTTCATTCCTTAGACACCAAACAGCCCAGTGCTGTTTAAACGCTATCCACTCTTCAAGATTTAGCTCAAATGCCAAATTCTCCATGAAGCACTGACTGTGTTACAAATAGTATTATTATAGTCTTAGGTTTATCCTGATTAATGTTATCATATTACCTCCAGCAACACAGAAATATGTATAATATACCAGTTTGAAATGCTATCCTTGTTACTACACTATTTATTAATACCTATAATAATACTACTGCTATCCAGTTAGAACAGTATGAGCTGAAGAAGAGTAACACTCACAGGGAAGCCTGGGTGGCTCAATTGGTTAAGCGTCTGCCTTCGGCTCAGGTCATGATCTCCAGGTATTGGAATCGAGCCCCACATCGGGCTCCCTGCTCATCAGGAAGTCGGCTCCTTCCTCTCCATCTGCCACTCTCTCCCACTCGTGTTGACCCACTCTCAAATAAATAAATAAAATCTTAAAAAAAAAAAAGTAACTAGCCCTACAGTAATGGCTGACAAATACCAAGCCCTTCCTGGGTGTGCTGTCTAGCCTGCCGTAAGCACCACTGAACGCTTCCCAGCGTTCCGTAAGGGGGCCCTGAAGGTGCTCTCCCTGAAAATGAGACAAAGCTTCTGTCAGCCACTGAATGACCAGACCACAGGTTGCACCCACAGCCCCTCCTCCTCATCAGCAGGTCCCCTTCCTCACTCCCTTGGGGCCAGACCCTCCTCTGTCCCCACTTTGGTACGAGCACTTGACTTTCTCCCTTTCATTATCATGATACAGGAGTTGCCAGTGCCTGGAGGGCAGAATATGGTTTGCCTCCTAGAACCTTAGCCCCGTGCTATGGAAATGTCTGGTTAAAATTCCACACTCCAGCAGGGTCAGGCTTGCGGATGGCAGTGGCCACCCAGCCACTTCTGCATTCAGGTCCAGGATGGAGCTGATTATTTACAACTTATTCCTAGTGATGGCAGAAGGGAATCCCTACAGAATTTCCATGCCAGTTCTTTCTGCAAGGACCAAGGTTCGGTTATCACCCGAACACTTGCAAAGTGTCAATCAAATTTATGATCAGTCCTATTAAGCTATATGATACTATGATATGATATAGAAAAATGTACAGCGAGCACCTATCATGTGCTGAGTGTTCTGCTAAACCCTTTGTGAAATCATCTCATACCCCTTACCACAGCTCTCTGAAGCAGATTATTATCTTTTCCCTATTGAAGAAAGTCGAAGAACTTGCCCAAAGTCGTGCAGCCAGTGAGTCACAGAGTTTGGATTTGAAATCCAGTTTGACTCCCAAGTCTGTGCTTTTCATCAATTAATCACTCTTCTAGCCAACTGATTTTGCCTTTCCTTCCTCCTTGCTTTCTTTCCAAGAACACTTAATTGAATGCTTCCTCTGTATGAGGTGTGTCCGTTGAATGATGCAAAAGTGAGCAAGCAAGACATGGTCCTTGTCCCGACAAGATACGGGGCAGAGTCAGGAGATAAAAGAAGCAATTATGGAACTCCGTGGGGAAGGCTATGATAGAGCCTGCAGTGTCGACTGAGAACAGAGGTGGGCCGGCCACGATGCCCGGGTACCACGCTTAGGTCTCGAAGTGCAGGTAAATCTTCTTGGCTACCCTCTGGGCTCCTTGTCAGCAGCCCCACTGTGTAGGACGATGCTGCATTTCAGAGAGATCAGAGCCCTGGCTCAGGACCACACAGACAGCAAGTGGCAGGGCCGCTCTTCCAAGCCCCATCTGTAATACCCAAGGCTAGTGTTTTCCTTAGTAGACCAAATCACCAGGGGCTGATAGAAAGTAATTAAAATGGAATGGCTGCCTTTTCCTATGGTAGACAATGCATTTTCTACTAAATAAAATGGATTCAAATTTTTCCTAAGGAAACCTCATCCCTCTACACATTTTAGAGGATAAAAAAAGTCCCCAGGTCCTATGTTTTGATGATTCTTTCTGTGAGGGCCATCGAGGAAACTTTAAGATAATCCCCTGATAGTTATTTCAAGTTCTACTCTAATGGAGTTCACTAGGCTAGTTGTTCCTTGGTTCATATTCATCTAGATTTCAAGCCAGCCCGTGTTGGATTAATAGCCAAGAACCAGCTTCATTTTGGGCTATGATGAACTGATCAAAGACTAATGCTCGATGCAGAAACACCAAGGGGTTGTTGTCAGTACTTGACTGCAGTTCCTGGGTCTTCACACCATCGCTGTTGACTCACTTCAAGTCTTGGGACATCTAACGTCTTGCTGGTCCTTTGAATTTTATTTTTTGTAAAATAAACACAATGGTATGGATTGGTTTCAGAAGAAGGGTCAATGGTCCTGCTGCTCTGAGATTATTACGTATGCCCTGGAAGAGGAGATGAAGGTGGTTCAGAAGCAGGATTCTCCAAGGGTCATGGAAAACTTCCACTATTCTGAAAATGTATTTCACGGGAGTCCATCCGCACTTCTGAACCTTGGACAAGATCATCAACAGAGCAGCACAGTCTTCAGCGTAAGTCTGTGCTCCTTGATCTGAACCAGCTTCTCCACCATCATAGCAGCTACATGGGTTTACGGAGCTGTCTTTGTGCCTCTTGAGCTACTGTAGTGGTGACAGAGGGTCCAGGAAAGCTTTCCCCAGTAAAAGTCTCTGTTAAACTTCCGCCGTCCCTCGCTTGCGGACTGCTCGTCTGCCCGGTAACGTTCTCAAGCGTCTCCACTCTTGGCACACAACTCATACTCTGAACTGCACCCTGCATTTTACTGGGGTCTGATTACATTTTTAAATACTGTCCTTGTGGACAGTGTTTGGACGTGAGACAGTTAATTTCCTGTGTCATGTGTGGATTTTCAGAACAATGCCAGAGGGGCTAAGAAAACGGTTTCTCTGTTGACTACAAAAAATGTTTTTAACATCTGCCCAGGGCCAGAGTTTTATCTCTCCCACTGTATTAAAAATCCTATGCTGGAGAGTCAGTGTTAAAGGAAGGATATTTAATTAGTCCAGTGCTTTTAAAATCATATTTTTGAGTTCTGAGATGCCGCCAAAGAGTAAAAGTCCCCAGCTGGCACCAACCCTACTTACCTGAAAGCGATATTTAAACAGAGAAGTCGGGTTTCCCTCTACCCATCCTCTTCACCCCACTCTGTCCACTATTTTTTCATTCGCTGAAACTCAGGAGTAGTTGGCCGAGGTGGTAGGCTGCCAGTTCAACGGACTAGTGAAAGTTAACTCTCATCAGAGAGTTATCCAAGCAAGTTCATCCAAGCAAGTTCAAGCTCAGGAGAGCTAAGCCATCATTTCTCCTTCTCCTTAGTACTCAATAAAAAAGAGTCATCCTAATATGTCTTAAAAAAAAAAAAATTGATCTTCCATGTAAGGAAAAGATGACTCTGAACAACACTTATCACAGTTTCTTGTGAAAGACACTACACTGTGGAAGTGTTAAGCCAGAGCCTTATTTGCCTTACGTGATACCAAATTAGGGATACGAGGGTCACGCTGCAAGTAAAAGTGTGCTATAAACACTGCTATAAACAGGTGACTCCCGGGCTACAAGGATCCCTAAATATGTCTTGCTTGACCTACACAGAACTAGCATTTAAAATTATCTCCAGCTTCTGAAAGTAGGGAGGCAAGAAAATCCAGGAGAACATCTTTAGACACAACGTCCTTAAACAAAACACCAAGATTATGATCCATGAAAGGAAAAAAAGAAATAGAAAAGCTGCACTTTTGCAAAATTAAAAACGTATGTTTTTGAGAGGCACTCTTAGAGCAATGAAAGACCAGACACAGAGTGGGAGAAGTACTTGAAAATCACATATCCGATAAAGGCTGTATATTCAGATTAATAAGGAAACCTCAACACTCAACAATTTAAAAAGTAAATAAATAAATAACCCCATAAAAAGAGGCAGAAAATGTAAATAGACACTTCACCGAAGATGTATGGACAGCAAATAAATACACAGAAAGATGCCTAACTGAATTAGTTGTTAGGGGAATGCATGATAAAAACCAGAGTGAGACACCACTGCAGATCTATGAAAATGACTAAAATGAAAAAGACTCATCATACCAAGTGTTAGCAGGCATGCAGAGCAAAGGAGCTCTCACACTTTGCTGGGGCAGTTGGGGGGGGGGGGGGGGGTGAAGGGAGAGCGAGGGGGGGCGGGGAATGTCAGGTGGTATAGCCATTCTGGAGAGTTTGCTAGTTTCTTCAATATGTAGCTATTGCTGGACCCAGCTGTTCTGCTCCTAGGTGTTTATGCAAGAGAAACAAAAGCACATGTCCAAAGACTTACTTTATTCTAGCCCCCCCTGCCAAGCTAGAAGCAACCGAAACGTTTGTTAACAGATGAGTGAATAAACAAATTGAGGCATACACATATAACAGAATACTACTCAGCCGTTTAAAGAAGGAATGAACTACTAATACACACATCATGAATGAGTCTCAGATAATTATGCTGAATGCAAAAAAAAAAAAGACCCCAAAAAGTACATACTCTATGATTCCAATTATATAAAATTCTAGAGAATGCAAACGAACCTGTGGAAGCAGAAAGCGGATCTGTGCTTGTCCGGGAATGGGGATGAGGGTGAGAAGGACTGATTATAAAGGCTCACAAAATAACTCTCAGGAGTGCTGGATATGTTCACCATCTCCAGTATGGTTCTGATTCCCAAGTGAATGTGCTTACTAAGTTGTACATTTTAAATAGGCACAATTTATTGTATGTCAATTATATTGCAACACAACTGTTAAAAATGAGTAGATTCCATCTGAAATTTTTGGATGTTACATTTCTCCCCCAAATTTCATGGCTATGGGCCTGTATCCTGTAGGACACAGCTGGGAGTCCTGCTCACATTCAACATGGCGTCCCTCCGTGGGCACCACACTCTCTTAAACTAGCTTGGCTTCTCCTCTTGAATGAAGCTGCCTGCTGGGCCTTCACAGGCCCTGAATTAAGACTCCTCAGCCTTGCCATGCCTCTTGCAGGCACTTCAGTCTTTAAACGTTGCCTTTGCTTCCCACATGAAGTTCCCCTTAGATTTCTCTAGAGTGAGCCTGGGACCAAAGATCGCATGACAGAAGGGACTCAAAAACTTCATGAGTGTGACACACTTCTCTGGGCTCCCACAAATGTTACCTTGCCTGCTCAGGAGGCTGATTTTAATACTTCAACGTCCAGCAATGACCCTGGCTAGCATGAACCAAAAGAATGCTTTATTGAAAGAGAAAAGTTGATAAAGCTTCTATAATCTTCTATGTGATCTAAAATCACAAGGCTCAAAAGTTGAGCAGGGCATTCCCCCACCTGACAATCAGCCTGTCCTTGGTTGAACATTTTCTACAAGCTGGGACTTGGCTGGCCTGATTCTGTCCCCAGTCCCCTGTGGCTGCTTTGAGAATCCCTATCTGCTTCCCCAGGGTCTCTGACAAAGTCTCCTTGGACTCTCTAGGTTTTGGCAGGGGGAGGCCAGGAATCCCTGTGCTGATGTAGGTAATAATTAGAACACTTCCTACTACCCAGGGGCAGATTAGGACTTTCCTTCTTTTGAGATCTATGCCTTCTGATTATGGCATGGAGGCATGGCCATAAACAACAGATGTGGAGACCCTAGCATGGGGTCATTGTGTCTGCTCACCTTGACACAGCCCAGCCCTTTGAAGCTCAGAGCTCTGTCTACACCATAGGTTAGCAGCATATCAAGTTTTTGAAAACTCTCCAACCCTCCTGTGGATCTACAGGGGAATTCTATGGCTCTTCCTCAAGGGATCACTCTCTATTTACTCTGGTGCTAATTTGCTGTTGGTTTTCTTTTGTAGAAGAGTCTCAAGCCCCTGTTATCTTCAGGCATCTTTGCCTTCAAGTCCCTAAGTCCTTAATTTTTGCTTTTAAGAGCTGATCAGGCTGTGTTGGCTACTGGGAAACGCCACACCACTTTGAAAGTCAAAGCTCCATAGTCATCTCAGTCTTCCAGAACTTGTCTTCCTCCAGAATCTGCTTTCTTCAATGGAAGAGCTTCACTTGAGGCTGGAGAACATCTTCAACTTTCTGTTGAAAGTGAAAGCTTCAAAAGAAGCTAAGTGCTGCTTCTCTATAGAAATTTATGCTATTTCTACAAATGCAAACTGTATGACTCTACAGAGCTTGGAGACTGGGGATGGGAAGGGAGTAACTCAGCTTGAATCTACTTTTGGCCAGATCAAATTTAGAGAAAGAATGCCACTTTCATTATTATTGTGACGATGCTTCCTTTTTGAGGGAGTCACCGTTAGTGTCTTGAGAGGAGTGTCACGTTGCCAGCGTAAGTGTGCACAATCACACTCTCCATTCTACATTTATGGGTGGACAAAAGGGTGGACAAACTTTAAGAAAGTTTTAAAATCCTAAGGATGCACACACAAAATCAGAGATGATGACTTCAAATTAATTACAGTTGTGGCCAAGCCATGTTTTCCCACAAAGCTGCCAGATGCCACTGTCTGTAATGTATCTAGAACTCCTCTTTTGTTATCTTTTTTTTTCCCATTAAGATTTATTTATTTTAGAAAGAGAGAGAGAGAAAGAGAAAGAGAGATTGAGAGAGAGTGAAGGGAGAGCATGAGCAGGAGGGGCAGAGGGATAGAGAATCTCAAGCTGACTCCACACTCAGCATGGAGCCTGACGGGGCTCAATCCCATGACCTTGAGATTGTGACCTGAGCTGAAACCAAGAGTTGGACTCTCAACAGACTGAACCACTCAGGCACCCTCTTTTGGTACCTTTTCTAAAGCCTATATCAGATTACTTTGTTTTTTGTATTTTGATTTGGGGGACTGCTCTAGGTTGAATAGTGAACCCCCAAAATTCACATCCCTCTGGAGCCTGAGAATATGGCCTAATGCAGAAGGAATCTTTGCAGACATACTGAGATGAAGTCATGCCGGCTTAGGTGCTCCCTACATCCAATATAACTGGTATCCTTATAAGAAGGAGCGAAGGAAGAGACACAGACAGAGGCATACAGGGAGAATGACACGTGATGATGAAGGCAGAGACCAGAGTGCTGTGTATACAAACTAAGGAATGACAAGCATTGCTAGGGACTACCAGAGCTAGGAAGAAGCAAGGAAAGAGCCTTCCCTAGAGCCCCCCATAACTATAAGAGAAAACAATTCTATTGTTTAAACTACTCAGTGTGTGATACATGGTCTGGCAGCCCTAGGAAGGTAATACAGGAGCTGAGCTGGGTGACTGAAGGAGTAATCAAGCTTAGTAGTTCTACTGCTGATCAAAAAACACCATGATTGCATGTGTGTGGTAGGGGCTCAGTTGGTTAAGTGCCCGACTCTTAGTTTTGGCTAAGGTCTTGATCCCATGGTCTTGAGATTGAGCCCTGCCCTGGGCTCTGTGGTGGGCATGAAGCTTGCTTCAGATTCTCTCTCTCCCTCTCCTTCTGCTCCTTTCCCCCGCTAAAAAACAAGCAAACAAATAAACAAACATGCTATAATTAACCAGACACCACCGATTTTATCTTGTAGATCTGATACTGAACTTAACAGGTAATGGCTGCCTCTGGTGGTGAGGTCTCCAAGACTAGTATCTTCAGCATTACCTCACTGGTTCTCAGGGAACTGTGCTATGGTATCTTATCTCCATTGCATGAAAGAAAGAATCTGGGGAGTTAATGGATTAAGAAATTCATCTGTGATTTTGCAGCTGGTAATGGTCAGAATTCAAAGTTTATTCCTCCTTCCCTACACCACACTACGTCTCCATGTCTGAGGATGACTTCCAAAAATGTTGGAGCAAAGGACCAATCTTGGAACTCATTGTACCATGCACCAAGGTGACATATGTGCGTAAAAGTTCTCTTGCACAGTAAGCTCTGGTTTGTGTTGGTTTGTTTAAAAATTCTCTGTTACTACTTTGCAGCCACACCTCGTCTATGTGATGTTGGATTCTCTGCCTGTCTAACTTATATCACCACTCCTTTAGGAGAGGCTGGGACTTCTCTTCCAGCTTATACAGAGCTGAAGAAGCTGTCAGCACTTCGTAAATAATCAGTATCTAAGCCAGCACAGTGATCCCTACAAATTATGACCCTCAGGCTCTGAAGACTAAGAAAAATGTTCAGTTGTGCAATTTTCCACTCTTTTAATAATCTTGACAGTGTGGGTTGTGTTAGTCCTAGTTTAATATTATAATCCAAACAATATTTGACTCTGAATGCAGAATGAGGCTCAGGAACCACACAGGCCAATGTATTCTTAGATGACTCATGGTAGCTGGTTGGGCTGTTTTGACCTTTCCTGTGTGTGCAGACTGGTGGGACTTTTGTCCCTCCACTACCTACATGCACTCACCACACACATGGTAATAGAATAATGGTGTCATTTTCCTTTCTCTTCTTCTTAATAGCTTGTGAAGAAGGACCCGTTCAGCCTTGCAGTTGAGGTGGACAGAAGATCACCTTGTGTGTGGGCTGACATTCCACTTCCAGTGGACTTGAGCTCTACTCAACCATGACTCTTTATCATTCTCGGCCCCCACTTGAAGAAACAGCATGTCCCTTGGGTGTGTAGGGTGATTTACAAACTGGCCTTGAGACATTGCAAGGCCCTTTCTCTACCTGCAGTGTCTAGGGGAGGCATATACTAGGGTTTACAATGTGGCACTAAGGGAGGATGGCCTGGGTTTGGTTCTGAGGACCAGCTTTGGCTTGAACCCAATCTAAAAAGTCCCTGCCTGGTAGTCTATTCTGTAAGAAGCATTTCCAGACCATACACTTGATTTCATGCCTCCTTCTTCAAAACCTTTTCTGTGAAATAAAATTTTTTTATTTGTTTCATTTTTCAACCTTCCTTTTCTATAAAGCCAGTTGTATCTATTTTTTCTGTTGAGTATCAATTCCATCATCTCTTGTTTTGTCACACTTTGTGTTCAAAATTTGTTAATAGGCAAGTGCTTTCAAGGTAGACTTCAGAATCCTGGGCCTGTCATTCAAGGCCCACCTACTCCTCAAACCCTTCCCAGTTTGTGTGACGTTCACTGATGCTATGAGATGCTCAGTTTGAGAGGTTCATTGGGAGAGAATGTAGGCAGGATGTGTGACCTAGACTCTGAGGCTAAGAGACACTCTGCAGAGGAAGTGATGTCTGTGTTAAAACCTGACTGTGAATCGGAGTTACCCAGGTGAAAGACAGGGAAAGGTGTTCTTGGTGGGTGGAATGCCATGTGCAAAGCCCAAAGGGGAGACAGCATAGCACACTCAGGAGCTGAAGTCAGTGTGGCATAGCTAGAAGGCAGAGTGGGTCGGCCTGGAGCTGGGAAGACAAGGACCAAAGTCAGAAAGCAGGGACCAGCTCCTGTTGGACTTGAAAGTCTGGTGCATTAGACTTTGTTCTAAGGTCAGTGAGGAACCACTGTAGGTTTTAGGAGGCTGGAGAGGGTGGTGGGGGGGGGGGCGCAGGGAGACTGTTAAAACTGAGCTTTTAAAAAGATCATTCTTGCTTCCTTGAGGATGGTAGATCAGAAGACAGCAGGATAAACAGACTGGAAGCCCAACAGGAGGCTGTAATTCAGAAACGAGATGAAGTAGGAACACGGAGAGTACAAGAACTGTGAGCAAACTAGAGATATATGGGGTCAGGTTGGTTCCGAATACATCACCTGAGGGCATCCATGTCATATACTCCCCTGCCAGGTCACCCTTGCTCCTCTCCACGGATACAAATCCTACCCACACCAAAGCTCTCTCTACATGAAGCCTTCTCTGACCTTCAGCCCCCAGAATCCATATACATACTCGTAAGCTTTCCCCCCATGCCCCTTATTTCGTGGAGAGACCTAATTTACAAAGTCAGTCCTTGTTTCCATCATGTATTTCTTTTCTCCAGGGGATGGCAAGCATTGGGAACAGAAACCATGTCGGTGGTACATCTTTCTATTCCCTCCTCCTTAGTAATTCCAACCTTATCTCATGCAACTTAGATGAACCATCACAATCTGTCCTGCTGACCACCTGTGACCTTGCTTTGCTTCCAAGCATTTGCAGGTTGTTCTCATGCAGGTCTCATTTTGAAGAGCTCATTTAGTGGGTCAATCTAGTGATTCCTGCACCCATCCGTCCATCCACCCACCCATCCGTCCATTCATTCATTCGTTGGCTACGCTATTCTTCATTCACTTAACACATCCTTACTAGGTGTCTGCTATGTCCCAGGCACCATTCTAGAACTGATTCTTTGCCTTTGACCAAATTCTCCATTTTTTCTTGGAAACTGAGTTTCTCAGCACAGAGGCAGGCCCCCTTTCCTGTTGGCCACAGTAAATGAGGACTGAATATACTGGAAATGTTTTTGCGCTCTAAGCACCACTTAACACGTGGTACCCAAATGAGTCACAGCACAGGAGGGGGCTAAGGTGTGAAAAGACTCCTTTGGCTTCCCAGGTGGAGCACTAGCCTTCCTGTGGTTGGCTAATGTCCTGCCCACGGTACTCAGACCTTAGTATTTGAATGTGTACTGGGCTGAGTTAATCCCGTCCTGTTTTTTTAAATAGTTGCTGATGTTTACCCAGTTGAAAGAGAATCAAAGAGCACCAGCTACTCCCTGAAGAATGTGGGAGTCCTAATGCAAAGTTCTTCATGTCAAGAAAACTCTTGGCTTTTGCCCCTGTCACTGTCCCAGCTCTGAGCCTGCCATTTCCCTGCCCTCCGCCCTCCCAAGAATGGGCACTAGACTCACTGTGGTTTGGGAGGGAAGCTTCTGAGTTCCCAGATTCTTCTGAACTTCACTTGCTTTAAGTGATTTTCACTGTACTGTTGCATCAAAGCTCTGTTTTTGACAAAGAAGTTGCCATATACGATTAAAAATAATTTGGGGGGCAGGATCTCTACCAGGAATTGAACAAACAATGTACTGTCTGAAGCTGGTTCCAAATTCCTAATGCATCTGCTTTGTACAGTCCCCATTTCATAAAACTACAATTCCTCATTTGTCTGAGTTCTTTCTGCTTGTGCATTGCAAGGGTCACACCCCTTTATTTCTGGCCCCAGAGGCACCTTCCCAAGTTTGGGAGAGCCTCTCATTTGAAGTCACAGAAGCCCTAAATAATGCAGTTCTTGCAAGCATCCCAGCTCAGCACTTACAAGCTACCCTACCACTTTTCTTGACTAGGGCAGATGTTGGAAAATGTCTGAATCCTCCGTTCATTTCCTGGAGAGACTTCCCAGCCCTGATCCATTTTCTGTCCAAAGACTCCATCTTAGATTCTGATACTTCCCTGAGTTTCTCTCTTGAAACTCTCCAGCTGAGCAGATATGGCCGTCCAGCCGACATCAGATGTTTTATGTAATTATTTTATCTCAAGATGAATTTTGAATCTATGGATCAGAAGTTTGACTGTGGTCCTGGGTCTTAATCTCAGCTGTGATCGTAAAAATTTTCCCAATTTGCATAAGCCTCATTTAAACTTAGATATTTGATTTTTTTTGTTTGCTTTTGACACTGACTCTCTATATCACTGGCTCATGTTAATTTGCCAGTAACAAAATCCTAGTCTAAACTGGCTTGCACACAAAAATGCACCTTGGCTTATATAACTGGAACACATAAACTGGAACATTTAGGGGACATGTTCAGGCACAGCAAGATTCAGGGTTCTGAGAGGGATTTTTGGGACTCAGTTTCTCCCCATTTCTTGGCTCTGCTGTCTGTGAGCATTGACATCAGTCTTATATTTCATGAGCAGGAGTGGTAGGCCTTCCCAGCAATAGCGAGCGCAACTTCTTTTCCAGATGCCATGGGGAAAGGTGGGTTTCTCTGCCCTAAATGTTCAATAGAATCCTGAACCTGACTCTTGTTGACCCATACCACCCTGAACCAGTCACTCTCAGTAGGGGTAGGCTGATGAGCATAGGACATCCCTGAGGGGAGGAGATTGGACTAGAGTCCAGACAGAGAACCCTAAACACAACAGAAAGAAGAGATACCCACCTCAGCTCCTAAGTCAGGTGGGAACCAGGACTCCCTTTCTCTTTCCTTGTTGCCTGCCCGAGGATCCAGGGTTGGGTTTGAAGAAGAGCTCACACTGTAAAACCATTCCATGCTCAGTCGTGGGGTCTGCAGGAACCATAATCATTACACATGTGTATGTTATATGACATTGCTTGACATGACTTCAGTTTCTGTGTGGTGGTTATTGTGACCTTTTCCCTCCGGTTTTTGTCTTCAGTTTTCTTTCCCTTTTGTGCTATATTTTAAAATGGGGCATTCTAAAGTACATTTTCAAATTTCTTCCTTTAAAAAGTTAATACGTCACTTTGGATGCCATTTGTAGAGGCTGAATAAACAAATGGGAAGTGGTCACTTTTATAAAGTTTATGTAATTCAACTGTTAGAAGAGATCTGTTAGCATTATCTGAAATGAGATGCAATTGAAAGGAAGCAGAGATTAGTGTATGAAATCCTGTGACTTTCTGAGATATTTGGCTTAGTACAAATTTACTATATAAAATACTTTGTGGGGCGCCTGGGTGGCTCAGTCAGTGGGTTAAAGCCTCTGCCTTCGGCTCAGGTCATGATCCCAGGGTCCTGGGATCGAGCCCCGCGTCAGGCTCTCTGCTCAGCAGGGAGCCTGCTTCCTCCTCTCTCTCTGCCTGCCTCTCTGCCTACTTGTGATCTCTGTCTGTCAAATAAATTTAAAAAAAAAAATCTTTAAAAAAAAAAAAAAACTTTGTATTACCCTCAAAAATATTCACCAGAATGTCCTTCTTCCATCTCCTCATTCCCCTAAACCTCACATGCCAGACAAAGAGGACACCAAAGCCTATCTGTGGTTATTATTCTTAGTGCTACTTGATAGGCCTGAATTCCACATATGAAATTTAAAGAGAAGTCAGCGAACTCCTACTGCCTCTGTGATTATTAGTTTTACAATTACTATTACTAAGAAGTGTATTAAAGATGGCGCCCAATTATTGAGTGCTTACTATGTGTACTGACTAGAGGAAGTACTTAGACTTATCACTGATCTGTTCTGGGGCGGTCCTCACTTGGCTGGTGTGTAATGTGTCACCGTCAACCTTTGGGGACCAGGTACAGTTTTGTGCAACAGTGAGGTCCCATGTTGCTGCTCCTCTACAATTGGGACCTTCGTTCCCTATCAGTCCTTGCACAAGTAAGTCATTGGTAAATGCTGCTACTTGCTCCTTCCCTTGTCATATTTAGGAAAGAAGAACTTGAGGATATTGATGAAGATGGGCTGGAAATGATAGCACTATTGATAAAAGCTATATTTCTTCTATGTCATGTCTTTTTTTTTTTTTCATTTTGAAAGCCTGATGGCTTATTTATTTATTTTTAGAAAGGGGGAGAGGCAGAGGGAAAGAGAGAATCTTAAGCAGGTTCTATGCCCACCACAGAGCCCAATGTGGGGCTCCATCTCATGACCTGAGATCATGATCTGAGCTTAAATCAAAAATTGACCGCTTAACCAACTGAGCCACTCAGGTGATCCAGCTTCATGGCTAATATTATCTTCATCCCCCAACAAACCTACAGTAGACACGCCCCCCCCTTCATCTGAAGCTTTGCTTTCCCAGGCTTCATTTACCTGTGGTCAACCACAGTCTGGAAGTAGATGATCCTTCTTCTAAAATACTGTCATAAGGTCACTAGTAGCCAATGGCTGCATAACAACACCTACGTCCTTGCTCTCACTTCATCTCATCACGTTGGTGTTTTATTGTCTCATATCATTACAAGAGGAAGGGTGAGTACAGTCCAATAAAATCTATGCCATGTCTTAATCACTGGAAAAAGAAGCAGGAATCAATCCATTCCTGGACCTTAGCATCTCAAGAAGAACAGGAGGCTCTCCATTAAGAACAGGCTCAAAGTTCCAAGGTATCAGCAGGAAAGGCTGTAGCCTCGCTCAAACCAGCTTGAGCAAGACAGGGAATCTGTTGGCTAAGATCATTGAAAAGCTTCAGGCACAGCTAGGTTGTAGGGTTAAATGAAGTCATCAGACATCCATGTCTTTCCACTTTTCATCTCTGCTGTTCTTTCTTGGCTTCATACTCCAGAAGGTTCTCTTCTTCCAGCAACAGAATGGCCACCAGACACTTCATTCTTACAATCTATCAGCTTTCAAGTCCAGGAGAAAAACAGTATCTCTTTCTTTAGACTTCTAGCACAAATCCCGAAAATGATACTTCAGTTTGAGTCACACGTGCACCTCCTGAATCCATAACTGAAAGAGGGAAAGAGAACTGGCCAGGCCTAGATCATTTGCTGTCCTCTGGAGCAAGGAGTGGGATGAACCCCTCCATGGAAATGCTGGAAATGTATAGAAAGGTGGTTTTCCGAAAGAAAGTCAGGGAGAAGAAGGATCAAAAGAAGAGACCAGCAAGCAAACAAACCCGAATGTCCACCACACGTCTCCTAGAACTCAATTTCTCCATCTGGAAATAAATCCACCTCCGAATGCTGTGCTCCCAGGTATCCAATGAGGTGACAAAGCAGGCAGAGAAGGTGTGGCATGTGGGCCGCTTCCGAGGGCGGGTTAAGGGGACAGAAGAGTGTTCTGGGCACACTGGGGGTCCAGTAGGCTTGGGGGATCCTGTAACAGAGATGAGAGTGGTTCCTAATTAGGGAGATGGATGGGAGAGAGCAAGATCAGTCCTGAGGAAAACCAGACTGATTCTCAGACATCCATTTGGGGTGGTTATTAAGTAAGCTTTGTGGAACACTTGAAAGGCCAGCACTGTGCTGTGCCCCCACTGGGCTGCGTTCTCAATGTGTGACATTGAGAGGTCACACCCACCATCATCATGACTAGCAAATGAGGATGAAATGACAAATTGCAGCAGCGCTAAGGACAGTCAGGAACAGGAGTGACGTGGGTGGCACTGAGTGAATTAGAGGTCTTCTGGAAGGACTCGCGTTCCTACACTTTACTGAAATCACTTTTTCATCAGTTGGGTAAAAATATTAGAAAGATTTGTGATTTATGTTTCAACCTGCTTAATAAAAAAGAAATATAACAAAACCCAAAGAAACATCCTGTGTTCCAGTAGCCGAAAAGCGATCCTTACTGCAGGAGTGTTTTTTGGTAGAGAAAGCCAAGAAACCTTCAGTTCAGAGCAGGGAATCCTGGGTCCAGGATAATAGAATAAATTATAGGCCATCCAGAAAAATAAAACAGACGACCTTGGCCCCGAGGGGAAACCCATGTTGTGGAGACACTTCGTAGAAAATTCTTATAACTTGTAGCAAAATGAAAATTCTTAGGACTTTTCTAAACTCAGAAACTTAATTCAGTTTGATGGTAGAGAAAAATTCTTACTGATTTCAAATTAAAAAAAAAAAAGAACAAAACAAGAAAGAGAAACAATAAGACACCCTATGTTTTGCTTTCCTGCGCTGCGATTAGTGCCAGAGGGCTGGGCTTTGGGGGCTAACTGATGCCACCCGGCGGGAATGGGTGACCTTCAACGTGGACTGGGGGTAGCACCTCTCTCTTCAAGTGGATTTTGGCCAAAGCAGCCAGGCCCGTGCCTGTCAAAGATATAAGCTCAGTATGGCATATGGGATTAGAGAGGGATCATGGAACCTCAGACATTTCCAAGAAAAATGAGTAATCAAAGCCCAGGCCTTGGACAATCTGCCAATCATTAACCACCCGTCCTTTCCACAATGGTGGGCAGGCTGCCGGGGATGCAGGCTGCAGATGGGAAGCACGCTTTCCTGAGGTTTTTTCCTGTTCTCTGGGCTCCTCTTAAGCACCCAAAGGATCCATTTCCTGGCACCAGCGAAGATTTGGAGCACGGGGGTCTATTCACTCTCTGCATTGCTTGGACAGCTGGCTGGACCCTGGAATACTTGAAAGGGCCAGTGGGAACCCACTGTCCCATCTCTCTGCCTCTGGCTTGCTAGAGGAGGCCTCTGCTAACCTGTCCCTCTTTGACTCTCAACTTCCCGACCCACTTCGAATATTGCTGCCTGATTCACAGTCTTAGAACGATGCCCTCTGTCTCACAAGTGGACAAGGACGTCCCTTTCTTTCCAGGAGAGTCCTGGAATGCCTTCCTCTCAGACAAGCCCAAGTCCCCTGTCCCGGCTAGCCTTCAAACATTTTGCTTGTGCCTTTCTTCAAGTCTTCGCCTCTCCCTTCCCTGGGCCTGAATATTGCATCTGCACCAGCCAACCCGCCTGTCACCTGCCCTATTCAGATGGCCCCAGCTCTCAGGGATTGCCCTTAGACAGATTGCTTGGGTCGTGCAGAATCTCCCCTGCTCCGTGGGACATCAACTGCATTCTGCTTTCTCTTTCTTTTTAGCACATTTTTATATGCTTAAATTGGTGAGACCATCAATTTCTTCCTCTCGTATCTCTCGGAAGGGTCAACACATAACAGATGTTTACAATTATTTATTGAGTAAGTGAACAGGTAAACCAAAGGGTGTCAGAAATGACTAAACACATTCTTGTTATTTGAGTAAAATAGAGGTTAGAAAAACGATAAACTACCCCCATTTTGGCTATTTCTCGGATCTGAACTTGATTGGCTGGTAGGTCAGGGTGCCTGCCCCTGACCTGTCTTGTTCTAATCCACCTCAGGAGAAGGTACTAGAAGTATGTACCATCAGAACATTCCCATGGGTGCCTGGGTGGCTCAGTGGGTTAAGCCGCTGCCTTCGGCTCAGGTCATGATCTCAGGGTCCTGGGATCGAGGCCAGCATCGGGCTCTCTGCTCAGCAGGGAGCCTGCTTCCTCTCTCTCTCTCTGCCTGCCTCTCTGTCTACTTGTGATCTCTCTCTGTCAAATAAATAAATAAAATCTTTAAAAAAAATACTTAAAAAAAAAAAAAAGAAAGAAAGAACATTCCCGCTGGAGTGCCTAGGTGGCTCAGTGGGTTAAAGCCTCTGCCTTCAGCTCGGGTCATGATCTCAGGGTCCTGGGATTGAGCCCTGCATCAGGCTCTCTGCTCAGCAGGGACCCTGCTTCTCTCTCTCTCTCTCTCTCTCTGCTTAAAAAAAAAAAAAAAGAACATTCCCGCTATCCATTCTCGGCTTACAGATCTATAGTGCTTTCTTATTGGTACAAGGTAAAGAGCAAACCCACACCTCAACTTCTTGGAGGTCTCATGGCTCCTTGCTTTTATCAGCTCCCAGCAAGCTTAGCCTGCCCGCTTCCTACCTTATTCGACTTCCCAGCTCTGACCTCATGTGAGGGGAGGGCTGATGAGCCAGCCTTTGCCACATCCCTCCCTGAGGCACCAGGCTGCCTCCCCTACCTCCTGGGCACAGAGCCGGGGCCTTCTGAAGTTTTATCTTTAAAAAGCCGAGTAAAAGCTCCTCTTCTGGCTGGAGGACCAAAGGGACAGGGGAGGGGGCAGAAATCTGATTCACCATTCATGGTCTGTGAATTGTCGAGATTAAAAAAAATAAACAAAAGCAGGCATATTTGAAGCATTAAAGACACATCAATGACTTCCAGCTTGTGCTCTTTTCTTTTGAACTCTCATCTTGTGAATGTTGTTGTCTCCCCACTCCTGAGTGCCTTTGCCCCCTTCTGGGGTCTGAGCCCACCCTTTGAGGGGAAACTCTGCTATAGGACAGGAACCTGGGAAAGCACAGCTGTCCCTGAGCCAAGTGGCCCCCCTTCCCAATGGCTCAGCAAACCCATATGCCCATTTCCTTCCTGCTGAAGGAGCTGGTGCCCCGCCTACAGGCTGCAGATTAGAGGGTCTAGGGTGGCTGGGACATCCAGGAGCATGTGCCCCCCCCCCACTTGGTGGCCCCTGAATCACAGGTGAGGGGGTTGACAGCCTTGAAAGAGAAGGAGCACTGCCTGCTCTATACTTCCCTGGGGCTTCAGGGTCACGGGCAGGGCACGGCCCTGCTCATGGTGGCCTTGAGCATCTGTGAGAAAGGCAGAGGCCAAGAGAACATTCTCGTGAAAGGGATCGGAGATGTACATCTTCCTTAGATAGATAAGAAAACAGGGGCCCAACGCTGCCTGTAGAATTGTTCTTGGAGTTTCTCATTCACTCATTCATGCCGTCCACAAATGTTTCTCTAAGGCTTGCTAGGTGCGAGGCAGGGGATACATGGATGCGTGCTGGTTGGAAGTCGAGCTAGGAACTCGGAGGCTCTCATTCCTGGTGGTACCGTGTCCCTGACACAATAAAACAAGGCTGTGTGTTCATTAATTACTTGACTTGACCATGTGCCCCACACCTACCTGATTCCAGGCACTGTGCGCAGCTGTTGGGTGTAATTATACCATCCTGATGGATATAGGGGGCATGAGGTCTCTGAAGCCCAGGGAGGTTGCACAGCAGGTGGGATCCCACAGCTAGAAAGGGGAGGAGTTGAGCTGAGCCGGAGGTCCATTGGACTGTCCTGGGCTGGTCCCCTTGCTTGTCCCCAGACTCCACCCTCCCCACCAAGAGCTGCTCTGCTTTTTACCACCACACCTTGGCAAATGAAGACCCCCCACTTGGTGGGCCCTCTTTTCTCCTTCCGTACCTGTGTGTTCTCACTTGTCACTTAGAACTCCCATCTTGATTAGCTCAGATGTTGGGACTGCTTAGGGTTGATGCAATCTGGCCACCGATCTGTGGGCCAAGCTGGCTATTCAGGGAGACATCATTCCTTCCTTCTGATGCATTTTCTTTCGTCAGGCTCAACTGACAAGCCCGGGTCAGACTGGAAGACAGTATCACATTGTGAACAAACGTGTGTCACTGGCCCTTCAGGAAAAGAAGGAAGACCTTCACCTGTCTTTTTTCCTCTAGCTTGGAATAAATTGCTACTTACCTGGGATGGGGTGGTTATTGGCTAATCCAGTGACTGTGTCAGGGAGATGGAATAATCAGATATTGCAATGACTGGACTTACATTTTGTGGGTCATCAGCTTTCAGGGAATTAGAAGAAATATGCTTACCGCCAATATTGTACTAATCATAATGTAATTTCCTTGCTGGTTTTTTTGCTGTTGGTCCTGTGGTCACCAATTAACACTCTGATAGGAGTTGAGGTGCTACAGAAAAGCCCAGGAAGCCAGGGGATCCTGCCACTAACCAGATCAGTGAGTTTGAGGCATTCAGCCTTTCACTTCAGAGTTCCATTTCCTCTTCTGTAACACAAACACGTTGAATTAGATTTGGTCGGTTAACACATGTTGCATGCCTGCCATCGCTCTCTGCTCCTGGGCCCATAGCAGACATCACTAATCAATTGTGGTACTCTTTCTTTTGATCTCTGACGGCTCGGGATCCTTCTAAACCCAATACTCCAGCGGCGGCCCTCCATAGATTGGAGTTGGCAAGGGAATGAAAATCTACTTGCTAGATGACCTCCGGCGCCTCGGCTCTCATGAGTTGCCTGGAGCGAATCATGCTGGATAGGAAGCCGGATGGTGCAGTTTGTTGGTATTATCAAGCACTGAGCATCTGACCGCTCAACTGAGGTTTTTTCTTTCTTTCTCATTCTTCTCCTTCAGTTCACTGATCACCCAGGACGACGTGGCTGTTACAATCTATGGTAGGAACATGTCTACAGTCGTGGGTGGGTAGGCCCACGTGAAGGGTGACAAGGGTGGTCTGGTCAGCAAGGCTCTATGCCTAAGATTTCGGCTTCTCTCTCAAGCCCTCGTTCCTCGTGAAAATAGGCAGAAACTGGCAAGCCCACACCTGAATCCCTCTGACTCACAGCACTAGGCTGGGACGTGCCATTCTGTTACTGTGAGTGGGATTTGAAATAGGACCCTCCTTAGCAGATTCGAAGCCTGCTGGGAATCAGGGTGGGGTGGGTGCTAGTTCCCTTTTGGATTCCCAGCCTGATTCCACCACTCATAGATTGTTTGAGCTCTGATGAGCTACTTGACCACTTTCTGCCTCAGTTCTTCATTCCTTAAACAGGAAAATAACAACAGTCTATAGGTTAGGGGTTCGTCCAGCAATTAGGTGAGATCATGGACCCAAGTACTTACAAAACCGCCTATTATCACTTTGTTTTCGTTCTAGTAAAATCACAGCCTAGCATAGTGCCGGACGCATAGGGCGCTAACATATGGGAATGAATTTCATTTTTCAATGACCACCAGAAGTGAGCATCTGCCTTTGAAGACAGACCCAAGAACCGTCGGGAAGATGAATAGGACCGACTCTGTCCACGGGATGGTGGGGAACCGAAGGGGGCAGAGTCAGAACAAAGGGTCTGGAGGCCATCTGCCTCTGAGGCCACCAGAAATGGCTGAGGGGAATCATGTGACAAGGGAGGAAACTCGTCTCCGTTTTTTGCACTTCCTAAGTTTTAGCATTTATAATTAGAGTCGTCCATTTGTTAAAGCCTATTCACAAATCCAGAAAACGCTTCTGTGGGGACACGGCACCTTGATCTCATCGGGTCCTCAAAACACACTTGTGAGCTCAAGCTCAAGGCAGTCTTACCCCTGTATGATTACTGAGGGGAGGTTGAGGCCCAGTTATGCAACTTGCCCAAGGACACACAGCTCAGGAAGGACCGTGCCTGGGCTCTAACTCCAGGCCCTGCTTCCTGTTCTCTCCAGGAATGTATTTCAGCTGTGGGTTTCCCAGTGTGTTTTTTTTTTTTTTTTCTCAATGGCATCAAGAAAAAAGCAATTTTATCAATTTAACATAAACAGTGTGTCAATCTTCCTCAAATTCTTCAACCCACGTCAAATGTCAGCTTTATTTTGTGGCTACAAGAAACCATAAATGTAGAAATGAGCAAAACTAGTCCCACCAAAGGAGTCTGCAATGCGTGCCCAGGCGTGATCGTGGAAAAAGAGGAGGACAGGAACAGCATATAATGCCTAATGAAACATATTAAGGGACAGAACTGGGCTTTTATTCGAAACACGATCTTCATGTTGCTGCCAAACAAAATAAAACAAGTATGAACCAGGCACAAACCACTGTTGGGCGTGTTTCCCAAAAGACTTGGACACAATGTGAAACCAGGAGTTTGCAAGTTGCCCTTTTACAAAAGAATACAGAGATATGTGCCTTCTAAGCAGACAGGACTTTCAGTTTTCTTTTCCAGGCTGGGGATGCAATTGCAAGGGACCGTTATCAATTCATCCCTCATTCCTCCTGGAGACCAGGACATGCAGGAAACGCACTTTGCAAAGCTGTACCAAGTCACCATGACTTGCGATGAGAAGTTCTGAGTCACCAGAAGCCCCCATGTCTTGGCCCCCATGTAGGCACACTGTTTGTTAGATAAATTATTGACTAAAAATCCCTCCTACTCCAAGCTGCTTTGAGTTGATGTTTTTTGCTCCTTATATCCAAAGAAGTTTTGATTGGCATGGTCCAGCTTTCTCTAACGAACACACAGGTCAGTGGCTCATTCCGACGGCCAGGAAAATGTTCTTTATTTTAATGTTTAACATGGTGATTTACTGTGTGCTTAACGTGTTCCAGAATCGGCACAAAATTTTTACTGCCAGAGCTCACTGAAGCCGCACAACCATTTGGGTCAATACCTAGGAATTTAGCCGCCACAGTTAGCAATGAATACCATTGGAACCCAAGCTAACAGAGTAGAAACTAAGAATGAGAGTTGTAACAGGTGATCTGACCCAAGTTCACACAAGCAGTCCTTGCCAGAGCTGCTATCAGAACCTAGAACGGGGCACATCGATTAATGTTTCTTAGCTTTGGTTTCCTAACTGCGAAATGGGACAATAGTATCTGCAAAGAAGAAATGTTTTCAGACCCAAGGACACACACATAAAAAGTGCCTAACATGGGGCCTGGCACTCAGTCCTTGTTAAATATTTGTTTAAAATGACAGTAAGGCAAGGATTCCTTTTCTTTTCTTTTCTTTCTTTTTTTTTTTTTTTTTTAAAGATTTTATTTATTTATTTGACAGAGAGAGAGAGATCACAGTAGGCAGACAGAGAGAGGGGGAAGCAGGCTCTCTGCTGAGCAGAGATCCCGATGTGGGGCTTGATCCCAGGAGCCTGAGATCATGACCTGAGCTGAAGGCAGAGGCTTAACTCACTGAGCCACCCAGGTGCCCCAAGGCAAGGATTCTTAATTGGGGTTCATAGATGGGCTCCAGGAGATCTGATTACTCCCCCAAATTACACACAACATTTTACATATGTATCAATGTCCATTTTGGGGTGGGACAGGGAGAAAGTGTTTGCTTCCTGCAGTTTTCACACCAGTCCGTGCTGCCTAACCACCCACACCCCCACCCAAAGCAAAAAATATATACTTTAAAGGAAACTTAAGATTCTCCCTTACCTGAACTCACCTCTCGCTCAGTCCCGAGAAGGAAGAATTTTGCCAAGTTGTGAGCCAGGTGGAGACTTCACGTGATCAGTAAAGAAGAGATCAGTAAAGAAGAGAAAGGCCTGACTTCTGCCCAGGCCACCCCGCCCTCTGGGCTGTGGCCTGTGTCGTTTCTCTCCCTTGGTGATCTGTGTGGCTCAAACTGTTGACATGGGCCACCTCCTCCTGGGGAGACACTGGAGGAGAAGTGGGCCTTTTAGGTCTCCCTGTCCCAGGCAAGCACACCCTTGGTACACAGTTCTGAGCCTCATTGGTCGGGGCATGGGGGCCCAAATCTAGGGTGTGATTATCTTTCTTTGCCGGATTTCCTCATCCTTATCATCTCACTGGTGGTGACTTAAAAGCAGGAGATAATTTGGAGATCGAGATTCCTCCTGATATCTCTCTGCCTCTCAATAGAATAATTTAACTTTTTTTTTTTTAACCATCCTTTGTGATTAGAGACACACACACACACACACACACACACACACACACACACAGGAGCAAAGTCCACACACACCCAGGAGCAAAGTCTCAGATGGAAGACTTCCAACCATTTGACTGGCTTTAACTGATAAAGATCTAGGCAATTTTATTTCCTATTTTAGCTTCAAAATTTGGAAAAGGAATTTCATGAAGAAAATCATAAATTTTTTTTGTCTCTTTTTAACATACAATCCAAATAATAGCATGAAATGTTTATTGAGCACTTACTTTAAGCTCGCAACTAAGTTAGTTTGTTACATACATTATTATTATTCCCCCAAGCACCCTCATGAGACTGGACATGCTATTATTCCCATTCATAGATTAAGAAACCTTGGAGAGGAGAAAGAACCTATCCAAAGTCACCTGATGGGTGTCTTACTGGGAAACTTCAATTGCTCAATTGTCACTGACTTGCCTCACCGGACAGTAGGAAGTGTGTGGTATGGACGTGGGCCGCCATCAGTAAAGACACTTGGGTTTAAATTTCACCTCTCCCCCATTAGGAAAAATCAGTTCTTAGTGTTTTCTCCCAACAAAGCACATATCCTGATAACCGCCTCCCACTACATCAAGGAGGCGACGTCTTCCTGAGTGGACACACATGCTCCCAAAAGACAAACGGTTACTCAGCTTAATTCATACATTCTAGATTTTTAGAGGTCAGCCAGTGATGACCTACCTTCTGAACTCTGTGGCAAAGAAAATCCAGGTTTGTTACTCTCTATTGAGCCAGCAAGTGCTAGAAATTTCAGTTTCAGTAACACCCTCTATCTTCTCACTCCCCTACTCATTAAATAATAGAATTGTTATATTAGTCAGCTTGGGTTGCCATAAAAAAGTAGCATGGGCTGGGAGGTTGAGACAACACACATTAATTTCTTGCCATCCTGGGAAATCCAAGATCAAGATCCTGGCTGGTCTGGTTCCCGATAAGGGCATTCTTCTTGGCTTACCGATGCCACCTTCTTGCTTTGTGCTTTCTCATTCCTCCTCTTCGTATAAAGCCATGGATGCCATCATGAGGTCCCACCTGCCATGAACCCATTTAACTCCAGTTGCCTCCCAAAGACTTAATATCTGGGAACATTTGGGTGGCTCACTCCATTAAGTGGCCAGTTCTAAATTCTAATTTATGTCGTGATCTCAGAGTCATGAGATTGAAACCCATGTTGAACTCCATGTTCAGTGTGGAGTCTGCTTGAGGATTTTCTCTCTCTCTCTTTATCTTACTATGCCCCTCTTCTGGCACACACCCTCTGTCTCTAAATAGATTTTTTAAAAAAATCTTAAAAAAGAAAAAGACAAAGACCTAATATCTCTAAGAACCATCACACAAATGCTTAGAGGGGACCCAACTCAGTCCATAGCAATTGGGGCTTAAAACAACAGGGGACCAACATGGGGCTGTTGACATTATTTTACTAAGTAAATAATTATTTAATTAAAGTTAATTAAATTTGATTAATTAACATGGGAATAGCCTGGAGGAAGGCCCTTTAAGCGAAATGCATGAAGCTCTATAAAACACTCAAGCCAGTGTCCTGATTCTTCACTTCACTCTGGACTGACAGAACTTTGTCACAAAACGAATTTTGTGAGCCACTGCTGTTGAAAGGTTTTGTGTGAGTTTACAATTAAAGAGACAGGAAGTTTGCTTTGTTTTTAACAACTTGTGCACACAGTTTCCCTAATTTTTAAACTGTTGGGGTTCTGTTCTGAGGTGAAGATATCAGGAACAGTCCCTGATGAACATTCCAAGCTAAGACGGGTTATTCAGCCCCATTTCCAGGACATCCTAGAGGACAATTTTTGCTCTTTATCTCTTCATGTTGTATATCATCCTTGGTTATTCAGTGTAAAATGATAATTTCAATCTTTGATGTATATCTAGACTCAGAGGTATTAACCCCTGGCAGCAAATGTCTATCCCAACTAACCATATGCCAATAATATGGTTATTATTAAAGAATAACCGTATTATTTAATGTAGCTGGAGAATTTCAGTTAAGATGCATGACATCCTGGCTCCAGCTGGGACTTCAAATCGTGTTTCCAGAACACAAAGAACACTTGATAAAGCTGGAGAGAAATATTTTCTGAAAATATGTCACCAGGCAGCTTGGGAGTGATTTAACAGAACCATCCTACGGGGTATGAATTTAACCTTTGATCTCTGAAATGAAGGTCAGCAAATTTGTTTTTACTTTACATCTCTTATAATCAACTCAATGTCCGGGTAAAGCAGTCTCTGAAGAAGAGGCTGTGTTTGCGGATAAGTGACACATTCACCCTACAATTTTTAGCCACTTAACCCCCTCTTCCCTGAATTAAATTCTACTGCTTCCCTCAAAATTTTTTTTTTTTTTTTTTTTTTTTTTTTTTTTTGGTGAGAGAAGAAATAAAATGTCCAACAAAATGTTCTAGTTTTTTTTTTTTTTTCCCCCCTTTGGAGACAAACACACAAAAAAGATACTGGTTTTTATCTGTCCATTCACCTGCTGTCTTCTTGCCAATCCATACTTTCAACCAGGGTGGGCAAAGTATAGCCCACAGGCTAAGTTCGACCCACTTTCTTTGTAAATAAAGTTTTATTGGAACACAACCAGGCTTATTCATGTAAGCATCTTCTCTGACTGCTTTCATGTGGCAATGACAGTGCTGAGTAGTTGCAACCGAGACTGTTAGTCCCACATAGCCTAAAATATTTACTTTCTGGGCCTTTACACACGATGTTTGCCAACCCCTGCTTTAAATCAAAGAGAGAGGCTTGGAGTGGTGACATCGTGAAAATACCGTCCTTAGCCCAGATCCAACAATGGCTTGGAGGGTAAATGAGGATGGACACCGGTTTCAATCCAAATATTCACTTCGCAGAATCAAAGCCAGAATAGCACCAAGCTGATGAAAAGAACACTAGTTGGGCATGCATTGTAATGAGGTCTAGACACAGCCGCTAAATTTATCCCTCTGATTCTCCGGCAGCCAATCTAATAAAAACACGCTAGGGTAGAGATGAACCCAGGATCCTCAGCGAATGTCAGCCATTTGGGAATACGAGTTCCTTCTCCGCAGCAGATGTGTGGCTCAAAGTTCATCACAAGTGCACTCGCAGGGAGAGCACAGCATGTGCGGTTTTGGGGGGGACCAGCACTGGCCTGTCCATGGGTAAAGGACTCTGGCAAACAATGGAGGTGGGGCCCAGGCAAGAACTTAGAACAAAACAGTTTTAACCCTTTCTGGACTTCAGTTACTTTTTAAATAATGATGATTCTGTGTAAGACATGCCTGTAGAAATTTAGGCACAAGAATGAAACGCATTCCTTGACTATCCTTGCCAGTCATCCTTCAGGGGCCCGGGGTTCCAAACTCCAACCTCCATGCCCCTGTCTCAGAGGGGACGTGCAGAGACTCCCTCGGCTTCCCTCTCCAACCCAGCTAGCCGGGTTCTCATCTCGGGCCTGGATTTGTACTTCCTTCCTGGAAGAACAAGGGCACAGACCTGCGGCTGGGCTTGTGTGTAGCCGTATTTCCCTGCTTTCTAGAGGACGTGGCTTTGCTTCTTCAGGTCCTCCCTTCCAATAGACTCTTTTCATCTTCCTAACATGCTTGGGTCTCACCTGTACTGAAAATATGAAAAATCAGGGGGTGTCTGGGTGGCTTAGTTGGTTAAGTGTCTGCCTTGGGCTCAGATCACCATCCCAGGGTCGGGCTCCCTGCTCAGTGTGGAGTCTGCCTCTCCCTCTCCTTCTGCTCCTCGCCCGACACTTGTGCCCTCTCTCTCAGTCTCAAATAAATAAATAGAAAGTTTTTGTTTTTTTTTTTCAAATGAAAAATCAGGGGCACCTGGGTGGCTCAGTGGGTTAAAGCTTCTGCTTTCTGCTCAGGTCATGATCACCGGGTCCTGGGATCGAGCCCCACATCGGGCTCTCTGCTCAGCGGGGAGCCTGCTTCCCCCTCTCTCTGACTGCCTCTCTGCCTACTTGTGATCTCTTGTCTGTCAAATAAATAAATAAAATCTTTTAAAAAAATGAAAAATCAAAGCCCAGAATACATCCCTTCCTCGACTTTGCTGTTCTCTTTTCTACTTGTCTTCCTGTTGTCTCTCTGTAAACAAGGAGAAGGCTAGGTTATGACGGCAAACAGCCTCTCCCTCTGGGTGGCCTCACAAGAATGTGTTGCTTCTTCCTGCCCACAGAAGAGCAGGTGCACTGAGAAACCATTTTCCACATGCTGGGAAGGAGAGCAGAATCAGGTACTGGTGAATTCAGTGATGGTTTCCGTGGAGACCAGACTTCTGTAAGGAGGTGCGTGCCCGGTGTCATAACTTCCTCAGTGTTCACTCATGGCCCCCTGGCCCGTATCTTCTGAAATCTGGCCTGTGTCCCCATCACTCCACTCAAGTTCAGAAACAACCTTTTCTCATACTGGCCCCTTAGTTGTATATCTGAACGTATTTTTTGGGTTACTTCTTCCTTGGTTTCTACAGAATTTGACCCAAACTTCAATCTCTTTCTTCCTGAATCCCCCTCATGGCTTACATGACAGCATTTACAGCATTTTCCAGTTTCCCCATGTCTTTTTCAACCCCCTTTGTTTGCAGAATCCTTCACTCATTTCTCTTGCTCTCCCTTCCATTCCGTGTAGGAATTCCAGAGTCTGCACTCTGTCTTTGCACTCCCTTGGGCTTCAGCCTCCTGCTCTAAGTAACTCCCCAGACCGTCCGTCTGTCCATGCATCCATCCACCCACCCATCCATCCACCTACCCATCTCTCCATCTGTTCATCCATCCGTCCATCTATCCATCCCTTTCTTTTGAGCTTGGGCTACACTTCAAATTTTCACCTGCCTTACACTTACACTTCTAAAGTAATGAAAATGCAGGGGCACCTGGGTGGCTCAGTGGGTTAAAACCTCTGCCTTTGGCTCAGGTCATGATCCCCGGGTCCTGGGATCAAGCCCCACATCAGGTTCTCTGCTCAGCAGGGAGCCTGCTTTCTCTTCTCTCTCTGCCTGCCTCTCTGCCTACTTGTGAGCTGTTTGTCAAATAAATAAGTAAAACCTTAAAAAAAGTTAATGTAAATGTATAGTTTCTCCCAAAACAACCTTTCCCCTGACCCAAAAATTTCTGTGAGTGGAACCGTATCAGTTAGAACGTTATGTTATGCTACGGCTACAAGTGACAGAACAACTCAACTAGCCTAAAATATAAGGAAACTTATTATTCTAAGTAATGAGAAGTCTAGGTAGGTGCTCCTCTGGCCTCCAGCCTGCCCTGCGGGTCTGTCCGGACTTGTGTTGGCTCCTGTCATGGTGGGTAGTAGACATCCACAGCAGCTCCTGGGAATACACGCACATATGCCAGCCTCCAGAAAGAGAAGCCAACTCTTCTCTGAGCTTCTTTTTAAGAGTGATAAAACATTTTCCAGAAATCTCCCTAGAAGTTTTCCTTTTGGTTCTCTAAGGAAAAAATTAATAACACCTTTACTGAGATATAATGGGATCAAAAAATCAACCTAAAATGTACAATTCAATGGTTTTTATAGTCACAGCATTGGCAGCCATTGCCACAATCAATTTTAGAAGATTTATATTGCCCTTGAAGAAATCCTGTATCCATTAATAATTACTTCCTATGCCCCTCTCCCCCAGACTCTGACAACTACTAACCTACTTTCTGTCTTTATATGGATCTGCCAATTCTGAACATCTCATTTAAATGGAGTCATACAATAAGTGGTCTTCTGTGTGTGAGTTCTCTCACTTAGTAGAATGTTGTTCCATGAATCAGCATTTCATTCTCTTTTTATTGTCACATTATGTTCCATTGTATGGATATACCAAATTCTGTTTATCCATTCCCTATTTGGGTTGTTTCCACTCATTTGCTTCTTTTTGCCAAGAGTTTTGCCATAGGCTCACGCCCAGTCTGCTTCCTGGCCAGAAAATGGAGCCACCTGAGTGTCCTGAACAATCCCCCACCCCCTGGGGCCGATAGTAGGTGCGTCTTCTCTGAAACAGGAGTCACTTAGAAGAAGGTGAATATTTGAACAAAATGTTGGAAGGGGGGCTGATGGGGAATGTGGGGTAGGAAAGCAAAACAAAACAAAACAAAACAAACAAAAAATGAGGGTCTGCAAGGGGAAACAGCCAACACTTTTTTAACCCTGCGACTTTGGCTCTTTCTTTTTTCTGACCAGTGATATCCAATAAGTAGCCAGGCCTGTATTTTTTTTTTTTTTTTTTTTTTTTTTCTTTGATAGAGAGAAAGGATGAGCAGGGAGAAGGGCAGATGGAGAGGGAGAGACAGAGAGAATCCCAAATAGACTTTGTGTTGCTCACAGAGCCCAATGCAGGCCTTGATCTCATGACCCTGAGATCATGACCTGAGCTGAAATCAAGAGTAGGACGCTTAACCGACTGAGCCACCCAGGCAGCCACGGTCCTGTATATTTGATCTCTGCAGCGTCTCCTTCTCTCTCCCCTTCCTTCCCACATCTACTGCTCCCTCCCCAAGCCCATTGTCATGTTACTGCCCATTTGCTTTCTTTCTGAGCTGCTTACCTCAGTCTTTCTGTTGTGTCTACCTTACACATCTTGGTGAGCACAAGCTTTTCACAGCATACATCTACTAGAAACATCACAATCCCTGTTCAAAAGTCTTCCACAGCAACACTGCCTGGAAAACGAGGTTCTTTCATCATTCACACATTTAAAGTTGCCTTCATTGTAACTTCAAATATTTTTTCTTCTGTGTTACAAATTCCTTTCTCTCTTTATGAAAATCTGGCCCGTTCTTTGAGGCATCCCAAGTAATAATAACAATAGCTAACATTGATTAAGTTGTTATATTTGCCTGCATTTTTCTAATACTTATTGAGATTATTTCATTGATTCCTCGTAAGAAATCTGTGAGCTCCCTCTCCCACTTCCTGTCTCCCACCCCCCTCCCCACTCTCTCACTCTTTCTCTTTCTCCCATTTATTATTTTTTTCTTTTTTAAAGATTTTATTTATTTATTTGACAGAGAGAGAGGGAACGAAAGCAGGGGGAGTGGGAGAGGGAGAAGCAGGCTTCCCAACGAACAGGGAGCCCGATGGAGGGCTCAATCCCAGTCCCCTGGGACCATGACCTGAGCAGAAGGCAGACACTTAACGACTGAGCCACCCAGGCGCCCTCCTTCTCCCATTTCTTAAAGTAGAGTTCAGACTCTCAGCACATGTTTGTGGCAACTGAATGCTCATCCCCGTGGTGATGTGATCCCTGACTTGACAGGTGCTGCAGGACTGAAGGAAGTGGGGCCACAGGGACCTCAATGGAGCCATCTTTCCCCCAAGTCACACCTCCTGGTATACAGGGCTTGACGACCTTCTGGTGTCTGTGCTCCACATTTCCAAGGTCTGGGCTCGAGGAGACTCAATTCCAGGTGACACCTGCCAGGTATGACATAGCAAAGACTAGCAACGATAGTAACAAGGACTCGGGCACTGTGATGAGTGCCCTATGTGCTCCCGTCTTAGGTCTCTCCTACTTCAACTCCCCATACGCACCCTCATTTCATCAGTGGGGAAACTGGGGCCCAGAGAGGGTAAGCAACTTGGCCAATGTGGCACAGGCAGGAAACGCCAGAAGCAGAATTGCCAACCAGGTCTGCCTGACTCCAGACCCCTTCCTCTTCACCTCCCAGCCCCAACACGCCACCTCCACAGTTGGCAGGCCTGGTTGGACCATGGTCTGCAAGCAATTAGCCCCAGCAGCTCTCCAGCAAACCCAAGAAACAATCCAATCTGTAGAAGGGGAGGGGAGAGCCATCTTAAAAGAGAAAGCTTTTTTCCTCCCCAGCTGGCTGAGGGGGAGCACTTTGCCACAGGCTGCTAAGGGCAAGGAAGGGGCGGAATATTCACTGAACACTCATTCTCCCAATTGTTTGTCGGTGACATTGAGCTCACACTCCAGGGAAAATGCAGGGCCTGAATTTGAAATGTCCAAAGCCATTCAGCTGGGGCTTTAAAAAGAGGCTTTTGTTGGTAAAAATCTCTTCACTGTCCTGACTCTCCCTGGGCTCAAGGGTTGCCTGATAAAATACAGGATAATCCGTTCAACTTGAATTTGAGATCAACAACGAATGTTTTAGTATAAGTATGTCCCATGCAATATTTGGGATGTACTCATACAAAAACAGTATTCATTGCTTATCTGAAATTCAAATTTTTTATTTGCTGAATCTGGCAACCCCGCCTGGGCTTGGAGGAGAAGCCTGATCTCTTCTGCCTCGTGCTCAACCAGAGTCCAACAGGGTATGTCATTCTTGTGAAGGAAATAGAATGTAGGGAAATAGAACGTTTTAGAAAGCTGCATGCCTCTGCTTACTCTACAGTTCTCCTTTAAGGAGACTTTTTAAAAATGATGCAGGCTTTGTAGGTCCTAATAATGATAATAATCCTTTCAGGAACTGGGAGATGTCCTGAGGGTTTGGGGGGAATCAGCTTTCCACTGAAGTTTCTGGAAACTGCACAGTGCCATTCGTATTTAATAAAGAGTGGCCAGGGTCACTGCCTTGGCATTTCAAACGGGAGCAGCGTCGGCCTCCCTGGACCTCTGGACGGGAGGGCCCCTCCCCAAGACCCCTGCCCATGGAGGATCAGGTGCAGCAGAAGGGAAAGAGGGCAGGGGAGGGAGGAAGCCTCCCGCCACCACAGAGCTCCCGGCTTTCCTCTCCGCTCTGAATCGGAGAGCACATTCTTGGCATTGAGACTCTCCTACTTGGACCCTTCTCTTTTCTTGGTTCCTGGCACAGTGAACTTGGCCATTCTCTGCAGGGATGGGCCCTTTCAGGGAGAGCCCCATCTAACCAGCAACAAGCCAGCTGTTAGAGCAGCCTCTTCCAAAGAGAAGACACCCTGGGAGGGAGAGGATTTGCCAACCAGCTTAGTATTCCCCTGTTTCCAGGTGTTTAGTATATGTTTGTGGGTGTGCCCAGTGGGGGGTCCAAGGACCCACTGTGTTCTGGACTCTGAGGCTGGCGGAGGGCCCAGGAGCCAGGGTGGGTCTGGATTCAGGGCAACTCAACGCGTTTTCATTGAGCTTCTAAGCCAGACGCCCTGCACTCGGCCTGTAAGAAATGTGGAGATAAGACTGATCTCTGCTTTCAAGGGACTTAAATAGGGGATAAGGCCAAGAGACAGCAGCTGTAACATGCAAAGCAGGATAAGTAGCCTCAGAAGGGGAAAAGCCAGAGCTTTTAAGATGTTCAAGAGAGACTGAAAACATTTACTGGGAGAAGAGTCCAGAGAACCATGACCGAGGGGTTGAGAAGAGATTTGAGAAGGGATTTGTCGGGTCGATGAGATGCCCTCAGGTGGGGCTTGGAGGGGAGGACATAACGGCCGCTGAGTGTTTTGTTGGGTTTCACGTGGGAATGCTTCCATTCCTAACATAGATCCAGAATGAATCACTCCTGGTGTGCATGGTCATACCAGGGGTAGGACTCAAGGCAGACCAGCACGAGCAATTTCACTCTCATGCTTGCTCACCCTGAGGTAGGCTTGACTAGTGTGGTATCCATGGTATCAGCTGATAAGGGCGCCTGGCATGGACAGCCAGACCGCAACGCCATGCCCACATGTCAGCCATCGCTGTAGGTGATTGACAAATAGTTTCCTACTCTGAGTGAGTACTATTCCTGGGCAACAGCGTCATCTCGATCACCAGATTCAGAATATGGTCAAGTCAGAACATACAAGCCCCCCTCGTCCACCCACCCCCCTACATTCAGGCCTTCTTCTGCACTGTTATAACGTAATTCATCTACTCGTTTCTTCTCTCTGAGCTTTTTTTTTTTTTTTTTTAAGGTTTTATTTATTTATTAGAGAGAGAGGAGAGAGAACACGAGTGAGGAGAGGGGAGAGTTGGAGGGAGAAGCAGAATCCCCACTGAGCAGGGAGCCCGACATGGGGCTCGATCCCAGGACCCTGAGATCATGATCTGAGCCAAAGGTAGATGCTTACCTGACTAAGCCACCCAGTTTTGGACATACAGTTTTTGTCTATGTGTAGATTCAGTAAAAATAACCAATAAGACTCATGTATAACCAATTCCTGCTTTCGCTCCTCCTTTATGCTGTCAAAGTCTTGCCCGAGTGGAATCCTGTTGCAGTGAATTTCCCCGTAACATGGGTGGTGGGTTTGTGAGTCCTGGCGCTGTTTTGAACTCTTGTTATCACAGTGGGCTCTTGTGTAAGTATCACACAGTTCCTCAGTCCAGAAGTCACACAGACTGTTTTTGGTGGCTTCTGATCCATCTTTTTAGGTATTTTTGATCTTCAAGTAGAGTATTGATGTGATGATTGCTGTTGAGCACCTGTATTCTGTCAATTTACTTAATTAGAGATTGCTGGAAAACGGCTGCATTTTGTTATAAACTTGTGAAGAAGAAAAGGCCACGGCTCCTTTCAGAAAGCGGTGGTGGGCTGTGGCAGTCCCTGAAAACCACTGGCACTTCCTTGGTGTGGAACCCACATTCCCTGTCAAGGAAGCCTCTAGAAAGGAGGAAGAGGTAGAGCTCTGAACAGGCCCAAGTAAGCGTTTCCTGATTTAGAAAAAGCGGTCCCAGGGAAACACTGTCACACAGGCCTCAGCGGCTGAGCTCTCATTTTAGCTCATCTTCAAGGGATGGAACAAGTTGTGTGTGTGTGTGTGTGTGTGTGTTTTTAAACTATGAACAAAAAGAAACAATCCCCTTAAAAGTAATCTCCTGAATATAACAAGGTACTTGGTTATAGGTACTGGCTGCCTTCTCCCAGGATGGCCCCGTGCTGAGGCCAGTCCGAGTGACGGGAGCACGAGTGAGGGCTCGCCCAACATCCTAGGAGCAATACTTACTCTCCATATTTCACTTTCCCTCTCCCTCTGCCTCTCCCCCTGCTTGTGCTCTCTCTCTCTGTCTCAAGTGAATACAATAAAATCTTTAAAAAAAAAAGAAAAGGAAAGGAAAGAAATGGTGGTCATAGTCTTCTTAGAAATGAACCCTTGACTCTGTCAACCAAGAGAAAATGTCACTGCAGTGTTAACATATTTGTGGTGACAATATTTATATACTTGCTATTTTACCTTCCTGCATAAAAAAAAACATTATTCCCCCTTAAATATCGACGTCCAAGGTTAACTTGAGACCACAGAAAAGATCTTCGATGACATTTCTTCGAAGTCCAGACTATGAAAAAGGAGCAGAGAATGACACTTTTTGTGTACTGGAGTTTTAACTGTCATATGGTACCAACTAGACCGTATTTCTAATATACATCAACGAACAAATCAATCAGTCAACAAACAGTTATGAAGTACGTGAGAATGTGCTTTGCTCAGGAATGCATATTGGATCCTGAGGCAGTTACCCTCCAGATTTAAGTAAACAAATTATAAGACGGAGTTTTTCTCTTTGGGGTCCATGACTTTGGGGAGATCACAAGAAGTTAGTTGGCAATCCAAAACCACATGACTTTGTTTCTTTCGAACATGACAGGAGCGCAGCGAGGACTTTGTGAAGAAAGTTGGTTTTCAAACACAGGTAGGTTTGAGGTGACTCATTTTCTATAACTCGTGTAGGGACACACCAGGGACAAATGTCTTCCTAGCAGTTTCAGCTGCCATGTGGTACAAAACAGACTGTATTTCTCATATTTATCAGCTAACAAATTTATCCATCAACAAGCATTCCTTGAGTATCTGCTTTGTGCAAGGACCAATGCTGGATCTTTTACATTTGTTTTTTAATTTTGGAACTTAATGACTTTCAAAACATATGTGTTGAATATTTGAGGACAGAATTCCAACCTCTGTAATGTTCTGGGAGAAGCTGAGCCTCACTCCCTAGAGCCAACCTCCCCCTCTATTCCCAGAGCCTCAGAGGTTCTGTATTTGACAACCCCCATAGGAGAGATCATTTGGAAGCCCAAAGCGTAAGAATGATGGCATCCCGCTGAGCCTTTCCACACTCATGGGAACTTGGCATCTGAGTAAAAGGGAAGTTGAGGCTGGGAAGCTGATGAATCTTGAAGGGCCATTTCCTTCAACTTTAAAGAAGCAAAGTTCCCAGCATCAGACAGTGGAATGGCTTTGGTTTAGAAGGAACTCATGCAGAATAACCCGGTAATTCCCAAAGGGAAAATACGGACTTGCTCCTTGTGCATTTCCACGTCTGCTGGACCCAAGCCAGAACGAAGGGGTTGGCTCACCAAGGAAGGACAGATGTTGGGACGTGCCATGGAGCCGCCATGTTTGCTGAGGCTAGGAGCGGCCGACACAAAGTGCACACAGTGAGTAAGGATGATGTTTGGAAATCTTTTCCCACTTAAAACCCCAAGATTGCAAGGGTTTTCTTAGCCCTGTGGAATTCCTCTAACTGCCTGGGGATTTCTAGGTTTCTAAGAAGCTTGAGGTGGTTGTTAACCTAATACACAGTTGAAGGGAGCCAAGGCTGTCTTTCCATGCCAACTGTGCGGTAGGCTGTCTTCTTAAAAGGCTCTTTAAAATCAGGCATGTAAGGGAATCCTTCTTTCTTGAACTAGGGCCTCTGAAACTGGGTCAATGGTTCTCATCCTCATCTTCCAGCTTGTTCTGCTGAAGCACAGTGTAAGCAAATAAATATCAATGAATTGCTTAATGATTTTCATAAGGCCCATATTTTCAAGGCAAGGGGCTCTCCTGAAATGTTTGATCTACTCCATATGAATCTGTTTTCCAAATGGCCAGCACATGTCGAGGCCTGCTGTCCTCCGGGTTACAGGAAGATGCCTTTGATGGGTTAACCGCAGAGCAAGGGAGCTCTTTTCAAGTCCTTTTCAAAAGTTCCTTTGTCCTGCTGTGGATCTTGCCACTTGCATCAGATCAGCAGGAGACTGCTCCCGGCAAAGGGTTCTAGTACATTCTCGCTCTGATCTGGGTTGGGTCCCTGCATAATGCCATCTGTAATTTGGAGTCCCGAAGGTTGAACTGTAAGCACCAGGCAGTTAGCAAACAATTACCAAGCTCTAGGTGGGCCACTCGGTTTGCAGCACTGTCCACCCAACTCATGCCTGAATGAATTTGCTTAAAGCCAAATGAAATCATCGTCATTCTCAACCGTCTTGTGGGAGGACTGGTCATGCTTCTAATGTAACCTCTGGGTTACATTTAAAGAGCTGCCTGATGCTGCCTTCAGTGGGATATTACTATGTTTTAAGGCCTTCCATATTCTATGCTCTCGTCTGTTTTTTTCCCAGGCTGGGCAGAAATGTTTGCATGATACCTTTCCTGACACTTGGCACACACATAGTTAAAGGGTGACTTGGCTTGGTTTATTTCTACAGATTTTTATACATATTTGGATCACAGTGTAATGAGTGGACATACATAGATATTATAGAGTTGTGAGGCCGTATTAGAGAAACAAAGGGGGAAGAAAAAGGCAGTTGTGGTCACTGCCCCCATGTGGATACCGCACACTGGGGACAGAGGAATGGTTGAGGACCAAGATACTATATTTTGTCATTTTCTATAAAAACCTAAACCTCTGGTGATCAAAGGTTTAGCAAAAAACTGAACTACTTAAAAAAAAAAGATTTATTTATTTTATTAGAGAGAGAAAGACAGACAGAGAGAGTGAGTAGGGGGAGAGGCAGAGCGAGAGGGAGAGAGAGACTCCCAAGCAGGCTCCCAGCCGAGCTTGGAGCCCAACACGGGTCTTGATCTCACAACCCTGAGATCATGACCTGAGCTGAAATCAAAAGATGGATACTTAACCAACGGAGCCACCCAGGCGCCCCCAAAGTTGAACTTTTAATCCAAAAAATGTCATAACTATTTATAAAAACATAACCAAATGTACAATAGAGTACGATGAAAGAAAATAAAAATATCTTTTCCTCTTTGCTCTGTTTTGAATATTTTTTCATCGCTAATAATACCATTATTAGGTACCTCTTAACCCTAGATTTACTATATACTTCCAAGATAAACTTTATTTTCTCTTGCCGGCTGTGATCCAGGTATTGGAAAGCAACAACAGTGTATTCCCCATACACTCTATAAACCGCTGGTAGCTTTGGCTCAGTGCAGTAAACATTTATCAAGTGGAGACTCTGCCAGGCCTGGCCTTTAAAAGCAGATAATGTTTCTTTTGCATGTTCTCTCTCTGCCTCTCCTGATATTTAATTGAAATCCAGGGATGGCCAAAGCTCGTTTTCAGGCTGCTGGCACTTGGTTCTTTTAAACAGTTACTTTCCCCTCAGGCAAGAGAGCCTTGCTAATTTCAGACAAGCCTTCAGATTGTATTTCCTGTTCTGATTAACTGAATCACCATCCACACAGCCACCTCGTCAGTAAGCTAGAGAAGCTCCTCTTGACAACCGTCTTCCCACCTGCAGTCAATCATGAGGTTCTGTCGATCTTCGGTCCTGCTCAGTGCAGAAGTCCACCCTCCCGCCTGGCTCGGCCGTGGGCTCTTCTCCAACCTTCCACATCTGTACCTCTTACCTGGATCTGCCTCTAAATGACCTTCTGATGGTTCTCTCTGCCTGTGTCCTCTTTCCTTTCCTCATCCGTTCTCGTCCTTTCTTGAGCAGAGCTCAGATTGTTTGTGCTGGGATTAAAACGCAGTAACTAAGACGTCATGGAGTTATGATTCAAACCCATTGGCAAAGATTTTTTTTTTTCAAATTAGGTGTTGGATTTTACTGAATGTTTTCCATTATCTCCTGTGATACATCAATGACATGAGTTATATGGTTGATTTTTTTATGTTAAACAATCCTTGCCTGCCAAATAAAATATATTTTATATACTCTTTACACACACGCTCGCTTTGGATTTCTTTTTTATATTTATTTAGTATTTTTGGATCTCTGTTTATATGTGAGATTGAGTCATATTCTGCCCTTGTCTGCTTTGACATCAGGATTATAACGGTTTTTTAAAATATGTTGAGGGGAACGCCTGGGTGGTGCAGGTGGTTGGGCACCTGACTGTTGGTTTCAGCTCAGGTCGTGATCTTGGTGTGGTGGGATCGAGCCCCATGTGGGGTTCCACGCTCAGCACAGAGTCTGCTTGGGGTTCTCTCTCCCTCCCACTCTGCTCCTCCTGCTCATGCTCACTCTCTCTCCCTCTTTAAAATAAACTTAAAAATCTTTAAAAATATATGTTGGGGAGTTTTCCCTCCTTTCCTATACCTTAGAATGGTTGCTTATTAGGGCTTGTTATTTCTCTCTTGAATTTCTGGAAAAAAATTGTTTGCAAAATCTTCTGGAGCTAGGACTGCCTGTGGTATATTTTTGACCGGTGAGTTAATTTTTTCCCCCTTATTGGTTATAGGTTTATTCAGTGTCAATTTCTTCATGAGGTAATTTCCATAATTTATGCTTTCTAAAAATTGTACAGTATATCTAAAGTTTCAAATATATTGACCTAAAGTTGTTCATGTGATTATCTCATGATTTTTTAAATATTTACTCTTCCCATTTCAATGTCTCTTTTCATATCTAGTACTGTTTGTTTCTGCCTCTTAAAAAAAAAAAATCAATCATGCCAGGAGATTTGTCTATTTAGTTACTTTTTTGAAACAACCAGCTTTTCATTTGGTTGATCAGATGACCAACCGCTCACTCTTGACACCAGCACACGAGTCATTTGTAGGGAACTCAGATCCACGTTGAGGACCCATCCGTGACTGGCCAACCCACACCCAGGCTCTGGCATCCCAGCTACTTCGCCAGCTCCCCTCTCCACACTGAGCCCTTCTGCTGTCCCCTCCAGCAACGTCAGGTTCCTTTGGGGCCCCCAAATGTCGGCTCATTTCATGCTCTGTGCTTTTGTGCAGACTTTTCTCTTCTTCCTCTCCCTGCCCTCCCGAATTACTCATTTGGTCAAAGTTTTTAAATTCCAACTCAGGCTTTCCTCCTTTGCTCTGCTTTTGTGCCTTGTATGCAGTCTTATCTTTTTGTCTCCACTTCTGGACCCTGAACTCCTTGAGGGTAGGAGTAATCTAGTCTTCCTCTTCATTACTGATACTTTTAGCTTGTTTCTCTTACCCCAGGTCACTCCTTTTTCAAACAAGAGGCCTAAAAGGGACAGACAAGGTTATACTACGTCTTTCTCCTCTACTTTAAGAGAGGTCATATCCAACCACTCCAACTGAGATGGAGTGCATGTCAACATGCACTTAGCATTGGCTCACCTATCCACTCACATCTTTAACCTTCCAATTTTTTTTTTAAAGATTTTATTTATTTATTTGACAGACACAGATCACAAGTAGGCAGAGAGGCAGGCAGAGAGAGAGAGAGAGGAGGAAGCAGGCTTCCTGCCGAGCAGAGAGCCCGATGTGGGACTCGATCCCAGGACCCTGAGATCATGACTTGAGCCGAAGGCAGCGGCTTAACCCACTGAGCCACCCAGGCGCCCCTAACCTTCCAATTTTTTAAGGCCAATATTTTCCTCTTCTAAGTTCCAAACTACTTTATGTCTGGCCATTTCAATGCACTTCAAATACTAGACCAGATTTGAGTCAGGCTATCTAATGACTTCTCATTGAGAGTTTATTTCTAAATGTGCTATTTAATGAAAAGGGGTGATAATATTTCACAAGCAACCCCACTATCTTCTTATTTAGGTGACATTGTATGAGTAGGGAATTCAAAGAAACCTCCATTTGAGCGCATAGCTTTTCTCCTCTAGGAACTTATAAGAACCCAGCTCTACCGCTTCACACACTAGCCAGCATTTCAACCAGTGAAATAATGACACGTGACCCCCCCAGATTCTCATGAGGGAGGCTAAATCATGGAGTTGGTGGCAAAATGCCTTGCCCAGGGCTCAGAACATTGTGAGACTCACTGCATGCCTTGTAACCATGCAGACGATCATTTCTCATTGACAACCTTATGATCTGGGCATCCAGTGTTAGCCTAATTAAAGGAAATCTCACTTTCCAGGTGTGGGGGAGGTTCCATTTGCTTTCCAAACTTTTGGGCCTGGAGCAATCAATGCCCTTTGCCAATGCATTCAATTTCCGTGTTTTAATCCAAGGACAACGAATCAGACCTGGGATCTGGCAGTTTTGAGTTCTGCTTGGAGCAGGCTCACACTGGCCAGTTGGGACAATTGGCCCCCTGATGTTCTTTTGTGACTAGCTTTGCAGCACCCTGAGGTGTCACAGCATTCAGCCCTGTTTCTCCTTTCTGCCTGCTCAGCACTAAGTGGCAATACTTCTTCCCCAAATCAGGCCATCGATGTTTCTACTCAAAAGACATATTCAGTTCTTGTGGTATCTTCACCCCTCTGCTAACTGTGGGGCTGGCGGGGGAAGGAGAGTAACCAAGCCTACATGTTCAGCAGCAAGCATTTGCCAAATTCCCTTTAAAGTAATGGTCTCATCCTGCCATTGGGAAGGAAACCTTTTCTGCACTTTCTCTGCCTCCACCTGAACTGCTCAGGAACGTAAAGTCATTTGGTTTTGTCATCACCCTCAGCTCCCCGAGCATTGCCCATTCACTCTGCTATCTAAATCGGGGGTGAGGAGGAGTCCCGAGGGGAAGCTTGGAGAGCCTGCAGCTGCCTTTGGCCTCCTCGGCTGAGCTCTGGCCTGTGCCTTGGCCTCACCCCAGGACTGACAGAGCCTCCACTCACTCTACATTTCCCCAGCATTTGTGAGCAAAACGGAAAGACTGCCCTTGTCAGTCCTGATGGCCTCTCCATGTTCTTTGGGCCTGGGTGGACTTGTTTGGGGCAGGAAGAGAGGGAGGGGAGCTGGGCCTGGGCCAGGGTCTGCACGCTTCCAGTCTGCCTCGAGTTGTCCAGAAAACTCTGACCTATGTTCCAGTGACACATACCAGCTCCGAGGAGGACACAACTGCCCCCTCCTTCTCCTCCTTCCTCTGCCAGGAAGGCAGCCAGACCTGCACATGCGGTTCTCCCTCATCAGCCTACTGGCACAATGGGGTGCCATGGGGGCTACTGCGGGGTCAGTGCCCACGGCCCACGCCTCAGGCCCTCCCCATGCTGCCTGCCCTCCAGGAGCCCGGCAGTACCCGGAAGGGCCCAGAGAAGTCCATCCCCTGGGTTTGTTCAAAATCATTCCCTTCCAGCCTTTGTTTTTGGAAGGCTTTGCTGCATTTCTTTAGAGTAAGCAGATGGCAGGATGCTGGAGGTGTAAAACAGCTACAAAAACCAAGATGATTCAAACAGAAGGAATATGTATAACCCCTGCTGGACCATCCTGATAGGAAGCGGGAGAAGGGGCGTTTTGTTTTTTTGTTTCTTTTCCAGGATCTTTGAAGTTTGCGAGCTTTCCCACCCCTCCCCCCCACACTCCCCTTTTAGAAAGAAGGATGATATGTAAATGGGCCAATTTAAGGGCTTAGGCGGGTGGGGGGGAAACTAGTGTCATTTTTTTTGCATCCAGCTTATTTTGAGGACAAGCCCAACTGAAAGACATCAGGGCAAGACCAGTCGCTTCGAGTAAAGGGCCAAAAGCGAAAACGGGACTCCCGGAGAGAAGAGCCGACGCCGGGCAACCAGGGTCCGTGCCATCCAGAGTACAGGAACCGTGTCTAAAAGAGATAATTTCAAGTCGAGCTGTGGTTTACCACAGTGTCCTCGTGATCAGTGGAGTGGTCAGATGTCAGGGGTGACTGAAAATAAGTTCATTTTCCCACAGTGGAAGAGAAAAGGAAAAAAAAAAACCAACAACAACAACGGGCACAGCCCAGCCCATATGAAAAAAGCGCTTGCCCATCTTGGAGTTCGGCTGGAGCAGGCTTGAACATGGACCGTCATCCATGTGACTTCTGGGAAGAAAGCTGAACGAACAACGGTTATTACTCTTGATTAGCATAAAGTGTTGCCCATCCCCCCCCCCTTCCCTAATGATCATAAATAACCTTTCACGGTGTGATCGCTTTGCCCTCTTGTTCTCTCCATTTGAAAGAGGATTCGGGAACGAGGGTTGAGGGTCTACAGGACGATGTCGCTGGTGGGGGGAAGGGAAGGATGGCGAGTGAAGAGTCCAGTGATCGCACAGTGTGGGTGTGGGAGTTGGGCACTGACCCAGGGTCTCTAGACCTTCCCGCTTCAGCCTCCGGTGGCGCCAGGATTTGCGGGTGGTGGTGGCTGCGGAGCGCTGTGCTCGTGCTGTGTGTGCCGGAGGGCTCTGGGACTCAAAGCGTTAAAGTTTCATCTGCAATGGGAAAAATGGCTTAACCACAGATTCATCCAGTGTTGGCCTAGTTATGTGTCACTGTGTGTGCGTAATTTTTTTCCCCTTTTCAAATACTATTCTCTTTCATGAGCTCATCTCCTAAAATTTCTCTTTTCTAATTCAGCGAGAGGGATTCCATGGTTCCCCACCCAGAAGAAGGTGCTTTCTTCCATCACCCAGGCCAGAAAAGCACTGAAAATCTCAAAGGTGGAAACACAGAGAGCATCAAAGCATTGGAAGACCAGAGGGCTTGATTTGGAAAGCACACCCCAGGCGGCCCCAGATCCCTCTCCCGATGCCTTTTCTTTCTCTTGTCCTTTTGTTCATAATGCATGCATTCTGACCCCATCTCCTCCATATCCCACTGAGCCTGCACCACCTTGAGCGATTCAGTGGCTATAAACTCCCCTGCTGACTTTGTTTTGGCTGGAATTGCAACCCATATACGGGAGAATCAAGCAGAAACATCACAGGGCTAGCGGTCTGCCTCCTGTGCAGTGGTGGCTGGTCAGGACAACGAGGTGACATCATGGCTATTCCAGGACTTTGGTCCGCAGCGCAAGTGACTTCCCTGCCGCACAGCAGTCAGAACCTGGACTTGAGACAAAAACAACTCTTCCTTCCCATAAATATCTGCTCTGGGGTTCAAAAATATTCTAAGTACAACAGCTCAGAAATGGTCCCTTGCCTTGGAGACCCATCTGATTTTCCAAATCCAATCACAAACTTTTTAATAGCATGTCATGAACCTCTCAGCTCATTATTTCTCTTCAAAGCCCTCCGGTGTGCCAGCTTGGAGCCTGTGGAGTGTTGTTTGATGATGCGCTGCACCATACAGAAAAGCATAGGACATACTAAAAATCCACCCTGCACTCTGTGGGGCTTTCCTGCTAGGAATACTGCCATATAATCAGGGATATACGATTTGCGGCAATTGCTCTGAATTGAGGATGCTTTTTTTTTTTTTCTAAACATGTCCAGTGTGTGATGTAGGTAATATAACAGATTTATCACATTTATAGAAATCCCGTTTTTTTTTCTTCCTCTTCCGTCCCCTCTCCTCCCGCCCCCTCGCATGGTTAGGATATGGGGAGCCAAGAGTAAGAATATAGACGAACCCCCTAAAATAGCAATCACGGCTTTAACCATTCCTCGCGGCAGGAAATCCAGGCCCTGGATAACTTAACCATGCTTCTGAGATCTGTTGTTCCCTCTAAGGCTGTTAAGTCATGAGCAGACAACCGTTTTACACGTGTAACTAGCCATGAAGGTTAGAATACAGAACGAGGTGACTGCTGTAATCAAATAAAGCTCACACGAGCTAATCGGACATGTGTTGTGACTAACTTTTTTTCACTCTATGGTAATTAGGCAGACATGATAGACAGTCAACCCAAATAATCGTCATTGGTACCGTGTTACTGCGAATCGGGATGAGATTACGATGGTTTGTGGGCAGGGACAGGGGAACACCTGAATCCTAGTCTCAACTGGCCTCCTTCCCCACCCCCGCAGCCACACAGGGTAATATATGCACAATGATACGCACAAGAACTTTTCATTAATACCTACGACTGTGGACATTAAAGCCCTTCGCATGGCCCAAGAAGCATTACAGGAAAAATTATAAAGTGAAGTATGTTAAGGCTTGGTGTATAATAAGAATATCAGGAGTATTTGGGAAACAGAACCAATAGGAATATAAATATATACATTTATGACAGGACATAATTATGGTTATGGGGAACCACATGGTTATGGAGAACCCCAGAAAGTCCCACCATCTATCATCTGTAAGCCAGGGAATCCAGAAAGCCAGTGGTATAATTCAGTTCGAGTCCAAAGTCCTGAGAATTAAGGAAGGGCGGGGGGTGTCAAGCCCAGTCTGAGTCTGAAAGTCTGACAACTACGGGCACTGGCATCTGAGGGCCAGAGACAGATGTCTCAGTTCAAGCAGAGGGAGAAAATTTGCCCTTCATCTACTTTTTTGTTCAGTCAGGCCTTCAACGGATTGGATGATGCCCCCCTGTATTAGTGAGGCTGATCTTTAGTTAGTGGACTGATTCAGAGGTTAACCTCTTCCTGAACCGTCTTCATGGACATACCCAGAAATAATGCCAGCAGTCGGGGCATCCCCTAGCCCAGTCAGGCTGACCCATTAAAATTTAAGTATATGTGGTAGGTAGAATCTTTAGCCCCTCAAGGTGACCATGTCCTAATCCCAGATTCTGAGAATATGCTAGGCTCCATGACAAGGAGGAATTAAGTTCGCTACTCAGCTACCCTTAAAAGAAGAACATTATCTTGATTACCTAGATGGGCCCAATATAATCCCAGGCTCTTTTAAATGTGGAAGAGGGAGGCAGAAGAGTTATTCTCCAGGTGACTGATGGACGAAGGCTCAGCCTGCTGTTGCTGGGTCTGCAGAAGGAAGGGGCTGCAAGCCATGGGATGCAGGAACCTCCAGCAGCAGCAAAAGGCAAGACAATGGGCTCTGCCAAAGCCTCAAGAAAGGAATCTAGTCTTAACGGCATGTTAATGGCAGTCCTGTGGGACCCATTTTGGATTTCTGACCTTCAGAACTGTAAGATAATACATTTTTGTTGTTTTGAGCCACTAAGTTTGTGGGAAGCAGGCAAGAGAGTCATGGCAGGGTTCAGAGGCTGCCCAGGGGCACTCAGTTCCAGTGCTTCCAGACTCCCCAGTGTCACCGCTGCTTCTGTGAATCATTATTGAACTCTCTATCTTTGTGTCCCTCCGTGCAAATTCTGGGCAGAAACGTCCAGCTGGGCTTCTGCAGCTCAGACAGAGGTGGAGCCCATTTGGCTTTTACGGTGGCTAGCAGGGCTCTACGTGCCGCCAAGACACAGACAGCGAGGGTTCTCCTAAGAAAGAAGATACTGGGGCCCACAGGACTCCCCAGATGACAAATATCTACTACGCTTAGTCCATTCAGGGGGCCATAACAGAGCACCATGGACTGGGGGCTTCTAAACAACAAAAATGTATTTCTCACAGTTCAGAAGACCAGAAAGTCCAAGATCAAGGTGCTGGCAGATCCAGTGTCTGGTGAGGACCTGCTTCCTGTGTCGTCAATGGCCACCTTTTCACTGTTTTCATGTGGCAGGAGGGGCAGAGGAACTCTCCAGGGTCTCTTTTATAAGGGCAATGAATGCATTTATGGGGGTTCCACATTTATGACCTAGTTGTCTCCCCAAAGCCCCACCTCCAAATGCCATCGTACTGGGGATTGGGTCTCAGCACACGGTAGGGTGGGGTGGAGGACACAAACATTCCGTCCACAGCACTGAGCTTCCGTTCACTTGTCCGTACGAAGCAGAGAAGCATTTCTAGGGATTCAGTTCCATCCCAAATGCAGGTAATGCTTCAGCTGTGGGAAGCTACTAGAAGTTTCCCGAGCAGGAGCGTGTCCCTTCATACCTCTGCTATTCCTTCTGTCTGAAATGTCATCCTTCTGGATGTGTCTTGTGACCTTCTACTCAGTCTTCAGCACCTAGTGTGCTAGTCCTGGGCCTGTTCCCCTCTTCCATTTTTTGTCTTTCTCTGCTCTGATCTGTACTGGGAGGGACTAACCCTGGCAGGTTGTGTTTTCGAGACTTCTGGCTGGGTTAGGCCAATAGGAGGCAGTAGCAGAAGATGTTAGGGCAGAAGAAGAAACATATTATATCCCTTGTTCCTTGGACAGTATCTTCGGTCCCAGCTGTGTTTCTTCTTTCTGGAGGGCCTGCCTCGGTTCTAACTTCTGCCAGGCAACCCTGAACCCCGAGCTTCATTAATACCAACTATTCTCTTTGTCCCTCTGGCCTAGAGAAGGTAGCACTGTGCTTGCTCCCTGCCGCCGCTAATCTGTGGCTTGTTTCCCTGTCTTGTTTGGCTTCTTAGCAATTCCATAACTCACAGTTCTTGCTCTTGTTTCTATGTCACAAATTATCCCTAAATTCAGGGGCTTAAAACAGCCACTCTAGGGTTAGGAGTTTGGAAAGGCACAGCCAAGATGGTTTATCTCTTGTCCCCTCTGTCTGGGCCTCAGCAGGGAAGACCAACACTGGGGGGAATGTGACACCTGGGGGCTGGAATGGTCAGAAGGTTATTGACGCACATGTCTGGTGCCGGGGCTGGGATGACTCAAAGGCTAGGACTGCCGGCCAGAGCACCCACACAGGGCTCCCCAGGGGGCGGGACTTCCTGACAGCATGACAGCCTGGGAGTGGTCAGTCCAAGTCCACAGGGGCTCAGGCTTCAAGGCCAGTGTTCTGTCCAGCGACAAATGGAAGTCGCCTTTTATGTCCTGACTTGTTCACCAGTCCACCATCACTTTCCCCCTTCTCTGATTAGCTGAAGGAGTTACCCATCTACCCAGATTCAAGGGGTGTGGAGAAGTTGAGGGCACAGACCACAGTCCTCAATGAGAAGATGTCAAAGAAGTTCGGGGTCATGTTTTAAAACCACCATATCTAGGTTACCAATTTACAGCATAAAACTGCTCTGTTCTCCTGACTTAGAATGTCTTCTGTTTCCCTAGCTGGGCCCTGAACATGCGGCTCAGTAATTATTTGCTCTATTAAAATTCCTGAAATTCCTCTCTTTGGAATTGGTGGCTCCCACCTTCGTGCTACCATGATTCACCATAACATTTGGATAAGCCATTCTAATCACTTACATGTTTCTGGCCCTCACTGGGACCGTGGGTTCCTAGAGGGGCCCAGACTGATGTAACTCAGTGTCTTCCCTTGCTAGCACACACCTGGAGCATGGTGGGCAATGACATATACTCCGTGAATGAACACGTTTTACTCGAACCTCACGGATCAGCAGAAACCTGCTGGACTCAACCCCTGGAGAAAATCGCTTGGCAGTATCCCCAGCTTTGCAAAGATTTTGATCCCCGATAAGGAGCAAAGGCCGTGAACTCAAATGCCTCCAAGGCTTCACATGTAAATAAGAGAAGCAGGTGGAAACCGAGGGTAGCAGGGATGAGGTGGGCTGGTGGTGAGTGTTCGCCCCGTCTGGAAAGGCCACCCTGTACCCAGCCCTGGCCAGTTCATGCTGCCTGTGAGGGAGACTGCGACGCAGGGTTTCGAGAACTTCTGATTTTATAGGAGAAGCTAAAATCTTCATTTTTTTTTTTAAAGGAGGAAAGTATAGGAATTTAATTTAATTTTTTACGCACACACGGGAGTCTTAAAAAACTTTTAACTGAAGTATAGTTGACATGCAATATTATATTAGTTGTTATATTATTATATTATACTAATACATAATATAATATATACACAATATATTAATATATTATGTAATATATAATATACACTATATATTATATTAGTTTCTAGTATAGAACACAATGATTCAACAATAATATACAATATGAGATGCATACCACTTTAAGTGTAGTTACTGTCACCATGCAAAATTATTACATGTTATTGACTATATTCCTCATGCTGGTTTTTTTTTTTTTTAAAAGATTTTGTTTATTTATTTGACAGACAGAGATCACAAGTAGGCAGAGAGGCAGGCAGAGAGAGAGAGAGGGAAGCAGGCTCCCTACGGAGCAGAGAGCCCGATGAGGGGCTCGATCCCAGGACCCTGGAATCATGACCTGAGCCAAAGGTAGAGGCTTTAACCCATTGAGCTACCCAGGCGCCTCCCCACCATGCTGTGCTTTTGATCCTTGTGACTTACTTATTTAATAACCTGAAGTTTGTACATCTAGTCCCCTTCACCTGTGTTGCCTGTCCCCCTGAGCCCCTCCTCTCTCACGACCATGAGTTTGTTCTCTGTATTTATGAGTCTGTTTTTGGTTTTGTTTTGTTGTTTGTTTCTTTGTTTATCCATTTGTTTTTTCCATTCCACATATAAGGGAAATAAATAATATGGTATTTGTCTTTCTCTGATTTATTTTCACCTGGGACCTAGAAAATATTATGCTAAGTAGAATCTTGATTTTTATGTAATCTCCTGAGTTTTTAAGTGTTGTGAAGTAATTCACTTGGTTGACCTGGGTGGTTCAGTGGGTTAAGCGTCTGCCTTTGGCTCAGGTCATGATCCCAGGGCCCTGGGATCGAGTGTTGCATGGGGCTCCCTGCTTCTCCTTCTCCCTCTGCAGCTCCCCCAGCTTGTGCTCTCTCTTTCTCTCTCTGTCAAATAGATAAAGTCTTAAAAACAAAACTTTTAAAACTCTTGTGTGGGCCAGCGTTCTGCAAGCCAAGACAAACATAACAAAGACAGGATTCATCTAGGACCATTCATTTGTGTTCTGATTTAGAGTTCCTTGGGAATAATCCTCAGATAGCTTCATTAACCTGAACTTTAATAACCCAAGATCATCATCCTAAAAATGTGATTTATGAGAGAGGCATATAAGCTTGTTAACTAGTTAGACTCTAACGAATCTAACAAAAGAGGCAAAATTCTAATAGAATAATACAGTATACTACCCGTGAACTTGTTCAATTGGCTTCATTCTGCCAGCCTTGATTGCTTTAAAACCTATAACCCTAACATTCACCAGAGCTTTCTCTTTGTTTTTTTTTTTTTTCCTTCTTAAAGAGTTTATTTATTTGTTTGACAGACAGAGATCACAAGTAGGCAGAGAGGCAGGCAGAAAGAGAGGAAGGGAAGCAGGCTCTCTGCAGAGCAGAGCAGAGAGCCCAATGCGGGGCTCGATCCCCAGACCCCAGGATCACGACCCAAGCAGAAGGCAGAGGCTTTAACCTACTGAGCCACTCAGGGGCCCTCAGAGCTTTTTCTTTTGAGGACAAACTATTTCCTCCCTATTTTGCAGTTGATTAAACCCTTGCATAGTCAAGGAAAAGAAGCAGATTGTTATCACTCTGCTTAGGTCACTCCTCCAGCCCCTCTAAAGACGATGGGCAGGTTGATGCCTCTCACTTCCCTACCTAAAAGAATAGAAAAGGACGGCACTGGGCCAGAAGTCCAAACACCTGCCTTCCTGAGTTTGGCTTTGCCGGTGTCCTCCACGCAATGCATGGTGTATGGTAGGCACTCAAGAATCACCCATGAAAGAATGAGAAGACAGCTGTGAGCCTTTGCACAACTCCTCCGACCTCTTTGTGTCCCCCAGTTAACTTACGTGCAACAGGAGACATTTGAAACAGTCACTTTACTTGGCCTCTCCTGGTGCGTCTGCCCAGCACACGCTCCACATCGTAGGAGACAGATTCTCCTTCCATTCCTCTGGCCCCGCTCTAAAATTCTAGAAACAAGGGGTTCCACATTGTGGAGAACACATTGGCTGGTTATGCAACTACCTGAGGGACATCTCTGTCCTCTATTTTTGCATCAGCGGGGAACGGACAGAAATCTGAAAATCCGTCAGCAGTCTCAGCCTGCACACACATGCCCGTATGCATGGCCGTTGTGAAGCTGGAGTAGCACATTTGGGATGTGACATCTTCTTGTGACTTTGTGACTTACGTCGGTGTGCTTAGGGCAGATGCTATTGGCACTGAAATGTCTGGACGCCCTTTTCGAAGATCCCTTCACTCTCTCTTTCAGGGAAGCTTTGTCTGATCTCTTGCATGAGCCAAGGACCCTCTCTCTGTCTTGCAACTCTCTGCCATCCCGCAGAGCTTTTCACCCCAACTTTGAAGCCTGCTGGCGACAACGGGCGGGAAACGCTTTATTTAGCTGCACTGAATGTCTTCTTCCAAAGCCCGCCATCCCCACCCATGTCAGCAGAGAGGAAGTCGAGAGTGACCAGTGGCCAGATGACCACCTGCAGGGAGGCATCCCCTGGTCAGCGCTGTGGGTCGCCTCTGGCTGCCATAATTTTCCTCTTCCTCTCAGCCCCCTCCCCAGACCCTGTTCCAGCTCTGCTCTCTCTCCTCGCTCTGTCCTACTGGACCTTCTCTCTTTCTCGGCCCCTCCTCGCAGCACACAGTAGGCCCCTCGTGTCTGACGCGTTCTTCTGATGGATCGGAGTCCCCTGCTCAGACCCCCTCTACGCTCCCGATCTGAAAGTCAGATTTTGGAAAGATTCCTGGGAGGAAAGCCTTTGTTTTCACTTCTCCGCATCCAGCTCCCCGTACCGCCCAGCCTTCCATGGAGACGCCCAGACCTGCTGGGAGAAAAGATGGACCTGGCGGCTTCACCTGCCCATGTCCTCTCCTTCCCGTCTGGTCTTTGCTGGAAGACACCATCTTGGGCCCTTTACGAGGTTGGTGACTGCCTGTCAACCGCGTCCTGCACCCTGGGAACATTTACCCCTGTGAGCATTCATCCCCCTGCACTGCCATTGTTTCTCAAGGCATCTATCCCCCCCATCTGGACTGCAGACATCTTAAGGCAAGACTGAGTCTGACTCACCATTTGGTACTTAGCCCCTAGCCTGGGCACCCAGTCGGTGCTTGGCTAATGCACTGCTTTTGTGTACTCTGTAGGTCTACACCTACACAGAGGTCCGTGCCTATGAGAAAATGCTGCTCAGATCACCCAGGTTCGTGGCATGACGGCCTTCGGTTCAGACCAGAGTCATGGTGGGAGCAGAAAGGAAGGGTTTCTAGCATGAGAACTCAGGGTCTTCTCACACCTGGGGGAAGGCTCACCCAAAACCCTCAGGCTGCCCTGAATTTTTCTGGAGCTTTGGCCTTATACAACCTGGGGGAAGAGAAAAGCAGCCTGGAAGGAAATATTTGGGCCACGTCTTGGGGGGGGGCCAACCTGAACCATCTCAAAAAAAGTGCTTCTTCTCTGCCGACCAGGCCATGGATGAGGTCCCCGCTGTGCTTTGGAGCCCTGGGCACCGGACAGGCTGGGGGCGCAGGGCCATCCCTGGGGTAGGGGCTAACCCAGAAAGCTCTCCAAGCTGCTTCATCAGGGTTTGGCTTGAACATGACAGTGACCATCTGTCCTGCCCTAGCCCTGAAGGAAGCTTTAGAAACAGCAGCACACTGACATTCAGACTGGAGGAAGTGGGGCGCCAAAGGCCCCACGGGAAGACTTCCCCAGATTGTCCTCACTGCAGGCAGAGCTGGGAGCTGGGGACAGAGATCCTGATGGGCTCGGCTGTGCTGGGCACAGCAGTACCTGTGTCGATAGACCTGTTTCTAGGGGATTCCGGAGGGCCTTTGGAAACTAGCACGATCCTTGTCCTGAAAACCATGTGGCTCCCTTTCTTAATGTCTCTGATGCTCTCTTATTACCAAAGGAGTTATCGGAGAGCTCACTGCCCTTTCTCTGGCCTGGAATTCACTGGCATTCCATAAAAACATGACGGAGGCTTCAGAATTCGAAGCCAGGTTTCTGCCTTTCCAGGAAGAGGGAGCCTTAGTATCCATACCCAGAAGAACAGGAAGCTTGCCTCCAGTGCCCTTGGCCCTTTGCTGCTCCTTGCCTCCTCTCTTCCACGCCTGGATCTGTCCCCTGGGGCCTGGCTCTCAGCCAGTCGTCAGCTAATCCTTGCTAAGGTGTTAGGTGGGAAAGATGCAAAGTGTTATTAATCCTTGCAGGAGCTTTCCACATGAAACAAAACTTTGTTATTAAATCAAAGGGCATTAAAAAATCATCACCATAACATAAAAACCATTTCTTTATGCTCCCTATAAATCTTTACCTTTAGAAAAGAATATCGTTACGATTACAACCTATATAGGATATTGGGGTGGTTTTTTTTTTTCCACATAGAAGTACATTTCACACATTACTAAACGTCTCATTTTCATCCTCCTAAGCATCTGAGGGTAACTTTTGCAGCATCTGCTGGTCTCACGACGATCCCCCACTCCCAACACACAGAGCCGACAGTCCTCCCTCTCTGTCTGCCTCCCCGCCAGTGAAGTGGGCCCCGGGCAGGGGGCCTTTGCTTGGCTGTGACCTTGCCTCCACCTGTGCCTAGCCCCTGTCCCAGCTGAATGAGCAGGACTAGCCCCAGAGTCAAGGTGAGTCCACCTGAGTCTTTCCTTGTCTTGGGCTCTTTTTGGGTAGCTGAACCCATGACTTGTTCGTTCAGGAGCTGAGAAGGGCAGAGACGACGGTGCCTCCCTGAGGCCCTGGTTTCCGAGACTCTCACCTGGATCTTTCAGTTAAGCCAGGCTGGGCTCATTCTTATCACTCTCAAGCAAGAGTCCAAACTACTCACAGTCATGACGGCAATAGTGAGGCCCCGCTGAACATCTGTGGGAGACTTCACTCACACTGACTCATTCAATCCCTTTGGTTACCTAATGGATTAGCTCAGAGATGTCGGGTACTTTTCCTAGGATAATCCACCTCAATGACTTTGGCACTGGGATTTGAACCCCAATCTGTCTGATGCTACAGTCTTTGGTCTTAACTATTGATTACCTTATGTGGGTGAGCGGGTCGTCCCAGGAATGGATAAGTAGAGGGAAGAATTCAGGCCTTTCAGGAGTAAACTTCAACCAGTCTAATTTCAAGGGGGCAGAAAGAAGACATGATGAAGTGAAAGCCACCAGCTGCTCAGCCCCTTCAAATAACCCCATGTTGATGGGGGGCACCTCTTCGGGTCCTAGCCCCCGGGCCCCCACGCCTGGGCCTGGCAGCTCCTTGAGGGGACCACCCTCTCTCCAACAGCAAGGGAAGCGAGTGTGAAGCCAGTTCCCCTCACGGATCCTCCTCAAAAAGGGCATCTTTTTGAGGGCTTCTCCTCTTGCCACCCACCCATGCCTGGACCATCTTTCCTCGTTTCTAGGCAGTATCTCCAGAAGCTCTGCAAACCAGTGCTGGCCCGTATATAAAACATCAGTTGGTCTTCGTCTACAGCCTGTCCTAATCTCGGGCATGCAGGACAAATCAAACGCCATCTCTGCTCCTTGAGAGAGCTCAGTGGCATCTGAGGCTACTCCCTAACGATACCACATGTCGGTACCAGATGAGAGACACACCAGCTGTCTGGGGCGCGCAGAGGAAGGGGTAACTAACTCCATCTGCTGAACTGGACTCTGGAAGCTGAGATCTGGTGCCAACCTAAGAAAAGCGAACTCACAAGCTTTAGTCTACTGTGGTAAATCATCTGTTGGGAACGCACACTGAATTGCAAGGCTCAATTCCCCCTCAGGGGCACCACCATCTCAGCAACAGATCGGATGGGTTAAAAAAAAAAAAAACAGCAACAACCCATAAGCACTAAAGATTCCCAGGCAATCATTCAGGGGGTGTAGCCCTCAGCCAAAAAAGAGTCTTTGAGCAAAGGCCTTGCCTCATGGTTCTCCAAACAACAGCACCAGGCTTCAGAAACTTCAGTCCGGTGGAGGAAAAGGATGACTTTCCACGTGCTAGACATCTTTGAAGATGGCGGCTACGAAGCACAACTACATGCAAAACCCATCTCCCTTCAGGATGGGCACCGTGGAGCCAAGCTATAGCTGGGCCAGAGAGGCAGCTCAGGGTAGAGAAGAGAGTTTCAGGAAATTCAGACAAAACGACTCCCTTGGGAATATTTTTTAATTCCAGGCAAGTGATCGGATAGGAAAACAGTCCACGTTCCCAGTGTAAAGACTTTCCATTCTGGTATTGATCTTGTGGTGATCCGGAAAGCCGTTTTCAGGGAAGCGGTCACTCTTTCCCTTTACATCATGTTCATAAATGTGCAGGCAAATTAAATGTGTCATAGATGAAAACTGCCAACCAGAGTACCACCCGGCTGTCTCCTGTGAGCCGGGTTTATGGACCCAGTGTTCTCCAGCGAGCATCGCAAATCCACATCATGTTCCCGAGGGCTAAATTTGGAGCCCTGATTTAGCTGACAGATGTTTAAAATCACATTGAGTTGGACAACTCCCTGAGGAGGACACAGCTGCAGATGTGAAAGAGAGCAAGTTATTTCCAGTTAAGGTCGGCGGGAACTCAGCCTGCGAACCTTCCGTCTCCATCGCCTTCTTCAGAGGGGTTGAGATGGGGGAAGGAACACTGGCGTGCTGATGCCACCCACCTTGGGCCAGACCTCAGCCTCTCCTTGAACCGCTGCCAAGATAAATGCAGATGGTGCATGTTGGGCGAATTATGGGTGCCCCAGGCAGCCTTCGTTGAGTACAAAGGGGGACCGTCAACCCTCTAAAAAGTGTCCCAAAGCCACATTTTTGGATCCCACTTTGCCCCTCTGGTGGCACTTTAAGCCTGCCAACGAGAATGATTTTGGAATTCTGTACTCTGAGATCGGTTACTCGGAGAGGTTGACATTCAGGCACCAAATGAGGGACAGAGACGAAATGGTGCCATTCTCCTTCCCCTCCCTCCAAAACAATTCTGCCTTCCTTTCTTAAAAACAACAAATTTAAAATTATCCTAGAAACTTCTTAACAAAATCACATATTTTAGATGTGTTTCAAGACCCAGACTGAAACGGATTTGTTTTAAAAAAATTGTCTGTGCATTTGATGTGGGAGACTAGTGACCTTTGGTATTTTGTGTTTAAAAAAAAAAATGTTTGATGTCTAAAATTTCCCTACTGAGCTTGTATTGTTCCTGGTGTCCTTCCATGATCTTTCCATCCTACATCATTCCCCACATTCAAAATCGGTTCTTTCTTTATTCAACAGAGGTTCTGTCATAGTTATGAACTCATCCTGATAGCAGCCTCAAATCAGTGCAGATCACATTATGATGTCGAAACTGAGGCGATGTGAATTTAAGTTAAATGATTGTAAAATAACTTTAGGACGAAGCCCAAGAGACACCCTCATGCTGTCAGGGGAATAGCAGAAAGAGAGGAACAGAAGATGGGCTCTATTGGTATCAGGGAGTACTATGTGCCCAAGAATTTCACTCCCAGTTTCAGGTTCTTCTAAAGTCATCCCTACCGACCATAAAGCATCATTGGTGGAAATTGATGGACAATTGGCTGGGGTGACAGAGTGGGTTTGGCTTATAATTCTCATGTACTCTGTTCAACAGATGCTCTCTCAAGTGGGTGACAAACCGGAAGCAGAGCAGGTTCAGCCAATGCCAATTAATCCTGGGAGCCTACTTTGTAGATGGTCAGGTTGGGAGGCCTCTCTCTTGGAGAATTCAGACATAGGATGAATAAGAAAGGCAGGACTAGACTCTAGGGCCTGTGGGAGAAATGCCGATGGGTTCCAGTGTCGAAATTTGTAAAGCTCATACTTCCTGAATTCCTGGAGGAAGTACCTTTTACTACATGACTCAGCCATGGATTGTAGATAGAAATCCAATGTATGGATTCCCATAGTCTGGATGGAAGGTTATTTACTAATCCATGGCCATGGAAAACCTCAGAAGGATTGGAAAGGGGCAAGTGATTAACCTCAAAGACAGAAATCTAGAACATTTAGTTTGTTACAGCAAACACTTATTATTCTTTTACCTGAAAAAATTCAATAACGTAATTGAATTGCTTGTGCATAAACACAGTCCTCCTCCCAAGAGAAATTTCAATGGTTGAAGGGTCAGTCAGGAAACTGTAATTGATAGACAAATTCTTTCACCTCGTGTCTGAGAAATCATAGTATTCCTGAGAGAATAAAATGCATCAATAGATACAGGTAGCACTTTGAGAAGTTGAAAGGAAGTCTGGAATGCAAAATGTTACTGCCTTTATTCTAGGTAAGACATAAATGGTAGTTTATAAATCTTGTTGACTGACTGTGATATTAATGGTAATTCCTGGAAGAGAGTCTTTTGTGCACACATTTTCAGAAGACTTTGGACACTGAAGATAAATGTTTAGGACTATGCACTGAGGATTCTATTTAACAAAATCTAATTTGACTTTAGGAAAGCATAGTCTTTAAAGTCCAATTTGAACCCTCACTCCAAAACTCACTTATTCTGATGCCTGCGGGAAAATTAGTTAATTTCTCTGAGCCTCAGTGTCCTTGGCTGTCGGCAGAGAATGTAATGCCTTCCTCCTAGGGCTATAGTGAGAAATATATAATATGATCAATATTCACTGTGTAACTCTAGTATGTATGGGAATCATGGCCACTCACTTCACTGGGCGATCTCTAAATGAAGGGTAATTATTAATTTAATGATCACAAATAAATTTTATTCTTTGTACCGATGAACAAACTGAGGTAATGGGGAAATGACTTACTCAAAGCTGCCAAGTGAATTAAGGTGATAGTTAGGAACAAATCCCAGGCCCAAGATCTGGCCCTTAGGTCATGATAGAAACCATTGAATGAAATTCCATAGCTGTAACTCTTACCTTAGGAGTATTTGGGGCTTACAATGTCTGGGTGTCTGAAAATACAGGCGCGTTTTCTCACCAGGGACCTAGGAATCCTTGGCCCAGGGATTAGGAGGAAGTGAGGAAAGAAAGTGGAGTCTCTAGTGTTTGACTACTAGTGAGCTCATATCCCTCAAGCTAAAGAACATTCTGGATGCCCCACGGTCTCCTGGACAACCATCCTCTAGTTTGGGTTCATTCTACATACAAATACATTTGGTTCAATTCTAAATACAAAGGTAACAGTCAACAATACCCTCACATAATGGTTTCTTCCTACTTAGCAATGAAGTATGGGGTGGAGCATACCAAAGGATTTTAATCACCATCTATGAAAGGACTGATTTGGAAAAGTACCAAGGAGTTGGCTGAGAACAACGGGCTGGGAATCCCATCTGTGGGTCTCACCTTAGGACCGGTCCATAAAGTGAAGTTACCAGGACAAGGAAAAAGGAGTTTCCAAAGATTCCCACGTCTCGTGGAGGGAGGACAATAATCCCCATTTCCCACTTGGCAGAAGCCATCACCTCAATATTTATAGGACATTAATTTTAATTTTAATCAAAGCCAGAAAAATGGGTAGTTCCACAAATGATAAAGAAATAGGATGATCCCAGGGTCCTGACATGAGCCAGAAGTTTAAAATTTCTCTTCGCCAAATGCAACTGTGCCAAGGACTTTAACAACAAAAACTCATGGAAGGTTGTAATTCATATAACAACCATATAAAGGTAGCTATTATTTTCCCATTTTGCAGATGATAAAACTAAGATGCCAAGAAGTTAAATGATGTGGCCACAGTCATAGAACAAGGCAGAGTTTGGATTGAAACTCATTTGGCTTTGAAACCGTGCTCTTAAACACTAGCTCCTACTAACCTGACTTCTGGAGAACACTGTACGTTTCACATCTCCACAGAAAGGGTCCTTGGGCTGAATTAGACAAACAACAGTGCTTTCTGTAGCCTTAAATTTCTTTTCTTTTTAAAAATTTCTAATTAACTAATTAATTTATTTTTGAGAGAGACAGAGACAGAGAGAGAAAAGCAAGCGGGGGGAGGGCCAGAGAGAGAAGCAGACTCCCCACTGTGCAGGGAGCCCAAAACGAGGCTCAATCCCAGGACCCTGAGGTCATGACCTGAGTTGAAGGCAGACGTTTAATTGACTGAGCCACCCAGGTGCCCAAGCCTTACATTTCTATTCCCTTCATCGGACCCAGTTTCACTGCTTTACCAACTCATTGATACCGATGGAAAAGAGAGTTGACTTTGTTTTTTCTTTTTCAAGTAAAAATTTCTTTAAGGCCTTAAGGACATGGTGCTAAGTGAGATAAGTCAGACAAAGAAAGACAAATACTGTATGATATCAATTATATGAAATCTAAAATGCATAAAAACAGAGTAGAAGGGTGGTTACCAGGGGCTGGGGTCGGGGAACGGAGAATAAGGAAAATGTTATTTGAGGGTATAAACTTGCAACTAGCAGGTACATAAGACCTGAGGATCTAATGCATGATGTAGCAATTGTAGACAACAGTACTATATTATAGATATCCACCTCGCTAAGAGACTGAATCTTAATTATGGCTACCAAGCAAAAAACTGACAATTGTGATATGCTAGAGATGTTAGCTAACACTGCAAGGGTAATCATATTGCAATATATAAATGTGTCAAGCCAGCATGTTGTACAATGTTATATCAAATAAAAATAAATAAGATTCAATAGAAAATGAATAAAACATATAAAAAAGGGAACCACCACAGCCAAAAACACCAGTTGCACATTGGGGGAAAGATACTACATTCGCTTCGCAGAAAGTCAAAAAGAGCTCTTTTCATGGCTTTAAAAAAGCTTATCGCAAAACGAACACACCGATAACACACTCTTACTGCTTTTAGGAAAAGACAAATACTTAATGGGTCATAACCTTACTGGGCTGCTGCTGAAGCAAACTCCAACAGCTGAGGTAGGATTAGAAAATGGAGAGGTCAGAGGATGTGGGAAGGAGTTAGAGGAGAACTTGCCTCTCTATGCTGCTGTAGCAAACATAAGATACCAGTGACTTAAAACAACAGAGATTTCTCTCTCGCCCATCCTCTATGTCTAACACGTGGCAGCCGAGGGTGGCTGAGCCTTCACCCCTTATGACCTTGCCTGCCCAAGACCGCTTAGATGATTACACACGCAGGTGGTAGAGATTGCTTCTGCTTAAATGTCATTATTCAAAGCAAGACATGTAGCCACCCCGAAGAGCAAGAAATCTTGGTGAACACTGGTAATTTATGTCTACTCCTGCCACACTTTCCCTTCAGGATGATTGGAGGCATTAGATGTTCATTTTTACTGTTACCCTTGTTTCCCATAATCTTAGAGGCTAGGCATTAGATGCTCATAAAAACAAGCAGCATCGGTTCTCCGGCGTTCGGCAACTCAGAGTTGATGGAAGGAATATTGTTAAACCATGAACTGAAACACAACAGGGTAAGTGCCCAAGACTCAGCAGCTGTGCGCTGAGCAAAGAGAAGACGGATCACACCAATTCTTCCTGGATGAAGAGGGGTCTTCACCGGAAGCTTCCCTGTGAAGGTCATGCTTCTGGGTCATGACAAATGTAGGAGCTCACCTGCTGGAGGACAGGAAGGAAGCAATCCAGATGGATATGAGAGCTTGGATAAAGGCTCAGAGCCCTGAGAGTTGCTATGGACTGAGTGTTTCTTTCTCCCTCCCAACATTCGTATGTTGACATCAAATCCCGAGTGGGATGATGTTTGAAGGTGGGGGTCTTTGCAGGGTAATGGGGTCATGGAGGTGGAGGGAGCCCTCATGAGTGGGATTAGTGCCCTGATAAGAAGAGCCCAGAGAGCTCCTCCTTTTTCCAGGATGTGAAGATACAACAAGGAGCAGGCAGTTTGCAACCTAAAAGAGGGTCTCACCATACCCCAACCATGCGAACACCCAGACTGCCAGCCTCAGGAACTGTGAGAAATCAATGTTGTTTTGTTTGTTTAGAAGACACTGGGTTATGGGTTTCAGTTAGAGCAGCACGAGCTAAGACAAGAGTGCATAGTGAGTATTTTCTGGGAAATACAAAGACCTTGGGTCCATACTGATGATCTGTGGGAGATGATGGTGGATAGGTAGGCAGAGCCCAGACTAATGAAAACCTTCCCCCTCAATGTCATAGACGGGATTTGTTTTCTTATGGAAGGATTCCTGATGCTGTGCACATGGCCTATCTTAGCCACAGAACAGCATGGTGCGGTAGAAATTTCCCTATCCATCTGTGCTCGATTAGTTTGTTAAATGAATGAAGCTCGTTAGGTCTGTGACCTTTGGTATGAGGGTGCCACTACTGTCATGGGTAAATGAAGGGTTGAACCAGGTAAATTTTGAAATTCTTTCAAACATTGAATTCAATGTTTCATTGAATTGACTCAGAGACACACTCTCCAGGATGCCTCAGCCTGAGGAAAAAGATTGCCAAGCTAGTTTGACCAGCTCATTTAATACACACACACACACACACACACACACACACACACACACACACACACACCCCAACCCCCTGCACTGTTTCCTCAAATACCTTTCCTGGCACCCACAATTCGATAATAACTACAAAAGCATAATACTTATGCAAAGTATTTGAATCGAGGCATTCTCCAGCTTATCCTTTCGGCTTCAAAATTTGCAGTCCAGGGAGAAAAACGTATTTTCTATCCTCAAATCACACATTGTCCAGGTCTTTTACGTCTCAGAATTGATGATTTGATGTCTCAGAATTGATGATTTGACTTGAAATACGTTTTTGCTCTTACACTATTCACAGGTGCCAAGAAGGGATTCTGAGCTACGTATTGAATCTGTGACTTGCAGAAGGTCTAGCCTTGATACTTGATGTTTTATCAGGCTAGCTGATATTGTGGGGTCATCCCTGGTGGGGGGGACTCGGTCTGTGAAGTGCAACTCTTGATTTCGGTTCAGGTCATGATCTCGAGGTCATGGGATCGAGCCCCGCATCGACCTCCGCACTCAGCCGGGAGTGTGTTTGAAATTCTCTCTCTCCCTTTGCCCCTGCCCCTGCTTGGGCTCTCTCTCTCTCTCTTGCTCTCTTTCAAATAAATAAATAAATAAATAAATAAATAAATAAAATCTTTTTAAAAAGGCATTGTAATTATTATACTTTATTCTGGACTACATGAGGTTTCCTCATGTTAAAGTTTGATTTACCCGGGCTGCTCGAAGCCCTGTGGTGTGGTGGTTAAGACTGCACATTCCAGAGACAAACTGTTTAATCTCCCAGGGCCCAGGACCCTCAGCTGAGAAGGGGCAACAGTACAAGTTTTTTTATGAGGCAATGAGAGCAAAGCTCAGAGCAGTGCCGGGCACACGTAGGATTGTTACCTATCGATATAATAATTATCAAGAAGTTGGTAGTGAGAGGCACCAGCAGAGATGCAGAGATGACACAAAGAGAATTGGAGTTGGAGCGGGCAGTGGGATGAGTCAGAGGCAGAAAAATCATGTGGAGGTGGGAAGGGGGGGTTCTCTGAGTGCCCAGAACAATGTTATTCATCAAAGACAATTCGAAAATCGTAAAAGCCTGGTTTTTCTATATTTGGATTTGAAGAAGGGTTATTCTTCTTCCTATCAATACTGTTGGCAATAATAGTGTCACAGTCAGAAATGGATTTAGTAATGAGCTAACTTAACCTTAACTAGCTAACTTAACGAAACTTAACCTTCAGGCTTCCTCACTTGTGAGGACCCCTTCTAGATTTATTTTCATTTTAATGAGGGCTGCCCCTCCCAATATATAAGCTTCTGGCCCCCCAAAACTGGATCTGTCTTGATCACAGAGATTGGGCAACAGGAAGGTGTGGGTAGGACACCTGCTTGGAGGTCAGAACAGTGGTTGCTGCCTGGGTACGTTTAAGCAAATTACTTTATCACCTGAGAACTGGGTGTCCTCATTTTTCCAAGGAGGATTATGAAAGTGCCTTCTAGATAGGGCTGTTCCTCTTTGAAGATGAGATCATGTAGAGCAGCACAGTAAGTATCAGTCATTATAACTGGCTTATCATTCCCTGTGGAGTATGTGGAGGGTCTGGGTGTAATCACTGGTGATCGGAGTAGGATTTGTCAGCCCTCCCTGTTGGACTAGCATGGTGCATCACTTTCCTTTGAATCGCTTTTCTGTCCTCTCCCCAGCATCTGGCAGCTTGTGGTAGAGACTTTCACCTAGCAAACATCATGAAGATGGTAGACACGGTGGTCATGGCTATGGCTATGGCTATGGCTCCTGGCAGAGGACGAGCTGGTAAAATTTGGTCTGGGTAGGCAAACTCTGGATGCTTGTTGACTGTGAGTCAGGAAGACCCCTGGAGAGGCAGGCAGAGTCCCCTCCCAGGACAGCTCCCCCCCCCCCCATGACAATGACCTGCTTCTCCACAAGAACCCATGAGAAGGTGAACACTGGATCTGTAGCAGATCTGTGCAGAAAGCCCTAGGAAGAAAGAACCTCAGGGCATAGAAAAGCTCTCTCCAAGCTTGTGTTCTTCAGGGCTCTGGACCTCAGATGGTAATGTCTGGGTCATCGAGGAGGGCTGCTCCCAAAATAACTCCCCTGATTTGGGGCCAAAACAGAGGACTTTTCTCCGTCTACGATTAATGCAGCATGTTGGGTGCCCAGCCATCCCAGAATACTTTGCACTCTTGGCATTTCCAGGTCCATTCCTTTAAAAAATGGTCAGCCAGGCCAAGAGCCCCAAAGCTGGGACTGAGGCTTGGTCTCCCAGACAGAAAGATTAGATTCTGGTTTTATGATTTTATCATGTCACATTTCAGACCCTAATTTCCAAGGCAATCTTCTTTCTTTTAAACACAAACACAAACACACACACACACACACACACACACACACACACACACACTGTATGACAAATGACTTCCACTTTAAAAATACAACACCATGTGTGGCCACTAGAAGCTGCTTGGGGAAGGTAGCTGGCTAGTGGCCAGGTGCTGAGCAGAGCAGACCGGGGCCCCGAGAGCTGGACCACTTCTGCCCAAGCCATTTCTTCCTCCCACGGGTGATCTTTGCCCCGGCGCTCAGCCAGCCTGACATCATCTCAAGGTTGTGCTCTCTGGCTCTTCCTGTCCCATTCTCCTCTCCTTTCACAGATGTTGGACCGGCTCTCCATGCCAACATCTGCTCCCCGCACTTTATCATTCACAGGCATTTCCCTTCTGTATCTAATCTCATCTCAGTGTCTGCTTTCCGGAACGCCACACTGATGCACCACAAATTCTATTTTTAATGACTTACAAATCTCAGAGCGAAGACCCTGGCGGTTAGGCTGATATTTGAGGATATGTGGCTGCAAACCCAAGAAGCCCCATAGAAGCAATGCTATGTTGGGTGAAGTGGTTGGGTTCCTGGAGGAAACACTGGTAATATCCACTCTAAACCTTACTGGGAAGGCAACCCACAAACTGAAGGAATGTGCCCAATATGGCCAGACCTTCACATTTGGGGTTTGAGTATCTTTTGAAAAAGATGACCAGTGATGGAAAGGGGGGCATGAGAGGACAGGAGGAAGAGAAGGGAAGTAGAGAATCTGGATATGGAGACTGGGAAGGGTAGACATGGTCCAGTATCCTTGCAAGGGGCTCAAGGTCCCACTTGGAAAAGATGAGAGCTGGACACAGGCTGGGCGTTCTCAGAGAAACTTAGATTTTTGTTTTTAAGTTCTTAAAATATTTTTATTTGTTTATTTTAGAGAGAGCGAGAGCACAAGAAGGGGGAGGGGCTAAGGAAGAGGGAGAAGTGGACTATCCATTGAGTAGGGAGCCCCACACGGGGCTTGATCCCAGGACCCTGGGGTCATGACCTGAGCTGAAGGCAGTTGCTCAACCGACTGAGCCACCCAGGGGCTCCAAGAGAAAGTTGGATCTTAAATACCTTGGGAAGGAAATGAAATTCTAGGGGCTTATAACCATAGGGAGAAACTCCTGGTGTAAGATTTCTCATACCATGAATGGGTAGCAGTGGGATGCTCTGGGGATAGCACCATGTTTCATTAAGTGCTTTTCTTTTTTTTTTTTTTTTAATTTTTTTAAAAAAGATTTTATTTATTTATTTGACAGACAGAGATCACAAGTATGCAGAGAAGTAGGCAGAGAGAGAGAGAGGAAGCAGGCTGAGCAGAGAGCCCTATGCGGGGCTTGATCCCAAGACTCTGAACTAAGCCACCCAGGTACCCCTATTAAGTGCTTTTCATAGACTTTGGAATTTTATTTTCATTTTTCTAGTAAAGCAACACTAATGATATTGCTTTGCATATCTGCCACCAGTTCTGGGTGGATTATTTCAATAGCTAACTTTAGCCTTGAGGGTCTCTCATGGTAGACTTTTGTTTGGCACCTGATGGGACCATCCTTTGTCGGGCAGGACTGTCCTGCACCTTCCCGGCCATCTAATGTCCCTGGCCCGTATCCACTAAATTCCAGGTGTGCCCCTCCAACTAGTCATTGTGACAACTGGAAAATATTCCTTGTATTTCCAAATGCCCTCCACTGGTTCAGGAATGGGGTACCATGTCTGGTTGAGGAAAAAAAGCAATTGCCACTAAGCAGATAAAGTCATAGTGGGTCCTGGGGTGGGGAGAGGGTTGACTCCATGGTTCCTACATGTTCTCTCTCTCTCTCTCACTGGAATAAAAGTTCCTGAAGGACAAGGACGACAATATGTCACTTTTGTCCCTCGTGCTCTCATGGCGCCTACCAACTAATGGCCGGTCGTGGCTATGGGACAAGGCACACTGGGGTTTAAATTCTGTCTCGGACACTCGAAAGCTATTGTGACTTTAGTCACTTCCATTTTCTTCTCTGTAAAATGGAGAGGACAGCACCAATGAGGGGCGCCTGGGTGACTTGGTTGGTTAAGTGTTGGCTCAGGTGGTGATCTCGCCATCATGGGATCGAGCCCCAGGTCCAGCTCTACTCTCAGCAGGGAGTCTGCTTCAGATTCTCTCTCCCTCTGCCCCTCCCCTGTTTATGCAGACTCACTTGCTCTCTCTAAAATAAATAAATTTAAAAATCTAAAAAAAAAAAAACTATCAATGAAATGATGTGTGTAAAGCTATAGGTATAGTGCTGGGGGAAAAAGTCTTTGATGAATAGGATTTACTACTTCTACCACTAGTGCTATTACTACAGTGTTGTTAGTAGCCTCAACCTATAGAAATCAGAAGCAGCAAACATTTTCTTTCCAGGAAGAGCTCCACTATCATTGCATAAGTTGGAACTCGTTCTGTTACAAGTGACTTAAATAAACCGAGTTGGGCTGGCATAAGCCAAGCAAGAATTTATAGATTCACATAATTTAAAAGGCCAGGGCAGGATTCAGAGTGCAAATGCAGGCTCGGGTCAGAACTGATCTCCTCGTCCTGGCTCCACCTTCCACTGTGCTGGCTTCATTCTCCCCCTTCCCGCGGGGGTCCAGCCAGCTCTACGCTTGTCCTACATGGCAGCCCCAGGGGGCCAATCTTCTCAAGCTGAAGTCCGCTGGGAAACTCCTGCAAGGCCCTGAGCCTCAATCTGATAGAATTCGTTCATTTCATGGGTATTCAACCCCTAACTCAGCCACGTGAGCGGCCACGCCCAGGGGAAGCCCCTCTTCGTTCCAGTCTAGGAGCACATGGCCCATACTGGACGACGCAGATTCAGGATTGGAAAAGCAAGGGCACCCGAGCGAAGTCTTTGGAAGGAGAGACGGTGGATGTCAGGGAGGTAACTGACAGATGTCCACTAGACTCAAAGAGTCGTTGGAGTCTGTGATTAGTGAAATTTAGTGAAATTCAGGAAGGCATAGCCTCTTTGGAGAGAAAGCAATATAATGCCAACTCCGGGTAAATCAAATACCTCAGTCTTGTTGGGCCCCTTGGAAAAAATACTTGGTAACTGTGAGATTGAATAAAATGTTTCATGCACAAGATCCTAGTTTGGCCTTCACAAGGGATGGGTATGAATTGACAGTTCTCTGAATAAAAGAGTATTCACATCGGGACCCCCAAGACGGGATTCTGTATACGTACCTAGGATTAGGGTACGGGACTAAGGTTCTGTGCATGAAAGCGTTTTATTCGTTGTTGTTGTTTTTTTTTTTTCCCTTCCTCCATTTTCCATTTTTTTTTTCACTGCTTATTGGATGCTGTGGCAGAAAACCAAAGCCATGGTGACATTGGCCAGGTCTGGGTTGTCGTTCTCACTCACCATCAAACCAGGGCCTGGCCTAGCTCGCTCCTGGAGGGTGTGTGTGCCGAAACAGGGGCCTCAGGGTTTGCTGGGTTGGATGCACTATGTGGACGACTGCCCCATGATGGACCAATGACGGAAGGCACAAATGTCTGTGCAACGTTCGCACAGGTCACACATTTCCAGAACCAGGCTGGGAGGACCCGAGAATTCTCGATTTAAACTGCGCCGTGAGGGGCCCTGGGAGGAACCCAAGGGAGGCTGGTTTCTCCCTAAAGAGCTGCTTCTCCTGTAACTGGTTAACTTATTTACACGCCAACAGAAATTGAGTAAGGTCCTATGACTAAGGCAGACATTGAAATCCTCATTAGAATCCTTCCTATTTCTGGTGAAGGACTGAGAAGAGGCCCCTAAGCCAGCTGAGGACAGAAGCCCTTCCAAACTCTGAGGCCATTTTTAGATTCTGGGACGGAGATGACATCTTTGACAAGAGGAGAGACGAGTCCAAAGGACAGTGACGTCTGTTTCTACATACACAATCTCTATCAATTGGCCTTTGTACTCGTCGGTGAGTTTTCCACTAAGAGATGCCAATTAGACATGTCTGACCTCCGTCCCCCCCCCCCCCCCCCCCCCCCCCCCGCGCCGCCACCGGTTGTCAGGATCGCCTTATCTCCTTTCTATCCAACTGAGGGTCAGATCTTGTCTTCTGGCTTGTCTCCACACCTTTGCTCTACGGTCTTAGCTGGCTTTGCCTGTCTTCAGGTCAGACACCCCAAGGACAATTTAGAGGTCAAGCCTCGCTTGTCAGACACTGGTTTCCTTCAGCCTCTTTTGCTGTCTTGTGCCTCAGGGGTTCTGAGGAAGTTGGATGTGGGGGAGCACGAGTCTCCTTTGTGAGCTGTGACACTATCTTGAGAGTGGAACCCAGGCATTGACCTGGTCCATGTTCCCCCAACCATCTGTCTTATTCTACAGGATGAGGAAGTCCTTGGGACGTCCTGTCAGGTCATTTTCTGCTAGTGAGTGAGTGACCACAGTTTTCAAATACTAATTAATGTCTCACCACTGGACAGAAGGTAGGTGCCATCCCAACTCCCAGGCAAACCCCTTTCCAAATAACCCCAGGGAGCCCACAGGAATGAGTTCATTTCCCAGAAGGGTTTCTTTACCTAAATAGCAACTCCTTGTTTGTGGGGAATAAAGCGAGAAGTGCCTTTGGAGTGTCTCTCCTCAAACTTCTAGAAAGCCAGGTTTCTGCATGCTGAGGGGGCTTCCAAGCTGTTCATACACGAGCTGCTCTGGGCAGGCTGGAAGCCTGTTTGATAGTCTGAGGTCTGGCAAAGATTTAGCTCGAAGAGGTCACCAAGAGGTCATGGTCTCCATGATTTCCTCTGTTATTTATCTCTGGCTTGTGGTATTGGAGCCTGCCTTTGATAGAAGGCCTTTCTACCACAACGGCAGTGAATCAAGCATTTCAGGGCTTTGGTTTGAGGTGAAGGGTTGGCTTCTAGCGCCGTAAAGTGTCACTGAGTAAATCTGAGAGTGTCTCATTCTGTCCTCCTCTGGCGAGCAACTTCATTTCTGGGGCTTCACCAGCGACGTTTCCCAGGCCCGGCTCAAGAGAGGAAACGTCTTGGTGAAGTTGGCAGTTTTTCGTTTGAGTAATTTCATTCTCAGTTCCTTGGGAGACACTTCTTTCACTGTGAGAGGGAGAGGAGAGCCTTTCTCAGGCCTGCAGGGTGCATCTCTGTCCTCTGGACAGTTCGAGACTCCCCAGCCTGGCCACTGATGCCACCTGGGTTCTGGATTTCTCTTCTCAGCGTCAGCAGAACTTCTGGGTGGCTCACAAGCCAGCCACAGGGACATCCCTGCTCTGGAAAGCTCAGCAGCCTCTCGGGTCCCCAGAGCACCGGGAGGATTTTCTCAGATCCTGTCATGTGTCCTGGAGTGCGCCCTGTCCTGTTCCATGCTGATTTCAGACACCTGTCCTCTCCCATCTGGGGCAGAAAAGCAGGGCTTGCATGGGATTTCGATCTGATGCGAAGGGCCTGAATCAAATGCCTGGCACTTTGGCCCTGAAAATGGGTTGCCTCTGTTCTTGTTCCCTCAAACAGAGACATCCGTGCCTCTTCTGTGAGACGTGCCCCCCTCTGCCACCGAGTGCGGACAGAGATGGTGTGCCGGGCAGTACCCTGTCTATCTGAGGAAAGAATGGGCCACGTGCTGCCGCCGCTGCCATCTGTGGGAGAGGACAGCTCTGGGCACCGCCAGAAGGGCGAGTGCATAAGGACAGGGAGGCACCCAGTAAGGCAAGTCCCCAGAACAGCTTGTTCCTTCTCATGGCAGTCGAACTGCCCGGCCACCCCATCCCTCCAAGTCTGGACGTGGGCAGAACCGTTGGGCTAAACAGGACAAGAGAGCAGGGGTGTATTTCACAGGCCGTATTTCATGGCTCTGTTTTTCTAGATGAAACCCAGCTCGCATAGTGACCCCGGGCGCCGAAGCCAATGTATTACGAAATTATGGCCACTCTTCACTGTGTGTCAGCATTCTCGATCTTTTCTTTCTGGTATTTATAAAAAAAAACAAAAAACAAAAAACAACAACACCACCAAAAAAACAAAAAAAGACTTCTTGGCTTGCTAAATTGAGATTACAAACCATGTTTGAGTCACAGCCCATATTTTGAAAAGCAACACGGTATTGGTACATAAAGCAGCACCCAGGAAACTTATGCGATCTAGGTCCCGGGGCCCCTCTCCGGAGAATTCTAGTTCAGCCTCAGGGCCCCAGAGCTGCATTTTATGCTCGCCTCACTCGAATTGGACCATGCTGAGGGCAGGAAATTTTGATCCCTGATCTACCCCCACGTGTTTTGAATGGAGGCCCCTTTGGTTGATGTTGTTATAAAGGAACCAATAGAAAAACAGGCCTGGTGATTTAGACTCGTACCCCAGAGATTACTGCTGTGTTTGGCATGTTTTTAATTCTTTTTTTTTTTTTTTTGTGAGGTCACATTTTACTTGAATATAGTTCCAAGCTTATAGAAACAAAGACCCCCATTTATTTATCTTTCACCTAGATTTCTAGTTTAGTCCCTTTTGCATATTCTCGATCTCCTTTCCATCCATCCGTTTACCTGTCTATCATCTATCAATGATCTATCATCTGTCTATCAATAATCTATCATCTATTTATCTATATGTCTATCTCCTATCTATCAGCCTTAACTAACATTTTTTTTTCTTTTGACATCTAAGTGTTCATTGTAGACAAAATGACCCTTTACTGCTCAAGAAACGAAATCTTGCCATTTGCAAAGACATGGATGGAACTGGAGGCTATTAGGCTAAGCGAAATAAGTCCATTAGAGAAAGACAATGATCGTATGATCTCACTGATGGGAGGAATTTGAGAAACAAGACAGAGGATCAGGGGGGAAGGGAGGGAAAAATAAAGCAAGATGAAACCAGAGAGGGAGACAAATCATGGAAGACTCTTCATCTCAGGAAACAAACTGAGGGCTGCTGGAGGGGTGGGGGTGGGAGGGATAGGGTGGCTGGGGATGGACGCTGGGGAGGGCATGTGCTATGGGGAGTTCTATGAATTGTGTAAGACTGCTGAACATAGACCTGTACCCCTGAAGCAAATAATACATTAGATGTTAGTAAAAAACAAATATTCGGTGTGTATTTTCTAAGAATGCAAACATTCCCTCCTGCAAGTTACAGCATGAGGCCCCCAGACCAGAGGCTCACTGCCAGCTAACTAAACAGTGGGCAAGGCTAATCTCCGAGTGACTCTGTCCTCTCTCCCAGCCCCATCCAGCACACTTCCCCTTGGATCTGTATTACTGTCTCCGATTTTATAATGCAAATAATCAGATGGTCTCTAGTTTCAGCATTTGTCTTGAGATCCCTTATGGAAGCAAGCTTAAATCTTCTAATCCGGAGATTCCCAAGGGCCGAAATTATCTGCCTGCTGCCTCTGAAGATGCTGGGGAAATTCAAATCAAATGCAAATGTCCAGACCTCAGGCCCAGAGCTTCAGTTCACGTAGATGGAGGTCTGTGCCCAGGAATGTGAGTTCTACCACCTCCCCCTCCCCTAAATGGCCCCTGTCAGCCAGGGCTGGCAAGCACAGTTCTCATGGTCCCAGCTGGTAGTCACCCAGCCTCTGCAGGGGCAGTTCCTGGGGTGGTAGACAGAAGCCCCTAGACACCTGCTCCATGCTGGGAATTTCTGCTTGTTGCAAGTGCTTTCCTGATACTCCTCCCATCACTTGCTCTCCCGCTGCTCCTGGTCCTGGTTCTGCCCTTCGAAGCACCTTATAGCAAGGTCAACTGGCTGCCTGGCTGGTTCATCATGTAAAGCCATGGAAAAAATATAAAATAGAGAATAAACAGCAAAAGTATAAAAAAATCACTAAAAATCCCACCGCCACGAACACTTTGTTAAGATTTCAGCATAGTTCCTTTGGTCTTTGTACATGTCTACACGTAAAGGCACATTCTACACACGGTGTGTTTTAAGAGAATCGAGATCATAATATGTTGGTCTGAATGTTATGTATTTTGGGTTTCTTCTCTTAACTATACATCATAAGAATTATTCCAGATAGGCAAACTTTTCAAGTGACTACATTTCACGTCTCTGTTTTGATCTGTTGGAATTTATTCAAACATATGTTTGTGTTGACTTAGGTTGTTTCCAGTTTTTCCGCTATAAAAACTAATACCGGAAATGCACATATTGCAAATAAGTCATTGTCTGCATCCTTGATGATTCCTTTGAGCCGGATTCTTAGAAGTGTGATGATTGAGTCAAAAAACATGCTTAAGAAACCACATTGGATATACACTGTCAGCTTACGACGCAAAGAGGCTGTGAACATTTTAACTCCTGTCCCTTTTGATCGCTTTTTAGAATTTAGTAATTTTTTAAAAGATGCCATTTTGCATTTCACCATGGTCTTTAACCCGCATGCTTTTGTTTACTCATGAAGCAGAACGAGATTGTATATATAGGTAAGTGTGCACTATTTATACATACCCGTCTATAAAGTATATATTTACACTCACGTACGCATGTATACACACATCCATACCCATGTGTATATATTCTGATTACTTAGGCAAAACATGTTTATATATACTGCTTTGTGTGGGTATTTTGTTCCTCTTTTTTGGCCGTTTCTGTTAAATCGGATGTTAAGTAGGAAAGAAATATAGTGAGACAGGGGGCCTCACTCTCATATATTTGTAAATGGCCTTCTCCCCCTTTTGCAAGAACTAACAAATTTCTTCTTCTTTCCTTTTTAAAAAAATCGTGATAAAATATGCACAACATACAAGTTACCATGTTTAAGTGTACACTTCTGTGGCATTAAGTACACTGATGATGTCCTATAACCATCACAGCACTGACCTTCTGTGATTTTTCATCCTCCCTCAGTATAGCTCTGCGTATGCTAAACCCTAGCCCCCCCGTTCCTTCCTCCCCGCCAGCGCCCAGCAACCACTGTCTCTCTGTATCTGTGAACTGGACTCCTCTAGATACCTCTTCTAAGCGATAGCCGACGTACTTCTGATTGGCTTCTTTCACTCAGTATAAAGTCTTCACGTTTTCATCCGGAGGTAACTTGGGTCAGCATTTCCTTTCTTGCTGAGGCGCCATGATTTTCCATGGTATGCAGACAGGGTGTGTTTATGCCTTCATCCATCATGGAAGGAAGGTTCTTCTGCCTTTTGGCTCTTGTGAATCAGGTAACCATGAACTTGGGTGTACACACACTTATTTCAGTCCCCACTTTCTCTCCTTCAGGGTATATGCCCAGAAGAAGGATTGCTGGGCCGTGTGGTAATTCTACGTTTCAGCTTTTGAGGACCCACTATGCCATGTCCCACCGTGGCTGTCCCATACTACCGACGCTCCCACCGGCGGTGCACGAGAGTTCCAATTTCTCCGCATCCTCGCCAGTATGTGTTACGTTCTGGTATGTTTTGCCTTTGTTTGTTTGTTTGTTTGTTTGTTGCTAGTAGCCATCTAGTGGATGTCAGGTGGTATTTCATGGTGGTTATTTGCTTTTTCAATCAAATAAAATATGACAGCTTGCCCTGATTTCCAGCAGCTGGAGGGGAAAGTCCATCTGTCATTTGGTGGGGGTGGGAGGGGGTTAGCAGACACTGCTCTCCGCACTTTCTAGAATCACACCAGCCCTCGGTGCTAGGAAATTAGAGGAATGGTCTCTAACCCAACACCACCACAATGACCTGACAGCAATCTGTCTACACCCAGGGGCTCTTGCTTCCTGGGAAACTGTGTAGACCGAGTGGTTGGGTTCTGGCTCTACAGATGGTCTGGCCATCTCCTTAAGGGTCTGCCACTAAGTAGGTTTTCCAGTCTCATCCCCTGTCCCAACATGGACCCACTTTCTTTACTCATGAGAACCCTTCAATGAACTGGCTTTAAGGTACTCTGCATAATATTTCTCTTTTATTAATTTTCAAATTATTGATTATTTAAAACAGGGAGAGGACAGAAAAAATGCAGCATATTCCCTTGAACTCACAACTCAGTTTTAATACGTGTTAACATAATGCCTTGTAAAAACGTTTAGGTAAGCACAAAAGAGACACGTGCAAACATATTTATTACAGTGGTTGCAATAGTAAAAATTTAAAACAACTCAATGTCCATCAGTGGGGAAATGGACAAATAAAGTCATAGATTCATTAAATGGAAGAGTGTGCATTAATTAATATGGATGAACTAGATCTAAGCATATTAACATGGAAAAATATTAAATACAGAACAGGGGAAGTTCTAAATAACATAAACAATATACTGTAATTAAAAAGCTAAGAGAACACGATCATATTTTTATGAAAACATAAAGTCGAAGTATAAATATATGGGAGTAATAAACAATTTTAAAAACCATATAAGTAACAAAAAATAAATTAATAAAAATTTTAAAATATGGGAGTAGTCTCCTTGTGAGGGAAGGGAGAGACTAAGAGGGAACAGGTAGGACTTTTAGCTGTATAATTTATAATGCTTAAAAAAAAATAAAATGTCAAAATTTTAAACTTTTTTTTTCAAAGACTTTTTATTTATTCCTTTGAGACAGAGAGAGAGAGCATGAGTAGGAGAGAGGGGCAGAGGGAGAGGGAGAAGGAAGCTCCCCATTGAGCAGATAATACACTTTTACTATAAATCATTGTAAAGTCGTGTTTTAATAATCGATCTGTAAACTTAGCTTTTTCTTTCTGAGAGGTTTAAATATTTATCTACATTTTCCTCTATTTTTTTTAAGGGGGAGTACGTATTGTTTATATTTACCCGTTTAATCCATCTGGAAATTCTCATAATGCGTGGTATAGGATAGAATCCTATCTGATTTCTTTTTTCGCTCCCTCCCTCCCTGCCTACCTACCGAAGAGCTACCCATATTTCCTAAATCGTTTGTTCAATAATCTGTTCTTTCTCCTTGCTTTTGAATGCGCCTTTTATCACACTGAGGGCTTTTACAGCCATTATTTTCATTGATTTGTGTTAATTCTAGAATGAATGGTAAACTTCTTTATTTATCTAATTTTATAATATGTCGTAATAGCTGATAGGTCCCATGTTTCTGACCTTCTTGCTCATAAAATATTGGCTATTTTTACCTGTTAATTTCTTGATGAACTTTAGAGTTTATTTTTGTGTTAACAATGTCCATTGTGATTATGTTTAATTCACAAATTAATTAGAGGAAAATGAAAAAACTAATAATATTTACGATTCCCCTTTATGGACATGGTATATCTTCCTCCTTATTCAAATGTTTAAAAAATATCATTCAGCAAAATTTCAAAAACATTTCCTTGTATAAATTCTGAATGTATCTTCTTAGATATATTCCTTTGTATTCTATGTTTTTTGTTAATAAAAATATATAAAGATATATTTACATTGAATATTATACCATCTAGGAAAACTATTGGTCTTTGAATATTTGTAATTCAGCCTTTCGAGCTACTTCTCATTAATTCCAGAAATTAGCTCACCTGAGTGTTCTAGGAGTGTAATCATATTAATGGCAATCGTAACTATTTTGTCTTTTTTTTTCAAAGATTTTATTTATTTATGAGACAGAGAGAAAGTATGCAAACAGGGGGAGGGGCAGAAGGAGAGGGACAAGCAGACTCTATGCTGGGCACTGAGCCCAAAGTGGGGCTCCATCTCAGGACCCTGAGATCAAGACCTGAGGCAAAACCAAGAGTCAGAAGCTTAACACACTGAGCCACCACCACCCCTCATTTTGTCTCTCTTTCCCCGTGTTCACATTGTTTAAAATAACGTTCCATGTCTTAAGGCATTCCTTAGAAATTTCAAAACATTGACGTGGGGACTTCTTCCCAATTTAATGTGGATGGTTCCAGCGATTTGTTCTTTTTATTCTATGAGATGTATACCTTTTTTTTTGCATTTAAAAAAACTTTTTTCTTTTCAGTGTTTCGGATTTCATTGTTTTCGCACCACACCCAGTGCTCCATGCAATACGTCCCTCCACAATACCCACCACCAGGCAGTGATTTGTTCTTAATTGCGATGTTTGTTATGGTTTTAGAATAACCTATCCCTCTAAGGGGGCCCCCTTTTCTGAATTTACCATAAGCCTTTACCAGTAATCCATGTTCTTTTTTTTTTTTTAAAGATTTTATTTATTTATTTGACAGAGAGAGATCACAAGTAGGCAGAGAGGCAGGCAGAGAGAGAGAGAGAGGAGGAAGCAGGCTCCCCGCTAAGCAGAGAGCCCGATGCGGGACTCGATCCCAGGACCCTGAGATCATGACCTGAGCTGAAGGCAGTGGCTTAACCCACTGAGCCACCCAGGCGCCCAATCCATGTTCATTTTATGACATAATTTTCAGCATTTATTGAAATAATCTTTATTTTTGTTTTTGCAACTATGAACACGGATTTTTTTTATTTTGTATTATTTTTTCATTTTATTTATTTATTTATTATTTTTACTTATTTTATTATTTTTTGTTTTTATTATTTCAACTATTAACACAGATTATTGAACGAATGGATTTCCTAATTATAAGCACATTCTCTTAGATCTTTCTTAGAACTTACTCTTCTCAAATGAGTGACCCTTGCTGATTTTTTTTCTCCACCCTGGTCTTGGCACCACTGAAATTTTGTTTTCTGACAACCTTCTGGTTTGCAGCAAATAGTCTGTTTTCCAAAGGGTAAATAAACACGGCCTATTGTAATGGTTAAAACAGTGTTTGAGTTTGAGGTTGTGACTGTCTGATAGAAGTGAGTGCTATACTAGGTCTAACTCTTGTCAGCTTTAAATCAATTCTAATAAAAGAAGACCAAGAAAATGAAAATGTAAGCCAATAAGCCTTCATTGCCTGTTGTTGGTAGGACATAAACCATTGAGCAGAATTCGCAGCCATGCGAGCTGTGCTGTTTGCATGGGGAAAACATCGCCTCCCCCACTCTGGCACACAGTGTGCTCACACAAACACACCAACTACAAAGAAATGGACCCTGGTGCATGCTGTCTTTCTAGAAGCTTCACCTGGCTTTTTTAGAATGTAGTATTCATTGTCACTTAGATGGTTCCTTCTTTTAACCATTGAATTATTCAACAAAAATTTATTTAAGTTCTACTCTATGACCTGTTGTGTGCTTAGATTTTGGATCTAGCACTTTAGATAATTTAGACAGGATCCCTGTCTTTATAGAACTTGCTTACACAGCCATAAGACTCAAGGTTTTTTCATTCTCATTTTTTGTAACTTGTCAGAATTTAGTAACTGTTTCCCATTTCTCTTGCTACATGTTTTAGGTGCATAATCTGGCTTTCTAAGGGCTGGTGGTCTGAATGTTCTCGAATTAGTATTCAGTATGTGCCAAGCAAAATCCTGGATACTGGGGATTCCATAGTGAAGGAGAAAGACAAAAATCTCTGCCCCATGGAGCTTGCTATATTATAGTGAAACCCCAATTCCAAAGCTTTGCAAGATTTATTCAACTTCAATATGCTATGTATACCATACGCCACAACATGCTATGTATAGGCACTAAAAAAAAAAAAAAAGAAAAGAAAAGAAAAAATGAAACAAGCATTCTGAAAAGGCAGCAATGCAGAAGTTGGTGCAGAAAAGGAATTTCTGGTTCATAATGATTTAAATTGGAATTCACATAACCTCCCTCTCCAGGTAATCCAATTATCTATAGTTCTAATAAAATCATATATATATATATGTATATATATATATATATATATATATATATATATCTTCAGCTTTTCAGGTAGAAGAGCACAAAACAGTCACAGCAGGCTCCTGTAGTCTGGCATATTACTTTGCTTGAATTTTTGGCTTCGTAGGCAGAAACCTTTAAATAGTCGGCAAAATGATGAGAAGTGAAGCCCAAGTGTTTATTAGGCAGTTTCCAATGGCAGAGCAGCGCTCCCACATCTTCCCACCCTCCAAAAACTAGCAGGCAGCATGGAGGAGGAACTTTCTGAGGTAGCCTCTCACCTCTGAAGAGGAAAGAAGGAGGGGGAGTGCAGAGAAGGTACTGTTGTGATTATCTCCTCTATTGTGGATAAGGCTGGTGCATTTTTGTTCTGTGGGATCATTCTGTATCAGCAACATTTCCCTTTGGTACTTACTAAAACTAGAATAAGAAATGTTAATTAGTTGATTTCATTTATTCGCTGGATCAACAGATTTTTGCTGTGTACTTCCTATATGTCAGGCCCTGCTTTTGTGGGTCTTGCGGTTTGGGTGGCAAGTCGATGACGAGTGAGGAAGTACACATGGGACTGGTATCACAAGACGGGGAAGATTCGATCTGCTCACGGGACATGGGGTGCCGGGTATGTTAATGAGCACGGCAATAAGCTGCAAGAGCATTTTTTCATTCATTCACTCAAGAGTCAACAAGAATTTCTGATCACAAATGACTCTGCGCCCAGACTTACGGTGGCACCTGAAGACAGTCCCTGGAGAATTTGACAAACATTGACCCGGTTTCCTAGCTGGGGTCTAACCGACTGAGCCTCCCAGGCACCCCATCTAACTGAGGGTTAGGTTAATTTAGATTAACCACCAATGCAGTAGTAGTAATGAGAGAGGATTATTTTCTCTTTCTTTTTTTTTTTTTTAAGATTTTTATTTATTTATTTGAGAGTGAGTGAAAGTGAGAGAGACCACAGAGGCAGAGGGAGAAGCAGACTTGCCACTGAGCAGAGAGCCCAATGTTGGACTTGGTCCCAGGACCCTGGGATCATGACCTGAATTGAAGGCAGATGCTTGACTGACTGGGCCACCCAAGCCTCTGGAAAGAGGATTATTTTCATAAGTCATAGTTCAGTATGATAATAGTAATAGGACCAGCTAAAATTTATTGAGCACACTCTAGGTTTAGAGCACATGCTAAATAAAGCCTTTATATGGATATCCTATAGCTCTCAGAATAACCCTAAGGTAGGTAAAATTAATATCTCCATTTTACAGATGAACACACTGAGGCTTAGAGATGAAGAAACTGGTCCAAGATCAACATCTAGTAGGTGGTGGATTTGAGAGGTCACAGAACCCACCACCATGTCATAGAACTTACCAGGAGTTAGGTTTCATTTTTAAACGAAGGCTAGGGACAGGAAATGAATCTGCATACTTAGCCAAACATGTTAAGAATGTGAAAATAACTCACTCCCAGTTTCTACAGTCTTTCGGAGTAAATAATCTCAAGGAGCCTGTCCAAGCATGCAACTTTTTGCCCACGCGCTTGCAAAAGAGAAGACAGTGCTCAGTGCAGAGAACACTCTTGTATTTTCCACCTGCCCTACTCCTGGTAATGACCTATCCCGGTTTCTTTTCAAGGACCGCATCTGAACAAACCACCTCACCTCCCAAGCGACAGGTATCTGCTTACCACCTGGAGCAGGACAAGAGAAAGTGGTCCATGGTTAGTCTCAGGTGAACACTACCATTCTGTTACATGAAGGTTTGCAGAAACCTAGAGTTTTTAATCTTCTGTGTTTCATCGTATCTGCGATCAACACACATGCTAGCCTAACTATCAACTCTCCCAAGTGTTCTGTGTAAATGCAGAGGAACCTGGTCTTAACAAGAGTCTGGAGGCACCAGGAGGATCTGTTCCTCTTCCTTCTACTCCCATTCATCATTGCTATTAAGCATTTATTAAGCATTTACTGTGTGCCCAGCACTCTGCTATAGTTGTGGGCACATTCCTGCTTCCCTGCAATCGTATGGGAGGTATGAGATATAATGCTTGAACTCACTTCTCAGACGATGAAGCAGACTGAGGGGTTTTTTAACAGCCTCAAGGTCACACAATGAAGAGCAATGCCTGGATTAAAACACAGATCTGTCGAACTCCAGAGGACTCGCTCTTAACTGCAAAGCTACACCGCTGGCCTTAAAGGATTTACAATAAGGCATAGGATCAAGGAACAATGGGCCAGATGTGTGGATCTAAGATAAGCCTGTATTTACATAAAGTGATAGGGCTGAGATTTAGAGGTTCTTAATCTGGGGTTCACAGACCTCTGAGTGTCCAAAAATAGATTGCAGAGGCCTGTAACTCTCTAGGACAGGAGTCAGCAATTTTTTTCTTAAAGGACCAGATAAGCTTTGCAGGCCCTCTGGTCTCTGTTGCAACCACGCATCTCTACCGTTGTAATGCAAAAATGGCCACAGACAATACAAATGAATGGGCAAGGCTGTGTGTCAATAAAATTTTATTTACAAAAATAGGCAGGGGGCCAGCAGGCTCTACAATGGTGTGCGAATTCTATGTGTCTCTGTGCATTTTCGTTGTTATTAGAAGAGCCATACCTTTCTACAGCTTCTCATGAAGACTGAAAATCCAAGATGGCTATGAACTGGTCTAAATGATCTCCAAGCCCTTCTAAGCTCAGACATTCCCAGATTCTGTGATTCTACATGTGTTTTAAATCAACACTCTCTTAAAGACTCTTTCTCCCTCGAAGGTCTTAAGTGGATTATAATCACCCTCCGTGGAGAAGAAAACGAAGAATCTACCACATTCTCACCTTCCCTGTCTTACCTGGCCAGATGGTACCTGGGAACACAAACACATTCCTGCCTGGACTATGGCAGCTCAGTCCTGCCCCAACCTGGTGTGAGGTTTGCTGGGGCGTCTTCTTCTTCCCAGAGATCACATTCTACCTTCTCCTGAGCCTTCTCCACCAAAAGCCCTCACTTGTCTTGACCACCATGATATGCAGTTTGGACTCGTGGAGTCAGCCGGGTCAGCCCAGATGATGCCTTGGATGAGTTAAACTGACACATCTCTGCATCTGTTCAGGGACACCCTCCCAAGAACACCTAATTCTTTCTCTTCAGATTCCCCAGCTTCTAGAGCATATTATCTACCACCTTTGATGACACAAACACGGAGCTTACCCTGCCTCCCACTCCATGGGACTTGTCTGCTCCCAACTGGACATTGCCGATGATGCTCCATTATGTCAGCCACAGAGCCTGGTACCATGTTTTATGTATATTTTTTAGGTTATTAGCACCGAGATTCCCCCAACGCTCTAGCCAGTTTTAAATTCTCGCATTACTTCTGAAAATCAAAATGACGATGGTCCAGTCACCTCAAATAACAAACCCGATTGACAGCTTTAAATTTTAAGGGGTGAAAAAGAAAAAGATATATTAAAACAGGGAATCACAAATACTATGAATCACAAAGTGAGTCCACTTGGATCCCTGGTTTTTGAGAATGGAAGACTGAGCCCAAAGGAAAAAGCAGGAGAAAAAGCAGAAGGGGAGAAAGACAGGTCAGAGGGCAAGAGAAGGACACCACAAACAACGAGCCTGACAGGTCCACAGAGGGAAGGACAGGTGCGCGGCGGTCTGCACGCTCTGCCAACTGCGCCTGCGCTGGAGCTCCGCATCTCCGGAATGCCGCTGTTTGTCAGAGCAAGCGACCCCGGAGGAAGGAAATAAGCCAGCAAATGAAAATCACGGGAAGATCCATCATTTAGCCAGGACTTGTGAAGACTTTATTCCATATCAGACCCTGGTACCTATCACATCAGGGTTGATGTTAGCTCTCTGAAATGAAGTCACGTGGTGAGGACCAGATCGCCAACTAGTATTTTGGTTCAGCTTTGGTGACCATGTTAATCGGGCAGCAGTGTGGTGCCCCGTAAATAGAAATGGGTTTTGGAGGCGTGGGCTCCTCTTCTGGCATACATCTTATATATAAAGTACATATATATGTATATATGTATATGTACTTGGATGAGTATAAAATACCAGATAAATGTAAAATTGACCTTGTTCTTTTTACTTAACAAGGTAGTGGGTAGGCGGGGGGTGGGGATGATGGCATTTTGCACAGAAGACTTGGTGACTCAAGGAAACGTCTTTTTTTTCCCTCGGTAATATCTAGTCTGGGATTATTACTGCTTTCGCGATGTTTCTAGACATACTTCTCCCCTTCAGAAATGCCAGAGGTGAAAAATACTATTCCGCTGCTATAATTTGTCACCCTGGCTGCCTGAGCAAGAAAGATCTGCATAGATGGTTTAGTAATTAAGCTTTTCAACACGGCATCATAAAGTTTTATTCTGGTGAAGGCTATATTTATCAGCTAACAAGTGTTAAATCACCCCACTGCTCCAGCCGTTTCTCACTTAAATATGCTCCTTTCAAAACAGAGCAGCTTTCCTTGGCTGGCTTGATTTAATAAAAGTTCTTGTTTGGAAATGCCACAGTGCTGTGTGGTCCTGTGGGCTGACAACGGCTCCACATGCTGCCGACCCCCCGACTTCCCCGGGGATTGCCCCGGGGTCTTCCAGGGCCCCTGGCCATCTGAATTTCGTGGCCTCCCGGGATGGCTTCCAGCACAAGATATTTTTCTACCCATTTCAATTTCTGAAAGGAAAGAGGTGAAGGAAAATAAAGAACACAAGCAGTGGATACGTTTTATTTCCTTATTTGAGCAGCAGGAAATTGGCCTCTTCCTCTCAGAGACGGATCTACATGTAAAATGAGTTTTTAAAACAACTCAGAATAGCAAAGCAACGATCATCTACATATGAAGCAGGCTTGAGCCTTTTCCTATAAGTGCCATGGTTTTCTCAAAACAGATGCGGAATTATCAGGGCATTAGAGGGAGTATATATTAAAAGTCATCAGTAATGACTTAGACGAATCTTTTCCCTAAGTAACTGCCTCTGCCTTCATAGGTCCTTTCTTGCTCTTTCCTTTGGAGGATGTGGGCTTGTGGGACGAATGTAACAATTGTTCTTAAGGCTTCAGGAGGCTTTTAATCCAATGGCTCCAGGATGGCATCAGTTAAACACAAGATAGTTAACACATCTGAATGTCTTTTCTGTCATGCTTCGAGGGTAAAACCCACAGGAAGACAAATTTTAATCAAATATGGGCCAAAATGATGAAAGAAATCTCAATATCGGTCATCTTATCAACCCAGAAATCAAATGCAGTTCCCCGTTCCTTTAGTGACAGGTAGCTGGTGTAGAAGATGGGAATCAATTTCTGTCCAGCCAGCGAGTGACGGGAAACAGGTGGGTCACTGAACCATGTGTGTGATACACTGAACCACTAAGTTGGCAAATATTGAACTATTTTAAGTGCATCTGTTTTCCAGTTCAGTAAATTTTCTTGTTGTATTAAATTCATTAAACTCAACCCAGTCTAAATGCCACAGCACATCCCGGGGAACATAGGAAGGCAGTGGCACCAGCCAGCCAGCAGAGCAAGAGGTAAAGATCGATCTATATTCTCTCAGCTTCTATTTAATTTTTACCTTTCATGTTAGGGCTGAATTTTTTTTTTTTTAAGGTGAAAAACTATGACACGACTTGGAGAGTCTACTTGGATCTGGTTATTATGGGAAAACGTGAAGAGGGATTTCTTTATCAGCGAATTGTCCTCCAAACCACAGTCCCAGAAACGACGACATCTATGACCTATGATTCAGGATCATTTAATAACCAGAGAAGACAGAAATTACTCTCTGTTAGCCACAGTTTGGGAAAATCTTATAGTTCAGCAATTGGCAAAAACACTGAATCAAGGACCAACTTGAAGATTAAAAACGAGGATTGGATGATAATTATTCTTTATCTAGAATGGAAATTTTTCAAAAGAATAAAGGTTTTGGAACATGAACTATTATTTTGATTGGACCTGCTTCTTTGCAAGGGTCATTTGTTATTCTTAACCACTGTTTTTCTCTAACAAGGGGGAGTCATGGCAATTCAGAAACACTGTGAAAGGTGCACGGTACAAGGAATTTTCATTCTAGCGTGGGTTGTAACTGTCAAAATCATAAAATCAATTTAATACTCCATATGAGACATTTTCCAGTAATTTCTCTCAACAAAATAGAAACCAAAATGATCGATAACAGAAACTTGAGAAGACAAAAACCCGAAGCTCATGTAGAGAACAAAGATACAGGTACTAAATGTGCTTCTTTAAAGCTTCTAAAACACACCGGGCAGAAGTGACGCAGCCATCGAAGTTGGACTGGGTGAATGCGTCCCCTCCACACACAAGGAAAGGTTTGAGATGAAGAGTCAACTGGCCATGGAAGTTGGCAGCAGCGTTTGTAACCTGAAGAGGTTAAAAAACAACAACAACACAAAAGGATTATGGTTGATATTCTCTGCCCTCTTGTGCTGTGATGTTAGCACCCACCTGGGGAAATCACCGTGTCTCACAAAACTGAGACCCCCTAAGCCCCTCCCCTCACCCAAGGATTCATGCTGACCTTCTCAAACGTTGACATTTTCACTTAGTTGACAAACTTATCAGAAGTCTGTTGAACCGGAAAATTAGTAGGTCATGAGAGGCTTAATTAGTTGGAAGTACAGTTTTTTTTTAATAAGGGGGAAATGATATTCATGAAATCATTTACTAATGATAGAGTCTCTGCAACATGCCAGACAAGGGAAACCAAAAAGAGAGGACGGTGTCCTTAGGGAGTTTCCAGTTCAGCCCAGAATGCTGGCATCGGACAGCGTCTAAGGGCTAAGATAGGGTGAGTAAGAACGCGCTATGGGAACACCTGTGACACCAGGAGTCTCTCTGGATAGAGAAGCTTTCAAAGGGGAGGGGACGAGTCACTTCACTTGAAGTGAATTATGCCCTCATTTTATTATGTTCAATTGCAATTTGATTTTTCCCCAGCTTTATTGAAGTAAAATTGACAAATAAAAATTGTATATATTTAATGTGTACAACTTGATGTTTTGATATACTTATGTATACATTGTAAAGTCATCCAGAATCAAGCTAATATATCCTTCAGCTCACATAGTTACCATTTATCCTTCCTTCTTTCTGGTGAATCACTTTAGGATCTACTGTCTTAGTGAATTTCAGGTACACAGTACAGTATTGGTAAGTAAGTCATGTTGCTGCATATTAGATCCCCAGAATGGACTCACCCTGTGTAATGGGTGATTTGGACAAGCATCTCATTCCCCCCTCCCACCGGCTCCTGGCCTTCACTGTTCTACCTCTGCATCTATGAGTCTGACTAGTTTAGATTCTGCATAGAAGTGAGCTCATGAAGCATTTGTCTTTCCATAGCTAATAATCTTGAAATCGGCTGAAAAGACCTTTAAGTGGCTAAAACAGACAACACAGAGTATAGATACTGAAACGATTTTATTTACTTATTTATCTGAGAGAAAGAGACCGAGAGGGCACTTGTGCGAACAAGGGGAGGAGCAGAGGGGGAGGGAGAGGGACAAGCAGGCTCCGTGCTCAGTGTGGACCTGGATACAGGGCTCGACCTCATGACCCTGAGATCATGACCTGAGCTGAAATCAAGAGTCAGATGCTTAACTAAGTCAGCCACACAGGTGCGTCTAAATTCCTACTTTGGATAGAATTTAAACAGGTTGGATTATTTGATTTGCCAGTGAAACACTATGCGAAGAAGAAGACCGTTAGGTACTCAAACATATTGATGATTTCAGAGTGCAATAGCTGATAATCTGAAAACAAGGGATGCCATTTAAACATTCAGAAACCAGATAAGACTGGTCGGAAGCTTGGCAGTCTGGGGCCACTGAATAGAGGTGCAAATAATGTTCTCACTCCTATTAGACCATGAGGGTGTTGGCTTTGTTTTCCCACAATCACCAGCGATCCTGATGATGGCCCCAATATTCAAGAACAAGTTCTAATATGCATAAAGTATTCCTTGTTAGCATTTCTTGAAAGTGTGCCACATGCCAGTGCATTACACGTGTGCCCATTTAATAAACACGGCCTCACTGTCAGTTACTACTGTTCTCATTTTATAGAGGAGAACTTTGAGACTCAGAGATTATCACCTGCCTGAGGACAGAGATTGATGACGTGAAGAAACAGATTCGAACAGAGCAAGTGGACTCCAGAACTCACCCTTGCGACACATTCAGAAACATTTCCGTGAAGACTTGATTTAAATAAAACAAACAAAAATGTTTGATAGTCACTGATAGTTTTACACATCTGAAAAATTCATATAAACAGGGTAACTCATTCATACATACACTGATACATGTATGCACATAGGTGTCATACAAAGTAATGCACATGCACATATATGTATAATTTTTAAAATAAAGCAAAAACGTTTGATGGTCTCAGCTTAATGCATCAAGAAAATCACACAAATGGGATAACTCATTCATAGTATTCCTATATACATACATATGTGTGTGTCTATGTATAATTTACATACACACACACACACACACATAAATCTCCATTTGTGGTAAAGCTTTGATACATTCCAGTTGACATCCCTGTCCAGATAACCAGCACTACTGCACATTAACCGATATTAAGCAGGAGGGAGCCAAAGGGAGAAAGCCCTGCCCAGGGGGAGCGCACAGTGTAGCAGTGCGGTGTAATTCTATTCCATGAGTGGTAAATGTCAGATGCTAGGTCACGTGGCTGAACGACCCGGCCGCTGATTGGGCAGCCTACAGTTTGGGGAGGAAATCAATCTCATTGCTTTCAAGTAGAATCGCCTCTTCTGCAACGACCCAAGGAGGAAACTTTGAAACACGAAGTGTGTGTTGGCAAGCTCCTTCCCCCAAGGGAAAGAGAGAGCGAGGCAGTGGGGGGAGCCCACGAAGGCCAAAGCCACAGTCTCTCACAGTAACGCAGCCTTTGGCTCTGCCTCCCGCTGCAGGGAGGGACCAGACCGCAATGACTGTGTTGGGGAGAGCTGTCAGAGCTGAGACCCCCTTCGGAAATCCAGATGCCTCGGCCCACGGCCCACATGTGCACCAAGGCTGGTCAGAAAAACCTCTCGCCACCGACACTGATGCTCTGGGGTCGCTAAGGCAATGTTTCTCTCTGCGTACTGGACATACACATCGAAGCAGAAAAAGCGGTTTTCTTTCCAAGCGTTTCATCCGGCGTCGATGTGTTTTGTGTCTTCTCCTCACCCGCAGAATGAAACCTCCTCCCTCCCTGTGGACGACCTCCATGACCAAGTCTTACACAAGCCTGCTGTCTCATCTTTTTGCTCACCTTTGCCACATATCCTGTCTACATTCACACTGAGCTACTTCACACACACCCTTCTTTGTCCTGTGTCTGTGACTTTGCACCAGCCGTCCTGCGGGGTGATGTTGTACCACTCCCCCTCTTCACTGCTGAGGAAATGGTTGCTCTTCTAGAAGAGCCCAGAAGTAACCTGCGCTGAGGTCTTCTTGCTCCACTGGGTTAAGGGCCTTTACAACATGTTATTTTATGACGTTCCATGTTATTTTGCACTGTCATTATGTCCAGATTTGTCTCCCTTCCTAGACTACGTGCTTCAAAGAGCAGGGGCTGGGCTGCACCAATCCTTGTGTCGAAGGCTGGGGATGGCAGCGTCTAGCCTCTATGACGTGTGCAGTGGATGTTTATGGAGTTAAACAAGAAAAGACAATATTGTACACACCACTGATCAAATGAAAGTCTTCACAGGGAACCATCTACATGGGAAGTGTTGTTCAGAGACTCCCACTAAGGGGGCAGAAGCTCAAACGGAAGAGACTGTGATTAGAATGTTCTCAATAGTGACACATACAGGGCTGTCCCCTCACCTCGGACTGTGAACTATCCAAAGTAGGAATTTAGACGCACCTGTGTAATGGGTGATTTGGACAAGCATCTCATTCCCCACTCCCACCGTTTAACCTAACGATTTCTTTGTATTGTGATTATTAGCGGTAAAAACACACCCAAGAAGTCCCTTTGGTGTAAGAATGAAATTAAAGATGACAAGAGAGAGGAGCAGATCAGAAGGCTAATGGCGACTTAAAAGTGGGGATTATCAACGAAGTTGAAGGTGATAATTAGCAAGAAATAATCCAGTGACACACTTGGCGACGTGCATTCTTCCTTCCATACCTAAGCTGACAGCTCAGACTGTCAGGCATCTACCCAAACAGAACAATCTTGCTGTGTGGCCTCAAACATGGCTCTACTTTGGGTTGATCCATTCTAGTTGGCTGTCCACAGCCCATGATTGGGTTCCTCAAAACCAGCCTTTCTGAAATATGACATTAAGTGACATCCATGTGGTGTGGCAAGAACGGAACTGTCACCCATTGTAGTCCTAGATGCGCAACCAACCCATTAAGAAGATATGGACAATATTTCAACAATTAGCCCCTTACTACTGCATTTCCTCACTTGTCACGGATGTAAATTATGCCGCATTTCACTGGATCTAAGGCACAGTCAGCCTGAAGAGGCACCAATAATTTGGGCACCAATGAGGAAGAAAAATGGCGGCAGCATGACAGGAAGCTCTTGTACTTATCTACAAGTAGCTCTTCTGCAAAACTCAAAAGGACATACAAGAGGGATATGGTTAAGCCTTTCCAAAAAGGTCTTCACACATAGAGCATGACTTCTCCACTCTAACTCAGACTTGTCCACATCCATGCTTTTCCCCATGTCATAGTCTGTCCTCTGTGCCTCCTAGAGTATTTCTTACATGAGTGCTCCCCTGAATTGTACTTTCTGGCTTTTTCTCTGAGCCACTGATACCTGTCTTGCAAGTTCTGATCATGTACTTTCTCTGTGGTGGGAAAGAAAATTTTCCAGACAGCAACCAGGACTCATACCCTCTTCTCGAATGGTCCTCTAATAATTTGTTAATTAAAATATCAAGGGGTTGCCTTGGCGGTCCCACTGTTAAACCACCACCCCAGTCAAGTTCACATGCGTGAAAACAACCTCCTGACAGTGTCCTGGTGTATACCAACACCATGGCATCTCACAAGCAATGAAATACTGAAACATAAAATGGGGTAAGGGGGTCGGGTGATGGGCATTAAAAAAAGCACTTAATGGAATGAGTCCTGGGTGTTGTATGCAACTGATGAATCACTAAATTCTACCCCTGAAACTAATTTTTTTTAAAAATGGGGGAAGGGGAGAAGCATGGCAAGTACTTAGGCTGAGTAAATGCATTACAAGTCCAAAGTTAATGAGCAGCAGGATCCTTGAAGTGGGGCCTTTTCTGGTCACAGGGTCCCGGGGTCCCAATGCGACTATCTTCAGCGCTGCTAGTTTAAACCCTCCACATTCTCAGTTTACCCAAAGGACCAGCCTCAGGGGAACCGACAGAGACAGACTGGCTATCCGAGGATCGATGTGTTCCTTTTCAAAGTGTAAACGTACGTATTCCAGGACCCTGTGGGGTTGTCTTCCCAGCCCATTCATCTCCTCACTTTCTGCAATCGGTGGAAAACCCAGCAGTTGCTAAGGCCTCCGTGACAAATACAGTTTGCCCTAGAGGAAGGCACCTCTGGAGGCTTTCAGCCACCCAACCGACTAAGCCACCCAGGCACCCCTGAAAGACACCACTTTGATCTAATTTTGAATTATTTAAAATATCCAGGATGCAGCCTTCTTCCTTGTGACCCCTGTGGCTCGTGTCCTGACAGGCATCACTGATCGATGGTGGCATTCTTCCCCACCGAGCCTAGATGTGGCCGCAGCATCCTTCTTACCCGATGGCTTCAGGCAGATCAGCTGGAGTTGGCACTTGAGAGGAATCTTATAAAGCTATTCTGGCTTCGAAGCCGGCAGAGCAACCACGTAATTACAAATAAGCGAATTAAATGTTCTTCACTGTTTGTTTTTTTCTCTTTTCTCATGAAGCCAGGATAATCTGAAGCATTGCCTTTGTCCAGACCAGATATGTTTCAGAGCTAAGAATTAGGAGCCCATCAGGAGCGATTTCCTCTAGATGATGCCAGACGCCTGCTTCTCGTTTCTTCTAATAACCTAATAACCATCCCCAGCTCTGAATTCCTAACGTCCTTCCACATCCCTGTCCCTCTGTGGATCACACTGGGACTTTGACTGCTGTGTGAAAATAAAACAGGTGCTTTGGTTCCTCCCACAGTACTGCAAAACTGCGCATCGTAACTATCAGGGCTCATGGGAAAAGTAGGGTTGGAACAGACGGTTTAAAATCTACCAAGCTCGGACTGGAGTGCTAACACAAACAGTACATATCACAGTGAAATGACCAGCACAGTGGATGTTCTCCCAGTCTCTGCATCTAGGGACATCTCTGTATCCTGAAGTCTGGGGCTCAGGCTTCCTCCTCTAAGATATAGGTCCTGGGCAGCAGTTGCTCCTAAAAGACTTTTTTTTTTTTTTTTTTTTTAAGATTTTATTTTGAGAGAGAGAGAGAAAGGAGAGGTAGATACAGGTTTCCTGCTGATCAGGGAGCCCGATGCAGGGCTCCATCCCAGGACCCTGAGATCATGACCTGAGCCGAAGGCAGCCACCCAACCGACTAAGCCACCCAGGCACCCCTGAAAGACACCACTTTGATCTAATTTTGAATTATTTAAAATATCCAGGATGCAGCCTTCTTCCTCGTTTCACTGATCTCTTCATCAGCAGCAACAGCTTTGCTGAAGCCCTTACAATGGTGGAAAACCCAGCAGTTGCTAAGGCCTCCGTGACAAACACAGTTTGCCCTAGAGGAAGGCACCTCTGGAGGCTTTCAGGCTTTTTTTCTTCAGACCTCCCTATTTGCTAAGGCTTCCTCTTGGCTGGTGAGGAAATTCACCCAGATTGCTTGAGAACATACACATGTCCAATACTATTCCCAAGGACACTGATTTCCTAGTTCTCAACTGCATTTGAAATAATTCATATTAAAAAAAAAAACCAACAAGGTGCTATAAAAGACTGAGTAATTTTTTGGCTTTCTTACGTTGCCTTACACTCCTGAGGGTCACGTTAATTGGACTTGAGTATGCCTGCATCTGCACAAACGGAGATGTCTGAGCCCTCCCTTGTGCTTTTGATAATCACATTGAAAGTTTTAAAGTGATTCTAAGAATTCCAGGGTTGGAGGGTAGCTCTTGCCTCCGATTGTTCCTGGCGTGCAGGGAGAGCTTACTGACTCCTAGTCGCACACTAAGGACTGGGGCAAACCCTGAGTAACTGCCCTTCGGAGGTATGGCCCACACTGGTAGTATGCACCACGCAGAGGACTGAGATGGCATGGGCTTGACTCTTACATTTCCTCACTTCCTCTACTCTGCTGCCAGGATGAACTTGAACCCATGCCATGGTACATAAACAGCAGAAATTGAATATTTGGTTAACTCATTCTTTTATGGCCCTGATGCAAAGCTCAAAGGTAGTGGTTCCCAAAAGTCAATCGATGGCAAGAAGAGAAAAAATAAGAATTATGAGCTTTTTCATGGAGTGAAATGTATTCTATTTATAAATTGGTTATGAGGTCATATCTTTACTATTTCTTTCTTTTTTTTCTTTCTTTCTTTCTTTTTTTTTTTTTTTTTTTTTTTTGCTGTTTAAATTCTTAATGGCAGAATGCAAAGATGGCAATATTATAGTGGTTCCCAAAACATTCAGAGGGATTTTGCTGGTCCATGAAATAACAATGCTTGGAACCACAGCTGTGGGTCGAGGCACTTGATGGGACTCCGAGAACAGAGATGCTCAGCCCAAGGAATGTTTTCTGTAAAGGGGGTGGGGGGCCGGGGGAGCCGAGGTCAGCTTGGAGAAACCACCAGTAATCTCAGGTAATACCACATAACCTTGGTTTGGACTCAGTGAGTGGATGAGTAACTTTTAAAAATGGAATAAAATCTTGTGTACAACTCATTTCCCAGAAACTTGTGCAATCCTCGTCTAGCCACATCTTCATCTAGCTAGGACTGGAAACTGGGATAATTCATCCTTCATCCGCTCACCTGTGGCTAAGTACTCAGGTAGTAAACTTAAGGCTTTAGAGAAAAATTGGGGTTGGGGGAAAAGGCTTCATCAAATGCGGAATAAATACCAACCTTCACACTGTATGAGGCTGGAGAGAAAATGTGGCCTGTGTTGATTCTGTGTATACATTTCCCCATTCCTACCATGTTCCCAAGGCCCTGGGTTGAAGCATGTATCACATGCCTGTTTACAAAACCAGGCAGAAATGTAAACAAACGAAGGAGAGACCACGGCTTGTGCGTATGTTAGTGGAAATGTCTGTTTACATCTTTATCGACAGGGATCGAGCCCAGGCACTCTGAAAGGATGAGACCTCACTCATGGGTCAGTGGTGAAAAATATTATCAACCCCTTAGCAGATTCTTCCTTAAGAAAAAATTCTATGGGCCAAACGAAAAATGTAATGTGTCTCTCTCTTTCTTTTATTTCTTTAAAAGTCCCTTTGGGCGCTAATGAAAATGCCGTAAAATGTTGCTGCATCCTCTACACTTAACTCACCAAATCGCAATTTGGTAAGAAATATTTGTCATTTAAAGGCCTTGTAAGTTCTCAGAAGCAGTGAGCGACGAGGGTTGTTTTGTTGAGGACTTTTTTTTTTTTTCGTTTTCATCTTCTCTGCATCTCTCCATGTTACGTGGCGGGTGTTGATGAGTATTTGCTGAAAGGATGCGTGCACATGAGGCCGCCAAAAACTGATTCAGACTTTTCAAAGTTTTACATTCTGTGTTCGAATGGCCTTTAAACGTGGAGGTACATTTTTCCCCCCTCTATGATAATAATTTTCTTTAGTTTTTAGTTTCTTTGATTTTCGTTAGACACAGCCCACGATGCTTCCGGTTCTTGTCAAAGCGGCAGTGAGCCCGCACAGACATAAAGTCTAAATATTCCTTTAAATACCTTCCTTTCCTGGGACCCAGAGAAAGCATTCGAGAAAGCTCTAGGTGTCAGGGAGGAAAGAAACCAAGTCTCCCGGCTGACTTAGCCAAGTTCTGTCTGTAACTTTTAAAAATATTCTCATTGAACAGTCAACTCTCTGTGCTCAGATGTTGTGGCACCACCCAAGGTCCTACACATATGGAATATACTTGCATGATTAAGACACGTGATGATACCGGTTATTTCTTAACCATGCGTTGTGTATTACTGAGAAGAAGCGACACTGAGAACTGGGATAATAATGATAAATGGGGGGGGCTGATGATTCCACTTAGTCTGTTTTTAGGTATATTTTCTTTACAAAAAAGTCGCACTTCAGGGCGCCTGGGTGGCTCAGTGGGTTAAGCCTCTGCCATCGGCTCAGGTCATGATCCTAGGGTCCTGGGATTGAGCCCCACATCGGGCTCTCTGCGCAGTGGAGAGCCTGCTTCTCCCTCTCTCTCTGCCTGTCTCTCTGCCTATTTGTGATCTCTCTCCCTATCAAATAAATAAATAAAATCTTTAAAAAAAATCGCACTTCTTGTGGCCCCTGGTGTTGGAGGCTTTCCGTCTGTATCGGTCTATGCCTTAGTCCTTCGTGTTCATCAGGAGCATATCAACAACCGTGTGCTCTCCTGCGGAGACCGGTGCATTGCTAATGGGTTTTTAGGCGTTAGGTTCATCATGTCCTCCTGCCTCTGTCCGAGGCGTCTCTCCGGTGTTCGATGATACTTAATGATTTCACGAAACCATTGCTTTGTTGTGCTTCAGGGAAAGGTCTGCTCGTGTGGCAGGTTCCTGGCCGCAGGGCTCTGGGTCTGGGAACTGTGCAATGCCGCTGTAAAATTACTATTGGTCGGAATACCCTAGGTGTGAAGAAAGTGATGTGGTTTGGTCAATTCTCAGTGGAGCTTTTCTCTTTATTGCTATTTGTCTATTCTATTTTAATAAACCAAGGGGTAGATGCAGGGAGAAGGAGCCGCAAATCAATTATATGAGCCATGTAGCAGCTTTAGTGGGGCTTAAATGGCAAAGGACGTACTTCACCGAAATTGTATATTCAATTCCTGAGGTCTACATTGAATCTGTTCAGATCTATTCTACCCTTCAGAGTCCTGAAAACACTGGAGCTGTCTATTTCGACGAAGAGTTGTTCACAAGCACACAATCAAGAATGAGATACTGTTTTCTCTAGTGCTCTTGCAGTAATAACAGACAAAACAATGGTTGTATTACAGTCCCCTTTAAAGTTTTTAATTTAATGGGAGACTGTCCTGCCTTTCAGCCAGGGTTAGTATATTGATGCATTAACTCTTCAAATATGTGCAGTCGGCGAGCCTGTGGAGGGTGCTGGTGGTGGGGGGAGGCAGCATTTTTAGGCAAAAGGTGATCTAAAGACTGGGATCCTTTTCATTTCATTTAAATATAAATGTTGTGCCACAGCCTCTCAAAGAATCCAGTTACTCGGGATCCTAGGATACAGAGGACAAAAATGCTTTTGATCTGTGAGTCTAGTCATGATGCTAAAGTCATCCAACCTACTCAAGGGGGCTTAATCACTACTTCTCCCCCATTTAACAGCAGCCCAGTTCCCCACCGTTCGATTCCTTCTTCATCCTCCCCAGACTCTGTTTCCCTTCCTTTTCTTGATGACCCAGAAGCGTGACCCTTATTTCTTTCTGGTCCTCACTTGTGCTGAATGAACCTATGGGCTTTTTGTTTGTGCTGTGAGATTTTGGTGGAAAGAGTGCCGCCATTTTGATATTCAGCTCCAGAAACTACCTCCCTTCCACTTCCACTGCTGTGAGATTAAAAGAGTCAATGCTTGTGCTCCTCAGAGAAACAATAATGGAAGACAAAAAAATGAGTGGTTTGAAAAGTCAACTTAATTGAGGTATACATTATATATGGTGAAATTCACCCTTTATGTGTACTGTTCTATAAATTTTAACAATGTACACAGTCATGTCAACTACCACAACAATGATATAGAGAACATTTCTGTTTCCCCCTTAAAATTTCCCTTCTGCCCCTTTGTAGTTCATCTCTTTCTCCAAGTCACGGCCCCTGGTGACCATTGATCAATTTTCTGTCCCTACAGTTTTGCCTGTTTCGGGAAGCTATACAGGTAGACTGATACGATAGATAGCCTTTGTGTATGGCTGCTTTCATTCGGATAAAGCTTCTGAGATTCACTCATGTATTGCAGATAGTAGCAGAATGTTTCATTTTATTACAGACTAGCTTTTCATGTATGGAGCTAAAACCTTTTGCCCACGTACCAGGCGACGAATATTTGGGCTATTTCCGGGTTTGGGGCAATTCTTGATAAAGTTGCTGTTAACCCTTGCAAATAAGTTTTTATATGGATGTATGTCTTCATTTCTCTCCTGTAAATCCCTAAGAGTGGGGTCCTTGGGTCAGATGGCAAGTGTGTATTTCATTTTGTAGGAAACTGTGAAAGTGTTTTCCAAAGGGGTTGCTGCCATTCTGCATTCCCACAGCGAGAGGGGAGGATTCCATTTACATCCTCACCAGCACTTGGTACCTTCAGAGTTTTGGAGCTGAGCCATTCCAGTAGGTTGCTCATAGAATCTCATTTCAGTTTTACTTTACATTTCCTTAATGACCAATGATGGTCAGCATTTTTGTGTGTGCTTACTTGCCACCTAATCTCTTTGTGTGTGTGTGTGTGTGTGTGTGTATGTGTGTGTGTTAAAATACACAAGACATTAGTAGTAGCCCCTGGCAAACACTTACCAGGTTTCTGTCTCTATGGATTGGCCTATCCAAGCGATTTCATGTAAGTGGAATCATTCACCATGTAGCCTTTGTGTCTGATTTCTTTCACTCAGGACAATGTTTTCTTTATTCTCTTTTTTTTTTTAAATTTATTTATTTGACACAGAGAGGGATCACAAGTAGGCAGAGAGGCAGGCAGAAAGAGAGAAGGGGGAAGCAGGCTCCCTGCTGAGCAGAGAGCCCAGTGTGGGGCTCAATCTCAGGACCCTGAGATCATGACCAGAACTGAAGGCAGAAGCTTAACCTGCTGAGCCACCCAGGTGCCCCGAGGACAGTGTCTTCAAGGTTTATCCACATTGTAGCATTTATCAATACATCATTGCCTTTTCTTTTTCTGTCCTTCAAATGTTTAATACGTGTATTTCTACATAATTTCCCCTGGGTCCTCTGATTAGAAATATGTTGAAGACATATTTCCCACCTAACGACTATTTTTTTTTTTTTTAAAGATTTTATTTATTTATTTTAGAGAGCAAGAGAGCAGGGGGAGGGGCAGACCCAATGTGGGGCTCAATCCCAGGACCCCGAGATCATCACCTGAGTTGAAACCAAGAGTCAACGCTTAATTGACTACCCAGGTGCCCCCTTAATGACTGTTTTTTTTTAATTTTTAATTTTTTTATTAATGTATAATGTATTATTTGCCCCAGGGGTACGGTCTGTGAATCATTAGGGTTATGTACTTCACAGCTCTCACCATAGCACATACCCTCCCCAATGTCCATAACCCAACCACCCTCTCCATACCTCCCTCCCCCCAGTAACCCTCAGTTTGTTTTGTAAGATTAAGAGTCTCTTATGGTTTGTCTCCCTCCCGATCCCATCTTGTTTCATTTATTCTTTTCCTACCTACCAAACCCCCCACATTGCATCTCATTTCCTCATATCAGGGAGATCATATGATAGTTGTCTTTCTCCAATTGACTTATTTCACTAAGCATAGTACCCTCTAGTTCCATCCATGTTGTCGCAAATGGCAAGATTTCATTTCTTTTGATGGCTGCATAGTATTCCATTGTATATATTTATATATACCACATCTTCTTTATCCGTTCATCTGTGAATGGACATCTAGGATCTTTCCATAGTTTGACTATTGTGGACATTGCTGCTGTAAACATTGGGGTGCAAGTGCCCCTTCGGATCACTACATTTGTATCTTTAGGGTAAATATCCAGTAGTGCAATTGCTGGGTCGTAGGGTAGCTCTATTTTCAACTATTTGAGGAACCTCTATGCTGTTTTCCAGAGTGGTTGCACCAGCTTGCATTCCCACCAAAAGTGTAGGAGGGTTCCCCTATCTCTGCATCCTTGCCAACATCTGAATGACTGATTTTTTAATTGAGGCATAATTGATATTTTTTATGCTTCAATGATAATCCATCTTATGGATATACAATATTTTGTTTATTTCATTCATGTCCATGATGGACATTTGACCTATCTCCACCTTTAGTTATTGTGAATAGGGCTCCTATGAACATTTGTGGACGCAGTTTTGTTTGAACATTTTAAACTCTTTCGGTTATATAGGAGGGGGATATTTTGGTTATCTTGCAATTCTCTGTATAACTTATTGAGGAACTGCCAAACTGTTTTCCACAATGTCCAAACCATTTTATATGCCCACCAGCAAGGTAGGAACATCCTAATTTCTCCACATGCTTACCAGCATTTGTTCTTTTCCTTTTCTTTCTTTCTTTCTTTCTTTCTTTCTTTTTTTAAATTACATTCATCTTAGTGGTTATAAGATGTTCTCTCATTGTGGTTTTCATCTGCATTTCCCTAATGACTAAGGACACTGGGCATCTTTTCCTATGTTTCTTGACCATTCATATCTCTTCTTTGGAGAAATGTCTATTCAAGTCCTTGACCCATTTTAAAATTATACTGTTCGATTTTTTGCTGTTGAGTTGTAAGAGTTCTTTACATATTCTGGATTGTAGACTCTTATTAGATAAGTGATTCTCAAATATCTTCTCCTATCCTATGGGCTGTCTTTTTACTTTCTTGATAATCCTTTGATGTACCCAAGTTGTGAATTTTGATGAAGTCTGAATTAGTGTTTTTTTCTTTTGTTATTTATGCTTTCGGTGTAATATCTAAGAAACCACTGTTAAATACAAGGTTGTGAAGATTCTCCCTTATGTTTTCTTCTAAGATTTTATGATTTTGCTTGCAGAGTTAGGTTCTTAATCCATTTGGGGTAAATTTTTACATGGGGTGTGACTTAAGGTTTCAACTTCATTCTTTTGTGTGTGGATGTCCAGTTGTCCCAGCACTTTGTGTTGAGGACCCTTGTTTCCCACTGAATGTTTTTGGGAACCTTATTTGAAATCAATTGGCAATAAGTGTGGGTTTATCTTGGTTCTAGTCCATTAATCTGTATGTCTATTCTTATGCCATTACCACATTATTTGGAGTAGGGTAGCTTTGTAGTAAGTTTGGAAATCAGGAAGTGTGAGTCCTCCAGCTTTGTTCTTTTTTTGAGATTGATTTGGCTATTTGGGGTCCCTTGCAACTCTATATAAATTTCAGCATTTCTGCAAAGGCCATTGGGAATTTAATAGTGATTACAATAAGTCTGTCACTTGGGTGATACTGCTATTTTAAAATTAAGTCTCCCAGGGGACATGGCTGGCTCAGTTAGTAGAGCACAGGACTCTTTATTTCAGGGTCATGAGTTCAAGCCCCACATTGGGCACAGACTTTACTTAAGAAACAATAATTAAGTCTCCCAATCTATGAGCATACAGTATATTTTCCTGTATTTAAGTCTTCTTTAATTTCTTTCAGCAATGTTTTATAGTTTTCATTGTAGATCTCTTACATCTTCATGGTTAAGTTCATACCTCTCCTCTAGTACATTGTTCTTCCAAATTTTTTGTCCATTTTTAAATAATTGGGCCATTTGTTTTCTTATTTCCAAATTTGTGACAGGTCTTTATATAGTCTGGATGCTAGTCTCATCAGATATATGTTTTTACAAATGGTTTCTCCAATTCTGTGTCTTAACCTTTCATTTTCTTAACAGTGTCTTTCAAAGACATTGTTTTTAATTTTTATCAAGCCCAGTTTATCTATTTATTTTCTTACTGTTTGTGCTTTTTGTGTCTTATCTAAGAAATGTTTGCCAAACCCAAGATCATAAAATCTTCTCCTGTTTTCACATAGAAATTGTATAGTTCTAAGGTTTTATGGTTTATGATCCACATTTAGTTAATTTTTGCATAGAATGTGAAATGTGGACTTTTGAATCTAAAATGAAACATTTCAATTTCCATTTTGTTACTTACTAGTTGCGTCATATTAGACAAAACCTGTAACATTAATCCCAGTTTCTTCATTTGAAGCAAAGATAGTCATGTTTACTTCCTGATCTGTCAGAATTGTTGTGAGGAGCAAATGAAAAGAAGTAGAAAAGTGCTTTCTAAAATCAGAGCATAAATGTTAACTGTTATTTCTAGCTGACAGCAGCAAAAGAACGATGATAGAAGAATGTGTCATAATTGGGGGAAAGCCAGAATTCAAACAATTACTGGCAGTAGAGTGAGGTGTTTGAAAGCACTGGCTTTTCAACAGACCTGTGGCTGAATTCCGGTTTTGCCACCTCTTGGGGGAAGAACCTCACAGAAAGCACTAAGCCTTTACTTCCCAACTTCCACATCTGTGCAATGGGGAAGGAGTGGACACTCCACAGGGTGCTTGCAGGCTGAAGGGGAGTTAAGTACAAAGCCCAGTGAGCTACACAGACTAGGGGATTAGTAAATGGCATTTTTTGTAGGGCGCCTAGGTGGCTCAGTCGGTTGAGCGTCTGACTCTTGATTTTGGCTCAGATCATGATCTCCAGGTCATGAGACTGAGCCCTGTGTTGGGCTCTGCACACAGCCAGGAGTCTGCTTAAGATTCTCTCCCTCTCCCTCTCCTCCTTCCCCAACTGGCACTGCACATGCTCTCTCTCTCTAAAATAAATAAATATATTTTTTTAAATAAATAAAAAATAAATGGCATTTTTGAGAGAGAATGGCTATATAGAGAGACTATATAATGAATATATATACACACACATAGTATAATAAAATGATCATGTGGGCTATCATGTTTATACAGGTGCTTTAGACCAAGGTGCAAAGATGAAGGTGAAAAGAAAGAATGCACCTTGCACTCTCCCACCTCTGGGAAAGTACACCTGCTCTTGGAACATCATTCCAACATCATTCCCTTTGCTTGTCTGGCTTCATTTTTTAGGATTTATTTCTAGCGGCATCTTCTCTTAGGAAGTGATGTGTTACCACTCTCCTCACACTGTCTGTTCAGGCACCTGGGTGGCTCAGTTGATTAAGCGTCTGCCTTCGGCTCAGGTCATGATCCCAGGATCCTGAGATTGAGTCCTTCATTGGGATCCCTGCTCACTGGGAAGTTTGCTTCTCCCTCTGTCCTTCTCCCCTGCTCATGATCTCTCTCTGTCTCTCTCTCTATCTCAAGTAAATAAATAAACAAATAAAATCCTTAAAAAAATTCTGTTCACAGAGTGTATTATACATACTTTTTTACAGCAAACCACACTATCTCATGATTATCTGCTCTTCAGTCAGCTTTGTTGATTATACAGCCAGCTCCTTGTAGGAAGGGAGCTGTCTTTGAGCCTGTCAAATCCCACATAATGTCTGGCATAGGGTAAGAGCTCAATATAGGCATGTGAAATGGAAACTTGCATATATATTATTAATTTCTAATGTGGACATAGATAGATTTTTGGCAGCTGAACTTTCTTGTTAGTTTTATAGCATAATACTGATGTCGACCCTCAATAGATCTAGTAGACTTACCCTTTATGGAACAGTTCTGGAAGAGGGCCTACTTCTCTTGGAGTGTCCACACCCGTACAGTAACACCTGTCACCAAGTTTGAAGTAATAACACGGACGACAGATGAACAGATAGAGCATTTGTCCAGGAGAAATGACACAGCCTGCCTTAAAAAGTTTTCCATCAATGAATGCCGCTCAAAATAATCAGTTCTTCTGAAAAACCATGATACGGAATAAACGGCAAGGTCGGTCTCAGTAGTACTTAAGAAAAAAGGATTTAATTAAATGCCCATGTGTTGAAATATTTAACAGTTTGCATAATACGGAATTTTGTGAAAAGAGGAAATAGTGGCTCATAGAAACTTCCATTAAACTGTGACTGTACCTCCCTAATTCCATGATCAGAACATCTCAGCCAATGACCTCACACACGTGCGGCCACCTCATAATAAACTGAAGTAATCGTCAGTAACGAGCTGGTGACAAAGAGGTAGGAGATGACACAATGGAATGGTTCAGGCTGACACCTGTTATGTGCCTTGCTCTTGAGGGACTGGGTCATGCCAGAGTGCACTGATCCCAAAGGGCCTCTTTGTCCCACCATACTTTACCAGAAACTCATGACCCATAGGCAAGAGCGCTTTTATGGCCATAGTGTCATGCCAGGAAATGTTGACTCATGGCACAAATGGCAGAAATGTGTTTAAGTACCAAACACTAACACTAAAGAATGTGCAGATCAGGGAATAAACAGCAAGAAGCTGAAAAATGTATAAGCTTAAAAAAAAAAAAAAACTGACAAGAGTTCCTTGCATCCACAGAAATACACCTCTTTGGTCTCACCTTGCTCTGTTATTCAACAGTCCCAATGGTGTGACTAAGGGTCATAGCACCTGGCACTGAATCAGTCCTTCAGAAACATACCTTGTCCAAGGCTATTGGCATAAGTGAAGAAGAGAACACAGAGGAGAGAGAGCAACTCTAAAAGGAGAATAAGAAAAACAAAAAAGTAGGAGAGCAAGTGGCCATGAAGAGAGGTAGTCAAGGGGCACCTGGGTGGCTCAGTCATTAAGCATCTGTCTTCAGCTCAGGTCATGACCTCAGGGTACTGGGATTGAGTCCTACATTGGGCTCCCTGCTCAGCGGGGAGTCTGCTTCTGTCTCTCCCACTTTCCCTCCTCCTGCTTGTGCTCCCTCTCTCTGTGTGTCAAATAAATAAATAAAATCTTAAAAGAAAAGAGAGAGAGAGAGAGAGAGAGAGGTAGTCAAGAAAAGAAAGCAATTAATGGGGACACTCGAGCTAAGCACCAAGGAAATGACCCCATGTCCTCTCTTCTTCCTCTCATTACCAATTTAGTAATACATCCTGAGAACTTGCTTCGTCCTGGCGACTGTGGTAAATGCTTTCCACCGTGTTGCCCCATTTTATTCCAACCACGACCCTGGGAGGCAGGTTCAGTCATTACTGGTTACAGATGGGCCCTGGAGCTGGGAGCACCGTCTACCCTGCTCAGAGTCCCACCATGAGCTGGGCTTTGAACTGAAATCTGTCTGACGCCAGAGTCCAAGATCACACATAATCAAATCATTAAAAATCCAGAAATTATAAAGCACAAATATGGGAGAAAAATCACAGGACCAGTGGCAGTATGATTTTACCATGTACATGAACTAGCAAGAAACACAGGGAACGTACTTGAACTGATAAATACAATGGTTATTTATTTATTTTTTTTTTTTAGAGTACTTATCCCGGGAGGCCATATGCTTGAATCTGTCACAGTTAAGAAAAGTGTCAAAACTGACCATCCATTTTATTCAAAAGATTTAAGTCCAAATGGCTTTGTTCCTAAAACATCAAATTCAAGCTCAAATTCGAAAGACCTGATCCAACCAATGACAGGACAAAGAATGCACGCCAGGCTCTGAAAGAGGCTCCATCCTTGGGGTTTATAGTTTATAGTTTTGGCATTTTCATACAATCAGTCACTGCCTTCTATTTCCAACCCACACAACACAAGATATCAAGGGCAATATAATGGAAAAAATACATATAAGAAAGAAAAAAAAATGAAAATATGAACTGCCATTTGACCTTCCAGGGATGACTTAAACAACACGACACCCCGAAGATCAATCTCACGGGGCAAGAGTGTAAGTACTGGGGGATCTCGGGCTCTTCTGGGTGCATACCTGTCCCCCCACAGAACCCAAACAACTAAGGAAAATTCTGGTTGTGCGCTGTTGTACATTTCTTCTTTTCTCTTTTATTCTTTCTATTCCTGGTGAGGACTATGCCACCTGAGGTAATGAGGAAGCCAGAATGGGGAATTGCACTAAAAAGGGCAAAGAGTTACTTGTTTAAGAGGAAAAAAAAAAAAAAGAAAGAGGATCGAGTTAAGAGTGAAGAATGTAAACAGGGCTGCTGGTCAGAGAGACTGTGGCGGGGAATTAAGAGGTGAAGCTGAACAGGGAAGGTGTGGGGAAGCTTCCAGAAGCGGGAGACACAGAGAATGAGAAGAGAGACTTCCAGAAGTGCTGGCGAGGATGACAAATGTTGGCTATTCTTTAAAGTTTCAAAAAACGTGCTTGTAAAGATTGGAGTTACAGGCCCACCTTGGAGATACCTAGGGTTCGGTTCCAGACCACCACAGCGAGGATTGTAATAAAGCCAGTCAAATGAAATTCTTCTGGTTTCCCGTGCATATAAAAGTTATGTTTTCACTATACTGTAGTCAATTAAGTGTGCAGGAGCACTATGTCTTCAAAAATGTACATACCTCGATTTAGAAATATATTATTGTTACAAAACGCTCGCCATCGTCTGAGCTTTCAGTGAGACATAATCACTGAGCACAGGTCACCATCATAAATATCATAATAAGGAAAAAGTTTGAAATATTGTGAGAATTATCAGAAGGTGACACGGAGACAGGAAGTGAGCACATTCTGTTGGAGGAAAAAAATGATGCTGGTAGATTTGCTTGACCCAGGGTTGCCAGAAATCTTAAATTTGTAAAAAAAAAAAAAAAAAAAAAAAAAAACACAGCATCTATGACATGCAATAAAGCCAAGTGCAATAAAATATGATATGCCTGTATTTTAAATTTCTTTTGGTTGTGGAATTGTGTTTCCCTGACTGCAACACAAGACCGGGCCATGAGTAGTTCCTGATTTATGCAGGATATAGTAGAATAACCTTTATAGCAAGTACTGTAGAAGGAGGACTCAGGGGAGGACTTTAGGTTGATTATAAATCCTCATAATTGTATGAAATTTCTGTGGTCACGGATACATGTATACTTTGAAGTGATGAGAACCTTCATGCTCATAACTTTTATCAGATTCCTTTTTTTAAAAATTTATTTATTTGAAAGAGAGCAAGCGTGCGCGTGGGGGTGGGGGAGGGGCAGAGAGACTGTGGAGCCGACTCCTGGCTGAGTGTGGAGGCCGACTGGAGGCTCCATCTCACGACCCAGAGATCACGACCTGAGCGGAAATCACGGGTCCGAGGCTTAACTGCGCCACCGGGGGCTCCCCAGCTTTTATCAGATCCTTAAAGAGATTGTGACTCTTCTTACAAAATATGAACAGACAGCCACTAGGGAGAGAGAAGATACCCTCTCAGGGCAAAAGACCAAGTTAAAAAAAAAAAAAAGTAACCACAGAAGAAACCTGATTTCTAATCGTACTACAAAAGCTTCAGAAGTTAGTCCAGATCCATTTATTTTGCCCGAGACACCAACATATTCCTTCCCTCCCCATAAATTCCTCTCCTGATTTCCTTGGTATCTGAAAATAACATTCAGTGGTGAGAGGTTTTTTTGTTGGTTGGTTCGTTTTTAAAGAAAGTACTCCATGAATGTGCTAAATAAAGCAGGGGAAAGAACCACTGGCATTTTGGGGGACTCAAGAAAGGTGAAGGGAAATCAGAGTTCAACTCACAAGCTCGTCATTCACAGTAGTTGGAACAAGGCATCACGAGAAGCCCGGAAATCAGGGGGCAAAGCACAGCAAATATCAGTGAGTATTAGGGTCGTTGGACTGATCACCTGTGGCGTTGAGGTAGATGGAAAGACATCTCCAGTGATGACTCTCTTACTGAAAGCATTAGCCCATCACGCCAGTCACAGAAGCCTTCATGCAACGCATCATGGCTTAGACATCCCATTCTGCTAACTGGATGGACATCTAAATTCTGGAGGGCAAAGAGCACCCATGGGAGGACTGAGAACCATGAAAACCTGCCATTGCTTGGCTAAGTTTGTTCAAACCACCTACTCAAGTGTTTTAGGCAAACCAAACAGGAGGCACAGAGCAGCTCCCGAGTCTTTCACACACGCCTTCCTCCTTCATTTGCCTCATTCCTCCTGGCAGAGCAGCGCCCACAAGAACACACCATTATCTTACTCAAGACCAAAAATTCAGCTCAGGGTCTCAGGAGAAGGCCGTCAGCCAATCAGTCATAGTCTCTGGGGTTGGGGGAGCCGAGTCCCAGGCATGCCACCGGCATTCGTTAAATGCTTATTGAGTCAATCAGTAGCTAAATGAGTAAACTACAGACCTCTTTCCTCCCTCCCATCACTGTGGTTCTGTAACTTTCATTCTAATCCCCAGGACCTGCGAAGATGATGTGGTGGGCCCAAGGGAGAATGAAGGACTCAGCGGGTGGGAAGACTGGCTCTGTCCCTCTGAGCCAAGGGACCTTCTGGAATTTATTTCATGGCTTTGAGGGCTCAGTTTTCTCATCGCTAGACTGGGTTAAAACTGGCAACCTTGTCAGGCTACCTTCAATGTTAAATGAGATCCCGTGTTTGAAGGGCCCAGCTCCTGGTCTGCAACTATGGGCACCCATGCTCCCTCTCTCTCTCTCCCTCCTCTCCCCTACCCTGCACAGTGCAGAGATCGCAAAAGAAGAGAAAAAAAGAGAAAAAATAAAATGAATGGAGACAAAGGATGGGGAATCCACGCCACCTACTGCTGCCTGGGGCGGGGGTCGCCAGTTCTGTGGTCTCTTGAGGATGTCATAAAATAAGGGTTTGAAGAGCTCTATTATTTGTTCATCAGAAAGAGGGGCAGGGGGAGGGGGATGACAGGGGGTGGGAGTGTGAAGAATTAGAGCCTTTTGGGGTGGAACAGGAGAGGGGGAGGAGGAAAAGAAAAGGAACACAGGGTAGGATCCAGACTGGAAGAAGACACGGATGGGATTTTCCCAGTATGGGGACTGCACCTCTGCTCAGAGGTGAATGGAAGTTCAAAACCAAAGGGTTGTTCCTCTTTCTTTTCTGTTCCTGTTCCTACACAATCTTCCCCTTCAGTCTACACATGTAGGAGACCATACTCATGCACGTGCATCTGTGTGCTTGTTGAAGATAGACTATGCATGTGTTCTGGGACAGCAAGGGAAGAGGGGGGCACACATTTATGTCAAATTTCAAAGGTTACAATGGGGCTTTGAAAAGCACTGGCGAGATGTTCTCTTGGGATTAATAACTGAAAAGTAGTTAAATCCTATTACGTCTTTGGACCTGTCATTCCTTATTCCTTTCTTTAAGGTGATAGAGGAGATCATCTGTCTATCTATCCTCTATCATCTATCTACTTACCTACCTACTGTCCATCTACCCATCACCTACCTACCTATCTACCGACCTATCTATTTCTATCTAGCATCACCTTCTTCTATTTCACCATGTAGGCAATATCTCTGCCATAAAGAATAACGTTACGCTCTGTAAAATGATGTGCAATGTACTATGGGCAGGGTAGGAATATCAGAAAATGCAAACTTCTAAGTTCCAATGAAACAACTTACTCCCTTTTAGACTTTGCAGCCAATGCAGATTTTGTGACAACAGAATTATAAATGCACTGGGCTCATTTCAAGACAGAACATCCAAATTGTAATAAAAATCATGGCTAGGGTTTGGATGTGGTTTGTGTTCCGATATTTTTTATTAAATTTTGTGATATTGCACAACTTCGGATGGGTCATTTTGTGGTTAGGGCCTATCTATTTCTATTAACACATGATGTTTGAAGAGATAAATTGATTTTAACCCATCTTTTCAGCTCATTATTTTGTGGAAGTCACAAGAATATTTATAAATTGCAAAAGGACTTGCTGTGTAATACATCCACCTTCAAATTATAGCAACAGGATGATGTCCCTGTCTTCTTTTTCAAGCTGACCTGCAATTGAGTTACTAGCACTTAAAGACATTTGTTATCGAGATGGTTTTCAATGCTTTTAAAAGGAAAGAGTAAAATCTTCTAAAGTGACCATGATATATTTAAGTAAATATTTTCCCCAAAAGTTCCCTGTATAATTGAACTTGAGAAGACACAGGTAAACACACAGGCACGCTGTAGTGTTTTAGAAAGTAATTTACCAATTCCTCTGATTTTGGAAAGCCCTACATGTAAAATATACAGAATCTGCTGCAATTTCTCACAACACCCTTTTTCCTAAAGGTTTCCCAAGTTGGGTGCCCAACAGCCCTGATCAATCAGCTAACCAACGGGCTCAGAGCTCTTAGGGGGAGAAAAATCACTGCTGCTTTTCTCCTCTGCCTTGCGCTCCACTGTCCCCCAAATGGCTTTACAATTGAGTTTACAGATCAAAAGACTTTTTCTACAAATACTCACAAACTTCTGTTGGTATACGCAGAGATTTCCGGAAAAGTCAACATTTACTTAGTGTGAAGAGCTTGGATCTGAACTGGTGGAGGGATCAGCAGGTTTATCTAACCCAGAAAAACAACTTGAGCAGCTGAACTACACAGGTATTCATCTTGGTCCCCCCAAGGAGCTTGGCTGGCGGCAGTCAAAACCAAAGTGGGAACTTAATAAAAATGAAAATTGTGGTAGCAAAATACACTTACAAGGTTAATGTGACCTCTTGTAGAAAATTTGGGAGGTTAAAGTGGTTTCTATGTAACCACAGTCCTGACTTAGAAAAACCCCAGAGAAACAGCTGCATTTTGATCTACAACTTGCCTTGCCTGCATACGAAACCCCAGCTTTTCAGGGTGTGTGAGTCTTGCGATGCTGGATTTTGAACATGACCTCGGGGGAAAACTGTATGCAGCTCTCATTGAGAAATAACTGGGCTAATAAGACCCATAGAAGTTAAGTTTACGGTTACACATGGGGCAAACAAGTAATGGCTCCAGGGATCCCACGGTTCCATTCTTGGACTACGGAATGACAGAGAGGACAAAAAGGGAGTACTGATGAAGATGATTGTGTCCTCGCACGCATGTTCTCTTACCTGCGAATGTCTCCACTTCTGGCATTGAGTCGCAACTGGCCGAGGCAGCCCTGGCAAGACGCCTTCCAGCTGCTGGAAGATGAGCCCCTGCACGTCCTCGGTGCCATGCTCCAAGTGGGTGACTCCAAAGGGGACAGTGGTGTGAACCACAAGGGAAGGCCCGACTTCGGAGGACTCTAGTGTAAGAGGAACACAAAGACACGCCTTGAAGCAGGTCAGAGGGAAATGTCTGTCAGCCTTTCAAACCAGGGTTAAGAACGAATCACAATAAGCAGACCGTAAATAGTACATAAATAGACCACAAACAGGGGGAAAACCGATTCTAATCCCTGACCACCAAATTAGACTATCTCTGAAATTCAAAATCAAGCTTCTCTGAAGAGGAGGACAGAGTCACGATGTATATTAGAGAACAAATTTTCAGATCCTACTAAAGAACCAGAAGGAAGGGGAAAAGGAACATCTAGTCATTTCTGCCTCAGGTAAAATCACCATCTCTCCTCCACTAAATTATAAGTTCTCTAGGGCAGGAGCTGTTTCTCAGGTATCGCTTATACTCTCCTTGAATTCGGAGAACAACGTAGATGTTCAGTAAACGCTTCTTCGTTGTCTGTTAAATGAATTGCAAAATAGTTTGTTGAAATTATATAAGTGACAGAATAAAATATCATTACCGTGTTCAAAAAAAAAAAAAAATCAAGCTTCTCTCTAAAAATGGGCTTGACTTCCGAATATTCTTTATCTTTGAAGCAGCACTAAGAGTAAAACCGTCCTCATTCATCCCACGAACTACTTTCCGTTTTTGTTTGCCATGGAGTTTACGTGTTTGTTTTGCAGCATTTCCACGAATTCAAATAATGCACGTCACCTTCGTCTCTTTCACTCTTTGGTGGAATACAGAAAATTGAATGAAGTTTTAGATGAGAGCAAAGTGGCTGAGGCATTACAAAACACAGTCTTGACAGGGACATTAAGAGTCTGCCTGTTATTATGATTTTAAATCATGTAGAAGAGAAAGTTGAGGGGAGGCAATCATAGATCTAAAAATGCATGAAATTGGGGCACTTGGGTGGCTCCGCCGGTGAAGTGTCTGCCTTCGGCTCAGGTCATGATCCCAGGGTCCTGGGATCGAGCCCTGTATCAGGCTCCTTGTGCTTCTCCCTCTACCCACCCCCCACTTGTGATCTCTCTCTCTCTTTCAAATAAATAAATAAGTCTTTAAAAACATAAAATGCATGACATAATAAGACAGTTGGTTCTCCCCCACCCCTCGCTGAAAGAAGAGAATATTGAAGTGTGTAAGGTCTGACAGGGGCTGGCAAGCCTGATTCTGAAAATTCTCATTTTGGACCGTCGAGGGTAAGACAACGATCTAGGTGTGCCAAGTGTGTTTGAACAATTTTACACACTAAAAGTACTCCGTGGCACAACATTAAGCCACTGACTTGCTACAGGCCCGCTTACCTTCTTTCCATTTCAGAGTTTTTGTTTTGTTTCATTTTCTGTAAAATCAGAATCTTTGTACCGATCCCACAGTTCTGTGGTGAGGATTAAGGGATGAACGGCCGGGGAGAGCTCGGCACAATTTCTGGCACCGAGCAGGGGCTTCATCAATGGGAGCCACGAGAACAGAAGCAATACTCCCGATATAGACAAAAGAAAAGGTCCCATGCTCTTGCCCGAATGATAGTGCCTTTTTTTTTTTTTAAGTGCTTCATTTTTTCCACTGCTCTCTGCCCAGAGAATCCTGGATTGTGAATTTTACAGAACGCAGGGGAAGGGGGAGTCCCAAAATCCTGTGAGCATTTTAAAGTCAAGCGAGGGCTTCCAAATATTTTTATATGCACGAGGTGGGAGAGCGGACTTTGGAATCCGTGCGGTAAATACGGTGTAAGGAGCCTGTCCCCACAGGGGCTGGAACAACGTGGAGGAGGACACGGAGGGACCACCTGTGAACATTCCGCGTTAAACCCACCAGGCTAGACGTTAGTGGTACCTCGCACAGGGGAGGACCCAGGAGTTCAAGCCCTTCAACCTTGTCACCCATGGGGCACAGGACAGGCTCAGTCCACACAGCGTCCAACTCTTGGCCTAGGGGCCTTAAATTCAAGCCCCATGTTGGGTGTAGTAATTACTTCAAAATAAAATCTTTAAAAAAAAAAATCTGGTCACCCATCTCCCCCCAGGGAGTGTTATTTTGGTTCCCAAGTAATAGATTCAGGGAGGCTTCCTCCCAGCAAGGGGGTGTCAGCCCCATTCCCCTTCTATTAGGGACCAAATCTTCCCAAAGACAGAGAAAGCTACTGGGTCAACCTTCGGAAGCACGAGAGTCGGGGTTCAGAGCTGGCTTATGGATGGCAGGCTTCCAAGGAAAGTGAATGCTAGCCGCGTGCTGGGAATCTGAAGGTTGCACTGACCCAGGCATTTTGATGGGGGCTGGGGGGAGGGTTGGGAGTGGGAGAGACTTGTAAAATGACTGAGGGCCGTGATGGTGTCTTGCCAGGTTTCTCCCATTTACATCAGCCATCCACTCTAAGAAAAACAGTAAAAAAGGAAATTTAAGACCCAAAATGAAACTGTTCTTGCATGACAATGAGAGAAAACCTGGCTCTTGTTTTTATTGGAATCAGACGAAAATTTTCCAGAATTTAGATTAAAAATGGAATCGATGCAACCTGAAACAATGAGTTTGAAGGGAACGGTCCCTCTGCCCCCTCTCTCCATGCCCTCCCCAAATGAAAGGGCATCTTTAGAAGCTAGAGCCCCAAAATACAAACAGCCAACCCAGGAGTTTAAACGTGACTCGGGTTTAGAAAGAGAGCACGGGGAAGAGCCACGAATAAGTGAGTAGGGTTCAGAGCGTCGAGTCATTATAGTCCGTATTCTTGGGTCACTGGGAAGGTGGTAATAATGTTACCTTTTCTCTCCTTCTCTCTATTCAGTTTAATAAGCACAGCACTTCACTTTTGGCATACGAAATGTTAAGTTCACGTTAAGGGGACAACTGTTTCTGTCCACTGGGAGATCAGGGGCTTTAGTGGGAAGGTAAGTACTTGAACCTGAGCACCCCAACGGCCCAGTGGTCCCGGACAACTTAATCTCTCGGGCCTCACCTTCGCACATCAATTGAAAGGGAACATTACTACGTACCTTATAAGGCTGTCACAAGGTTTAAATGGATGAGAACACATAAAACCTTTCTTCAGACAAGAAGTGCTACCCAAATGCTACAGACCCCCAGATCATACTCTTGTTTCGGCTCTATGCCATAGCAGGAGTCGCTTCAGAAGGGGAAACCATGTTGGCTTCTCTCAAAGCTTGAAGACTGATGATTGTATCAACACCCCAGGAACCGTGGCAGACTATTCCTGGATATAGACACAGCTGTTTTTATATATTTGTTTACTGTGGTAAAATAGACATAATCTAAAATTCACCACTTTAACCTGTTTTAAGTATGCAGTAGTCTCGCATTAGGTACACTTAACCCACATCGCCCAACAACCATCATGGATGTGGGTACCCAGAGCTTTTTAATCTCTCCGCGTCAAGTCTACACCCAGGAAACACGGAGCCCCTCCATCCCCGTTCCCCCAGCCCCTGTCAACCACCATTCTGTTCCTCTCTCGGATTCCCACTACTTGACGTGCCTCATAGACACGGAATAATATGACATCCTTTCAGGATGGGTTTATTTCATCTAGCATGATGTCTGTAAGGCTCACCTGTGTTGCAGCAGGTGTCTGAACCCCCTTCCTCTTTAAGACCGAATAATATTCCAGGGTACGGATGGACCACGTTTTGCGTACTCAGTCATCTGTCCATCCATTTATGTGTTCTTCCGCCTTCTGGCTATTTTGAATGAGGCACCCATATGTATTTGAGGCCCTGCTTTCCCTTCTTTTGGGTGTGTGCCCAGGTGTGGGATGGCTGGACCATATGGTAATGCTATGTTTAAATGTCTGAGGAACCACCGTATCGATTTCCCACAGCAGCGGCCCCATTTCCTCATTCCCACCAGCAAGGTACAAAGCGTCCAATTTCTCTGCATCCTCGTCAACACTTGTTATTTTGTTTTATTTGTTATGATAGCAATTAGTCTACAGTTTTGAATGGGGTCAAAGAGCTAAGAGTTGATAACAACAGCATGAGCCCCAGGGTTAGCAGTGGGGCAGAATTTCTGTCTACAGCTGATGGAACACCAAGCTCAAGAAGGCCCTCCAGGGAGATAGCTTGCAAAGCTGTCCTCTGTCCCCCAAACAAAAACTGAAATTTATCTTAAAATAAGGACATTAGTGCCTCAGAGCCACGGTCAGATCAATCATAAAAAGAACCACTAATAGGTTAAACACACTGAAAGACCCAATGCTCCTTATAACAAAATACATTTGTTTAAAGACTTTATCTCTTTAGAGAGCAAAAGCGTGAGGGGCGGAGAGGGGCAGGAGCAGAGAGAGAGAGCGCCTCAACCAGGCTCCACACACAGCGCAGAGCCTGACGCTCGACCCCACGACCCTGAGACCGTGACCTGAGCTGAAATCAAGAGTCGGACGCTTAACCCACTGAGCCACCCAGATGCCCCAATAAAACCATTTTTAAAACAAATCCTGACTCAATTGTGTTGAGTCAAAGAATGTGATCTGGATGATACTTTAAGATCTCTGGAATGGCTTCAAACATCGTCAGTTTTCCTAAGTGTTGCCTGTGTGCTTGAGTGCTTTTTAGTCATTGAATTAAATTTTAGTTAAGTCCGCTGGGACAATCTTATCAACTGTGTGGTTCTAATCAACTAAGTTCTTATGAATTGTCTGCCTGATCAATTACTGAAAGAGATATATTAAACATCTGTCCTGAATATGGTAAAATTCCCAGTTTCTCCTTTTAATCCTGACAATGTGTTGGTTCATACTGAAGCTGTTACCAGTTTCCGGCTATTTCCTGATGCCTTTGAACAATACACTGTGAACATCTTTACATTTAGAAATGCCTTGAGGTTTATTTTCTATTTTTTATTTGTTCCACTCTTCCAACATTTGTTTCTTTTTAAAATTTTTTTAAAAATTGCCTTCTTTTTGTTTAAACCACTTTTACCCCTTATTTCATTTTTCCTCTTTTCTAGTTTGGACATTATATACTTGGTTTCTGTTTTTAGGGATTACCCTCAGACTTCAGCATCCAAATTAAAGTCAAAAGTTAATATGTTTATCCTTCTCCAGATTCATATAAGAACTTTTGACTACTTAAATTCTGATTTTATGTTTTATCAAGTTTTTTGTCTGTTTGTTTGTTTTTGTCCAGGATTCACGAATTCAGCTTTTTTAAAAATAAATTCAGTGTTTGTATTTATCTATCCACAGCTTCCTTCATGGATCTCACAGCTTGTCTCTAGGGTTATTTTCCTTTTCCCAAAGTATCTCATGTTGAAATTCCTTAATGAGATTCTGTTGAAGGCTTTTGATTTTCTAAAAATGTCTTTATTTCACTGACATTTGCGAAAGATAGTTTTCCTTGGCATGTAATATAATACATTGAAAATATTTGCTCTCAGCACTTTAAAGATACTGTTCATATAGGTTAGCTTGTACTGATGCTGTTAAGAAGTCAACTCCATTGGACAGCAGATCCTCTGAAGGATAATTTTCCTTTTATATCTGGATGTTTCTATTGTTTTCTCTTTGCCTTTGGGGTTCTGCAGTTTGACTTGGCTATCTTGAGATGTCTCTTTTTGCTTCCGTTCTTTGACTTCCTTGAGTTTTCTCAATCTGGAGACTCAGTTTTGTCATGAATTTTGGAAACAATTCTCCCTGTTCTTTCTATTCTATCTTCGTGGGACTTGGATTAGAAATAGAGCAGACGCTCTGACTCTGTCTTCATGTGTCTTGGGTTTCTTTTTAATATTTTCCATTTCTAACTCTCCATGCTAGATTCTATGTGATTTCCTCTGATTTACCTCTCGGTTTACTCTTCTCCCTTCATCTATGTTTTTTATGATATTCCCTTGAATTTCAAATTTAAATATTAAATTATTTAAATAATTAAATATTAAATAAGTAACTATTTAACTTAAATGTTAAATGATTCTTCATCTGTAAAAGTTGTGTTTTTTAGATCTACATGATCCATCTGGATTGTTTCTTTCTCTTTTATTTCTCTCAACGGGGTCAATGTGTTATACTGTGTGTTTGGTTATTCCCCAATCTGTGGTCTTTATGAGTCTGAGTCCCCTTTCCGTTGTGAGGGGTGGCTATCACTGCACGCTCATGATGGTGTCTTCCTTGTGCATTTTGTGATTTTTTTTTTTTTTTTTTTCCTACTGTGAGCCTAAAGTTCCTAGCAACTGCATCTGAGAAATTCCCTGAGGCCTCAGCTTAAAGAGTGTTCCTTTGGAGATTTACTTTAGCTTCTGACAGATGCCTTGGGGGCAATACTGCCCCTGACTGCTTTAACTAGATTTTTGGAATATACTGGCAGAATGAATTCTTGCATCAAATCTGCCTGACGGTGGTTATGTGGTCTGGCATCTCAGGGGAGACATCTTTCATTTCTTTTCTTGTTTTTTCCACTCCCCTCAAGGACAGGCAAGCATCTCCATTGCCTTCTTCTGCCAGATAGGATATATCAGATACAGAGAAGTTGTTTATTTTTATTTTTAGAGAAATAGGGAGCGACAGGGAGCACCAGCAGGGGGAGGGGCAGAGAAACAGAGAGAAAGAACATCTCAAGCAGGTGCAGAGCCTGACCCGGGCTCTATCTCACGGACCTGAGGTCATGACCTGGGCTAAAATCAAGAATCAGATGTTTAGGGGCACCTGGGTGGCTCAGAGGGTTGAGCATCTGCCTTTGGCTCAGGTCCTGATCTCAGCCAATCCGGTCCTGAGATCAAGCCCCACATTGGGCTCCCTGCTCAGCGGGGAGCCTGCTTCTCCCTCTCCCTCAGCCTGTTGCTCCCGCTGCTTGTGCTCTCTCTCTCTATCAAGTAAATAAATAAAATCTTAAAAAAAAAATACCCTGAGGTTTATTTAAAAAAAAAAGAAGAAGAAGAAGAAGAAGAGTTGGACACATAACCCACTAAACCACTCAGGTGTCCCCAGTGCTGAGAAACTTTTAAATTTTGAAGAAACAGAGTGATTTTTCTTGGAAGAGAGAAGTTATCAAAGTTATCTCAACATAAAGAAAATCAGTATAAACCAGAATATATAAAAGAAATTGAAAACACAGTCAATACATTAATTTTTTAAAAATGGTTCCAAGATCTGGTTGCTTTACTTGTGGTTTGTTTGAAATTATCAAGATAGCATAATGTTTATTATAGACATACACATCATATTTATACATATAAATATATACACAATACTGCAAGTTATTTCTCTGTTAATATTAACAGGCACATTTTTTCCTATTAGGAGGCATAATTAAGAAAAACATGATAATCTCAATATGAATATATAAGTCATTCACTAATATTTAATATCAATTTATTGGGGAAAAGATACATGAGAAAAGTTACTTTCTCAAAACCTGATAGAATATCTTTCTTAAGCTGATGATTTATATCATACTTTAAAATGAAATGATACAGATATTTATCAGAGTAAAATCAGCATAAACCAAGGATGCTTAGAAAGACTGGTGGTAAATAACACTGCTCTGGTCAGTGCATTAAGATAAAAAATAGAAATAAAATTTGTAATACTAGACAGAAAGAAAATTCATATAATTGAAAACAACAGTGACCCAACATGAAAGCCTACAAATAAATTTAAAGATTTTTTTAAAAGATTTATTTATTTATTTGACAAACAGAAATCACAAGTAAGCAGAGAGGCAAGCAGAGAGAGAGGAGGAAGCAGGCTCTCCACTGAGCGGAGAGCCCGATGTGGGGCTCGATCCAAGGACCCTGGGACCGTGACCTGAGCCGAAGGCAGAGGCTTTAACCCATTGAGCCACCCAGGTGCCCCAAATTTAAAGATTTTGATGTTAAATTGATTTCCCTATATATCCACAAGAATTAGTAAGAAAAAATATTAATTAATTACACAAGAGTTTTTTGGAATTTGAATAAAAATGACCCTAAAGGGAAAAATAAAGCAATGAGAATATTTCCTTTTTTTTTTTTTTTTGAGAAATCAATGAGTCAAGACTTGTTTTGCCATATATTTAAATATGCTCTAAAGCCACAGCAATTAAAAATGTCCAATACTGATGGGTAAGGATAGTCAGTGAATCAAAATAGATATCTCTGGAAACATATCCTAAAATAGATTTAGGATATCCAAAATAGTGGATAACAAACTTAAAACAATGGAGAAAGACGCATTTTCTATATCGTGCTAAAAAATCAGATATGCAGAAAAAATAACTTAGAATATTCCTCTATCACTTCTGATCCAAATTTGGGACAGTTTCTGCTTTCTTACCTATGTAACCACAGGAAGAATGGACATTCTTCCGTTAGGTGGCAAGCTGAAGCTCCCCGGGACACCTTTATTCACATGCAAGATCTTAGAGACCTCTTCTACCTGGCAAACTTCCCTTTTGGGCAGGATTGATCAAGGGAGAGAGGTGGGATCATGATGGACAGAAGGGTCAGGTCAGTCCTAGGTCCCACCTCCCTCAGGGAAGGAAGGAGTGGCACATACCGTAGCTGCCGGCCCAGGGCAGTGAGGCAACCGTGAAAACCTGTCTTTAGTTCCTGATGCAAAGAGCGCGCAAGTGGGCGTCTAGTGTCGTGTTCAGTGCTGCGGGAAGGATGTGCATGGGGGGCTTCCAGGATTGACCCACCGTCTGACCCGCTGGTGAACCTGCTAACAGGTGTGGCCCAGTGGTGAAATTCAGCAGAAGGATGGATGAACATGATGGACAACGGACTAGACAAGGCATGCAGGTGGCCGTGTGCGGCTCTCTTCCCTGCACCCTCCTGGCAGTAGAAACTGGTGGCAAGTGTCCTTCTCCCCGCTCCAAGCGGCAGTGGCTCGACAACCCTTGCCCCGGAGCCATAAACGCTCTGATTACAAGTTAGCCTTTTCCTACAGCGCCAAGCCCAGCAGCAAATGTCATGGACAGTAAAACGAGCACATCCCCAAGTCCCACAAATCAATCCAGCCCCAGCTCACCCTGAGGAGGAAAGATCAGCAGGGAAAAGGAAGGATGCTGAGGGGCGGGGAGGGGAAGGGGGCTGAGATGGGAAAATGTGCCCTTCTGAGGTCTTCTCCCCTTCTCCACCTTCCCAGCAAAGCCAACCCAAACAGGAACAGAGCACTCAGCTGCCAGAATTCCAGCTCCTTGAGGTCCCCAGGGGCCTCACTATCCCAAGGGACCCCCTGCAGGTTTCATTCGCTCTTTAATAAGCCCGGTCTGTTTCTTATGGGCAGACGACAGAGACCCAGATTCTTCTGAGCACCTACCCATGTCACAGGCCATTTCATCACCTCCTACCTGGGAGCCCGGCTCGTGGGCACCTTCATTACCTCCAACTGTAACCACAGCTGTGAATGTGTACGGAGTTATTTCTATTCATCTGACATGGTTTTCTGGTTTTAACTGAAGAGGAAGGTTCTGGAATGAGAGATGGCTGAAATGACAATGGGCCAGGCAAGGGGGAAAAACGAGTTTACTCACAGTTCTCCCTCTACTTATTTCATTTTTATGCTATCACCTTTGAAGAAAGAGAGTTGTTTTATTTTCTTCCTTCCTCTTTCCCTGGAAGGGGAGACCGGAATAATGGGTAATAGCGATTGCTTTAAATACCCAAGGAAAAGCACTGAAGAGGTCTGAATGAACAGCTTTATCTGGAATACATAAATGGCAGGAAATGTAATTCAAGTATAATTGTGGATTTTTTCCCCTCATTCCTACTGAAGGTAGTTACCTCACTCTTCCTAGGAAACTATCATCTATCATCTAAGATTTACAGAAAATTCTGGTGCTATGTCCCCACCTAAGGAACCAGTTCAGTTTTATTTAGTATAGATGAATCAGATCACCTGCTCCATCCTGACAACACACTGTTTCTGAAGGACATCAATTGAACTTTGGATCTTGACTCAGAAATTTGTCTCTCACCACCCAGCTATGTGACTGAAGGCCGGTCATACTGTCCCTGTGATTCCTCAGGTCAGTGTTGCCACGGGATGACTCATGCGACATATTCATAGTTATTAGGAAAAGCAAAAACAATGAAATTCTTTGGTCAAATATTTTTGAAGTGCCTGTTTTAAATAAAATTAAATAAGACTTCTTAGAGTCCCTAATAGGGTTACTCCCAATCTGATCCTTTAAAGGAAAAATAGCAGGAAATTCTTTTTGGTGGTTTAAAACTTTTATTTAAATTCAGAAAACATAAAAAACAAAAAGGTTACTCAAACATCGGTGAAAGGGTATAAAGAGAAAAATAAGTAAATGTATTGCTTCTAACTTAGCCCTGGCAGTCTCACTCCCCAAGGTAATGGCTGTCAACAGTTTCCTATGTATCCTTCCAGAATTTTCTACACATGAGACTGCGTATCTACTTCTCCTCTTCAAAATGGAAATACGTTCTTACTATGCCTATGGTTCTTGAACTTGCTTTTATTCATTTGACCTATCTGTATGGCTTTTTACCAGTTCATGGGGGTCTGCTTAATTTAATAGTATGGAATTACCCCGGTTTGTTACCGGTCATCCTCAGCTGGATATTCCTTTTCCTTTTTTCCAGTTTCTGTGACAAGCAATGAAAGGCCCTAATGAGCACATTTATTCATGTACCTTTGGTGCACTTACGTGAGACCATCTCTAGGATAAACTGCTAGAAATAGGACTGCTGAGTCAAAGAGTAAGCACATTTGAAATTATTTCAGACACTGCCAAAGCGTCCTCCAAAAGGGACACTCTCCCCAGTAGCATCGGAGAGGTCTCGCGTCTCCATACTCTTACCAACACCGAGTCAGTTGTGCTAATCGGCCAGGGTGCAATGTATCTGGCTTACCGTTAGTGAATTACACGTGAATGTGGCATTTTTGCATATAAACCCAATTTGTATATTCTTTTCCACTGACGTGCCTTTGTCTTGCCCTTCTGGTAAATGCGGTGCCAAGCTCAGGGTCCCTGCACAGATGAAGACCCTGTCAAACGGTGAATTCAGAAGCTGGTGTGCAGGAAACGCGCCTCGTGGTTCATTTGGAAAACCCACCCGTGGAGGCCGACTCGCTCCATCTCTGAGGGCTCGGGCTCCTGAATTTCCTCGGAGCCGTGGCTCGTGCCTCCCACCTCGCTGACGGGAAGCCTCAATCTCAGAGAATGATGCGTCATGGGAGGAATCAGAGTATTAACGGGACTGTATTTAATTGTTTATTTCCTAGCTTGTCTTCCCTCTGGACTGAGAGCTACTTGAACTTACGGACCCTCCCTTGGGATCGGGCTCAGGGTGGGCAATCCACATTTGTTGGACTACCTGAATGATCAGATGGTTGGAGGAACAGTTACGTTGTCTGTCCGTCCACACCCAGGAGGCATGGAGCGGGAGGGCAAACAGGATGGGGTCAGCTCTCCGAGACAAAGCGGCAGCGTATTTGCCGTGAGTGTCTTTTGCAGCATATGTATGTATGGAGGCATGCATTTGCCTTTATTTATTTAAATAAAGGGCAGAAGGGAAATGTTAAGAACCAACGCTTATGTATGTTTGTGATCCTTGTTAGCTCAGGCTACATACATTTGGATGTCTTCTGTTTAGCAAGACACACAGACATCCTCTAAACAATCCCATATAAGAGGACCATCCTGATAGGCGTTTAGTTAAGTATAAACAAGTGTGTAAAACCCCACACGATGAAATGAACATAAAATGAGAATTTCCCTCAAGTTCATACTTCCAATTTTAGAAGATGTTTCCCCAGAGCTCCAGTATAAGGAAATGTAAACAAATTCAGGAAATAACCTCCCAGTAAACAATGGAAAATTGTTCACAGAAGAGTGTGTTCTGCCTTCTCCAGCCGGCTGAGAAAGTAAATGACAACATTCGCCGGTAATCCAAGCTGCTTGAAAAATAAACAATACATTGCCTATATGGTCCACCATATTCCACCATACCCTGCTGGAAGCAAGATGTAGTCGGGGGTGGGAACAGGGGCTGGGCTGGACCACTAAGTATTAAGGAGGCATCCCCAAGTCCTGAGAGAGGAGAGGAGATGGGAGAACACAAGTTTGAGGCAAATCTTCAAAGTCAACAAGGCTTTCTAGGAGATAAGGCCGTCAGTGGAAAGAGCTGACTTACACAGGAGTGGAGGAGGGCCCCAGAGGCTGGGTGTGGAGGAATAACATGTTTGGTGTTACAATCTCATCTGTAGGAAATGAATTTGAAAAGCCAGTTATTTTCAATATGACAGAAAGTATAGGTTGGGGAAGAATATACAAAAGAAGGGCCTCGTTTCCAGGTACGGCTGAATCTCGGTATGCGGAAGGGTGGGTGGTGGAACCAAAGAAGTCTCCGTGGGGAGCTGTCATTAGGATCTCCAGGACAGAGATGCTTTTATCCAAAAAGGGAGATTTAGAGACAAAGGAAGTTCAGGGTGAAGTCGTGGTTCTACTTAGAGCTTAGAGCTGTAGCTTCCTCATCCATAAAGTGGGGGGAAGTGTTTACCTCATAGAGTCGTCGTCGTAAAGATGAGATGTGATAAAGCCTGGAAAGCACTTAGCGCAGCTTAATAAAGATTATGGGGATGGAGTCTTCAAAGGTCGAACAAACATCATTCTGGTTCTCATTTTATTTCTTTGTCCTTTTCAAACTCCTGACCCAGTTGTTCTAAATTCAGGCTATAGAAAACTCCTCTTTGCATTTTTTTTTTAAAATAGAAATGAGTTGTGATGCGGGAAAAGTATATGTTCTTCTTTGTAATTTAAGACCTAATCAGCACATACCCAAGCTGCTGTGTGTGCATGCGCTCACACAGCAAGAGGGACAGGGGAGACCCATGGTATCCTCAAACCCTGATACACGTTGTGTACATCGGAACTCAAACTCATACGTATTTCTGCCTCAGGAGGGTCTGAGGTAATGTTTCCCCTACTCCTCCTTCTCAGGACTTGGGACTTTGACTTTCCCAATCACAGTTACTACTGACTTGGAAATTCTGATGATCTTTCAAATAATTCTGACCCTTTCAGAGGAAGCAATTTCTTAAAGCTTCCCAGTGTGGCAAACCAAGGAGGCAAGACTTCCAGATTCCACGGCAGAGACAGACCCTTGCAGGTCCACAGAATCCCTGTTACAGGGTCCTCGGGAGGTTCTGTATGAGGGAAGTTTGCCACTTGGCCGACGACCCCTGTTTGAGTCCGGCGCTCGCCATCCTTCCTCACATGCCTGCGTTTATTTCCGTGTCGGAAAAGCAGATCTGGTTTTGAGCCGGAGACCGGTCTCTCCAGAGGCGTTCCTTCAGGCAAGCTATGGAAATAAGGAGGCTAAACCTCAGGAGGCTGATTTTAAATTACAGAATTGTTTCTGCCTTCTTTGAGGGAGCACATATGTTTAGTATTGTTCCTTTAAAACAAGGTACATTTTTATATTCCTGTCAGTGTCACTCAAGGATGGCCAAAGACCCTACTAGGATTACTGGTCAGATGAGACCACGTGTCATAGAGCCACGGATAGTTCAGCTCCACCAACATTACGTAGACTTCAAAATACATAGCCTCCAAAATTTTGCAAAACTAAAACAAGGGGAAAAGAGAATATCAGATTAAAAACACTGTTGAAATTTTACTTTCAAGGAATTCTAACTTATTATCATGTCAGGATACATTTTAATGGGGCGCATGGGTTTCTCAGTACGTTTAGCATCTGACCTTGGCTCAGGTCATGATATCAGGGTCCTGGGATCGAGCCCCGGTGGAGCTCTGTGCTCAGTGGGGAGTCTGCTTGAGGATTCTATCTCTCTGCCTCTGCCCCTCCCTACCGCTACTCACACACACTCTCTCTCTCTCTCAAATAAATAAGTAAACCTCTCTCTATATATATATTAAAAAGAAATATGCCAAAGAATTACTTTAAAATGACCCAAACTTATAAAGTATATAGAAAAGTCATGATCATAACACGAAATTATTACAAAATGAGCATTTTCCTCTACTAACCATTAAAAGTCTTTGTAGAAAAGTGTCTGGGGGAGACAGGTGAGTAAGACACTAATAATTACCACCAAAATGAGATCTTATCATAAACTAGGTAAATTAATATGTACAAAAAGCTTTTTTAAGTCAGTAAAATACATCATTGGTAATATGCCGGTGAAATGTGTCACATCCAGTCCACGGCTGTGAAAAGCCACGGGCCTCCTTCCACTTCCTTCTGTCCTCCACACTGACCGTGGGGGCTCATGCTCCAGACAGCAGAACTACAAGATGAAGGAGAGCTGCCTGACCTGCATGTGTAAGCTACAATGTGTCAAACACACTGCCTCTGTAGCTTTAAGATCTGGAGACACGCCTGTTAATTACCCCAACTCCCACCTATTGCCTATTTTGAGTGAGGAACTTTTAAAATAAAATACCTTGAAAATGAACGGATTTAAAGCATCTCATACTTCAGATTTTTGTCTTTTGAACCCAGATTTTTGTCTTTTGCTGTTTTTCATGTTTTGATTAGATCTCATTAATTCATTCTTAATGTACAAAACCTTTAATTGAGAAGTGACGCTGTGTTAAGCAGTGTGCCAGGCGCCGGAGATACAAAGATGAGCAAAGCAAATCCAGTTTTTGCATTCACGGACCTCCCAACTTGAAGGAGAAACAGACTTTAAACCAATGCAATGTACAGTGACTGACAATTAAAATACAGGGAGCTATAAAAAGACAATTGGAAAGCCGAATGAAATGTAGGAGTGACATTTACACATTTACATGCACAGAGAGAATAGAGTGCACAATGGTCTGGAGTGGAAATTAGCAAGTGCTGGGTCAGGGGTTGGCCAGCTACGGTCCTTGGGCCGGTCACTTGTGTTGGTAAATAAAGTTTTATTGGAACATAGCTGTGTCCAAACCTTTTTATAACATCTGTAGCTTTCACTACACTAGCAGAGCTGAGTAGCTGTAGCAGAGACTGTATAGTTCACAAATTCCAAACTAGTCACTCTTTGGCCTTGACAGAAAAAGTCTGTGACCCCTGTCCTAAATCACTCAGGACCTTGCAGGTCATGATAAGGATTTGAGATTGAATCCTGTGTGCACAGGGAAAGCAGCAGAGGGCTCTGACTTGGAAAGGGAGTGTTGTGAACAGACGTGTGTTTTAAGAGGACCGTGCTGGCTCTGTGAAGAATGAACTAGAAAGGGGCAACACAGAGAGACCAGTTATAAAATAAGCTGGTGTCTTGGCTGTGATGGCGATGATGAGAATGGAGTTCAATGTCTGTTTTGGAAGCAAGATCAGTAGGATTTGGTCATAGATCAGATACCGGGGTAGAGAAGCCAAAGAAACTAAGGACGATTCCTGATTTTTGACTGAGGAGCTAGGAGAAGGGTGGCTCTGTTTTCTGAAACACAGAGGATTTGAGAAGGGACAAGTTCTGAATTTTGAAGGCAGGCAATCAAGAGCCAGTGTTGCACATATTAAGTTTGATTATAACATATATAGCTTTTTTTTTTTTTTAAGGGAGTAATGCTAGGCTAACAAGCATATTCTGAATTCTATTTCCTGTCTAGGGCTGGAATAATCTTTCCTCTATGTTCCTTGTATTAATTCTGTAAAAAAAAAAATGCCATAAATTCCATAGATTCTGCCCATTTCAAGAAAGGAGCCGTGTTTAGTGGGACAGCATTCATTTCAGGATCTGCTTGGAAGGAGCTTTTTCTTTGGCTGAGACCTACCAAATTTAAAAAACAAACAAACAAACAAACAAAAAAAAAAAACTATCTATTTATCCTGAGACACAAGGAGATCTGCAGCCTGTTGCAGCTTTTATGGGCATGGCCAAAAGGAAACACAGAAAGATTTTGATAGTCCATTAATTGGGCCTATGCAGGTCCCTAGATCAGGGGATTTGTCCTAACCATCCCTCGGATGTCCAGGCCCTCGCTGGAGTTCTTCTGCGGTCTGAAAGCCCCATTTTCCTCTAATGACAACCCCTGCCCCCCGCAGCACCCGCCCAAGGCCACTACTCACCAGCAATGAGCAGCTCTCCCCTGCCGACGTATTGTTATTTCAGCCTACTCATCCTCGTGCCCTCTATGGAATTTGGTGTGTGAAGTGGCATCATGACTGGACCCTTTCCCCAAATTGGGCAAGGTTTCCCCCCTAACCAGCAGACTGGTCTGCCTCTAAGAATATCACTTCATCATGTAGTTGGGAAGCCGGGGTCAGCTTCAGATTTCCAACTTGTGGGATGCCTGGGTGGCTCAGTGGTTTAAGCTGCTGCTTTCGGCTTAGGTCATGATCTCAGGGTACTGGAATCGAGTCCCACATTGGGCTCTCTGCTCAGCAGGGAGCCTGCTTCCTCCTCTCTCTCTCTGCCTGCCTCTCTGCCTACTTGTAATCTCTCTCTGTCAAATAAATAAATAAAATCTTTAAAAAAAAAAAAAAAAAAGATTTCCAACTTGTTCAAAAGGGTTCCGCAAGTAGATGAAATAGATCTCTGGGCCCCAGGATTTGACCTAAAGCTTTGCTCGGGTTCATCTGGTGCATTAAAGGGAAGTTTCAGTCCTGACATTATGAAATGTTGCATTTGAATAACCGATGTTAATTGGATGGGGAAGATTTTATTTATGATTGTGTCAGAATATTTCTGGCCCTTTCCACAGAGGAAATTTATTGGTTTACTGTGGACACTCTTATCTCCTTTACTAATAAGACCAGTGGAATTATTCTTTCTGTTATATTTTGACAAAAAAAAGAGAGAGAGAGAGAGATCAAATCTAGGGTTTGGAAAAAGTTCTTATATCAAAGGGACTATAATCTTTATGATATTGTTAGCTCCTCTTGAGAAGCCATTGTTATGAATACAGACAGTGGAAAAGGAAACAGACTTTTTATTTTTGATAAAAAAAAAGTGAATTAGGTTCAGTTGAGCTCAAGGTTCTAAAATGCCCTTCCCATCCCTATTAAATAATGTAAGGATATATAACATCACCAAAAAGATATCACCAGGCATACGTATAATAGAAATCTATTTCAGTGAGGAAAACTCTATTTTAAATTCAAGGATGCTTCATTCTTACAAACATGAATTTGGAATATTTTATACTGAAGAATTCCCTTAGTCCCATAGATCGGTTATAAATATTAATGGAATTTCAAAATATTCTTTTCAGATCCCAATGTTTAATATTCATTCATATTAGGCAGGGAATTCAATGACCTGTCCTGTACACGGATTCTTCTCATTATCTAAATGAGCACATATATGAAGTCTGTAGGGGCAATGGTCATTAAAACTGGCAGGGCCCACATATGGTCTTTAGAGGGCATATCAAAGCCTTCTCCGCTCACTCAATAGCAAGAAAGTCACTAGTAATAAACCAAAGGGCTTTTTAGGCAAAATTAACTGAATCATGTCACATCTGGGCACCGTGATGGCTTGGTGCTTCTGGACAGAGTTAAAAATGCTAACTGATAGAAAGCATTTATGAAACACAATGCGGCGATTTCCTGGGGTAGGACCCTGCAGTGTGACTCGAAAACCCGCTCTTATGTTCTTCTTAGCCCTTTGATCTGCCGACAGCTAACTTCGGTGTCTTACTCTTCTAGGATATGCTAGAGTGCAAATATTTTTTGTGAATAATTTGTATGCAAAAAATCATTTGAGAGTCCATAAAAAGATGGAAGAGTGCTTCTGACTTAATGTTCTCCCAGCTTAACACCTTCTTCAGGTAAAGAGAGATTGTTTACTGGTTATTATTTTTAACGAAAGAAAATATAACTTCATTAAACTTGTACTGTTGGCCATTTCCGTCTCATCTCTTTCTCAGAATCAAAGAAGTTTATGTAATGGATAGACCGATAGACCGTAAAATCATTTAGCTGTGACAGCAACTGTAAAAATAGCATTTACTGCTCTACTTTGTGCCAGGCTTGGTACTAGGATTTTCAGACATACCATTGCACTCAGCCCCTGAAACACTCCTGGGAGGCATTATTAACCTTATACCTATGGTGCAGATAAGCAAAACTCAGATTACGAAACTTGCTCATGGTCAGAGCTCTAAGGTTGAATCACGTGGAAAGGCTTCGATTCTACCATTTTTAATCCACAAAGATTAAAGCCACACAAATGACTCAAACTAACCACAAGTGTTGACTTCTAATTCGGAGCTAGATCTCCATGAGTACAAAGACCACTGCATCACGCTGGCTGGTACCGGTTGTTTTTGACCAACCATGAGAATAAAAACCAAGTCATGAATTATACAATAAAGAATTCATCACTCCCCGAGAGCTTGGGTACATACGAACTCATCATTTATGGCGAGGTTCCGATGCAAGACAGCATTTCACTGAATGCCATCAGGATACAAAACAGAGACATAATTGCTAAACTGTGGCAGGGAAATGACACATTTGCAGAAGCTTATGGCATATTTTCTAAGTTCAATATTTCAGCTGGAGCCCAGTTGTTCTCCATGCGAGTATGAAAAAGAAGTATCTTTCACAAAGAGAACAGTGGGATCCTTTGAAGCGTAACCTTGGAAATCAAGGTCTGTGTCACAGGGCATCATTCAAAACAGATGTACATTCTCTAGAGACCATGGTAAATCTGTTGCTTAAAATGCTTGTAGCTCTCTGGGGAGAGGGCTCCAGGTCTTACTGGCAATCCCTAGTCCTAGTCACCTAGTCCTAGTGTTCGAGGCGTGGTCCAGAGAGCCTCCCAAGGAGGCTTCAGATCATTCTGATTGCCAAGAACTCATATGTGTTTTTCAAAGGCTTCCAGATTCAGAAATTACAAAGCTAGCTCATTCATTTCACATGATCCAAAGGGCAGTGCTAACAGATCCCTAGATGGTCTTGGGGGGTCAACTATCGGCTGACTAGCTATTACTTTCCCTTGCCTGCTAAGAGGGTGACCAGGGCTGAGGGCTTAATTCTCAGTGTCAGTGAAACATTAGCTCTCGGGACCAGGAAAAGGCATCTCAGAGCTACACTGAGGACGACGGGCTCAGCAAGTTACCAAGCTCCAGGTCCACGCTCCCGCTACGCCACGATGTTAGTGTCTATGTCTTATTTTCAGTCTGGATTCAGACAGGAGGGACTGGCTGATGAACAGCGTGCGTGACGGATCGTGGCCTATACCCTGCTACGGGGGAGAAGCTCTAATTCTGGAGAAAACACACAGGTTCTGCAAACAGGGCATAACAATTCTTCAGCCCCCGAGGCGTTTAGATTGACCTTGGGTGGAATTCTTGACAGGCAGGAAAATGGTGAAATCTCTTCTGAGGGATCTCTAGGCAAAGGCAAGGTCCCACATCTCTGGATGGATGACATCACAGGCCCAGATAAAAATGGGCCAGAATTAAGACCTGTCGAGCGCTCTCCCAGCTCGGCGTCTACACGGCCTCCCAGGACCCGAGGCTCACGAGCTGTCGGCGTGCCCCATGGCTTTCCAAGACTATTCTCAACTTGCAGAGGTTCTGAGATGCCTCCGGGGTGATGCAAACCATGCACTGGTTTGGGAAGCAGAGCAGAGTATATCATCCCGAGCCTCGGCTTCCAATGCACGGTGTTGACAGCCTCATTTCAGACCATAGTAAGGATTAACCTCAGGATCCTTCAAAACAGTTCAGTCTCACAGAGACAGCCTTTTACCAATTCCCCTTCCCCTCGGCGGGCTGACCTGGTCACAGGTATAACAAAAGCAGCAAGTTGGACTTGGCTTTGTTCGAAGTCCAGAGGATGAGAAATTCTGTCTTGATTCCAAATACGGTTCTCGATGCAAAATGTGGGCTTGCCACCCTCCAAGGGCTGGCTCGGAAACTAACCTGAAGAAATCTCACAGTTCCTATCTAATTTCAAGCTAAAATTTCAAGCTTTTTCCCCAAAGCGCCTGGACTATGTTGACTTTACTCAACAACAAGTCCCCAATAAAAAGCCAGCATGGATTTTAAGCCGTTGCTCAATTCAGAGCTGTGTTGGGTTGTAGGGAGCTGTGGGAGCTGTCACAGAGTAAATCATCCAGCAAAGACGTTACAAATCCACGCCGTGATCCCTCAGGTCAAGCCAGAGGATTTCCATCATCCAGCTGGCTTTCTCCTCTTCCCCTTCTCTGCTCCTCGCCCTCCCCGTTGTCTCAGGACATCTGAAATTTTCTCCTCAATTAGGCAAAGCAATTTAGCCCTCCCTGTTTCCACTCCCAATTGGCATCTCCTCTCTTTTGGGTGCTCAGCAGACAAAAGAACCATCCCTTAAAAGGAGTGGAATCACAAATAGCCAAAATTAGGTGTCATTACATTTAATATAGCAGTTTTTCCATCAGACAATAGCTACCCACCTCGTTCCATGACCTTTGTTAGCAGAGAGGACAGAAAGACCATGGCAAGTGCTGTCTGCGCGCCTCTGCAGATCTTTCCCCCTCTGCTGTACACTGGCCTTCTTCCTCACCTCCTTACGCAGCCAATGCAGGGCTCTCCTCTGCTTTTCTTTTTGAAACCCGCAGCAGTGATGGCAGCCTCTGTTAGTTTCTCAGTTGCTTCAGTCTACGATGTGTCAATTTCAGATCCGTACACCATGGCAGGATTCTTATTCCTGCCTCCCACCCCATAAATCGTGGGTAAAACCACATTCAGTCATCATCACATCTGGTTCTTGTGTTTGAGACCCCGTCTTGCCCAACGTGAGGGTCTTTGGTGAGTCTCCGCGAGACAGCCACAACTTTAGGCCAACAGCCCAGGTGAAAAGGCAGAGGGTAAGGCAGGCAGACCATGGAGGTAGAAGGTTGAAAAAAAAAAGGGGGACTGAGGATAGTCGATGTTTGAGACTCACTTCTTAGTGTGGCTGCTCCGTAAATTTATGATTTGTCATTGTTTGCAGTTACGGAAATGCCAGGAAGCTATGGGCTCCAGACTTTCTTTACCCTTCTGCTCACTGGCTCCTGGACATTTCATGACTTACTTGTATGGAACCTTTTAGCAGTTCCAGGAGAAAGTTAAATAATAGGCTGGGCTAAAGTTTCTGATTTATTCATGGATTTAAACGTTGGATGGCTCCCACCTCTCCTTTCTACCCCTAAAGAAAGAAGAGTATGGCTTCACGTTGACCAAAGGTCTTAAGTGTTCTTGTAGAAGCTTATGATGTTGTCACAAGGTAACACGACTCTCTGATTACAGATGGGAGTTAATGGTCTCTGTCTTGCGTCCATCCATTTAAACTTAGGAAGACTCTTCTTGACTCCAAGTCACCAATCCCAACAGAGTCTCTGTCTCTCCTGCCTTCAGAAGTCCTCATTAGAGCGGACCATGGACCTTCACTTTGGGAGGGTGGGGAATAAGAGCCCCTAGCCCTTAGCACAGTGCCTGGCACACAGAGGCAGTCAATACACATTTATAAGTAATTGCTCAAGAAATTGGGAATGGAAACATACAAATCAAATATGTGTGAGTTCAGTATTCTGCAAGAATCGTCCATAAAATATTTTTCCCAGTAATACTCTCCACAGGATATTTTTTAAAGTTTGCTTTTGATGTTCTATATTTTGCTGCTTTTCCAGTTTCCCTCCATCTCTGGCATTGATTTTCCTATGAGTTAATTTGCTTGGCAAGTGGGAGGGCACGTGCTAAGTTGGATGTAAATCGTTCCCCTTGAGGAGAGCTTGATAGGGAAACCAGAGGCTGAAAGGGATCTGCTGTTTGTTTTTACTTTGTGTGTGCAAGTGTTCTCCTTACAAGATGGGTTCGGTAATTTCACTCTCTGAAGAAAATCCTTTTTGTTTTGAGAATTGGCCAATATTATGTGATGAGATCAGTGTCTTTTATGATTTTTCCCTATTGACTTAAGTAACAACAAAAGACATTTAGTTTTATGTGTATGTGTATACACACGTAGAAGCACACATGTAGTTTTTCTTTTTTTAATTTTATTTATTGGGGTGCCTGGGTGGCTCAGTAGGTTAAGCCTCTGCCTTCGGCCTGGGTCATGATCTCAGTGTTCTGGGATTGAGCCCCGCATCGGGCTCTCTGCTTGGCAGGGAGATAAAATAAAATAAAATATTTAAGATTTTATTTTTTTATTTGACAGAGAGAGAGATCACAAGTAAGCAGAGAGGCAGGCAGAAAGAGAGGGGGAAACAGGCTCCCCGCCGACCAGAGAGCCCAATGCAGGGCTTGATCCCAGGACCCCGAGATCATGACCTGGGCGGAAGGCAGAGGTTTAACCCATTGTACCACCCAAGTGCCCCACGTGTAGTTTTTCCTTCCTGGGGGATCACCCTAAGATTTTGATATGATGATCATGTGACATTCTGTGGCATCACCGTAATAATGAGGTGGATATTTGTAATTAGTATTGGCGGTTAAGTAAATCGTCTTAACAGGTTGACCTGGACAGCAGTGACTCCCTAATTGAGTCACAAATGACTACGTCTGTTGTACAACAGACAGCATAGCACGCATCTTGTAACTGGTTATTTCTGGTTATTTTAAGACAATGATTGCTATTTTACCTGCAAGCCCTGCTTCTGGAATTGGCATTTTGAAACAAAAGCCTGAACAGAAAACCCAACCATTTTTGAGGATTTCAGCCCTTTTTCCCCTTTCCTTACCACCCCCCACCCCCACTACAGTCCCCTATCCTTCTTCTCCCCCTTCTTTTTTTATTCTACTTATGAAGTACTACCTCTGTTGGGAGGCCTGGGTGGCTCATTTGGGTGAGCGACTGACTCTTAATTTTGGCTCTGGTCATGATCTCGTGACTCATGAGATCAAGTCCCGGGTCAGGCTCCTCGATGAGTGGGGGGGTCCACCTGAAGGTTCTCTTTCTCCCTCTCCCTCTCCCCCCTACGCTGGCATGCACACTCTCTCTTTCAAATAAATAAATAAATATATTTTTAAAAAGTGCTACCTTTCTTGATTACATTTTTTGCAAGTTTAAGAGCAAATAATTCCACACTTATTTGCATCCTCAAGCAGACCACTTCATGGCGTCAACTGCATGGTTCTCTGCTTAACTGGAAGGATCACGACTCCCTTAAGCCAACCCAAGATGACTGGATTCGAGATCCCAGGCTCATCCGAATTATTTACAGGACTTCATAGCATGCTCCTGGTTTTTTGTTTTGTTTTGTTTTTGTTTTTGTTTTACAAAGAATTGATGGAACAAACAGCTCTGTGAAGAACATTTCTGCATCTCTTGTAAAACAGCTGTTGGAGACAACATACGTTATACTCGTGTCGGTACTCGAGGGTCCCTAAACATACAGTCTTGGCAGGTGTACATTCCATGTGATGAAGAAGTTTTCTTCCTGTGTTTGTTTCCTTTGGGGATGAACTGAACTGATTCCTTTGATGAGTTATAGAAAGCCATGTAATCATAGTCCTTGGCCATCCACATTTCTAGAATTGCGGATTGTGTTAATCCCCTTGGGTTGCTGTCTATTGGCTATTTGACTCTCATTAACACTCCTCCAGATGGTGATCATGGAAGGAGGCTAAAACTGTGACCAACCATTTTCAGGGTAACAGATATCTTACTTATTAAGGCCACAGATCCTCCTATCTGCACTGGTATCAGAGGGATGCTTCGCCAAAGGGAGGCCTTCTTATCTATGCCCTTTGCTTTGGAAAATATAATATCCACGTGCAAGAGTGGTAGTCTTAGTCATAATAACAGGTGCCAGAGATACTGTCTTATAACTTGCTAAGTGCTGTATGGAGCTCTTTCCATGTTCAAGCCATTTCATCCCCAAATCTTTGGGGTTGGTATTGTTTTCCTCATCATATTGACCAGAAAACAAACAGATAGTTTAAGTACCTTGTCCAAAATCACACAGCTATTAAATGATAGAACTGAGTTGAATCTAAGAAGTTACTCTTGGCCAGGCTAATTCCAAATATAAGATCTTAAGAGGGCTCTCTGAGATCGTGTTGGGAAATATGAAATAATATCTATCTATCATCTATCTATCTATCTATCTCTCCCCTTGGTTCCTGGCACAGAACTCTTAAAATCTTTGTAATTTCCCAAGTGATAAGAGCACTTAAAATGTCTTTTATTCTAATCTTTGTTCTTTGATCCTAGTTCCTAACACAGAGCTCTTAAATCCCTTGGAATTTCTTGTGGGACAGCAGGATGATTTGTTCTAATGAGGCAACACTTGGGGGTTCCAGGCTGGCTTCAAACTTCTTCCATTTCTAAAAAAAAATCAGTATTTTTCTATCAATGGCTTCCCGACCAGGCTTCGACTCCTCTTCCCTGGCCTGCAATTCCCTTCCAGGTCTGAGGCACACACGGTTATACCACATCAGGGTTTCCCAAGGGGGCATAATTTCTGTCAGATATTAGTAAGTATGGTGCTCAGATAAAATACCCCTGGTCAAATACCTTTGGGAAATTCTAGATTAAATGAAATGAGAAGGTGGCTTTTTTTTTTTTTTAATAGAAATGTCTTTTAATAGGTCAATTATGACTGGAAACTCTTTAAATTCTAGGTAAAGCTGGGAGCATTTTGCAAACTGATGTGAAGACAGAACCCCTTCTCAAAGAGCTTATCAAGGAACTGGTGTTCCATTGAGCGCTTTCTGGGAAACACAAACCAAAGGACAGTGGTTCCTGCCCCTCACTATTGGTACCTGAACCCGGGCCTAACATGTCTTGGAATTTAGCCTTTCTGCCTAAGGAGACCTGGCTTCTGTCTGTGGCTTTCTGTGTGTACTGCCTATCCCTGACATCTGACAAATGACTACTCCTTGACCTTTGTCCTGTCTGGGCCACAAATCCTTCATCCTCTGGCTCTTTTCAAGACCTAACAACAGACCGTGTTTTGTGGACTCAACCCTGCCACTTTTTATCTTGTTGCCGCCTTACCTCCACAGCACAAAGATTCTCCCAGTCATTAGGGGAGCACGTATGCGTACAGTGTTCTTTCTAGATTCGATCGCACGCTCCAGTTCTTTCTAGATTCGATCGCAGGGTGGGTGCGGGGTAGTGTTAGTAACATAAAGACACAACTCTTACTGGTCTATCTAAATATAGTGCCAATAAAACACAGCAGAGTTATGCTATGTGGACATTTATATCGTGTCAAGTCCGCTAGACACTCTTAGCACCCTGGCCCCAGATAGGGAGGAAAAAAAAAAAAAAACTAATCGAAAGGCAAGGCAGTTAGATTTTATGTTAGGGGATGCCATTACTGGAGGCCTCCCACAATTTAAAACTCGCATAATCCAAGATTAATTTTCCATAAAACTGGCGAAGAAAGGCAGACATTTCTTGGCCGTCTGAAGAGGCCCGGCTGGAGCGAAAGCGTGGTTTCCAATCCCCCCAGCCTTCCCGCTGAAGCAGGAAGAGGTCTAAAGAGGTCTAAAGACCTCTGTGGTTGTTAATACCAAAAAAAAATTTTATTTCTCTTATTTCAGATGCTGCCCATCATGGGAGGATTTATGAATATGCTCGTGTGTGCTCTCTGAAATCTGCACAGCTCTTTAACACACCGTGACCGGGGTGTACTCAGGGGGCATCACTCACTGTCCCCCTCCATCCGCACAGCGATTTAATCTGTTAGGACATATGACTGCTATTGTTTTCCATGCGCCTCTCACGGTAGAAATTATCAGTCTGTCCTACAAATGGAAGCCAACTATTTCATCTGGTCTCACCCAAAGGAACCGGAATCTATGGGATGTTGGAACCATGGCTATCCTGAATTTAGTGAAAGGTATTTTACTCTCCAAAATGTCACCTAGATTTAGGGGATTTTCAAAGATAACTTTGAATCTACACGGTTCTTCTCTTTATGTGTTGATGTTAGAACTTTACCTCCCGTCCACCACGTGACGTTACTTGAAAATGATGGGCGCTATGTACCACCGACCTAGCATCTGCTACACCCTTCTCTCCTCCACACAAAACCCTACTTTATTCAGGTATCTACCCCTCACATGACCTAAGGAAGATGATCCTAACAGCACTTCCAGGAATGAATCTTGATCCGTCTGGTTCATCGCGGCAGTCCCAGCCCCTCCGGCCAGTGAATGATGATGGGTTTCAGACTGGTCAGGTAACCTAATTCTGACCTATGACATACAAGGTAAAGTCAGTGGAGAGGGCTTGCAAAAGAATTCCTTGATTCTTAGAAAGAGACAGAAATAGAATGGTCCCTCTTCTCCCTGAGCATGTTGGTGGGTTTGGACGCGATTCCAACAGTTAGTGCATCTTGCCATCAACCCTCTGAGGAAGAGTGAAGAGAGCAGAGAAGGAGAATTCTAGATCCTTGAAGCTATGGCTCAGGTCTTGAACCGATCCTTCCTGCTGTCTCCTGTCCGACGTCTTCCTCTTAGATCACGTTTCGGTAAGCTTGGACTGGCATAACAGAATGCCATAGACCGCATGGTTTCAACAATAGAAATGTATCTCTCTTCCCTCCAAGAGTCTGGGAAATTCAAGATGAAGGCGCCCGGCAGTTGGGTTTCTGGTAAAGCCTCCCTTCCTGGTTGCACAGAGCCTGCTCTCCCCCACCTTCTCACCGTGCTCATACCACCTACCCTTGGTATGTGCGCAAGGAGACAGAACTCTCATCCTCATTCTGTAAGGCCGCCAATCACCCCGGATCAGGATCCCACCCTTATGACCTCATTTAACCTTCATTACATCCTCAAAGCCCTATTTCCCAAATGTAATCCCACTGGAGATGAGGGCTTCAACACATGAATTTTGGAGGGATACAGTTCAGTCCATAGTACATAATGTAACAAATGACCTCATGTTGTCTAAACGAGTTTAAATTGGTTTTTGTTGCGTATTACTGAATACTCCCTAACAAATATTTCATATCTTACGAAGCCATACACGAAGGATAATGTCGAATTTATGACCTATAACACAAGCAGGTCAAGGGCTATTTTTTTCTCAGAACAAAGCGGTTTTAGAGTTAAAAATGGTTAATCCGTTGCTGTTACAGGATATTTCGTGAACTGCTGATTGTACATATATGTGAGATCATGTTAACATAAACAGTCTAGCCCTGGGGGAGTTTTAAGTTATAAAAGAAATATTTTTCTAAGATCATGTGCTCTGATACAAAAACCATACCCCAAGCCGGTTCTATCACTCTAAAGTTCTGGCAGGCCAGGAGACGTTAGTTGGTGATTTTATCAAGCAAGACTTCTAACTAATGGCTTGGTGAAACCATCACTGCACCGTATAACACAACAACGAATTGAAATGACGAGCCCCTGCAAAGGAAGTCATTGTTTCCAATCATCACGGCGTATTCTTGAAAAGGCAGTTATCTTAGGGCTCGCTCTCATCCTGTGAAGGAGGAGATACTTTCTCCTTTATTCCTGAGATGAGCGTTATGTTTATTTTTGCAATTTGAATCTAATTTTAATAATGACCTTCAGCTAGAAGGGCGAAGTGTAGATTTTAGCCCATTCTAGGGAAGAGTTTATGAAACGTTTTAGCTGTTATTTTCATCCTATTGTACACACAGTAATTTTATGCAGTCTTCCGGAGGAAAATTAAATAAATAACATTATAGTGAAGTGAAGGATTTTCATAACATAGTAAAATTCACTTTTTATTTCTAGCCTGGGAAGTGGAAAGAGCAGCACTTAGCAAATTAAAAACAAAACAAAACAAAAACATAAACAAGGCCAAACAAACAGAAAACAAACTCCACCAAGCCACAAAGGAGGAGAGATACTTCTGCATATAGATGGACCCACATTAAAGCAACAGAAGTAGGGCCACTTTAAAATCTTAAAACTTCTGACACTATGTTCACGGACTTGGTAATACAAACCATGTGGTGAATGATTTTTCTGAAAAACTTTGCTGGTTTCACTGTGTATTTTATTATTGGCCAAATGTGACATTAAATTTTATCCCCTGTGGCTTGGAGTTAAATGCTTGCTCTGTTCAGAATGGCAACACTCAATTAAACAGCATTTTTCATGATCTACACCCACCATTGTTACTGTATTTAAGGGAAATAATGGGGGTACTGACCTATATTGCGTTTCTTATTATCAATGGAGATGAAGCGTATGCAAGGATTACTGGTGATGTACTGCCCAGCCCAAGGGACATCAATCTTCGTGCCAGCTTCATAAAAGAGGCCCAGAGCGTAGCGAGAGGAGTAGCTCACAGACTCCAGTTGCCGCCTTTGGCATTCACTAATTACTGTGGAAGAAACAGTACAGGGCATTAAACTTGAAAATATCATCTTTCCTTTGAGTGCATCGAATATAAAAGTCCTCTAAACCAGTTCCAACAGGGCCCCTTAACTCTGTCTCACTCGCGATGGGTTTTTAAAGGTAGCGCCAAACAGCATCAGCTCTAATTTCTTTTGGCAATGATTACTGACCTTGGCACAATTGTTTTTAACCAAGCTGAAGGTCCAAACTCTTTAGAATGGCATTCGAGGCTCTCCAACTCTGGCACCAAGTTGCTTTTCCAGCTTTGGATCCCAGTTAGTACCCTTAGTCTGGCGTCATTATACGGCCCAGATTCTGGGCACTTACAAGGTGTCCGAGTCCTTGCCACACACTTGATAAAGGCATTTCAGTCTGTTCTAACAACAGTTGAATAAAGTCAAGCATTTCTCGCAACTTCCACGCCGGGAGGCTAATGCACCATCCATGATGACCTCTTAAATTCTTCCATGTCATATAGGGATTTGTTTGTCGGTCATCTTTCTCGCAGTGGATTATAACAATTCCTTAAGCACGGTGACCACACCGTAGACATCTCTATCATAAGCCTCTACCCTACTCTGTTACACGCATCCCCAAAAATAAAAGGATAAGGGAATGAACAGAAAGGCAAACACAGACACGCAAAGTTAGTTAAAAATCAAGAGATAAATCATCAATCCCCAAATGGAAAAAGACCAGGAAAGGAATTAGGCAGGTCTGGGTTCCAATTCTGATTCCACTATGTGACACTGGTCAAATTACTTGTTCTAGGGGCACCTGGGTGGCTCAGTGGGTTAAAGCCTCTGCCTTCAGCTCAGGCCATGATCCCAGGGTCCTGGGATCGAGCCCCGCATGGGGCTCTCTGTTCAGCAGGGAGCCTGCTTCCTCCTCTCTCTCTCTCTGCCTGCCTCTCTGCCTACATGTGATCTGTCTGTCAAATAAATAAATAAAATCTTTTTTAAAATTACTTGTTCTAAAGTAGTCTATAGTCTTCTTGTCTATAGGCAGCAGTAACAGTATGTCTTGAGGATCCCATCAAATAATGGGTAGCACAGTGGTTGGCATAGGACACATGTTCACCAAATAGCCACTTTTTCTATTATAGAGAAGAAAATATTTGTTCCAACTGGGATGGGGAAGGAGGTGATTTCCCTCCCTTCTCAGTCTCCATCTGTCTTCCTACTTGTCATGGAATTGCTTGTTCATATATGCACAGCTTTAAGAATCTGGGTTTCACAGAAGGCCACAATTCTATTCTGAAGACTTAGGCTGATTCAGTATATGAAACATATACAAACATATACATATATTTGTATATGAAACATATACAAATTTTTTGTGTAAATATAGAAAACTGTCCTAATCTATAACAGGAGGGATAGGCAGACCTAAGGGATGGGCAGTATTTTAGCTAAACCTTAGGGAAGTGGCTTGAAGAGGTAGGGAGAAGGTAAGAAGGTTATTCAATGAATTATTTAAGCACGCTAATAAACCTAAACATTACTATAGCATATTCTTGGTTCCAGAATATTTTTGGAACTAGGACCTCACAGGATCTTCACAAAAGCCTTGCAAATAAGGTGTATTTACCAACCTTATTTTCCATCCCTAGGAAGCCGATATTCAGAGAGGTTAATGAACTGACCCTGAGTCACACAGCTTCCAAGTGGTGTGGCCAATGAAACCAGAATTCCTGCACTGGAGTCACATATATATCCTCTTTATTCCGCGCTCTCCCCTCCTGAGCTGTAATCTGAGCTCCCAAAATGTGTTCTACGCAACTAACGAATCGTTGAACACTACACAAAAACTTACAATGTCCTATGTGTTGGTGAACGAAACATCATTAAATAAATAAATTTTTTAAAAAATGAACTTTGGCATTTCTTTGTCCTCTGACATGAACGATTATTTTGTACTCACTTAGAAGTAACGGCATCATCGTGCCCTCTAACCATCACTGTTTGCCTTATTAAAAGCCTGAACTACTTGATGAGCAAATGATCTGACACTGGCCTTGTTATACTCCGCGTCTCTTGGGGTTCATTTTATTATTTAATTTGCTGCTACAGTTACGGCTTGATGTTACGCTCATTGCTTTCCGAGAAGGAGGAGGGGAAGGGTGAGATTCTTTATGGCAGTTGAGTACGCACTGTGTACTTGCAGGCTTATGGCTCTTTCTCTTTTTTTCAATTAAAAACCAAGCAACAAAACCGTGTCCTCAGCTGCCTGGTCACTGAAAGGGCCTAAATCTCTCTCTCTCTCTCTCTTTCTCTCGCTCTTCTCTCTAACCCCAATTGAAGGGCCAACCAGGTTGACAACCAAGATGGGCTCATTTCACCAGATTTTAGACAAGCTTGCCAAGTGGCATACCCCACTGGGGGCCCTGTGAAGAGGTAACTGGTCAGACTCTAGCCAGGCCCAGAAATTAACTGTAAACACCCTTGCCTGCTCCGGGACCCCCACGGTTTACTCCCAGGACAGGGGGGTAGGACTTCTGACAGGAAAAACCTCTGTTTCTGGACATGCGCACTTATGAAATAGTTCATTGTCAGGGCCTGGAAAGTTTTACAATTGTTGTGGAGCCTAACAAAATGGTGTCATTTTGTTTGAAAAATATTCTTCTGCAGAATGCTGAGGGGAGCATCATTAGATCCCAAATACAGGTTTTTGGCAGGAACAATGATAGGCTTTCTACTGTTACGTATTCGAAAGGGCCATATATCCCCCAAACAAGGCTTAGATAAAAATGTCAAATTTCAGTATGATCAGTCTTTACCTGGATTCACCATCATTAAATTCTGAACCAGCAGCGTTATCTAATTATACTGCATGGATGTGTGATGTGTGGATACATGGGGAGACAGAGAACAGGGAGAGAGAGAGAGAAAGGCCTGAGCTGTACTCTTGAATAACATCAAGTCTTTGCATTTTCTTGTTTCATTTCTTTTTTTTTTTTAAAGATTTTATTTATTTATTTGACAGATAGAGATCACAAGGAGGCAGAGAAGCAGATAGAGAGACAGGAGAAAGCAGGCTCCTTGCTGAGCAGAGAGCCCGATGCGGGGCTCGATCCCAGGACCCCGGGATCATGACCTGAGCCAAAGGCAGAGGCTTAACCCACTGAGCCACCCAGGTGCCCCCATTCTCTTGTTTCTTAGCCTATAAAAGAAAGCTAAACATACATATTCTGCCTATTTCATATATATATGTGTGTATATATATATATATATATATTTTTAAGATTTTATTTATTGATTTGAGAAAGAGAGAGAGAATGAGAATGAGCCGGGGGTGGGGAGGGGAGAAGCAGAGGGAGAAGCAGACTCCCCATTGAGCAGGGATCCCAACACTGGATTTGATCCCAGGACCCTGACATCATGACCTGAGCTGAAGGCAGATGCTTAACCAACTGAGCTACCCAGGCGTCCGTCTCTATTTCCTCTATTTTTTTGGTATTCATTCATTCATTCATTCATTCATCGCCGACTTTATGCCAGGCACTGTTCTAGATATCAGAAGTTGAAGTCTGTGCTCTCATATAGCTCACATTCTAGTGGGGAAGAGGCCAGTTATAATCTGAGAAGCAAGTCAGTGGCATGTCAGCTGGTGAGAAGAACTATAAAGAAAAATGAAGCAGGATAAATGGAGAAACGTGACAGGTCTGGGTGGTCAGGCTGTCAGGGATCTATGTCTCCTTGGAGGATTTTATTCTGATTGACACGGGTAGTTACTGCTGGGTATGAGCCAAAGACAGGTAAGGACCCAGCCTCTGTTTCAGAGACTATCATTCTGGCTACAGATAAAGACTCCAAGAGAGGAAGTGGGGACAGCTATTGGAGTCACATTAGAATGGAGATAACAGAGAGGCGGGTCAGAAGCCGTTCCATCTTGGATGGGATATACGTGTGTGTGTATGTATGTGTGTGTGTGTGTGTGTCTATCTGGGTGTGTATAAGTGCATTTACCTTATCTATTTTATACATGTGTATATGTATATACGTATATGCCACATATACACATATACATTTGTCAATACGTATCATGCAATTTTTAATTTTCATGCAGAAAAGTACGCCTTGATGAATGTTCCTACAAACAGACCAGTATAACCCCCAGCTAGATGAAGAAACAGAACATTACGAGACCCCCAGAAAGGAGTCCCTCAATACTAAGTTTGTGATATTTACAGATACTGTTCGGATGTAACTGTAGTTCATTCCCCACTGCCGGGATAGTTCTGCTGCCCTTTCTTGACCCCCTCTGCTGTGGATGGCCATGGGGACTGCTTGCACTATTCGGCAACGACAAGCGTCACGTGAGGAACATAGTATGTGTTTCTCTCGGGTCTGTACCTAGTGCTGGGACTCCTAAACACGGGGTTCCTTTCCACTCAGCTTTCCCAGATCCTGCCAGATGTTTTCTGAAGCGATTGTGCCCATCTGCACTACCCGCCCTCACCACCCCCCTGCCCCCACCATGGACAGAAGTTCAGTGGCTCCCCGCCTTCCTCCCTAGTTGCTACTACCTATCTGCCTTCTTAATTTGGGGGTGTAATGACATCACACTGTGCATTTATTTGCATTTATTTGCATTGCTAATGACCCATGTTTGGAAAACCTGCCTTGTTTATTTGGATATCCTTTGCAATCACCTGTTCAAATCTTTGCTCATTGCTCTTGGGTTGGCTGCCGTTTTCTTACTGCTATATAGGAGTTCTTTACATATTCTGGACAGGAGTCTTGTATGTGAGTTATAGGCTTTCTTCTCCATGGCCTGAATTTTTACTGTCTTAATCGTGTGATTTGATGAACAGAGTTTTAATTTAATTTAATTTTTTAAATATTTTATTTATTTATTTATTTGTCAGAGAGAAAGAGTGCACAAGCAGGCAGAGGCGGAGAGAGAAGCAGGCTCCCCACCGAGGAGCCTGATGCAGGACTCGATCCCAGGACCCCAGGACCATGACCCAAGCCAAAGGCAGTGACCCAACTGACTGAGCCACCCAGGCGTCCCCAGAGTTTTAATTTTAATACAATTTACCATTTTCCCCATCTGTAGTATTTTATTTATTTACTCTTTCTGAAAGCTTTATGCGTTTACCATGCATAGGGTTTTAGACATATTTGGAAGATAAAGCAGCCGTGATCCCTGTGGGCTGGCAAAGGTGGTGTGAGGAAAAGAGATCAAATGGGGAATAGAAGGGACCCTACTTCTCACCTCTTCTAGCTAAACAAACAACAGCTTTCTTATGCTCTAATTTTTGAAGTTACGATGTATAAATAAATCACTAGAGGGGCGCCTGTGTGGCTCAGTCAGTTAAGTGTCTGACTTTTAGTTTCAGCTTAGATATACCAGAGTCTTAAGATAAAGCCTCGCATTGGGTTCTGCATTTGACAGAGTCTACTTGTCCTTCTCCCTCTGCTCCTTTCCTTGTTCTCTCTCATTCATAAATAAATTTTTTTTAAAAGATTGTATTTATTTATTTGACACAGAGAGAGAGAGAGACAACGAGGGAGGGAACACAAGCAGGTGAGTGAGAGAGGGAGAAGCAGTCTCCCCACAGAGCAGGGAGTCGGAAGCGGGGCTCGAACCCAGGACCCTGGGATCATGGCCAGAGCCAAAGGCAGATGCTTAACTGACGGAACCCCCAGGGGCCCCAAACAAATAATTATTTTTAAAAACTCACTAGATTGTAAGCAAATTCAGGCAAGGGCCATGCCTCAGTAACTTTGTGTGTCCAGGCCCTCCCAACGATGACTGATATATTCAATAAATTATTAAATGAAGGCTCGTCATCCTTATCTTAGAATATTTGGATAGTACACAAGGCATAAATAGGTGAAAGGGGAAATAATCACCATAATCCTCCCTGTCTGGAGAAAAAGCAACTATTATTAACATGTTGGTTATTTTTTTCTTCAATATTTTCCTGGCTTTTTTCTTTAAACATGGTCGTGCTGATAGTATACATACTATTTTGCAATACTGCATTTTTGCTTACCTTAGGACAAAAAATGTCATCGTAAACATGATTTTTAAAGCCCCCACAAAATGTGATGGAATGGACTTCATGTAATTGACTTAACACTTCTACTAAGGTTGGATATTTGTTTCCTCTTTTTTTTTTTTTTTTGGTCTATTATAATTAAAGCCGTCATGTGTATCTTTGTGCATTGATCTTTATCTGTGTTTTTGATCATTTCCTTAAGACGGAATATTGGAAGTGGAATTACTCTTACACTGATTTTCAGAAAGACTGTACCAGCTCATACTTTGGCTCGCAGAGTATGAAAGACCCATTTCCCCGTGTCCTTGCCCCTGTTAGGTATGATCTATTTTCTTCATAATTCAACAGGAAAACCAGATCTTATTTTGGTTTTAACATGTATTTCTGACATACTGATGAGACTAAACAGTCTTCATCTATGTATTTTCTCTTTTGCAAATAATTGATTCATGTTGTTTTGCTAACTGGTCTACTAGATTCTTCATGCTAATAAGTGGATTCTTACTAATGGGTGAGATATTACAGAGGTTCTCCATTTACTGTACATTATAAAAGTTTGCCTCAGTGCTGTTTACTTTCTTAGTATCATATACTATGATCTAATCATATGTATGTAGATAATCTGTCAGTTGTTTTCTCTCGCTCGCTCGCTCACTTGCATGTTTAAACATGGAGAGACCAGAACCAGGTTCACACTGGTTATTCCTGCTTCCCCACACCCACCCCTGCCCTTCTCTGCTCTGCTATGGGCCCAGGGTTACTGCTGAATTCCCTTGAGCTCTGGTTTCTGGAAGGCTGTGGCCAATGAGAGGTATAGGCAGGAGGCGGACTACAGGGGGGAAGGAGACAGGTTGTACCATTGATTGCTTCTCTCCTTCCTGCCCTGCCAGGTGCTGGCAGAGGCTGAGCTCCTCTACGGCTAACGTTCCTTTCAGGCAGCTCTCCTTCTGTGGCTCCATCCCTCCTGGGGCATCAGACGCCATGTTTTCTTCCAGCTTCGGAGTAGCAATGGCTCCCTGTTGCCACTGTCCTGAGATGCCACAATATTCTTTGCTGGTGGCCTTACCCTTAAACACCGTTCTAAATGCCCTTTCCTTAAACTCCTTCAGCAAAAACCTTTTCACTTCATATTTCTTGCTGGGACCATGACTGAAACACTATTAAAGCATGCTTTCTTCTAGTTTCTTCTAGCAAAGCACTCTAAAAGCAAAGCATACTACATTCTCTTCTTGTGGATGGTAGACATCCACCTCTTAAAGCCAAATCCTTGGGCTCAGGAGTATATTGAGTGAGAATATCTTGTGGTCAAGAAGGTCTGTGTTTTCATAGGCAAACAAAGGACTGCTTTCCACTCTCTTTCTCGTAAACTAATGCTGACTTTTGGGCATGACAACAAATATTTCAATGTTAATAGCAGAACAGACATCTTTTAGCTCTCCCTTGGCGTTCATTATCAATTCATTATCAATATTGTAGTTCATGCTAAAATCCTGCTCAATTTGATGGCTGGTGTTCAAAGCCTTAACCCCCTAGAAGTTTTAGGGTTTATAGCCAATTATGGAGGATTGCTAATTTCCTGATTTGCCACTCAATATAAAGAATTTCAGCTCAGGGACAGTTGAAATCAAGAAATCAGAATTGTATTCTGAGTATTTAAGGGCTGCATGGAGGACACTAGCTGCTCCTGGTTTATTTATTATTGCTTTTTTTAATTTAATTTTTTAAAAAGATTTTATTTATTTATTTGACACAGAGAGAGAGAGGCAGCGCAAGTGGGGGTGTGGCAGGGAGAGGGAGAAGCAGACTTTCTGCTGAGCAGGGAGCCCAGTGTGGAACTTGATCTCAGGACCCCGAGCTCATGACCTAAGCCAAACACAGTCACTTAACCAACTGAGCCACCCAGGCGCCCTTAAGTTTTCATTTTAATTCAAGGTGTACAATACAGTAATTCAGCATTTCCATTTTGCTTTTCTTATCTTTTATGTTGAATTCCAAGAAAGGTAAATTTTATGTGCCAGCTCAACTCCTAACATTAGGCTGGCTAGTCCTGTGGGTACCTGAAGCCAATAGCATTTTTGCCAGAGAAGCTGGTTCCTCTTTATTCAAAGTAGCTATAGAAACAGGGCCGAAAGACCAGTTTTCTGTAAATGGTTCTTCTAGTAGCCCAAGACAGAGTTTGAACTTTCACCATTCACGAGTCCTGCCTTTTGATGAAGAGCAACCCCGACTCGGCTCTCGTTTCACACCACCTGAAATAAACTGAATGTTCCCTTGGACTCTACAGGTGGAGAAGCCATGAAGCCTGGAAGCCCAGTTTCAAAAATAGTTTTGGCAAGTAATAAATCTCGGGTTTATTGGTGACAGACTTCAGCAGGTGTATAACAATGCGGGATTTCCCTGGGGAAATATTCCTCTTATTGGGAGAGCACCTCTGGAATCAGAAAAATTGGGATTTGAATTCTGGTTCTGACATTTATCCATGTGACCTTGGTCAAGTGAGCTAATCCCTCCAAGCTCCTGTTGCCTGGTGAAGGGAGAATAATAATGCTGCCTGCTTGAAAGGATTGTTAAGAAAATTAAATTAGGTGATAGTAAGTGCTCAGCAAAGTGCCAGCCACGTAATCATTGTACTGGAAAAACCCCACACCATCATTCTAGACTTGAAAAGCCTCAAGAGGTGCCTATGTGTGTATTAGACTTTAGAAAATCGTTTTTAAAAAGCCTTTAGAGGGATGCCTGGGTGGCTCAGTTGGTTGGACAACTGCCTTCGGCTCAGGTCATGATCCCGGAGTCCTGGGATCAAGTCCCGCATCAGGCTCCCAGCTCCACGGGGAGTCTGCTTCTCCCTCTGACCTTCTCCTCGCTCATGCTCTCTCTCACTTTCTCTCTCTCAAATAAATAAATAAAATCTTTTTAAAAAATTTAAAAAAAAATTAAAAGCCTTTAGAGGTAACATCTTAATAGTTCAAGCATCTCAAGATATTACTAAGTTAATTAAGACAGCTCTCTGGCTAGTAAAATATAGTCCATATGCTTCGCCCATCAGAGTGGAGGGTCACAAACCAAAATTTTTCTGTGAAAAGTAAGTTGTAAAGATGCCAAAAGCATTTCAGACCAAAAAAAAATTTTTTTTAATAAACATAAATTGGGAAATTATTTAGCTAGCAAATTCAGGGTGCTGAATGTTTAAAGATTTATCTCTTTTTATACACATATAATGTATTATTTGCTTCAGGGGTACAGGTCTGTGAATCACCAGCCTTACACATGTCACAGCACTCACCACAGCACATAGCCTCCCCAGTGTCCATTGCCCTGACACCCCATCCCTTCCACCCTCCTATCCTCCAGCAACATTTATCTCTTTTTTTTTTTAAGATTTTATTTATTTATTTGACAGAGAGAGAGAGATCACAAGTAAGCAGAGAGGCAGGCAGAGAGAAAGGAGGAAGCAGGCTCCCTGCTGAGCAGAGAACCTGATGCGGGGCTCCATCCCAGGACCCCGAGATCATGGCCTGAGCTGAAGGCAGAGGCTTAACCCACTGAGCCACCCAGGAGCCCCACATTTATCTTTTGAGAGGAATGAAAGCCCACACTCCGGGGGGTCCTTCCTGTAGTCCACCTGCCTGCGTCAGAGTTTTTAAGTCCTAATCCTATCTCACAATTGTATAAAAGCAAGAGGTACCAAAGAGATAGGTTTCTCTGTATTGTCCTTTTGCCATTTGGCGGGGGAGGCGCAGAGAGAGAAGCAGACTCCTCCTCGCCCACTGAGTAGGCAGCCTGATGGGGGGCTCGATCCCCAGACTCTGGATCATGAGCTGAGCTGAAGACAGACACTTACCCGACTGAGCCACCTGGGCACCCCTGATAGAAATATTTGGACAAAAATTTAGGATGGAGCTGGTTTTACACCCATGTGCTCAGGAGACTGCTAATCATTACACAAATGCAAACTTCAGTGGGCACACTTCATCTAGTTAGGCAGAGCTAATTTTTGGACTCCTCAAAATGCATTCAAAAGCACAAGCATGTTAGGACAATTAGGTTCATATCAAAGAGAAGTTTGTCTTCATGTTTCCCCAGCTTTGGGGGACCCTAACAATCAAGGCATTAAGTGGAATCGAAGAGGGAAGAAAAGAACATAAAGATACCAGAAATTTCTAGAGTCTAATCATACTTAATTGATCCTGACTTGATGTTAGTTTGTTTCCAGTAAGGATAACAACAAACAAAAAGGTTTTTAGGAGCAAGTTCTCAGGCGCCCGCGATTAAACAGACAATCCTGGGCAGATTTCCGCTCCCTGCGCCCTCCCCATCTCTGAAATCATAGAAAGATGATCTGTCCGGGAAAAGAGACAACGTTTTTTGCCTGCTCTCTGCTTCTCCTGCCTTTCTGCAAGCCCCATCCCTGTGGCCTTTCAAAGAGACTATTCCGCTGTCTAGACAGGCCTGTAGTTGGCTTTCCATGAAGCCTCTGCCTTTCCCACAAGCGCACCGGCTCTGCTGCTTTCCAAACTCGAAGCCCACCCTTCCCTTTATCTGGATGGAGGGCCTGTGAAACCAAAATAAGAGTCCATTGTTTCTATAGCAACGAGTTCTAACAGTGGGATTAGAAAAATAAACATTTCTCCCTCCTGCACTGGAGCTGTTTTCTGAAAGAATGAGGGGTCGTTTCCCTCTGGTGTGGTTTACTATAGGCCTACTGTGTGCCCACCCCTATGCCAGTCACTGTGAAACACCTCTTAACAACGTTGTAGAGTCTGGGGACAGGACGTGGGCTGAGACCGAAGATAATTTTACCCTGATTAGTAATTGTTTCATCCTCAGGAGGCTTCTTTTGGGATTTCAAAACAGAAAGGTAGCTGGCTTTCGTGTTGTCTTTGCGCAACGTATGCAGTAAGTCTAAAAACCACAAGAATAAGGCTGGAAAGCCTACCCTTATCTCCACGTGTTCTCAGCTTTTATACTACTATACCGTCATTCTTCTTGTAGGAAAGGCGCTGAGTTTCCGATGAGAGAGAACATGAAAAATATCACAGAATATCAGGCATATTTTTACAACCACTCTTCCCAGACTATCCATTTATGGCTTTACGTCCGTGCCATCCATGAGCAATACGGTCATTCTAAAATTCATGATAATAAAAACTGTATTACACGTCACCTCGTATTTTTATTAGATACCTATTTTTTATATTTATGGCCAGAGTGACTTAACACCGAGGCAATGACTTGGAGAATTAATACTCCAGCTCAGAACTTGTATCGCTTTTAGAAATCAGAAAGCAATGTTCCAAGGGCCTGGAATCTGGGGTATTGAGGCAAAATAAGAGGCAAAAAAAAGATCTGGTGTAAGCTCTAGGACACTGCGAAATATGTTTGTCTTGTACTTGGCAAATCCACTGGCTTCTTTTCTGTTTACATAATAATGACTCCCCACAATGCTTCGCTAAAGCCAAAGCAAATAAACTGGACATGGGGGAAAAAATGTGTAAGTGGCACCAGCCTTCATTTAGTGGGAGCTCATGACATTCTCCTTGCCTTAAAATCAGCACACTCCCGGGGCACCTGGGTGGCTCAGTCTGTTAAGCATCTGCCTCAGGCTCAGGTCATGATCCCAGGGTTATAGGATCGAGTCCCACATCCAGCTCCCTGCTTGTCCGGAAGGAAGCCTGCTTCTCCCTCTCACCCTGAGGCTCCCCCTGCTTGTGTTCTCTCTCTGTCAAATAAAATAATAAAATTTTTTTTTTTAATCAGTACATTCCCATTACCAACGCAAGCTACCATCTGATGAAAACATGATTACTTTTGATCTTCATATCCATTTACCTTTTCCTTGCAATACTTTTAAAATTTCTTACACCCATACACTGCTCTGTACTTTAGTAAAATATTGCCCTTTTTGCTTTGTTTTCTCTGTTTTGTTTCCATTTTATGCATGCTGCTAAGCTGAATGTGTTTGCCACCGGGTTTCTGTTGTTTCTCCCTATTTCTCCTCTAACTTGTACGTCACCGCGAATGCTTAACATCAGTGATTGGACAAGAGGTCATCCTGAGCCGCAGGTTCGCATATCTGAGCCTTGGCAAAAAACTTGATGTGTGGAAGTAAGTGTATCTCGATATAATGTGACATACGCATTTCTCCTCACTGAGCTTTACTTTCCCTTTCTGTTCAGTAGTAAAGGGTGTGACTTCACTTATAGGGTGGTCACGAGGATTGGACTGAAAATTTTGTACTGGACCTATTATGAAAATTACAGGTATATGAAATACCCAGCACAGAGTAGGGACTAATTAAAAAAAAAATTAACAATGATTACTTCGGTTGCCATCCCAAGGAAAGGGACGAATAAGACAGACTTAATTGGTATAGGAAGGTAGAACTCTTAAATCAGGAGGTTCACAAGTGGGAGCCAGAAAGGAAGAATACAAAGAATTTTTCCTGTCTCATCTCTAGGAGGACATGTTTTTATAGCCTCAAGGTATTTGCTTCTGATCTATGATGTAACTTTAGTTAAATACCATTTTATCACAAAGTCTATGCTAGGGGCACTTGGGTGGCTCAGTCGGTGAAGCATCTGCCTTCAGCTCAGGTCATGATCTCAGGGTCCCTATGTCGGGCTCTCTGCTCAGTGGGGAGCCTGCTTCTCCCTCTCCCTTAGCCCCTACCCACGGCTCATGCTCTCTCTCATCCTCTCTCTCAAATAAATAAAATCTTAAAAAAAAGAAAGTTTACTCTACCAAAAATTTTCCTTTCCTTTCCGATATCTGTTTTTACCAGGCCTCTGTTATTGGTTGGAGTTAGTATCTAATTGAACACTAATGCCATTAACCAAAGTACCTCGATACCCTGAAACACAGTAACTGTCCTCCTTCCTTGTCATGATCCATGGTTCTGTCATTTGTAGTAGAATCGAAACATCAATTCCTCCTTGGCTCTCCTGCCCTAATACTCCTACCTCACACACCTGTTCCTCCTACCTTGCAGGTAAACGTGTCCACCTGCTAGGGTGTGATCACCACCACAGGATGACAAACAGAAGCTTGTCACCACGGTATTTAAAGAGCAAATTCCAAAGAGCAGACCTTTCTCCACACCGGTGTCTGCTTAGGGACACTGAAATGGAGCTAGTCTCATGCATGACATCGAAATTTAGAGTAAAATGACCGGATCACCCTCTGAGATCTTTCCAGACATCTCTGGTTTCCCGATAGGTCTTGGGGATCCCAAATGCATGAGAATTCAACTGTAGATCCTCTTCCCAAGCTCGCACTGCACCCACACTGCCCCCGTTTCCAGCTTTGGCAGCAGACAGGCTGTCTGGCTCAGATGCATCCCAAGGGCTTCCCCTGGCCACCTGCTTTCCTCCGCTGAGAGGCCCAGTCATCTCCTTGCCACGTGCCCACCTTCTCACTAAACTGCCCTGCTGTCCCATCACAGGAAGATCCCTCGTGAGCTCACCCATTGCCTTCTCTCCCTTCTCCCTTTCTTTCTACATAGGAATGAGACATGGGCCCCTATCAGCGTAGCAGGATGGACTAAATCCTTGCCCCCTAATAAACTGAAAGTGGCTTTACTAGTAAGTGATGTAGGAATAAGCAAAGCCACACAGTCGGTATTGAAATCCGAAGGAAGAAAGGACCCTTCTTGTGAGAGGGTCCTGACGTCCCCTTTGGGATCTCACGGAAGAACCCATTGACTTCCTCGTCTGGCATTTCCTCAATAACCGGGGTCCACTAGCCCTTTAACAATGTTCTCTATTTTATTTGGGCAAAAGGAAGTATGTCTATTTCACTCACGATAAGTGAGTTTTTGTGGGCAAGACTGAGATCGCAGATGAGATTGCTGGTTCTGTGGGAAGATCCATTCCTAATTTGAAACAACGGATTACCAGCAGAGCGGTCACCTGAGAGCTGCGGGAGTGGGAACGCATTTAGGCTCGAGTTTCTCCCTCAGCACCAAGGTCACTGTGCTGGTTTGTCCCCTTGCCTCAAGATTCAGGGATGTGGTGCAAAACGAGAAAATCAGAATAGGCAGCCCATAAAAAAATTAATTCCCCTCTATCTCAAAGAATGCATAGTGAGAAATTGAATTGAATGATGCAGCCGATAAAATATTTATTTCTCAGATGCAATATAGATGAGTCAATGTCATTCTGAGAAATTTAACTTTTTAATTTGCTAACTCGGTGTTTGTATTTTATTAGCAATCACAAAAGAATAATCTATTATTCTCCTGCAAGTGTCAAAAAGATGACGTTGCCGGGAGAGCAGCTCCATCTATTACTCCAGCAGGGCTGGGAAGAGCATGTAGTCTTTACTGTTCCTTGTCAGTCCCTGAGTCTAGGCCTCTATCCCTGTGGTGGCAGATACCCAGATGGGGTGGGTTTCTGCGTTTGCATAACAGTGCGTATAGCAATTCAGTGGTGTGAAATGCAGAATCTTCTGCTGCAGACTTGGAGTGAGTTAACCCCACAATTAACATTGGTAAATATCACAGGTAGAATAAACAAGCAGAAAATCATACATTTACATTAGTAATAGGAAAAGAACCCAGATGGCTTTGATGAAGAACATAAAACTTTCTTTCTTTCTTTCTTTCTTTCTTTCTTTCTTTCTTTCTTTCTTTCTTTCTTTCTTTCTTTCTTTCAGGATTTTATTTATTTATTTGAGAGAGTATGAGCAAGAGAGAGAGCAGGAGCAGGGGGAAGGGCAGAAGGAGAGGGAGAAGCAGCTTCCCCGCTGAGCAGGGAGCCCAAGGCAGGGTTCTGTAGATCCTGGGATCCTGAGATCAGGACCTGAGTCTAAGGCAGAGGCCTTACCTACAGACCATCCAGGTGCCCCAAAACTTGTGCTCTTGTTGGAAAAATTTTTCTCTGTTTTAATAGTCTTGGTAAAAATGCTACCCTACAGGCTAATGCGCTTAGCACATAAAAAAACAATATTAACACCTTCCACTTTGCCAGAGATACCAACCCATTAATTATAAATCATTTATTAAACTTAATGAATTCTTTTATACCAGAAAATTCTCTTGGAACAAAATAATATCTGTATGGCTCATTAAAATCAGACAAAATTAGCTATACTTGAGCTTCTTACTTTCTTGAATATAATTCAAAAAATATTCTTTAATGGGGCGCCTGGGTGGCTCAGTGGGTTAAGCCTCTGCCTTTGGCTCAGGTGATGATCTCAGGGTCCTGGAATTGAGTCCCGCATCGGGCTCTCTGCTCAGCAGGGAGCCTGCTTCCCCCTCTATCTCTGCCTGCCTCTCTGCCTACTTGTGATCTCTCTCTGTCAAATAAATAAATAAAATCTTTAAAAATATATATATTCTTTAAAAAGCTCAAATACAACATAAGATGTATTCTCCACATCTCTCTCTCTCATACACTCTCACACACACATACACACATACACACACACACACACACACACACACACAGAAACAAATTTTTTATTTCTTCTAAACTTACTCATTCAACCCCCAGTAGAAGACAACTAAATAGTAACTACTACAGGGGGAAGAAATGAAATTTTATGTTCGGTACAGTGCCTGCTTTAATGTTCAAGAGCGAGATAAATTAAAGAAAGGGAATTTTTTGGTTTTTGTTTATTTAAATGTGAAAATATATTGCTACTTAAGCAGAATAATTTTTCACAATAAATAATTTTTTCACATTCTAATAAAATGGTCAGTTTCTAATAGCATTTTGAGGAAAAAGAAACTCTTTCCAGGCCAAAGTTTTGCTTTTTTATATTTGTTTTTAAATTTTTAAAAAAGATTTTATTTATTTATCTGAGAGAGAGACACACAGATAGCAAGAGAGAGTATGAGTGGGGACGAGAGGGAGAAGCAGGGAGCACATGAGGGGGCTCGATCCCAGGACCCCAGGATCATGACCCGAGCCAAAGGCAGACTCTTAACTGACTGAGCCACCCGGTTGCCCCTGTTTTGTTTTTTTTGCACTAGGGAAAAACAGTGTGATAAAATGTAGTCCAATGTCTTTGTTTTTCTCATCTTCCTTTTTAACTCCTCTGCTGCTCTTTCTTCCAGAGAATGAATGACATTGGAAGAACTTTCAGTCTGACCTGGGATAAATGGTCTCAAGGTATTTGACCTGCACTTTCTTGACAACCAGTGTGGCAGGTAGATTTTTCCCACTTAGCTGTAACAATACCCCTCACCCGCCACTCTCTTCTTATATCCTTTCTATCAAGAGGTAAGGGCTCTGTCCCCTTCTTTTGAATCTGAGAGGGTTTGGACCTAAGGCAGAACTGACACTATGTGACTTTTGAGCGAAGTCAATAAAAAAAGGAAACGATTTATGCTTGGTTCTCCTGAACAGTCAATCTTGGAACCCAGCCGCCATGTTAGGAAGAATCCCAGCCACCCGAGGGGATGCATAGGTTTCCAGTCGCCTGCTCCAGCTTCCACCAGCATCACCCCACAGACATGTGAGTAAAGAAGCTACTATACCCCAGCTCTTGAGTCTTTCCAGCTGAAACTCTAGACATTGTGGAGCAGAGGTAAGTTGTCCCCATTGTAACATGTCCAAATTTTTATTTTATTTTATTTTTTATTTTTAGAGATTTTATTTATTTACTTGAGAGAGAAGGAGTGAGAGAGAGAACATGAGAGGGAAGAGGGTCAGAAGGAGAAGCAGACTCCCTGCTGACCAGGGAGCCCGATGCAGGGCTCGATCCCAAGACTCCAGGATCATGACCTGAGCTGAAGGCAGTTGTTTAACCAACTGAGCCACCTAGGCACGCCCCCCAACTTTTTTTTTTAAGATTTTATTTATTTGACAGACAGAGATAACAACAAGTAGGCATAGAGGCAGCGACCTGGGCTGGGGGTGGGAAAACAGGCTCCCCGCTGAGGAGAGAGCCCAATGTGGGGCTCAATCCCAGGACCCTGAGATCATGACCTGAGCCAAAGGCAAACGCTTAACCCACTGAGTCACCCAGGTACCCCTGTGTCCAAATTTTTAAACTGCAGTTTTCTTGATGTGATATAATGGTTGTTTTGTCACTAAATTTGGGGGTGACTTGTCATACTGCAACAGAAAACAGTAACAACCAGAGAGGTCAATCATCTTTTCATATGTTTACCAACCCTTTGAATTTCTTCTGCACGTTGCCTATTCATAAACTTTCCCATTTGGATCTGAGAGAGAGAGAGATGTTTCGTTTTGCTCATTTATTCTACATATAATCCTAACTTGTCACACATATTGTAAATATAGTCGACCAGTTGCTTGTTAGGTGATGGAGCAGTTTGAACCTCAGGTAGTCAAATTCTTCAATTCTTTTTAAATTTTGGTATTTTGTGTCTCTTTGAAAGAAAAGCTTTCCCAATTGAAGGTTATAAAATTAAAAAAAAAAAAAAAAGAAGAAGCTTCTATTTTCTTCCAGTACCTTTCCATCCCTACATATGATCAACCCTTTCCTTTCTGAAATGTATAACTTCAATTTTCTTTTCTTTGCACGCTTGCATTACTCGCATCTCCTTATAACAACCCATCTCAGACTTTAACGTGCCTGCAGATTACCTAAGGATCTTGTTCGAGGGCTGACTCTGAGTCCACCAAGCTGCTGGATGACGCAGACCACATTTTGAATAGGCAGATCTCTCCTACGGTAAGTAGCAGTGACGATACTAGTCTCCTTGTCTTATTCATGACCTCAGTAAGAATTCTAATTACTCACCCCACTGATAAGGATGAAGAAACAAATTTAAATACATTGTCGCCCAACCAAGTAGCAAATGGTGGAGCAAGACTTGGCCTCACACGAATAATTTCAAAGCCCTTGTTCTTAAATTTACTCTACACTATCTCTCTGTGTTAAAACAAAGGTTAACGTCCATCTACCAGAGCCTGTTTTACAATGTAGATCACGTGTTCACCTATTTTAGAAAAACCTTCATCAAACATTTTACATATTAGTTATATATTCATTTTAATATTATATATATATATGGGCTTTAATATTTAGTTACTGAGAATAGGGTTTGGTTAACTACATCCCATAGTTTATCTGATTCCTGCCCGTTGTTCTATGGCCCTCCACCTGACAATGGGTTTTAAATTTTTAAATGATTCCAAAACATCAAAGGAAGAACCGTACCCGGTGCCACAGGAAAATGACATTCAAGCATAGTATCCATACATAAAGGTTCACTGGAACCAGCCATGTTCATGTGTTCTTTACTGGTCTCTGTGTTGCCTTCCTACTGCCTGAGCAAAGCAGGGTAGTTGAAGGATAGACTATAGGCTCTCTGACCCAGGTCCTGTGCAGGGGAGAAGGGGCACCGCGAACCCACTGATGCAGTTATAATTGCACTGTGGTTCATGTGCCATGCTGCCCTGAGACATCTTTTAACATTCTTTTTTAAGTAGTGCTGCATCCTCATCATGTCAGAACAAGAAGAGAAAAGCAGACTTCCCACGGCACGGATGGTGGGGTGTGTATGACTCTGTTATCAGATTAGTTGGCCAAGCCCTGCATTTATTATGGGATGACACCATAGCTCAAGAAATACTGTCTTCATAGGAATCAGTGGGCCTAAACACTCAGCACAGCTCACAGGGAAGCAACAGTCATAAAAATAAAATAAGAAGACTATCTCAACATAGCGTTGTGATTTATTTTTAAACGAAGACCAAAACTGCAAAATGAGGCTTCAATGAAAGTGAGTTTCTAGGTGGTTCACTCATTCTCCAAGCAAGGAGAGCCGGTTTGTCGGTGGGGAGTAAATTAAATCTGGTTTGGCTGTAGTGGTCAAAGAAAATGTCCTGGGAAAATAAGCCTATTTGAGACTATTGGCTTTTCAGGGAGAATGGCTGCTTGAAGAGGTCACAGTGTCAGAAGCAACACCGTTAGTCAACAGACCAAGAAGGCAAAGGCTCTCGAGTGGTTTTCCTTGGCTCTCGATGCATGAACCATCGTCGCTGATACTGCTCAGTTGTGATTATTGGACAATTCAGTTCTGCCTTTGTAGTTACTAAGGAATTGGCCTCTCCAAGCAGAGTGTGTTGTAAAACAAGAGGCAGGAATATCTTCAAAGAAACTGAGAGGTCCCGAATTGAGTTCCATCTGAAGGGGAATCTTCTAAGATGTGTTCCAGTTCATGGCAGTAGAAGTATTTCTTTTTAAGCAGAGAAAAAAAAAAAAGATTTAGCTAAAATTTATAAAAGCATTTGAAGCCTATGGATACTCACTGTATTATTCACCAGCAGGTGCTTTGTGGAAAATATTCAAATCTATCACGTGCAGTTGAAACAGTGTTCATGGTGAGCTTTGTTTTCTTCGTTTACTTTTGTGGACTTAAGTATCATCAGTTCTTGTCACACTAGAATCTGAATATCTTATTTCTCTATCACATTGCAGACTGATGGCTAAAACCTGATGGTGATTTTTTTTTTTTTTTTGAGGGCCAAGGTTGAAATTTTTGTGAATGACATGAGGTACCCTGAACTACTATAAGGTTTTGGAAATGAGCTTTTGTTGCCGAATTGATAGTTTCTTAATGAATAGGACCTCAAATTACAAGGCAAAATAGCACAGAAGTGTGAAACTTACACTGCTGAAAAGTCATTTCAATGACAACTAATGTTTGAATCACGTGAAATGTCAAGCTGCTTTATCCATTTCCTGTGCTGTTACAAGTGAGAAGGAGAAGCAAATCCTCCATTTCCATGCAAACGTGTACCGGGTATATCTTTGGAGCTCCAGGGGTGTTTTTTGGACCCTAATGCAAGTGCAAATTTCCGCATTTCAAAATCCATATAACGGTGCCATTGAAGAGCTTCCACCCACCCTCCAGTGGTAATTAATTTATTTCATGACGTGCTAAAAAAAGCAAATACCAAGGCAGGAATTGAGAAGAATTCTTTAAGTGCCTCCCTCGGAATGAATGTGTTCAATTACAGTCATAGGCTCGTGGATGGACACCGGTATGTGGCAGTGCCTCTCAGTATGAAAAGGCATTTTCAAAGATGAAATATGTGACGCCTCCTTAGGAATCAGCTGGACATGTGCTGCTGACCGGAAGCACGAACTTTGAGCCCCAGTGAAGTGACATGCGATCCCTCCTTCACAATCGAAAACTTCCATTCACCTATTAGTAGACTTACGTTACAGAAAACTCTACTCCGTCATTATTAGGCTTACATTTTCAATGTCGCCCACAAAAATTGTGGAAATTTGTTCTCTCTCGTTATGTAACTGTCTCCGCAATATCCTTGATTTTGCCTCTTGGCCTGCAAAGCCTACCTTATTCACAATTTTGGCTCTTTGCAGAAAAATGTCGTCAATCCTTGACCTAGAATATTCTCTCGTGGCTCTTATTGTCACAGGTGCTGAGTAGAGACACTTCTCAAAATCATTTCAAAAGCACATGTTTGCTGCATGCTTACTATGTGCAGAGCTTTTTCTTTGTGGGAGAGGCACCACTGTTTCCAGTTCTTGGTGTGGAGAGCTTGAAATTCAGGACCTTTCCTAAGGATGCATGCAAGAAGCAGGGAGAGGGAGAAGGAAAGGGAGACAGGCAGACTCTGGACTGAGTAGGGAGTCCTATGCAGACCCTGCGATCACGACCCGAGTCCACATCAAGAGTCAGACACTTAACTAACTGAACCACTGAGTTGTCCCATGAACCACAATTTTAAATCTGGTCTTCCAGGCTGCAAAGCCTAGGCTGTGTGACCTTGGGAAAGGTACTTAACCTCTAAACCTGTTACTTCATCTATAAAATGGGGATTATAACTCTAGTACCACCTGGATCATGCATAAGGTTTATTTAAGCATTAAATTAACTGATACGTGGAAAAGATTCAGGGGAGCAGTCGTGACCTGGGCTGGAGGTCAATCATAGGAAAGAGATCAACAAAATAGTTTGCTATTTAGAAAGGATTGGTAGTTTGCAATTCAGCGGACAATTGGAGCTTTTCACCTATTACTGAATCTGTGCTATTTGGTTGAGGCTTTCTCTGAAAAAGAGCCCAATAAATTAGAGGCATGCAAAAATTAAGCACTACATTTAAATCTGACCCATGCAGAGCCACTGAAGTAGTTAAGAAAGCCTGCTGGATTCATACTCACCCAGCTTATTCCCAGCTTTGCTACTTGTCTGCTGTATGACCTTGGCCAAGTCACTTAACCTCTCTGATCCTCAGTATCTTCCTTTGAAAATGTGGATTATAAATAGTCCACCACAAAGAAACATAATGATTTTTTTTAAATGTATCAAAAGTACCTAATATAAGGCTGGCTTAAGAGTGAGTTCAGTAGGGGCACCTGGATGGCTCAGTGGGTTAAAGCCTCTGTCTTCTTTGGCTCACTGTCATGATCCCAGGGTCCTGGGATTGAGCCCCGCATCCGGCTTTCTGCTCAGCAGGGAGCCTGCTTCCTCCTCTCTCTCTGCCTACTTGTGATCTCTCTCTCTCTCTCTGTCAAATAAATAAAAAATATTAAAAAAAAAAAAAAAAAGAGTGAGTTCAGTAAATGCTAGCTCATTTTCCCTGGGCCGTAGCCCTTGTACACTGATCCACAGATTAAAAAAACAAAGTACAGCTACACTAAACAACCATAAAATGAACCAAGGTTAAAAACAAAGAAACAAACATCCAAACACAAAACTCAGCTTACTGATTGGGTAGTGGAGAACAGGGAGACTCTAAGAAAGCAAAACCGGAAAGTGCCTTACTAGAGTTGCTGGCTAAAATACAGTGCTTCCAGTGAAATTCAAATTTCAGAAGGATGAATTTTTCATTTTAGCATGTCACCAGTATTGCATGGGGGCATAATTTATACAAAATGAGTGATTAACTGTTCATCTAAAACTCAGATGCAACCCACTGTCCAGTAGTCTTGTTTCCTAAATCGGACTCCCTAGACACGACAAAATTTAGTAAGAGATATCTTACCCTGTACAGCCAACAAGGCTCAGAATTCCAAAGTGCCTAATGTAATTCTCTAACTGCAAAGGCAACAGGGGCTAGCCAGCCTGACTCCCACCTTCTGCATCTCTGCCAAGCAAAGGGTGGGCCTAGATCCAGAGATCAGAGGTGAGCAATTACCAGCCCAGGCCCCCTCCAAGGGATCTGGGGACAGAGGCTGCCAGGCCCACAGTGACAGAAGCCCAATGTCCCCCTGGGTCCCTCTGCCCCAGGCTTTCCTCTGGGTGGGGCCCTGCGGTTACTGTGTGATGACTCTCTGTCTCTGCTCCCCTGCCACGCCCTGCTTGGTCCACCTGGTGGTCGGGGTGGAGGGGAGAAACAGGTTTGGAGGAGGCAAAAAGAAAAAAAAAAGGCTTAACTTTGCATTCCTCTTAGCTGATGTGTGCTTTGCCGCTCTGGCCTGCAAAACTTTAATTATTCCTTGGCTGCCCAGTGGCTGCGGACTGTCACTGGCAGGCTTGATTTAATAGCCTGTTTGCACGGAGTCCGACAGGGATCGCTTTTGCTGCACTTTCGAACAGCTCGCGACGGTGGTTGTTTTACGTTAAGGAGGAAACTCTGTGGTTAAACTGTAGCCTAGGTATTTTTAGAGCCGTTACCATGTTAACCGAATTTCGTACATTTCACCTGCAGGATATGCAGTAGCGCTTAAGGCCCTCCCTAAACTCTTAACAAAAAAAAAAAAAAAGAAAATGATTTCACAGTAGTTAATACCTTGTTTAGGACCCACTCCATGTTCTCAGAAAAGCTACTCACCAAACAACGTGGGCTGCTCAGAATGCCTTTTGGATGGGTGCTACTGAGCCACGGGGGGAGTAGTTTTCCTTTGATGCATAAGGATTTGAAGGAACCTAACCGAAAGGCTAAAATTGGTTAGTTCTAAAGGTCAGAGCCTGAAGGCAGTGACCCATTCGTTAATCATTAAGCTTTTCTAAGCTGTCTCTGACCGAAGGCTGGCTTTCTGCCACTTTTCTGGTCATTTTAAGCTGCAAATTCTTGTACTGTTTCAGTTTTTAAGTAGGTAGCAAAGGTTATGAGAAAGACATCAATTGTTAGTTATTTTTCCTTATCAAATGTCTTTAGGGTTTTGGAAGGCAGAGCTGTTCTGTGTTAAGGGAATCTTCTTGGGGTCCCCAGCTACATACACAGCCTTTAAAGATGGACCCCAGGGTCCTGAGGGAGGTGGGGGTGGTGGCGGTGGGGGAGGGCTTCTAACTATTATTCCCATGTTAATTTGCTTCCAAAGAAGCAGGAAGTGAGGAGAGGACACCCACGTGGTGATTAGGTATGAGTTCCCAAATCGCTGCTATCCCTGGTGGTTTTCACCAGTGATCCCAGCACTGAAAGCTCAAGAAAAGGGAGCATAATGGCCACTACGTATTTATTATCTTCTGTCATCAGTTAAGAGCTGGAAGAGCTTTCATATATTTTGAATGAAAGGTGAAGCCCAATGAGGTTTAAGTGATAGGACGTTTCATTCCCAAATTTAATGCCAGCTTATGCTCTGGTCTGTCTGAATTAAAGTTGATTTGTACACCAAAATACAAAACAAAACAAAACCTCCGGTAAACAAAACTAAATGTTATGTAGCCAAGGGACATTAAGCTGCTAAAACACTTGTTCCAATATTGAACATGGAATAGTTGTTCTCTATTTCTCAAGGGGGAAAAAAAATACAGTCAGACCTTGCTTATCCCTAACCCAAACTTCCGGAAGGCTTAAGTATTTGGAATTGCTCCAAAAACTGAAGGGGGAGGAAGGAGAGGGATGGAGAGGGAGGCAAAGCGGGGAGAGAGGTTGTGGGAGCCGGGGTGGGGGGGGGGTTGGATTGTGAAGGGAGAGAGAGGATGAGGACCAGCAGAAAGCAAGCAAGTCAGCTTTTAGAAGTAGACGTGAAGCCTTAGCAACACAGAAAGGAGACCTGGAGGTTACATCTGATTGGCTTACCGGCCAGGAGGAATGCTGCGCTCTGATTGGCTGGTGATGATGTCTCCAAATAACCAGCCTTTTTCAGGAAAGCAAATTTATGTGGCAGAAGGGACAGGAGACAGAAGAAGCAGGCAAGAAAAAAAGGGGAGAGAACAGGGCAAAATAAATGGCAGATTATTTGTAACGGCAGTGATGACTGTGATTTAAAGGAGAAAAAGAGTAACCTTGCCTCTAGATGGAACCGGGTCCAGCTCACCAAGTGCTTTTACGTGCAATCACTGACATTGTCTTTCCCAAGACCCGTAGGGCTCCCAGAAGTTACATCGCGCGCTCCAGGTCACTCAGGCACCAAGAAAAGCAGCCGAGGTTTTCTGGCCATAAATGCAACACTTCGAATGCCACGGGAGGGGACAGGGGCGGTGGAGATGGGTGGCAGGTGAAGTTGCCTTCATGGTCGGGCTGCAACTGCTCTGATGGCAGAAAAGAGAATCAGAAGCCACATTGGTCTGTAGTTTACAGGAGATGCAAAGGGGGTGAAGGGCTCTCTGCCCTTGGCCGCCGCAGACCTTGACAACACAGACGTAGGGAAGAGCTCTGTGGGTATTTATTTGGAAGGGGACAGAGTGGCAGTGCCCCGCGTTCGTGGGAGCTCGAGGGCAGCTCTGAACATATGTCACGGGGTGTAGCAGGGGCTTCTCGCGCTGGTCACGGGGACGCCGTCCCCTAGTCATTCTCCCCCACCTTCCCTTGAAAGCCAGTCCTTCCTGAGGCCGAGCGCACTCCATCACTCTCCACCTCGCTGCGCAAGCTGGGAATCGGAAAGTCATCTTTGTCTCGACTTTCTCCCCAGGCCTCCTTCCCCAGCAATCACAAAGATGCCATCTCCAAATCGTCCCTCGAACCAGGCTCCTCCTGTCCATTTGAACTACCACCTCCCGGGCCACAGCCCCCAGGAGGATGTCTCCCCTTCCCAGAGGCTCCCGATCCTCTCCACCTCCTGCCCCTCCCCATCCCTTCCAATCCCTTCCCCGCACCCTGCCAGCTCCCAGCTTCAAAGATCCTCTGCTGAGAATAACACTGAAAAGCCTTCCTGGGATCTGTCCCCTGTTTACTTTGTGATGCTCTGCCTGGAATTGCCCACCCTAGGCACGGAGTCCTTGTTTTAGTGGAGAAAACACGGCCATCTCCCCAGCCCAAAAGACTGCTGCGCTGCCCCTCTCAGTCCTGCCATCCTCAAGGGCCCCTCTTTCTCCTGCTTCCCGGGACAAGGAGCACCTTCCCTGGGTTCTCACTTAACAGCACCTGCTGCTTGGCTTCCTCTGATTGTCACTCTGGAATTGCATACATTTATAACTGGTTCCTTGTCTATCCTCTTTTTATGGGCCTAATCTCCTGGTCGTCATCAGGCTCCACGAAGGCAAAGAGCACATTTTTTTTCCCCTCATCTCTGCATCCCGAGAGCCCCCAACAGTGGTCTGTGGGAGGGTGGGAGGTAGTGTGTGCCTACCAGGGCCTTACCATAGCTGGCAGGGCATTTCACCTGGGCGCTGGGACACTCTGTGTCCTGTTTGTGCCGTGGCATTGGTTAATTCCTGTTGCCGTTGGAGGCAATGATGCAGCTGTCATCGTGAGGGCAGTTTTGTGGGATCTCAACAGCATGATTTCTGGAGAAGGGACTAGAATCTTGTTTGGAGTGGGACTCGGGGGATGGTATAAATTCACTCTCAAGGTCTCTCGGTAGTAAGTGATTGAACTACATCCTAAATCAGAGCTGTACCAGATAGCTACCGTGTAGCACACAGGAAGTCCTGATTTTGGTAGGTTTCCCAGGAGGTACGTACTGAAAGGCAGTCATTCTTTTTTAGAGCCAGAAAAGTAGAGGTCCCCACTCCCAGAGGGCCAAGAAAACCGCGTTGCTCTCTTTACAGTCTGGGGAGCTTGCACACTGGTCATAATAAGACCTGTGCCTATTTTCGATTTGCCAAAGTCGTGCCTGTTGATGATGAACACACCTCAGCCAAGGACGCCACTCTGTAGAGACTTTATCAAATCAGGATGGCATCGATATCTTGATCAAGGCCTCCCTGCTTTAATTACGTCCACTCCGGTATTCTAGTTTGGGGGCTCTTAGCTGACCTGTTCTGAGTACCATCGGAAACGAAGTTTACCATGGTGCCCTCTGGTGGCATCAAATGTGGCCACTTTTAAAACAAGCCTTATCTAGGGAGAATGCATCACTCTCCGTTACAGAAATGGAAGGAGCAACTTGAAATAAGAGCATAACATAAACTCTAAGAAGCGATCTCTTGTTCTTGGAGCGGGGGTGGAGAGGTCCGCAAGAATTACGTGCCTGGGACACCTGCTTGCTGGCCAGTTCCCAGGTGAAGCTTGCAGGAGCTGCAGAGGAAGGGCCATCATAAAAATGCACGGAATTCCACATCCATTAGAATGAAGGCCAGGAGCCGCCGCATTTCAAATCACCAGGTTCCATGCAAGCTGACTAATTAGGTATTATATTCAGAAGGTCAAAAGAAGGTTATAGCTCTGAAAGGATTTGCAGGAGTATTCATAAATAGTCATGAACTCAAGAGGAAAGTAGAATTTTGTTGCAGTTGACTAAGAACTAGCCCTGGGACCATTGTCCTTAGATTCCTTAACAGTCGACACAACCACAATGAGTCCGTCAGAATGCCCAGGGTCACAGCGTTTGCCACTTGAAACAATGGTGACCATAAAATTTAGTGACTCCTTCATAAAGCAGCTCTCGCTTAATCTCCACAAGGGGATAAAGGGATGGTCGCTAGGACGCAATCTGGATTACATAACACAGGGATCCTACTCAAGGAATTTAGATCACTGGACCAGCCAACTACAGAAAGATGTCCATGGCATTTAGAAACAAAGCCCTTCTCTGAGGACTTACGGTTTAACACATAGAGAAGCAGTGTTATTCCATGTCAATCAGATTCTCTATTTGTTCATCTGAATGCCCTAAATAAAACTACCATTCAAAATAAAAATTGAAAAGGGAAAAAAAAAACCCACCAAATTGTTTGAACAGCTAATCCATCGAATCTGCAAATCATTTAGTGATTATTTTCTATTCAAATATATATCCTGGAAAACAGGGTGAGGGGCAGAGTAATAGTGAGTTGTGTGTGCAACACACTTACATTTCATCAAGTGTGTTGCTTTTCTTACTGGGGGCCCTTCTCTGATACTTGGCATACCTCTGATTAAAACAAAACCAAAAGCAACTACAGGCTCAGCTAAAGCAGAAGGTCTGAAAGGAGTGGTACTGCCCCCTAGGGGGTGTTTGGGGACCACTTTCTGTGTGGAGGGTGTCTCAAAGTGTCTAAATAATTATGGGGCTATTTCTGACATGCAGCACGCTGCAGCCTTGGATACAAGGAGCGGTTAGGCATCACGCTAGATTTTCCCACCAAGCATTCATGTAGATTAAAAAAAAAAAACCCATAGGTAATTCTCTAACCTCAGGGCCAAGTTCAGTTTTATATAAAAACAGTAATATTTTTGCAAGGTTTTAATTTTTCACAAGTGCAAATCCCATGTAAATCGAGAGACGATTAAATTTTGTTTTGTTTGGAACTTGACCGAGAACGGCTCAGCATTTTTGTAAAACTGTGGCCACACACGGTATTTGAGTACTCCAAGAGCACCCGTGTAAGCCCCATTCTGATGTGGACGGCCCGACTCAGAAAGATTCTACAAATAGGTGTAAATGTCTGAGTCTTCCATTGTGTCTTCTTGCATAGTTGTACCCAGGCATTTTCAATTATTACTAATATATTCTTTGCTTCTTTATATTGTAGTTAGGTAATTATATGGATAGTTTTGAAGCCATGTGTATCGGTAAGTTATATTACCTTTGGATTTCATTTTAGGATAGCAAAGGATATCATTAAAATTATTTGTCATTAAAAGATGACATTGGGGTGATAGTGAAAAACACCAGCGTAAGGAACTCTAAGAAGCTTGTCCTCCATAAAAGCAATGAAAACCCTGGCAAAGATTGTCAACATGTACTTTGCAGAACTCTTGAAATTAACCACAGACTTACAGCTATCAGGGGAACTCTTAGTCCAGAAAAATGGCTGAATATCAGTAAAAACAGTGATACTTGCTTGATTTTTACCTTGCTCCATTCCCATCACTCTCCTCCCCAGCTCTGCAATAACCTGGAAAACCATCAACCTGCAATCATCTTAAAAACCAGCAGCCTGGAAGCCAGAAGAGCGGCAGAGAAAGGTAGGGAGAGCTCCTTCCATGCCTCATTCCTGGGGAACTACCTTATTTGACCTCTCTGGTGGTTTCCAGGGATATGCTGCTCAGAACACCATCTATATGTGACTTGACTCAGAGCTCATCCAAGCATTGTAAACAGCTTCTCTCTTATTAGAAACAATTTTCAATTGTCTGTAGGAAAAAAGTCAGGGGCCATTGTTTCACATTACAGTTACAAGAGGCAGTAGATAACAGGCAAATAACAGGCTTACCAGAAGCTTAAAATGAAAAGCTACGCAAAGATATGTCCATGGGGGTAGTTGAAAAGCAAAGGCTTATTAATGGGAATCTAGAAGGCCAAGTGCATGTACAAGGATGTGAGCTTATACATGTCCAGGAAAGACTTGAAAAGAACCTCGACTCTCACTCCTGCCGCACCTCGAGGCTCAGCACAACCAGAAGGTAAAAGCGAAGGCAGACTTGCATAGTCCCTGTTAGGGTGCTGACGATGGGCCCCAAACCCATACAGGGTCCCTTGGCAGTCACTGAGGGGCTTATTGGCCCCGGGCATTTAAGGAAATCTTTGTTCAGTCCTGAGACAAACACTGGCCAGCCAAAGACTCCAGGAGCCACCCATGACAAAGGAATCAGACCATAAAGAATTCGTTCAGAAAAATCAAACCAACCAACAACGAACAGCAATGACCCCAAACCATTGTGAGATGGGAGAATCTGACTTCAAGAATTGCCACGCTGTAGTATTTAAAATGCAGGTTTTCAACAAAAAATTAGACATGCAAAGAAACAAAAATTGCGGCCCACACATAGGATGGAAGCAGTTAGGTGCCCTTTACAAAATCCAGACATTGTAATTATTAGATGAAGATTTATTGTTTTATTTATTTATTTTTAAAGATTTTATTCCTTTATTTAGAGGGAGCACAAGCAGGGGGAGAGGGAGAGGGAGAGAAAGAATCTCAAGCAGACTCATGCTGAGCATAGAGCCTGAAATGGGGCTTAATCTCAGGACCCTGAGATCATGACGTGAGCTAAAACCAAGAGTCAGACAATTAAATGACTGAGCCACCCAGGTGCCCCTAGAGAAAGATTTAAATGAGCTATTTTACTTGTATTCAAAGAACTAAAGAAAATTATATCTTAAGAAATAAAGGAGGGGAGCCTGGGGGCTCAGTCGGTTAAGCATCCGACTCTCAATTTCAGGTGAGGTCATGATCTCAGAGTTGTGAGATAGAGCCCCGAGTCAGGCTCCTCACTCAGCGGGGAGTCCGCTGGAGACTTTCTCTCTCCCTTCTTGTTCTCTGCCCCTTACCGCTACTTGTGTTCTCTAGCACTCTCTCTTTCTCTAAAAAAGAAACAGAACGATTTCTCACCAAACAAAGAAGACCAATTGAGAGATAGAAATTATAAAACAGAACCAAGTGGAAATTTTGGAGTTGAGAAGGAAAATAACAGAGGTGAAAATTTCACTAGAGGGGCTCAAAGAAGATGTGAGCAGGCAGAAGAAAGAATCACTCACTGGGGAAATATGGACACTGGTAGCTATTTGATGATATTAAGCAATCAAGGGACTGCATACTCGACATTTAGAAAATTCTTGTTTAATATTTGTGGGTTTGACAGCTACTATGGTTATGCTTTTGCAAGAACACCCTCATCTTTTAGAAGTCCATACTGGACTAGATGAGATAATAGGAAGACGGCCTGAGATTTCCATGAAATAAGTATGGGGGAGATCGGGACTAGAGCTAAAATAAGCTTGACCACACACTGACAATTACTGAACCTGGATTCACTGTTCTGTGCTCTCTCCTTACACACATTTTTGTACATATTTGTATCCAATTCAATGATGGGGAACCTATTTTGATCCACTGAAGGGTTTCGCAGATTTGGGGCGGGGATCGGGCCAACTGAATACATAAAATTTGCCATGATACTATATCATGAAAGTCTAATTTATAATGTACAGACTAGTCATTGGAAAGATGGTATTATTTACAATAAAACAGTTTTCTATGTAATTCTTTCCGATTTGTAATCTCCATACCTTTCTCGTTGGGCAGTGAAACATAAGGGATGGCTGTAAGGCTTCCGTGTGTTAGAGAAGAGCATGGAAGGGGGACTCTGATGATGTTGCCTTCAACCGTGCTTCTGCTCCTAGCACTCTCTGAGCTCTGGGACAAACTGTTTAATTCCTATAAGTCCGGGTGTCATCCTTAGGAGTTGGACTTCCCTTCTCTACCTTTCAGGCCTCTACTATCTCTTATATGTGGCATTTTTGGGGACATTGTATTCTGTGAGAAAATAGTAAAGGATTTTCCAAAAAAAAAAAAAAATAGAAAGGTAGGAGTTTAGAACTACTTCTAAACCCTTATGTCATGGGCCAAGTCATTCAAAATAAAAGAGTAATTTACCCAGAGGAGGAAACCTCTGGTTTGAGTTAGAAAAAGGGGAAACATGACTCAGGTATACAGGAAAGATCAGAAGATGCTAGTGGATCCCGTACTTACCGGGAAGTAGTAAGAAGGTACTACAGGAGACAATTCAAGGTTGACAATGCAAGATGCATGAGTAACCACAGCCAAAAAGCCACGCAACAGTGCAGAGACTCAACTCGCCTTTGCTCAGAGTGCATCTCGCTTATTCTTAGGTAATTCTAGTGAAGTGCAGGATACTTGAGGATTATCCAAAGGACAGACAGAAGTGTGCAGAAAGGGTCACAAAACAGGCAAAGCTAAGGGAACCAGAATCAGTTGGCTCAGGGGAAAGAGTGCTGGAGTGCAGGAAAGCTGTAATAACCACCTTCAAATAGGCAAAGAAATATTATCTGGATGAAGATACGGTGCTGTGTTCATGAGCTGGGTAGAGTTGGGGTTTGCACTACAGAAGAAAGAATTTTTGTTAGGCTTAGAGAAAACTCCCTGGTACCCGGGAAATTGGAAATGTTCCTTCACTGAGGATCTCTGAACACAGGGAAGATGACAATCTTGGGACGATTCTAGTGTAGCCTCTCCTTGAAATGGTGTGGATAACTAAAAGATGCATATCTAGTGACTTATGTTCAAATCTCAAAGACATGGGTAAGAAATAATTGCTTTGCTGTGGACTGCAGATACAAATCTGGCAGACATAGATCAGGCCTCATTTCCTCCTCTGATTCTTTCAATTTCCTGCTCCCTTGAACTATCATCATTGTCCACATCAGAAAGTTCTTATTAAGTTCTAAGTGCACGTGGAAGGTGCCAGCCCACTACAATGGAAGGACACAATCTCTCCACTACCCTAGTCCCTCTCCCCATGAAGAAACACAGCATGGAAGGGATAGCTTACAGTTCCGGTTGCTGGTTTGGTCTGGTCTGTGATTCTCCTCTCCCGTGGCTACTGTGTCTTGGGTCCCTTTACGGTTGAGAGTGGGAAAAAGAGAGATGACCACGCTATATATAACTGATGTGTTAGGCGAGAATTAATACCAGTCCAGAGGAGGAGAGCAGCGTGACCATCAGTGAAGGCAACAGGAGCAATCATCATAAGAGGAAAATGGAGGGAAAGCAGCAGGAGTCAGTGCAAATAAATGAAGCAAGGCCAACGCTACATCCTTTAGTAGGTCAACAAATATTTACTAAGTGCCAGGAGCAAAATGCAAACAGAATGGCATATTCCCAGCCCTCGTGCTGCCTACCACTGTCATTCTACAGCTGCAGACCTAAGGGATGGGATCATAATGATTGGGGCTAAGGAGGACAGCCAGGTCCCTGCTCTGAAAGCCATTATGAGAGCCCTTGGGTTTCAGTATTAGCATTAACTCTGTACTATGTGGAAATCCGTTTCTGTGCATGGGTGACACTGGTGATGTGCCTGGCAACATGGGTTAACAGGGAGCATAAAAATGCTTCCATCTCAGAAAAGCATTATTAGGATGAACTTGGGCTTTGCTCGCCTCTCTACTGATTGGCTGGATTTTTGTGTCCCTTGCCTTACTTCCATTCCCCGTTTCCATCCCAGCCCTCTAAGGATGAAAAGTGAAGAAGGCAAGTTCTTAAAGAGACCGGACACATAAACCAGAGATGCACCTGCTAAGTGTGTTTAATACCTCAGCTAAGGATGTCTAGATAGTGGCCAGAATATATCTTAAAAAGATAATCACAGTGGTTTTATGGGGAGAAGAGTCGTTGAATTAGATGGCAGGGCTTTTCTTCTCCTTTTCTTTTTTCTTCTTGTGTAATCTGTGAGGATAGCGCAGGGAGATGAGACTTCTCCCTTTCCTCATGTTAGCCAATGAATGATCCTTTTCCCAATGATCCTTTTTACATAACTTTTTGTAAATTTTGAAATACCTTTTTTGCTTACTGCTTATTTTTCGTAAGTCTCCTGGAATCTGACAGGATTTGAGTTGGCTTATTAATAAATTATGTTTCTCCATGAAAAGCGTGGTTTGTTTTAATTGTGGGTATGAGTGGTTTTTTAAAGCTATTATATTGAGAAAAGAAACCTTATTTGAAGACCCATTTCTGGAATACAATTTAAATTAGTAGGAAAATATAATCCAAATTATTAAAAAGTTACTTTATATCAAACAGTTCAACTGTTCAGGAAACTATCTGCTGTGTCCATTTTTTTTTTCACACTTCTGGTGTGGGTAAGAACAAATAAAGATCTATACACAATGTCCATTTGGTGCACCGAGGCCATCTTGTCCATCAGAGAGATCAGGAATGACTTCTCATTTTCAGGTAATACCGGTGAACTTTTTCACAGTAATGTGATTGGGAAGGTAGTTTAATTAGCCTTATTTCTATCTGGTATCCAAAAATCAGGAAGAAGAACACGTGTGAAAGCACACATCTCAAGCCATTAGAGATGCACTTCTCCACCCTGTGCCGTAAGAACAAAGCCCATGCACCAACATTAGATGAATCACGACTCCTTTCTTGCTTCTGCGACAGCCATCGCATATATGAATCATTAATTTCAGTTTCAAATGATTTAAATAGAGCCCAGAAAGATTTTATGAATCATCAGGGCCCCTGACGTACAGAGCGATTTTACATCTCATCTTCTCCACTTTCTTATAAGAAATCAGTTCTAGATTGCAGACCATCACTCCTATATCTTAAAATGAATGTCACTCATGGTTTTCAAAGGATTAAGTAACAGAGCCAAATAACTCACTATGAATGTAAGATGTCCCTTATGTTAAGCTTCTAAACACAGTTGGTGGTAGTCAAGAAATTCTACACGGAGGTGTATGAAAACAGTGCTGGTGGGGCTGAAATTCATTTTGATAGCTGTTAGCTTTTCCAGATCTTTTTCTTTTTCACTTTTCAAGATACACTGCCCTGGAGTCTGTGGGCTCAGTAGTTCTGGGTTCTATACTTTGAAGAACAGGCTTTATTGATTTGACCTAATAAGCATTGTCGTGTCAAAGGCCAGCATCATTCTTCTAAAACAGGGTTTTGTGTGTCATATAGATTTTGTTACATTATAGCACAACAGCAGTCACAGACAATACATAAGTGAGTAAGTGTGCCTGTATTCCAATAAAACTTGATTTATAAAAGCAGGGGTTAAGCCAGATTTGGCCCATCGCCGTGGTTTGCCAACTTTGGGTCCATATGATGGCGATATTCATAAAACAGTGGAGAATACAGGAAACTTTCTCTGCCAAGTTTGATAAAGGAGTAAAAATCCAAAGCCTCTCCTAAAATGTATTTTTTTTTCAGTTTTATTGTGATGTAAGTGATGTATAACATTGTATTAGTGTTACGTGTATAATCTAATGACTGATATACTGTGTATATACCATGTTGATATTTACAGTGTTGAATATTGTGAAATGATCACCATAACAAATTTAGTTAACATCCATCACCTGGCATAGCTGTGAATTTTTTCTTGTGATGAAAACTTTTAAGATTCTCTGAGCAACTTTCAAATATACGACACAGTATTGTTAACTGTAGTCACCATTTCTGTTATAATTATAATTCTGTTATAATTGGAAGGTCTTTTGATGACCTTCATCTATTTCACCCAACCCCTAACCCTGACTCTGACAATCACCGATCTGGTCTCTGTATCTTTGAGTTTGGTTTTTCAAGATTCCACTTAGAAGTGAGATCACAAAGATCTTTCAATAAGTTAGTAAAAACATTAATAATTTTATTCAAAAAAATTAAACTAGAGAACTTGAAATTTTGCTCATGATTTAATATTACAGTTAATTATTTTACTCTATAATTATTCTATTTCTTATATCTCATTTCTTTTTTTATTCCATTGCAACTTCAGAAAAGAAAACTTGAATTTGGACCATATCAGTCTAAAAGCTCCAAAGGGTTAAATTACAGTCACCTGTTGTCCTTTCTTGACATTTTTCTACTAAGTTCAAACAAGAAAGGTGTTCTGAGGACTGAGGTTAAATTATAACCTTTGCTTCCGGGAAGTCACAAGCTAAACTAGGCCTCATAAAAATATGATGAGGTCTAGGACATAAGCTCAGTGGTCAGAGCTAAAATTTATCAGTTTGAGATATTTAACAACACAGTATCACTAGCTCTTTGTAATGTATTGAGGTGGCTTAAGGGAATCTTTAGACTCGAAGTGAAAGACATGCCAACACTCAGAGATCCACAAGATTCCAACATCATTATTCTATTGGAGCGCTCATGTGGCTGAACTCAGCTTCCTTCCTCCAAGTTGGCTAACTTCTCATGATTCCAAGAACCAAGATTTCCTGCAATTCCCTCTGCTATTTCTCACCTAAGTCAATGAGTTCTGTAGGAGCTGGTTACCACACATCCTGCTGGTCAACCCTGCAGGAATCCCTGTGGCCTTATTCTGTTTGCTCCAAATAGTTTACATGTGAGCATTTGATCACCGTCCCATGTTCTAGAATGCACATACTCGTATACATTCCCTTGCTTTCGAAAATGTTGAGTCCGTTTCCTCGCTGGGCCGTGTTATACACGTTTGCTGTTATGCAGACCCTAATTTTGTGCCTTCATCATTGATTCCACACATCTGTCCACTGGCCCCTGGTGGACTCCCTCTCATGTTCACACTGGTTTGAACTCCGTGCTGGTTTTTGTTGTTGTTGTTGTTTTCACTCCATCCCTGCCAAAAACACTAATTCATTGTTTATGTAATTAGGTCAACAAACATGTATTGAGCATACCAGCTGCCAGGCCCTATGAAAAGAACAGGACAGAGATACAGTCCCTCATAGAGCACACACCTAATTGGGAAGACAGATAAGCCAGATTAATGGTGAAAACATGATGTGTGCATTAGATAATACTGAAGCACTGTACAGGTAGAGTCAACTCTGTTTGCTTTCAGAAGAATTTAAGAAGATAGAATGGTAAGCTGGATCTTGAAGAACACACAGAATCAATCCAGCCAGGAGAGGGGGCAAAGGCTCTCAAAGTAGAGCAAGAGTCTCATGCAAAGGTAGGAAGGTGTGTGGGCACACAGAACACTCTGGGAACTATAGGTAGCTCAGGATGGCCAAAGTGAAGGATGTGGGAGACTCTTGCGGCTGTTAATGAGGCTGCAGAGATGAGCTTGGGTCCCATCACGCTTAGGAATCTGGACTTTGCTTATCCTACAGGTCACTGGGTTCTGCTGATGAATTTTAAGTAGGATGTGATAAGATCAGATTTGCATTTGAGAAAATCCACTGGTGAGGAACAGAATGGAGCTAGGAGTGACTGAAGGGGACTGGTGAGGAGGCCACTGATGTAACTCGGAGAGGAGATGAGGAGGACCTGAAATGAGATAAGGAGCAGGGCGGGTAGAGCAAAGGGAAATCCAAAGAGAACACAAAGGTTGATCTCGTGCCTGGCGCCATGTTTTAACCTTCATGAAGTCCTCACAACAACATAAGGAAGGCAATGAATGAAGCTACAAGCCCCTCCTTTTACAGATGCAGGAACTACCCTGGGTTTAAATAATTTGTTCAGGTTCCTAAGATGACAAAGGGGAGATCTGTACTCACACTTCTGTGTTCCAAGCCCACTTTATAAATATTTAGAACATACTACAACATTGATAGGAAAACCAGGCAAGGCAGATGTTTTAAGCAAGAGGGAATGATCATCAATATCAAAAGCTGAGTTGAAAAAAAGAAAGACCTGAACAGTGTGCAAAGATCTGGACAATCACAGATGACCTTAGACAAGGCTTGAGATCAGATGGCGTGGGGAAGAGAACCCGGGAAGGGCCGAGGGGGTTACACACTTATCCCAGCCACTCTTTCAAGACACTCAGCAATGATGAAAAGGAAGGGATTCTAAACATTCTGTGGTTTCTCAATTACTCTGTGTAGAATTTGCCTCAAACTACTGAACTATTCAACATGGATAGAGAACACGTAAGCCATACTTAGAATAGAATCTGTCAGATAGTGGGCATTCTCTAAATATTTGTTGAATGAATAAATGTTCATCTTTAGCTCTGATTCTGAAGAGAAGATTAGAAATATTTAACATCTATGTTTTGGGGCACAGATCTGTTGATGGACATCCCAGCCCCAAAAGAGAAATATTTACTCACTACTGTGTTTTAGGAATCTCTTATTCCCCTTAAAGTTGGGAGAAACTGTAAGCTCCTATCATTAAGAGGAAAATATGAAGTCAAATTATCTTCCTGAGGTCACATGATAATACACGAAGGCAGAAGTTGAAGATAAAGATCTGGTTCCCCCCTCAAATCCCACTCAAATCCCACATCCTTCTGTAAATGTCTTCTTCTTGATCTTTGTTTCTGCACCAGCCCCTTCACCAATCTAGATCTTATGTTCCACTTCTGTTAATAGCTTTTGCTGTCCTGTAGTTTCTAGCATTCTTCCCATGAGCAAACTGGAACTCCATTCCCAACATGACATGACATTCATTCATTCATTTGACGAATAGCAGTCAAGCACTGCTTTTGGGAGTGGGAAAACAGCAGTGAGTGGCAGTGTGTTCCCCTGCCTTAGAGAGATGAGACTCCTTGTAAGAATTTCTCATCTACTTGGTCTTACACTGACTTGATCTTACACCATCCTTGCTTCATACTTATGACCTTCCTTCTAGTAGCCAACCAAATGCTCACCACTCTATTTGCAGCTTGGCCCAAACTATTAATTAAGCATCACTAAGGTAAAACAGGTGTGGGGGTGAATCACGTTTTCCATTTAGGTTGAAGGGCCTCTTCCTTCCTTTTTCAGATGTCTCCCTTTCTGTGTATCAGTGGTTTTCTTGGTGGGAAAATCAGACTCTTTGTCGCCAATTCTCATGTTTGGATATGTTTCAGACAATTTATCTGAGTGGATCTGACCCATTCTGTTTTCTGTTCCTCTTGCAGGTGCAGATAAAATTTCCTCATGTCAGTATCTTCCACGCATTGTTTGCATTTAATAGGTAAGCCACTGAGAATCCTGACCTTATTTCGGTCCTCTCGTTTTATATTTTGAACCAAAAGAAAACAGTCTCCACGTCACATCTGTACCAATGTTAAAGATATGCAAAAAAACTTTCTATCTGAAGAAATTAGTACAAATTACATAAGTCATTTGCTTATTTAGGCTGGTTCTCTATATCCATGCCTTCCACTTTATTGTTTATTTATTTTTAGAGAGGAGGGAGGGGCAGGTGGAAAGGGAGAGAGAGAGAAAATCTCAAGAAGACTCAGGGCTGAGGATGGAGCCTGATGCAGGGCTTGACTTCAAGACCCGGAGATCATGACCAGAGTGGAAATCAAGAGTCAGGGGCTCAACTGACTGAGCCATCCAGGTGCCCCACATGCCTTCCACTTTAAGGAAACTGTAAGGAGCTTGGTGTGTTTGTTTTGTTAGTTTGTTCTTGGCACCTGGTTACCAAGAAACAAGTCGTCTGAATCTACCCAGAGGAATACAGAGAAGGCTCCTAATTTGGTTTTCCATCAACCTGAGTATGTCTTGTGAGATTGCATCATTACCCCTGCAGCAGAGCCATGAAAGCTAGCCTTTTGCGAGCATAAGAAAAAGGATGGTCAGAAAGTCTTAGAGCTGACGGGACATTAAGAGATTGGGAAATTCAAATCACATGATTTTGAAAGGAAAGCTGGGAAGGATGAGGTTATTCTTCAAAGACTGGTTCAGGGAATAGTTCTCATTTCCTTTGTTTGCTCTGCAACTGCTTACAGCAGGGGATCTCAAGGCGGTATCCACATGTGTTCGTGTATACACCACTTATCCCATCCATGCTGGTGATTAAGACTGCTGTTGATTTCAGAGGCGTGGCTTTGACAATGATGTCTTCTTAGTGTAAAATCCTAAAGTATATGTGCCTATTTTGTTTACTGCTTGTATGATAAAATCACCAAAGCAAAAAGGCTCTTTTGATGTATTGAGCCCAATGCATCCACTGGCAACCTTGTGGACCTTGTTAACTTTACTCTAATGGCATATGGGGTGGGGTTTAGGGGTTGTAAGTGTGAGAAGGCTATCTTGCTCAGAAATGACCCCTCCAGTCAACCTGCTCATTAGTTAACCAAACTTGCCCTTGAAATTGATGGAAATTAGCTCAGGAGATTGCTTCTGTGCCTCTCAGATCCACTGCAATGAGGACACTGAAGTTGGATTTTGGGCAGGGAAGACTACTTTTGAGAAATCAGGCTGTGGGTGGCTACAACTCTGGAGACAAGTAGAACGGAGACTGTAGAAGTATTAAAAATCCTTTCTAGTTTTCTTTTTTTTTCCTCCTTCAAAATCTATTTATTTATTTTAGAGAGACATGGGGAGGAGGTGGAGAAAATGAAGTGGGGGGAGGGGTGAGAGGGAGAGGAAGAGAAGAAACCCAAGCTGACTCCACACCGAGCATGGAGCCTGATGTGGGGCTCAATCTCACCATCCTGAGACCATGACCTGAGCCGAACCCAAGAGTCAGACACTTAACTGACTGCGCCACCCTGACGCCCTCCTCCCAGGTTTCCAATGCTGCCCCCAATGGAAGCACACAGATGTACCCAGATGGAGAGCACACAGATGCTGTAAAGTGTGTGTTTGTCAAGCAGGCCATGCTCTGGGCATGGTAAGAAGGTCTCACTTGAACACAGACACTCCAGGGTACTGGAGCGGCACTAGAGGGTCAGGGGGAAAGTTCATGAGCATATGGGCCAATGAACCTATAAGAGATGGTTTTGTGTGATGGAAAATATTTATTTCTTTTTGCCTGTTAATGACGTCGGCTCCTACTTCTCCCCAGATAAAGAACCCATGATGGAAATAACACAAACTCATTCCGAAGCTTGGGAAAGGTGTATAGCATTTGAAAGAACTGGAATTCAATAGTGCATTGAAGTTTTGTTCACATTCAAACAAAAGATTACTAATTTTGCTTTGACTGGCAGGATTGATGATTTAATAATCAAAATTTTAACAATGCCATGCCATTTATGAAGTGGAGTTGATCTGTGCTTTTTTTGAATGGCTTTCTTCCCCACCCCCTCTATCAGTAAGGTGACTGTAATGACACTGGTCTGAGTGCCTAGAGAAACACTCAAAGAACAAAAGTTGACTTCAGACACATTTATTAGTTATATGATTGAGCCAATGGCTTGATGTTTCTTTCTTTCTTTTTTTTTTTAAAGATTTTATTTATCTATTTGACAGACAGAGATCACAAGTAGGCAGAGAAGCAGGCAGAGAGAGAGAGAGGAAGAAGCAGGCTCCCTGCTGAGCAGAGAGCCTGATACGGGGCTTGATCCCAGGACCCTGAGATCACGACCTGAGCTGAAGGCAGAGGCTTTAACCCACTGAGCCACCCAGGCGCCCCTTGACTTGATATTTCTAAGCCTCAGTTTTGCTCTCTCTAAAATGGGGATAATAACGTTCCTGTCTCGTTGGTTGCTGAGTCTCATTAGGATTCAATGAAATGTGCACCACGACCCTTAGAAGAGCGCCTGGTATATAGCAAGTAGTCAGTGTCAGCCACTACATTTTGTAAAGACAATTTGTTCCTGCTCTCAGACCAGAATGCAGATGAACTGGTTAATCTGAAAGTCAAGGACGAGTAGAAGAGGACACATCATTAAGGCTTCAGGGCAGCAGTTCTGGTCCTCCAGGTCTTCTCTCTGTGACTGACCTGACTTCTGAGTTCTTCTGTGGGTCTGACCTGTGAGGCTCCTCCTGCCTTGCTCTCATTAGACCTTCAGTGCTCTGACCACACGGTTAGCATGACAAAGCCTGTCTGTGCCCTGGTGTGACCCTGACCCTGATTCCTATTTCTGTATTTACATCACAGCAACTCTACCTTATGAGTTGATGCACATTAAAAACTCCCACTCTCTTTTCCTTAGAGAAAATGCTACAGCGAATTCTAAGTAGGTGAAGGTTTCAAAATTATTCAATCGCCACCCGATAACCTGACCTCATTTTTCCTCTTAGCTCTGCGAAGAGAAATATGAGAATGATATTAATTGGCAAAGTCTGTTAGATTTTTTTTCCCCAGGGCTTTTTTCCCCCCCTTTATATGCATTTCTATTTTTCAAATGTTTTACAACAAAGCTATGTCATTTTGCAATAAAAAACCACAACATATGCAAATATGTTACCCTTCTGCCTAAAATTTGATTTGTCTTATGTGTCCTGACTGAAAATTGGATTAAAAAAAAAAAAGAATGGGGGCAATTTTATAAATACCCACATGTCCCTTTATGGTAATAGAATTGCTGAATAACCCACCAAATTTTCTAGAACCCAGGAGACAGTATACTGGGGCCCCAAGATTATCTTTCCCCAGTTAACATCTGGGGCTTCATTGAGGGCAAAGATCATATCTTAAAGAATTTTATGTTTATTGTTTATAAACCAGACTCTCATCCTACATAGCTCCATGAGAATTTCCGCGAGGGAGGTTTGTGAATTCTTTCGTGGATTTCCCTGTGGGAATTCTCACAGAATTGCATAGGATGAGAATCTGGCCTTCCTAGACATTATGTCTGGAGAGAGGAGTGGGAGCTCTGTTAGGTTATTTTTATTTTCTGCTGAATTCTTCTGGGGGAAGTTGTACTCTTTGAATCAAGATCTTATATGTTTCAAGATTTCCAAAGGCTTTTGAACAGCAGGGTCTAAAGAATGTAGTTGCTGTTTGGTAGCTGAAAGCTTGGATTTGTACAATGTGGTTTGAGAAGATATTTCCCCAACCTTTCAAACTGACATTTCTTCTTATGTGTTTCCTATAGCAAATCTCGGTATAAAGCACCATATTCAATTTGGAATTTGGACTTAAAAGCCTGTGAATAATGAAGTAGTTCTTTTATCAATGACAAGAATCCACATTTATGGGACCATTATTATCAGTAAAGCTTTACATAGAACAGCTGTAAATAGTCAACTATATTAATTTGACAGGCAAACACACTACGGTGTGGGAGATAATACATGTTTTCCAAAAAGGTCAAAGTGCCAACAGTGCTAAATAAAAGGGGACTCTTGTTTCTTGAGACCACTTGGAGGCCAGATCTCAAAGTAGGAGTTGCATATTTAAATATCTATGTTATTGCGACAATGCCCAGGACTCAGCCATAACATCACTTTCTACCCTGGAAAAGGGAGACAAAGAAAATGCGTTAAGAATGTTCTTCATTTTCGGGGCACTGAGTGGCTCAATTGGTTGAGCGTTCAATTCTTGATTTCAACTCCACTTGGGATCACAGGGTTGTGAGATCAAGCTCTGCGCTGGGCCCCAGGCTGGGTGGGGAACATGCTTGGGATTTTCTCTCTCCCTCTCCATCTGTCCTCCCTCTGCTCTCTCTCTCTCTCTCAAAAAAAAAAAAAAAAGAAAAAGAAAAAAGATCTTCATTTTCACTTCATGAAATTTCAAGTGCAGGACCTCAACTGGTTATGGTCTCTGGAATCTTTCAGGATTTTTGGCTTTTTTGTTGCCCACATGATTTTATAGATTATACTTTCTTGTTAAGGTGCAGATAGGAATACAGTTTTCTGTGACGCACTGACATCCTTGCCTCACTGTACTTTCACGTATTGTGTAATTACCCACATTCCCTTCGGAGTTAGTGATTGGAAATGAATATCCATGGATTTTTAAGATACATAAGAAGATCCACAAAAAGATCCACATAAAATGAAGCTAAGGTTCAGTAATCATCCAGTAGATTCAGGGCAACCATAAATTTGGTCTTTTTTTGTCGTTTTGTTTTGTTTTTAACTCCTTGTTGAAGGTGCAGAAATCAGCAGCCACGGTTTTGCCTTGGTGACGCTAATGATTCAAAAGAAATTTTTTATTGTCCACCTCGACGTGCAAGATGCCTCACACGTTATCTCCTTTGCTTCTTGCAACAACCCTGGGAAGTAAGGATAATTAATCCTGTTTTACAGTGGAAGAAATAAAGAGTCAGAGATAAAATGACTTTCCCCAGGTCAGTCAGCTGGTGTGTGGCATGTTCAGGAACAGAGTCCAACCCTAAAACTGGGTTCTGCTTGCTATAACACAGCATGGGACCAAAACAGAGTACGTTAGCGGGTTATTTTGGGGAGCTGGAGAAAGCATGTCTTGTGTCATCCACCATAGGGTGCTATCCCTGTGCACACTGATTTCGTTCTGCCGTTCCTGAAAACATGGCATTGTGTCCTCAACTTCCTCCATTTAAAATGGTAGAGTTTCCACCAAAGGCTTACAAAATCTGATTTAAGGCATCTCCTGAATGAGTGGCTAAAAAGGTTCTCATTTAAGATAAAGATCAGACAGACACTGTTTCTCATCTGGCTCCATTAGCAAGATTCTCACAGAACTGTGCAAGGAGAGAAAATGGCCAGGAGGTTAAGTTGGTGACATCTCCATGTAGCACTCTTGCCGAGGACTCCTGGGGTAGGTGTGTACACACTGAAGCACAAAGTACACATTGCATTTACGTGACTGGGCTAAAGGCTTTGCAGATGTTCTGAAGAACTTTAGGACTGACGGATTGAGGCAAATAATCTCTCAGACCCCTTGAAGCAGCCTTCCTAGAAAGGACTGTGTCCGTAAGCATATTAGGGGTACCCCCCTGAAAAGAAGTTTCTTAAGTGACTTTACTCTGAGAGGCTAGCATCTTCTGTCCTGCTGTACCACCCCTGATGGCTAAACCCCAACTTCAGTAGAGTTGCTTAAATGCTCCATTGGCTGGGCTGGCGGAAGAGCACTGGGGTTAGAGAGCCCCCAGATTCCTTAGGGCTCCCTGTAGTTCTGAATGTTTCTCAGAGTGTTTGCTAAGGGCTACTGAAGGGTAAATGTAGATCAAAATGGGGCTTCAGCAGCCCTCGCACGCACGCCAGACCGAGGCCAGCCACTAGGGAACAGAATGCAAGAATTCTGCCTGAGGTCATTCATGTGGCCACCGCCAGAATTGAGGGGCAATGGCTCTGTGTGGGGGTGGGGCACACTCACTCTGTCAGGATCTGAGACTCCTGTCCATCCAGAACTTTCTCTACCCTCTCCCTGGAGGGCTGGAGGGGAGGGGAGCAGAGCAAAACCAGGCTGGCCCCACTTTTTCTTTTCCTCCAAGTCATTGTCTTTATTTTCCAGGCTCAATTCCTGTTGCTTCTTATTCTTTTCTAAAGAGGTAGCAATGGGGGGGGGGGGGCCAAGCAGGAAAAAAAATACTATTCAAACATTCAGATGCCTTTTGGAAAAAAAATCCATTTAAGTTAATTGCTCTCCTTTCTAATTTTGAGAAGTGTTTTCCTTGAGCTCCTGTTCCTGCACGCGGATCACATAATAGGAAGGACATTAGACTGAGCCCGAAGGTCCAACCTCGGCCCTAGCTAGATGTGTGGTTTTAGTGTCATTTGGTTAACTCTTTCATCATTCATAAAATGATGGGTTAAACCGATCTCACTGGTTTTTGGAGAGAATTAAGTGAGGTAATGTCTCAGTTAGAACCTGATGGAGTGCCTAGTATACAGTAGGCACTTCTTTCATAAACCAGTATGATTATTATCATATCTAATAGTATGCCTAGCCCACACCTGTCTTGTGGGTCACTACCGAGTCCTCTAAATCGTTAAGCCTTATAGACCATGAACTCTAAAGCTGGCTGAGGTGAACCGATTTTTAAAATCGTTATCTTAGTTTCTTGGTCTGCTGGAAAAACAAATCACCACAAACTCAGTGGCTTGAAACAACAGAAATGCATTCTCTCATCATGCCAGAGGCCCAGAGGTCCAAAATGGAGGTGTGGGTCCGGCGGCACGCTCCACCAAGGCTCTAGGGGAGAGAGTTCTCCGGCTCTTCTGGCTTCTGGCGATTGCTGGTTTTCTGGGCTTGTGGTCACCTCACCCAACTCTGCCTCTGTCACCACACCCTCTTCCCCTATGTTTCTCCCATAAAGACATTTATGGACTCAGGGCTCACCTGGATCACCTCTTCACCTCAGCATCCTTAACTTACAGCTGTAACCCTCTTTTTCCAAATAAGGTAACATTCCCAGATTCCAGGATTAGCTTGTAGACTTTTTTTTTTGGTAGGGGGACCTATTTCATCTCCACCACTAGCAGTTAGCGCTTAGGCGCTAATGCTGGTTTGAAATATAAGGGTGTGCTTAGGTTTGGCTGTGGTTTGCTACGGAGTGGGGAGGGGCTTGTGTCGGAGCAGAACACCTCCTGAATGCCAGGTTACTCTTAATCACATCAGGTCTCTACCAGCAACCCCAAAAGAGAGAGGAGCCTGCTGTGTAGGCTGAGGCCAGGCCCAGCGTGTGGTCCAGGCTGTCCCTGCAGCATCCGGTAACAGCATGAACCATGGGCTCCTCCTATCTCCCTGGATGAGGAAGGTGCTGGTCTCTTGGGAACCAGGGGCTGAAGGCATAAGCCCACCCCCCTCTCCAGCACAGCAACCACCTGGAGACGTGACCAAACCGCTTCTCTAAGGATTTCCCCTTCAATCCCTCACTGGCTTCAGGTGGGCAGGAGCATTGTTGATTCTGCTGATGACATTTCACCCCTATCTTATGATTCTGTGGGCTCTGTCCTTTCTCTGCAAAGTCTTATTCACTTGGAACAAAAAGAAGCTGCTCTTTGTTCACCTCTAGAAGAAAAAAAAAAATACCTTTAATCAAAGGAGAAAACATTAACAATCAAGGACCCAACATATCTCTGGTTCCTCAAACTCCAAAAAGAAGTCATTCTTGTCTCTCAAGCAGTCACTCTCCAGACATCCCCATGTCTTCAGAAAGTTGCTTGCATGGGCCCATTATTGCCGCCATGTTCCCTGCGGCACTGCCACACAGGTGGAGCTGTGACATGGCTTCCTAATCCCGTCTCCCATCTCAAAACACCCTCTTTTCCACCTGTGTCTCACAGCACATGTAGGCCTTTGCCCCATTCCACACAAGACTGAGACCCTCTAATTACTGTCCTATTGCCAAGCGATGGAAATTCCGATTTCTGAGTGTGGCATTCAAGGCTCCATCGGATTCCGTCAGAACCTATTGCTCCTGCCTTTGTCCTGCTCCAGCCAGTGTGGCCATGTGGTGTCTCTGCCATGTTTTCTCCGACCTTTGCTGCTGGCCACTCTTTCGCCTAGAACGTGCTCTATCTTCCACTCCTGCTCCTTGAGGAAGACCTCTCAAGCCCCACACATCCATGTCTTCTTTACTGCTCCTTCCACAAGGTCCCACAGCCTCGTATTTCATGGTTTCCAGTCGGGATATAATTTTACCTCAGACAGTTGCTGCCTCAGAGCCCATCCATGGCATGTAGCGAATCACTGAACATACAGTTGGTCTTTTCAGCGTTTCTTTCCAGGAACCGGAAATGGAATTTTATGATGGCCCAGATTGCCTCGAATGCAACATGAGTGGCTTCCTCATGCTTTCTTCCAGATGCCCAGAAATTCTGAGGATTAACTGATTAAACTTCATCGGGGTCTCCTGTTTCCTAATTGTGAGTAAACCCTAGAACGTATTGCTGCTCTGTAATAGCCATGCTCCTAAGCCATGATTCAGCTTTCCTTGTAAGTGGCATAGAAATCCCATAAAAGATAAGATAAAAAAAAAAAAGACAGTGGAAGTAATCACTTTCCTTCTCTTTTTTGCTTTCATATAGTTATTGCCAGTTTTCCAATTAGTTGCTTTTTATAAAGGGAACACTTTCCAAAGTGCCAGGGGGGCTGGTGATGAATCCAAAATCAGCGAATACTGATGCTTTTTTTTTTTTTTTTTTTTTTTACTGATGCTGTTTTAAGGTAAGGCACGCTTTTGTCTTCATGCTTCCAGGCCATTTTACATGAAGATAATTCCTATTTTCCCTAATAGCGCTGCTAAAGGCCTTGCATTGTAAAAAAGACAGACTGGTTCGCCTGCCCTGGGTTTGTGTTTGCCCTACACACACGCTGACGCACAGCCTGTCAGCGTCTCCCTTACCCTGTGAGGGCACGCTCTATTTTTCTGCTCCCAGGACTATTATTAATAGACGCCGTGGTGGAACCCGTGCCCTTAACACTTCTTTAGAAACACATCTCGCCAGCATGGACAAAGGCTGACTTTGTTAAGGTTCATTACTTAGCATTGGCCACATCTAGGAATGGCGACTGAGCTGCTTTATGGAACAAGGCATGTGATGCTGAGCTTATGGGTTTAAGCCTCCCGAAGCCGGCCCTGCTTCTAACTGTGGTAGATTTACATCAGAAGCAATGATTTCAAATGGAGAATTTTATGTCAGGGCTTGCAGTCTACTGAGGGAACCGTCCTGGCAATCTCGTATTTGTCTGTTAAACCCTGCTTGTGGGTCCATCTGTTTTCAGTCAATAGGATTGGGTATTGGCTTGGCACGTTCTCGTTGATTCCTTGGGTTCTTATACTGTGGGACTTCGTGCAGTGCTGTCTGCAGCCCTGTGGACCTCCCCTGGTGAATACGTTCAGATATCTGTTTTAGGATGTTTTAGGATCAAGAGTCCAGCTGGGCACCATGGTAGAGCATGGGCTGTTGAGTCAGGTGGCCTGGTTTCTCACCTGGCTTGGCCAGGCACCACGTAAGTGTGTCACCTTGGGCCAATTACTTGTCCCTCCTGTGCCTCAGTGTTCTTCTCTGTCATATGATACCCCATCTCCTCCTCACCACCCAGCATTCTCCTTTACCCTATTGTACATTCCTTCCTAGCTCTATGGCCACCTGGTATGCGTGAACTTGTCTGTTTGTAAACCCCCCCACCACCACCCAAACACACACAACCTGACTCCCTCCCCTGCAGTGGAAGGTCTGCGAGCGCTGGAACTTGGTCTTCTTTACCCTATGCATGCAATGGTGCCCAGCACATCGGTCAGCCTGCAGAAGATGCTGGAGGGACGAACGCCGGGACCACCCACTGGAGCACAGACATTGACGCTGGTGCTCCTGAAGGCTGACCAGCTTACGCAGAGAAAAACTGACCGTCTGTCACTGGAATGGGGGACACGACTGATCAGGGAGTGGGAAAATGGGAGCTTGACTGTGAGGGGAAAGAAGACGGGGAGAGGGGGTATGACAACGGTTTTGTGGACGCTCATGGATGGCAAGGGTCTTAGAGGCGGGCGGCGAGCAAAGCACGAACCCACGCCTAACGGGAGGCCCCAGCTCCCTGCCTCTCGTGACTTGAGGCAGCCCACACCAATCGGCAAGGGTTCTGTCACAGCCTAAAACAAACAGATACACAATCGAAGGCAGATGTTAACCATGAAGGAGGCTGCTGATCGAACTGTACACGAGCTGGTGCATTACCAGGTGCTGACAGTCACGCAATAGAGATACAAATGTGAACGCATGAAGGCAGAGTAGGGGAAATGCACCGGACCTGGTGCTCGTGAACAGCGTCAGAGACAGCCCTGGTCCTGGGCACAAAGACCTCTGCCATCGTGGCTGCTCTGAGATTTGGAGTGATGGTTGGAAATGCGTTTCCCTTCCCATGCACTTTTTTTTTTAATTTTTTCAGTTTTATTTTCAGAAAAACAGTATTCATTATTTTTTCACCACACCCAGTGCTCCATGCAATCCATGCCCTCTATAATACCCACCACCTGGTACCCCAACCTCCCACACCCCCGCCACTTCAAAGCCCTCAGATTGTTTTTCAGAGTCCATAGTCTCTCATGGTTCACCTCCCCTTCCAATTTACCCCAACTCCCTTCTCCTCTCTAACACCCCTTTTCCTCCGTGATATTTGTTATGCTCCACAAATAAGTGAAATCATATGATAATTGACTCTCTCTGCTTGACTGATTTCACTCAGCATAATCACGCACTTGCTGGGATTTAAGCTTGGTAGCAAGAATTTCCAGGACCTTCCAGCCTCCTACGCACTGACCCTTCTCTATGTGGCTTTGGATCTGGTCGCTCTGTATACTGTCGTGATCAAGATGCTCAAATACAGGGGCGCCTGGGTGGCCAGTGGGTAAAAGCCTCTGCCTTTGGCTCGGGTCATGGTCTCAGGGTCCTGGGATCAAGCCCCGCAGCAGGCTCTCTGCTCAGCGGGGAGCCTGCTTCCCCCCTTTCTCTCATGCCTGCCTCTCTGCCTACTTGTGAAGTCTGTTAAATAAATAAATAAAATCTTAATAAAAAAAAAATGCTCAAATACATTGCCGCGCGCTGTAAATCTGGGTGGTATCCACACCACAGCCATTAGCACCATGTTCCTGAAAGGTTTGAAGAGGAGGAGGGAACTGTGCCTCTAACACTTCACCCCCGTTGACGCCTTCCCCGCAGTTCTTCAGAACAGATGGCAACGAGGCATCAGTTGTCTCATGTTTTGTTTTGAAACATTTCTTTGTAAAATAAACAATCCTGCAGGAGGGTTTTTATTGGTTGGGGCATGCGACGGCACTTACAAGTGGAGTGCCCTCGCCCCCGAGCCCAAGCTGGACAAAAATAAAAAGTTGCGGCAAACCAAACAAAAAGCACCAGAGTAAGAAGGGACCCGTGAAGCTCCAATCCCACCTGCAACTTAGATTTCCGTCCCGATGCATTTCACACATCCGATTCTCCTGTTGACCCACAAATTAATGTGTCATCGTGCGACACACACTTGTATTTTCATTGCAGCCTGTTGGAGGCGGTTTAGACCAATGACCCCAGCAACAACTATAGAGCTGTGAGCACACCGAGTATGCGCGGCGATGCAGGGGTGTAGACGTGTAAGATATGCCCACCGCTCCCAGGAACTGGAAATCCGGTAAAGGGTTTGTCTTATAAAATGATAACAAAACCACACAATCTGGTAAAGGGTTTGTCTTGTAAAACGATAACGAAAACCACACAACGGTACTGAAGGGACAAGCTGATTGGTTGAGACAAGAGCTGACACAGGAGGCCAGAGAAAGGAGAAATGCTTGGAGTGGAGAAGGAGACCTTTGTGGGAGGTATGAGCTGAGGCTCGGCTAAGTGGAGACGGTGGGAAAGGCATTCCAAGTGTGACAGTAAAACACAGAGACTGAAAAATACATGTTACACCTGAGGGGGGACAGCGAATCATGGCGGGCATGATGAAGCTAGGAAGGGAGGAAGACCAAAAATAGGCCATGTGAGATAGCCCTGAAGACTGAAAAGTTCCAGGATCATCCCAAAACTAGCTCGGAAGTTTCCCCTGTTGTCAAACAGAGGGTTCGAGTACTATACTTTGAATGTGACTCGGTCAGGTGTCCCTCCACTGGCGATGGAGGGACAAGGGGCTGTGGCTCCAAGAAGTTAGGATGGGGTTCTCTGCCCTCAAGAAGATGACAGTCTAATGGGAAATATGGAGTAATACATGTGAATTCCAACAAAGGATGGGAGTCAGCCATGTCAACACTGCAGCCACTTTCCAGGCGCCTGGGTGGCTCCGTTGGTTAAGTGTCTGACTCTTGGTTTTGGTTCAGGTCGTGATCTTGAGGTGGTGAGACTGAGCCCCATGCTGGGCTCTGTGCTTGGTGGGGAGTCTGCTTGAGACGCACGCTCCCTCTGCCCCTCCCCGGCTCTCTCTCTCTTTCACTCTCAAGGAAATAAATAAATCTTTAAGGAAAACATTGGAGCACCTTTGGTAGTCCACTAACACCCCGTTTCAATGAACCGGGCTCCTGGGAAGGATGAGGAAGGCCAGTGTGGAAGTCAGGAAGGGACTCTTCGTCACTCCTGTCTTCAATACTGCAACACAGGACAACTTCAGCGACAAATCTGGGGGTTGCGGGTTGTGTGTTGATAACACTTTGCCCTCATTCTTTCAACTCTGAGAAGAAAGGCAAAGAGGAGGTCAAGGGAAAACAGCCCTCACGAGAGAAAGTCAGGCCTCCCGAATACACAGCAAGAGAGAAAGAGGAAGAGAAAACAAGATATGCCTTTTGTGACTCCTGATTGCTCCCATTCGCTCATAGCTGGAGCTCCCAGATCACGTATTCCTGGCCCAGCCCTGCTCGGGGTGCCTACAGGTATTAACTAAGTTATCACAGAGCTCCAGGAGACAAGCACTATGGTTTTCCCCCTTTTTATAGCTTCCTAGTGGTCGAGTAAATTTGCCCAAGGCACCAGAGTCAGTAAGAGTTCAGAATGGGAGGTTCAAACTCAGCCACGGTTTTTTTTTTTTTAAAAGATGTTATTTATTTATTTGACAGAGAGAGAGAGATCGCACGTAGGCAGAGAGGCAGGCAGAGAGAGAGGTAGGGGAAGCAGGATTCCTGCTGAGCAGACAGTCGGATGTGGGACTCCATCCTAGGGCCCTGAGATCATGACTTGAGCCAAAGGCAGAGGCTTAACCCACTGAGCCACCCAGGCGCCCCACAGTCTTAATCCGCTTGGCACACACAGCCTTCTCATGCCGACAGAGATCCCACGGCTTCGGGGAAAAGGAGTGCTTCACAAAGAGATCCAATAAAGATCAGTTAACTCTAAAAAAAGTTAGAACAGAGGGAGCAAATTGATGTGAAAAGCCTACATTAATCTGGTTTTGTTTTGTTGTTACATTTTTTGGTTTTCATTTCCTAACGTCGCAGTGGTTGGAATGGGACGTAAACACGAATGGCTTCTTTTAGAGAACTGACAAAAGTAGCATTTAAAAATGGATCGAGGGGCTCCTGGGTGGCTCAGTGGGTTAAGCCTCTGCCTTCGGCTCAGGTCATAATCTCAGGGTCCTGGGATCGAGTCCCGCATCGGGCTCTCTGCTCAGCGGGGAGTCTGCTTCCTCCTCTCTCTCTGCCTGTCTCTCTGCCTACTTGTGATCTCTGTCTGTCAAATAAATAGATAAAAATCTTTTTAAAAAATGGACTGAACGTCTGTATATGAGCCGGGCACTCGGCAACGGTACCCTTAGAATCACAGTTTTACATTAAAAAGAAAAGACAAGAAAACAAAGAGACTCCTGTCAAGCACAGAGAGGTCTGTTCAATTTTACCGCAATCGACGCAGTCAGCGAGGACTGGAACACAGGCGAGTTGTACACATGTTCGCCGTCACACTGTGTGTGCACGATAACCTCCAGCTTATTGGCCTTGTGGATTCTCTGGGTTTGCCTTTCTTCTATTCGTCTGTGAGAGCACCAGAAGCTCGGCTGTGCACTGAGGGGATAAAGCTGTATTTCTCTGATGGGGTGGCTGGCTTGTAAGGGCATTTGGGAACCAGAACTCTTTGGGAAGGACATGGGAGAATCCATGCTTATGTGGAAAACCGTAGCTCTCTTTCCAATATCCAATACGTAATATTCTCCTTGTTAACTACTCTTTCACACATGAGTTATTTACCGGCCTGACACATTCTAAATTAGACTATCCAGAAAGGGAACTGCAAACCGCATCTCATTTCAAGTTGTAAGAACAGAGAGCTAGGGTGCCTGGGTGGCTTAGCTGGTTAAGCGTCTGCCTTCAGCTCAGGTCATGATCTCAGGGTCCTGAGATCAAGTCTGCGTTGGGCTTTCTGCTTAGCAGGGAGCCTGCTTCCCGCCCCCCACCCTGCCCCACCCCTCCCCTGCCTGCCTCTCTGCTTAATTGTGATCTTTCTTTCTCTATCAAATAAATAATTAAATAAAATCTTAAAAAAGAAAGAACAGAGAGCCATAATCATCTCCAGACAAGGGCTGGAGATTTTATGATTTCTGTTAAATTTCAGAATGCCAAAGAAGAATGTACTTAGAGTTTGATCGAAGTAAAGGCATGCATATCAACAAAGGGTTAGAACAGAGATCTGTATTCTTAAACTCTTTAAGGGGAGAGATAAAAATGATGCTTATTGGATGTCTTCTACAGCCCCATCTTCTCACATGCTTTACAGTGACCCACCTGGTTCTCACAGGGACCCATGGATTGTGCCCTCATTTTACACATGAAATTATTGAACTTAAGCATAGGTAAGCTGCCCCCAGGCCAAATAATTGACAAGTGGCAGAGCGAATTTAGACCCATCAATGCCTTTTTTTTTTCTCTTTTTTCTTCACCAAGTGGCCGCTGCTAGGAGAAAAGAGAAACTAACTCTTCATTCCTCCTAGAATTGTCACAAGCATCAAAACACCCTGAATGATAACAACGGAGGCTTTCGGTAGAAATAATGCAAATCAGAAAGGACAGAAGCTGTCATTAGAGTCGGTAGAGCATGAAGTAAAATATTCCACTTCCAGGCATCATCTTCCAGATCTCTTGCCCCTCCTCTGTTTCTGAGACACCAAGCAGGGAGGACACTGCATGTGTTTTCCTAGGAAAGGATAAGACTCCGACGGACAAGGAAATACAGTTCTGCATTTCTCTGGATAGCGTCATAAAATGCACCCTCCTGCCAAGTGTTAAATGGCCGGCTGCTGCGTGAGGGGCTCGCTTCTATTCATCTACTTTTCTCAAACGTTGTCTTTCGCAATAAGCATGCTGGTCTAAATTTGATTCCGTTAACGACACTCTCCTTCAGCTTTCAAAACAGCTTAACGGGGTCCAGAACACAATTGAGGAATAATCTGACTGAGACTGATAAGAGCGTTCATGTGGTTTTGACCCTCAGAGAGGATGGCGGGAGGATATTATCCTTTCTACTTTGTGCCGTTCTCAGAGGACAGTCACAAATGTGTAAACAAATGCGAAAAAGAAATAAAGGGGACAGCCAGATTGCCCATTACTTTACCCCTGGGGCATGTGGCTATTACAGAACTGGGGCAAATGCCAAGAGCGCTGAATTCAAAGGGAGGCTACCTGAAGTGAGTCATCTACTGAGGCGACATCAGGCGAACAGCGGGTCAGATCCTACTGGGTGACGAGGTTACACCATGGGCATCTGGTAGTCACTTTGGGAATTACATTAATTTACAGCAACCTGAGTACGGCGTGGCAAAATGTCATCAAAGACTAAGGCCAATTGATTTCTATTCAGAACAGAAGGGGTGGTTGGTCATGTACCTTTTCCCTTCAGCCATCCGCTTATAAACATGGATGGCAGCCATAATAGGTCTGAAAGAAAAAGGGTAAATATCTACTTTGCCAAGTAATATCCTGGGGTCTTGAGAGAGTGAATACTGTCATTAATCTTCTCATCTACCAAGAAATCGCTTCTTTTTCAAGATCAGGGTCCAAATGACCATTCTATATAGAAAGGCAAAGTAAGATGGTAGAAAAACAACCAGACTCAAAGATCAGGGAACCTGTGTAAGAGCTGGGCCATACCACTTTCTAAGAGGGTAACTTTGAGCAGGGGGCCAGCAGATCTCCAGGCCTCAGTTAATCACATGTAACATGGACATAAAACAGAACATAATCACCTTATAAAGTTGCTCTATAATTAATTGAGATGATATGTAGAAAATCCATGTGTAACTTGAACAGTGCTATACAAAGTGGGGTCATTCCTGCTGCATTTAAAAGGTTAAAAAGCAGAAAAAAGAGAGGATTGCCTAGAGAGAATGTGTCCATTCATCTAATTGATTGCCTAGCAACGTTATTCTAGGGTGCAGTTTTCTAAACAGGAATGTGGAACAGACGTGGAGTCTGAGCTGATCTGGGAAGGTGAAGAGTGGCTGGACGCATCTGCTGAACTCAAGGTCATAAACGGATCATGGTTTTGGTGTTTTCTTTAAGAAATCTTTGCCTAATCCCAAGCCATGGAGATTTTTCCTATGTTGTCTTTTAGATACTTTTTACTGTTAGTTTTTATATGTAGGGTCTATGATCTGCTTTGAGTTAATTTCCCTATGTTGTGAGTTACAGATAGATTGGCGTGCTCTGTCTTTGCTTTTAAGCGTAGAGCTATGCAAATTGATCTGGCACAACTTAATGAAAAGATACTATTTCTTTTCTTCACTGGACTGCTTTTGCATCATTGTCAAAAATCAATCGTCTATACCTGGGTGGTACTATTTCTATTAGGTTCTGTTAACCTACTTGTCTACCTTCCTGCTAATGTCACACTGTTCTGATTATGGCAACTTTATAATATTCCTGATATCAGGTAATGCTAGCTCTCCAACTTTGTTCTTTTTTTTCAAGTTGTTTTCACTCTTCCAGGTTCTTGGAATTTACATATGAATTTTAGAATGTCAATTTCCACAAAAAAAGCCTGTAGGGAATTTGACTGGGGCTGAATTGAATCTGCAGATCAATGTGGGGAAAATACTGAGTCTTCAATCTGTGAAAAAGATATATCTATTTATTTAGGTCTTCTTTAGGTTATTCAGGGATGCTTGTACAGATTTTAGAGTATGGGTCCTGCATATCCTTTGTCAGATATATCCCTAAGCATGAAGTTTTTTTCAACGCTATTGTACATGTATAATTTAAATTTTTTTAAATTTCTGATTGTTCATTGTTAGTGTATAGAAATACAATTAAATTTTGCATATTGCTCTTATACTTTGCAATTTTGCAAAATTCACTTATCAGTTCTGCTGTTGTTTTTGGATTTCACTGGATTTTCTATATAGACACTTAGGTTGTCTGTGAGTAAATGCAGTTTTACACCTTTCCTTCCATTCTAGATACATCATATTTCTCTTCCTTGTGTGACTGTAGTGGCTAAATCTCCAGTATAATGTTGGATAAAAGTAATGACAGCAGTCAGTCTTGTCTTATTCCCGATTTTAGTAGTAAAGCATTTGATCTTTTATTACGAGACATGGTACTAGCTACAGGTTTTTCAAAGATGCCATTATCAGATTGAGGAAGTTCTCTTCTTTTTCTGGTTGGCTAGAGATTTTATAAATAATCAATATTGCTTTTCGTTAAAAGCTTTTTCTGCATCTGTTGAAATGATCATAGAATTTTTCTTAAAAAGTTTCTTTATATGGTTAATTATGAGGATTTTTTAAAATTAAATTAAGCTTGCATTTGTGAGATAATTCTCAATTGGTCATGATCTTCTTTTTTTAAAATTTTTAAAAAATATTTTATTTATTTATTTGACACAGAGAGAGAGACAGCAAGAGAGGCAACACATGCAGGGGGAGTGGGAAAGGGAGAAGCAGGCTTCCCATGGAGCAGGGAGCCTAACATGGGACTCGATCCCAGGACTCTGGGATCACGACTTGAAAGGAAGGCAGATGCTTAACAACTAAGCTACCCAGGCACCCATGGTCATGATCCTTTTTATACATAGTTGTTACCATTTGCTATAATTTAGTTCAGAAATTTTGTCTTCCTGTTCATAGGGATATTGGTCTGTGGTTTTCCTTTCTTGTAATGTCTTTGTATGTTTTTGGTATAAGGTTAATAATGCTGGTCTCATGGGATGGGTTGGGAAGTATTCCTCCTACCTCAATTTTCTGGAAGAATTATATGGGATTGATGTTACTTATTTCTTAAATTTTTGGTAGAATTTCCTCAATGAAACTTCCTGGCCCTCGAGTTTTCTTTTTGAGAAAGTTTTTAACTATAAATTCAATTTCTTTTGTGTGTCTAAGGCTACTCAGCTTTTCTTTTTCTACTTGAGTGGGCTTTGGTAGTTTGTGTCTTTGGTAGTTTGTGAAATGTGTCCATTCATCTAAGTTGTCACATTCACAGGCATAAGTTGCTCATAATATTCCTTTATTATCCTTTCATATCTATAGGATTTATAATGATGTTACCTCTCCCATTACTGATATTGACAATATGTGTCTTTTCTCTTATTTTCATCATCAGTCTGGCAAGAGATTTTTATTTGATCTTCTCAAAGAACCATCTTTTGGTCATATTGATTTCTCTATTGTTTCTTTTTCCTAGTTCATTAATTTCCACTTTGATCTTTATTATTTCCTTTCTTTTGCTAAGTTTGGCTTCATTTGCTCTTTGTTTTTTTTAAGGTTGAAGCTGATATGAGACCATTCTTCTTTACCAATAGAGGCCTTTAGTGCTATAAATTTCCTCCTAAGCACTGTTCTAGTGGTATGCTCAAAATTCGGATACATCGCATTTTCATATTCATTCAGTTCAAAATACTTTATAATTTCCCTTTTGATTTTTCCCTTGACCCATAGGCTATTCGGAGGTGTTATGTAGTTTCCAAATATGTGGAACTTTTCCAGAGATATTTCTGTTATTGATTTCTAATAAAATTTCACTGTATGTAGTCAGAGAACATACCTGGTATTACTTGAATCTGTCTAAATTTACTGAGATTGCTTTTATGTCCCAGGACATGGTCTTTCTCAGTAAGTCTTCCATGTGTATTCTGTTGTTGTTGGCTGGAATGTTCTGTAAGTCAATTAGATAAATGTGATTGATAACTGACATTCAATTGTACTACATCATTCATGATTTTGTGTTTGGGTTTCCTTTTCTTTTTTTCTTTTTGTGTGTGTCTCCTTTCTATAAATTATTGACAAAGGAAAATTGATGCCTCTGACAGTTACTGTGGATTTGCCCATTCCTCCTTGCAGCTCAATCAGGTTTTTTGTTTGTTTTGTTTTCACATATTTTGAATTCATTAGGTATATATGCATTTAGGATTCCTTCATCTTCTTGAATTGGCCCCTTTATTATTATGAAATGACCTTCCTTTCCCTGTTAATATTTTTTGCTCTAAAATCCATTTTGTCTAATGATAATATAGTCACATCAGCTGTATCAGTTATACCAGCTTTTGATTAGTGTTAGCGCGAGAGGTATTTTTCATACTTTCTACTTTTAATATATTTATGTCTTTATATTTAAAATGTGCTTCTTTTGGCAGCATATAGTTGCATCTTGATCTTTTAAATTCAATCTAATAATCTCTGCTTTTTAATTAGACCATTTACATTTAATGTCATTATTAATGTGGTTGGGTTTACGTGTATCATTTGCTATTTGATTTCTATTTTCCCCTTCTGTTCTTTGTTACATCTCTTTTTTTCCCCCCCTGTCTTCTTTTGGATTCAGTGACTATTTTAATGATTCCTATTTTATCTCCTTTGCTGGCTTTTGAACTATAACTCTTGGTTTTGTTATTTTTATTGGCTATAAAGCACTTTTTAAAGTCAAAGTTTTCAAATCAAATACCAAGGAGGATATAAATCTGACCCCCTGCAAGGAGTACGTGATTATGTATCTCATCTTCAATTTTTGGAGAGGCACTAAAATGAATGGGCTGAAAAGATCAAGCTGAAATGAATGTTCACAATTCATAATATTTTAAATGGAGCTAAAAATGCCAGAATACATTTTGGTGCTTTTAAACCAAATTCAATCATTGCTACTACAGAGCTGAAGTGAGATTTTGGAGCCAGCTGAATATTCTTATTTTTAAATAATGTAGAGTTCTTAGTAGTGCCATGCTGAATTTCTTGATAAGTTTTTAATATCAGAAATTGTGTTTACCCAGGCAAAACACTAATAACTATCACTTAAAATAATTGACTAAAAGCTCATGTTAATCTAGTGGTCACATGGAGGAAATTATTATTTCAGTAAAATAAGAGGAAGCATTAGATTCAATATTACCTATTTCTGTGATTTTTTGCTGAACACATAGGTGGGTGTGATGAGTTTAGTTGGGGGCAAAACAAAGGAATTCCAAGAGGTCTGTGATATTAGTGTCAGCGACAGTTAACTGGAATCTCCCCGATCTGTGCTCAGGGAGATGTGCTATCCAGGATAAATCACTTAATCTCTCAGAATATGTTTCCTTATCTCAATATCTAAATATCATAATATCTATCTAATATCTAAATATCATAATTCAGATATTATCCAAATATCATAATATTTATTTTACAGGATTTTGATGAAGATAAAAAGTGACAACTTTATAGACAATTACCTATGATTAATTAAGCAGTAGTGAATGTAAATGTAAATGACCATTCCTATTATTTCCTTGTGTTTCATTAGAAGAAACAGAAATTAGGCAGTAAGGAATGGGACAGAATTCCATTCTTGGAGCGCAGATAGTCACAAATGGTGGCTACTGTTATTAATAGTGTTATTAACAAGTCACTAATGAAGGGGGTAAGTGAGGACTTCAATCAAATACCCTTATTCAGCAGAAGTGATGAAATTTCACTTCAGCCATGCCACTCAGTGTTGATATCTAATGCTTTCTGCTTTTATGTTCTCCCACCCAGAGTACAAGGACCTAGGTAATCGTACTGAAATGAAATTAGTATTTGTAATGCACTTCTAATTGTTTTATTACAGGCTTGTTAGCTTTTCTCCAGTTAACAATGAGTCTCTCGGAACTCTTCAGTGCACTGTGGTTGCTTAACAAAAGCTTGGTGTTATTTGAAGTGTCTACTGACACTATTAAAAATCATTCTGGTCTTCTAGACTCCCTAGTTGATTAGATTATTCAGTAAGCTTCTGATTTGTCAATGTATTCTCTTTGATTGAGCTAGTTCTCTCTCTTATTTCCAAGCACATTGCACAGCTACCTTAAAACAGAGATGCATAACTTTTGGAACATTGAGGTCATATTGGAAATCTTTTGCTAACCAAAGGGCTAATTCTCTGATGTTTACTTGCAGGAAACATCAATGTGTTATTGGATATAGTCGTATCAAAGATAAGCCAGGTCTTGCCATTTGGAATCTCCCAATAGAGTAAGGGCGAGCAAGTGTGTGTGTGTGTGTGTGCGTGTGTGTGTGAGAGAGAGAGAGGAAAAAAAGTGCACATATATTTAACAAGGTGATTCTGAAAAAGGGATAAGAACAGAGACAAGGAAATCAAGTTAATGAGGCTTAATACAAAGGTGCTCATTAGATGAGATGTGAATTAGGAAACTTGGATTCTACTTTAGGTTGTATTCTATGAGGTCTTGGGGTTAAAACATGACATTTTTCTCTGTATCTGAGTTCTTACTGTGCCAAGCATTATTTGCTGCACATGTATAATTGCCACTACTACGCCATTATTAGCTGTGAGTTCCTGGGTGACTCACTTAACATTTCCGGGTCTGTTTCCTTATTGATAAACTGTAGACAATAGTCATAATCCCTTATAGACTGTATTGTGTGGCTCAAATGAGCCATTTTTCTGTAAACTGGAAAGCCTATAATGAAAATCAGAAGAGATACTGGTTGGGAATACAAGCTGTGGCATCAGAGGATTTGTTTAGAGTAACTGGGATCTCAGATCGTTGGTCACATTCTTTTTTTTTTTTTTTTTTTTTTTTTTTGGTTTTTTAAATTTATTTGACAGACAGAGATCACAAGGCAGAGAGGCAGGCGGAGGGGCGGGAAGCAGGCTCCCTGCTGAGCAGATAGTCTGATGCAGGACTTGATCCCAGTACCCTGGGATCATGACCTGAGCCGAAGGCAGAGGCTTTAACCCACTGAACCACCCAGATGCCCCCCACTGGTCACATTCTTGAAGCTAACTATAGTCATTTCACCTGTGAAATGGAAGCAAAAAGCAGATCAAAATGGTAGACTGAATCTAGGAATACCTATACCCTCCCAGCAAAATCTCATGAAATGACAGAACACATTTTTAAAAAATAGTTATAAAACCACACAGTATACAGAAATAAGGATTTGTGCTATATAAGGGCCAGAGATTACAAAGCATTCCTGAAAATTAAAAATCTGGTGGAGACTAAGATTGGAGAAAAGCATGCCTCCAAACACAAGCAGGAGAGCTCCCTGTGGAGGATAGCGTGGTTAAAAGTATGCTCTATGTTAGTGCAAACAGATACGAGTCGCAGGGGCATGTCTGTGTGACTCATTGGCAAATGAGATTCTGATCAGCTGCCCTCTTACTCCCTTACCTCAACTCCCCATTGGCTGAAACAGGGAGGAGGGGTGTCACCAGAAGGCAAGTTTCCAGCACACCACAATGAGCATATGTCTTTCCTTGCCCCTTCATTCATGAGCACCTGTAACTAGATCCTGAACCTTCTCCTACCCCACAGCACAGCACCCAAAGTTGTGAAACCAAAAATGAACAGACAAAAATGAAACAACCAAATATTTGGAGTAAACCAAAACCCACATGAAAAATATGAATAAAAGTTAAAAAAAAAATCCCCCAAAAGCCCACAAAGAAACAGAAGTGGTAGAACTAATAGAATACTTAGATATTTACATACAAATAACAACCTAGAAGGGAATCTGGAGGACAGCAGCTCCATAAAATCAAGAGGAGATGGTTATGAAAACCAAACGATGCAAGAATCCGGAATTTAAAATTTCTAGGTGGCATAAGAAGTGTCTCCAGAGGGTTAGAAAGCAAAAGGGACACAGCTGCAATTCAAAAGGAAAAGAATATCAAGGGGCTGTAATATTGGGATAATAATAGGGCCCCCCTTTAGTGTTGTTAAAGGATTAAAGAAGAGAAAGCATGTAAGATTGCTTAGTCCAGTGGGTATTGTATAATAAAGTTACAATAACGTTATTTTTTTATTATTATTATCATTAAAGCCACACTGCCCAATTCCTAGTTACTAATGTTATGACTGTTATTATATTATCACGAGAATGAGGTCTCCCTTTTTGATCTGTCAGCAAGGTCCTAGACCTAACCCTGATGAGCCTGTGGGATTGAGGCTGAGATCAAGACAGATGCGGGGAGGAGCCAGGACACGGGATGCCAGGATTCTGGAGCAGGGCAATGACCCTCACCAGAGGGGAGGGACTGTAGGAAGCAAGGTGAGTACAAGAAGGAAAGAGGCATGGGAAGGTGAAGAGAAATTCCTTACTTGAGACTTGGGTAGGGGAAGCTTCTGGGCTGGTGGTGTGGGCCCCGCCTAAATCTGGCATGATAAGCCCCTATGCAAGTGGAATGAAACTGTGATATCAGGGGCTGGGGGGGGAGGGGGTGGCCAACATACATCTGATGCCACACAGGAGGCCAGCATTGGACTCAGCCTACAGCTTCCGGAGCCCTGCCCACCAAAACATCCCTGTGGCTCTTATGGATCCGAGACAACCTTGGGCCAGATGGGTCTCCCAGGTTGGTTCTAAATTAGAACAAGAATTCCAGGCTTCCTGTCCTAGAACAAATCCACAGATGTAGGAAGGTTTTGTATTTTATTTCCATCAAGGTTACGAAACCACTCAGTTATAATTTCTTAATCAATCAAAGTTTCTAACACTTAATATGAATATTGGCAGCAAAGTAATTTTCAGTTTGCTTGTGAGAAATATTGCCAGGCTACAGACCATCACATGCATCCAGAAAGTTCTAATGCAGACCAACCCCTAAGTGCCTCTTAAGAGAGTTGCTTCTTTAAAACTCTTTTTTGGGCTTCAAATTGGTCTTTGTCCCTCAAAATTTTATCAATTGCCCCTATAGCCAAGTAAATGTCTTTACTTTTAAGAGGGAGATGCAGGAGAGCTAGGGACCCATTTCTAGACATTTTATAAAGAACTCATCCAACGAAGTATTATACTTCATTACCGGTAAGTGCCCAATAATAAAATCGGTTTGCAGATACCATCTACATTTCCATATATTATTTATACAAGCTTGAGGTTTGTAATTTCAAGACCCAAAATGTTGATAGAAATTTGCATATTATTGAAATGGCATAATTTATTGATGAGGCACACAAAATAAAAGAGGTGATGCTTACAGCAGTTTGGAGGCTAATGCATAATTTACAGCACAAAACAACTTCACGAACAAGAGTGAAAATTGCACATTAGGCCCTGCCTGAGAAAATTTCAGCTATAAAACTAAGGCATTTTAGTTCTAGTTTTTGTAACAAGGGTACCTTCTTGGGAAGCAGATAGACTGTTGGCTTTCAATCTGCGAGCGGTGTAAAGATGCATCCGTCTGCCTGAAGACAGAGGGCAGGCGGTCATCTTCCTGTCCATCTGCCTCTCCCATCCTCCCATTACACCAACCTTTCATTAACATTTGATGCAGAAAGGATAGCCATAAAAGATTGTCCCTAAAACGCCATATGGATGGGGCTGAATTTTGTGCCGAAAATTTGCGAGGCCCATCATCTCGTGGGGCTAAATTACCCAAATGTATAGTTTGAGATCATTCATTTTAAAATCACTCGTTGGCAGTGGTGAGGGTTGGTAGGAAGGATTCGATGTGCATCAGCGGGGAAGCTGGCCGTGGCAGCCTGGCCCTGCCCTCCTCCACAGGGGTCACAGAAGTCTCGGCCACTGTGGGCTGCAGGGTCTGCAGGAAGTGCTGGAACCCAGCCAGTATGGGCTGCTCCCTGGAGGGTGCAAGAACTGTGCCGTACCTTTCCATGAAGCCAAAGAGCTTTCTGCTGATCATGCTGCTCTCACAGTAGCACCACACCTTGAACAGGTTGATGTTGTTGATCTGGCTCTCAAAGAGGAAGTCATTGATGGTCTTCAGCTCTGTCCCTGTCTGTGAAAGGCTCTGTGTGTTGGGATTTTGCTTAATGTTCCCACCCAGCACAGTTACAAACTTCTCCAATAGATGCAGGATCTGTATGATGTACATGGTGCATGTACCATATGATGGTAAGAATTACTGCAATGATTGTATCTAGAGTTTAGGGAGAAATCCAATTCAAAGTTTACCCAATGGGCCAATTTGCTACAGAAAATTTCTAGATCCCAGCGTAATGGACTAAGTTGGACACTGCTGAAGGCTTCTCAACTCTCATTCCCATGCCCTACTTTTTAAAAAAATTTATATGTGTTTATTTGAGAGAGAGAGAAAAAGAGAGTAGGGGGAGATGGAGAGTGACAAGTAGTCTCTGTACAGAGCACGGAGCCTCACGCAGGGCTCCATCCAACGACCATGAGATTGTGACCTGAGCTGAAATCGAGAGTCAGGTGCTTAATTGACTGAGTCACCCAGGTGCCCTCCTCCCCCAAACACACACCCTGCTTTCTAATAAAACTTTGATTGCATTCAAATACCCGGTCAATCCGCATTGTGACTCATGACTCGTGCAAGGCTGACTTTATCTCCATTTTCAGGGACTGGGAGAAGGATTTTATTGAGCCTAAGCAAATCAAAGATATCCCATTTCCTGGGTTCATGGATGCTACTGAGGTTCAAATCGATTCAGTGGGATATAAGGGAAGTCCACTGGGGAGCTTCTGGAAACGGTTTCTTCACTCTAAGAACGAAACTCAGGAAAAGAATGTCTTATTCCCTTTCCAGATTTGCCATATCTGGATGCGATGCCTGGAAATGCTGCATCCATCTAGCATGATCCAGCCAGAGGCCAACATCAATCCACTGAAGATAATGGGGGGAGGGGGCGGGCACTGGAAACGCTTGTGACTTGGTAACTTTCAAGAGCGGCTGATTGAATCAGTCTTAAAGACTGCCCCAACTCTGGACTTCTTGTAATATAAGCTAGTAAGCTCCCTCCATATTTAAGTTAAGTTGAGTACAAACTGAGGTCACCTGCAGAACTGTAGGTATCATAACCTAGGCATCGTTTGCCATTTTTTTTGCCTGCCTAGCATCTCTTCCCCATCCTAATGCCACTTTTTTGGAAACCTGCTTATTACTGATGTGTTTGAGGTAATCTTGGCGAGAGAGTATGCTTCCCCCTACAGAACCCCCTACAGATCCTTTTTCTTCTTTCTCCGGGAACATCAAGAGAATGGGCTGGTGATCTGAATTTTGGCAAAAAATATGTTTCACCCCTTATCTTTAGTCTTAAACTGCCAAAGCAAGAATATTAAGGACCACACCCAATAGTATTAACTGCAGGTGTGCTGACGAGAGGTCCACTTGGGCCACCCCTCCCCCTCCTCTGTGGCTCACTGGGAGACCCCTGGTTTCTGCACCTTCCCAAACCCAGTCCTCCAGGCTCTTCGTAATTTTCTCAGCTGCCCTCTAAATACACATCCATGTTCTCCCAGGAAATTCCTTTTGCTTAAGTGAACCAGAATTGATTTCTGTATCTTGCCAAGAACCACCACCAGGACTGGCTGAGATCACCTATTCTCTGCACCAAAACTTGGAAGTGAACTTGTCCTGATCTATACAAGTCAATTCAATCTGTCTTAAGTGAAACACAGTAGCCTTCTCCCTGCTACATGTTATTTTATTTCTCCTTTCTCACATATCAAAAACCACTTTAACCTTAATAGAATGACACCACACTCCAAACTCTCCTCATTCAGAAGAGAACAGGCAGTTATTGTTACCATGGCTGCTTTAAATCTCAGAGGCCTGCTAGGGGACATTTAGTAAGAACATGGAATCATAAGCTCCAGGTGTCGCTGCTGCCATTTAATGCCGTCTTCCTCTTAGTGCTAGTACTGTAAGCTCCAGCAATTCCAAGTGACTCCATTGGACCGTAGAAAATATAACAAGAGTCTTTCTCTTTTCCTCAGAGCAATTTTCATCTCTGAAACCATCAGAGATGTCTTGCCAGCAAGCTTGTTCACTGGTGAAAAGATTTTTGTGAATTAGGACAGTTTCTAGGACCTACTCAAACACCAAACACACACACACTGGAAAGGAATACAGAAGTATACGATCAGGGTCAACTTTGGGCCAAAGATCTGTGGTTAAAAAAAAAAAAAAAGAAAAGAAAATGAAGAGGTTGTATACAGCACTGGCGTCTCTTGAAGCACTTGCAGAATCATGACTCGTCAGAGTTGGAAGATCCCCTATTGATGACCCAGCCAAACTCTCAATTTACAGATCAAGAAACCAACGTCTAAAGGAGTGGGAAGGAATGGACCCAAAGCAACAGAGGTGTAACTCAGACCCAGACCCCCCACTGTATTCCAGTACAACACTCCACATCAACATCTCGTCTTACTGTTCCTTTCAAGAAGATATTCCGACTCTCTGGACTGTCTTTTCTGTACAGCCTGCCCAGATCCTGAGAAGATGTCATTTCCTGACAGTTTCTCCAAGTCTCACTGGAAGAAGTGACCCTGTCTGCAGTTAAAGCTCTCTAGTTACTCTGACATCAGGGATTTGTTCGTGAGCCGCTTGCAAGATGGCTGACTGTGGACATGTGTGTGCGTCTGTACCCCTCCTGGAGTATATACCCCCTGACGGCAAGTATTGTGTCTTGTTCATCCTCAATTTCATTTCTTTATAGCTCCTAACATTTTATATGTGATATATGTTGGCTGAGTCATACTGATGTGTATACCCTAGCAACACATGCCTTCCCACAAATGGTTATGGGGACTCAGGGTTGAAGCTGTCAGTTCCCTTTGGCATCCTGCCAAGCACACCCATGGGTACACCGTGCTCCAGCTTAAAGCAGCCATTAATGGCCGAGATTGCAGGTGTGGCGTTCAACTGGTAGAAGATATCATCTGTGGCTGGTACTTCTCCAATCCAAGCACTAAGGCAGACAAAGACAATGACTTGCAGAGTCTGCCCAGACACGAATATAAAATGTAATCATAATGTATCAATTCAAGATGCTTTCAGATGCAAAGAAAGAAAAGCCCCATTCACTTTGACTCAGATAATAAGGAAATCAATTCTCTCACACAATAGGAGGTCAACAAGCAGGAAAGATTTCCAGTTTGGGTAATTCACTAGCCATAGCATGTCCCCTTGGGCTAAATTCTTTTTATCCCTCTCCTCTGTAAATCTTTGGTGTTGACTCTTTCCTAGGGCTGGTGTCTCTCCTCTTCATTAGGTATCTCCTGCTAGCAATGAGACCACACCCTTCCCTATTCATGTCGGGCATGAGAAAGAAAATCCCTCTGGCAACCATGCAATAAAAATAGTTCCCTGTGGTCTGAAACTAAGTCACTCTGACCAACTACTGAAACTAAGTCACTCGTGACCAACTAACTAGCCCCATTATGGACACTACAGGAGGGCTGGATCCTACCTAGTTTAGAAATCCAAGACTGAGTCTGCAACTGGGGATGCAGTTAGCTTCCCCTGAGTCTACAGGGCTGCTTGGGGAAAGGGTGGAAAGCCAAATAAATACCAGTTCTGTTTAAAAAGAAAAAGGAGGGATGGACACTTGGTAGGGAGTCATCTGTGCGCATGATCTCAGAACGACAATTCTTCAAAGTCTCCATGAGCACAAATATTTTTGAGTTAAGAGCAATTTCTTTTGAATTTTGAGTTAAGAGAAAGAAAATCTGTTTCTTTTTTATAAATAAGTGTGTGTATGTTTATATATAGTGTGTTTATATATATAAATATATATATATATATATATATATTTCGCTGTTATCTTTCCATTGGATCAAATGAGTTCTATCCTGATGACTTAAGTATTGACAGATCAGGGAAAGACTCTTCTTCGTCTTGGTAATGAACTTTGGGAACTCATGGCCATTAATAAACACCAAGACAGAATAATTTCTTTATCAGAAAATTCACTTTAATTTTCCCTTTCGATTCTTCCCAGTTCCTATCTATGCAGCACATAAGGAGAGCTCTTCCTTCCCACCTACTTACAGACAAGTTGGTGTGGATTCTTAGAAACTGTGCTATGCTGACCACAGAGATTATGGAAAGAGGGGGAGGCATTACAATGCTGGGAAGCGGGCATTTTTCTCCAGATTAAAAAAAAACAAACCTTGATCCTGAAAGCCAAATTACCTCTGGGTCTTCCCAGTCTCCCGGCGTATCCTCAACACTCAGCACGTGAATGCCAAATCTAGGTGCTTCATGATTTAGGATGTTTGGAATTGAGTCTGTGTCCGTAAACATGGTTATGCTCTCTTTAGTCCCTGCCTGCTTGACCAGCACAGCAGTGAGGGCTGCCTTTCCATGATATGCAAAGTAATCCAGGGGTACGTTTCCTGGGGGGAAGAAATCATTCTTGAAGCATGTGAAATATAATCAAACAGCTAAGATGGGTTGGAAGGCAATGGCTGCTCTCAACTGTTACTGTTTATTCTGTGACTAATGAACACAGAAGGGAAGTAGGGAAACTTGACAGGTCTCAGTGGGGCTCCTGAGGACGACAGCCCCCAGCTATGATGCTTTCCTTTACTTGAAGCTTCACGGGTGCAAGAATAGCTCCTCAGGGCAGAGCCGGCGGGGTTACTAGACACTACGGTGACACCCTCCCAAAAGTTTCTGTACAACAGGAATGACAAGCACGCATGATAAGACAAGAGGCTGGGAACAATTCTTTTGGAGTTCGGAAATCGTTCTGAAGCCCTTCAGCCCAGACAGGGATCCTCGTGTGTTCTCAATCATAGGATATAAAACGGAGAAGGGGGGTGCCCGAGTGGCTCAGTTGGTTAAGTGATTGCCTTCAGCTCAGGTCATGATCCAGGAGGCCCAGGATCCCGCATCAGGCTCCCTGCTCACCGGGGAGTCTGCTTCTCCCTCTGACCCTCTCTCCTCTCATGCTCTCTCTCTCTCTCATTCTCGCAAATAAATAAATAAAACCTTTAAAGCTGAGAAGGGGTTGATTCTCTTCTATGCAGGAAAATACATGCTGTTGTTCAGTTTTGGGGCGGGGTTACAGAAAAAGCAAATAGTTTACTGCTGCAGAACATGACTCTCCTAAGTATATTTTGTATATATTATATCAAAACCTTCTTCACTGAGGAAGAGTGTCTATCTGTACGTGTTACTAAAGCGGGTTTCCCTTATATTCATGTCATGAGTGGACTGAACCATTCGCCTAACACTGGGTTTTCATGCTGGGAATCAGGTTTAAAATGAAAGGAGAAAAAATCCCCCATTGATTCCCCACTCCCACTTTTGATTCATATTAATCTTGAAAAGACAGAACTCACTACCTATTCCTTCCTGAAGCCGCAGAATTCTGACCTCCCCATCTGGCTTCCGTTCACAGGAGCCATGTCATAAGGGGCTCTGGTGCCCACGGGCTCTCTCTTCTCTCTCCTGGATTTTGTGTCCCCCTTCCCTTGGCTCTCTGCCGCTCCTCCCAAGAGTTCCTTCTTGCTGGCCTCTGAGGCTGCCTCTTCCTTGGTCTGAACCAGGTTCCACAGGATTTTCTTCCCTTTTGTTTCTCCATGCTTCCACATTCCTCCTGATCGCTCATCTTGCCCACACTCACGCCTTTAAGCAATCACATGTGACACTTCTAGCTCCAACACCCATGTGGGCCATAGATCCTCTTGGGGAGCTCGCCAATGGACCACTCTCCTTTGTATCCTGTGGACATGTCACATTGAACAAGGCCAAATCTCACCTCAGTATTTGCTCTCCATGTGCCGTTCCTTACCAGGAGCCTGAAACTACTGTTCACAATCACTTAGCAACTTTAGAAACTTCCGTGTTCACCTCCCTCTCCTCCACTCCCACATCCAAGGCTTGAAGATTAGGTCTCTTTCCAACCTCTGTATCTTCTCCTCCAGGTTTCATTGTCTGTATCCGGTTCTTACCACTCATCTGAACTTGGCAATAATTTTCTCACCTTCATCCCTTCTAATGGGAGAGTCCCCTAAAAATGCAATTCATTCTCTGCATTTTCCACACTGGCCAGAGTGACCTTTCAAAAATCCTTTCTAAGAATTTCCTTAAAATCCTTAAATCCTTGTATAATTCTTCGTCGTTTTCATAGTTAAGTTCAAACGTCTAATGAGCACGAAAGGTCTTTCCTGATCTGTTTAGGGAATACTAATCCCATCTCTCCACGGCCTTCCCCTCAGACCACCAAAGACACTTTACCTTTCCTAGACACAATTAAATAGTTGGATTTGCAAATGTGCTTCCATTTATTCATACATCCGGGTCCCTATGGATGGAATAAAAGTTTCCTTAATGTTTAACTCATTGAACACCCAAAAGTCAGCACAAGCGTACCATCTCTAAGAACCCATTTTGTTTTGTTTTCTCCCTCATTCTGTTTATATTCTTTTCTTCTTGAGTTATCTTGGTTTACTTTCTACTTTCCTTTTATTACTTAATAGTAATTCTTATCAACTCATGAACTCATGAAGGGCAAACACTGTTGTTATTCATCTTTTTGTCAACAGCTCTTGGTGTTCAAAAATGTTTGCCTAATGAATGAATGAGTGAGAAAAGAATCCAGGTGCTCTGAGGAAGACAAGAGACATCTCTGACTTATGCTCTGCCCTAAATAATCCTACATTTTCATACCAGAGTTAAGAAATTAGAAGACAATTACAAAATGGAAGAACGTCTAAGTAAATACGGAAAGTGGGTATGGTGACCAGTAACCAAAATCGCATTATAAAATCCAATGTATTTTTCTTTTGCTGAATTTTTAAAAAAATGTGTTAGCCTTTCTGACACTAAACTCTTTGAAGAAGGCTGAAGCTTTTTGCTTCAAGGAGTGTAGGACACAAAAGCAGCATCAAGAACAAAAATTCCAATTCTTGAGTTTCAAAACAAGTCCTTGAAATTCATGGCAGAGTCAACAGTTTTGGAAGCCAGAGAGCTTTGATTTACAAGAGCTGGGCTTTTTGAGAGGAAAAATATGTTTGTAAATTGCAGTAGAGTCTGGAAGACTTAAAATGTGGACACTATATCAAGAAGCTCCGAGCAGGGAAAGCTATAGGACTTGATGTAAAAAGACAAAGAGGGGAAAACAGCACCCTTTTGGGGACAAAGGGTGGGGCTCATAGAGAGAAAGGCAAAAGAGAAAAGGATGACATCGGTGCTGGATACCACAGTCTCTCCATTCCCCACCCAGAGGAATCGAATGGCAGAAATAATAATAATAATAATAATAATAATAAAGAAGGAGAAAAAGAAGAAAGAGGAGGAGGAGGAGATTAAGTTGGAGAGGTGGGTTTTACAAAAGGATCTCAGGGTAAAGCCGAGAAAACCTGTGCCTTTCAGAAAATTCCCACCCTTCAGATGTCTTTGTAGATGGACCTGAGGTCAGTCAGGCTTGCAAAATTCTGCAAACCTCAGCCTGAGGAAGAGCAGCTCAGAGATTGCAGAGTCCTTTCGTGGCAGATCCAGAAGTACTGAAAGGGGTATGAGACTAGAAGTCCCAGGAGGACCACGACTATCAGAGGAAGCCAACATACAGCTGAGCACAGCAAAGAAAAATGACAGCGGTCAGTGAGGAAAGAGGAGGCACACAGACCAGTTCCCTCCTTGGAACTCAGACCATCTGGCCGCCAGGAGAAGGAGAAGAATAGGAGGGGAGGGACTCTTGAATGAGCAACAATGTTCACTGTTAATCGGCACTGAAGTATCCTTCAAGGCATCCTTCCTTTCTGCATTCTGTCTGTAAATCTCCTAGTTTGATCTGTTTGTCTTTTTTACCCGAAAATTCTCTTGGATGTCATCACTTCACTCTGTGTACTCAACTGTCTCTGCTACTAGTTTATTTCTTAAAGGCGGGGGTCTCTTGTCTCTGTATCCCCCCATTACTCCTACAGTATTTTGTCAATAAATACTTGTGGAATTAAAAAAAGAAGAAGAGGGGCATTTGGGTGGCTCAGTGGGTTAAGCCTCTGCCTTCGGCTCGGGTCATGATCTCAGAGTCCTGGGATTGAGCCCTGCATTGGGATCTCTGCTCGGAGGGGAGCCTGTTTCCTCCTCTCTCTCTGCCTGCCTCTCTGCCTACTTGTGACCTGTCAAATACATAAATAAAATATTTTAAAAAATAAAAGAAGAACAACATATTGAATATGGGTGGTGGTCGGGAATGATGACATAGATTTCACAGAATTCCTGGAATACTGACAAGAGTCGAAGCTACGGAAATGGTTGCATTTGGACAGGGCAACAAATTGCAAATGGACAATGCACAGAGTAAGAAGAGAAGACGGCTTATCAAAGAACCTGCAGAAATGTCAACTCTTCAGGGATGGACTGAGAAAGATGAACCCATGAAAGAATGGTTCGGGAAGGAAGAGAAAATCAAAGAAGGGTCACATCCTGGAAGCCTGAGGCATAGAAAAATTCAAGAAAGGTATATTCAATAGAACCAAATAATTATAAATCAGTTAAGACCAAGAAATGACTATGGGATTTGATCATTGGGAAGCCACTGGGACATTTTGGTGGTATGGTGGGAGGAAATACATTCCAAGTCAGTTCTATAGATCCAACTTTTCCTCTACGTGGTTGCTCCACGGACGCTCGAGAAGTAAGTACGAAGAAGCATCACCTTTAGTGCCCTCTCCTCTGCTCTGCCTTCAGCAGGGCCTGTGTTCTTTAGGAGACTGTTGGGGATATGCTTTCATATCCACGTGGCTCTCTGTATCTATTTTCAATGGTTAGAATTTAGAGAGGTCGGATATACAATTACAACCTTCAAATCTCCCACAAGGTCAACTCTTAGTGAAAGCTATAAAGCCTAACCAGCAATTGTTCAGAGCTCAAATAAACAGAGGTGGCTAAGTCCTCAAGGGCAACATACTAGAGTCAATTATGGCTCAATATGAGTGGATTTACCAAATTTCTTTCCCCTGTGACTGAAGAAGAAAGAGGTAGAACTTGTTCCCACATATGCGGACGAATGTGGGGGTGCCCCTGGGGTTGACGGAGAACACCCGAGCTAGGAGCAAAGATAACCTGTGTCTATCTCCCTGAGCCTCAGCCGATCAAGTCCGGACATGTTTCCTGCAGCGGAACAATCTGATCTAGGTAAATACTCTTTTTAATTCAACGCACCCAATACTTAGGAAGAACAGTTCTCTGTCAGGCACTATTTTAGGAATTGAGAAAAAAGACTGAAAAAATAAAAACATAAAAATAAGTAACATGGCTTCTGTCCACAAAGAGTTCGCAGACTAGTTGCTAGAGAAACACAGAAAAATTCAGAGGCATCCTAAGAGCGGGGTGCGACGCGACAGGGTGCCACAGAGACAGAGGCGGCCACGCTGACACAAGTGCCACGGGTGTGGAAGTTAGTGATGGCGGGTTAGTGAGGTTGGAGGGATACCAAACAGATGGGGAAAACTCCATTGTTTTCTAGAAAAGAAAGTTCTGTAGTAAGAAAAGTTCTAAACCTTCTAGGGCAACACATTCAAGTCATTTAAAATCTATGCAGGGAGGGAAATTATTCCTATAATTAATCCCACCTTGAAAACCTTAGAATTCATTTTAATCTGTCCCTTTCTCTCTTTTCACCAGGGAGAACACTAGGAAGGGTCCGTGAACATGGTATTTACATTTCAGTTAGAAATCTCTCCGAATGACTCGGTTATTTTCCAGACACCGAAACAAAAAAAACCTCCCCAAATCACTTTATCCCAATGCACGCACATTCATCATTTAGTCTTTTTTGTTTTAAAGTGAATACTAATCTACCTCCATTAAAAAGGCTCCCAAAGGGCCTTAGACCCAGCGAACATGATACAGTTTTTAGCTTACGGGATAGAAGAGGCTGGACAAGAAGTCAGCAAGAACATTCTTCGATAAAACAAGTCCTAATCAGAATTCTTAAAATTTGGAAAGGGAATCATGTTTTCTTTACTGCCAGGGGACTCTCTGATTTCCTGTTTCAACTAAGTCAATTAGGAATGGTTATTGCCACGGCAATTTCTCCCCCTGCTAGGCCCTAAATCTCAAGTTACTCCAAAATGTGTTTCCAAGAGGGCTGAATAAACCCCCAAAGCTTTAGCAGAATTAAAGTTCTTACAGCTTTCCTGAAGTATACTTCCCATTTGTTTTTGTTATTACGCTATCCTTGATGAGTTATATATATATATACACATACATGTGTATGCATATGTGTATATATGTTTTGTTTTGTTTCTTAAAGTGGACTGCTATCTTGGGTAGTTGGTTAAGCATCTGACTCTTGATTTCGGTTCAGGTCATGATCTCAGGGTAGTGGGTTCAAGCCCCATGCTGGGCTCCGTGCTCAATGGGGAGTCAGCCTGAGACTCTCTGCACCCCCACCCGCCCTGCCCCACTGATCACACTCTCTCTCTTTCTCTCAAAACAAAACAAAACAAAAATCCAATGTACTACTATCTTGGTAATGGCTATGAAATCCATATTCAAACATTCTCAAATAATACGGAGAGACAGAAGATACAAAAATGCCTGTGAGATTGGCTGAGAAGGACAAGGGACCTTGGGGAATATTTACAGACAAGGTACAACTAAGGTTCTACGACTTGCCCAACACCAAGGAGCTATTTAACAAAAGAGCTGAGACTAGCATCCCTGTGAAGGAGCCAGGCCCTCTATCAGCCACGCTATAGGCAGGGCCGTGCCCTGCTCAACTCAAAGGATGGCATCCACACAGTACGGGCACCAAGACACCCCGGACGCAGTGGGGACTGGGCCTCGAGCCAAGCCTAGTGGGGGGCTGTCCTGGAACCCAAAGCCTCAGAGCCCCCTAGCAGAGCCCTCGTCATTCTTCCATTGGAGATGCCTGACTAGGTACAAAGAAGTCAAGGTAGCCTGACAATTTTGTTCTCTGTATAGGATCAGATTTGTTGGGAAGAGGGGGGTGGCCTTGGGGTTGGCCAGTGCACCTCACCATAGAAGCTCTTAAGATTTCCAGTGTTTTCTCCACCATCTTCTTGCACAATACCAATGGCTTTTAGAAAGATCCTACTGAGTCATCCTTGTAGGATTTATATAGCAAAAGCCTTCTAGGTGGTTTGATAAAAAGCACGCAAAATAAAGGCTGCCTCCCTCTCCACCCACAGTGAAAAAAAAAAAAAGCACAAGTTTTAGGAAAAATCCCAGCGGGAGCTAAAGTCTTTGAAGCCCCCGGGAAGCCTCAGGGGTTTTTTCTTGCCTGCCTGGGGAACCGCGCTGTGATGGCATAGAGGTGGCATGAGGAATGTGACACGAGGCAGCCCTCCCCAGTGACGCTCTTGCCCGACTAGCGTGCTGGATATCTCACGGCACAGTGGTGGCACCCACCCCACCTAAAACACAACAGTTGTATAAAGAGTTTGGGGACTTAAGTGGCTCAAGGTGGTCATAAAGTGTACGGAAATCATCATACTCAGTGTTAGCTCATTATCTGAAACACTGGTCCCCCTCAGTGAGGAAAACATCAGCAGGGGGCTGAGAAGAATGTCCCCAACAAGGATGCAAATCATTAATGCAACAGTTTGCCCCCTGGGCCGCATGACCAAGCCAGCACCTGCGGTCCCAGCCCCACATCCCCGGGAAACCTAGCAGATTGACTGCCGAATGACTGCAGGGACACTCAAACCAATGCAGGGCATTGTCTCTGGCGGGAGACATCCTTTGTACCAGACAAAGGATGTGGGGTCTACCGGGTTTCTCCTGGGGACAGCTCACAAGTTCTAGCAGAGGGTTGATGTTTTAACTCAGACCCACACCATTGCATGAGACTAGAATGAGTTCCTGTTCATCCTGTCAGTCTTCAGGATCTAGATGTTTTCATCCACAAAGCCTCCTGACCAGTGGCTAAGGTCGTGAAGCTAGGTTTGACCTCGGAGGCGGCAGGCAGTGTGGGGGAGGCCACACACAAGGATCAGGGTGTGCACCCTTCAGCCTCTTGGGTGTCTCTCCAGATGCCTCTCTAGAGCTCCCAGGACATCCATTAACAGATGAATTGGAGGTAGCCTGTGGCCCTCTGGGCTAGTCTCGTCTTCGGGCCTGGCCCATTAACCAAGCACATTTCAAGCTCTGTCCCCCAGCCACGGTGTCGCCCTCGTGCTCCAACCTAGGAGTCTGGCCACCTCCATGCCACAGAGACCGGGCCCTTGTGTGACAGCAAATCTGCCACGTGCCATAGGAGACAGTTAGCTCTTTTCGTCCATTCTATTGGGTAAATTCCAACCGGGAATCTGTTGTGAAGCAATGATCCTTGTGCCTCGTTCTTTCCTCTTCAGGTAAGACCTTCCCTTTCTTTGCTTATTCTCCAGCCTTGTAGCCCCAACACTTCCCACTAGACTCCTGGGCCCAGCCCCTCCAGAGAGCCCCCTGTCGTCCAGAATACTTCTCCATTCTCTGCCAAACACTGACAGACTCTTGCGGGACAACTGTTTTATGGTAGGGACACACTAGCTGGTTGGCCGATTTTCTTTTTTCTATATAGATGTTTTGAGTTCCATGAGCTATAAGCCCCCTGGAAAGTGGGACATTGCCTAATATGTCCATTCTCTTTCCCTATAGAATACTGCACACAAAGGTTCAAAGGAAGAATCATACATATTTGTCTACGGATTAAAACAGAGGGGAAAAAAACCGTAATAACACTCCTCAACCCAGCTTTGAAAAGAGCAAACGTTCTAGTTTTGCCCTGCTTGATATTTTAGATAGGAGCCTCTGGCTAGAAGCCAAAGGGCACATTTCCCTAGGGAACAGGAGAACATGACTTACAAAAACAAGCCATAAAAGAATTCTCCAGTGAGGAAGGCAGGCAGGAGCGTGGGAGGGGGTAGGGAGAGAAGGAGAAGAAAGGGAAGAGGGAGGAGAGAAAACGGACAGGGAGGGAGGACTACATCGTAGCCCGGGCCCTTAGATCTGTGAACTTCAACTTGATGCTTCCAATATTTCTTCATAAACCAGAAAGTCACTGTTCAATAGAAACATATGGTGTGACACCTTCTTTCTTTCTTTCTTTCTTTTTTTTTTTTGGTTGGATGGTGGGTGTAAAGAGGAAAAGGGATCCAGCGGGGGTACGGCCAGGAAGGGGGCTGGGAGAAGAAAGGGGAAGGACCGTTTACAAAAAGATCCACCATGGATAAGGGCTTTTTCTCCCCTTTTCCTTTTTTTTTTTTTTTAATTTGGCTATTTAAAAAGATGCATTTTATAGCTTTTCTGTTTTCCAGCAGTTCTGTCCTTTGATGGAAGCATGTTCTGATGTCAACCATGATTAAGTCCATCAGTGAGTAAATCTGGTATTCAATTTAAGAGACAGAAACACAAGACCACATCCACCCCCTTTTATTGGGAACGTCAGGATCAAGGGAGAGAGGTAATTCATTCCTCTTCAGCCTATCTGGAGCACTTTGCTCTGTCTGTTCAGTACCGTATCATGGCAGAAGGGTCTCGTGTAGTGTCTCAGGAAGGAGACCCCACATACCCCGGGATCCTGCCCGTCAGTTCTGGTTAGAGTCCACACAGCCCAAGACACTGTTAAGAAAAATCAAGGTTTTCAGTGATAGCTGAAGACCAGGTCTGCTCTTCTCTGTGTTTCCACTGCTGGGAGGCGGACAAATAACATTTATTGTGGACCGGGACTGCCATGTGCCCTTGACTCCTTTCCAGCACGACTGAAACTCTCAGGTCAGCCGCTGTTCAGTGCCAGGCACCTGTACCCCGACACAGCAATGAAAGGACACTTTCACACCCGTGTTCTGGTGCTGGTTCAATGAAGAGTAGGGCCAGCACCTTGAGCAGTTGTTGTAGGGCATGAATGAGAAGGTTTGTGTTATCTGTTCACCTGCGGTTCCTTCTGACTGTCTTTCTGCAGAGCTGCTCCTCATACTTCATTTCTTAGCTTAAATGTCACTGCCTCCAGGAAGCCCTCCCAGGTTACACATCTGAAGATACATCAAACCCCTGACTTGGCATCACATTCTGCTTACCGTCATCAGGGCCCCTACCCCAATATGCAATTAATCTTACTATTGTCTATCTTTCCCACAGCAGGCAGCCCCCACGAAAAAGGACTGTTCCTACTTGGCTTCTGCTCTCTACCTGGTGCTAAGCACAGTGCCTGGCTCGTAGCTGCTGGTCCCACATACCACTTGAGTGAATGCACAGGCACAGAGGTTCCCCTCTACATCCCTCTTTCCCTCTGCCGTTTGTAGGTTCACCCCCGTGTGGCATCTTGTCCGCTCCTCCCCTCACCCCCCCACCCCACCCCCGCTGAGACCAGGGATCCTGGATTGTTTCCGCTGCATTGCAGCTGATGCAGGAGAGGAAAGCTGACTTTGCTCCCACTCTGTAGCAAAAGAACGTGGGCTGCTTTCCTCTCGTCTTAGGGGAGAGGCCTGTCTATTTTGGACCTGAGTGAAGGAAATGGAGGTGGGTGGAAATCGAAGCTCTCGTGACTCCTGGGTCTGTGGAGGGGTGGAAAGACTTAATAATGGCAGGGAAGAAATGGTGCCCATGGTGCAAAGGCCCTTGCTCTGACCATGCTCTCCCATCCAACCCTCCTTGGGGAGCTTCTGAAAATGCTGCTCCACCGTGGCCAGCCGCCCTCAGTGTCTGACTCATGGCAGCAGTCCGAAGTCCTCCTCGATCCTGAACTTCTAAGCTCAGGCTCTATCCTCCAGGTTCAGGATCTCTCCAGAGCTCAGGTGGGCAGGAAGGGGTGCTGGTGCTCACGTTGAAGAGTGGGATCAGGCCCTCGGGGGCTTTCGGTTAGGTATATGCCACCTTCGAAATCAGAGCCATTTCGACTGTCAATTCAGAGTCAAACCCAGGTGGAAATAGATGGTCTGACCATCACTTTAAAGAACCCACAAAATTTAAAGTAAGCAGTGGGGTGCGGACTCCTGATTTCGGCTCAGGTCAGGATCTCAGGGTTGTGAGATCGAGCCCGTGACTGGCTCTGTGCTCATTGGGGCATCTGCTCGAGATTCTCTCTCTCCCTCTTTCACAGCCCCTCCCTGCTCAAATAAATAAATAAAATCTATAAAAAATAAATATAAAGAAAACAGGCTTTCTCCATGAAAGTCAGCTTCTCTTGTACTTAGGTAACCATTCAATAATCACAGATCAAAGCACAGGTCCAATATTCCTAGTCCTTGGGAAGCCATCTTGGACTGTCTCTGTGTCTTTCATAGAACTTACCTACTCTGTGTCCCAGTCACATTCTTCTGTGTCTGGGACTGTGTCCAGATTGTGGTCCCACAGAGGCAACGGGTCTCATACACTTTTGTACCCTTTAGTCAAGATCCTAGTATCTTGTCAGAGGCTAGGAATACAGCTAGGAATACAGCAACTATGTACAATACATAGTTGTAGGATATATATTTGAATAAGGAATTCTGGAGTTTAAGGTGACCTTGACTAGTGGTTTGATATTTTATAAAGCCAAAGAAAGATAAAGTAATTGCCAAGGTTAGCTACACAGTAGCAGATGGGATATACTCAAGTAAATATTATTTATGACTTGAAATTAAGTTGTCATGATAAAGACTTTCCAAAAGCTTTAAAATCTAAAACAGTCTGAAATACTTTCTAATTATAATGCTTGGACTTTTTAAAAAATCACAGGGATTCAAAAGACCATGTTTTATACTTCTGAGAATTTCAAATAATGATTGTCCTGTAAAAACCATTGGCTTTTCTATTACCTTAAAAAATATCTGCTTGATGAATACTGATTTGGGTTAATTATTTGTGTATGTTGACAAACCACTGACAGACATTGGGTATATAGACTGTATTAGATAAAATCTGACATGGGACTTCCTCTAGGTCTAAAATAGTATGCCTCTACAAAATCTTCTTCTTTTTTTTTTTTTTAAGATTTTATTTATTTATTTGACAGAGAGAGAGAGTGAGCACAAGCAGGGGGAGCAGCAGGCAGAGGGAGAGAGAGAAGCAGGCTCCCTACCGAGCAGGGAGCTGGATGTGGGCCTCGATCCCAGGACCCTGAATTATGACCTGAGCCCAAGGCAGACACTTATCTGACTGAGCCACTCAAGCATCCCAGCTCTACAAACTCTTCTATGTTGATCCCATCCTTAATGACCTTTTATTGGATGTTTACAGTATCCCAAGCATTATTGGGGAAATAAGCATGCACTGTTTTATAAATAAGACAGACAACCCCTGTCTTCAAGTTATGGACAGTCTAATGGAAGAATCAGGCATAAAAACAAACAAAGAATATTTTAATGAATGCAAAGTACTGTCAGGGAGGCGTGTACTTGATATTGTGGGAGCATAAGAAAAGGAACAGTAACCTCCATAGGAAGGATTTGAGGATGCTGTCTTCTAAATAACCTTTTAAATAAATTGGAGTTGGAAGCTGAGGATCAAGAACTTATCAAGAATTCATCCAGAGTAAATGAAAATATTTGTTCTGCTAGGGAAAAAAAAAAAAAAAAAAAGACAAGAGGAAAGCCTGTAAAAATCAAGCAGTATCTCAAGGTGATGAAACTGTTCATCACATTCTTAATCTCCAGGTAGTGTGGTCTTGAATTATAGGGAGTTTATTTAAAAGTATACAATGGGTTTAATGGTATTAAATGATTAAATTAAAGTAAATACTTGCCACTTACATTTTCTTTTCCTGATAGATGGGAAACCATATTGTCTATATTTGGGGTTTTCCTATTTGGTACAGCTAATCAAAGAACTAACCTTTTGGGAAGAGACAGTGTTATGGGTTGAATTCATATGTTGAAGTCCTAAGCTCCAGTAACCTCACAAAGTGACCTTATGTGGAAATATGGTCAAGGCAGATAGAACTATTTAAGATGAGGTCATAATGAAATAGAGTGAGCCCCTAATCCAATATGACTCATGTCCCATTACAAGAGAGGGAAACTGTGGACACAGACATCCACATAGGGAGAATGTCATGTGACGTCAAGGGCAGAAACTGGAATGATGCTTCCATCAGGCAAGGAACACCCAAGATGATCAGCAAACCACCATGAACTAGGCATTGTAAACTAAACGTTTATGTATCCCCCGAATTCATGTTGAAATCCTAACACCCAAGGTGAGGAAGCAAAACCCCCATGAATGGGATTAATGCCCTCATAAAAGGCCCCTCCAAAGAGATCTCTTGATCCTTCTGCCACATGAGAAGACAGCCAACATCTGTGAACCAGGAAGCAGGCTCCCACCAGGTGGAAACTATGGATGCCTTGATGTTTGGACTTCCCAGCCTCCGGAACTGTGAGAAAAAGATCGCTATTGTTTATAAGGCACCCAGTTGGTAGTACTTTGTTATAGCAGCCTGAATGGACCAAGACACCAGGGAAGAGGCTGGAACAGACGCTTCCTCTCAACTCTCTGAAGGAACAAACCCTGCTGACACCTTGATCTTGCACGTTCAGCCCCCAGAACCGTGAGACGTCAAAGTTGGTTGTTCAAGTGATGGTTATTTGATACGGTAGCCCTAGCAAACTAATACAGACTGAAAATTCTTTTGAAATTTAGACTAGATTGTACACAATACTGAAACATTAACTCCCTGAAAAAGAACTAAGGGAGTTGAATGATGACTATCCCTTCTTCAGTTCTGTCTATAGTAACTCCCACAGGGCACTCAGATATGTCACATGCACTTTTGTTTTGTTTTAGCTTAGCTTTAGGTCAGGCTAGTGTTTGGCTAGAAAATGAAAGATGGGTTTTACGTCGCTTTTCTGCTAGGCTCCTAGCAAGCCACTTGTGATTGTGCGTGTATTACTCTTTGGGAACTTAAATCTAGGAGGACTTGGAGCTCTCAAAATAATTGGCTTTTAGCAAGTGAATTCTTTCTTTAACTTCTCTTGCAAAGACACAGTATGGACCATTATGTCAATCCAATAAACTGTGAGGGTGTGGAACAATGGGGGGAAAAAAACACTGAATCGTGTGTCTGGGGGCCAGAGTCCAGCCTCGGTTTGGGCCCCAACGAACTGTGTGGCCTTGGACTGGTGCTCATTTTTAAACTGCTATCAGCTCAAGCAAAACCTGGGTCAGAGCAGCTTTTGAAACTGGCCATGATCCACTGTTTGCAAAAAAATTTTTTAATATCCATGCTTCAAATGGGAAAGAACTAGTAGAAAGCTTATAAGAATAGCACTGAAAACTGCTATCATCAGCAAGGAAAAGAAGTGAGGATGAGAAAAATATCCATTTTTTTTTTTCATTTCACAAAAGAATCCCGGCTTATCGCTTTCCCCCTTCTCAGCATACAGAGGCAGCCTTAAAACGTGAGTTAAACAAAGCAAACGATTCCGAGCTAATATTTTGTTGTCTTTAAAGTTATAGCGGCATCAGATGATTTTATAGCCCACTGGGGCCAGAAGATTCGCTGGGAAGCAGAGTGTACCTACATGAGCAAGTTGTACTATATAAAGTGGCAAGTGATCTCAGACAATTACAGAAACCTTCCTGTCTCAGTTGGTACCCTGGAGACAGCCGATAATGCTGGCATACACTGCTAAAACTGTCAGCAATAAGACGTGAGGAAAACCCAAACCAGAACTTTTAACAAATTATGAGGTTGTGGAAAAGAGCAGAAACGTCTTGGTAATGACTTACATTAACAATACAGCTGCCTCCTCGAGCTCCCCGAGTCATAAAACACTAACAGCTAGGGGCTGAAAGGAAAGCATGTGTACGTTACAAGGAAATGAAGATCAGAGAAACGGACTTTGCATGGGGGTGTGGTGGTTGCCAAGCTAAATGCAGAAGAGCCACGGTTCCGCTGATGCGAAAAGAGTCAACCATGACACAGGGGAGGCGGCTGAGTGGACTTGTTTATCTCATGCACAGGCCACAGTGACTAAAGGTGGTTCAGGTGGAAATCGCTGGGTTTAAACCACCAGCAGTAGTGATGGGGCCTATAGCTCGGTCTCCTCATCCGTCAACTATGGCCAATGGCTTCTGTAAAGAAAGCATTTTGGGGGCACCTGGGTGGCTCAGTGAGTTAAGGCCTCTGCCTTTGGCTCAGGTCACGATCTCAGGGTCCTGGGATCAAGCCCCACTTTGGGCTCTCTGCTCCATGGGGAGCCTCCTTCCCCCTCTCTCTCTGCCTGCCTCTCTGCCTACTTGTGATCTCTGTCAAATAAATAAATAAAATCTTAAAAAAAAAAAAAAGCACTTTGAAGAGTGCCTCGTGACTGAACACTCTGGAAATGTTCGCTGTTACTACTCTCATTTCTACTGCCACTTCTAGGAATGAGCCTCGTCAAACAAAACCAGTCTCTTTTTTTCCCCCCAAAACATGGATAAAACCAGAAAGTAGTATCGGATACTGGCAAACGACTTCAAGAGTTGGTTAGGCACAAGTCTCTATGTTCCTACATTGTTGGTTTATTCATTTTATTACTGATTTATACAACAAATATTCATCAAGCCCTGTACTGGGGCAAGGCTCCAGGGCCTAGGATTCTGACAATGAATAAGATATAGTCTCTGACCCCGAAGAGCTCACAACCTGGCTGGTGGAGAGCAGACAGAGCAGACATTCTGAGGAGTTACATTTCAGGTAAGGGAGGGTACAGCAGAAGGACAGAGAAGAAGGAAGCCGGAGGGAGGAAGCCTTGATCCAGACTGTCTGGGGTAGGGGAGGAGAGTGGGGGTGGGCAACGGTCAGGCGGCATTCCCTAGAGGTGATGTCTGGACAAAAATGTGAGGTGTCACTGTTTCAGTTAGAATGGAGATGGCCAATCAGATTGAGGGTAACAGCCAGAACACCTTGAATTCCCTACCACCATTGACAAAGAACTCAAAGTGTGCTTTTGAAGTCAATGCCTACCTTTGTTCTTTCTTCCATTTAATAGAATGGAATCTTTATGGGCCATGATTTTATATTATCTCCTCTTGCAAAGGAAATGCTACTTTTATTTATTATTTATTATTTTTTGAGAGAGAGAGAGAGAAAGTGAGCTTGCAAGTGGGGCAGGTGGGGGAGGAGGGAACAGGGAGAGGGAGAGAGAGAGAATCTTAAGTGGGCTCAGCACAGAGCCTGACCTGGCTCTCGATCTCATGATCTCACCACCTTGAGCTGAAATCAAGAATTGGACGCTTAGGGCGCCTGGGTGGCTCAGTGGGTTAAAGCCTCTGCCTTCGGCTCGGGTCATGATCCCAGCGTCCTGGGGTCGAGCCCTGCATCGGGCTCTCTGCTCAGTAGGGAGCCTGCTTCTCCGCCTACTTTTAAACTCTGTCTGTCAAATTAAAAAAAAAAAAAAAGTCTTTAAAAGAGTTGGGCGCTTAACTGACTGAGCACCCCATAGAGGAAATAGTACTTTTCACGCTAACATCATACATTTATAAAGGGTAACTTGCCACCATCACACTATGTAAGGTCCGTCTGGATGCATGAAGTCCTGTGGGGCCTTGGGCCAACCAAGACTGACCCCTAGTAAGGTTGTGCAGACTCAGGATCCTAGGGCAGAGCCACTCTGGGCCCCGGTATGTGCAACTGGGTTTCTGTTACACCACAGCCGGGCAGGAGGTAGACACGATGGCTGTGGCATCCTTTGTCAGAGGGAGAGGAAAGAGGTGGGGAAAGGAACTCATTGTGAGCAGATAGAAGGCCAATGAGGCTACAGGTGAGGTCGTGTGAGAAATCCAAGACTGCCCTGCTCAGTACGCCATTGGGGGAGCGATATAAGCCAGAGAAAGGTGCCAGTCCCTTCCGAATTCAGGGAGAGAGCGACCTCAGAAGAAGTCCTGGACACCAAGACACAGAAATCAAGATTTTTTTCTAATCCTGAAATTGACCACTGTTGATTTTAACATGTAGTAGGACAGAGAGACGTTTTAGAAAGCCCTGGAGAAACTGTTGGTGAAAGCGTTCACATAGGGAATGCCCTTCCTGTTGTTCAATGCAGCTGTCTTCTTGTGGAACTCCCCTTTGAAAAATGAACAACAGACTTGAGGATCTTCAAAGAACAGAGTTCTGCTCCACCCTAGCTCTGCACTTCTGAAAAACGGGAAAGAACATTTTCCGTCCTTTTTATTGAGTCGTGACCCTCAAAATGCATTTCCTTAATTCAAAGAGTCCCTCAAACATTTGGTAGTTTAAACGATTGGTTTAAAATATGTGAATAACTAGGCTTCATTTGTTGGGAATCAAGACCACTTGGAGAAAAAATAGAGAAAGATGCAAAGAATGTCTGAGGATTGTGGGTATTTCATTCCTTTTAAAAACCACACTTCACTTGCTCAATGAAAAAGAAAAAAAAACTTTTATTTTTAAAGCTTCTTTCAAGCTGAAATTGTCTATGTCCAAGCTGTAGCCTAGAGCAAAATTTTACAGCTGAGTAACAAACCTCTTAAAACAGGGATTTATAATGGAAATGCTATCCGAGAGTTAATTACAGTGGGCTCCAGAAGGGTGTAATTTTTTTCATCAGTTCGGAGAGAACGCCAACCTGGTGTGACCATATTTACCCCAAACCTCAGACTCCATTAATTCATTCCACTGGGCTATACAGCAAAAGCCAGTGTCCAGGTCCCTCTTTTTTTTTTTTTTTTTATCCACTTTATAGCCCTAGTTTGTCTAAAAGGTTTCAGAAAAAGAAAAGTTCTTTTAAGAGAGGCCAGTATCAATAACAGAGGTTTTAAATTAGGACAGCCGAAGACCAAGAACGAAGTCCTCCCTGTTCTTAAGGGAAGAAACACAAACACGCTCTTATTAAAAACAAAGTTTAAAAACCTGAAACCTTAATTATCTTTAGACTTCTCTTTGGACTTTGACAGGGTAAGGTTTTCATTCCTAGGAGGTCTGTTTTCTGAAAGTGCACCTGCTGCCTCATTGATGACTACAGGAGTTAGCCTGTGACCAAGGGGACTGGGTGACACCAGGACCAAAGAGCAGAATTACCAGGGGGGATTTAAAAAAATAGATCTGCCTGAGTTCTAACGCTAGAGATTTAGATCCAACAGCCTGGGGGTGGCCAAGAGATTGAAAAGTTCCCTTGTGGATTTTAACAGGGAGCCAAGACTCAGAATCAGAGCTCTGTCCCTTCTACAAAAAGTGGGGACCATGGACCAGCAGTGCCCGTATCATCTGGAAAGGCAGAATCTCAGGCCATGCCCTATTTGAACCGGTATTTTAGCAGGACAATTGGGGGATTTCCCCAGGGCATTAAAGTTTGGGAATCAGGGCCCTACACTACAGCTATTGCAAACAACCTGCTGATAGTCTCAGACTCAGTCTTAGAGGAGTTCCAGTATACCCACCGGAAATATGATCTGCCCAACGTTCCATGCAATAAATACAGATAGGGAGTATTCCTTCACCCGATCAGAGTTGGAGAACAAAAGGATGGTACTGATGAGATGGGTGTCCCTAAAGCTTTCTGGGCTCTGGATCCGGGACACATGCAGAGTTGGAAAGTGGACGACGGGAGGGGGAGGGAGACAGCGGTTGAAATGAGTGATGATTCACCCATGTTCATAATGGAGCAGCCATTAAATATTTTGAAAATCTCTGTTTTTCTGTTTTGGCACACCCCAGTGTGTTTCTTGTCATCACCTGAAGCATGCCAGGCTCTTTCCATCAAAGGTCCTAGCCCTAGGCTCTACTTCCCCCTGGACGCTCTTCTCCACATCTTTGCACGGCCAGCGACTTCTTGGCATAAATAACCCAGCTTGTCACTTGGGCAGCAAAACCCTCCTTGGCTACAAGCTAGCGTAGCCACCCAGAATTTTATAACATCATCTTCCTTTTAATTCCCTCCATAGCACTTATTCCATCCTGTTTCTTGGTTTTCTTATTTGTTGGTTTATTCTCTCTCTCCCCTCTTTAAAATGCATTCTTCATGAGAATGGGGAACTTGTCTTAATTCAGTGCTCTGTCTGCATTCAGTCACTCATTCAACCAGTGCTGCTTGTTCATGGGCCATCTGTCATGTGCAGGGACAGTTCTAGATGCTGGGGATGGAGTACTTTTAAGAGTGCCCGCCCTAGAAGAACTGTTCAATAAATCTTGATTGTTAAACTAATCCATGCTCTTCAACAAACATTTTTAAAAGACCATTATAGGCTATTCAAAGTGCTCTGAGCTAGAGGATTACAAATGTAGATTCTAACTATAAGGAGTTCATATTCTAGTATGAACAATAAGACAATAAGATAACCCGAGAAGCATTAAAGTAGCCTTCAGAACAAAAAGCTTTGGGAAGGACAGAGGTGAGTCAAGAATGCTACTTAGGAAAAAGTCGAGGGGAAGCAGTGTCTGGAGATCATTTTGAGAGATGACATTTCTAGAATACCCTTAAGGGGAAATCAGGTAGGACCAGGCAGAGAAATGATAGAACATTCCAGTTAGAGGACAAGGCTAAGCAAGAGATGTGAAAGAAGATGAAATGAGTGAAATGGTCAAGAGGCTCATGGGGCCAGAGGGAAAGTGGCATTCAGGTAGAAAGTGAAAGAAGTGATGCCGGAAAGTCAGGTGGAGGTACAACCCTGATAGGTGTACCACCAGCAGCATTTTAATCCGGTCTACCTTTCTGGCCAATAACTTCTCTGTATGCATTAGGGATTTTTAAATCGTTAATTCTCTTGGACTCAATATTCCCATTTTTAAGTTTTGTTTTGTTTTTTAAAGAAAATAAGCATATATCCGGACAGTGATTTATGTTTAAAATGTTTGTGGGTAAAGGGTTTATAAAGCTTTTCCCTATTTCCACATGAGAATTTGACCTTCATTTACCTGGTAACCTGATGAAAGGGTGCATCAAGTATGTTGACAACTAGTCAACATGACTTATAGTAAACCTGACTGTGGGCTGTGCTGAGTGGCATCTAGGCTATGGGAACTATAAATACCGGATAGGAACCATAGCTCTGAGCTTCTCTGAGCATGTGCTCTTATAACTGGACATGTCCTTTATAAGGACCCTGAAACTTGTCCCCGTGAAACTGTTGTCAGAGTTATGGTTCCCTGGGGAGGCATAAGGCTTCTAAACCAGGACAGTTCCTGTGCTTAACTCGATGTGCATTTCATCTCTTTGCACATGAACTTCTGTGGACCACTGCAAGGAGTACCCATTTTTGCCCTTCCAGCAAGCTCTGTTCCCGTTCTACACAACTTTGAGTAGAATGTGTCATGTGTGTTCTTTGTGATGCTGAATGTTGAGAACCAAGAAGAATTCTTGATGCTGAATGTATAAAACAGAGTTCTGTTTTTTTTTTAAAGATTTTATTTATTTATTTGACAGAGAGATCACAAGCAGGCAGGCAGGCAGGCAGAGAGAGAGAGAGAGAGGAGGAAGCAGGCTCCCTGCTAAGCAGAGAGCCCGATGTGGGGCTCGATCCCAGGACCCTGGGATCATGACCTGAGCCGAAGGCAGAGGCTTTAACCCACTGAGCCACCCAGGTGCCCCAAACCAGAGCTTTATAAGATCAAAATTAGGGACAAGCTAAATGCCTAACAATAGAGGAATATACTCTACTCATAGAGTACAGTTCATTCAAATAAAAGAATAAACTATTGGCATTACTTCAAAATAAAAAGCTGCACAGCAAAGGAAATGATCAATGAAATGAAAAGGCAACCTACTGAATGGAAGAAGATATTTGCAAATCACCTATCGGATAAAGGGCTATTATCCAAAATATATAAAGAACTTATACAACTCAACACTCTCAAAAATAATCCAGTTAAAAATTGATAAAATGCATAAACAGCCACTTCTCCAAACATCCAGATGGCCAAAGACACATGAAAGGATGCTCAACATCACTGATCATCAGGGAAATGCAAATCAAAACTACAATGAGATAGCACCTCACCCCTGTCAGAACGGCTGAAATAAAAAACCCAAGACATGAGTGTTGGCGAGAATGTAGAGAAAAGGGAACCATTGTGCACTGTTGGTGGGAATGTAAACTGGGCACCCACTGTGGAAAACAGTATGGAGGCTCCTCAAAAAGTTAAAAATAGGGATGCCTAGGCGGCTGAGTCAGTTAAGCGTCTGCCTTTGACTCAGGTCATGATCTTGAGGTCCTGGGATGGAGCCCCGAGTAGAGCTCACTGCTCAGCAGGGAGTCTGCTTCTCCCTCTCCCTCGGCCCCTGCCCCTGCTTATGCACACACATACTCTCTCTCTCTCTCAAATAAATAAAATATTTTTTAAAAAGTTAAAAAAAAAAACTACCTCATGATCCAGTAATTGCACTACTGGGTATTTACCTAAAAAATACAAAATCACTAATTCAAAAGGGTATATGCACTCTTAAGTTTATAGCAACATTGTTTACAATAGCCAAATTATGGAAATGATCCCCGTGTCCATCACTAGATGAAGACATAAAGAAGATGTGGTATATGGAATGGAATATTACTCAGTCATAAAAAAGAGCTAAATCTTGCCATTTGCAACAACATGGATGGATCCAGAGGGTATAATGCTAGGTGAAGTAAGTCGGTCAGAGAAAGACAAAGACCACATAATTTCATTTCTTTGTGGAATTTAAGAAACAAAACAAATGAGCAAAGTAAAGAGAGAGAGAGAGAGAGAGAAAGGTAAACCAAGAAATAGGCTCTTAACTACAGAGAACACACTGATGGTCACCAGAGGGGAGGTGGGTGGGGGATGGGGGAAATAGGAGATGGGGATTAAGGAGTGCACTTGTGATGGGCCCCGGCTGACATATGGAAGCACTGAATCCTTTTATCGTACCCTCGGAACTAACACTACACTGTATGTTAACTATACTAGACTTTAAAATAAAATTTGAAAAACAAATAGATCTACTTCATTCATAAAATGGAACATGAAGCAGCTCTAAAAGTTCATGTTTCTGAAGAATAATATCAATGGGAAATAAATGTTCATAATATATATTAACTTAAAAAGTATAATATGAGAAGGAATATATGGTGTGAACACGTAACACGTTTGTATGAAGCAGGAAGGAGCTCCAACCAGAGTACAGGAAGAGAATATGGACACATATAAAGACATCTTCCATTTTGCCATCTTTTCCCTTCTCTCTTTTCCAAGGTGCAACTAATTTTCCCAACTCAGATATTGGTGATTCATGCCATCTGGGCCATCACAGAGCTCAGTACCCTGGCCACAGTGTCCAACTTGTGACCAAGGTCAACCAATCAGGGTTTCTTATGCCCCTCTCCATAGTCACTGCCTGGGCATGTGGGCTCAGGTGGTACTCAAAGGTACAAATACTGGGACAATAAACTGGAACTCTTGATTTGTTTTTGGATGAAGAGATGAGAAAACACTTGTGGCTAGTGCCCAGGTTCCTGCCATGAGGTGGGGAGCAACAGTCACCTTCCATCCCGCGGGCTGCCCAGGGAGGGACGGTCAACTTGTGTAAGAGTTAGACAATCACAATATCACAGAAATCCAGAACAAGGAGAGGATGCGACACGTGTTTGTTAAATTTAGTTCAACAACAGTACTTTTCTTTTTCTTCTCTTCTTTGAAAAAGCCTGCTAGCACCAAGGTCTCTGAGGTCTGCTGGTATGATCTGGTCTTAGGACCCAGAAAAGAAATGCTGCTCTAAGGAAATAATGGATCAGGCCATGGACCATGACTTTCTTCTTTCTTCTTTCTTCTTTGTTCTTTGTTTCATTTACTAGATATTTTTACAGCTAAAAATTACTCTTAATATATATGTTGAACATAGCTTTTACACAATATGCATAGACATTATGCATAGACATATATGTATGGCTTACAAGATGGTAACATGCAAATGATTTCATGATTTTTCCTCTTTAGGCTTAATAATGTGCCATAAGCATCCTTCTGTGCCAGCACACAGGGCTCTATGACTCTGTCATAATCACTCTTTACTACCCTCCTGTGAACTGACGGGTACAGTCATACCTATCTTGGCCACGTGACCTCATTTCACCGCTAGGTGTCTCAGTGTTTGTCTAAGTGGGGTTAACTGACAGAGGATTTGCTGTAAATGAAAGTGAAATACTGTAAGTAAAACCCTTAGCACAGGGCTGAAACAGAATGGGCTCAGTAATTTCTCCTATGGAATTCTTACTCCATTAATATTGTCATCAGTGGATAGCTGAGTTATTTCTGATTTCTGATTCAACAAACAAGACCGCAACACACAGTTTACCCTTGTGTGATTTTTAAAGACTAAACTCCGAAAAGCGAGACTGCTGGGCACAGTATATACCACACGCATACAAAGAGAAACGTGACAGCATACACACACGTATACACAGCATATACACAGCATATACACAGCATGACCCCAGGACTTCGGTACACAAAGACACTCTTATGAAGAAGAATATTTCAGGGGCTCAGAGGTTATCTCTTGGGAGCTGGCGAAGGGCTAGTCCTAAAGACACATTTCTTTGGCAAGTGTGGGGTCTGAATGACACAGGCCTGCTGAGTTAACCCTTTTCTGCCCCCGGGGAGATGCATGAGCCAAGACAGAGAGGTGGAAATGCACAACCCACACTTAGGGACAAGAGTGCAAACCAGTAGCATTAAAGGGAAGGAGAGGAGCGAGAGGTCAAGTGGAAAAGTAGCTTCGCCCAAACCATGAAGAGGAACCATGAAGAGGTTCAATGCACAGAAGCACGGGGATGAGGATAACACACGTGGGAGTGGTTTTAAAGATAAGCTGGAGGGAAGATTCTGGAGCCTGGGGACCCTGCCAACACCCCGTGGGACAAGATGGCCTGAAGCAGTGGGAATGGAGAGGGCCTGTGCAGGAGACTGTGAAAAGCAGCCAACTTTCAAAGTCACTGAAAATGGGGACAAAGCTGAGGGGCTAGAATCCTAGAGTCCTCTAGGATCGTAAGCCCATGTGGTTAAAAGTAACAGCCTCCCGATACCAACAGACGTGCCAGGAGAGCCTTCGGATCCATTCACCAACTGTTTATCAAGGGCCTACCAAGTGCCGAATGAACCATCATCCAAGTTTGGTTCATGAGCCCCCCGCACTCCGTCCCCTGAGGAGCTTGTCGACAAAGCCTATTACACCCCCCAAGAGCTACCAAATTCAAGTCTCTAGTGCAGGGCTTGGAAATCTGCATTTTTTACAAGCTCCCCAGATATTCTCACCACTAAAGTTTGAGATTCTCTGTTCTCTCTGGTGCCCAGAAAGTCATTTACACTGGGAATACACTGGGAATTTAAATATATCTCAAGTTGTGAAAAGAGGGAGGAAAAAACTATAGAAACCAATAGATACAGGGTTTTTTTTGTGGTTTTTTTTCTTCCTCCTTTTTTCCAATTCAGGATGGGAGTCCTCCATGGTAGGCATGGAGGCTAAAACTACGACATTTTTCTGGGTGGCTACATGTGTGTGTGTGTGTGTGTGTGTGTGTGTGTGTGTGTGTGTGTGTGTGTGTGTGTGGGGGGCTTTCTGTTAGGAAAGGATGGCTAAAATCTGCAGACGACGAGGATGTCCAAGTGCATGGCCCTGTGTGCGATCTGATGAGGCCGAAGCTCTTTTAACCAAGAATGACAAGGTCTTTGCCCAGCACAACCCAAGACTGCTACAAAAAATACATGACATATATTTTGGAAATGAGCACATTAAAAGATGCCTTTATATATGGAGAAAGCAGAGAATTTTATTTAAGTTTGGGCAGCCCTTTAGAACGTTCATGAACGTTTTTAAAAGCAAAGTTCCAGAGGAAGCAAACGTTGCTAGTGACAGCCCAGAGCTCAGGACATAAGCCGAATGAAAAAAAAAAATCCAAGGATTTTTTTGTTTTTGGTTTTCTCTCCTAACCTCTTCACCTGGCTTTCGCCTCCCCCTCCCGCATCCTTCTCCTTCCCTATAGGAGTCCTTTCCCCTCCTGGCCGACAGTGGAGAAGCAGCATGTTCCAGAATATGCAGCTCTCTTAATCTAATCCAGCGTTGATGGTTTCTTTCATTAAGTTTCAGCATCCTTCTGAAAATCTGGCAAATACTATGATACATGCTATCTCCGTTAAATGTATTAAAAGAACATTCAATCAGGAAATTAGTTAACTATTCTCTAAATAAATTATATTTGAGATGCTACATATAAAATATGATAATTCAGAGAGTAAATCAAATTATACATAATATTTTAATGTTCTGTTGAAGAGAGTGAACAGGGCATAAGCTTTAGGGCCAGACAGAGATCAGTTTGATTTATGGCTCTAGATTCGGGGAAGTTATTTAGGCTTTCCGAATCCATTATTAGATTCTCATCCATTACCATTGTTTCTGAGCCGGGCATTATCGGCATTTGAGGCAGGATAATCTTTTGTCCCATGAGGTGGTCCTCAGCATTTCTCACCGTGGTCCTCCTCCTTTTTCTAGCTACTAGATCCCAGGAGCATTCTCAGCTCTCACCTTGAGATACCCAAATACCGTTACAAACCTGAAAACGCCCCCCCGGGAAGGTGGTGATGCTCCCAGCTAAAAGCAGGTGCATTAAATGAATAATAATAATGCCTCTCCAAGTTGGAAAAATTTTCCTGGCACTTTGGGGTAAACAAAGAGGTAGCTTAATCCCAGCCCGGTCCATAGGGGCTGCTGTGCAGAGCAAGCTGCTTCATCTAAACATCCCACCGCTAACACTGCAGTAGGAGTAAGACCTGAGGGTTGTCCTAAGAATGCAATGAAGCATCACGCGCTAAGCACCCGGCAGCCAGGCTGGTGCAGTCAAGTCAGTCGCGGTGGGTGCTGTCCAGATGGGAAAGCCAGATGCCGGAGACGAAGGACAGCGGAGGTGGCCAGGAAATCAGTTACCTTGTTTAAGACGTTTTGCAAAAACAGGGAAGTGGGAAGTAAAGAGTTACTAGACAGTGTCGAGTTGTCAGTTTCTCTCCCACGCCCCTCCCCTCCCTGAAAACACTGTGTGTACTTGACGCGCTCTCTTGAAGGCCTCGGGCTGGATGGTGGGGAAAATAAGGCCGAGTTTCAGGAGGATGTAAAGGGCCACGAGGTGGCGTGAGAGGATGAGGATGCCAGCTGAGCACACAGGGACGAGAGCTCACCAGCATTCTATGCGGCTTTTCCAAACTCCAGGCTGCGCTTACGTGTTCGTGTTCGCGGACCATGCCCAATGTCCCTGAGATTTTCACCTGCTCTGCACTCTATTAACACCCGGCAACAAGAGAGACGGCCAGCACTCATCAGAGCTGCTTAAACGAGATGAAGCTCAAGAAAAAGGAAACTGGAACGGATAATGTGCTAGCTAAAGGAGAGGCTGGATCTACCGGGAAGGGAAGTTATCTCCTCCCTACAACCTTCTGCTCCCGTTAGACCTTGGCCTCAGAACGCTGATATCCAACAGGGTTCAAGGACCACTTTTATGTTTGTTTTTTTAAAGCACATTTTCAATGACTTTTTTTTTTTAACCCTCAGTTGCCCTATCTTTTTCCCTCTACCTTCTTTGAGTGGCACGAAAAAAACCTTTTGTATCTGATTCATTCCAGGATCCGTTCAGTTCGTAATCTCACTTTCCTTTGCCAAGAAGTATTTTCCAACACAATTATTGCCAAGTCATCCCTCACATAATCTGCCGAAGCCCTTCCCACGTTCCCTGGGATGATTCAGAAATCATAGGTGAAATGTAGTCCCTGGCTTCTAGGAGCTGGGATTTTGTCTCTTTTTGATCAACTGGTCAGTTTTTTGTTTTTGATTTTTTTTTTTTTAACTAAATGAAAAGTAACCCATGATACCAGAAAAATGGTAACATGATTACAGGGGTTTCAAAAATTTTTAAGTAAGGGAAAAATTAAGTTTGAAGAACTATGGGGCTGCCCTAATGCTATGTAAGAAGAGAGTGTAAAGTTTAAGACAGCCTCGGAATAGGAGCGCCTGGTGCCTCCCTCGGTCGAGATGCTGACTCTTGATTTCCACTCAGGTCATGATCTCAGGATCATGGGACCAAGCCCCACCTCAGGCTCCTCCCTCAGCACGAGGGCTGCTTGAGGTTCTCTCTCCCTCTACCTCACTCTCTCTCTCAAATAAGTAAATAAATAAATCTTAAAAAAAAAAAGGACAGCTATGGGCTACTAACTCTTCATAAAGGTCTTCCTAGGACAGTCCCCGTTGCAGGTAATGTACAAATGCAGGGTTTTATGAGATCAGAGGCTTATCCTACCCCTCTCCTGGAGGTTAACAATGCAGTCTCAGAGGAGCCCTGAAGACATGAATTTACCCGACTTACTCGATCAGTTCCTCCCAAACCTCTTGAAGGATGGTATGCCCTTTTGTCCTAACCTTATTCCCTTATTCATATCCCACAGAACTGGTGTTCTGTAGGTCATTAAAATAAAGAACAAGAATTTTGTTTGTTTGTGCTTTGGTTATTGTGACTGCTTTTCTTTCTTTCTTTTTTTTTTTTTTTTTTTACTTTCAATCAATTAGTAAGTAATTTCCGCTAGATAGAAAAGCATATGTTTGAATGTCATGCCTATATGCCATTACTATGAAAGGTTCTAAGCACATACTCTGAGTACCTGATTTATCTTGTCATTGATGGGTAGCAGGCAGTTTGCAGGAAGGCCCCGGTCCACAGACGCGCCGAGGAATGACTCCATCATTCACTGGGCACTACCCTTAACCTTAGTGGAATGCATCGCGCTAGGAAGAGGACAATGGTGAATCTAAAACGAGCTTCCACGCCCACCAACATGAATCTGTGACATATGGAAACACACTATTCCTTTCTCTTGAGGAATGCTGGTCAAAGCCACTTCCTAAATCAACAATCCAATAACATTTCAAAGCCAAAGTCTGGACAAAAATAGAAGCCATCTCCCTAAATTGCTAAGAACATTTCTGCAACACAAATCTCTTCTCCACAGATGTTAAGTACTTAGCAATAATAAAAAGATGGCCAAATTCTTTCCATCATTTTTTTTAAACCTGCACAAATGGAGTTTAGAGGCAGAGAAGAGGGGCCAGATCTCCATTCCTTGTTTACCAGCAGACCAGCGTTCATCAAACATGCAAAGCGCAAAGCCCAGTAAAACAGCAAAGGCGAGTAGCAATGCTAGATGAATTCCAATTGAATTCAATCGTTTTTGAACAGGGATATGTCTAAGTGCTTTCTGCTGTGTTCCTTCGCCACAAAAGGTAAGAATGCCACACTAGTGTGACTTTTTTTTCCAAGCAATTAATTTGCTATAATATAAATGGAACTCAAGTTCTTGGAGTAGCCCCAGTGAGAATAATTCCAGCAAATTACATTTTTGCATCAATGTCATTAAATGATGGCTAACTATCTATTATTACAGCATGAAGAGGAGAATGACACGGTGTGACCTAAACTAACAACAAATCTGGACCTGTTCCACATCTAGATTTGCCCCTTAAACGGTAGCATTCAGGACTTGTTCACAGAAAAAAACGACTCACAGAGCAACAAAATAGGTGCTTATCACCTTGCAGAATTCCTAACCTGGAGGCCAGAAATGACGGGGCCGAAGAGAGCAGTGGGGATGATGGTGATGGTTATGAAGGAGAGGAAGATGCTAAACAGGATGGTGATGGTGATGGGGTGACAGTGATGATGGGGACTCAGAGGCAGCCATCAGTGGCATCTGACTCAGTCACCATCCATGCCTGGCACTGGACTAAAGGCTCTCTATACACCCCCCCACCCACTTAATTCCCACGACCTTCTGGTGAGGTGGGCACTGCCCCTGTCTCTGCCTCACAGCTGGGGGATTTTAGGGTCACGGGGACACCTAATGCAGATCTGTTGAATACCTAATGCAGATCTGTTGAATACATGCATGGAATCAGAGGAGGTCACGTGGTACACCACCCACCTCAGACTGATGTTTCCCTGGTTAGATTTTTACCTAGTTGCTTTGTAAAAACCTACAAATATTAAAACTCGAGAACTTGAAAATTATGCTGCCGTCTCTTACTCTTTCCCATTAGGGGAAGAGGAACCCAGATATCTTTTTTTCTACCCTTTCAAAGGACCTATTTTCCATTCATTATCTTTTCATATCAGCCATTCTTCTCTGTATTTTCTTTTTGTTTCTCCTTTTTTAAAGGTATAATAGAAATAAATGGATACAACCTATGAAGAAAAATTCACCAACCCATCTTAATAAAAACATTCCTTTAAAAAAAAAAAAACTTGTATGTTGCATTAAAAAAAACAGAGTCTTGCATTGTATCAGCTTTTTACATTCATCAAGTGTTCACCCATTATTTAAGTTCTCTTTTCTTTTTAAATTTATGATGAGTCAGTCTTAATCCAGCATATTCTTACATTACTGCATTTTTTTGTACTCTACTTGCTTTGCCAGGACTTCATTTAATTTGTGTGGGCTTATTTTCCTATTAATAACATATTTTGAATTTTAATTCACCCTTTGAGAGCATTAGAAATGTCATTTCATATGGGACCTTTAAATCTGGTAAGCATATTCTGAGTGCTATTTCCTGGGTCATCAATTAAGTACAAGTTCTTTGACATGGCTGTGGGCTGAATTTGATAGGTTCTTCAAAGTTGATGCCTAACCATGGGTAATTATCATTTAGGAGAAACCTTTTGTAACATTCATACTTCTCTAATATTATTATGAGACTTTAGTCAAATTCCTACCTCTGTAAGACTTAGGAGAAACCTTTAATCAAGTTCATGCTTTTTTAGGATTCTTATGAGACTGAAATCTATATTGTCAATTCCAGTACTTTTGTGTGTGTGTGTGTGTGTGTGTGTGTGTGTGTGTGTGTGTGTGTATGTATTACATATATTGCAAATAGAACTTATACTGGTTTAGTATAACATTATTTTAACAAAGAGATGGCTGGTCATATCCAGATATTGGTATGTATGTTTTTAGTTGGTTTAAAATAACCAATTCATTTCCATGATTTGTTCTATTCCTCCTTTCAATTCTGTCAGCTTTTGCTACACGTATTCTGGCACTTTATTGTTAGGTGTGTGTATATATACTTATAATTTGTATCTTCCTGGTCTACTGACCCTTTTGTCATTGTGAAATACTCCTCTTTCTCTCCAGCAATATTTTTTTGTTTTAAAGCCTATTTTGTGTGATATCATTATAATAACTATATCTTTCTTATGGCTACTGTTTGTATAATATATCTTTTTCCATCATTTATGTAAATAAATTTATATCTTTGAATCTAATTTGTGGTCTTAGTAGACAGCATATAGTTGGATCCTGCTTTTTAAATCTAGTCTGCCAAGATGTTTAAACCATTCATATTTAATGTACATGGTTGGATTTATATTTTTTCATTTTGCTATTTGTTTTTTATATATATCCTGTCTTTTTTTTTGTTCTATTCCTCATTTATTTTTGGTTAAGTGTATTTTTAGTGTGGTATTCTAACTCTCTTGTTGATTTTTCTGTGATTTTACTCGAATTATTGTCTTTATGGATGCTCTAGAGTTACAATATACATTCTGACCGCAGACTAACAGTCAATTAATTGCAGTAAAATATAGAAAACTGGATCCTTTATAGCTCCGTTTCCTAACCATTTTGTGCTATTATTGTTATAAATATTACCTATATATGAATGTGTACCTATATATGCAAATATAGTAATATAATATTATGATATTTAAATTACAGATTATGCCTTTTTAAGAAGTCATTAGAAGAAATGATAAAATATACTTACAGAGCCTTTTATATTAACCTACACATTTCGTATTTCTAGTGCATTCCATTTCTTTCTGTGAATTTGAGTTCTCTTCTGGTATCACTTCCTTTCAGCCCAAATGATTTCCTGTTGTATTCTCCAAAGGCAGGTCTACTACCGATGTGTTCTCCCAGTATTTTTATTTTCTTCTTTAAATCTGAGGATGATTTTATTTCTTCTTCATTTCTGAAGGTAAGTTTTGCAGATATATAATTCTTGGTATATATATTTTTTTCTGTCAGCACTTTGAGTGTATCCTTCAGCTGTTTTTTGGACTCTGTTCTTTCAGATGAGAAGTCAATCATTAAGTGCACCAGATCTTCAGGTAATGATCTGTTTCTCTCTTGCTGCTTTCCAGATTTTCTTTCTTTGGCTTTCCAGAGTTTGACCATGATGTGGCTAGGAGTGGGTAATTTTGTGTTTATATTTCATAGGATTCGTTAAGTTTCTTGGATCTGTAAAGGTAGTTTTTCAAATTTGGGAAGTTTTGAACCATTATTTCAACAAACTTTTTGCTCTGCTGCTTTTTTTCTCTCTTTCTTCTCCTTTTGGGACTCCCATTACATGTATGTTGGTATTTTTGTTGTTGCCCTATAAATCTCTAATGCACACTTACTTTTTCTTCAGTACCTTTTATGTGTGCTTCAGATTGGATAATTCCTATTGATCAGTCTCAAATTCTCAGATTCTTTCTCCTGCCATCCCAGATCTGCTCTTGAATCACTCTAAATTTTTCATTTCAGGTCCTGCATTTTTTTTCTTATTTATTTTAATTTATTTTCAGCGTAACAGTATTCATTGTTTTTGCACCACACCCAGTGCTCTATGCAATCCGTGCCCTCTCTAATACCCCCACCACCTGGTTCCCCCCCCCTCCCCCACCCCCCCCCTTCAAAATCCTCAGATTGGTTTTCAGAGTCCATAGTCTCTCATGGTTCACCTCTCCTTCCAATTTCCCCCAACTCCCTTCTCCTCTCTAACTCCCCTTGTCCTCCATGCTATTTGTTATGCTCCACAAATAAGTGAAATCATATGATAATTGACTCTCTCTGCTTGACTTATTTCACTCAGCATAATCTCTTCCAGTCCCATCCATGTTGCTACAAAAATTGGGTATTCATCATTTCTGATGGAGGCATAATACTCCACAGTGATCAGGTCCTGCATTTTTAACTTCCCAATCTCCATATGATTCTCTTTAAAAAATAATTTCTATCCACTTACTGAGATTTATTATTTGTTGATTCAGAATGTCATAATTTCCTTTGATTCTTTAAAAATAATTTCATTTAGCTGCTTTGAAGTATTGGTCTACTAAATCCAACATTTGGGGAGACTCAGATAATTTCTATTGACCGCTTTCTTTCTTAGTCACACTTTCCAGTTGCCTTAACTTTTTGTGGTAAACTGAACATTTTAGATAATATATTGCAGCAACTCTGGATTCTGATTCCCCCCCTCAACAGTGGTGGTTTTTGATTTGTATTGTTGTTTGTTTTGTTTGTTTGGCAAATTGACTGGGCTAACACAAATGAAATGTGTCTCCCCACGGAGTATAGCTAGTTATGTCCATGCTTGGTTTTCTTTTAATTCTTGTTTTCATTTTTAAACCTGGATTCCTAGGGGTCACCCTTGCAACTGCACAGTTCAGTGGTCAGCCAATGACTGGATTGAGGTTATTCCACTCAAACATCTTGAGCTAGTAAAGTCTCTATCCTCTGATGAATAGATCCAACAGTAAATGGTTTTCCAAGCATAAAGCTTCTCAGATTATCGCATGCCTTTGGTTGATTCTACAACACTTAAGTTTTTCTTTTTTTTTCCAGCTTTATAATCACTTTTTTTGGGAGGAAGATTAACCAAGCTTCTTATTTGGTCACAGCTGGAAGTCCTTGAAATCAGGATCTTGACTTTTCATCTCTGCATTCTAAGGTTTAACTCATAGTAGGCTTGCAGAAACTGTTGGCAGAGAAGTTCACTTTTTAATTTTCTTTTTTTAAAGATAGATACATTTCCTAAATATCACGTGGACAATTATTTGTTACCTCTGATTTTTCAAGCTGATGGCTACTGATTCCTTGATGACATTTGCAGGTTCCCTAAAAGTCATATGATGCATGTCACAGAACTTGCTTATTGAATAAATTTATTGAATTTACTGAATAAATTTAGCCTTTTTTTTTAATTTAGTCTTTCTTAGTACTCTCCCCCCTCCTGCCCAGTTTTATTGAGATGTAATTGACATATAATTGTGTACATATAGGTGTATAACATGATGATTCAATACCCACACATATTGCAAAATGATTATCTTGGTACTCTTGAACTATTTCTTCTCTTATTATAGTTGTGTTTTTTATACTTTTACCTCTCAAAGACCAAATACAATTTTTCTTGACAATTTCTGGGTTCCCATCTTTGTTTGTTTCTCTTTGTTCACAACAATTTCCCTCAGAGAATTGATAACCTCATGCTACCTACTGTGTAAGCAATTATACTCTAAATGAAGGAAAAAACTGCATGAACACCTTACAAATTGGGGGGGGCAATAACTGAGTGTCTTTTGCTGATTACCTATTTGCAAATGAACAACCAAGTAACTATAATGAAGATAATTAGAGATATTGCATCATAATATGTATTATTTTCTTTCTTTATTTTATGCAGAGTAATATAGGTTTGACTATCTCTTATTGAAGATACTCTTATAAATAACATCCAATTTATCAGACCTCACAATTCTTTTTTTTTAAGATTTTATTTATTTATTGACACACAGAGAGAGAGGTCACAAGTAGGCAGAGCAGCAGGCAGAGATAGAGGGGGAAGCAGGCTCCCCGCTGAGCGGGGAGCCCAATGCAGGGCTCAATCCCGGGACCCTGAGATCATGACCTGAGCCAAAGGCAGAGGCTTAATCCACTGAGCCACCCAGGCACCCCCAGACCTCACAATTCTTAAAAGCCCTGTGTTGGTTTATTCAGAAAAAATGTATTTCTTAAAAATTAAACCTATATATATATATATATATATTCTATAATTTATACCAAGTCTTTGACAAGATGAGAACCAAAAGGAAGTTTCCATAAGAATTATTCATTTGAAGTAGGAATAACACAGAAGTTTATGAGGGCTCTCAGTAATAGCTTGTTTTAATTGCAACAGCTACCAAACCAACTCTACCAGGTAATTTAACCAATGACCAATTCTAAATTTTTATTATGAAAAATCTTCTTCAAAAAGATAGGCTTCCCTCTTGAGAAATTCACTTCACATATGTTCTGAGTATTCACTGATAAGGCACATTAACAAATTTAGGAGGTAGCCTTGGATAGCTAAAAGCACTTATTTGTACTTTCTTACTATTGCCAGTTGTCATTCATCTATGAAAATGCAGGACATGGAATGGGAACAAAAAGATAAGTGAAATCCCTAAACACAACATTCAATCTCTTTTTCCGTAAGGGCTTTTAATAGCAATGACAAAAGAATTTGAGTTCAGTCCCATTTCTCCTCTCTACCCCATCTACCCCAAAAGACACTAATGAGAACTAGAAGTGCCAGAAGGTAGACAGAAAAACGGAAGAAGAGAAAGAACAAAGTGCCTGGAGAATACATAGAGCACCTAATGATTCCATGAATAATTTATTGTAAACACTACTTTTCTAAACTTTCCATCAATCACTTTTTCATTAGTGACTGAAGGTAGAGTCAAATAGCACACCTTTAAAGTTATTATATCTTAATTTCTACAAAGTTGTACTGCAACACAGAGAAGAAGGGGGAAAAAAACCTTACAAGGCAAGTAAAGCATAGCAAAATTTCTAAATGATCGGTTGAAGCATATCTCTCTATGTATATAGACATTTAATTTCTCTCAGCAATTTTTGTGGTTTCAGGGTATATAACTCACACACAGTCAGATTCATACCTGAGCATTTCTTAGTATTTTATGCCTGTTCTTGGGTCAAAAGACTCGATTCATTCAAGATGTCAATTTCCCCCAACTTGATATTATAGATTCAAGAAAATCCCCATCAAAATCCCAGCAAATTTTGAAGCAATTGAAAAAACTGATTCTAAATTTCACCTGGAAATGCAAAGAAATGAGAGTTAATGAAGCAACTTCAAAAGGAAGAACAAAACTGGAGGAATGACACTACCTGATTTCTAGATTTATGATAAAGCAACAGAAGTGAAGACAGTGTAGCATGGGTGTAAGACAATTAGGTTAACGGAAGAGAACAGAGGGTCCGGAAATCAACCCACACATACACAGGTGATTGTTTTTTTGACAAAGGTGCAAAGGCAAATCAGTGGAGAAAAAAACAGTCTTTTCATTAAGTTGTTCTGGAATAACAACTGTATGAATATCCATATGTATAATATGACCTTTTTCCATACTACACACTATATATAAGAATTAACTCAAAATGGATCATAGGCATAAGGTGAAACCTAAGGTCCATAACATTTCTTTGCAGTGAAGTTTGAAGAAAATCTTTGTGATACCAAAGATATAATCACAAAAAATTAATTCGCAAATTCTCCTCCTTCAAATTAAAAGCCTCTATTCTTCAATAGATACTGTTAAGGGAAAAAAAAAAGCCAAAACTGAGACAAAATATTTGCAAAGCATATATTTAATGAAGAACTTGAATCTAGAATACTTAAATAAAGAATTCTCAAGACTCAAAAATTTAAAAAGCAAATGAATAAAAAATGTACAAAAAATGTATAAAAAAGATATTTAAATAGTGTTCTATATCATCTGTCACTAGACAATGACACATGAAAATTAAATTAAATGTAAATTAAAGTCACAATAATATACTTCTACACACTGACTAGGACGACTAAAATGAAAAGACTATACAATGTGTAGGCAAGACGGTGGAGGAACTGGAACTCTTGTACGCCACTGATGGGAATATAAAATGGCATAAACATTTGGAAAAGAATTAGACTATTTCTTAAGAAATTAAACCTACAATTCACCTATGATTCAGCCATTTCATTCCCAGGTATTTAACTAAGAGAACAGGAAATATAAAGACTTGCACAGGAATGGTAATGGCCATTTGTTATAGCCCAAACTGGAAACAATTCATTATCCATCAACAGATAAATGGATAAACCCACTGTGATATACCCATATACAAATACTAATGATTAATACAAAGAAATGAACTCTTGACACCTACTATAGCAAGGATAGCTTTCAAACTAATTAGACTGAGAGAAAGAAGTGAAAAAAGGGTACAGCCTGCATGATTCCATTTATATAAAATTCTAGGTAAGTCAAGAGTCTCTACAGAGACAGAAAGCAGATCAGTGGTCGCCTAGGGATGCAAGGGTGGAAGGAGTGATGGGGTGGACTGCAAAGAACCATGAAAAAATGTGGGGGATTGTGGATGCCCTTATTATTGTAAGTGGTTTTATGAGTGTACAATACATAAATCTTATCAGATTGTACAGTTATTTTTTCTAAAGATGTATTTGTTGAGAGAGAGAGAAAGCATGCGGGGGTAGGGGGACAGGGAGAGAACCTCAAGCAGACTCCCTACTGAGCATGGAGCCCAATGTGGGCCTCGATCCCAGGACCCTGAGATCATGACCTGAGCCACAATCAAGAGTCAGATGCTTAATCAACTGAGCCACCCAGGCACCCCATACTAAATACTTTAAATATATATTAAATACTATTAAATATATATATTGTATGTCAAATATACCTCAATAAATTTAAGGAAAAAAAAAAAAACAGCGAAATGTTACCTGTTAAAAATGTCTAAGAGATGACTGTAAGGAAAAGGCCAATAAATGAATCAAAGAAAATAAAATATAAAGTATGAGAACATGGGTTGAACTAGGACATAAATGTGAGGAAACAGAGGTTGAAGGCTAAGAAAGCAAAAGTGCCAGAAGCCAAATTTTCCATGATTCTTGTCACAGCAATGAGGGTGATACATTCTTATGTAAAAACAGAAAGCAAAGTAATTTGGCTTCAATTAAAATATTTGAGGGAGAAATTTGGGTCATAGTTGTGAATGGCAAAGCTGCCAATGTTTAAAATGAAACGTGTGCATCTGAATATTTCAAAGACTTAAGAAAGCATTATTCGTTAGTTTAGCCAGCATGGCCTCTTTTCAACCACCACGTGCTTCCTCTTCAGGACACTTGAGTGATTCAAGCGAGGACGGGGATCTATGAGACGACCCCCTCCACACAGTGGTCTTGCTTGGAAATCCAAGAATTCTTGATCTTGGTCCCAATTCCATTCTGGACCTGAAGTCAGCTTGAGAGGCAAATGATTGGCCTTTTCAATATCTTCCTATTTAAAAAATGGGGGGGGGGGGGGGGAAGAGGCCTGTGTTCTATATGGGGAGAGGCCAACTCAGGTTTTCTTTCCCTGGAGATAGTCCCTGCACAGGTGAAGTTAGTAATTAAATGGCATCTTTGCCTTTATCACTGCTGTCCTCATAACGTAAATGTTAAGTGTCCTCTTATGCTCACTGCTTCTAGGAAGACTGCTTTTGTCTGTTGGCAAAAGGAAAGGGAGAAAGCAATCCTCCCGCACACTGACTGATGACCTGTGCATTTCAACGGCACTTAATCACCATGGTACCCGGGTACTCAGACCCTGCGATACATTGAGAACAAGAACATCAAACCCACAGCTCTGCATGATGAGGCCGGTAGGAATTCTAGGACATGAGTCCTTTGAATCTGTTCCCTTTGTGTAAACAAGCCGAAGGCCAAAATGAATGTGGAGTGTATGGTTCCCAAGGTTTTTTCAGATTGAAACTGAATAGCAAGACCTCGTCAATTCGAGCTCCCCATTTTCTCCAAGAACAGATAACCCCTTGCAGCGGGGGGCCACACCGGTGCATCAGGCCTGTCTCCGGAGACGCTCACGGCAGCAAAGTCAACCTCACGGCCATGTCTGTGGATGTGGAAGACTCGGTTCATCAGCTGAGATTTTGAAGACCATTCATTGGTATTCTCAAGCTGTTTCTCCCCGGGAGCAATTCAGAATATGGAATCAGAGTATTCACGCTGTCATTTCTTATGAGACAAGAAGGGAAATTCGAAAGTCTGGCCTTGATCAAACTACAAACTCTTTTCTGAAATACTGATTTTCCATATTGAGCAGCTAGATGGGCGGCAACGTGAGACAGCAGCCTGTTGCTCAGCTAAAGGGACCCCCTGTCTTGGAAAATTGATTAGAATGACATTAAAAGTCTCTTAAAACTCTTTGGAAAATAAACCTTCTATATGGATTTTTGGCTGGATTTTATGGGGAGAAAACTATGTGGCAGAATGCTAATTTCAATTTGTTCACTTAGCCATCAAAAGGACCTGGTTTAAGCTGATTTGGGAGTAAGCTGCAGCAAAACATTTACCTTTTAGAAACTGAATTAGTGAAATTATTTTGCAATGACTTGAGGTAATTCTCTAATATTTAATCTCCAAGTTTATTAAATATCTAGTAGTTGGAGATTGTTTTAAAAGAAGCACACATAGTAAGCAGTTACTTTAATTATGGTTAATCCCTTACTGTGCCATTTTAAACGAAAAGTTTTTCTTCACTCTTACCTATGAACTTTTTATGGGAGCACCTACAATCTTTATGTAAAAGAACCGTGTGCACACAAGATGAACGTTAGGCATGACTCTGGCAATAAATTACTCAACAAGATCAGATGATATAGAACGTTGTCTGTTTTTTAAGGTCAAGAATCCTGTTTATTCTCAGCAAATGTAAACACAGTTTTTGCAAGAGTAACATGTTCTAGCTCTCTTAAAAGTAAATTTACAAACTGCAAGTCACAGTCACAACCCATTTGAAAAATATGACATACTCATTTTTAAAACTGGATTTTTAAAAAATTTTTATTTATTTATCTGACAGAGATCACAAGTAGGAAGAGAGGCAGGCAGAGAGAGAGGAAGGTAAGCAGGCTACCCACCGAGCAGAGAGCCCAATATGGGGCTCGATCCCAGGACTCTGGGATCATGACCTGAGCTGAAGGCAGAGACTTTAACCCACTGAGTCACCCAGGCGCCCCTAAACTGGATTTATTTTGATGAACCATTCAAATTCTCAGAATTCTAAGGTTGTACAATAAAGCATCAAAATATAAACCTCTTCTTAACTAAAACTGGGATTTTATTCAAAATTTAAAATTTTGTTTTTCCTATAAGATTTCTTGAAAAGACTACAGCTATGCAATTAAGCCACAGCATACAAACTACGTAGGAGTTGTAACATAGTAAAGCCTAAAACAGGAGGAAAAAACAACCAAACCCCTGGGGCATTCCAAACCCTAGTAAATATTTTCCTGTGTTGTAGACCCCAAAATGGATTGAAACCAACTCTCCTCTATCAGCTTCCATTGTCTCTTGAGTATACATGAGTTAACCAACGAACTAACATATAATTCCCAGACAGCCCATTTAGTACTCTGGCCCCTATTTCAAAACGGGATTTAATGTATTAAACTATCGTATTAAGCTGCCATTTATGAAGATTTCCTCCTCCTCACTGAACAGTCCTGAGAGTTCTCCATCCACAGCCCTGTGTGTGCAGCATATGCAAAAGGAGAAGGAGCATTAATTATAATTACCCCTAATAGCGCTGCCGAACTTGAGGCGCTAGGGCTGATGTGACAGGAGGTGACGAAGGACCATGAAGGTGAAGGGCGGCCCAGTGTTTTCTGAAGTGAGACTGCCAATTCTCAGAGCTGGTAAATGGTGTGAGAGTAAAATAAGATAAAAATAAAGTAAAGTAAAACAAAATAAGTAACATAAAAGTTTGGTTAAAAAATACCTCAGAAGTATGTTTGAGAAAAACTAGGATAAACAAAGTTAAATAACTGGCTTGACAGCAGAACTTTCCATATACGACTATGCATCACGTGTGTCAAGAGGAAAAGAGATTGTGTGAGAACCTCCTTTACCGGGAACTCCACAGCCCCCCCCCCCACCACCCCTCAGCCTGCAGAACTTTTCTTAGGGTACCCTCGCAGAACAGGTGCCTGCTGCATTTCAGAAGGTAATGTTTGAAGTAATATTCAGTCCCCATAAGAAACATCAGGAAAAATCCAAGAGGTGGGTATTGTGGCAGCTATGGGAAATGGCATACAAGCTGCTAATGTATTTATAACAGTAAAATGTAAATTATTCACCTGCTTTTGTGGGCTTTTTATATTTTCCCAACATGATTTTCCTGCTCAGTTTTGTGTGTGTGCAATTTTCTCCCCTGTTTTCAATCTCTTCATCCCCGAATATTTACAAAAAGGTGACCTGTAGATGGTTTCTAAAAGTAGGGATGCAGGGGGCCCTGAGTGGCTCAGTGGGTTGAGCCCCTGCCTTCAGCTTAGGTCATGATCTCAGGGTCCTGGGATCGAGCCCCACATCAGGCTCTCTGCTCAGCAGGGAGTCTGCTTCCCCCTCTCTCTCTGCATGCTTCTCTGCGTACTTGTGATCTCTCTCTCTGTCAAACAAATAAATTAACTAATGAAAAGTAGGGAGACAGAAGACCAAACTTAGAGACAGGATAGCCTCTGTTCCCTCCCTACATGTATGGCAGTCCTCCTTCCACACAGGACAAACTCCTGTGTAAGACTGAAAGTGAATAAGATCTGAAACCATTTAACATATTTTATAACCCAGAACATTTGCAGATGAGGCCTACCTCCAATAACTGACCTTTTACACTAGTCAACTTTTCCTGTTGTACAAGAAATTCAATCAATGCTTATTTTTCACTGTCTCACCAGCATGAGTCACCTCTGGCTTTGGCATGTGTTGACTTACAAGCCAGCTTCAAATGAACCATTACAATAACCTGATGTAGCATCAGAAAACACAATAAACAGATACTTAATAGGAGTTACATATACTATAACTGTTTTCGTCAACAATGTATATTCTGATATTCTGGCAAAGTAGATAATAAAGGATATTTATTTATATAAGTGGATATTTAATAGAGGCTTGAGCAGATAATAATCTGGTTTTCCCCCACCTCCTGCAGAGTATCTTTGGATGTTACCAGAAGCTATATTGGAACAGAGGGAAGCATGACACCTGAGTATCAGTCATCAGTTAATGAGCAACTACAATGATATCAGGCGGTCTGTGATTTTGTGTAATGCTCAGCAGAGTGTCTTCCCCTGGTTCATTTTTTAATTTGTAAGTTTCCCAGGTTTCCCCCTGTACATTATTTTTGAGACAGTGAGTGCTCTACTAGTCCTTATCACTTTATAAGCCAGCTCAAGACCACAGTCTTCCATTATTGTGGGGCTATGACTATGAATTTAGATCTGTTCATATTGTGGGAGAAGACTTTCCCTTCCTTTTTCTCTCTCTCCTTCCCTGACCTTTTTTATTTTTACCCTCTTTTTTCAAGCAATAAATTGAAGGCACAAATCTTAACTCTCCTGATCGTTCCCTTCGATGGGATGTGGGATGTGAAGTCACTTCTCAAATCTCTATTTGTCCATTTTTTTTTTTTTTTTTACCACTGTGGATGACTGGGTTATAAAAACATTCCCAAACAATTCTAAGATTAGTAGAGCATAAGCAAGATGGAAAACACTGGAAGCCATTCAGATGACAATGTCTTGACCTCTGGCTCTGAAATTAACCTAAAAGAAGATAGATTATCCTTTGTCATGATAGTACAACATAGATGCCCATGCCTGATGTGCACAGGGCTCACACACACAAAATCAGGTAAAGGGGAAGAAGATGGCACACATGAATTCTGTTAAAATACACGCAGGGACAGTGACAGATTTTTGAGAGGAATGCAGAAAGCAGGAGTTGGGTCAGGGTCAGGGTCAGAGTGGAGAAAGTTCCATGACAGGAAGTTGTGTGGCATTGTGATTGACTACTATTTGTTTGCAAAAAAGTGAAAGTATGAAACAAAGTTTTCTGACTTTCACTTTCTTGATCATCAGCATACAAATGGAATATTCGTTCATCTCTCCATTCAGCAAAACACTTTCTCACTCATGCTGTGAACAGGCTCTGCTTTGAGCCAGTACAGAACACAAGGATAACTACAGAGCTTAAAGAGGAGCGAATAAAATTAACAGGAGACTCTACGATTTAATGGAACAATATTTATTATCACTTTTTCATTTTGTTAAAGGATTTATGAGAAGCTCTGCTTACTTTTCAAAAGCAGTCCTTCTGTTGTTTCTAAGGTGACCCAAGAGCATTGGGAAATTAAGCATGAGGTCTTTCTGAAGGTGAGTGGTGCCATATTGAAAGGCTAGCCTGGTAGAGGGAGTATTTTCAAAAGATAATATTCCTAGTGATGGTGAAGCTATGTCAGAAGGGCATCAGTGGGGTGCTTGGGTGGCTCAGTTGGTTAAGCGTCTGCCTTCAGCTCAGGCCATGATCTCAGGGTCCTAGGATCAAGCCCCACGTCGGGCTCTCTGCTCACGGGGAATATTCCTCTCCCTCTGTCCCTAATCCCACTTGGGCTTGCTCTCTCTCAAATAAATAAGTAAAATGTTGAAGAAAGAAAGAAAGAAAGAGAGAGAGAGAGAAAGAAAGAAAAAGGAAGGAAGGAAGGAAAGAAAAGAAAAGAGCAGAGCATCAGATCTGGGAGCAGAGAACGTAGCCCAGGCCACGGTCCCACTGCTGTGCCAAGTACATAATTTGGGACAACAGTAACTCCCCAAATCAGTAGTGAATCTTTCTCTAGGCCAGGGTTAATTTTTTATTCGTTTTTATTAAAAATGATGCAGAAATCTCAGGAAACCAAGATACTAGATAAAGTCACTTATATTCTAGATTCTAGAGAGTAATAAACAACATTCAAGTATTACCTATTTCTTTGTCTTATCACTAGATAAAACGAGTGTGACAGGGCGCCTGGGTGGCTCAGTGGGTTAAGCCGCTGCCTTCGGCTCAGGTCATGATCTCAGGGTCCTGGGATCAAGTCCCACATCGGGCTCTCTGCTTGGCAGGGAGTCTGCTTCCTCCTCTCTCTCTCTCTGCCTGCCTCTCTACTTGTGATCTCTCTCTGTCAAAAAAAAAAAAAAAAAACAACGAGTGTGACAAGAGAACTCTGGGTTTGTGGCAACTGGTTGTGTGGTGTTAGGCACATAAGTTAAACTTTTCAAGCTTCACTTACTATCTTTATAAGATGGAGCATAGAATACATTTGCTCTCAGTACCTCACAGAGATTGTGTCAAAACAAATCATCTCCATTTAAGTGAGTGGAGCACACTGCAAAGAAGGGAAATCAGGGGAAGACTGCTGGAGAGGGTGAAGGGGGAGGGAAATGAGGGGAGAAAGAGGATGCAGAGATGGGAATATGACGGCCAATATGGGGGAGGTGGGGGAAAGCATGCCTGGGAAGGAGCAGGTGGGACAGTAGAAGAGGGAAAAAAGAGAAGGCATATGAAAGTGTGGTTTGGGTGTAGCGAGGGCAGAGCTAACCGACAAAGGAAGTCAAGAGCAAGAGCAATGGAAGTGGAAATGAGAGAGTATAGAGATGTGTATCCCAGCATATTTTCTCTTTTGATTCAGGATTTTGGTAAGTGTCAGCTTCGAGTGGGCATTCTGAAAGGAAGAAAAGCATATTTGGAAAACTAGGGCAGGACAGAGGCAGCAGTTATCAAAGTTGTGGTGGGGGACACAGAAGACAATAAATGGAAAGGAGGCAAACACCTTTCACCTGTCTATTTTGTCCTCCATATGGACCACAGAAGGTACGGGAGACAGAAGGAAGAGGGCAGGGAACATGGATGTAGCTTCTGGAAGGGAGAAATACTCCAGAAGGACACCTGGAAGGAAAACTATTTGTAGTCATCTGCCTATGAAACAGGAGAGCAACTGCCCAGTAAAGCAGAGTGATTACAGGCTAGAGTGCAGGAATCCAACACCGTAACTAATGCCCCTGGGGTTCGGGAATTGACAGGATTTTCAAATTGCAAAGTTGGGTTCTCTTGATGAGAAAGGGATGGGAAAACTCCAAGAGAACTCTTCAGAATTTCAGTAACCTGGGAAAAGCTAAACCCAGTTCCCCCTTGGAGAATGGCATAGAAGAGGAAGACTCTGGTATTGAAGATTTACTTCTTAAGATGCTAAAATGCAAAAGAGGTAGTCTGGTTGGCTTTTAGACCAGAGAAGATGAACTTAGACCAGAACTTCAGAAAGAGAGGCAGATGCTTTTGAAAATTTGATGAAACCATAAACCCTCTCCCCCAAAATGCACAAAAGTCTGGACACAATTTCAAGGACTTCACAGGCTACCTGTGATCATGTGCTATATCCTTCACTATATACAACACACAACAAACTGCATTTCTTTATTTTTTTTTAAGATTTTATTTATTTATTTGACAGACAGAGATCACAAGTAGGTAGAGAGGCAGGCAGAGAGAGAGGAAAGGAAGCAGGCTCCCTGCTGAGCAGAGAGCCCAACGCGGGGCTTGATCCCAGGACTCTGGTGATCACAACCTGAGCCGAAGGCAGAGGCTCAACCCACTGAGCCACCCAGGTGCCCCAAACTGCATTTCTTTTAAAGAAGACTTGATTTCAGGGCGCCTGGGTGGCTCAGTGGGTTAAGCCGCTGCCTTCGGCTCGGGTCATGATCTCGGCATCCTGGGATCGAGTCCCGCATCGGGTTCTCTGCGTCGGGTTCTCTGCTCGGCAGGGAGCCTGCTTGCCTCTCTCTCTTTCTCTCTCTGCCTGCCTCTCTGTCTACTTGTGATCTCTCTCTGTCATATAAATAAATAAAATCTTTAAAAAAAAAAAAGAAGAAGAAGACTTGATTTCATGGAAGGGCATGGTTAAAGCTCAAGAAATGGTAGTTGTCATTCAAAAAAACACTTCTCTGTGGGGTGCAGCTGGGGAAGGTTTCAAGTTTGAGAACTGCCAATTGACCTGGTATTTCTTAAGAGGGAGACTATATGGAATTTTTGCAAGAATACAGACATAGCTATGGAGATGGCCAGAGCACAGGACATGGTAGAATGAAGGCAAGAACAGGTACACCGAAGGTTTAGAATCTCACACTGAATGTACTGCTTCTCTGGGAAACATATCAAAATGAAAATGAAGGGGAAGCTGTATAATGGGCACTCGTGAGAATGAACTTGACTGCTTGCAGCCACACAGATGGGGAAAGCATATGCAATCTGTGGTAAATGGAAAAATGAACAAACTATTTGTAAAAAATGAGTTCAGAGTGTTTTGGAAGACAAGCTGAAATTGGTAAAAATACAGAAGAAACATAACCTAAGGGGAAAAAGTAGTAATACAGGTAATAAACCCAAGTCAGTTCCCTGGAAGCAGAGGTGCTAGAAAGAACAGTACAGAATTTGCTCATTTTTGCATTCCAGCGTTTGAAGATGTAAGATGACAACCACCGGGCAATGGGCTTCAGATTCCCACAGCCCACATGGAAAGAGATCCTAAGAGGCTTAATGAAGGTGACCTTCCAAAGCTAAAACGGCAGAGGAAGAAGAAGGACACTACAAAGAAAGTGGAAGATTTGGAAGCTCAAAGCCATGGTTATAAAACAACGGCGACTAACAACGGGAAAGTCTTTCACGAAGGAAGCTGTTAAATGCCCACTTGAGAAACAGAAGATGTGTTTCAGGATGTGGGCATTAAAGAGAAAAGATTTTTGTTTAAAACCAGGAACAGTCAGGAGAAAAACTGGGACAAAGCAGAAATGTCATGTGAAATGTCTTACATAACAAACTGATGGCTTAAGCCAATAAAAGTTTGGGAGAGAACAAGCACCTGTCCAAGGGGAAGGTGTGAGAAGGAAGAGACACAACAACACCTGGTCTATGAACATACCGTGGAAGATATCTGGAGCCAACGAGCTAGAATTTGGAAGAAACTCTGAGTAGAGTTATAAAATAGTGTTTTTGAGGTCATTTAGGAGAGAAAGAAGCAAAAAGTCCTGGTCAAAGCATAAAATTTATCTGGATAAGATTCAGGCAAGAATCATCCATGGATGTTGAAACCAGTGGGTTAAAGAAACAGATATTTACATAGTCCAAGTATCTCCCTACAAATTACTTATTAATTACAAGAGAAAAATTGCAACTTGACAGTAGAGAAATCTGACAAACATCCTCTTACCCAGTGATCATCACCAGTTACCACGACCAAGTTAAAGTGATGGGTAAGTTAACCAGTGGTGGGGTAGAGCAGCATCACATGGCTTGTAACACAATGTTTTGAGAAACACACATCACATCCAGGCAAAAAGGCAAAACCTGCATCTAATCAGGAGGAAACACCAGACAAACTGAAATCAGGAGACACTTTGTATTACAATTATTCTGTACTTTCCAACTTTTCAAAAGTACCAAGGTCATGAAAGACAGACTGAGGAACTGTTCTAGATTAAAAAACCCAAAACCAAAAACCCAACAACTAAAAAGACATAAAGACATAACAACTTAATGTACATGTGATCCTGGATTGAATATTGGAGTATAAAAAAGTAATATTTTTCTGTTGTTATAAAAGGCATCCCTGAATCCACTGGCAAAATTTGAATAAAGTCTGTAGATTAGATAATATTGTATCCATGCTAATTTCCTGGTTTTGACAATTGTACTATGGTTATATAAGAGAGTGTCCTTGTTTTAAGGAAATATGTACTGAAGTATTTAAGGATATGAAATATCACTTCTCAAACAGTTCAGAAAGAAATAACAATTTCATCTTATACACGTACAGAGAGAGAAAGACTAAGACAGAGACAGAGAGAGACAGACAACAAATGAGGTCAAGAATTCACATTTAGGGAATCCAAGTGAAAGATACATAAGAATTCTTTGTATTATGCTTGTAACTTTGTAACTCTAACTCTGAAATTATTTCCAAATTAACAATGAAAAACTCCCTAGAGAAAGAAGCCAAACTAAAACAATTCATGAAATGGCCTTGGATCCAGCTTGGGGGCAGGGGAGTGGTGATTGGTAGGGAGATCTAGCTGTAGTTTTTTGAGACAATTAGGGAAACCCAGATATAGACAAAATATTAGGTGAAATTACATAATAACTGATCTTTCTCAGGTTTAGTGATGGCGGTGTGCTTATGTAGAATGATGTTCTCAGTCTTAGGAGATGTGCTGGAGTGACGATAGTAAAAGCTCCATGTGTGGAGAAGGTTCCATCGTTGCTCACAAGGCATAGTGGCAGCAGTCATACTCACCAATCTGTGGTGCTCCCCAATGCTCAATATTTCCTTTGTCCCTTAGTTGGGCACAGCATTTCTCTGCCGGTGACTGCCTTGATCCCCGGGGAACAAAAGCTCCTATTTGATTATTACTCTTTTAGATGGATTTTGAAGCAGGATTTTTTGGTTCTCATGAGTTCCAAAATGTAGTGTAAATAGCCCTTCGGCATGTCCTTACAGTTCTCTCTCTCCCTAGGATTTAGGCCTGTGTTCATAATAGCTAACACGGTACAAGCTCTCAACAAAAATTATTTCTTACTGCGACTTCTTTGTCAGGCTTTTTTTCTTGAAGGGGGGGGGCATATGTTGCATTCTCCCCTACTTCTGCCCTCTCCAAGGTGGCTTCTTGGTGGCTCTGTACGTAGGTTTATTTGGACCCCGCCCTCCCCAGTAACCAGGTAGCTGTGGATCCCAGAAGTAGACACAGCCTGGGTTATTTCTCAAAGAGCTTTTCAGGCTCTTCTCCCTCAACCAGCTCTGCAATCAATTTCTGCCAGCTCTGACCCAGCACATTTGCCCTCATATCCCTAAAGCCCAGGTCTTGTTCATCATCCAACTGAGATCCAAGAAGTACATATAACAAATAAACAGATAAGCAAGAAAAATGCACTGTGGTCTAAAGAAAAGTGTCAAAGAGATAAAAGGGAGAGGCAGGAACGTTCTGCATATATTTATAAGATATGCACATCTTCAGAGATTCTCTGGTTAGCAAGATGAGGCATGGAGAATTGTGAACAATGTATACTCATAAATATCCTTTACAATGAACCGGTAATGATTTAAAGAGGGCACAGTTCTGCTTTGGTTAGAATACAATTTTAAGAGCATTTTCTAAGCTGCTATTTCTGTTGTTGCACCAAATAGAACTTTTGACTAATGGGACATGAAATTCAAGGGCTTATTCTCAAATACCTTAGCTGTAAGTTACCTCCTGGCTGTTTGAACAGGAGGCCATCGTTTCATTATTTCAACAGAGGAGTCGTCTACCCCACCAGTGTCTACTGTCACTGTAGACAGTAAGGAGAGCCACATGCCTCACTTTCAACATTGGGATTTATACAGACCATTATATAATCTGTTCCAGCACTGATGTTAGACATATTTGAAAGCTGAATGAACTCACTTGCGCTCGAGAGACCTGTATTTGCTAAACTAGATGCTCTACTCTAGAGTGACTTCAGGCTTCACCGGAGTTAGTTCTGACCTATTGTTCAGGGACACATGAGGAGTCGTTAATGCTCCTGTGGCCACCTGGACTTTTAGATACACTTCAATTCTTCTACCTTTGTTTCGTTTTATTCAGGATAGAAGCAGTTCTTCAAAACCACAGAGAGAAATTAAGGCAAGCAAATCGCACTATTTAGTATTGACATTTCTCTGAAATTGAGATGAGTGCTCAATTCAATCAACACCATTTATTCCAAAGATATATTTTAAATTATCCTCCTCTTCAAAAAGTTTGGCTTGCTTGCTACACTTTTTCTCTGTGCTTACTCATCCCTTTAAGAGATGGTGGCTCAGTCAGTTAAGTGGCCGGCTCTTGACATCAGCTGAGGTCATGATCTCAAGGTTGTGAAATCAAACCTGGAGTCAGGCTCTGCATTGAGTGGGGAGTCTGCTTGAGCTTCTCTCTTCCCTCCTCCTCTGCCCCTCCCCCTCCCCTATCTATCTCTCAAATAAATAAACTCTTTTTTAAAATTTTTAATTTTTTTATTAACATATAATGTATTATTAGCCCCAGGGGTACAAGTTGTGAATTGTCAGGTTTACGCACTTCATAGCACATACCCTCCCCAATGTCCATAACCCCACCACCCTCTCCCGACCCCCCTCCCCCCAGCAACCCTCAGTTTGTTTTGTGAGATTAAGATTTTCTTATGGTTTGTCTCCCTCCCGATCCCATCTTGTTTCATTTATTCTTTTCCTACCCCCCAAACCCCCCACATTGCCTCTCCACTTCCTCATATCAGGGAGATCATGTCAAAGATTGTCTTTCTCCGATTGACTTATTTCACTCAGCATAATACCCTCTAGTTCCATCCACGTCCTCCCAAATGGCAAGATTTCATTTCTTTTGATGGCTGAATAGTATTCCATTGTGTATATATACCACCTCTTCTTTATCCATTCATCTGTTGATGGACATCTAGGTTCTTTCCATAGTTTGGCTATTGTGGACATTGCTGCTATAAACATTCAGGTGCACGTGCCCCTTCAGATCACTACAATTGTATCTTTAGGGTAAATACCCAGTAGTGCAATTGCTGGGTCATAGGGTATCTCTATTTTCAAATTTTTGAGGAACCTCCATGCTGTTTTCCAGAGTGGTTGCACCAGCTTCCATTCCCACCAACAGTGTAGGAGGGTTCCCCTTTCTCTGCATCCTCACCAGCATCTGTCTTTTCCTGACTTGTTAATTTCAGCCATTTTGACTGGTGTGAGGTGGTATCTCATTGTGGTTTTGATTTGTATTTCCCTGATGCCAAATGATGCAGAGCACTTTCTCATGTGCCTGTTGGCCATCTGGATGTCTTCTTTGCAGAAATATCTGTTCATATCTTCTGCCCATTTCTTGATTGGAATATTTGTTCTTTGGGTGTTGAGTTTGATAACTTCTTTATAGATTTTGGATACTAGTCCTTTATGTGATAATGTCGAATAAACTCTTTTTAAAAAAAGATTACTCACGAGTGAGAGATACGCAAAAAAAATGTAACTCAGTCTAGCAAATGGACAAATTTGATTGCTTTCCCTTACCCTAAATGAATAGCCACCATATAATGAGATTATTGTCTTAACTCAAGAGACAATATATGATGGACTAATATATATTGAATACTATCCTTCATTTATAAGTGCTTAATAAAAGTTAGTTATTATTTTGATGCTACTGAACTAGGAGAGTCTTTCTCCTGCTTGGCTATTAGAAAACACTTAATGCCAACAATATGAATTTAATTCCACACTACCTTTTTCATTTGCATATTTTATATTCAAAGCATGTGGGTTCCTCTTTAATCAATAACCAAAAACCCTTGGGGCACCTGGGTGGCTCAATGGTCAAAGCCTCTTCCTTCAGCTCAGGTCATGATCCCAGTGTCCTAGGATCGAGTCCCACATCGGGCTCTCTGCTCAGTGGGGAGCCTGCTTCCTCCTTTTCTCTCTGCCTGCCTCTCTGCCTACTTGTGATCTCTGTCAAATAAATAAGTAAAATATTAAAAAAAAAAAAAAACCAAAAACCCCTGGAACTTATCAGAGATGTCATGCAAAAAATAAACAGTTTTCAGCATTTGACGAGACCAGCTTGAAACATGATTCTTTAGAAAAGCAAACAATGATATATTCCTCTATATTTTCAGAGCTCCTGTTATCTTCTGCTCAACCCAACAAGAAATCTGATCTTTACTCCTTACTGAGAGCTGGTAGGATAACATGGACTCAGCCTAAGTCTTTATACACCTGTTATAATGCTTTATGCATGTCATTCTTCTCTACCAGTTGGCAAGTCTCTTTAGGAAATACAGCATAATGTATGAACATCACATTCATCTTTGTATCTATCATACTGCTTGACATGTGAAAGGGCCCTCACTATAAATCTATAGAAGAGCCCCAAAGCTTCTCTCCTTCAAATGATAAATTGCTGGTATTGGGCTGGGGACATTATAACAACTTGATTCCTGTGTATGGAGTTAGTTCCTTTTGTGGCTCATTCTATCAGTCCTCACTCATCTCTCCCCATGCTCCCCATGATCTCCTCATTGTCTCTTCTTTGGTTACATTTTAAAAATCATTGTCCTCAAAACATTAAAACAATAACTAAGACACTAAGTAGCATAGACATGTACGGTGATCCACTAAAATGTAATATAAGGTGTACAGTCATAGCAACTGATTTACAGCCAGGAAGCTCATTAAAACTATAAAGCTATGATGTGAGAGATGTGTGGCACGGGACAGGATGGTTGTTAGCATTAAGTGAAATAATGCTTGTGAGTTCATATAGTACAAGTGCTATCATAGAATACGTGTTTTGAGATGAAGTCTCCACATTAGACAATGCAGTAGTTGTAAAAATATGTTCACACATTTTTTAAAACTAAATTATATTAAATTAAATTTTAAATTCCACTATAGTTAACATACAATAGAGTACTAGTTTCCGGCATACAACATAGTAATTCAGCAGCTCCATACATCATCCTGTGCTCATCAAGACACGTGCCCTGGGGCAACTGGCTGGCTCAGTGGGTTAAGCCTCTGTCTTCAGCTCAGGTCATGATCTGAGGGATCCTGGGATCGAGCCCCGCATTGGGCTCTGCTCTGTGGGGAGCCTGCTTCCTCCTCTCTCTCTCTGCCTGCCTCTCTGCCTATTTGTGATCTCTGTCTGTCAAATAAATAAATAAAATCTTTAAAAAAAAGGGGGGGGGAATGTCCATGCACTTATTCTTGTCAAAAGAAACATAGGAAAAAAAAAAATAAACCTGAGACTAATAAACACAAATAGGATTAAAAGATCTCAATTTTTATTTTTATGTAATTTTTTACTTCAGCCAAGTAAATATTTCACATATTCAAACATAAAATGAAATAAAAATAATTGGGGAAAAAACCCTAAAATGGAATAAAAACAGGAACAACTACAATAAACTGTCTATCAAATTGATAACAAACACAAATAAAAAATAATTTAAGACCCTTTGAAGCACAGAACTCAGACTATTTACCACACTCAATACTAGACCCTGTAGTAAATTCTGACATAAAATTATAAGGAAATCTCGTTTTCTTAGTAGTTCCATTATTGTTGGTTGAAGGACCGCTGTTGCAATTCTGAATCTATTCTGTGTGCACTAGAGCAAATGAGTATGTATATACTTTAAAGTTTTAAGAAAAAAATTATTTTAGAGCATCAGAGTTTTCACTGCAAATGAGTGTGGAGACCAGTGGGGACCAGAGGAAGGTGCATTTGATGCTGCATTTGAACTGAAGATATCAGTGTGATCTCATCACTTCCGAAGGGATGAAGTCTCGGGTTTGTTCTCTGACACGAGTGACACTCCAGTACAATTAGAACCCCCCAGCACGCAGATGCTGGCTTCTAAATGATATTCTCTACTAAAAGGAGTCAGTTCTCCTTAAAGAAATGGCAGGTTCTGGGCCTAGAGCAGGAAAAATGCAAGGTGAGAGCTGAACATCTTTTGCCAGAAAACAAGGCAATGCCTGAGAGTAATGGCATCGTTTCAAAAGGACCCAGAAGGGGCTGTTACTGGGTAAATGTGGAAAATTTTAAGATCCCCAAATAATAACAAAATTTTTAAAAATCTTGATCCAAAGTGAAACTCAGAAACAGGGTAGGTGGGAGGAAGAAAGGAGGGAGAGGGGGAGAGAGGGCAGGGAGACAGCGAGCGAGAGAGAGAAATTGTACGTGTAGTAGGTGTGCAGGGAGGGGAAAGAAAGAGACAGCGAGAGAGACAGGACGTGAGGGAGAGTGTAGGGGTGTCTGGACAGGGAGAGAGGAGGAGGAAGAAAGAAAATTGACAATTGATTCAGGCTAGGATTATCACTGGGTGCTAAAAGCAGGTTGCTAAGGAATAGAAATTCACAGTCTTCTCCTTATAGATTACTTATTAATTACAAAGCATCATTCCATAGATAACTTATTAATTACAAAGGAGAAAAACGATCTTTTACACTGGAGAGATCGAGCAGTCAGTACCTTAAGCAAATGATCAAGTTTATCATCAGTAGTGGAACTGGTCTTCACCTTTTGCCCTATGTTGCAAGAAATGTACGTCAGTGATGTAAAAAATGCTTAACCCTGTGGTTTTCAAAGTGTGGTCCTCAGACCAGCAGTACCAGCATCTCCTGGGACCTTGTTAGAAATGAGTGAGTGGACCCCCAACCAACATAGACCTATCGAATCAGGAAGCCTGGGGCAGGGCAGCAATCTAGGTTGAGAAAGCCTCCCGATGATGCAAGAGCATGCTAAAATTTGAGAACCCCTAGTTGCACCTGAATCTAATGAGGGGAAAATTAGACAAATTCAGATCAACAGATTGTCTATTGGCCTATTTGTTCACAAATAACAAAAAAATTAGAGCCTGGGAGGGTTTGTGGGAAGAAACCTTTAGACGGAAGCTAAACAGATGGGGCACCTCAGGTTCAATAGGTTACTTGCCTGCCTTCGGCTCAGGTCATGATCTCAGGGTACTGAAATCGAGCCCTGCACTAGGCTTGCTGCTTAGTGGGGAGTCTGCTTCTCCCTCTGCCCCTGCTCCTTTTTTGTGCTCTGTCTCTCAAATAAGTAAATAAAATCTTAAAAAAAAAAAAAAAAAGCTAAAGAGATATAACAACCAAATGCAATGGATGAGATTTAACTGGATTCTGATTTCAAAAAAAAAAAGAAAAGAAAAGAAAAAGAAAAAGAAAACCTATCAAGATGTCTGCAACTTATCAACTTACTTTCAAATGATTCAGGAAAAATAAACATAAACAGATAAATTAAAATTTCCCTCTATTTACCTGGACATAGGAAAACTCAATCTGAAAGAACACTAATAGTTAATGTATATAAAAGTCATTGAGCTCTTTTTTTCAGCTTTTCTGCAATTCTGAACATTTTCCTAAGAAGGTAAACCAAAATTAATGCCAAAAGAGGTCTAGGAACCAAAAGACAAAAGCCAAAAAAGCCAAGAGTCAACACACAGAATGATTCTGGGCATGCATTTTTGCCAAGTGAAAGACTGAAGTATTCCCAAAGCAACAAAATGCACCAGCCGAGATCCCTAGGGTGGCAGGGACCTGCGGGGGCCTCCCGGGGTCCCGTGTGCTACCCACACATGGACTATTGTCAAAAAGTGCTGTACCTCCAATTTTCCCCTCTACTACGGAGGAAATGCGGAGAGTGTTAATAACATTATCAACCATAAGCTTGCAAGGTTCAGCATCCCAATAAAACTGAGGAATCTCGACTTGCAACCTCAGCAGTTAAATTACTGCCATGAAAATCCCTTGCCAATGGCCAAATGCATGAAAGAATAATTATACACGTTTACTGTTAGCCATCAGTCAAGTCCAAGCGCCACGAGATGAACTACGCAATGCAATTAAATATGAATGCATAGTCTGGGGGCCTCCCAACCCACCCTCCCTCTCTCTCTCTCTCTCTCACACACACACACACACACACACACACACACACACACTCGTACAGGAAGTGAGGCTAAGAATTCTCTTTGGATGTTCTTCCTGGTAATTTTACAAGGTTATTGAAAAATACGGAATGTAAGTCTGAAATGGCATCCTTCAAAGAAGGGGTTCAATCAGCAGCAAACAAACCAATAAAGAACGAGCTCTGTTCGTGGAAGTATTAAACCCTTCATTTCACGATCATCTGTTCTTGAGAAACTCTACAATCGACAGCAAGACACTCCCCCCATATTTAAAGGGTATGATTTATGACTGACTTTCTTCCACAGCTTTTATGAGGAGGCATTTTTTGAGCCGTCCCATGTGAGTTGCTAACATATGCATTGATGAAAGAATTGTAAAGAGCAAAATTCACAAAGGATTACCACGATCAGATTTTTTAAAAGAGAAGCGATACATTATAATTTGATGGACTGCTCGTTTTTGAAGTACTTTCCAATGTAAACTTCAAAAGATCATAATGAATATTTAATTTCAATGCAGCACACATTGCAAGTTCAAAATTACCGGCCACTGAGAAACTAAACCCACCGATAAAAGAACGGAACCGTTTATTACGTCCATGGGCATGACTTTGAGCTTTGATTCTATGTAAATATAATGTCTGTACGATTGGTAACTGCAGGATTAACTGGGTATTTCTGCAACCTTAAAATAGGGTAAATAGTCAGTAGTGAGAGCAGTTAATCAGTTAATGGAGAGCAGTTGCAGCTGCGAAATGAATCCCCATTCTTTGAAAATCTGGATTTTAATCTTGAATGGTCTCTATACTGTAAGTAAGCACTATTTTGAAGCCTTTTATTAGTAAATCTCTTTTCCTGTCTGCAGTCGCCAGCTGTGTATCCGTGAGACTGGGGGGAAAACAGCAAAGCCCAAGTGAAGATCGGCTTGAAATGGAGGGTACCTGAGTGAAGGTTCTCAAGTGAAACTGGGCTGCAGAGGGGAACCGCAGCCTGTGGTTATGACGGTGTCCCCTGTGGTCACACAGACCTGGGTTGTCATAACTGCACCACTTACAAGCTGTCAACCTAATGAAAATCGCATGTTTTCCATGCCTTCACTTCTCCATCTGTGAGACGGGGATGTAATAATGGCCTACCCCATTGGTAGGTTGTGATGATTCCACGAGACAATGTGTCTTTGCCACCATTGTCCCATCACTAGCTTGTGAATCGATTGGGGTTAAGCTTGTGGCGGTGGTAGCCACAGTAGCCGTGGAGGTGGGGGAGCTCTGTGTCCTTTGGTGAAGGCTGATTTCCCATAATCCCCTCCACTGCTTTCCCCGCATTCTAGCCCATCCAGGAAGGTCTATCTGAGACCTTGTGTATGCAGAAGAAAACTATGCAGAAATTTAAAGAAACACTGGCACTGATAATGTCAAATATTCCCCCTTCCAGCTTAATCCCTAAATATAACTGCTGATTTACGAGTTACTGTCACCCTCCCCCAATCCTTTCTGGAAGACACGGCATGCTTCCCTCTGGGTCCCAGGATGCAATCATTTTAAATGACTGTTCTTCCTTTGGTGATGCACTTTTTTGGCGGGGGGGAGGATGTGCTGGCTCTTGAACCTCTTCCAAGATTGCCAAGATTGCCCCCATGGAGTTCTCCTGCATTCTTAAACTGAATTTCCCTTTGGTTTTTATCTGACCCCCAGCGAAGTGATACTGAACAAAGGCACAACCGTGAAGATCAGTGTCGCGACACAACTAAGGACCTAGACAGACTCATCACTTTCTCCTCTATTTGTTTGATGATGATTTTGTGGAAGGCTGGCCTCTGACCCTGGCACACAGGCGATGACTGCCCGCTATCCTAAGTGAGGGACAGAGCTGCCTTTGCGAGCTCCGTGGGACAAGGTACCACATGGACCCTGCTCCCCCACTGCATTCCCAATACCCAGCAGAGCGGCTGGTGTGGCTAGGTATTGGGGAAAGCGTTTACTGAATGACAGAATAAATGGCAGGAAGACAGTAAGAGAGAGAGCGGACAGAAAGGGAGAAAGGATGGGCAGAAGGAAAGGAAGGAAAAGGGCAATTCTAAACTCCGAATAAAATCTATAAAACATCTGATTGCTTTAAAAAAATTAAAAAGTCACCCAGGGGCACCTGCGTGGCTCTGGTGGTGAAACCTGTGCCTTCATCTCAGGTCATGATCCCAGGGTCCTGGGATCGAGCCCCATGTTCGGCTCCCCGATGAACAAGGAAGTCTGCTTCTCCTGTCATCCCTCCCCCTGCTCTTGCTTTCTCTCTCTCAAATAAATAAATAAAATCTCTCTCTCTCTCTCTTTTTTTTTTAAGATTTTACTTATTTGACAGAGAGAGATCACAAACAGGCAGAGAGGTAGGCAGAGAGAGGGGAAGCAGGCTCCCTGCTGAGCAGAGAGCCCGATGCGGGGCTCGATCCTAGGACCCTAGGATCATGACCTGAGCCAAAGGCAGAGACTTTAACCCACTGAGCCACCCAGGCGCCCCAATAAATAAAGTTTCTTTAAAAATGTCACTCAATGGTTAAGCCGAATGTTTAAGAACTGTTTAGGTCAGGAAAATGAAGGATCAAGGGACAATTAAAAAATAATTGTGGTGCACCTGGGAGGCTCAGTCAGTTAAGTGTCCAACTCTTGATCTCAGCTCAGGTCATGATCTCAGGGTGATGAGACAGCCCACAACAGACTCCATGCTCAAGTTGGAGTCAGCTTGTGATTCTCTCTCCCTCTGCTCCTTCCCTCACTGGAGCTCATGCTCTCTCTCTCTCTCTGTTGCACACATGTACTTGTGCCAAGTAAATGAACAAACAAAATCTTTAAAAATAAATAAATGCAAGAAGTGATTATAAAGGTGAGCTGTTCTCGACTAAGAACCCAATGTTAGGAGGGAGGCTGTCATGGTAGCACCTGGAGGGAAGGAGGCCCTCACAGCTGGTCATTAATACTATGGTAAGACAGCAATGGGTCATATAATCTTTCTTCCTCAAGCACCTTTGAAAACAGGAAGAGTGATACCCATCTGCCTGGAACAATTTAGGGCCACTTCTGCCAAGATGACTTCTCAAGCCCCATTCCAAAGCTGATAAATTTTTCATCGCCTCCTTTCCAGCTATGTCCAAATGGCCATTGTAAGTAATCTCCTAGGATATTAACATTTGGAGTACATGTGCCGACCGAGGCTTTTAATATAAATGAACATTTAGAGAATAATTTAGGATTGGAAGTCTCCACCATTTCACATTTCGTGAAAGTATGTCAAATTTATGTCAGCCTTTCATATGGAGGACTATATTTTTTATAGCAGGGCTTGTATAAGAATTGAATGCACACTTGGGATATCAAGCAACCGCTGGTTTAATGCGAGAGAGGACTCCCTTTAAAAAAATAGAAACAAAAACATTTGGGCAGATAGTCCTAGCCATCCTGACATAAACTGGTGAAAAAATAGCACAGAAAAAGATAAAAGAACACTTTTAAATTTTTTTCAATTATACAAACTAGCAAGGAATTATTTAATAGTGTCAATTAAAATTTCCACTGACTCATATCACAAACAGCTTCAGAATCAAGCTTTTGACAAACATCTCCTGCCCCTAAAATGTTTCACTCAACAGTGAACAGCTTTTAGCTTCCAGCAAAATCTCTGTTAATAAAGAGGACATATTTATATCACCAAAGATGAAAATAAAAGGTAAGCGAGTTGATATTTATTAAAGGCTTACTATATTATAGTGCCAAACACTGTATTTGTTTTAAAGAGTGAGTTGTTGGGGCACCTGGGTGGCTCAGTGGGTTAAAGCCTCTGCCTTCAGCTCAGGTCATGATCCCAGGGTCCTGGGATCGAGCCCCATATTGGGCTCTCTGCCCAGCAGGGAACCTGCTTTCCCCTCTCTCTCTGCCTGCCTCTCTGCCTACTTGTGATCTATGTCTGTCAAATAAATAAATAAAAATCTTGCTTAGGTGTAACAGAAGCCTCCCAAATAGAACTTCCCCAAGCTACTGCAGCAAGAATTATGGCCAGAGGGGACTTGTTCCTGACAAAAGGGCGTCAACACTCTTCTCTCTAAATCCCACCTTCTTTAAAAAAAAAATAAAATAGGGGCCTGGCGCCCCGTTAAAAAAATAAAATAAAATAAAAAATAAAAAAAAATAATAGAGGTGCCTGGGTGGCTCAGTGGGTTAAAGCCTCTGCCTTCAGCTCAGGTCATGATCCTGGGTCCTGGGATCGAGCCCCGCATCAGGCTCTCTGCTCAGTGGGGAGACGCAAGGTCTCCATGCGTGCATATAAAATGGAGGCACGACCACTTCCAGCGAAAAGTGCTCTGTGTTCACCAAGCGTTCCCCCATTCCATCACTTCACTGGCACTCAGAAAACAAGGTCAGCAAAAGTCTCCCACGATGCCGGGTGTCAGGAATCGTCGGGTCTCCCTCTTATCTATCCTTCGGCATACAGGACTGCAAAGTAACTAATCTTGAACATCATGCCCTGCTCCCGGCGTCTGTAAGATCGTGGATACGGGGTTCCTCTGTGACCTGGCCCTCGCGCTCTCCATGCGCATTCTTGCACTGCAGCGCTCTGCACTGCTTCCAGGTCTCCCGCGAGAGCTTCCCCTTCCCGCCTGGGGCGCTTCCCCTGCCGGTGGCTGTGTCCTCTCACGTTGCTCCTCTGGTTGGAATGCAGGGCTCTCATCCATCACTACTAAGCAGATGCCCAGGGCAAAGGTCTGGGATTCAGTCAGAACTATGGCCCTGCTCTGCCTTTCCCGCGTGTTCGTTTTGTGACCTTGAACAATCACTGAGCTTCTCAGAAGCTCTTTCGGCCCCCAGCAAATGGTGCCAATGATCTCCCCACCTTGCAAGATGGTGGTGACAATTATGCAAAGTAACACATCAAAAGTGGCCCAATAACTTTCCATTATGTTTTTAAACTCTGTGTTTGAATAGACAGCAAATGCACATGATTCAAAACTCAAAAATATGTCAAATAACAGATCTCCTTTACACTCCATCCCCCAGATGAAGTTCCCCTACCAGAGGCTACATTTTTTTCCCAATTTTTTGTGCATCCTTGTAGAGATATTATCCACAAAGGTGGTATACAAGCACAGTTACTGACATTTTTCTTCTCTCACTTCATAATGTATCTTGGAGAACCCTCTCTGTCTGTACACAAGCAACTGTCTTAATCTGATGTCCTTCTAAGAAGAGTAAATATGGACCTACAGAGAGATACCAGGGATGTATGCATATGGAAAAAAGAGTGCATGAGGACATGGCGAGGAGGCAGCTGTCTGCAAGTCAAGGGAAGAGTCCTCAGGAGCACTCAACAATACTTTGACCTTGGATTTGGAGTCTCTGGAACTGTGAAAGAGGAAATTTCTGTGGTTTAAGTCACCCAGTCTGTGAAATTTCCAGTATGGCAACCCTAGAAAAGCACAGTCCCAGAAAAGCAACGGAGAGGCTTAGAGGATGCAGAAGGAGGATGGCTGGGGTGGGGGCTGTCTAAATGTGGACCATTAGAGGCACAGTAGAGAGCCGTATGTCTTGGCAAGTATGTCCCAATTGAGAAAGAAAGGGAGGTTCTTTATTTTCCATTCAGAACAAAGAGATGAGGCTGATTTTAAACTAAAACCTCTGTTCTCTAGATTATAATGTGAACATATAATTAAATTTTATTTTGATTGGGTAAGGCTCTCTCAATTATAATTCTCATGGATTTAAGTCATAAACTATAATGGATTTACATGGTGTGAGAATTTAGTCTGATTATAATAAGCCACTCAAGCTGAAGGAGGTACACGCATTCCCAGCAACACTGCATTGTTGGGACTGTTGAAAGATCACTATAATTTTTAGTCTGCCTATAAAGTGAAATGATATTTTTCAGATTTAGTAGTTCCCTCTTTCCCACTGGGTTAGTTTGTTTCAAAGAGATGCTTTCTTTAGAAAATGAAATCTGATACACTGCCATACTCAATGGCATTACAAGAAAAAGAAAAATTAATCATGGGACCTGAAGTCCTTGCGAGTGCTCTTGTGGCTATGTGTTTCATCTGTGATGATGGCCATAATTTTGTATTAAAAACTATATGCCAACTTTGACAAACTGTTCATTTCCCTTCTTATTTTGGGTAAGTCAATATAGCTATGGCACTACATAAATCATTAACTGAAATCAAGTAGTGTCTGGTTTTCACTTGAAGTTATGATGGAAACGTGTGAAATTATATTCTGTCTCTATTATGATGGCTATGATCTGGAGGCTACATGGTTAATTTCCCTGACAGACTATAAAATCACCCAGCCAGGGACGGTGAAAGCTGTTAATCAAGAAGATAACCTTTGAAAGCCTCACTCCTTTCATAATGGTTGCTAGTTAAATATGAACATCTGGGAAAGCATTATGAATTCATTGTGCATAAATCTATTACCCTATGTACAGAACTCCTTTTTATTACAAACAGACTTTAGATAATAAGGAAAGAATAAATGTATCAATTTTTTTTTGCCATGCACATATTTGATGCACCATTTATTAACAAAATTCGACATTGCCTTTGGATGCCTATAACACTGTCTATAAAATGGGGATAATAATATTTAGTTGAGAACATATCTAAAAGGTTTAATGTTTTAGCAATGCTTTGAGAATTTAAATGCTTTAAATGTGCTAATTTTTATGATGTTTTCTCAGAGGTTCATTTTGATATTTATCTTATGTGTGTACAATATAAACTGGGTGAAATAACCTTTTGTTTTATACATTTATATATACATACATAATAAAAGTTGACAAATTTAAATTGTGATTTTTCACAAGCCATTCTTTTCTTCTTCAAATATTTTTTACTAGTAATCTAGAATCTTCCAGTATGGGCATCTATACCATTCAGCAAAGGGATGTCTTCTAGATTTGTTATGGACACAGTTGTCCGAATGCCTAAGTTACTTTCGAAAAGTGAAAAAACTGAATAAAGATTTTCCACCTAACAAGGCTTGATCGCCAATGCCAGAAGATTTTGAGAGGCAATTCTCATGCCATTTGAAAAGGAACACTGACTTTTACACAACGGGAAACAATGACCAGATTACAGTTCTGCCTAATGGTTGTTAGGACACTAGGACTGTTCTGTTATAAACTTTGTTTTTCTGAAGTATGTAACTAAGACAGACCCTAATCCCAAATGAAACTTAATTGAAAGTTGTTTTTAAAAACATGGTAGGAGAGATTTCTCTTTCTAGTGTTGCCAAATAAAACTGACTCCGGACTTTTCTTCATTGTCACTTCAGCCAAGTTAGACCATAATGAGAACCAGTCTTTTTGACTTTAACTCAACAGCTTAAATAAAATTTAAAATCTAGATTCTTTATTAAAATACATTAAAAAAAGGTTTTCAAAAAGCTTGGCATTGTGTACATATTTACCCATAATAGGAAGTAACATACATATGTAAATATAACCAAGGGCAAAACATGGTGTGCATTTGTTCATTTATACTTGTGGATAAGGGATTTCTATTCCCTACAATAAGCTTTCCTGTATTAACACTGGAGAAAAAATTAGTTCAATACATCAATATGAAGAAAAATCATAGCTAAAACAGAAGGCTAACATACTGTGTAGATTAGGTCAGAAAATCCCGTTAGAGACCACCATGCCATGCAATTTACATCTGTGACACTGACAAAATTGTAACTGAATGATTGTTGGTATAATTGGTTTGTCGCTCATCTGCCCCATTAGACTGTGAAAGGGGGAGCTAAAGCACTTGTTTTGAAGAATAACGGTTTACCCAGAGAAAGGGGCAGAGGATACACGGGAGGAAGAAATGGTCATTGTCCACTACAGATCACCTCCTAAGGAGAGGTGCTTTCATTTCCTTCATTTCCTTTCCTTTCCTTCATTTCCTTCATTTCCTTTACTTGCCCAGAAGCGTCACTGCTCTGGGCAGCAAGAATCAGAGTCTCCATTAAGCTGCTGGGAAACTGGGAGAAAAGAGATTAACTGACTTTCTCCCTTAGCAGAGCCGAGTCCAGGACCAGACCCCAGCGCCATACTTTTTCCATCTGACCACTGCATCCTCAGGAAAAGAATAAATAATCCTTTGGCTTTGTTTTTTATAAAGCAGAAAACCAGCACGTTCTCCAGCCTCCAATCGACGGTTCAGAAGCTTGGCTGCTCGTCAGAATCCTCTGAGGAACATTTTAAAAGTATCTGGGTCCCCTAGCCAGAGATCCTGAATCAGAAGGTCTGTGATCCTCCCAGGCATTTCTATTTTTAAAAAAGCTCCACAGTTGAATATGATGCATATTCAGGCTTGAAGTTCTGTTCTTGTCCAAACCTAGCAAATGCTCTAGCCCTATCCTCTCCTAAATTATAAACATCTTTCTGGTTGAAAGGAAAAGATAAGAAGTGCATGCACAGTAATACTTACTGAACATCTACTTAAGTTCCAGGCATCGTAAAAAAGGATTTCATAGATATGTATCTCCTTTAGTAGGCAGTAAACGTCAGATCAATGTTTACAGAGACCCAGTTACCATTTCTTTAAACTTATTAAAACAAACAAAAAAAAATACATATCTTTTTCTAAAATACGTCTTATCTCGCTCTTTAAAGTTTCAAATATCATTATTCATTTCAAGAGTTCCTTAACAAACCAACCGACAACCAGACAAAGCCTTCTTCTAAGCCCAAGACACTTAAGAATTCATGTTGTACTACGTCCCGATCCCACCTATTAAAACACAGTGTTTCTGATGCCCTGCAAAGCCTTTCACAAATATTTACGACCTCTATGGTTTATCTCATGTGTGCTCTTGGCCCCATCCCCACTATGTCTGAAACCCAGGCTCTGAAGACTTCCATAGTGTCTAAGTGTGTTTATCGGCAGCCTCTGGCAGACAGATCCCTGATTTCCCACCATAACTTCCTAGACGTTGTTGCATCTGCCAAACACTGCCCATTTCTGATGGATATCACTTCCTCCCAGTGCTCTCGGGCCAATGAACCGGAGTCCTTGAAGAGCTCAAGGTGCTCTGGGCTCTCTGCAGGTCATGAGATGCAGAAGTCACTGCACGTTGCATGGGAAGTGGACAGTTGGCTGGGAATCCCACGCTCCTGGACACAGTGTTCTTTTTTTATCACATGTGCGCTACAGCAGTCTTGCCCCACAGACTTCCAAGACTGTAGGGCAGAGCTCTCTGTTTTTCTTTCAAGTTCCCTCCTGCCTACGTCTCCATAGGGTTCACCTGGCCTTTCAAGTGGGAAAGGCTGGTAGACAAACCAAGCGATGGGCACTGTGATCTTCTCAGTTCACGCCCAACAATCACCAAAGCTGTGTTCTTGGACTAACTCTAACTCCATCCACCCCGTGACAGCTTTTCTCTCCAGAAGTTCTGACCCATCTCACCCATGAACTGTCTGCCGGCTGGGTCAGTTGTACCTGCCCCACAAGACATGCCCAGACGTGTGTAGATTTGGGTAATGGGCCTGGTTTAGGCTGCAGCTAGCGACCACCACGATGTCTATGTCACTAAGAATGTGCTTCCGAGGACTAGCTAAGACAGCAAAGGGCCTACTGAGGTAGTGGAAGAGCCGAGGAGCCTCTGCACAGCCTTCCCCTGCCTTCCTCTGTGTCTCACACGCTGAGCAGGGCCAAGCCACACAGCGAATATATATCTTACTGAACAGGTGCCGCAAAGCTTCCACCAAGAGGAGAAGTTCTAAATCCCTGAGCAGAACTCTGCCCCCTGAATACCAGCCTACTGAAAACAAGCTGGAGAGAGTTGTAGAAAGCCAAGTCATCAAAAGCCAAGATGCTATGTAGACCCTCGTTTATACTAATGTACCGGGCAGCCCTGGGGTGTTCACTACTTTTTCCACTCTAGAGATCAGTGCATCACGCCCTCCTCCATCACTCTTGTTCTCCCATTAAGGGCACCTTATTTATTTCCTGCACATATGCATTGTCTTCTATAGGCTTTGCTGGGAAATGTGCTTAAAATCTTTTCTGTCCAAATCAACTTATTCTTGAATTAGCCTGTTCTGGTTCAGACCCTAACCAAGGGTACACTTTTTCCCTGTCTTGACCTGCAAAGGTTTTGCCTTTCAGGGAACTAACTGGATGGTTCAGAAGTTGGGAGCAGTGAACAGAGGCAAGACTCTAGAATAATCATGTTTAATATTCTGACCCCATTTTGCTCCCAGGTCTGCGTGTCCTGAAATGTTGGGACTTCATCCCGCAGATGTCGGGGAACCACTGAAAATTTCTGAGAAGCATGATGTGATGAAATCCCGTCTGCCCATAATGGTTTAATATGGATTATGAAGAGGAGGCCCCCCCCAAAGCAGGTGACCCTGAGGAGAGAGCAGAATGATAGAGGGGCAGAATAAAAAAAAAAAAAATGAAGGCGGTTCTAAGTGAAGGAGGTGGATATCAGCAAAAGGAACGCAGCAATCAGGACTGGGCAATAATTTGGGAAAGAATAAAATGTACTCAATTTGAGATAAAACACATTTCAGGTAATGGTGTTTGAGATTGTTAATGGTATAGAGCTGAGGCTCGGACAGGGAAGATACAAAGATAAATACAGACAAAAAGAGTTAAAACTGTAGCACAGGATCGTATCACCAAAGGAGAGAACAGAGAGAACCGAACACCAAGAACTAAATAAACCCCAGGAACACCCACAGTTACCAGAATGGAAAGTGAAAAAAAGGAGATTCAGATTTTGGCCAGTAAGTGGACGTGAGAGGGTGACTTCTCTTGGAACTCTTGTTAATTGGTATTACCCAAGAAACTCTTAAGTAAGGGCTGCTTCACTTTTGCCTCAGGGATAAATGCTCAGACTAGCCTGGGAAGGCTCGGGTTCCTGGTCGCTCCAACACCAGAACATCACCTCGATGCGGTCTTCAAAGTCTCTCGTGCTAATGAAGACTTTTTTATACTTCCTTAACTACATTTCCCCATAAACAAGGCCAGTGCACTCTTGCCTTGGCTGCAATGAGGTTGCAGCAGTGATTTCAAAGGATTGATTGATATGTTAAAAATGCGCATGGGAGGACAGGCAGTGCCTGAAAAAAAAATAGGAGTTCAGTAAACATATGTGGAGGAACCAACGAGTGCCTGAACAGGGACAACTTTCCTCTGCACCAACTTGATGGAGAAGTTGGAGAACCAAATCAAATGCTAAATGGCAATGGTGTTGTAGAGGTTGGCCAAGAGAGACAACAATACAGATTCGACAGAGATGATTTTTCCTCCTGAGCCAATAAAGACTTTGCAAGCCTGGTGTTGAGTATCCATGACGCAAAAAAAAAAAAAAAAAACAAAACAGAACAGAAAAAACAAACAAACAAACAAACAAAAACCTGTGGCCCTAAAAAACAGGGCTAAAATGAGCTGAGGACGCTACAGTTTAATTTTCAAAACTGAGTTCTGTGCAAGAGTCTTTGTCGCCTGTCACCGATGACTGAAGTCAATCTCGCTCCATCGGGCTCAGCACCAGGCCAGCCTTCGGAAGGGTAATGATTAGCCTCCATTTTAGGTCTGCAAACTGAAAACATCTATAGCATTTGGAAGGAATCCTAAGGAGACTGATCAAAGAGATGAAGGGAATTTAAAAAAAAAAAAAGTAGGATAATTGGCCCCAAAGAGAAAGACAAAAAATACGGTTTATTTAACCAAAGAGAGAAGGCTGATAAGCCAAGAGTCATCTTTAAGCATTCTGTCATTGTGGTAAGCAGCTGGTCGGCTTCCCTGTAGGTAGCACAAGAGAAGACAGGCTTCCTGACAGGGGACACCAGAGTGGTTTTTCACCCAATTACTGCCTGCCTGCAGGGGCTGGATGGTTCTGTCTCGTAGACTGTAACAGGAAGTTGGATTTCTTGCTCTGGACCCTCCTTAGCATGAGGGTACCGCTATGGATGGAAACAGCTGTCCAGGGAAGAAGGAACAACTTTGGAGACACAGAAATCCTGTTCTATCTTTACAGCTCTGAAGTCCTCACATACATTCAGGCATCAAGAGATGTGAGAAGGAACTCTCACAAGAATGCTTTTTCTTAAGAAGCTTAAAAGGGTGGATTCTGAACCTTAAATCATAAAGATCTTTTTTAACATTGTTGTTGATTAGCTATAGGTCTGTTCTGCCAATGTCCCATTGCGCTGTTCAGAAAAAAAACTGTATTCAGTTGTCTATATACCCAGCTAAGTGCAGAACACTGGACCATCTACCATCCCACAAACCTGAATGTTTACAGACTTTTGGAAAGTAAGTGACAACTTTTCTAAAAGGAATTGTTCACATGTAAGTTTCAGCCTCTAGAGAAAAATGACTAGATCGTAACATTTTTATTATTGTCCTCTCTATTCTTGTCTCCTTTGGAAGTCAGGGGTCACTTTATATCAGGTTCCAAGCTCGAGAACATTTGGCTATAGTCCATCCTGCCCTTTGAGTTTAGAAAATTACAAAGAACAAAACGAAAGATTCTTTTGTTACATTCTACAATCTCAGATTCATGAGTCATTGCAGCTTTTTGGTCACAGACTCCATTTAAAAAAGAAGCCAAGAGGGGCGCCTGGGTGGCTCAGTGGGTTAAGCCGCTGCCTTCGGCTCAGGACATGATCTCAGGGTCCTGGGATCGAGCCCCGCATCCGGGCTCAGGCTCGGTGTGGCTACAGTCCATCCTCCCCTTTCTCTCTAGAAAATTACAAAGAACAAAACTTGTGATTTTTCTCATTCTACAATAAATAAAATCTTTAAAAAAAAAAAAAAAAAAAAAAAAAAAAAGAAGCCAAGAAAAGTCCTTGTTAGATATTGTAGAGAAATGCAGAATCTAGCTGGGGCTCGGGACCACAGTGGTTTCAGAATGTCACTGTTCAGATCACAAATTCACCCTGTCGTCTCCTCCTGCTGAGCCAGGACACTGTGTATGGGAATGAGCGAGTGGCGGGCTCACACCTCAGTCTACATCTGCTTGCTAGACGGATTTCATCTGGGCTTATGGTCACTTGGCTTAGTTTGGAACAATATTGGATCCTGGTTGAACAACAGTCTCCTGGGATGTGCCCTTTACCCCGCCAATCTTGAAACAATTTCTACTTGATTTTGGCTCTTGTTTCTGTTTTAGCTTCTTGAACTCGATCTCCTGGTAATTTTTAACCATACGTCATTTCTTCAAACTGATTAAATACAAAGAATTCTTCAGGTCTCTTGGCTTCTGTCCTTTGTCCTTGGCTGTAGGCAATGTTCCTGATGGCTTTCTGGGCCATTCTCTTCTTTCTATCATGTTCTAACCTTAATTGGCCAGCTTCACGTAGATATTGTGGCCTTACAAAGTTTTCATTTATTTCAGGATGAATTCAGCAACGGGAAAGTTGCTGACCTCAACAGGTAGTGTAATACAGTAAGTATAGAAGAGAACTTGGCGAGTACTTAGTATTTGTTGAATCGGTGTGTGAATAAATGACCTGTATCATAGTCAAGCTACTGGCAATTTTCTTTTTTGTAAACTAGACCTGCTACTCAAAATAAATGTACTCTGCAATTTATAGTCCCAGGCAATTGTAGAAGAACATTCTATTAACTATTAGCTATTTAGATTTATCCTTTTTAAGTTCTTAGTTTATTCATCAACCCTCTTCTGAAAAATCTGCACTATGACCACAGATAAAGTCACTGCAGAATCCTTACTCCTTCTGTTGTGCAACCTATAGGTCACTTGTGCCAGCACCAACATTGGCTTCTGCAGTCCCCCTGACTTTCTTCATTCTGTTCTTGCATTCCTTTGGCTGTTTCCTTGAGACCTTTTTTCTTCTCATACAGCCCATATCTTGCAAGTCTATGTTTGGGTTAACTTTTTTTTTGCATAATCCAAGGACTCCTAAATCATGCCAAAGCCAGTTGTCTTCCAACCACCAAAATGGGCTCTGAATCCAAGGACAAAGATGACATTTGGTGTGGTTTTGTACATTTTGGCTAGTTTCCCCCCAAATTTTGTCTTAAGTACTATTGCCTTTCTGTGGTGGAGAATATCAATGACCATTTGTTGGTCATTGGAGCAGTTCAGGTCACTGAAGTGGTTGGCTGGATATAAACTTCCTAGTCTGGATAGCTACTGTGTCATTCATGATGGTGGCAGGCGAGCTTCAAGCAGCCAGGGAGGAAAAGGCTAGCTATTTAAATTTAAATTCATTAAAATTAAACAAAATTTCAATTCCTCAATCACACTACACATATTTGAAGTTCTCAACAGCCATATGTGGTAGCACCTACTAGATCCAACAGTCAGGATACAGACCATTCCCATCACCACAGAAAAGTTCTTCTCTATAGTCCTAGAGTAGACCATTTTCAAATTTATCTGTATAACATTGGCTCTCTGGATAATTTTGTCCAAATACTGACTCTATTTAGCCTTTCAACACACCTCAAGTACTAAAAACCCTTGCCCTAGTCTGAAAGCAGATAACACTATAGTTTCTTTACCCAACCCAATGACCCAATGGTAAGAAATATTGGCAAGGAAATGGGCACCTGGATGGCTCAGTGGGTTAAGGCTTCTGCCTTTGGCTCAGGTCATGATCTTGGGGTCATGGGAACGGGCCCCGCATTGGGCTCTCTGCTCAGAGGTGAGCCTGCTTCCCCCCATCTCTCTCTGCGTGCCTCTCTGCCTACTTGTGCTCTCTGTCAAATGAATAAATAAAATCTTAAAAAAAAAAATATCGGCAAGGAGAAAGTTGACTTTTCTGTCATCTGAGTAACAAAAGAGGATGCTGCATTTTTGTTGTTGTTGTTGTTGTTGTTGTGTGTGTGTGTGTGTGTGTGTGTGTGTGTGTGTGAAAGATATATTTGAACCAAAGACTTCATATCATCATTAATTCATTCTACATAAAATCCTCAATCCTCATATGAAATACGCTCTACAGAGCACAAAGAAACCTGTAAACCTTCTCCTTTCACAGGATGATCAATGTTCTTCAAATGTACAAATGCCCTGGGGTCGTCCTGGTAACTGCACGTAGAGCGCCCAAGTTCTGGAAATAGTTCAGGTGGTGGAATCCGCAGCAGAGCACAACAGCATTTGGCGCCAAGGGAAGAGGAGCATCTGTAAACAGGTTTCTAGCAAGCTTCATTTTTATTTTCAATTTATTTAGTTTTTTTTGTTAACAAGAATTATGTTTACAAATAACACTCCCTGAGTTTGCAATCATAGCTTAGATGTGCAATTCTATACATACACACACATATGCCCATATCTGCATATATGCACAAATGTATATATGTACGTGCACACACGTGCACACAAGCACATGCAAACACTGACTGACTGGTATTCAAATAGATTTTGTGGTGAAAGAAGTAATCCATCATCTTCTAGATCACTGTATCTTACCAAATTAGCTATTCAGGCTTGTAATTAAGATCTTGCAAGAGCATAGCCACACACAAAGAAGAAGCACTCAGGTCAAGTGGTTGGTAAACGATATTACTTTCTATTGCTTGGACAGAGGGCTGCTGCAGGGTACAAGCAGGACTGTAAAGATGCGATTGGGTCCATTCATCTGCCCCATTAACTTTGTGGGATGACAGGAGGTCCAAGTGAATGAATGTGCACACCAAAGCTGGACCTTCACCCTTAATTAAATCTACTTCATCTTCTCAATCTTGCAAAGGACCCTAGCACCTCACTACTGCCAAAGAAAATCAGAAACAGAATAAACAAAATCTTAAAAAAAAAAAAAATCCGAACAGTAAGAGCAACGCCAACAACTACAGTATTGAGTAAAATGCATCAAACCCTTCACTACCAAATTTAGAACTCACGCTAGAATGAGTCGATGCATAAGTTTAGTAAACCAGAAACCTTGCCCCAAATGATAAAGAAGTGAGGACTTTCCAATGAAACACAACGAACAGAGCGTCCATGTTTGTTTCTACTTCTTTACGATTTCCTACTAAGATGACATTACCCACATAAAAACAGAATAAACACAAAAGGACAAAGAACATTTGAGAAAACAGTAGGGGAGGCACAGCACCAAAAGTTCGAAAGTCGTTCAGTAGATGGACGCAGGGAAGTTTCCCAGGCTCATTAGAGAGAGCCTGAACTCTAAGTCTGAGAAGCAGGTAAGACATGGGAAGCCCGCAGAGATGCAAAATTCCAGGAAGATTCAGGAACTGTGTCTTAGAAGGAACAAGGAGGGATGGAGAAGAAAACAAGAGTATGGTTGAGTCCTTGGGTTCCAGGGATTCCCCCCATTTCCTCCCCTGCCCCTCATGACCAGCAGACTGTGAGGTCACTCTCAGGACGCTGAGTCAGACAGGCTTGGTTATCTGGGTACTGGTCGCTCTCCTCAGTGCAACAGAGGATTAAGGGAAAGTCTACACATTCACCGGTGAGACCTTCTCCCCTCCCCGGCTTTCTTCCTCTACGTGGCTCCTGGAACTCTGGCACCAGACCTTCAGACCCTCCCTACCCTCCCAACCCCAGCCAGCCTCGCCCCCAGGCAGAACACTGACTGTCTGAGGAAAAAGGCCTAAACACACCAACATTCAGGAGCTGGGCCCTCACAGTTTCTCAGGCAACAGACATTGCCTGAGAGGGTGAGTAAAGAATGAAATCCAGTCTTTACCCCCCATACAAGGGAGGGGGCTACCTTTTTCTAATCAGCATGAAGTCATCCACAGGTCAACAACTCATGTGCTCCAGGGGATCCTTTTTTCTGATTCCTACAAAGGGGCTATATGGGTCAACTGCAGTCCTGTTGAGTGGTCTCCTCGCCAACGGTCAGAACTTTGCCTCCTTCAGTGAAGTGTGCCAGCCCACGGGTCCCCTCTTCCCACTACACACACACACACACACACACACACACGAAACTTTCAACTGGCGTTACAGCAGTGTGCCTTTAAAATAGAAACGGATGACCAAGGGTCACCGGCCATGAAGAACACCAAAAGCCAAAAGCAAACAAACAAAAGCAGGAACCAAGAGGAAAGGTAAAGGAAACTTGAAAAAAAAAGTTTGTTATCCTCAGATGGATAAGAGAAGCTATTGTATCTTATTTTATAAGAAAGGACACAACAATAAAAATAAAACAGTCAAAAACATGCAGCAGTAGGAAGGAAGGATAACACTGAAGAAGACTTGAAGAGTAGAAAAAAGGGGGCACCTGGGTGGCTCAGTGGGTTAAAGCCTCTGCCTTTGGCTCAGGTCATGATCTCAGGGTCCTGGGATCGAGCCCCACATCGGGTTCTCTGCTCAGCGGGGAGCCTGCTTCCCCCACCTCCTCTGCCTGCCTCTCTGCCTACTTGTGATATCTGTCAAATAAATAAATAAAATCTTAAAAAAAAAAAAGAGTAGAAAAAAGCCCCAAAGATAGAAAGCAGTAGGGAAGAGTGGGAAAAAGATGCTTCTAGAGAGGCATGTTTGAAGAGTGAATCTCCCATGTACCTGTTGTCATGAAACCACAGAGAGACGCCTTCTACCTCAACGAGGGAGTGAAGCAAACAAGCAGGAAGTAGGACATGACATAGGGCAGAGGTGGTGGAAATATCCCAAATGATGGCGAATGGCAGCTCTGAGGCGGGATCACAGAGCAACTCATGTAGAGAAGAGCTCCAGAAGGGAGAGCACGAAGGGAGAGAGTCTCTCAGAAAAGGAAATAATAAATGAATTCATGAATGAAAATACATACATAAACTAATTAGTTGATAAGAATTTCTGCTGTGATGGGACGGGCTGTTTCCAGATGTGCCAATCAGGCTATGAATTAATGATATTAATGACTCATGTCCTCAAAACTCCTAGTATCCTGAGCATCTGGAAGCCACAGAAGACGGATTTACTCTTGTTTGAGTGAGCTTGGGAGGATTATAGAAGATTTCTTCCTGACTCTTCCGATTTCCAGTAGGATAATTTTCTCTAGAAAGTTCCAGCCTCTCTTGCATGCCTCAGTCTTCCACAGTCGTGAAATGAGGCCAGAGGGGCCATGGGGAGGAGCTGGGTATAGAGAGCTCAGCTGCTTCCTCCCTCATGCAGGAAAACTCCAGTCTGGTCTTTCCTCTCACTGGCGTAAATCTCATAGGGGCAGGCCCTCCCTTCCAACGGTCCATGATTCTCCAGGGCCACCTGCTTGGCTGGATAGGTCTGTTCAGTATTAAAAGCCCACTTTTGCCACACACACACCCACCACATTCTCCAAGATGTCTTGTAAGTAACAAATGGTGATAGTCTGATTTGCATTTATCTGACTTCTTTGTCTTTGTCAATTTGGTTCCAAATTCTAGTGAAGGAAAGGTCTGTTAGGTACTGCTCCCCCAAACAGCAACACTGTTATAGTTTTGTACATGCACAATGGTGGGTAGCAGTGTATTCTACAGAATGAGCCATATGTAAAAAGAACAATTTAAAATTCAGGATTCAATGACTAATTTCCTAGAGTATAGAAGAGAGAAGAGTCTCCTTCCTAGGACTGTTTCTTTGCTTTAAGAGAAAATATGTTAACTGTGAAATATTCCAAACATACAAAGAGAATAGAAAATATTACAAAAACACTTGTGAATCATCACCCAGCCATAACAAAGTGTAACATTTTTGCCATGTTTGCTTCTTACCATATATTGTTTTTTTAAAGATTTATTTATTTATTTGACACAGAAAGAGAGAGGAAGGGAGAACATGGGGAGGGGTGGTGGGGTCAGGGAGAATGAAACGGGAATCAGTCCCGGGACCCTGAGAGGTCATGACCTGATGTGAAATCAAGAGTTGGACGCTTAACCAACTGAGCTATGCAGGCACCCCACAGACCATATATTAAAAACAAATACATAACAGATACAGCTGAAGCCCTCTGAGATCATATACTATTTTTCTCTCTCTCTCTCTCCAAAGAAAACTACTATCTTGAAACTGGCATCGTTCTGGAATTCTGATGAATGTGTTTTCCCAATACTTTTAACATACACTTACGTATAGACCATATATACACCATATTTTTATGGTCTATACGTATGTATAGACCACTGTTTTATGGATTTTCGCATTTTAACAAGTGGCATCATACTGAATATACAATTCTGCAACTCGTGTTTCCCAGGCAACATTAGCGATTAAACAGTGATGCCAGTGGAGAGTATTAGGCCCAAGAACACTTGACCTGAATCAAATCCTGGCTCCAACCTTGAACCTGTGTGACTTCTGGCATGAGACCCACTCTCTCTACACTTCAGTATCCTCATTTACAGAATGGGAGTAAGAAATGTCCCCCCTTCATGGGCTGTCGGTTAAGAGCCCACGAGCTGCTCTGGATAGAGAACTCAGAGCCACACCTGGCACACACCAGAGCACCTGCACTGAGTCTTCCTTCTTAGTGGGACTGACATGTTGACATGAGGTTGACTACCAACACTCTGAGCTTACTTCTGTCATCTTCTTCTGTGTTTTCTCTTCCCTTTGTTCATTTTCTTTCTTTTCTTAACTTTTATTGAATGGACATTTTCCTCAATTCCATGTTCTTCCCTCTTCCAGTTTAAACATTTATTTATTTATTTATTTATTTAAGAGAGAGACAGCGAGAGAGCATGAGCGAGGAAAAGTCAGAGGGAGAAGCAGACCCCCCTTGGAGCTGGGAGCCCAGTGCAGGACTTGATCCCTGGACTCCAGGATAATGACCTGAGCTGAAGGCAGTCACTTAACCAACTGAGCCATCAAGGTGCCCCCCTCTGCCAGTTTAGAAGCTATAATTTTATCCAGTTATTTTTTTTCTGGAATCACAAATTTAATCACCCATTGAACATATGCACATACAATCTCCTTGGTGCTGTCTAGTATCTTGGTTTAATGTTTTTAAAAATATGAAAAAATAGCTATTTGTTTGCAGGTGATAGTTAATTACATGTACAAATCCATTGATGAAACTCCATGCTCACTATTGCTTCCTGTATGTCTTATTTTTTTCCTTTGGTCTCGCTTTTCTTCCTATTTAAGTACATCCTTTAATAATTCTCATAGTGATGGTATGTAAATAATAATTATCCTTTAGCCTTTGGATAACTGAGAATTTATACTCTTTCTCACAAATGATGGCGTTCATTCTGGATGAATATAATGCCATGTGTAGTGAAAGTTTTCTTTTAATAAGAATGTGCTGATGACAAAATAAATGAATGGGTGAGTCCACGGGGGGGCACCAAGGCAGGGTCATCCAAGAAGCCTAATACGATAACATACGGATTCCAGAAATGGATGTTACTTTGCTCTCTAATAAACTGTTTCAAATGAGAATTTGCTGGGGAAGTGTGTAAACCTGGCGATTCACAGACCTGTACCCCTGGGGAAAAAAATATATGTTTATAAAAAAATAAAAAATTTAAAAAAAAAGTTTCATGTTAAGACCAAAGAAGTCTGAATGAAGTATTATTTCATAGGAGTTGAACTGAACAACTGTTTCTTGATAAATGGTCCTGAAGTCATGGGTCCTAATACCTGACCCAGCTAAAGGTTAGGAAATAGCACGTTACGACTGGAGAGGAACAGAGAACAGCATCTGATTTCAGCTGTCACAATTATATGGGGGCATCGAAAAATACATCACAAGGCAGCCTTCTTTATTAAGGAGCCTGCAAGTTAATAGGCATTGCTAGGGCAACAAAGAGAAACTCCAAGCCAGAAGGATAGATTCAGGTACTGAAAAGAAAGGGAAGTATAAAAAATGGTATAAAAGCTCATTTTTGCTTACATTATCTATTTTAATTTGACCCCAGAGTATATTCATCAGAACATTTGGAAAAAACCCACATTAGGCCAGGTACACTACATTGCTACTTAGGAATAAAAGCTTTGTAAGAGAGAGCAAGGTTGTTCAAGTTATGGAGGCAATTCTTTTTTTTTTTTTTCCTAGTTAGATGTTAGCAATGTTGGTGGTCACCGCCTCAACCCACTTCATAGATCACAATGCTTCTCAATCACAGCCACGTATTTCCTACCACTCTTGGATTTTTGCCACCTTTATTCATTCATTGATTTTGATATAACATTACATGCTAAGTCTGGGCATTGTCTTCTGCCCAGAAGAAGAATGTCCCTTCCACTGACCTGGTAATAGTTTGAATGGCTTTCCAATGGTATGTGAAGTATTCTCGTGACTAAATATCAAGGAGAATGACATGACTACTTTTTGCTCTTATGTAGTATTTATTTGTTCTCCGACTGAACGGCTTTAAGTTGAGTAAGAAAAGGGTGACTGGGGAAAATGTTAGCTCAGCTCTTAGTGGTAGAAACAAAATTATTATCTTGTCCCCAAAGAGGTACTGCATGACCCCTAAAATAAGATGAGGCAAATCTAAAGTTGACAGAATTGTCAGCTTCTCCCAAACTCAATCTCTACTTACTTAGGAGTAAAGTAATCTGCTTAAGGCATACTCCAGTGAGGTTTTTGAAAATTTTTAATTAATTAATTAATTAATTTTAATTATAAATATTTTATTTATTTGAGAGAGTGAGAGAGAGAGAGAGAACACAAGCAGGTGCTAGGGGCAGAGGGAGAGGCAGACTCCCTGCGGACCTGGGAGCTCAACATGAGACTTGATCCCAGGACCCTTGAGATCATGACCTGAGCCAAAGGTACACACTTCTACTCCTTGAGTGAAATTTTTTTAAAAGAATATAGTTATTTTTAAATAAAAATATATTTTATTATTAAAAATTATTATATTAAAATATTTTTAAATCTTTTAAGAAAAGGATTTTATTTATTTATTTGGCAGAAAGAGAGAGAGAGAGAGAGCACAAGGATGGGGGAGTAGAAGAGGGAGAAGCAGGCTCCCTGCTGAGCAGGGACATCTCCCCACTAGATGGCATTGTGTCCAATGATGAGGGCTCAATTCCAGGACTTTAGGATCATGATCTGAGCTGAAGGCAGACCCTTAACCAACTGAGCCACCCAGGGGTCCCAGAAAGAATTGGATTATTAAAATCATCTTCCAAAGTCCCTTCTAAGTTTAGGACAGAGAAGAGAATATTGTCAATTAGAATCTTAACTGATTTTTGTGACAACTTTTACACTTACGTTAAATAGCCTAATTTATATCTTTTCATTTTATGTATATATTTTAGCACAAACAACCATTACACATCAGGTACCAATAAATATTTTACAAGATTTGGAATACACGTTTTACTTGCTATCATAGAAGATTTTAGTTATTCTCTCTTTTATGAAACACTATTGGCTATATCACTATTGGTATATCTGAAGTTGACTCCTTGATTTGGAATGGAACTCCTCATTAGTACAGTACATTTATAGAAAAAAAATGGCCCATTTTTCCATAAACTAGATGGCATTGTGTCCAATGATGAGATCTAGCAAAAGGCAAAGCTTGGTTCTACTGGGGAACCAATAGAAAACAGAATTCAACAAATACTTATTAAATTTTTACTATGTATAAGACATTTCCATGGATTCTGACAAAGGTACAGAAAAGAACAAAGCACTATTCTTGCCTTGCAAGAAACTGAAAACCTGGTAGAACAGATACATACTCAAACACTCAAACCATGGTAAACACCATAGAAGACCTAAGGGAAAAGTGTCATGTCATCAAAGGAAGTCTTGCAAATTGTTTAATGATTACAACATCAACAGTAACCTAGTGCCAAATGTAGATATTGGAAACTCTGCACAGGTGCATACAGTTCGATGAAAGAAGAGACAGGGAAGAACCACTCAAATTCCGTGCAAAGACACTCATAAATGAGGATCTAGTACAGAGAACCCAAGTAATTAAAGGACTGACGTGGTGCTTGTAAAATCAAGTTAATTTAAAAGGTCCTCTAAATAAAACTAAGTTTCTGAAATTTTTAAAAAATCATTTATATTTGTGTTGCAAAAGTCAAAATCAATGTGATTGAGTCACTTTATTTTACAGTTGCCAGAAAATCATGCCAAAACGTGATCAATAATTGCTCTTTGTACTTTCCAAGAATTAGCACATAATTTCATTTATAACCTAAGTCTTATTAATTATAAGGAAAATAAACTTATGTTTATAACATAATTTTCAGTTACACTTTGTAAGTTAAAGTCCCTAATCAACCCTCTTATTCTTGCCAAGTATAAAATGTGGGTCCCATTCCCCATTTGAAGTGGATTCCCTTTGATGGGACTTATCCCCTACTGTCCATCATCCCTGGTTTAAAAGAAAGAAAAAGCATTAGGAAAAGATTCAGAAAAGGGAAAGTGTAGACACGTCAGGAGAAAAAAAAATAGATTAATTTGATTTGAAAGATCAGTTGAAATTAGATAAAAAGGGGACACAGACGGGTCAATTTTAGTTGGTGGGCACCAGGGAGACCTCAAAGTTTATTTGGATGGGAGACTGAAATGACCCGTGGTGCCCTTAAGAAAACAACTTTGGTTTCGGTTACCAGGCTGGGTTTAAGTAGAAATGAGGAACAGGAAGAGCCCTTATAAAAGCACAGGCAAGAGGTCAACGAGGCATGGGGTCACGACAGAGAGAATAGCCAACCAGTGGGATGAAAGGGAGGAACAGGTGTGGGGTGGAAAGCAAATGCCAAAATTTGCTTGGCACGAGTTGAACTCCACAGGCAGCTCCAGCCCTGGGTCTAAATCTAACATAACATAATAAAAAATAAAAAATAATTAAAAATAAAAAGGAAATAAAGAAATCACAAAGGAGAAATCAGGGCTAAAAATAAAAGGATTTGGGGTCTTCTGCACAGGAAGTCCTGGGGTAAATGAGATCGCTGACAGAGAGAGAACACAAAAAGAAGAGAGTTCAAGGCAAAGCCTTGAGTATTGGCTGTATTTTAGGAGGAAGGGAAGAGTCACTTAGGAAGGAGAGAGAGTGTGATTGCAGTTAGAGAGAAAGCAAGGAGAGTTGAGGTGCCGGTGGCCAGGGGAAGAGGTGCCTCAGAAGGAGGCTCTGAAGGAAGGAGGGTGAAGACTGAGAACAGGTTCACATGGGATGATGAGGTCACTGGATGTGGGCTTGAAGAAAAAGTTTTTATCAGAGAGTTAACCAGAGGTTTGATTTTGTTGGATGGACCTGTTCACATACTTGCCCCCTCCTGCCTGGAGACCTGCACGTTATATCACAGAGAAGCAGCCCTGCACTGGGTGTGGTGAAGATGGGATCCAGCCCTGGCTTCCCAAAGTAGCCCTCGACCCGGTGCCCATCACACACCCCTCTGGACGTGGACATTGTCACTTGTGTAACGGGAGATGGAATACACTGGGGAGAGGGGCTCACACCCAGCTGGCATTGCATACTGACTACCATTACCAAAAAAATAAAAAGTAACATTCCTTCTCCAAGGAACATTTTAGAGGTTATTAAAAGCATTGGTTTTAGGGTGCCTGGGTGGCTCAGTGGGTTAAAGCCTCTGCCTTCAGCTCAGGTCATGATCCCAGGGTCCTGGGATGGAACCTGCATCGGGCTCTCTGCTCAGCAGGGAGCCTGCTTCCCCCTCTCTCTCTGCCTTCCTCTCTGCCTACTTGTGATCTGTCTCTGTGTCAAATAAATAAATAAAATCTTTAAAAAAAAAAAAAAGCATTGGTTTTAGAAGCAGATGCATTTGAGATGGGTGCTGGCTTGGGGGACTCATAGATCTAGAGCACTAAAAAGGGATTTAGGCTCTAAACTGTGGTTTCCCCTTGGGTCAGCTGAACTCCCCACAGGCTGTAGTAAGTAGCTCCCCACAGGCTGTAGTAAGAATTACAAGAGACATGGAAAGATTCTAACTAGCATTCCTGGTACCTAAAAAAGTTTGTAAATATTTGTTGGCTAAATGAATAAACACCGGCTGGTATTCTTGGAAAAAGTAAAGCTAAAACAGGATGGAGTCATTCAAGGAAGAGCCATCTGAAGGAGGTATGACCTTGAAATAATACCAAGTATGAACGGGAGGATAGAGTTTACAGGGACACTAATGAAGAGTCTTATATCTTCTGGGCTCTAATATCAGCTCTTTCCCTTAATGGTAGCGTGACTTGAGCAAGTTGTCTCATTCTAAAGCTTGGGGACAGGAAAAAATTGAAGCAAAAATGTCAGACTTTCTACATAAATTAAATCTGAGGGTTGAGTCCATGAAGGTTAACTACATTGTTCTCGGTCCTTGTTTTGTATCATAGATTTGTATCATAATAATCATAATTTTAAAGTTACTGATCAATTGGGACACTAATATTTGCATAACATGAAAATAATGTGAGGGTCAAATAAAATAAAGTAAAAAATATAACTTTTTTCACACGGTTAGTGCTCCATACACAGTTGCTGTTGTTACTTATCACTAGAAGTATGATGACTAAGAAGTACAAGCAAAGAGGGAGGAGTAAGCATGAGTACAGTGAGCACGAGTAGGTCTACCGGGCAAGAGGCGGACAGTGCACAGGGTGGAAATGAAATGAGCTTGACTGAAACCAAGAGGGAAGCCTGGCTAACTAAAATGCTGAGTTTCTATGATTTAGGGGAAAAAAATTATATCAACTCAACAGAGTCACTCTGGTTGATTTATGTGGATCAGACATTCTCAGTGATGTAAGTGTTTCATCAATAAAATTGAAAACATAAAGGGGCGCCTGGTTGGCTCAGTGGGTTAAAGCCTCTGCCTTCAGCTTAGGCCATGATCCCAGGGTTCTGGGATCTAGCCCCGCATTGGGCTCTCTGCTCTGTACGGAGACTGCTTCCCTTCCTCTCTCTCGGCCTGCTTCTCTGCCTACTTGTGATCTCTGTCTGTTGTATAAATAAATAAAAATCTTAAAAAAAATTGAAAACATAAAATACGTTGATGATCTCCTATGTATATAGATACAAGAGAGATGTATACAAATTGCTCACCAAGGGAAATCCAGAAAAATGTTCACAGGAGCGAGCACTATCTGTAGAAGCATCAACAAGAAAACTGCCCAGATATCCATCAACGGAAATGGATAAAATGTGCTAGATCCCTACAGTGTAATACTACACAGCAGTAAGAAGAAACAATTTTGGGTGCCTGGATGGCTCAGTAGATTTGGCATCTGCTTTCGGTTCAGGTCATGATCCTGGGGTCCTGGGATCAAGCCCCATATCAGGCTCCCTGTTCCTTAGGGAGACTTCTTCTCCCTCTTTTTCCCTGTCTCTTATGAATAAATAAATAAAATCTTAAAAAAAAAGAAACATTTTTAACTACATGTATCAATAAGATAACTTACAAAAAATGGCAAGAGAAATAAGCTAAGCACTTAAGCACATGTACTGTTTGATTTCATGTAAATGAAGCACAGAAACAGACAAGAAAAAGTCTATGCTGCTAGAAGTTAGGCAGATAGCTACTGGGGGATGGGAGAACCATTGATGGGACAGGAGTGTGAGTGGGGGCTTCTCAGGGCACTGGTGTGTCTTGTTTCTTGGGAGGGACACTGGTTATACGGGTGTATGTTCAGTTTGCCAGAATTGACCAAGATGTGTACTTAATACACATGGATTTTTCTATATGTATATTTCAGTAAAAATAAAAATAAAAGGCAGGGGGAAAGATGGTGTGAATGATGACAGTTTTATAAGTGAACTCCTTCCAAATCTAGGGTCCCCAGGGGACCCTGGAGGAGAAAAGAATGAAATACTCATTGAGTCACTTGAGAATTTCAGCAGTGGAAAAGTGTAATTTATGTTCAGAGATGGTTAACATAGCACAATTGTGTGGAAATAAAGAATTTATATATGAATTCAAAACAAGTCTCAGATGCAGAGATCCAGATGGGGATTTTTAATTTACTTATATGTGATTCCAAAAAAATCTATCTTTGGAGATTAACCTGGAGATTAACTCCCACAAATAATGGAAGTGTCTGGCATTCACACAGGGGAAGGTTCACTGGGGGCCCAGTTGGCTGATTCTGAAATGGATGCACTACGAAAGAAATTTATTTAAAAGAGTTGACTAAAAACAGCTGCACTTTGTCATCAGAATAAAAATCCACAAGTATTCTAAGACTTCAAAAAATATGACAAACAATGTGACCTCATTAACCCTCAGAAAAGGCATTTCTGCCATGCTTGTGTTTGATCACCATTTATCTCTCCTCAAAATCTCTTGCAATGCCTGCCTTGAGAGATGCATCCAGAAAAGTGTAAAGGGGGCAGAACTTGAAAGAAATAATAAAACACTTTGTTCCCCATGTGAAATCTGATTTTTTTTTTTCTTTTCTGAGGTTTTGCACATTCTCAGTTGCACTGAATTCTATTGTACAGTTAAGAGGGCTTAACTATGGGTTGAGGCCTTTAAAATAGAAGCAAAATGACAGGAAAACTTGAGAGGTTTAGGGGTTAGTTTTAGGCATTATCCTGTCATGTCCTTTGTTCCAGTTCTCCCCAAGAAGGAACCTACTTAAGAAAACACCCGTGGCTGCCAACTTAGGTTACTGAGGGAAATTATAACTCCTTCCTGGGACAGTGGTTAAGAAAAAAGTCAACTGGCCCTTTTTTAAAATTATTTGGAATTACTTCTCCCCAAAAGGCAGCGGCCAAATAGGGTGTCTTCCAGATTTATGACTTCATTTTGTTCCCTGTTTCCATAAACAATATTGAGAGTCTCTCTTTAATGGAGTGACACATTCTGTACCCGCCAGAGAACATAAGCTCTAAACCAGAGTGAACGTAAACTACAGTTTCAGGGGGTTTAGAAATTGTTTCTACGAAGACTAAGTGAGATGGACAGTGGAAAAATTAACCAGCTAATTCGGGCAAAAGTATCTCCAATTTTTTGAGGGACTAAAAAAAGACCTTCAGATCAGCTAATTGTATTATCTGCGTAACTGTGCGAGTCGAGTCTACGCTGTCCTTTGTGTACATAAAGCTCAGATGTTTTCTGGTTGTGTAATAACACAACCTGGGAGTGAAAAGATTTTACTAGTTCATGAAATGCTTGCCCAGAGTACTCGCATGTAACAGTACATATGGAGAATACGAAGTACTTCGGGGTGGATAGGACGCTATCACTTAGGAACAGAAGAGAATTCAGAAAATCATAGTGTATATTCTAATCGGAGAGGACTTGGGAGACCATGAGTCCAAATTCACCACACTTCAAAGGAGAGAAGAGAACCCGGGGATCTGGAATGAGAACACGTCTATGGGACGCAGGGTTGCTGCAAAGACTCCTAGTTCAGTTCATACCCTCTGGAGCCCACAGTCCATGGAGTAAGTAGGCTTCCTGTTTTCCCAGTGTCTCACACATCATCAGGAACCACAGAAGTTACTCAGCACATGCGTTGTGTAGGTTAATTTCTGTAAATATCTAACTTGCAATGCCTTCTTGAGTCTGATTTCAGATTCCTCATTTCAGAGTCCGTGTAAAATGTTCAAAAGTTAAATCATTCAAAACAGAGATTTTACAAAAGTAAACCTGTATTTACTTTCGAATGCTCCATCAAGCTATTCTGCAATGCATCAAATGGGCATGATCTAATTTGTCAATACTCACATGCATTTATCCTACAAGTAGATTTTTAGCCACCGTTCGTGAACAAAATACAGTGTTATCACTTTCATAACATAAGCCACAAACTCACAAAGATGAGTTAGACTGGACACCACCTCCACCAGATGTTAATATGTTTTCAACCATAAAATTTGTATTGTGGTAAAGAATACTTTAAGTAATCACCTAGTTTTCAAAATATAGTACTTTTTTCCTATTTTGTGAAGTCTTGCTTTACTAATGTGTTTTCACTACTAAAAGATGTAGTTGTGGCACAAATATGCTAGGTTATGCTATCATGATTCCTGAAAATGTCAAGATCACATATTCCTCCAGAGGTCAAAGGCAAGCATTTCATAAGCTACTGTGGCCACGAGAGCAGCAACTGTATTTGGGTTCAAGGAAGTGAAAATTTCTAAGCAAGGTATCCACTACCTCGCTATGACACATGTAACTATAAACTATTATATATATTTTTTAAGATTTTATTTATTTGCCAGTGAGAGAGAGAGAGAGAGAGAGTACACACAAGCAGGCAGAGAGGCAGGCAGAGGCAAAGAGAGAAGCAGGCTCCCTGCTGAGCAAGGAGCCGGATGCGGGACTCGATCCCAGAACCCTGGGATCATGACCTGAGCCAAAGACAGCGGCTTAATCAACTGAGCCACCCAGGCATCCCAAACTATTATATTTTTTCAAAAAATACCTAAGCACTAACATATTCAGACAACTGCACTGTTTCAAAGGTGATGCCTGTTGTACCAGAGTTGTTACTATTATTCTAACCCTTCTGGAACTGCTTTTAGAGAACACAGCTCATTCTTTTGACTATCTGCAAGGATGGAAAATCTTTTTCCTTTGAAAATGGAAAATAATCTGAGAAGAGTCAAAAATTGTTTCAGACCATGGCTAGAGAAGTAGGTGTGTATCTAAAAGAATGAGTGACTACAACAGCAATTTGAAGAATTTTTCCAGGGTGGCTCCAAATTCCCAAATCTGTGTTTATGCAGTTTCAAACAAAACAAAACAAAACAAAACTTTGTTATAGTTTTATTTAAGAGTTGACAATAACTTTTCTTTAAAAAATCTTCCCCAAAATTTCAAGAAAATATTTTGAGAATTATAGAGTAAGTACAAATTTCCAGAGCAAATATCTCAAGGACACACATTGTCTTTTTTCTACGTATCTATTCAATATTTTGATTGTGATTCAAAATTGCTATGCTTGTTTCACATCAACTGTATTTTTTCTTTTTATCTTTTGATCCCCTTCACCCATATTTCTCACATGCCCACCCCCTCCCTGATTCTGGCAGCCACCAATCTGTCCTCTGTATCTATGAGCTTTTCATTTTTTTTTCTTTTAAGATTCCACATGTAAGAGAGATCATACAGTACTTGTTTTTCTCTGTCTGACTTAGCTCACTTAGTATAATACCTCAAGTTTCAGCCATGCTGTCACAAATGGCAAGATCTCATTCTTTTTAGTGGCTAAGTAATATTCCATTGTATACATACACCACATCTTCTATAGCCATTCATCACTACATGGACACTTGGGCTCTTTTCATAGTTTGGCTACTGTAGATAACAATGCAATAAATATAGAGATGTAAATTTTTTTTTGAATTAGTGTTTTCATTTTCTTTGGGAAAATACTCATGAGTGGAATTGTTGGATCATATGGTAGTAGTTCCATTTTTGATTTTTTGAGGACCCTCCATAACTGTTCTCGATGGCACAAATTTACATTGCCACCAACAGTGCATAAAGGTTCCTTTTCCTCCACTCTTGAACATATTTCCTGTCTTCTTGGTAATAGTCATTCTGACAGGTGTAAGGTGATATCTCATTGTGGTTTTGATTTGCATTTCCCTGGTGATTAATGATGTTGAGCAGCTTTTCATGTATGTGTTCACTGGAAAATCATCTATTCGGATCTTCTGCCCATTTTTAAATCGAATTGTTTTATGTTGCTATTGAGCTGTATGCATTCTTTATATATGTTGGACATTAATTCCTTATCAGATACATGAGTTGCAAATATTTTCTCCCATTTGGTATGTATTTTTTTCATTTTCTGAATGGTTTCCTTTGCTGTGAAGAAGCTTTTTAATATGATGTAGTCCCACCTGTTGATGTGTGCTTTTGTTGCTTTTGCTTTAGGTGTCAGATTTTTAAAAAATCATCACCAACACTTATGTCAAGAAGCTTATCACTTATGTTTTCTCCTAGGAGGTTTATGGTTTCAGGTCTCACATTCAAGTCTTTAATCTTTTTTTTTTTTTTAAAGATTTTTTATTTGTTTTTGATGCATGGGAGAGAGAACAGGATCCCTGCTGTCTAGAGCCCGATGCGGGACTTTTCCCAGGACCCTGATGGACCTGAGCCCAAGGCAGCGGCTTAACCCACTGAGCCACCCAGGCGCCCCGAGTCTTTAATCTTTTTTGAATTAATTTTTTTGTGCATGGGATAAGACAGTGGTCTAGTTTCATTCTTTTCCATGTGGCTGTCCAGTTTTCCCAACACCATTTATTTCCAAAACTATCCTTTCCCCACTTATATTCTTGGCTCCTTTGTCATAAATTAATGGACCATATATATATGAGTTTACTTTTGGCCTCTCTATTCCGTCCCATTGATCTGTATGTCTGTTTTATGCTGATACCATATTGCTTTAATTACTGTAGCTTTGTAGTATAGTTCAGAATCAGGGAGGTCTCCCCACAATAAGTCTGCTGACTGTGAAAACTGCATGAGCATTTCTATTATAGAAATGTGAGCAGTTTCAGAATGCAATACATAAACTGAATTCTCTAACTAAAAGTTCTCTAAACTGCAATAAAAAGTGTAAACCCAGGATTGGGAAAACAAGGCTACTCTGATAACAACTGAATTGAACAATGTGTCTGTGTACATGTCTTAACTCTTTTTCACCATGATGTAATTCATTTGCTTCATGTTGATTTTTAGCAGATTCTTGCTTTTCTCAATGAAAACAGATACTTGGCCATGATCTGAAATTAAATGCTGAAACAAGATGAAACACATCCTTGAATTTCCACATAGCCTTTTCTATTAATATGTAGTGTGTTATGCAAATGACCCAATACGTCTGACACATTCAACCCCTTTGGCCTTCCACAAGTAGCAACAAAATAAGAAGCACATGAACCTTCCAGACTGTTCCAAGAATTAGTCTTGAGAACACACTGTACTACAGTGCACAAGAATCAAGGCAGGAAAATTATGTTTGTCAAAGAAACGAGCTCTAACCTTCTTAAGCTTAAGAAGACAACTGACTCTAAAAACAGCTCCTTCGTTAGCCTTGTAATTTATAGCTGTATATTCTGGTCAAATCGGGGTTGGGGTCACAGTGACCCCTGAGGCAGGGAGAAATATCTTTGTTCCACTCTGAGTCAATGCAGGGAACTAACAAGGACTTCCTGCTGATGACGTTTATTGGATGATTCTTTTTTAAAGTTTGTTTATTTATTTATTTATTATTTATTTAGGAGACAGAGTGAAAGAGGAGAGACTGTTGGGGGGCGGTGGAAGGAGAGGGAGAGAATCCCAAGCAGACTCCCCACTAAGCATGGAGCCCAACGCAAGGCTCAATCTCACAACCCTGAGATCATGACCTAAGTGGAAACCAAGAGTTGGGTGCTTCACCGACTGAGCCACCCAGGCTCCCTTATTTGAAGGTTTTTTACAGTTGAGGAAGCCTCAGGGGTTGAAGTGTCTATCCGGTGAGGATGGAGATATGGGGACAGGAGGACTGGGGGCTGAGGGCGTTAAATGAAACCCTCTACAGCCCACTCCAAAGGACAAGATGGGACTTTCTGAGAGGTGGGGGTGCGGGAGCAAAGAGGAGAAAGACACCTTTGCATCTGGCTTTGGGACCAGTCATGTGACTCTAAGTCTCTATCCACTAAGTTTCTGCTTAATTACAAGGCATGATTAAAGACAGATCCACGTGATATAAAAATTCAAGGTTACAGTGAATGGAGAGCTAGCATATCAAACTAATGCAGACCCCCCTCTACAGGCAGGACCCCCTTGCCCACCCCACTCCTTGAACCCTAGCATCTTGGAATCAGATCTGAGAACTTAAGTGTGAGGTTGGATTTGAGGATGATTATTCTGTGCTACAGGAGCCAGAGCTCTGGTGAGAAGAAAAGAAAGCCCAAGGATGTGCCTGGGAATGAGGAGTACATCTCTCCCTTTCCAGTTCTGTTGTGGACTCAGTGCACTTGGGAAAATATGTTCTTATTTGCTTTCACTCCTTCATCTGAAATGACAACATGCCTGTCTTCCAGAGGGGGTGACATTCCCAATTCTCCAATGCAAACATTTTTCCTGTCAATGGGAAGTCTTCCTTGGTGTGACACCAATGACCTCCCAGGGAGGCTTGAACACGGGGTGGAAAATATCAAGTGATTGCTTTGCCAAATTCAAGTGTTAAGAAGAGATGGGAAAATCCCAGGCAGTATAAGTCAGCTACGCGCCTAAAACCTACTGTCAGGAACACTAGACAGCACTGCAGGACAGTCCACAAACCACAAGCAATGCGGAAGCCACGAGGCGATCCGGTGGCTGGTGGCTCAGGCGAGATAATCTCACAACCCTGAGATCATGCTACCATTACTGCTGGAGAAGCAGATTTGATTACAAAGAGACCCAAGAGCAGGAAAGCCCTTGGAAGGCTTACAAGAAATAAGATAAGCAGCATCTCCAACTTTAATCACAAAATACAATACAAATGCCCTCGGCCCTCATAAGATTCTTGAGAGACAGAAAACCGTTCCTTTCCTAGAACACAACAATGAAGACAGTTACCCCCAGAGCAAGGCAAGGTCTAGTTGGTGGCACAGATGACATCACACAGAATATTCTTGAACTGTGTTTTTAAAACGGCTGGACTTCTTTCAGCTGACCCCGCCCTATGCGTTCTCACTTCTCTGCCCTTTTCCCCTTTGTCTCCAGGCCTCAGATACAATCCTTTGCTCAGTATTTCCAGCCTAACCCCTCATGCTATCTGATGACCCACGTGGCTGCCAGTGGCCCCTCAACCCTGACACCCCCCAACCCCGTCTACTGCTCTTCCCTCCCTCCCCCACAGTCCCTAGGTCATTTCTGCCCTGGGTCCTGCCTAAGGTCTCTCTCTTCTCGCTTGCCAAGTGAACACTTCAGACAGGAAAAATTAAAACCTACATGTGAAAGGGAGCGCCTGGCTGGCTCAGTCAGAAGAGCATGTGACTTCTGCTCTAGGGGTTGGGAGTTTGAGCCCCGTGTTGGGTGTACAGATTACTTAAAAATAATAAAATCCTAAATAATAATAATAATAATATCTACATGAAAAGAAATTCACTTCAATATTACAAAAAAAAATCCAAACTAAAATTGGTTATCTGGAAATTCTCCATCTTCTTCTGAAATTTCTCCAATGCCACTTCACACTTTCTTGGTATATATTTTAAATCCAGATGGACCAATGGGTTGTCTGGTGGTTGTCCAGTACAATCTAAATTATCTTTCAAGAAATTATGTCTGGGGGCTCCTGGGTGGCTCAGTCAGTTAAGCATCTGACTCTTGGTTTCAGCTCAGGCCGTGACCCCAGGGTCAGAAGACTGAACCCGTGTCCTGCTCTGCACTCAGCGTGAAGTCCACTTGAGATTCTCTTTTCCTCTCCCTCTGCCCCTCGCTCCCCCCACCCCCTTTCTCTCTAAAATAGATAAGTACATCTTTTTTAAAAAAGAGAAATCACGTCTGGTTAAGAGAGACACAGAAGACGATGAAATGCCTCTGGAAAAGCAAACCTAAAATGCACAAAGATATTTATTTAACAGAAACAATTAGTCAAAAGGCACTAAATACACATAAACATACTTCACACACCTTAGGTGATATTTGTATATTAATTGTAATAAAATGCAAAGATTGTGAGTGGGTTCAAATGACAACAGAAGGTATCTTTGGCCCCAGGGTTCCGACAAGCTAGTCTACGTGAGAACTGGTTCCTAAAATAGGTCTTAGTGGCCAACTGATGACTTGAAATCTGAATGACCAAGAAGCAGATGTCTGAGACACCAGAAGGCTTTTGCTTCAGAATAGATAAAGTCACGTATATTAATAGTCATGATTCTTCAGACAACACTGTCCTTGAAATACTTGTTTCCAGCGAAGTCTGACAAGTTCAAGGCACAGCTGTAGAGCGAGGGGTGTAGCCAGGCAGGCTGGGTGGGAGTTCTTGCACAGGCTCGGTCATTTACAAGCTCTGTGTCTCGGGCAAGCTACTTGACTTCTCTGTATTTCAGTTTCCTCATGAAAATGCGGACAATAATGTGAGGGTTGTTGCTAGAATTAAATTAGTTAATATACTTAAAACATTTAGAGAGGACCTGGCAAGCACTATTTAAGTGTTAGCTCTTCCGTCTTTTTTCTCTTTTTCATTCAGAGAAACAGGATTTCTCTACATCCTTCTGTGTGTTTGCCTCATTTGGAAGTACCCCGTGGGATAAAGAAAGGCCAACAGCTGCATATCTCTGTCCTTTTGGACTGGTCTGTGGTGAGATGAATGCGCTCTGGTGCCCTCCCTCTGATTTCTACCAGCTGGAAGGACTGCTGTCTGTCTTCTCCTTGGCTTGACACGTCTCCTCGGTGCTCTCCTCCTGTGCCCCTGTTATTCGCACAGTATAACGGAGAAGAGTTTGCAGAACTTTGAGGCGGGAAATACATGAGGCTATCTGTCCATCAAACTAAAGGATTTGACTTTCAAGAATCATTTCCAGGGTCTCTTGCCTCAATTTAAAATGTTGCATATGGTGGGGATGAGCACTCTGAGAAGCAGGGATGCCCAGAACCACTCGATTCTGAGAAAACAAACAGCAAACGTGCCTGAGTGACCTACGACCCCTTGAGGACACCCTTGACTTGGATGTGGATGACTGTTGACTTCCGGTCTTCTTTCCTGATGGAGGTGGGAACTATCCCTCTGGAAAGGATGCTCTCAGAGACAAGATGAGTTCTGCTTGGTCTGGAGTCTGACTGCTTTAAATTCAAGTTGGAAAGATGGTAGGCTGTTTGTGCTGTACAGTATGGAAATGCAGAATTAACACGGCAGTCCTGTGACCCAGGCGCCCTGGGATCATCCCGTTTGGTCGTTGTTTGATGATGACGGTAAGGTAATGCTTCAACGAGTTTCCAGCAGCAGCTCATCCGAGAAGGTCCCCGGGCCCACAACACTGCCTTCCCGGAGACGCCTGCTGCTTCGCTGAAGCCACTCTTCCCTGCTTCTCCGGGGATTCCACAACATAATCTGTATTTTCCATCCAGCAAACCAAGAAGAAGTTCCCTGTGTCTTATCCCAAACTTTTTCTCTTCATTTTTCTGGAGTACTGACCCAAAACTTAAATTGAGAAAGACTTTAGTGGAAAGGGAAAAAAGTAACAATATTGAGAAAGACTTTAGTAAGGGAAAAAAGTAACAGTATAGAGTCCATATAAATCGAACAGCACAATTCGGCATTATGTGGCTCTTATTATGAACAAGCTGACAGTTCCCAGAAGTTCATTCTGTCAAAAGGTATTGTTTTCTTGACAATTTCTTCCATGATGTTTTGCTCTACATCCATCTCGAAATAAAAATAGTGTGAGAATTGCCGTTTCAGGGAAAATATCCAAATTATGCACTCGGATTAACTGGAAATTTTAAATAAAAACATTTTACCAGTAGCACTAATGAATAATAAAAGTTAAGTAAGAGTATTCTAAGAATTTGAATTCCATAAATAATCACTAAATTAAAAATTACATGTATGTTCATGGGAAATGAAGTGTTCTAAATTTGGGGGTTTATTGAGGGAAAAAATACATGTCTGGCATGTCGAGGGCTACTGAAAAGTAATTATAAAGAATGTGGAATATATTCAATATTTACATATTGTAATAATAGGAGAATTCTGCAATTACTTTCACATCAAGAATGAAAACAAACATCCAAACCTACGTAATTCTCTAACCATCCTAAGTATATCTGACTGCCGATGCCCTACTCATAGTAATGGATAAAACTCTATATTCACTTTCTGTATTCACCTTATTGTAAAGTCATCGGTAAATGCAAAAGAGTATTCTGGAACTATCACCTATTCAGAACATTGTAAATTATTGTAAAAAGAAAAAAAAAATGCTTTGCTGATCTTTTCACCTACTGGAACCAAAAATGAAAATTCGAAAATTCTAAAATAAATAATGGTGACTTTAAAAACTCTGAACAGTTCAAATAAAGACAGAGTTCACTGATTTATGTTGAGCACAGTTAGTAGAAGAATGAGGCTGTGCCCTTTGTGCTTATTGCAGAGACACGGGTTTGTTTGTTTTCTGACTTTCACATAAGAAACAATGAACACGTCAATGAACACTCCCACTGAAAAAAACTTCTCATAATGATAGTGGTTAAAAATAGTTGATTATTGCCTTCATCCTGGAGATGAATAGAAATGTTATCATCTAATCCACAATTCAGAAAACCGATTTCATATGTCGATAATCAAACAAAAAGTTAACAAGGCAAGAAATGTTAAAAATCTTTCTTAACTAGCCATAAACTAATCATCATGCAGGCTAAGTAAAGTTTCTGCATAACAGGTGTTAGAAAATCCAACAATGTTACTTCAAAGATAACAAGAACTTTCAAAACCTGAACTGATTTCTTAACAAGACACCAAGACAATGGTTAGCTGGCAGGTTGTAGTATGTAAAAGACAAGGAAGGAATTGTTGGGGACCGTCATGTCCCAACAACAGATGTCCAGTACACACTAACTGGACCAAATCCGTGGTGTGGGTCTGTGCATACTGGTGCACAGAGGACAAAAGGCCGGGGACAAATGAGTGTCAGCTTTTTTCATTTCACTGTTCAGAAGCAATGGTCCTAAACGGGGTATCAACCCCTTGACACAACCTTCAGAGGTATTATGTCCTTAGTTCAAGACTTCCTTTTTTTTTTTTTTTAAGATTTTTCTTTATTTATTTGACAGAGATCAAAGTAGGCAGAGAGAGAGAGGAGGAAGCAGGCTCCCCGCTGTGCAGAAAGCCCGATGCAGGGCTCCATTCCAGGACCCTGAGGTCATGACCTGAGCTGAAGGCAGAGGCTTAACCTACTGAGCCACCCCACCCAGTCACCCCAAGACTTCCTTCTATTTACTTTTAAATTGTTTTCTCTTTTCACATTGATTTGTGATGGCACTAACCTAAAGAGAACACTCCAAGTCCAAGTTCACTGAGCTCCAGGTGAAAGAAGATGGGAAAGTGCCTCCAACTGCCCGTCCTGGCATCTGCTTCTGGTAGTTCTGGTGTGCTTCCTCGAACTTTATGAATTTGGAAGCCACATTTCTTGTCAAATAATTAGTGGGGTCTTACAAAACTTACAGACAGACACATCGTTACAACATGCTAAGTGAAACTAATTGCAGATAAAATAGATTTTTATCGTGGGTGAAGTAAATACATTTCCAAAAACATCAGCATTTTGAAACTTCAAAGCAATTTTGGCTTTCCCAATAACGGGCAGGATTCAGGTAATCCTCTATGAAGGGGCAACCCTTTCCACTGTAAAACAAAACAAAACAAAAAATTTAAAAATAATCTCATTAAAAGGTCTAAATAAGTTCATAGGTCATTTCCAAGTAAATTGCTCTCAAGTTCCTTGAAACTAGTTAGACGATCAGTACTCGACTTCACAAAACTGTAAGGATGTAAAGATTCTTTCAAACTGTCAGAGAAAGCAGTCAATTGGGATCATTTGTAAGAGAGAAGAGAGGCAAATTCCTCACAGTTCCTACATATTCAGTCAGTAATGCCATAATGTTCAATTCGATGATCATTCTCAGGTAAGAATGAGCTAGTTTCATGAAAAAACGTTACTACTAATAAAAACAATTCCTGGGAATTGTAGTTTCTCATGCCGCTGTAACAAATTATGACACACAGAGTGGCTTCGAATGCCACACATACACTGCCTCACAGAAGTCCAAAATAGGTTTTCCAGAGCTAACAACATGGTGCCCACGAGGCTGTGTTCACACCTCTGGAGGCTCGCTGGGAGAATCTACTTCATGCTGAAGGCCGCCCACGGTCCTGGGTCTGTAGCCCCTTTCGCCTTCAAAGCCACCAAGAACATCTTTCTGAGCTTTGTTCTCACAGCACGGCTCATCTGCCTCTGATTCTCCCCGCCCACTCTCACTTACAAGGACCTCTGAGATTACACCAGGACCCTGGATAATGGAGATCGTCTCCCCGTTTTCAGACCCTTAGCTGCATCTCCAAAGTCCCTTTCACCATGTAACACAACCATACTCCCCAGTTCCAGGGATCAGGACAGGGACATCTTTGCAGGGCCGTTCTTCTGCCTTCCACACTGAACATGAAAACACGGGAAGTGAACAATTGTGCATCCTGCCCTTCCACTGTGGTTCTTCTACCTGCAAACCCATGGCTCATGTGTTGGGTATGAGAAGCACATAAATAGTGAGAAGTGTGATGGAATGGGGAAGGCCCAGCCCCTGGACTCATCCTAACTGGGTCATTCATTAACTGTGTCACCATTGGACAATTTTCTCATCTTTGAAGTGGGAATAATAAACACACTTAGATCTGGGGCACCTGGGTGGCTCAGCCAGTTAAGTGTCTGCCTTCAGCTCAGGTCATGATCTTAGGGTCCTGGGATGGAGTCCCACATTGGGCTCCCTGCTCAGTGGGGAGTCTGCTTCTCCCTCTGCCTCTGCTGGTGCTCTTCCTGCTTGTGCTCTCTCTCTCAAATAAATAAATAAAATCTGAAAAAAATATATATGTATATATATACTTAAATCTTTTTCTCAGGGTTGCAGATCAGAGAACAGTTATGATGGTTTAGAATTATGCTCGTGTTGAAACTATGAAATCTTCTGAGAGTTGCCTATGTAGGACACCAGTTTTGCCAGCAGTGATTTGAGATTTTAGTCCAATTTTCAAGTGATCATCATCCTCTGTGGCAGTGGCCTGAGAGCTAGGCATTGCAATACTGAATATGATCGTGAAAATTTAACAGAAAAGCTGAATCCGACGATGAGGTCCCCTTTCTTAAATACCTTTATCTCAATGTGTCCCCAGATCTCTTCAAACAGATCCCTTCAGTTCACTACCTCGTTCTGATGAACACAGAAGAGGGGCTGGTGAGGGAGGGATGCTCCTGAGTCTGGATAAAGGAACATGGGTGTAGACATCTGTTTCACGGAGCACCTGGCTTGGCCATACCAGGACTCCTTTCCACTAAGCTGCATTTAAGGGCATAGACCATATTTCACCCTATGACACATAATATGGGCCACTCAAGATAGAAACATTTGATGGGCACTAAGTATCACCTCAGTTTTCTTCCCCCCAAATAATTTATGCAGTGCATTTCATTAGGAGTTTTAAAAACTCTCTCTGAGCAAGCTACTAGGGACCACGTAGTGGAAACGGGAACCACGTAGTGGAAACGGGAACCACAGCATCCTGAGAAATGTCTCCAAAGCCAAAGTGTATTTATCAGCTATGTTCCCTGATCCCAGCATCCTCACAGCATCTCCGGGGTTTCTTGGCACAGCTGCATTTCAGTGGTCGAGACAGCTGAGAAAATTGTTCTCATTACCTTCCAGTCATGTTTTGTTTGTTCTTATTAGTTTCCAGACCAGTTTCCCCTGCTGGGTCGTCTGCTTGATTGAGTCACCGGCCAAGACGCCGGGTGCCCATCTCCACATTCCGAAGGGCCATGACCCACGACCTCATCGGGCAGCGCTAAGAGCCAGCGGAATGATAGCTGGGACAGACACATTCCAGAGCAAAATACTGAGAAGGCAGTGTCACCATAACGACCCCCACATCGACTAATTTCAGACAGACACAGAGAACATTTAAACAATTCATTTAGGGGTGCCTCATGAGGTAATTATACCACATATTTACATGATTACAAATATGTCCCTACCTATTGCTGAAGAAACGTGTATTTTTAAAAAAATCCACACATTCAAATACCAACAAATGATAAGGGAGTTCATTTAACACACATGCTCCGTGGAGCCTTCCAGGAAGCCCTGTGCATGGGAAGGAAGGCTCGCCCCCCGCTGGGTCACATGACAACAGCTTCAACAACAAGACCCAGAGATGCTCCTTCAGAACCATTCATAAGAGGAGTGAAACTGTTGCACCTGAACAACCTCAACAGCCCGGCGAGGTCTCATTTCACACTTAGGGGAGTGATGCCAGGAGTGCTGACAGCAGACGCTCACAGACTGTGTCCAGTGTGACAAATCCTGGGGAGAGCTGCATACACACGGGGCCATGGAGAATGTGGGTCTCCTTGTACATCTGCTGGCCTCCACTACCCCAGCTTCTAACAGTTGGTCTCATGTATGTCAAAATAAAGAACAGTGCCGGTGCCTGTAAACACAGGGATAAGGCCTTGTTATATCTAAAAAAAAACTTTTTGCTTCTGATTTTACATTTGTTTCATGAGACAAGCTATGAAAGGGGAAAATAAAAATATATATATTTTTGTTTTGAACAGCTAAAAAGGAGGAAGCGAAAAGAGCAAGGGAAAAGCAGCAAAGGAGAAATACCACTCGGGGTCAAGCTGGAAAGCTAGTGTTGGTATCAGACTGACAGGCTGATATATAAAATCAGTGAATGATTGCTGCATCAAGAACCTTAGACATCAGGCGCCTGGGTGGCTCAGTGGGTTAAGCCGCTGCCTTCGGCTCGGGTCGTGATCTCAGGGTCCTGGGATCGAGTCCTGCATCGGGCTCTCTGCTCAGCAGGGAGCCTGCTTCCTCCTCTCTCTCTGCCTGCCTCTCTGCCTACTTGGGTTCTGTCAAATAAATTAAAAAAAAAAAAAAAAGAACCTTAGACATCGTGTACCCCAACCCTCTTATGTCACAGTTAAGGAGACGAGATCCAGAAAAGGAAGTGCTTTGATCTTTTTTTTCCCCTGCATTCAGAAATTGAAATACAGTTTTTAAACTTCTCCATGCATAAAACATTATTAGATTTAAAACAACTAATATTGAAACTTACTACTGTAGGACTCAGTATTCAACCCATGAGTAACTTCAGAATATATACAAATAATTATGTCTTTAATTCCATTTCTCTTTCAATACAATATCCACACTCACACCCACACCTAACCACCTATCCACTCATCCACCCACATAATCCCCAAACTTCCTTTTCTTTTGTTTGTTGCTATCTTTTATTGTTGCTTTAGACATACCTTTTGGCAAATGGAGAAAAAGATCTACCCAAATTCCTGCTATATTCCATTCAGTGCTTCTATCATACAAGTAGAACTGCTCTGTAGAAATAAAAGATTACTTGTTTATATTTGGAAAACTTCAAAAAATCATTCAGCTAGCCATCAAAAACAGATTCATTTGCTTTTCCTTCATGAGAGTTCAGTGAGGGAACAGGCTAACCATTTCTTCTGGTTGCTGACTTTTCTTCCTTTGGCATACCATACGTAGCTGGCATGTGCTAAAAAGAGTACAGATTGAAAAAAGTCTTACTTTCTTGTCATCATCCCACAATGTGTAATCAAGTACACTGGGGCTCTCATCATTCAATTCATAATCCACTCATTCCAGAAATATTACAGTGGTAGGTGGCAGAGCTAGAGTAAGACTCAAGGAACTTAAGCGTAGTGGATGTAAGGAAGAATTTAATGTGGTTTTTTTTTTTTGTTTTTTTTTTTTTTTTTTTGAGAGAGAGAGAGAGAGTACAGGCTCCATGCCCAGTGCACATCTCAGTGTGGGGCTTGGTCCCACGCCTGAGATCATGATGTGATCAAAATCAAGAGTTGGACACTTAATCAACAGAGCCACCAGGGTGCCCCATTTTTTGTTGTTGTTGTTTTTAATGTGACTCTTGGTCTGAAAATGAGCAGCCTTGTTCTTTCCTCTGCCCAAATCCAATGTATTCAAGGAAGGTGCAAGCTTGCTAACCAAGGTGTTTGTAAACAAGGATGAAATATTTCTCTCTCACTCACCCATCTTAACATTTTATAAACACACTTTCCGACATCTTTGTCTTATGAAGTCACTTTCAAGGAACTCCCTTTATAAGCAGAGGTTGCACACACACAACTGCCTTTTTGCAGAATCATTTCTGATTAGATTGCACACTAAATTTTAGATGTGGAAGGATCTTTGGAGACCTAGAAGTCAATGGTCTCATTTTACACTAGAGGAACATGAAGTCCAGATAGACTGGCGTTTGCCCAAGGTAACCATTTAGAAGTTGATACAGAGAATCTACCTAGAATTCTAATCATTCTAATTTAATAGTTTGTTCGGTTTCTCTGCAGAAAATACACACCCACTAGCTCCTCTTTCTCAAGCCAGAGACCCTTGCTACACTGAACTCAAAGGGCATTGACTGAGAAATTGTGCCACTTGGGTCAGCTGTCCATCTCCTTAATTGTTTCCCATCTTTCTATGGCTGATGTCCTCAGGCTACCAGGGACCAAGACACACAAGGTAAAGACAGAGAAATACTCCACCAAAGCAAACACAGGTTTCCTGGGTGGCTCAGTCAGTTAAGTGTCTGCCTTCAGCTAAGGTCATGATCCCAGGACCCTGGGATTGAGTCCTTTATTCGGGCTCCACGCTCAGCAGGGAATCTGCTTCTACTTTTTCTTCTGCAATCTCTCCCACTCCCTCTTAAATAAATGAATAACTCTAAAAAAAAAAATCAAAGTGATGAACTTTCATCAAAAATTTTAAAATATTTCCAAAAGTCTAAAGAAAAAAAGCATTCCCTCCACCCCCTTTAAAAATAATTTGACTTTCAGTGGATACAGAAAAATCCACTGATACAGGTGGCGAGAACCGAGAACTATTTGGGGAACTCTGGTCTGTCCGTGGACTAAGAGTCACACCTATTTATAAAAATGCAGATCTCCACATCTTAGCTTGTTAATGACATCATCAGGCATCCGGATTTTGAGCGTTTGAGCCTGTGCCCGAATGAGATTCTACTGCCTTGTGATCATAACACACTCATTTTTCAAAACAACAACAACAACAATTAGGGCATTTAGAATGAGAAGGGAGCTTGGACGCAATGTGTGGCCCTAAAGAGGTGACAGGCTTTCAGGTCAGTACTTCAGTTCTTCCAGTAGGTGGTGCCATAGCCGTAGACAGTGACTCTTCCCTCCTGAGTCTTCCCTCAACTGTGAGGGTAATAACAACGCTAGGCGGTTTCAAGGATTAAAGCCGTGTAAAATATCCAGCCCATAAGGTGGACCTCCTTCAAGGCACTTGGCTTCTAAGTTCCCAAGAGCCATGTGCTTGAAGAATGGATCAGCAGCGAGGGAATGAAAGTGGACAAAACCTCCATGGCAGTCAGTGCCAGCTGTGTACCCAACACAAGGGAAGAGGCCACAGCAGAGTGGCTTCCCCTGACACCTGACCCTGCGCCAGCGCCGGACACGGTGCTGTCATCCGTGATCTCATTTACTCTTCCCAAATGAATGCCCCAACATGGTAGGAACTGTCAACTGTACAGAAGAGAAATCGGGGAGTCATGCGCCCGAGGTCACCCAGCTGACAAGCAGCAGAGCCAAGACAAGGAAGGGCAGAAGAAACGACCCAACATTGCCCTCCACCCAACTGCACACAAGGTGACACATTTCAGAAGAACTGGGAGAAAAGTCCAACAGAGACCCATCTTCCCACTCCGGCCGAAATTCCCGGGGTTAGGGCTCTGCAGCCTATATGAACTCGGGGTCCGGGACAGTTTCTGGAACATGCAGAGTGCTCAGTCGATGTACGAGGATTATAACCAACTGGAATGCAATGGGCAATGTGGGCAACAAGGAATCACGTCTCTCAAAGCGAAGTCTTTGTGATGAGGAGTAAATATAAAAGATGGAGGAGAGTGAACACGTCCACGAAAGACAGCAGTTAGGGACTAACGATATCTTCATGTATCTACTGCCCCATAATGACGACTATGCTCACAGAGCTTTCCCACCAGCGTATTATCATGTAAGGATTCCAATCACCAAGAGTGGCGATTACCCTAAAACGTAAGGGACAATGGAGAGGAACCACACACGTACGCGTGCACACACACGAACACACACACACACACATCTGTATTTGGGGGATGGCTTAAATACACTCTTATATATGCTGTATGGAAAAGATTCTCCATGAAAGTGAATCAAAAGTTTAGTTTTATCTTATTTTCCTATGTAATCTCTATGCCCAACATGGGGCTCGAACCGACGACCCCGAGTTCGGAGTCACTCACTCCACAGAATGAGCCAGCCAGGCACCCCAGCTTAGTTTCCTTTCACTCAAATGCTACCTATAACTTACAAGTCACGGTAAAATAAATTCACAGTCCTGTCATGTACGGGTGGCCACATGTATACAAGTGAAGCCTCAGTAACCCGAGAGCTTGCTCTTTTGGGGGGTGGAGTAAAAATACTATGAAAACAGAACCGGGATCTCACAGAATTTTCAAAGAAAATACCACTTTGGCCAAACCCAAATTCCCCACAGCAACAGCCGACGTCCCCACGTCCCCACGGCCACATCCAGTGACTGAACTGTTTTTATGCTTTTCTTAAGCAATGGAGCTCGTTCTGACAATTTATCTACTGAGAACTGTGCCAGAAAACTGCCTATTCATTTTCTATATTCTGTTTGGCAAACAAAGCATGACACACAGCAATATAAAAGAAAAATATAATCCCGGGATGCATTTGCAATTATGGTAGGGAAGTGTTCTGAATCCTCGGAGGCCTGGGGCGCCGGCTTTCCGAACAGCATTTAAACACTGCCCCCTGCTGTTCCTCGGTGTGTCCTGCAGCCCGGGAGCGCCACGCGTGGCCGGGGCGGAAAGACGGATTGCAGGCTGCGAGCTCTTCCAGGCACCAACCGGTCCTGAACAAGGGACGTGTATCAACTTTAAGAAATTAGTAATTCCTGAAGAATTAATCATCTGACTAAGATTCTGTGAAACACACCGTTGTATGCATGATAATGCAGTCTCCGTGAGCACACTGCTTCCTGTTGGAAGAGCAGAGCATCTACCGGCAAGATTTTATATAAATGGATGGACTTGACGAAGGTGTTTGAATTTCTTATTTTACAAATTTCACAGCGTCTTCTCTTCATCGGTGCACATCGGTGTGGTGCTGCGTAGGAACCATGCTCCTGACGCGTGTTAGCGCGAGCCTAATTTTAGATACCCTGAAGCAAAGGGTAGACCCTTCTAAAGGGAGCCCAACGTGAGATGCCTGTAGGGTACTTCCGGGTAGGCGTCATGTTAGATTCAGTTTTCTTATCAGTCCTTCTGGGCCTGATAAGAAAGGAGAGGCTGAGAGAAATCCGTGGGGAACGAACTAACGGATGAATGAAGAGGCACAGTTCAGAATTAGAGATATTCTAGGGAATGACTATCAGGTCCTCAAATGAACTACCACATACTTCTAGTTTCCTTTTCAACAAAAATAACATATATAGAGAAAGATTTAAAATGATCAGTCATTTTACCTCCTCTTCCCATATTCAACAGCAGCATGAACCACAAAAAAGCACTAAAAATCCCCGTTCATTTCAGTTATTTGGATCAGAAGAGCTGAACTAGCATGTGCGATTCTGTGTTCTTATCTGAAGTCCTTATTTTTAACAAAAGCAAGCATAAAATATCGCAATTGAAAACATCTACGTGTTATGTGACACCTGGGTGGCTCAGTGGGTGAAGCCTCCAACTCTGATTTCAGCTCAGGTCATGATCTCAGGACTGTGAGATCGAGCCCCACGTAGGGCTCCACACTATGCATGAGCCTGCTCAAGATTCTCTCTCCCCGGACACCTGGCTGGCTCAGTTGGTTAAGCAGCTGCCTCAGGTCATGATCCCAGCGTCCTGGGATCGAGTCCCACATTGGGCTCCTTGCTCGGCAGGGAGCCTGCTTCTCCCTCTGCCTCTGCCTGCCATTCTGTCTACCTGTGCTCACTCTCTCTCCCTCTCTCTCTCTCTGAAAAATAAATAAAATCTTAAAAAAAAAAAAAAAAAAGAAAATTCTCTCTCCCTCTGCCCTTTCCTGTACTCCCCTGCCCCCACTCACACTCACTCTCTCCCTAAATAAAAAAAATAAAGAAATAAAATCTTTAAAAAATACACATAAGTGCTAAACTAAAAAAAAAAAAAAAACTTACATAGCATGCAGCATAAAGTTAATATTATATTAACTCACTTCATTTATGTATTCATTGTCTCAAATATTTAAAATCTCAAATGCAGTTAGGGGAGAACATGAAAAACATATTGACTAGTCTCATCTTCAACTGATAACCACGGACTTCGAGTGGCTCTTAGCACTACTTAGCTAGCCTACTACAATGTTCTACTTGGTTCACTCCCCAAAGACACTATTACTCCTCTGCTCTCCCTTTAAACCTTTGAATGTCCTGCCCCTCCCCCATCTCAGCTGATGACCTGGCTTCTTGTTTCACTGAGAAAACACAACAACCAGAGGAGGACATCCACAGGCTCACCTCCAGGGACCATATCCCAGCAGCCCCTGTATTCTGCAGCTTCGCATCTACACCTGCTCTATCAGGAGATCCGTCGAGCTGTTAGCGAAGGCCCCTATGCGCTAGCTCCTACTCAAGACTCTGGGTTACAGAACTGTCCAACTTCGTTCTCGTTCTTCATCAGGTTTCCCCCATTCTACTAGATTCTTCCCATCTGCACACAAATATATATATATATATATATATATATATATATATATTACAATATATTACAATATATCCCATCTTAAAAATACAAAATAAAGATATGACCCAACCTCCTTCTCTAGCCTCCAGCCCAATTCCTCCCCCCCCCCCCACCTCACCCTCCCACATTAGGAAAACTCCTCTAAAGAATTTTCTAAATCATTCCATTCCCAATAGGGGTGATACTGCCCTCAATGGACAAAAACTGACTCTTGCAGGGTGAGAAATTCTTACTCTTTCTATGCATAAAGTAAGTACATATACATACAATATATAACAAACATAAAGCCTATCAGCAATATCTCAATTTCATCAGGGAGAGAGAACAATTAGGAAAAAAATGTCTAAAAAAGCTCCTTAGGGAGGTAATTATTAAAATAAGATTGACAAACACAGTCTAAACCTACAATCTCAGTATCTTCTCTTCCTGTTTTTTCTCAAGCCTTCTTCAATCTGTTTTTCATTCCTAGTACCCAGAGAGGAGCGTCACCCCTGCCCTGTCATATTCCTAAATCCAATGGCCAATTCTTAAATGAAACTGGAGGCAGCATTTCTCATAGATGACTACTTTTTCTTTCTTCGAACATTTTCTTGGCACCGTCGATCAGTGTGTGATTTTTCTAACTCTCTGGAACCTTGAGATCCGTTTCACAGAGACCTAATGCAAAAACTAGAGATTCTTGTACAAGTGGATTGATTACACCACTCTGGGACACACCCCCAACATGCTATAGCCCAAGCCGCCTGCATTTCTGGCCTGTATTTTTATAGTATCAGTCCGTCCGGTCAGGCCAGTCTTCTTACAGTCTTACTTCCACACAACAAGGAATGCCTCCTTAATCTAAGTCAGATCACGAAATGCCTTCCAGCTCTTGTGGAGGAAAAGCCAATGTCTTAATCGGAGGACAAAGCCCTCCACAGCTAGGCCTTGCTTCCTGTCTGCCCTCGTCTTCCGCCACCGACCCTCCATGTGACTATTCACCAGCCACACGGGCCTCCTTGAGAGACTGCTTATTCTTCATCCTTTACCATATGCAGCCGTTTCTGCTTGGATATCCCTCCAGATACCGCTGTGGCTCCCACTGTCACCACCTTCAGTTCTCGGCTGCTTGAAACTCCCATTGTCACAAAGCTTTTCACCCTGCGTACAGTAGTATTCCTTATTGTATTTTGTTCTCCCTATCCTGCTTCATTATCTTTCCCCAGCACTTACTATTACCTCTCCTAGATATTTCTTTATTTCTCCTCCTCCCCCTGGAATAGAATATATAAGATATTCTGTCTCCTTCCACTGGAGCAAGAGCTCCTGGCAGCTTTTATTGTTTGGTTCACCACTGTATTTGAAGCACCCAGTTTCTAGCACACAGTGAGAGTTCAAGCAAATATCTGTATAATGTTATCATTATACAGATGATTTCAACATCTAAATAAAAGACTACAACTCTCATTTTTTAACAAGTAAAACTGGATTTTAATTTTCCTTCTTGAAATAAAATATCATCTCACTGGCCTGTGGCAGATAGAAGTATAAGAGGCAAAAAAAAAAAAATCTAACAACTCAGAGGAATGAAAAGCAAACTCCGCTTTGGTTAGAGTGGTTTTCCTTGACTATTACGTCATAGAGGAAGTGTTAGCAGAAACCAACAATCAGACAGTTTCCTCAAACCAAGAGACTTCTACACTGGTAAACATGAAATGCTCGTTTAGAGGATCTCTTTCACTGTTTTCTAGCAACAAACATTCATGTCAAAATGAGAAAATGTCAGACTCTGGAACTCACGCTTCGGAAGAATGAGAGAGGATCCAAACATCCAGTCAGCGCAGAGCCCTGTTTTATAAATCTGGTCCAACAAATAAGAAACTTCTTAAATGGGATCCAGTTTGTGAAAAAGAAAACAGGTTCGGGAGAGTGTGGATCCATGCAGAAGGTTGGTACTATGCCATCTTTCTCTTCCTCTCTTTCAATGTTAATGTTTACAGCTCCTTACTTCCAAATTAGGAGTTGATGGCCATAATGCTTTCTTTTTTGTGTGTAGCACATTTTGTCTGAATCTTCAGAGATTTCTGCTGCTAAAAAGCTAAAAATCTCAGTTCTCAAGTTTCTTGTCTCCTCCAAAGGCCTGTGTCAGCCCAGAAGGGAAAGAGTCTCATTCAAGTCACTTGGTGGCCAAGTCGGTGATAACGACGCGATTAATAAGTTATAGCTCTCAGCTCCTTCATCTCACCGCATATCTAGCTGTGGCTTTTCTTTTTAAAGCCTTTCTTTTTCGAAGAACTCCCGAATGGAAAGGAGAGTTCCCAGTCCTAAAGGAAGTGCCCAGTCAGGAAGGCAGATTTAGGAAGGGATCTTTTCTTAAGCTCAACTAGCAACCTGGTGAGCACCTTTCAGATATCACACAGCTCTCAACAGCACGTGTCCAGGAACAAAGGGCCCAAATATTAACATCACTGATGCATTTATATCAAGCATGGGGAGATGACACACAATGGTGCTGGGGACAGCGGTCAAAAGGTACACGGCCTCCATCACCAGAGCCTGGAGAAGACTGGATTCCAGATGGCCACCCAACAGCTCTGTGACCTCCGGGACCTCAGACAGGTTAATGTAACCTCTTAGAGTCTCACTTAACTCTGCTGTAAAATGGGAGTAAAACACTCAGGAAGCAATTGTGAAGAATGAGGGAAGAACAGTGAGGGTGAAGTGGTTGATACAGTAAGTACAAACTGCTTGCGATATCAGTTCTCTTCACCTTCCAGATCCTTCCAGATGCCCTCTTACTCTTCTCTCCAACTCCAGCAGTCAGTCCCCAGAGCGGCAGGTATGGAAGGAGAGATGCTTGCTCTGTCCCACCAGGACCTGAGTAGGCAATCAGCACAAAGAGTGGTACCAAATTGCTCTAGACCCCACAATGGGTACAGGACTCTGACATTTCCACTGAATGCTGGGCTTCTGCAGGAAGGCAAAAATCAGCTTGGGCTGCCTCTTGGCTACTAAAAGAAGGAGACATCAACCGGAACCAATGCTCACTCTCCAATACTATGCAAATAATAATAAAGAAAGACAAGTAGATGAGGGAGATATAAAAGGTGAAGATCAAGACATGACAAATAAAGGGAAGGCAGCCCAACAGAGCAGTTAATATCCAAGACATTTTGAAACTGAATTATCTCCCCTGCTATGGAGACGGTCTGCCGGAAAAAGCAATGAAGCATGTTACCTGATGAAGAGAGGACCTTTGTTTCCTGCGCTTTTAAGCAAAATCTCTTCACCAAAATGTCAAAGGAAAATGAGGAATTTAAACTTCTTTTAGCAGAAAAGAATTGGTTCTCATTTTTCCATCAAAGATAATGGGAGATTCTAGCAGTCGTGGGAAGGAGATTGAATATGTTTGTAGTGACCAATATTCATCCTTTTATTCTATAGTACACGATAGGTTCTGAGATTACGTATTTTTCCAGTTCGGTTTACTGAAGTGCTAAGTGTCTATTTAAGGACAGACAGTCTGTTCAGATGAAAAGCCTTTTGGACAATATTCCCCAAAGTCCCGCAAGGATTTCCTTCCTCTCAGTCCAGTTGGGTAAATTTATTTACCAACTCAATGTGCCCAGTCAGGTTTTAAAGGTAGAATCTGTATTTCTGATGAACTAGGGCTTCTGTTCAATGGATGTCCACATCCGAGGCTCACCAATTCTGCCCCAAAACCACATTTCCAGCTTTATCTCCCTAACTTTCCCATCCCAAAGCCTTCTCTCCCACCAAGCCAGTCCATTTTCAGTCCCCAAAATATAAGATAAGCACCTCTACTTCCAGCTTTTTGCTAAGACCTTTTTTCTTCTCCAAAGCATTCCCTTCCTGTCCCCTGCCTGTTCTGCAAGACTTACTATAGATCGTGCCAGTCATTCATTCAGTAAACAGAGCCTGAGGGCCAGCCACAGGCGACGGGATCCTGGGAAAGTAGGACAAGGTGAGTTGGAACCAGTTTTTGTCTTCGTGACCTTTCCATTCTTCCAGGGAAGACCCCTGTCACACAGTGGATTGAGCCATTAATTAAGTGCAGCTGTAGGGGGTGCTAAGCATATGAGGCACAGAAAACTGGGATGGTTTTGGTAAGGTAAGAGAAATGGCCTGGAGGTCAGGAAGACACTCCTGAGGAAGCAGTTTTGCTGCAAGTTGGGAGGATGAACAGGAGGCTAACATAGGGCAGAGGAGGCCAACAAGTCAACTTTTCCAACAGGTGCATGGTTATGATGAAATTGGGATCTAGTCATTAAAGTGTGGGAAGGAAACTCCTGCCTTCCAAGTGTGAAAACTGCAACAGCAGTTCTCCCCTGCTCTCTGTGAAGCTGGGACAAAAAGCACTCATGATCCTACATTTGAAGTTCCAGGGATCACCAAGAAAAGGACTGAGCCAAACGCTCTCAGCAAATTCTGAGAACTCGCCAGTAAGACTTGGCCTTGCTCCTCTGAGCCCCACTGTCCGGTTAATATAAAGAGAAAATTCCAACAGGATGTGAAATGCCAAAGCTCAGCTTTATGGAAATGCCAGTATTCCCAGAGAGAAGCTCGACCTCCAAATCCTGGAAGCCCCCCAGAGAATAATCCAGAAACACTCCTGGAGAGGGAGTTCCAAAAAGGAGAGGCCTTGTTTTCTAACCAGGTACACGCTGAAGGGCAGACCCCACAGGGACTGAGGTCAAGCTCGGCAGGTGGGGCTGCCTGGGGAAGATATCACTGCCTCTAGACACAGGGAAACAGCCCTGGAAACGTTCGGTATGAAGCAGAAAACCGCCCTCTGGGCCAAGAAAACACACCCCACCTTGTCTACACGTAGACCCATCCCCTAAGGGTCAGACTATAGGATGAACTCCAGGGAAGCCAAGGCTGACTCCCTCCCAGCACCAAGCAGCCAGTCACGGGACAGTCTGAAGAGAGGAGTGGGCGGATATTCAAAATCGGCCCCCAAAGCCACTCTGCCAGCATCCCTTGGTACCAGACAGGCCTGCTTGGCATTAGGGATGGAGCAAATGAGCTCAGAGTCAAGACTAAAATAACCACAACTGAGCCCTAAAAGCCAACATTAGACTCTTCCAAAGCCAAAGATGGCTAGAAAGTTGTTGCCAGTGACCAAGACTCCATTCAGGCCCTAACTCTGGGGAAAGACCTGGAGTTCACACCAGAGAGTCTGAAGGCCATTCCAGAGAACAGTCAAGCTTTCTCATGCTTACACCCCACACATTCGGCTCAGACTCCCTAAAAACAATTTATAACTACAAAGTGACTATAAGTCAAATAGCAATGGCATTGGCACAGGAATAAATAAACAGAACAAAACAGATATCCAAAAACAAATGTAAGTATATGTGGAACTTAACATATGGCAAATAAGGAATTTCAATTTAGTGGGGAAAAATAAATCTTACGATGTTGATAAAATCGGTATTCCTATGGGGGGGAGGGAACCCCACAAAGCCAGATCACTATCTCATACTCTATAAAACACATATTACAGATAAAGATTTAAATGTAAAGCATGAGAATTAAATGTATAAAATACTATTTAAGATATTTACAAGACAACTAAAAAAAAAAATATTTACAAGACTTCGGAGTGAGGGAAATGAGAAGCGAGTTGGGAAATCCAACAGCCATGCAAGATAAACATGCTTAACTGAATAAAAATCTTAAGAAATTACTATGGCAAATGACATTTTAAAAGAAGCAAGAGACAAATAAATGATAGTCTGGAAAATATTTGTGATATTATATGAAAAACAGTAATATCTTTTATATATGAAATGCTCCTAAGAGACAAAGAGCCCACTAGAAAAGTAAGCAAAAGAGAGGACCTGGATATTCACACGAAGGGAATCCAATGAGCAACACACATGAAAAGAGGCTCAATTTCATTTTCAGTCAAGGGAAATGCAAGTTAAAACAAGAAAAATGTACCTGTTTTCACTTATCACTGTGGCAGAAATTTTAAAAGATAAAAATATCCACTGCTAAGAGTATATGGAAAAGCAGATATTCTCAAACATTAAGAATGCACATCATTATAAAATTTTTAGAAAGTATATAACTTTTAGAAAGTGATATGGCAATATCTGTTAAAACATACAGATCTCTTGAGCCCAAAATTCCAATGTTGGCACTTTATTACTCCATATAGCAGTAAACAGGAATAAATAGAAAAAAACTAGAAAGCACATGAATGTCCGTCAATATACAACAAAGGATGAAAACTAAATTCTAGGACTTCCAAAGTATAGAAGATTATGCAGCCATTAAATAGAAATAGATAAGATGTATTTATCTGAAGAAATGTCAGATTTTTAAAAAGATTTTATTTGTTTATTCTGAGAGAGAGAGAGCATGAGAGTATGCACACAAGTAGGTCGGGAGCAGCAGAGGAAGAGGGAAAGAGACACTCTCAAGCAGTCTTCCTGCTGAGTGCAGAGCCCAACGTGGGGCTCAGTCTCAGGACCCTAAAATCACGGCCTGAGCTGAAATCAAGAGTCAGATGACCCTGAAGAAAAGTCAATTTAAAGAGCCAATTTCAAAACAATACATTTAGAAGGCACTCTATGCCAGAGCAAGGTGTGGAAGGGCACTCACCGCACCCCTAACATCAATTATCTCTGAGAAATGGGAAGAGAGGACAGTGCAGGGAATTAATTACTAGTTCAACCTCTGATTGTTTCTTTTGTTTTCAGATTACTCATCAGCTTTTTCATATAAAGTGATAAAAAATATTCTGGAAGAAGGGAAGGATCACTTAATTTTTTACCTTATTTTTATTTTTTTACGTTACCCAACAACATCGAATACAAAGGCATTCAAAATTTTTTTGTGGAATAAAGTGAAAAGGAATAGGAGGGAGATGAAATAGGTTTAAACATGTTTGTAAACGATAAAAGGATAAGCATTCATGGAATGACAAAGCACTGTCGATGCTATAAATAAATGGCATGAGAAAAGGAAAAAGAGAGACTTGATAAAGTTGGTGAAAAGAAGAAAAAGAGGGGAAAAAACTACAATAAAATAAATAACAGACATCAATGGAAAAGATAAAAGTAACAGGCTATTTACCCCCAGAAACGGAAAAGGGTTTAACTCCACTATCAAAAGAAACAGACCTCTCATGATGGATTTAAAAACAATTAGGTGGTTTTCTCTGAAAATGCCTAAGTAAACCTAAAACAAAAGTGACATTCTTACAATCTCCAAGACATCATAAGAGATTTCATAATAATCCTAATAAGAAATGTATAGGATCTTAAAATAAAAGCTACCAAATTATACCAAAGGGCATAAAAATTCCTAGAGAACGGTTTTGTTTTTGGTGTTGCTGTTTTTGGGTTTTTTTGTGTTCTTTTGGGTAGAAAGATGCACTATTGTAATAGTGTCCTTTCTCCGTAAATTAATGCTTACGTTCAATGTAATTCAAGTCAGTATGCTACCTGGAGTTTTTAATGAAACCTGATTCTAAAGCACAGAGAAATAAAACATAGATTAGCCAAGAAAACTTAGAACAAAAACCATCAAGAGGCCCTAACTCTACCCTATGTTAAAATTAACTGTTTCCATGAGGAAAGGAATTTAGTGGAGAAAACCTCTGTTTCATATTTGCAGTTAACAACACGGTTAGCATTCTGGGAGCAACACTTTATGAAACTGGAAACCTCCATGTCGATCAAACTGGTTTAACACATCAAGGTGAATCTAAAGAACAGAAATGTTAGCGATATTAATAAAGATATATCAAAACTAGATCCTGAGCAATTCCATAAGCCTGAAGTGCACCAGTCAGGGTATCTGAAGGCAGACTGTGTAGCCAGGGGCTGGACAGGAGAAGAGAGAGTGAGACAGCATGAGGAGTTCTGCCTGCTTGCTTGTTAGGGCCCTGATGTGGAGAAAAAAGGGATGCACACAGATAACTACTAAAAAAGCGGATATTCTCTGGGACATCTTTACAAATTTAGAAATGGACCCCCAAGATTGTAATTTTTTTTTACAATAACTCGACAATTTTTTAAATTTTTTATTTTGTATATTCAAATTCTTTTTTTTTTTAATTGTGTGATGTTAGTCACCACACAATATATCACTAGTTTTTGATGCAGTGCTCCAAGACCTTTAACAGTTCATCAAAAACCTCCCATCTGTGAGTCTACTGAAAATCTTAAACTCTTACATTTTAGGCAAACAAGTTATAATTTTTAAAATAGAAGCAAAGTAAGCATTGCCTTTAGACTCAGTCAAACAGATAATATTTTTTTTAAAGATTTTATTTATTTATCAGAGAGAGAGAGTGGGAGAGAGAGCGAGCACAGGCAGACAGAATGGCAGGCAGAGGCAGAGGGAGAAGCAGGCTCCCCGCCGAGCAAGGAGCCCGAAGTGGGACTCAATCCCAGGACCCTGGGATCATGACCTGAGCCGAAGGCAGCTGCTTAACCAACTGAGCCACCCAGGCGTCCCCAAACAGACAATATTTTGTCAGAGGGCAAACTTCTCTAGGACGAATTAGAGTGCATGTCCTTCATCTGAAATTATCGACTTTAAGGCTTCCAGTTGCTGCTGCTCCTTTGGTGGTTGTATTCTAGAATTTTAAGAGCAACTCCATGTTCTCCCTATTTCCTTCTGTTAGCCTCTAGTCAGGTACACGCGTGACCCTTCCGTTATTACAGTGTGCCTTCTTGAGAGCTCCTGCAGCTTCGTTCCAGCTTTTCTATCACACAGCAACCAGAAATTCAAGAATTTACCAAGATGAGTAATTCAGGGAAAACCAACTCTCTTGTCCCCACCATCCAGTCTAGGAAAGAGATGCTCAATGGTGTGTTTCTAAAAGTGGGGACGACCCCACCCTCCCCACCGCATGCAGTCAGAAGGAAGTAAAGTGTCTTTCTGTTGTAGGATTATGAGGTGGGTCAAGGGGGTGGATCCCTGAAAATGGAAAGGCAGGGGCTGGACGTGAAATGTCTAAAAGGGAGGAGTTTCGGGGGGTTCCTGTCAGGGTTGAGATCGGGCTCCCACTCACGTGCTCTGCCTGGGAGGCAACTTGCAGCAGAATTCACGAGGAGCATGTGTCTAGGCCTGCAGGGCTGCGGAAAGGCTTCTGGGTCAGTGCATGGCTGTCCCCTGAGGTGTCTGTGAGTCCTGCCAGGCTGAGCGATGTCCGAGGACTGAGCTGGGCCCAAGCTGACAGAGCAGAGGAGCACCAATAATGCTGGCAACCTTGTGCACTTGGGAGCCATGCCTCCCCACCCCCAGTTCCCTGGCACTATGGAAGCCTGGAATTCCCATGTGACCCCAAAGGGAAAGGAAGATATCCTCATGAGGACAAGGGAGGCTTTTCTACCAGGTAGGTGGAGAGAGTAATTTGTAAACTTAGAGCGACGAAGAAACAGACATTCCTTGCACCTCAGCGTTGTAGACTCTAAGGTGAAGGGACCACACAGTGTTCTGGATCCAAATATGCCACTGTTATGTACAAGAGCAAAGTAATGTTCCCCTCTGTGTTTCCAGTATCCTTACTGATACAGGGGTTTTTCTGGCTGCCTTAATGCCCAACACCAAGCATTCCACCCCTTAAACAGATGCCCAGCCCTTTTCCCTAGTGGTAAAGAAGTCACAAACATTAAAAAGTCACCAAGAGTATTAATAAAAGCAATGTGCTTACTATGTGTCCAATGCCCTGACAAGGTCTGTACTCAGAGTATCTCACGGAGTCTTCGCTATGATCCCATGTGTCAATCATGTGATTTGTCCTCATTCTGTACGCAAACTCAGAGAGGCTGAGTAGCTTGCCCCAGATCACCCATACTCTGAGTGGCATGGTTGGTTACAAGTTCTGGCTCCCTCTGTCAGTGCCCTGAACTGTCCTCTGTGGAGGAGCCAATGCCAGGAGCTACAGGAGTGTAAGGACGTGGTGCTGGAGAAGTCTCCAAGGTGCTTCCCCTGAAGAGCAGAGCTGTCAGAGAAGCCCAGGGAACTCTTTGGTGGGGGGGCTGGGTCCTGAAGGAGGGAGACAGAGCCCGTGTCTGAGTATGGCAGGCAAAGGGAGCTTTAGGAAGAAATGCACGAAGAACGTATGGTTCATTCCAGGAGCCCAGAGCAGACTGGGATTCGTGAAGGGAGGAGACTCACTCTACGGCTGTCCCTGCCTCCCCCTCAGCTTCCTCCTAGTGACCCTTCTGATGGGCTGCATGTGAACCTTTTGCTTTCATTCATTTGCCTCTTGAAGTAATGTTCGGCAGCTTGAGGCCTTTGGTCTAAAACTAGCAGTGTTTTGTGGGGTCAAGGCAGGGGAGGACTCGCATGTTTTCCCCCCGGGGCTATCTGACCATGTTTCTGCTCAGATGAACACAGTGCAGTCATGTGGTGGGAGCAGGAGTGAGTTACAGGGGGGAGTGGGGTGCTCCCTAACATGCCGATACCTGACCTGGTTCGTGTGTTCATTCCTTCCTGTCTCAAGAAAAACAAATTACCCTCCTGGTGTTAAGGATGTGAGAGAGCGTACCAAACCAATAAGGACACAAATCCATCAGGAGACTTTAATGCACATGTCCCTTCCATCTAGGCGTGTGGGAGGCAGCATGGCACAGGGAGAGGAACCTTCCAGGCTTTTCATGTCACAGTCACTCACCACCTCCCACCTGCTTTATTCTACACTGTACACCCCACAATCTCTCCACTGCCTCTGCTACGTTCCTAGCAGGAGGAGGTGAGAACTCCAGCAGGAAGTCTGGTATGTGGATTCAGACCCAATGCCCTATGACAGCTCAATGAAGAGTTGTATTAAATGTGTCAGAAACATGGGGGCGCCTGGGTGGATTAATCGGTTAACCGTCCGACTCCTGCTTTCGGTCCACGTCACGATCTCGGGGTCCTGGAACAGAGCCCCATGTTGGGCTCCCTGCTCAGCGGGGAGTCTGTTGCGGATTCTCTCTCTCCTTCTCCCTCTGCCCCCCTCTCTAAAATAAATAAATCTTTTTAAATAAATAAGTAAATAAATGTGTAGGAAACACAAAATCAAGACCATAATGATATTCGAGAGGTGCCTCCTTTTCCTCAGCCACACTTTCTCCTGCATGGTCCCCACTAAATCGTGTGATCTTGTAGAAGGCGGATCACATCTGAAACTCCCCATCTCTAAAGTCAGGGTGGCAGAAGCAATGAGCCCCGAGGTCCCTTCCGGTCCTGAAACCCTCAAGGTTCACCCTTTTATCCCAGCACCCAAACTGGGGAACCAAGCCAGAACCAGTAGACTCCAAGGTCATCTGACCACAAGGAGCTTATAATCAAGTGGAGGAATAAAACAGATGCTTATTCCTTCAGCGCCAAGAATGGAAATAATCATAATAATAATGTCTTAAGATCACGAAAGATAACCCTGTGATATTAATACATAGAGAGCAGCACAGTTATAGTACCAAAAGGCAAACCACAAATTCTAAGAGGTTGTCTCCGTGAGCCATAAGGATTCCCTGTTCTCCCACCTGAAATAATGTAATAAATGTAACAAGTAATTGACCAAAAAAAAAAAAATAGTAGCTCCATGTCTTCTGTAAAAAGCAAAGTAAGGAGAGAGCAGTGCATACGGGAAAACCCAGACCATGTGTAATCAACAGGGAAGTGTCTCACAGGAGTGATGGTATTTGCATTGATCCAAAAGGGCAGACATGATTTAAAAGGGGGACAGTGTGAGAAGGAAATGCAAAGAAAGTAAAGGCTCAGGGCTGCTCACAGTTGGTAGGAAGGCGAGGCCTGTCACTGACTAGCACTTCTGAGCACGTTACTCAGTTATTGTGGGTCTAAGGTGATTTCCCTGTGACACTGTGGGGTTTCGTGAATTACAGTCGCGGTTTTCCGTGTTTTCTGTTTTGCACTCTTCTTCCGAGTCCCCTCTGGTTTCAAAATTCTGAGGGGACCTGCACTACACAAAGCGTCCACGAGGTGGCAGCACGTGGCTTCGTAGATGGATGTCTTCGGCAGGGGAACTAGGACACAACCAGGTAACAATGACACAAGCACTATTTAAGGCTCTCAGGGGAAAACAGAGAGAAGACCTGAATAGTCCTCATACTGAGCTCCGCGTTGAGATTTAGAATTTAAAGGGAAACCAGATGTTTTTGATCCCTGCGTTTTAGGGGCACCTGGGTGGCTCAGTCTTTTGAGCACTGGACTCTTGATTTCAGCTCAGGTCAGGATCTTAGGGTCAGGAGAGGGAGCCCTGCTCTGGCTCCCCCTTTAGTGGGGAGTCAGCTTGAGATCCTCTCCCTCTGCCCTTCCCCTCGCACTCCCTCTCCCTCCCTCCATCTCAAATAACCAATCCCTTTGTTTTAGACCCACAGGTGGAAAGGATTATGGTGGGGTGTTCTGTTTTAGCCCTTTATAGCTAGGGTGGCTTCTTTACAATGAACTAAACACAGGCTTATTTGCATGGGGTCGAATTCTGATTTGAGCTGATAAAACCCAAAGAAACTTACCCTCCGTCAAGTGTACCAAGTGAATCATTCGTAAACATTTTCTTTTTTGATTCTTTTTCAAGATTTCATGTATTTATTTGAGAGAGAGAGAGCGCACGCGCAGGAGCAGGCAGAGCAGCAGGCAGAGGGAGAAGCAGACTTCCCACTGGGCAGGAAGCCCAATGAGGGGCTTGATCCCAGGACCCTGGGATCATGACCGGAGCCAAAGGCAGATGCTTAACCAGCTGAGCCACCCAGGTGCCCAATGCGATCAATTCTTGTATCATAAAAACCTTCTTATCTCCAGGATGGACACAAAGAGACTGGTCTTCCTTTAGGCCAAACAACTGCAGGTTCATCAAAAACATTTACCTCTTAAAAGCAAGGGTGGTAAGAAAAATGTTCAAGTTTTAACTGGTTAAAAAAAAATTCTGTGGGTTTAAGTTTAACCTTGACTAACATCACAGACAAGGCCATAGCATCGGTTTCTAAAACACACAAATCAATAGAATCAACAATGTGCCATTTGCTGAGAGAGTTACACTAAGCTCACGCCCTGTGAGAGGAACCCCACTCCGTGAGGTGGATGGCCAGGCCGGGACTCACAGTTTGCGATGTCGCCTTGGAGCTGCAGAATCCGTGGAACCAGCATCGTGAGGGCGATGATATCAAACTGCTCGGGGGACCTGTTTCCTTGGAGACTTCCCACTTGTCATTCCGCAGGTTGACCTGAGTCACACGGTGTCTGAAGCAGACATCAGCACCTGTCCAAAAGCAAGGTCATGTTCACATCCTCAGGGTTTCCAGTATGAATAGGCAGAGAGAGAGGAGTTACAGACTGGATCCATTCAGGGGAACTGAACAGTGAAGGTGCCCTTCTCGGGGCTCACTTCCCCATTAAGTCGGAATTCCTCTCTTTCCCTCTTAAACCTGAAAAAGGTGTCTGTGAACGAGATCCAAGCTCTCGTTAGTGGATCAATTTACCTTTATTAAGAATTGGAATGAGGGGGCACCTGGGTGGCTCAGTGGGTTAAAGCCTCTTCCTTTGGCTCAGGTCATGATCCCAGGGTCCTGGGATCGAGCACCACATCGGGCTCTCTGCTCGGCGGGGAGCCTTCCTTCCCCCTCTCTCTGCCTGCCTCTCTGCCTACTTGTGATTTCTGTCAAATAAATAAAATCTTTTTAAAAAAATTAGAATGAAGAGAAATACGGTTGAGAATGTCCTCTCATCGCATTTTTCTTCTTTATCACCAAGGTATTTTGATAATTACCTGAGTAGTTATTTGGACTAATATTTTCTTCCCTATTAACCTGTGAGCCCCCAGGGAAGGAACCATGTCTGCTCTGTGTCTGTGTCTGTGAAGACCGTATCTCATACACAGTAGAGTACTCACCACATACTGCAATTTCCTAAGTACCAGTTGAAGAGAATGAATCAGGAACCATAAACCAAAAGATAAGAAAATATCCCTGGATCGCTAAGTCTCCGTGAGACCAAGCACTTACTCACATCTCAATTACCAGAAAACTTGGATTTGTTTTTACAAATCTACTTGTATGCAGTCTCAGGAACAGAAAAGCAAGAAATGAAGAAAGAACAAGACACAAAAGCACGTTGGAAGATCTCGTTCATCATTTCCAGGGGACACCACAGCATCCCAGCCATGCAACATCCGGCTTATGTCTGCCTGGGCCCTGAAGCTTCCTTCCTGAGGCGACTCCATCCTCCTCCCCTAAAAAGGTCCCTCCACAGTCGTTCTGACATTGATTCAGAATATCTGCCTGTGTCAGGTATGTCTTATCCATCCAAAACCACTCATTTCCTCGATGTCACGTCTCTAGACCTCAGATGCTTTCACTGTCCCTGGAATCCCACGGCAACACTGTGAACATTCAGTTTTTAAATCAAATGCAAATATATTAGAAGGAACAAGGTGCTAACTAGGCCCAGGGGTCCGTCTCTTTGAGGCAATTAGCTTCGTTCTGTTCATACACTGGAGCAAGGGCTAGTAAACAGCCTCCAACCTGCCTGCTTGCCCCGAGGCCCCTTCAACTCCCACCCGCCAGCTCCAGGCCAGCCTGAACCGTTCCCCTTCACTCGGTTCTATTTATTTAGGGTGCCGTGGGGAAGAGCGGTGCACGGTTATGGGCAGTGGTAAGCAGGCATGTGTGCTTCAGGGAACTGAAGTCCACGGACCTAGAAATTCTCCATACCCAGCCGGATGCCCTGGATATGCATCCCAAGGGTCCCAAAGTATTCTGCAAGGTGTATGTCTGTGGTTCTCTTAATTGTGGACCCCAGGCCGGCAGCACCGGCAGCACCTTGGATCCTGGTACAAGGGTACGTTCTGAGACCTAAGCCATGTACAGGATAGGTTAAACTCTATGTGAGCCACAAATAATTAAATATGACCTTTTTTCCCAAGAGCTTCCAAAGCAAAATTGGAAGATAAAATATATATTCTCCCAAACACCTACCAAGAGAAGGATGTAGGTACTGTGTATTCAAGGACTGTTCCTCTGCCAGAAGAACAACAGATGTAAGAGGGCAAGGACTTTGGTTTTTGTATCCTTAGCACCTAACACAGCATCTGGCATATAGGAAGTACTCTGTAAGTGTTTACTGAAGGGATGTGTGCGTGCGTGGACGGATGGATAGGACATATAATACAGCTGGTAAGTACTTGAGGATTTCAGTAAATAGGAACATCCAAATTGGGTCAAATCATGATGGAAATGAGATTTTTTTAAAAGTTATATGGTGGCAAGAGATGAAGCTGACGGTGACATTCTACAAAAATCCAATGCTATCACATTCTGTAAGGGTTAATTTTATGCACTAGCTTGACTGGGTCATGGAGTCCCCCCAAGATATTTGGTCAAATATTATTCTGGCTCTGTCTTTGACAATGATTTTGGATGAGATTAACGTTTAAATTGGTAGAATGAGTAAGGCAGATTACCCTCCCTACTTAATGCCCATGGCTCTCATCCAGTCATTGGCACGTGTGAAACAAAAAGACTGACCCTCCCCAAAATGAAAGAATCTTCCTGACGGAGAGCCTTCAGACTGGGAGAAGGGGTTGTTGGGAGTTTTTCTACCTCTTGTATTGGGATTTGCCAGTTCATCCTGCAGATCTTGACACCTGCCAACCTCCCTAATCACGAGCCAATTCTTTATAATAAATCATATATATACAAATATATCCTATTATATATAATAATATCCTATTATATATATTTGTGTATATAATACATATAAATATATTACATTATATATTATAAATAGTTATATGTTAATAACCAAATCATATATAAAATATATTAGATATTTATATATAATTATATCTATAAAATCTATTAAATATATAATTAATATAATATAATATTATATATATAATTATATATTATATATTTTACATTATATATTATATATTATAAGAAGCTGTCTAACCAGAATGACATCTACTATGTCCCCATGTTGTATGATATTGAATCTAACCGACCCCTCCCTTGCCTGCTATCAGGGATTCTTGGGGTTCCCAACAAGTAAAACTTGATGAAGAAAATCAAAACAATAATTATTCTAGAAAAAATAATAATAATAATAATTCTAGAAACAGTTTATAGAAGAAAACGTCTCAGCACCTTTCATCAGTGATCTTGAATTGGGCACCTTACTTACTTAAGATTCATCAAGAAACTTACTTCTGTTAAAAAAAAAACAAATTGGGGCGCCTGGGTGGGTCATGGCCCACATTGGGCTCTCGGCTCAGCGGAGAGCCTGCTTCCTCTCTCTCTCTCTCTCTCTCTGCCTGCTTGTGCTCTCTGTCAAATAAATAAATAAATAAAATCTTTAAAAAAAAAAAAAAAAAAAATTAAAAAAACAAATTGTTGGGTGCCTGGGGGGGCTCAGTCAGTGAAGCATCTGCCTTTGGCTCAGGTCATGTTCCCCGGGGCCCTGGGATCAAGTTCTGGGTCGGGCGCCCTGCTCACCCGAGGAATCTGTTTCTCCTTTTGCCTGCTGCCTCATGCACATGCGCTTGCTCTCTCTCTCTCCCCCACAAAAATAAAATCTTTAAAAATTAAATTAAAAAAACCCAAATTGTTTATCATCCAAGATCACTTATCAACTTTTTAAAAAAAGATCATTTCATAACATGCATAAAATACATAAAGAATAAATGAAAATCCTAATAGAAAATGGACAAAGGTTATAAGAAATGGACAATAGGTATCCATAAAAAATCCATAAGAAAATGGACAAAGATAAATAAGAAATTCACAGAAAGAAGGTGGAAAGAGCTCACTAAAAACACGAAGATGCATAAACTCAGTCATAATTATGGAAGTGCAAATCAGAACACAAAAAGACATCAGCTTTACCCTACCCCACTAGCAAAAATTAAAAATCCCCATAATATCAAGACGCACAGAAAGAGAAATTTTCATTCACTGCTTTTTAAAAATTTTTTTTAGATTTATTTACTTGTTTTAGAGAGAGAACACGAGTGGGAGGGGCAGAGAGACAGGGAGAGAATCTCAAGCAGATTCCCCACTGAGCTCAGAGTGGGGCTCCATCCCACCACCCTGAGATGGTGACCTGAGACAAAACCAAGAGTCGGATGCTGACTGAGCCACCCAGGCACCTCCTCATTCACTGCTGACGAGATATTCTTTAAGAGAACAGATGGAACCACCTAGTTTAATTAAAAATTCACAATACCGGACACCTGGGTGGCTCAGTTGGTTGAGTAGCTGCCTTCGGCTCAGGTCATGATCCTAGCGTCCTGGGATCGAGTCCCACATCGGGCTCCTTGCTCGGCAGGGAGTCTGCTTCTCCCTCTGCGTGTCTGCCTGTGTTCACTCTCTCTCCCTCTCTCTCTCTGACAAATAAATAAAATCTTTAAAAAAAAAAAAATTCACAATACCATTTGACACAGCAACTGTCCTGTTAGAAACTGGTCCTACAGATAGGCCTAAAGAAGTGTGTTACACTTAAACAATGCAGCAGTACCGGTATTAGCAAAAACCAAAACAACCCCTCACCCCACCAACAACCTAAATATTTTCCAGAAAGCTAATCCTGACATAAACAATGAATTTATTTATTCATAAAGAAATCATATAACACTGAACAGGCATTGAGAAAAATGAAGCATACTGAATTTGTTGTTATGAAAATAGACCTAAGATATGATTTAGTTTATGATGATGTATTAGGATTTTCCAGAGAAACAGAACCAATAGGAGGTAGACAGATAGATAATTGGGGGGGACTGATTTATGACAAATAGACCAAACAAGGTATTGGTTTATGAAAAGTAATCCCATTGGTATACTTTAAAAGAATAAATATAAACATACATGAATAAATAAATAGAGGCAGCCATGTAAATCAATACACAGATGCATAAAGTTTTTTCTAGACGCATACACTGAAAACTATTATTAGGGATAAAAGAAAATCAGCTATTGGTAAAGAGAAGAACATCTATTTTATAACTTTCTTTATAGTATTAATATTTAATTATGTTTACAACTTTTATCTTTAAATGCCAATAGTAAAAGAAAGCAGAGAAACTCCTATCCCCACCTGATTCCTTCAAGTAGTGCTTAATAATTGAAGAAACTCCTTGAGGTGCCACAAAGTTACAGTCTCCTTCTTTCATCACCATCCCTTCAATAGGAGAGGTCAGAGGCTTCAAAATGCCAAGAGCTAACAGGTCATCATAAAAACTGAAATAAATCAATATATATGATATAATTAAATACCACTATCAGCTTAAAAATACTGTATTCTCTTCCAAGAATCCTTAGAGAGTATCACTCTACATAATAACTAGAAATCTTCATAAGATTGACTCAGTGCATGTTTTACGTTAAGAAAACAATTCAAGGGGCACCTGGCTGGCTCAGTCAATAGAGCAGGGGACTCTTGGTCTTGAGGTGGTGAGTTCAAGTCCCACGTGGGGCACAGAGTTTCCTTAAAAAATCAGTAAACCATCATCCAGATGAAGAACAGAAACGTTTTGCGAATCTATAAATCTTGCTGACATTAGCTGAAGGCCTATTTTCTTGTATATCTCAAAATTACAGACAGTGAACATAGAAAGGTATGCAGTTTCCCCAGGACTAGCTGTCCTCTCTGCCAACACAGCACAGTAGCTCATATTTAAATTGAGCCCTGGATGTAGCGTGTCTTCCAGTATCCAGGACCACCCTTGGGAGGAAGGGACTCTGGCTTTCCCACTTAACTCAGGCTAATGCCATCAACGACGTTATTGTAATATCTTCACTATATTATGGGGGCAAGGTGTAGCTCTGTTAATAATGGATGATTTCTATCTTTTTACATCCTATGGGCATGAAGATTGATTTCTGCCAACTAACTCACCTTTGGTGTTGCTTGGCATAGTGGGGCGTGCAGGTGATGTACTGGGCACCCAAGTCAACCGTACTCTGTGGATTATAAAGGCTCCTGGCTGTCGTCATTCTTCCCCCTTGGATTCATTCACAAGAAACATCTTAGTGCATCAGGATGACCCTTCTGCAATGAATGCCTCAATTATGCACCCCCGGGGGGGGGGGGGGCAAAGAGATTAGGGCTGTATTAAAATAGGACTTTGTTGTGCTTTTCTGTTTTAGTTTTGGGCTTTGTCCTCTACCATCCTTAGGACAACTTGGTCACTGCGAAGTATTTTTAAAGAGGACACAGCGGTGTTCAGCGGTGTGCCTGGCCCCTGGATTCACACATTTAAACAACAGGAATGGGTGCGTGGAGAACGTCCAACGAAAAAACGCATGACATGTCAGAATAATCACTGGGAGCATGTTTTCACTCCCGCAAACGGGTTTCGTGAGAAAAAAAAAGGGAGTCTGTCAACTAGATCCTGGTAGTCCTGGTCCAAGGGCACTTTGGGATCCTCGACATGTGCAGATGGCCTGGAAAGCACGGCCAGGCCGAGATGAAAACCAAAACAACAACAAAAACAACAAAAACAAAAAAACCTGCGCACTGGCCAAGGGGGTAGGCCCAAGCTGTGCATACTGCCAGAGCTCCTGGGCTGCCCTCGGGGTGGCACACCTCCCGCTCCTCCTCCCTGACCCCGCGCGGGACTCCTCCCGCTCTTGGTCCCTGGACCTGTGCTCCTCCCGCTCTTCCCGGACCCTGACCAAGGTTCCCTCTCCCTGCTCCCCTCCCTCCCGCCACGCCCACTTCCCCAGCCCTGGGCTCCTCCTGCTCATCCCGGACCCTAGACCCTGACCGAGGCTCCCTCTCTCCCTATCCCCCCTCTCCTCCTACCCTAGGCTCCTTCCTCCTCCCTCACCCGCGCGGGGCTCCTCCCGCCTCCCGCCCCAAACCCCCACTCCTCATCCCGGGTGTCCTCTCTCCTCACGCTCCTGACCCCGCGCGGGGATCTTCCTACTCCCCCAGTGGCCCCCCTCCTCCTACCCAGGGCTCCTCCCGCTCCTCCCTCCCCGCCCCGCGGGGCTCCTCCCACTCCCTTGCTCCCCGCTCGGAGCGGGGGTCACCGCCTACTCCGCCCCCCTCGGGCGACTCCGGGGAGCTGGAGGCTCCGGTCACGTGACCCGGCTAGCACCGCGCACGCTGCCGCCGGGAAGTGGTGGCCGCGGTGACCGGATCGTCCCACAGACCTCCGGCTGTAGGCCACCAGCCAGCAGGCTTCCTTTCCCCGGTTTCGACCACCCCACGACCCACCTGAGTCCCCAGCCTCCTCCCACACCGTGAGGTGCACTGGAGGGGGCGCCTCCTTCCTGAGCAGCGCTGCGCACAGGCTTCCCGTCAGCCCGGCGCCCACGATCAGCACCCGCGCCATGGCCCGGGGTCTCGGGGTGAGGCCGCACGCGGCTGTCGGATTCCCCGCTCCAGGCCCGCCCCGCCCCGCCCGCGCGCAGTGCCGCCCGCCGGCCTCCAGGGGGCAGACGGGAGGCGAGCGGGCCGCGGGGCGGGGCGGGGGCGGGCCACGCCCGGGTTCTCCGAGCCTCGCGGAGGGGGCAGGGATGCAGCAGGGAGCGCGACAGCGCCGCCCCAGGCCGGAGCCGCAGCGGGAGTGACCGCGCAGTCCCGCAGGGCGGAGGGAGGGACCCGGAAGGCCGCTGCTCACCTCCTCCGGAAGCACGTGAGTGCAGGTGCTGTCCTTTTCAGTTTGGCTCCGGCTCTGTGGCTGCCCTGTAACCCTGAGCCTCAGTTTCTCCATCTGTCAAAGGGGGACCTTAACGTCTGCGTGTCAGATTGGTGACCGTTCACCAGAAAACTTGAGCTCACTCGGCTCTTCGGTACATATTTTAGAACACATTCCACGTGCTCTGAGGTATATAAAGATGAGCAAGTCAAGGACACATGACCGGTTCGTTTCTCTTCAATATTGTCCTGGACATTCTCAGTGAAACAACAAAAAGCAATGAGAACTGTGAACTGTTAAAAAATAAAGAATTCAGTTACCCTAGATTGTGGATAAATTACTACCTGCAAAACTAGAGAAACTGGATAGCTATGAGAAGTGCTACGAAAGTGGACAGTGGTAGCCAGATAATGAAAAAATTTAAAAATTAAAAGTTTTACTTTATGCCCCCTTGTGAAGAAATTACCATACATCAAATTGGTGGTGGACCAACAATACATATATCTGATAAAAGAAAAGAAAATATAGATTGAAATATAGAATTACAGCCTGTAAAATGACATAAAAATAAAAGATAGAGCTGAACAGAAAAACATTAAATACATAGTTATTTACAACTTGTGTGTTGCAAAATGCACAGGACAAAATATAATAGCAAACCGGAGTAGAGTTTGATAATTTATCAAAAATCCTAAAACTCTGTTCTTTGAATGAAACATACCAGGTCTAGACATTTATCTGGGGGAAATAATATATAGTTATACATTAAAATTTACATAAAAATGTGTTTACCTCAATGTTATTAGAAACATTGATGTCTAGGGGCACCTGGGTGGCTCAGTTGGTTAAGCAACTGCCTTCGACTCAGGTCACAATCCCGGAGTCCGGGAATCGAGTCCTGCATCAGGCTCCCTGCTCAGCAGGGAGTCTGTTTCTCCCACGACCTCTCTCCTCGCATGCTCTCTCTCAAATAAATAAATAAAATCTTGAAAGAAAAAAAAAAAAAGAAGCATTGACGGCTATAACCAATGAACCTACTAAGAAAATATGGCTTTAAATATTTAAGGATGTACAGAAAATTAGTCATCCTATAATGTTGAAAAACTGGCTGCAAAACTAGTAAAATCCCAGAGTTTTACAAACATACACAAAGACAAGTATGACTGCAGTATTAGAGAAATTCGAGAGGAAACAGATGTATCTACATTTTTCTATTAATTTCAAGGTTTTATAAAAGTCATATGAATCTATTAATTTATTTGTTATAAACAAAATAAAGCTGATATTCTAGACAGAAGTTAATCCCTGCTTTAAAGAGATTTCACAACCATATACTAAAGATCTCAGAACTGTCTGGAAAGGAGATTTGAGGTAATCTAGTTCAACCACGCTCTGCCACTAGCATTTTACATAATGTAAATATAGACACTAAGTTAAAGTGAATTTGCCCAAATTTATGTAGTATTTCAAGGATGAGACCAGGGCAGGTCTCCTGGATTGTTTTGAGTCTGTTCTCAAACAGCTCCTACTTCCTCATTTCTTGTACAATCAGGCCTAAAACCTCATGGTCATCTGCAGTAGTTTCTCTTTTGTCACTCTTATTAACTATTGGTCCTCTGGTCCTTTGGACCTTTTCTCCTCTGTCTCTTATATTCAATCCCATGCAATTCTACACCAGAAAACTCAAGCTTTACTTTTTTTCTTTTTCTTTCTTTTCTCTTTTTCTCTTTCTTTCTTTCTTTCTTTCTTCTTCTTTTTTTTTTTTTTTTTTTGTTTTTTTTTTGTTTTTGTTTACTCTGGGCTCAGTTTCACGACCCTGAGATTGTGTCCTGAGCTGAAATCAAGAGTGGGGTGCTTAACAGACTGAGCTGCAGAGGTGCCCCCAAGCAGTCATTACTTCTTAACTGGATTATTATAATGACTTTTTATTATTATAATGAATATTATTTCATTATTATTATTATAATGACTTTCTCCCCTTTCCTAATCTCTGTTTTCCACTGAGCTTCTGGGTCAGTCACTACCATTCTCAGAAAACTTGCAGTAGCACTCAGTTTCATACAGAACCAAGTTCAACTGCTTGGCATAAAAACTGTTCAGTGATATTTCCCCACCCTATCTTTATATCTTAACCTTGGTAATCTTTGTATGTCCTGTGCTATAGCTAAATGGAATTATTTTATGTTCCCCAATAGATTTTCCACATATCTGTGAAAGCGGTAAGCCTTTGTTTATGTAGTTCTTGAGTACAGAGCATACTTTCTTTGACTTGTATTTCTAGTATTGTTCATTTGCATGAATTCTTCACTCTTTTCCTTTTCTGGTGTGATCACTAATATGTTCTTTAAAAAGTATGTAGAATTGGAGATGGTTATGAGCACTGAATGGAGGTGGCTATCATGGCTTGTGATTTCTCATTAGTCTTTAAGGACTAGTATAACCACCCACCTTACCCCCATCCCCAATCTCCAGAATGGGTTCCATCAGCCCAGAGCTATAACTGTAGGGCTGTAGGTCCACGGTTGGCTACGGGTACTAGTGCATCTTTCTGGGATATTTGAGAATGACTAGACAACTAAAGAAAGTAGGATTGCAAAATAGCTAGGACAGGCTTCTGTATTTACTCTTCCTAGCCACCTTGACCTTTTCTCGTCTTTCCTATTCCTGATCTTTGCAAGGCTGGCTCTTTCTGTTCATTTAAGTCCCGCTTAGAAGTCACCTAAAGGAAGACTTCTCTAACTATTTGACTTAAAAGAACCACCCTGTGACTCTATTCCCCCAACCCGTTTCATTTTCTTCATGTTACCTAATCACTTTTAGAAGTTATCTTGCTTTCTTGCCTACTTATTTGTTGTTTACTTAATAGAATTTAAGAGGACAGAAACATTGTCATAGTCAATATGGTATCTCTGGCAACTAGAATCAAAGTCAGAATTCTCAGACACAGAGCTCAGTAACTCTGCCTAGAAGGTATGCAAGCCGTTCAAGAATTATGCTTAAACTAAGATAGGCCAAATGTTATTTCAGTATTGAAAATACTTTCTCAGAGAGTGCTTTTTTATGGTATAATATGACTGCAATACTATAAAAAAATATCATGCCAGTCAGCAAAGGTTGCCTGCTTGTGTGAGGCACAGCTCTGTCTGTTCTCACTAACCGTGTTATTGATAACTTCGATAATCATTAATGGCAAATCAGTTTTTGATGGCATAAAATCAAGGTGAATAGCCTTATAGGGTTACTTTAAGATCAGGAATTTAAGAGATTTCAATAGAAGTCACTGAAATCTAACAACAACAAAAAAAAAACTGGAGGAGGTTATTTGAAGTCTTACCTTTGTATCTAGAAAACAATTTTACAGAATCAAGGAAAGAGAGCTTAGAATTTTACTGGGCTTAGGTGCCTGGGTGCCTCAGATGGTTAAATGTTTTCTTGATCTTAGCTCAGGTCTTGAACTCAGGGCTGTGAGTTCAAGCCCCGTGTGCAGCCTACTTAAAAAAAAAATTATACTTGGCCTTAAGTTCACTCTGAGTTAACAGTATAATAGAGCTGTTAAGACAAAAAGCTAAATATAAACCTAAGCTACGACAAATGGATTAGAGTGTGCAGAACAAGGCAGGCGATAGTCCCACACTATTTACACTGCTCAGAACACATTTAGAATACCAGGTTCAGTGCTGGGCCCCAGATTTCAAAAGGGTCATTGATAAATGGGGACATTCAAGGAAAAATGTCCAGGATGCTAAGTGGACTTGAAATTATCTTGCTTGAATAGGTAAGAGGGATAAAGATTGCTAGGTTGCTAGCCTGAAGAAAATGTCACAAAAACATGAAAACCATCTGCAAACATGTAAAAGATCTTAAGAAAGAAAAATAATTGGATACATCAGAATATTAAAATCAGTTTATGAAAATTATAAGAAACTAGATTCTGGCTTAAAGATATTTAAGGAATAATATAGATATTTATTATTTGTATTATATTTTAAATATCTATGTTATTTATTGAGAATATAGATATTCTCAAAGAAGAAATTTAAGGAATAATTTTAAGTAGGTGCATCTAAAAATGGAACACATTTTCTCATGCAGTAGCTCTCCAACGGGGACACCTTCGGAATGTGGATGGGCACAATGGGGGATATTGCCAAAGAAACTGAAGTACTGGATAGGACAGTGGTCCTGGGACAGTGGTCCTCATACAGGATACGTATAAGTAAATGAAGATTTTCTAAATGGTAGACAGAATTTTAAGGAAGTCAATTTCCACCTTCTGAACTGCTGAAAGTACTTTTCACTAATACGTCTAGAAAAGCCTTTGTGGTCAAGCAGATTTGCCTTTCCTAACCTTCCCTTTCACAGTTGCTCTTTACCAGCTTTGTAAGAAATCTCAAGATTTACCACCACCATGAAACACTAGAGTTTTCTGAATTCAACTATATATTTACCTGAACAGTTTTATAGTTTCACATGATTTCCCATTACTTATTTTCATTTCAGCTTGAGGAAGTCCCTTTAATGTGTACTGTAAGGCCCAATTAGTACCGGTGATAAAGTCCTTCAGCTTTTACCTGTCTGAAAAACTATCTGCCCTTCCAATTTGAAAGGCAGCTTTGTTGGGTTGTTGAATGTTCATGGTTGGCAGGTTGTTTTTTTTTTTTTTTCCCTTCCCTCCTTTCTTCCCTTCCTTCTGCACTTTGAATATATATTCAATATATATTGAATAGGGGGCCTGGGTGGCTCAGTGGGTTAAAGCATCTGCGTTTGGCTCAGGTCATGATCCCAGGGTCCTGGGATCGAGCCCCACATCAGGCCCTCTGCTCAGGGGGTAGCCTTCTTCCCCCTCTCTCTCTCTGCCTGCCTCTCTGGCTACTTCTGATCTCTGTCTGTCAACTAAATAAAACAAAATCCTAAATACATATATATATATATATATAAAATATATATTTTTGCATATATGTATATTTTGCAATCTATATTTTGCAAAGTCTCTGCTAAAAAAGCTTGCTGATAGTCTTATGGGGGTTCCATTATAGATAACAAGTTATTTTTCTTACTGTTTTAAGATTCTTGCCATCCCCCTTCCCTCCCCAAAACTCAACAACTGTTAAACATACTTTAAACGAGTGTTAGTCTAGGGACACCTAGGTGGCTCCATCAGTTAATTGTCTGCCTTTGGGTCTGGTCATGATCCCAGAGTCCTGCATCTGGCTCCCCATTCTGTGGGGTGTCTGCCTCTCCCTCTGTGCTCTCTCTCTGACTCTGTTTCTCACACATACACACACACACACTCACACACACACTCTCTCAAATAAATCAATAAAATCTTTAAAGGAAATAAACAAGTGTTAGTCTGGTAAGAATATCATTACATCATTAATTCAGGTATCAATTAACTTGTAGTATATGATAAAGTTTTTGGAATTGGGCTAAACAATTCTATAATGGAGACCTCAAAGAGGGTTTTGTGCTGCAAAAGAAGACAGCTGGAAAAGCACTGATGTGGGAATGAAGCCAGAATGAATTGAACTCTTGACTGCCAACTATACATTGTGTGTCCTTAGACAAGTTACTTAATTTTTCCAGGCTTTGGTTTTCTGACCTGAAAACAGTAATATTCCCTAACTCACAGAATTATTTAAACAGTCAAATGGTATCACTTGCTGCAATTTTAGTAGTATTAACATCTCCTTTTATATGCAGATCCCAAATGTCCTATCTTTTCAGAGTGACCTCTCTTATTTTAATTCTTGGGACTATGCAAGGTGCCTTTCTATATCGAAGAGCTCCGAACCCTGAAGTGAACATGAACATTGTAAGTTGCTAGGAAATAAATGCTAAGCTGCTGAAATAACACAGTGGATGCTACTCTTTAATTGGGGAGGGCGGGCTTTTATTTTAATAGAGCTGCAGTCAAAAAAATATCCCTGTATTCATATATTTTGATATGGGTCAATGAATAGTCCCCATTTACCGTTCTGTAGCTCACAGTTTCCCCTTCACCCTTACTTTGTCCCTGGGTGAAAATATATATACCGACATTTAAATGCCTTTGTGGAAGACTTATAAATTCTTTTTTGTATACACACACATACATGCAAATTCCAGATATAAGCTTAGCTATAATCATAGACATGCAAACATTTGTGGATAAACATATATTTTAAAATTTATATGGCTGAGCAGGTAAAAGTTTGAGTGATTAGTAGTTAGGCAAAAAGTAATGTATAAGAATGATGTTTATAGATGTACTAAAATATCTATTACTGAATGAATCAGTGAACTAGTGAAAAAAAAAATAGTCCTGAGGTTGAGAGACTGACTATACAAGGTCCATTATTACATTAACAGCTTAGGTTATTATCAGGTTCCATTAACTGACCAGAAATTGTATCCTAAAAGCCTTCCTTTTTCTTTATCTAGAGCCAAATTATTTCTTATTGGGGCTACCCAGATGAAGTGTATGATATTATAACTGAAGATGGTTACATCCTTGGCCTTTATAGAATTCCTTATGGGAAGACAAACAGTAAAAGTTCAGGTAATATTCAATTCAGAACAACTTGGTGACTGTCTGGGCCCTCAGTGAGTGTCAGACAAGGAAAAGACTTAAAGATGAAGCGCACAATTAACTTCTCACCCATGTCTCTACATGCCCCCAGATGAGAGCCCGATTCTCCCCTGGCTTCTTGTTCACAGGATGGTTTTAGAGTGTGATGGAAACTAAGCTGTTCCAAATGTGCTTTGTGGGTCCCTTTACTAATTTCTGTTGGTTCTTTCCAATCTCTTTGTTTCATGAAGGGTTAGAAATGGTAACATGGTAACATAAGTTTGGAAAATGGCTGGTAAACATGTCCTTCCTGTCTCCTCTAATAATAGCAAAGAGATGAGTTTGGTCATGGTTCTTTATCCCAACAGTAGGTACATCACTATCCACAAGTGTGGTGAAAAAGATAAAGCACTCGAATTTGTCGCTAGGGTTATAATCCTATATCTGTCACTTACTAGAAGAATATGCAATAGATTACTTTTGCTTATTCATCTAATTGTTCAAACAAAAGCCAACTTTTTTTTTTTAGTTTTCTCTTTAGGTATTTCTCCTTGAAAAGGATGTTTCTCATATTATAAAATGCCCTCTCAAGTTTTAAGCAGTAAAATATATTTCAGGAAAGATACTAATTTGAAACAACCTCAATCAATGTAATTTTGGATTCTTATAAAGGTCAGAACTACCAGACAGAAAATGTTAACATAGATTTAACATAATTATAGTAATCATTTTTCAGGGTCTGACCTAATTTTGTGAATACTGTAATAAAATATTGAAAGGTAATTTCAAAATACAGTAAGTGCTTTTGAGTTGTCTAGAAGCAGTGCCAGAGACAGGGAGTCAGAAGCATGTGATTTATTGCTGGTCTACCATCAGGAGAAGGTCATGTGGAAATCCAAGAGGGTTAGGAAAGGAGCTAGAAAGGGTGTGTCTCAGCTAAGTCCCGCTGGAGTCTGATCTCAGGGGAGCTTATGGATCCAGGAACTGCATCGTGGAAGCTGTCCTGCCTTGAAGTTAAGGAGTTAGCCTTTTGCATTGCCACAGCAGTTAGTTATTGCCTAAGGCTACTTTTATTGGTGTAATCTCCTAGGTAAGGCAACTGCCATTCACCCTGGGGGATAGAGGGGCAATAGTGAGCACTTAGAAAGCAACACCCACAACATCTGGGAGCTCCACCTACTTTGGAAAGGAAGTCTGGGTGAGCACCAAAATAACAGAGAGTGCACCTCTTACATGACACAGATCCTTTTGTTTTTCACATTAAGCTTATTTCATTCAGGTGCAGGTTTTCCAGGGAACGGGTAGGTCAGAATTTCTGGGGAAACTTATAAGAGGAAGCTGAGTGGAACAAAGTGTGACATCTGCCATTGCCACTGATCCTAATGCCATGGCTGTCACTTGTTAATTCCCACCTGTACTACCCACTGTAGATTCCCCTCCCTCTCAGCTGTGTCCCCTGATGTGGCAAGCCAGGCCCTTATCCTGAAGGGTTACTGTGTCTGTAACAGGTCGCAGTTGCAGTACTTGTACATTTTATAGGGAAAGCAAGGCAACGGAGTAGCAAAAGATGTCCCACTGAATCTCGTGAACACCAAGTATGTTTTTCCATCCTCATTCTGTATCAGAAGCCCTACCTCGTCATGATGATCAAGGCCAATGACTCCTGCTAATATAGTTTTTCCTTTCTTTGCCACTGCTGCCCTCTAGTCTTCTATCATGAGGAGTCCAAAGTCATAGCCTCCCAGCAGTCATGGCTTTATTATTAGGATGTTTACTGTGTGAACTAGTGGACATGTTCCTGGTCTTCTGTCTGGGGACCAGGGCCTCTGGATCTATAAGAGCCTTAAATTGTGAGGACAAAAAGTACAAACTCCCAAGTGAGTTACTGGATGATAGTGAGTAAGACCATTCTTCATCCTACCCCTTTTTTTCTTAGACTCCGTGTTCTACTGATTAGAGCAATATATTCAGTCATTTGTTTAAGGTATTAAATGAGTCCTTAAGGACAGGACCCACAGTTACAGGATGTCATCTCCCAGCTGGCATCTCTACTGGGTGCTGATTTCATTGCTTGGTTGGGCTGGCAGCCTCTTGATGGTGGTTACGCTCTCAGACCAGTGGCCTTCCAAGGCCATAATACTGAGGAATGCACCTTCTTTGACCTGCAATGATTCCCATTATTTGAGGTATGTCATGAGGGGTTCCATATTTGTAGATCAGACACTCCATGAACTCTTGGAACTCTGCTGTGGTCCTATGTGGAAAGAAAGGCAAATCATAGCCAAAATATATATCAATGCCAGTCATAGTGGGTTGTTGACCTTTCCAGAAGAGAAAAGGTCTGATGCCCCCAACTAGTCTCCAAGTGGCTGGTTTGGTCTCCTTGAAGGGATGGTACCCTGTGAGATATCTGTTGCAGGCAGGTTAGACATACTTTCCTAGCAGTAGCCGTGGTAAGGCACCCACGCTGGGGGGCCCAAGTTAACCTACATCTCTCTCATCATGGCTACTTCTTTCATGAGCCCACTGCACAGCACTGGGGTGGCTAAGACCAGTGTCTGGCTGACATCTACTGTAATATGTTATTTAAAATGTATATGATGGAAGCATGAGTGGCTCAGTTAAATGTCCGACTCTTGTTTTTGGCTCAGGTCATAATCTCCGGGTGGTGAGCTCAAGGTCTATGTTGGGCTCTGCGCTCAATGTGGAGTCTACTTGAGATTCTCTTTCTCCCTCCCCCTCTGCCCCTCCCCCTTCTCACTCTCTCTCTCTCTAAAATAAAAATAAAATAAAATAAAATGTATATGAGTGCTCTCATGACTATTAGCTATGTGAATGTTCTAATCTTTAAAGTTTATATATTTAAGTGAGACATGACCTAATGGTATACTTGGTCATTTGAAAAAAAATTCTTTGTAAACTTTGCTAAGTGTGCAACTTTGTAAACTTTCCTAAACAATGACAATGGGATTAAACATGAAAAATTTACCATATTTATACAATATAAAATTTAAAAATATATTTTGAAAACTACAAACTGTCATGTTAAAGGATTTAATTTCAGATAAGATATCTATACAGATACTACAACATTTAAGAAGAAATTCTCTGCATTTTTTTTTCTAGCTCAGAGGCTTGTTGTCTACTTGCAACATGGTTTGTTTACATCTGCCAGCAGCTGGATCTCCAATCTGCCCAACAATAGCCTGGGCTTCATTCTGGCAGATGCTGGTTATGATGTGTGGATGGGGAACAGCAGGGGGACCACCTGGTCCAGGAAACACAAGTACCTGAAGACAAATTCCAAAGAATTCTGGGCTTTCAGGTACAAATAACATCAAGTAATGTTTCATTTTATTTTATAAGTGTGTCAAATATTTTGTCTTATGTTTGAATGAAATAAAGTAGAACAGAAGTGTCTTTTCTCAATCAGGTCTTGTAACAGACCATGACAATTTATGTCAATTTTTGCTTGAAAATGAAAGAATGCTTGCTTGAACTTAAGTGTGTTTCTCGTTTGTCAGTAGTAACCTTTATTGGCTAACCCCACCCTTCCTATTGTTTTGCTCCTTAACCTATATATTTCCTTTATCCCCCTGTATGCAAAATAAACAGCCTCTTTATAAGACTATCTTGGGGCTACTTTATTCCCTGACTTTGTGTTCTCACGGAAGTCTTTATTAAGTAGATATATTACACCATATAAATTCTTTTTTAAGAAAGATTTATTTATTTGAGAGAGAGCTGGAGAGAAAGTGCATGCACATGCATGAGTGGGGGGAGGAGCAGAGGAGAAGGAGAGAGAAGCTCAAACAGACTCCACATTGAGTGCAGAGCCAGACACAGGGCTCGACCTCACCACCCTGAGACCACGACCTGAGCTGAAATCAAGAGTCAGATGCTCAACCAATTGAGCCACCCAAGGGCCCCATAAAATTTTTTTAACATCTTTTTTTTAAGATTTGATATATTTATTTGACAGACAAAGATCACAAGTAGGCAGAGAAGCAGGCAGAGAGAGAGGGGGAAGCAGGCTCCCTGCTGAGCAGAGAGCCCGATGTGGGACTTGATCCCAGGACTCTGGGACCATGACCTGAGCCGAAGGCAGAGGCTTTAACCCACTGAGCCACCCAGGTGCCCCACCCCATAACTTCTTGATAATACCCAAAGAGAGTTGAAAATTGTTTGCCTTCACTTACCTGTTCATTATCTTCAAGGGTTAGCATCACATTCTAGAAGCAAGGGGATTTCAACTTCACTTTTTCTTTTGTAGTTTTGACGAGATGGCAAAATACGACCTCCCAGCCTCCATCGACTTCATCATGAAACACAGGGGACAAGAGGAAATATTTTATATAGGCCATTCCCAGGGTACCACTATTGGTATGGCCAGAAGGATTGTGGCTCGTAGTATGCAATGTCTTTTGTAGGGTTTGCAGACACACCTCCTAAGGAAGTGGGCAAGCTCCCAGAGCTACAAGTGACACAAAACAGAGCGCTGAGAAGAAGACCCACAGCCGGGCCCTGGACACTTACCCCCTTCCTCCTTCTACCTTGTCTACTCCAGTCACAAAGAATTCATTGTAATAACAGGTTGTCTTTGTTCCCAAGCGTTCAGAAGTTGGATATCCATCTTGGGATCAAAGTGAGATCATAAGATCATAACTACCCTTGTTCCACAAATAGAAATTTCATACTTATAATTGTTATTGAAGTGTGGCAAAGGACCTCATGAGGAGGGGATGTGAGAAGGCCATTCATGCTTACGCATTTAGGACAGATTAAACTTTAGACATGCACAAAGATGAGCCTAAGCCTTCATATGTTTAAAAAGACTAAAAAAGAACTTCTTTCAGCTCACAGCAACAATGCTTCCACCTAATGTGTAATAGTTTCACTTTCAGAAAATAATTCTCTAAAACCCAACATAATTCTCTTACATGATATGGTAAACCTTCTTACTCCCACTCTTTCTACTGGGAAAGTTACAAAGCCTACTTGATAGTAGCAACCAGTATTCACGGAGTCTTTTCTAGGCTGAAAAATGATCATTTTCTTATAGGAATAAGCCACATCCTGCTTTAAAGGAGTATGTTGAAGAACAGTCTAATCCAATTTTCCACAGATATTTTCTCTGACATTTATTAATCATGTGTGTGAGTTGTACTCTGGATTTTCCAGCTGTAACAGTTATCTGGAACCAGGAATCTTGGAAAATTATCAAATAAGAAAAAAGTGGCTATGTGCTAAAATTTACTGACTTCTAATATGTTATATGATTCTCTGGTTGTGTGCCTTCTTAGAACTCAGAAAACAGAAAAGCTATAAAAATAAAAAAGATGTGGCCTCCCGCTCTGAGCCTCCGTGTCGGCCGGCGTCGTCCCGGGCCCTCGGAGCCACCATGTCCACTGCCTCCTCCTCCAGTTCCTCTCAGACCCCTCATCCCCGCCGCAGAGGATGCGGCGCAGCGCCGCGGGCTCCCCGCCCGCCGCCCCCTCCGCCGGCAGCGGGAACGGCGCGGGCGGCGGCGGCGTGGGTTGCGCCCCGGCTGCGGGAGCCGGCCGGCTGCTGCAGCCCATCCGCGCCACCGTGCCCTACCAGCTCCTGCGGGGCAGCCAGCACAGTCCCACGCGCCCACCCGCCGCCGCCGCCGCCGCCGCCTCGCTGGGCAATCTCCCGGGGCCGGCGCGGCCCGGGGCCCCAGCCCACCCAGCCCGACGCTGCCGCCAGCCGCGGCCCCGACCGAGCAGGCGCCGCGGGCCAAGGGCCGCCCTAGACGGTGCCCCGAGAACCACCGGAGGAGCAACTCACCTGAGAGACGGAGCCCTGGCTCGCCTGTGTGCAGAGTGGACAGGCCAAAATCTCAGCAAGTTCGAACCTCTAGTACAATAAGGCGAACCTCTTCTTTGGATACGATAACAGGACCTTATCTCACAGGACAGTGGCCACGGGATCCTCATGTTCATTACCCTTCATGCATGAAAGATAAAGCTACTCAGACACCTAGCTGTTGGGCAGAAGAGGGAGCAGAAAAAAGGTCACATCAGCGTTCTGCATCAGGGGGGAGTGCTGATCAACTAAAAGAGATTGCCAAACGGAGGCAGCAACTACAACGTAGTAAACAGAGTAGTCGGCACAGTAAGGAGAAAGATCCTCAGTCACCTCTTCATGGCAACCATATAACAATCAATCACACTCAGGCTGCTGGATCAAGATCAGTCCCTATGCTGCTGTCAAATATTGCAGTGCCAAAATCTTCCGTTTCACGTGTGCCCTGCAATGTAGAAGGGATAAGTCCTGAATTAGAAAAGGTATACATTAAAGAAAATAATGGGAAGGAGGAAGTGTCCAAGCCCTTGGAGATCCCGGACCATCGAAGAGCCCCACTCCCTGCTCACTACCGGAGCAGCAGCACTCGCAGCATCGACACTCAGACCCCCTCTGTGTAGAAGCGCAGCAGTAGCTGTAGCAGCCATTCACCCTGTGTCTCCCCATTTTGTCCCCCCGAGTCCCAGGATGGGAGCCCTTGCTCAACAGAAGATTTACTCTATGATCGTGATAAAGGTCTCCTCAGCCTATCTCAGCCCCTCTCTTTTCCTGTCCTGACAAAAACAAGGTTAATTTCATCCCCACCGGATCAGCTTTCTGTCCTGTAAAACTTCCAGGCCCTCTCTTACCTGCCTCCGACCTGATGCTCAAGAACTCTCCTAATTCAGGCCAGAGCTCAGCCTTGGCCACTCTGACCGTGGAGCAGCTCTCCTCCCGGGTTTCCTTTATGTCTCTTTCCAATGACACCATCTCGGTGGGCACCATGGAGGCCTCCGTCCAACAGCCATCCCAGCAGCAGCAGCTCCTGCAGGACCTGCAGGGTGAGGAGCACATCTCTGCTCAGAACTATGTGATCATCTAAAACCGAGGGGGAGCTGGCCTCTACCCTACCTTCACGGATTAGGAACTAGACCTCAGACAGCTTTTCTGCATGGAGTGACAAAATTTCAGAACACCACCACCACCAACAGAATACTTATCAGCATCAGAAAGTATCTCTTAACACTGATCTTGGCAGGGACGGAACTCCTATTCAGCAGTTTTTGTGGAAAGCAGGACTGCTTGCAAAATGTGTGTGTCATTCAGCGTTTTAAGTGGAGACTATGCATTTCATAGTATGTTTGACAGATTAGTACTGTGTCCTGTGTTTTGTTCCAAATTCTTCAGTATAAATAAGCTCTATATCAAAAAGTTGCCTGTCTAAATAGAAAATGTCTTGCTGTGCTTTGTCCTATGAAAAATACTGTACTTCAGGATTATGTTTACAATTGATCCAGGTGTTTGTTTCTAACTTCTATAATACATACAATGCAAAAAAATAAAGAAGTAAATGGCCACAACAGTTGCACAGTGCCCACCCTATGGCCTAGCTTCAGGTACTTCAGTTGAAGTCTAAACTCAGGTAACTTGGAATGTATATCATATTGGGATATTAAATATTTCACAACTAAAAAGCTAGAGGGAACATCACTCTTTTGCCTTTCCTTATTTTATGCATTTCCCTTTCCTCATTACATTCCACATTCTTCGAATAAGAAGTGCATTCAACCCTAGGAGAACAATAATCCTGGACATGGGTGAACATGAGGAGAACCAGCAAATCTGTGGTGACTGACATCACTTTTGTCCTGCGGTTACAAGTAAAACACAACTGTTGAATTCACTGTTTCAACATGTGTACATGTGGCTTTTTTTTTTTTTTTAAACAAATTCACGTGTTGCTCAGTTCCTGACTGTTACAATGTTGCAAATGAAGTATCGGGTACCAGGTTGTACATAAACATTCCAATTGTGCATGTTGGAATTTAACAAGAAAGTCTAGGTTTAATTGCAAAAAAAAGTGAACTCTCACAAGGGATGGGTGAGATTTTTTTGTTTATATTGGCCAGCAAAGTCACAAAGTGCTGTTTTAGCTAAAGGCATTATTAATGTTCAGTTTTTCTCTTGGAAGTTCTTTAACTTGAGGGTTTACAAATGTCACACTTTTTGGTTCTTATTTTCCTCCAGCAGTTGAGGTGCATGAGTTGCATTCATGTGGAGAGAGAATGTGTGGGTCTCAGAAGCAGTGCAGCACAGAAAGCTGGTTGTTTGGTGACTTAGAAAAGCAGTAGTTTGCAGCTGTCTCTTCAAGCCTCTCCTCACAGTATCATGGATGGTTCTGTTAGTATTTCAGATGTGCAAAGTAAAGCAAAAACCCAAGTAAATCGCCTTGCACTTGCAGACTCGACCTGAATTCTCAACGAAGTTGTGTGATGAGAGCCCTAGATAATCCCAGTTGGTCAGTGGAAGAGCCCAACTCTGAGACTTTGTTTTCTGCAGCACAAAGAGAGTCTCCAAAAGCAAAGGGAAGTTTTTGTATTTTTATTCCATTGCTTTTAGTTCAGTAAAGCATAGAGTTGTTTCATCTGTACCTACAGTATATGGCACTGTTTTCTTAAGAATTAGGGGAATAAGGTGCTTACAGTCACAGGAACGTTTCAGTTCCCTTCAGTCATTCCTTGGGGTTTCTTTGTTTTATTTTCTAAGGAAGTTGAAGAAGGAATAGGTGATAGAGAAGAAAGCAACACCATTGATTTTTTTTTAAGAAATTATATATATATATATATATATATATATGTATATGTATATGTTTGCGTGTGTATGTATTCTGTGTATTATTTTGTCATGATCCCAATTATCTTCTTTCTACCAAAGTTTGCAGTAATATTCTCTCCTAAAGGTGCATTCTGGCTCCTTTAAAATTAGTCAGTGTTATATTGTAGGAGACTGTCATGGAAAAGGACTCAGTTTACTTTTGCCATTTTCACAGGGGAACCTTTTAAAACAATCTCTTCAGCAGCAGACACCTTTAACCCTAATAATCTCAGGCCTTGATGAAAATACTATATTTTGTAGATTATGGTTAAAGGGAGAAAATTATTAGTTCTGTAAGATAAATATGAGCTCCATTAACTTCTGATATCTGGTTTAGCATTACATAATGTGTTGATCTTACGCTCTGCTTTTGTCCAAATATGATGCAATAGTGTATCAATATCAATTTCTGAAAGATGGACTGAATGGTTTTTTGGTGATGAAATCTGATGTACGATATTTATAGTGACATGTGCTTTTATTTTCTCATGAGAAACTAAATATTAATTGTGTTGTACATTTGTTCTTAGCATATATTAAAGTTTTGAACCAAATGTGTTAAAGCGTATGCTTTGCCACGTAAACTTCCCAGAAGTTGTTGAGCTCAAATGTATCCTACATCCAGCTGTAGAAATTTGTCAGAAATTGTTTAAATTTTGTATATAGTTGTACTGTTTAATTCTAGCCACTGTGCTGAACAGTATTGGAGTTACCATACAATATGGCTTTACACAAGGAAATGTGTGGCTTTTGTTTTGTGATTTTTTCGGTATAGAAGTTCCTGTGTCTTATTTAAATAAAGTTATTAGTAAAACTGGAAAAAAAAAAAAAAAAAAAAAGATGTGCCAGAATGTAGCTTGATAAGATGTCATAAAAGGGAAAACTATTTGTCATATTAATGACTCTAACAATAAAATATAAACTAGTATCTTCTGCACAATAAGGCAAGGATGTTTTAAAATATATTAAAAGTAAATATAAAAACAATTTGACATGTATTGGATCTGTCATTTAAAGTGTAAGATTCAAATATCCAAAAAGCTCACTAGCCTATTTTCAGCATTGCCAGTTATAGAAATCTTCAATACTGTTTCTTATTTCTCAACTATCATGTTACAAGACTCTTTTATTGTTGATTTATCATTGTTTATGGTCTAGACATTGTTTTTAATATTAATCATCAGTCTGATGTTTGATCGATATGTATGTTTCATACTGGGTGATTGAGAAATGTTTGATAAGGGAATTGAGAAATGAACGAGTCAATTAAGTGGTCATACCATATTGAATTTACTCTCACTTGCCATGATATCATTTCTTACATGCTAGAAATGGTGTAAGAATAGTTAATTTCTATCTTGTTTTCTTTCAGCTTTCATAACATTTTCCACAATACCACAGATAGCTGAAAGAATCAAAATATTTTTTGCCTTAGCTCCAGTTTTTTCTATCAAATACTCAAAGAGCCCTTTAATTAAATTGGCATACAAATGGAGGTCAGTGTTAAATGTATGTTATTCCTTTCCTTTACATAGCTTATAAATCAAAATGACAATGATTCTGTCCTTTTAAAATAAAAGGTCTTGACTATGTTTGCATGAACTTAAATTTTTGGTTTCAGCGACACTGGATTCTTTCTTTTGTATTTACAAAGGAATAAGATTTTATTTATAATAGCTTTGGACATCTCATTTTGAAGGAAAATCCAGTAGTCAGCTTATCTCTATCTCCTGCTTCCAAGTTTTGCCCTTAATTTGAAATGTATTTCTTTTAGGGTGCCTGGGTGGCTCAGTGGGTTAAAGTCTCTGCTTTCGGCTCAGGTCCCAGGGTCCTGGGATCGAGCCTCACATTGGGCTCTCTGCTCAGCAGAGAGCCTGCTTCCCTTCCTCTCTCTCTGCCTGCCTCTCTGCCTACTTGTGATCTCTATCTGTCAAATGAATAAATAAAATCTTGAAAAAATAAATAAATGTATTTCTTTTAAATGTATTTCTTTTTTAAAGGTTTTATTTAGGGCAGAGAGAGGGACATTCGACTGCTCTGAGCATGGACCCACCCAGGCTCATCTCATCTGAGCCAAAATCAAGATTTTGAACTAATGTGAGCCACAGCTCTGCATTTAAATATGTTGAACTATGAAAATATAATGATGAGCTCATTGCACCATTTATTTTGGTCTTCTAAATATGAATAAAGTAAACTTGTCTTACAGGCTTTTCTTGGCAACAAAGACTTCCTACCTAATACCTCATCAAAAGACCTTGTCATCTCTCTTCAAACAAATAAATAAAAGATTTGTGCCTTGGTTCCAAGCTCAGGGGGTCCACTGAAGATTATTCCTCTCTCTAAGATTTGCCGTGATATCAAATTGTTTATGATATATGTTCCAATATGTCCACCAGGTAGAACTTGCCATGAAATATGGTGAGAACATGGATATGAAATTGAATTTGAACAAATTGAATTTGAAATGTACTTTGTCCATTTTTAGAAAGCAGCTCTTAGTACTTTATGCCTTGCATGTCATTGTGTGATTTATCCACATGTACTGATAGATTCTTAGCCTTCCTGGTTTGGGGACTACATCAACATTCTGAAACTAATCAGCGTGAGCATGCTGGGATTAGTTTGCATTCCGATTTGTCTTGCTCTCTGTAGAGAACAGAGAGCAGGTGCTGTGCTGGGTCTTTTAATTGGCCTTTACTATTGGGTGTTAGTTTCCTGAAGTTTCTTGTATTTAAGTTCTCTCCTATCACTTATTTTTTAAAAATATTTTATTTATTTATTTGACAGAGAGATCACAAGTAGGCAGAGAGGCAAGCAGAGAGAAAGAGAGAGGAGGAAGCAGGCTCCCTGCCGAGCAGTGAGCCTGATGAGGGACTCGATCCCAGGACCCTGAGATCATGACCTGAGCTGAAGACAGAGGCTTAACCCACTGACCCACCCAGGCACCCCATCTCCTATCTCTTATTTTTTTAACAACTCCTGCTCTTATATCTTGGTTCCTAACACTCCCTTGCTTTCTTATTGACTCTTTTGTAATTGGCATTTGTGCCTGCTAATAACCTTACTGGCTTTGGGCATTCATCAAAATTCCTGGAGTGGGACACTGTTTAGAGGCTCAAGCTACTATTCCCAAAGCCATACAGTTTGATTGTGTATAGATGCTATTACAGATGTACACATTCATTCTAAGACTTTTTAAGCACATTAAATTTAAAAACAGGCTTTAGCAGAAGCAGTTGTGGCATTCAAACTACTGGTTGGTTCCTGCACCTGTACCATTTAATAATTTCCCAGCAAGAATCAATTTATTCATTCAAAGAAAGAGAAGTTGTCAAGATGTCCATTCTTACCAACATAGTCTATGGATTCAAGGCAATCCCAACCAAAACCCCTGCAAGCTAATTTTAGGATATTGACAAATGACTTCTAACGTTTATGGAGGGAAGCAAAACCTGGAGTAACCAACACAGAATTGAAGGGAAAGAGAAAGTTGGAGGACTGGTACTGTTGAACATTAAGACTTAGTCTTCAACTACAGTAATCTAGACAGTGTGCAATTAATGAAAGAATCAAGAAGATCAGTGTAGCAGAATAGAGAGTGCAGACACAGAATCTCATGAATACCATCAACAGATCTTTGACAAAGGAGAAAGGCAGTGCACTAGAAAAACCATAGTCTCTTCAACAAATAGTGTTGGGACAACTGGATGTCTACATACAAAAAAATGAAATACCCTTCACAAAGTTAACTCAGATTTGGATCATAGACCTAAATGTGAAATGTAAGACTCTCAAACTCCTAGAAGATCAAATAGGGAAAAACCTAGATGATCTTGGATGTGGCAAGGACCACCAGGTTGTACTTTTTGTTATAATTGATGAACCTACATAGACACATCATAAGTACCCCAAATCCATAGTTGACAGTGTGGTTCACTCTGGTGTTCTACATTGTGTGAGTTCTAACAAATGTATAATGACATAGACCTACCATTACAGTATCATGTAGGATATTTTCACTGCCCTACAAATCCTCTGTGATTTGTCTACTCATCCCTCCCCTCTTAAATCCTGGCAACCACTGATACCACTGATTTTTTCACTGCCTGCTACAGTTTTGCCTTTTCCAGAATGTCATGTAGTTGGAATCATAGTTTGTAGCCCTCTCAGATTGCCTTTGTCCATTTAGTAGCATAGATTCAAGGTTCTTCCATGTCTTTTCTTGGCTTGGTATCTCATTTATTTTTAGTGCTAAAAAAATATTTTATTGTCGGGATGTATCACTGTGTATCTATCCACCTACTAAATGACATTATTGTTCAAGTTTTGACAATTATGAATAAAGATGCTATCAAGATCAATGTGCAGATTTTGCGTGAACACGAGTCTTTATCCCCTTTGGATAAATACCAAGGAGTGCAATTGCTGGATCGTGTGACAAGGATACCTTTTGTTTTATAAGAGACCACTAAACTGTTTTTTTCCAAAGGGGTTGTACTATTGTGCATTCCCACCAGCAGTGAAGGAGAGTTCCTGTGACTTTTTCCTCACCAGCACTTGGCGCTGTCCACATTTCAGACTTTTGTCATTTTCATAGGCGTGTAGTGGTATTTCATTGTTCTTTTAAATTGCATTTCCCTGATGGTGTATGATGCAGAGCATCTTTTCATGGTCATTTGCTATCTGTATATCTATTTGGTGAGCTGTCTGTTAAGGTCTTTGGCCCATTTTTAAATCAGGTTATTTTCTCATTTTTGAGTTTGAAGAGTTCTTTGTACATTTTGGGTAACACCTTCATAGATATGTCTTTTGCAAATATTTTCTTCCAGTCTGTGGCCTGTCTTCTAATTCTCTTTGTCTTTTGCAAAGTGGACGTTTTTGACAGAAGAAGTTCAGCTTTTCAGTTATTTCTTTCATAGGTTGTGCCTTTGGTGTTTTATCTACAAATCCATCACTAGACCCAAAGTCAACTAGATTTTCTCTACTAGGTCATCTTATAGGAGTTTCATAGTTTTGAGTTTGACATTTAGATCTGTGTTCTATTTTGAGTTAACTCTTGCGAAGGGTGTGAGTCTGTGCCTCAATTCTTTTTTTTTTCTTTTTCTTTTCCATGTCGTCTAGTTGTTCCAGGACCATTTGTTGAAGACACCATTGTTTCTTGATTGTATTGCCTTTTCTCTTTTTAAAAGATCTGTTGACTATATAGGGGTCTATTTTGGGGCCCTTTTTCCATTCTATGGATCTGATGGTCTATTCTTCCACCAGTACCCCACTTCTTGATTACTGTAGGTTGATAGTACATCTTGAAGTTGTGTACGTCCATCCTCCAACTTTGTTCCTCCCTTACAATATTGTATTGGCTGTCCTGGGTCTTCCGCTTCTCCATCTGAAAAACAGTTTGTTGATATCCTTAAGAGAACTTGCTGAGATTTTGATAGGACTACATTGACATTGTAAGTCTTGCTCACTGACTAAGGTTTCCAGGGACATTGTAGGTAATTCAAACCTTGATGACAGGTTGACATGAAAGCTGCTGCATTTCTGATTGTTTCACTGTGAGTTGTGTAGCATTTCAGGAGCCCTGGTTCATCATGGAAAGGGTTTCTTTTTAAATCTCCTAATCACCCTTGGCAGGCTGTGGGCTGATTTTGTTTGATTTGTTTGTTTGTTTGTTTTCCTCAACTAGCTTAGTTCTCACAATTAAACTTCAGATTCCCTGGGATTGACAAATAACTTGAAGAAAAAACTGGCTTTAATACTTTGCTTTTTTGAGGGTTTTTAAATTTTCCTTTTCCATTTCTCCTGGTAATTTCTATCTTTTCAGTCATTTGTGCTCTCCAAAGGGTCTGTGTGTGAGTCCTAAGAGTTTAGATTGTTTTCAGTATGGGATGACAAACTACATAACTCGGAAATCCAATAATAGCTTCTACGTTAATGTAAAATTAAATATTTAGTAAGTACATTTATGTACTTAATTAAAATATAATTTTATATTTTATTTATATTATTTGCTTAAAATTACTTTAAATTTTATTGAAATTATTTAGTGTAGCAAATACATAAAGTTATGCTTTCTCTGGGTGGCCTAAATATAAAAATAATTTTTTAACCCCTCAGAGTCGTCTGGATGTGTATTTGTCACATAACCCAGCAGGGACATCTGTTCAAAATATGCTACACTGGAGTCAGGTATAACTTTTCAAGTGCTTTTTAGTACAATTTTATTTATACTACTCGTGGTTTATCCCATCATTCTAAGAATCATGCCATTGTCATTAGGATGATAAATTTAGAAGGATAAAATGTAACTATTACATATTTATGTAATTCTTCATGGTTTCTAATATGTTAATATCATAATCTATTAGATCTTCTAACCCTAAGCAATAATCAGAGCAATATACCTATTTTCTGTTTTACAAATGAGAAAAAGTTAATTTGGAATAATAGATTAGGAATCATTGAGGCCATGTTTGTCATTTGACTTACCCAAAGATTCAGAGTTATTCCTTCAAAAACACCCAAGACTAATAATAATAATAATAACAACAATAATAAAATTTTAAAAACCTAAGACTAAAACACAGGTATCCCAATGCCTAGTCTCTCACTAGACTTCATTCTCTCGTCTGTTCAATTGTGAACTTCATAAGGCCCTTGAGCAAGTTTTATTCACTTCTATATGTGCAAGGCCAAGAGTTCTGGGCAAACAACAGACACTCAAGAATATATGTTGCATGAATATTAATGAAGAAAAAATCCAGTGTGAATATCATCTTAAAGTTGATAGCCAGGATAAAATCTTAGAAGGAACAGTATACTTGAGATAAAAATATCAGGCACTGAATCTTTTCTCTGAAACTTACTGCTAGTGAGACACTCAGCAAGCTCACTTACTCCTTATGAAGTCAGTTTCCTTAATTTTAAAAATGGAGTTAATAATAATGCTCTGACTTAACTAACAAAAATATTATGACAGTTCAACGGTGATGATCAAGAGTGTTGTTTAAATTTAATGAACACTAATGAATTCAAGTATCATTGAGATATTGGGAAGGACATTCTCATTTAACATGTCTAAATCTACTAAGTGATTGTTTTGAGGTAAATTATTAAAAATCTTTAACTTATATTTAGATTTAGTTCATTCCTGGTGATAAATAGACCAGGAAAGTCTAAGCAACCTTTGCATCTATTCATCTATTGAAACAATATTTACTGAGTACCTACTATGTGCCCTGTACTGTTCTATGCTCGGGGTAGACATCAATGAACAAAGTAAATATTCCTGTCCTCCTTAAGCTGACATTCTAGCAGTTAGATATACAGACAATAAACATTAAGCATAGCAAATAAGTAAATTATTAAAACTTTAGAAGGGAGTAGAAACTATGGAAAAATAAAGGGGAAAAAGCAAGATAAAGAGATTAGACACAGTGGGTAGTGGGTTGTGTTTTTGAGCAGAGAGGTTAGGCCAACCTCAATGAGATGGTGACATTTGAGAAAAGATTTAGAGAAGCCAAGAAAGTTAGCAATGTGAACAACCTGGAGGAAGAACATTCGAGACAGAAAGATTGACCAAAGCAAAGCCCTTTACTTAGGAGCATTTCTGAGAGGGATGGCTAAAAGGTCACTGTGGCTGATTTCAGCAATTAAGAAAGAAAGAATGCTTTGGGTGCCATGCTGGGTAGATTGAAGTGGAAACAATGAGAAATTTTGGAGACCACCACAATCCAGATTGATGATGGCCTGCAAGCACCACTTTAGGGGTAGAGTTTACATGGGGGAAAAAAAAGAATGCTTTGGGTGCCATGTTGGGTAGATTGAAGTGGAAACAATGAGAAATTTTGGAGACCAACACAATCCAGATTGATGATGGCCTGCACAGATGTGTTTCCAGGAAGGGTGCCAAAGAGGGTTGGGTTCTGAGTGTACGTGTGTATTGTAAAACATGCAGCCGAAGACATTTAATATGGATTCTGTGAAAGGAGAGAGGGAAAAGTCTTGGATGATTCCAGACTTTCTGGCCTAAGCAAGGAAAATATGCAATTGCCATTAAAGGAGATAGGGACATTTGGTGGCAGTGCATGTTTGAGGGACAGAGAAGATGTTCACATTTGGAGATGTTAAGTGTGAGGCATCCCAGTGTTTAACTTGAATAAGCAGTTGTGTATAGGAGTCTAGTATTTAGAAGAGACTTACAGAAGAGGATAAACATTTTAAGTATGGACACTACTGAAAACCAAGAAACTGGATGAGAATACACACAGAGCAAATACAGATGGGGAGAAGAGGAGCATGGGTAGAAGGCTGAGACATGGAAGGATTCAAAGGTCAGGCAGTGGCGGTTGGATGGCTACAGCAAAGAAACCAAAAAGGGGCCGGGAGTGAAAATATGAAGATCAAGAAATGATGGTATTAGACAAACCATAAGAGACTCTTAATGCCCCAAAACAAACTGAGCATGGCCGGGGGGAGTGGGGTAGGGAGAGGATGGTGGGGTTACGGACATTGGGGAGGGTATGTGATATAGTGAGTGCTGTGAAGTGTGTAAACCTAGCGATTCACAGACCTGTACCCCTGAGGCTAATAATATGTTATATGTTTATAAATTTTTTTTTAATTATTAAAAAAAAAAAAGAAATGACGGTATTCCAGAAGCTAAGTGGAGAAAAGCTCTAGGATAGAAATGAACAGCTGGGTGCAATGGCATCATGGGTAATGTGAGGAAATTCCTCAGAATCGACAAGTTTTACAAATGCTAAGATCATGAATAACCTCAGCTGGTTTTGTGGAAAGAAAGAACTGCAGGGTAAGAAGTGTTGTTGGGAGAAAATCAGGTTGTCCAGAGAGCAGGAAGGTAAAGGAACCCATCAGAGATGGATTTTAAGATATACGCTAACAATGGAAGTCCAGATGGCAGAGAGAGTTTTAGAAGTTGGGAGGAGTTAGGAGAAGATAAAATGGTGGGTGCACGGAGACCTGTCAGGGTTAGAGTCCCAGAGAAGATCTGGAAGCTGAGAGTCTGAAACTTCCTGCAATGAAAACATTATCAGGGGGAGAAAGGGATATGATCAGATTAGACCTAAGAGGGCTCACAGCAGGTGGTGGTGGTGAGGCTACAGTTATGAAAGGTGAAGCAAGCAAGGGGTGGCTTCTGGAACATGCTCTTGAGAGCTGTTGTTTGAAGCAAGGATGTTTAGGGACATGTTATTTCAGTGCTAGTGCACCTAGCACTAGACACTTTTTTTTCTTTTAAGATTTTTAAAAAAAGATATATTTATATTTATGTATATTTTAAAGAGATATTTATTTATTTTAGAGAGAGAGTGTGAGCACAGGGAGGGGCAGAGGAAGAGGGAGAGGGAGAATCTTCAAGCAGACTCCCTACTGTGTGCAGAGCCCAATGCAGGGCTCACTCCCACAACCCTGAGAACATGATCTGAGCTGAAGCCAAGAGTTGGACACGTAACAGACTGAGCCATGTAGGTGCCCATAGACACTCACTTTTGTCCTCTGTGGATGGAGCTGAGGCTTTCCGGGGAGGGCTGATGAGCACACAGGCTCCCATTAACAAGGTAAAAGGCCTTGGAGGAACGTGCATTTATATGAAACTGATAGAATCACGTTCCGTAGATGCCCCTGTCCCTCACCACCTCCCCCATTCCATTTCTTGCCCTTTTCAAAGGAAGGGAGAAGTGAAGACGTGTCCCTGTGCATATATATTCCAACAGGTCCCATACAGAGGGACAGTATATGAAACTCACACCTCACTTTACCAGCTGCACTGTAGGAAACAGATGAGTATAATCTTGCTTTAAATTTTTTTTTTTCTTTCAGGTTTTTCATTCTAGTCACTTGAGAGCTTTTGATTGGGGCAGTCCTGTTCTGAACTTGGTTCATTTTAATCAGGTACATAATTATGCATAAGCTAAAAACTATCTCCCGGGTCAGTTCAGAGGAGGTGGCTACAGAGAAGGGCCCGAGAGGATAATAACAGTGAGAAGGACCAGCAGGCAAAGACTGCCATGATTTGGCTCCATAGTCTCACATCCAATGGGGGCTTTTCCAGATTTTCTATGTATTTTAACAACAAATACCTCAGGTAAGCCTGGAGAAGTTTGACAGGCTATAGAGTAATTCATCCTCCCTCAGGAGAAAAAATATTGTGTGTATAATATGCATAGCTCTGTGGTTAGTTAAATAAGAAATAAAAGGCATAATATGGTTCTTGACCCTAAAAGCTCTTGATTGTATTTGGGAAGATAAGACAAACCTGTAATTATGAGGAAAAGACAAAAGTTAATGAGAAGATAGTAATATTGTATGAAGAACATGACAGAAATCTTGAGGTATTAGAACCCAAATCTGCCATCTTCAAAATTATTCTTTCCCATTATCCTCTTCTGCCTTAGCTAAACTTCATGCCTGGTGTGGTTTGCTTGTGTAAAACTCCAAAGTAAACTGGAAAGATTAAAATCAATAAAATCAGACTTGCTCCCCCTCCAATATTTACCATTTATTGATGAATATATTGACAGCTATACAGCTACAGAAATTTTTTTAAAAGATTTTATTTATTTATTAGAGAGAGAGACACAGTGAGAAAGGGAACATAAGCAGGGGGAGTGGAAGAGAGAGAAGCAGGCTTTCTGCTGAGCTGGGAGCCTGATGCGGGGCTCCATCTCAGGACCCCAGGATCATGACCTGAGCTGAAGGCAGATGCCCAACAACTCAGACACCCAGGCGCCCCAGCTACAGAAAATTTTGATTAAAATACTTTCATGCCTTATAAATATAAAATGAAATTCCTTCTGCGGCATGTTTGAACACCCTGAATTAGAGCAAATGGTCTAGTTTTGATTTGTATCTGATCTATTTCTAAGTAAAAATCATAATAACGATTCTTTCAATATTCCTTGCTTCCATCATAGTAATTATTTTAGATTCAACGTACTTTAAAATTGTATTAATTAATCATTTAAAGAATAGTAAAGAACACCTTCTATGTGTCATTTTCTGCGAAAACCTTCTACATTTAGTCCACTTCTCCATATTACGACGTGAGGAACATGAACGTATCGACAGCGACTTGGAACGGGGGCAATGACTTGTTGGCCGATCCTCAAGATGTGAAAAATCTACTTTCTGAAATTACGAACCCTATTTACCATAAAACTATTTCTTGCTACAATCATATAGACTTTTTGTTCGGTTTAGATGTATATCAGCAAGTTTACCGTGAAATCATTGACATTACCCAAGGCAGTCTATAAAGAATTATAGTAGTCTGTGTTGAAGGATCCATTTCATTTCTCTTAAAAGCCAATCATTATTTTCTTGCTATGTATGTTTTTCCTGTTATTTAAATAAAATCTGGAATTTTTCCCTGTTTTTCTTCATTGCCCCAGGCCTTCCATTCATTAAATCAGTGACATTTGTCATATGAGGGGAAATGGCAGATTCCAACATGGCCCGAAGCAGTCTGTTGTGTTTTAAGTAACTAAAAGCATAATTTTAAAGGGATAATTTTTTTGAGAAAGGTGCTTTCTTTTCTTCAAAGATGAGCATATATGATATAAAAACAGTTTGGGAGAATGCTTGCAGATATGAAAGCTAATTTTTCTCTGAATGAATGAAGAGTAGAAACACTTTTGAGCTATGTAAAGGAGTTCGGGGGAGAAAAAAAGGGAAGAAAGAGCCTGGATACCAGTGTGATAGGGCTGCATCTGCCCCACTTCTGGCCAAGCTTCAGAAGTAGGGAGATTATAAAAGCCACAGAGGGTTTGCATCACCTCACTTCCCGGGTGTATAGCTGACCTTTCCAGAAAGTGTGTGCAAAGAGTCGCAATGGTGTTTGGGGCGGCTGGGTGGCTCAGTCCTTATGCATCTGCCTTTGGCTCAGGCAATGATTCTGGAGCCCTGGGATCAGTGGGCATCAGAGGGCGGTACAGGGGACATCACATACAAGGACTTAGACCCCAGTCCTTCCAACTCCTCTATAATGCATAACTTCACAGGCTTTTCTTAGTCCCTGGGGACAGCAAGATGAAAAGGGAGAGTTCTAGAATTGAGTGTAAATTTACCCCATAAAGACAGAAAAAAAAATCTGTAATTTCCTGGATTAGAATATTAAGTTTCCTGCCCCAGGCAAAATGGAGGTTGGAAGCCAAGCCAAGTCCAGTTCACTCTGCGGTTGCTAACTCTGTGTTCCACACATGCTTACGGGCCTTAAAAAGTCTTCTACCAAAAATAATGGAATATGCATAGATAGTGAGAAAAAATTAAAATACATGCATATAAGATTATTGGAATGCAACTAAGAGAAGACACATAACTTTAAAGGACACAGTTCAGGCTACAGGTCAGTCCTTCCCTTTTTATGGTATCAATTCTCAGAGCACTGAGAATAGATACACATTTAGAGAGGTCTTTTTAAAGAATTTAAGAATGTGAATATAGTGTTAAGTGTTGCTTCAAAGTTTTCAAATGACCCTTCAAATAAGACAAATGGGAGATGACAATTATGCAGAATTACTTAGGCTGAGATTTAAAAACTAAGTTGGGGGTATCTGGTGATGGTGGACTGGGACAATGTGAAAAACATTTATTTGAAAAAAAGGAGAATTTAAAAATGCGGGGGGAAATTACAGGGTCAAGGAAAAGAAGCCGAGGAAAGTAAGCCTGGCATTTTAACTGTTTATATCCCAGCAACATCTGCTTACTCCAGGTGTATAATTAAAATCCTGAAAATAATTAGTTGAGAACAAAAATTGTAATTCAGCTTACCGAAGGGAAGTTTCTCTGATAAACCTTGATCCTCAGGCTTTAGACTGAAACCTCAAAGTACTATACCTTTAGAATAAAGTCAAACTAGAAATTGATCACCCTTTCAGAAACTGCAGACCACCTTTGAATCTTATGAATTCTTAATGTACAAAGATGATCTGGGAATACCGATGCCATAGCCATCCGTCAGAAACAAAAGTAAGTCTTCTCTGAAGGAAGATCAAGTCATCTAAATACTAGAAATAATGCTAAAATCTTGCAATGTTTCAGGATAGGTTGGGTTACAAAAATAGGTTGTGTCTTTATATACTAATGTCAAATAATTGCAAAATGATATTTTAAACATGCCATTTACAATATTACAGACAATTATAATACTTACGAACACAGATAAACAAATGTGCTCAGGTTGAAAGGCAATGTTATTAAGATCTCCACTCTTCCAAATGTATCCATGTATTCAAAGGAATTGCAATCAAAATTCCACAGGGTTTTCTTTTTTTCTGGAAATGGTTATACTGATTCTAAACTTTTTGTAGAATTACAATTAATCTAGAATTGTCAAAGTAATTTTTTTAAATATTGGAGGATTTGTACTACCAAATTGCAAGATTTAAATCACAAAGCTTCCTTAATTAAGACTGTGTGGAGTTAATATAAAAAAAACTTCTAGATCCATGGGACAATTCAGAGTTCAGAGATAGACTAACATATAGGTAGTCAGTTGGTCTTCAGTGGGTAAAAGATTATTGTCTTCCAAGGTGGATATGATTACCAAAAAAATGAACTTTGACCTCTATATTACATCACACATAAAATTTAATTTGAAATGAACATAGACCTCAATCCAAAACCCAAACTCTAGAACTTCTGGAAGAAACAGAGGAGAAATTCTCTGCAACTTGGGGGTAGGCTAAAATATCCCAGCTGAAACAGAACATGAGCAGTCATAAAAAAATTTTTTGATAATTATAATTAAAATCTTCTACCTGTCAAATGACACTTTAAGAGAATGACAGACAAACCACCACTGGAGGAAAAAAATACATACAACAAATAAATATGACAAAATCTATTTATCTGAAATACATAAAAATCATTCTCAAACTCAGAAGAAAAGGAACCTAAGAAAATTTAAGTGAAAGACTTAAACAGGTTCTTTGTAGAAGATGTAAGAATGACTAGCGAAACAGGTATAGGGAAATGTGTTCAACATCATTAATCAACATGGAAATAAAAATCAAAACCACAATGAGATATCACCTCACATCTGTGGGGATGGCTAGAATAAAAAACTCAAACAATAGTAAGTATTGGCAAGAATGGACCGAAAAGAGAAACTTATATCCATTGTTGATGTAAATCGTTAGGGTCACTACAGGAAGTATTCTGGAGGTTTCTGAAAAATTAAAAATAGAGTTACCATAGAATCCAATAACCTCACAACTGGTAATATATCCAAAGGAAATAAAGTCACTATCTCAAAGAGATATCTGCACTCCTATGTTCATTGTATCATTATTCTCAGTGGTTGAGATATGAAAATAGCCCGTGACTGTTGATGGATGCAAGGATGAAGATCATTTATCTATCTAGGTGTACAGAGAGGTAGATGTTTATGTACTAGCATCAGGTTTATCATCATTATCAATATACACTAATTATATATATGCATATAAAATTCGGCCTTAAAAAAGAAGGAAATCCTTCCATTTACAAAGATGTGGAAACCTAGGTGAGCCTGGAGGACTTTACGCTAAATGAAATAAGTCAGAGAAAGACAAATGCTGTATTATCACATTTAAGTGTAGAATCTAAGAAAGTCAAACTCATAGTAACAGGGAGTAGAATGGTGGCTACCAGGGCGTAGGAGAAATAGGGAGATGTTGGTTAAAGGATACAAACTGTCAGAAATAAGATGAGTAAGTTCGGGGCACCTAGGTGGCTCAGTGGGTTAATCCTCTGCCTTCGGCTCGGGTCATGATCTCAGGGCCCTGGGATTGAGCCCTGCATCAGGCTCTCTGCTTGGTGGGGAACCTGCTTCCCTCTGTCTGCCTCTCTGCCTACTTGTGATTTCTGTCTGTCAAATAAATAAATAAAATCTTTAAGAAAAAAGATAAGTTCAAAAAAAAAGATGAGTAAGAGACCTATAAATGAGTAAGAGACCTAGAGATGTATATATGGTGACTATAGTTAATAATATCCTGTTATTCTAAAAAAATAAATAATATACTGTATTCTAGAAAGTTACAAAGGAGGTGGATAGTAAGCATTCTCACCACATGCACAAAAGATAATGACCTGAAGTGATAGTTATGTTATGTAGCTTGATTGTGGTCATCGTAGAACATACACATATAACAAAATATCAAAATTTACACCTTAAATATATAAAATTTTTGTCAATCATACCTCAATATAGCTGTGGGGGAAAAAAAGGAATGACCAATCAGCCTCTGAAAAGATTTTCAGCATTATGAGTCATCAAAGAACCACAAATTAAAAGAGCACAAAGTATTTCATAGTCACCAGAATGGCAAAATAAAAAAGAGGTTATTGTTAAGTATTGGGAAGATTGTGGAATAATTAGAATCCTTATACATTGCAAAACAATTATAAATTTTCTTATAAAAGTAAAATATACTTAACATGTAACCCAGCAGTTCCATTCTTGGGTATTTACTCAAGAGAAAAGAAAACAGGAGTGAGTGCTGTGAAATGTAAACCTGGCGATTAACAGACCTGTACCCCTGGGGCCAATAATACATTATATGTTCATATAAATAAATAAATAACAGAAGACAGATAAGAAAAAAGAGCAAGCACAACTCTGAAACCACTATGCACATTTCTGTGTACTTCTATTTCTTCTACACACAGATGTGTATATTTTATTTTAAAGAAATTAAAAAAAAAAAAAAAAAAAAAAAAAACAGGAATGCCTGAATATTGACAACCAGTACTGAAAATCACCATGTTAAGAGTATAAGGGGGAAGTAGAGAGCCATATGATCCTTTTAATAAATGAGAAGTATTCAACAAAATTTAAAATCTACTTATGATAACTCTTTGAGTAAGAATAAAGTATTTAGAACATAATCTACATCAAACCTCATAGTGACTGATGGAGAATCGAAAGCTTTCCTGCTGGAGCTGGGATGAACAATACGCCTCATCACGTACTCATGTCAACTTTGCAGTATAGATCCTAGCCAGTGCAACAGCACAAGAGTAGGAAACAAAGGTGTGAAGGTTACTAAAATGAAAAGCAAAGCTCATTATTCTCAGTTAATATGATTGAATACATAGAAAATTGAAATGGATTTACATATAAATCATTAGAATTAATCAGTGAGTTTAGCAAAGTTACTTTGACTTAAGGTCAGTCTTAAAAATATTATATTTATATGGACCATTTATATGGAAGCAGAACTGACACGTTGCCCCAACACTGTTGTCAATAAGCGTACACAGTACATTTGTGGCCAAAAAGGCCGGGGGGGGGGTGGCTTTTTACCCTGGGATAAAAAAGAATTGGGTCACCCTACCTCAGTGTAGGTCTCAAAATAAATGTAACCTGGAGCTTCTCTCATAAATTGTTGACTCTTGATTAAAAAAAAAAAATCTTTATTACTGCCCTGTATAGTACTGTTGTCTGAATAAATTTCACAATCTTTGTGGATATGATAATTACACGAAAACACTGCTGTTTTCCCAACATGAATGAACTAATATAAACAATACAACCTTTGTAATCTTGGTTTTTCTCCTTTCAAATACTCCTTATATTTCTTATTTGATAAGCCAGGCCTTCTAAAGTCTCTCCTTGTACTTTATGAAAGAAAACCCCTAATTTTCCTTTTCCAATATAATTTCTCTCTGAATTATCTATCTGTCTATGTCCAGAGAGACTCGCCTACCAAGAGTTGAAACTGACAGTGTGCTAAGTGAAGCTTCCATTGACCCCTCATTTTGAGGCAAGCCTTTACTTGACTTTTGAGGCTTTTGATATTTTTGATGTTATTGTACATAGCATACTTCTGAAAAATTTACTTTATGTTTATTTATGTTTATGACCTTATGTAGTCATAGAATTCTCTCTTTTCCTCCCACTCTTTGTTTTCTACCTCTTATTCTAATTCGGTTCCAGACTATGTGCAGTTCTCGGTCCAGCCTGGTTCTGGTCGGGGGACTGATTTGTGTGTGTGGCCAAATATGTCTCTCTCGATGCTGGGATGAAGATATTTGGCTTAAGGATCTGATCATCTGGCGATCACTGTTTTTGGAAGAAATGTAGAAAATCACCTTATTGGTAAAGGGCTGCATGGATAACTTCCTAAATATTGATTCTGCAGCAACTAGATGAAGAGTTCTTATCTTTGGTCAGCCAGTTGACATGATCATTACAAATGGACACTTGTCAGATGGCCCCAAGGGCTATAATCAGGAATGCCAGCATATTTTCCATGCAGAAGCTGATTACTTTCTGGAGGGAGACTGCCTAACTCAACACCGGGTGAAGAACCATTTATGCAGGACAAAATATACTCTAATGAAAAATGTCTTTCCCAGTAATTTTTTTGCAATGCTGATGTCTGAAAAATATGATTTCTGGGGATGTGATGATTATGGAAAGAAGTAGCTATTTTTCTACTATAAACAGTCTGATGATGATCTTGCTTTTTTTTTTTTTTTTTAAACACCTACTGAATTGTTTTTTTCAGTTTGGTGAGCTGGTACTTCTAATTTCTGACTTCTTAAATTAATTGCAAGTAAACTTCTCTTAAAAAATGCTTTTTCCTCTAGCTCATTTTTTCTAACCAGAATAAACATAAAGTAAATTTTTCAGAAGTATGCTATGTACAATAACATCAAAAATATCAAGTATCTTGGAAAAAATATAATAAGAGTTGTCTGAGACCTCTACACAGAGGAAACTACTTTCCTAATAGGTTTCTCACTGTTTAAAGATGAATTATGGAATGCATGAGTTAATGGATAGATCTACCATGTGCAAGGATTGGGGAGAGTAACAGTGTAATCAATTCTCTTATTATAAAGCCACAGTAATTAATGCAGGGATTAGTCGATGAAATAGAAGTAAGAACTTTGGCTTATCAAAGCAGTTAAGATAAAAAAAAACCAGTCACATAGTAGGAGATAAAAATTATAACACATGCAAGGGAAATGGGCTCCAATGTATAATACATGAATAATTTCTTTTTTTTTTTAGATTTTATTTATTTATTTGACAGACAGAGATCACAAGTAGGCAGAGAGGCAGGCAGAGAGAGAGGAAGGAAAGCAGGCTCCCTGCTGAGCAGAGAGCCCAATGTGGGGCTCAATCCCAGGGCCCTGGGATCATGACCTGAGCTGAAGGCAGAGACTTTAACCCACTCAGCCACACCGGTGCCTCAATACATGAATAATTTCTACAAGTCTGTACGGTCAAGGGTTAGCTTAGCAGGCCAGTGTTGCGCAAACTCTGCACAGTCCCAAGAAAGGCGTGTCTTCAGGACTGGCCAGACTCTGACCTTTGGAAAATTCTACCTGATGAGACTATTTTTGTAGATCTGAGGCCTGGGCTGCGTGGTACGGGTTGGATCAGGCAGTTCGTGCAAAGAGTGTGACTTAACAGTGACGCCTGTTTTTCTCTTGGGGCTGGAGTCTGAGTGGCCAAAGCCAGTCATGCAAACATTGCATGTTTACAGAGTTTCAGACATTATTACTGGGGAAAGGAAACAGAGTCCCATGTAACTCCACTGGGAAAAGGAAGCTGGAAACTTGCACCTGGTCTGTCCTCAACTTCACCCTGGGGCCTTTACCTTTGCTGATATTAGCCTGGATCCATTCTCTGTACGAGCATAACTAGTTTTCTGTAGCTTGAAAGTCCTTCTAGTGAAACACTGGCCTTGGGGACTTTCAATGCAAACCAAAGAAGAAATGACAGATAACCCAATAATAAAAGAGACCAGATACTTGAACAGACTTTCATAAAAGAGAAAATCCCAAATTCCATGAAACCTTTCAAAACAGCCTCCACATTTGAAAGCTTTGAAAAGATGCAGAATAAAACTATAACAAGATGAGAGAATAACTGAAATTAAAAAGCCTGGAAATGCCAAGTGTTGGTCAAGGATATGGAACAAATGGAAATGTCATGTGCTGTTGGCAAGAATATAAATTGACAGTTATTTTGCAAAACCTTGGCATTGACTGCTGACGTTGGGTAATAACTACGGACTGTAATTCCATATATCCAACAAAACTGAAGGCAGATGTGGACCAAAAATGTAAAAGAATGTTCATGACAGCATTATCCTTACTAGCAAAGACTGGAAACACAACAAATAGCCATCAACACCAGCAGAAAGTATAAATGAAATGTTGTATCCTTCCAACACGTTGTGTGGTAATGAACATGAAGGAAGCATTGCTATACACAGCAACACATACGAGTCTCAAAAGCCTAATCTTCGGTAAGACCATGAGAATGCCTGGTTTAATTAATATAGTCTTCAAAAATGAAACAGTAGGGCACCTGGGTGCCTTTGTGAGTTAAGCCTCTGCCTTCGGCTCAGGTCATGATCTCAGGATCCTGGGACCGAGTCCCACATTGGGTTCTCTGCTCAACAGGGAGCCTGCTTCTCACCCTCTCTCTCTCTCTGCCTCTCTGCCTACTTGAGATCTCTGTCTGTCAAATAAATAAATAAAATAAAAAAAAAAAAAAAAAGAATCTGTAATGTTAGAAGTGGAGATAGTTAGAAAGAGAAGGTTCTGGAAAGAAAGCTGGGAGTAAATGGGACAAGGCTTGGGGCTATTTCTTGGGTGTCAGTAGGGTTGGGTTTATTAATCTGGATGGTGGCTACACGGTTGCATTCATTTGTGATAACTCATTGATTCATGCCCTTGTGGTATGTAGATTTTGCTGTTTTTGTTATACATCAACCAAGAAGTTAAGAAATAAAAGAAAAATAAAGAGCTTAGTTATAATTGTGGGAAAAAATTCAGTTAAGTGATTCTTAGGGGATGACTGATTATAATGTGAATGTAGCTAATTCATTGATGGGTTGATACAGGAAATATTAGAGATAAAGAACCCTTAACACTTGTTATGATAAAATGGTAGCCAAAAGAATTTTTCGGGAACTTAAACATGACAGTCTTATTCAGTCTCCCTATGAATAAAGTATAGTCAATAATAACTAAGGAAATGGCACTATTTTTTTAAACATTTTATTTTATATTTATTTATTTATTTAATTTATTTTTTATTTTCAGCATAACAGTATTCATTATTTTTGCACCACACCCAGTGCTCCATGCAATCCGTGCCCTCTATAATACCCACCACCTGGTACCCCGACCTCCCACCCTGCCGCCCCTTCAAAACCCTCAGACTGTTTTTCAGAGTCCATAGTCTCTCATGGTTCACCTCCCGTTTCAATTTCCCCCAACTCCCTTATTTTTAAATAACCTCCACACCCAACATGGGGCTCGAACTCATAAACCCAAGATCAAGAATCACACGCTCTACAGACTGAGCCAGCCAGGAACTCCAGGAAATCACATTATTATCTTATGGAATATTGAATATTTGTTCATGTCTTAAGAAGATATATCGACACATGTGAGGCATGACAAACACACACTGTTTTCTTCTTCTACATTTGTTGTTATAACTTTCTCCATTAGGACTTTATGTTTACATTCTACTCTGATAGGGTTTGGTTTATATTTGCTTTACTTTTTCTCATGCATTTAGTCCTCCACTATCTTTCTCATAGATAATTATTTTCTCCCACATTCAAATATTTATTTAAGATCCCTATTGTTTAAGCACATGCTCTTCATGCTGGGCTGCCTTACTGAGAACAGAGAGAACATTAAAAGCTGGAAACCTCTGTATCTTCTCCCTCTAAAGCATAGGATCACTTCATTTCTTCATCTTTTCTTTCCACGCTTCCCTACTTTTTAAAAACTATAGTCCATGATACTGTTGATTCTATTACCTGTACCCATATTCTTTCCTTCCCCCTTTCTTTCTCTTCTAGGATCTCGTTCTATTTATCATCTCCCTTTTGCATCTTCAATAATTTTTTTGTTTACAATGTCATTTTCTTCCATCAAATGATTTGCTTAGGTCTTCACAGAACTGACTACATAACTTGCAGAGTCCAGTACAAAAGCATACCCAGGGCCCCTTGTTCTAAAATTACTGTTTTTCAAGGTCAAAGTGATGGTAATGCATTAAACCAAGGATGGGTTCTTTTTAATGTGGGACCCTGTGTCACTTGCAGGTCCCACCTTCCTGATACCATTGCTGTGTCTTCATTGACTTAAATGAAAATCTATTCAACTGCATTGCCCTCTGTAACTGCTCTTCTGCTGTAGTCCTTGTTTCCAGGATGGTAATGCAAGGTACCCTCTCCTGAAAAGAGATCACATCTTCTTGATAATGCAGTAAGAAGGGAGGATGGGAAAACTTAGAAATTAATTAACCATGAAAAAAAATAGTTATTCAGTTTAATAGGAATGTGTTGTAGCAAAGTGTTATCACTCAGTGAGTATAGTTGTCACTAAATCAACCTGAAATAGATGTATTTATACATGTCAACCATCTCATTTACACCTTCCAAAGACTTACTTAAGAATCACCTATTTTGGTGCACCTGGGTGGCTCAGTGAGTCAAGCCTCAGCCTTTGGATCAGGTCACAATCTCAGGGTCCTGGGGTCAAGCCCTGCATCAAGCTCTCTGCTCACCAGGGGGCCTGCTTCCTCCTGTTTGTCTCTCTCTCTCTCTGCCTGCCTCTCTGTCTACTTGTGATCTCTGTCTGTCAAATAAATAAATAAAATCTTTAAAAAAAAGAATTACCTATTTAAAAAAATGCTAAATTTTCCTAGTATAATGCTGACCTTTAGCCTGTCTTTACTTATAAAACTACTCTTCTCTTATGCTCCACTCCTGAACCTCCCAGAGAGATAACACAGGACTGTCTTGGAAAGGACTCAGGCTGGAAGTATCCTAGAATGTCTGGTATAGTGTGAACAAGGGGAAGATAATAGAATGTGGACATCAAGGTGATAGCAGGAGGTAAGTCACATGGTGCAGCATCTTAGAAGCCATTGTTAGAATGTAAGTCTTCCTTAGAGTGGAATGAGGAGCCATTGCTGTGGTTATAGTTGGGAGGGACATGGTCTGGCTAAACATGTCTTCATAAGGGTCATTCTGGCTCTTTCATTAGAATGGACTCAAGGAGACTCGAGTGAGAGCTGAGAGACCAGTGAAAAAGACATGGCAGTAATCTTCAGGGAAAAGTGATGGCTTACTGAGTGGAACCGGTGCAGGTGTAAAATGTAAATTATTGTGCTAGCTAATGCAACAAGACAATACAAAGAAAAAAAATAAAAGGTATACATATTGGGAAGGAAGAAATAAACTATCTTTGTATGCAGATGACATGATTGTCTATGCAGAAGATATGAAAGAATTAAAAAAATACCTAGAAGTAATAAACAATTACAGCAAGATTGTAGGATACAATACTAATACACAAAAGCCAATCAATTCCTTATATGCCAGTAATTAACCACTGGAATTGGAAATTAAAAGCTTAACATCATTTAAATAACACTGCAAAATAAAATACTTAGATATAAATACCACAAAAGCAGTACAAGATATATATTAGAAAGACTACAAAACTCTGATGAATGAAATTAAAAAACTAAATAAATGCAGAGATATCACATGTTCATGCATAGGAGGACACAATGTTGTCAAAATATCAGTTCTTCCCAACTTGATCTATAGCTTTCATGCAATCCCAGTCAAAATCACAGCAACATATTTTGCAGATATTGAAAGACTTATTTTAAAGTTGTGCTATATGGAGAGGCAACAGAGCTAGAAAAGCCAACACAATACTGAAGGAGAAGAACGATGTTGGAGGGTCAACATTACCTAACCTCAAGACTCACTGTACTTACTTATAAAGCTATAATGATCAAGACAGTGTAGTATTGGTGAAAGAATAGATAAACAGATCAATGGAACAAAATAAAGAGCCCAGAAACAGACTTCTGTAAATATAATCAACTGATCTTGGACAAGGGATCAAAGGCAATGCAATGGAGCAAAGACTCATTTCAACAGATGGTCTAGGCACACACGTCCACACACACAAATAAATCTAGACACAAAAATTAAATCAAAGTAGATCCTAACTGAATATGAAATGGAAAACTGTAAAACTCCTAAAAAATAACACAGAGGAAGCATAGATGACCTTGAATATGTAGATGACCTGAGAATGTAGATGACCTTGGATATGTAGATGAGTCCTTATATACAACACCAAAGACATGATCCATAAAAGAAACAATGGAGCTCAAGCCCCATAAAATTAGAAATTCTGCTCTGTGAAAGACCATGTCAAGAAAATGAGAAGAGGGGTACCTGGGTGGCTCAGTGGGTTAAGCCGCTGCCTTCGGCTCAGGTCATGATCTCAGGGTCCTGGGATCAAGTCCCACATCAGGCTCTCTGCTCAGCAGGGAGCCTGTTTCCTCCTCTCTCTCTCTCTCTCTCTCTCTGCCTGCCTCTCTGCGTACTTGTGATCTCTCTCTGTCAAATAAATAAATAAAATCTTTAAAAAAAAAAAAAGAAAATGAGAAGAACAGACTTGGAGAAAATACTTGTAAAAGCACACCTGATAGAGGACTGTTATCCAAAATTTACAAAGAACTTTTCAAATTGAACAATAAGAAAAATCAGGTTTTAAAACCTGATTTTAAAAACGGGCCAAAGATCTGAACAGACACCTCACCAAAGGTGATATACAAGTGGCAAATAAGCATATGAAAAGATGTTCCACAACAGGGAAACACAATCTAAAACAACAATGAGATAGCACTGCACACCTATGAGAAGAACCAAAATCTGCAGCTCTGTCAGCATCAAATACTAGTGAGAACATGGACAAGGAGGAATTCTCCTTCATTGCTAGTGGACACATGAAATGCACAGCCGCCTGGAGGACATTTTGACAGTTTCTCACAAAAGTAAACATATCCTTACCATACAACCCCACAATTTCACTCCTTGATATTTATACACAAAAGTCTGCAGCAGCTTGCAATTCTTTCTGGTACATCCATTTTACTCAAATAGTAAATTATCTCAGTTTTCATTGTATTGTGCCTGTGTATGGACTAGAACACAAAAGTCATACAAGTGTTGAATGTCAACTGAGAACTTGCAACTTCTCACTTGAAGAATCCCATCAGAGTGTGGCAGGATGAGGAAACCATTCTCCCATGTGTCTAAAGTTGGAGAGCACTAGTGAGAGTTGGGTATTTATTTGGTGGGAGAGGGAACTGTGGTATGCAGGAGGATATTTTGTATCTGTCTCTCAAGGGGGGGAAAACACCCTGATTTGTAGAGTTTGCCGATCTTCCTGGTGAAAATAATTCTTGACAGAACTGCTTTCAAGCTACCACCTTGGAGGGGCTCCACGCAGAACTGGTGAAGGGAGCGCACCCTCGGTTCTCCTCCAGACTATAGGAACAGGTCCCAGCACTGCATGGGAATCGGGAAGAGGCTAGAAGTTAAGGAAGATCATGGAGAGTAGTCCTCTCTGCTGAACTTTATCCTGCCAACAACAGAGAGACAGAGAGTGTGTTCTAGCACTATGGATTGGGTCTCATGTTATAATTTAGAAATTTCTCTTCTTGAGCAACAGGAAGGAAAGTCTGTCTCTGAGACCAAGCTGAACAAAGATGACTTGGTAAGAATGTAACAATCCAGATGAGAGAGAGAAAAGACTGGATGGAGGAAAGGTAGCAAAGTGGGAGACTGTTCACGATAAGAGCTCCTTTTATCCCCAATTAATGAATTCATCCAACAGTTCCTTCCTGAGCACTCGCTATGTGCTAGGTGGTCTGCTAGTCTCAGGGAGACAGCTTTAAGGAAACACAGTCTGGTTCTAAGGGATGCTATATTCTAATAGGTTGAGACAGACCATAAGTAAAAGAAACAGGGAAATCATAGATGGGGTTGGAAAGGGATATGTGCAATGGGGAAAAATACAGCGAGGAGTGGGTGGTATCAGACTAGTGTTAAAATTTTTGTAAAGATGTTCTGGTTAAAGTTTCATTGAGGCAGTGGCATCACACTCAAGACTTGAAGGAAATGTCTGAATGACAGTTTTATCATAAGTGTAAATTAGATCTAGTAGTGGAGAACACCTTGAACGTTCAGAATGGTCCAATGCACAAACTCAGAGTTCCCATTTTCACCTCCTAGGTAGGGGCTGCCGCTGATAGCAGAGACTACAAGGTCATATACTTGGGTGTGGAGGGAAAGGGAAGGAGTGTTTGCTCTCTCTGACACTCAGCAAAATGCTCCATTAGAGGGCAGGACAAGTGAGGGTCAGCAGGAGTACCCCAAGATAAGGGGCTTAGCGGGGTGAGAGTGACACAAGGAGAAAGCCAAAGGACAAATATTACCTTTTACACTTTGGCTAACCTTGTCACTGTGAGACAGGTTTTCAGGAAAGCAGGAGTTCCAAGCCAGACTCAAAAAACTATGCAGGGTCTGGTTAACACATTTCTCATGAACCTTTTCTGTCTTCCTCTGTCCACCCACCAGTTTCTCGTGCAATCAGAAATGCAAATGTTGTTTTGGAGATTTGTTAAACTATGTGCTCCTCTCTACTGGCATTTAGGGATTCTTGGATCAGACAGTTTAGATGTTTCTGGGCTCGTAACTTCAGATCAGAGGTCTGCTATCTCAGAAGTATCTCCATGTTCCCCCCTACACACAGTGGCTTTTCCCCTTAAAATGGGTGAGTAGGGAGGATTTCTCATTTAAGAGTGAGATCTCAGGGTACCTGCAAGGCTCAGTCTGTCAAGTGTCCAACTGTTGATTTCATCTCAGGTCATGATATCAGGGTCAACGCTCAGCACAGAGTCTGCTTGGGACTCTCTTTCCCTTCTCCCTTTACCCCTCCCCCGTAGGTGCTCTCTAAATAAATAAATAAAATCCTAAAAAAAGAAGAGTGAGAACAAAAACCGTATAAAAAAGAATTACAGACAATATCCCTGATGAACATGGATGCCAAAATACTCACCAAAATACCAACCAATAGTACTTTAAAAGGATTATTCACAACAAGGTGGGATTTATCCCTGGGATGCAAGGGTGTTTCCACATTTACAAATCAATCAACATGATACAGCACATCAATAAAAGAAAAGACAAGAACCATATGATCTTCTCAACAGGTACAGAAAAAGCATTGGACAAAATATGGCATCCTTTCTTGATTAAAACTCTTCAAAGTATAGGGATAGAGGGTACATACCTTCATATCATCAAAGCCATCTATGAAAAGCCCACAGTGAATATCATTCTCAATGGAGAAACTGAGAGCTTTTCCCTTAAGGTTAGGAACATGACAGGGATGTCCACTCTCACCGCTTTTGTTCAATCCAGTACTAGAAGTCCTAGCCTCAGCAATCAGTTAACAAAAAGAAATAAAAAGCATCTAAATTGGTAAGGAAGTCACTCTCCCTCTTTGCAGATGACATGATACTTTATGTGGAAAACCCAAAGACTCCACCCCAAAATTTCTAGAACTCATTCAGCAATTCAGCAACATGGCAGGATACAAAATCAATGCACAGAAATCAGTTGCATTTCTATACACCAATGATGTGACTAAAGAAAGAGAAATTAGGAAATTGATCCCACATTATCATTGTACCCAGAAACCATAAGATACCTAGGAATAAACCTAACCAAAGGGGTAAAGGATCTGTACTCCAAAACTACCGAACATTTATGGAAGAAATGGAGAAAGGCACAAAGAGGGCACAAAGAGATGGAAAAACATTCCATGCTCATGGACTGGAAGCAAAAACATCATTAAAATGTCCATGCTGCCCAGAGAAATCTGCACATTCAATGCAATCCCTATCAAAATACCATCAACATTTTTCAGAGCTGGAACAAACAAACCTAAAATTTGTATGAACCAGAAAAGACCTCGAATCGCCAAGGGAATGTTGAAATGAAAACCAAAGCTGGTGGCATCACAATGTCTGACTTGAAGCTCTATTACAAAGCTGTGATCGTCAAGATAGTATGGTCCTGGCATGAAAACAGACACACAAACCAATGGAATGGAGTAGAGAGTCCAGATATGGACCCACAACTCGATGGTCAACTAATCTTCGACAATGCAGGAAAAAATATCCAGTGGAAAAAAGGACAGTCGCTTCAAAAAATGGTGCTGTTTGTTTTCCATTCAAGTCCTTAATCAGACATAATTTGCAAATATTTTTTCCCAGACTATGACTTGTCTCTTCTTAAGTGTCTTTTGAAGAGCAGTTTTAAGTTTTGATGAAGTCAATTCATCAATTTCTCCTTTTTTGGATCATTCTTTTGATATTTGTATTTAAAAAATCTTTGTCTAATCCAAAATCACATTTTTAACCATATTTTCTTTTAATATTTTTATAGTTTGTGTTCTACATTTAAATCTATGATCCATTTTGAGCTAATATTTGTGTATCATGTAACCTATTCATTAAAGTTTGCTGTTTCATATATGAATAACTTTATTTTGGTGACATTTGTTGAAACAACTATCTTTTTTTCTCTGAAATGTCTCTGCAACCTTGGAAAAGTCAATTCCTCATAAAGATGTGAAATTAGTTCTGAACTCTTCATCCTTTTCTACTGATCAACTTGTGTATCATTATATCAATACTGTACTTTTAACTTTAAAATATATTTTGAAATCAAGTCATGTGAGTCTTGAACTTGTTCTTTTTCAAAATTGTCTCTCTTGGTTCATATGCTTTTTCCTATAAATTTTAGAGTTAGCTTGTCAAGAACTACAATAGGACCCTCCAGAGACTTTGATTGAGACTGTGTAGAATTCTATAGATTAATTTAAAGATAATTACACCCAGTACAGTAACACAAAATATTTCTTTTGAATATGATTTATTTCTCCGTTGATTTGGGTATTTTCCATTTCTTTCTTTTTGTATAGATCTCATACCTATTTTTTTTTAAAACTTATCATTAAATATTTCCTGTTTTCTAGTGTTATTTTAAGTGTATTTTTTTATTTTATTTTTTCAGTGTTCCAAAATTCATTGTTTAAGCATCACACCCAGTGCTTCATGCAATATGTGCCCTCCTTAATATCCACCACCAAGCAGAGGGGGAGACAAAGCATGTAAAGGTATTTTTAAAATATTTCCATTTGTTTTAGCTAACATATAAAAATACATTGGATATTTTTGCATCCTACAACCTTATTAAACTTACATTATTTCGAATAGCTTTTTGGGGTAGATTCTTTGGGATTTTTAACAGTGGAAATTGAAAGGAAGATTCCTTTTCAATCTTAGGCCTCTTTTTTATTTTATTTTTTTTTTTTTTTTGTCTTTCTATATTGCACTAACGTACAGGTGGTGCTATGCAGGTGGTGATGATGCTGATACAGGTGGTGAAAGGAGACATCCTTGCTTTGTTCCATATCTTGGAAGGAAAACACTCAGTTTTTTCGCAATTATGTATTCACACCTATGCCTATTAAATATTCACACTTATTTCTAAAAGTCAGACACACTGATAATTTTTTTAAGTTCTTAACTTTTAGACAAATAAAGCAAACCAAGAATTAACTATTAACTTAAAAAGCTTTGTAAATATAATATCTCACAGAGATTACAAGATATTAGTATGCCAGGATACCGAGCCAGGAGTATAAGAGATACAGAGATAAAATTAGACTGATGGACAGTAAGATTTGATAAAGTAATCCATTTGGCTTTAGCTGACCACTGATTTTTATTTTTTTAATAATATATATTTTATAAAATAAAATGTTTATAGTAAATACATTTTATTAGTTTGATTTTTTTTTATTTAAATAGCATTCCATTCCTGTGAGTGTAATTATTTTTATGATTGAATCTGATGTGACTGGCCTTCCCTCTTCTTTTTTTTTTTTTTCTTTTTTTTTTTTTTAGGTTTTTTTTTTTTTTTTTTGTGCTAAAAGGAAACTGAAAAACACAAGCCCTAGTCATCCTTTCACAAGCAGTTTTTTTTTTTAGGTTTTACAAAAGTAATTTATTTTTTAAAAATCGTAACATGTACATAAAAGATTTTATTTAAACTGAAAAACACAAGAGAGCATGAAAGGACAAAGGTCAGATCCATAATCACAAGCAGTTTACAGTTTGACTTCTAGGTCCCATGTGTGTATCTACAAAAGTAAGCATTTTAATGTAATTAAGATCGTAGTTATGTATCATGCTTTTTTACACACCATGAATATTTACCATTTCAAAGTCCCCAAACTGAGTATTTCGATAACCAAGAATACAATACACCAACTCCATCTGAAAGAAAAAGTGTAATCCTGCCTTTCTCGGCAACAAAGATTTCAGAGAGGACAAAAATGGCAACAGGCCTCTAAAGATACTGGCAGGGTTACCATTAAAATACTGCATTCCCTTAATGTTCAATTAAAACAGACATAAGTAAGAGTACACAATGTATAATGCTTCTAAAAGAATTCATTATCCAATCTATACTATTCAAATATTAGCAACGGGGTATGTTTCCATTGAATCACTTAATGTATTCCTATAGTACAGCCAAAGAGACGCACACACATTAACAGTTAATACAATGTAAGTATGAACGCATCCGCATACAGCTCTCCCTCTATACTTCCTCCTGCCCCTCTGCGGCCAACCTAGTAAGTCCTCACATTTCTGAGACAGCGTAACAATTCCATGTCCAAGATGCTTCTTTCCTATCAATAATAACAAAAACTTATAAATTGGTTGATTCACTTGCTGTACCTTTTATCATACATTGTCACCTCAGGACATCCAAAAAGCTTAGATGTTACAAAATAATGACACTTGTCCACAACAAACACAGGTACTTCATCAAAATGCACATCCAGACCTATGGTTATAACCGAAAATGGTCTTCTATATGTGGAGATAACTAGCAAAAAGCCCTTCCCTTCACCCCTCCTCTGCTCCCTCCACCATTTTAATGACCAAGCATAGGACTACATCTAGCTCTAAGAGGTGACTGACAGACACTCCCAGAACAGTCCTTCCTAAAAACTAACAAAAGGGCATTCATAAAGGGAGTATTTTACTACCTCTACTTTTAATATATTTTGGGTATTAGGACTTGTTTATCCTTTGACACACAGCAACATTAACTAAAACGCACATACAGAACTTTAAAGACTCATGGGCACAGAACCCTTTGCTCCTCACTTCCTTCCCTGCCCCCATCCCCATCCCCTAGTGAACCCAGTGAACAGTCAGCATACTCTCCAAGACATCAAGTTTAATAACTCCATTCCCAAAATACAAACATTCCTGTAAATTAACAATAAAGGGTGGTGCTACTCTACTCCTAACATGTTCACTTTCAAACATCCAGACGACTAGATGTTTCAAGTAAGGATTTATTTAAAATTTGCCCACTACATACATAGTAGCACTGAAAGAATATTCTGGCTTAGAATCCTTCCTCTTCTCATTTCTATCAACAGAGTGGAAAGTAGAAGCATCTGTAATGCTTAGAGGGGATTTTAACAATTTCACTTCCTCTAGTTTTCAGAATAGTCTTTCCTGATTTTAAACACAAAGTGTACACAATGTATTTGTTTACTAACTACTTTTGTCATACACTGGCAACCTCTTAAACATCTAGAAAGACTAGATATAAATTAGGACTCATTTGTCCTTTATATACACTATATACACAGCTAAATAAAACAAAATGCAGACATACAGGACAATGGTTAATCCTCCCTAACTGTAAACATACTGAACCAGTACAAATATCATATCATGTGTACTGCTCTGAGAGGTGGTTTCATCATTTTGATCATTCCATTTTCAAAAGACAGCATTTCACATGAATTTTAACAAAAGGATTATCTACAAAATGTGTTATTTTACTACCTCTACTTTTAACGTACGTTGTGTACTTCTAAACATCTAGAAAGGCTAGATGTTTCAAATAAGGACTTGAGTTTGTCCACTATATACACAGTAGTGTTGAATAAACTACACACATGTAACAATGGGTTATATCTGAAATTGTCTTCTGCATGGCAACATTCCAGTCTAGAACCCTTCATTTCTCACAACTCCTCTCTACCGCTAACCCAGTGGGTGAGTGCAAATAGGCACGTGTCACTTAGATGTGACTGTTATCTTTTCAAGTCCTTTTCAGAAGACAGCCTTTCGATGAATTTTAACACAAAGTGTACAAAATGTGTTAGTTTACTAACTCTACTTTTGTCAAACATTGGCAACCTCTCTAATATCTAGAGACTAGATATTATAAAATTAGGACCTATTTGTCCAGTATATATACAATATATAGTCAAGTTAAATACACATAGCATATAGGGCAATGAATAAGCTGAAATTTCCTACTACACACTAGCAAAGCATCTTTTGCAATTTCTTCCCTCCCACTTCCCTCAAACCAAGGAACAAGTATACTGTTCAGAGAGGTGGTTTAGCAATTCCATTTCCAAAATATTTCCCATCAGTTTTTAAAAGCTATTTATAAGAAGCATTACTCTACTTTTACATACATCAAACATTTCTAAATATCTAGAAAGACTAGATATTTCATACACGTACTTGTCCACTGAGTACACAACAGCACTGTTAAATAAAACCACACACAGCTAACAATGGGTACAATCTGAGGTATATTATAAATATGACCATCATTTGGGACTAAACTATTCCCTCCCTCACTTCCTTCTCTCCACCACCAATCCAGTAGACAAGTACAGGCAAGTGTAATGTTTAAAGGTAGTTGAACAAATTCATATCCAAAAGTCATTTACAGAAGAAAAGCTTTCCTTTGAATTTCAACACAATGTGTATAGAATGTGCTAATTTTACTAATTTGTCATACATTGGCAACCTCTTCAACATCTATAGACTAGATGTTGCAAAACTAGGACTCATTTGTCCATTATATACACTATATACACAGCAAAACAAAATGCACAATACACAAAATGGTTTTGTCTGAAAATGTCCAAGCACAAACACACTAACATATTACCTTTTGCAATTCTTTCCCTTCCATCTCCTTCAAGCAACAGAACAAAGATACATGATAGAATACTGCTCAGAGGTGGTTAAACAATTCCATCACCAAGACGGTTTATTTCCTATGAATTTTAAGCAAAAAGATATTTACAAAGCGGTATTTTACTACCTCTACATTTAACATACGTTGGGCACTTCTAAACATCTAGACAAACTAGATGTTTTAAATAAGGACATAATTTGTCCACTATATACACAGAAGTCTTGAATAAACTGCACACATGTAACAGTTATAATCTGAAAGTGTCTTCAAAATGTGAACATTCTAGCCTAAGACTATCCATTCTCATCTCTCCTTTCTCCACCAACCCAGTGGGCCATAATGCTCAAATTTTCAGAAGACTATCTTTCTAGGAATTTTAACACAAAATGTACACCATGTATTAGTTTACTAACTAACTCTATTTTTGTCATACACTGGCAACCTCTTTAACATCTAGAAAGACTAGATGTTGAAAATTAGGACTCATTTGTCCAGTATGTACACTATATACACAGCTAAGTAAACCAAAATGCAGGAACATAAAGGACAATGGTTCATCTTCCCTCACTATGAACACACTGGCAGAGCTCTCTGCACTTCCTTTTCCCACCTCCTCTGCACCAGTGCACAAACACAATGTGTACTATTCAAAGAGGTGGTTCGGCCATTCCCCCTAAATTAGACGGCATTCCATATGAATGTTAACAGAAAGGTATTTACAAGAATGTCTTTTTACTACCTCTATTTTTAACACGTTATCAGGCACTTCAGAACATCTAGAAAGACTAGATGTTTCAAAAATGTACTTAGCATTGTCAACTATATATATAGTAGTTGAGGGATAAAATGCACACACAAAACAATGGTTGTCATATGAAAATGTCTTCTAAATATGACCAGTCTGGCACCGAACCTTCTTTTCTTCCTCCTCAAGGTCGTCTACTTCATGTCCTCTTACCCACTGAACAAACGTGGATGCGAGCCGCTCCTGATGTCCCTTCTAGAGGTGGTCTAGCAATTCCATTTCAAAGTCATTTTCAAAAGACATTTCTTCCCGGCCCGGTAGGGCCTCTGTCCACCGTTCTCCATAGAAAGTGAGGTTTCGTCCAGTGGGGGCGGAGCGGTCATTCCAGGGCCGGGCCTGTGGGGCTCCACGGCCCAAAGGCTGCCGAGCTTGCGTCCACGCAGACCCGCCTTCTCAGGCCCTCGGCAGCCCCAATGGCCCTCCGCGGCATTCGCGTGGCCGCCATTCTTCTCGCTCCGCCACACCCGACGTCCAATGGCGCCGGGAGCCCGCTGGCTCGGGCAGGGGCTTGGCGGAGGCCCCGCAGAGTTGCGCCGGGGGAGTGGGCAGCAGGCGAGGTCTGGGCTCCGCAAGAGGCCGCCGCCATCCGCGCCAAGGTGGGGGCGGGGGGTGCGGAGAAGCTCGCAGCTGCTTCACTCTGGGCCTGGCCGGTGGGCAGCGGCGGCGAGGGCGCTGGGTCTCTGCAGGTCGGAGCCCGCGACCTGTCCCCGGGCCCCCCAGGTCACCCGCCAGCCTCAGGCCGGAGGGCCTGGAGGGCCCTGGGATCGACGGCCGCGCTGCGTTTCTCACCTCGCTCTCTGCCGGAACTCTTGCCTTCCCTATTCTTAAGTACATTGGTCTACATGAGAGGTAAGTATGGATTTTTATTTTTAAGATTTTATTTATTTATTTCAGAAAGAGAGAGAGAATGAGACAGAGCACAAGCACGAACAGGGGCAGGGACAGAGGGAGAAGCAGACTTATCGATAAAAGGGAGCCCCATGCGGGACCCTGGGATCATGACCTGAGCCAAAAGCAGATGCTTAACTGACTTAGCCACTGAGGCACCCAAAGTGTGTATTTTTTTAATGTCCCCAAAGGACACCTAAATTTTAGTGCAGTTTTATTCTTTTTAGTAATTAGAGAAAAGAAAGTTGAGATTCTATGTGGACAATAATTTCTCGGTTTTCCATTTGACTCCTTTAGTGTCATTTCTTTGTGATACTTCCTTAAGAAAAAATGTAATTCTTGAATTTTAAAAAGAATAATGGTTTTATTTTACTATTTAAAAATATTGGGCAATTTCTGGTGATGACAAAATGTCAGAAAACATAGCTAAAAGACTTCTATGTTAAATATCAAAATCTATAGTTGGGTCTTTTCAAGAAATAAAACTAGGATTGTTTGACAATGAAGGAACTAATAATCTCACTAAATGTGGGCTTTGAAGTTGCTTATTTAGCATTTCATTGTTCCCAGCAGAATGTTTCAGAAAATAAATTTTCCAAGTCTTTAGAATTCTGTCAGTTAATGCTCTGAATGTTCCAGTGCATATGACAATCCTTGATTTCCGCCCATGTATCTCTAGATATTTGAAGTTTCCAATCTTCTTATTGCCTCTGAGGCACAAAATTTCCAGTCAAGTTGTTAGCTTACTAATTCAAGATCTATAGACTCTTGAACCCTAACTCCTTCCAGTGCCAAACATCCTGTGTGACTTCCATGATTTTGGAAATCTGAGCCTACACTTCTGATCCTAGGAAGACTCATTAAGTCATAAAAAGAATCAAGTTTATAAGCTGAGTTTGGAGATTGGCCTCTCATTTGCTTTGCCCTGAAAATTTTCTCAAAAGTAGTTGGCTGGCAAGTGAACCTACACCTGCTGGCTTTATAGGGGCCCAATCCAGTGCGACAGGTATGCTTGTAAGAAGAGGAAGTTTGGACACAGACAGGTACAGAGGGAACAATATATAAAGACACAGGGAGAAGGCGGTCATCGGCAAGCCAAGGAGAGAGGGCTCAGATGAATCCAACATTGCCAATACCTTGATCTCTGACTTCTACTGCTATGGTTCAAGACACCCAGACTGTGGTATTGGTCATGGCAGCCCTAGTAAGCGAATGCAGTGACTTTTGTTGAATGCTGCAGAGAACCCTCAGGGTCACCCAGAAGGTGAACTGTATATAAAACCTGAAGCTCTTCTCCTAGCTTCTCCAGTAGGGTCGCTGAGCTGGTTCAATTAGAGGTGTCAGTTACAGGTGACCCCTACTGACTGTCTCACAGGTTGGCTCTAGAGATTGTATATCTTAATATGAGTGAAATCACATAAAATATACAACGTGTCTTCTGAGGCTAACAGAGTCTTAATATTTTTTTAATCTCTTCAACCTACTCTAAACCTTGAATGACACAACCAAAGACAACTTTGTTCTCACGCTTTTGTCATATATTTGACACTGAGTGGCAGATTCTGCTTCTAAATTCTTAGTCAACATATCCAAGAGTTTTCTCTCACCAAAGTAGTTTTCCATAACACTATCCCAATACCTCACTCTCAGCCAATGCCCCCTCAATTTCCTTCCTCCACTGTCCCCACTTGCCTCCATTGTTTTGTTAAGGTCCTTTCTAAACTTCCCTTACCCAAGTGGGGGCAGCACTGGAAGAGGGCAGGGACAAGTCTCAGCAGGGTTAGGGCAGGACTCCTTGAATCTAAGAGTAGAGCAACACCCTTATCTCTGGACCTAAAGGATCAATTCAAGACCAATTGACCAGAATAGGAAAATAGCTATTAACCCAAAGTGGTCTTTATCTAGAAATTCCAAAACACACCTCTCTTTGTTTTTTTGAGAGTGCCAACAAAGCAGATCCGGTTTGATTTTTAATCATCTATTTTACTGTTGCTTTAAGGATTAGGAATAAAAATATTGTCTCTCCCTTAACCTCCACCTGTGTGTAGAAGGGCACCAAAGCTTGCCAGGTATAGTGGGCCTGCTCCGATATGGAACTTTACACTTTACACTGGCCAATGCACAAGGGACCTTTTTTCCAGAAGCTATATGTGTGTGTGTGTGTACATATGTATGTGTGTGTGTGTGTGTGTATGTGTGTGTATATATATATATGTATATATATATATATTAGCTATATATTTTAACACCAACTCACTTTCACTAATAATAAAAATAACGTAAATAAAATACACCTTCTCTTCTAATGAAATGGTTTTACAGAAACCCAATGTTGCTTCCAAGTACGATTATTCATGAAAATTCTTTATGTTCATTTAGCTTGTTCCTCCACAGTACTGTGTGACTGAGGGCTGAACTGTTGGTGGAAAAAAGTCCTGTGTCTGAAACTAAAGATGTCAGCAACATACTGTGTCAGATCCCTAACCTCATTCACCCTCCGTCTATACCTTCTACAACCAATTGGATTGGGTTGTCGTGTAGTGTAGACATGAAGCACTTCAGGATATTAACTATGAAATTTACCAAATTACTGACCCAATAAAGAAAACTCTACTAGATGCAAAGTTCTGGAATTTTCTTAATTGACAATGGAATTGTTTTTCCTTAATGCTATTGTTTATTTTTCATGTTCTTTCACAGTTATTTCCTAAGTTTGGACTGTACTATTTTGGTTTTACAAAAAGTTACATAAATAATCATTACTACATCTATCTCCAATACTATTCTTTCAGTGCTGACATTGAATTCATAGTACGCATAAAATAACCTTTTTCATTATCTTTTTTTTCTTTCTTTTTTTAATGTAGACGGACTCTTCTATCCTTGAAAATATTCTGCTTTTCATTGCCATTCAGTCTTATTGGACATGTACTTATTGACCATTTTCTTAATTGTTGTATGAAGGATTGTTAGACATGACCCTAGTCTCAATGATACCTTTTTTTAAAAAAATATCTTATTTATTTATTTTTCATAGAGAGAGAGTGAGTGAGCACAAGCAAGGGGGGTGTCAGGCAGAGGGAGAAGCAGGCTCTCCGCTGGGCAAGGAACCTGATGTGGGACTTGATCCCAGGACCCTGGGATCATGACCTGAGCCAAAGTCATAGTCTCAAAGATTCTTAACCTTTCTATAAATGAAGGAAAATTTGAGAATTTAATGGAAATCATGCAACTATTCACCTTAGAAATCTACATATTTACATGGGCCCCAGGTCATGAACATTTGTCCCTTACAATGTTAGTGTCAAGTATTCAGAGTAACGAGGTTTCTAAGAGAAAGTTTCTAGGTTTCTAAGAGGAACTATAAAGACAATGTTATCTCTGCCAAGTGATAAAGAAACTGGAATTTTATGGGGACAGTCAAATAAACTCATTTCCTAAGCACCAAGAGTTGTCTCCTGTATTTGTGAAATGATGCAGGAAATAAGCTAATTCATTAATATCTAAAATACTAAGCACCTGCTGAGTGAAAAGCCCTTTGCCATGTTCTATAGTGATATAAATATGTGCTCTAATGGAGTTCATCTTGTTGAGTTAATAGAGCATTTTCTGAAGTCATTAAGAAGCAATACAGAACAGCAGAGACACATGAGCCAAATAAACTTTATTGTCACCAAAGTACAATAGACAATCATAAGAAAATGAGAGATCAGTTGGCAATGGGAACTTTAGGAACACTCCACTCCTGAAACATGAGAGTTCTCCAAAAAAATCCCTATTCTGTTGATGAAATACATTCTTTTCTGTTTGAATTCCATTCAAACAGATGGTGGGAGCCATTGCAAATTTTCAAGCCAAAAGGTGATACAATTTAGCTTGCATTTTGGACTCAACCTGGGCTCATCCAACTGGTTTCATACATGCCAACTGACTCAAAGCAGAGCGGTCACCTCTACTTTAAAGCTAGATTCCATGCTGAGCTACAACATGGGTGTGAGTCTTCAGTTACTACACGGAAAGCCCTTCTGAGCTGGAAAGACCAGGATTAAGAGCAGTGAACATTGGCAGTGAATGTGGGAGGAGGCCATAAATCATGCTCTGCGGGGTGTGAGAATTTGGAATACCTACAAGAGGACAGATGTCTCGGAGCGAATAATTTCATGTTCTATTGCATTGCGTGTAAATGTCAGAGTGGAGTGGAAGCTCTTAGACTATTTGATCCAACCAAGAAGCTGGGAAAGTGTGAAGGAGTCTTGAACCACATGCTTCACTCACTTCTCCCAATTTGGGGCAACAAATAAAGGAAAATACCTCAGAATATGAGGGAAGATTATGGCCACTTCTTAGAAAGTGAGTAGTCAGTGGAATCAAATACAGCCCTGAGGCAGGCCCACATTTGATTAACAATCCAAGGGACACTGTAACTCTGAGTGGGAAGGCCGCTAGGCCAATTAGGCATTGCACGGAACAAAATTAATATCGACCCTTCCTCTCTACAAATATAAAAATCAAATTGACATGGATCGCAAACCTAAATGTGAAAAGGTAAACCAATAAGATTTTTTAGAGGAAAACAGAATTCCATGACCTTGGTGCAGGCAAAGATTTTTTACATGTTACAGAGAAACACCATAAAAGAATTGAGAAAAATTAGATTTCATGTAAATGAATGCTCTTTTCAGAAAAAGATACCATTCAGAGACAGTGAAAGTAAACCCCTAGGAAACTAGGAGAAAACATTCATCCCAAACATGCATCTGACAAATGACCAATATCCAAAATATAGGGACAATTCCCACAAATCAATAATAAAAAGAGATAGTTCAATTAAATCAACAGAATGATGGAAACAGAAACTTCAAAAGAAGATCAAAATGTTCAGTATGTCTACGAAATGTCTTTTATTATTAATCAGGGAAAAGAAAATTAAAACCACAATGAAATATCATTTCATAGCTACCGGAATGTTTAAAAGGGAAAGGAATGACCAAACTATGTGTTATAGAGTATGTAGAAAAACTGGAACTCTCATTTCTTGCTGGAGGAGGTGTAAGTTAGCACAACTCTTTGGAAAACTGTGTGTCAAAATCTAATGAACTTAGAGGTGCACATATCCTAATACACAGTAATCCCATCCCTAAGAATGGACCCAGTAAAGGAGAAATGTATGTCCATTAAAAGACAAGGATAGCAACTTCATTCGTGAGTACTGAGAACTACGTCTCAGCAGGAGAGTGGATGAATTGTGGCAAATTCGTACAATCACAGACTGTAGAATTAGAAAAAGAACAAGTCACTTGTATGGGAAGGAATGACGGGTACAGCTCACAGAAATAATGTTGGACAAAAGAAGCAAGATACAAAGAATACAGCCTAGAGAATTCCACTGATAAGGAGTTTTAAAATGTGCAAAACGAACCCATCCATACTGTCCAAGTCAGAAAGCAGTTACTTCCCAAAGGAGAGGGAGATAAGAACCAAGGAGCCTAAGAGATCCTTATGGAATTTTGGAAATGTTCCATATCTCCACCTGGACCATGGTTACTCGAATATGGACATGTACACAAAGTAATCAAACGTAGACCCGATATGTGTATCCTTTATCATTTGTATATACAGTTCAATAAGAAATCAGTATAAGAACACCGTATCTGTCCTCACCATACCTGACCCTTTAGTGACCCTGAAGCCAGTTAGTCACACTTTTTCCTAACAGTCTCTTGAGGGGCTCACATCTGTTGCTAGGCCTACCTGGCAGCTCTTTGTGAGTTCCCTTTGCTAGGGACCTTTTGGTCTCCAGGCACTGCCATGCCTTACAGCTCAGTCTGGGACCATCTTCCCTTCTCTCTCTGCAATTTCTCCCTGGGTTGGTGGTTTTCAGGTCTCAGAAATGCATCAGAATTAACATAAAGTGGTTTTGTTGTTATTGTTGTTGAATGCCAAGATTTGGTTAGCACTCTAGGGCTGATTAAGTGGATGGGGACTGGAGACTGGCCATCAGTACTTAAAAGTTTTCTAGATGATTCCATGTGTAACCAAAATTGAGAGCTGCTCTTCTAGGTGACCCCATCTGTAGATGCCATCTGTATACTAATCATGGCCACATTTGTGTCTCCAATACAGTACTTCTTGAACTCCAGTCTCCATATGAAAACTGCCTACTTATAATTATAATCAATGTCTCAAATATATGAAAAAATGAATGCGTTGGCTTCCTACCTTCACCCCTCATCTGTTCCTACCCTACAGTTCTTGTCTATGCAGTCATCATGACTTTCCCCCAGACCATCAGTGCAAGAACCTTTGATCACCCTTGTTTCCTCTCTTACCTCCATCCCGATCCCTGCTGAATCAAGTGGGTTAGCAAATTCTGTAAGAACAGAGTATATCTTGAATCAGTTCTTCTTACCTTCTCTACTACCACTCTGATCAAAACCTGTATTATCTCTCAGTGGGACATTGCAGAAGTTTCCAACTGGTGCTTCTGCTCTTGTTCTTACCCCCCCCCCCATTTTTTTTTTTTAACACAGCTTCTAGGTTGGTTGTTAATGCATATATAACAAGTTAAGGCCTTCCCCTGCTCAAAGCCTTTCAACTCTTCAAATGAAGTCAGAATTGCTTATCACAGATTAAATGAGCCCTAGGGGTGGCTCCTGTCTCTCACCCTTGCCCATCAGATCCCTGCCACACCAGCCTCTTTGATGTCCTTCCAACGTGACAAGGCCTTTTGTACTTCATGGTCTTTGAACTTGCTCTTACCCCTGCCCTTTTTCACGGACTCTTCATAAGGCTGGCTCCTTCTTGTCACCTGGCCCTGGCTCTGTCCTCGGAGGAACATTCCCAACCTGTACTTCCTAAATAGTGTGTCTCTTCTATTTCAAAGAGCCCTTGACTTCCTCAAGCCCTTTGTACAATCCACCAAGACTTATATTCATTTCTTTAACACCTTCCTGTGCCTCCAAACCAAAGCTTCTAGAGAGCACAAACCTGGCTTGCCCTTTGTAAGATCTTCTTTCTGGCTTCTGAGAGCTTCAAGCATATAATAAGCACTCAAAAGAAAAACTGGGGAATAAGGCCTTCATCAATTGGTCAAATTTCTCATTATAAAAGATTTAAAGGATAATTTACTAAGAACTTATGCCATGCTTGATGCAATGGAGAGTGTAGAACCTACTTATTTTTCATAAAAGCCATCTGAGAGGTAGGCACTATTATCTTGCCTTACAAACTGATGTAAATCCGTTGAGACAACAGGTGACTGTTGGACTTAGTGGGTTTGACCCTAAAGCCATCCATTTAGACCTGTACTCTTTTTTTTTAAGATTTTATTTATTTATTTGACAGAGAGAGATCACAAGTAGGCAGAGAGGCAGGCAGAGAGAGAGAGAGGAGGAAGCAGACTCCCCACTGAGCAGAGAGCCCGATGCAGGACTCGATCCCAGGACCCTGAGATCATGACCTGAGCCGAAGGCAGCGGCTTAACCCACCGAGCCACCCAGGCGCCCTAGACCTGTACTCTTCTTCCCTCTGTCCAGAAATAAGCATGAGAAATTCCCCCACTATATATAGGACAGCACCCGCAGGCTGGTGTCACCTTAGGGGTCTTATGGACACTACTGAAAACACTATCTTCTATTTACTTCTCTAGCTCTTTAAGTTTCCCAAACCATTTGCTTTTGTTTTATTTCCTTTGATCTCTGTTCATGGGTTCATTCAACTACCTATCTGTTATGTCTCTCAGCAGACACCATCTGGACCAGAAAACAGCTTAGATTTAAAATATGGAAAGTGTCAGTGCACAAGGACCAATAAGGACCTAGAACAATGAGGAGACGGAACCACTGACTCGACAGGGAGATTCAGATGTGACCACGGAGGTGACATTTGGAGTGAACCCCGAATCTTGGAGAAAAGATAGGAAGCAACAAAAGAAAATCAGGATATTTCTGTGAGAAGCCCACCAGGTAGTTGGGTGGGTGTTGTTCCTGTTATAGAGTTTATTAAACAAACTAAGGCCCAGTGAATAAGTGTTTTGCCTTGAGTCACCTAACATAAGGTTATATAGGTACAACCATTCCTCCTGCCCTTGACCTCTTCTCTCAACAGTACAGTCTCATTCAAAGACACTTTCCACACCAGAGTCATGTTTTCATGTGTCCTAATTAAAGACACACACATTAATTGCATCAGTGGATTCTGATAACGTCTAACCCAAAGACTGTGTGGTCAAGGTGGTTTCTGTGGAACAATTGGTACAACTCCTAAATTATGACTTTTCTTTCAGCAGCTTATAAATGGCTTTCTGTTATCGTTAGTAAAATTTCTTATGAGTATAAAAATAAGAGATCATAATAATTTAATACATATATTTTTCTAGTGTATATTTTGATATCCTGTTTTCATTTGATTTACATTCCATTAATCAGATTTTTAAAATATCCACCAGGTAGTTTAATATTACAAAACGTATTTGGTATGCTTATGCATGTGTATAGATGACTTGGCAATTCTTTTTCTTTCCCTAATGATTTTTTTCATCAGATACCTATGAATTGTGTACTTTGTTCCAGACAAGGGGTAGGCACTGGGGATAGAATAGTGATTGAACAAGGTGAAGCCCTTACAGTTACGGAGTTTACGTGTGTGTGTTGTGTGCCAGGGAAGAGATCTGACAAAACCCATTGATCAGTAAGTCCTATGATGGGGATGACCATAGGGTTCCATTGCAGTGCATATAAAAGGACGAAGCCCAATACAGAGAAATGATAAGCACTGTCAGGAAAATACAGACTGAGCTGAGACCTGTGTATACATGAAGGACAGTTGCAAGGGGAAAAGGACAGTGAGCAGGGTGAGGGAGGTTAGAGGGGCTGATATAGTACAAAAGGCAATTTGTTTCCTCATGGCCCTTAGCATATGCTGCACACTGGACCCTAACTCCTCTTTTCTAGTTTCTAGGACTATGACAATTACCCCTAATGAATCAGAATTTAAAGTACTTATAAAGAAACAATTGGCTGATTGGCCACATTGTTATGGCAAGAATTATGGGTCTCTTTACAAGATCCTTAGTATTTAGATATACCACACTCTGACTCCAAATGCTTTTCAGCTATAATAAAAGGCCAAGGGAACACGTCCTGCATTCTCTTTTTGCATGGGTACACATGATGACATGAAAAACGTGGTCAAGCTCTTTCCCGCCTGCTGGGAACGTAAATTCAGACCGCATTAGGATAGCGAGCAACACCTTCCCATTCCACATTGACCCTAGGAGATTGTGCGACTCTCTTTTCAAAAATCTCCTATTGTCAATGACAATCAACCAGAGCTGAGTGAAGCTGAGATATTAGAAACATAAGTATATGCAAATACTTGTGGTACTGGCTATGCCCTTTCTCCTAGTTTGTTCAAATCAAGCACTTCTGCTCAGTTTTATGATGGTACTTGGTGAAAAGTTGCTGTCATAGCCCACCGTTGTGTTCCTTCCGGCAATGATTATTTCTTCACAATTTCTGCAGGTAACATAAGTGCTACTGAAAAAATTATGATTCCTAAAAATAAATTTGCAAATTATCTTAAGAAGTCAAAACACAATTCTCTTTTTCTCTCACTATAAGGTATGGGTGCTCATGGTGGTTATAAAGGATAAGCTATGTTTTTAAATATTAAGTTTTTAACTACACAAGTCATTTATTAACACAGTTACATTGTTCAAACTCCAAGTAATGATTTTATATAAGAAAATGGCACCACCCACATGTTTTTAAAGGGCAGCAGCTGGGGTTTTCTGTGAGTTAGATCATTATCTGCTGAGTTAGAGACCCTGATCAAAGACCATAATAAAATGCTAATCCTTACTGATTACATTCATTTGCAGGAAGTTATGTAAGTATCCAGTCAGAAGAGTTTATGTGCCATATTTTTAAAGAACAAGAGGAGACCTTTTATTATCTTAGGTCCCTTTATCTGAGCTACACTACATAATCATTTGTCTTATACCTTTGGTTCAACATTCTTTATATGTTTAAGCTATCAAGAATCATTTTTAATGTTTCCTAAATCCCTTTTGGGCATGACTCCTTTGGCCAATATTTGTGGTTGTTAGAAATTAAAGGTGTGATCTCGATACTAAGTGAAAATTAATGCAGTATTTGATTTTTAGGTTTGTCCTCTGATAATTAGGTGATGTCCAGATATTAAGATTTATGGAATCTAATCAGTGGCTGAGTAGTTCTGGCCATTATTGGAAGTTTTGTATATAAGAAGGAAATGCAACATTCACCAAGATACTAAACATCAAGAGAAATACGAGCTTGTTTCTGAGGAGATCGTGAGTATAACTTCTGCTGGGCAAAATTTGTATTTGAATTATTGAACTCATTTTTTTCCTATAAACCCTTGAATTTTTTAAGAGCTTTAATATTTGTTGCATATTCATCTATATAAATGTATATATATAATGTATATATATTTATCTATATAAATGTGTCTATTTAAGTTAAGGCTCATTCTTTAAAATCCTACTTATTTTTTTCTTGGATTTTTAATTTATATGTGAACTTATTAATTACTAGATGACAGATTTGCTTATTACTTCAGCATTTTTATAGTGAACGCCTAATGTGAACATTTATCTCTCATATTCTTCCTTCTGAGAAGCAAAAATCAGTCCTCTAGCATCATGAGTTAGCTGTAGTAATATACTATATTGAATAATTTAATTTTATCAAGTGCTATTGAATCAACCTTTATTAATACCATTGCTAAAATTCAGAGGCTACTAATGCATTTCTTCAAATTATACACCTCTCCAAATAACTTTAGACCAAATTATATAAACCTCTGGTCAATGTCCCAAGCAGCATCTTATAGACGTTGGCCTTAAGCCATCCTAAAGAGGCATTATAGTGGAGAACATAATCATTGGAGACAGACTACCTAGTCTCAAACATGGGGTCAATTTCTTTCAAGCTACCTGTTGGCAAAGCCCCTTTTTTTAGCCTCACCTCACTTATCCATAAAATGGGGATGGAAATGCTATCTACTGCATAGGGCTATCATGAGAATCAAATGGGATGACTGTAATAGTAGCTATTTATTCAGAGTTTATGATATGCCTGCCATGTTGTTAAGAACTTTCATTATCTTCGTGGGTTTGGATAATAACTTGGGGACATGCACCATTACTGGCTGTATTTTCTCAAAAAGGGAACAATCTCAGAGATGGTAACTCAACATGTGTGACACCCCACCCAGGACACAGTGAACCCTCTGCAGATGTTAGTTACTGATACCATCCTAGAGCTGGCCCATGGGCATTTTGAGTACACTTAACCTGCCCCTGAATACCTCTGAGCTCATGTTTATGACTGGGTTGTTGGGACATCCTATCAGTTAAACCATAGGTAAAGTGTCCTCACTTTACAATGCCAAATCACTTAATGAGGCAATAGAAGGTGAAAATTATGGCTCCTAGACATATTTGATCAGATATTTCTGGTTTGAATGTGAAAACCCTGTTAGTTGTTCTTTATGTATGAGTTTGTCCCTTTCTAAAATATCTTTGTAAAGACATGTAAAGACATTTGTAAGAGACACTACTATATCTAACCCTCAATAAAGAAGTGGTCAAACTTAGACCAGAGGGTCAGGTTGAGGTCTCGAGACCTTCAGTCTGGCTCTCCTGTAAGCTGCAAACTATACTAAGCGTTCTACGTGTATGATGACAAATGGTTATACTGCCTTTGTTGAAAACATCAGCAACTGAGAAATCACCTCTTTCCAAAGAATCCCACTTGAGTCCAATGGCATGAATCTTACAAAGCTCTTCTCTATACAGAATGAAAATCTTTCCATGTGTGACCTCCAAATACTGCTCCTAGTACTCACTAGTTTCTTTCTTTCTTTTTTTTTTAAGATTATTTATTTCTTTACTTGCGAGAGAGAACATGAGTGGGTGGGAGGGGCAGAGGGAAAGGAAGTTGCAGACTCCCCACTGAGCAATGGAGCCTAATGTCGGGTCTTGACCACAGGATTCTAAGATCATGACCTGAGCCGAAGGCAGATGCTTAACCCACTGAGTTTCCCAGGTGCCCTGGCACTTAGTAGCTCCTTATCAAATATTTATTGAATGACTTATTTCAGACGCACTACAAATGAATTGATTTGAAACTGTCCTTCACATGACGTCTCTTCAAATATTTGGGGACAAACATTACTTCTCCCTTGAGGCTTTTTCACCAGCTTAATATCTGAAGACCTATAGTTGGTGATTACAACATAGAAGGGACTTCAGATGTTCTGGGTCTAATGTCAAATAGTCTGTCTATGCTGAGAAATAAGTGATAATTGCCATCACAAGATCAGAAAAGTAAAGGGCTATGAAAGTGCTCCCTTGGAAAAGGTTTGTAAATTGCAATTTCTATAAAAATGCAAAAATGGTAAAGAACATCAGTTTAGTTCTAATAAGTTTGAGTATAAGCGGGATTCCTTATTTTCCTAGAGAAAATGCTGACCAGCTGTCCCAACTACCACATGTTGACAAGCAAGACTGATAAATTTTAAATTGGGTAACCCCAGTAACTCAGAATAAAAAAAAAAAATCATTCCTTTTATAACCAGCAGATTTTGTCACTGGGCAGTATGGCTTCATAACCAAGATGCCCAACAATTTTGGTGTTCTAGTTTTACTTTTCAAATGAGACCTTTTAAATTTTATAAATGGTACTACACAGACTGTATTAGATAAACCAAATGAAATGTATTCTGTGCCTTTTTTTTTTTAATAACCAGCTCAGATAAATTTTCATATAAATACTTTCTCACTTTTTTCTCTTTGGGGAGTATTATAGTATTTCTTCTTCTTATTTTGTAATTTAAATACAATTGCTATATAACATTATATCCGTTTCAATGTACACCATTAATGAGTCAATATTTCTATATATTGCAAAATGATCACGAAACTAACTCTAGTTAACATCCGTCACCACACATAGTTACAGAATTATTTGTTCTTGTGATGAAAGCCTTTAAGATCTACTCTCTTAGCAACTTTAAAAAATACCATACATTATTGTTATCAACTATAGTCCCCATGTTGTACGTTATATCCCCCTGACTTATTTATCTTATAGCTGGAAGTTTGTACTATTTAATTCACCTCTCTCATTTCATTCCCCCTCTACCTCCCTACCTCTGGTAAACACCCCTGTGTTCTCTGTATCCATGAGCTCAGTTGTTTAGGTTTTGTTTGGGGTTTTTTGTTTTTTTGTTTGAGATACCACACCTAAATGAGATCATATAGTATTCGTCTTTCTCTGTCTGACTTATTTCACTTAGCACGATGCCCTTGAGGTCTATCCATGTTGTCACAAAGGGCAAGATTTCCTTCTTTTTAACAGCTGAATAGTATTCCTGTGTGTGTGTGTGTGTGTGTGTGTGTGTGTGTGTGTGACATTTTCTTTATCCATTTTTCCATCAGTGGACACTTACAGTGCTTCCATGTCTTAACTACCATAAATAATTCTGCAGTCAACATCAGTGAACATGGGGGTGCCAATATATTTTGAGTTAGTGTGTTTTTTCCCCTTTGGATAAATACTCACAAGTGGAATTGTTGAATTATATGACAGTTCTATTTATAATTCTTTTGAAGAACCTCCATACTGTTTGTGGACCAATTTACATTCCCACCAACAGTGCACGATGTCTCCCTTTTCTCCATACCCAGGTCAACACTTGTCATTTCTTGTCTTTTTGATAATGGCCATGCTAACAGGTGTGAGGTATTTCATTGCAGTTTTGGTTTGCATCTCACTTTTTTTAAACAAGAAGGATCACATTCTGTTGTATGGTTTACAGGATAATTTATAAGATTATGTTCTCTACTGATAGGCACTTACTTAAGTCATTCCCAATCTTTCCTGTTATATACAATGCTGTAGTGAACATCCTCATACATATAGATGGTTTTAGACACATTTGTGGTTATAGCTGAGATTAAAATCTAAATGTGGAATAGAAGAGTTATGCATTTTAAATTTTCATAATTTTCTTGAAAGACCTAGCAAAAACTTACACTCCCACAAACACTTAGGTCTTCCACCCAATTTTGCCATCACTATGAATTATCAAACTTGATTTGATAGGTATTAAAACATTATAGTTTTAATTTACATTTCATCGATTATAAATGTAACAGAATATTTACAAATGTTTTTAAGTTGTAAGGTTTTAGGCCACTTTTCTCTCTAGGAAAGCTTTTTCATGTGCTCAACCAGTATTTATTGATTTGTTGGTCTTTTTTCTCACTGATTAATAAAAGCTAATAGATATTAAAGAAAGTAATCCTTTGTCATAGAAGCTACAGATATCTTATGGAAGTTAACATTTTTTTTTACTTTTGTAAAAAGACTTATTTATTTTAGGAAGAGTAAGAGAGAAACAAAAAGCAGGAGGGGCAGAGTTAGAGGGAGAGAGAATGTCCAGCAGACTCCCTGCTGCCCATAGAGCCTGACATGGGGCTCGATCTCACCACCCTGAGATCAGGACCTGCGCCCAAACCAAAAGTCAGACACTTAACCAACTGCACCACCCAGGAGCCCCTGTTTTTTCACTTTATAAAATAGCTTATAAAAGCCTACCAAATTTGAGAGGACATTATGTGAAAGACTGATCACGTATATAATAGCAGTAATGTGATCCACTTGAAATTATCTTTAACTTCTCTGAGAAGTAGGTTGTTGTTTCTTACCTGTAGACTATGAGGGGGTTGAATTAGAAAATCACTAAAATTCTTTTAATATCATGATATGGGTTTTCCTCTTTGTTGTTAGATACTTTGTTGTTAGATATTTTGAACAACTGGTGGTGGCCATTAAGTCCATATAATTACCTCAGATTAATAAGCATTTATGGAGTAGCTATCATAAACAATGTTAAAGACATCATGATGGGTTTGAACCATGTTGTATTGATATCGAATCTAAAAGAATCAAATGTTAACACAATGCCACCCAACCCCAACACACACACGACTTGGGGCTCTCAAAAAGAGTTGACAAAAGCCTTAAACATAAGGCATAATAAGAACATAATATTATGCCAGACAATTAGAAGACATTTTGATCAATTAAGTTGAGCTCAATATGACTTGAAAACCAAGTAGGAAATGTTCTTAAAAGGCTTCAAGGAGAGTGAAACATGTGAAGCATTAAAATACACATGCTGACCATCACATGTCCCAGTTTACTGCCCAAAAAAGAATATAATCAAACCTTGCATGAAGGTAAAAACTAGCACAGAATACAAGTATTATGAAAGCGTCATAGGCTAACCACTGCCATGGTTTCTTCTGTTTCAGACAAGAGCAAAATGTGGTTGCTATTAACTGTAGCAAGTTTGATATCTGCACTTGGAACCACACATGCTTACTTTGGAAAATTACATCCTATAAGCCCTGAAGTGACCATGAATATTGTAAGTTACCAGAGTTGTGGGGCAGGGAACCCATAGAACCAAGAGCTACTATCATGAATTAGAATCATGGCAAGCTGAAGCTTTTACATGACCAGTCAAGAATAACTTATCTACTTACTAGATGCTTTTAAAAACTCAACTGAAACTAGAAGCTTTGTTTTTCTTCAGAGTCAGATGATCTCCTACTGGGGTTACCCAAGTGAAGAGTATGATGTCATAACGGAAGATGGTTATATCCTTGGGATCAATAGAATTCCTTATGGGAAGAAAAATTCAGAGAATATAGGTATAATCCTCCCTCCCTTCCTTTTTCTCCCTTCTCTTTTCTTCCCTTCATTCCATCCTTGTTTCTTTCCTTCTTCCCTTCCTCCTTTCATTTCTCCCTAAGGACTTCGTGAGTCTTGCTCATTCTAGAAATGAAACCATGATGAAACTTTATCTCTCATCTTCAGAGAGATCACCATGAAGTCAGTGGAATCATGAACAGATAATTATAATGATACATGATAAGTGCAATGCTAGAACTCTGCAGAGGACATTAAACCAGAAGTTCTGATACAGAGGCCTAACTCGGCTGGTGGAGATCAAGGAAAACTTGCTCTAGAAATAATGACTTAGCTGAGTCCTGGAGGATCAGGAAGAGTTAGCCAGGATGTGTGTGACCATGGGGAGGAAAGGGAGGCGATCTGAGGCTCATTTCCTCACTTACAAAAACATTTTATCTTTTTCTCATCGCAGGAAAATTGTGAAGTACAAGGAGAATAAAATTAAGCATGATCACCTATCACTTTACCACTCACAAGCCACTTAAATTAACATCACACTGAATTTCCTCAGAATATAAGTTTCTCAATAGCCTTCCAAGGTTAAACTGCACAATCTGATGCGTTGTGTCACTTGAGAAACCACCACCATAATTAAAATGATATATTCAAATATTCAACTCAATCAAGCAAAACTATTTCATTCTAGTCGTCCGAAAGTCTATATCCTGTCTCCACGTTTATCTGAGAATGAGGAATGAGGATATAAATCTTGGATACAATTTTCTCCCTCAGGCCGGAGACCTGTTGCATTTCTGCAACACGGTTTGCTCACGTCAGCCACAAACTGGATCTCCAATTTGCCCAACAACAGCCTGGCCTTCATTCTGGCAGACGCCGGCTATGACGTGTGGCTGGGAAACAGCAGGGGGAACACCTGGGCCAGGAGAAACCTATACTTCTCCCCAGACTCCGTGGAATTCTGGGCTTTCAGGTAAAGAAAAGGGACAAAGAAAAATGGACAATGAAAAATAAAATCGAGTTTAAAAAGCGTGAGTATTCATGTTTGCCTGTTCCAATCCAGTCCCATTTTAATACATTACACTCTCAGGAGGGAAGAAGCAAGTCTTTTTATTCTAATCCCTTCTTGGATTCTGAGTCCAAGGGTAGCTTTTCCTCCATGATCTCAGTACATGTGATGAGCAGATTCCCTTTTCAAATGGAATGAGTGAAATGACCGAAGCAAGGAAATTTGGTGCCTTAGCAGATTCCAAAAGGAAGATCTATCAAGATTTGGGAGGATATCCAAGCTCAGTTGGGGTTTCAAGAACCCAAGTCACCATCAACAGTGAAGAGGGTGGGAGGGAGTTACTATGGACACCATGGCCAGCTTTTCAAAGGTTTCCTTTCTCCAGCCCTCTCATGCCCCATTCCTAAAAAGTGCTGATGGAGGGGGAAGCAGAAGAGATTTCGGTGGTGCTGCTAAAGCATAGAAAAGTGCTCTGAGTGTTCTAGGGCCTGCAAGGAAGCTCGTGTCTCTGGGGGGGTGAGAAAGAGAGAGAGGTCAGGTGGGATCCGTGGGCCACGCTGAGGCCTTCAGAGCTCACCCTGCGCACAATGAGAAGTCACCGAGCAGTTTCCAAAAAGGCAGTGGCAGAATCCCATTTTCATTTTCCAAAGACCATTTTGGCTGATCTTTGGGGAGTAAAAGAAAGGGCGCTCTGACTCATCTCAATTGACCCCAGATTGTGTACAATCTGTGTACAAATGATGATTAAATCTGACATTCATTTTTAGGGATAGCAAGATTCCCCACCGACAGAGGCTATCTTGTTTGAATTAAGCTGCAGTTGTAATGCTCCATTTCAGAAATGATGTCAGCTCTTGATAAGAAGCCAGCCCCCCCAAAAGCACCTGACACTCTCTCCTGGTCTATAAGCAGCAATGCTTAGAGAAGCCAGTTTTCTATTTTCCCAGAGAGAGGCTTAGCTATAAATAGGCTTGACTTTTAGAAATTATAGCAAGGAAATGTATTCAGTTTTATTTTTGCCTTCGTTTTTCTCACAGCTTTGATGAGATGGCTAAATACGACCTCCCAGCCACGATTGACTTCATTTTAAAGAAAACTGGACAGGATAAGCTGCACTACGTTGGCCACTCCCAAGGCACCACCATTGGTAGGTAAAAGCAGCTGAAGCAGGGGGCTTTTGTTTATACAGACCCCTTCCCAGTGGTTATGCAGGCATGTCGGTCATTGTGCTAACTGCTTTCCATCCATCATATAAAGGAATGGCTACGGACAATCCAATGATATAGGGACAATGATCAAATCTGTTGTATATATGGGGAAATAAGACAGGAGGGGAAATAACTTGTGCAAGGTAACACAGGTAGGACGAATAGGGTACCTCAGATCCCAGCTCAGGCCATCCTACTCCCAAGCCCATAATCTTAGACACTGCACCTCCTGGCCTCTGGACTGGACATCCCATCCACTCAACCACATGAGTGGAACATCTGCAATGTGTCCTAAGAATATAGCAATAAATAAAGGAGATGAAAATTTCCATCCTTGTGCTACAGATACTCTAGCGGGGAGGCAGAGAAAGTAACAAGGGTTATAAAGTAAAATACAGAGTAAGTTAAATAATGGTAGCGTTATGGGAAGCAAATAATCAGGAAAGGCTATAAGGGAGCATCAGAGGGGACACGGCGAGTTCAGATAGAGGATATCCCCAGCACTCTGTGAAGGAGATGGGGGACTGGGGACTGGTGAGTCATGTGTATGCCTGAAAGACTGATGTTCTGGAAAGAGGGAAAAGCAAGTGCAAAGGGCCTGAGGTTGCAGACTTTCAAGGAATGGTGATGAGGTGATTCACTGTGTAGCTGAATCAGACACAAAGCAAGGACGAGATGTGGGCACAGTCTAAGGAGGGCAGACTGTTCAGAGCTTTTGAGATGTTATAGGGATTTCAGGTTTTACTCTAAGTAAAGGGAAACCAGAGCAGAGTTTTGAAGATGGGAGTACCAGGATCTGACCTCAAGGCCCTCAACAGCATTAGAAGTTACACAGTCCCATTAACAGAATCACCCCAGCTGCTGATAAGGAACAAGGGTAGGGGTAGAGGAACCGGTTAAGGGATTCTTAGAGTGACCCACGAGAGGCATGATCATGACCTGGATGCAGGTGGGTAGCTGTGGTGTATGGTTAGGTTCTCGATGTGTTCTGAAAGAGGAACCTATAGGACTTGCCTCCACATTGGATATGGGGCATAAGGGAAAGAAAGGGGTCAAGAATGATGTGAGATTTCTGGTCTGAGCACCTGGAGTTATGGAGATGCCCAGTCCATGGGGGGGATGGCTGTGAGAACAACAGATATGGTCCAGGGGGACAGGGGCTCTGTTTTCTCGCTGTTGGGTGCCGGAAACCTGCTGGAGATCTGAATGTACAAAATGTACGAGAAACCGGGTGCAATAACCAGTAGAGTGAGTTCAGACAGGAAAGGGGAGGAGCCCAAGGAAGAAGCCCGGGCTGCTCTTAGTCTAGAAGATGAGGAGGAATCAGATGAAGGAGCTGGGACATCATGGTGACAGTGCTATGGGGAGCCAGGAGTACCTCATGTTCTGGAAGTCAAGGGCAGAAAGTGTTTCAAGAAGGAGAAGGTGGTCAGCTGTGGAAGAGGCTACTGATGAGTCATGGGAACTGAAGTCTAAGAAGGGACCTTTGGATTTGGCAGCCGGACAGGTGGAGGGACCTTCCGAACAGCAACATCAGAGGAACGGTTGAGATAAAGCATAATCGGGTGAGCTCCCGAGCGCGAGAGAGATAGCTTTAAGGGGAAGGGAAAGGTGGAAGCAGAAGGGGAAGGAGGGGTCACAGAGGAGGAATAATGACATATTTTATGCTAGTCTCTGTTCTCAGCCGATGACTTGATTCCATGCTGGGAATCTAAGTAATCGGTAGGTCCATATATAAACATTGATGCAGGGAAGTGGGTGAAGTTGGTGGTGGGCACGTGGGTCTCATCTATAGAATTTTTAAAAGTTTATTTATTTGAGAGAGAGAAGGAGAAGCAGAATCCTTGCTGAGCAAGGAGCCCGATGCCGGACTCAATCCCAGGACCCTGGGATCATGACCTGAGGAGAAGGAAGATACTTAACCAACTGAGCTAACTCACCTATAAAATTTTAGAGAAAAACGTCATAGGTCATGTCCCCAAGGAGATGAGGACTAGTATTCAGGTTGTTTTATAAATAAACACTGCTAGGGTAAAGGGCAGAAGGCAAGACTGGGCAGAGGGAGCAGCGGGGACGTGACACAGTTCCAAAAAGCTCTCAGTCAATTCTGTATGAGAAGGCTCTTGAGAGTCTCTTGGAGTGGAACCAGGTGGCTGGGCCTTTTTGGCCACTAGTTGACCCCCCCATTCAATGAAGACTACCCGGGGAAGGAATTCTTTAGAATTCTTTGAGAACCATGGATTCTCCTGAGCAAAAGCAAAATCAGACAGGAGTCACAAATTCTCTGCTGCTGGGGTTAAATAAATGCCTCAGACATGAGGAGGAATCTGGGCAGGTACAGCACAGCATGTATCCCACATGGTCAACAATCGAGTCGATATCCTTTTTTTTTTTTTTTTTTTTTTTTTAAAGATTTACTTATTTTAAAGAGAGAAAACATGCACATGCATACGCAGGGACAGGGGCAGAGGGAGAAGGAGAGAGAGAGAATCTCAAGCAGACGTCCCACTGGGCATGGAGTCCCACAGGGGCTCGATCTCATGACCCTGAGATCATGACCTGAGCTAAAACCAAGAGTCAGGTGCTCAACCGACTGAGCCCAGGTGCTCCTCAAAAACCTTTGAGGATCCTTTGTTAAAAAAGGGGAGATATTCTAGATTACCAAAATTGACTCCTTCGATTTCCGAAACCATACAAAAGTTGCATCATTTTGGAGGGAAATCTGCCTTAACTTATGACACACTGCTGTGTTTTGTTTTTTGTTTTTGTTTTTGTTTTTTAAATAACACACACTGAAACAGAGTTTAACTTTTCCTCATTGATCTAGGGTTATAAAATTATTTCCTCAAGATGCAATGCAATGATTTCCTAGGATTTATGGAGATGAGTAAAACTGACACTAAGTTACTCCAAACTACCACTCTTTGGAGTCATTTGAATTTTGAACATTCCATTCTTCTTTGTCACTAATGGATAACATGTCATCACTGTCACCACACACATAGATTTCTGGAAGGTGTTTCTGCTTTGCATTTGCATCTTCTAATCTTCTGTGTACTGGGAAGTCAGATAAGTGTCCCTTTTAGGATTGTGTCACAAGTAGTGTTGTTTATTCTAAGCAAGGAAGTGTATTTTTTTTTAAAGATTCTATTTATTTATTTGACAGAGAGAGATCACAAGTAGGCAGAGAGGCAGGCAGAGAGAGAGAGAGGAGGAAGCAGACTCCCCGCCGAGCAGAGAGCCCAATGCGGGACTCGATCCCAGGACCCTGAGATTATGACCTGAGCCGAAGGCAGTGGCTCAACCCACTGAGCCACCCAGGCGCCCCAAGGAAGTGTATTCTGAGAAGTCACCTGTCCTACCTGTGCTGGGACCTGTAGATACCCACGCAATCTCTTCCTGTGTGATTCTTGCTTTCTCTGGGTGATAGACTGGCTTTAATCTACAGAATTAGGCAATCAGGTAAAGAATCCCTTAGCAAATGCCATTCTTCCTTAAGTAGAATTAGGCAGAGGTAGATGAGGTAAGTGTTCACATTTGAAAGTCTTTTTTTTTATTGTTGTTGTTCAGAACTCTTTTGTCTAATCAATATGCTATTATTAACCATGGGGAGAGATTATCCTATGTAGTTTGATTGTATAGAGTTTAGCTTAATGACTCTTTGATCACATCCCAGTCTACTAATATGCTACCATTCAAAACAGCAATTCATTACAGACAAGAGCTGAGTATATTTATGGAGCATAGATGTTTGAATTATTGTGGCTGGTCTCTTGTCCAGCATTTACAATGTGCTTAGTGTCCTGGTAAATACCTTCTATAATTCACCTCACTTGGTTCCTTAAAAAACCCTATTAAAGCACTCATTTTTAGTCCCATATTTCAGATGAGGAAAATGAGGCTTTCAGTGCTTAGGTGACCTGTCCAAGGTAACAAATCCAATAAACCCCATAGCTGGGATTCAAATCTTGTTTGGTCAGATTTAAAACTTTTTCAATCTTTCCCTTTGCATACCCTCCTCATATGAAGTGCTAATTAATTATCTCACTGTGATGACATGAATCTGAACTCATCAAAATCTGTTTGCAGTATAAGTAATTCTTCCTCACCCCACATGAATCTTAAAATTGGCCTGTTTTCTAAAGTCAGATGAAAGAACTTAATGTTTTACAAGTTCTAGCCTCAGGTTCCTAGAGAGAATCTACAAAAATAAAACAAATATACTAAAATTTGGTCGCTCTGAACAAGCAGAGGTGGTCAGTTTCTCTCTCTTAGTAAACAGCACTCTGTGTAAATCCAAATAATGTCCCACTTGTAAAACACACACACACACACACACACATCTACTTTACTGGTTCCTTGTCGTTCTGTTTCAGGTTTCATCGCCTTTTCTACCAACCCCAAGCTGGCTAAAAAAATAAAAACCTTCTATGCTTTAGCTCCCGTTGCCACCGTGAAATACACCAAAACCCTTCTGAACAAACTCATGCTTCTTCCTTCATTCATGTTCAAGGTATGTGATTCTCTTCAACTGAATCTAAGATGTTGAGTTGTCCGTGGGTCTCAGTGGGACGGAAAGAGAAGGGAAACACGGTACGGACAACCATGCTTCTGGCGAAGAATGGAAATGGGTGGAAGCATGTTTCAGTTCCTGCCTAGCAATGGCTGAATCCCCATGACAGCCACTGAGATCCCCCTTTCTATTCACATCCTTGGTAGCTTTACGTGGGTTAGCGATACCGGGAGTGTCGGTCCCCATCATAGATATTTCGTTTCCTTTGTATGTATGAAAACCACGATTCAGGGAGGGATAAATAAGAACAAAAGGAAGAAAACCAGAAAGGGGAAGGGTAGAAAAGAAAGGGAAGGAGAGGGAAAAGGAGAAAGAGGGGAAGACTCGTGGAGACAAGGACCTTGAGACCCTTCATCAAATGCCCTTGACTTTCAGAACTTTAAAAGGGGTCCCAGAGGGCAGGAGTGTGGGTTGTAATAAACAGGAAATATTAAGTGTCTTGTATAGTAGGCACACACTGGAGGGAACTAATGATCCTTGTTTTCCCAACACTTAATCACCTACTTCTCCCACCTACCTAAACTGACGCATACAGACACCGATGCGCTTCCTTCAGGAGAACACTTTTACTGCAGTCTGTAAAACGTAATGATGCTATTTCCTTCCATGGTTTTGCACTATTCATTTCTTTTCACTTTGAACTAACTTGTGTGTTGAAAGCCCAAGAGACTCTATCTACAGTCAAATTACATATGTAAAGCTTTTGCTCAAAACGTGAAAAATGTGCGATGACTTTGAGTATCATTACCGGCTGCGCTACTGCAGGTGTTTCTTTCCTACTTGGGCTCAGGTTTTCTGATAGGCAACGTAGATAGTTGGTTTAAAAATAATAATTAAAAAGCATTAGACCTTAAGTCAGGGGTTTGAGGCTCGGATCAAGATGGTAGCTTTATAGAATCTGTGAACTTTTTAGTCACTTCTAGGTAAGCACAAGATCTCAACTATTTCTTAGCCTCCTGTTTCCTCTCATATAATATGGGGATAACCCAGGTCTATTTTCCTCAAGAAGATTTAAGGCAAATAATCAAGCTCCCAAGCCTCATTGTCTTTCCAAAGGTTTTCCTGAAAATACAATGGGGTCACCATTTTGGCTTCTGATCTTTTGATGTTTTGTTGCATCACTTATGACATCCTGCCACGTTGTTTTATGATTTTTATTTCATGGCACTTATTAGCCCACCTGGACTGTAACTCTTCGTGTCTTACACATCTCCTCGGCAGCCACTATGTTTCTCAATGGAACAATAAATATTCAATGTTGGTCATCTGCCCTGTCCATTCCCCAACTTTATAGTGGGAATTAAATGAGAAAAAGAATTTGAAATTCCTGAAACAACATAAAGAAATATGAAAATCTCACCAGCCAATTTGCAACTAGACAAATTAATGAGTCTTCTTTGCCACTTCATGTTTACAAAACTGTCCCAATGCTTTTATTTTTCAGCTTGTATTTGGTGACAAAATATTCTACCCACACCACTTTTTTGATCAGTTTCTTGCTACTGAGGTGTGCTCCTGGGAGACGGTGGATCTCCTCTGCAGCAATGCCTTATTCATCATTTGTGGATTTGATACTAAGAACTTGAACATGGTTTGTATGCATTGACATTTTGATTCTGAATATTTTGAGCAATATTTTGAGGACTTGTTCTACCATGACTTAGACATGGTACTTTGAAAAACTAGGAGGAGTGGGGGCCTGGGTGGCTCAGTTGTTTAAGCATCCAACTCTTGATCTCAGCTCAGGGCTTGATCTGAGGGTCATGAGTTCAAGCTCCACGTGGGGCTCCATGCTGGGTATGGAGTCTACTCAAAAGCAAATAAACAAAAAAACTAGGAGTAGCTTCAGAATTGTGTCCGTGCTTTGTAGATAAGCCCAAGGGAAGTCACATCATTGCTCCCAGTTTTGTTCCCTCCAGCTCCCTGCGGTCATGCAAGTGCTCCCTAAAGTAAACAGCATATAGAAAAAATAGTAGGTAGTGAGCTCTACTCACTTCTGACCTCCTAAGTAATTGGTATAATACTTAAATTCTGTGAGGGAAGGCACTGAACCATATATTTTAGCAGGCTTCTCTGCTGATGTCTAAGCATTGACTGAATGTTCTTAATGCTGATAGTCACTCCCATAAATTTTATAAAATTTATTTCAGAGCAACTATTTATGTTAGCTTTTGTCCATACTCTTTATCTAGCTATTTCCATTGTTTTGAATTGGGTTTGGGTTTTAAAAACATATATGAAAAAGTACAGTTATCAAAAGGAGTTAAGAATATAAATTCCAGTGAAGAGCCTAAACTCCAATCCTTTCTTTGGAGCTGAGTTACAATCATCTGTCTTGGTTTCCTTGTCCACCAAGTGTATTAGTGTGGAGATTAAATGAACTAATTTGTGTAAAGTTTAGAGAACATAGTTCAAAGCATATGGCTCATAGGAATTGCATATGTTTTGCTACTAATACTATTATATTTTGACAATTATCCTTACTCCGAATTGTTGGTTAACCAAGTTCATTGACAAGAAGATATAATTCTACCTCCAGGTATCTACTTATTAAACAGTATTTACTAGGACACTACTAAGTCTTGTAGCTATTGGAGACACAATGGTGAAATCACAGATACCTTCCTGCAGTCATGGAAATCAAGGACACCCAGTCCTCTTTCTTAGTGTTGGTCAGAATCTGTGGATATTTTAGAATATATGTGAAAAAGGGAAATTTCCTCCATTTCTGTTTTGGATGGTAAGTAGAAGACTCATCCCTCTGTCTTGCAAGCAAGTCCCTCTCCTTGGCTCTGGGAATGGCTGCCATTTTGTATGTGCAGTATGATGGAACCGTCTACCCTTGTCACACTAAGAAAAGGCAGAACAGATTACTGCATTCCATCTGTGAGAACCTTCTGAGAAAATTCGTAGTGAAATAGAGACAAGGAGCAAAGGGAATTCGAGATTTCATCCTTCCACATGAACATTATGTGCAACGGTATTTCGTTCTTCTATGATGATGGTCAATTTGTTTGACCCTAGCCATGGTCCTCTTTACAGTGGTACTAAGACCCACTATGAACCAGTCTATACAAGCTGAGACATGATTTCAGTTTGTTGTCTGGGGTCTGGTCGCGGTGGATTAGAGCAGTGATAGGATAGCAGGATAGCACAATGATTGTAAATATCTTGTATGTGTATTCTGACTATATATCTGTATATATATATGTCATATATATACATATACATATGACTATCATATATGAGTACACATACACATCTCGCTATATGTGCATACATTACATCTACTGTACTCCGACACTGGGTAGAGAGAAGCGAAAGCTGAGAAGCTAGAGATCTAGAGTAAAATCTCTGGCTCCACCTTGATATGAGCTGCATGTCATTAGACATTTCTCCAAACTTCTCTGAGCCCCGATTTCCATTTTGATCAAAGGGATGATGAGCTGTCCTCATTGAGTGGTGACAAATCAAACAACTGTCTCATGCAATTACGCTTTGCTAACTCTCCAGCAGCATACAACTATGTTGCTTGGCTCCTTTGGTGAACGCTGAATTTAGGCACTTGACCTGGATCACAAAAATTGAAATCTTAGCTATTTTAAGAAACCCAATATACATATGTGTGTGCCTTTGCTTTATAGAGTCGCTTGGATGTGTATCTATCACATAATCCAGCAGGAACTTCAGTTCAGGATGTCCTCCACTGGTCTCAGGCATCATTTCTCAAATGCTCTTAAAACTTCTTTTGTGTGCCTGAACCCCTGGCCCTTTCGTAAAGCACAATCTTGAAATACTCTGTCAAATGCTCTTAGCAGGGAATTTTCCTGGCATGTGGCTGCCAGCTGAAAATAGCTATTCTGTCCATGTAAAAGAAATCCTATGAGGGGCTCCTGGGTGGCTGAGTTGGTTAAGCTTCTGACTCTTGTCTTTGGCTCAAATCATGATCTTGGGGTCATGAGCTCAAGCCCTGCATCAGGCTCCACACTGAACATGGAACCTGCTTAAGATTCTCTCTCTCTTCCTCTCCCTCTGCCCCTCCCCACCCCTCTCGCATGGGTGCATTCTCTCTCTCTAAAAAAAATAAAAATAAAATCCTATGAAAACAATCACTTTGGGTAGCAAAGAAATGAATGATTTCTTTTTTTTATGACTTGGCATGTGAGAAAAAAATTATTTCAAGTAAAGCCACACTTAAACTTGCATAAATATCTGGTCCTGGATGAACAACAGTCTTAACTTTTGGGAAGGAGAAAAATGTTTTTCAAAAATTGTCTAAATTGAAAGTAAACTACCTGGAAGGGTTTGAATTTTGTTTTTCACATAGCAGGGAGAGCTTTTATTTCCTTGTATTATTCATTTCTCTCCATTAGGCTGTAAAATCTGGGGAGTTCCAAGCTTTTGACTGGGGAAGCCCAGCTCTGAACATGCTGCACTTTCACCAGGTAAGCTTCTTAAAGTTGGAATTGTTCACATTTTGAAAGACAAAGATATAAAACTTTAAAGGTGAAATTATAATCATCAGGCATGTGTATTCCAAAGGAATGTTGGTGTCCAGACTCATCCTTAAGGAAATCAGAAAGTAGATGGTAATTTCCTTGGAATCCATGCATTATGCCAGACATCACCCTGTCTCCATACTCTCTCTGTGCACTCACCTCCAGTGGCTGCATTCAGGGTACCGCACCTCCACCTGGGAGAACCTCCTAGAACTCATCCCCCTGCACCTCCTTATACAACCCTGCCCTGGATATCAGCTGCCCACACACGGCCCTCTCCTTTCAGAAGCGCAGTTCACAGATACAACAAGCTGACAATTCAAACTATTTAGGAGATAAAGCTGGAATCTCTGGTCTTCTTAAACAATAGCCCTTCCGGGGTCAACAGCCAGAGAAGTGATGCCATCATATTCCCAGAGATAAGATGTGAGGATGGCGTGCTCGCAGATCAAGGCTGTAGATAATCCTTGGCAGACAGGGGTCTTGTTGGAGAGGCAGACATACTGGCCACCCCCTGCCCTTGTTGCTGCATGAAGAAACCAGGCTTTGGGTCCATCCCATCTGGGGCCCCATAGGCATTCAGACAGCAATTTCTTCATTGCCCCACCCAAATATGTAATGAGAACACATCTGCAAGCCCTCAGGTTAGGGTACACCTGCAGACCATCACTGGCTACATTTGAATGGGAGAGCTACTCTGCAGCTTTCGTGATCTTCTCCCCTTCCTTCTCCTCCCACCCCGGAGTTTCCACCCACGTACTGGCCAAACAGCCCTACTGATTTTCATCTGTTTCCACAACTCGATGTTTAGAAGGGATTTCTATCTCTTCACGACAATATCTCATGTGTAGAGATGTCCCCCTTTTGCAACAATTTTTGATGTCTTCAAAGAGGCACAATCAGATCAAACACCATTGAAAACACATTTTCTCCAATCATCACCTCCTCAAACCCCCAAAACACAGTCATTCTTTGCATCTACATTTCTCCTGGGCTGTACTACCAGTAATCAGTGGCATTCATATTAGGGGACCTGAAATAACAAATCCCAAGCCCACCCTCCCTCCGCCAAGCCATAGAACAACACAGATGGTCTTCAACTAACTGAGCCCTGACACTAAATTAAGAGCCAGAAGGTAACATCTAGAAAACTCTTTGAACAACGGAGCATGAATAAAAGAAGGTAGGTTTATAATTATTATTATGAATATTCTCCACATTTTACCCTTCTTTCCACTAAAATATTAAAATATTATGGAAAATTATAGATGATGAAATATTTTCCTATGACAAAGTTGACTATTATATAAGGTGAGATATGGAAAAATTTCATTTATTGGATTAGTATTCTGCAGAGTAGGATCTAAAAAACCAAAAAAATTCTCTGTGGATAGTGGTAAAATTGGTGATGATTTTCTTATTCCCTTGTCCTGCTTTATAAGCCTCTTTAAAACCTATGTGTAAATGTTGATTTTCTAGAAATAGCAAATGGGACTGACGATAGCTTTTCTCAGAATTGTATCCAATATTTAGTCAAATCAGCCAAGTATTCAACAAAACAACCCCTTCAATGAACTGACTGACCTGCTAACTGACCATACTGGTAAGTCAGTACAAAGCCAAAATAAATGACTCAAGACATTTCGAGATCATATTTTAGAGTGTCTGGGTAGACTATTATAGTTAGAATCCAATTAAATCCACTTTCTTGATTTGGGGTAGAAATTTAAATTTTTAAATTGTAAGAAATGTGATCTAAAGATTTGCTATTCAATGCATGGTCCAGGACCAACCGTATCAGCATTCACCCGGGAATGCAGAATCCTGGCTCTTACCCTAGATGTACCAAATCAGAATCTTCATGTTACCATGATTCCCAGGTGTTTCACAGGCCCTTTCAAGTTTGAGAATCACTGACCTAAAACACTGCAACCACTTTGCTGTGAATGAAGGGGACTTTCTCTGAGCAATCCCTGCTAAGAATCTACTTCTATAACCCAACCATGCCATGTGCAACAACATGGATCAAACTTGAAGGCATTATACTAAGTGAAATAAGTCAGACAGAGAAAGTCACATTCTGTATGTGGAATCTGAAAACAAAACCAACAGCTGAATACACAGATACAGAGGACAGATGAGTGGCTGCCAGCGGCATGGGGTAGAGGGTGGGTGATATGGGTGAAGAGGCACACATTTCCAGTTTATACAATAAAGCCTTGAGGATGTCATGTACAACATGGTGACTACAATGAACAATGCTGTATTGTATATTTGGAAGTTGCCAAGAAAGTAGACCTTAAAGGAACACCTGGGTGGGTCAGTTGGTTGTGCAACTGCTTTTGGTTCCGATCCTGATCCTGGAGTCCCAGGATGGAGTCCTCCATCAGGTTCCGCGCTCTGCAGGGAGTCTGTTTTTCCTCTTGACCTTCCCCCCTCATGCTCTTTCTCTCATTCTCTCTTCAAATAAATAAATAAAATCTTTTAAAAAAAGAGAGACAGAGAAAAAAAAAACTTTCAAGTAGATCTTGAAAGTTCTCATCATAAGAAAAAAAAACTGTAACCATGTGTGTGATGGACAATAACTAGACTTAATGGGGGTGATTATTTCATAATATATGCACCTATTAAAGCATTATGTTATACACCTGAAATTAATACAATGTTATGTGTCAGTACACCTCAACAGAAAAAATCATCAACCAGTGCAATATCCTCTAGCCAAGAAATAAGTATTGGGGTTTAAAGTGCAGTTACTTATAAACACTGGGGTTCTTTCTCTCTTATGTTTTAGCCCACACCTCCCTACTACAACTTGATGGACATGCACGTACCAATTGCAGTGTGGAACGGAGGCAATGACTTGCTGGCTGACCCTCGAGACGTTGACCTTCTGCTTTCCAAACTCCCCAACCTCATTTATCACAGAAAGATCCCTCCTTACAATCACTTGGATTTTATCTGGGCCATGGATGCCCCTCAAGTACTTTACAATGAAATCGTTTCTATGATGGGAGAAAATAACTAGTACTTCCCCATTTAAAGACTTAACCACTTATTGTTCCAAAATAAGTTCTTCTCTCACACATGGTTTTCTACTGTGTTTGGGATTCAGTGACTCTTTCTGTAATTTTCACTTCAGAAATAAATCAGCATCAACAATCTATCCAGTTGTCATTTTTGATCTCAAGTAAGTTTTATATGTTTTGTTTTTCACTTAAGATGGGTCTGGAAACACTTGAAAGGACACATTCCTGGGGAGGTGAAATGTCTCTTCCAGTCTTCCCATTCCAGTGATGATCTAAACTCAACATAGATTGTTAGACATGAGTCATGAGTGTTGCCAAAAGGCCGTTGTTGGATTGAATACTGAACCCTCTGGTGTATGCTTGAGATCGAGTACACTGCTTTCTACTTGCTGAAGCTCATTTTCTCCCTCTGTTCGCTGCTGATATTCCTTGCCGTTTTGCATATTTAATCCCATGAAAAGACAAATTAAGCTATCAGCTGAATGAAAGTCAGCTCACTTTCACTTCCTAGAGGGAAGAGGCAACAAGCAATAGGGAGCCATCGTTCTGGAAGTTGGGGTACAAAGTGTGTCCTTCATCCCTCCTGCTGTTCTACCCCCATCCCTAGACCTTGACCACAGAACATGGGACAGCGAGCCAAAAGATTTTTACGTCACTGCCACCATTCTGGCACCCACAGGATCCAGAAACTCTGCCACTGGTAAATTTCAGTCAGAAGATACAACTGCCGCCAGTTGGTGCACTCGCCCCCCAGAATGGCTCCTCCAAATTTCTAGACTCTCCAGTAATTTCCCTGAGAAATTCCATCAACCCTGTAATAGTGTGACCTCATATTTTATAAATTAAGCTTTTTGGGTCACATGTTTCATGCTATAAAATACAAATGAGATCAAGACTATCTTGTACTACCCACATCTCATGGTGAAGCATAGTGAGTATTCACAAAAATCTGTTAACGATTTTTATTACACTGCCACATCCCTTAACCTTTGCTAGAAAGCCTGAAGCCTTCTTGTTTGTTTTACCCCCCTTTATTTCAAAAGTGGCAATAAGAAATTGCTTTAAAAAGATCGTTTGAAAGTCTATTTCAATGAACTTTGACGGCGGGCTTTAAGAAACTGACATGAGAATCTCAGGGAGTAACGACCAATATTCATGGTGGTGGAGAAGGTTAAGGAGGCATCCTTCTCAAGAAAACAACAATCACCCCTGGGGATAAAAATATATGTTTATAAAAAATAAAAAATTAAAAAAAAAAGAAAACAACAATCATTCTACTTGTATAGTCTCCTGCACTTTTGTAGCTAACTACCTTTCTTCTAGTCTGCATTTAGAAAACATGGGCAACTTTGGTTTTAGTTGTTGGATCAGGAGGGAGACAAACCATAAGTGACTCTTAATCTCACAAATCAAACTGAGGGTTGCTGGGGGGAGGGTGGGAAGGAGAGGGTGGTGGGGATATGGACATTGGGGAGGGTACGTGCTATGGTGAGTGCTATGAAGTGTGTAAGCCTGACAATTCACAGACCTGTACCCCTGGGGCTAATAATACATTATATGTTAATAAAAAATAAAAAATTTAAAAATTAAAAAAAAAACCAAAGCCACAAGTAAATATATTTGTTCCAACAGAAGCTCTGCTCATGTTCCTCATTCCTAAATTCAAACTGTCGGCCTCTCAGCTGATCTTCAAGGACTCATTTCTCTAGCTATTACCTTGCTCCCATATTGACTTGAAGCAAGTTTAAGATGTTACCTTTTTCACCCATGAGTATTTCAGATTGTATTTCTAGAAGATCAAGTCACTTTTTTGTAACCTAACAAAACCATTATCACATCCAAAATATTCTTAATATCATTAAACTTCCAGTCAGGGTTCAAATTTCCAAATGTGTCATCAAGTGTCAAAGTTTTACACAGTTTGTTTAAATCGGAATCCAAATAAGCTCTTTGCCTTGTTTTTGTTGCTGTTGGTTATTTTTAAAAGATTTTATTTATTTATTTGACAGAGAGAGAGAGAAAGAGAGGGAACGCAAGTAGGGGAAGCGGGAGAGGGAGAAGCAGGCTCTCCGCGGAGGAGGGATCCTGATGTGGGGCTCGATCCCAGGACCCTGGGATCATGACCTGAGCTGAAGGCAGACGCCTAATGACTGAGCCACCCCAGGCTGCCCAGCTCTTCACCTTGTATTGGTTGATCTGCCTTTTATCTCTTTAGGTCTGTAGGTCATCTGCCCCCCTTCTTTTTAGTTCTTGAATTTTTTGGTTATTGTTGTTAATGACACTGTGTCTTTGGCTTGTAATTTCTTACCACTGAGATTTTGCTCATTACAGACCAGTTGTATTATTTAACATGTTCCTCTCCACTTCACAATTCCCATAAGTCAGGATTTCTAACTGCAGCACTATGGACATTCTATTTGCCAGATAATTATGCCCAGAGGATCCTGGGCATCCCAGGATTTAGTAGCACCTCTAGCCTCGCCCACCAGGTGTCAGTGGCGTATGCACCCGAATGAGTGACAACTAAGAATGTCTCCAGATATTGGGGCGCCTGGGTGGCTCAGTGGGTTAAGCCGCTGCCTTCGGCTCAGGTCATGATCTCAGGATCCTGGGATCGAGTCCTGCATCAGGCTCTCTGCTCAGCGGGGAGCCTGCTTCCTCCTCTCTCTCTCTGCCTGCCTCTCTGCCTACTTATGATCTCTCTCTGTCAAATAAATAAATAAAATCTTAAAAAAAAAAAAAAGAATGTCTCCAGATATTGCCAAATATCACCGTAAGGGAAAAACTGAACCTCCTCCCTACCAAGAACCATTTTTATTAATTATATATAACCTTGAGCACATCGAGATCTTTTTTGGAAAAGCTACTTCAGAGATGATATTGTGTTTCTTTAGAACGAGAATCATAACGCAGAACAGCTCATCACTGACGATGTCGGTAGCCATGTCTTTGCAGCATCCGGATTCAGGTGTTCATTAGGGTTTAGGTTTAGGGTTTAGGGTTTTCTTAGCTGGGATATTTCCACAGGAGAAAAGTTTCTTCATGTACTATTTGGCTGCTGAAAATATATGACTCTTTCCTTCTTTCAATTTCCAAAATTAATTTTCCTTCTTTTAGTATCATAATCCATTTGTGATCCTTTGCGTATTTGATGTGTTTCAATGCAAGGCAATAAATGATTCCCTTCTATTGCTTGTGAGAGCCTCTGTGAATGGCTCCAGTGTCCTTGTGTCCTAACTGTCCTCTTGTGCATTTGCCTTCCCTGCTCTAGAATCAATTATTTTTCCAAGAAGTCCTGCTCCTTTTAGGAAGGAACCATATAGTACTAGTGATGGTGATCATTGTTACTGGGTTGGTCATTGTTTTGAGTTTTGTTTCAATGAAGAGAGCTAGGCATTTTTTTTTTTTTTAACTGCATCATGTAGTGCCTGGGTGGCTCGGTCAGTTAAGTGTCCAACTCTTGGTTTCAGCTCAGGTGATGATCTCAGGATCATGATGTTGAGTTCTGCATCTGGCTCTGCACTCCTTGCAGAAATCTCCCAGAGATTCTCTCCTTCTCCCTCTGCCCCTTCCCCCTTCCACACTCTCTAAATAGATAGATAGACAGATAGATAGATAAAATCTTTAAGATAAAAATATATCAGGTGTTCATATTCATTTTTCTGTCAATTTTTAAACAAATATTAGCTCTTCATCTCCTTCTCCAGCGTATCTATGAACACATAATGCTTGAACTGTTGCAGTAGCAACTGAAATGGTCTTCCTTTCTCTAGTCTCTCTGCTTAATATTCCAAATTGATTCCTAAGATCCTCTCCATTCTTCAATTTCTTAAATTCAAATTCTACAACCTGCATACCAAGTCCTTCTAAGTCGAGAGTTACTTATCAATACTCTCTCTTCCCCATCTACTTTAACCAGTAGCCTTCCTTCTAGTCAAATCATCTCTTCCTTATGCCTCCAATACACCTCCCAACTTGCACCTTCATATTGTTCCTCACATTCCCCTCCAAAATTCTTCCTATTTGGGGGTTGCAAGTAGGTGTCTATGTTCTGCGCATAACTCGCATGAAGACCAATTTTAAGAAACAGATAAGCATGTTGTCATTGACAACTTACGAGAAATAATGTGATTCCTGTTTTTATACATCATGGTATTTTAAAATTTAAAGATCTAAGCAACTACCCACTTTAATCCCAACATTCTCCCAGTGAGGCTACTGGAGTTCACAGGGATGAGTCCTTTAATAAACATCATTCAATAGGCACCATCAGGGCTGAAAGCCACATACCCTACTCCAAGGATTCTTCTCTTTTTGCCGCACAAAGCTGACATAAACAGCTCTGTTATGCTGCTAGAGTTACCTGAGGGATAGAGTTATCTGAGGAAAGGAATGAGGGAACTGCTGAGGATTTTGTGAAGCCTCATTCAGGGTCACACTGGGTATCTGAGCTCCTAAGCTTGACACACATATCTGGTGAGAGAAAAATGCCAGCTGAATGTCATCTTTCTCTGAAAGTGTGAAGTAAACTAGCAGTAGCTGGGTACACATTAGGATGAGAAAGAAGAGTGGAGCCTGGGTGGCTCAGTCGGTTGAGGGTCTGACTCTTAGTTTTGGCTCAGGTCATGATCTCTGGGTCATGATCTCAGGGTTGTGAGATCAAGCCCCGTGTGTCAGGCTCCGCACTCAGCCGGGAGTCCGCTTGGGATTCTCTCCCTCCCCTTCTGCCCCTCTCCTCGCTCAGGCTCACTCTTTCTCACTCTCTCTCAATTAAATAAAAAAATATTTTTTTAAAAGATGAGAAATAAGTGGAGCCAGGAAATAGTCAAGAGAGCAAGACATTGAAGGTACGGAAAGGGATTTGAACCTCCAGATACAAACCTCACCTGCTTTGCCCTATTTCAACATGGCCAACTCAGAGACTGTAAAAGCCATAAGACCCAAATCAAAAGGGAAAAGCATTTAAGGGCTACAAGTAAGATGCCATTCTAGAATTTTCTTTTGAAAGCAACACACAGACACACATAAATACAAATGAGATGAGCTATCCGCTCAAATAACCCACCCTACAAAGTAGTTTTCAAATAGGCTGCCGATAATAACAGTAAGTCCAAAACCTCATCAAGAATATTAAATCAAAAGCTCAAATGAACTATAAAACAATTTAAGGCATCTTAACACGCTGATGTTGTGATAAGGTCCCTACAGTAAGTAGGGATATATATGAGTATATATATATAAATATGAGTATATTCTAGTCCCTTTCCAGGTAGAGAAGGATATATGCATTTTCAAGCAGGGTAATAAAATTGTAAACATGAACTAAGACATCAGCTTGACTGGAGTTCAAGTATAGATCAATGATGTATTTTATGGGAAAAGGTGTTCTCTTCCCAAGACTCAGTTTCCTCCAGTGGAAATAATGAAAGTACGTAATTCATGGAGTCGTGATGATATCTGTATTCATTTATTGAACAAATATCTATTGCACAGCCTCTCTATGCCAGACATTCTAATATAGCTAGGGTATGATCCCTGGTACCACCCAATCAATATTACTTATTAATATTTTGATAGCTCCAAGGCACTATTAAGATCATTTTCCTTGGCTCTTATGTCCCAGACAAACTTCTTACAGTAATTTACCTTCAATGTAGAACAACTACTGGGGCACCTGGGTTGCTAAGTTGGTTGGGTGTCCAACTCTTGATCTCAGGTTTGAGTCCAAGCCTGGCATTCGGCTCCACACTAGGCACACAGCCTACATAAAATAATAATAATATATTTTTTTAAAGCTCCTGAAAGGGAAATGCAAATCAAAATCACAGTGAGATACCATCTTGCACCAGTTGGAATGGGTAGAATTAACAAGTGAGGAAACGAGAGATGTTGATGAGGAAGCAGAGAAAGGGGAACCCTCCTACACTGTCGGTGCAAGCTGGTACAGCCACTCTGGAAAATGATACGGAGTCTCCTCAAAAAGTTAAAAATAGAGCTACCCTATGACTCAGCAAATGCACTACTGGATATTTACCCTAAAGACACAAATGTAGTGATCCAAAGGGGCACAGGCACCTGAACGTTTATAGCAGCAAAGTCCACAATAGCCAAACTATGGAAAGAGCCCAGATGTCCATAAACAGATGAATGGATAAAGAAGACACGGTGTATATATATATACAATGGAATACCGTGCAGCCATCAAAACCCCAAAATCTTGCCATTTACAAAGATGTGGATGGAACTAGAGGGTGTTATGCTAAGCGAAACTGGTCAATCAGAGAAAGACAATTATCACATGATTTCACTGATAAGAGGAATTTGAGAAACAAGACAGAGGATTATAGGGGAAGGGAGGGAAAAATGAAACAAGATGAAACCAGAGAGGGAGACAATCCATAAGAGACTCTTAATCTCAGGAAACAAACTGAGGGTTGCTGGAATGGAGGTGGGTGGGAGGGATGGGGTGGCTGGGGGCAGACACTGGGGAGGGCATATGCTATGGTGAGTGCTGTTAACTGTGTAAGACTGATGATTCACAGACCTGTATCCCTGAAACAAATATTATAGTATATGTTAATTTGAAAAAAACAAACAACAACAGCAACAAAAAAAGCTCCTGCAAGACAGACTCACTACTAAGTGAGAAGCCCATAGAGCAGCCACGGTAAGTGCTGGATCTATTACATAACAGGTAAGTTCTCTGTACACATAAAGCATTGATATTCTGGCATATCGGGTCTTTTCTGTGATTTTGGTTAGCATAAATCCTTTCTTCAAAACCTGATAATCTTTAAGTAAACTGATGAAGTCATAATAATAAAAACAGAAAACTCGGGGCGCCTGGGTGGCTCAGTGGGTTAAAGCCTCTACCTTTGGCTCAGGTCATGATCCCAGAGTCCTGAGACCCAGCCCCCCATCAGGCTGTCTTCTCCACAGGGAACCTGCTTCCTCCTCTCTCTCTGCCTGCCTCTCTGCCTACTTGTGATCTCTGTCTGTCAAATAAATAAAATATTAAAAAAATATATAAACAAACAGAAAACTGAAGTTTCTGCACAATTATGGAGCCAAGTTAGACTCAGTCTTAGGAACCAGCTGGCCTCCATCTGATTATTTTGTTTTAATAGTTACTCACATTTTACATTTCTTAATGAATTATCTCTCTCTGAATTCAGACATTCTTATGTAATTATTTCAAGGTGTATTTCCAAGACTGAAAAACATTTGGAAACTTCTTTCTTTTTCCTGCTTTCATTTGGTTTGCCTGCTCATTCTTCCCAGCTTCTCCTCTATCATATCACCCAGTTGGCTCTCCAAACCAAGGCTCCTTATCTTGCCATATCTGTGAGCTCAGCTTTTAAGAGAAGCATTAACACTTTTTTGAAGTTCCTCAATTTAAGGTCTCCCCAGCAATCCACTACTTTTTATCGAAGTGAATACAATTTGTGGATTCCAGTAGATTCAAGAGCACCAGACCACCTCGCTTACCATCACTGTGTTGTGCGATTTGTGTCACTGTAGCGAGGTCAGTCCCCACTAAGTACAGAGAACTGAGTGGCTCTGTTTGTGAATCCTTATCTCCTTACCTTCACATTAGATCAGCTTATGGAACACGGAAGAATATATGCACATTCTATGTATGTCTAAAAATATATATGAGTATATTTACAAATGCATGTTATATATTGTATATGTGTATATCTGTTTTTACATAATAAACGTTGTATAATATACATGTACTTATAATGCATATATTTATACACACCTATACTCCTTAGAATATGTGCACAAAGACACAGGCACACAGTCAGAAATAATTACTTTCCCTTGAATAAATATTCTGCCAAACAATTTTAATTATCTAAGCATTAATATACCCTTTCTAGTGACCTTAAGATTCCGTGTTTCAAACGTTCATTTTGAAGCATCTCATCACAAAATGTGGCTGAATTTATCAAACAGGCCAAAATGGATCTATTAGGTTAATTTTTTTAAAAGCTTCTTGGTCTATGAAACCTGTACTGCTTGTGAAAAATATTTATATTCATTCAATAAGCCTAAGTTACATACAATATGTAATATTCGTATTCACTTAACAAATATTTATGTTCAATAAAAAATTACAGAGCTCAACACTGTTCTAGGGGAAGGAACAAAAAATAAGGAACAATAAAACTTACATTTTCATGGTAAAACTTGGTAATGAATTATAAACAGATGTATATTATGGTATCAGGTCATAGTAATCACTGATAATAAAGATATAGCAGGTGTGGGAGTAGGAAGGACACAAGGTACTATGTTAAACAGAGCAACCAAGAGAGTCCCCTGTGGGAAGTGACACCAGAGCAGAGAATGGACCAAAATGAGAGAGATGCCATTTATTTGAGCATCTGGTTCACAAGCTCTACACCATCAAGGATGGAGAGGGTCTTAAAGGTAGCAAGTTAGCCTGCCACAAGGTCATCAATGCTGGGAAAAGATAAGAAATTCCCAAGTCAGAGACAAAGGACTGTGTTACTCATAGCACAGCAGACCTCACGACCTCCACCTTGCCCTTGGTCTCCAGCCCTGGGAAGATGTGAAAGCTGACCCAGGTCAATGTTGCCCATTGCCATTGAATGGGTCTATGACATAAAGAGGAACCCCAAGCATAGGGAACTCCCAATCTTATGAAGGGGGCTGCTAGACAACCTATCCAGTCCCTGCTCCAGAGAGGGACCCTGTCTTTATTTTACTGGTCCGCAACAAACCTGCCCCATATCCTACCAGAGATACTACCTCTGTTTTCTTTTCTTTTTTTCTTTTTTTTTTTTTTTTACTACCTCTGTTTTCTAAGGCTATGCAAGCATCCTTGAAAAGAATCCGAAACAAAAACTGATCTGAGATGTGCAGACATGTCCGGGAGAATAGTCTCCTCATGTCAGCTTTCAACAAACACCAGAATCACCGGGAAGCTTGTTCCAACACATATTGCTAGGATTGACCCCCAGCGCTCCTGATTCAGTCTGTCTGAGGCAAGTCTCAGTGCTTGCATTCCCTAAAGTTCCCGGGAGATAGTGATATTGCTGATCAGGAATCCACACTTTGAAAATCACTGCTTTAAGTCTGTTAAACGGACCGTGTTTTGTTGTGTTGTCCCTGATTCGCTTCCATTTCGCTCTGCTTTATAATCAGAAAATCACGATTCTAAATTGCATCTGCATCTTGGGATCTTTCATTCCATTAAATCTGGTAAGTAGTTTTGCTTATTAGAAACCATTCTCATATCTTATAATGTGGCTCAGCTCACTGACTTTTATACTCTATTCCAGACATGAAACAAAGGAGACAGTTGCAATAATAGAGAAAAAAAGAATCCTCTGTTTACAAAATTACCTCAGTACTCTTATAATCTGAATAGTAACCTTGTGCCTAGAGTTGATATTAAGGACATTCCAGTTTTTAGCTACAAGATGCCTTGATGGAAACGCAGATGTCTGCATTGTCTAAAGAGCACTGATCTGCACCTACACTTGGTTACTGCAGCTCTAAAAATTCTTTTAGGTCAAAATTGATATTTAAATGACCTAATAATATTAGATATTTGAGATTACGAACATGTCCATAAAGCTATACCATTAACACATAAATATGCCTTACGGCTATGTCAAAATGGTCTCAACCACTGCAGTGTTTTGTTGTTATAGCTCGAAAATCTAACCGTTGTATGAAATTAATTCCATAAAGCGCACAGACATGCAGTTTATTCTTATGAGAAAATCACTCACTCCTATTTAAAATATGTTCACATTCACCATCTATTTTAACAAAGAAATTTTGTAGGAATTATCGCATTACCCAAATTTAACACTAGAATGTAGATTTGAAGATTTGCTTTCAGTTCCTCTTAACCCAAGGATTGACATTATTTCACCTATAGATGGCGCTTGTGCCCATATTACTTAGCATTGTAGTAAAAATTGTGAAAAAGTTTTCTCTTAAAAAAAAAAGTTGGCAATAAGTATTAGAGCAGTTCACAAACAAAAAGTAGGGCAAACTCTCACTTTATATATGACATCACAATTCCCGCAAAAATACTACAAAATCGACAATATATCAAGGATGCAGAGAATAAATTGTGTGTGCATATTCTCCCTCTCCCTGCAAACAGTGGAAGCGGGATTTGAACTCAGGTAGGCTTGACCCTAGTTTGTCAGTATCTCATACCAAACACCAAGTCCTAATACACATAAATCCTTCTCATGATGCTCTGCTACAAAGTACATTTTTGCCTTTGTTACCATGCTTCCCTCTTTGTGTTGGACCTCAGGGATGTGTAACAGTTTTTATCACAGCTTCTCCCTCTGCCCCTCCCCCAGGCTCATGCTCTCTCTCAAACTCCCTTAAATAAATGAATGAAAGATTTTTAAAAATGACTTTTTAAAAAGTTTTCAAGCCCCCAAACTGAGAAAGTAGTGGAGCCCCCAAAGATCTCTCAGCCAACCTATCCATATTTCATCTTAAATCCCATGGCCAATTTTATTTCATCTCTACTCCCAACATAATGAGCAACAGATTGTTTTAAAGCAAACTTCCAGACATCATATCATTTCATCTGGAAATGTTTTATGATGTAGATCTAAAGCATAAAGAATTTTTTTAGAACATAACCCCAATGTCAGTAACACCTCTAAAAACCAAGCAAATAATGAATTCCTTAATAATATCAAATATCCATGCAATGTTCACACTTCTGTGATTGTCTCATAAATGTATTTTTTATAGTTTGTCCAAATCAGAATAAACATTTCCATATACTGCATTTGTTTTATAGGCATCTTAAGACTCCACGTGGGACACCTGGGTGGATCACTTGGTATAGCATGGGATTGCTGATCTCAAGGTCATGTGTTTGAGTCCCATGCTGGGTGTAGACATTACTTTAAAAACAAACAAACAAAAAGACTCTATCTACACCAGCTTCCTTCCTGTTTTCTTATTTCTTTATGCCTGTATGTTTACTGATGGCATCCCCCAATCCCAATAATGTAATTTATCCTTGAGAATACTCTCTATTGATTCCTTTTCTGTAGAGTGCAATCTGTTTCCTCTAAGACAGTGAGTATATCCAATTTGTATTCCCATTTTACCTTTCAATGATTATCTTCTTTCCCCAAATGGCCATGTTAAACTCAGTCTATCCAAGCACTATACCCCTAATCCAGTTCCACCCCTCAGTCCCTCCCAGCAATCATCTCCTCCCACACCACATCCACACCACAAAGCTCCCATCCTCAACCTCACACCTGGGCTGGAATACCTAAGGCTCCTTTTTTGTGATCCCCATCTCTCCTGACCAGATGCTGCACAAGGAGCCACTCACACCTTCTAGCAGTTGACTTAACCCAACAGAGGGCTTACTTCCTAAATCAGAATCAGGTTTAGTTCTGAATTTCTTTTGAAAAGGTCTTTTTCATTATGATAGGTAAAATTCAAGAAAGTGTTGCCATTCCCTGAATTTCTACCCTCCTATCAAAATATCAAGGTATGCCTTCAAGAATAATTAGTATGTGATGGGAAGTTTTTCTTCCTGGTCTTTTTGGGTTACTCCTTTTTCCATGTCCTGCAAATGGACTGGTCAAGCTTAAATGTAAAATAATAATAATAATAAAAAGTAAGAGCTATGTAAGTACTAGAAGAAAACATGGGTGAGTTCCCCCATAACTTAAGAAAGAATAAAACTTCCCTAACTATGACTAAAAATTCAGATGCAGAGCTCACATAGTTCAGTCACTAGAGCATCAGACTTGTAAAAATCCAGATGCAATAAAATAAAATACTGACAGACCTGACCACATAAAATTATAAACAACCAACCAATAGAGTCCTCTACAAAATAAAAGAAAAACCAAAATCAAAAGAAAAACGACAACCCAGAATTAAGTGTCTGCAACTTACATGACAAAGAAAGGGTTAGGGTTCCTATATAAAGAATTTCTAAAAAGGAAAAAAACAATAACCCTCTAAATATGGGCAAGAACTGTGAAGAGAAAACTCACAGGAAGAGAAATGCAAATGGTACTAAACTTAGAAGATCAAGCTTACCCTTTAAAAAGAAAAATATAAAAAAAGTATACTGAACTATTTCCCTCCTATCGGACTGGCAGAAATCCAAAAGAATAACCACACATACTTAATTTGTTATATGCATAAAAGCATCCTCATATCCTGTTCAAAATACAAAAAAGATTAACGACCATTAAGTGAAATAAGGCAATAGTTAGCTAAATTATACATGAATTTACCATTTAACCCAGAAATCCCACTTCTGGGGACCAACCACAAGGGCACACTGATCAAAGAAGAGGTTATATCACTATTTATATTTGCAAAAGACTAAAAACACCCCCGATATTGATTACTAATGAACTCGTGGAATATGTTATGTTAAACTCACACCATGAAGTGCTAAGCAACTGGAAAAGGAACTGAGGAATATCTCTTTGTGGCACTACGGAGTGAATTCCATAGTACATTATTAAGTGACAAAGCAAAGTTTAAGTTAGGGGCACCTCTTAGTGCCTCAAATGCTTAAGCGTCTGCCTTCAGGTCTTGGGATCCAGCCAGAGTCAGCATCTGGCTGCCAGCACACCTGCTTCTTCCTATCCCTGTGACTCCCCAACAGCTCAGGCTCTCTCTCTCTGTATTCTCTGTCTCAAATGAATAAATAAAATCTTAAAAAACAAAAACAGAAAAAAAAACCCACAAAAACAACAACAAAAAGATCTGGGTGCCTAGATGGCTCAGTCATTAAGTGTCTGCCTTCAGCTTGGGTTGGTGGTCCTGGATCATACCAGCATCCCTCCCTGCTCTGCAGGAAACCTGCTTCTCCCTCCTGCACTCTCCCTACTTGTGTTCCCTCTCTCACTGTCTGTCAAATAAATAGACTCTTTAAAAAAAGAAAACCTACAAAGTTTAAGTGAAAATCAAGTACAATATGACAAAGATCTACATATGGGCCTTCTTATATTGAAAATAACAAAATGAGAATCACTATATTGCATATCTAAAATTAATATGAAGTTGTATGTTGATTTCACTGGAATTAAAATTAAAACTTGGGGGCGCCTGGTGGTTCAGTGGGTTGAGCCTGGGCCTTCAGCTCAGGTCATGATCTCGGGGTCAGGAGATGGAGCCCCACATCAGGCTCTCTACTCAGCAGGGGGCCTGCATCCCCCATCCCCCTCTGTCTGCCTCTCTGCCTACTTTTGATCTCTGTCTGTCAAATAAATAAATAAAAATATTTAAAAAGAATAAATGAGTAAAATAAAAAAAACTTAAAAAAATGGCTACCCACATTGGGTAAGGGCAGGAGTAGCATAAGGGGACAGAGAGAAGCCAGACTGATCTCTGAATATGCTTTGCTAAATTTATATTCACAATCCATCTTTAGAAAAATTTAAATATTTTTAATGCTTATACAAAAACAATAATCAAAATGAAAACAAAACCCTAAAAACAAAGAGCAAATGAAATAAATCAATCAAATTGTGTCTCAATTTAATGGTATACCTCAGAGAGGAAATACCTGCTAAGCTTAAGACACAGGAATGTGACTATGTGCCACAATGGGAATACACTGAAGGATAAGAGAACTGAAACAAACAAAACAAAATGAAACAAAAAACCACCAAAAAAAACAAAACAAAACTGTGGAAAAAAGATTCACAAATCTGACCACATCAACATGTAAAACTTTCATATTACCAATAATACCACAAAGTGAAAAAATAAGACAAACTCTGGAGAACATATTTATAATGAATAGAACAAAGATTACTATACAACACTCATAAAGGATATTTATCAATCAGTAAGAAATACAGAGCAAAATTAATGGAAAAGTATGTAAAACTATACAAAACATGTAAATCAACATTTCACAGAAGAAAAGTGAAAGGCCCAATCCTATCCAAAATCAGAGAAATACAAATCAAAACAATAAGGTTTTCATCTTTCACCAGACTGGCCATAATTTTGAAATAACGGTATCAACTGTGAACAAGGAAACAAAGAAAGCTGTCCTGTCACTTAACAGCTGGTGGGAGTCGTATGGTCACTTAGACCAATTTGGCAGCATAAAGTGACACTGGAAATGCTTAGTCTCTCTGACCCAACAATATGTATCATGTGTGTACACTACAGAATACTTGAAATGCTTGCGCTTCTACAGGGAGAGAAAAAGTAAAAGATGGTCACTGCACAATAATTAATAATAATGATAAACAGAAATGACATAAGAAACAGACAAATAAAATGTATGTTGTCATAACAGAATATTAAAAGGAATGAAGTAACCAATTTGGATAGATCTTAAACACAATATTAAATTCTAAACACAGGGCCACCTGCGTGGCTCAGTTGGTTAAGCATCCAGCACTCGATTTCAGCTCAGGTTGCAATTTCGGGGTCGTCAGATCAAGCCCCATGTCGGGGTCAGCAAGAGATCTGCTAGAAATTCTTCTTTTCCCTGCCCCTCCTGCTTGTGTGTGCTCTCTCTCGCTCTTGCTCTTTCTCAAATAAATAAATAAATCTTAAAAAAAAAAAGGCAGCCAAAACAATCCTGACAAGTTTGTCAAGAAAATTTGTTCAGTAGCACAAACTGGAGAACTTACATTCCTGACTTCAAACTTGCTATAAAGCTACAGTATCAAACACAAGGAAAAGCATGATAATATCCACATAAGGATATTATCATATCCACAAATGAACAGAAGTGGGAGTCCAGAAACAAACCCATACACCTATGGTCAACTGATGCTCAACAAGAGTGCTGAGATCATTCAATGGGAGAAAAAATGAGTCTCTTCAACAAATGGTATTGGAACTGAATATCCACATGCAAATGAATGAAAATGGACCCCTTCCTCATATCATATACAAAAATTAACTCAAAATAGATCAAAGACCTAAATGTGAGAGCTAGAAACAATAACACTCTTAGGAAAAATACAGGAGTGAATCTTCATGATCTTAGAATGACAACAGATTCTTAGATAGGACCTCAAAGGCAAACACAACAAAGGAAAAGAGATAAAAAAGACTTTACCAAATTAAAACCTTTTGTGAATCAAAGGATATACTTTCAAGAGAATGAAGAGACAACTCACAGAACAGGAAAAAATATTTGAAAATCACATATGTGATAAAAATCTATTCCCCAAAATACTCTTCAATAAATCCAATTAAAAAACAGGCCAAGGATTTGAATGGACATGCCTGCGAAGCAGATATACAAATATCCAACAAGCACATGAAAAGGTACTCATTAGACATTAAGGAAAAGCAAATCAAAACAACAATGACATGCTACTTCATATCCACTATGATGGCTATAATAAGACAAGTGCTGTCAATAAAGAGAGGAAACGAACTCTCATGCATTGCTGGTGGAAATATAAAATTGTGCACATGGTGAAAAACAGGCGGTCCTGCGGTAATTTAAAACTACAACTAATGCATGATCCAGCATTTTCACTTCTCAGTAAATACCCAGAAGAACCAAAGACATGTATTCTACCAAAATTTGCAGATGAATGTTCAGAGCTCATTATTCACAACAGCGGTAAAGCAGAAACAAGCCAGATGTACCTTAACCAGTAAGTGGATGAACAGAACTCTGGTCCATCTACACAGTGGAATATTCTTCAATGATAAAAAGAAATGAAGGCTTGGTAAAAAGGTACACTTAGCTATAAAACGAAGGTCTGAGAATCTCATGTATAACACGGTGACTACAGCTGATATCACAATTAAAATCTGTTGACTGCAGAGCTTAAATACTCTCACCAAAAAAAAGAAAACCAAACCCAAAAACAAAGAAAGAAAGAAATATGTGAGGTGATGGATGTGTTAGATTAGATGAGAGGAATCCTCTCACAATGTATATGAATATCAAAATCATCACAATGTTCACTACATACCTTATAGTTTTGTCAAATATACCTTAATAAAGCCAGAAAAGAAAAACAATGAAGTCTGTAACATGCTCCAATATGATGAAGTTTAAAAACATTACACTAGGTGAAGGAAACACACAAATAAAATATACATTTTGTATGACTATACTCCTACAAAAGATCCAGAAGATCCAAGTCCATACTGACAGAATGTAGATTAGTGGTTGCCAGGGTCTGACAATTTTGGAGTTATTTTAAGGACGTGCGGTCAATTTATTCTATAAAAATTCGAGGTTTTGTAAAGGGATAACAAAAACAAACCAAGACCAGGGGAAAGCTCTCTACATGGGCTTTAGTAATACCTTCTCCTAAAAAACCTCATTAACTGGGTTCTGCTTGGTAATCTGTCTTTTGCTCCCACTGAAGAATAATTATAGGCATTTAGTTTATGGTTTGACACATGAAGGTTGTTCATCATTTATATAAAGAGAAACAGAAGTTTTTTATTCGGCTCTTGATGCCAGAAAGTCTTTAGGCTCCGGAAGGAATAGGGATGCTCTATGCATGCTTTTTGGGGGTGGGGGTAGGGGGTGGGGAGGAAGTGTGGGGGGAGTCATGGTTAAAAGTCCGAAATATTTGCAAGTTTGATAACTATCTAACTTTATATGATGTGTGTGTGTGCGCGCATGCCAACTTTGCCCTATTGAACTGCTGATCCGATGCTACTGGTCTACAGACCTCAAGATCACCTGCAACCTTGTTCAAAACGAAAATTCTCGGGCCCCATTCTATGGTTTAAAACACTTCCCAGTTTTGATCTGATGCACACTAAAGTCTGAGAACCACTGTGTCAGGCTGGTTCCCTCAGTTCATTTTATCTATTTCTACTTTTCTATTTTAAACACGAGTCATTATCCACATAAGTTACATTATAAAACAAAGCAGAAAATGACTTCAATAACTCACACAGGACTTCTTCATATTTTGCTGGTTTCCCTTGGAAAAATGCAGAAATCTCTGAAGGCAGAGCTGGGATAGAGAAAGAGGAATGAAGTCATTAAAGGTACAGACTGCCTTGCAGTTCCCGGACCGGCCTGCTTAAAAAGTTGCAAACATCACCTGGGTGAAATGCCCCTCTGTGGGAGAATATCCTTTTCACCTCGCAGAAGGGGCAGGAAAGGACATATGATAAACCACCCACACAACCAAGTCTGACTGTGATTTGGCTATGAAGAGCTTGAGTTCTATTCAAGCTCAAGCTTGAATAGAACTATTGTCTAGGACATTTTTAAACAATGTCTGTACCCCTCTGTTCTGTTTCAAAGAAATTTTAAAAATGAGAAAAATTGGTTAAGCAAATTATAATACGCTAAATGAAGGAACACGAAACCTTCAGCAAAGGTTGTACAACAAAAGTTGTTACATCTGTATTTCCTTGTTTACTCAAGTTAGAGAAGGCAACCAAAGCTAAGAAAAAAAGGATGGAGGCACTTTCAAGTGAGTGTACCTTTTGTTTTTCTAAAGCATTGCAGTTTCTCAAATGGCTATCTTTTTTTAAACCAGTGGTGATGTGGTCAGTACAGGACTGGGGTAGCACCAATTTCTTCTCAACCTTCAAGAAGAAAAATAGGTAACTCTCCTTGTACTGCTGTCTTGTAAAGAACTCAACAGCACATCTTTAAATGCCAGATTCATTGTGTGAGCAGAGCTCAGAATCTGGGAAGAGGGAGCACAAAACAAAGAGTAGGGGTTGAACTGGGGTTGGTGAGACAAAACTGACTCACATCTAGTTTTAAAGCCCTTTCCTGCATATCCCTGAAATGCCTCCAGCGCAGTTCTATTTCCCAGGTCATCTAACCATCCTTCACTCCTTCCAGCCCAGCTGCCCTGGTCCAGGCTTCTCTCCATTAGGCAGCCTGGGAGCTTCTGAATAGGGTAATATTCTCAAATCTCACTTGTTCTGAACACGCCTGTGAAAACCTAGTATCTGCTCCTCTCTGGGAACTACACTCTGCTCAAAACTCACTCAAAGGTGCCTGGGTGGTTTGGTCGGTTAAGCAAATGACTCCATCTCAGCTCAGGTCTTGATCTCAGGGTCATGAGCTCAGCCCTGCAGTGAGCCTACTTAAAAAAAGAAAAAAAGAAAAAAGAAAAGAAAAGAGAAAGAAAAAGAAAAAAGAAAGAACGTCAAATAGTTGTAGGGTTCTCTCCAACTAACATATACTTAGAGACTCCTCCTTCTTACTTCACAAGATGTGCTTTTCTAATGTAGATGAGAAAGACACCTGAGGGGCAAATTCATTTTACCTGGAATTGTCACCCAGGCTCACAGTGCCAATGTATTTGTTATTCCATAGACTCTCAGGTCAGACCTTCCATAAATTTAAATCAAGGCTGCTGAGAACTGTTACAAACCTAACTTGGATACAATTATACCGTCTCTATTAGAGGCTTTGAAGACATCTAGAAATCCCATACACAGAGCTACTACACGGTTAAGATTCAATCGTTCAGATATGATTCAATCGTTCAGATCATTTCTTCACACGCCTAATTATTTCTGCTAAGTGCCCTGCAGGATGACATGCTGGCTTTTATAACCAAGAGGGAAGCTGCAAAGACCATGACATTTGGAGAAACACCTAAAATTGTCTTCTGGGGCGGCTGGGTGGCTCAGAGGGTTAAGCATCTGCGTTCTGCTCAAGTCCTAATCACAGAGGCCTGGAATCCAGCCCCTGCATCCGGCTCCCCACTGGGTGGAGAGCCTCCTTCTCCTTCTGCTCCTCCCTCAGCTTGTGCTCTCTGGCTGTATCACTCTATCAAATAAAATCTTGAATGAATGCACGAATGAATTTTTTAAAAAACGTCTTCTAGTGGAGCGCATGGCTGGCTCAGTCGGCTAAGAACTGCCTTCAGCTCAGATCATGATCTTGGGGTCCTGGGATTGAGTCCTCTGGTTGCGGGCGGGGGCGGGGCGGGGGTGTCCCTGCTCCGCAGGGAGTCTGATTCTCCTTCTTCCTCTGTCCCTCACCCTGATCATGACCCCTTTCTCCTCCTCTCTCAAATAAAATCTTTAAAAAATAAAATAGTAAAATTGCCTTCTAGTTTATCTGCTAGTGTTGTGACATAGGGTATATAACATTCCTCTCCACCTCAGTTTTATAATGTTATGGCAGAGAGAGCTATATCAATCTAAGTGAGAGGTTGAAAGCATAATGCAACGAGTGATAAGAATAATTGTATTAACAACAGCAGCTAATATTTACTGCGAGGCACTGAGCTATGTTATTTAATCCTCTGAACAACCCCACCACAGAGATGTTATTAATATCTTCAGTATTACAGACGTGAAGTCTCACGCAGGTTTGCCATTCTCAGATGATACTTTGATAGTTCAGCCCCTCAGGAATCAAAGCCATCCCGCCGCTGTACCACCGAGCGCACCCACCGCGCATGTGCACCGGTCACTCCCCACCACCCTCCCCCTGCCTCCCTCCTCACCCCACTTCAGGCCCCCCGCTGCCGCACAGACCACGCGGGCAGATCCGCGCAGAGTCTGCAACTTCCCGCGGGCACCCAATCCCCACCTCCCTGCCTTCCAAGCCGACCTTTCCCGTAGTAAAGAGTCTCCCGTCTCGTGATCCCTCCGTCCGACCGAGGCCTCCTCGTACCCAGCTCTCCGGAAGAACAGCCAAGGGTCCCGCTGGGGTCCGCGGGCCTCTTCCCTACAGCCGGGCACCGTCGCCCACAACAGCGTCTTGGCGCCACCCAGAGACCCCCTTGGGTCTCCCCATCATTCTCGCCTCGCCACCATCCCGCTCCGGTTGCACGAGCTCCGAGAACGGCAAGCAGACCGCCAGAAGCCTGGAGGTTCCGGACCGTCTCCCACAGAAAGCCGGAACATTGGGAAGCACCTGCGAGGTATTGTGCATGCGCAGAAAGAGCCGCAGGCTACTAACTCCCATAACCGCGGGCTGTGGGCTCACAAACTTCCGGACTTCATTCCCGTAACTGTGCTTGCCCGGGACTGGAGAATTTCGGAAACGTTCTCTCTTCAGCAATTCCGAGACAGTGGCAGGGGGGTTGTTGCTTCTGTATGCAGCACCGGCTTTTTTCAGTGCCTCAAAGAAATAGTCTCACAGACACTTTGCTTTCTGAACGCCAAGCGACCAAAGGAGGCAAAAATGTAAAATCTAGGTAGAAAGGCTCGCTTACATACTAGAAATACAAAATACCACTGTGGATTCGAGAAACAAGAACTCTCATTCATCGGGACACCTGGGTGGCTCAATTGGTCAAACACCTGAGAGTCCTGGGATCGAACCCCATGTCAGGCTCCCTGTTAACAGGGAGTCTGCTTCTCCCTCTGCCTCCCCACTACTCGGGCTGATGTACACGCTCTCTCTCTCAAATAATCTAAACAAACAAACCCTTCTTATTCATTACTGGTGTGAATGCAAAATAATACAAACATTTTGGAAAACAGTTTTACAATTTCTTATAAATGTAAACATGTACTTACCACGCAACCTAGTGATCCTACTCCTATGTATTTACCTAAGTAAATCGAAAACTAAATCAACACAAAAGCCTTAACACAAATTGTTTTTTTTTTCTTTTTTTAAAGGTTTATTTACTTATTTGAGAGAGAGTTAGTGAGCGAGAGCAAACAGGGCTCCGGGCAAACAGAAGTCCGGGCAAAGTTAGAGGGAGGAGCAGGCTCCATGTAGGACTCCATTCCAGGACCCTGGGATCATGACCTGAGCGAAAGTAAACACTTAACTGACTGAGCCACCCAGGCGCCCAACACAAACGTTTAGTACCTATTAATAATCACCAGAACAGGTAAAAACTCAAATATCCTTTAATGGGTGAATAAACTGTGGGACATCTATAAGTGGAATACTATTCAGTAATTTTATTTTATTTTTATATATTTTTAAAGATTTTATTTATTTGACAGAGAGATCACAGCAGGCAGAGAGAGAGGAAGGGAAGCAGGCCCCCTGCTGAGCAGAAAGCCCACCAGGGGACTGGATCCCAGGCCCTGAGATCATGACCTGAGCTGAAGGCAGCTGCTTAACACATTGAGCCACCCAGGCGCCCCACTATTCAGTAATTTTTAAAAAAGAATGAATTAATGTCTCACACTACCATAGGAAAAATCTTTTTTTAAAAAATGTTTATTTATATTTACTTTCAAAGATTTTATTTATTTATTTGACAGAGATCACAAGTAGGCAGAGAGGGAGGCAGGCAGAGAGAGAGAGAGAGAGAGAGGAGGAAGCAGGCTCCCCGCGAAGCAGAAAGCTGGATATGGGGCTTGATCCCAGGATGCTGGGATCATGACCAAGCCAAATGCAGAGGCTTTAAACCACTGAGCCACCCAGGCGCCCCTACCATACGAAAAATCTCAAGTGACTTTTATGTGAAAGAAACCAAACCTAAAAAGTGCATTTTGCATCAATCTATTTTGACATTCTTTTTTTTTTTTTAAGATTTTATTTATTTATTTATTTATTTGACAGAGAGAAATCACAAGTAGATGGAGAGGCAGACAGAGAGACAGAGGGAAGCAGGCTCCCCTCTGAGCAGAGAGCCCAATGTGGGACTCGATCCCAGCACCCTGAGATCATGACCTGAGCCGAAGGCAGCAGCTTAAACCACTGAGCCACCCAGGTGCCCCAATCTATTTTGACATTCTTGAAAATATTCAATTATAGGACAGAGACCAAATTAGTGGATGGGGCTACGGGAGGAAGGAGGGGTTGAGTAAGAACAGGTCACCCAAGGCGAATTTTGATAGTAATAGGATTGTTGTGCACAGTACAGGGTGATGCATTTGTGGAATCTCAGAGCTGTACACCACCAAGACAGAATGTAACTCAATTTAAATAAAGAAAAAAAATCAAATAGGTTACAGATATAAAGCAGACTGTGACAAGTGACTCTGTTTTTACAAATGTATGTATCACGTAGCCTGAATTTTAAAAATGGGGGAAAAGGAGCTGACCTAAATAATTCCATAAAACTACATTTTGACTGGATACATTAAGACTGAAAACAAAAAGAACTGTACATAAACACTCTGGCTGGTAAATTCTCACAGGGGTTAGCAATTCTGAAACTACTTTCCATGTACACAAGGTCAAAAAGAATACACATGTCGTAGATAATGATAACCAGGTATTTCAGTGTATGGATGAAGTTAAAAATAAGGAAGGGGTGGGTGGGTGGGAAAGATATCAATGTTAGCTCATTCATTTTCAAATATGTAGTCATGTGTATGTAACACATCTGTATACAGATTTATATGTATACAGATCGATACAGAAATATGGATACTGTGAGGCAGATGACTAGCATGGACTGGTACACATACATCTATTTCTTAGATATGTAGGCAGGCAGCATCTAGAAAGTTTCACCCATTACCAATCAGCATACCTAGAGCTCAGATCTTGGTTTCTCCAATAGAAGGAACTAGGGCTCCTTGGAAAAATGTCTGATTCCAGGGCTTAGACACAGAAAATACAAGGAGCCTGGAGCACCTTGTGTGTCAAAAGTAAGGAAGTCCTTTAGAAACTATGATAAGGATTTGTTAAAAGGACCTAAAAGCTAACCTATGATAGCTCTCAATGCCTAAGCTGGGACAATTTGAGCAACATAATAATAGCATGGGTGAAATGAAAAGAGTGGAGAGAAAGGAGCTGATCTGAGAAAAGGACCAAGAACATGAATGAATCTTTTTTTTTTTTTTTAACACAAATGAGTCTTAAATGAATTTTGCTAAGTGAAAAAAGCCAAACTCAGGAGATACATATTATAAAATGCAGTTGACATTGTAAAACATAAAACAGATCAAAGGGTTGGGTGAAAAAGGCGGGGTTGAGTAATGACCACAGGGAATGAATTAGATTATCCATGAGCCCATACTGACATAAACAAATGATGAAATAAATGAGGAAAATGAAAATCTTTCCTTTACAGAAGAATCCCAATAAACATATAAGTAAAACAGAAAAATCTCCTTTTAGAACACCACAGTAAAAGTGGTTGCAGGCAAGACCCAACAATGAAAGTGAAAATTAGTGGCCAAAACTATAAATATAAACAGGATACTTGGGTAGCCTCAGAGAGTTTTTCCTCAAATTTACTAATACACCTGGTGGTTTTAAAATATGACCATAAATTCGAAAAGGAGCTAAGCGAATTTCCTCTGTCCCTGGGTGTGCACTGGACTTAGCCAATCCACTCTTAAGTGTAGACTGGATATGGAAAAATCCTAAATATATAGTGCAGAAACCCCGCTGATACCACCTTAACCAAGTACTAAAGGTTAGTATGACGAATCACATTGATATCACGTGTCACCTGATACACAGGTAGGGCACATCCTTCCAAGGGTATTCTTCCTAAAAATATATACCTCAGTCTAATAAGGAGAAAACATTAGACAAACGTCAATTTCAGAAGCACTTTTCACAATACCTGACCACTATTCTTCAATCATGTGAATGCCATGAAAGACCAGGAAAGACCAAAAAACTTACAGGTTGGAGCAGACATGATGATTAAATAAATGTATCGTGGTATCTGGACAGAATCCTGGATCAGTAAAAGGGCATTCGTGGAAAAACTGACGGAATCTGAACAAACTCTGTAATTTCGTTAATACAATTGCGCCGGGTTGCTTCCAGTTTTGATAACGGTACCATGGCTCTGTAAAATGTTAACATTGGGGGAAGTTGCGAGAAGTGTATATGGGAGGTTGCAGTAGATGAGAGCGTGCTTTCTTCAAGTTTGGTATACGGACAGTTTTTTTTACACATGAACGGTTTTTTTAGTATTAATACCGAATTGCTAGTTTGCTGCTTTTCTCATTCGAGAATAACCATGCTGGTCACAAATAGCGGTACAGAGATGAAATCCAAACACAGCATCCATCCCTTCTCTTGGCTTGCCTTTAAAATTTGGTAGAAGGACAAGGACAAAAGCCTGGCTCCAGGCAGCAGGAGTGAGTACCTCAGACAGCAGTCTCTCAGCTCAGCTGACTGGGCAGAAACTCTCCAGCTGGTTTCTCAAGAAAAGCGCAAGGGGTACACCAGGGAAGAGAATCTTGAGAGAGGTACTGAATAATTTATGCACCAGATATACATGGTAAACGCCTCTAATCTTCACTAAACCCCTGCTAGCTCGGTAGGATGAATTACTTTTTAAGACTTAGAGGGGTGAGATAGCCCTCTTAAGGGTAGACGCACTATCCTAGCACTAGCTGCCAGGAGCAGAGTTCTAGCTCCCCCCCGCTCCACCGTTCCTCGCCGTCCCAAGCGCCGCTCTCCCTCCCTCTGCAGAGGTGCGTCCCCGCCTTCTCTTCCCGGCTGTTCTTTCACCCGCCTCCAGCTCCCCGCCGCCGCCGCGCCGCTCCCTCCTTCTGCGCATGTGCGTCCCCGCCTTCTCCTCCAAGCTCGTCCGTTCCCGGCCTCCAGCTCCTCGCGCCCCGCGCCGCGCCGCTCCCTCCCTCTGCAGAGGTGCGTCCCCGCCTTTTCCTCCCTCCTCCCGGCTGGTCTTTCACCGGCCTCTAGCTCCTCGCCGCCGCCGCGCCGCTCCCTCCTTCTGCGCCGCCGCGCCGCTCCCTCCGTCTGCACAGGTGCGTCCCCGCCTTCTTTCTCCTCCCAGCTCGTGCGTTCTGGGCTGCATGTACAGCCTTCTTTTCCCCGCTCCTCTGTTCCCCCGCCACCCGCCGCTCCCTTCCTCTGCACAGGCTGTCCTTCCTGGCCTCCAGCTCCTCGTCCCGCCTTCTCCTCCCAACTCGCCTCCTCCCCGCTCGTCAGGGCCTCCAGCTCCTCGCCTCCTCGCCCCCCCCTCTGCAGAGCTGCGTCCACGCCTTCCCTCTCAGCTTTGCCTCCAGCTCCTCGCCGCCGCCGCCCTGCTCCCTCCCTCTGCGCATGTGTATCCCCGCCACCTCCTGGCTTGTTCTTCCCAGGCTTCCAGCCCCTCGGGAGAAACCTTCTCTGGCTTCAGGGTTCACGAAGTGAGGGAGTTAGGGGTGAGTCCTGGGGGATGGGGGCGAGTGCCTAAGGGGCCCTGTGCGGAACGGAGGTCCGGCGGGGGCGGGGGTGCCCGATTGTGGGTCAGAGGCCCCGGGCACCCTGGCCTCTGATCAGCCTGCAGAGTTGAAGGAAAGCAAGCGGGGGCGTCTCTACGTGAGGGACCAGGATCCGGATTGGGAACGTTGGCTCTCTGGTTCCCAAGGCCCTCAGGTGTCCCGCTGCAGCACTAAGCTGGCTGCGCCATCCTGCGGTGGCGGGTGGGAGTTTGCATGCGTGACGTGTGCGCCGGACCCACGGGGAGGGGGTGGGGCTGCGGGTAGGGTTGAGTGTGCTTTTGCAACGTGCGTGAACTCTTGGCGTTGTGACCTGTGTGTGTGTGTGTGTGCGCCCGCGCGCATCTTAGGTGCACCTGGCTTCCTAGGAGGGCGCGGTTGTAGGAGAACCAGGCAGGGTGTCTGATGTGAATGAGTTGCTCTGGAGGATAGTCCACGTGATTATTCTGAGCACTCACATTATTATTATTTTTTTAAGATTTTATTTATTTATTTGTCAGAGAGAGAGAAAACATAAGCAGGCAGAGTGGCAGGCAGTGGCAGAGAGAGAAGCAGGGTCCATACTGCCTAAGGAGTCCAATGCGGGACTCGATCCCAGGACCCTGGGATCATGACCTGAGCCAAAGGCAGCAGCTTAACCAACTGAGCCACCCAGGCGTCCCCTGAGCACTCACATTTTGTTAGCTGCTCTTGTATTTGTTGTGTATGTAATAACGTGAGGCTGGAGCTTTGACAATTCTTTAGGGCTTTCATTGCTAGGTTAACTCATTTGTGCAATGGAGGAGGGGAGAGGCTGTACTAGCTAGCCACTAAGGTCCTTTCCCCGCTCTAACATTCCCCAGGCACCCAGTTATTATTTATTATGTATTTGTTATTTGTTATGTAAAAGCATGACAGTATCCTGAAGCCATCGAAGGCTGTGTGTCGGTGGAAGGTCTGGGACAAATTTAAGAAGAGCGAGGTGAGCTGGAGCTGAGAGGGTGGGCACACAGGCTACACAGGAAATGTCACTTCTTTGGAGAGTCTGTGAGGGCATGGTCGGGATGAAAGGCTCAGCAGCCATAGCGAAGGAAATTCTGTCATCACCCCTCCCTGAACACCCGCTCCTCCCCTCAATTTCCATTCCCCATTTGCCATTGTTGATGGCATCTAGAAAGATGCAGAGGTTCCTGCTCTCCTGGCCTTATAGACGTACAGGATGGTAGTGCAGGCACAAGATTATCTGTTTTGGCCTTAAATGAGAAAAAAAAAAAAACTTGAGCCTGAGAAGGTGACTGACCAAGATCATGCAGTTTGTTGGTGGCAGAATCATGGTTAAAAGTCAGGTCTGCAAATTCCCAGGCCAGGGCTCATTTTGTCACCGTTAATTACGTCAAAGATAGTTTCTCATTAAAAGACCTTTTGAAAGTTGTAAGAAACAAACATTAAACATTTATTTTTTATCTTGCCTTAAACACTCCCATCTCTTTTTTCCAGAGGCTTCTTGGATTTTCTGACCTCAGGGGATTAATAGTGTTCACAGGAAAACAGATGAACAGTTTGGCTTGAGATTTTTAATTTTTAATTTTTCCCACATCAGTTCTGAAAAAGCCATAGTGTTTCCTCCTTTAGGTTACTGTTAAATGTTAAACTCATCTTCTCGTGTTTTTAATTTTTCTCTGTCACAGAACCTAAATTGGTAATAAATCAATAAGAAACAGATGTTTACATTCACTCAGTGAAAAGTATCATGTCTAAGCTCAACATCTATCGGAGCCACACATGGAGACGTAAGTATCTTGTATGTGGCGCTGTGTGGGCAGGTACCAAGAACTGCAAGGCAGGCCAAGTCTCTTCTAACTTCCTTCTTCCTTCCTTCTTCCTCAGCTGTCCCTCCTCCACTAAGAGCAGAAAATGAACACATCCCAGGTGAGCTTTTTGTTTGTTTTTTTCCAGTTTGTTTGAAAATGAGTTTTCTAAAATTTGAAAGGATTCATATTTTTAAATCCAAAAAATAGAGGGGCTCCTGGGTGGCTCAGTGAGTTAAAGCCCCTTCCTTTGGCTCAGGTCATGATCCCAGGGCCCTGGGATCGAGCTCCACATCGGGCTCTCTGCTCAGCAGGGAGCCTGCTTCCCTCTCTCTCTGTGCCTGCCTCTCTGCCTACTTGTGATCTCTGACTGTCAAATGAATAAATGAAATTTTAAACATAAAACCGAAAAGATAGAAATAGGCAAGAATTACTTGAAGGGAAGTATATCAAGAATATTAAGCAAATTCAAAGAACAGTTAGTAGAGTGAGAAGCAGGACTCTTAATTTCACAGAGTTGTGCAAGTTGTAAAACTTCCTTTGATTTTTCTAGTAACAACACTGAAATTGCCTATAATTTCTGATAGACACAGCATTGTGCTAGAAGTGTTCGGATGCTTTTCAGGGGACCGAACTATGAGGTCTGAGTAGACAGCTCTCTCATGATCCTGCTTGATCCAGGAATAGGAGTTTGAAGATCTGATGGAACGGAGGGACCACGCGTCCTCCAGATGACTCTCCCTAAGGGTTTGTGTCCGCTTGTTCACATCTCTAGCTTGAATAGCCGACTGTTCCGGCTTTGGTTTCTGCATTTCTCATTCATATTTCAACTTCATGAATGCATTCTTGCTTCTTTGACATTCACCTGAGTCAGCTCTGGAAAAGGCTACCAAATTGTAGTCAAATCCAGTTTTTGGCTTTGTCTTACTTGACCATCCTGCAGCATAACCCTCAGTCTCTGTTGTCTCTGACACCTGCCTGCTAGCTTTCCTTTTTTAACTCTGATACATCCCCTTACTGTTCCTCACAAAGTTGTCTTTCCCTTTAGCCCCAGACGTTGCCTCTCCTTGGGTTTGTTGCTCAACGTTCCTTGGCTCACTGATTTTTTTCAGTCTGTGCTTTTTTTCTTTTTTCTGACTGGTCTCTCTCTCTCTCTCTCTCTTTTTTTAATAAAATACTTTTGAATTAGTAATAACACGGTTAAAAGGTTAAGTGATGTTCCCTCTAGGAAGGATGACATTTTTCATCTCAACTGAGACACTTCCACTGAGAATGAAAGAGGTTCCATAAAGTTATGATGGGACATCTGGCTATATTGGGACAGTCCCAGACAAACTGGAGTTATGGTCTTCCTGCTGTAGATATCTGTCTGTCTTGTTTGTCCTAGCAGTGCTGCTTTTTTCAGTTAAAAGATACTCTTGTATGCCCCCTACTTTAATTTAGAAGGGAATCCATCATCTTTAGGGCTTTCCAAACTTAGATGCAGCTGTACACCACTGGATTCCTGTTAAAATGCAGATGTTCATTTAGTGGATCTGGTGGGGGCCCTGGGTTTTGCATTTCTAAAAAGCTCCCAGGTGAAGCTGACTCTGCTGCTCAGAGAGCCACACGTTGAGTAATGAGTCTATACGTGATTTTCTGTTCTTCCTTTGCTTTTTTGTCACTTCTTAAAAGCCTGTCCCAGACATCTGTATCTAAACAGAGCATGGATTGTTTCTTTGTTATAACTGCATAGTAATTCAAGCATGGACGTTCCATAGTTCGTTGACTGGTTATTGTCAGTTATGCATTATTTCAAACCTTTTGCTATTACAAACCATGTTCTAATGAATGACCTTGTACATATAGGTTTTTTCTATCCGATAAATTCCTAGGAGAGCGCTACCAGGTCAACGGGTGCATAGAATTGAGAACTCGATCATTCGGGATTATGGTATCATTTTGTGTCACTCCCATCGACACCACCTGAGTGCTTGTTTGTCCACAGCTTCTCCCATAAAACATGTGGTTCAACTTCTGGAATTTTGGCAGTGGAAAGATAAACATGGTATTTTATGAAGTTTATATCTGCAAGTTTCTTAACTATGAGTGAGGTTAAGTATTTTTTCATGTATCTGAAAGAGGTATTTACGTTTCTGTGAACCCTCTGTTCATATCTTTTGCCCATTTTCCTCTTAGGTTTGTGGCTTTTTTTGTTTTTCTTCTTCTTCAGTGTCTAGCTCTTTATATATTAGGGATATTAGTGCTTGCCCATTTTCTGGGTTGCAAACTCTTATTTTATGGGATGTGATTTGTCTTTTGATAGTTGACCCTGGTGTTTTCTCCCCATGCAGGTATTCTGTTTCAGAATGCCACATTTCACTTAGTCGTTTCTTTAGGCTCCCCTTGGCTGTGACAATTTCTCAGACTTCCCTTGTTTTTGATAACCTGGGCAGTTTTGAGGAGTACAGTTAGGTGTTTTGTAGAATGTTCCTCAATTGGGAATTGTCTGCTATTGTTTTCATGATTAGACTGAGGTTTGGGGTTTCTTGGAGGAAGACCACAGAGATAAAATATGATTTGGTCTTATCATATCAAGGGTTAGTGCTCTGGACATGACTTATTACTTTGTTTTCTCTGTCCTCATACTGGACTCCTTGGAAGGAAGTGGGCAATTACACTATACCACTTACACTATACCTCCTTCCTGTTGGAGTATCTACATAATTATGCACATAAATTATCAGGAATTCTGCATAGGAGATTTTTCTGTTCTCTCCTATTTACTAATCCATTTATATCAGCATGAATTCATGGCTAGTTATTTTATATTTTGGTTCTAGTACAATGATACCTTGTTCCTTTTGTTGCTCAAGTTGTTCCAGGTTGGTTAGTAAAAGCATCTTCTAGGGGCGCCTGGGTGGCTGAGTTGGTTGAGTGTCCGACTCTTGATTTCGGCTCAGGTTATGATCTCAGGGTCCTGGGATCCAGCCCCACGTTGGGCTCTTTGCTGAGTGTGGGGCCTGCTTGAAATTTTCTCTCTCGGGGTGCCTGGGAGGCTCAGTGGGTTAAAACCTCTGCCTTCAGCTCAGGTCATGATCCCGGGGTCCTTGGATTGAGCCCCACATCGGCCTCTCTGCTCAGAAGGGAAACTGCTTCCCATTCCCCCCCCCCCCCCCTGCCTGCCTTTTTCTGCCTACTTGTGATCTCTGTCTGTCAAATAAATGAGTAAGTAAGTAAATAAATAGAAATTCTCTCTCTCTATCTCCCTGTGCTTCTCCCTGCTGCTTATGCTTTCTCTCCTTTTCCTACTTTCTCAAAAACAAGTAAATGAATTTTTTAAAAAGCACCTTCTGTTGGTTCCTGTGTCTATTGACATACCCTGTTATTGTTTGAATATTTCTTCCTTACTCTGTGGCAGTAGGTTTTCCAGGTTCATCTTCTGTCTTTCCTGCCCTAGAATTAGCCACTTCCCCCCCCCCCTCAGTAGTTCTGGTTCTTTTCATTGGGGCATAGTATGAGAAACCAAGATTGGGGGACTAGGTGTGCCTGTTGTGACTGTGAAGTCATTGCTCAAAGACCCTCTCAGTTAACTCAAGGGAATATGTATATACTCTCTCATGTATATACATGTGTCTATAAATAGTTTAGTATGTAACCATCTGTATCTATAGTAAGCTAAGTATTCCCACTGTTGTCTCCTGTTGTAATCATTACCAAATGGAACATTCTAACCTTCTCTCCTTGCTTCTCTGTATTCTCCTGCACTAACAGTGAGAATCCAGCTAATATCTGAATTTCATTTATTTGATAGTTCAATTCCAGAATACACACACATGATTTCAGAATTACATACGTGATTTCAGAGTTGTTAACCCATGGATGCTTGATTCTCCCAGTTTGGGACCATTTGAAGTAAGGTGCTAGAAATATTCACATGTAGGTTTTAAAACATAAGTTTTCAAAAACATAGGGTGTGAAATTGCTGTGTTGGTTATGTATGAATGTATGTATGTATATTTAGCTTTGCAAGAAATTGCCAAACTATTTTTACAGAGTGGCTGTATCAGTTTTTGTTCCTACCAACTATGAATCAGAATCTTGTTCTGATTCTGGACCTGAAATTGGTACTGTCATTATTTTTGATGTAACCATTCCAATAACTGTCATGTTGTCTGCATATCCCCAGTGAGGTGATGTGGAGCATCACCTTATATCTTTGGTGGAGTGTTTGTTCAAATCTTTTGCATATTTTTCATTTGGTCATTTGTTTTCTTACTATTGAAGCTTTAAGAGCTGTTTTGTGATGTTGGACACAAAGCCTTTATTAGATATCTGTGTTCCAAATATTTTCTCCCTGTCTGGGCCTTATCCTTTCATTTTCTTAAAAATGTCTTTCACAGAGCAGACGACTTTCTTTTTAATATATCCAACGCATGTTTTTCCCCCATGGAATACGCTTTTTTTCTGTTGTATCTAAAAACTCATCATCAAATCCAGTGTCCGAGAGATTTTTCTCCTGTATTCTTTATTCTTGCATTTTTACATTTAGATCTGATTCATTTTTAGTTAATACTTGTGTAAGGTCTGTGTCTAGTTTCATTTCTTTTGCATGAGTGTTCAGTTGTTTGAGCACCATTTGTTGAAAGATTGTCTTTTCTCCTTTTATTCCCTTTGTGCCTTTGTCAAAAAATGTTTGGCTTTATTTTGGTAGATCTATTCCTGGTCCTTGTAATCTGTTCTGTTGATCTGTGTGTCTCTCTCAGCACTAACACACTGTCTTGGTTACTAGTAGCTTTATAGTAAGTCTCAAGACCAGGTGAAGTGAATTCTCATTTTTCTTCCACATTGGGTGGGCTGTTCTGTTTTTTTTTAAACTTTTTTTTTAAAGATGTTATTTATTTGTCAGAGAGAGAGAACAAACGGGATGTCAGAGGCAGAGAGAGCAGAGGGAGAAGCAGGCTCCCCTCTGAGCAAGGAGCCTGACTTGGGATTTCATCCCAGGACTCTGGGATAGTGACCTGAGCTGAAGGCAAATGCGCAATTACCTGAGCCACCCAGGTGTCCAGTGTGTTGGCTATTCTAGATCTTTTGCGTTTCTGTGTAAACGTCAGAATCTTCTTGTCAATATCTGCAAGATAACTGGGAGGTTTTATTTGGATTTCATTGAATTTATAGATTAAGTTGGAAAGAATTGACGTTTTTGCCATATTGATTCTTGCTACCGATGAATACGAACTCTCTCTCCATTTATTTAGATCTTTGATTTCTTCCATCAGGTTTGTCTTCCTGTATAGATGTATTGTGTCAGATTTTATACTTGAGTACCCCTTTCTAGGGGTGTATTGTAAATGGTATTTTTTTCATTTGAAAATATGGAATTCAATTCTTTATTCAGATACAGGAAAATAGTTGACTTTTTTATATTGACCTTGTATCCTATGATGTTTTGGTATTTCCTCATTACTTCCAATAGTTTTTTTTTTCTTTTTATAAGTTATTTGGGATTTTCTACATAGACAATAAGAATGACTTCAGATCGAGTTTTGTTTTTACTTTTCAGTGATACACCCTCGTTGTCTCATGCCCTCTTTCCACCCACCTTCTCTCTAGCAATCACCAGTTTGTTCTCTATATTCGTGAGTCTCTTATTTTGTCTCTTTTATGCTTTGTTTTGTTTCTTAAATTTCACATATGATTGAAATCATAGGATATTTGTCTTTCTTTGACTTATTTCATTTAGTTTTATACCCTCTAGATTTATCCATGTTGTTGCAAATGTTACGAATTCATTCTTTTCTCTGGCCAAGTACTATTCTATTAGAGATCTGTCTATCTGTCTATCTATCTATCTATCTATCTATATCTATATATACGTCACGTCTTTTTTATCCATTCATCTATTGACGGGCTCTTCCATATCTTGCTTACTGTAAATAGTGCTGCACTGTAAACTTATCTTTTCAAATGTTTTCCTTTTCTTTGAGCAAATACCCAGTAATGGAATTACTGGAACATATGACATATGACAGTTCTATTTTTAATTTTTTTTAAAGATTTTATTTATTTATTTGACAGAAATTACAAGTACACTGAGAGGCAGGCAGAGAGAGAGAGAAGGAAGCAGGCTCCCTGCTGAGCAGAGAGCCCGATGCGGGACTCGATCCCAGGACCCTGAGATCATGACCTGAGCCGAAGGCAGCGGCTTAACCCACTGAGCCACCCAGGCGCCCCTATTTTTAATTTTTTGAGGAACCTCCCATTGTTTTCCATAATGGCTGCACCAGTTTTCATCCCCACCATCAGTACACAAGGTTCCTTTTTCTTCACATTATCACCAACTCTTGTTCTTTCTTGTTCTTTTTCTGCAGGCAGAGTCCCAGGCTGGCAGGAAGAGTGGGCGTGGTCGCTGGGGCAGCCCTCCAAAATGGGTCAGGTGACCTTTCAAACTCTGGGGAGGTGAAGGGTTCCTCACATCACAGCAGCACATAGGCGGGTTTTTCTGGACCCTTCAGACAACCTGTGCAAGACGTGAGGATGAGTGAAATGCGCTGCCTGGAATGGTGGTTGTGTTGGCTTCTGGGGCTTCCGTTCTGAGGGGATATTCAGGCCGGTGGGGTGGGGGCTAAGGGGCAGGTTATTTGGGGCCGATGTGCCTTGCTTCTGAGGCAAACCTGTGTTTGAGCAGGAGGGTGGGGGCTGCAGTTCGATCTGGCACCTGGGCCCACGTTGGTTACCACGGTTGTTGGGTTGAGGGGAGCACAGGGCCGGCCGGCTGGAGTCTGCGACCCTTCAACTGCCTTCTGACGGCCTGCACCCAGGGCCCGGGGTACCTGGGGCAGAACCAGAGTACCAGGGCCCAGGCAGATGCTCATAGGAAAGGACTGGAGCCAGGGAGGGAGGGAGGCAGGCAGGCCCAGGCAGCCACGGCAGCCAGCCAGGTCGCCGGGGTGCCCAAGCCTAGCTCTATGCTCTGTGCTTTATTGGAGGGTTGACGTTTATCAGGGCAAAATGCGCACAGTGTGAAGCCTGCCTTATCCACGACCCTATAGTGGAAGGGTGTTGGGGAAGAGGAAGGTAGTTGTTGTTGTTGGGTTGTTTGTTTTGTTTTGTTTTGTTTTTTGGTTTTTTTCTTTTCCTGTGTTGAGTTCTGGCAGCCAAATCTCTAAGCATGTATTAGGGGAAGGTCTTCCATCAGCCATGCTAAGACTTTGACAGATGGCAGGGCCCTGTGATTTTGGCCTTTTTGAGCCTGCACTCCCTGCTGGGAGGGAGGGGCCTGCTTTCCGTTATGGGTGACTCTGTGTCTCCCCATGTGTGGGTCCTGAGACCTCGACTGAATGCTCTCCTTGTTTTTACAGGTGGTGCTTCGAGGCTCAGGGGACGTGGCCTCCTGGGCAGCATCCAAAGCGTCTGGCCTCTGTCTCTTCAGTGCAGATGGAAGTGCAGCACGTCCAGGAGTGTGACCGCTGCCATCTCCCTGGTGCACGTGCATCGCAGTGGTAAGTTGTCTTGGTTCTGAATCTCCCCCCTGGGTTGAGGTTCAGGCCTTGACCTGGGTGTCTTTCTTGCCGGCTTCATCTCTCTTCCAGAGGAAATGATAGCCTCTTCTTGTTGATTAACTTGGAGATGTACCCTTAACCAGAATGTCTAGAGTTGGCTGTGGGGGAAATTTACTTCTGGGCACATGTGGAGAAGGCTCTGCAAGTCCCTGCCCCACACAAAACCTCTGAACTCCATGTTGCCCCTGGTAGCAGAGTCCCGAGTTATTGCCGCCTGACTTAGTAAGACACACGACTGACTTAATAAAAAATAAATTATTTTATATAAAATAAAACAATAAATAAACATTCTCTCGACCATCGACGTTCTGCCCACACTTGCTTTATTGGGCCATTCATCTAGAGCCACGAATCCCGGGCATCTTTACAAATGGATGTCTGAGTGGACTTCCGCACACGTTCTCTCTCTCTCTCTCTCTCTCTCTCCTGTTTCTTTTTGGTGGGAGTGTGGGAGTTGCAGAGGATGAGAGGGACCCTTCAGCAGGCTCCCCATGCCTTCCAGAGCCTGACTCCGGGCTCAGTCCCATAACCCTGACATCATAACCTGAACCAAAGCCAAACATTGGTCCCTAAACTGAAGGAACCTCGCAGGCATTCCTGGACAGGCTTTGTCTTTATGGAAGGGAGTGTAAGAACCCCCTCCTGTTCTAAAATCTTCCGAATCGGGGAGTATTTCCATGTCTGTAGTGGTCGTACACCCTCTCAGGCCCAGAGATACGTAGCTGACTTGGTGGTGGAGAAAAGCCCTTGGCTCCCACGTTCTCATAGACGGGGAGGAAGCCTTCACTGCCTGATGCTGAACTGTCGAGGTTTTTGTGCCCTGGTCCACACAGGTCTTCCAAAGAACACCTTTGTATGAGATGAAATTAATTTGCAAGCCCCCGGGTGCTGCAGTTGGGTAAGCATCTGCCCTTGGCTGAGGTCAGGATCCCTGGATCCTGGGGGATCAAGCCCTGTATTGAGCACCCTTCTTCTCCGTCTTCCTCGCTGCCCCGACCCCGACTGTTCTTGCTCCCTGCTAGCTCTGTCACTCTCCGATAAGTGAAGGAAATAGAGATATTTCTAAGTGTGTAATTAATTTGTAAATCCTTTGCACTTTGTGAGGACAATATTAGTAGAATGAAGGACGTGAGAGGTAGATCACAAACCATGTGTTTGTTGAATCTTGTGGCCATTCATCCTTGCGATCTACCTACATGGTTAGGTTCATGTTTTCGTGAACATCCATTGATCGCCTTGTGTTCTGAGATTCCGAGCTCACCCTCGACTTGATGTTCTCATGGATCCCGGGCAGCGTTACTTCCTGTGACCCCAGTTGCTAGCAAGAGACAGTACCTGTGTCAGTTGTGAGAGGTCGTAAAGGAAACGTCCCCCGTTCTTACTTGGTACAGTGTGCAGTGTTGTGAGACCCGCCTGTTCAGTGAGACTGGCCTTTATGCAAGTACTGCTGGATCGGAGCAGATGTGCTTGATTTCTGGCTATTGGTTACTGGAATAGCACATTCCGCATCCCTCAGAACGGGGCCCTGCTGTATGTGTTTGCAGTGTCTGAGTTTGTATCTCAGTGTCACCCCGAGGAATTCCTTGGGAGGTAGTTGCCCAGTGATTCTCTGATGGGAGTGTCCGGGGAAGAATTTCCCCTCGTTGCGTTGGGATCAGTGATTCCTCGGTGTGAGGGTGTCATTGCTGGCTAGGGAAGAAGGGATAGCTGAGCCCATTCCTTTGCTCATCAGACCGGGAGGATTTTCCTGTGTGCGAATCCTCCCAGGTCCTTCCTGGGTTGGCTCCGTGAGGAATGGGATTTCCATATGGGATGTCCTCGGCATTCAGCCACAGTGGTGATGCAGGGGGTCCCAGGGGTGCCTGCACCTTCGCTCCCGTGTGAGGGATGAAGTACAGTCTGAGATGGTAGTGGGAGCCTCAGGCCTGAGCCCCACCTGAAGCTTCTCCCACCAGGATACCGCGCCAGTGGCTCTCCCTGTGTGAGTTCTCTGGTGTTGGGAAAGGGCCCACTTCTGGCTGAAGGCTCTGCCTCAGTGACGGGAGACAAGGGGTTTGTACTGTGTGATTTCTGTGGCGGTGAGCAAGGTGGGCGCTCTGGGTACAGGCGGGGCCCCAGTAATGACAGACACAGATTTCGCTGCTCTGAGTTGTCTGGTGTCCCCAAATGTGAGACCTGTATCAAATGGCTCTTCCACGTTGACCGCATTTGTCGGGGTTGCCTCCGGTGTGGATCCTCAGGTGCTGGCTAAGGGTGTGGCTGGCCTAAATGCTTTCCCCTGAAGATGGCATTCAACCGGTCTCTGTCTGTGGGAACGTGCCCATGGCCTGAAGGGATGCCTGTTGCTGCGAGCTCTTGTGCGGCCATCCCAGCACATGGCTTCTACCCCGTGTGAGGTCCTGGACATGAAGAAGAGCAGAGCTCTCTGAAGGAAGGGTCCCCCACCTTCTTTCCATCCCCGAGGTGCGTCTCCGGTGGTCTTACGGGGTACAGAGGTGAGCACTGCCCTGGGGTGGTTCCCCCTATGTGTGTCATGTCTCCGTTCCTCGGAAGGGTGAGTTCTCTCGTGTCTCCCGAGGTTAGTGCCCCGACTAAGGGCTCTCCCACACTGGGGAGATGGGTGTGTTGCGATCCAGGATGAACAAACTTTGATGTCCCTGGCACCAGGGACACATGGCTGAAGGCCTTTCCACATTATCAGCAAATACAAGGTTTGTCTTCCCAGGACACAGCACACCTGGAGTGAGGTGAGGCACGTGAGACCTCTCCGTGCTGTGCTCCAGCATTTCCCGGGTTCCTGTGCAGTGTGAACCCTCTGCTAATGGCCAGAGCACGAGGGGCTGTGGCAGGATCGCTCCCTCACGTTCCTCCCTTCCTGAATCAACGAACGTGTTCCAGCCCGTGTTCCAGCCCCTCCCTCCAGGAACGGTCACTGCATCTACCCCTGCAAGCCACTTGTAGTCGCGTACCTTGTTCCTTTCCGGAATTCAGATAGATTTTTCTACATGGTAGCCTCACCCCCATGTCAACTGCTGATTAAATTTTCGAAGTTTCCATTTCAAAGACTATATACCCGTGAGTCGTGCTGAAGCCAGTTGACTTTTCCAGACACTCAGGTGGCGGCTTGACTCGAGGCCCATTTCAGCCGAGAAATGAAACTCTTCAGGTTTCTGGTGGGACAGCCTGTATGCTCAGGGTCTTGGATGACAGGGGATTGTGGGGAATGCTTAACGTAGCCCGTGTCCAGCTCTAGTGTGGAAGGCCAGGGTTTATGACCCTGAAGCTTCCCGTTGACTTCCAGAGAAGCAGACCTTTGAGATGCCCCCGTGTGGGTCTCCCTTCATCCTTTATAATAGGGAACGAATTGCCCTGAGCTCCTGGGTCTTGTACACACAGAATGAGTCCGAGAACACTAGGTGAAAAAGTACTGAAGTGCTGTGTGGGGACTAACAGAACAGAAGGAGTAAAGGAAAGAGGGGGAGGGAGGAAGGAATACAAAGAATGAAAAGATCATGCAGGGAAGAAAGGAAGGAAGGGAGGGAGAGAGGGAGGGAGGGAGGGAGAAAGGGAGGGAGGGAGGGAGGGCGGCTTGAAAAAGGAAGAAGAGAAACTGGTAGAGAGGCATTAGGGGAAAGAAGAATTTTGAAAGTTGTGAGACAAACATCTGAGAGTTAAGATTTGAGCTTGATGACAAAGGAAAGGAATGGAGTCCTCTACTCAGGAGCAGAAACCGATATAGGGTATTGGTGATGAGAACCTATGGACCAGATAAACCTGTGAGACAAAGAAAGTGAGGGTGGGATGCTGGGGAGTTTCAGAAGGGCAACGTCCACCACGTCGAGGACCGAAAGAGGGGCCATGTGAGGGTTTGAGTGCAAGAATCACAGAAGGGTCCAGTCCTCGGAGGACATAGAATGTACAGTGGGTGAGGTGGATGGAGTTGGAAGAGTTGACAGAAATGGGCCCGTGTTGCAGGGTTGTTTCCACAGGAGCCCTATAGGAGACAGGACTGATGTAGGAAAGAGGTTAGCATTCAAGGCCGATGGTCAAGAAAGAAGTCTTGAGACGGCTCTGCTGGCAGGAGGTGCTTTTTATTAAGGCACAGGGATACGACCCTTGGGTAGAAAGGGCTGCTTGCTGGGGTCGTGACAGGAGGCTGACTTTCTGGGATGGCATTGGAGGAGGGCAAAAGGGAGGTTTTGCAAGAATGTGGCAGGACGACAGAGGACACTGAGGATACAGTTGGCTTTGCTCTTGTGAAGGGAAGGTGGTTTTTCCTGCTAGGAAGGCATGAATTGAAAGATGGTGCCGAGCTTCCTGGAGGAATGTTCCCTTCCTCCTCTCACAGGTCCATCCCAGGGACTGCACGTTTGAAAAGAAACTCTGTCCTACGGACATTTCCTTCGGCCTCAGCCTCCCTCCGTGTCGTGGAGGGGAGGGAGATGTCAGGGCTTCAGGAAACGGAGATCTGGGCCTCTGGCAGGTCGCTAGGCTCTCGTTAATCAGGCCTCCTCCTACAGAATCAGGAGGACTTTTACAAACCGAGGGAGACTCCGGTCTTGCCGGGTTTTGATCTCCATCTGTGGAGAATCTGTTTTTTCCTTTCCTCAGCTTGAGGGCAGTCAGAGCGCCTGAGGGATGTCCCCTGTATCACAGGTTGGGGGGCGGTGTGGCGTGCCAGCTCCTGCTAGGCGCTCAGCTAGCCTTCCCCTCCCTCCTCGTGTGCCCCTGACCAGTGCGGAGCCTTGCATGGTGAAGGTTGTTGAAGGAGGACGGTCTCATCTTCTGTAGCTTCTTCCTGCTGAATAGGGGCGTAGAGCTGTCCCTCCGCGTGGGTCGTTCTTGGTCAGGTGGCGGAGGCCCAGCTGCTGGGGGAGGCCTCTGCTGTCAGAGTTGTAAAAGGAAGAGGCCGCTGAGTGCAGGGGAGAGCCTCTCCTCCCTAAACCTCTTGCTGCTGCCAAACACACAGGCTGAGCGGGGCCCGTTTTGTGGGGCTGCTGCCAGTGTTGAGCCCAGCATTGGTCACGGTCCCGTGCGTCGAAGCGACGGGGGCAGTTCCGGTGCGGCACCCTCGGGGAATCCAGCAGGGGTAGGGCTGCTGCCCCTCGAGTCGATCCCAGGGTGGTCAAGGGGCCCTGGCAGTGCCGCTTCGTCCTGCATGTGTCATGCTCTGCAGGGTTGTCGGGGACTGCAGGGGACAGCGGGAGGAGGAGCAGCCCCTGCAGCAGACAGGGGAGACAAAGGGAAGGCTGCTGTCCCGCCCAGTCCCAGGTGGGCCCAGTCTCCCCACACAACGGACTGTTGTGGGCCCAGGTGGTTGCCTCGTGCTCCAAGTGTCTGTCATCGGCAGGGCCCGGGCAGCCAACTCTGGGTGTGGCGGCTGACTCAGAGGGTCCTATCGTCTTGTCTTCGGGGCTCCAGTGCCGTCCTCTGGTGGGCTGCCCAGAAGTCTTCTCTTTGGCCTATGGAGGTCAGGCGTAAGAGAGCCGTTCCTGCAGGCATGTTTCCCTGTACGTTCATGCCGAATCCTCCTCCAGGCCCAAATCGGAGCAAGTGGGGCCCCAGTGCCATCCTGGCTCCCTTTGTTGGAGCACCCTGGGAGCCTCTGGTGCCTCGGGGTGGTGGGCACACTGTCCTGTGGCACAGCTGTGGAGACAACGGGTAGAGTGGTGTGAGATAGCGAGTGGCGTGTGGCCTGGGCCTTACCAGAGGCCTGTGGGGTTTTGCGGGACGTGTCTTCTGAGGTGTTGAGGTGGAGGTTTTCCTGCAGGACCCATGCGTGACCTGAAGAAAGGGGAATTTCCTGTGGGCCCCCTGGGGCTGAATGAAGGCTACACTGCCAGGGTCCCTCAGGCCCCTTCCCTGAGCGTCCTCCTCCATGACGGCGGGGTCCTCCTCCTGCTGGGCTGTCCCTTCCCCAGCCTCTCTGAGAGCCCTGGACGTGCCCTTCTCTGTGGGGGGAGCCTTTGCTCACATGAGTGTTGCAGGTGGCTTGGCAGAGACGATGTGCTCCCAACCCCCATGGGAAGTGAGTTCGTACAGTCCATGGGCTGTGGGCAGGTGTTGGGCAAGGTGGGAGTAGGCAGGGTGGCCTTTCACTGGTGGGTCTCCTCTGCCGACTGAGGGATCGAGGTGAGTCTCTAGAGTATGAAACTCACAAAGCAAAATGTGCCATGAGGGGACCCACTACCTCCCACGAGGCATCTTGGAGGCTCTGGGACTGGAGGTGTTGATTAGATCCTATGGGAGTGGCCAGCGGACATGACGCAGCTGGAGACCAGACCCGACTCCCCGCCCACAGGGATGCAGCGCTGGGAGGGGTGAGCTGTCCTGCTCCTGTGAGCCCGGGGGCCTGTCTTGTTTGCTCATTTCTCACGTGCCTGAAGTGGGAGATGAGGCCACCCCACCACTGTCTCTTCGCGACTAGTGTCGTCCGGGAGCAAGCCGTCTGCTGGCTTTTGCAGGGTGGGAGGGCCAGGCTTGTGTCGTGCAGAGGGAGGGGCTCAATGGGGGGCGTGGAGCCCTTTGCCAGAAGGTCACTGTGCCTAGGCTGCCTGGGGTCCAGTCCCTCCAGGCAGCCAGGGCCCTCCCTCCAAGATCAGCAGCTCCTGGACGACAGTGCCCAACCACCACAGGGAGTTGCAGGGATCAGGTGGAGGTTCCCCGTGGGATGTTCTCAGGACTTCCTAGTGCCGCAGGGACTGGGATCTTCCTCTCCTCTCCTCTTTGTGGTCAGAGGCTAGGGCAGCACACCCCGGGTTTTGTGCTGTTTGCTGAGGTACCCACAACAGGGACGGGGCAACAACGAGAGAAAAGGTGTATCCATGTTCACCGGCCCCTTTTCCTGCCCGACTCACCCTGTTCCCGAGTCCTCCTCTTCTTCTGCTTCCCTTGTCGTTTGCGCCAAGTCCACTGAAGGAAAGTTTCTTGAGAGCTAAGAGCAAGAGCAGAAGTGGGCATGAGCACAGACTCCCCGGCATCAGAGAACCAAGTGGGGACACCCAGGCCCAGCTTCCCTTCCCGAGGCCCCTCCAGCCGGGTGAGCCATGCCCTGCCGACTCCCAGCCCTCCTCCCTGCTCTGCTGTCCAGGGCTGCTTCCCAGAGTCCACGGTGAGGGGTCAGGGTGATGGTAGGAAAGGGGTAAGGAGGGCTGCCCAGGGATTTCATGCAGCAGTTCCCATGCAGAGCCCGAGTGCCTGCCAGAGACGAGGGCCTCCAGGGTTGGCGTCATCAAAGCAGGGAAAGGGGAAGAGCTGGGCGGAGGCGCTTAGGGACAGAGGAGAGAGGAAGACCAAAAGATGGAGGTGGAAGTGAATTACAGGCGCAGGGTGGCTCCTTCCATCGGAATCGTCTTCTGTTGAATCCTTCTTCGGATTAGGAGCAGCGAGGATGCTGGGGTTGGCCCTGAGAGAGAACAAAGGGGAGTTAGTGCAGGTGATGACCCACGGCCTGCTGCTCTGGGGATGCTGGGCTCTGCCCTCAGTGGGGTGCGTCCCTAGCTCCGAGTCCTCCCTGGCCTTGGTCGTTTGATCTCCGCAGGGTACAGGGGGGCTCTCTGGTTGCCCACCTGCTCTTCCCACCTCCGATTCTCTCCAAGACCCGGAAGCCTGGCTGTGTGATCCTTTCCCCGCTGGAGGCTGTCACTGTCCCTAAGACTGCCTCTGTGGGACTTTGTCTTCCTCTGTTCTTGTTCCTGTCCTTCCCTGCTCTCCTTCGTCCTCCTCCTCCTCCTCCTCCTCCTCCTCCACCTCCTCCCCTAGAGATGCTCCATGTCCTTCTCCCTTCCAAGCTCCACCAGTCCTATTGTTGTCCAGGAGGGGGCCACCAAGGAAAGAGAGGAGATATCCTGGGTCCCCCGGAATCAATCCCCCGATCCATCTGTGCTGGGAGCAGCTGTCATGGGTCTGGGATTGCTGGGGAAGTGCCGGGAGAGATGGCCCACCACGTCCCCACAGCCCATGTCTGCCCAGGGACTGGGATGACCTTCCCAGTGACCTGTTTCAGGGAACGCAATGCCCTCTGTTTCCCTAAGTGTTACAGAGGTTGAATGGAGACAGGAGCATGGGAAATTGTGCAGGCGCCCTCAGCTGTTCAGGGCTGGAAAACGTCCAGCGGTGTGGTTACTGAAACACAGGATTCCTGCCGGTGCTCCTGCTGAGGCTTGCCAGGAATGGACGGGATCGGGGTGTGTGTAGGGCCCTGGGCAGGCCTGAGGAATGTTTGCCGTTTGGGCATGCCTAGGGAGTGGGGAGCATGGCCAGGCCTGTGGGCCAGCGAGGTGGGTTTGTGAGAGGAACCATGACTCCCTGGCCCTGCTCCCAAGAGGCTCTGTGCTATGCTTCGACGCCAGCTAGTGAGAGGTAGAGTGGACCCCGGGGCAGCAAGTGTGTGAAGCAGGTCCAGCAGCCCCTTCACACAGGCCCGGGGGACCGTGGCCCATGACAGGGGTTCTCCAGGGCAGCTGCATGGGGGCATCCCACCCTTGGGAACACGTCCCCAGGTCAGACTCGGCTGGGGTGTGAAGGCTGGCAGAAGCTCCGATTTACGGGAGCCTGTGTAGTGAACCCAGGGGAAGTACGCTTTCCCTTCTGCAGCTCTGGGCGTCCCCTTGAAGTACAGCAGCTTGGAGAGAACCAGGATGGTGTGGTAGTGGAGGTTATGAGGGAGAGAATTTAGACCTGTCTTACACCTCCTGGCTCAGACCAGAACGGAGTGTCGCGTAGTGTCTCTTGCCCAGGAGAGTGCGGTCGGGGCCCGTGCCAAGAATGATGCAGAATCTCTTGTGCACCATTCCCGAGAGGCCATGAGCAAAGAGGCCAAGCTTTGACGTGTGGCATTGGCCAAGGGAGGCACGAGCAGCTTTGATGGGAAAGATCCTTCAAGGAGCTGCGCAAGGAGTCGAGTGGTGATGACAAACCCAGCCTACCCTAAAGGCCCGTGGACACCTCGTCTGTTCTTTTCATCCTGAGACCGTGACATGAGCAAATCATGCCTGTGCCAGAGCATCGCTTTCCTTGGTGGTTTTTGACCCAACTTCTTCCTTCTCCAGAGTGGCAGGGGCAACCCCATGTTCCCGGGAGCCCTGTCCCAGTGTTCCCCTCCTCGGTGCCATTCCCTACCAGAAGAGACTTCGTCCTCACTGAAGGAGTAGTCCTCGATGCTCTCTATCAGTAGATCTGCAAGAACTGAAAGAGGAGCAATGCCGTTAGGAGAGAAACCACCTCACCCCTTCATCCCAGGTGCGTTGAGATGTCTCTGGGCCGTGCAGCATCTGCCTGACCCTTCTGCAGTGCTCTCAGAGGTTCACGGGGCTGGCGGAGCCGGAGCCCTTGGAGGAGACAGGGATTGGAGTTTCATGCCTTCTAATGAGACCAGGACGCTGCAGCAGTCACCTCAGTGTCAGTTCTGCATGCCCATGACCGCTGTCCCCTCCCAGCGCAACCATCAGAAACTCCAGTCGTTATGGGACTCTTGACGTGTGGCTAGTGGGAGTGAGCAACTGGACATTTTCGTTCCCCTTGATGATTTCCGTGTACTGCGCTGAGATAATAAATGACTGTGTATGATGGATCCTAGACAGACTCTTTCCTGGATCACTCAGCACTAGACACCAACCAGGAGCGAGAGAGGAGGCCTGCTCTCCCGTGTATTGCTCGGGCATCAGTGGCTGGCCTGACAGGGACGTTGATCAAGGGAAGACGTTCCCGGGCTCACACACACCCACCAGGCGCTGCTGGAGGTCTTTGGACCCGAAGAGATTAAGGTGAAGCCCCAGTTCCTAGAATACGTGGGGATCGGATTCCGTGCAGCACAGATCTAAAGCATACAATGTGATGCTCTCGGGACAGAGGAGCTGCTAGAATAGATAAGGGAACCATAAAGGAACACAGCGAGCCACGACGTTTCTGAATATGAAGAAGTCGGTGGTGGGTCTCTAGAAGCTGACCTTCCAATACCTTGGATGACTCCCCTGAGCCAACAGGAGGGTGCTGGCATACAAATAGGCAGGGGCACCTGGGAGCGGAAGAGAAATGCCCAAGGAAATGCGCTCATGTTGGCATCACGATGCTTCCTTCCCAAGAGGACCGCCCAGGAAAAGCATCCTCTTCTGAAACAGTGAACAGAGTGAAAAGGCAGCCCACAGATTGGAGACACCCTTGGCAATCCTTATTTCAGAAAAGGTGTGTTCACTGACAAAAAGGAAGAACAACAAAGAAAACCAACCAAACAAAAGAAGACCGGGATTTCACCAAATGAAAGAATCGAGAAAAAGACTGGAATAGTCCGTGCTGCAAAGGGAACGAATGACTCGGCCAGTCAGACAGACATCGTATGAAAAGATGCTCAACGTAAGGCATCGTGAGGGCAATGCGAATCCAAAGGATGCTGAGCTGTGGCATTGTCAGTTAGGGTGGCGAGGACCCAAACCAGGAATTCAAACCCAGGACCCATGTTGGAAGGAGGCAGAAAATTAGAGACTTTGTATGCAATTCATGGAATGCAGACTTGTGCAACTACCCTGGAAAAGCCCGTTGAGTGTCCTCGGAGAGCAGCGAAAGGTACTCCCGTGGATCCCGCGCATGCGAGTGAGAAAAAGAGATGTTGGAAAATCAGATTCTGTTCCAATACATGTTTCTCATGAGAGAAAGTCTTGTTGGCTGCCAAAGAACCCTGAAACCCTGATTTGGCTCTGTTTCCATTCCCAGGCACTGAACTCCCTTGAGTTGTCTCTTGGCCCAATCCTTCCGAATCTAACAAGGCCCTTTTGCATGGACAGATGGCCAGCGAAACGGGTGATGATTGTTTTGTCACACCTGTTGAGGTTTGAGGTTCTCTTTGGCCACGTTGCGATGCACAGAGCACCCTTCGTTCCTGCATGGAGGGGGCCCAGGTGCCCCCAGTGATGCTCAGTCCCTGAAGACCACCTCATTCCCCCTTGGATAGGACACCTTTTGGACCCACCTCCAAGATCCCCAGCAAGGACCAGTGGTGGGTGTGGGATTTCCCTGGGAGAAGGCCAGTTGCATTCTTAGACACAGTATCTGCAGGGAAATGGTAGATCTCCATGGAGAAACATGGAGTGAATTGGCCCCATCTGTTCCCTGGCCACTACCCCTTTGTGCGGGTCATCCCCGTACGGGCTGTTGTACGCGGCTGCCCCGGAAGCCACCTGCAGAAGGGAGGAAGTGTGTCCCCGCACTCAGTGTTTCTGATGAGGTTGGGAAGACGCATCGTCGGGCCTCTGATGCAGAGATGTGTGTGTGTGAGTGCAGTGTCAAGAGGGGGGTGCTGTGACCATTCTTGCCCAAGACCTAGCTTGGCGGGAGAGCACCATGGACACTGACTCAGTAACAGGGATTGGAGAAGACACACTTGTGTCTTTGGGGCACAGTCTAGCCCTTTCTAGTTAGTGACGGGATTTGTTTTCTGGGGGAATTGATGTGTATTTGCAAGGAAAGAACACCTCTTTCAATTGTAGGTGTTGTAGAGTTTTCCCATGAATGGACGTTCCTGACGTGACAGTGATGGGAAACATCCCTGAGAACGCGGTCACCATTAATCGCCATTTTGAGGGGACCAGACACGTTCGAGAGCGCAGCATTCATCCACCTGACACACACACACCAACCCTGCGAATCACAGCACATAGATTCCAATGGAAACAGACCTTGTGCCCAGCACCCGATCCTACAGCACCTAAGAGCAGCACGGTAGCTTCCAGGGCCAGGGTCACAAGGCCTCGGGTCTCGGTCCGGAACATGACCCTTAGTCTCGTTGCAACAGGATCTGGATTCTGGGTAGCTCTCAAGATCGAGCCTGCAAGGAGGCCCCACCTTGCCCATTGTCCAGGTTGCTCCAAAGCAATGAGTGACTCTAGAGGACAGCATACTTACCATGCTCCCTTTCCAGCAGGGCCACCTGTGATTTCAGAAAAGAAAACATGATGAACATCAAGTTCTGCCTCGTCCTGTGCACAGCTCTTTTGGTCTCTTGGTGATGGGCAGGGTCATGGGCAGTGATATGGAATCCACCTAGAGGTCGCATGCCCTGGGTCCATTAGGTGGCACGGCGGTGTTAGTAGCACCCGTGAAAAAGCTAAGGACCCTGTGGACTGTAACTGAACCTGCTGTTTCCTTCAGGGTCTTTGAAATGGGGTGTCCCTGGCTAAGAGTCGCTCCCTCAAGAATCTCCCCACCAAGGACATTGTACGTGCTGAGGTGTTCGGATCTGATTGCGAGTATCAGAGAAACAAGGGATGCTGTACCTCACCTGAAGGAAGGCTAACTTACCACCTTGGTGAAAAATGGGACCTCTCCTTCTGTGCTGTCCACGTCAAGGTCATCAAACAGACTATCGAGGGGATCTAGGTGGATACACACAGAGAGTGTCGGGACCCCGATGGGACTCTTCGGGAATCGCTCGGGGAGCTTTGCTTGGCGTGCACGTGTGGACAAGTGTGTGGAAGTGGGGAGCTCATCAGTATGGACTGAGCTGCAGTGGGCCCTTCCTGGATGGAGGATGAAAGGTCCTGGAGAGGAGCAGGGATGTGAATAGAAACTCTGGCTCCTGTTGGAGCTACAGGGCCTAGGTTGGCTGTGAAATAGTACATCTCCAAGGCACACCTACTGCCTGCCCCCAAACCTGCGCCACCTAAGAGCAGCGCAGTAGTTTCTGGGGACAGGGCCATGAGGCCACGGATCTTTCCCCAGAAAATCCCTTTCTGTTACTCCGACCCTTCTTCTCAGTCCCGCCGGATCTGGAATCAGGGTGGTTCTCGTGGTGGAGCCTGTGAGGAAGCCCCGACCTTTGCCCTTTTCCAGGTTGTTGCAAACAAGTGAGTGACTCTAGAGTACAGAATACTTACCGCCATCCTCTTCCAGCAGGGACACCTGTGATTTCAGAAAAGAAAAGAGTATGAACATCAAATCAGGCTTTGTCCTGTTTGCATGGCTCTTTTGTTCCCTGGGGGATGGGAGGAAGCCCGATGCGGAAGTGTGCTAGAGGCCCGTGAGCCACAAAGTGTGACGAGAGCAAAATGAGTCCTCTGCAGATGCGCCCCGTCTTCCTAGAGGTCCCACGTTCCAGGTCCCACTGGACAAAATAGGTGGTAAGGAGGAATAGCTGCTACCCGTACCAAAGCTCCCTGCCCTCCAGATGGTAGGTGATCCTGCTGTGGTTGTCCCAGCCCCCCTGCAATGCCTTCGGGGTTAGGTCGCATTTGGTAACAGATTCTCTCTCAAACTTCTCCCTACCCTGTCAATGGTGCATGCTGATATTTTTTTTATGTGACCTTGATTTAAAAAGCCAGAAGAGTTTTTTGTGTCTCCCCCAAAGAAAGGCCAGCGTACCACTCTGGTGTAAAACGGGGCGTCTTCCTCATTCTTTCCTGTTGAACGCTCACCCGCCTGTCCATCCAGCCAAGCTAGGGAGAGATCCACAGAATGGTCAGTCCACTGGTGGGGCTCGGCAGGAAGAGCTCAGGGAGTTTCGCTTGGGGTGGGCGTGCCCGGGAGTGTATGGCATGGGTATGGACTGAGCAAGCTGCTGTTGCATCGAGAGAGGTCAGGGCAAGGAGCAGGAACGGAGGGAGAAATATTGACTCTGAACTTGAGCTACAGGGAGTGGAATCAGGGTGACCTCTTCAAGCAGAAAGGGTAAACACTAAGAGACACATTCCGTACTGACAGGCAAGTTCCTCCAACCAGCGCCTGTGTCATGGTCATGGTCAAGACCGTTTCTTGGCTGTTCCCACCTACCTCTCACCTCTTCTAGGAGATTGTATTTCTGCAGAAGAACACTGTGTGGCAGGGTTGCATGCAATGCAAGCACAAGTACCCTAGAGGTTTCTATTTGTCCCTGAGTCATGCAGGGTCAGGAAAACCAAAGACCCAGGATTTCTACGTACTGACATCTGACCATTCCAACAGAGTCCCCATCCGCAAAGTGCTGATTCTTCCCAGTCTTTCTTTTCCTGTGGCCTGTGGGTGTGTCCTTGGAGTCCGCGGGACCCAGTTTCCCAGGACCCAGCTCCCCCAGTCAGGATCCGGCAAGTTCACGAGAGAGCGGAGGCCAGGCGAGAGAAGGGCACTCTCTAACCTGGCCATGTAGCATATTGTCAGGAAGTCGGATTGGACCCCAAGCTAATGATGAAGCTTTCCTGGCCATTGCCATTTTCCAGTGAGCCTTCCCTCTATGTGCATTCAAGATGGGAGCGTTTTTGTAAGGCTGGTGGTGATGTTTGGGTCGACTAAAGTAGCTTCTGATTCCTTTGTGTTTTGACCCTGTCTGAGAAACGTCCCGAGCTAGGACAGATGTGGGCCCCTTTTCTCCCCATCCCTGTCTGAGGAAAGGGAATCCTGAGCAACCCTCCAGGTGGAGCTGTGGTCAGCGAGGAATGTGGTGTCCTAGCGGGGTGTGTGCAGCGGGGATGAAGGAGGTTTGGCTTTGAAACTTTGACCCGTGCCCTCAAGTCCATTCAGTGGGAGATGTCTTCTGGTGAAACGCACACAGTCCACACACCGACATGCCCGGTCCCGTCGCATCGACCCACGCGAAAGTGAGCCCCAACCCTCCAATGCACCAAGCACACCGCCCGAATGACCTACTGGTTTGCAGGGACTGTAGCACAGGGTCCTGGGTTTCTGCAGGACACTCCGTTTGTTCAGTCCGCCCCAGCCTCTGTTCCCGGGAGGAACTCAGAAGGGGGGAAGCTCTCCAGACCAAAGGAGGAGAGAAAACCCTACCTTGTTGAGTTAGATCTGTCCCCCTTAGGGGAGTGATGGGGGTATAAGCATATGGGGTGTATCCAGTCGCCGCCTCCTGCAGTTGGAGAAAGGGAAACCCAGTGAGGATCCCCGCACCCTGTGCACACCGTGTGCACACATCTCTGTGCCCTTGGTGTGTGTCGTAAGCAAGCTAGATGCGATGCGGTCATTGAGTCTATTTTCCAGAGGAGGAGGAAATGACCTCCCGAAAATGACCCCCTTGTCCTTGGCTCCGGCATGTTATGTCAAAATTCCCCCATCCATTTTCGTCAGCAACTCATTCCAAAGCCATTTCCCATAGACAGAACGACCTGGTGGAAAATGCTCACGACCATCCATTGACTAAGCAATGGTGGTGCCCGTCTCAATCTGCTGTCCGTTAATGGTATAAACTCACGACAGGCTCTCAGCACCAAGGACATGGTCTCTCCCCTCTGGCATGTCCATGCTCAGACACTTTCATGGAAAGAGAAATCAAACACTGGCTGTCCCTCAGAAGCACAAAATGACTTTAGCGAGGTGACTGAGCGGCTCAGACATTGAAGCTTCTGCCTTCAGCTCAGGACCTGATCCTAGGGTCCTGGGATGGAGGCCCACATTGGGCACCCTGCTCGAAAGGGGAGCCCGCTTCTTCCTCTCCCTCTGCTACTCCCCCTGCTTGCGCTCTTGTGCACTCTCTGTCTATCTGTCTCTCTCTCCCCTTCTCTGTCTTTCTGTCTTTCAAATAAACAAAATCTTGAGGAACAATGAGTTTACCTGAGGGAGAGTCAGAGTTTCCTCCTCGGCCCTCAAAGTGGGTAGTAGCTCTTCCATCAGGTCATCGTGGAGAGCTAGGAGGATACAGAGGCACCATGAGGACACTGGTGAGGCTGTTCAGGAAGTAGGCGGGGAGTTTGGATGGATGAGGACAGGAGGGGAGTGTGCGCGTGCAGGGGTGCCTAGGAGGTACGGGCCGCACTGCTGCCGGGCCTTGTCCTGGTGCAGAGGGGAAGGGACGGGAGAGGAACAGGGAGGAAACGCGAAGAGGGTTCTTGTCTTTCTAGCTAAATCGAGCCCGATCAAAGCCAAATAGCCAGTCCAGGACATGGGAAGCCTAACCTGGCTTCTGTGTGAAGACCGAGTCCCATAACCTCTCCTGACTGACGTGCCACTAAGGTGTCCCACGCTGCTGCTTTGGACATCAGCTCTGGGCCCAAGATCCCCACCTGCTGCGACTATATGCATCACGTCTGTGTAAGATCTTGCACAGCATAAAAAGCAGCCTTGCTTGCCGGGCTGCATTCAACCCTCAGGAAAGGAGCCTAGTAGTTTGCTTCACATATCCTTTGTCTTCAGAAAATGCCATGTGCAACACTGGAGAGCACGGACATCGTAGCTTCCGTAAACAGCCGGCACCGTCGATGAGTGTGATAGATTCCTTCCACTGTTCTTGAACTGTCCCGTGTGTGTGTGTGTGTGTGTGTTTCCCCTGAAGACAGTGGCTGTCCGAACCCTCCCAGGTGTTCTGACCAGTGGGAAGTTGCTTACACAGAGCAGTCTGGGTGTGTGTGCTGATCGGCTGTAGGCCTGCTTTGCAGGAGATTTGCTCCGGGGATGTGGGTCCAAAGCTTCCACCCAAGCTTCACCTTGATTTCCTATTGGCCAGTGGTGTTTGAGTGTGTGCTTAGAGAATTTGAACCTTCCTGAGGCTTAGGGAAATCTTATCAAGTACAGTCAGTTCCCTCCGTGAAGCTTTTCTGCCATTGGTCGGTCGTGTGTACACACTGAGACCGGCTATGACCGATGTTGCCCTGTTCTGTCCTCCACGGGTCCACACGCTTTCCAGCCATGTGGGCTTGAGCATGAGGATGTGGCTTTTCTCTGTGCACTTGACTCCAGGGACCAGCCTGTAATCTTTAAGGTGGGCTTCTAAGCTTGCCCTGGCTTCTGTGTCCATGAAAGCCACTGTGTTATGTTGGGTCCTTTCGGGGACCATCATAGAATCTAGGTATTTGGCTGTGTGCACAGATGTTGATGGCCCTTTGCTAGCTAGCACCCATGGTACAGCATGTCCCCCTGGCTGAGGGACTAACACATGTGGGTAGGCCAGAGCAACTTTCAGATTGGAACCTGAGCTCCAATCTTGGCTTTCCAAGTAGGAGGTCAAGGGTTTGGACCCTTCATCTCCGCACCATGCCCATCCCAGGAAATCAGAGGGAAACAACCTCCAGGTACAGCTGTGGGGAGTAGAGGAAGGAGTATGTAAAGTGTGCCAGGGTGATGAGAGAGTTTTGGAAGGAGGACACTGTGATTGTGATGGAAGTGTGAGAAAGATCACCTGGGAAAGGCCCACAATCGTGTTCACAAGCATAACGCATGGGGACACACACACACACACACCCACGCACACCCCCACGCACACAGGGCCTTCATCCCACGTGCACAAAGATCACCCCTTCCCTATGTACGAGTTCTTCCAAGCCCTGTTTGACGTGGTGACCGTGCCTCACCGGACAGTCTCGGTCAGTATACCCCAACCCCCGTTCCTTGTTGGAACCCAGAATCAGGGGGCAGGCTTCTTTGTACTCTAGATTTCCTCCCAGAGCCCGATGGTCTTAAATACGTACAGCTGTCCTTGCTCCCAGCGTCTACCTGCAATTGGGGAAAAGGAAATACAGTGAGGATCCCAGCATCCTGTCTTGTTGGGCCAGCTCTTTGGTTTGGGGAAGACTTCAGGCAGTTAATTGGATGAGGTCCCGTGGTTGAGTCCATGTCCTCCCACCTGAGTTCAAGAGGACCATTTGAATGATGCTGGAGCATCATTCAATCTCCGAAGTCCATACTGATCAACAGACAGAATGTTCTCTTTCAAGGAGAAACCTTTTCTGCTGAAGAAGGTGTTTGATCCCATGGAGTTTGTAACTGAGGCTGTCCTGTGTCCTCACCCTTTTTGGGGCCACTGTGTGTAAGAGGTCAGACCCAGCATTCCTCCACGAGGGGAGACTGCTGCCCCCTTCCCCTGGGAGTTAAAGTGCCAGATGTTCATCAAACTCCACTGATGGAAGAAATCAAGGAAGCACCATTTGTGTCTCTGAGAAATCAGAGAGGCGAGCTTACCTCAGGGAGAGTTGGGGGGACCTTCTTTTGTCCAGCTCCTAGGAAGGTCCTTGGACTGGCCCTCCACAGGGTCTAGGAGAACAGAGAGGAGCTGTCAGGACATTGGCTGCGCTACTCAGGAACGACTTGGGGAGTTAAGTCTGCTGGATGTGGATGCGGGGCCAGAGGGAATGGACGTGAAGGGTGACCAAGCAAGGCCTGACTTGCCAGTGGGCCAACAGTGGTGGACAAAGTGGTGGATGCAGTACACAGTGGCGTACGCAGAACGCAGTGGTGTACACAGAAACACAGAGGAGGGGAGCAGGATGGAAAAGGGAAATGGGGCCTTGGCTTTCTAACGGAGGGGATGTCATCAGTGGGAACTCTCAGCGTCTGTCTGGGAAAACACTCACGGCACCCTGGGTTTCAGGGCGCAGTCCCCTGAGCCCTCCTACCCACTGTGCAGCCAAGCCAGCTTGCCACTTCTTCAGCTGGTCATGGGGCCTGTTCAGCTGTCTCCCCTGCACCTCTGCTGTGTGACCCTATCGCTCCTCTATCGTGCCTTGGAGTAGTGGGTTTTTCCGTGATGGAATCTAAGTACTGGGGACGGGTTATATTTGTTAGTGTGTGTCCGTTCAGTGACACTGCTGACATCTGTGATGCTTTGTAGACTGCACTGCCATCTATGGGGAAAACGTTGCCATCCTATCTCATGGCACCTCTGTACCCGTGACGACGTTACCGCCCTCCCCGTTTCCTCCCTCCACTGTCCCTTCCACTTTCTGGGTCTACGAATGTCCCTACTGGAGTGTCCTCAAAGCCTGGGATCGTGTAATGTACCTCTTTCCTTGTGTGCTTGCTTTCAAAATGCGTGTTAAGTTTCCAGGTTCCGTCTGTTTCGTAAAATATTGGAAACCTTAGTTTCTTCTTACGCCTGAATTGCACTCTATGATGTGTATGGATGCCACTGAATGTGTTCTTTCCTCCCGTGATGGATTTGGGGGTAGTGCCTCTCTGGGGCTATTGGGAACCCAACTGTGTGAGACATTAGTGCACAGATTTCTGTCTGTTTCCAGAATGAGAAGACGTCACCGAATGCATTGGCCCCATTTGTAGAACGGTAACCACGTGGAATGTACTGGGTACTTGAGTTCCCCAAATGTGGTGAGGTCGTTCTGTTCCTTTTAAGATACGTAGCACACCCATGTAAGATGTGGCTAATGGGCGGATGTGAAGGGGGGATATCATGAAACCTCCTGTCGTATTCTGTTCCATTTTTCTGTTCAGCGTTCCTGGCAAAAAACATAGTCTCTTCCTTCCTACACATCTAAGAACCATGTTTCCTGGCGAGACCTATAGGGACCTGTGTGTTCCAGAAAGACCTAAGATCCATCCCTTCAGCTACTAGACACTTTTTTCCTGTGCCCCTTGGATCCAGTTTGAATGAGGATCTCATCGTGACTTGTGGACTTAAAAGGGGACGGACGGACGGCATAGAGGGAAATGGCTACCAGTGAAATCAGAGGACAGTGTGTCTCAGCAGTTTTAAAAGCTTAGGTCTGTGCTACTGAATGACAAAATGCGTCTCTAATCAACGTAATGAGTCAATCCCCAAGGTACCTTCCTCGGGGTCCTCAATGGTGAAGACCTCATTGTGGAGGGAGAACCGGACTCTCTTCTTGCTGTGGCATTGTGGAGGGGGGGCGGCGTGGGTGGGGGAGTCTCCACATCCTCCAGGAGACACTCCCCACAGATTTCTGGGAGACACACAGAAATAGAGAACAGTGTCGGCACCTTGTCGTCAGGAGCCCATAGGGGGATTGGAAGTCCATTCCTTCTAGTCCATCCGTCTCCTGCCCCTACTCGCCAGCTGCCCAGCAGGCATTCCTCCCTCCAGGTGGGACTTAGGAAGGGGTCACCATGTGCTGTGCTCTGAATTCCGCCCCCTCCCACACCCACAGGTTCCGTATGGAGCAGAGACAGGACAGAAAAGCACGCAACAGAGCGCCGTGAGCACGCGTGATAGCCTCGGTCACATCCACTGAGCAGCCACACCTACCTGAGAGTGTTCCCCAGAACCCTCTGTGCCCTGTTTCCCTACCCTCCGGCCTAGACGTTAGTGTGCCACCACGGTGTCCCAAGGGATTGAGTCCAAGGAGTGCCTGGGACCTAGGGGAGGACTGGATGCTTCCCAGCCACTCGGCAGGTGTTGAGGAAGGGACCACCTAGGGACTCAGCTAGACAGCTGGCTGTGGGTAAAGCCACAGTGGAGGACAGTGGAGGGGCCTGAAATATAGGGTGCCAAAGGGACTGTCCAGAGTTGCCACCCTGATGAAGGATGGATCTGGGACAGGAAAGTCGTCGTTTCCCTGTGGCCAGAGATCCCCGAGCCCCTGACACCAACCCACGGGCCCTGCTAAAAGGTCCTGAAGCCCTGAACCAAGAGCTGCCCTCACAGTCTCAAATCCCTCTATGCCAGGGTTTCTGTAGGGGAGAGCGAGGGCCACGAGAGACCAGCCTCAGTCCTCACTCACCTCTGTGTTTGGTGCCCTGACATCAACTAAGTGGTGGTTTCTGCCCAGTGGGGCCCTAGTGAAGGACCAGGAACGGGTAGCTTGAGCCACGTTCCCTCACCTCTCTGCAAGGTCAGCCCAGTCGCCCAAGGCCGTCCTGAAGGCCATTTGAAACCCAGGCTCCTGGGGTTCTGCTTGGCTCCCAAGCTGATTCAAACTCCCAACGGTCGCATAGGACCTGGCCGAGAACTCGCTTGCCTTGAGCTCGCCAGTCCCGAGGAGCAGTCGATGGTACAAACGGACATGTAGCTGGCCATGTGGGCTGGGAGTGGTTGGTTTCAGGAAGGAGACGGATGATGCTGAGTTCCTGCTCTTGCCGTGCGGACTGCTCTGAGGAGGCTGGATGGAAGTGAGGCTACCCTGACTGGCGTGAGTCCCTCCCTGCTCTCTCATTCTTCGCCAGCATCCCCTGTCTACTCTCAGGTCTCTTGATCCCCTCTGGAGACTGTAGGTTTAGCAGACAGTCTCCTGTCTCCCTCCCTAGGCCGGGCCTGGAGAACCCAGCCCAGCAGTACCTTTGAGAACAGCAGACAGTCCACTGTGCAGCTGCCGTGTGTTCTGTCCACCCACCCGGTGGCACAGCCCGTTCCCGTGCACTCCCAGGCATCAAGCAGACGGCCCGGGAAACCCTGCACATCAACCCATGAGACCACCCTGCTATCCTCCAGTGTCTCTCCTTCTAAGAACAGCTGCATTTCGACCTCTGACCTTTCCTCTCCGATTTTGTCATGTCCATCAAGAAGAGGAGACCGGCAATTCCTTCCCCTCAAATGTGGTGCCTGGGTCGCACCAAGATTCTCCTGATGCAGGGACAGCAGTGTGGCATGTGACCTGTGTGTTGTCCCTGTAGGACTGTGTCCGAAATGGGCATTCAAAAAGAGTAAGGTTTTCTGAACATCGAAGCGGTTTAAGGAAGGCAGCTTCCCCACGAAATCCCAATGAAATCACCCAGACAAATGAACAAACACAGGCATCCAACCAGGAGGGGGAATCAGAGGGTGGAGAGGAAAAGCCAAAGAGAAGAAGCCAATCTCTGTGAAAGGGAGGCAGCCAGCTCCAGAGAAGAGAATTGAGAAAATCGATAGGCACATACCCGTACAACAGCAGTTAAGGTTCCCCATCGTGGGGACTGTTAGTCCTGTTCACCCAACCGTCAGGGGCTCGGCTCACAGAGTGACAGTTGAAATGGAACGTCGGATGCGTGTCATCAGGTCACCGTGGCGCGATGGCTCATGACAGAACTCTGAGGGTGTCATGGAGGGAAGGGGGTGGGGGAGTGGTCGATGGATGATGGGCAATTAAGGCACTTGTTGTGGTCAGCTCTGAGTGGTGGAGAGAAGTGATGAGTCCCTGAGTTGTGCTGCAGAATGCAATACTGCGCTGTACGTTAACTACCTGCATTTTTGGACATTAAAAAAAGGATACTCCTGAGGGCACCTAGGACACTGAAATGTTCATTATCCTATCTGCTACTCTGGAAAACTCCTATTTATACGAGATTGTTTCACAAAGTCTCTCCAGGAGTTCTTGGGTGGCTCAGTGGGTTAAGTATTGGCCATCGGCTCAGGTCCTGCTCTTGGAGTCCGGGATCAATCCTAGCATCAGGCTCCCTGCTCATATGGCTCATATGTATAGACGAGAATGAGTTAGGAGTAGGTTACATAAGTTTCTTAGGCATTAATGCTGCAATCAAGGTGTTGCTTGGGGCTCCCTTATCTAAGGCTTGGTTGGGTTCCCATCTGTACATATGTGGCAGAATTTCTTTCTGGACAGCCGTAGGAGTCACAGTAGCTTGTTTCTTCTTTGAGGTCAGAAGAAGGGTCTCTGATATCTTACGTTCCTTAAAAGCCTCACATGTGGGACGCCTGGGTGGCTCAGTTGGTTAACTGTCTGCCTTTGGCTCAGGTCATAATCCTGGGGTCCTGAGATCAAGTCCCATGTTGGGCTCCTTGCCCCTCACCCTGCTCGTGTGCTCATGCGCTCTCTTTCTCTCTCTCTCTCTCAAATAAATAAATAAAATATTTAAGATAAATTAATAAAAGACTCACATGATTAGGTCAGGCCCACCCAAGTAAATCTTCCTTTTAGACCAAAGTCAACTGATTAAAGGATCTCATTTATACTTGCAAAATCTGTTTTGCCGTAGAATGTATCACAATCACAGGGACTTAAGTCTCTTCCATTTAAGAGGAGTTTATGTCACGTTGTTGGATCCATTGGAGGTCGTCATCTTAGATTCTGCTTATATAATTAGTGTGAGTTTATCCATTCTGTTTTCCAAGGTAGTTTTGGTTATTCTTGGCCATTCAAGTTTCTATGTAAGTCTGAGAGTAAAGTTATCAGTTTCCACAAAAAAATCTGCTAAGATTTTAATTCTGATTGTCTTGAATCTATAGGCCAATTTGTGGAGAAATGAGATATTTTTGTAATATTAAGTTGTCCAAGCCATGAATATAGTGTATTCATTTGCTTAGGTATTCTTTGTTTTTTGTTTTCTCAATAATACCTTATACATTTCTGGAAAATAGTCTTGTTTTTCCTAGTAACCAATTTTTAGTGTATGACATGAACACTGATTAGCTGTTTGTTTTGATAACCTGGGAATGATATGTCTCTGTTTCTTCTTGCTGTATTTTCCACAGTGGTCATTTTATAAATGGGTGGTATAAAAGCTATGAACTGTATAAGACAGTCAGTTCAGTTATGGGAAGAAAATACTTGGGTATCTCCCTAGATTTATTGTAATCCATAAAGAGAAGAATGAAGAAATCTAGTAAAAATAATAGTGAAAAAATAATAGTGAGTTAGGAAAAATAACAGTAATGGAATTTAATATATAAATTGACATTGTAAGTTTACTGTTTATAAAAAAGGGTTTCCTAAAAAAAAAAAAAGAAAGAAAGAAAGAAAAAGGTTTTCTACATGGAACAGTAACCAAACATTTTGGACACCCCGTCCTACAGGAGTTATGTTCAGAATTATTAAATAGCATTTTCCCTGAAGACGACTGTAGCTCTTTATGTGAACATAGTCCCAGCAGTCCTTTCCTGTGTGTTCACTGACTCCTTTAACTACATTTTAAAAAGATTTTTATTCCTTTGACAGAGAGAGAGAACACATACACACAGGGGTAGAGCGCAAAGCAGACTCCCCACTGAGCAGGGAGCCTGACAGGGGGCTCGATCCCAGGACCCTGAAATCATGACCGGAGCCAAAGGCAAACACTTAACCAACTGGTGCCCCTTAACTCCATATTTTAGAAGTGTGCATGGTTATGCTCTTGGCCCAGGCTCATGAATGATACTGTGTTATCAGTGAAACCTGCCCTAATAGCAGGAATAGAACTTTTCTCCCCTCTGTAATCTCACTCTACTTTGCACCTGTTTTACTATAGTAGGATTTCATGCTACATGGTAGTTGGATGCATCATGCTTGTGTCTGTCAGATTATATGCTCCTTGAGAACAGTGATATGGTTTTATTGGTTTTTCAGATTCTCAAGGTAGGAGAGTTCTTTATGGCATGTAGGCACATGATGGGATGCCGGTAATTTATCACACTGTTGAGGAATGTCTGCCATGCTTTCTCCTCCAACCAAGTACAAAGGTAGGCACGCCAGAACACATCTTCTGATTGTGAATAGTGAACTCCGTAACAGTTCTTTGACAGCTTTTCCATGTCTTCCCATTGTGATTACTTAAATTGAATACAAATGTGCTGTTTCAGGGATCCTTATCATTTGCGGATGTGACTGTGGGCTTTACCCAGGAGGAGTGGCAGCATCTGGACCCTGCTCAGAGGACCCTGTACAGGGAGGTGATGCTAGAGAACTATAGCCACCTTGTCTCAGTGGGTAAGGATTGTTTCCCGTGTAGACTCCTAGTATGCACCTTCATTCTTGGTTTGACACCTGTAGAAGCTTTGTTGAGTTTAATGATATTTAAGTTTGAGATTTCAAGTATTAAGCAGAAGGATTGTTGAATCACTGTAAAGAATGAAGTGTTGTAATTGGCCCCTGAAGCTTCGTCTCTGTCTTCTTCAAGGGCCCTGAAGCCCATGAGCCTTGCCGAATTCCCATGTCATTTCCCAATTACAGCGTCTTGCATCCCTAAACCAGAAGTGATCATGAAGTTGGAGCAAGAAGAGCAGCCATGGATGCTAGAGGAAGAGTCCCCAAGTCAGAGCTACCCAGGTGAGTTAGTATGTATTAAACAGATGGACACTAGGTGACATGGTATGAATTGTTTTTATTCTCAGGTACTCGCTTATATGTTCGTTTTCACATTTAACAAATACTGAGTACCTGCTGTGCCTCACTCAAGTTTTAGGTGCTGAAACACATGATCAAACTGAATTTGTTCCTGACCTCATGGAGCTTACATTCTGATAAGGAAGGAAAAGAAATAAACACACATATACATACTATACACATAATATGTCATAATATACATAATAGGTACACACATACACATACTATATACATAGTATGTCAACAAAATAGCAAGGAAGTTATAAATTGAAATAATGAAATGTAATACTTGAGAAAAGGAAGGCATTCAGGAAGGCATTTGGATGATATCAACTTGAATGAAATGATTATAAAATGCACAGGTTTACATGGGAATAAGCATTTGGTTGTATGAGCAGAGGTGATATAGGGAAGACCCCAGGTTGGAGATACTTACTTGGAAATTGTCAACTTATGGTAGTATTTAAAGTTTTTAAAATTAGTATTTGAAGCTAAGGGATCAGGTAACCACCTCTCAGAAGTAAGAATGAACAAATTTGAGAGGTCTGAAAGCTGTCCCCTGGGACACTAATGTTTAGAAGTCATGAAAATGAGAGGACTCAGCGAAGAAGAGAGAAGGAACAGTCTGGAGATAAGGTGGAAACAGAGAATGTGGTGTCCTGTAGCTGAGTGTAGATGGTTTTCATAGACAAAATGAACTTCTTGAAGAAAAAAAATGTATAAAGTCAGCGTTTTCTGCCTTTGTCTGCAAATCATCCAGAAGCACTAAGGGAAGTGAGCAAGACAAGCTTCATTCTATGACACTAGTGGATATCTGAAATCCCAAATCAGTGCAAGTGTACCTGCAGCAAAGCTGATTGTGGATCAAGGAACATGTGTGTGTTAGCAGGTGGGTAGAAAACAAAAGCATTTCTGATGTGCACGGGGTCTGGCAGTGCACTTTTCATGAACAGAGCACATCCACACCTAAAAAACTTCCATGAACAACGGTGCCATGAACTAGATAGCTGAGCTCCCTTGGAGACAGTTTCGTTCTGCAAAGGAGACGTACTGAAGTGTAGAAGCACAAACCACACTTTTCAGTAGCCCTGTTTCCATGATGGTGCAAGAGAGACTGTACATAAGGGAAAACCACCTCATAGACACTAAATGTGCAGAAATAATCTTACATGCCATCTTAGCAGGTACTCCTCTGACATAGAATTTGATGCAAAAACTTACTTGACAACGGTTAATCGGGATTTGCAGACCTTCTACAAAAGTGAGGGAAGCATGGGGGACGGTAAGGCTGGTTAGGAGGAGGGGAATGCTCAGGGGGGGGTGATTACCTCGTTGACTGTAGCTTTGTAAATAGCACATCTGATTGCTCAGACTAGCAGGATATGTTCCGAGTCTCAGTGTGAACCACTGTGTGCCAGAGCAGCTGGTCAGAAAGGTGGAAGGGGAAAGGATGTTCTCTCTTTTGTCTTGTTCCTCTCTCTCAGATGAAACTGTTCTGTAGAGCTTTAACTACCTTTCTTTCCTGGATTGCATCAGACAGTTGGCCTAGGCAGATGCTGGGGAAGTCGGAGCCTCCATGGGCCCAGTTCGGCCTCTGGGCTTGTTTCTGTGCAATGAGCCCAACACTTGGTTTTCCTCAATTTGGAGCTGCAGCAATGGCAGCCCCAGTGAGCTGGATCTGTGATGAGCAAGAGAGCAAGCTGTTGTGGAGGCTACTCCAACGAGGAAGGAAGGCACATCCTGGTTGATCTGTAAACTGAGACCAACATGTGCTGAAAACTTGTTCATAATGAATTTCCCCTCTAGCCTAAGGGATGACTCTGTTCCGTCTCTCAAGTAAACCTTTTGCCGTGTGGTCTTCCTTGAAAAGCTCTCATCCTTTTAGCCCAAGTAATGGAAAAGGAACCAGCACAAATGCATGCAAAACGATTATAAGAAAAAAGGGGTGAAAAGTATTGGGAAGAAAGCTAGTTGGTGATAGAATTGTCATCTGATCAAAGTAGTCATAAGCTAGGTAAATTATGTGACCAAATATTAAATCATGAGTTTCCAAAGGGTGTACTAATTGAATTAATTATCTCTGTGATACAGGTATTTAAGAAGGATATTAACAAGGGAATAGCAAACACATGGCAAGGTGTCAAACTGAGAAAGGAGAACAGAAAATATAATTACAGTAAAGAAAGCAAATTGGAAGAACCCCAAGGATGAATACATACTGGCAAAAATCTGTTCAGGGCCCGCCCGGGTGGCTCAGTCATTAAGTGTCTGCCTTCGGCTCAGGTCATGATACCATGATCCTGGGATGATCATCTCTAGCTTCTATTTTAATGCTCTTATTTGGAGCAAGTTCTTAGGTGAACTACCATCTTGCTAATTTTTTAAATTGAAATACTTCTTTTTTTGAGGTGACTACAGATTCCAATGCACTTTTAAGAAACGATATATGCAAGTCCTGGGAACAATTCACCCAGTTTTCATTAATGGTAACATTTTGCAAAACTGTTGTATAAATATCATATCCAAAAAATATATATATATCATATCCAGGATATTGACATTGATAAAATTTGGGGGCCTAAGAAAGATCTCTCCAGTTTTTCTTCTCTTCATTTGTTTGCATACATTTAGTACAGTACAACTTTGTCACTTGTGTAGGTTTTGCGTATCTGCCCCATAGTCAAAATACTCTATAGTTCCATTATCATAAGGACCTCTACTGTTGGCCCTTTTATAACCACAGCCTCTTCACTCCTGTGCGCTCTGCCACTGTCAGTTCAAATGTTACATAGATTTGTATGTATGTCACTTTGGGATTAGTTTCTTTCCCTCAACATAACACCTTGAATATTCATCTAAGTTATTGTATCAATGGTTCGTTCCTTTTAGTTGCCGATTAGTGTTCCATTTTATTTATTTATTTATTTATTTATTACAGAGTTTATTTTTAAGAGTATTTAAGTTTATTTAAGTTTATTTTTAAGAGTATTAAAACAGGGAGATAATTTTAACCTTATTAGCTAAATGATGTCTTGAGCAAATGTATTAATTCATGTACTTAGAACAAAAGTATTGAGGAAGAAACAAACTCTTCTATTTTTTAAACAAAATTACTTGTTAGAGTAACATTTTTTAAATGAGATAAAATTCTTTCATTAAGCATAAGGAAATTTTGATCTAGGTATGCTATATACCTTTTTGGTACTAATGAAAATGAAGTAATGGTAAAAATACTTTGTAAATGTGTGCATCTATGTTTTTTGAAAACTGAAGAAGCAGTCTGACATCTGGCTAGTTTTCGTGGGCTAGTTGTAGGAAATTTATGGAAAATAAGAATCAGCACACCAAAAAGTCTGATGCATTTTCGCATATCTAGTTTCTGTTCACTATGATCAGGATTATAGATAATACTGTAAAAATACACTCACGTGCTGGTTATTAAGGCTATTTGGATTCTTTTTAATACTGAAAAGGTCACACAGATTGTGATTACTGTGTAGTGTCCAAGAACTAAGGTTTGCCATCTGTTACTCAAATACAGGAAAAAGTTAAGATAATCTAGTGATATGAGTGGTTTTGACATTTCTGTTTTTTAGAATCATCTATTAATTATAGTTTTTAAAGACTAATACCAAATTTTAAGCTTTTGCAAAAATAAAGCTTAGAGGTTATGCCAGTGTTTATATTTTTCTTATAAAATGTGAAGATATTGGTTGAGAACTAAAGCTTATGTAACGGAAGACTGGCTTTTAGTCATTTTTAGTTTTAGAAGATTATTTGGATATTTAAGTGGGAACACCATGTTTTATCTTGAGATATTAAGTTATATGAGATTTTGATAGTTTTAAGCTGTAATTTTCCTAAAAGTTGATATATAGAAATTCATTATTATGGAACTTCATCAGGGAACTGATTTAATATGTATTCCTTAAATATTTGCTTTAAATATTTTTCAGGTCCTCTGCTTTCTTGCACAACTCAGTTCTTGTCTTTCTGCTGTGAAGTGATTTTTCCCATTTAAAATTTTGCTTTTTCAAGCTACAATATATAAGTTGTTTCTGTAACATAATTCCTTTTCACACCCTCCCTCCCCCACCCCAAGAACTGGTGTTGCCAGGTTGGATAGATGTCTTTAAAATTGCATATTGGGCTTAATAGGGTCTGATTAGTTTTAATCTTCTTTATTTATTGATATTTTTACTGAGAAGTTTGTTATGCCAAATGATTAATATGATCAGGCATACTATTTCAGTGTAGATAGGATCTAACTTTGTGTTTAGGGCCTCTATTTTTTGTGTAAGAATCATCTTGCCAATTTAAAACTCATGTCTGATGAAAGTAGATTGTTTGACAAGCATCACTTTATAGAATTTGTTCGGGTCTGAGTGGTAGGTCATGAAGAGAATGGTGCCCTTTTGGATAAACAGATAATATGTGTGTAAATTCTGTCTCTTATATTAAGTGAGGGAGCATGTATGTAGGTGAGATTTTAATCCAAATTTTCAGTCTTTACCTGTTTTGTTTGCCTAATAGTATTTAAAGGGTGTGAGGTGTTATGAGCTCCTTTCCCTTGTTTTCATTTCTGCCCCTCCCATCTAACTGTTGGTATTTTTGTTTTTCTGTATGTTGACCTTTTTATGTTTTTAAACAGTTTTTTGGTTGACAGAGTTGTCTCCCTTTTTATCTTTCATGTTTCAGCTTAATAATTTTCGAAGTTTTTATGTATATTCTCCTTTGCATATGAAGATTCCACAACTAATTGATTAGCAATTGTGCTTTTTTCCCCCAATTGTGATAATTGGATTTATACTAAAATGATACTTGCTTTAGGAACAAGCATTTATGGGTAGCTGACTAAAACTAAAAGTACTGCCTTTTCAAACCAAGCAATGTAGACTTGCTCTCATATTTTTTAGTATATTTAAATCTGCATATTACTAAAATTTAAAATATGAATTTTGGCTAGTATTTTAGTATATGTAATTTCAAAGGTTTTTTTGATAATCCACTTATTCAAGTGATTATAAAGTTGATATAATGATAAAAATATCCTCACTGAGAATATAAATCATGTTTTTCAGTATTAGAACCAAGGCAGTTTTCATAAAATCAGTAATATGATTCTTATTAATGTAGTAATAAATGCCAATATCTGTGCCTTAATATTTTTTTTTCTGTGCCTTAATATTTTAAATTAGACCTGTATTTCTAGTTTATATTAGTATAAACCCTTCCAGGATTAAAATACAGCAGTTAGGCAAAACTATTTTTGCCACTTGGAAAAAAAAAAAAAGCAAGTCATTTCTAGATGATGTCCTGGCTTAGATATAAAATAAAGAGATTTGGGTCTGTTATATTAAAGCCAAATAAAAAATGAAGCAGCCTAGCACACACTTGTTTGGAGCTTTCTTCCATTAAAATGGTTCAAATTAGCAGTGGTTTCATTGAAAGGTAAATTTGATAGAAGTAAATTTAGAAATTTTACCGTTTTAGCTTAATTAGTAGGAAAATGAAAACCCACTTGCTGGCGATACGTTTTGTATTGAGCTTTTTTCCTTCGTATTATGTATGTGTAGTAGTTTCGAACATTAGGAAATTTGTGCACGGCTGCATCTAAAAGATCAATAGAGTTGGAAAAGTTGGAATCTGTTGTGTTTTTTTTTTAAAGTAGTTTACTAGTATTGAGTAAATTTGCACTAAATATTATTAGGCCTTTGTTCTCAAACTACTGATACATCCCTTATCATCTTTTTTGTCTTACCTGTTGGAATGTCTTTCTTTCTGTGGAAGTTAGTGACCTTAAAGAGCAGCCCAAACCTAGTGTTTTAGATAGTTATCTCTGGTAAATTAAATGATAAAAAGCATGGCTTTTATAATGAAATGAACTACAGAAGTACCATAAACCTAACACTGAATATAAAGATTAGAGCGTAAAAGATACACTCTTATGTACTTTACAATAATGCTGGATTGATGTCATAATTTTAAGTTTTTTAATTTTTCATATACTTTATTATGATTTTGCTGTAGAAAATTAGGTTAGCATTTGGCTTATAGTTCAGGTATATAATGCTGACAAGTATATCTAATGCATATTGGACTGATGATCTTTCTGAAAGTTATTCTGTAAGTTACAACCATATTTTATTTGATTTGTCATTGGTAGTCAATCTTGGTTGTTTGTTAGTGGGACCAGAACCATGGCAGGGAGGGGGCGGGGTTTATGTGTGTGTATTTTAACAGCAGCAGAGTTCTGAAACAGGAAATCTGCCTTATCGTATTCATCCAGAGAGCTAGGAAGGAGGTAATTGTTTCTTACGCTCGTTAAAACCAGTTAGTTGGGCAACTTAAATTTTAGAGATTCACAGATGTAGGTTTGAACAGTTGTAGATACATTATTTCATAACAGCTCTGAAGAAAAATTGATTAAATTTGTTGAGAGGAATAATCCCTTAGCTAATACACACAAAAATTGTACTTTGGGTTTTAGAGCATTGCTAGCATTATCAGTGACTTGATTAGATATTTTTCTGTGGTTCTGGTTTGCTTACATTTAAATAAAGTTCAGAGGGCCTTGATTGTTCCTTTAAAAAGTATTTGTTTAAAACTGTAATCTTCAATTTAAGCAATAGAAGAAGTTGATTCTGTGTCAGATATTTGTCACTGGAAATTATCATTCCCTCTTTGTTAATGTGTTTATGCTCATAATTACATTCTTAGGTATTCACAGCTTAATTTTTATCTGTCAGTGGGTATTTGTCATTTTTAAAGCTATATAGGTAGCATTTCATTGGGCTAAATATCAGGCATTGCTTACTGTGCTGTGTTAGGATTATTTCCATTTTTTTTTCCCTTTAAAAACAGCATATTGTGACTATCTTTGCATAGTTTACATTGTTTTCTTAGTGCACATTGTTAGAGTGGGGTTTCTGGAATAAAAGGTAAAACAGTTTCATAGTTCTTTGTTACAGATTGCAGATTTTGTGCCAAATGAACCAATTTCTGGTATTGCTACTAAGTAGAAGAATTACTAGCAATTCTTGATGTTACCTTTGAAGAATGTGGTATTTTCCTTCAGAAAGTAAGATCTAAGCCTGGCTCAGTTGGTAGAGCATGGGACCCTTAAACTCCGGTTTGTGAGTTCAAGCCCTGTGCTGGGCATGGAGCCTGCTTAAAACAAACGAAACCACAACAGCAACAAAAAGAACTCCACATAGTGACATCTAAACTTCTTTTCAACGCAAAAAAAAAATGTGTATAAACTCTTCAGTCAAGGCAAGTTGGTATAATGTAACAATTTTAGAGGAAGTTGTGAGGTCCTAATTGTTTGGAGGAATAGAAAGCTCCAGTAGAGCTCATAAATTACTTGGCAGTCAGTTTTCCTTTCTGGTTTGCCATTGTGGGCAGCTAATTTAGAAGTGTTAAAAGGAACCTAAAATTTATGTTAAAGTGGATTTAAGTGAATATATTGGAATTCTTTTCTTTTATAATTTGTTTATAAAAACATCATATTGAGTTGCCTTGTAATGAGACATTGAAACTAAAATTAAATAACAGGATATTTCTAGTCCATGCAACCTCAAATCATAACAGCTTCTTATTACAATTCTAATAGCCCTTTACAGTTTACAGTTTTAAAGATATTTCCAGATACCACATTTGATCCTTGAAACAACCAATAAAGAAATTACATCAGGTGTTAGGATCATCATTTTGCAGAAAAAAGAAACAAAAATATTTGAGGCCCAGAGACTTAGTAACTTACCTGCAGTCATAGGCTTTTAAGTTGCAAAGCTGAGAATGGAACTTTGGTCTTCTATTTATTAAATGACACTATGCACAATGAATCATGCAACACTACATCAAAAACTAATGGTTTACTGTATGGTGACTAACATAACATAATAAAAATAAATAAATAAAAACAAACGACATTATGCATGAAGTATTTTTTTTTTAAAGATTTTATTTATTTATTTGTAAGAGAGAGAGAGTGAGAGCGAGCACAGGCAGACAGAGTGGAAGGCAGAGTCAGAGGGAGAAGCAGGCTCCCTGCGGAACAAGGAGCCCGATGTGGGACTCGATCCAAGGATGCTGGGATCATGACCTGAGCCGAAGGCAGCTGCTTAACCAACTGAGCCACCCAGGCATCCCTGCATGAAGTATTTTAATGCAGTCCTGGCACCTTGGGAATATTTAAACAAATGTTCCTGTGTCCTGTGCTGTTTCTGACCACTATGCTTTATTCTTAAAAATCCCCAATTTTTTTGGAGCAATATTTTTAATATTTTTGTAGTTTTCTGTATTTTTTTGAGAAATATTTTTAATATTTCTGTAGTTTAGGCTTTGGTGCTTACGCACCCTTTTCACTTTATAAAATCAGATTTTAGGCAGCATTAATTTGCTCTGTACAGGAATATTTATATGCTTTAGGACAAATTGTTCTCAAATAATGCAATTAGCACTTTATCAACTGGAAAAATCAGCATCTCCTTTTTCTGCTTTCCTACCAATATTAATCTTCAATTTAGAAACCAGATACAAACATTTTACACATTTAATAGAGAAAAAGAATACCTAGTCAGAAATAAAATATCTTGCATTAAATGAGACTCCTGTATAAGTCTATGAATGGCAGTTGTTTAAAGCACAATTTGATTAGTGAAGTTGCTAATATGGATATAACTGTGACATACATGGAAACTCTTTGTTAATTTTAAACTTGTTAAAATTTGTTGGAAAAAAAATGTAGACCTGATGTAGCTTATGAATCAGTGGCTGAATTTTTTTCCCCTCACCAGATCCTTAAGCATCTGTTGGTTGATAGCCCTGACAGAGCGCAGGGGAAAAGCTCCAGAAATTCCTGGAAAATAGAATTAAATGGTGCAGTCTTGGTATTTACTAACTAGCTTTTGATTCTTCTTGTCTCCTCTTGTTAGTCTGACTTTATTCCTTCATTCCTGCTGCCGATTCAGCTCAACGTCAGTTCCTCTTGTGAGCTAGGCAACTTCAGGTTTGCTCTTACTGCTTTTTGATCACTACCTCTGTAATCTACATGTCACTTTCTATTTGCCATCTGAGTTCCATGTATGTTACCGCTTCCATATGTGAATTTTTAAAATAGCTTATATGTGATCTGTGGAAGTAATTTTTTTCTTAAAATAATTGTGGCAGAAAAAAAAAGGTGTTACTGGTTTGAATACTAGTACTGTATACTGGTATTTTTGTTTATAACTTGTTTGGGGATAAGTATATATATTATGTTGAGTAGTACTACAAAGAAACTTCAGAAGTGCTTTATTTTTAATAATTGTACTTAAAATAAGACTGTCTATATTCAGGGACACATAAAATAAGGCTTAAGGAGCTATTTTTGGTTATTCTCTATTTGAAAATTCTAGTTAAATTTGTAGTGCAAATGACATTAATTTGGGTACAAGTAAAATTTTGAGACAAGGTCAATATGAAATCTCAGCTCACATGTTTTTTTCTAAAGGCATTTTGTTAATTTGGTGTAACTTAGAATATCCTTTTAGTGTTTTAAGTCAGGATTGGATGTTAAGAACAACCAGTAAAAATTGAGTTAGCTCATATACTAGGTGCATCATTTTATAGTGTGTCAGTTCTGTTATTGGTGAAATTGACTTCTGTGGACAGGCTTTAGAACTTAATTATCATTTATTATTTTCTTTCTTGCAGTCAGCATTCTATGTTTGAGATGGGATTGTTGCAGCACTTGAATCAAGACTCTCCAACATGATATATATGATTATCAAAACTCATCAATGAATCACTTAAGATCTTGTATTTTATTGTATGTAAATTATACCTGAATTAAAACAAAACAAACTTAGCATGTTTGCTTAGAGGTGGGGTGAAAGGTCATGTACTGAATTTCGTATGTCTGTGTCTGCAGATCTGCCATAGCAATGGTAGCTGTCCCTCTGAGGGCCGACAGAAATTCCTTCTACCTCTCTGCTTACTTCATGTAGCCACTGATAACAAGGGGAAAGCAGTCTTTTGTTTTGTTCCCTTTGGGAAATTTGGGAATATTTTACATTTGTTCTGAAGTTAAATACTTAAAAGGCAAATTGCTATAGTCAAGATTTCAAAGAGTTAAGGTTTCTATTAGACTTTGATGCTCTTTAGAAGGATTAGGTTATTCAGTAAAGAGTGTCATTGGGAAAAAAAAAAAAATATATCCAAATCGTTACAGTAAACCCTAATGGTATAGGTCTGTCCCATTTGTTTAACTGATAGACAGCTATCACTATGTTCTAGTTGTTTTCCATAGGTTAATGCATTTAATCCTTATCACAACCCTATGTGATAAGTACTTTTTTTTTTAATGAAGGTAACACTTTCTTTTCTGTTTAATTTTTAATTCAAACTTTTATTTAAATTCCCGTTAGTATACAGTTAACGACATGCAGTTAATTTCTACACCTGGTTAATTTCTATACCTGAAATTAATATTATACTGTATGTTAACTAACTGGAATTTAAATAAAATCTTGAATAAAAATTAAGCAGAGAAGAAAAGAAAATGTTACCTCCTACCAGTCCCATTTTACACAGGGAACTGAAGATGGGTAACTTGCAAAAGATGACTTAGTAAGTGACGCTAGAGTTCAAATCCAGGCATCTTGGCTCTTGGAGCATATGTTCTTTTTTTTTTTTTTTTTTTTTTTTTTTTTAAGATTGTATTTATTTATTTGACAGAGATCACAAGTAGGCATAGAGGCAGGCAGAGAGAGAGAGAGGAGGAAGCAGGCTCCCTGCTGAGCAGAGTGCCCATGCGGGCTCTATCCCAGGATCCTGAGATCATGACCTGAGCCGAAGGCAGCGGCTTAACCCACTGAGCCACCCAGGTGCCCGGAGCATATGTTCTTGACCATGTTGCCACATTGCCTGCGAGTAGATCACTAGATGGCAAAAATATTTGGCTTCCTGCAGTGATCTAGTTAGTATAATTCTTTATGCGCAGCATTTATAAGTAATAAGATGAGAATTTCATATGAAACACTCTCGTTATTTGAAAGTATATCCGGTAATTGCAAGTTAACACTATTCCGTATTAGAAATATATGTATAGTTTTCTCAGTTATTTTTATTTGGTTTAAATTGTCCAAAAAAAGTATGTCAGAAATTTTAACATTAGGAAGCAAAAAAGTCAAATTGGACATGCATTGGTATAATTCTTGTCAGAAGAAATATGTGTCTTATAATTCATTACTCAGTTTTGGAAATTCCAGTGATTCTGTATTGTCTTTGTAGTCCTTTTTTTTTTTTTAAGATTTTATTGATTTGAAAGGGAATGGGCATGAGAGAGAATATGAGCACAGGGAGAAGAGAAGCAGACTCCTCTGGTAAGCAAGGAGCCCTGTGTGGGGCTCGATTCCAGGACCCTGAGATAGATGTGTAACCAGCTGAGCCACCCAGGAGCCCCTCTTTGTAGTTCTTTTTGTTCTTACAGTGCTTCCTACCAAGAAGTACAGTAAACTTGCAGTAGCCAAATAACTCCTGTGAAATAAACTCTATCTCCTGGTTACCAATTTGATATTTAATTGGATTTGTTTGTTGCTGGTTTTAGTGTATGTTTTTCCCCTTTGCCACCACCCCTTTTCTATGAAGCAAATATGTTTATTGGTTTCTCAGTTATCATTTGTGTGTGTGCAAATGCACATGTGTGCTGAGAAGTTCAGATTCAGGCAAATTGTGTGTAAATCTTACTCATTTTATCCAAAAAGAAAATATTTTTTGTACAAAAGGTAGCATATTGTATATGCTATTGTGTGCGGTCTTTTTTCTTTTAATGAAAGTTTTTTTTTTTATTTTATTTTTTAAATTTTATTTATTTGAGAGAGAGAGAGATGTAGACAGATAGTGAAAGAGCATGAGCAGGGCAGAGGGAGAGGGACAAACAGAGTCCTGGTTGAGCAGAGAGCCTGATGTAGGGCTCCACCCCAGGACGCTGGGATCATGACCTGAACCAAAGGCAGATGCTTAACCGACTGAGCCACCCAGGCAACCCTGTTTGTTTGGTTTTTTTTCCCTTAAAATATTTTTAGGTCTGTCCAATCAGTGTGTGGTAAAACTATGGATAAAACCTTTTAAAAAAATAATTTTGAAAAGCTTTTAGTAACTTGATAATTATTTTCAATTGAAAATAATACCGAAATTAACTCAATAATGTGAAAGCAGCCGAAAGTGATGAAAAAAGATCTACAAAAAGGCACTGGATTTGGTGAATTTTGGATTGTACTTGAAGATCAAATGGGGTCCAGGAGTAGGTAGGTGGAGAACTTCAGGGAGGGTGTTGAAGGGAGTCTTGGGGCAGATCAGCTTGGCTGTTTTGGAAGGTCCATCTCAGAAAAATCACGAGATTAGAGAGAGGAATAATGGTACTCAGGAAGAAATGAGGTCTGCCACTATTGACAAATGCATAGAAATGTAGATTGGTTGGTATTTTTTGTTTTGTTTTGTTTTTTTAGTTTGATGCAGATTCTTCTGGAGCACAGAAGTTTGTTTTTATGCTGACTACAGTATATAACATAAATAAATAGAATGGCATGCTAAATGTTGATTACCTTGATGGTGAATGAGGAAAACTTTCTACCTTAGTTCAGTATTACTAAGTCACAAATACCAAGGACTTGGAAGAGATCATTGTGGTTGGCTCAACCTAATCTTGTGGAGTAGGAAATTGAAGCCTGGAAAGATGAAGTCATGTCCAGGTTATACAACGGGATGGCGGCATAAGCCAGGTCTTAAATCTGGCTTCCTAATTCTTAATTGTATCTACTTTTCTCTATGCTGTGGTGCCTTTTGTAACAATGAAAACTGAGAAGTTGTGTAGCTTTTTTTGTTTTTATTTTGATACTTGGTTTTTGTCCCAAGGTAACTTCAGTTCTGATTTATAGTCTGTGGTTTTTGTTTTCATGTATGTGGGCCTAAATAGTGTAAATGTGGAAGTTACTTTTTTCCTTAATTTTTATGTACTTACTTTTAATGTACTAGGTAAAGAGATTTGAAAATTATTTTGCCATATAATTATTTTGAGAATTTTTTGGCGGAATTAATTTTATGTACCTGTGTTTCTTAATTACACATGATGGTTTATAGATAAATACATTTGACATCCTTTTACTAGCATAGGTATAGTGATTTTTATAATCAGCTAATGTTTTACAACAAGTACATGTAGTTTGCATTGTTGTATATTTCAGATGTTTCCTTAACTTAAGTACTCAGATATTTATCCCAACATTATTGCTATGGGGTTTCCCGCAGAAAGACTTGAAGGCGTATACAGGAACAATATTGATGATGTAGTAAGGTAAGAACTCTTAATTTTCTGTTGCAAATATTGATGTATTCATGCTATATTTTCATTTAGAGAAGATTTCTAAGTCTTAGAAAATGATGTGCTTTGTGATGTGAACTCTTTTTATTATGTTGGTGCTCTATCACTGCTTTTTGTTTGTTTAATGGACCTCAATGGGATACAGCTCATTTGATAAGAACTAACCTTTGACATGGTTAGGTGTATGTAATAGGATTTCCTGGATTCCTTTTAAGGCTTCTTACCAATTTAAGTCCTGGATTCAGTTACACTATGGTTTTTGTCTTTTATTTCACAATTGGCGATTAGATTTAATCCTTGAGTGTATTCAGTCACTTAAATTTATTCATTCTAAGGTAGAGATAACTGATACCATGTATTTTTTACATAGAACAGTTTATAATGGAGCATAAGTATACTAAACATTTGAAGAAGTAATTTGGTACAGAGGATCTGGACAGGAATTGTTGGGCAGACCAAGGCCTGACTTTGTCTCTTTTATAAACTTGCATGATTTTTTAAGTGTAATTATTATCCAGCTTGAAACCGTATTTCTCAAGACTGATTTAAATAATTTTAACACATGTATAACCTAAGAGTATGTGATATATTTTATGAGAGAAGGAATTTGTTTCTGTTGTAGTCTTAATATATTTTCTCATTTCAAAGCAAAAATATATATGTATGAAACATCAGAAAATTTAATGGCTTTTAAATAAAGTTTAAAATTTTGGATTATTTTGTTTATCTTCTTAGAGAAATCTCTTTCTTGGAGACTTTCAATTTAAATATTTGATTAGAATTAATGTTATCTTGAATGGGAGAGCACTTTGTAAAGCATTATGCAAATGTAGAATCCTTATATAATTGAGTATATGAATTGTCTGTGTCCTTATTATGAGCTAGCTATAAGTTGTTTTGTTAAGTGGTTAATTTTTAACAATTTGCTTTGAACCAATGTATATATTTACATTTTGCAGTATTGAGTTGTGTCCAGTTGGACTGTTGTTGTGTTTAAATTGTTCAGAATTTTAAAATCAGTATCAGTATCTACAAAAAGTACAGAAAAAGCAGACTACTTTTTTGTAGTTTTATTACAGTTAGAGGTACATGGGGCTGTCAGAAGTACTGTTTAAGAATTTGAAAGTAGGGAAATAAATGTGTCTTCTCATGGTTTGGCAGGACACAGTTGGAAGGATGCATAATATCAGATCCACGAGAGCAATAGCCTGATATGGCTCAATCAGTGATAATACACATCTACAGAAAACACAGTGGGTGATGGAAAACAGAATGACGGGTGTAAATTTTGCATCGAGAGAGATGGAGAATCTGGAAAATGAGCAGTGCATCTCCTGAAGTTCAGGAATGTTTATTAAGCCCCCTTAGGACCTAGATGAAATACCTTGCAGGTTGATCTGTTTTGATATTACTACTATATAATTCTGTATTCAACCAAGTACTACTTAACCAGATCAGATTAGTACTCATGTGGAAAAAGAGTATGAATACTATGGATAGAGGACAGGTTTTTGGGTCACTGTAAGGGCCTCCTTGTGGTGGGGTTTACCTGGGGTGCTTGCTCCCTTTGCTCTCTTCTGTGAATAAGTCACTGAAGCTGATTGATCATCTTTAAGTTACTGATAAAGTTCGGTTTCTGGATCAGCACATTTCATTTTCAGACCTTAGACTGATACTCTCACCAAGAAAATACTGTGCTACCAGTGCTTTGATCTTTCATCTTCCAACTTTGCAACTCCTGCCTTTAAGCCACTGAATTAAGATTCACAAATTTAATTTGTGAAATAATAACCAAAGTTGAAGTTTATTCTATCCACTTTAATGTATCTATTTTATCTAGCTTTTGTCTTTTTCAAATCTGTTATTCCTTAAAAAGATTTATGTGTATGGTTTGTTATTTAGCCAGTAGTTGCTTTAGCCAAATGATCTTGTCACCCTTTGGCAAGGGTGGTAGCCTGTAAATGACGAAGAATGATCTGCTGAGTAGAATAGCTAGGGCGTGCATGCCTGGCTTGTCTTGCCCTCCTGCTCCCCTCCAGTTTTGTGACTGGGGATATATATGACTATTGAGGCTTTCGTTGCCTTCATTTGCTCACTCCACTCCACTTCTTTTATGAGAAAAAGGAGGAACAGTCACCAGAAAGGTAGCTGTAGCTTTTCCCCTATGAATAAAATAATTTCCAAGAAGAGGATTAACTTCTCTAAGGGATTGGCTGTTTCTAATACCTAAATGATTCATTTCCTTGATTGGTTCCCACAATATGGGAAATAGTAGTAATAAGCAGTAGTGATTTCTTTTTGGTTCAAAGATGATAAAGTGATAATGAAAAGCGTGTCTTTTTATCTTCTTACAAGTTTTCTCATAAATGTATTTCCATTTGGATTTTCCTTTGCCCTATCTATTTGAATTTTTACTTCTCTAAATCCATGTTTTTTTCTATGATTTTCCCCCAAACAAGAAATATTGTTCCAGGTTCAGGTTTTGTTGGTGTTGTACATCTTTGCTCTGAGTAAAAGAAACTGAAATTGCAAATGCCTTTATGCTTAAATTATGCAGTATTAAACTGTTTTGGGATATGGATTGTTATGGCAATGTGAAATTTTATACTTAAGGTACTCAAGTAACAAATATTTAACTTCTCCTTTTGAGGTTACCTCCTAGGGTTAGGAATTAATGTAAAAAAATAGAAAGTGGGGGAGAAGTGAACCAAGTTGGAATTTTTTACTATCTTAACTGCAAATGTTAGGCTTAATAATCAGAATTGACATGTCAGGACAAGGACATTTCAACAAAGGAAGATGAAGAGCTAACTCTTCCCAGATTGTTTTTTCTTCTTTTCCTCTTATTCCTACCTTCTCTTCCCCTCCTTTATTGCCATTAAGCTCTTGCTCTGACCAGCTGGTAATTTGAAACAATGTTTTATTCAGATAATTGATTATTCTTGAATATGTGTGGTAATCTTATCCCCCTGGGCTAATATTGAAATTACCCTAATTTATATGTTATCTGGTATAAATCTAAGCAGCCTTTAACAAAATGATGCATTATGTGTTTAACCGACATAGCTTAAGAACTGTACTTAATAAATCAGCCAAATGTAGGTTTAATAGAGGTGAACTGGCTTTCTTACTGCAGAACCTTTAATACACTACTATGCCTTGCAAATCTCCCAAGAATGAAATTTGAATATGCTGCTTTCCTTTTCCTTTTTCTTCCCCTCATTCTCCCTTCTCTCATTTCTTTTGTACCGTGTTAAAATAACATCTTTCTAAAACAGTGTTTCTTGGAGCACAATTTGGGAAGTGTTGAAAATGAAAAAAGATGCATCTAACAATATTTCCCCCTAGTCTGAAATCAGTATGAAGTAATTTACTTCCCCTTTTATTGGAAAGATTTTAGATGCGGTTAGATTCCCATATTTGTCATAAGAGAAGGCTTAGAGCTGAGCATTCTGATACATAGTGATTAAAAAAAAAAGACTTTATCCATTGTCTTCTATACTATCAGCTTTTTTGTTCATGTGTGTGTGTGTGTGTGTGTGTGTGTGTATTTGTATATATATATATCCTCCAACTTTCCTGTTTTATACATTCTTCCCAAAGAAATTGAAAATAATCTTCTCTTAATTATATGTCAATCTCTCAATCAGCCTTTTATTTATGTGTTAATGTCCGATAAAAAAGGAATTGTTTGTCTTCCCAACAATATCATTATTGGCTGTTCAGTTCCAAGAATTAAAAAGAGAGCATATAGAGGAAAGTGTCACACTAATTTAGAGGAAAGAGTATTGTTTCCATTCTCCATTTCAACAACTTTTGACTTCTCCTTTATACTGCCTTTCTTTTTCCTGCTTCCTTTTTTCTCTTTATTGTGGCAAAAATTATATAACATAAGATCAATCATTTTAAAGTGAACAATTCACTAACATTTAGTACCTTTCCAGTATTTTGTAACCACCACCTCTCTCAAGTCCCCAAACGTTTTTAATACCCCAAAAAGAAAAGCCTATACCCATTGGCTGCCTCCCACTTCTTTTGTTAGTTTTATTTCCTTACAAATAGCAGATCCTTGATAGATTTGACAGTGTTTATAGTATCTGCATCAATCTAGGATTGATAGTATCTGCATCAATCTTTTAGGATTTTAATAATAGGTAACACTTATTTTTCATTATTTCTGTTGTATAAGCTCTTTACATGTGTCATTTTTTTATTAAAAATCTTTACAATTAACCTGTCCCCATTTCATATATGGTTTAAAAGAAGTTAATTTCCCCAAGTGCCATAGTGGGTAAGTAGTGAGCTGAGGGTCAAGTCTAGTCTGTGAGATTCCAAAGCTGATTGTCTCAGTAGCCATATCTATCAGAGGATGAAATGTTTTACCACATACATATGTACACCAGAATATGCCTATATAGGCATATTCCAGAAAATTTATTTAGGATTTGAGTTTCCAGGTTGAAAAAAAGCTATAAAGTGCCAAGCACAACGAATGAAAACAGGCCAATACCAGGCAGTTATTACAAAATTTCTTTAAGAATATCAGAAATAATGAGAATGTCTCAAAAGCTTTTGGGATCATTTAGGAGGGATTAGGAATATATATGTCATCTAACTTCTCATAATCTAAGAATCTAATTTAAAGATGGAAGATGGAGGACTAGCGCTTTACAAGTTCTGCATTCAGCCTAGAGTTCTGTATCCAGCCAAACCATTAGTCAAGTGCAAAAGGAGGAAAGAAAGACCTTCAAGAACAAGAAAAAAAATATATCCACCATGCAACATTTCTTAGGAAATTCCTAGACCATGTGCCCTAACAAAATGAGAGAATAAACCATCAAAATAAAGAAAGGGGCTTTTAAATTTTTCTTTTTCTTTTCTTTTTTTTTTTTTTTTTTGAGAGAGGGGTCAGTGAGGGGGCAGAGGGGAGAGGAAGAGTCTTAAGCAGGCTCCATGCCCAACCCAGAGACTAATGCGGTGCTCCATCTAATATCCCTGAGATCAGAACTTGAGCTGAAGAGTCAGATGTTTGACCAACTGAGCCACCCAGGTGCCACTAAACTTTACCATTTTAACCATTTCTGAGTGTATACTTCAGTGGCCTTACGTACATTCATATTGTACAGCCTAAAACTTTTTTTTTCTCCTACCACACTGAAATGTTGTATGCATTAAATAGTAGCTCCCCCATTTTCTCTACTCTGAGCTCTTGGCAACCACTGTTCTACTTTCTGTGTCTGTGTATGTAACTATTCTGGGCACCTTATATAAGTGGAGTCATGCAGTCTTTGCATTTTTGTGACTGACTTAGCATAGCATGTGACTTCGTTTAGCATAATGTCTTCAAGGTGCACTCATGTTGTGGCCTATATTGGCCATGTTTTCTTCCCTTGTATGTATATAGCACATTCTGTTTATTCATCCATGGATGGACACTTGAGTTGCTTCTGCCTTTTGACTGTTGTAAATAATGCTGAATCTTGCTGCTTTCAGTTCGTTTGGTTGTATACCCAGAAATGGAGTGGCTGGGTCAAATAGTGATTCTGTGTTTAATTTTTTGAGGAACTACCATATTGTTTCTCCCAGCAGCCGCATCATTTTTCATTCTCAGCAGCAAGAATAAATGTTCCAGTTTCACTACATCCTTGTCAACACTTGGTATTTTCTGAGCTTTTTTTCCTTATTCTTTTTTTTAAAGATTTTATTTATTTATTTGACAGACAGAGATCACAAGTAGGCAGAGAGGCAGGCAGAGAGAGGAGGAAGCAGGTCCCCTGCGGAGCAGAGAGCCTGACATGAGGCTCGATCCCAGGACCCTGGGATCATGACCTGAGCCGAAGGCAGAGGCTTTAACCCACTGAACCACTCAGGTGCCCCACTTTTTTTTGTTTTAATAGAGCCATCCTAATGGGTGTGAAGTGGTATCTGTAACTTGAAGTCACACATGTCAGCTACAGAAGCAGAAACCTGAGAAACTTCCTTCTCTCTATGAGCCTTGGTAACTGACCTTTCCTGCAAAGCCCCTTCCCCAAAAGCAAGAGGAAAAGGACGGGGCATAAAGCACCCTTATTTTAGCTAGACTCTTTCTAAGATTTTTCCCATTCTTTACTTCTGGAGTATGATAGCTGATGATTGCTTTGTTTGCTGGGAACCAGCTCTCTAGGAAATTCGTGTTAGCCACTTGGCCACTCTCATGTACCCTGGTCCTCTGTTTTAAAAAATGAACAAATGCTAAAAGAAGGTTTTAGAAACAGAGGTATTTAAAATGTGCACACTGGACACATCAGTACTTCTAGCATACACACTTAGAATGACTGTAATTATCTTGAAACAACTTACAAAGTCTAAATTTGAGGTCTATGGTCTCCCTTCTTGGAAGGCCTATTTAAGCATCTGGTTGATTCAGTCTTATATTTCTCATCACCTAATAGGAGGCCTTCCATCTCTTTCCTCTTCTGTTCCTCTTTTAAATTTGAGTCTAGACAATATAGCTCAAGTTCCAGAGGAACCAGAAAAATGACCAATGATTTTCAGTTTTGGGGACTCTGATTTTGTGTATGATCTTTTTGCCGCATGATCTTTTTTCTTTTAATTGAAGTATAGTCAACATATATGTTATATTAGTTTCAGGTTTATAATGTAGTGATTGGAAAAATCTAACAAGTATAACTGCCATTTGTCACCATAGAATACTCTGACTTATATTCCCTTTCATCACCATGACTTATTCATTCCATAACTAACCTGTATCTCCTGCTCCCCGTCACCCATTTTTCCATTTTGTCCATAGCCATACCTGCTCCCTTTTGTATTTAAGGGTCTGTTTCTGCTTTTTGTTTGTGTTTAAAAAAATTTTTTTCAGATTCTACATATAAGTGAAATCATATGGTATTTGTCTTTCTGTGACTGACTTACCTTGCTTAAGGTAATACTCTATATCCATCCATGTTGCAAATGCAAAATTTCATTCCTTTTTAATGGCTGAGGTATAGTCCATTGTTTGTGTATCAATCATCTCTTTATTCATCTGTCATTGGACACTTGGGCTGCTTTCATAATTTGGACATTGTAAATAATGCTGCAGTAAACATAGGGGTATATGTATCATTTTGAATTAAAGTTTCTGTTTTCTTTGGTTATATATACTTATTAGTGGAATTACTGGATCATAAGGCAGTTCCACTTTTAATTTCCTGAGGAACCTCTGTACTGTTTTCCATAGTTGCTGCACCAATTCACATTCCCACTAACAGTACATAAGGGCTCCTTTTTTTCCACATTCTTAACCAATACTTGTTTCTTGTCTTTTGGACTCTAGACGTTTGGCAGTTGTAAGGTGGTAAGGTGGTAACCTCAGTGTGGTTTTAATTTGCACTTACATAATGATTAGTGATGTTGAACATCTTTTCATGGGCTTATTGCCCATTTGTTTATCTTTTTGGAGAAATGTTTAGCAGTTTGTGTTTTTGTTGTTGAGTTCTAGGAGTTCTTTATATATTCTGGATATTAATCCCTTATCAGATATGTGATTCGCAAATATTTTCTCCCATTCTCTTGCTTTGTTGATAGTGTTCTTGATGAACAAAAAGTTAAAAGTTTGATGCAGTACAGTACAATTTAACTATTTTTTGTTGTCTGCCTTTGGTGACGCATCCAAGAAATCATTGCTAAACTGGTATTATGAAGCTTTTCTTCTGTATTTCCTTTTAAGAGTTTTATAGTGTTTGGTCTTTTTTGCTTAGATCATTAATCCATTTTAAGTAATTTTGACTATGTTTTAAGATAAGGGTCTAACTTAATGCTTTACATGTGGATATCCACTTTTCCCAACACCATTTGTTGAAAAGACCATCCTTTCCCCATTGAATGGTCTTTCCACACTTGTCAGAATTTTTGACCGTATATACAAGAGTTTATTTCTGGGTTCTCTATTGTAGTCAGTTGGCATACATGTCTGTTTTCATGCCAGTACAACACTTGTGTATCTTTATGGTAGATTTTGAAATTAGTAATTGTGAGTCTTAAATCTTTGTTACTCTGATTCAAGAGTCTTTTGGCCATTGAGGGTTTTTGAGAGTCCATATGAATTTTAATGGAATTTTCTAGTTCTGCAAAAAAAAAAAAAAAAAAAAAAAAAAAAAGTTTTGGGGATTTTTGAATGATATTAATCTGTAGATTTTGTTGGATGATATTGAAATATTAACAGTATCAGATTGGGGTGTCTTTCCATTTTTTTAGGTCTTTAATTTTTTTTTTCAACAGTGTTTTATAGTTTTCTCTGTATATCACCTCCTTAATTAAGTTCTTTCCTAGATTCTCTTTTTTGGTGCTTATCATGGATGGAATTTTCCTTTTTGGATTGTTCATTGTCAGTGTATAGAAGTACAGCTGATTTTTGCACATTAATTTTGTATGCTGCTGCTTTGCTTAGTTTGTTTATTCTGATTTTTTTTTTTTTTTTTTTTGGTGTGGAATCTTTAAGGTACATGTAAAAACATATAGAACATGTCATCTGCAAACAGAGATAATTTTATTTCTTCCTTTTTAATATGGTTGCCTTTTTGGATAGAAGTAGCAAAACAGACTTCCTGTTTTGTTATTGACCTTAGAGGATAATTTTTGTCTTTTACCATCGCATGTCATGGTAGCTATAGGGTGTGGAGTTTTTCTTTTTAAATCGACTTTAGTTTTTGGAGCTATTTTACATTCACAGCTACATTCAATTCGAAGGTACAGAACTTTCCTGTATGCCCCCTGCCCTCACACATATATGGTCTCCTTCATTATCTTTGCCCTCTACCAGAGTGGTTTATTTGTTGTATTGATGAACCTGTACTGACATCATCATCAACAAAATCCGTAATTTCCATTAGGCTTCACTCTTGGTGTTGTGTGTTGTATGAGCTTGGAAAAATTTTAATGACATGTATCCACCATCATAGTAACATACCTAGTGGTTTCACTGCTCTAACAGTAGTCTGCAGTCTGCCTATTTGTCCCTTTCCTCCCAGCCCAGCCACTGGCAACTGCTGATTTTTTTTTACTGTCTCCATACTTCTGACTTTTCTATACTGTCATATAGGTGAAATCATCCAGTATGTAGCATACAAAAACTCTGGTACTATCCAATATGGCAATATATGAAAAACCCACAGCATGCAAAATGGTATGGCCACTTGGAAGACAGTTGGTAGTTTCTTAAAAAACTAAACATACTCCATAAAATCAAGCAGTTGTATCCCTTTGGGTAGTTACCCACAAGAGTTGCAAACTTATATTCACACAAGAATGGATGTCAAGTCTTTAATGCCTGGCTCCTAAATGAGGGAAAAGGGGGGAAATGAAGGGAAAAAATGGGCTCTGGATCTTTAAGTCCCCTGGAAGCCTTTTCCATCAGTGGGGATTTCAGCAGTGGTGGCCTGCTTCTGTGTGTGCAGGTGTGTAATCAGAAGCAGCAGCCAATGATCAGAACACAGATCACTGATATTTGGAGGACAAGGTCCCATAAGCTGGTGTAGGCTGTGCTAGGCATATGTGCATGGCTTCCTGTTGCGTGGTGTGGGGGGGTGGGCACTGGGGTGGGTAGCTGCTACCATAGTGAGAGTTGAAATTGACTGAAATTAACTGTGATTTACTGTCTAAGCCTTTCCCTAGAAGCTGCAAGCTTTTGAATAGACTCCAGGATTCCAAAATAGTTACACTAGTCAGATTATGCCAGTACAATTCTTGTTTAGGTGGGGAGATGGATTCCTGGTGACTCCTACTTTGCCATCTTCCCTCAACTAATTTCTTATTACAAGTTTTTTTTTTTTATATCTTTGGGAATACGTGTTTATGTATTCCTTTGACAAAAATAATTTTAAAATGAACTTTGGCAGCTCATAGGAGTTATAGGAATTGAGGAAAGAAAAGACTTCTAAAAACTAAAGACTGTATTCTCACAGCTGTCTTTAATGAATTCAGATTATTATATATTGAAATTATTTGAAGTAAGGTATAGTGTGTCTTAAATTGTACTCTATTCCACATTTTGAGGGTATTACCTCTCTGCTCTTAAGTTTTTAGTCTACTTTCCAAGTTATCTGTAGTTAAATTTTCCCATTTCCCTTTGGAAAATGCTGTTTTCTTGCTTTTTTCCGCTTTTCCATTGTATCAAATTTATAAGGCAGTGAGCCAATTGTGGGCATGAAATCCTTGGGAGGAGAGAGGAGGAAGTGGGAGGGGCAGCCATGGTGAATGTTTTCCTAAGTAATATTCAAGTTCTTTGAGAGAACTTACCCTCCCCCCTTTTTAAAAATGCTGTGATATTTTCTCTTAAATAGATTGTTTATCCTCCTGCCAGTCTCACTGTTGGGCAAAGTGCTAGATAAGAAATTGTATAGTTCACATTATTAAAGGGAATACAAAAAGTATTTTACCAACCCTTAGTCAAAAAAAAAAAAAACCCCAAAAACAAAAAAACAAACAAAAGCCAAAAAAAAGAACAGCTATAGGATAATAAATAAAAGAACAGAGTCAGAGTTCTGGGTTGCACATGATAGAAAGTAGCTCTAATTAAGCAGAAAAGAATTGTTTGAAAAATATTAGATAGCTCATAGGTAGAGAATCAGGTTTAGAAATTTTGCAGAAGCAAAAGACCATGCCTTGCTTTGAGGGAAGCAAGGCATGGTTAAGAGGTTACAATAAGGCAGTCTCTGCTTAGGACATGGCTGCTTGAAAACTTGCTATCCCGGGTACTGCTGCCTTGACTGCATGTTGTTGACTGTGCTTATAAGCTTTCAGCACTTCTGGAGCTTTCTTTCAGTGATCTGACTCCTTTGTCCCTTGCTATCACCACCTAGGATTCAGTGTCCAGAGTAGGAGGACCTAATTGGTGTTAGACTTGCACCCATGATGAGGAAGATAAGGAAGGGAATATTTGCTTCTCACTTTTTGAAATTCTCTCCAAATTAGAATGGTTGTGGATGCTGAACAGCCTAAAGAGTACTAAAACCTCCTATAAATTTCTCTTACTTCACACGTCCTATCCTCAGACTCTCTTCCCAAAGATACCTACAATTAAAACTTTCAGGTATTCTTTAAGAAACTGTTTTCTTCTTACATCTACTTTTTAAGAGAAATAGTTGGGAACATAGTGCCTACTCTTCTGCATCTTGTTTTTTTTTTTTTTTTTTTTTTTTCCATTTACCATACTTAGGAATTTTCCATACTGACATGGAGATGGAACTGATTTTGTTATTGGCTTTTATTCCATTTTATGATCATTCCATAATAAACAGTCCCCTCCAATCCATATTAGGTTATTTCTTGTTTGTCACTATTGAAAACAGCACTCTAATAAACATTTTCTCACACATACCTTGGTGTCCTTTAACAGGTATTTACTGAAGGTAGATCCTTAGCAGTGGAGCAGTGGAGTTTTTCTCTTCTCCACAGTGGAATTTATTCTCACCAACATGTATGACAGCATCTTTCCCCCTTCAGTCTTGGCAAACAATATTATCAAACTTAAACTTTTTGTAATTTGTTGGGTAATTTGAGTTTTATTGCATTTCTTTAATTGTGAGATTAAGCGACTTTGTGATCTTTTTTGGTCATATTTTTTTCCTTTTGGTTTGTACATGTATACTGACCCTATCTTCAGCATATTTAAAATTTTTTTTTCTTAATGATTTTTATGAACGCTTCAAAAATTAAGGAAGTTAGTGGTATTCTTTCTTAAGACAATTTTATACTGCCCTGCCTTGCTGGTCTTTTGAATTTTATGACTGTGAGATTCAGGTGAGGCTGTTACAGAGAGCTTGATGGATTATCTCTGTTTCAAATTATTGATTGCTAACTGTATGCTTTACTAATATGTCTAATCATGGAATGTCAAAGATTTTGTTAACGGTTGTTTGTTCAAGAATATTCTTTAAGAAATAACCTTGCTTAAATAGCAACTTGAAACAATTTTGATCCAGAAAAATGTCATGCATCCACCACTCTTGAGTTACTGAATCAGAGCAAACCTTCTCTTGGACAGAGACAATAGAATTGAAAGGGAATTTAGTGGCTCCTAAGCCTAGCCTTGCCTTTTCTCTCTCTTTCTTTCTTTCTTTCTTTCTTTCTTTCTTTCTTTCTTTCTTTCTGGAGTTCTGCTTATCCTCTGGCTCTAGTGTCATACGACTCTCTAATCTGTGCAGTTCTACCTTATTTAATGTCCTTTTTGGATCCAGACATTTTCCTCATTTCAAGCCTTTTCTTTTGTCTTTACTATTCTTATGTTCCTTTATATATGCTCTTTTGTATTCATCTAGGATTATTTCCCTTTTTTCCACTAGGATTATTTCCCTTCCCCCACCCCCGGTTGTAACCTTTTAAATCTGAACATTGTGAGTGAATTCTCTGCAACTGTATTGATTGGTTTTCTAAGATAATTTCTGTTCATTTGCCTTTTTTAAACTAGTATCGCTTGTGATTGTTTATACAGAATTTTAGTTTTTAAATTAGTCTCTCTGTAATCTTTCCTTTTGGATTTTGAGTTATGAATTCATAGCCTGTTATTTAAATGAAGCTTTTGAAATCCGTTTTACTGATCTGTATCATATCTAACTATGCCAGTATTTCCTTCCTTGTCTGACGTGAACTCTAAAATTATATGAACACTTTCTCCCTGTTTCCTGGCATTTCCACTGAAACTTGTTCCTCATTCTAGGTTAGAAATATGTCCAGAATTTTAGTTTTCTTCTTTATTGTATTAATCTACTAATAAAATTAATCAAACATACCAGGAATTTGTTAGAAAACTGCGTATGGTTGAAAATACTTTTTCATGGGTGCCTGGGTGGCTCAGTGGGTTAGGCCTCTGCCTTCAGCTCAGATCATAATCTCAGGGTTTTGTGATCGAGTCCCGCATTGGGCTCTCTGGTCAGCGGGGAGCCTGCTTCCTCCTCTCTCTCTCTCTGTCTGCCTCTCTGCCTATTTGTGATCTCTGTCTGTCAAATAAATAAATAAAATATTAAAAAGAAAATAATACTTTGTCAATAGGTATTTTGACAGTTGTAAAGTCCCAGTAATTACTGTAACTTTCCTCTTTTAATTTTATGCTCTATTCCAAGAATGTTCCCATTTCCACTACCTTCCTAAGCATATGTATTGTGGTCTGTTGTGTTTTTTTCAATGATCTCTGTGTTTTAGACCTGTGCTGTCCAATATGTTAGCTATTAGCCACATGTAGCTATTTATGTTTAAATTAGTTAAGATAAATTTACTCATTAATGTTCATTTGCCTTAGTTTTCAATAGCTACATGCGGTTAGAGGCTTCTGTGCTGGACAGCATTGATACAGAACATTTTCATCACTGAGGAACGTCCTATAGGGCAGTGCTTTTTTTTTTTTAAAGAATTATTTATTTATTGAAAGACACAGCAAGAGAGGGAACACAAGCAGGGGGAGTTGGAGAGGGAGAAGCAGGCTTCCTGCTGAGCAGGGAGCCTGATGCAGGGCTCTCAGTTCCAGGACCCTGGGATCATGACCTGAGCCCAAGGCAGATGCTTAATGACTGAGCCACCCAGGCACCCTGGACAGTGCTTTTCTGAATGTCATTTTGCTTTTCATTCTAAAAAGTTCTTACTCCTGAAGGTGATATACTTGTTGTATTTCTATCTCTGGTATTAAGCAAAATACATTTGAGATATTTTGACGTGGGTTGCATTTTACATGTTGGTAGTTGTAATCAGATTACTTTCAAATTCAACTTTATTGAGGTATAATTTATTTGCAGTAAAGTATATTCACAGTTAAGTGAATATACTTTAAGTGTACAGTTCAGGGAGTTTTGACATGTATATACATCCATGTAAACATCGCCACAGTCACGATTTAGAACATTTTTAGTGCCATAAAAGTTTTCTTCATGTCTCCCTATAGTCAGTCCCCCAGCCTTGATTCTGGGCAGTTTCTAATTCTTCACTGTAGTTAAGTTTTGACTGTGTTAATATTTTATATAAATGCAGTTATAGAGTATGTACTTTTTTTTGGTTGGGTTTCTTAGTCTTTGCATAATTACCTTGGTTGTTGCTTATTTCAGTAATGACTTTTTTCTTTTTATTGCTGAATAGTATTCCACCGTATGGTTACGATATAATTTATTTATCCACTCACCTGTGATGGGCATTTGGGTTATTGTAAATTTAGGTCTATTATGAACAAAGCTGCTGTGAGCATTCATGGCCAAGACTTTTGTGGACATATATTTTTATGTCTTTTGGTTAAATGTCCATGAAAAGAATTTCTGGGTCATATGATATAATTACTGAAAGAAAAAAAGGTATATATATTTAGGTTAATGGAACAGAAGAGAGATTACAGGAAAACTCAGACATAGGTTGTTAGAAAAGATGATAGAGAATTCACTGGGGACAGGATACTCATATTAACAAATGGTGTTGGAACAACTGAATATCAGTATGAAGACAATTACTTCTGATAATACAAAAAAATCTCATATTACATACAAATGGATATTGTAGATAGAAGTATAAAAGTAACATGTAAAACTATAAAACGAATAGATAAAAACAGAAGAAAATCTTTGTGAACTTTGATTTAGTCAGAGATTTCTTTCTTTTTTTTTTTTTAAGATTTTATTTATTTATCAGAGAGAGGGGAGAGAGCAAGCACAGGCAGACAGAATGGCAGGCAGAGGCAGAGGAAGAAGCAGGCTCCCCGCCGAGCAAGGAGCCTGATGTGGGACTCGATCCCAGGAGCTGGAATCATGACCTGAGCCGAAGGCAGCTGCTTAACCAACTGAGCCACCCAGGCGTCCCGAGTCAGAGATTTCTTAGTACATAAGAAGTTAACCGGGTAAGAAAAAATTCACAAGCTGGACTTGATCAGCATTAAAAACTTCTGTTGTTTGAAAGACACCATTAGTAAAATTAAAAAACAAAAAAAAAAAACAGCAAATTTGGAAGAAGTACTCACAATGCATATATCCAAAGGACTTAAACTCAATGCAATAAAAGGATGATTTTAAAAAATTCATAAGAGGACAACCCCATAAAGAAAAGACAAAAAAAATCTTTTGAACATAAACTTTACAAAAGAAAATACTTAAATGATAAGTAAATATATTAAAATATATTCAAAATAAATCATTGGAGAAATGGAAATTAAAAGATAACGAGGCCCTGTTTCAAATTTTACTGGGATAGCTAAAACTTCAAGGGGTAATAATGCGTTGGCAAGGATATATAGCAATTGGAACTCTAATCCATGTTGGTAAAAGTGCAAAATGTTACAACTTCTTTGGAGAAGTGCTTGGCAGCTTTTAGTTCATAGTAATAGCTTTCTGAATTTTTTCACTGATAGCTCACTTCCTCTGCTGTTTCTTTTTCCTCTAGTTCTATTCCTCTTTTGAGAGAATAGATTTTCTTTCCTACTGGGGATCCTAGTCTTTGATCAGACTTTAATATAAAACTCTTTGTTTTGCTTTTGTGTTTAACTTGAAGTAATAGAGGAGAAGGCAGTACTGTGCAGGCAAGTGTTAAGATTGCATTTTTAACAGGATACTTTACTTGTATTGGATGTATAACTGATCTTAAGTTTGACAACCTAAAAATGAGTAGGATAAAAGAGTGTTTGGGGCTTGCCTGTGTTAATGGGATTAAGGCAGAGATGACTTACATATTAAAAAAAAAAAAACAACAACCCAATTTCATGTTTTTAGTAGTAGCAATGGCAGCTGCAGGTATATTAGAGTTCTAAGAGCAAATTTTAATTTTTTTTTTAAAGATTTTATTTATTTATTTATTTGACAGAGAGAAATCACAAGTAGGCAGAGAGGCAGGCAGAGAGAGAGAGGAGGAAGCAGGCTCCCTGCTGAGCAGAGAGCCCGATGCGGGCCTCGATCCCAGGACCCTGAGATCATGACCTGAGCCGAAGGCAGCGGCTTAACCCACTGAGCCACCCAGGCGCCCGCAAATTTTAATTTTTAAAAAAGATTTTATTTATTTATTTGAGAGAGAGAGAGATCACAAGCAGGCAGAGCAGCAGTCAGAGAGAGGGGGAAGCAGGGTCCCCGCTGAGCAGAGAGCCCGATGCAGGGCTTGATCCCAGGACCCTGAGATCATGACCTGGCCTGAAGGCAGAGGCTTAGCTTAACCTGCGGAGCCACCCAGGCACCGTATGAGCAAATTTTAATTTAACATGAATGCAGCAGAACTAAATAGGGTGCCAAATAATGAGTTAGCTACAGAAAAATGTAGCAAAATAAGTAGTTATTTTTTTTTTCTTTTCAGATATGAATTTTTATTTTTTACCTATTTTTGGAATAGTAGTCTTTTCTGAATGGGATATCTTTAAAAAGGATTTGCTTCTGGGTTTCTCCCAGACTTCTAGGAGCATTTGTTATTATGATTGTGGTTGTCAGTGCTACCCTGTAAATACAGTAGTAGTTGTCACAGAAGAGGTACTCAATAAATATTTGTAAGATGAATTTTTATCAATTCTCCAAGCATTTAAAAGTGATCAAATGCTCTAATAATATAAACTTTAGTAGCAGTATATATTGACAAGCAGATATACCAGTTCACTTTCAAGAAAGAGAATGACTCAGGCTTTCCAATAAAGCTTGAATTTAATTGTCTAGAATAGATTTAGTCTACATGAAGCCCTTCCGGTGGGTGGATTGATCAGTTAGCTGTTGAAACATGGAAAAAAAGATGGCCAGGCTTTAGCCAATGAACCTCAGATATTTTTGGCAAGACAATTCCTGTTGTAAAAATGGAGACATCAAAATGTCTTTGTTAGAAGTTGCTTTAACTAGCTTCTTTTCTTTGATTCCACATTTATTCAGCAGCACTATACTTTCAATTTTTGGTGGGTCTCCTTATGGAAATATATTGAACTTGTCATAAAGATGTGGATAATTCCTGTGTCAGTTGGACTTTTTAAAGAAATTAATATATTGCTGTTATGGTCTTTATGATATTTATGTATCAGTCATATGACATGAGTTTGAATTTGTTTCTGAACGAAAGTACCATTCACTATACTGATAGGATTACATCTTACACAGAAGGTAGCGGATCAGACCCTGGACTGTCATAGTAACTTCACCAGAGTAGTAACAGAATTTCTGAGGCCTATAAAGAAAGTTTATCTTGTAACCCAGATTCCTCCCCCCTACCTTTATTGGAACAAGTTTATTAATTTGGTATAAGTGTGTAGAGCAGCTAGATTGAGTTTTTCATTTGTTTAATGTAATCTTGCATTCCTCACAATTGAACATTGTGTTTTATTTTGCCTGTAGAGTGCTCCAGTTTATATAGCAAGTATATGTAAACCTACATAGACTATATTTCATAAAAACATTCTATAAGATCAAATTTAAAATTGCTTTATAATCACTGACTTTCTTAATTGTATTTAGTCCATTTACATTTAGTATAATTATTGAAATGTTTTGTTTACCATTTTTCTGTTTGTGTTTAGTTGTTCAATACTCCTTTGTTCATTCATTCATTCATTCTTATTCTCTTTCATTCCTCTTTTCCTCTACTCTTTGGGATTAATGGAATAATTTTAGGTATTCCATTTTAATTCTGTTGACTTTCTAGACTATATATATATATATATATATATATATATATATATATATATATATACACACACACATACATACACACACACATTTTAGAGGTTGTGCAATAAGGATTAGAAAACACACTTTTTAGTTTATTCTAGTCCTCTTAGAGTTGATATTGTGAGCATTAAATAATGTAAGAACCTTATAAAAGAAGAATTTATGTCTACCTATGTATTATATCCCAGAATACAGTGTTACTTTATTTGCTTTATACACTTGTATTTCAGAGAAAGGGAAGGAAAAAATGTTCTTTTACCTTTATTCCCATTATTCCCTTCAGCCTGAGGGGCAGGTCTGATGGCAACAAATTTTCTCTAGTTTTTTTTTTTTTTTTTTAAGATTTATTTATTTATTTGAGAGAGAGCATGGGGGGAGAGGCAAAGGGAGAAGTAGAGAGAATCTTCAGACAGACTCTGCATTGAGTGCAGAGCCCGAAGTGGGGCTTTATCTCAGGACCCTGAGATCATGACCTGAGCTGAAACCAAGAGTTGGATGCTTAACCCATTGAGCCACTCAAGTCCCATTGTCTTTCACCTGTCCTTCTGAGACTCCAATAATACGGGTGATAAACTACTTTGTATTGTTACAGAGGTCACTGACGAGCTGTTCATTTTTTCAATTTCTTGTTTCTGTTCTTCAGATTAGATAATTACTACTAATTTGTTGTCAGATTCATATTTTTGTGTTCCAGCTAATATTTATGCATATCAAGCTGCCTCTACACATATTTATTATCTAAAGCATTTACCTACTTTATCTGCAAGTGCAAATTCAGTGAGTTAGGAATTCAGAATAGGCATGGTGGAATGGCTTGTTTTAGCTCCAAAATATCTGGAGTCTGGGACTCCCTGACTAGAAATGAGTTGGCAAATTGTGGCCAAATCATCTACAGGTGTTTTCACTCACATGTCTGGTAAATGCTGGCTGTTATCTGGATCTTCAGCCTGGCTATTGGCCAGCACCCCTCTACTTGGCCTTTCCTCCTCTGCTTGTGCTGTCAAATAAATAAATAAAAATTTAAAATATCCCAAAAAACCCAAACTGTTTCTCAAGGAGGACTGTTGTCATGTTAAAAAAAAAACCCAGGTTTCCATTTTTTTCTAATTCAAAAATAGTATATGAAAATATTTATTTTATGTAAACTAAAATATACTGTTCAAAAACAGTTGGATTTCTAAGCTCATCAGACTGACTTTCTGGAGGTAAAATAATTAATATATAACTTCGTCAATTTATACTCTTTTGGAAAATACAGTAGGACACTTTTTTTTTTTCCATTGGAAAGTAGTATATGCTTTGTTTTTAAACAGTTGCAGAAGTGTTGAAAGTGAATAGTGAAAACCTCCATCTCTCCCTGAAAACTTGTGATAACTGCTATGACTGTTTTGGTATTTCAGCCCCACTTAAGTGTGTGCAGGGCAGCCACATGTGAATCATGTTCCTTGGATTTGGGCTATAAGATGAGTGTTTCCTTATTTATACGATATTGGTTTGTATATTTGGATTCAACACTTAACAGTCCCAGACCCCAAATGTAACTAAATACCTTTTTCACTGCTCACATTTAAATTTTAGCTTTCTTGGAGAAAATTGTATTTTGCAGATCATTCTTGCTTACTCATTTTCTCTCAAAAACAAAAACAAACAAACAAAAAACCCTTGGAGGAAAAGATACGGCAGATAGCAATGAGTTATGTTTTCTGAATTTTATAGTCACTGTCCTTCAAATAATTTGTTTTTGTTTGGGTTATCCCAGTTATCCTTAGCATTTATCTAAATTTCTAAATTTCTGACCATATTAAAATGCAAACTGAGAAAAAGCTGTAGAAGTATAAAGCTTCTGGAAGAAAGCATAGAGAATATCTTTGTGAACTCTAGGGGTAGGGAAAGAGTTCTCAGAAAGGATACAAAGTTGTAAACAAAAGAAATATTTGATATATTGGATTTTTATCAGAATTTTATTTTCCTTTTTTAAGATTCTATGTATTTATTGTTTGAGAGAGAGACTGAAAGAAAAGTGGAATGGGGGTACAGAGAGAGAAGCAGACTTCTTGTGGAGCAGGGAGCCCAACATGGGACTTGCTCCCAGGACCTGGAAATCATGTCCTGAGATGAAGGCAGACACTTAGCCAACTGAGCCACCCAGGTGCCTTTTATCGGAATTTTAAATTGTTGATTATCAAAACACATTATTAAGGAAAGGAAAAGGCAAGTCCTACATAAGGAGTAAATATTTATGTCAATACATATATGTGATAAAAGACTTTTACCCAGAATATATAAAACATCTATAAATCAATAATAAAAAGCCAGTTAATTCAATGGGGCGGGGTGGTGGTGGTGGCTGGGGAATGAGCCAATGAGTTGAACAGACATTTTCAAAGAAGAAAGTATAAAAATAGCTAATAAATAAATGGAAATATGCTTAATATCATTAGTCATCAGGAAAAGGAAGTTGAAAAACCACAGTAAGGTACCACTTTGTACCTGTTGGGAAAGCTGTGATTAAAACTGACAGCACCAAATGTTGATGGGACTGTGGAGCAAATGGAACTCTTAAAATGCAGATAAGATTGTAAAATTGTATAACTGGTTTTGGAAAACTGTTTAGTACTTTCTTTTAAAGTTAAACATACACCTGCCCTATCTACCTTATGACCCAGCAACTCTACTTCTTAGTTATTATTTATTTACTCAAGGGAAATAAAAGTATGTGTCTCCAAAATTCTTGCACAAGAATATGTACTTATTCATAATATAAAACCCAAACTGTAAACATCCTAAATATCCATCAAAGGAGGATGTTTAAACAGATGATGGTGTAGTCATGCAGTGGAATCATTTTCCAAATAAAAGGAATCAACTATTGATGCATGTAACATGGATAAATCTGTACAACAGTAGATTAAATGAAAGAAGCCATTTACAAAAGACTGCATCTTATATGGTCATATTTATATGAAGTTCAGGAATAAGGACAAATCTGGGTAATATTAGCTGCCTGGGAGCTTAGTGGGGTTTGACTGCAAATAGGCATAAGGAATTTTCTGGGATGGTGGAATATTCTGTATTTTGATTGAGTTGGTTGTACACCTATGATCTCTTTCACTGTATGTAAATTTTATCTCACTTTGAACTGAAAATCCAAAAGTACAAATTGAGAAATGTTTAGGAATTGGGAAGATAAAGAGGGTACGAGAGACAAGAGTAGAAGGGTGTGTAGCACCACTTTTTTCTGTAGTATAATCATATTTTTGAGTAGAAGTCATCTTAGCAGAATCACTGCTTCCTTGGTTAGTTGAAGAAGTAGGCTAAACTGAAGAATCCTAAAAAGTGACCCATACCTTAAATATTTAAAGAAAAGTACGCCTGAAACATTAGGATGAAATTGTTCTCTGTGGTTTATTAACAACCACCACCAGAACCACAAAGTAGTGATTTTCCTTTGTTTCCCTTTGCCCCTTGGCAAGAGTTCTTAGTCTTTTTTTTTATGCCGTGTACCTTTTTGGCAGTCTGGTGGAGCTTATGGACCCCTTCTTAGCCCTTCTTAGAGTGATTTTAAATTAGGATTACAAATATACCTGTTACATTAATATTAGTCATTTGTTCTTGTTTTTGTTTTGCAGAAGAAAAAAGGTTAGAGATAATTGCAACCAGAGACTAGAACAACAGTAGAGAAAATCAGTGATCCTCTATACTTTTCCTTCATTAATAGAATACCACTTGTTTGCTGTGTACATGTTTTCCCAGAATGCCGATAGTAATTCTAGCTTCCCTTGTGGCTAGATTTGATAATGTGATAACTTATGATCTGTTGTTCTTAAGTAGAAATGATGAGTTCTTAAAGGAGGGGGCCTATCCTTCTTTCCCTTCTCCAGTCTGCTTATACAAATATGATGGTGCACCATCGTAGACCTTGCACTGCCCGTCGTGCTGGCTGAGCATATGATGGAAGGGTCCTGGGTCCAGTCCTGTATGAAACAAATCTACCCAACCAGCTGTACACTACTGATCCTGGAATTTATGTGGGAGAGTAGTGTATTCAGTGTAATTAGTAGCATATTTGTTTATGAGCCCCTCCTCCCTCCACCTTCTTCTATTTCTCACAGCTAAACCTTATTCTCACTGATACAGTTACTCTAGTATTACTTTTGATGGCAGGGATAATAATTCATAAATAATTTTATCCCAGGGAAATAAGCACAATTTCAGGTACTTAATTCACGTTTTCTCAATACATTTAAATAAAAGATAATCTTGATAGGAGTGGGTATCAAGGAATGAAAAACATGAAAGCATACCATTAAAAAAAAAAATAGTAGGGACCCAGAACCCTTAATGAAACATGGTCATGCAAGGAAAGAGCTTAGTCTGGAAACTGCTGAGTGGTTTATGGAATGAGGGCCTGACTCTGCAGAAATTAAGAGGAACCCATCTTGTCATACTAAGTCCATTAGAGAAGGTTTTGATGGTATAGGAGAAAGTCATTGTTATGTTTGTTTTGATTATAATAGTTCAGAAAATACTAAGAAACCAAATATGTGCTAGAATACTATAGTTAACACATTATATAAAATTTATAGTCTAATAACCTAATTCTTAAGTGTTGATAATAAGTAGTATTTTACCATTTGCAACTGTTTTAGTATGACATACGAATACAAATATATCATTTCAATTAGTGACAAAGTTATGAGTAATGATTGTGTGGCATGATATTTCACATCCAAATGTATGAACTCTCTTTCCTCTCTACCCAACCACACACATTTTCAGCCCTCTTTGTTTTTTGTTTTTTTTTTTTTTTTTTTATTAATGATTTTTATTTTATTTATTTGACAGAGAGAAATCACAAGTAGATGGAGAGGCAGGCAGCAGAGAGAGAGAGAGAGAGGGAAGCCGTCTCCCTGCTGAGCAGAGAGCCCGATGCGGGACTCGATCCCAGGACCCTGAGATCATGACCTGAGCCGAAGGCAGCAGCTTAACCCACTGAGCCACCCAGGTGCCCCTTCAGCCCTCTTTGTAGTAGCTAAATTTGTAATTTTGGTTATATCAATTTTGGGTTTTATGTGATTATGACTAGATAAATGCAGTTTACAATTAAGTACTATAACTGTTTTTTCTGAGCATTTTATTTTCCCTGGAGGTAAAATTCTCTCTCTCTCTCTCTCTCTCTCTCTGTCTCTCTCAACTTCTTTAGTCTCTATGTTTTTAACTTCAGTTTATCTCTAAACTATATAAATCTCCTAACATGTTCAAGCCCATTGGGCATTAAATCGATTTTATCTTCTTTAGGAGCCTTCTGATCTACCGTGAGTTGGGTCAGTTGTTCCCTAGGTTTGCCTTATAGCTGTCTACTTCAGATGTTTCTTCACCATCATTCTGAGAATTCCCTTTTCCCCTTCTCATGAGTTGGATTCTTCAGTTCCTGGAATTGTCCTCTTTCTTGGTTTCCCACCTTGTTTTGGTAGAACACATCTTCTAGTAACTTCCTGAGAGAGAAAATGTGGACAGCAAAATTATTTGAGATTTCACTTGTTTAAAAAATGCCTTTACTATATATTCACACTTGATTTAATGTCTCTTTTGGTATGGTATTCTAGGCTGGAAATAGTCAGAAGGTTTTTTCCTGGAAGTTGTTTTCTAGCTGCTAGTGTTGCCATTAAAAAGGGTGGTGTAATTCTGATTCCAGATACTTTTTATGAAACCTCTTTCCTCTTGGGCAGCTTATAGGATCCTATGTTCATCTTTTGAGTATTCAGAAATTTCACTGAGCTATATATGCTGTATTGGGGTCTATTTTCATCACTTTTGCTGAATACTCATTGTATCCTTTGACTTAGGAAACTCCTGTCCTTCAGTTTGGGGTATTATTCTTGAATTATTATCTTGGATTTCTTCTCCTTGTGTTTTCTGTTCTTTTCTCTAGAACTCATAAGTTGAAACTCCTCGACTTTAAATCTTCTCATTTGTTTTCCATTTTTTTTAATTCTGTTTATCCTGCTGTTTCCTCAGCTTATACTTTTCTAAACTCTCTCGCCTATTGTCTACCTCCTAACGGTAAACAAATGTATATACATGAAGTACATACATGTGGTAAAAACACATGGCAAGTGCTTTTATTAGCTATAATTGTTGCTCTTGTTTAGGTTTGTTTGTTTTTTGCTCTTGTTTAGTTTTGTAATTGTTTGGAAGGAGAGGTCTTTGGTGTTTATTCTTTGGCTTATTAGCTGGGCGAGTTTTATAATTTTTTTGACTCCTATTTTCCTTGTTTGTAAAATGTGAGTAAGTTCTATCTCAGATGTTTGTGAGCATCAACTGAGAATATATATATGAAAATACTTAATAAACTTTGTATGGAGTTAATAGTTACCACTTGCATCTTTCAGATATGGAAAGTTTCTTTGAAAGAAAATGATGGCTGAATTTTCATGTTATTTTTAAGATTACTTGATTACACATGTCTATTTTTCTCACATCTAAATGAGCTAGATGAACTTAAGCTAAGTGCTAATGCTGCCTTTTAAATAACTTACTTAATACTCAACCTCATAATGTTAGGCTGAAGAGAGATGAAAATATTTATTCTGTGAAAAGCTCTGGCTTTACTTCAGATTGTATAAATCTGTGTAACGTAATAATTATTTAAGAATGACATGATTATTAATAAAATAACTATTAAGTGAAAGTTATTTCCTTGTTAGAATCAGGTAGAGTTAATGATATATTTTAACAGAATTGTGTTCCTAAAACAATTAGTCCATGACGTTTGATTAAGAGCATTGTTAGGTCATTCAGAAAGCATAGTGATGAGGTCAAAACAATGTTGGCACACATTCACTTTACTTGATCTGGTTTAAATGACTTGGCATCTAGCCCATCTTTGAGCCAGTAGCCTTGTGGTGACTTGAAGTGTAATTCACAGCAGAGCTTTTCTGTTAAAGCTTTAATAACCTCTTCCATGGAGGTGTGCTTCAGAGTGGGTGTGGTTCTGTTTATTCTGGTCTTTAGGTCATTCAATTGAAACAGCTTTTAGGGTATTCTCCAACTGTATATAACATAAATAAGTTACCTAATATTGTTGAGTTGGGTGGTTTCTGTTGTTTGGGGCAGGGATGTAAGGCTTGCCCACTTGGTACAGCTGGTTTATCTTATCTTTAACCTTTTGTTTTTCTTTTTGACTTTGTCAGTAGGGATGTGAAAAGGAAAAAAGAACAAAAGAAAAATGGGAAGAAAATATTTTGTCATTTTTGCCCTTGAAGACTATTATTCCTTTCCAAAATACTGACCCATTTTCTACCTTTTAAAAAAATGTTATATGAAATGTGTTATTTTTCTCCTTGGTTTTTATTTTTCCTCTGTGATGTCTGTAAATTATGCAACAGAAAAAATTTTAATCTGTAGTTACATTTCCTGATTGTCACAGTTTCTGTAGAATTTATTTCTCAAATGTAAGAGCAAGATTTTTTTCTGCCTTTGATGGGCATTTAAATCGTCACCAGAAAGGATGAGAGATTCTGTGTGCTTTGTTGGCTTATAGGATGTTGCTTTTCTATCTTTAATTTAGTGATCTATCTTGAATTGAGCAATAAGACCTCAGAAGACTTACGAGTAAAGTAGACACCATTATTGTTTCTTCTAGTGAGTTTTCATTAATTTCCTCAGATTCACAAAGAAGCAAACATTTATGCTGATTTTGCCACATATTAGACCTTGTAAAACTTGCTGACGGTACAGAGGTGAATAAGATACCATTTCAGTCTTTGGTAGTTTTTTATAGTCTGAAGTGATAAGTAGACATAGTATTGCAGAAGAGGTAACTTGTATACAACAGAGCTGTGTGGAGAACAGTGGAAATAGGACTTGTACCCTCTAGGCAAGTTTTCATAAAGAAGGGCATTTTTGAGCTGGGGTGAAGGAATCCGCTGAGACTCTCCTGGAGACCTCCAGGTGGGGCGTATGGCATTACGGGCAGAGGTTGGCATGGAAGAAGGTGGTTGGCATGGTGGGGTTTAGAGTATGGCAGATAATCCATTATGGTCAGATTCGGGGGTAGCGTATGGAGGGTGTGGGGTGACAGGTAACAAGGTGAAAGAAAGGTGCTGCAGAGACTTGGCGTGTAGGTGGGCCCCAGCTTACACATGATCTGTGCATAGATCTTCCTCTTGTCCTGATTAACCTCCTGTAACAACAAGCCTTGTTGCAGATGCCAGAATGCTTCAGTGGAGGAAAATAAAAACCACAAAGCTTTATACTTTTGAATAACTAGATTCAGAAGCTGAGTTAAAAAAAAAAAAAAAAAACGAAAAGAAAAGAAAGCACAGAACAAGAAGTGTCAAGCTGCAGTGTATTAAGTGAGTCAGTTCAGGTTTAGACTCTTAAGATTAGGCATTTAGAGTCCCAGAAGGAAGGTAGAAAGATACCAAAGACAGATTCTGCCTTTTTCAAAATTTTATTCGAGTTTAACATTATATCCAAAGAAAAGGAAGGAAATTCTTTTCATTCCTGTATTCAGTGGCTTCCTGCTTCCAGAATTTAGGACCTAGGCTTGCACTGTCAGTACTGTGGCTCACTTAACATTATTGTGGCTATAGGTGGCATGTGAGCTAGTCTGGGAACTTGGCTGCCCTTTACTTTTTGTGTTTCTAAACACAGGATCCCAGAGTTAATGAACCGTCTCTTTGTTAATTGAGTGTAGCTTTTGGTATATATATTTCAACTCCCCTTCCCCAGTTCATTTGATGGAGTCATAAACTTTCAGAACTGGAAAGTATCTGAAAGGGATCATTTAGTCCAACCTTCTCATTTTACACATGGGGAATCTGAGGCCTAGAGAAGTTAAGTGAGTTGAACAAGGTCACATGGGTACATATGGTAGCAGACCACCCACCGTTGACGCCAGTCTTCCTTTCTGGTTTTTGTTGTCATTTGTTTTAACCTCCCCAAATTTTACTTCAGAAGTTTCTAGAACTACCAGGTTGTAGCATGTTTTGATTTCTGATGTCACTTTTTATTCTCACCTTCTCTCTACCCTTATTTGTATTTCTGGCTCTGGGTAAGTGAGTCTGGCAAGCAGCAGCTGTTTCTCTTTTCTTTCTTTTATTTTTGGGATGTTAATTCTATGTGATGTATATCTTTGCAGATATATACACTGAAAGGTCCTAAAATATTGACACTAGACGTACATGTATTTAATGGTATATTAAACTTTTTATGGCAATTGTGATGTGCGGATGAAGAACAGTACTTAATATGGACTTTTTAATAATTGACTGAATCTGTTTATGTCTCTATATTATGAAGCATTCGATAAATTATCTTAAGAAAGGACAAAATTAGCTTCATATCATTAATCAAATTTGGGTATGATGATGCTTAGTGAATTTGTTTTGGGCAGGTGTGTGTATTTCATGTTTCTATGTTCCTCTGTATACCTGTAGGCTGGTGAGGGTAAGAGGAGAAGGGAGGATGATGGGGATAGAGGCATAACACACTTCTTGCCTTTGAGGACCTTAACTGTTCACTGGATACTTGTTTGTAAGAGGGTTACTCTATTTCATTGTGTATTCTATTTGACACACAACTCTCCATCATTTGGTGATGAACCTCTACCTGTTGTTAATTTTTATCTGTTAAGGTTTCTTTTTAAGATAGTGATGTTGAAGAGAGTTAGAGACCTGTATACTTCCCTAATGCTTTGGGAAGTCTCACTTATCTGGAAGCTTTTCCTGTTAGTCTTACTCTTCCTTCACTTTCTGTCAACCCCTTCATTAGAAACTCTTGCAATGCTTCTTCATCTCTCTTGTCTCATATAAGCCAATATAAGGTGAGGATTTTAAAAAAGGTATCTTTTCCATTGAATTTTAATTTTAAGGAAGTGTAAATGGTCAGATTTACCTACTACTTGTCTCAGTCAAATCCCATTTTCCATTTATGTATCTTCAGTTTTGGTTTGTTGAAGGACTTATCAACTAACATACCACACAAACGTTATAAGGAATTGGGAATGTGCACATGTACGTGTGTGTGCATGTATGCACGGTTATTGGAGAAGGTCTTAATTAAAGAAGAGAGTCATCATTCTTATTCTAGCAACCCCTCCTCCAGATCACTTCCATTACTACAGGCCCCGGTGTATGTTCTCACATACTCTTCATCCACTTCATCGATGCCTGTAGAGATTTTCATAACCTTTTCATGTTTTCATGGTCGCTTTTTGTTGGTTCTCTTTTATGCCAAATACTGCTCTAGTAGTAAGGCTGATTTTGAGTAGAATTTGTTATTGCTTTTGTTTTTGAAACTGTTCTCTATTTTGTATTGTAAGTGGAAGAAGTATGGAGCTGTATTGGGAAAAGTTTTGACTTTTGTCACCAGAGGACCTGGGCTTGAGTCCTGGCTCTTCTAAATCTTAGCTTTCTCATATATAAGATGGAGATTATATTTTCTATTATTATATTGGTGTGACTATGAATTAAAAAAATGGAAACTCCTTTGTAAGGTTGTGTACATGTGGTAAACATGTAGAAGCTCATTAGTTCCATTTTTCCACCATTTCTGCCTCTTAACAGTAATATTTGAGAATCAGTTTATGATGGAGTCTTAAGCAGTACCTGTCAAACCAAATGTGTGAGCTCCTGAAAAAGCAGGAGAATTTTAGAAGACTAAAGCTGTGTGAAACTCAAAATGTTGATTTTTCTGTTATGCTGCCATGAGACCAGCATCTTAGAGCTTTGTTTCCTAGCCTGCTCCTTGTCCCTCACCTTTTAAGTCCTATCTTTACACGAGTCTTTATAAAAAATATTCTGCACTATTTACCAGACCTCTTCTTAATAATCTGTACTAAAGATAGTGTAAAATGTGACTATTTTCTTGGTCAGTCTTCCTCTTACCTGTCATGTTTTGCATAGGAGTGAGTATGAAATTATTTAGCAAGGGTACATAAATATATATGCATATGGCATTACTAAATGATTTTTTTGAGGAAAACTCAATATATTATATGTGAAAAAGGGGGAAAGCTTTGTTTTAAGTAGTAGTATGAAAGTTGATTTATTTCAGGTCTGACCATTTAGAAAATAGTGGATTCTGATTTGCTTATAATTAGTTCAGCTTTCATGTGGATTAGGATTTAAAACCATTTAAAGTAGAGGAACCATACAGATATCTTTAGGATTTCTTAAATGTGAAATACATGTCCACAATCACATATTGAAACTCTTAGGGCCAGTGTGTCTCTGCATTCAGAATTTTTCCCTTTGCAGAAAGATAACATGAAAACATAAACTTACTAATATTACATAACACTCCTCTGGGGTCTAGGGCAAAATGGTCTTCCTACCATTTTCACTCTTTACTCTTAAGTGTATTAGTTAAAGAGTGCACACTGTCATAAACTCAGATCGGATGCTGGCACAGTTGAGCCTGTCATAAGTTTAACAGAAAATGTTAGATATTTCAGACTTTTGGGATTTCAGAATTGGAGAGGAAGGGATTGTACAATGACCTTGACTTGTTTTAAAACGCTAAGTTTTTATTTTAAATAATTTTTAAAAATCTCATTTGGTTAGTAGCTGTAGTTACCATGATTTTGCTGACCACAAATTCAAGTGTGGGATCCCTTTCAGAGCCTTCTTAATGTTTGTTAACACACCTATTAACCATGAGTAAACCAGTGCATGATGACAAACATGTCACTACTATTAAAGAGACCAATTTTAGTATGCTCTAAGTAATATAGAGTTAACATTTTACTACTCTGTATTTATTTTACTTCTTATTCCTTCATTACTCTGAGACTTTAATTAAAACTCGTAACTGAGAGATTTTTGACAAAGATTACCTTTGTTAGAAAAGTCTGCCTTAACAATTTTTTAGTAAGTGTAGTTTTTGAGTAGATTAGTGTCATTCACTTTTTTTTTTTTTTTTCTTTGCCCTTATAATTTTACTATTTAAAAAATTTATCTTTTTAAATAGTACTTCAAGAAAACGATGTATACTCAACTCTGGGGTAAAGACAGTACTGTGGCTCATTAGGTGTTTGTACATACTTGGTGAAGTCAAACATATACTCCCTCAGCATGCAGGAAGTTTCAGGGGACACGTGCAGCTGGGTGGGAGGTGTGTGCCTGAGCGGCATCACAGGTTTTGTGAGCAAGTAATGGAAGCCCTAAGTGCATAACACCTAAGATCAGTTTTCTTAATGGTAAAATGGGGATAATGACACTACCTACTTCATAGAATTATTAGGATTGAAAGAAGTACTTAATACAAAACAACATGATGCCTGGTACAGTATAAAAGTTCAGGAAATGTGTGTTACTATACTTTTTTTTTTTTTTGCCAGTGCAAAAGATAACTTTAGATCACATTTAAACTTTTCTTTTAGGTGTGCTGAAAGACATTATGATACCGCCAAATTTAACTTCAGAGGTAGGTATTAACTGCCAAGTAATGTATTTCTGTTATATAACTTAAAACCAATAGACCAAATCTTCTTGTCATAGCAGTAGTGAATAAGCTCAATTATTAAGTGATGTAAATATTTATCTTAAAGATAGTCTTAGACAATTTGGAAAAATTTAATTTTACTTTTGTGTTTTAGGGAACAGTTACCATATAAACCTGCCAGTACTAGTAGGAATACTAAAATGCAGGGTTGACTGTACGAATTAGGAAAAGTTTCTAGACAAACCATAAAATAAAGAAAGGGTTATATCTACTGTTGGAGGCATTTGGTCTAATAGTAAAGGATTATAGGAAGAGCAAAGCAGACAATGGAGTAACTCCGTGGAGTCGTGACCTAAAAGGGGCAACAGTTTGTGACAAATGTGGATAAGAGGAGCCTGACAAGTGGGAGCAGGAGCTGCTTTAAATGAGTTCTTCTCCAGGCGTAGTGAATTTTTCTGAGGTCCCACAAAAACCTTCCCTCATTGTTTGTGGAACCCCTTGAGCCATGAGAGACCTGGAGAGTGAAGAAGCTTGGCAGATGCTACCATGATAGAAAGAGAGGGTGGAGTCCATGCGCTCCATGTTGTGTTTGCGGTGGATCCCTTCTGACAGTCTAGATCGGATGTTCAAACAGCTGGTTTGAGAATTCAGAAGTGCTAGTGGTGAAAGCCAGTACAGATCCACTAAGAATTTTTCCTTTTTCGTGAATTTAAGCTACTGCTTACTAGGCAAAGCGTGTTTTAGTCAACGTTTACCTAGCTTTAAATAGACATTTAACAGTTTCCTGGCTGTTTTGTGTGCCCGTGGGGAGATGAAGATGGAATGCTGAGGCCCAGGTGAAAGCATCCCAGCGACTCCTGTAATGGTCATCGTCGTCTCCCAGGACCACTCACCTGACACACTGAATCCGGTTCCATATTAGTGATGATGTGACTGAAGATAGAAGGCATACTTCTCACATATTCAGATGACACAGAGGACAATTATGTACATTAGATGTCAGTCAGGATTTGTAAGGGTTTTAGTAGAATGGAACTGCTGAGGCAGGGACCAGTAAGAAAAAATTTAATAGTGATATAGTTGAACTCCTGTTTCTGAGCACTAAAAAAAAAACACAACAACAAAACCCCTCTGACTATAAATAAGCAAAGAGAAACTTTGGGTTTTTATAACTCATGTGAAAAGACCTGAAGCTTCATTAGATACACTTTACTACAACTGTATACGTTTTTATAAGTAGTTTTTTTCAGCTTCTTTTGTAAATGTCTTTAAAATCACGTGTAGTATACAACACTAACATTTGCAAGACCATCTTTAAATAACACGCTTAGCATTTTTATTATATGAAATATAAAAATCAGTCCTTTCCATTGTTGATTGATTGGTAATTTATATCTTCTCTGGAATATATGTTTTGTGGTGATGTAATATTATAAATATTACGACTCCTTTTGTCAGAAAACGCATTGAGAGCCCTGACAGGAAACCTGCCTACATGACATTTCATTTTGAGTTTGCCTCTCTCTCTGACATGTTGCCTTCTGCTACCTCTCCATTACAAAGTTTCCTCTTTCATAAAGTGGGGAAAATAATGCTCAGCCTCTGTCTAGTGGGTAGGTTTAAGAATTGAGACACTAGTTTCTATTCAAATATTGGTAAATTATCAGGCAGCAAATTATTTTTCTCTGGAGTTCACTTTTTCTTTTAAACATCTATTAAGCTTATATGCAACATTTCTAAAGTTAATCTACTTTAATAAACAATTCAGGAAAGACTTTTTTTTTCCCTAATTCTGAGGTTATCCTTTTACCACAGTTGCACAGTATCCTTTTGAAGACCATAATCCACCACAGCTAGAACTTATCAAACCCTTTTGTGAAGATCTTGACCAATGGCTAAGTGAAGATGACAATCATGTTGCAGCAATTCACTGTAAAGCTGGAAAGGGACGAACCGGTGTAATGATTTGTGCATATTTATTACATCGGGGCAAATTTTTAAAGGCACAAGAGGCCCTAGATTTCTATGGGGAAGTAAGGACCAGAGACAAAAAGGTAAGTTATTTTTGATGTTTTTTTCTTTCTTCTTCCTTGATCTGAGCATTTATTAGAAAACAGCTTTTTAAAAAGATGGTTGGTTACCCTTATTTCTATTCTAAACATTTAAAACTGTAACTGTAGTATGAGCAAATGACTGAATCTCTCAATTTTTCTCTTCATGCTGGCATTTTCATATCATGCTAGTAAATCTTATGCATTAACTGTATGGCATATTTGGTCTTATAAAATCCTGGCAGAGCATTTAAAGAAGCAGTACGTTGAACAAAAGTAAGCTTGATATTTCTGAACCTTGCTTGAGAGTAAGATGTCTTTGGGTAATAACTTGGATGCCATTTCCTACTAAAGTATGATCCTTTATAAGTACATGAAAATTATTCTTTGATATGAATATTCACGAATATAGTTATAATTAAGATTAGTCAAAGGTTCTTCTGTTATTCAGAAGGCTAATAAAGACGATGTTTGAAATCACTGACAAACTTAATCTGTGTAATATGTTTTGAGGGGAGAACATAAAGTCAGGAGAAGTTTCATAATAATTTCTAAGAGATTCATTTCTTTGGATGGTAAATGTGACAAAATATGTTTATGTTTCTTACAGAGAGATTTTGTACATTTCTCTGTCTCTGAGAAGGAAAAACCCAAACCGCTCCAGATAGAGGGAGAAACTCACCTAGACAAAGAACTCTCTTGAGGGAGACATTACAACTTTATGAAGAAATTTATTCTAGTTTTAATAACATTTACAATCAGGAAGGTTCTCTTCCAGTTTAAGTTGCTTGCCTGCCTGCCTTCCTTTAATTTTTAGTGTGGGCTTTGAGCTCGTGACCCTGAGATCAAGATCTGAACTGAGGTCAGGAGTCGGACGTTTAACTGACTGAGCCATCCAGGCGCCCCTAAGCTGATTTCTTTTTAATTCAACTTCAAAACAGAAACATGATCACTTCTATTATTTTAGCTGGTGATTGCATTGATTCCTGCCTCCTTTTCTCCTTCCTCATTTCTTATTTTATTTATCTTTGTGATTTTTAAAAATTACTCCTAGAGATGCTAGAGTGTTGTGTATTGGTGATAGTTTATAAAACTGAATCTCATGTTAGTGCTTGATTTTAGTAAATATTCATTATAGTAGATTGCCTTACACTTCTTTAGAAGTTGTGTATGTCCTGAGATGATAGTAGTGGAGTGAATTCTTGAGTGGAAGGCCTGAGATGTTTACTTTGGTTCATTTTTTTCATCATCTAGAGGAAAATAGTTGCTGTTACTGATTAAAAATATAAAAGGTAAATTGTTCTTAAGTGAGTAAGTCCAGGGCAGCACAGGGGAAAGAGACTGAATGGAAAGAAAACAATAGAGAAACAGGTTGAATCAAAGTACAGTAGCTAAAGTAGTGGTAGAAGTTTAGAGCAAGCAGGGGTTGATGATGAGCAGTAGACACTGTGTATGTAGTTGTGGGAAAGAAATCAAATCAAAAGAATTTCAAATAAAAGTAGAGGAGCTGTGTATTATGGAGCCAGAACACTAGATTTAAGCTCATGGCTTTTTTTTTTTTTTTTAAAGACTTTATTTATTTGACAGAGAACACAAGTAGGCAGAGAGAGAGAGAGAGAGAAGCAGGCTCTGCACTGAGCAGAGAGCCCGATGTGGGGCTCAATCCCAGGACCCTGGGATCATGACCTGGGCCAAAGGCAGAGGCTTTAACCCGCTGAGCCACCCAGGCACCCAAAGCTCATGGCTCTTAAAGGATTTATGTGACATATGTTCTAGAAATATGATGAAAGCTATAGTCTCTCAGTAAAAATGTACATGGTATACATGAACATAAAATTTTCCTTATAGTTTTTAATTACACAGATTTTTTAAATGTGGAAAATAAAAGGAGTCTTTATAAGAATTATGTCCCCTTTTATTTTTTATTCATTTATTTTTAAGATTTTATTTATTTGACAGAGAGATCACAGTAGGCAGAGAGCGGGAAGCAGGCTTCCTGCTGAGCAGAGAGCCTGATGTGGAGCTCGATCCCAGGACCCTGAGATCATGACCTGAGCCGGAGGCAGAATCATGAGCCACCCAGGTGCCCCATTGTCCCCTTTTTATTTTTTTTTGTTTTTTTTTTAAAGATTTTATTTATTTATTTGAGCCAAGTAGGCAGAAGCAGGAGAGAGAAAGAGAGGGAAGCAGGCCCCCCGCCAAGCAGAAGCCCGAATGCGGGGCTCGATCTCAGGACCCTGAGATCATGACCCGAGCCGAAGGCAGAGGCTTAACCCACTGCCACCCAGGCGCCCCGTGTCCCCTTTTTAAATGGAAAAAGCAGTGGCTCTTTGAGGTTAATGACGAAATCTCAATGGTTACAGATTAATCAGAATTAAACTTTGGTTTTGCCAATAGGAAGTTTTATGAAAGGGCTGCTAGTATTTAGATTATAAATAATACATTAAAATTATGCCATTGTCTTTGACTTGACAACTTCTTTGTCATCTTTTATATCCAATCAATTTTGACTATGTTTTTGGTGAAAACAAGTGCTTAAAATGCTATCTCATGAAAGAATGAAAGAGCAAATGAAATCTGTAGATTCTTTTGTCAGATGAAAGTAAGCTTGTATCAAAAAATTAAAAATTCTCTAAAATTCTCCAGAAAAATTCATGTTGCATCATTTTCTTTGCCTTGGTTAATGAGATCATTTTTGGCAAGATTCTGGCATAACGCTATGTTAGGAAGGGAAGGATTATGACTTCACATTTTTAGTTTTAAGGTTAAAGAATTAAACTGTGCAAATGAGTTTGTATTTTATCCAGTTGACTGCATTTAAAATCCTGGCTGTAGAATTTTGCCTTCTGAAACTAGTGAACTTATGGGTAGAAAAGCATTTCATAATTCATAATTGCTCCCATTTCTTGACAAAACCTCTTGAGAAGCCCTTGATTGAATGTCTTGGCTCTCCTGAATTTGGCAATTTTCATAGCAGTAGATTTTTCATGAAACACCCTCTTGTACAGGCTGTGATTCGAGGCTTGGCACTGCTAGAGCAGGCTACTTCCCCATCAATGGCTAGAATTTCTCCCAGGATGGAGCTAGAGTCTTGTACCCCATGCACAGTGAGGAACACAGCAGTGAGTGCCACGGTGATGTGGAGAGCGCTGTCTTTCCCCAAGCAACAAAGCCAGAAGTTTTGCCAGGTGTTAAGGTGTACTGTCTGCCTAGAAAATACTGAGATTTCTTGAGGGGAAGGTTTTTTGGGGGCATTTTGAAAATGTTAATGTTCCCCCGAAATTTCCAAAGAGTACTCTAAAATAAGTATTATTCTTTGATTGTGTTACCACGTGCGTACTTGATGAAAACCAGTAGCTGGCTAACCCAAGAAGTCATCATCATATACTGAAGGGAAGTGGTATTTCCAGTCCTCTCATGACCTGCTTCATAGTCTTAGGAAAAGAGGTCAGTTTTTCTGGGAGTGGACAGATTTGTTTGCTAGAGATACTGCAACAGTCTTAACTTTTCTTTTGCAAGCTACAAACATATTTGACCATTTCTAAAGTATTTGTCTTCACCATATTGAACTACACCTTTTTTGTTTGTTTGGCATTACAACCAGCAGACTTGTAGAGTGCTTTACTCGGGATTTTGAGTTAGAGGGTAATCAAAGGTTCTTGTAGTAGTCTACCTTTTTCTGACCAAGCTGTGCTTTTACATGTGCTCTCTTTTCCCCTTTTCCGCACACTCACCCACACACATACCTCCCCTGTGTGAGAGTTGGCTAAATGCTTATAATCATGAGAACCAGCCATGTAAGGAGCACTTGGGATAGTCTCTCACACCATACTCAGGGATACAAGTAAAACCCAAGGATGCTTAAACAGTTTAAGTTAGATCCAGGAGAAGTCTTCTTAATGAAAAAATGAAGACATGTTTTAATTTATCATTGGGAAAATACTGTATTCCTTACCATTTGAAAATATTGTCAGTTCTCTTGCTCTGTAAAGGTGAAGAGAGACTTAGTAAACTGGCAAGGCCCAAGGGATAGTGTTGTGAAATAGGGGTCAGAGTGAAAAGATAGCAAGAGAAGTGTTTATAAAAATAAAATACAGTATACTGTAGAATGTGAACATCCCTCCATTATCAGCAGAAATGCTTCAGGCACACAGCACTCTTCTCTTACGGGTTTGAATCTCCCCCAGGTGGAAGTTAACAGGCTAACAGAATGGAGTTCTGTGTGTACTGTTAAGGGTATCCTCAGTAAAATTGTTATGCTTAGCTAATACATTATATCGAGATTCAGAGTTAAGTAATTTGGCCAAAATTGATCACTTTTAGCATCTTGGAGTCAAAATAAATCATTGAGATCTGTCGTGCTTAGTTCATGATTAATCAATATACCCAGACCATTTTTGGATGAATTAGTCACAGCTGTCATCTAAAGCAGTATCCTAAATGTGCTCCTACCTTTACTTCTGTATATATTTAAAAAGGCAAAAAGAAATTTAGGAGCAGATGCTGTTAATGAAGCTCTGTTCCATTTGCACGGTTTCATTTGCATTTTTTGTTGAAACAGTGTTAGAAAGTTAGATTAAATAGATAAAGATTATGGGCATAAGATTTTGAGCCTTTTTTGGCAGGAATTTTTCTTACTTTAAAAATGATAAAACGGAGGCCCAGAAAGGTGAAGTGCTTTGATTAAGATGATTCGAACAGTTAATGATAGCATTTAGAGTAAAATTTGAGTACCCTGAACGTTGTTGAATCCTGGAACTGCAAAAGAATTTTGCGGCTGTTCAGAATTAATCTCTATGGGGACAAGCTGTCCCCAAATGGGCCTATTTTGACAAGGCTCCTAAGTTTATACCCTTTTTTACTGATGCCTAGGAATTTGATGGCCCCTGACCTAAGTACAGATAAAGGCAGCTTGAAGTTGTTAGTCTTATAAATATAATGCTGAAGGTTTCCTTTAAATCTTTGAAATTTAATTGTCTAACAATTTTCAGACATATCAGACGTTTACCTAATGGTTAGGGTGCTAGTGAAATAATCTGTTTTTAGCCTTTAATAAGTATAGTTTCATCATGAGAAATGAGCTAAGCTGAACATGGTAAAGCTGTTGTCATTCAACTGTGGAATTCTTCCAGGGAAGTAAGTATCTTATAGTAAATATAACTGATTATCCAGAGTAGTTTTAGCAGAAACACCTGCTAAAAATTTATCTTCTTGCCAGTATTTCCTTTTAGGTTGAATGTATAGACTCGTATTTTTGTAACTGTGAACCATTATTATGGGAGATACATATATTTTGTCAGTTTTTCAGCTTATATAGCATTAATTTTACTAAAACTGTCTTTAATGTGACTTTGCCTGTAATCCTTAATTTCAGTTTGTAGGGAAACATTAAGAAGGAAGTTGTGTTCTGGTGACGTTTATATGGGAGGATATGGTTTCTTTCTTCTCTCCCTCCCTCCTCCCCCCCCCCCCCCCTTTCTCTTCCCCCCCCCACCCCTCTTTGTTATGGAGAAAGAAGACCCAGTTGGCATGTTTTTTAGTGAAGAATTTGTGGACTTGGCAGGGACTCTCCTCAAACTAATCTGGTGCAGTGTTGTCATTCCCTCAGCTTCCCTCAGTGGACTTGGTGCAAATTAAATGGCAAAGCGGTGGGTGCCTGCTGACCCTACAGTGTGCCGTTGTGTTAGTGATGCCCAAATGGTGCTTAAAGCTTGAGTGTTGCTGAGAATTCAAAGTACAACTGATACCTCCTCTAAAGAAACATATTTCCCAGAGTAGGATAACTGCTTGATGGAAAGAAGAGTCCTTCTTTTATTCAATAATTGAGAAGAAACCTGTGTTACACTTCCCTAAGAGTAATTCCTTTGGAGATTTGGTCCTTTTTTTTCATGAGTGAAACAGGCTCTCAGCAGCTCCCTGTCCTGCCCCCCCCCCCCCCAGGAGAGCCTGGTGCAGGTTAAATCCCAGGGCAAGTGCCTGTCTAGTCCTGTGCTTCACACTGTCTGCACTTAACACTTATGTATCGGAATGAGAATAAACTCACAGCATTTATTGTAAGCTATGAATAAGTGTTAAAGCATCCTACTAATACTGGTAAGTATGTATTTTGGAAAGAGTCCCCAAATTTCTGAATTCAGAAGCAAACTTTAGTTACATGACAAACCCATCCAGAATTTCTGCTACTCCTCTCTCTTTCTGTTGCTTTCCCCCTTCTAGAATGGTGGCAGGCAAAGTATACATTAATCTTTATTTTCTTTGATTACTCTTAGGAAAAAATATTTGAGCTTTTGATTTCTTTTTTTGTTTTGCTTTCAAAGCAATTATTAGAGACAAAATTCATATATATTATGATCTCTGTACATGAGTTCATTAGCTTATCTGTAATGAAGACTTAAACTTTCTAGAAATAATAAGTATTAACTTTATTCTAAGTGATCCCATGAAGAGGAAATTTTCTGGTTTCTCTGAGGAGGGAATTTTTATGTCCTGATTGTATAGTCAGCTTACTTTTTTCTAGCTACTAAATTTCTCCATATGATAACATAAAAAAATTTTCTAGTTTTCCCCTTCACTTAAACTCTAATTGTTCTCATTTTCAGTAAAAACAAAACAAAAAGAACTCCTAATACAATATTCTTATTTTTTTTTTAACATACTAATTCTTTTGGGATAAACTGTGTTCCTCTAATACATGGTATTTAAGCCTGTCATACAATCTATACATTCATAAAATTATAAGGTTTTTATACCTTGAAGGATTTTAGCAATGATTTAGTTAAGGCCTGTTCTAATATAAATGATCAAATAAATCTGTAAAGATCAGTCTCTCCTAGGTCATTTCATCTGTCTGTGTATTTCATCTGTCTGTGTCATGTTATTCAAAACTGTCTCCTAACCTCAAATCTAGTATTCTTTCTACAGTACTGTGTTCTTCTGTCCAAATTATACTTCTGTATTATTTTGATCCCCAAAGTAGAAATAGAAAAAAAAAGAAAAAAAGAAAAAAAACATATTAGAATTAGCTATATTATAACATATTAGAATTCTCTCAATATCTACTCACAGAAGCCCAACTCAAAGAGTGTAAACCCAAGGAGACCTTTATATTGACTTATAAAACCTTAAAAGCTCTGGCCTGGACTTAGATGCTTAATAGGTGCTTATATTGGTAATCTTTCTCTCAGCTCTCTCCTTTGCTCTGTATGTGCTTTCTTTTCAGGCATTCTCCTTGCAAATAATGGCAAGGTACGACTCCTGGCGACTCTGGTGTTACATCCTGGCTACTTTAGCAACTACAGGAGGAAGAGAGCTACAGTTTGAGTGAATATTCCTAGATTAGGTTCTGATTTACCTGGATTAGGGCATGTACCCATCCCTGAACTGAACATTCTGGCGAGAGGCTTGGGACATGTATCTGATGCTGAAGAATAGATCCCATCCCATCTCCATCAGACTGCAGGGGGAGTGACAGCTTTCCCAAAGGGGAAGGGGTGCTGTGCAGAGAGACCTGTACCCCTTGTCTGCTTCATACTATTCGCAGAGATCTGTGATTCGTGCAGCACTGTTGTTGATAGGTTACTCAAAAGTAGTTCCATGGAGCTGGAGCTCTGTGATACTCTAAACTTTGTGGAGGCTCTTCATAGTTGGGAAAAATAGTGCTCAAACAGGTCACGACTTCTTTGTGTGCTCTTAGTAAAACCCAGGACATCGGAAGATGAAGTTCTAGGCTCAGAGTCACATTTAGGTTCAGGTCCAGGTTTTTTGAACAGGATAATCATGTGCCCCAGGACTGTTTTCTCACCCTTGAAATAGAGGTGACAGTGTTTGTCTTACAAAGTGTGGTGGTATTAGGGTCATATGTACAATGCCCAGCACTTAGCTTCATAACAAAACTCCTGCCACATGGCGTCATCGCAATAGTAACCATTCCTAAAGAACTATATTCCTTCCTTTGTTGAGTTACTTTCCTGTGACAACCTTTTGAGCATTCTGAAACATCCTTTTTCAAGCTTCCAGAAAACACTGTTATTTTAAAACACGACATTATTTCTGAGTTTAAAAGTGCCAGTGAAAAGTTTACTGAAGTAGAAAATTACTTTTTTGACTGAGGAATCTAGATTGTGACTTCATCTTAGAGAATATGATCTGAAGGTACTGATGCACAGAATATGAGCAAAACATTATGTAGCTTGTGTTGTGGTATCCAGGTGGAATTCTGGCCTGGAAGTACCATGATAATATCCTAGGTTTGAAAGATGTGTTTAATCTCTACTTCTAAGTTTCTGTTCTTTAAGGGATTAATTATATACAAGAGACTTACGTAAAACAGCTCAGGTTAGAAAAATAAGCGGTTCATTAAAGATACATCAGGCAAATGTAAATTTCAAGAGCAGATGACAGGATATCATTATGAGAGTGCATTTACAACAGAATATGTAAAACTAGATCAGGAATGTCATTTTATATTAACACAGGGTGCACTCCACAATGAAGAGTTAGCAGGTATGAACTCTTACATGCTAAACATAACATCAAATACAGTAAGAAAAGCTGAAAGAAATGAAGAAAAATACTGATGGCAAAACAACAATAATAGGAATCTTTAATATACTTGAAGATCAAGAAAGTACAAGATAAGATGTGTAGATGGATTGAATAGTATAATAAAAAATGGCCCATAAGATCTGTCTTTTTTCTTTTTTTGTCATCTACATAATAGTTAACCAAGATTGATAATTCATTAGGCCAACTACAAAGAACATCTCATCTCCAGGTAGAAATATATAAACCCCATTCCTTGATTATAATTCAGTACAGTGAGAGATTTTCTTAAATGTATAATTTTGATTTTTTTCCTTGTTTTTATAGATTTTATTTATTTGTGTGTGAGAGAGAGAGTGTGCAAGAGGGTGAAGAGCAGAAGGAATCTCAAGCAGACTCTGCACTGAGCCTGGAGCCCCACGCAGGGCTTGATCTCATGACCGTGAGATATGACCTGAGTCAAAACCCAGAGTTGGGTGCTTTAACTGACTGACTGAGCCACATAGGCACCTCCAGCTAGAGATTTTTTTAAAACGTTTAATCAAGTAAAATCAACTATTTGGAAATTTAAAACTAGTTACTTAAATAATTTGGGGTCTATTATATTTGGGAAATACAAATATATTTTAAAGATTACTAAGATAATAACTAATAGAGAGGAATTAATAAAGATGAAAATATAAGTTGTGAATTAGCAAACAGTAAACCTTTTGAACTAATCATTTCAAACATTGTATGAAATTGCCAATACAAGCAATACATCTCTTTTAAAGTTCTTTTTGAGGAGAAAGAAAGGGGAAACACAAATTATACATTAAGTTTGAGAAAGGTGAAGAACTACACTGTGGAGGTAACTAAGAATTATTTAGGTCCCCACTAATGAATTTGACTATTTCAATGGGAAATAAGCAATTTTCAGTGAACATCATTGCTTCAAGGTGAAATCCAAAATTTGAACAGACCATCCCCAAATGAAAATGTATAGAAGCCCTCAACATGTACCTAATCTGAATTCTGTTTCAGGTGGTGCTATCAAACTGGAAATACTGAATAATTCTGTTACTTGAGTTGGTCTAGGTGTTAGAAGATAGGTAAAACTTCCCAGATGACTGCTTGCAGATCAATGTCCTTAATCTGGTAAAGATAGCATACTTTAAAAAGCAGCAAGTATAGCATGGGAGAAATTAAGTACTTTGGTTTGACCAAAAATAAAAGCACATTCAGGGGAGTTGTGTGAGGTAGGAGCGGAAAAGAGGTTGGGCTATATTTTTATGTTGTTAATGGATTTATATAATCTGTGATAAGTTTTCTTATTTGGATAGTCACTGGGAAACCATTTAGCATTTTAAATTGTTAGTGTGATTCATCTGACACTTTCATAAAGTTAATTAAAGAGTAGGTGTAAAAATAGAAGAATAGATCAATCAGAGGCTGGTATTCATTGGACTATTACAGAATTACAGGAGGTGATGGAACTAGAATGGCCACAGAAAGCTAGAACTGGTATTTTGAGAGGTATGTCACAAAGTCTGGATTTTGACTCTGAATAGATGTGTAGAAGTCTACTAAGAGTATCCTAAAGGAACTGAACCACTGGTGTGCTTTCCGTGTTGTGTGGACAGTATGTGTGTGTGTGTGTGTGTGTCTGTCTGTCTGTGTCTCTCTGTATGTATGTACTGTGTGTAGATGCTGGGTAGTTGGCCTGGGCCTTTGCTACAGTTCTGGGATTTCCTTATTCCTCTTTTATAGCCCTGTGTAGATCACTACTCCCTCTCAGATTGTTTCCTTGACTCGAGCAGGAAGAAGATGGCAGCATCAGCAATTGACTGTAAACTCTGGAGCTGGAGTACTAGGGTGAAACTTAGTTCCATTACTTACAAGAGTTGGGACCTTACCTCGTCTATAAAATGGTGTTACTGATAATACCCACTTCATGAGTACTAAATTATACTTAATGAAACTACTTAGAACAATACAAAGAACATTGTAACAGTTCAATAAATAGTAGCAGTGGTGGTATTAGAAGAGGTTTTGAGCTTTGAGCACTGGGGAAAATAGTAAATATCATTAATAAAAATAACAGAGGTTGGTCCTGCAAAAATAGGAAAGCTTCAGTTTTTGGATATGTTGTGTGTTTAAAGTGCTTCTGAAATTTCCAGGTAGAAATGCCCAGCTAAGTATTAGAAGTTCTGGACTGGGAGTTGGGAATCAGGTATGGAGAGACACAGGTTTTGGAGTTCATGTTAATTGAACTACTAAGACAGAGAGGATTGACAAAGAGGGGCTCGCTCAGATCAGATTTTCAAGGTAGGCTTACTCTTAGGGAAAGAGGTTAGGTAGTTTTCTCTTACCCAGTAAGGTTAGGACAAAACTTTCAAGAGTGTGTTCTAGGATAGAGGCAGAGAATTTTCAAAATGGCAATGAAAAATGATATAGGATGGGACTGAGAAAATAGTAGGAAATGACTGTTAGTGACACTTAAGAACTACTGACCATTAAGAAATCAGCCTTATGAAAACAGTTTCCTATGGGGTAAGGGGCAGAGGCTTACCTTTGAGAGTTTATATAGAGAAGAAGGGTGACAATTTGAGAAAGATAAAAGATTTGGGGAGAGTGTGCATTTTTAGCCCATGAATGGCTTTGGATAACAGGACAAGGGTTACCCGAGCTGTTTATTAGGAGGAGACAGGTGAAACAAAGACAAATGCCAGAGAGGGAATAATTAATAGAGCACTTACCAAAATGGAACCTAGGTAAACATGCAGTCAGTTTTATAAAATATCAGAGAATATGAGAAAATTTTAAGATGGGACAAGGGAATTCTGAGAGTGCCACACTGGGTGACCCAAGGTTCCCAGTAGAGTAGGAGCTACATTCATTGAGGATGATGTCTAGGACAGGATAGAAAGGTGGGTTGAACAGAGTGCTGAAATCATCACTCAGTTTTAAGAAGTGTGTTTCAGAAGAATGACGTATGGAATGATAGAGATTCAGAGTCATAGGTGAGACTGAGTAAAGGCAGTAGACCTGGGGGAGGAACACGACACATCTTTGCAGGCACTCCTCTAGGTCTGTGAACATCAGGGAATCGAAGAAGCAATGGTGGTCTTTTGCGATGATGGCCAGGAATGTGGTGTAAAGGCAACCCTGAAGAATGCCAACTTTAGCTGAGATTAGAATGTTTAAAGTTTACTTTGGAAAAAAAAAAAAAAGGTCAAGAATACAAGTAATTTTCTTCACATTTAGAGTAGAAAAGAAGAATCGTTGGTGGTAGAGGGCGGATACTTTGGGGATATAGTTACAAACCAGTTAATTTAAATGTTCTTGGTTAATTTAAATGAAAATGGAAATATTAAAAACACATAGTTATTTTTTAATCTCTAAGAGCTTCGAAGTTCAGCCCTCTTTTCATATATGTAAAATAAATTTTTGAAGATCTTTAAAATGTTCATTTCTTAGATTTTAAAAGAATCTAAGAGATTTATCTTTATAGTCAAAATGCTATAGGTAAAACATGCACGTAAACCATTGTTTTCAGCATATGCATTCAGGAAATAATATATTTGAGGTGTTGTAAATTGCATTGTCAATTTACTATGGACGTTGTATTCATTTTATTTCAACATCTACATTACAATATGGTTCATTGTACCATTAATTAATTTTGAGTAAGTGTGCATTGTGTCCATGAGAGATGTGACTAGATAGAAGGATACACTAATGCCCCATGGTTGGTACATATTTGAGCCTTACAACTCAATTATTTCTGCTAATCTGAATGCATTGAATTTGAGCATGCTGCTAGGTAGGAATTGCAAAGTTAAGTTACAGAAGCTGAATTATGCATAATTTGATAGTAAAAGAATTAATTAAGTTAAATTGTGCCTTTCAGTGTTTTTCTTTGAATTGTGTCAGTAATTTTGTTTAGCTCATATTTAACACACAAATTATTCGTCCATGTTTGACATCTAGTAGATTCATATGTTCTTCCTCTATCCTTTTGCCTTGCCCTTTGGTAAGAGTTATTAACTCACTATATAAAAAGCTGCATTATACATGTGCTGCTAATCACTTGCTACTTGAAAAAAAAAATTAAATCTTTGAAAACATTTTAATTATTCATACAAACTTATACCAAGAAGCTAAAGAGGAAGAAATCATCTATCATTGCATTGAATCCCAACAAATAACTTGACAGCTTGGTCTTCTTCTACACTCCCATTGATTTTAATTTTATTTAGTTTTTAGACTAAATCATAAATTCACATGGTTCAAAAAAGCTTCCTTCCTACCCAGCCATCATCCATCTGCTATATTCCCCCCACCTTGCTTTGCAATTCTGTGTCTTATCTTGATAAATATGAATAAGTTGTTTACTGAAGTAACATTTAAGTAATGTAATACAATAAACCATTGTAAGTTTAAACACTTTTTATTAATAATGATTTTTAACATTAGTTTTTTATAGGAGCTTTTCACAGTAATAGTATTTTACTACTGTTTCTTTAATACAGAAAACCAAAATTCTAGTTCTTCCAAAATTATACTTCAAATGTAGATAGGATTTCTAAAACTGCTAATTAGGATTTGTGTAACATTTGTAGGTTTAGCATGCTTTTGTGTAACTACACTTAGTATTTACTCCTCATGAGAATCCCGTGAAGACAGGGTAGGTATTAATTGTCTTCATTTTCCTGAAGAAACCAATCAGAGTTGATATTTTGACCGTTAGCTTTTCAATTCTAGTGTTTGCACTGCAGCCAGAATCTTAAGTCATTTGTCCTTCTTTGAAATGGCTTTTATCCATTTTTTTGACATTCTATATATTTTTTAATTGTAATGAAATCATGCTAATTTTTTGAAACAAACCTGAGAATACTAGAGTGAATACCTGTTTACCTGCCATTCTGTGTATCTGTCTTTAAATTCATATGAACGTACTTTATACTTTATTTAGAGGGAAGAAAAGCATTTATGTCCCGAGTGTTTAACAAATGGGGAGATTCAGATGCCAGTAATAACCTGAAAATATTACAAATTCTTTCTTCTCTTGAATATACTTCTAAGTTTTCTGCAAGTCACTTGTAACTGTCAGACGTCTTCCTGTTACTATTTGCCTTCTGTTTCTTAGTTAAATGCCTGAATTTTCCTGAAGTTATATACATCCTAGGAAAGGAGACCTCAGCCCTCAATATTCAGCAGCATTAATGAATTGCATGGCTGTACACACTAGATTTATTTCTTTAGATAACTTTCTAAAAAAATAGAACATGAATTATATATATTTAGCATTTGTAATACTTAAATTTTCTCAAACATTATGTATATCCATGGTTTCTTCTACAGAGAGATGCATGTGGCTCGAGGACATTTCCTAAGTCCCTCTGTTAGAGAATTCTTGCATACATTTATCCCAGCCACATATTCCTGTTCTTATTGGGGGTCTCAGGGCATCATTTTTTTCTGCTGCTATTTCTGTCTCTTAAAGGCACTATGCCTTTATGTGTTCTGCTGATTCTGATATGTTTTGGCCTAAAAAATAAGTAACCAAGCTTTTGAGGAGTTGTGTGTTCAATAAAAGTCCATAAATTTCCTACGTCTCGGGAGCACAGCTGTAGTGCAGGTGCCTTTGACACGTATTTTGGAACTGCTGAGGCCTTATCTTATTGGGTTCATGGGTTGGAGCATTGTGGTGACCATTGAATAAATGAGGGGATTATGATAATTTTAAGGGAAAAGGTTATTCTGATATTTCCTTTGTACTGATGTTGCTCTGATTTACTCTTGTTGAACTAGATTTAAATATTAATCATTTAAGGTCAAATATCTAATGTATATATGGTCTTCAGTGGATACAACCCAGTAACAACGCAGTTATCATAACAATTTAGTAAAATAACTGTAATGGAATTTTTCTTTTGAATTTGGCTTTTCTTTTTCTTTTCTTTTTTTTTCTGTCCACCAGGGAGTAACTATTCCCAGTCAGAGGCGCTATGTGTATTATTATAGCTACCTGTTAAAGAATCATCTGGATTATAGACCAGTGGCACTGCTGTTTCACAAGATGATGTTTGAAACGATTCCAATGTTCAGTGGCGGAACTTGCAGTAAGTGCTCTAAATTCTCATCCCTCCATGTACTGGAACATTTTTCTGGACATATCTAGATGTTTACATAGAAATCTAGAAAGAAATTTACCACACTTAAAATGTACGTAGGGGAATATATTTCTGAAGTATCCAAACTAAGTAGCTCCGTTGTTCAGCTTAATGGGCTAAGGAGGCCAGCAGCCATGGGTTTTAATGCCTTAGAAGCCAAATTGTATTTATGAAAGAAACACTCTTTGCTGCATCTACCAAATGCAGCTTAAACTGTGACCAGATGACTAAAAACCCTATCCCAGTAGAGATCCAGCATTCGAGTAGCAGTGGGATTCATTAGTTCCCTGTGTGGGGGCAGGGACCAGTTCCTTCCTATCTTAGGAAGATTAGACATTGGTAGTAATGGTGACAGGGACAATAGAAAGGAAAGGAAGAAATTATAAGACATGGCGACCTGCTGAAATATGTTGAGTGAATAGGGTTGAGTCAGAGTGTGTGGAGCATTAGAGACAACCTGGGATTAAATCCAAGATCCAGTGACAGTTTTGTTAGCTCTCTCATTGCTAGATTGTATAACCTCAGGCACACTCTACTTGTCTTTATGTTTGCTTGTCAATAAAATGAAGACATTTCGAAATCTGAAAATTTCTAAGTATGTACTAAACAGAGTTCATGTCGGTGATGTCTGCCTCCCATTGATTTCTCTTACCCTAGCCTCTGTGAGCCTCCCTCAGTGATCCTGATCCTGGTCTGCTTCTCTGCTAGTCTTGGCTGGAGTTCTTAGACTGAAAGGAGCCTTAATACTGAATACCCAGACCCAAGCAGTTAGTCAAGAGAGAATGCGTGGGTGGAAGTATTATCCAGCCCAGTAAAAGATCAGACTGTTGCTGCTATTTTTCTGTAACTGCCTTGGCAGTGATCAGTCATGTTTTCATGTTTAAGAAATATGTTTCATTTATTTAGAGAGCAGTTCTGTAGTTTGTAGATAAGCAACTACTACAGTATTTCTTTGAATACCTCTAATAATATTTCAGTGAGGTTTTGTAATTTGTTAGTGGTTGTAGTTTTTAGTTTTAAGTTTTGCTTCTTGAAAATATTTATGTAGTTAAAAAATTTCTATCTCTAAATTAACCTGTACTGAGGAAATTAATTTCTTGATAGTGTTTGTCTTTCTCAGGTACTACCACCTTCATATCTTTCCTGTGTTCTTAGAGCTGGACACCTTTATCATAGGCCACAGATTTATTAATAGAGTGTGATATAGGCTCACTGACTTGATTGCCTTAGCAAAGCACAATGGGAGCCCTAACTGATGGCTGTCGTCATCTCTGTACAGCAAAGGCCAAGCACCACAGCAGTGCTCCGTGGAGACAGGCGGTGGCTCTGCTGGTGGGGAGCGCAGCATGGTGTGTAAACCTGTGGAATCTCTGTGTTGTACACCTGAAACTAATGGCACATTGAGTGTCAACTCTGCGTCAACACAAATAATAGAGTCTGTGATAAAAAAAAAAGTTCTAAATGCAAGGCATTAGACTGTCAGAGGTGACTGACACAGGAACTTAACACGTTCATAGAGGAGAAGGAAAAAGGAAGAAAACATTCTTGCTCTTCCTGTAGGATAAATATCAGGTGTAAGGGCCAAAAGGAGGGTTTAATTTTAGGGAGAGAATAAGAGAAAGAGAACATTCAGTTCAACAATCCACCTATCTAGTGTAATTTTTTTCATTGGCTTCTCTAGCAAAAACCTGACAGTTCTGCTCTGCCTGCAACGTTCTGATGGATTTTTGTTTTGTTCTTGTCTTTTTCCACTATTACATTTAAACTTTCAAATTACTGACTGCTGAAAACTTTTCATCTTTACTAATTTTCTCCATTTATGCCCTGTGGTTTCATACTATGTAATAAAGCTGTATTAATAGTAAACATAATTGAATGGGAGGTTATATGTATAAATTATAAATGGTGTATTCAGAAAAATAAAAGTTTTAGGGGTTGTCATATGGTTTCACAGAGGAAGTCCAGCTCTTCCTTGAATGGTAGAGAAAGTGTACCTTTTATATTGGCATTAAAACTGAAGGAAGTACTGCAGGTGTGACTTGAAGTACAATAGCAGGACATGAACTGGACCCAGAGGCATGGAGGGTGGCATGTGTGGCCCGCTGTCAGAGGAGCCTAAATGGGGATGTTAGACTGGATTTGATAGGTGCTGTTGCATCAGTGACAGGTCAAGAGGCTTAGGTTCTGTTTTAAGTCTGGCTGGGTAGGAAGTGGTGATTGCACGATGGGGAACCAGTGGTGGAAAGGAATCCAGTTACGGGACTTCTTGTGAGCCAGATGTGCTTTGCTAAGGCAGTCAAATCTCCTTTCCCTTTTATATTTAAATATTTTGTCAGTTTCGATTCTGGCCATATGAATAATTCCCAAAAGAGAGGAGAAGGGAAAACGAATCTCACTGAGACTTGGGAGACATGAATGTTTTTTGTTTTTAAACATGTTTTGGTCAGGTTAAGGTGAGCTGTTTATATGAAGATCCTCAGTGGGTTCTTGAAAGTGGGTTTGAATCTTAGGTGAGAGCTAGATCTGGTATTTTGGGAGCATCAGGCATCAGGCATAGTAACTAATTAGCCTTCTGTGTAAATATGGTATTGGGCTAGAGGTTGGGAAGGCTTAGGGAAACAGAGTGGGAGGAGTGTGAGACCTGGTGAGTTGGGAGTTTGGGTTCAGGGGAAAGGTTGGGACCCTTGAGGAAAACGAAGTAGTTTCTGCAAAGTTGTCAGGGGTCAGCAGCTGTTTTCTTACTGAATTATTGTCCTAATATTCCTAAATAAAGGAAAAGTTACTATACTCTTCACATCTGAAAGGGTTAAAACATTAGTAAAAGATGAGCAGTGTGATTTTCTGTCAGTAGGCATATGTCAAAACAGTTTAATCCTGATTTTTGTTGACCAGGTATTGACTTGTCATTTCTTTAGAACACAGTCAGTTGTATCAAAGAGAAAGTACTTGACTTGTGTCTTAGAAGTCAGCAGAACTGCTCTGATGTTGGACTTCTGATACGTTAGCTCTTGAAGATCTAAGATGGGGAATTTGCATTGTAAATGAACTGATTTTCTGTAGTGATTTAAGGAAAACTTTTAAACTTAGGTTTTGGGGTAGATTCTAAGTGACGCTGATTTGTAATTAGTTTATGAATGGATTACACAGTTTTAGAATTCCTGAAGATGCACATTTTAGATGTAGTTTAATTGAAATCTGGCTTCTACTGTTAATACACTTTTTAAAGTCCTAAAAAGAGGATTATCACATTCTGAACTAGTGGAGTCTTAATAAGATTACAAGGCATTTCATCCTGGCTGATTTTTATCATAGCTTTGGAATCATACCTTTTTGTTTGCTTTTTCAAGCTAGAGTTTCTAATGAAATTTTCAGAATCACATAGTCTTGTAAAAGGCTTGCTGTACTTTGAACCTTTAGTCAAGGAAGTGAAAATTATAGACAGATTGTTGGTAATGTTTCCCCTTTTTGGAGTGCCCTTTTTCTTGTTAAATGGCTCACATTCATATTAGAAAAACCCAACAGGCTGTTATCAGACCTTCTGTTTATTATGTGAGTGCTGGTGCTGCTCTAGATACACACGGATAAGCCCATACGTGTTTACTGATGGGAACGTGCATCTAGCTTGGATGCGCCTTTTGCCTTTTTCTCACTTGTTGGTCACATTGATAAACAACGTGATACTTCTTTCTGCATCTCTAACGATGATGCCTTTTAGCGTTAAGGATTTTATGCCAGTTTTTATATATGTGCATATTTTATATATAAATATATATGAAATACACATGAAATTTTTCATGTACTTTTTGCAAGCTTATGATTTTACTTCTTGATGGTCTTGGCATATTTCCTTCAAGACCCACTTACTCGTAAGGTTAATCACTAAAACATATAATCCTTTCCTTTATTTTAAAACAGACAGGGACCAAAGCCAAAATACTTGTTAATGAAAGTGGAATGTGTTTTGGAGGGAGGGGGGTTTTGCTACAGTTCCCGCTTGAGTCTTGTATTTCTTTGCCGACATTTCCAATCTCTGTCTTCCTGTTTCTCATGATGATGGCTTTATATCCCTTTAAGAAATTAAATGTGAGCTATAGGTAAAATAAATGATAGTTAATATTTTTATAAATAGAGTCTTGTGTTTATGGAATTTATTATAACTTTGTTACAGAATGTATTCTCATGCGTCTTATGAACATGTAATGATTTGTGTTTTGTGGGTTTTATTACATGGTAGAGACATTAAAATACTGCAGCAAATATCTGTTTTTAAAGTTACTTTTCATGCAGTTCATAGATGTGCCAGAAGATTATTTTTGCATCTTAATTATAAATCTAATTTATATTAGATTTTTAACATTTTAATGTTAAAGTTTTGCTGCTCTTATAGTTCCAGAAGTCTACTGTTGGGATTTAGTATTTGTGAACTAGAACCAGTAAATAGAACTTTATGCTGAAGGTTAAAATTAGGGAAACTTTTGTACTGGCTATATTTTCTGACCTTTTTAAAAAATATTGATGTGTTTTAGATCTGGGCTACAGATGCCGAATTACTATTCTGTGTGTATTGCTAATATTAACCATTGAAATGGTTTTTGACAGTTTGACATTTGAAGGCATTTCCTGTGGAATGATGCCTATTTAACCATGCAGATCCTCAGTTTGTGGTCTGCCAGCTAAAGGTGAAGATCTATTCCTCCAATTCAGGACCCACACGATGGGAAGACAAGTTCATGTACGTTGAGTTTCCTCAGCCTTTGCCTGTGTGTGGTGACATCAAAGTAGAGTTCTTCCACAAGCAGAACAAGATGCTAAAAAAGGTTTGCCCTTTACTTTTATTGGGAAGAATATCCAAAATCATACTTTGAAGAGTAACCTCAGATATTTTGCTTAAAATATTTGGTTAGGTAGATAAAAAAAAAATGATAAAATAAAGTCATACTGATTTAAACTCTGAAAAAAAAAAAAAAAGCATTGGGATCGTTCTTAGACTTCTTGAAAATCCAATCTATAATTCCTGCCTTGTTGAGTTCCACAAATACAAATGGCAAAACTCTGAAAAAAAAATATTTGGTTAGGCAGAAATCATTCTGTAAGGAGAGATTACAGAATAATATTTTGTGACTGACCATTCATTGAATTAATTATAATTGGTTTTCTGTTAGATCTACGCATGGTTTGCTTAATATAGCACTGATGAGCCATTATATTGGTAAAAAAAAAAAATCTTACTAGAGGAAAAGTCCTTATGTCATTGTAATTTGAAATGAATTTTCTTTAAGTTGGGTTGTGCAGAGAAATTTTATAAAAATATTAAAGATTGCATACCCCATTAAATCAGTTACCATCTTTTTAGACAGGATGATCTATTACCAAGAAAAAGTTAACAAGGGGCCAGGGGCCATGGGTTTATAAAAAAAAAATTGTCTATATGTATAAATAAGATCTGTTCCATGGTCTTGTGTAATGACACAAAACACTTTCCCCCCATTTTGGTTTATTTTTTGTGACACTATGTCATTTTATATTTGGCTTTCTCAAATTTATTGAATATTTCGAATTTTAGTTAGAGTGATAAGTATACAAAAGAAGTAATAACGAGTGAAAAAGTGTGATATTAAGTATACAGATTCAGAAAGTTAGTGGGGTTTGCTTCTTACTGAGCCATAGTTAGGGAATTCAAGAGCTCATTCTTAAAACCGTCTTGGTTTAAGATGTGAAGTGTGAACATTTGAGATGAGTGCGCCTAAGGTGCAACATTTTGGGGTATAATGAAAAAAGATTCTAGCTTTGTATGTTGTTACTGCCTCATTAAACATACCACATAGTGTATTGCCATTCTTTAGACATTCTCAGTAATAGAACTGATTTAGTTTTCCTGATATTTAGGTAAAAAAAAAAAAAGGAAGTTTCATTTATTATTAAAACTTTAAACTCTACCTTGATTTATCTAAAGAAATACAATTTCCTATACCCAGAAGCCATATAGCTGGGAAATGACAAAATGTTAAACTGTTTTTTTTTTTTTTTCACTAGAAACCCATTTCCTACCTATTCTGTATAAGTGAAAGTTAAATATATCTTGATAACTTTGGGAAATAATTTTTCTGTAGTCCAGGAAGCATTAGCAGGTGTTTAAAATTATCTTTTCCCTTCTGCTCATTGTAAGACTGGCACACACAAAATTTTATTTATTTATTTATTTTAATTATTTATTTAAAATGGGCTTCACGCCCAGTATGGGGCTTGAACTCATGACCCTGAGATCAAGAGTCACAAGCTCTACCAAATGTGACAGCCAGGTGCCCCTAAAATTTTATATTTTACTTTTAAAAATAGGCACCTGCATCACTCTGTCCCTATACCTTTAGGAATGTGTAAGTCCTTATTTTCAGTTGTCTGTATGTTACTTTAATACATACAAATTTGAAGATTAGATTAATATTTGTAGTAAATCTGGGATTACTTTACATATATTTATTTGCATTTTATGTGATTTTGCTTACCTATTATAAATGTTGATGTGATTTAAACAAAAATAGATTTAATCATTATCTATACAGAATCCACATTTTTTAAGATTTAAATATTACTAGCTTGTGTTTTTCTGACTCTAAGTTGAATATATGTACTGTTGTTACTAACTTAGTGACTTTGCTAAAATAATTGAAATTAACAAAATTTTTTTTAAAGACTTAACATATGAGGGACGCCTGGGTGCCTCAGAGGGTTAAAGCCTCTGCCTTCGGCTCAGGTCATGATCTCAGGATCCTGGGATCAAGTCCCACATCAGGCTCTCTGCTCAGCAGGGTGCCTGCTCTTCCCCCCCCCCCACCCCTGCCTACTTCTCTGCCTACTTATGATCTCTGTCGAATAAATAAATAAAATATTTTTTAAAAAAGACTTACATATGAGATTGCTAGGTACTGTTAAAAGATAAAAAGAATGTTAAACGAAAGATACTTGAAGGTCTTACATCTTTGTGGGAAAATAGCAAAACTATTAGAATAATAGTTCTAATAGGTAAATTAGAATAAAAGATTTGATGGCAGTTCAAGGCACCAGATAAGATGTCATAAAGCTGCATATCATTAACTGTCACATGGGCCATGTCAGCCAAATTCCAGTCATGAAGAGAGAGAGAGAACATTTTCTGTGTTGGTCATGAAAGGGCTGACGTGATGAACTTCTGATTGATATGTTCTTTTGATTAACAGGACCTTGTATTATTTTTAAGAAGTAATTTTTAAAAAATAGGCATTTTATAACCTAAAAAAGTCAAAATGACTTGTCTTCCTTCCCTCATATTCTGAGGTTTTGCAGGCATACACATTGTAGTGTAAGAAACTGGAGCCACTTAGTGTTTGCATTGCTTCTGAAGTAGAAATGTGTCTGCCTTGCTTCTTTGGGAAGTTGTACGGACATTTCAAGAACTTTTGTTAAAGTAAATTTTCTAATGGATAACTTTTTTTTTTTTTAAGATTTTATGTATTTATTTGGGAGAGAAAGAAGGATTTGGGGCGTGAGTTGTAGAGGGAGAACCAGACCCCACTGAGCAGAGAGCCTGATGCGGGACTTGAGCCCAGGACCCTAGGATCATGACCTGAGCCGAAGGCAGACACGTAACTGACTGAACCACCCAGGTGACCCTGTAATGGATAGCTTGTTGAAATAGGCCATAAAACCCATTTCTGATTATTTAATACACACATACATACAAACTCAAACATTTTTTAAGGCTAACATTAGACAAGAAAGGAAATACTTTACCTAAGCTTTTAAAACAAAAGTAAGTTATCTCAGAACCTGTGGAGTTACATTTTTGTCTAAAATTTGAGAAAATAATAAACATACGTGAATTAGAGCAACAGATAACCAGTAGCTTGCCAAATATTAGTCTGTACGTTTGTCTTTATTCAGACTACCAAATGACGTGTCACCTATTTTATTGACTTCTTGGGATGAGTATTAAATATAGGTGATATATTTTCTTTAAAAAAATTTAATGTCTTTTTTTTTTTTTTAAAGGACAAAATGTTTCACTTTTGGGTAAACACATTCTTCATACCAGGACCAGAGGAAACCTCAGAAAAAGTAGAAAATGGAAGTCTCTGTGATCAAGAAATTGATAGTATTTGCAGTATAGAACGTGCTGATGATGACAAGGAATATCTAGTACTCACTCTAACAAAAAATGATCTTGACAAAGCAAACAAAGACAAGGCCAACCGATACTTTTCTCCAAATTTTAAGGGAAGTTAAAAACATTTCGAGGAATTAGTGGGTGACTCTGCATGTGTGTGTCTGTGTTAAGTATATTGCTGGTAAAGGACTTGTGTGACTGAGGTTTAAATCAAATTAAGTATTAATTAGAAGCAATATTTAGGTATCAGTAATGTGAGTTTCTAATATGGATGCACACGAAATTTTAAAAAGCTGCCTCCCCCACCACCCCGGCCCTTCTTCGTTGTTGTTTGGTGAAATATGGGGCAGGGGTTGGGAAGGGGAATTCAGTTTATGGGACATGAAATAGGAATGAGGGAAGAAAGAAGTTAAAGGGAATTCAGTCATTTGGGAATGATTCGTATGGAATGTTCTTTATTTTTTAATTTTTTATAAACATGTATTTTTATCCCAGGGGTACAGGTCTGAATCAGCACTCACCAAAGCACATACCCTCCCCAGTGTCCATAACCCCACCCCCCCTTCTCCCAACCCCCCTGCCCCCAGCAACCCTCAGTTTGATTTGTGAGATTAAGAGTCACTTATGGTTTGTCTCCCTCCCAATCCCATCTTGTTTCATTGATTCTTCTCCTACCCACTTAAGCCCCCATGTTGCATCACCACTTCCTCATATCAGGGATATCATATGATAGTTGTCTTTCTCCGCTTGACTTATTTCGCTAAGCATGATACGCTCTAGTTCCATCCATGTTGTCACAAATGGCAAGATTTCATTTCTTTTGATGGCTGCATAGTATTTCGTATGGAATGTTCTTAACTGTTCCTACTTTTGTCCCCTTCCAGTTTATTCTCAACTCCTCAGAGTGATCTTGAAATAGATAGATTGTTAAAATTGATATGGTGTTATCACTCCTGTTTATACTTTTTAAAGACCTTGTGGTTTTTTGATATGACCTACAAGGACCTACATAATTCAGCCCAGGATTACCTCCCACATGAGCTCTAGCCACATTCTGCTCCTGCTCCAAGATTCACCCAATCTGCTCTCTCCTCAGTTCTTCCAAATGCTAAGCTCCTTCTGCCTCCAGTCTTTTCAGTTCTTTTTCTCTCCCTGAGGACCTCCCCACCTTCCATCTTTCCCCTGCTGTTCCCACATTTGGCTACCCTTCCGTGTGGTAGCCTTTGCTTCAGTCTTGTTGGTCTGAAAGGCCTCTTGTCAAGCTCTTGTGTTACTCCCTTTCTAAAGCTCTACTGTCTCATATTGTGGAATTATTTGGGTCCTTACTTATATCTATATGTGATGTGTGTGCGTATTTTTAGTCCTGTGTGTTGATAAGAATTTTCCAGGTTAAAAAATCTGATTTGTCAATATTTCCAAATGGTAGTTTGCCCTTTTTCCCTTCCCCTTTCCTGTTCCTCCTTCTACCTGATTTTCCTCCTTCCTTTCACCATACCCTTCTTTCTCTTTCAAAAAAATTTTCTTACTTATTTTGCCTCATTCCATTTTTATAATATGCAGCAAGCCTACCCATAGTTGATAAGTATAAGAATATTGTGAGCAATCCTAAAAATAAATGGGAGGCTACATATTTTAAGTGAAAATAAATCCAATATTAAGTGCCTTTAAATCTTAGACTTCTTTTAAGTGATTAGAAGGGTCTTTGAGAATTCACAGGTTTCCATCGACTATGTCTGCGTTTTCCTTAATTATTAGCTTTTATGGTGTGACTTCCTCTGGTTTTATTGTTTTAATATTAAATATTTTTTAATATTAAAAGAATATATATTTGTGATTACAAATTAAAACTCTTTCAGTTATCAGTAAACAGATATAATGCTGTAAGTGTTTATGAACAAATGAGCAGAGGTGGCATAAAGCACGATCTTGGTGTGTTTTTTAGCCCAGTAGTTAAGAGGAGACCTCTCTAGCAGGTGACCTTTTATCAGAGGCCCACATGGAATGAGTGAGCAGTACAAACATCTGGGATGGGAGGGAAGGGCAGATACAACAGCCCTGAGACAGAATGATTCTCCCATGTTTGAGGAGCAGTAGACAAGCAGCCATTTTGACTAAAGCACATTGGTCTGACTGTGAAGACAGTGGTGTGTTTCCAGCACAGGAAGGATGTCATCTGAATTTTGTCTTTAAAATGTAGACTGGAGAGGAGGCAAGGACAGAGCTGGGAGATGAAGTGAGAAGCTGCCACCGTGGTTTAATGTAGCTGAGAGGTGGTGGCTGCAGGGACTAGCGTGGTAGCAGTGGGCACACTGAGAAGCTGTCAGAGGAGGTAGAGATGGCATCGTGTGGGTGGACCCAAAAGGGTTTGCTGATGGAGCGGATGTTGGATGTAAGAGGAGGAGAAGTGAGGATGACTTTTAGGTAGTGGGTCGGGGGTAGGTTGTAGATCGAACAGAAAGAGCAAGGGTCTTCCTGGCGGATCTGATGGAAGCCTCAGATCCACTGCCCTCTGGGCCTCTGCTTCCTCTCTGGGGAGACGGAAATCCCTGCCTCGCTGAGTTGTTGGACGGCTCTCCAGCACTGCTGTGATGGCCCTTTGTCCACTGTCAGATCACTGTCTGATGTTCTTAACCTTCAGGGCTGACGGGATCCCAAACATCGCTGCTAGTCAGTGTTTTTATAATGTAGTACTTGTTTAGTGTTATTTGTGTCAGAAAATACACTGAGGCTCAGAGTGGTAGTAAGTGCAACATTCTTTTGGATCTCAGCTATTTGTACATTGAAGTTTATTGAAAAGACACTTTTTAAATGACCAACGAACTTCAGTCTCAGTGCTTTTTTTTTCAGTAGAATTATTTGGTTAATGCTTACAGCTTATGCTTATTATGTTAGTACATCCCAGTGTATCTTTTCAGTGTATAACAAGAAAACATTGGAAATCTGAAGCAGATGGTCATTTAAAAGATAGCTGCCTTTTCAAGATCCTGTTTGTCATTGCATTTTTAAAAAACAAATCTGTTAAAATATGTATCTCTACTAAGTCATTTAAGATTAGTCAGATTTATGGATTTTCCACTTAAACTCTGTCTTTTTTCTCTAGGTGAAACTGTACTTCACGAAAACAGTTAGAGGAGCCGTCAAATCCCGAGGCTAGCAGTTCAACTTCTGTAACACCAGATGTTAGTGACAATGAACCTGATCATTATAGATATTCTGACACCACTGACTCTGATCCAGAGAATGAACCATTTGATGAAGATCAGCATACACAAATTACAAAAGTCTGAATTTTTTTTTTAATCAAGAGGGATAAAACACCATGAAAACAAACTTGAATAAACTGAAATTGGTCCTTTTTTTTTTTTTAATGGCAATAGGACATTGTGTCAGATTACCAGTTATAGGAACAATTCTCTTTTCCTGACCAATCTTGTTTTACCCTATACATCCACAGGGTTTTGACACTTGTTGTCCAGTTGAAAAAAGGTTGTGTAGCTGTGTCATGTATATACCTTTTTGTGTCAAAAGGACATTTAAAATTCAATTAGGATAAATAAAGATGGCACTTTCCCATTTTATTCCAGTTTTATAAAAAGTGGAGACAGACTGATGTGTATACGTAGGAATTTCTCATTTTGTGTTCTGTCACCAACTGAAGTGGCTCAAGAGTTTTGTGATAACACAGGTTCACATCCTACCCCTTTGCACTTGTGGCAACAGATAAGTTTGCAGTTGGCTAAGAGGAGTTTCTCCAGGGTTTTGCTACATTCTAATGCATGTATTCAGGTTAGGGGAATGGAGGGAGTGCTCAGAAAGGGATATCTGTTAGCTGGACTCTGGACCATATACCATTTCCAGCTACTTCACGCACCTTTCTTTGGCATGCTACAGTTATTAATCTGGATGTTTGAGGAACTGGCCGCTGTCACTGCTTGTTGTTTTGTGCATTTTATTTTTTTTTAAAGCATATTGGTGCTAGAAAAGGCAGCTAGAGAGAGTGACTCTGTATTGGGGTACAGGAATGAACCTTCCACAACTTGTTAAGAATCCACAAATGAAGGGATATAAAAATAATGTGGTCATAGATAAGAAACACAGCAACAATGACTTAACCATATAAGTGTGGAGGCTATCAACAAAGAATGGGCTTGAAACATTATAAAAATCAACAATGATCTATTAAAATACATTTTCTGAATTGTAACGACTGCTCCATCTCCTGTGTAATCAAGGCCAGTGCAAAAAGTCAGATGCTATTAGTCCCTACATCAGTCAACCACGTACACTTACTTTATTAGTTTTCAATCATATACCTGCTGTGGATGCTTCATGTGCTGCCTGCAAGCTTCTTTTTTCTCATTGAATATAAAATATTTTGTAATGCTGCACAGGAAATTTCAATTTGAGATTCTACAGTAAGCGTTTTTTTTTTTTAAAGATTTATGATGCACTTATTCAATCCAATAGCTGTCAGCCGTTCCGCCCTTTTGACCTTACACATTCTATTACAATGAGTTTTGCAGTTTTGCACATTTTTTAAATGTCATTAACTGTTAGGGAATTTTACTTGAATACTGAACACATATAATGTTTATATTTAAAAGAACATTATTTTGTGTTAAAAAGGAAATTAGAGTTGCAGTAAATTTTCAACACTGCACAAATAATAAGGCATTTACTTTTTCAGTAGAAATTGTCCCACATAACGCTTTTTTTATCAATTTTTTATTGAAAGAATAGTTCTTGTTTTTTTTTTGTTGTTGTTTGTTTGTTTTTAAATGTGCAGTGTTGAATCATTTCTTCATAGTGCTAGACTTAGGACTAGGGCTTCAATTTCACTTCTTAAATATCATATATTTGATATGCCCAGACTGCATATGATTCTAAGCAGAGTACAACTACTATTGTAAAGCTAATGTGAAGATACTATTTAAAAAGAAGTTTTTTTCCCCCAGAAATTTGGTGTCTTTCAAATTGTATCTTAACCTTGAAACATTTAAATATCCAGCCAATTTATTTCTTAATGGTGTAAAATCTCATTTTTAATAACTTATTGGTGCTGAAATTGTTCACTAGCTGTGGTCTGACCTAGTTAATTTACAAATACAGATTGCATAGGACCCTACTAGAGCAGCATTTATAGAGTTTGATGGTTAAATAGATAAGGCAGAACTTCATCTAAAATATTCTTAGTAAATAATGTTGACATGTTTTCCATACCTCATCAGTTTCATTCAACAAATAAAATTTTTACATTTTTAACAAAGCTCTTAGGATTTACACATTTGTATTTAAACATTGATATATAGAGAGAATTGACTGACTGCTCAAGTTAAATTGGTGAAGTTAGAAGACAGCTATTCCTAAGATCTCAGCATTGAAATTTATATGCCACCTTATCTTTCATAAAAGCTGAAAATTGACTAGGGTTGCTGGGGGGGGAAAATTGACTGGGAAAATGAAAATCCACTCTTCATGTTTTGATGTGATAGTTATTAAATACTGTTATTTGTTACAGTTTTGGGCACAGTATATATAAAACATAAAAAAAATTGTGTTGTTAAAAATATGTAACATGGAAATCCAGGTCTTCAGTTTTAATGACAGTTATTATAATGGGCTTTTGCACTGTTGGACCACATTATTTTTCCATTTGGAATGTGAAGGTATGAATGGAGGGCCAGGTCATCAATAATGATTTTGAATGGCTTTTCAATGTTTTTGAGAAGCCTTGCTTACATTTTATGAATGAGTGTAGTCATTTTGAATGTGGAAATGGAAAAATGCCTTCATTACATATTTATGGTGTATATATATATATATATATATATATATATATATATATATATATATACTACTCTCCTTTATTTCAGTTACCATCCCCATAGAATTTGACAAGAATTGCTATGACTGAAAGGTTTTTGAGTCCTAATTAAAACTTTATTTATGACAGTATTCATAATTAGCCTGAAATGCATTCTGTAGGTAATCTCTTTGAGTTTCTGGAATGTTTTCTTACTTAGACTTTTTGGATGTGCAGCCGCTTACGTGTCTGAAGTTACTTGAAGGCATCACTTTTAAGAAAGCTTATACAGTTGGGCTCTGTGCCATCCCAAGTCCTCTGTAGCTCCTCGCAAACTTTTTTTTTTTTTTGCCATAATTATTACAGGGCAGTTGGATACCTAGCATCCCCGTTCTTTGCTGTGGCACAGGTTATAAACTTAAGTGGAGTTTACCGGCAGCATCAAATGTTTCAGCTTTAAAAAATAAAAAGTAGGGTACAAGTTCCATGTTTAGTTCTAGAAAATGTGGGCAATATGTTCATAATGATGGCCGTGGTCGCCACAAAGTGCCTCGTGTACCTTTACATACTGTTCATGTGTCATGCATGCAGACGGAAGGGGTGGGGCTGTGCACGGAAGTGGGGGCTCTAACCGCAGTGTCTGGCAGAGCTGCCTTCCACCCTACTGGCTCAGCAGTTCAGTCTGTTTTCCTAGAGCATATATATACTCAACATTTCAGTCTGTTAAACAGCCTTACTGCGATTCAGCCTCTTCAGATACTCTCGTGCTGTGCAGCCGTGGTTCTGTGTGTAAATGCTATGCACTGAGGATACACAAACACATAATGACGTGTGCAGGATAACGCCTCATACCAATCAGATGTCCGTTTGTTACTGTGTTTGTTAACAACCCTTTATCTCTTAGTGTTATAAACTCCACTTAAAACTGATTAAAGTCTCATTCTTGTCACTGTGTTGGGTGTTTTATTAAATGAGAGTACTGGTCGTTTGAATTGTTTAAATCATTTGAATTGAGGTTTAAAATAAAAGGCAGCCAGATGTGGTTCTCTGTAACACCACCACCCACCCCTCCGCCCCGTGTTCTTCAAAGCCTGCGGTTATGAAAACATGGGCCTTTGTCAGCTTGAGGGTAGAGTGTCCCAACTACTCATGTTTAATAAGAGACGTGCCTTTTTTTAGGGCCGCAGCCAACACTTAAGTTGTTTCAGGCACATGAAATAACATTCTAGTCCTGAAAAAGTTTGAGTCTTGAAAAATTGTCTTTTTCCCCCCACTTAGCCAGATGTCTGAAGGAAAATCTCCCCGCATGGATTTGATACTTCGGATTTAAACATGGTGACTTTTCCATCCTTTGTATACTGCCATCAACATACAGGAAGCCTCATCTACTCATCATGACTTGTGCCATTTGAATATTGATAGTCCTGATTAGTCTGAAAGACTCCGTGTGCTTGAATTAATCTTGTGATTTCTAATCTTAGTCAAAGTTTAAAGACTAAGGCGTATCCTCCTTTCGTCGGAGCACAGTAAGATCTAGTAGGTGACGGTGTAGCTTGTAGGGATGTTGGGAGAAGTAAAGCAGACCGTGTATGGAACAGTGAGACTTCATGTCCTTTCAGGTTCACATGTTGTTGTGTGGCTTTTAAAAAACAGTAAGTGTGAATAATGTATAATCATCTAAAAAAGTATGCAAAGTGTGTGGTTGTGTATGCACTTCCATTTGGTATTGTGAGGGTTACCATCCTGGAGTTTTAAGTACTGGGTTTCATAAGAGGATCTTGGCAATGTCTGAGATGTAGGAGCATTGTTCTTGCGTGTTGTCCACACTGTCTCTTGCATTCGTGGGATTCAGTGAATGCCACCACCATTTCTACTGAGAAGTAAAAACCACCCGTGTTTACCTGCAGGCTCCCAGAGGCAGATGAAACATCAAGCCCTTAAATCTCCGGAATTTGTTGCTGATGTCCAACTCCTTTTGTTCTTTAATTGCTGCCAGATAACAAGCCACGCATCTTGATGACTGAAGTCTAGGTTTTGATGGGCCATGCTATTAACGAGCACAGAGAGAAAAGTTTCTGAATGGAGATGGATAGCATCAGTCCAAACGGGTATAAGGACAGTATTTTAAAACTTTTAAAGGTGGAATGTTAGAGACCGGTTTTTCTGTAAAATTGTAGAGCCATGGGAAACCTAACGACTAAGTTGCTTATCGGTTTTTTGTTTTGTTTTTTGATTTTGGTTTTGGAGCAAGTCTATTCTCTTGTAACCATGATCTTGCTCTTTTCTCCATCCTTCAAGGAGCTTCCTTCTTACAAGTGTATTAGAATGTTGCTATCCACTCTTGGCAAATTCCTATTGGCCAGTGACTTTGAATAAAAATAGATAATGTGAAAACAGGAAAGGACGAAATAATTTCATTGGTGGTAATACCCTTTGGTTCTTCAGTTAGCTCTTTTGAGAATCCTTCCCATAACAACAATTAATAAAATACTCATAATTCGACCATGTGGAGACATGGCCATTGTGGATACTTTCTGTGACTCTGCAATCATTTTTTTTTCTGCATATTCATGTGTATTCTTTAAGAAGTGAAGTTTGTACTATGCATACTCATAGCCTTTAAGTTTAGTATATGCGACACGTATTTGTAAAGCGTTGAGTCACATCAGACAATGATCAGTGACTTTAGTGCTGTAGGTGCAGATCGTGTGCAGAGCCCTGTCCAAGACCCCGGATTCCTCATGATGTGTAGATCCTGTTAGCATCAGGGTGATAAGTGAGTAAGTAAGATAGTTAACGTTTATTTAGCATAGACAAGCTGAATATTGTAGATCTGTCTCCTCAAAAACCATTTTAAACGTGCATTTTGGGATTGCTTGTTAAGTGGTTAAACAGAACCTATGAGACACCATGCAATAGTTCATTTCACTATTGCCTTTCCACATCCTGCGAGGTTCGAGGAGAAGGATGAGCTTTTCAGTTTTTATAGTTCCCAAACAGGTGTTCAATTTGGTCTGAATTGATTTGACACCTGCCCAAAAGGGAAAGCTACTGCTTATTTATCAGTCAATTGTTTTGAAATCTGTGCTTGTGTGACTTCCAGCATCTCAACGAGACAGTATTTCATGCGTGGGTTCACCTTCAGCTCTGGAATTTACCATGTTTAATATAATGGGGGGGGTTTCTAACAAAACATGCAGCTCTTTGGTTGGTAGTTATTTGAGGATTTTGGTGAAAAAAATTCGGCGGCAGGGCAACACATAACTTAGAAATGTATTGATTTTTTTTTAAAGAATATTTTTTTACATGAATGAGTGAAGTCGGCTGCCATCTTTGAGCATTACCAGCTGTTATAAAATAAAGCTGTGTATTTTTAAACGAAGTGTTTAACAAGGATTTATTTTTTTTTTTTCATTCTTTTAATTAAATATGATTTATGTCTCTTGTTGCATGTGGTTTCTCATCTGTTCTTGAAAGAGTCAGAGGTTTTGTTTGGAATGGAACAAGGCTCCAGTGTTGCAGATTGTCAACTGTTCACCGCAGCGAAATTCTGAAAATGTTCCTGTGTGGCTTCCTATATTAGCCTGTAATTCACTGGCATCAGTTGACGTGCACCTTCGGGATTTTTTTCTCCCCACTCTATACAGCTGTCCACATGATATCTTATGTTGACAAATGCCTTTCAGTTTTTACTTTCATCTCTCACTAAACTGCCCTACTGGGAAGTTTTATAAATGTGCGTTGGGTGGGTGGGTGGATGCCTTAAATTTTGGAGTGCTGGAGTCCAACTTCAGGGTTTCAAATAGTTTGATTCAGGCAAATAGTTCTCCATGAAATCTCACAGTTCACTGTAATGAAAGTAATGTCAGCCTTGGATGACTTTGACATAGAGGAATGACTCTTGGATATTAATGAATTTGTTAGTAGCATCTTGATGTGTGCATTAATGAATTACTTTCAGGCCTGTGCATTTAACCAAAGTTGGGGCACTGGAAATGTCTATATCATGTTCCATTTGGCTACCGATGGACATAAAAACAGAAATGCTTTCCTATGGAGAGTATTTTTTTCTTTAAAAAGAAAGTTATTTTGAGTATTTGGTTTTGAATTTTTTTTATACAAGTACTTGAAAACCTTAGGCTGCTCGAATCTTTCCCAGGAAGTTTCTACACAGTTCTACCTCAGAAAACCTGAAGATACAGATTTGAAACTCGTAGGAGTCCTGTGATAAGTCAGCTACCTGGAGACCAAAACACAGATCAGAAAGGCAGGAAGTTGAAGTGGGAAGAGAAGGAAAAGGGAAGATGAGAGGGCTCGGGGAGCTCCTGCTATCCCTTAGTACTGGAGGGCAGCGAGGGAAACGCTGTGCCAGCCCCGCGGCGGCAGATGCTTGCCGGGCTTTACCTACCCTTCAAGGTGGGTGGTTTCACCTCAATTTATGCACAAAACCTGAAAGAGTATTTGAATTGCCCAGGCCTCACAACTAGTAAGGAGGGAACGGAACTGGAGCCCACTGGAACTATGCTTCTTGACCACACTAGGACACTAGGCCCCCTCGTACACATAATCAAGTTTACAACACAAACAACGAACGCATAAACAATCAGTAATGGAATCCTGCCAATATCCTTTATCGCGGGCAGAAGAAAAGCCCATTTTATTACAAGCCTTGAGTCCTGCAAAATGAATGAAGAAGAGAAATTTCTAACAGGTGTTCGTACCATGAAAGAGAACTCCGCATCCTTGCAAGGTTCTTGATAGGTACGATGGTGAGGGGTTGACACATGTTTTTACAGCAAGATCCAGAACGAGAGCAAGATGGGCCAGTTTGGCCTTAAATTTGTTGAATAAACTTGTACCTTACTTGTGGTTGAACTTAGAGATGCACTGTGGTTTAAAGTAATTCGTTCTCCATTAAGCTGGTCGACCAGCGGCCTGTCAGGTGTATGCCGCGTGCTTAGCATGTCCACTTGGAATGATGGTGCTGTAGAGCTCAGCTGCTGCTTATAGCAGCGAACAGAGTTGAGCAGAAGGAAGAGAGAGTACAACAGCTTGTTGCGGGAACAAACTTAGCCGTTTTGGAAACTATAAGAAGAGAAAGGCTAGAGCACAGTGAGTGGTGTGGAAAGCAGGGGAAGGTAAAATTTGGAGAAGTAGATGCGGGAACTTCTGATTCCAACCAAGGTGGAGTAGAACCACTCAAGGCCATTTCTGCTGTGGTTGTCAAAAACTGGACCAAATGCAAAGAAGCAAATACCTAAGAACTCTGAGAAGGAAACACAGGCAGACAGACCGGGAAGGAGGCTTAAGATTCGGAGAAGCACCCTATATGAGGATGATTTGCTTTTATTTTTTTCTTTCTTTTGTCTTACAGCTTTGTGGCAGGGGTCCATCCCACTTGAGGGCTGTGCAGCCATGGAGACACGAGCGGCTGAAACTCTAGGAGAAATCCACCTGTTAGCCAGAGGAAACCAGGAAAAGTGTCTCCTGTTGGCCAGAGAGTGTGGGTTAAGGGAAGGAGGAAAATCCCGAACGGGGAGAGCTGGGATGGGGGACCCTCTCATTGTGTATACGAACTTCTCCAAGTCCTGAGCTCAGTCCGGAGCAGGCGTGCTCAAGACAGACCTAAAGAACCATAGCAAAGTCTACAAAAAAATGAAAATGAAATGGGAACCACCACTAACAGAAGGTGATAGAGAATTTGTGGTTTGAGCCTGACTGTGTTGATTACTTGCTTAAACAAACAAACAAACAAACCGGTAAATAAAATGTTTTTCAGAAAATGTACCCAAAGGATACAAGCCAGTATCCAAAATTGCTTAAGAAGGAAGAACCAGGATAATGTAACCCATTTCCAAGGAAAAAGTCCATCAAGAGATGCCAGCCACGAGGTAACCCAGATGTTGGAATTATCAGACATAAAAGCAACTATTACAATTATGCTCCATGAGGTGAAGATAAACACACTTGAAAGAAAGATAGAAGTTCTCAGCAGAGAACCAAATTATAAAAAGAACCACATGGAAATTTTATGGCCAAAGATACAATATCCGAAATTAGAAATAAAAACCACTAGATGGACAATAGAAAAAATGGAAATGACGGGAAAGAATCAGCACACTTGAAAGTAAATTAATAAGTGTCCAATTTTAATGATGACCCTAAGTTCTTTAAGGTGGATGAGGCTTTGAAATATAAACTGTATCGGACTGTAATTAGCTACAGGGATCCTTGATAAGATATTAACCTAAGTACATTCATGTGGCTCCTTGAGATACATATGAAGAAGTTCCTGCTGTTTGTCAATTACGTTGAATAAGGAATTAGCATTATCATAGGTCCAACTGTGATGATTATGCAAACTTTCTGTGACAGTATTTTTTTTCGGGCTTAATACGTAAAAACATGTCACATATGCATTGGGGAGGGTATGTGCTTTGGTGAGTGCTGTGAAGTGTGTAAACCTGGCGATTCATAGACCTGTACCCCTGGGGATAAAAATATATGTTTATAATAAATAAAAAATAAAAAAAAAACAAAAACCATAAAAACATGTCACATATGTTCTGCAACTTACAATGTCTGAGCTCAAGCATGCGTTGACGAAGAATGTTCCCTAATTGGGTCCATTAAGTTATGTACCTGCAGCAAAAGCAATTTCGAAACCTAAGAGAGTCATCACTAGATAATTGCCAAGCTCATCATCAGAGTCAGTGCCTGATAAATTGCTTTGCTCGCCTGCTCATGTTACTCTTTGCTTTTTTAAAAAATTTTTAATTTATTTTTAATTTTTGAAAAGATTTTATTTATTTATTTGAGAGAGAGACAGTGAGTGAGAGCATGAGAGGGTAAAAGGTCAGAGGGAGAAGCATACTCCCCATGGAGCTGGGAGCCCAATGTGGGGATTCGACCCCAGGATTCTATGATCATGACCCGAGTTGAAGACACTTGCTTAACCAAGTGAGCCACCCAGGCCCCCTCATGTTAACTCTTTGAATCAGCGTTTGTAATAGAGCCTTTTCCCAATTGTGGATGTGATTACAGAGATGTCACATGAAAATCGACCTGTCTCATAGGCCCAATACATGCTTTCCAATCTCATAACAGAAAAAAAAAATTACAATGTTTAATGCTGCTAATACTTAGCAATCTGTTACACGACATCATTAAGGCGAGTCTGGAGGAAATGGGACTGGTATTATGTTTGGAAAAATAACTTCCTGATGAAGGAAGACAATTTCAAGGCTTTAGAATATCTCTCATCGTTACATTAGTGCCATATTATTTTTTTTAACTTTTTTTTAAGATTTTATTTATTTATTTGACAGACAGAGATCACAAGTAGGCAGAGAGGCAGGCAGAGAGAGAGAGAGGGAAGCAGGCTCCCTGCTGAGTGCCCCATCGATCCCAGGACCCTGAGATCATTTTACTGAAAAGCAGTGTGATATTTTTAAAAAGCAGTGTGAATTCTTGTAATAGTGATAATTCTGGATTTAAGAGTTTAACAAGTGTTACCATTTAATTCCTGTAAGATAGGAAGCACAGGGGCGCCTGGGTGGCTCAGTGGGTTAAACTCTGCCTTCAGCTCAGGTCATGATTCCAGGGTCCTAGGATCAAGTCCCACATCAGACTCTGCTCAGCAGGGAGCCTGCTTCCCCCCCCTCTCTCTCTCTGCCTGCCTCTCTGCCTACTTGTGATCTCTGTCTGTCAAATAAATAAATAAAATCTTAAAAAAAAAAGATAGGAAGCACAATTATATCCATCTTATGTGTGAGGAATCAAGGGAGGCCCACATTCGATAACTGGTCAGCACAGAAAAACTGGTAAGTAGTGGAACCAGGATTTGAGTTCCCCTCTATCTGGTTCCTGAGCCTAGACCACTAGCTACTGTGTTACATAGTTACTTCCTATAACAACCAAATGAGAATCTTTATTATTATTTTTTTCTTTAAAGGGCACAGTTGTCAAGTTGAAATGAGTAGGACAGCCGGGTAAGCAGTGGTTTTCACATGTTTTGGTCTCAGGATTCTTTCAGACTCTTAAAATTTATTGAGGACCTTGAAAAGCTTTGCGTGTGTAGGTTATTTTTACCTACAGATATTTTACCCTATTGGAAATTAAATCTGAGACATTATTACCTGAGAAATATTTACTAATTAAAAATAACAATAAACTTATTACATGTTAACATAAATAACGTTTTTAGTGAAGATAATTATGCTTTCCAAAACAAAACTTTAGCAATTAAGGGTGGCTTAAAAAAAATTCTATATCTATTAATACTTGGCTTAATAGAAAACAGCTGGATTTTTATATATGCTTCTGCATTTCATCAGTTGTGAGATGTTGTTTTGGTTGTAGCACATGAAGAAAATATGGCCTCTGTACCAGATACTTGGTTAGAAAGGGAGAAGTTTCTTAAGAGCCTTTTTAGATGATTGTAGGTATTCTTGATACTATCAAACTCAAGTTGTACTTTTTGAAAAGTTCACTGCAGTGTGGGATTGGGACCCCTCAGTGAACCTTTTGTACTGAACCTTTTGTTTGATTTGAACCTGTTAGTATATCTTGTTCTTCTTCTTCTTTTTTTTTAAGATTTTATTTATTTTTTTGACAAAGACACAGAATAAGCGTGAGTGAGCACAAGCGAAGGGAGAGGCAGGCAGAGAGGGAAGGAGAAGCAGGCTCTCTGCAGAGCAGGGAGCCCAAGCAGGACTTTATGTGGGACTTGATCCCAGGACCCTGAGGTCATGACCCGAGCTGAAGGCAGATGCTTAACTGCCTGAGTGACCCAGGCACTCCTATCTTATTCTCTGAATGGTCTTTTACTCATGTATAATTCTGTAACATTATGAATGGATTATTTAGAAAATATTGGCTCACTGATTTGTGTAGTATTCCAAATATTGACACCCTTCACTGTAAACATAAAAAAAAAAATCACATTTGCTAACACAACCCTGAGCTCATTAGAAAAGTCTTTAAATACTGGGAAGCTGTCAAGTTCAAAGTGGCAGATATAAGTTTTTTAAAATACTAATGTTTACTTAAAAGCTTGAATTTTATCCCTGACGGCAAATACCATTCGTCATTCTCCTTAAAGGGTCTCGATATCCCACTGGGGCCATCGGCCACGCTTTGAGGGTCACTGGTGAAGATCTTTGATTGGGGAGAAGTAAAGAAGAGAACATTCATCTAAAGGTCCTAACAAATTAATTTCCAGGGTGCTGAAGAAACATGAAAATGGTCTCAAAATCACTAGCCGTAATCTGTGATAAATTAGGAGAAGTGGGAGAGAGTTCAGACATGCAGGAATGAGAAAAGATTGCCTTCACTCTCCCAGGGGATGTATTCTGGCCAACTCTGATTCCCAGAAAAAGACTATATGATATCCCATAGCAGGTAGCTTCAGAACCCTACAGAATAACTCATGGGAGGTCATCTTAAGTTTTGTTTTCCTGCACAATCACCTGACAAGTGCTTCACGTGGCATACGTATACCCTGTAGTATTTTAATAACTACGAAGAGACAGTTGAAGGATAATTTGTATGGCTACTGCTTGTACAAACTGAACCAAGCTCATTTGATTAGACACCGTTTATAGAGTACCCGCCATATGCAAAATGCCGTGGTAGGGAAATGGCAGACGGGAGGGGCACAGAGAAAAGAATTGGCCTTGAGATAGGAAAATACTGAGGGTATTATCCAGTATAAAATCTGTGAATGCCACCTAATGAGAGGAAGTAGCATGGCCTTACGGGAACATCATAGCATGAGGAGTTAGAATATTTGAAAATGTGCTCATCCTGGTTTCTGCCAACTCAGTGGACGCCCTTGGGCAAGTGACGTCAAGTCTTGACCGGTGTTCCATGTCTGTAACATGAGAGGTTAAGGTCCCTGGAAGAAATGGAGTTGTGGTCTCTCAGTTTACAGAGCATCACCAAGAGGGACTTTGGAGAAGACAGTTTGCTGTCCTAGCTCTGTGCTGCCCTTTACTAAAGCCACTAGTCACATTGTGGCTATTGAGCACTTGAACTAGGACAAGTCCAAACTGAGATGTGCTCTAAGTGTAAGTGACACAACAGATTTTGAAGACTTAGTATGAAAAATAGAATGTAAAATATCTCATCGGTAGTTTTTTGTAATAGGAATTACTGGTTAAAAAGATAAGTTTTAGATACATGGGCTTATATGAAAATGTTATTAATTTCATCTATATTTAAAAAAATATATGGTTCCTAGAGAATTTAAAATTACAGATATGGCTTAGATTAGAAAGTGGACAGTGCTGTCCGAGCTAACAGTTTCCAACCAAAGAATAGTAACTTGAAGAAGAACCTAACTTTACTTTTAACTGTTCTTTCTGAGATTTGCAGACAGAGCGTTGGTCCCAGTTTTGACCAGAGGGCCTCCTGGAAGACTCCGTTTGGTCTCTGTTGTGTTCTCAGTCTGCACTTTGAGGAATGCTAGGGCCCCACGAGCTCTCCTCCCATGATTTGTCTGCAGTAGGGGAGGGTCAGGCCCCAAAGGGACGGCTGCTATGGGACACAGGGGACTTTCTCTCCCCTTCTTAATTCAAGCAGCAGACTGTTCAGCGTGCACTGACTGAATGAAGTAATGAGCATACGAAATTTGTGTGCATTTTTGTTTAAGGTTCAGGCTTTGGACCGGCTCAGGCCACAGGGCTGATTTTTGGTGTCACCATTCACCAGCCCTGTGACCTGCCTCCCCCTCGCAGAGCCTCCAACTCTTCAGTCTGAAGCAGGAGAGCTGTGTGTGCCACCATGTTTTGAAGAAGCTTCCGGGTCACCCTCGGTCCAGGCCTCCCGGCGATCTGAGTCCTCGCAGTATGAGTAGGGGGAAGTGTGTGTCCGCCCTGACCCGCAGGAGTCTGCCACTGAGGGCTGGGCCATGAGCAGAGGGGCTTCTCCTCATCCAGAGCTCCCTGGCAAACCTGGCCTCCTCCTGGGTCCGGCTCTCTCCTGCTCCACAAACCTTCTCTGCCTGTGCTTTCCCACTTCCCCCATTCTCCCTCAGCCCTACCCCGGCCTTTTCCTAAATAAATAAAGACTCTCAACTTCCTGCCCTTCTATCATCAACCCACACTCTCCCTCTTTCAATCTGCTTCCCTGTGATGCAAAAGGAAAAACCCTCTTCCTCTTGTGTAAGGCCAGCTTTTTTACTGCGCTCCTTGTCCTCCCTTTCTTGGGACCTAGGTCATGTCTTCTTGAATTATCTCTTTTTCATCTCATTTTTGACATTTTAATCTCCTTTGGGTCATTTCTTAGAGCCTATTAGATATCCTTTTCTTCCCCCTCTTTTTTTTTTTTTTTTTTTTTTTTTTTTAGTAAAAGGAGAAAAAGAAAACCTTTATCTTGCATTCTACTTACATAGCACTCTCTTTATTTTGTATTAATTTTTTTATTTCTTTAAATCTATTTTTTGTTGACGTAGAGTTGACACACTGTGACGTTACTTTCAAGTACACAACATAGTGATTTGACGTCTCTATACTGATGCTATGCTCACCACACGTGTCACTACCATCTGTCACCACAGAATGCTATTACAATATCAGTGGCTATATTTCCTACGCTCTGCCTCATATTCCCATGACTTACTCATTCCATGACTAGAAGCTGTCTCCCACCTCCCTTCACCCATTTTGCCCATTCCCCATCCCCCTTTTCTCTCTTTTTAAAAATCAAGTTAAAAAAGAAGAATCTACCCTTGTTTTGACTTCCTCATATCTCACTCACTCACTTTTCTATTTCTAGTACTTACCATATTAATTGAGTTACAAAGGCACGTTCAAGAATCACCTGTAGAATAATACACCGATTTAGAACTACTCCGGACCTCACGCAATCATCAATCAAGTCAAAGGTAAGAATAGACAGATGTTCAGATATTTAGGGATTCTGAATTTTTATCACCTATGCAACCTTTCCAGGAAAGGTATGGGAGAATGTGTCCTGGGAAAATGCGGAAGTAAACCAAGAAAGAGGAAGACATGGGATCTGGGAAAGGGGAGGGAGAACAGCAAAAGGAAGTCCTAAAAATAGAACGACAGAGCAGGCCTAGAGGAAAACCAGTCCAGACTGAAACAGAAACGTCGAGTCCTCAGGGAGGCCTCAGGTCTCCAGGAGTGGAACCAGTGTTTTTGGAGTGCAGGCAAAAAGTTATCAGGAGGTAGGTGACACAGATGCTGGAGAATCTTGGAAAAAGCATGTAAGAGTATTAGAGGTATACTGAAATTCAAGCACATGCAACACAAATCTCCTGGTAACTGCTGATCTACTCTGGGTATCAATAGATTTGTACAGCGGACATTTCGTATTAACGAAACCATGTAATACGTGTTTTGTGTGTGTGTGTGTGTGTGTGTGTGTGTGTGTGTGTGTGTGTGACTGGCTTCTTTCACTTAGTGTGACGTTTGCAAGTTTCATCCATGTGATATCTCACCCCTTTCTGTGGCTGAATACTATTCCATTGTTTGGATATACCACTTTTCATTTGCATTAGAATCTTAAACTCTCTTGTTAACAATATGTTATTGAATGAACAGGGGACCAGGTGGTGTGATCTAGTATACATTACAACACAAGTCCTTGTTGTGTTGTGAATTTGAAAAGGTCTATTTTTAACACGTTTTCTGAGAATATTTAGATATGAATTAAGAACATGTAGGGGAATCAAGAAATCATGCCAGCTGCCACAGAACTTTTGGCAAGGATGGTAACTTATGTATACATTTCTGAAGCTCTTCTCAGAATTGGAAATGGCCAAGAGACATTAAAGAAATAAAAACAAAATACCCCCCAACTAATTTGTTTTGAAACCAGGGAATGATGCCAACCACATTTCAAAGAATTTCAAAATTCAAAGAATTTCTATTAAGTACAGAGCAGTGGGACCAGACGGAAGTGACAGAGAGAGAAGGAAATCCTAAAGCCCTATCAGCACCCCTTAAGTTAAAGTGATCAAAGTTGAGAATGAGGATGGGATATGTGGCTAAAATAAGAACATGACACATGGCTTACGGTAATGAAAAGCAAATTGGGGATTTTCTCTGATCCATCTTCTCAGTAACTCAGGGTTTCACATGGAGGCAGATAAGGACTTTCCCAAACAGAGTGGTATTAACGTCTACTTTCTTCTCTAGAGGATGGAGGGCTGTTTTCATGTGAGCGGATGTATCAAGAGTGGTTACCAAGCCAACAGCAAACTGATGTGGAGAATTGCCTTCCTACAACAGAGAATGAAATATGGAAGTCAACCAACAAAGACAAATTAGCCCAGTGCAGTGGGACCCGGGGGCAGACTCTGGCCTCAGTTCTTTCCAGTCTTCTGTAGACTTCTTTTGGAATGGTTTTGAGAACACAAGTCAGCTCTCCAGCTGGATCTACTCATCTCTCTTTCTGTGCTTTTACCCATGGTGCCCTCATCCATTCACATGATGTGAGGCACCTTCCGTAACCCGAGGACTCCCAAATTTATATTTCTATCCAAGATTTCCCTTCAAAGTCCCAAGCTTGTCTATTTTTCAAATGGCATCACAATTGTGTCCCAAACCCGACTCCTGATTCTCACCCTTAAACCTGTTTCTCTGCTGCTGAGAGTGGCATTATCCACTCCATTGCTTGAACTTAAAGCCTAGCAATTTCTTCCTCTTATTTAATGAAACCCTCTATGCCACATTTGATCCAGTTCACTTAATCCAAAATTCCAATTCCAAAAATACATCTTGAATCCTTTTGCCAATATCTGAACTACTGTGACTTCTCATTCGGATCACTGACTTTGCATCCTAACAGACTTGTTTTCCACCTTGTGCTTCCCAGGAGCAGCCACGGTAGATCTAAAGTCTCAGTCAGACCGTGCACTCCTTTCCTTGAACATCTTAGTAACTTCTTATAGCATCTCCGAGAACATCCAAGCCTGGGAGTGACCTGGTTTTGTCCATCTCTTTCACTTTAGATTCTGTAGAATGATTAGGACAGAGAAGAGCAAGAGCGTTCCCAGCCTCAGGGCATTTGCACCTGCTGTGCTTCATACCTGCCTAGTTCACACCTATCCTTTCTTTATCTGGATTGCTCATTTTCATCTTCCAAGTCTCATCTTAACTGTCACTTCCCAGGAGGTCTAGCGCATCACCCAGTGAAAGGCAGACTCCTCCCCCTTTGGTATTCTCTCTTGAAGGACTCCCTTCTTTTTCTTTAATAGCTTGCCCAAGTTCATACTGCATATTTGGTTTCTTGCTTGTTTATAGTCTCATTCACAGCAGGGAATGGGACTGGAAGCCACTCCTAGGATTTTTTTTTTTCCCTTTCACCATTTTCCTTCTGGTGCCTGACATGTGGAGATCTTCTACTAATATATTTTTCAATTAAGTGAATGACTTAAAAAATAAGCAAACATCAATAGAACAAGACAGAAATGAGATAGATGAAAAAATTCTGCCGCAGAGAGAATTAGAGGATCGCCATAGCTTTTGAAACCAGGGGATGAAACCATTTCAGGAAAGAGGGAAATCCCAGGGAGCATTCGCTTAATGCTCTCAGGGCACTGGGAGAAATCATGAATTCTTACAGAAGAGCTAAAAGATGTTATGGTAAGACAACAAAATGGGAGAGAAAGGGAAATGCAAGGGGATGGTAGGACCGTGGCAGAAACTGCAACAGCATTGGAAACAACAAGGAGCAATGTCACCGCTGCAGAGAATAAGGTCAGTTCAGTGAAAGGCGAGTGTAAGGCGCTCTGAGAACACAGAGGAAAAGGACAACGAGAACAGAGAACTGGAAGGAACATCCCGGACCTGCAACGGGTAGACAAAAAAGAAAGGTGCAATGTGGATAAATGGCGGTCCTGACAGGGAGAGAGGAAAGGGAGCAAGGCTGCTTCTGAACTCAAGAAAGGTCCAGATACGCCCGTGCATGAATTCACGACAAAATTAACAGCACCTGGAAACAGCTTGGTGACTTTTTTGAATTCAGGCTTACGGAATTACTTACTTACACTTTGCCGAGCAGAGTCCTACTTGTGATGGGAACATGAGCTTTGGGTGGGCAGGGGTCTGTGCACAGTAGGTACTCAATACATATATGCCAGTTTTAACATAAAAAGTTATATACTCGTGTAAAAATCAGCAATGGGAGGAAGGATTGCAGTCTTTTTGCTGACATACACAAGCTTCAGTAAAATTACTATAATAAAATTATATGCACTGGACAACAAAATATATACTACAAACTCTACTTGTAATCTGTGAACAGAAGAATCAAAACAACAGTGGAAAGAAACCTTAGCATAATTCCTTTGAGTTTTTACCTAATCAGAGAGACAAAAGTATCTGTGATTATAGATAAATTGAGTAATATAAATAATACTTAAAAATATGTAACAAATTTTATTCTTTATAAAAAAAAAAGTCTTCTTTTTTTAAAGTTCCTGGAACACTAAATGACAAATCTTTAGCTAAAAATATCTCATGTGCATAATATAATTTTATTTTTAAAATTCTGCATGCATGTATACAATTATATTTTTCTGGGTAAAAATAATGCAAGACGGAGACAGCAGTAGGAAAAGTATTTTCTCTGGGTGGTGGGATTTCTTTTGGGGGGGGGCATTCCAGTTTTTAAAATTATTTTTATTTAAATTCTAGTTAGTTAACATACAGTGCAGTGCAGGTTTCAGGAGTAGAATTCAGTGGTTCATCACTTACCTACCTACCACACCCAGTGTGCTCATCACAACTCGTGTCCTCCCTCAGACCCATCTGGGGGGTGAGATTTCTAATTATTAAACATTTTCCTTTTACTTTTATGAAATTTCTATCCTTTCTACAGTGAAGTTGTATTACTTGGATAATTAAAAAAGCAAAGGGGGGAAGCTAGCCAGCTGATACTCACATGAAATATTATTAGTAAAGAGATGGTCCGTCCTAAGAGAGGGGTAGCCAGGAAGACAGAGGAGACGTGCGTACAGACAACAAAACCTTCGGTGGGGCTTGGGAAGCTTTACTAAAGTGTAAGAATTGAGAGAAATCCAAGCCAAAACGTTCTATATGGAAAAGGCTGCCAAGGGTGCCAGCGCCCATCGCAGGCAGAAGGTTTTCCCAAGCACAGCATCCCATAAGGTAAAGAGCAGAAACAGAAATAATCTCAAAGGAATATGGATATTAAAATAAACATAACCTTGGAAGGACTATGTGATGCTGCTGCTGGTTTGGGGAATTGAAGAAGACTTCCGTCCTCTGGGAGTGGTAAGAGACAGGGCGGCATAGTAAAAAGATCTCTGTAGCATTAGACGTTCTTGAATGTGAGGGCAGGGTCTGCCCCTCAGATCTAGTAACCTGATTACTGAGGTTACTAGGTTACTAGGTTACCTCAGACTAATAACCTGATTACTGAGACGTCTCTGATGCTCAGTTTTCTCATCTATAAAATGGGGATAAGGTTACTTACTTTGGATGCTTGGTATATTGAATTATCCAAAGAAAGTCTGTGAACACATGTGGAAAAACATATCTGTATGCGTGTATAAGTATATATATACACATATGTACATAGTATCAGGCACAAGTGAACCTGGGGTTGGTTAGGAAAGAAATGGGGCTGGATCTTGAGGAATTAATTCGGTCTGTACATGTGGAGCACGAAACACAACAGGCAGAGGGGCACAGAGTACTTGTGTCTACCTTCACAGAGCTGACACACGGCACCTTACAGGGAAGCCAAAATCTGGATCATGGATCCGCAGGCGGGAGGGAGACAGATAACAAACCCCTCCCTCCTGCATTACGAGGGAGGCTGGGAAAAGCCAGAGGAGAAAAATAACAAACCGTCCACACAGAATTATTCGATTTTATTCGATCAACAATGATCACAGCCTCATTTTTCTTCTCCCGATCATCCAAGCCCATTACTGGGGAGGGCAATGCAGGCGCGGAGAATCGAGAAGGTGGGGCTGGGAAGCTGGTAAAAACCCCAAACGTTCCTGTGTTTATTTCTGCCTGCTTGTCCGGGACCAGTGTTTCACAAAAGGAGTGAGAAATGAGTAACCACATGCTGGGCAAGATGTTCCTGAGAATGTCAGGAAGCTTGTTTGTCAACCTTAATTGACAACCGATGTTTCAGGACAAAGCGTGATTCTCATAATTTAATGGGACAGCATTGCTACTTAATGCCAGAGGGGGCAAGAGCGACTATAGGGCCAAAGCCTGTAGAGAGGAGAAATACGGACAAAATAATCCCCTTTTTGTTTTAGGAAAATGTAAAGTGGTGCCCCAGGGATTGTTGGCAAATATTATCATCTTTGAAAGCTACTACTTAACACAAATTCAGGGAAACCAGAGACTTCTGGGTAGTGTGAATCACAAGGAAAGAATGCCCTATTCTGTGGCTGCAACTTTTTAATGGAATACTGGTTGATTTTGAGTGAAGAAGGCCAGGGGTCAGGGTCAGTTTGGGAGAATTTCCTGCCTGTTTCTCTCAAGGTGCCTCTGGAAGACGCTTCTTTCTTGGCCGTCTTGAAAAGTTTCCTGGGATCACCCACATGTGGGAGCCACCCATACCTCTAGGGGCAGGGCTCCCCTTTTTCTCTACATGGCTTAACTGAGGGTAGAGCTCAATAGCTCTGTGTGGACCTCTGTGTGCTGCGATGGCTTCTGAAGATCTTTTCTGCGTCAGTTCCTAATGAAGAGTTCTGTGGTAGGAAAGGGCAGGGTGGGGACTGGGGCAGAAGGGTGCTTCCAAAGAGAGGGCCAGACTTGGAGGGCTCAACGTTTCTATTAGAGTCAAGGAATGATAAACAGCAATTTGGGGTTCAAGCATCGGTGGAGGGCAGGTGTGCAGGGGATGAAGCTGGGAAGAGTTTGGGACCTCCTAGCGCTTAGGGAGAGGAGCTGGCCCCAGCTAGGATGGAGAGAGTGCCCCTAGAAGTCCCCTCCTGGATCTGTACCGGTGCAAATATGGTGGAAGGGGGAGCCTGAGGAGAGGGAGGTCAGTTAGGAGAAGGAGAGAGTGAGGGGGAAGGGCAGGACTTGCCAGGGTGGAGCACACAGAGAGGAGGGGGACCCAGCGACATCAAGAACGTGGAATGGATAGGATTTGGTGATTTCAGTGCAAATGATGAAGGAAGATGAGGCAAGCCCCATTGGATGCCGGTGGTGCTCTTTACCCAACAGGAGCAGGGAACTTCTTATTTACTTCTCTGATATTTTCTCTGTACGCTGATGCTTATTTTTGGCTGCTAGTGGAATCTGAAACGGAGAAAGCTAAAGATGGCTGACTGGTTGCTGCCCCATTGCTGACAGGAAGAGAGTAGATAGAACAGCCACTGCTTTCCCTGTGAGCCAGCTTTGTTCCTGGGGGAAAGACACGTATCCCAGCACGGAATCACGAGATCACCTGGCAGCTGTGGACTGGAGGTGGGTCCAGATGCCAAGGGGCTGAAGGGGGAGCCCACCTCTACCTCTGCCTGGGTGGACGTGGAAGTTGGGCATTTGTGAGGGCTTCCAAGAGGAAGCGACTCTTGAACTGAGGCTTGAGGGACACGTGGGCGTTCTGTGGGTGGAAAAGTGAGATGAGAAGTGGGTAAAGACATCGCATATGAGAGAACATGGCAAAGTCGGGCGATGGCAAATGGCGCAGTCTGGCCGAAGGCTCGTGTGAGCAGAGGGAAAGTGTGAAATGAAGCTAAGAAGGAAACCAGGGGCAGAGCAGGAAGGGCCTTGAGGCAATGACAGGAAGTTACAGTCTTTGCCTTGTAGCTGATGGGGAGACGTTGGGGAGCTTTGAGGAGAATTACAGATGCCATTCTCTCGCCCACTCATGCACTCACCAGACGTTACTCAAGTTCCACGTTGGACCACTCTGGCAGCAGAGTGAAGGGGGTGGGGGGCAAAGAAAAGATGTTTAGCGGAGAACACCAGCTGTTTTCCCAAATGTACATCTTCTGCCGGGATACGCAGCTAGATGACAGTTCTCTGTCTTTCTTGCTGCTAGGTGTGGCCATGTGCCCTTATGCCAGTCTACGCCATGTGTGCAGAAGGGAGTTGTGCTGCATCCTGGCAAGGGCCTTTGAGACCTCTCCTGTGCTAGGCTTTATGCTTTTCTTCCTACCGGCCAACTGAGTTGAGACCTTGGAAACCAAGTCTGAAAGATCCTGGTGCTGCCATGAACACAGGCCTCCCTACTCTCCAGAATCGCAACCTGGACTGTTATGCGAGTCAGAAATAAACATTTATTATGTTGAGTCATTGTGTGTTTGGATCTATTCCCATAGCTTAGCTACCCTAAGCGTACACAGTTGGTGTGAAGAAAATGGAGGTCTCAGCTAGGGCCATGATGGTTTTCAGATTTGAGGATGGTCCCACCACTTCCGGTTGTCTTTTCTGTGGTTTGGAAGGAAGCCCCAGGCTTAAGCAGGAGGGATCCTAAGACGGATCCAAGAGCTGGAGGCCATCTCCTGCCATCGCTTGTGGAAGTTACTAAGTGCTGTGTGTGCCACTGTTTCTTGTTAGTGAGAAGGCAGGAGAACGTGTTGCTGAAGTCATTTTGGTGGTGTCTAAGGCAATTCCTTCCAGGACTCCTTCCCCATTTGCTTCGGCACGTTCAAAGAACTTTCTGGCTCTGCCTTGACTTGTCCCCGACCACTGAGCTCTTAGTGACTCTCCTCGTTCTTCCAGATGTTGACACGCATGGGCACCATATACATAACACATTCAAGCCTTTCCCAGCTTACAAGTCAAGTCGCTCGTGCCACGCAGCCCCTCCTCTAGCTACAGCGCTCTCTGTTCTCCCTCATCTCCCATGTTGGGAGCCAGGACTCTTCTCCAGCGAGCCCTCCAGAGCTGTTCCACACAAGCCTACCAGCTTAACTCTTTCTTTGCCAAACCCCGTGGATATTACCCAGTCCTTATCCCTGGTGACCTTGAAGGTCTCCCCTCAGCTTCCCTGACTGCAAACTCTAAACCTTAGTAGGAGCGTGACTCCAATAACCCAATAATAGAATACATAAATATTCATGTATATGTATGTACATTTACACAGGAATATACAAAACGGCCAAGGAAATGTTAACACTGCTTGTGAACTATTAATCACGTATAATCACGTATTGATGGAGCCAAGGCCCCCCCCCCTCCCAGTCTTCGTATTTCTCCAATCTGTGTGGAGGGTCTTGCGTTCTCTTTTACTCTTCATAGAGTTTTTCTCTGGTGTATGTTTCTTTCTCCTAGTTTCTTGTGCTTGTTGGGTTTATCCCTGTTGTCCTAAAAATCTGGCAGTCATCTGCGTTCGGTCTATCACCTTGATCCAATTCCAATACCACTCATGCTGTACTTAACGAAAAAAAAAATATGTCTATTTTAGATCTTTCTGACCTATTCCAGTCTCTTTTTTGGACTGATAATTTTTATTAATTGCTTTGTTTTTTTTTTTTTTTTTAGGTCAATAGCGATATTAGATACAGACCACAATTTTAGCTCCTTCCCCAAAGCTCCCTCTCGCTTTTCTTTTCGTTGTCTTTTTTCATTGAATAGAAATTCCAGATTGCATTAGACATGGTAAGAGAGGACATCTTTATCTTATTTTTGGTGTTAGTGGGACTCATTTTTTTCACCATGTATATCATATTAGCTGCTGGCTGTACGTAGGCATTCTTTATCTTGTTTGGGTTCTATCTCTTTGTTCCCTCTCTTTCTAGGTTACTGAACAATTAAAAAAAAAAGTGTTGATGTCGTATTTTTATCCAATTCCTTTTGACCTTCATGCAGAAGAAGTGAGTTTCTCCCCATTTAACTTAATCAAATAAATACATTTCCTAATGGAGAGAGGTCATCTGTTACCCTGGTCTTCTTGCTTTGTGTCCAACTGTCACTGCAGAGTAGGATGAAAACAAGACCCTGAGTGACAAGTGACAGGACATCCCCCGCCCATGAGGAGGGCAAGATGGATAGACTGCGGTCTGATTTTCTAGTTGTCGTTGTTGTTGTTTTTTTTTCCCAGTCACAACAAGTTTTCATTACCCTCTGAGAGCAGAAGCCCGCCCCACAGAGAACAGGAGTCTGATCAGGCAGCTTCCAGGCCAGGACCTCAGGGCCCTGTTGCAGCCATGGAACAAGACAGAGCCACCTGGGGAACAGGATAGAAGCTATCTCTCTGGCTCTTCACCAACCACATAACCAGGTGTAGACATGGCATGTTTTCTCCTCATCAGCTCAACATGCCCAGAAGGGAGGCAGGGGCCGAGGTAACGAGGACCTTCTACTGTTGCTTCTCGCCTTCTCCCCCTTTTCTGAGTAGGGGCTTTGATTCTGCACTAGTTCATATCTGACAACTGCCCTTAATCCTAAACCTTAGGACTAAGCCTCAGGAGTTCCAACAGCGATGGGCAAATCCTTCTCTTATGAGCGGTAGTTGGCAAAGGCGGCCAATTATCTCAGGTGTTCACAATTATTTCCTGGACCTTTCCCACAGAGTAGACCCTAATGAGTTATATGGGAGGGAGACTCTCCTTTTTTTTAAAGAAAGAATTCAGCAGTCATGGAAGTTGAGCCATCTTTCCATGAGTGTGTGATCCTAAATCCTGTCTTAATATTTAACTGTAAAGTAAGGCAATAGCTTAAAACATTTTAAGGTCCTAGTGAGGAGCCCAGTAGGCTAGGTTATCAAACTGTGGAAGAGGCTTCCCAGTGTGCTCGCTACCCCAAACAGACGTGGTGAGGGGAGAACTGGGAGCTCTGCCACCCTCACCCCCTCCAGCATCTTTCGCATTGGACCCTGGAGCTCCTGGTGGGCTCTAATCCCTGCCTGGCTAGAAGGAAAAACTTCTCCTCGTGAGTGGTCACACCTACCACGTGACTGATTGCTACGAAGACCGCCCCCTCACACTAACACAGAACAGGCCAGGTGGGAGCCTTGATTAGGCTGCTCAGGGACCGTGGACAGGGTTTTCGGCAAGGTAGAATGGGCGCTGAGAGGTCCAGCCAGTCAGGAAATGGACATGAAGATCCCAGGTCAAGTGACACCAAGAGAGGAGGGCAAGGGGATCAGGTGAGAAGCAAGAGAGGACTTAAAAAGCCAAGGGCAGGTGAACATCATGAGGGAGGAAAGACTGTGAGGGAACAAGACAGACAGCGGAGAACAAGAAGGAAGGAACAGGTGTGCTGAGTAATGTGGGTGAGTCTAAGAAAATAATGGCCTAGGTTCTAGAAGTTTCCAGGCTGTGGTTCTTGGGAGGCACCCAGGTGTGCTTTTCCTTCTTGTTCTTGGATTTCTGTGACAGTCCTATGGATTCTCAAACGACTGACCTGTGTATGTTAGCTTGCGTGTTCTCACAGCCAGAAGACCCAGCCCTAGACCCTGAGCATAAGTGAACCTCCTTTTGTAGGCAGTGGAACCGCGAAACTCTGTCTTTCCCCTCATCCTGTTTTTCCTAATTCTCCCACCTCACGGGAATCCCACAGGGACAAAGCATGGCTGGGAATGTCTGGAGCTTGAGGATTTGAAGGTCACCAGCAGGACTGAGAGCTCGCTCTTCACACTCATGTCCACGAGGCTGGAGATCTTCTATCCCTGCAAGGAGGGCTCATTGAATGTTCTCAAGTTGCGAATGATTATCTACCAACAGTGCTGGGGAGCCAGTCTCCTTCCGTCCTACTTGTACCCCCCAAACTGGCCAGGAAAGTCCCCCGATTCTCAGTCCCATTCCTTGGAAACAAAAGAGCAAAAGAACAAAAGATGAGAATTATTTCACTCAGCATAATCTCTTTGAGTCCTGTCCATGTTGCTACAAAAGTTGGGTATTCATCCTTTCTGATGGAGGCATAATACTCCACAGTGTATATGGGCCACATTTTCCTTATCCATTCATCTGTTGAAGGGCTCGAAGAGATTATGCTGAGTGAAATAAGTCAAGCAGAGAGAGTCAATTAGCACTTGAGAGATTGACAATTGACAAAGAGAGTCAATTTCACTTATTTGTGGAGCATAACAAATAGCATGGAGGACATGGGGAGATAGACAGGAGAAGGGAGTTGGGGTAAATTGGAAGGGGAGGTGAACACCGAGAGACTATGGACTCTGAAAAACAATCTTGGGGTTTTGAAGGGGCGGGGGGTGGGAGGTTGGGGTATCAAGTGGTGGGTAGGTATTATAGAGGGCACGGATTGCATGGAGCACTGAGTGTGGTGCAAAAATAATGAATACTGTTATGCTGAAAATAAATTAATTAATTTTTTAAAAAGGTGAGAATTAAGGGATGGGCATATGAGGAGAAGATTTCCGATTGTGGCTCCGAGGAGAAAAGAGGGCCTGAATGTGATTTGAGTCAGCATGGAGAACTTTCTGTATGCCCTAGGATTCCCACAGAGGCTCACCCCGCACCCCGCTTGCTGACCTTAGGACCCATTTCACGGAGCAGCTCTTCTCAGATTGGGGCTCAAGGGTGGAGAGAAATTAGAGGGGCATGCCCAAGAAGAAAGGCATTCCCTGTGGAGAAAGAAGCATGGCAGAGGGTGCGGGGAGGGTCAGCATGCTATCTAGACGGAGAACTAAGGACAAGAAGGTAAACTGAGGCTCAATCCTGCCGTGCTCTGTGGGTGGGAAAAGTGGACATCAGAGTTACAGGAATAGGAGAGGGATGTATCAGAGGCCCGGGGGAAGGGCTCGGCTTCGTAAGGACTGGAGTGAAGATGATGGGGGAGGAGAGGCCCTTCTTGAATCACTTTAAAAACCTGCAGAGACTCAACTGACAGGTTTACCAACAGATGTAAACATACTCTGTCTCAGTTAGGGGTAGGCTCAGAAAGACACACCGAGATCATAGCTAAATTAGACCGAATGTTTCATGTCTGCACTGGGGGAATGGTCTATGTCGCTAACATGTATGTCACTAAATCCTTGGATGTGCTTGTAATTTATATGAAAATGTTAAACAAAAACAAAAAAAAAAAAAAAACCCCAAAACACCCCCGCCTCCCAAAAAAAAAAAAAACAACAAAACCAACCCGGTCTCTTTTTTTTTTTTTTTTTTTTTTTTCCTAAGAGAGTTTAAGCTATCCTATGGTCTCTAGCCTTGGATTTTTAATTCACGGCAATGATTTTCAAATCAGTGAAACATTTCCTGCATATTATCAATTTCTGACTACAAATTAGAAAAATGCAAACCCTCTGTCTTAGCACCCGGCATCTCTGAGAAGACATTCTTTTCACAATGACATTTGAAGGCTTTCTGGATGTGACCGATGGGACAGTCATTCTGAGTGAATTTAGAGATTTTAATTACTGTTGTATTTAATTGCAAGTGGGTGCTGTGGAAAAAAAAAAAAAAGCTGTCAACAAAGGAAGTAATTATTCCAAAGCATTACATCTGCTCCCCGTTCTCTGTCAAAAATTTCTCACTAAAAATGTGTTTCTTTAAACGTAACTCAAAGCAGCTGATGAAATGTAAGACCATGGAAAGTTTCAAATCCCAGAGCAAATGCTGGGGACTTGACTCAGTGGCAAAAGACCTCCCCACCGTCCCTCGTATCCCTTCCCGGGGCTTCCTATGTAAGTTCGGATGCCTGCCGTTTTGTTTCCAAAGCTCAGTATTTTCCACTTAAACACTTCCTTTTCATAATACTTCTGGTGTCTCTGGAGTGTTATTACTGTTTGATTTTTCCCTTTTAATAATGACTCTGACTGTGGTGCCTTTTTTTTTTTTTTTTTTAAGAGAGTGGACAGAGCAACACTAAAGCTACAGACAACTGTCCAGACAGGAGGTAATCCCGCAAACCCTCCCAGGATGCCTGCGTCAACAGCCAAGGCCAGCATGTGGAAGGTAGCCTTTCCCAAGATCATTCCTCAGCGTCCTCTAGCCTGCTGGGAACCGCAAAGACACACACCATCCATAAGGCCCTGGGGACCTAATAGATGAGCAGAAGACGAGGTCAAAACCCAGAGTTAGACCGACCCTTTCTGGAAGACAAAGAGGCAGCCGCCTTATCAGTGAATTTAATGAGCACCTATTTGTGTGTGTTAACTTTGCCAAATGCAGAAATCCCTGTCTCCAGGGTGTTTATGATATATTGACGAGACAAGGTGCATACAGACCAAAATGATTTAATTACCATCTCCCCAGGCAGAGGCTCCTAGATGATCTTCCTCGGTGGAATGTCTCTTGTTCTTCCCCATTGGAGAACATCATGATTTTCCTCTTTTCTCCCCCCACATTCAGGACCCTTTTCTACAGATGGAATTGTACATTTATCGGCTTACCTGTTTCTTGTCTGTCTTCCCGTGCAGAGCTGAGCTGTACGAACAATAAGGCGGGGGCTGTGTTCATTTTGCTGTTGCTCTATATCCAGAAGCTAACACGGTGCCTGCAACATAGTAAGTGCTCAATAAATGTTTCTTGAAGGAATGAACAAATGAATGAGTGAGTGAACAAAGGAAAGAGAAGCTTGGCTGGGGAAAGTCTCCTAGGCCAGGAGAACATGTCGCAGACCCAGCTAGAAAGGAAGCTGGTTGAAGCCCCTTTTGACAAGGATAAGCCACTTTCCTCCCCAGAAATGACTCCAAATGGCAGGTGGGTGGGTATCTCTATTCCTAGAGGGGCCTCCTAACTGAGGACCTCGTGGAAATAATAAAGGAATCCAACAAGGGTGACAGAGATGCCATTGAGAAAAGAACCACACATATTTTATTCTATATTAACACAATCATTATATAACCAGGGGTAGAATTTTGATGACAGCCACCATCCCTTCCTCCCTGAGGGGCTACACAGAGCTGTTGCCCAGTGTGGCTTGGGGAGCTGTTTCTGTTCTGGCTTGATCTAGATTTCTCTTCTCCCAGCCTCTGCTGACCTCCTTCTGAGTCTGACATGGGTCCTTAACCTACTCTGCCTGCTTGGGAATCCATTACTTCCTTGTTTTGGGGTCTTTATTACTATTTGCAGAATATTCTCAGTCTCTGAAAATGTGATTGCTCAAATTTCACTTTAAAGACAGTCTGTATCAGCTGATATTTATAGGAGTTTTACCTCCCTCTGCTCTAGGCTGCAGAAAGCCTCCTGCTGGGAGTTGAATGATGACTATCCCTTCTTCAGTTCTGTCTATAGTAATTCCCACAGGGCGCTCAGATATGTCACATGCACTTTTGTTTTGTTTTAGCTTAGCTTTAGGTCAGGCTAGTGTTTGGCTAGAAAATGAAAGATGGGTTTTACGTCGCTTTTCTGCTAGGCTCCTAGCAAGCCACTTGTGGTTGTGCGTGTGTTACTCTTTGGGAACTTAAATCTAGGAGGACTTGGAGCTCTCAAAATAATTGGCTTTTAGCAAGTGAATTCTTTCTTTAACTTTTCTTGCAAAGACACAGTATGGACCATTATGTCAATCCAATAAACTGTGAGGGTGTGGAACAATGGGGGAAAAAAAACACTGAATTGTGTGTCTGGGGGCCAGAGTCCAGCCTCGGTTTGGGCCCCAACGAACTGTGTGGCCTTGGACTGGTGCTCATTTTTAAACTGCTATCAGCTCAAGCAAAACCTGAGTCAGAGCAGCTTTTGAAACTGGCCATGATCCACTGTTTGCAAAAAAATTTTTTAATATCCATGCATCAAATGGGAAAGAACTAGTAGAAAGCTTATAAGAATAGCACTGAAAACTGCTATCATCAGCAAGGAAAAGAAGTGAGGATGAGAAAAATATCCATTTTTTTTTTCATTTCACAAAAGAATCTCGGCTTATCGTTTTCCCCCTTCTCAGCAGCAGCCTTAAAACGTGAGTTAACGAAAGCAAACGATTCCGAGCTAATATATTTTTTTAAGATTTTATTTATTTATTTGACAGAGAGAGATCACAAGTAGGCAGAGAGGCAGGCAGAGAGAGATAGAGAGAGAGTGAGGAGGAAGAAGACTCCCTGCCAAGCAGAGAACCCGATGCGGAACTCGATCCCAGGACCCTGAGATCATAACCTGAGCCGAAGGCAGCGGCTTAACCCACTGAGCCACCCAGGCATCCCCGAGCTAATATTTTGTTGTCTTTAAAGTTATAGCGGCATCAGATGATTTTATAGCCCACTGGGGACAGAAGATTCGCTGGGAAGCAGAGTGTACCTACATGAGCAAGTTGTACTATATAAAGTGGCAAGTGATCTCAGACAATTACAGAAACCTTCCTGTCTCAGTTGGTACCCTGGAGACAGCCGATAATGCTGGCATACACTGCTAAAACTGTCAGCAATAAGACGTGAGGAAAACCCAAACCAGAACTTTTAACAAATTATGAGGTTGTGGAAAAGAGCAGAAACGTCTTGGTAATGACTTACATTAACAATACAGCTACCTCCTCGAGCTCCCCGAGTCATAAAACACTAACAGCTAGGGGCTGAAAGGAAAGCATGTGCACGTTACAAGGAAATGAAGATCAGAGAAACGGACTTTGCATGGGGGTGTGGTGGTTGCCAAGCTAAATGCAGAAGAGCCACGGTTCCGCTGATGCGAAAAGAGTCAACCACGACACAGGGAAGGCGGCCGAGTGGGCTTATCTCATGCACAGGCCACAGTGACTAAAGGTGGTTCAGGTGGAAATCGCTGGGTTTAAACCACCAGCAGTAGTGCTGGGGGCTATAGCTCGGTCTCCTCATCCGTCAAGTATGGCCAATGGCTTCTGTAAAGAAAGCATTTTGGGGCCACCTGGATGGCTCCGTGAGTTAAGGCCTCTGCCTTTGGCTCAGGTTACGATCTCAGGGTCCTGGGATCAAGCCCCACTTTGGGCTCTCTGCTCCATGGGGAGCCTCCTTCCCCCTCTCTCTCTGCCTGCCTCTCTGCCTACTTGTGATCTCTGTCAAATAAATAAATAAAATCTTAAAAAAAAAAAAAAGCACTTTGAAGAGTGCCTCGTGACTGAACACTCTGGAAATGTTCGCTGTTACTACTCTCATTTCTACTGCCACTGCTAGGAATGAGCCTCGTCAAACCAAACCAGACTCTTTTATTCCCCCCAAAACATGGATAAAACCAGAAAGTAGTATCGGATACTGGCAAACGACTTCAAGAGTTGGTTAGGCACAAGTCTCTATGTTCCCACATTGTTGTTGGTTTATTTGTTTTATTACTGATTTATACAACAAATATTCATCGAGCCCTGTACTGGGGCAAGGCTCCATGGCCTAGGATTCTGACAATGAATAAGATATAGTCTCTGACCCCGAAGAGCTCACAACCTGGCTGGTGGAGAGCAGACAGAGCAGACATTCTGAGGAGTTACATTTCAGGTAAGGGAGGGTACAGTGGGAGGACAGAGAAGAAGGAAGCCAGAGGGAGGAAGCCTTGATCCAGACTGTCTGGGGTATGGGAGGAGAGTGGGGGTGGGCCACAGTCAGGCGGCATTCCCTAGTGATGTCTGGACAAAAATGTGAGGTGTCACTGTTTCAGTTAGAATGGAGACGGCCAATCAGATTGAGGGTAACAGCCAGAACACCTTGAATTCCCTACCACCATTGACAAAGAACTCAAAGTGTGCTTTTGAAGTCAATGCCTACCTTTGTTCTTTCTTCCAATTAATAGAATGGAATCTTTATGGGCCATGATTTTATATTATCTCCTCTTGCAAAGGAAATGCTACTTTTATTTATTATTTATTATTTTTTGAGAGAGAGGGAGAGTGAGCTTGCAAGTGGGGCAGGTGGGGGAGGAGGGAACAGGGAGAGGGAGAGAGAGAGAATCTTAAGCGGGCTCAGCACAGAGCCTGACCTGGCTCTCGATCTCACGATCTCACCACCTTGAGCCAAAATCAAGAATTGGACGCTTAGGGCGCCTGGGTGGCTCAGTGGGTTAAAGCCTCTGCCTTCGGCTCGGGTCATGATCCCAGGGTCCTGGGATCGAGCCCTGCATCTGGCTCTCTGCTCAGTAGGGAGCCTGCTTCCCCTCTCTCTGCCTGCTTCTCCGCCTACTTTTAAACTGTCTGTCAAATTAAAAAAAAAAAAAAAGTCTTTAAAAGAGTTGGACGCTTAACTGACTGAGCACCCCATAGAGGAAACAGTACTTTTCACGCTAACAGCATACATTTATAAAGGGTAACTTGCCACCATCACACTATGTAAGGTCCGTCTGGATGCATGAAGTCCTGTGGGGCCTTGGGCTGACCAAGACTGACCCCTACTAAGGTTGTACAGACTCCAGGTCTTAGGGCAGAGCTACTCTGGGCCCCGGTGTGTGCAACTGCGTTTCTGTTACACCACAGTCGGGCAGGAGGTAGATGCGATGGCTGTGGCATCCTTTGTCAGAGGGAGAGGAAAGAGGTGGGGAAAAGGAACTCACTGTGAGCAGATAGAAGGCCAATGAGGCTACAGGTGAGGTCCTGTGAGAAATCCAAGACTGCCCTGCTCAGTATGCCATTGGGCGAGCGACATAAGCCAGAGAAAGGTGCCAGTCCCTAACCTCAGAAGAAGTCCTGGACACCAAGACACAGAAACCAAGATTTTTTTTCTAATCCTGAAATTGACCACTGTTGATTTTAACATGCAGTAGGACAGAGAGACGTTTTCGAAAGCCCTGGAGAAACTGTCGGTGAAAGCGTTCACATAGGGAATGCGCTTCCTGTTGTTCAATGCAGCTGTCTTCTTGTGGAACCCCCTTTGAAAAATGAACAACAGACTTGAGGATCTTCAAAGAACAGAGTTCTGCTCCACCCTAGCTCTGCACATCTGAAAAACGGGAAAGAACATTTTCCGTCCTTTTTATTGAGTCGTGACCCTCAAAATGCATTTCCTTAATTCAAAGAGTCCCCTCTAACATTTGGTCGTTTAAACAATTGGTTTAAAATATGTGAATAACTAGGCTTCATTTGTTGGGAATCAAGACCACTTGGAGAAAAAATAGAGAAAGATGCAAAGAATGTCTGAGAATTGTGGGTATTTCATTCCTTTTAAAAACCACACTTCACTTGCTCAATAAAAAAGAAAAAAAAAAACCTTTTATTTTTAAAGATTCTTTCAAGCTGAAACTGTCTATGTCCAAGCTGTAGCCTAGAGCAAAATTTTACAGCTGAGTAACAAACCTCTTAAAACAGGGATTTATAATGGAAATGCTATCCGAGAGTTAATTACAGTGGGCTCCAGAAGGGTGTAATTTTTTTCATCAGTTCGGAGAGAATGCCAACCTGGTGTGACCATATTTACCCCAAACCTCAGACTCCATTCATTCATTCCACTGGGCTATACAGCAAAAGCCAGTGTCCAGGTCCCTCTTTTTTTTTTTTTTTATCCACTTTATAGCCCTAGTTTGTCTAAAAGGTTTCAGAAAAAGAAAAGTTCTTTTAAGAGAGGCCAGTATCAATAACAGAGGTTTTAAATTAGGACAGCCGAAGACCAAGAACGAAGTCCTGCCTGTTCTTAAGGGAAGAAACACAAACACACTCTTACTAAAAACAAAGTTTAAAAACCTGAAACCTTAATTATCTTTAGACTTCTCTTTGGACTTTGACAGGGTAAGGTTTTCATTCCTAGGAGGTCTGTTTTCTGAAAGTGCACCTGCTGCCTCATTGATGACTAAAGGATTAGCCTGTGACCAAGGGGACTCGGTGACACCAGGACCAAAGAGCAGAATTACCAGGGGGGATTTAAAAAAATAGATCTGCCTGAGTTCTAATGCTAGAGATTTAGATCCAACAGCCTGGGGGTGGCCAAGAGATTGAAAAGTTCCCTTGTGGATTTTAACAGGGGGCCAAGACTCAGAATCAGAGCTCTGTCCCTTCTACAAAAAGTGGGGACCATGGACCAGCAGTGCCCATATCATCTGGAAAGGCAGAATCTCAGGCCATGCCCTATTAGAACCGGTATTTTAGCAGGACAATTGGGGGATTTCCCCAGGGCATTAAAGTTTGGGAATCAGGGCCCTACACTACAGCTATTGCAAACAACCTGCTGATAGTCTCAGACTCAGTCTTAGAGGAGTTCCAGTATACCCACCGAAAATATGATCTGCCCGATGTTCCATGCAATAAATACAGATAGGGAGTATTCCTTCACCTGATCAGAGTTGGAGGAGAACAAAAGGATGGTACTGATGAGATGGGTGTCCCTAAAGCCTTCTGGGCTCTGGATCCAGGACACATGCAGAGTTGGAAAGTGGGATGACGGGAGGGGGAGGGAGACAGCGGTTGAAATGAGTGATGATTCACCCATGTTCATAATGGAGCAGCCATTAAATATTTTGAAAATCATCTCTGTTTTTCTGTTTTGGCACACCCCAGTGTGTTTCTTGTCATCACCTGAAGCATGCTAGGCTCTTTCCATCAAAGGTCCTAGCCCTAGGCTCTACTTCCCCCTGGACGCTCTTCTCCACATCTTTGCACGGCCAGCGACTTCTTGGCATAAATAACCCAGCTTGTCACTTGGGCAGCAAAACCCTCCTTGGCTACAAGCTAGTGTAGCCACCCAGAATTTTATAACATCATCTTCCTTTTAATTCCCTCCATAGCACTTATTCCATCTTGTTTCTTGGTTTTCTTTTTTTTTCCTTTTTTGACCCTGGGATCACGACCTGAGCCGAAGGCAGAGGCTTTTTCTTGCCCCTTGGTTTTTGTTGGTTTATTTCTCTCTCTCCCCTCTTTAAAATGCATTCTTCATGAGAATGGGGAACTTGTCTTAATTCAGTGCTCTGTCTGCATTCAGTCACTCATTCAACCAGTGCTGCTTGTTCACGGGCCATCTGTTATGTGCAGGGACAGTTCTAGATGCCAGGGATGGAGTACTTTTAAGAGTATCCGCCCTAGAAGAACTATTCAATAAATCTTGATTGTTAAACTAATCCATGCTCTTCAACAAACATTTTTAAAAGACCATTATAGGCTATTCAAAGTGCTCTGAGCTAGAGGATTACAAATGTAGATTCTAAGTATAAGGAGTTCATATTCTAGTATGAACAATAAGGCAGTAAGATAACCTGAGAAGCATTAAAGTAGCCTTCAGAACAAAAAGCTTTGGGAAGGACAGAGGTGAGTCAAGAATGCTACTTGGGAAAAAGTCGAGGGGAAGCAGTGTCTGGAGATAATTTTGAGAGATGACATTTCTAGAATACCCTTAAAGGGAAATCAGGTAGGACCAGGCAGAGAAATGATAGAACATTCCAGTTAGAGGACAAGGCTAAGCAAGAGATGTGAAAGAAGATGAAATGAGAGAAATGGTCAAGAGGCTCATGGGGCCAGAGGGAAAGTGGCATTCAGGTAGAAAGTGAAAGAAGTGATGCCGGAAAGTCAGGTGGAGGTACAACCCTGATAGTACCACCAGCAGCATTTTAATCCGGGCTACCTTTCTGGCCAATAATTTCTCTGTATGCATTAGGGATTTTTAAATTGTTAATTCTCTTGGACTCAATATTCCCATTTTTAAGTTTTGTTTTGTTTTTTAAAGAAAATAAGCATATATCTGGACAGTGATTTATGTTTAAAATGTTTGTGGGTAAAGGGTTTATAAAGCTTTTCCCTATTTCCGCATGAGAATTTGACCTTCATTTACCTGGTAACCTGATGAAAGGGCACATCAAGTATGTTGACAACTAGTCAACATGACTTATAGTAAACCTGACCATGGGCTGTGCTGAGTGGCATCTAGGCTATGGGAACTATAAATTACGGATAGGAGCCATAGCTCTGAGCTTCTCTGAGCATGTGCTCTTATAACTGGACATGTCCTTTATAAGGACCCTGAAACTTGTCCCAGTGAAACTGTTGTCAGAGTTATGGTTCCCTGGGGAGGCATAAAGCTACTAAACCAGGACAGTTCCTGTGCTTAACTCGATGTGCATTTCATCTCTTTGCACGTGAACTTCTGTGGACCACTGCAAGGAGTACCCATTTTTGCCCTTCCAGCAAGTTCTGTTCCCGTTCTACACAACTTTGAGTAGAATGTGTCATGTGTGTTCTTTGTGATGCTGAATGTTGAAAACCAAGAAGAATTCTTGATGCTAAATGTATAAACCAGAGTTCTGTTTTTGTTTTTTTTTTAAGATTTTATTTATTTATTTGACAGAGAGATCACAAGCAGGCAGGCAGGCAGGCAGAGAGAGAGAGAGGAGGAAGCAGGCTCCCTGCTGAGCAGAGAGCTTGATGCGGGGCTCGATCCCAGGACCCTGGGATCATGACCTGAGCCGAAGGCAGAGGCTTTAACTCACTGAGCCACCCAGGCGCCCCAAACCAGAGCTTTATAAGATCAAAATTAGGGGGTGCCTGGGTGGCTCAGTGGGTTAAGCCACTGTCTCCGGCTCAGGTCATGATCTCAGCGTCCTGGGATCGAGTCCCGCATCGGGCTCTCTGCTCAGCAGAGAGCCTGCTTCCTCTCCTCTCTCTCTCTCTGCCTGCCTGCCTGCCTGCCTGCTTGTGATCTCTCTCTGTCAAATAAATAAATAAAATCTTTAAAAAAAAAAAGATCAAAATTAGGGACAAGCTAAATGCCTAACAATAGAGGAATATACTCTACTCATAGAGTATAGTTCATTCAAATAAGCAAGAATAAACTATTGGCATTACTTCAAAATAAAAAGCTGCACAGCAAAGGAAATGATCAATGAAATGAAAAGGCAACCTACTGAATGGAAGAAGATATTTGCAAATCACCTATCGGATAAAGGGTTATTATCCAAAATATATAAAGAACTTATACAACTCAACACTCTAAAAAATAATCCAGTTAAAAATGGATAAAATACATAAACAGCCACTTCTCCAAACATCCAGATGGCCAAAAGACACAAGAAAGGATGCTCAACATCACTGATCATCAGGGAAATGCAAATCAAAACTACAATGAGATAGCACCTCACCCCTGTCAGAACGGCTGAAATAAAAAACCCAAGACATGAGTGTTGGTGAGAATGTAGAGAAAAGGGAACCATTGCGCACTGTTGGTGGGAATGTAAACTGGGCACCCACTGTGGAAAACAGTATGGAGGCTCCTCAAAAAGTTAAAAATAGGGATGCCTAGGCGGCTGAGTCAGTTAAGCGTCTGCCTTTGACTCAGGTCATGATCTTGAGGTCCTGGGATGGAGCCCCGAGTAGAGCTCACTGCTCAGCAGGGAGTCTGCTTCTCCCTCTCCCTCGGCCCCTGCCCCTGCTTATGCACACACATACTCTCTCTCTCTCAAATAAATAAAATATTTTTTTTTAAAGTTAAAAAAAAAAAAAAACTACCTCATGATCCAGTAATTGCACTACTGGGTATTTACCTAAAAAATACAAAATCACTAATTCAAAAGGGTATATGCACTCTTAAGTTTATTGCAACATTGTTTACAATAGCCAAATTATGGAAATGATCCCCGTGTCCATCACTAGATGAAGACATAAAGAAGATGTGGTATATGGAATGGAATATTACTCAGTCATAAAAAAGAGCTAAATCTTGCCATTTGCAACAACATGGATGGATCCAGAGGGTATAATGCTAGGTGAAGTAAGTCGGTCAGAGAAAGACAAAGACCACATAATTTCATTTCTTTGTGGAATTTAAGAAACAAAACAAATGAGCAAAGTAAAAAGAGAGAGAGAGAGAGAGAAAGGTAAACCAAGAAATAGGCTCTTAACTACAGAGAACACACTGATGATCACCAGAGGGGAGGTGGGTGGGGGATGGGGGAAATAGGATATGGGGATTAAGGAGTGCACTTGTGATGGGCCCCGGCTGACATATGGAAGCACTGAATCCTTATATCGTACCCTCGGAACTAACACTACACTGTATGTTAACTATACTAGACTTTAAAATAAAATTTGAAAAACAAATAGATCTACTTCATTCATAAAATGGAACATGAAGCAGCTCTAAAAGTTCATGTTTCTGAAGAATAATATCAATGGGAAATAAATGTTCATAATATATATAAACTTAAAAAGTATAATATGAGAAGGAATATATGGTGTGAACACGTAACACATATTTGTATGAAACAGGAAGGAGCTCCAACCAGAGTACAGGAAGAGAATATGGCCACATATAAAGACATCTTCCATTTTGCCATCTTTTCCCTTCTCTCTTTTCCAAGGTGCAACTAATTTTCCCAACTCAGATATTGGTGATTCATGCCATCTGGGCCATCACAGAGCTCAGTACCCTGGCCACAGTGTCCAACTTATGACCAAGGTCAACCGATCAGGGTTTCTTATGCCCCTCTCCATAGTCACTGCCTCGGCATGTGGGCTCAGGTGGTACTTGAAGGTACAAATACTGGGACAATAAACTGGAACTCTTGATTTGTTTTTGGATGAAGAGATGAGAAAGCAGTTGTGGTTAGCGCCCAGGTTCCTGCCATGAGGTGGGGAGCAACAGTCACCTCCCATCCCGTGGGCTGCCCAGGGAGGGACATCAACTTGTGTAAGAGTTAGACAATCACAATATCACAGAAATCCAGAACAAGGAGAGGATGCGACACATGTTTGTTAAATTTAGTTCAACAACAATACTTTTCTTTTTCTTCTCTTCTTTGAAAAAGCCTGCTAGCACCAAGGTCTCTGAGGTCTGCTGGTATGATCTGGTCTTAGGACCCAGAAAAGAAATGCTGCTCTAAGGAAATAATGGATCAGGCCATGGACCATGACTTTCTTCTTTCTTCTTTGTTCTTTGTTTCATTTACTAGATATTTTTACAGCTAAAAATTACTCTTAATATATATGTTGAACATAGCTTTTACACAATATGCATAGACATATATGTATGGCTTACAAGATGGTAACATGCAAATGATTTCATGATTTTTCCTCTTTAGGCTTAATAATGTGCCATAAGCATCCTTCCGTGCCAGCACACAGGGCTCTATGACTCTGTCATAATCACTCTTTACTACCCTCCTGTGAACTGACGGGTACAGTCATACCTATCTTGGCCACGTGACCTCATTTCACCGCTAGGTGTCTCAGTGTTTGTCTAAGTGGGGTTAACTGACAGAGGATTTGCTATAAATGAAAGTGAAATACTGTAAGTAAAACCCTTAGCACAGTGCTGAAACAGAATGGGCTCAGTAATTGGAGTTCTATCACTATTTCTCCTATGGAATTCTTACTCCATTAATATTGTCATCAGTGGATAGCTGAGTTATTTCCGATTTCTGATTCAACAAACAAGACCGCAACACACAGTTTACCCTTGTGTGATTTTTAAAGACTAAACTCCAAAAAGCAAGACTGCTGGGCACAGTATATACCACACGCATACAAAGAGAAACGTGACAGCATACACACACGTATACACAGCATATACACAGCATGACCCCAGGACTTCGGTACACAAAGACACTCTTATGAAGAAGAATATTTCAGGGGCTCAGAGGTTATCTCTTGGGAGCTGGCCAAGGGCTAGTCCTAAAGACACATTTCTTTGGCAAGTGTGGGGTCTGAACGACACAGGCCTGCTGAGTTAACCCTTTTCTGCCCCCGGGGAGATGCATGAGCCAAGACAGAGAGGTGGAAATGCACAACCCCCACTTAGGGACAAGAGTGCAAACCAGTAGCATTAAAGGGAAGGAGAAGAGCGAGAGGTCAAGTGGAAAAGTAACTTGGCCCAAACCATGAAGAGGAACCATGGAGAGGTTCAATGCACAGAAGCACGGGGATGAGGATAACGCACGTGGGAGTGGTTTTAAAGATAAGCTGGAGGGAAGATTCTGGAGCCTGGGGACCCTGCCAACACCCAGTGGGACAAGATGGCCTGAAGCAGTGGGAATGGAGAGGGCCTGTGCAGGAGACTGTGAAAAGCAGCCAACTTTCAAAGTCACTGAAAATGGGGACAAAGCTGAGGGGCTAGAATCCTAGAGCCCTCTAGGATCGTAAGCCCATGTGGTTAAAAGTTACAGCCTCCCGATACCAACAGACGTGCCAGGAGAGCCTTCGGATCCATTCACCAACTGTTTATCAAGGGCCTACCACGTGCTGAATGAACCATCATCCAAATTTGGTTCATGAGCCCCCCTCTGTCCCCTGAGGAGCTTGTCGACAAAGCCTATTACACCCCCCAAGAGCTACCAAATTCAAGTCTCTAGTGCAGGGCTTGGAAATCTGCATTTTTTACAAGCTCCCCAGATATTCTCACCACTAAAATTTGAGATTCTCTGTTCTCTCTGGTGCCCAGAAAGTCATTTACACTGGGAATACACTGGGAATTTAAATATATCTCAAGTTGTGAAAAGAGGGAGGAAAAAACTATAGAAACCAATAGATACAGGGGTTTTTTTGTTGGTTTATTTTTTTCTTCCTCCTTTTTCCCAATTCAGGATGGGAGTCTCCATGGTAGGCATGGAGTGAGGCTAAAACTACGACATTTTTCTGGGTGGCTACATATGTGTGTGTGTGTGAGTGTGTGTGTGTAGCCTTTCTGTTAGGAAAGGATGGCTAAATCTGCAGACGACGAGGATGTCCAAGTGCATGGCCCTGTGTGCGATCTGATGAGGCCAAAGCTCTTTTAACCAAGAATGACAAAGTCTTTGCCCAGCACAACCCAAGACTGCTACAAAAAATACATGACATATATTTTGGAAATGAGCACATTAAAAGATGCCTTTATATATGGAGAAAGAAGAGAATTTTATTTAAGTTTGGGCAGCCCTTTAGAACGTTCATGAACGTTTTTAAAAGCAAAGTTCCAGAGGAAGCAAACGTTGCTAGTGACAGCCCAGAGCTCAGGACATAAGCCGAATGAAATAAAAAATCCAAGGATTTTTTGTTTTTGGTTTTCTCTCCTAACCTCTTCACCTGGCTTTCGCCTCCCCCTCCCGCATCCTTCTCCTTCCCTATAGGAGTCCTTTCCCCTCCTGGCCTACAGTGGAGAAGCAGCATGTTCCAGAATATGCAGCTCTCTTAATCTAATACAGCGTTGATGGTTTCTTTCATTAAGTTTCAGCATCCTTCTGAAAATCTGTCAAATACTATGATACATGCTATCTCCGTTAAATGTATTAAAAGAACATTCAATCAGGAAATTAGTTAACTATTCTCTAAATAAATTATATTTGAGATGCTACATATAAAATATGATAATTCAGAGAGTAAATTAAATTATACATAATATTTTAATGTTCTGTTGAAGAGAGTGAACAGGGCATAAGCTTTAGGGCCAGACAGAGATCAAGTTTGATTTATGGCTCTAGATTCGGGGAAGTTATTTAGGTTTTCCGAATCCATTATTAGATTCTCATCCATTACCATTGTTTCCGAGCCGGGCATTATCGGCATTTGAGGCAGGATAATCTTTTGTCCCATGAGGTGGTCCTCAGCATTTCTCACGGTGGTCCTCCTCCTTTTTCTAGCTACTAGATCCCAGGAGCATTCTCAGCTCTCACCTTGAGATACCCAAATACCGTTACAAACCTGAAAACGCCCCCCCCCCCCCCCCGGAAGGTGGTGATGCTCCCAGCTAAAAGCAGGTGCATTAAATGAATAATAATAATGCCTCTCCAAGTTGGAAAATTTTTCCTGGCACTTTGGGGTAAACAAAGAGGTAGCTTAATCCCAGCCCGGTCCATAGGGGCTGCTGTGCAGAGCAAGCTGCTTCATCTAAATATCCCACCGGTAACACTGCAGTAGGAGTAAGACCTGAGGGTTGTAGTAAGAATGCAATGAAGCATCACGCGCTAAGCACCCCCGGCAGCCAGGCTGGTGCAGTCAAGTCAGTCGCGTGGGTGCTGTCCAGATGGGAAAGCCAGATGCCGGAGACGAAGGACAGTGGAGGTGGCCAGGAAATCAGTTACCTTGTTTAAGACGTTTTGCAAAAAAAAAAACAGGGAAGTGGGAAGTAAAGAGTTATTAGACAGTGTCGAGTTGTCAGTTTTTCTCTCCCACGCCCCTCCCCTCCCTGAAAACACTGTGTGTACTTGACGCGCTCTCTTGAAGGCCTCGGGCTGGATGGTGGGGAAAATAAGGCTGAGTTTCAGGAGGATGTAAAGGGCCCGACGAGGTGGCGTGAGAGGATGAGGATGCCAGCTGGGCACACAGGGAGGAGAGCTCACCAGCATTCTATGCGGCTTTTCCAAACTCCAGGCTGCGCTTACGTGTTCGCGGACCATGTCCAATGTCCCTGAGATTTTCACCTGCTCTGCACTCTATCAACACCCGGCAACAAGAGAGACGGCCAGCACTCATCAGAGCTGCTTAAAGGAGATGAAGCTCAAGAAAAAGGAAACTGGAACGGATAATGTGCTAGCTAAAGGAGAGGCTGGATCTACCGGGAAGGGAAGTTATCTCCTCCCTACAACCTTCTGCTCCCGTTAGACCTTGGCCTCAGAACGCTGATATCCAACAGGGTTCAAGGACCAGTTTTATGTTTTTTTTTTTTTAAAGCACATTTTTGATGGCTTTTTTTTTTTTTTTTTTAACCCTCAGTTGCCCTATCTTTTTCCCTCTACCTTCTTTGAGTGGCACGAAAAAAACCTTTTGTATCTGATTCATTCCAGGATCCGTTCAGTTCCTAATCTCACTTTCCTTTGCCAAGAAGTATTTTCCAACACAATTATTGCCAAGTCATCCCTCACATAATCTGCCGAGGCCCTTCCCACGTTCTCTGGGATGATTCAGAAATCATAGGAGAAATGTAGTCCCTGGCTTCTAGGAGCTGGGACTTTGTCTCTTTTTGATCAACTGGTCAGTTTTTGTTTTTTGTTTTTTTTTTTTTTTGAACTAAATGAAAAGTAACCCATGATACCAAAAAAATGGTAACATGATTACAGGGGTTTCAAAAATTTTTAAATAAGGGAAAAATTAAGTTTGAAGAACTATGGGGCTGCCCTAATGCTGTGTAAGAAGAGAGTGCAACGTTTAAGACAGCCTCGGAATAGGAGCGCCTGGTGCCTCCCTCGGTCGAGATGCTGACTCTTGATTTCCACTCAGGTCATGATCTCAGGATCATGGGACCAAGCCCCACCTCAGGCTCCTCCCTCAGCACGAGGGCTGCTTGAGGTTCTCTCTCCCTCTACCTCACTCTCTCTCTCAAATAAGTAAATAAATAAATCTTAAAAAAAAAAAAAAGGACAGCTATGGACTACTAACTCTTCATAAAGGTCTTCCTAGGACAGTCCCCGTTGCAAGTAATGTACAAATGCAGGGTTTTATGAGATCAGAGGCTTATCCTACTCCTCTCCTGGAGGTTAACAATGCAGTCTCTGAGGAGCCCTGAAGACATGAATTTACCCGACTTACTCGATCAGTTTCTCCCAAACCTCTTGAGGATGGTATGCCCTTTTGTCCTAACCTTATTCCCTTATTCATATCCCACAGAACTGGTGTTCTGTAGGTCATTAAGATAAAGAACAAGAATTTTGTTTGTTTGTGCTTTGGTTATTGTGACTGCTTTTCTTTTTTTCTTTTTTTCTTTTTTTTACTTTCAATCAATTAGTAAGTAAGATTTCCGCTAGATAGAAAAGCATATGTTTGAATGTCATGCCTATATGCCATTACTATGAAAGGTTCTAAGCACATACTCTGAGTACCTGATTTATCTTGTCATTGATGGGTAGCAGGCAGTTTGCAGGAAGGCCCCGGTCCACAGACGCGCCGAGGAATGACTCCATCATTCACTGGGCACTACCCTTAACCTTAGTGGAATGCATCGCGCTAGGAAGAGGACAATGGTGAATCTAAAACGAGCTTCCACGCCCACCAACATGAATCTGTGGCATATGGAAACACACTATTCCTTTCTCTTGAGGAATGCTGGTCAAAGCCACTTCCTAAATCAACAATCCAATAACATTTCAAAGCCAAAGTCTGGACAAAAATAGAAGCCATCTCCCTAAATTGCTAAGAACATTTCTGCAACACAAATCTCTTCTCCACAGATGTTAAGTACTTAGCAATAATAAAAAGATGGCCAAATTCTTTCCATCATTTTTTTTTTAAACCTGCACAAATGGAGTTTAGAGGCAGAGAAGAGGGGCCAGATCTCCATTCCTTGTTTACCAGCAGACCAGCGTTCATCAAACATGCAAAGCGCAAAGCCCGGTAAAACAGCAAAGGCGAGTAGCAATGCTAGCTGAATTCCAATTGAATTCAATCGTTTTTGAACAGGGATATGTCTAAGTGCTTTCTGCTGTGTTCCTTCGCCACAAAAGGTAAGAATGCCACACTAGTGTGACTTTTTTTTCCAAGCAATTAATTTGCTATAATATAAATGGAACTCAAGTTCTTGGAGTAGCCCCAGTGAGAATAATTCCAGCAAATTACATTTTTGCATCAATGTCATTAAATGATGGCTAACTATCTATTATTACAGCATGAAGAGGAGAATGACACGGTGTGACCTAAACTAACAACAAATCTGGACCTGTTCCACATCTAGATTTGCCCCTTAAACGGTAGCATTCAGGACTTGTTCACAAAAAAAAAACGACTCACAGAGCAACAAAATAGGTGCTTATCACCTTGCAGAATTCCTAACCTGGAGGCCAGAAATGACGGGGCCGTAGAGAGCAGTGGGGATGATGGTGATGGTTACGAAGGAGAGGAAGATGCTAAACAGGACAGTGATGGTGATGGGGTGACAGTGATGATGGGGACTCAGAGGCAGCCATCAGTGGCATCTGACTCAGTCACCATCCATGCCTGGCACTGGACTAAAGGCTCTCTATACACCCCCCCCACCCACTTAATTCCCACGACCTTCTGGTGAGGTGGGCACTGCCCCTATCTCTGCCTCACAGCTGGGAGATTTTAGGGTCACGGGGACACCTAATGCAGATCTGTTGAATACCTAATGCAGATCTGTTGAATACATGCATGGAATCAGAGGAGGTCACGTGGTACACCACCCGCCTCAGACTGATGTTTCCCTGGTTAGATTTTTACCTAGTTGCTTTGTAAAAACCTACAAATATTAAAACTCGAGAACTTGAAAATTATGCTGCCGTCTCTTACTCTTTCCCATTAGGGGAAGAGGAACCCAGATATCTTTTTTTTCTACCCTTTCAAAGGACCTATTTTCCATTCATTATCTTTTCATATCAGCCATTCTTCTCTATATTTTCTTTTCGTTTCTCCTTTTTTAAAGGTATAATAGAAATAAATGGATACAACCTATGAAGAAAAATTCACCAACCCATCTTAATAAAAACATTCCTTTTTAAAGCTTGTATGTTGCATTTTAAAAAACAGAGTCTTGCATTGTATCAGCTTTTTACATTCATCAAGTGTTCACCCATTATTTAAGCTCTTTTTCCTTTAAATTTATGATGAGTCAGTCTTAACCCAGTATATTCTTACATTACTGCATTTTTTGTACTCTACTTGCTTTGCCAGGACTTCATTTAATTTGTGTGGGCTTATTTTCCTATTAATAACATATTTTGAATTTTAATTCACCCTTTGAGCGCATTAGAAATGTCATTTCATATGGGACCTTTAAATCTGGTAAGCATATTCTGAGTGCTATTTCCTGGGTCATCAATTAAGTACAAGTTCTTTGACATGGCTGTGGGCTGAATTTGATAGGTTCTTCAAAGTTGATGCCTAACCATGGGTAATAATCATTTAGGAGAAACCTTTTGTAACATTCATACTTCTCTAATATTATTATGAGACTTTAGTCAAATTCCTACCTCTGTAAGACTTAGGAGAAACCTTTAATCAAGTTCATGCTTTTTTAGGATTCTTATGAGACTGAAATCTATAATGTCCATTCCAGTACTTTTGTGTGTGTGTGTGTGTGTGTGTGTGTGTGTGTGTGTGTGTGTGTGTATGTATTACATATATTGCAAATAGAACTTATACTGGTTTAGTATAACATTATTTTAACAAAGAGATGGCTGGTCATATCCAGATATTGGTATGTTTTTAGTTGGTTTAAAATAACCAATTCATTTCCATGATTTGTTCTATTCCTCCTTTCAATTCTGTCAGCTTTTGCTACACGTATTCTGGCACTTTATTGTTAGGTGTGTGTGTATATACTTATAATTTTGTATCTGCCTGGTCTACTGACCCTTTTGTCATTGTGAAATACTCCTCTTTCTCTCCAGCAATATTTTTTTTTTTGTTTTAAAGCCTATTTTGGGGTGATATCATTATAATAACTATATCTTTCTTATGGCTACTGTTTGTATAATATATCTTTTTCCATCATTTATGTAAATAAATTTATATCTTTGAATCTAATTTGTGGTCTTAGTAGACAACATATAGTTGGATCCTGCTTTTTAAATCTAATCTGCCAAGATGTTTAAGCCATTCATATTTAATGTACATGGTTGGATTTATATTTTTCTCATTTTGCTATTTGTTTTTTATATATATCCTGTCTTTTTTTTTTTGTTCTATTCCTCATTTATTTTTGGTTAAGTGTATTTTTAGTGTGGTATTCTAACTCTCTTGTTGATTTTTCTGGGATTTTACTCGAATTATTATCTTTAAGGATGCTCTAGAGTTACAATATACATTCTGACAGCAGACTAACAGTCAATTAATTGCAGTAAAATATAGAAAACTGGATCCTTTATAGCTCCGTTTCCTAACCATTTTGTGCTATTATTGTTATAAATATTACCTATATATGAATGTGTACCTATATATGCAAATATAGTAATATAATATTATGATATTTAAATTACAGATTATGCCTTTTTAAGAAGTCATTAGAAGAAATGATAAAATATACTTACAGAGCCTTTTATATTAACCTACATATTTCGTATTTCTAGTGCATTCCATTTCTTTCTGTGAATTTGAGTTCTCTTCTGGTATCACTTCCTTTCAGCCCAAATGATTTCCTGTTGTATTCTCCAAAGGCAGGTCTACTACCGATGTGTTATCCCAGTATTTTTATTTTCTTCTTTAAATCTGAGGATGATTTTATTTCTTCTTCATTTCTGAAGGTAAGTTTTGCAGATATATAATTCTTGGTATATATATTTTTTTTCTGTCAGCACTTTGAGTGTATCCTTCAGCTGTTTTTTTGGACTCTGTTCTTTCAGATGAGAAGTCAATCATTAAGTGCACCAGATCTTCAGGTAATGATCTGTTTTTCTCTCTTGCTGCTTTCCAGATTTTCTTTCTTTGGCTTTCCAGAGTTTGACCATGATGTGGCTAGGAGTGGGTAATTTTGTGTTTATATTTCATAGGATTCGTTAAGTTTCTTGGATCTGTAAAGGTAGTTTTCAAATTTGGGAAGTTTTGAACCATTATTTCAACAAACTTTTTGCTCTGCTGTTTTCTCTCTTTCTTCTCCTTTTGGGACTCCCATTACATGTATGTTGGTATTTTTGTTGTTGCCCTATAAATCTCTAATGCACACTTACTTTTTCTTCAGTACCTTTTATGTGTGCTTCAGATTGGATAATTCCTATTGATCAGTCTCAAATTCTCAGATTCTTTCTCCTGCCATCCCAGATCTGCTCTTGAATCACTCTAAATTTTTCATTTCAGGTCCTGCATTTTTTTTTCTTATTTATTTTAATTTATTTTCAGCGTAACAGTATTCATTGTTTTTGCACCACACCCAGTGCTCTATGCAATCTGTGCCCTCTCTAATACCCACCACCTGGTTCCCCCAACCCCCCCCCCCCCCCTTCAAAATCCTCGGATTGGTTTTCAGAGTCCATAGTCTCTCATGGTTCACCTCTCCTTCCAATTTCCCCCAAACTCCCTTCTCCTCTCTAACTCCCCTTGTCCTCCATGCTATTTGTTATGCTCCACAAATAAGTGAAATCATATGATAATTGACTCTCTCTGCTTGACTTATTTCACTCAGCATAATCTCTTCCAGTCCCATCCATGTTGCTACAAAAATTGGGTATTCATCGTTTCTGATGGAGGCATAATACTCCACAGTGATCAGGTCCTGCATTTTTAACTTCCCAATCTCCATATGATTCTTTTTAAAAAATAATTTCTATCCACTTACTGAGATTTATTATTTGTTGATTCAGAATGTCATAATTTCCTTTGATTCTTTAAAAATAATTTCATTTAGCTGCTTTGAAGTATTGGTCTACTAAATCCAACATTTGGGGAGACTCAGATAATTTCTATTGACCGCTTTCTTTCTTAGTCACACTTTCCAGTTGCCTTAACTTTTTTGTGGTAAACTGAACATTTTAGATAACATATTGCAGCAACTCTGGATTCTGACTCCCCCATCAACAGTGGTGGTTTTTGATTTGTATTGTTGTTTGTTTTGTTTGTTTGGCAAATTGACTGGGCTAACACAAATGAAATGTGTCTCCCCACGGAGTATAGCTAGTTATGTCCATGCTTGGTTTTCTTTTAATTCTTGTTTTCATTTTTAAACCTGGATTCCTAGGGGTCACCCTTGCAACTGCACAGTTCAGTGGTCAGCCAATGACTGGATTGAGGTTATTCCACTCAAACATCTTGAGCTAGTAAAGTCTCCATCCTCTGATGAATAGATCCAACAGTAAATGGTTTTCCAAGCATAAAGCTTCTCAGATTATTGCATGCCTTTGGTTGATTCTACAACACTTAAGTTTTTCTTTCTTTTTCCAGCTTTATAATCACTTTTTTTGGGAGGAAGATTAACCAAGCTTCTTATTTGGTCACAGCTGGAAGTCCTTGAAATCAGGATCTTGACTTTTCATCTCTGCATTCTAAGGTTTAACTCATAGTAGGCTTGCAGAAACTGTTGGCAGAGAAGTTCACTTTTTAATTTTCTTTTTTTAAAGATAGATACATTTCCTAAATATCACGTGGACAATTATTTGTTACCTCTGATTTTTCAAGCTGATGGCTACTGATTCCTTGATGACATTTGCAGGTTCTCTGAAAGTCATATGCTGCATGTCACAGAACTTGCTTATTGAATAAATTTATTGAATTTACTGAATAAATTTAGACTTTTTTTTTAATTTAGTCTTTCTTAGTACTCTCCCCCCTCCTGCCCAGTTTTATTGAGATGTAATTGACATATAATTGTGTACATATAGGTGTATAACATGATGATTCAATACCCACACATATTGCAAAATGATTATCTTGGTACTCTTGAACTATTTTTTCTCTTATTATAGTTGTGTTATTTATAGTTTTACCTCTCAAAGACCAAATACAATTTTTCTTGACAATTTCTGGGTTCCCATCTTTGTTTGTTTCTCTTTGTTCACAACAATTTCCCTCAGAGAATTGATAACCTCATGCTCCCTACTGTGTAAGCAGTTATACTCTAAATGAAGGAAAACTGCATGAACAGCTTACAAATTGGGGGCAATAACTGAGTGTCTTTTGCTGATTACCTATTTGCAAATGAACAACCAAGTAACTATAATGAAGATAATTAGAGATATTGCATCATAATATGTATTATTTTCTTTCTTTATTTTATGCAGAGTAATATAGGTTTGACTATCTCTTATTGAAGATACTCTTATAAATAACATCCAATTTATCAGACCTCACAATTCTTTTTTTTTTAAGATTTTATTTATTTATTTGACACAGAGAGAGAGGTCACAAGTAGGCAGAGCAGCAGGCAGAGATAGAGGGGGAAGCAGGCTCCCTGCTGAGCAGGGAGCCCAATGCAGGGCTCAATCCCGGGACCCTGAGATCATGACCTGAGCCAAAGGCAGAGGCTTAACCCACTGAGCCACCCAGGCACCCCCAGACCTCACAATTCTAAAAGCCCTGTGTTGGTTTATTCATATAAATATTAATAAAAAATATATTTCTTAAATAATTAAACCTATATATTAGTATATATATTATAATTTATACCAAGTCTTTGACAAGATGAGAACCAAAAGGAAGTTTCCATAAGAATTACTCATTTGAAGTAGGAATAACACAGAAGTTTATGAGGGCTCTCAGTAATAGCTTGTTTTAATTGCAACAGCTACCAAACCAACTCTACCAGGTAATTTAACCAATGACCAATTCTAAATTTTTATTATGAAAAATCTTCTTTAATAAGATAGGCTTCCCTCTTGAGAAATTCACTTCACATATGTTCTGAGTATTCACTGATAAGGCACATTAACAAATTTAGGAGGTAGCCTTGGATAGCTAAAAGCACTTATTTGTACTTTCTTACTATTGCCAGTTGTCATTCATCTATGAAAATGCAGGACATGGAATGGGAACAAAAAGATAAGTGAAATCCCTAAACACAACATTCAATCTCTTTTTCCGTAAGGGCTTTTAATAGCAATGACAAAAGAATTTGAGTTCAGTCCCCTTTCTCCTCTCTACCCCATCTACCCCAAAAGACACTAATGAGAACTAGAAGTGCCAGAAGGTAGACAGAAAAACGGAAGAAGAGAAAGAACAAAGTGCCTGGAGAATACATAGAGCACCTAATGATTCCACGAATAATTTATTGTAAACACTACTTTTCTAAACTTTCCATCAATAACTTTTTCATTAGTGACTGAAGGTAGAGTCAAATAGCGCACCTTTAAAGTTATTATATCTTAATTTCAACAAGTTGTACTGCAACACAGAGAAGAAGGGGGAAAAAAAACCTTACAAGGCAAGTAAAGCATGGCAAAATTTCTAAATGATCGGTTGAAGCATATCTCTCTATGTATATAGACATTTAATTTCTCTCAGCAATTTTTGTGGTTTCAGGGTATATAAGTCACACACAGTCAGATTCATACCTGAGCATTTCTTAGTATTTGATGCCTGTTCTTGGGTCAAAAGACTCGATTCATTAAAGATGTCAATTTCCCCCAACTTGATATTATAGATTCAAGAAAATCCCCATCAAAATCCCAGCAAATTTTGAAGCAATTGAAAAAACTGATTCTAAATTTCACCTGGAAATGCAAAGAAACGAGAGTTAATGAAGCAACTTCAAAAGGAAGAACAAAACTGGAGGAATGACACTACCTGATTTCTAGATTTATGATAAAGCGACAGAAGTGAAGACAGTGTAGCATGGGTGTAAGACAATTAGGTTAATGGAAGAGAACAGAGGGTCCGGAAATCAACCCACACATACACAGGTGATTGTTTTTTTGACAAAGATGCAAAGGCAAATCAGTGGAGAAAAAAACAGTCTTTTCATTAAGTTGTTCTGGAATAACAACTGTATGAATATCCATATGTATAATAATATACCTTTTTCCATACTACACACTATATATAAGAATTAACTCAAAATGGGTCATAGGCATAAGGTGAAACCTAAGGTCCATAACATTTCTTTGCAGTGAAGTTTGAAGAAAATCTTTGTGATACCAAAGATATAATCACAAAAAATAAATTCGCAAATTCTCCTCCTTCAAATTAAAAGCCTCTAATCTTCAATAGATACTGTTAAGGAAAAAAAAAAAAAAAAAGCCAGAACTGAGACAAAATATTTGCAAAGCATATATTTAATGCAGAACTTGAATCTAGAATACTTAAATAAAGAATTCTCAAGGCTCAAAAATTTAAAAAGCAACTGAATAAAAAATGTACAAAAAATGTATAAAAAAGATATTTAAATAGTGTTCTATATCATCTGTCACTAGACAATGACACATGAAAATTAAATTAAATTAAATGTAAATTAAAGTCACAATAATATACTTCTACACACTGACTAGGACGACTAAAATGAAAAGACTATACAATGCGTAGGCAAGACGGTGGAGGAACTGGAACTCTTGTACGCCACTGATGGGAATATAAAATGGCATAAACATTTGGAAAAGAATTAGACTATTTCTTAAAAAATTAAACCTATAATTCACCTATGATTCAGCCATTTCATTCCCAGGTATTTAAATAAGAGAACAGGAAATATAAAGACTTGCACAGGAATTACCATTTGGTAAATGGCCATTTGTTATAGCCCAAACTGGAAACAATTCATTATCCATCAACAGATAAATGGATAAACCCACTGTGATATACCCATATACGAATACTAATGATTAATACAAAGAAATGAACTCTTGACACCTACTATAGCAAGGATAGCTTTCAAACTAATTAGACTGAGAGAAAGAAGTGAAAAAAGGGTACAGCCTGCATGATTCCATTTATATAAAATTCTAGGTAAGTCAAGAGTCTCTACAGAGACAGAAAGCAGATCAGTGGTCGCCTAGGGATGCAAGGGTGGAAGGAGTGATGGGGTGGACTGCAAAGAACCATGAGAAAATGTGGGGGATTGTGGATGCCCTTATTATTGTAATTGGTTTTATGAGTGTACAATACATAAATCTTATCAGATTGTACACTTATTTTTTCTAAACATGTATTTGTTGAGAGAGAGAGAAAGCATGCGGGGGTAGCGGGAGAGGGAGAGAACCTCAAGCAGACTCCCTACTGAGCATGGAGCCCAATGTGGGCCTCGATCCCAGGACCCTGAGATCATGACCTGAGCCACAATCAAGAGTCAGACGCTTAATCAACTGAGCCACCCAGGCACCCCATACTAAATACTTTAAATATATATTAAATACTATTAAATATATATATATTGTATGTCAAATATACCTCAATAAATTTAAGGAAAAAAAAAACAGCGAAATGTTACCTGTTAAAAATGTCTAAGAGATGACTGTAAGGAAAAGGCCAATAAATGAATCAAAGAAAATAAAATATAAAGTATGAGAACATGGGTTGAACAAGGACATAAATTTGAGGAAACAGAGGTTGAAGGCTAAGAAAGCAAAAGTGCCAGAAGCCAAATTTTCCATGATTCTTGTCACAGCAATGAGGGTGCTACATTCTTATGTAAAAACAGAAAAGCAAAGTAATTTGGCTTCAATTAAAATATTTGAGGGAGGAATTTGGGTCATAGTTGTGAATGGCAAAGCTGCCAATGTTTAAAATGAAACGTGTGCATCTGAATATTTCAAAGACTTAAGAATATTTCGTTAGTTTAGCCAGCATGACCTCTTTTCAACCACCACGTGCTTCCTCTTCAGGACACTTGAGTGATTCAAGCGAGGACGGGGATCTATGAGACGACCCCCTCCACACAGTGGTCTTGCTTGGAAATCCAAGAATTCTGGGTCTTGGTCCCAATTCCATTCTGGACCTGAAGTCAGCTTGAGAGGCAAATGATTGGCCTTTTCAATATCTTCCTATTTAAAAAATGGGGGGGGGGGGGGGAAGAGGCCTGTGTTCTATATGGGGAGAGGCCAACTCAGGTTTTCTTTCCCTGGAGATAGTCCCAGCACAGGGTGAAGTTAGTAATTAAATGGCATCTTTGCCTTTATCACTGCTGTCCTCATAACGTAAATGTTAAGTGTCCTCTTATGCTCACTGCTTCTAGGAAGACTGCTTTTGTCTGTTGGCAAAAGGAAAGGGAGAAAGCAATCCTCCCGCACACTGACTGATGACCTGTGCATTTCAACGGCACTTAATCACCATGGTACCCCGGGTACTCAGACCCTGCGATACATTGAGAACAAGAACATCAAACCCACAGCTCTGCACACGACGAGGCCGGTAGGAATTCTAGGACATGAGTCCTTTGAATCTGTTCCCTTTGTGTAAACAAGCTGAAGGCCAAAACGAATGTGGAGTGTATGGTTCCCAAGGTTTTTTCAGATTGAAACCGAATAGCAAGACCTCGTCAATTCGAGCTCCCCATTTTCTCCAAGAACAGATAACCCCTTGCAGCGGGGGGCCACACCGTTGCATCAGGCCTGTCTCGGGAGACGCTCACGGCAGCAAAGTCAACTTCACGGCCATGTCTGTGGATGTGGAAGACTCGGTTTCATCAGCTGAGATTTTGAAGACCATTCATTGGTATTTCTCAAGCTGTTTCTTTTCTAACCCGGGAGCAATTCAGAATATTGAATCAGAGTATTCACGCTGTCATTTCTTATGAGACAAGAAGGGAAATTCGAAAGTCTGGCCTTGATCAAACTACAAACTCTTTTCTGAAATACTGATTTTCCATATTGAGCAGCTAGATGGGCGGCAACGTGAGACAGCAGCCCGTTGCTCAGCTAAAGGGACCCCCTGTCTTGGAAAATTGATTAGAATGACATTAAAAGTCTCTTAAAACTCCCCAGGGGTACAGGTCTGTGAATCACCAGGTTTACACACTTCACAGCACTCACCAAATCACATACCCTCCCCAATGTCCATAATCCCACCCCCACAGACCTGTACCCCTGGGGATAAAAATATATGTTTATAAAAAATAAAAAATTAAAAAAAAAAAAAGGAAAAAAACAAACACAAAAAAACACTCAGTAGAGGGGAATTTGGCAGTGTCAGGATTATATATGTATGTATGCCTAGCCCCCAAAACCTGTTTATAGGAATTTAGCCCTAATATACACTTGCAAAACTGAAAAGGCATAGACACACAGAGCCATTCCCCCAGTGGCACTATTTATAATGTCAAACCATGGAAAACAACTTAAATGTCCATCAGTAGAGAACTGGTTGAATAAATTATGGTACATTTAAAAAAAAAAAAAGTCTCTTAAAACTCTTTGGAAAATAAACCTTCTATATGGATTTTTGGCTGGATTTTACGGGGAGAAAACTATGTGGCAGAATGCTAATTTCAATTTGTTCACTTAGCCATCAAAAGGACCTGGTTTAAGCTGATTTGGGAGTAAGCTGCAGCAAAACATTTACCTTTTAGAAACTGAATTAGTGAGATTATTTTGCAATGCCTTGAGGTAATTCTCTAATATTTAATCTCCAAGTTTATTAAATATCAAGTAGTCGGAGATTATTTTAAAAGAAGCACACATAGTAAGCAGTTACTTTAATTATGGTTAATCCCTTACTCTGCCATTTTAAACCAAAAAGTTTTTTCTTCACTCTTACCTATGAAATTTTTTAACCTCATGAGTGGGGAGCACCTACAATCTTTATGTAAAAGAACCGTGTGCACACAAGATGAATGTTAGGCACGACTCTGGCAATAAATTACTCAACAAGATCAGATGATATAGAACGTTGTCTGTTTTTTAAGGTCAAGAATCCTGATTATTCTCAGCAAATGTAAACACATTTTTTTGCAGAGTAGGAGTAACATGTTCTAGCTCTCTTAAAAGTAAATTTACTAAACTGCAAGTCACAGTCACAACCCATTTGAAAATATGACATACTCATTTTTTAAAACTGGATTTTTAAAAAAAGTTTTTATTTATTTATTTGACGGAGATCACAAGTAGGAAGAGAGGCAGGCAGGCAGAGAGAGAGGAAGGGAAGCAGGCTACCCACCGAGCAGAGAGCCCGATACGGTGCTCGATCCCAGGACCCTGGGATCATGACCTGAGCCGAAGGCAGAGACATTAACCCACTGAGTCACCCAGGTGCCCCTAAACTGGACTTTATTCTGATGAACCATTCAAATTCTCAGAATTCTAAGGTTGTACAATAAAGCATCAAAATATAAACCCTCTTCTTAACTAAAACTGGGATTTTATCAAAATTTTAAAATTTTGGGACGCCTGGGTGGCTCAGTTTGGTTAATCAGCTGCCCTTCGGCTCAGGTCATGATCCCAGCGTCCTGGGATCGAGTCCCACATCGGCCCTCCTTGCTCCAGCAGAGAGCCTGCTTCTCCCTCTGACTCTGCCTTCCACTCTGTCTGCCTGTGCTCGCTCTCACTCTCTCTCTCTCTCACAAATAAATAAAATAAAATCTTAAAAAAAAAACCTAAAATTTAAAATTGTGTTTTTCCTATAAGATTTTCTTGAAAAGCACTACAGCTATGCAAATTCAGCCACAGCATACAAACTACGTAGGAGTTGTAAACATAGTAAAGCCTAAACAGGAGGAAAAAACAACCAAACCCCTGGGGCATTCCAAAACCCTAGTAAATATTTTCTGTGTTGTAGACCCCAAAATGGATTGAAACCGGACTCTCCTCTATCAGCTTCCATGTGTCCTCTTGAGCTATACATGAGTTAACCAACGAATTTTTTGACTACTAATGAACGTCCATAAATAATCCCATACAGCAGCCGATTTAGTACTCTGGCCCCTATTGTTCAAAAAACGGGATTTAATGTATCAAACTATCGGTCTTAAGCTTGCCATGTTATGAAGATTTCCTCCCCTCACTGAACAGTGCTTGAGAGTTCTCCATCCCACAGAGCCCTTTTCCCCTGTGTCTGCCCAGCATCACTGCAGCAAGGCGAAGGATGTCTTTTTTTTATACTAATTTTCTACATTTTTGTCACCACTAATAAGACGCTGTTCTGGAACTTGACCCGGCCGCTAGGGCTGATGTGGACAGGATTTTTTTCGGTGATCGATCTTTCAGGACTATCTATGCAAGGAGTGAAGGGTTGGTCCAGTGTTTTCTGACCAGTGTCGAGGTACGGACTCACCACTTCTCAGAGTTTCCGCTTTGTGTACACATGGTCGTTTGAGAGCACCATAAAATAAAAATTATGATCCCCCAGCTAAAACAAACACAACCGTACAAAAAAAAACAAGAACATAAAAGTTTTGTTTAAAAACTTTCACCAGTACCTCAGAAGGAGGTTTTGAGAAAATATTTACGCGATTATTTTAACAAACCGCCTATAAATGGCTTGATTCAGCATCTAGTAGAACTTTCCATATATGATCTACGCATCAATGGTTGTCAATAGGGAAAAGAGATTGTGTGAGAACCTCCTCCTATATTACTTTAACCGGGAACTCCACAGCCCCCCCTTTTAATGTTATTAACA